>NC_052625.1:63464831-65964831 GCF_016161935.1 Mauremys reevesii
CCCAGATGCCATCTCTTCTGTTCGGGTGCTGGGAAAGCAGAGTGGCAATGTTGTCAGTACAGCAGGCTGCATGCAGTGCAGGTTAAATGCTGACCTGGCGGCGTATAAACTGCTAGGTGACTTCCACTACAGAAGTAGCCTGTAGGCAGATGGCAAGAACATGCAGCCCAAGGGGAATTGTGGGAAGGCATTGGAGTATTAGCAACATCTGCACTGTGGAGTGGCTGGGTTACCAACCCAAGAGTAAGCGGCCAGCCCAGGTTGAAAGCACTGCCACAGTTGGGAAAGAGGCTTTTTTGTGCGAACAGGAGTCAGGTTAGGGAGCACACCTGAGTAAGAACTCAGATGAATGCTGCAGTAAAGACATGCCCAAACACTAAAGCTCTCGCATCACCTCACCCCTCACCCCTTCTTTCTCCAGCTTTTCCCCAGTCCTCTTTCCTGCCTCTCTCCTTCCCTCCCCTTCTCTTGCCTTTTCCCCTCACTTACCTGCATCTCTCCACTTCCCATCTCTTTCTCATTCCCTCCTTCCCTGTCCTCTTCTCCTCAGGACAGGCAAACCCCTAGTTAAATCATTCCCCTTTTGGCTCAGAAACGAAGCGCTCTACATAGCCAATGCATGTCCCGGAGACACCTCCATTTGTCAGCCTGGAGGAAGCAAGAGCCCCTCTACCTAATCTCTGGGTTAACACAGCTCAATAAAGTCAAGGGAGGGAGAGAGAGTCCCAGCAAGTGGCCCCATATCTACCAATGCACCAAGCCCCCCAGACCCACCCAACTGCAGGGAGTGGCCCAGAGACTGCTTTCCCCTCCGCTCTGTTCCAGTGAGCCAGTCTCCATCCCCTTCCTGTGTTGGTGTCGGGAACTGGCAGATAATATCCCTACCACATTCAGGCTGGCTCAAATCAGACAGGGGAGAGATGAAACCAGGAGGGAGCTGGGGAATGGAAGGTGGTAGCAGTAATAGGCCCTTTATCCCATCTGTGATCACACAGAGCAAGACCTCATTGCTCTCATCAATCCCCACTCCTATGACCCCAGGAGCAGGGTTCTTCAGCACGGCCAGAGGGAGCAGCCCTCAGCCCTCCATGAGCAGAACTGTCTGAGCAGCCAGTGCACAACCTGGGCAGAAAAGGGGTCAGTGTCTCCCAAAGTCCTGCTCACTCTCTCCCCTCAGATGTTCAATCATCTCTCCGCATTCAAACCTTCCTGCTTTCCTTCAAATCATCCATCTTCCCTGGGATGAAAACTGACGCTGTCATCTGAAGCTGTCAGAACCACAGGGACATGATGAATTCTTCCTTTTGATGTGTCTGGGGGCTCTTCAAAGCAGCAGAGACATCTGACTCCTCCTTGGCTCCCCTGGCCTGAGCCAGGGGTCCTCACAAGGAGGGTATTATACCTCTGGATGCCCAGGGCATTTTTGGCAGCGGGATGGTCGCGAGCAAAGCAGGAAATGAGTTGCATGGCAGTGATGAAATGTGAAAACAGCTGCTTTTAAGGCCTTTGATCCATCATCTGGGTGAGTGTGTGACAATGGCAGAACAAGGGAGGGAGAAACGGAGGAGAGACCTGAGAAAGAGACAGAGGGGAAGTGGGTTTGAAGATTTGGTGTGACTTAAAAAGGAATGACCACCCTGGGTCCACAGACCTTATCACCAGCTCCAGACTATACAGATAATTTAGCTTCTACTACTACAGATGGACTTTGATCAGTCTCCTGGACACGCCATGTGTGATAACCAGGATTAGGTGAAAAGATATTCTGTACTGTACCTTTAAGAAGAGGAGGTTGGGGTGTCTGTGGGAGGGAGGTGTAGGTGTAGGAGAGCTGATGGTGGTACTGGAATACATTCTCTGTGCTTCTAAGAGTGACCCCTTTCCCAGCCAATATCAGCTCCATGCAGCTCCTCATGGCTCAGCCCAGGAGGCAGAGGAGACTCCAGGCCCAGATGAGATCTGCTCAGCATGGCTCCCACTGGCTCAACCAGGGAGAAGATCCCTTTTGGCTCCAGTGGTAGAACTGTTGCCTACAGGCTATAAGGATTCTGGTATGAGTCTTGGCAGCAGGAATGGACGCTGCCTGGGGAGCTCTGTTGGTCTCTCAGAGCATCTAGTCCCCATGCCAAAGACCAGTCAGAATGGCAGACACTAGCCAGTAAAAGCAAAGGGTTGGATCGTCCCCAAGGTTTTCCAGAAAAGCACCTTGCCGGCCTTTCACAGGATCCCCGGTGAAATCTCTGAGACTCTCTCTCTTTGAGGGTGATAAATAATTTCCCCTACACTGGCCCAGCATCCCTTCCCTCCCCCCATGGTAGGCCTCATCCCCTCAAATGCTTCAGTGACCTCTGTGTGAGAGAAGTTGGAGGCCTCTGTCCTGTTCCTAGTGGACAGGTGCCCATGTCACAATCCCACCAACCCCATCACAACAAGCACTGGTGACTGGAGAAGGGACATCAATCTACATAGCTATGAAACCACCACTTCACACAGACCAGTTGGTTGCAAAGCTTATCCACTAGGAGAGAAAGGGCCTCACTCTGTCTCCTTAATGCAGACACCTCCAGCAACTCCCAGCTCACTGAAAACAGGAGGCTACTAACAAAGAAGCCATCTCTTCCTGAGGAGCCCAGCTTCTAGGAAATGATTGTGTGTAAGCCTTGATACAGGACACTTGACAGTCTGGAACCTTGTCCTCCTAGAGATCAACCAGATACTGTCAGGAGCAGGCATCTCTCAGAATACGGATAATGCTGACAGAGACTCACCTAGCAATGCCCCATTCCGGAATGTGGCCAGGACATTAAGGCTATCACTGCTGCTCATGTATATTGTGTCATAAAAGGAAATTGTTAAGGGGAGATCAAGGTTTGTTCCCCTTAAAAGACTTTTTCTGGCTGGGTGGAGAAACACACATAGCAATTGCTGGTGCCACTAATTGGTGGAGAAGTAGAATGCAAGCCAAGCGTAGGGTGCTGTTCTTTCCAGTGTGCTTGGGTGGAAGGAGACAATGTAGTTATCACACAACAGTCTGTTTGGATTGTTGCAAGCTTAGATACTTGCAAATATGGCTTGTTCTAAATTGGTCTTGTTATTTAGACAATTTGGGATAAATGTATTAATTTTACAGTCAGCACTGAAAAATGAGAGGGGATTGAGAGTCATGGGAGCTGGGAGATGCCAGGGCATGGGTCTTTCTGTTTGTGTAGTGTGGCTTTACAAGTTCCCATCTCTCTCTAACCTGTGTGGGTAGGTGCTTATAAAGGACTAATCTCTATAGTATCTAGGCATATGGTGTCCTTCCCAGAATCTTCCATGCAAACATCTCACTGTTCTTTACAAATATTAATGAATTCAGCCTTCATTTATTTATTATTATTCATTTTGTTGTAGTATATTATAAATTACAATATATAATATCACATTTGAAGAAGTCAACATAGAAATGAAATGTTTTGATTTTATCCAAACGGAATGTTTCCATTGACCCGCAATGAAATCTTTTCATACATTTTGTTGTGTGAAAGTAGAATGAATTATTGTAAAAATAAGAATGGATTAAAGAAATGTTGTATGTACCTTTAAGCAGAAATAAGAAATGTTGAAATACAGGTGCCAGGAAAAGAAACATTAGGCATAAACAATGGTGCTAATGGCGAAACATTAACAGAAGATCGGTAATAGTTAGTAAGGATATAAGATATGCATGCCTAACCCAGGTAAACTTATCAGATTCTGCTTCCTTTGTTATCTTGTTAAGTTCTCGCCCTTTTATCTGTATAAATAAGATAGTTTGTGTCTTGCATGGTGCTCACATTATTTGGGTGTTATTAGCAGAGCGCTGTGCTAATAAAACAGAGTGGTCTGACAAACTGTGAGTCCTGAGTCTAACTTTGACAGTTGCATGGCAAATTTCAAAGTTTCTTCATTTTGTTCCACGTTGGAACTAAAACAAATTTTGAAATCGCAGATTGCCCAGGAAACAGAAATCCCGGTTCCCACACTGCTCTACTCATGAGATGTAGCCTCCCAGTACAGTGGGTCTGTGTTAGAACTGAGCCTAATGTTCTGGGACACAGAGAACTTCCCCTGGGGTGCACAGCCTTGTAGTTCTGCAGCTCTGCTTCCCACTGGACTGTTGTCTGCATTTTTTATTTAAACATTGTCTCTATTGCAAGCCAGAACCAAAGGCCCCACTGTCTGCATTGAAAGAATACGTCTCAAGAATCCATTGAAACAGCAATTTCTGACAAGCCAGTTTCTTCAGCTAGGGCTAGACTCTCCTCTCACCGACTCCTCCTTCACAGTGAGGTAACTCCACTGGAGTTACCCCTGGTAACCCTTCTGCCAGGCGGAATCGGCAGCCAAAAGGGCCAGGTTCAATATCTAGAGGTTCCTTTTAACAATACAACACAGAACCGGCTCGAGCCCCCACCCAGTGACCTGGGAAAATTAAACACCAGCCCTGGGCCCCCTAAGATGCAATACTTCCCCTCTCGCAAGCCCTGAGTCTGTGTATAGGAAAGAACAGTTTTAATAAAAAAAGGAAAAGGAACCCGGCATTAATTTGGGAAAACACCACATGCATGGTTCGAAAGCATATGACCATGAACAAAATACCCACCCCAGTTGGGCAGTGTCCTTTGCCAGGGCTGCCCAGAGGGGGGGGAAGTGGGGCAATTTGCCCCAGCCCCCACAGGGCCCCCCATGAGAATATAGTATTCTATAGTATTGCAACTATTTTTTATGGAAGGGGCCCCCAAAATTGCTTTGCCCCAGGCCCCCTGAATCCTCTGGGCAGCCCTGTCCTTTGCTTCAGTTTCTCACCTTGAGGTGTGAAAAATCCAACAAACAAATGTTCCTTTAACACACCGCTGCCCTCTCCTTCCAGCACACCCCACTCACAGCTGCTGTCCTTGGGCAGCAGCGACCCAGAGTTCAGAAGTGCGGGTAGGAGGGAGGTGTCAAGCAATACCTCAGCTGCTGCTACCGAGTCATCGTTCACCCCACTCCATTGGCCACTGCACTGTCACCTTCTCTGCTGCCACCAGCCTCTCTAGTGCAACCTCTGTGATGTCTAGAGGTCCCCCCACTTAACACAGCTCTCGCAATTACAGCAGTTAAGGGGGGAACCTCGCTGCTAGTGCAGGCTGGCTGTCTCCTCCATTGGAAACACTGTCCCACATCAGGTCGAAGGCTTAGCACCTAGACCTGGTTACCAGTAATCTCAGCTGTAGTGATCACTTAAAACAAAAGACTCTCAACTGAGGGTACGTCTTCACTACCGGCCATATTGGCGGGTAGCAATCAATTTCTCGGGGATCGATATATCGCGTCTCATCTAGACGCGATATATCGATCCCCGAACACGCTCCTGTCGACTCTGGAACTCCACCAACGCGAACGGTGGTAGCGGAGTCGACATGGGGAGCCATGGACTTCGATCCCACGCCGTGAGGATGGTAGGTAACTTGATCTAAGATACTTCGACTTCAGCTACGCTATTCACATACTGAAGTTGCGTATCTTAGATCGATTCCCCCCCCCCAGTGTAGACCAGCCCTGAGTCTAATCAGCTCTGTCTTTAAACAGTGGAGAAGCGAAGGGTCAAATGGCGTGTACTCTAGAACTATGTCTACACTACAGCACCTGCAGCAGTGTTGCTATAGCGCTTCTGGTGAAGATGCTCTAAGCCAACAGGAGAGATTAATAACTCCTGCCTCTGCAAGAGGCAGTAGCAATGTCAGTGGGAGAAGTTCTCCTGCCAACATAGTGCTGTCCACATCCATGCCTAGGTCAGTGTAACTTACATTGCTCATACCCCTGAGCAACATAAGTTATACCAAAGTAACCTGTAGCCTAGACATAACCTAGGACTCATAGGCAGAGCACACACCACCAGATAGAAACATCTATTTCTTCCTTCTCTCACTGGGCTTTGGCATTCCTACCGACTTCTTGGTGAGTGCAGTTTAGTTGAGGGTGACCCCCTCAATCAGCACATGTTAAGCCCACTTCGGCTGCCCTTTACCCGTACAAGGCTAATAACATGGCTTTACCCCTGCATTCAATACTAAAGTGAGTTGTAACCCAGCACCAGCCAAAATTGATCACTTTGGCAATGCTGAACACCTAGGCAGAGTGGGTGTGTTCATGTAAATACAATCTGGTCCTGAAATCCTTCCTTCCCCACTCCCCCACACTCATCCCTAGATGTCAGGAGAGAGCTCATTGAGACCCTGCTTATACTAGTACAGGGGTGGCCAACCTGTGGCTCCGGAGCCACGTGCGGCTCTTCAGAAATTAATATGCAGCTCCTTGTATAGGCACCAACCTCGCGGCTGGAACTACAGGCACCAACTTTCCAATGTGCCCGGAGGGTGGGGGAGTGCTCACTGCTCAACCCCTGGCTCTGCCACAGGCCCTGCTCCCACTCCATCCCTTCCCGCCCCCTCCTCTGAGCCTGCCGTGCCCTCACTCCTCCCCACTGCTCTCCCAGAGCCTCCTGCACACCACAAAACAGCTGATCAGGAGGTGTGGGGAAGGAGGGGGAGGCGCTGATCAGTGGGGCTGCCAGTCGGTGGGAGGCCCTGGGAGCAGGGTTGGCAGAGGACCTTAAAGGGGTGCTGATGATGTATTACTGTGGCTCTTTGGCAATGTACATTGGTAAATTCTGGCTCCTTGGGCTCAAATTGGCCATCCCTGCACTAGTATAATCAAGAGGAGACTCAGGTCCATCAGCTGCTGTAGGAACTAAGAGAGAATACTGAATATACAACACAGTATAAAGAACAATCCCCTAAACGCTCCCACCCTCTCAGCACAGGAACTCCACTCTCACATTTTGTCTTTAAATACAAACCTTAAAGAAAGGAAAATGCCTTTCTGGGCCATCGTGCATGGAGGCTCATGAGGACTGTTGGGCTGGATCGTGACAGTATAAACGGGTGTATTGCCAGAACAAGCAACAGATGCCAGTAGTGTCACACGGAGAGAGTATTTGGCAGTTTGTTCAAAGACTCTGACAGCAGCAGGCATTTTAGACTCTGACAGATAAAAAATTGGCCAGCAAAGTGCATTGACGGAGTGTGTAGGTTGCAGAATTTGCACTGCTGCTTCCCTGAAATAATGTAGGACTAATTCCAGGGGGAATTAATGGCTTTTACTGGGGTAGAATTACAGTTGGACCCAGTTCAGCCAATAACTTAGTTTCTGCAAGGATCCATTGGTTAAATAGACAGCATTTGTTGTTGGATTGATTTTTTCAGATAGGAAATTGGCTCATCACAACATTTCACAGATGCAAACAGACTCCTGAGCCTTTTTTCGTGTAGGCAGATGATGCTTAGATACTGTAGTGATTGCCACTAGAGAGAGAGATGCCACCATCAAACTGTGTAATGGGGCAATCCACCATCATATCCAACACCACAATTGCAGCACCTGTCCTCTTGCCAGACCCAGGCATGTCATAATAAGGCTGGTAGGTGGAGCAGAAATGGTTCAGCTGGTTCCAAGATTAACAGGAGAAGTTGAAGCCTGGGAAGTGCATGTTTGTGGTATCAAGGAGGCACTCAGGAACTCCTGTTACTGACCTCCATCTCTGTGCTCTGCTTCTTTCCTAGTCAGTTTCAGGCTAGGAACAGGGGCACGGCTCAAGTACCAGTGAGTTACATGCACACAGACTCTGGGCCCGCGGCTAAACAAAGGACCCTTTTTTGCTGGCCAAGGCAGTGCAAACAGCAAGCATAAGGCATCCCCAGTGAATTGCTTAGGGAAAGGATTACTCTGCGATGCATGTGTTGAAGGCTGGACAAGGCATGGTCATGGTGTCCCTACTTGCTAGCAATTCCCCGACTGTGCAAGGCCTATGGTACCACGGCAACCAGGGTGCAGGTAAGGCCAGCCCTTAGGGCTGCCCTTACTAGCAGCAGGGGCTGAACTGGCCTGACCAGCAGCCCCAGAACAAGGAAGCACAGGCCTCCCTTGGTCCCTGCACTGGAATCCCCTCCTCTGATTTTCCAATAGTCAAGTCAAGTTTATTAATAGTGACTGAGCCATAGACCAATATGCCCAAAACAAACTATAAATACAACACAATAAAACTTAAAACTAAATCCAAAATATTAGAATATTAAAATATGTCAATAGAAATTAGGAACATAAAACCAGTTAAACCATTTATAATCACCGTGTCACTTGCCTGTTCCTTATTTTAGTGGCTGACCAGGCCAATAGGGCAACCGCTCAGATCACAGAGACATTGTCAGTTTCTAATAAATATTCTGTTTTCTGAGAGGTTGTAGAAAAACGCATCCGGGACACAAACACGGAAATCATTTTGACCTCAGTGGCAATATGAATTACCATGTAATAAAAAATGTCATAGGTCTGCCACCTGCCCAGAGCCACTTGGGCAGAGGCGGTTACATTTCTCAAGGCCAGTACATCAGCCTTCTAAGTCAGCTGACTGCACAGATTGAAAATGGAGAGCTGTTAAGGCCCTCCTTAACTTGTTATTGGACAAACTGTCTAAACAACTGGCATACCCATGAATCTTTTTCACAACGGGGAACCAAGGAGACAAATTTGTAATGGAAACAACTGCCATGTCTAATTGCTTATTAATATCTTCTCTTCTCAACTTTCTTAGGGTTTTCAAATTTTTAACTTAAGTCTGATCATTTCCAATTCTGAGAGCTCTAGAGAATGCAAAGAAGGCTGAATATACTCTACCAAAGGAAATGGACGTGAAAGAGCCCAGCTGAGCTGTTCCTCTAAGTACAGCCTTGGCAAACATTGTGGATCCATACTCTGAATGCAAAGCCAGAAACTGATGTTATGGGATTGCCCTTTAGACAGAACAGAATTCCTGCCTGTCTCAGCTCTAAGAAGAGCAGCTGGGTACTCTTTGGGAGACTTTGATGGGGTGCTCAGAAGGGGGGGGCAGCTTAGAGGTTAGCACACCTAACTGGCCCTTTGCTTCCTTGGCAGAGGTGCCTGGTTCCTGTCCTTAGACTGGGAACCTTCTGGCCTCCAATTGCAGCTGGGTCTCAGACCGTAAGGAGGTGTGTAGCGGGAGCCAGGCCATACCTCTCCACGGGGTCCCAGCCCAGGGCTTTCTGTGAAGCGACACCGGCAGGGTCCTCCCAGCAGAGAGTCTAACTCCACTGCCCTGGCTACTTCCTATTTATGTCCTTTCAGATTGGGCATGTCCCCAGTAGTCCAAACAGTCTGTAGTGGTTAGCACGGAGTAGTACCCCTTTGTCAACCTTTTGTGGCATCCTGCCACAGCCTCTGGTCCTTCTGGGCAGGGTGGATATAAGGTTTGAGGAGGCCTAGCCCCACAATGTCCTGACAGTCATATAGTACAGTTCCCTCACTGCTGGGTGCTCCCTGTCTCCTCAGCAGTCTGTCTCGGTCAGGGATGTAGTGCTTCTCCCATGGCGGCTGTCCGGGCTGTCAGACTTGCAGTGGAGCTCCCCTCATGTAGAGAGGCAGAGCTACCTCCTTCCTCTTCAGCGATCAGCCCAGAACTGAGCCAGGTTCTCTCCGTTACTTCCCCCTTCAAGCCTGGCATTAGCTGCAGGTACAGCAGGGAAAGGCTAGCTTGGCCTACAGGATCTCTTTAACCCTTTTCGTGCTGGTGTGCAGTTTCTCTGCTTTGTCACAGAGACCTAGAATCTTCCTAAGAAATTTGTTTTGGATCACTTCCAATCCCAGGGGATCATTCCATCCATCCCCATATTTCTGCGCCACACACAATGTGAGTGCCTACCTTGGCCTCGACCACTCGAAGAGCTGGTGCAATTAAGTTGCACCCATGAGTCCAGGTGCAATGTCAAATAGCTTTCACTGAATTTGAGGCTCTCTCTTGTGTGACCTGAATGTGTTTATCCCACAACCCATTTTGTGAGAAGCCAGTTACCTAGGTAGGGGGAAACACTAATTTGTTCAATATATTGCCCATCAATCCTCCATGTATGCAATCTCTGTCTTCCACTAAAAACAATTGCTTTGGGTTTGGAGTAATTTACCAAAAGGCCCACTTTGATGGGGTGACTACCCCAAACTCACCCTGCCAGGTTTAATGCAAGGCAGATGGGCCAATTAACCCATTAGGCAGCTGATTGAGGAGGCTCAGCTGGGCAGGAATAGGCGGGACCTATAAAGTCCAGGAGCTGAAAGGAGAAGGGGCTGCTGGGAAAAGGAAGACACTCCCAGGAGAAAGGGAGGAGTGAGTGGAGACTGCAAACAGCAGTCACTCCCTGGGAAGAGGCTTTGGGAACTGGTAGGCCCAGGAGACAAGGGGACCCAATGGTAGGAACCACCCCAGGGATAGAGCAATGAGACTAGAGAGAGAGTAGGCCCAGCCTCTCAGCTGAGGGTCCATGGGCTGAAATCTGGAGAAGAGGGCGGTCCTGGGTTCCCCTACCAGCCACTGGGCGTGTGGCACTGAGGCAGTGAGCGAAAGGGCTGCCTAGGACTACTGAGGAGTTAAACTCCCCCAGAATGGGGGACATGGACAGTGACACAACCGGAAGGCCGACCCACGAAGAGGATACTGTGGTTCCTGAAGCTGTGAGAGGGGCTGCAGCTGGACAGCAGAGACAGAGTGACAGTGTACAAACTGCGGACGTGGGGGTGTCGGCCTTGAGCTAATTCCCAGAGTACCAGGAGGAGGCGCCAGTCTGGCAGTCAGTGGTGCACCCTGTGAAACCCTCCCATTGAAGGTATGAACATAATGCATTTAATAAATACATCAGTCCCATTGATGTGTGTGATAATAGAACCATATTGTTTGCATAGAGTCAGACAGGAAGGGTAATTCATGATTTTAGGTGGAAAATACTGATTCCCTTTTAATACTAAAACAACATCATTCATAGAAAAGTTAAAAAGAAAAGTGGCTAAAAGACAGCCCTGATGAACTCCCTCTGTAATTATGATGGAATTAGTGAGATTCACATCCATCTCTATCCTAATCTTGGCCTCTGTTTGCCTTTGAAGGTCTCATAAAAGAAAAAGTACATAAGAACGACCATACTGGGTCAGCCCAATGGTCCATCTAGCCCAGTATCCTGTCTTCCAACAGGGGCTGGTAGCAGATGCTTCAGAGGAAACTAACAGAACAGGGCAATTACTGAGTGATCCATTCTCTATCATCCAGTTCCATCATCTGGCAGTCAGAGGCTTAGGGACACCCAGAACATGGGGTTGCATCCCTGACCATCTTGGCCAATAACTATTGATGGACCTATCCTTCCATGAACGTATCCACAGTAACTCCTCACTTAACGTTGTAGTTATGTTCCTGAAAAATGCGACTTTAAGTGAAACGATGTTAAGCGAATCCAATTTCCCCATAAGAATTAATGTAAAAGGGGGGGGTTAGGTTCCAGGGACATTTTTTTTGCCAGACAAAAGACATTTTAAACAAGCAATTTAATACTACGCTGCCGGGGGTGGGGGGGGAGTAGTGTGCATGTGCTGTGTGTTTACAAACATACTGTACAGCACTGTAGTTGGGAGCTGCCCCTGCCTTACCCTGCACAGGCACAGCCCACTGGCACGGGAGATGAGGCAGGCAAGGAGGCTGAAGGTGCTGTAGGCTGGGAGAAGCATATTGCACAGCAGCAACAGCTTCCCCTACTCTGCAAGCATCAGGGGTGGGGATTCAACCCTCAGCCCGCCCACTCCCCCCTTCCCCCAAACTCCCATCCTTGACCTGCCCCTTCCTCCCCCCCTCCTCCCCCGTTACTTCCCACCCTGCGTCCTCGCTCCTCCCCCCTTCCTCCCCTCCCTTCTAAACGCCAAGCCAGCTGATTGCCGCCGTCAGTAGGCAGGGGAGCGAGAGGGGAGGTGTGCCCATGGGCGCCAACTTATATGGGCTCGTGGAGCTAAAGCCCCAGGAATATTCAAAATCAGGGGCTCTGCTCCACCAATATTTGGAGCTAGGTTTCGCCCCTTTAAATTCCAGCCGCGGCCGGGAATCAGAGGGCTCTGGGCTGCCCGCTGCTGCGGGGAGCCCAGAGCCCTTTAAATCCCAGCCGCAGCCGGGAATCAGAGGGCTCTGGGCTACCCGCTGCTGCGGGGAGCCCAGAGCCCTTTAAATCCCAGCCGCGGCTGGGAATCAGAGGGCTCTGAGCTGCCCGCTGCTGCGGGGAGCCCAGAGCCTTTTAAATCCCAGCCGCAGCCGGGAATCAGAGGGCTCTGGGCTGCCCGCTGCGGCGGGGAGCCCAGAGCCTTTTAAATCCCAGCCGCAGCTGGGAATCAGAGGGCTCTGGGCTGCCTGCAACCGCGGGGAGCCCAGAGCCTTTTAAATCCCAGCCGCGGCTGGGAATCAGAGGGCTCTGGGCTGCCCGCTGCGGCAGAGAGCCCAGAGCCCTTTAAATCTCAGCCGCGGCGGGGAATCAGAGGGCTCTGGGCTGCCGGCAGTGGCGGGGAGCCCAGAGCCTTTTAAATCCCAGCCGCGGCGGGGAATCAGAGGGCTCTGGGCTGCTGGCAGCGGCGGGGAGCCCAGAGCCCTTTAAATCTCAGCCGCGGCGGGGAATCAGAGGGCTCTGGGCTGCCGGCAGCGGCGGGGAGCCCAGAGCCTTTTAAATCCCAGCCGCAGCCGGGAATCAGAGGGCTCTGGGCTGCCTGCAACCGCGGGGAGCCCAGAGCCCTTTAAATCTCAGCCGCGGCTGGGAATCGGAGGGCTCTGGGCTGCCCGCAGGGGCAGAGAGCCCAGAGCCCTTTGAATCCCAGCCGCGGCGGCTGGGATTTAAAGGACTCAGGGCTCCCAGCGGCTGCCAGCAGCTCAGAGCCCTTTGAATCCCAGCCCCTGGCCGCTGATTGCCCCCTCCCCAGACCCCTGCCCCAACTGCCCCCCAGGACCCCCACCCCCTATCTAAGCACCACTGGTCCTTGTCCCCCGTTACCCACTCCCGAGACAACTGCCCCTAACTGCCCCTTGGGACCCCAGCCCCTATCTAAGCCTCCCTTCTCCTTGGCCCCCACTGCCCCCTGCTGAGACCCCACCCCAATTTCCCCCAGGATCCCACCCCCTACCTGTCCCCTGATAAACCCCCTGGACTCCCATGCCTATCCAATTGCTGCCTGTCCCCTGACTGCCCCTCCGAACCTCTGCCCCATCCAACCCCCCCTGCTCCTTGTCCCGTGACTGGCCCCTGGAACCCCCTACCCCTTCTCCAACCTTGTAATCTTGTGGCACTGATGCGTTGTAGCTTCATTTTATATTGGCTTACAGGGCGGGAGTGGGGGGGGCACCACCATTTTGGGCCCCACCAAAAATTATACAAACCTGCCGCCTATGGGTGTGCTGAGTCCTCGCTCCTCCCCCCTCCCGCCTGCCTGGGGCAATCAGCTGGCTTGCAGTGTTTAGGGGGCAGGCGGGAGGGGGGAGGAGCGAGGACTCAGTGCACAGGCTCTCCCTCCCTCCCGCCTCCTGCCCGGGGCAGTCAGCTGGCTTGCAGCGTTGGGGAGAGAGGAGGAGCCTGTGCACTGAGTCCTCATTTCTCTCCCCTCCTTCCTGCCCCCAACAGGCCGCAAGCCAGCTGATTGCCGTGGGTGAGGGAGGAGGAGGAAGGGGCTGATCCGTGGGGTCTGCCAGCCAAGGCCGGAGGCACTGTGGGGGGAGGGGGGGGCATAGGGAGGCTGCCAGCTATGGAGAAAGCAGGCAGCCAAACAATGTAAGAGTGAAGCATTGCACAACTTTAAATGAGCATGTTCCCTAATTGATCAGCAACGTAACAACGAAACAACATTAACCAGGGATGGCTTAAAGTGAGGAGTTACTGTAATTCTTTTTTAAACTCAGTTATACTTTGGCCTTCACAACATCCCCCGGCAATGAGTTCCACAGGTTGACTGTGCATTGTGTGAAGAAGTACTTCCTTATGATTGTTTTAAACCTGTTGCCTATTCATTTTATTGCGTGACCCTTGTTCTTGTAACCAGAGATCTATTCCCGTTATCTCCAATTTGCCCCACAAGGGAATCAAAAACCAAGCTTAAATCAACAGTTTCCCCCCGCCCCCAAAGAGGGACAAATTTGTAGATCAAATAAGAAAGCATAAAACAATTATTTGTAGTAGAGTTAGGGTGACCAGATGTCCTGATTTTATAGAGACTGTCCCGATTTTTGGGTCTTTTTCTTATATAGGCTCCTATTACCCTCCACACCCACCCACCGACCCCGGCCCGATTTTTCACCCTTGCTGTCTGGTCACCCTAAGTAGAGCAGCCATTTTGAAAACTATCTTGTTCTTCAGCAAATAATTTTCTATTTTCTGCTCAATCCTCTAGTCTCCCCAAAAGATACCTAGTATGAATTTTTAAGACAATGTTGAATAAGCTGATTGGGCGGTAATTCTCTGGATCTTTCTTACCTCCTTTTTTATACAGTGAAATAATAATACAGGTAGCCCACTCTGAGGGAAAAATCCTTACATTATTTATACTGGAGAAAAGTTTAGTCAAAACAGGCGTCTGCCAGTCAATATTTTCCTTAAACACCTCTACAGGGATGAAATGCTCCCCTGACATTTAATTGATTTTCCAACAGAAAATGCAGTTTCTGCACAATCAAAATTTTCTGCAGGAAAATTTCAATCTGATGAAAATATTAAATTTTCCATTAGGAAAATTAAAATGAAATATTTAATTTCAGGTCCACTCAACTCAAATTGAAATATTTCACTTTGTTTTGAATCAGTTCAATAAAACATTGTTCTATTTCCATATCAGCACATTACCATATGGCCCCAATTCTTTCATATGGGCTGAGTGCCCTGGAGAACTAAATCTCCCATAATGCAGCACAGAGTTCCCTCTGATCAACTTCTGTGTGGCGCATCATGGGAGTCGCATGACTCTGAGTGCATCCTGGGACACGTAGTCCGGTTAGAGAGCCTGGCACTTAGGGGAGAAAGGGGGGGGCATCAGGCTCCCGAACCAAACCACCCTTGAGGCAATGCATCACTGTGGGAAAATGCAGTTCAATAAACCAAAATGTAACATTTCAGCAATGTCAAAATGTGTTGTTTCAGCTGAAAATGAAAATTGAAATTGAAAATTTCTGAACTGAAATTTTTCAGAATTTCTTTTCCACAAAAAATTCAAAATATCAACTTTTTTCCCAATTTGGGGTGAAAACATGTTATGGTTTGAGCATTGGCCTGCTAAACCCAGGGTTGTGAGTTCAGTCCTTGAGGGGGCCATTTAGGGAACTGGGGTAAAAATCTGTCTGGGGATCGGTCTTGATTTGAGCAGGGGGGTGGACTAGATGACCTCCTGAGGTCCCATCCAACTCTGATATTCTATGATTCTATGATAATTTCCCTTTGGCTGGAAATTCCCAATTTCACTCAGCTCTATCATTGAACCCTGGACTCCACCACCCCTGAAAAGTGGGACCAGTAGCGCTCTGGCACATCAGGGCATTTCTAAGAGTGATCAAACCTTTCTATG
Organism: Mauremys reevesii; assembly: GCF_016161935.1. Taxonomy (NCBI): domain Eukaryota; kingdom Metazoa; phylum Chordata; order Testudines; family Geoemydidae; genus Mauremys; species Mauremys reevesii. The sequence goes on from NC_052625.1 coordinate 63,480,306, forward strand.
GCTGAGAACATCTGCAGTAAGACCAGCCGGGGCAAACTGCTCTTGACCCCTCAGCTTTAGGGCAAATCCCAGTCACCCACCCCTCCCCATTGGCACCAAACTATGTATTCAGTGAACCTCTACATATCCTAGAGAAATCTTCCTGGGTTTTACTGGGGCAAAAAACAGCTTCCAAAAACCACCCCCCTTGTGCCTGCCGCAAGCATCTCCTATTTGTATGAAGGCTTTGCTTTCTCAAGGACCCATGGGAAACAGAACACCAGCGTCATGAACTCCACCAGCAGCGACAGTCTTCCCGGGCAGTCCTGCTCAGCCAGAGCCCAATCCCTGCCTGCCACCACTTGGGTCTGAGTGAGAATTCCTTCTGTCCTCTGGATGTCACTTCTCCATCCATTTCTCAGGCTTTGCCAGAAGGCAAGCAGCGTAAACGGATACGACAGTGATGACAGCCAATTACTAGCTTTAAAAATTAGCCCCCAGGTGAGCGGGCTGCCTGGCTGCTGTCAGACTGATTTCAGGTTAGGCTGGAAAATTGTCAGCCAGCTGACAGAGCCCATGTTTAGTCAATTCTCCACTGGATGAATGTGCCAGTGTTTCCCCGGCATTGGGATCTCAGCTCTGCTTACATTTCCAGCCCAAGCACTGGGGACATTTAAGAGATTGTTTGGGGAAATGATCAGTGCCTTCTTTCTACACTGGAAAAGAGATGTAAGGCGTGACCCCAAGGGGTATTGAACTTAGCCACAGAGCAACTCACCCATGACCATGCAGGTCTGAACAACTGCCAGAGACGTAGAGTCAAGAAGGGCAGGAAAAGTGAGTGACAGGCTAATGCTGGGGAGAGGAACTTGCCGGCAGAGTTTGGGGAGTGGGCAAGTGTATCAGTTAGGCAGCCCAAGTTGCTTCATCCAGAGGGCAAGGGTGGAGTCCCAGAGTCCCAGAGGAGCAGGATTATGAAGCCACAACAGTGGGAGGCTTACAGTTGAGTCCAGCGAGTGTAACGTCACATGCATATAACAGCACAGCAGCAGCACAGTCAGCCACAACAATGCAACACATCAGCAGCACAGCAATACGCTGAAGCAGCGACAACACAGCCACACAATGCAGCATCACTGCCAAACCTAACCAAAGTTTTGCAATGCAGCAGCAGCAACAACCGAACACTGCGGCAACAAAGCTGTGCCATAGCAGCAGTGCACGGAGGCAGCAAGAGAGCAGCAATTCTGCAACAGTGTAAAGCAAAAGCACCTCAAAACCACTGCTGCGCATTGATACCAGCCATGCAGTCGCACCACAACCACGTGGCAGCCCCGCAGGGAGTCTGAAACTAGATGACTGTTGTGCCCTTAAACATTGGGTTACAGGGGTCACTGGGAAGAAATAAAAGGCAATAACAAACAGCCCCCTAAGAGAGTGCAGCCAATTGCCACAAAAGACCCCACGAGAGCCCTTCTGGAAAAGGCTGACCCCATAAATGTCCTCTGAACACAAACATTTCACTGCATAGTGGTGTCTCCCAACCCAGATAGTATTGATTTGAGTTACGGATTACAGTACAAGAGTTTCCTGCTCTTCCTTTACCGCTGCTGTAGAGTCTGCTAAGGGGAGCAACTGCAACACATTAGCTAAAAGGGAACTTGCTGAACAGGAGAAGCCAGGCTGAAATAGACAAGCTGGGATGGAGGGGGAGGGGGGCGTTGCAGCAGCAGGAGGAACATTTGCAGTGTTGTTTTGTAGGGCTGGTTTCGCTTGCCAATGGAGAAATAACAGTTGTTTCTCTTCAATCCATGAAGATTTGCAGCTCTGACTTGAGTCAGGGCTGGATGGGGCCTTCTGTAGCCTGCCTGGGTCATAAGACCCTCCTTTTGTCACCCCGATCACAGCCTGCACAGAGAGAACAAAGATTACAATGGAGATTTCCAGGCCACACCAAGACTTCAATTCAATTAGGAAAACGAATTAAGGGAACAAGAGAGAGAAAAAGAAGTGGGGCTGGGGTTGGGAACGGGAACAGAGTGCAAGACACAGACAGCCAGCACTGTGCATCTGGAACTGATCATTTTAAAGAACTATGGGTACGTCTATACTACCCGCCGGATCGGCAGGTAGTGTTCAATGTATCGGGGATCGATTAATCGTGTCTCGTCTGGACGCGATAAATCAATCCGCTAATTGACACCTGTACTCCACCTCGGCAGGAGGAATAAGCGCAGTCGACGGGGGCACTGCGGCAGTCGACTCACCGCCGTGAGTGTTGGAAAATCATAGTGCTAATGAAGCCTTTCCGTATTAGGCCTGAGTAAACCAAAGTTATGCTATGCTTGCCCAAACTGTGTTGGAAAGCTTACAGAACTCATTAGACTGAAGGCCGTGTATCTACCTAAGTCAGCTATTTCGCTTATCAGTTTTGTTTGGCTCCCCAAGTATATGTTGGCTCCCCAAGTGTATGCAGCTGCGTTCACATGTATGCATCCAAAGTATCTAGTACAAAGGGTCAACAGATGTATCTTGTAGCCCCCACAAAATGATATATGTATCCTGCGTACCCAATTATCCCCTAACAGACACATGTACAGGTTCTACAGGTCAATCAAATGACGTAGACAAACGTAGGCTAAGTTGTTTGTTACTGATTATAAAAGGGGACCGTCCGGGTTTGTGGGGTGTGTCTCTTTCTTTGGCACTAGCCGAGAGGAGCACCCGCTCAGCTGATCGATCAATAAAGAAAATGGTACTTGTCTTCCTGGTCTTCCGTGCCTCCTTGGTGTAATTAGGTAAGCTCCAGGGGGAAACGAGCCCTTTTGGCTAACATGAGGACGGCCAGGTAAGTCAAACTAAGATACTTCGACTTCAGCTACGCGAATAGCGTAGCTGAAGTTGCGTATCTTAGTTCGAACCCCCCCGCTAGTGTAGCCCAGGCTTAAGAGTTTCTATTTGCTTATAGGAAAAAGGCCAATTTTGCTACAGCTAATTGTAGACCGGAGCCAGACCCTGTTTAGCAAATGCCAGTGTTTCTACTGGGGCTTTATCTACACTACACAATTAAGTCAACCTATGTAAGGTCAACATAGAACCACCACAGTAATTACTGCAGTTTTTCATGTACACACTGTCCTCCTTCCACCAGTGATGTGCATCCTCACCGGGAGTGCTTGCACCAACTTAACTGGGGCAGGGGATGGGGCTGACGGCCCGAGATGTCAGCCCTGCACAGGGCTCACAGATGGAGCCCCACTGTTCATCTGCGCGGAGTTCTCAGCCAGGGGCGCCAACATAGACACTGTGTCACCCTAACTACATCGACCTAAGCGCTACGCCTGTCATGGAGGTGGAGTTACTACTTTGGTGTAGTGGGGGGACTTACGTCAGCAGGAGCAACCCTGTAGTGTGGACACTTACAGAGTTAGGTCGACATAAGCTGCCTTACATCGACCCAACTCTGTAAAGCAGCCCTGGCCTACGTTGTGTTAGCAGCTTTCTGATCCCCAATGTCTCACTCTGCCCAGCTCTGCTCAGTGGTTATAGTTCTGAGCTCCTATGTGGGAAACCGAGGAGACACTCCTGCTAGGTCGGAGCAATGGCCTACTAGTCCACGCTCCGCTCTTCTGTCTGGAGAATCTGGTTATAATGCTGAATCCTTGTGCTTTGCTCCTTTCGCTGGGAACACCACAGAAGCAGCATGCTCAGAGGGTGGGAAGGAGGAAAAGCACATCTCTCTGTGTCATGGAAAGGCAGAGACAGGGATTGAAGAGTAGCCAAGCTGGGTCATGTGGGGGTTATGAAGGAGGCAGGGTGATCCAACGGATTGGGCATTGGACTAGGAGTTAGGAGACTGGGGTTCTATGCTACCTGCTGTGTGACCATGAGCGAGCCACTTCCCCTTTCTGTCTGTCTTGTCTTTTTACACCACAAGCTCTTTGGGGCAGAGACTGTCTCTCACTTTGTGTTTGTACTGTGCCTAGCACAACAGGAGTCTGCTCCCAGTACGGGCTGCTAAGCACTACTGTAATACAAATACAGTACTGTCATACAAAAACACGGGAGTCTCAAGTGTCTCTGTGGGGCAGATCGTTAAAGCAGCAGAAATACAGGCTTCCTAAGGGCAGGGATCTGGAGGAGCCTTCTGCATCCACTGGAGGATATCAGTTAGTCATTACAGTTAATAAGGCAAAACCTGCCTGCCCATCCTCCCTCAGATGAGTCTGTGGCTGTTGCCTCATGGAATGGAGACCTGCAGAGAGCACTTGAATGCACAGTGCTAGGTACAGCAGCTTTGGATGGAAAAACCCCATGCTTGGAAGGAATAAAGCCTGGTTGTTTCTCAGTGGTGCTGCATGACCACTGGGGTCACTGCATCACCCTCCCAGCCCCGCCAAACACCCAGCTTTTCCCACGGAGGTTGTTGCCTGTCACAGTCCCTGTGTGCAGGTTCCCCTTTCAGACTCTTTGATTCAACTTTTCTGTGTGGAGAAAGATATTAAAGCAAATTTGATCAAAATGACACACGGATTGGAGCGTACGTTGCAGACTCTAATTCTGTTTACTGTTCTGGGGGAATGGGCAATTATTACAGAAGTCGGGACAGAGTGTTTTTAATAACATTTCTTGTTAAGATTTAATTACAGGAAATTGTATTTTCTTAATCACTGAAAACCCAACTGCCTAGGAAAAACGTGATTTTTGATAATTTTGTTTGCAGTTTATTAAATCCTTTTCTTACATTAGGCTTTAGTATAGTCCCCTGCTAAGTGTTTCTTAACACCTGAGGGCCTTCTAAAGCATGGGGGCTGAAAAGAACAGCTTTTGGGAAGGTTGGGAAGCAGGGATCTATTTCCAAAGCAACGTGTCAGGGCAGGGAGCTCAGACTTAATCAGGGCTGAACCAAAAAAATGTTGCCAAGTAGAGAAGAATTGCGCCCCAGATGGAATTTGTGAGGGTGGGAGAAAATCCTGGCTTTTATTCTGAGCAAAACACTGGTCATTTCACAAGAAGTCGGATTGCCTTGCCCTAGGGCTGGCTTTGAAACAGAGCCTGCCCTGCATCTCTGATGTAGCAAAGAGGTAGTGTCTGCATACAGGAGCCCTTCTCAGAGGGCAGCCTTCAATGGAAAAGAAGCATTGCCCTATGAAACCCACGTGGAAGGGCAGGGTTGGCATAGAAAAATTGCATTCATGGGTTCCTCGGTCCAGGGCAGGTGCAATTCAGAGGATTAGGTTGGGATGGTTTATCAAAGGTCAGGGAGCAGGAAGGAAGGGACAATTCTTTGAGCAACAGCCACCTACCTCTCCTCCCCATCAGAAGCTGAACTTCATGAGTCTGAAGATCAAGGCTGCCCAGTCTGTGGATCTTTAAGGTCGGGGAACGGTTGGAACCTCAGTCACATGTGCCCCAGTAGGAGTAGCAGACAGAGTCTCATACTCATATGGATGAAGGAGAATGCCAGCTCTCTCCAGACATCAACGCACGCCCTTCTCATTGAAAGGACTGAGAGGAGGTTCTTCTGCATGGCTCAGGCACCCAAAGGCAGAACAACTTCACACCGATAGCAATGAGGAGTGAGCTGCTGCGGGCCCTACCACATGCTGAAACCATTCCTTGGGAACACGCCTCCCCCAGGCCACGTGTATTGGTTCTTGAGCCTGCTAGCTTACCTGAGCCTGCGGAATGGGATGAGCAGGCAGCAAGAGAATGTGAGGGCAGGAAGGAGACAGAGAATGGGATGAGGGAGAAGGAGGAGTGGGGAGGGAGAGAGAGAGGGGGAAAGAGGGGAGGGAACTCATGTGGGGGAGGGAGAGTCTGAGTGCAGGAGGGGGAAATGGTGAGTGAGGAGAGGACAAGTGGGAATGAATGAGAGGGACTGAGAGAGGGAGGAGATCACCTGAGGAGAGTGTAGAGAGAGAACGTGAATGCGGGGTGAAGGGGCCAGGCTCCTAGGCATTATACAAGCACTTGGTCAGCTGGTCATACCACACACAGGGGAGGCTGGCCACCGCAGCTCTGTCACAGAGATACTGGGACAACACTTTCAAAGTGAGGTGTGGAACGATAGAGTCTGTGGGCACCCATTTCAAAATGGCTTGCTAGTCATGTCCTGTTGAAGGCCGTGGGAGTCACTGCCTGGTGTTCCGGGCAGGACAGGGCAAAGCACTGATGTGCTGCTTGAAAAAACATCTGATCATTGTCTTTCATCAAGTCAAAGCTTGTTTCTCAGTTGTGAAATTAACACCTTTGTCCAAGTGCGCATACTTTCCCTGCAGGGGAAATTAGCCTCTTGTTTAGAAAAACTGTCTGGCATGAATTAAGCAAAAGGGCCTTGGGGTGCTCGTCCCCGTTCAAATAAATCAGATCCTGGATATCTTCAAAAGCGAGACAGCCAGAATCAAGCTCTCTGCCCACCCCCTGCTGCTCAGATCAGGGATGCCACTAAGACATTCCACCCGGAACCTCCCCTACCAGCTCCTGTTGGTATTGTTGGGGAGAAAGACAGCCAAAGTAAGTGAAAGAGCCAATTGTGCTGTTTAAAGGCCAGGCTGGCTCTTGTGTTTGTGCAGAGGCAGCCTCCCTTTATACAGAGGGCGAGCACTGAAAGGACAGCTCTAGGGGGAGATGAGCAAAACAGATCCACTATCAGCCAGAGGCATCCAGAGTGTCAAGAAGCCACAGCTTGGTAAATAGGACGCAAGTGCTATTCACCCATCTGCAGCCTTTCAAAAGACAGCTCAGTCCTGTCAAACAGCCATGTTATCTCTCCCTGGGAACACGAGGCACGGAGGTTCCGGGGTGAATGGGCTTATCACAGACTTGTCTTCAACAGACAGACGCCATTCAGTGGCACGCTGGTATTCAGGCCCTTCGTGCCCATTATCTGCACGAGGTGCCTGATTTTCCTATCGCTCCTTCTGACACAATCACTGCCAAATGGTGACATCTGCTGACATGTGCACGACTGAGACCCCGCGGGCCCAGACTCTGGCGGGGGTGGGGGGAGGGAGGCATCCTCAGCACACTCCTCCCTAATGCAACCTCCGGGGTATGGAGAGACAGAGACAGCAGAAGCCACAGTCAGATACCACCCCATTAGACAGCACTGGGAGGTTAGGCTTCAGATGTTTCCATCAGAATGAGCAGCTCAGGATAAAACAAGAAAAGCAGCTCCACAGAGAACAAGGAATGTGGTAGCAAAAGGGAAAGAGAAATTTTGCTTTCCTAGAGAGAGATCAGCAGAGAGATTGGTGCGTGTGTATGTTTTACACACACATATACACACACACACACACTACAGGGTACACAGCTGCTGTATAGTCTCTTTTTATCTACCACGCTGCTTCTCTCATTCTGTTGACGGTGTCTATCGATCTGACTCTACCATCTATCTTCCCACAGCATCTCTCTTTCTTAAACTCTGCCTTTGAGGCGCAGATTTTTTAAATCTTTGAGGGACGGAGAAGACAGCTGTGCGCTTATTCGGCGCTGTTTGATGTGCCCCTTTGATAGCTTTTGTTTTCTGTTTGTGTTGACTGCTCAAAAAGCAGTCACCTGACCAGAGAGGGACAGGCGCGAGGCGTGGGTGAGGGAGCTGCATCAGCCCCCATCGGAGGTGCACTGATTCAAATGAAGAAGGGCTCGTGCCAAGAGATCTGCTGGAACACACGGACAGTAGTGACACCATGATGCAGGCAGAGGAATGAGCCCCAAGCCCCAGTGCAATGCCTGACTTCCCATGATAGAAACTGCCCACTAAATACAAATTTCCTTGAGCCTTCACTAAATCATGTTGCTCTGTAACTTCATGACATCCAGGCAGGGGCGGCTCTAGGCACCAGCAAACCAAGCTGGTGCCTGGGGCGGCCAAATCTAGGGGGCGGCAGGCTGGGCCGGTGGACCTGCTGCAGTCATGCCTGCGGGAGGTCCACCGGAGCCGCGGACGACCGGACCTGCCGCAAGCATGACTGCGGAGGGGCGAGAAAGCTCGGCTGGACCTCCCACAGGCATGACTGCGGCAGCTCAGCGAGCCGCCGGACCGCTGTTCCCGGTGGAGCTCCCGCAGTCATGCCTGCGGCAGGTCCGTGGACCTGCCGCGGGAGCTCAACCGGAGCCGCGGGAAGAGGGGACCCGCCGCGGGACCGAGGAAGGGCGGCGCAGCACACCGCGCTGCCTGGGGCAGCCTGATTCCTAGAGCCGCCCCTGCATCCAGGAGATGGGGGCCAAGAGGTTTCACCACCCCAGCACAGGTAACGCTCTGAGCAGATGCTCAAATGTAAGGCGATGCCTGATGTAGACAGAGCTGGGCAAAGTGCAGGCCGCAAGCCGAATGCAGGCCACACAGCTCTGCAGTGAGACCTGCAGACTCTACAGGTCCCAGCCTGGAAATGTGACCAGGCAACTTGGATCAAGCTGGACCAGTGCCTGGGACCTGTACTCTCCACTGACCCCAGCCTTCCTGTTCAAGACAATAATGACAACACCTGACCCCATTTTAGTAAAATTAAGCACTGCCCTCAAGATCCTGATTTCCCAGTGTGGCCCTTGGTTGGGAAAAGTTTGAGCACCCCCTAGGCTGAGATGTCAAAATGGTCGGATCATCCTTTCTCATACAGCAGTTTTACACCATTATTACCTCCACCGACTTCAGGAGAAACACCACTGATTTACACCAGTGTAAAGGAGAGGAGAATCAGGGTGTAGAAGAGGAAAGGGGTGCCAATCTCAGTGCTCCCTTGGCTGTGCCCTAGGGTGACCAGATGTCCCGATTTTATAGGGAAAGTCCTGATTTTTGGGTCTTTTCCTTATATAGGCTCCTATTACCCCACCCCCTGTCCCAATTTTTCACACTTGCTGTCTGGTCTCCCTACTGTGTCCAGGGGGAATGCTGAGCTGAGGGGGCAGGTATTCTGCCATTTTCAACACCGTCAGGCTCTTGACTCTTCTTACCCAGCAATGAGACTTCCCTGATTTGAAATTGAGACATTAGTGGTGTATTTCCCATCTGTTAGGATTTGCCTCTGGGGTCTGAAAATCAGACAACTCCAGCCGACCATTCTTCAGTCAATAGAAAATGTATTGATCTTTAAACCAGCCTCCAGTTCAGAGTGGCACATGGTCTGCTGCCCCAGAGCAGGCTGCAGAGTAAGAGGTGCACGGACTTTTAAAGTGTGGGTCGGGGGGCTACTCCACATGGAAATTAGCAGCCTATTATTGCCACCAACTACTGGAGTTACTCCTTCATCTCCAGTGGTCGAGGTGTATGTTGTGATGAAGGCCCTGAGGATGATCTAAGCAAATGGATGTTACTTATTCACGTGGACTCATGCTAGAGCAGGATCTGTTACAGTGGCTGCCTGTCCTTCATCTTTACAAGATGATCCAAATTTTGGCAGAGCTGACACATGTCCTGCCAGGCTGGAGATTACCAAAACAATGTCTAAAATAGTTTGGGGACTGACGCATCTTCGTCCCGCTGGGACGCCTGCACCCAGACGTTTGTGTTGCAACACGGACACATCCACATCACAGCTGATGGCACAGGTGCCACTACGTCTTAACCTACTGATTCCCAACTACATTGGGTGTAATTATTATGAGTTTCAAGCAGCCCTGCACCGAGTCCTGACCCAGGATGGAGCCACCCTACTTAAATGGTCTTTTGTGGCTGAACCGGTCAATGTAGAGTTCACTGCCAGAGAGCAGAGATCCCTCTGCCAATTAGGTCTGTGTCCTCACCTTCCAGAGCCAGAGGAGCAGGGGAACTTGGTGTGGAGGCGCTGCCCTTCTGCGGCTCACAAGTGCTCTGGACTATTGGCTGTAGCCCCTGATGATAATATTCATTGTAAGACAGCAGGCATGCAGCAGCACCTGCTGCAAATCTAAGTGTACTGCAACCTCAGCAATGAGCAGAAGAGACAGCAGCAGCAAGGAGCCCGAGTAGCACTCTTTAAATATACATCAGCATTTCAGATCACCACCTTCTTGCAGCAGCCAGCGATGTGAGAGACAGATCACGAGCCCAAGAGCATAGAGCGGTAATTAGAAAAGGCGAGACTGGTTTGGCTCTGTGTTTTGTGTATCACAGCTTCAGAGCGAGAGAGACTTTGGTGCAATGAGACTTGAAATACAATCTTCTATCTCCTGGGTCCTAGAAGAAACTTCTTAACGTGCTTCCACAGGAACACAGACATTGCCAGACTGGATTAACCCAGGGGTCCAAACAGCCCAGTATCCTGTCTCCAACAGTGGCCAGCAGCACATGCTTCAGAGAAAGATGCAAGAAACTCTGCAGTAGGGAATTAGGGGATAACCTACCCCTAGGAAAGGTCCTCTTATCTCCATATAGTTAGAGGGTGCCTTATGCCCTAAAGCACCAGGTGACACCAGATTTTCAAAGCTCTCATCAATTAATGCCCAACTCATCTGTACATGAGATGCTGTGTGAGAGTGAAGGCTTCCGTCCCTGGTAAGTCTCTCCAAATAGCGTCACCAAAACACAGGGGATGTGGCTGAAATTTGGAGATGGAGAACCCATCTGAAACTTTGCCCAAGAGTCAAACCATTGTGTGTCTGCTGGTTTAGTCTAGAAGCAGATGCACTAAAATTCTGGGGGCGGGACAGTCTCATGGTATTTCTGACCCAGCCAGAACCAGGAGGCACTGAAATGCACTCAAAAAAGTCTGTTCTCATCAGACTTGCAGCCCAGTGGTCTTCAAATAAATTTGGAGGAGCTCTGGACAAGCATCTGGACTTCTGGGTGCTCCTCTGCACCTCATGGCCTTTTGAGGTCCTCCTGCTAGTGTCAATCAAATGGATCTATCAAGCAATTGGGCAATCTTAGCTCCTTAGCTCTGTTATTGGGGACAGGGGATCAAGTTCACCCAGAGTCACTAAAGTTACTTTACGTTGATTTTTTTTTTTAAACAAATTACTGGATGGATCTGAAGAGTGACCACCTGCCTATCACAATCACTCAGTTGTTCAAATATAGTACCTCAAATAAATCATTCAGCAAACAGCAGTGAATTATTTGACCAGATCTGCAAACTGGGCAAGTAAGGTGGGGGAATAGGCCCTGAATATTGTTTTTGATGTAGGAATCATTATCCCCATTTTACTGATTAAGAAATATACAAAAAGGAGTTATCACAGGCAGCTGACCCAAGGATTCACAGTCAGCATTAGAGCTCAGGAGACCTGGTCTCATAGCACACTGCTCAGTCCACTAGACCACGTTCCCTTGCCTGCATTATTAGAGATGCTCACAGGCTGGCAGGTTACTTAGCACTTGGCAGATTTCCTCAATGGATTACTGTGGCTAGGCAATGGCATTTTTGTAGTGGAGCTCCTATTCCAGAGCCTTCATGGTCATGGCTCCCCATCTTTGATATGAGTCCCAGAGTATGGTTGGAGAAAGGCTCAGGGAACAGGCTACATCACTGGGGTGAATCTGGCCCATATCAGTAGTCACTAGAAGTCATTAGCACTCCAGAGCTGGGTGGTGGCCTGTGTGAAATGAACTTTTATAAAATGGATACTCAAAGCATTCCCAGTGATACTAGAAAGTCCAGTCTAAAGCCCATTGCTCCCCCTATATAAGGCTGCTCTTGGGAAGCCAACCATATGGTACATTATACAGAGGGGAGCTAAATTCTGCCCTCACTTGCATTCGTGCAACCCCCACTGCAGTCACTGGGGCTGCCTAGATGGAAATTACAGCTGGATTTTGTCCACAAAGTGAATCACAGACTTGAGCAGGGAAGACAAGAACTTTAAAGAAAAGAGCACTATAGAGAGGGAGAAGTGTCTCACCCACGCCATTCTCATGCACAGTACTGTGGACTGAAACCAGCCCCCTAATATATACTTGTCACACCCCATTAGAGTATCCTAGAGTAAGAGCCTCCAAGCTGCAGCACTTTTACTCTAAGCCGTAGCAGTTTGGACTAGGGCTATAGAATTTTTGCTTTGGACAGGGCAGATGTGCTACGACATTGCTGTTATCTGCGGTGCAGAGAGGGTAGTAGCACAAATCTCAGACTCATCACAGACTATTGTCTTAGCGCAAACATCTCCCTATTATTCTTTTGCTGCTCAAGCCATCAGTAAAATACAAGCCTCTGCATCAAAAAAGAAATGACAGCTCTTGGCTGGCAGATAAATCTTGGTGCTCTGTTGGTCCCTGTAACAGGGACCAGCTGCCACCCCAGCACCACCTCATGTCCAAGGTGCCTGTGCTGTGCCCTGCCCCTATTTCCCCCTCACTAGGGATCCTTCAACAAACCCCACAGTCTCTCTCTCAGGCACAGCCCTTCCCCTCTGCCCCCACCCCACCCCCTGGTTTCAGCTGGGCACTGCCTCCCCCTTCCTGAGAACTGCCCTTTCCCTGGGGAGCACTGCAGGAAACTTGGACTGATAGGCCCAGTACTGCAAGGAATTGTTTTCTCCTCTGGAGAGCTCGAGTCTATGTTCTTCTCAGCCATGTCATGAGTGGGCTAGAGCTTAGGAGACTCTGCTGCTGGGGCAAAGCCATCATTCGCACTGCTTTTTATAAGCCTCACATGAACCCCCCTCCCTCCTCATTGCGCAGGTGCAGAGGAGTTTGTCACCAGTGCTGTCTGCCTTCAGGGTACTGGGAAAGATGGTGTCTCCTCTTGTTCATGTTGGGTAAGCAAGCTAGCCTGACTGAAATACAGGAAATGCCACCTAACAGACTGGGCCCACAGACCCTGTACTGAAGGGCTGGTCTGAACAAATCCAGCATCAAGCACTAACGGCCTGATCCCAACCCCATTGCACTGATGGAAAGGTTCCCATTGATTCCACTGGCCTTTGAGCAGCCTCAGTGGAACAAGGGATTCAGCATCTATGATGGGATTGGTCGACGGCTGGCTTGTAACCCACCCCCTTCGACCAGTGCAGTGCTTGCTACTGAATCTTCAAGATTCAGGGCTTGTCTACACTTGAAACGTTAAAGTGGCACAGCTGCGCCACTGTAGTGTGTCAGTGGAGACACTGCCTACGCCGACAGGAGGGATTCTCTCGTCAGAGTAAGTAATCCACCTTCCTGATTACTGTGTACATCAGGGATTAGGTTGGGTTCACTATGGTGCTGAGGGAGTGGATTTTTCACATCTCTGAGTGATGTAGCTGAGTGCAGACCAGCCCTCAGTCTCTGCGGTGGTAGGGGGAGTAAGGCTGATAAATGGTAGCAGTGGTCTGAAATGTAACTATGGGAAATATAGGCTGGACACCAAGACTCAACCAGAGGTTAGAAGTCTATTACAGGAGTGGGTGGGTGATGTTCTGTGGCCTGCAGGAGGTCAGACTAGATGATCATGATGATCCCTTCTGGCCTTAAAGTCTGAGTCTGTGTGTGTGACAAATGTCCTGGTATAACAGAGTACTGAAGAATCTCCCAAGGGAAAGGGAGGGAGCCCCATCACTTGGGACACTGAGAATGACAATGGGCAACGACATTGCCCCTGGGGGAATGCATTGCAAGGGGCAGTCCTGCACTGGCTGTGCTTTCTGCCATTCTGTAAAAGAGAGGAAGGGAAAGTTGCCAAATGCCCCTTTCTCAGGAAATAGGGGCTGTTAAAACTAAAGGGAGTATAAAGAAAACTAGAGGTAGGTGAAGAGAGGGCTGAACAGGGTGTAAGTCCCCACAACTGAGCTGGAAAATGCTCTAAGTGAGAATAAAAGCAGCTCCTGGGCTCCCATGAAAAATGTGAGGCTTTAAAGAATCAGTCACGCAGATAGAGTGTCAGATTTCTGAGTGTGCCGCCTGGAGACGTGAACCTGCTGAATGGAGACGTTTTCCTGGAAAGTGTGATTAAAGATATTCTGCAAATTATGGCAACAGATCACCCTCCGACAACTGGAGGTACAAAGCAAATCCCCAACTATGAGCCAGCAGCACCAGGGAGGCAACCCAGACCAATTATAGTGACATTTTTAATTTCCCAGAACCTGGAGTTACAGTAACCTAGAGAAGCAGGGACAATTGTATTATAACTCTGCCAGGGCTGCACTTTCTCCAGATTACACCTTGAAAATCCAAGGGGAAGAGGCGTGCTTTCAAGGAGGGCTTTAAAAAATAATAGTTTAGTGACAAGATGATAAAACAAATGACATCTACCAGCTAGTGCCTGGGGTTGGGAAAAACACCCCAAAATGGGGACACTGGTGTGGTCAGCAAAGCTAGACTTGAAATTGCATGAAAACAGCCATCTGGCAAGATTTCAGGGTCCTTCCTGCTCCTAGCTGGGGCATCAATACATCAAGAGCATCCTGATATGTCAGTGCAGGCACAGGCACTGACTTATTTTTTCCAGTGGGTGCTCCATCCTTGCTCCATTCTGAGGCCCCTTCCCACCTTTGCTCTGCCTCTTCCTGCCCCCACTCCAGCCTCTCCCTCAAGGCCCCCTGCCTGCCACTCTCTGCTCTCCGCCCTGTCTATGAGTGCAGCCACTTCCAGATGCAGCCCTAACCAGGAGGAGCAGAGCTGATGAGTGAAAAAACAAAACAGTAAGGGCTGGTGTGAGCATAAAAGGGGAAGGAGCCTTTCCTACGGCTCACGTCTGCCCAAGAGAGTCCTTAAAGTGAAACTGGGGGCTGCCATTTCAATGGACTTGAGCTGGGATTTGGTTAGTGCTGGGGGAGAGGGGGGCTTAGCACAGGAGGGAAATTTTTATTTTAAGAAAAATAAGTTAATCAGCTGGCAGGTAGAGAACTGTTGTGGTGAACGGTTATGTCAGACATCAAGTAGGTTACAAGTACTGGTTATATTTAAAGGAACAGAAAAAATGCTAGTAACTGGGCTAATGAGCAAATGAGGACAGTATATAAACAGGACAGTTACAATTATACATATACTGTCCTCGTTTGCTTCTCAGCCAAGGAACTCGGATTTGTTTTTCTCATCTGTCTAATTTTAACTGTTACTCGTAGCCTATTTTATACAGAACCTAACCTTTTCCCGCATATATACACGTGTGAACTAAGACGACATGCTAGATCTCACCCTTCGTAGATCTCTGGTGTTTTTTATACTGCAAGCTCTTTGGCGCAGATAAAGCGACCTATGTTTGTCCTGGCACAAAGGTGTCCCTGTCTAACTCAGAGCTTCTGAGCACTACCATTATTAATTATTATTATTATTATTAAGAGTTGTGGCTCTGTACAAATGTAAATATTTTAAAGTGTTTTCCACTTGCTAGCCAATCAAATTGGCATCTGGGTGGGGTAGAAACTTTGGGATAAAATAAACACTCTCAACTTTTACCCGGAGTTTATGCCAAATATTTCTGTGAAATAATAATTATAAACACATATTCATTGTTAATAGTACTAATATTTTCAAACATCTAAAAAGATTTGGTTTGAAACCAGAGTAAAAGTTCAGGGTGATGTGATCATTTTATCCAAATGGTTTAACCACTCAGCACTCTAGTGTAAATGGGTCGGGAACATCCATTTGAGAATATTATCCATGCAGGCTTCCTCTCTAGCAGCCACAGAGCTGGCTCCAGGGCTGTACACTGGCCCAGCTCCTAGCCCTCAGTGGAGATGGCAGGGAGGGGCCATGGCCAGAATGCCATGTGTTACAGCTATTCTTTGCATTCCATGGCCTATGGAGCAGCCAGTAGGCTGCTCTAAATTATGCTAGAACAGGGCAGGCCTCCAGCTTGTGCTAAATAAGGGGAGCACCTGTAAGCCGCCTTTGCCTCCACTTCTATTCCTGTGCTGAGCACAGAAATGGAGCAGCTGACAATCGGGCCCTTTGTGTGGATGGACTGTACTTGGTCATGTGACTAGCCAGTCGTCTTCTTGTTGCTACAGTGGAGGTGTCAAACTCATATATTTGGTAAGTGTCATGTCATGAAGTTCCATGCGCTTATGTTAAAGTCCCTAATGATGGCACTGCAAAGGAAACCATGGGAAAGGATTCTGGTTTGAATTGCTGTTTGGAAACTACACTTGGGTTTCTAACATGGAAGGCTGGGGGAATAAAAAAGGTTGTTAAAAGGCACAGATGAAAAAAAACTACAGTATGTTAAGCAGCAAAAGCCTCCTCTGACAGATAGCGAAGAGGAGAAAATGAAAAGTAAATGGGTTGCTAAAATGTTTTACACTTCATACTCATCACAACCAAGGGGAGTCGCCGTTTAATGAGCAGAGATGTATCATTTCACTGACTGAGCCGTCCAGCGGATGATAAAGAGCCTTACATTAGAGCGGCAGGATTAAACAACCTGCAGATAAGGATTATAAATTGTCATGCACCAAATGTGAACAAATTGCCCTTAAATGTCACTCTGACATGGATAAATCAATACTAGTTGTAAGGAATAGTGTGGCAAGGGCAGAGTTGAGGGGCGGGCCTGATGCGCCCACTTTTACTAAACAGATCTTGATATAGGCCCCAATCCTACAAAGGGATTTACCTGCTGTACACTTATATCCACACAGTGGTCTTTGCAAGATCCAGGTCACAGACATTACCTCTTCCACAGCACAGGGGCAGATGGAGTTTGGGGGTGAAATCCCCTTTATGCTGGGTAAAATGGCTAGATCAGCATACAAATCAGCCGTTCCAGCTGAGGAAGCAAGGTACTGGGGAGGACAGCCAGAAGGCTGCTTTCTGAGGACCCCCTCACAAGCCCTGGCCTAGGGGTCATGCCAGAAGCAAGGCTGGGGTGGGAGGGTTGTGTCAGGGGAGGGCTGCAGCACACATTGCTGTATGCTGTGCTGGCGTCCGCAGGCCAGCAAAGGGAGGCGACTTTAAGTAAGGCTACGTCTACACTACAGCTTATGTCAGCATAACTTATGTCACTCAGGGATGTGACTAAACCACCCCCCTGAGCAACATATATTACACTGACATAAGCACTGATGTGGACAGCACTATGTCAGCAGGAGAGCTTCTCCGCTCACGGAGGTGGATTTATTATGCCGACTGGACAGCTCTCTCCTGTTGGCATAGAGTGTCTTCACCAGAAGCACTGCACCGGAGCAGCTGCACCACTGTATGTGTAGCCAAGCCCTTAGGCTGGTTCCTAGGGCTGTCCAGATTATTCCAGGTGTTTCTCCAGCCCCTTGAGTAGCCTAGCACAGGATCGAGGGTGGCTTAAGGCCACCTCAGACCCCATCCCCCTGGTATTGGAGGCACAGCACAGAATCACATCCTGGATCTCCTACAATACACAGACACAATCCCAATCCCACTACTGGCCTCCCTTTTATTCTCACATCTCTTAGCCTATCAGGTGTGATATTACTCAGGGTACAATCTGGACAGATGAACAGCTGTATCCCCTCAGTTCTTTAACCTGCAGTGCCTTTTACATGGCTTCACTGTAACAGCTACCACTCCTGGTCTGCTCTCACACAGCCTCCAGCATGTAAGCTACTCCCAGTTATATTGTATGAGTGCTATGGCCAGACACTCTTGAATTACATTGCAGAGCAACACCAGCAAATTCCTGGTCCCAGACTTTCCCCCAGAAATGTGCGTCTTGTACTGCCCAGCTCACTCCTAGACAATACTAACTCATATAACGTCCATCATTTCATTAATAAAAAATGATATGCACAAAGCCTGTTATCCCAAATGGAGTTTCTCAAGCACTTCAATTCAAACACACTGTTAGATAAAAACAATAAAATAAATGTATTAATTACAAAAGATAGATTTTAAGTGACTACAAGTAAAGAGGTGAATCGGGCCCACTGTGTTCAGCTCTCAATCCCAAACAGATATACCAGAAAAAGAGAGGGGCCAGGGATGGGAGACAAAAATTATTAGAGGCCTGGAGAGACTTCCGAATGAAGAGGGATGGGAAGATTGGGACCCTTTACTATAAACAAGAGATGAATTGGAGGGGGTGTGCTAGACAGACACATCAATGAAAGGTCTAGGCAAAGGGAAATCAGACACTCCCAGTGGCCCTGCCACACTACCAGAACCAGGGACACATGATTAAACTGAAAGCAACACATCTGAATGATAAAAGAAGATACTTTTTTTTACACAATAAATTATTAACCTGTGACATTCACTGCCACAGGATTTTACTGGGGCCAAGGGCTTAGTAGTATTCAGAACAGGATGAGACATTTATGTGACTAATGAGAACATCCACTGCTGCTCTAACCAGAACAGAATATTTCTAGAAGGGATATTAATTCCTCCTGCCTCAAAGCATAGCCCACCCTGACATATGGGGGCAGGAAGAAACATTTTGCATGGATAAGTTGCCCACTACAAGGTTTGTTGCATCTTCCTCTGAAGCCTCTGGCACTGTCACTGTCAGAGACAGGATAGTGGACTGGATGGATCTCTGGGATGAACTGGTAATTCCTATATTCCAGTGGAAGTGATTTTAATTGTTTTTCATATCCCTCTCTGTATTGGTCCATCAACTGTCAATTATTGAGGTCTAAGAAATTTAGCGCCTCAGGAGCAAAGGGTATTCTTGCCCAAGATTATATTACTGCTTGATTGCATATAAGCATTTATTTAGATTACAATCTGACCAATATTAGTGTAACCTTTTTGACCAAATGGTTAGCCAGTTTCTGGCTGGCTGTTCCTTTAGGAGAAATTGATGATGGAATCAAGTATTTCTTTGATGCAAATCTAGTCATTTACAAAATTCTGTTTCTTTGAATCAAACAGCAGGAGACAGTCTCTTTGCTCACCATTCCAAGCCCCTTTCTAGCCAATACTTAGCCCAAAAGCTCTCTCTCTCTCTTAGCTTTCTATCAGAGTCACATTACCAGTGCTTCTGTGGCTGTGACTGGTGCTTCCTTGCTGCCTTCTGAGTCTCTGGAGGCTGCATCCTCATTCTCTCTCTCTCCACCAAGCATTCTCAAGACTACAGTACCCACATGAGGAAATAAGGAAACAGATCAACAGAGCCAGATGTGTACCCAGAAGCCTCCTACTGCAAGACAAGCCCAAGAAAGAAACCAACAGGACTCCACTGGCCATCACATACAGTCCCCAGCTCAAACCCCTCCACCGCATCATCAGGGATCTACAACCCATCCTGGACAATGATCCCACACTTTCACAGGCCTTGGGTGGCAGGCCAGTCCTCGCCCACAGACAACCTGCCAACCTGAAGCATATTCTCACCAGCAACTGCACACCGCACCATAGTAACTCTAGCTCAGGAACCAACCCATGCAACAAACCTCGATGCCAACTCTGCCCACATATCTACACCAGCAACACCATCACAGGACCTAACCAGATCAGCCACACCATCACCGGTTCATTCACCTGCACGTCCACCAATGTAATATATGCCATCATATGCCAGCAATGCCCCTCTGCTATGTACATCGGCCAAACTGGACAGTCTCTAAGGAAAAGGATAAATGGACACAAATCAGACATTAGGAATGGCAATATACAAAAACCTGTAGGAGAACACTTCAACCTCCTGGCCACACAATAGCAGATTTTAAGGTGGCCATCCTCCAGCAAAAAAACTTTAGGACCAGACTCCAGAGAGAAACTGCTGAGCTCCAATTCATTTGCAAATTTAACACCATCAGTTTAGGACTAAACAAAGACTGTGAATGGCTTGCCAATTACAGAACCAGTTTCTCCTCCCTTGGTTTTCACACCTCAGCTGCTGGAACAGGGCCCCATCCTCCCTGATTGATCTAACCTCGTTATCTCTAGCCTGCTTCTTGCTGGCTTATATATACACACCTGCCCCTGGAAATTTCAACTGCTTGCATCCGAAGAAGTGGGTATTCACCCACGAAAGCTCATGCTGCAAAACATCTGTTAGTCTATAAGGTGCCACAGGATTCTTTGCTGCTTCTACAGAACCAGACTAACACGGCTACCCCTCTGATATTCTCTCTCTCTCTCGCTCTCTCTCACACACACACACACACACACACCACACCCCTCCCATATAGTTCAGTTTCTGACCAGCCTTGTGTTCTGGGCAGTGGCTCTATTCCATAAAGGAGCTTGATTGTTTCTTACATTTATCTGAATGAAGGCCAGCTTCAATTAAGATACCCTCAGCATAACAATATGTTTTGACCTCATTCACCATTATCATCTTCATTAATAATTCATAGCATGTTAAAAATGTCCCAATTATCAGAAACTGGAGAATAAACACTTTTGTGCTAATGGATTTAAATAGGGGTTGCAAAGCAAACTGAATTCGTTTACACGATATTTTGCATTTAATATTGTACCTTCCATCTGAAGGGTTCAACCTCTTTTACAATACTTCATTTACATGCGTTTCACAACCCCTTTCTGAAGCTCATCAGAATTGTTACACCCCCCTTCACAGATGGGAAACTGAGGCACCATACAAGTGATTTGTCAATTTCTCACAGGGGGCCTGTGACCGAGTCTGGAATAGAACTCAGATATCCTAGAATTTTCTGTGCCTTCACCACCAGGGCGTCCTTTCTCACCCGAGAGCTGGGAGCAAGGAACCACTAATCAGAACACTGGCCTTTGGATAACATCTTCTATGTGAAGAACTTAGAGCACTTTCCAAATATTAACTCAGGCCTTGTCTATACTACATAGTTTTGACAACAAAAGTCAGGTCTGATCGACAAAATAGTGGAGATGTACACACTACAATGTTCCGCCCCTCGATTTAACCCTCCTGCTACGCCGACATAAGAAAACCACCTCGATGAGAGGTATAGAGCTTTGTGTGACAAAGTTAGAGCAACACAGTGTCAGTGTAGAGTAGACACTGCACTTGCTTATGCTGCCCTAAGTGGCTTCCAGGAGGTGTCCCACAATGCCCATCAAGACCGCTCTGGTAAGCAGTTTCTACTCCACTGCCCTGCACCCCTCCCCCTTTAAAGCCCTGGAAATTTTTTTAATTCCACTTCCTGTTTGCTCGGCATGGACAGCTCATATTATATCTTCCTAGTTGACCATGCTGGCTTTCTGCAGCAAATGTGCTCCTGCCAGGAGTACACCTGAGTTATTGGATCTGCTGGGTCTGTGAGTGCACACACAATACTGACTGTGTATTGTTTCTTTTGCTTCTGCAGATGTGTCCTTCCGGGCCGGCTCCTACACATCGGCAAAGCACAAACGAGGAGGAGTAAAGAGAACATGTCTCGTGAAGTCCTGCAATTGACAGATCAGACTGATAGCGAGCTCAGTGTGGAGAGAGACAATAAATGAAAAACTAGAACTGGATAACCAGGAGAGGAGACAGGGGCAGGAGCGCAAAATAGAGGGTCAGGACCAGATGATCAAGCTCATGGAGGACCAATCAGAGATGCTCAGGTCCCTGACTGCGTTGCAGGTGGAACACTTGCATGCTCGACTGCCCCTGAAGCTCATACAGAACTGCCTTCCTTGCCCTCCCCAAAGTCCCTCCACACATTCCTCTCACGTTCTTGGCCTGTGGCAGTACCCATTGCACTCCATCCCTAGGGACGTTTTCCATAACAACAACTGGACTTACACACAGCTGTGAGATTCTCATTTCAGAGAGTGCTGCTCATTGTCATGTCTCTTGTAAGAAACGTTAATCTGTGTATTGTTGTTTAATACAAATTTAGTCTTACAAAGACAGTGATTCTTTATTTGTGACCTACACAGGGTGGTTGCAGCAGAAATTCATACACAGTAGCAATCAGCACATTTGCAGACTACAATTAACACTCAGACAGGAATCATTACAGGGGTTATTCAAGGTGGCAAGTAAACAATGCCTGGCTCAATTCATTAGAGAAAGACACATTATTGGGGCTTATTGTCAAAATGCTACTTCAAAGTCTCCCTGATTCGAATAGCCCCCCGATTGAGCCCCTCTAATAGCCCTTGTGTCTGGCTGCTTGAAATCAGCCACCAGACAATCCACATCAACGCTCCACCTCGGGAAACTTTTCCCCTTTGACTTCACAAATGTTATGCAGAGCACAGCAGGTGGCTATGACCATGGGAATATTTTCCTCATTGAGGTCTAACCTGTCAAAAAGGCAACACTAGCGACACTTTAATCTGCCAAACACACATTCTACGGTCAGTCTGCACCTGCTGAGCCTGTTGCTGGGGCACTCCTTACTGCTGTCAGGGTTTCTGGTGTAAGACTTCATGAGTGAGGGGTAGGCTGGGTCTCCTAGGATCACTATGGGCATTTCCACATTTCCTTTTGGAATCATCTGGTCTGGAAAGAAAGTCCCTGCATGCAGCTTTCTATAGAGGCCAGTGTTCCTGAAGATGCATGTGTCATGCACCTTCCCTGACCACCCAGTATTGCTGTCAATGAAACAACCGTGGTGACCCACCGACGCCTGCAATGCCACAGAGAAGTAGTCCTTTCTGTTGATGTACTCTGTTGCAAAATGGTCTGGGGCCATGTAACGGTTCTCACTTGGGGTTGGTTGGGAAACATGGCCTAGTGGTCAGGCGGCAACCCATGACCAGCAGGGGGGGTGTTGGTAGAGCAGCCCGGGCCCTCCAATTCCATCAGGCTCCATCCCAGGGTCCTTTGGGCAACCAGTGGTCTGGCAACTGAGGCTGCTTAAGGTTGTCCTCCCTGGGCCACTTCTTATATCCTCCCCCACGCGTCAGCTTGGTCCAAGGTTATCCCTTGCTGGGGGAGTCCAAATCAAGAAAACAAGAGGGGATTACCAATGTCCAGGGTCCACATGCAGGGGAGAGGGGGCTACTTCCCTCTCTGATTGTTTCTGGGTTGAGTTCTCCCTTTCTTCAGGATGGGCCCCTGTGGGGCAGTTGTGTCAGAGACTTCCATCTTCCCTCTGCACTGTGCTGCACTGTGCTGCTGGAGCTCTGGGCTGCAGGGCTGCTCTCTTCCAGGTCTGCCCCCAAATGAACTGTTTCCCTGCCTGTTAATTCCTCCACCAGATGGAACATTTGCCGCAGGTGTGGCGGGGCAGGGCTGGCTTGGTCCAAAAAAATCACTTAACCCCTTGTTGCCCAGTGTGGGGACCGTACACCCCATCACAGGCCAAAACTGGGATATGTGTGCCATCTATTACCCTGCCACAGTTAGGGAATCCCATTGCCATAAAGCCATCCACTATTTCCAGTACATTGCCCAGAGTCACAGTCCTTTGCAGCAGAAGGGATTAATGGCCCTGCACACTTGTATCACCACAACCCCCACGGTGGACATCCCAACTCCAATCTGATTTGTGACTGATCAGTAGTAGTCTGGAGTTGCCAGCATCCACACAGCAATCGCCACCCCCTTTTCCACCATTACGGCAGCTCTCATTTTGGTCTCCTTGTGCCGCAGGGCAGGGACAAGCTCCACACACACAGTTCCAGGAAGGTAGCTTTGGACATCCGAAACTGCTCATCATCCCAGACCTGCATCACAATCTGGTCCCACCACTCAGTGCTTGTTTCCTGAGTCTAATAGCGACGGTCCACCGTGTGCAGCTGCTCCGTGAATGCCAACATCAATCTTGAATTGTTTCTTTCCATGGCACACAGCAGGACAGGCACCACAGATACCTGTTCAGATTCGCTGCTCATGAAATACTGCAGGATCAGCTGCATTGTCTTCATAACGCTTATCACAAGCCTGGTGAGCAATGCGGGATCCATGATTTCAGGCAGACATGGCGGGTGCAAAGTTTACTGGGGCAGTTGAAAAACAGCACGAAATATAGTTGGAAGCCCTTGGAATTATGGGACAGAGAAAACTGCATCATGAGGTGGTGATCCTGCCCCCATAATGCACTGCGATCCATTCTCAGAACACCTAGTGGGAGAAGGTGGTGATTTGCACAGAGGGATAGCTACCCCCAGTGCACTGCTCTCTCTATCAGCGCTAGAGCACCAACTGTGGATGCGCTCCACTAACACAAGGAGCGTTGTGTGAACATGCACAAGCG
The DNA here is from genome assembly GCF_016161935.1 of Mauremys reevesii. Classification (NCBI taxonomy): domain Eukaryota; kingdom Metazoa; phylum Chordata; order Testudines; family Geoemydidae; genus Mauremys; species Mauremys reevesii. The sequence goes on from NC_052625.1 coordinate 63,504,183, forward strand.
ATGTAATTACAGCAGTTTATGATCGTCGACTTAACTTAAATCAGCTTAATTCTGTAGTGTAGACGGCCTCAGATTCACAACGTCTCTCGGTGGGGAGGCAGGTCAGTAAACATTGTCCCTGTTTTACAGATGGGAAAACTAAAACCCAGAGAGGTTAAGTGACTTGCTCCCATACAGCAGCATAGAACCCAGGAGTCCTGGCTCCCACTCCTCCTCTGCTCAGCATGGGAGGTTTTCAAGTACTGTGTCACAAGGGGTGACATGCCAAATCAAACCAATACATTGTTACAGAATAAGATGCAAACAGACGTGTCAGTACTAAGATTGGAATGTGAGGCAAATAAAAATAGAGAGTTTTCCACAAAGTGCTATTAAAATATTGGAAGAGATGCTGAACTCAGCCTGGCTGAACAGTACAGTACATACCATGCATGGGGAATAGTCCAATACCCATGAAGGTGGTGATAAAGCCAAGAAATTATTAGCCTGCCTGCTGAAAAGAGAACAAGGAGATAAAAATATTCTCTTAGAGAGGATAAAGAGGGATGTTTATTATCCCAGCAACAAGGTATCAATGATGTTTTTGTGGATTACCATACACGATTATATACACAGCTAAATAGGGTGTACTCAGAGCAGGGCTGATAGCCTGCTGGGAAGATATAAATTAAAGCAGTTTTAGAGGATGAATAAAGAACTTCAGATAAGGATATAACAGATCAGGGAATACAGTTACTGCATTCAGGTAAGAGCTACCTGCAAGATGTAATAAAGGCATTTCATCAGCAATTCACCATTTAGTTAGCCAAGCTACATATTGAAACGTTCAGCAAAAAAACAGTGGAATTGAACTGCACAAAGGCCCAGATCCTCACAGGTAGTTAACCTTTGATTTCAATGTGAGTTACCTTTGCCCAAGCCCTCCAAAACCTGATACTTTTCCTTCTTTTTCTTTACATCTTTCTAATGTGGAGCAGGTGAAAGGCCCCAGCCTGACATCCCTGGAGACAGGACTCCTCAGTTTAGCAGCAGAACTGGTAGAGGCCAGGGAACAGCATTGCAAGCTATGCCACACAGCCCTGCTTTAGCAATGTAACTGGCTCTGATCCTGAGGGAAGTTCAGTCTCCAAGATCTTGGCCTCTCTGCTGAGACTGACAACAGAGAGGCAAGTGACAACAAGTTAATCCCAGATGTGCCAGTGGTTTCTGTGACATGATACCTGTTCACTGGGAACTGGACTGAGACCTACCAAACTCATTTCACATGGAGGCTGCCAAAGGAGGATTTCTCTGAATGGCCGTGTGAGGGTATGTACTCTCCCGAGAAGAATTAGGACACCTAAGTTTCTCCACTTCTCTGTAAAGCAGCCGAGAACAGGCCACTGACAACTGAATAGACGATTTCCCCACCAAACCTAGACTAGGCTGGATAGAGGTGAAGCAACCAAACTTCCATTTTTCTTCTTATCACCAAAATCCCACAATCCCTTGCAGCTGGGCTTCAGTATGTCTCGGGATGATTTTTTGAGTCAAGAGCCTCAGGACTAGGTGGAGCCTTCTTCCCCTCCCCACCACCCAAGAGCAGTCGGTGCTCAGAAAAAGGGAATCCTGGGAAATGGAGTCCTAAACTGATGGCTGGCCTATGAGAAAGAGGTGCTAGCACAGTGTGAAAGGAATCTGTGAAGAGCTGCCTCTCTCTAAAGAGAGGGAGACGTCTGGAGCCAAATGCAGGGAATACTTCCTACCACAGGGACAAGCCCTCCCTTCTGTCCTGAGTTAAAGGGCTTACGATAGCCGAGGAAGTTGTGCAGGAGCATTCTGGCTTTGATTTTCAAAAGTGTCCTTTCATTTTTGAGTGCCTCCGTTTTTTAATGAATCATTTGAGACAACTTAGGTGTCTGTAGTTTGGATATTCAAATGCTGAAGCCCACAAAACAAGCAGACACTGAAAAATACACAGTATGCCTCTGGGTCCAATGCTAATTGAATAACTGCACAGAGCTGGAATGAGCAAGTGCAGTACGTGTTTGAGGACATTAGAGGAAGATTAGTTATAGGGCCAGACAATGAGAAGGGAAAGATACAGCCAGAACACAGGAAGAATACCATTTCATCCTCCTGACTGACTGCTTTGATCAAAACACAGCTGACTGTGAGCTTTGGCCCTGAGCTGCACATAGCCCTGGGTATATGCCATAGCTAGGGGCAACCTGATGTCATTTATCAGTTTATTCCATTGTTTTGGCTTCCTGCTTCTCAATATCTGACTTTTTCTGTCTTCTACTTTGGGACTAAAACAAATTGTCCAAGCAATAAGGCCACATTATGAACAGTGAGGGTGATTAACCACTGGAACAAACTGCCAAGAGAAGTGGTGGATTCTCCATCTCTTGATGTCTTCAGATCAAGACTGGGTGCGGTTCTGGAAGATAGACTTTAGTCTAACACAATTTATTGAGCTCCATACAGGAGTCACTGAGTGAAAATTAATGGCCTGTGTGATACAGCAGGTCAGACTAGAGTATCAAATGGTCCCTTCTGGCCTTAAACTCTAGGAATCATTATATTCTTCCTTTTTGAAACCGAGGTGCAGTCTATTCTCCTGACCAGAAGCCAGGAACTCCTGCATCCTGATCCCAGCACTGACACCAAATCACTGAGTGACCTCTGGAAAGACACTTCCAAGTCTCTGTGCCTCAGTTTCCCCATCTGTACAACAGAAATAATACCCACTTCACAGTGGGGGGGGGTGTGAATTAATTAGTTTTACCAGCACTCTGAGTATTAAATGCAGTAATGTTTGTGCAGCGCTTTGAAGATGAAAAATGCCTAGTCCTAGCCATCACCAAGGTAGGCCTGAATTTGGTATCTTGGCGGCACAAGGTAGGGTTTTATCAGCTGTTTGCACACTGTTGTATGTTGTGTTTGACGTGTATAAACTTAATTAATTTTTTTTTAAAGAGACAAATCTTGAGCGGGGAGGGGTGGGAAGAGAAAGTCTGAGCTTGAATCAAATGCAGGGGAACGTGGGGATTCTACAAAAAGACACGGGCAAGACAGAGTCACGGTTTTCCTGTTCTCCACAGTGGTTGCCATCTGGATTCTCCTGACCAGAAGAGCTTTTAAAGCATTAGGTTACACATCCTAAATCCAGCCTGAATTTAAAATCAAAAACTCCGAACACCTCTCCTTAACTCAGTTTCCAACTTTATGCCAGAAAGGGGGCAGGGGGCCCAATTAGACCAGCGATCCTCTCCTTACCTCGCACACGTCCCATCCTTTGCACTCCTTATGTTGTCCTATTGTACTGTCATGTATTGCTGCACTGCTGCAATGCAAGCTAGGGGCAGGACAACCCCTCACAAGAATGTCGTGGCTCCCGGCAATACAATATTCTCTTTCTCTCGCTGGCTGCTTTGAGTGAATGGGGCTGTTCCTTTTCTCTCGCCACTCCTTGGGGGTGCAGAGTGAGCAGCCTGGGACCTCTGATTCAGTGCTCCTTGTTCATGAGGAACACTCTGCTCACTCTGTGTTCCTCAGCTCCCCCATCTGTGCAGATAGTATTTAGCTCCCTCTCCAGGGAGTTGCAATCCTTCCTTAACTAATTAGCGTGTGTAAAATGCTTTGAGATCCTCAGAAGGAAGGTGCTAGAGAAGGGCTAAATACTATTAGCACCTCTATTTTACACCTCACAGAGAATTAATGAGGAGCTGGCACCGCCTGGAGAACCCTGATGAACAATTCTGCTTACATAGCCGGCACTGCCTGCATTTCTGTCCCTCCATTACTTTAATCGCTGGGGTTGTTAGCAGGAAAACAGGATCTTTGCCTGCTCCTGCTGCTTATTCCCCATCCAAGGTCTGAATTCCCCATTTGTGGCATCCCAATTAGCTGCTGTGGAGTTGATTGTGATGTTATAAATGGGGGATTGTGATCCTAGCTGGGGAGCAAGCTGCAGGGGCAGAGGAGGTTTCTAAGGGCCGGGATGCCTGTTTTCATGCCAAGGCTCCTAATAATGAACTGTGAAGGGAAGAGAAATTAGCTAAACCAAATGGTCTCTAAACTAAGCAGCTCTGAAGGTTTCTCCAGAAGGCTCGTCCAAGCAAATTCTGTTACCAGTCCCTCAGTCCACCGGTCTTTCCAACCGCATTTTTGGGTCCCTGCAGCTCACAGCACTGGCAGCCACTCGAGGCCCATAAGAGCAGCCATTAAAAAACAAAACAAAATTGTTCTTGGTCATTTGAAAGTCAGTTCTACAGTTTAATACATTCAGAGCTGGAAGGGGACCCTTTCCTGAGCACAGGCAATTAGAGAAGCGGGTTGGGGCTCAGCTGCTGTATAGACCGTCCCCCACATGCCGAGACAGTACATGCTGGGCAGCCTTCCACGTCAGGAATAGAGCAGGACCATGGGCTCTCCTCAACAGGAACTAGGGCATGATTGGCAAATTCTAAGTGCTGGCCTGAAATGGAGATGCTCCTATGGGGCTGTAAACCTTTGCACCAACTCTGGGAGCAATACGGGATGAGTAACTGGGTTGAGAATCCTCCTGCCAAGCAAGGGCAGCTACTGGAATAGCCCCCACAGCTCCTGTGCCCCCACTTCATGGGGGATTAGCCAGTAGGTACAGATAGTCATGGATCCACCAGCCCCACCACCTGCTGAGGTCATCAACTCAACTGGTCTCTGCTCTGCCCTCAAGATTCTCTGTATGGCTGGGGCATAGGGAGTTGTCTGGAGCAAGAGGTACAGAGCTCCTGTGTGAGCCCCTGGAATCCTTTTCTCCAACCCAAGGACCGTGAAAAAAAAAGAGAAAAAAGAAAAACCCAATTGAGCTGTTGCTGAAGAGGAAGAGAGAGACTGAAGGACCCGCTGCCAAATTGCCGCCGCAGACCCGGACGTGCCGCCCCAATAACGGATGGAGTGCCGCCCCAGGCACCTGTTTCCTTCGCTGGCATCTGGAGCCAGCCCTGTCGAACCTACAAACACTAGTTCTGTTGCTGCCAGAGATCTCTGAGACATGGTGTTGTAGGGGTACTGCCTGAACAGTGATGGGAGAACCTCAACTGGTTTGGAGAAGGATCCCAAAGACTTGCTTTTTCTAACTTTCTCCCAACGGCCCAAAGCTCTCGAGGGCAATAAATCTCATAATAGGCGGGCCATCTTGAGAGATTTCTGTTCCTCCTGGCATGTGCAAGAGCTGAGAATGCTATGGGAGCAGACTGTCTTGTGGTATTTCAGCATCTCCAACACTTGCCTGATCCCAGTAGCCACCATCCAAATGAAAAATAGTTTTAAAGAAAAAGTTACACCAACATCAGCACCTCAGAGTTCAGCCTCGTGCCCTGGCCTGAGACAGGTTCCAGTTCTAATGTGATCCAACTCTGTTTCTTCATCACCTGTTCAGAAGTGTGAGAACAGTAGGAGAATGGAACAGACTGTACAGGGAGGTTGTGGAAGTGCCTTCACTGGAGGTTTTCAAAAGGAGGCTGGATCCATCTGTCTGTGATGGTTTAGCACAACAAATCCTGCATCTTGGCATCTAGACTAGATCAGTGGCTCTCAACCTTTCTAGACTACTGTACCCCTTTCAAGAGGCTGATTTGTCTTGCGTACCCCCAAGTTTCACCTCACTTAAAAACTACTTGCTTACAAAATCAGACATAACAATACAGAAGCGTCCCAGTACACTAGTACTGAAAAATGTCTTACTTTCTCATTTTTACCATATCATTATAAAATAAATCAATTGGAATATAAACACTGCACTTACATTTCAGTGTATAGTCTATAGAGCAGTATAAACAAGTCATTGTCTGTATGAAATTTTAGCTTGTACTGACTTTGCTAGTGCTTTTTCTGCAGCATGTTGTAAAACTAGGCAAATATCTAGATGAGATGATGTACCCCCAGGAAGACTTCTGTGTACCCCCAGGGTATGTGTACCCCCGGTTGAGAACCACTGGACTAGATGACCCTTGCAGTCCCTTTCTAACCGTATGATTCTACGCATCTATGAATCTAAGTGCACTGGCCATAGGGACTCACTTTAGAAACACGAGGGCTTGTTGGCTGATCCATTCGCAGATGCAGCACTGCATGCAAACAGATGTGTCCGGGACCAAGGCATCAAGTTTCCATCTAGGATGAAGAACCACTGAGACAGCAGCAGAACACGCAGCCGTAGGATGGAAAAGCATTTCCTCCCCTCCACCCGACGGTGAAACACTGGCAGGCCATGGCAATCTGAACGGCTAGCTGCACCTGGGACTGAACGCAAAGTAGTTTTATCTGTTTTTTCTAGCTGCTTTACATTTCTCTCCTGTTCTATGTTGTTCTCCACCCCCCTCCAAGCCCCTGACAGCTTCTCCGAAGCAGCACTCTTGATGTTATTTCTAGGATTGGCCATTGGAGGCTGGAACTAAGTAGTTTGTCTTGTTTTCCCCTCTCTCTAGGTTGTAATGTTTCAGCACAGTGGGGTCCACTTGTATGTCATTATGACGCATTCAAATCCCACTTGTCTGTGCCATTTATAGTTCAAATCCCAAATTAGAAAATAAAATGTGTGTCTCATGCATGGGAACCTTTTGTTACCATCTCTTGCCTTCCATGCCTTCCCCTCTGGTGTGCTGACACTGCATTCGCAGCCAAGCAGCTGCCTGCAAGAAACAATCTAGAACAGCACATCTGTATCTGGCCGTGCACTAGCATTGCAAGTACACATACTCCCAGTTTTGGAGCCATCAAAGGAGCGCTGGACTCAAAAGTGGGTTGATCCCTATCCCTTACTGGGGAAGAACTCAGCTGACCCAGACCAGGAGACTCTATTCCTAGTCTGCTTCATTCACAGACAGGTGTGCTCATGAGCAACAATAGCAGAAGTCACAGCAGCTTCTCTACCTTCTCAAATCAGTTCAGGGCAGTGTCTGTGTGTGTCCTGACCGTGTTCCACACAGACTCCAGCTCAAAAATCCTCCCCTGTCCTCAGCATCAGGCACTTGGTTCTGAATGTTGAGCAAGTCAGCTGCCCACCCCTTCCTCTGGGATTGTCCTGCTAATAGAGGAGAAGCCATTTTAGCCCTACTGGATTTGAAGGTGGGGTTCTAGGTGAGGTTCTTTTGCTGTGGCCTTTATGTTTAACCCTTTGATGCAGAGTTTTGCCTCATGGGTTAATTTCCAGGATGTATTTGCCATAACAAAACATAAAAATAACCCTTAGCCCTTTTCAGCACAACAGCCCCTTCCTCCTGAGGAGCTCCCTGTGCTTGGCAGACATGAATGATTCATGCTCAGGGGAAGGTAGCTTAGTATTATCTCCATTTTACTCAAGGGGAAATTGCAAGACAGAGAGAGGGTAAGTGACATGACAAAGGATAGGGAGTGAGTCGCTGGCAGAACCAACAACAAAGCCCACAACTCCTAACTCCCAATCTCATGCTCTAATTACTAGACAGTGCTTAACCCATACGCACAGACACATCCCTCCTCCTGTAGGATCCAGTCTTTTGACCAGGGGATGGATGATGTGGTTTGCATGCATCTGCCTTTTTTTCGTGACTATATCAAAGACCAAAAGTCAAGGTTTCTTGCATGACCTTCTGAAGCCAATTGTCCAGCTGTGGCATGTGATATAGCATTACATATATCGCTCCAGGCAATCTCCACGAGGGTACCAGGGTTACATATGTGATCCTTGACAGCTTGTGTGTATTTCACAGCTTCAACAGGATTCTCAGAAAGTCACTGGATACTGTTGTTGGTGGATGGATATCTGGAGAAGTTAGAAGATGCAGTGAGAGCTGAGCGACAACTAGCCTATGGTTTAAATTTTCTGGTGCTTCTGCACCATCGAAGACCCTGTGAGATTTCACTAAAGAGCGATTTCTGACATGGATGTGTTCAAGGTCTATCAAACCTGTGTACTATCTGTACAGCTATATGAGTCAGGAACCTGGACCCTCTTACAGGCAGACTTGGAGTGGTTAGAGACAAGCCATATGCACCATTAGCACCAAATTCCGAGCATAAATTAGTTTGGCTTTGTGTGAAATGTCATAGTCTCACTAAGATCTGGCTTCCCTTCAAACGCTCACTAGATTCAAAAGTGGCATTGCAAGCTCTTCAGCCTTGTTGCCAGGATGGACAAATACACCCCACCACACTATGCTCCCAAACTCTCCATCGACGCGCAAGGAGATTCATGCCCTGACCCGACCTGGTGCTGCCTGTGGGGCCATGCACCCCAGAGATATGTGGATTGGCAGGATTATGCCAGATCTGGAAACTTCACTATCCAATGGCTGGTGTGATGCCATCGACCATGGTCACTCCGGCTGATGCAATGGCCCTCAGCAGGCCATGCGTGTTTGATGGTGAGGATGATGATTGATGATATGGTGGATGAAAGCCCAGTCTTCACCCATTGCCCAAAGTGAGTTGTCCCTGGAGTGCAGAGAGCTTGTTTAACTTCCTCCACCATGTTGTTTGTCATTTGCCTGCTGCCTCTGCCCTTCCCAGTTGTGACTAGGGTTACAGCTTCTATAGCACCACTGATGGACATGGTGCAAGATGAATGAGAAAGCGAGGTCCCTGCCCCTGAGGATGAGAGGATGTACTGGAAAGCTCACCTGCTCTCCAGTTTAAAACCTCTGGGGCCAATCCTGTCCCCTGCCTTGTGCAGGTATGAGGCCCTAAAAGCAGCATAAGGGCAGCATTTCTGCTGCATGTGGGTGGGCCAGCTACCCTGCTCTGTGCCCTCCGGAGGACAGCTGGGTGGCAAGTATCTCTGAGGCAATGTGCAGAAGGGATTCTGTTTACGTGTCTTTGGAAGGGAAGAGCATGGCTAGTGGCAGGAGAGGAGAATTTGGCCCTAATTTTGCAGATTCTAGAAGCTGAGATAAACTTCCTAGCAATAGCGGTGACCCTGCTAGGGAAGGAAAAACATGCGGTGCCGGGGAGGACATATACGACATATAGTTTTGGACTGGGGGGCTCGATACATGCTGACTATGATTTAATCTGATATTCCTCTTCCATGGATCAATAAAAGCGGGGGGGGGGGGAGGGTAGGGGGTATCTGAAGAGGAGACATTACTGTACAGCCATTAAGTAGAAGGTAGCCAAAGTATGAAGCCTGGTGAAACTCAGCCTCTTTTGTTGGCAATTTCACCAGAAGTGTGCTCGTGCTGCATCGGATGAATCTCCACAGCAATTGACAGGGAGGATTTCAATCAGAAATCTATCTCCTTTAAGGACTGCTTTTGGGGCCACGCTGAGAAAGCAACCTGCAATCTGTTTCCTAATGGTGAGCGGTAATGGGGCCGGCTCGGACCAAGGGCGCATGATGGAGCGAGAGTAAATGAGTCCCCCGAACACATTGCGGAGAGGGAAACAATCAGAGCAGTCACTATTGAAATACAGGCCAATTCCACTCGAAGTCCCTCTGTAATAATAACAAAATCCCCAGCTCTCCCTCCCCACTCCACTTGCGTCCTGACATTGAGCTAGTGAGCAAATATTATCCTGACCATGAACTGGATTCTAAATCACTTTGGATGGGTCCCATCTCAGCAGGCCAGAGACTGGTGGCTTGAGCTTGTGAATATGTATTATTCTGCTCACCGCTGCCTCACAGTGCAGGGCTGCCTTCCACCTTAGGCCCCAGCCACAGCATCCTTCATAAGCAAAGGTGTGTGCTACTTGAAGGATAAGACACACGCTAACCATGCACTGACATAAAGCGGGGATCGGGGGAGATATGCGGGGGGGGTGAGGGAGGGGACTTGATCAAGGTCTTAATTCCCCTTGCACTTAGAGAGAGAACTGGAAACTCTCCTTTCACCTGACCAGTGTTCAGGAAGCTCCTCCTTCACAGACATGTCATTGCCTTGGAGGGAGGTCATACTACACCACAGTTATCGCTTTGCAATAAAGCAAAACATGGCTGCTGCGGCCCTGGTTACTAGGAGTTCATTAAATCAAAGTACTGAGACTGCATGACTGCAACCCTTATTGATCATCTCTGCACTGGACAGGCATCTCCACAGCACTGGCTAAGCTCCCCAGATGCTATCCTGGCAGGTGCTGGACTCAGGGTAAAAATTGGGCTGGATGGTAGGGGGGGCGTTAAATTTCTTTGGTTGTTGCAAAGTCCTGGTCAAAAGTTTGGAAGAGCTTGTCTCCAGGACAGTGACCACATCTCGTCTGAACAAGGGCTCAGGCAAATGCAGACTAGCTTCTGCCTGGGATGTGATAACTCCAAATGGCCCCTTTTTACATTTCAAGCGCAGCTCCAATTCTCCTCCATTTGTGCAGCAGCGGTGGCTGTGTACTTAGCCTGGTAAATAATGCATACCGCTCTTGCTGCTATGCAGCCAGACAAAGGCAGGTAGTGTATCAAAGAGTAATATTGTACAGCGAATTGCAGTGTAATGGCAGTCATTTAGTGCCCTGTAGGTGATCAGAGATTCAGAAAGTATCAGAGCCCCATGATCTGTGCTGACTGGCAAGGTGACTGGAGATACAGTAGAGAATTTGACCTTTGGATTGTCTTCAAGCTAACTGGAGCCATAAAAATTTCAGAAGACCAGGCAGTCTCCCAGACAATGGGTTGTTGGGTAGATAAATAGATTTTGTGTGTGTCTATGCATATCTATACACACATAGTATATGATGTGTGTCATATGTATACATCTATGCATACACACACCCACAGTATATTCAGGGGAGTGCATGCAGACTATGAAAGAAAGACTGATCATGAATCAGGCTAGTTATATAATGAATAGACCTGGGGAGGCTGAAGGTTTCTTTGGTTTTTTCTTATTGTCTGCATGCAAGAATGAGAAGAGACTTTTCATTAGGGTTCCAGCAGGATCCTAGCCGGGAGAGTCTCAATTCATTTCACATGCAGGCTCACAGATAATGATATGTCAGCGTGTACTGGGGGGAAGATTCAGCTTCTTTGGCCACCACAGCCTTGAGGGCATTAACATTCCTTTCTGGAGCGTTTGTCTCTGCTGATCATCCTGGAAGTCATTGCGGGCTAGAGAAATCATATCAGGAGAAATATGCTATTTTCAGGCTCCCTGCTAGCTCCTGGATCCGAGGGCAGCAGGAAGCGCCGAGCTGCTTGTTCCCTTGGAGCTCAGCAGAGACCTGGACGGATATAATCACTCCCCTGCTACTCAGAGAATACAAAACCGTGCAGGGATGTGGAGGACTGTCACCTCACATTTGCACAGACCTCGGTGCAGGAGCCAGCACTTTTCTCCTCGCTGGCTCCCACTGTGCTGTATGGAGGGAGCTCTCAGCATCCCCACCACCCTCCAGTCCCTGCTGCAACCCTCTGTCACGCTCAGGGGGGTTCTGGGCCAGGGGAGCCAGAGACATCTTTAGCAAAGCAAGGGGCCCAGCCCTGGCTGGTGGGCCTGCACACAAGGGCCCAAACTGCGTGTTTAAATAAGTGAGAAGGGACTGAAACTGTGAAGCGCTTGGGAAGGACGGTGATTAGCACCATGATAATACACTTTCTTTTTAAATAGCATCCCGTGTCCCAGAGAACCACCACACACTTTGCAGGGCGAGTCAATCACAAGCCCCGCAGAGGAGGAAAGACTTGGCCTGACTTTCCGGAGAGGCATTTGAGCATAGGAGTGAATTTACATAACCGTCTTTTTTCATAACAAGTGAGAGCTGTTGGCATCAGCTGGTGCACTCGGCAGCCCATCCACCGCTCGACATGCCTTCTAAGGAACTGTGCAGCACCACTGAGAGCGCAGGACTAGAGCTTTTCATTATCCTTTAGCAACACCTTGCAGCTTCTAGTTCCCCCGCAGACAAATCTCCCACAGAGTTGCATTCTTCATGGGCAGGCAGCGTGGCCTAGTGATATGGCACTGGACTGGGACTCAGGAGACCTATGCTCTATTGCCAGCTCTGCCACCGGCCTGCCAGGACACCCTGCGTAAGTCACTTCACCTCTCTGAGCCTCAGTTTCTCCATCTCTCAAACGGGGATAATGAGACTGACCTGCTTTGTAAAGTGCTTTGAGATCTATGGATGGTAAGAGCTAGATATTAGTATTATATTTATCACCTGATGCAAACCAAGTGTTCAGAGCAAGGTACACACCAGTGTCCTTAAGATCATAACCTGGTTATGTCTGTCTTTTGCCTCTATACAACAGCACTGGTCTGTGTGATGCATGTGTCTCACAGAGCTCCGCCAGACCACTGAATAAACACACCCCACCAGGCATGCAGACCCAATGAGACGAAGCCGTTAAGATCTTTATCTATTCTAAGGTATTTCTACAGCCCCCAGCACTGAGTGTTTCACAATCCTTAATGCAGGTATCCTTGTAACTCCCCAAGGAGGTGTTTTTACCTTTTATCTTTTTACCGATGGGGAACTGAGGCCCAGAAAGACTAAGAGACTTGTCCAAGGTCACATGAGAAGTCTGTGGCAGAGCTGGGAATTGAAGCCACGTCTCCTGAGTCCAGGCTAAGACTCTAACCACTCGAGTGCAAACCATCCTTCCCCGAGGCCCAAATATCATCCAGCTCAAGTCACCTGTAGTTTTGCCTTGGACTTTACTCCCTGAGTGTCTCTGATTCAGGGCAAGACACATTTAAGATTCATCTACCAAAAGATTTAATGTGCGCATGAGCCAATGATGGAGTGTGCATGTCAGGGAGACTCCTGCATGATTTCATAGGACATGACAGCATGGAGGACACATGTTCAAAACACTCTATAGCGACTGGGATGGGTTATTTTGTGATGTGGACACATGTCTATTGAGAACTCAATTAAGACGCACCTTCTAATTTTAAACTGGTCACCATTGCTTTTGGTAAGGGAAAACTCCCCTATGCTCAAAGGTATCCAGTGTCTGCCTCATCTGGGGTTGGATTAGAACCAGCATCATAGTAATGAGCTACTCCATATACCAATCCCCCATCACCCCCACAGCTAGATTGAAACTAGCGCCCTAGAAGTGAAAGGTCCCATATCCTATTCCCTGGCTCCTTTGAACCAGCCTAAGTCCTCTACTTAGGGCTGGTTTAGAACCAACACCCTAGAAGCAAAAGGCAGTAGCTCCCCATCCCCAAAACCTCCTGAGCCAGCCAGTTTCTCACTTTAGTTTGTGCTTCTGTTCTCCATTTCAGGAATTGCTCTAGAAGCCCGACCTCCTGTGACACTGCAGGGCTGCACTCGTAACTCAGCTGTCCTTTCCATAAACTGGGACCCACTTTACTTCTCATTGCCATCTCCATCCAGTGAACGCCAGTCTGAGGGACATCCTGGATTAAAGGAGCCCACAACAACCAGGGTGTGATGAGGTGTACAAACCCCATACTGAGCAACAAGGGCTTAAGGGCTCGTTTTGGGCTTAGCCAGCCCCGCCCTGCCACACTGGCAGCAAATGCTCCATCTGCTGGAGGAATTAAAAGGCAGCGAATTAGCTCAGTGCTGAAGGTGAACAGACTTGCAGCCCATGGCTCCAGCAGAGCAGAATGAAACCTAAAGACTCTGATGCAGCTGCCTAAAGGAGCCCTCTGTGAGGAAAGAGAGGACTCTCTGCAAAGACAAGCAGAGAGGGAAGTACTCTATGGCCCTGGACAGTAGTGACTCCTCCTTGCTTCTTTGGGAGTTGGATTTTCCCATCAGGTGAAGGCCTTGAACTGAGGTGACCCCGGGGGGGAAGGAAAGACCAGAGGAAGAGGCCCAGGGAGGATAGTCTTACCTAGTCTTGGTTGCTAGGTTACTGGTAGCTAAAAGGGTCCTGGGTTGGAGCCTGGTAGAGTGGGAGAGCCTGGGCTCTCCTCCCCTCAACCCCCTTGGCAGTCTGGGGTTGTGGCTATGACCACTAGGCCATACTTCCCAACTAGACCCTGAGTGGAGACCATTACACAGGATTATGGAAATACAGGTGTGTCACAGAAATACAAGTGTGAACCCTAACTCTCCTGCCTTGCAGATGGACCTCAGTCTCAAATTTTCCCTTTCATCCCGTCCTTAGTTCTGAAATCACCAAACCTTCAATCTTGGAGCACTTAGCTGCAGTTAGAATTGCCATCTTTAAAAGGTTACCATCTGGACTCAAATTTTGTGGCTTCAGGCTGGTGCACTGTTCAGAAGTGAAATGCTACCTTAGCCCTGAAGACTTTCCATTGTTCATTGGTGAACAGGTTCAGCTCACATAGGAACCAACCCAAACTCAACTTCTTAACTAAGTTTGAAAAAGTTTGGTTAACATTTCCCCTTGTCTCAGCTGTCCTGCTGCATGATCTTTGGAAGAGTAAGTGTTCCATGTGGTTCAGCTTAACCTAGAAGAGGAACCGAGGAGAACTGAGGTTCATTGGGAGACTTGTCTTCTACTCATGAATTAAGATCTATAGCCGAATAAAAGATTTTTAAGGAAAAAAAAATTAATGTTCATTTTCATGCCTCTCCCAGGTTGTGGCTAGAAACTACTGATCTGTAGCACAAAAGGTCATTCTTGTGTTTTACTGCCCTGACTGGAAGCAGGAGACATCTCCTAAGAAGGCTTGCTGCAAGGCAGAATGACCTAGAGCAGTGGTTCCCAAACTTCAACAGCCCGCGAACCCCTTTCACGAAATTGTGAAATCTCGTGAACCCCCTCCTGAATATTTCCAGGGATTTAAGTTTAAATTACCTCAGTGTGATGGATGCGCTTGCTTTGCTCTGCATAGCTCTTAGAAGTCCAGAACCACTGGAGAAAGATAAAGTCTCAGGTCTGGTAACACAGACTGCTAACAACCAACAAACTAGAAAATGAGAAGATTCACTCAAGTCTCACTGAAGCAAAACAGAATTCCAGAGAGAATGACAATTACTGAGGCACCTTAACCCTGCTACACTGGCTACAACATGCTTCCGGCTGGTTCTGATCACAAACAGCTTTACTTCCGCCACAAGGGTGTCCTGCGAGGGTGCCCTGCAAGGGATAAATTAGCTTGGACCATCCCCCACGTGCAGCATGGCCCCTGCTCACTCTGCCCTTGATGCCAACTTCCCCTGTCTGCAGGGGCGGCTCTAGGCACCAGCAAAACAAGCTGGTGCCTAGGGCGGCCAAATCTAGGGGGCGGCAGGCTGGGCCGGCGGACCTGCCGCAGTCATGCCTGCGGGAGGTCCACCGGAGCCCCGGGACGACCGGACCTGCCGCAGGCGTGACTGCGGAGGGGGCGCTCGTCCCGCGGCTCGGCTGGACCTCCCGCAGGCATGACTGCGGCAGCTCAAGCGGAGCCGCGGGATCCGCGAACCGTCCGCAGCCGCGGGGGGTCCAGCCGAGCCACGCGGGACCAGCGGACCCTCTGCAGTCATGCCCGCGGGAGGTCCGCTGCTCCCGTGGCTCCGGGGCGCCTCCCGCGCATGACTGCTTGGGGCGGCCAAAACGGTAGAGCCGCCCCTGCCTGTCTGACAAGGACAGGGGTCTGAGCTGCCACCTGTGGGTCTGGGGTCTCAGCTGCCACCCTGCCCACCACAGGGCTCAGGCTACTGGCCCTGCACCAGGGTCTGGGCTGCCGGATCCACACTCCGTGGGGCTTCTGCTGCTGGACCCCGTTGACCGCTCCAGTCCACTGAGCTCGGGCTGCAGTTCCCGCTGACTGCCAGGGCTTGGGCTGCCGGCTCCAACTGCCCGGCCCTGCTCTCCCTGGGGCTCGGGCTGCCAGCCCCGCACGCAGCGCTGGGGTTCGGGCTGACGGGGGCAGGGATTGGGCTGCCAGCCCCAACTGCCCGGCCCTGCTCTCCCTGGGGCTCGGGCTGCCAGCCCTGCAACCAGGTCCCAACTGCTGCCTCCAATGCCCGGGGTCCTCTGGCCTCCATTAGTGAAATTTTTCTGGCGAACCCCCTGTAATGTTCGGCGAACCCCCAGGGGTTCACAAACCCCAGTTGGGAACCACTGACCTAGAGAAATGGGCATAAACCAAGAATTTAGCACTTACAGGTATCATTCCTTAAACGTCTATTAACTCCCTGGAGCAAGGCTCTGTATCCTCATTAATGAGGATAATGATCCTTCCCCACCTCTCAGGGACTAGACAACATTTCTAAAGGCAAGTGATACTATTATGATGACTTCTCCAGCCCAATCTGGCAGATTTCAGAGAAGTGTCAAGACTCCATATTTGCCTTAGCCCTGTTCCAGAGCCTGAGCGCCTTCTGAAGTTCCATGGGGCCTGAGGGCAATCAGCAATTTGCAAGAGGCATTCCACACCTTTGAGAGTCACACCTCAGTGCATGTCCTAGGCTTGCAAGTCAAATGGGAGCCATGCATGGCAATGAAGACAGGCAGCAGCCCTGGCTGTGGAATCCCTTCTCAGCTGAGTTGCTTACTTCACAGACACAGGTAGTTTTGTGGTGGGTAATTTGATTAATTTCATTCTAATTAATTCTGTAATCTCAAACTGTTCCTGAAACCTGTGCAGAGCCCGTCAAGGTAGAAGCACAGAAGCAACACAGGCAAACTAAAGATTCAGTCTACTGGCTTCTCTATATTTAGCTTACCAAGAAAAACACCCAACAGCAGCGTCTTCCAGCCTGCAGGGTCCTGATAAAAATTTCTGTCATGCCCACACTTCCTGGTGGTCCAGCTCAAGAAAGGGGTGGATGTGACTCCATCAGAATTGGTGTCCTCTGGGCCATAATCATCACAGGCCAAATTCATCCCTGGAGTTACAGTACATGGGGTTGGGGGGGGGGGGTTGGCCCCATGATATTATGGGGGTGGGGAGGGAAGGAGAAACAAAATATTAGGGAAGGCCTCATGAACATAGGAAACGGTTCCAGTCCAACATGCCCCATCCAGCCCCTGACTGCCCCCTATATCCTTTTCCTGCAGCACCCCACATCCAGCCATTTGCTTCAACTCACCCTCTTCATCCTGTTTGGTCAGCTGCCCTCTCAGCCCTGAGAATTAAGGGGGCATCTCTGTCCCAATCCCCTACCCCGGTAACTTCTGTTTGTTCCCCTTTGCAGAAAGCAGTTCTGTCCAAGGCCCCCGTTTTACTCCCACTTGCTGCACCATCACATTATCCTCCCCTCCTTTTTGATGCCTTCACTGGGGCAAACTGTTTCCCTCAAGCCTTTTCGGAATTTAAAAATCCATCAGGGAGTGCTGCCTAGTGATCAGAGCTGGGGCCAAGGAGACAGGCCTGCTGGGTTCTGTGCCCAGCTCTGCTACTTACTTGCTGTGTGACCCTGGGCAGGTCACTGCCCCAGTCTCCCCATCTATAAAATGGGGGTGTTGAGCCGAACCTTCCTCGCAGAATTGTGAGAGGATTCACTCACTGATGCTTGTGGAGCACATTGAGCTTTTTGAGTCTTCCTGAAAACTTACATTCTTTGGACTTGGTGCCTTCTCAACACCCGCCTTTGTGGCAGAGCCATAATCCCCTTGCAGTGGGATGGGCCCTAGGCCGGCATACAGTATCCCAAGTGGGGTCTCACTAGGGCCTTATCTAGTCCCAGCATTGCCTCCTTTGGGACTAGAAAGATGCACCCTTTTGCTGATACAGAAATACATTAGTGGGTCTCCTTTGCGGTCACCTACTGCTGTTTGATCATCAGAATGATTTTCCCACAGGAACCCCCTGATTCTTGGGGTCTGAGCTCAGTGGTTGAACAGTTAGTTTCTAAAACCGTTCAGGGGCTATAGAAAATCTTCCCCCTCCACCCAGCTCTGTGTATACAGGTTGCATTACCTGAGTTAAGGCTCCAGCCACAGGGAACCCATTGCTGACAACAAAATATTTTGAGTCGTTTTTCATGTCATGTATAAATGCATTTTTAAATACAAAGTTTGAGGCCCTTGTGTGCCACAAAACTTCAGAGCTATTCCTGAAGCATACTTCCTTATTTATTTACTGCCGCCTCACTGGCTAAATGGAACCCTGAACAACATTAACAAGGAAATAAACATGTAACATGGGAGCCATGTTATCAACACACTGCAGGAGCCAAGGATGACGATCCAGCTCAGAGCTGATGCGGGAGGCGTAGGGCCATGTGAACGGCATGATGAGGTCGTCAGCTTGACAGATCTGAAACTGACGGGGATGAAAAC
Source organism: Mauremys reevesii (assembly GCF_016161935.1). Classification (NCBI taxonomy): domain Eukaryota; kingdom Metazoa; phylum Chordata; order Testudines; family Geoemydidae; genus Mauremys; species Mauremys reevesii. Next base: position 63,522,277 of record NC_052625.1, read on the forward strand.
ATTAAAATTGATCATTGTTGGTGCTGCTTCTTGCAGAAGGGGGACTGATTGGCCACTCTCTCCCCCCAAAATGATATGGCAGCAAAGCAACGCCTTGGCTGCCTGTAAAGGAAGGGTGCGGGAATTGACAGCTGTGAGGCCCTACGCTTTTTGGAGTCGGAGGCTGAGTTCTAGCCCCACTGTGACCTTGAATCAATACTTACTTTTGTAAGAGAGAAAATTCTTTCTGCAGGATTGATGGATATTTCGTCCCACTGAAAACCATGACAGATGGGTTTTGTTCAAACCTCTATGCATTTTAAAATTGCATTTACACTTGCTAAACAAGAACTGTGTCTGGAACAAACCTGTCTCCCTCTCTCTTTTCATTTTCCCCTCCTTTGGGTGCTGTACAGCCATGAGGCTGCTGGGAACCTGCGCCCAATTTAGAATTGGGTCCTGCTCAGATTCTTTGGGTTTATTCTTTTTAACCTAGTTTTTTTTGCTGTTCAGAAAACATAGTGCTGCTCCCCACAGAGGAAATGGGAGTTTAAGTTTCTTTCGGTTGAGAGATTAAATTCGTGGCTACTACAGATCCCATAACACAGTGCCCAGTGGATTGTACACTGGACTGGGAGCCTGAAATGTGGTGTGGCTTTCGGTAAGCCACTTCCACTCTGTGCCTCAGTTTTCCCATCTGCAAAGAGGGGGATAATACTACTTTTCTTGCTTTGTAAAATCTGTTACATTTATGAATGAAAAGTGCCCTGTAAGAGTTCAGTGTTGTTATCAGCGCTTTTTTTAAGAGCAGTGATGCTAGCCTCTGCCATCTCGGCAACATTGCAGCTCAGATAATTACATTCTGCCTAAGTAAAAGTCCTTTTCTTTTACCAGTGAACGCTAGTGTTGCCTTCCTTTCCATTCTGAAACTGCAGGTTGCTTTGCTGTTTTCTCTTAAATAGTTGTCATGTCTCTCTCCCTGCCCCCCCAAAGTGATTGCATTTCAGTGGTAAGTGTTGGCACTTTTATGCACTATTGCGTGTTTTATAGTAAAGGGCTTTTGGGATCCATCAGGATGAAAAGTGCCGTAGATATATGACAGCATTACTAAGATACTGTCATGAACTGGCTAGTGCACGGTCCTCTACAAATCAAAGCAGGACAGCTCAGCTGTGTGGCATAGGCCCTATACCTTCAACTCTTCATGGAGATTCTCTTTTAGCTTAAGTGGTAAAGCCCTATGCTTCTGGAGTAGGAGGCTCTGAGTTCTATCCTCACTGGCACCTTAAAGTTCCAAGTGTCCACAATGTGCAGCAGAACAACAATTATTTTTGCCTTTTCTTTTCTTTTTGAAAGAGATCATCTTCTTCCTAGCTGGAGCTCTGGGGGGCGGGGTGTGTGTGTGCGTGTGTGTGTGCGTGTGCGTGTGCGTGTGCATGTGCGTGTCCTCCTGCAAAAAGACTCATCATTCCTGTCCAGTCTTTTAATCTTGTTGATTTACAGAACGGCCTAGTGCTGGTGTCAGGGAAGTAGCCAGGACACTTCCTGTTAAGCTGCATATAACCTTTATTCATTTGCCGTTCTAGCCTTTCATAAGAACAGTCACATTGGATCAGACCCAGTGGTGAGCTGGAGCAGGTTCCCAAGAACCAGTTGCTAAAATTAGACCTCCATGGAGAACCGGTTGTTAAAGGGCCAGGAGGTGGGCAAAGAACTCCGGTCCATGGGCCGGACCATCCTGTTGCTCCCAAGATTCCCAGCTGGGGAGGCTGAGGCGCAGCGTGGCCAGCCACCGGCACCAGCTGGGCAGCTCAGCTGAGCTCTGGAGTTGCTTGCTGCAGAAAATCAGAACTTTTTATAGGGAACCGGTTGTTAAAATTTTGGCAGCTCATCACTGATCAGACCAATGGTCCATGTAGCCCAGTATCCTGTCCTCTGGCAGTGGCTGGTGCCAGATGCTTCGGAGGGAGCAAGCGGAACAGGGCAATTATCAAGTGATCCATTCCCTGTCATCCTGTCCCAGTTTCTGGCAGTCAGAGGTTTAGCGACACCCAGCATAGGCGCCAACTTTCCCTGGCGCCAGTGGGTGCTTGCACCTCCCCCGGCCCTGCCCCAACTCCACCCTTTCCCCGCCCCTGTCCTGCCCCCATTCCAACCCCTTCCCCAAAGTCCCCTCCCCTATTGGACCCCTTCCCCAAATCCCTGCCCCAGCTCCGCCTCTTTCCCAAGCACTCTGTGTTCTCCCTCCTTCCCTCTCCCTCCCAGTCACGCGAAACAGCTGTTTCATGGCACAAGTGCTGGGAGTTAGGGGGGGAAAGCGGGCACACGGGGCGCTCAGGGGAGGAGGCAGAATAGGGGCAGGGGTTTGGGGCAGGGAGCTGCACCCACCAATTTTTCCAGCCCCGGAGCACCCACAGAGTCGGCACCTATGAAACCCAGAGCAGGGGGTTATCTTGGCTAGTAGCCATTGATGGACCTAGCCTCCATGAGCTTATCTAATTCTTTTTTTAACTCAATTACACTTTTGGCTTTCACAACATCCCCTGGCAATGAGTTCCACAGGTTGACTGTGTGTTGTGTGAAGAATACTTCCTTATGTTTGTTTTAAAACTGCTGCCTATTAATTTCATTGTGTGACCCTTAGTTTTTGTCTTATGAGAAGGGGTAAATAACACTTCCTTATTCACTTTCTCCACACCATTCATGATTTTATAGACCTCTATTATATCTCCCCCCCACCCCAAGCTTCACATATTTGTTTCATGCCATCTTTGTCATTATCCCACTTCCTTGCCCATGTAAAGTGTCAGGCAAAAAGGTATGGTGCAAGATACCTATATCTGTGTTACACTAATAGTTCTGAATTACACTATGATGGTTCTGTGATGTGATGCAATGAAGAGAGGGGTGGACACCATCAGCATAATGTGAGGTTAGAAGGCAGAGAGCTACTCAGAAGCCAAGGGAAAGGGAGTGTTGTATGTACCCCTGCGCAGAGCACTGTGATGAGCACACACAAGGAGCCTAGAGAGAAGAGAGACCTACTGCCATGATGCCAGAAGCAGAGGGGCGTCTGAAAGGCTGACCCTCTCTTCCGGTGGTGGCTGGTTTAAATAGGAACCCCTCACAAAGATGGCGGCGGGTAGACCTCAGAAAGATGGCGGCTGTAGTCAGGTGTGCCCCTCACAAAGATGGCGGCGGCTGCCCCTCAGAACGATGGCATCTGCGTTAAGGCTTACCCCTCACAAAGATGGCAGCTCAAGTCTCTTCCCGGAGAACGGGTCCATACGTGTCCCTTAACAGAAAGGGGCCGTGCGCGTGCGCATGCGCATTCGGGGGCAAAGCGAAGGAAGATGGTTAAGAAGCGAGAGGGGCTGAGCGTCGCTCAAGAGGTGACAGCCCCTCCCCCCACCCAGACAGCTGGGAGCGGGGTCACTGGGGGATAGGCCGGGGTGGGGGCAAAGGGAGGGGGTGAGGGGGGCAGGAGAGGCATGTAGGGGGCTGAGGCAAGGGAGCGGGAAGCGGGTGAATGGGGGGCGAGGTGGGCGCTAGCCTAGGGGGCGGGGGTGAGGTGGGGGATGCGGGGAGTGGGTTGTTATGGGTAAGGGAAAGATCTTCATGGACGGGCTATGCTGCCCCCCAAATCCATGGGGCCTCTCCTGAGGATTGCAGCTGCAAGAGTATCCCGTGCCTCTGGGACCATTTCTGCTCTTCCCCGCAAACTGTGGCCCTGGCTGGTGCTGCCGTTTGGAGCTTTTCTGTCCTGCTGATGTGGTGTTCCTGCTCTCCAGCTCACTCCCTTCTCGCTTGGGTAGGGCTCTCCCGTGGAGGAGGCGGGGAATGAGATTAAAAATCAGTTTCTTCCTAATGAATGAAAGAAATAGGCCCGAACCAGTCAAATGAGATTCAGTAGAGGGAAATGGGAAGTGGAGACACAATCCAGTGAACACATACAAAAGAGAGAAATACAGGTAGGGCAAAAAATCACTGAAAAGGCTTGTATTGCATGTTTTGTGTGCCACCGTGACCAAAAAAGCAAATGTCTTATTGAGCTCTATTTTTTTTAAATAGGAGTGTTGTGTGTGGTAGTTTTCTGCCCTGCTTAGCCCTATTTAGGCCTTTATTTGAGACAACAGTTATTTCTGGGCCCCATGTTTCAGTGATAAAGAGTTCAGAGGAGAATGGTCCTGAATGAAAAAAGGTTTGGACAATAAGCTCTAGCAGAAAGGGTTCAGAGAACTGAGGATGTTTGATTTGGAGCTATGACAGCCAAGAATAGACATGGTAGTTGTTTCCACCTCCATGAAGGCATGTTATAAAGAGGACATGGCCTGATTATACAGTCTGATCACAGATTGAGAAGTGATGGGGCTTTAGTTGCAGCAAGGAATTCTGGTTAAATGTTGGAGGGTATTGGGAATCTTTTAACTCCAAAGAGCTGGGGTGATGAAACAAGCTGCCTTGGGATGGTGTAGAACCACCTTTGCTGGGGCTGTCAGAGGCTGAGACCTGAAACCTGTCTACCAGAGGGTGGTTTAAGGCTATTGACTCAATCTTGCCACAATGATGGGGAAGGGACTAAGTGAGTGTCCCTTCTAACTACAAATGATTCTGTGAAAGGCAATTTAAAAAAGGGATGAATTTGGTCTCTTTAAACTAGATGGATCTAAGCCTTAGGTTTGAAATATGTGGACACCTTTCAGCTGCACCTTCATCTTTGGCATTTAAACTTTCATTTAACACCACTACCTTCTAAGCCTTTATGCTTGTGAAGAAAACCTTCCAGACAGGAATGGATCTGAGCTGATGCAAGGCTCTTTTCCTGAGCCCTGCTCTAAACACAAAGGCACATTGCTTCAACTAAAAGTGTAATTCAAGCAGATGCAACTTTCTGTGTGGATGCTCTTGCGTCGGCTTAAACCTGGCACACGGTTGAGCTTGCATCGATAAATTACAGATGCAAACCACATCAATATAAGCCTGGTTCAAACGGATGTAACCAGGTCTTCACACAAAGTTGAATCCATTTGACGTTATGCCTTTAGCTAAACTGTTGCAACTTTTTGTACTTAAACAAGCTCAGGATCTTCCAACAGGCAGCCCCAATGACAATGCTGCTACTCAGAACTTCCCTGAGCCTCAAGAGCAGGAGAAATTAGCAAGACTCTGGTTGGTTTCATGGGCACTGTTCAGAATCTGGTAGGTGGTGGTTTAACTCTGCTGCTGCTTCAGAAAGTTATGACGGTTGTGGTAGATACAGGAGCTAATTACATAGGAAAGGAAGGTCCCCCCAATAATGGTGAATAGGTGGGTGTTTGATGCCCTCACTCCCATCTCAGTAGCCATGGGGCTGGGAGAAATAGAATAGGAGCCTGTAAGGTGGAGGTCCAAGAAAGAGGTAGCTACTAGCCAAAAGTGATCTGAAAGATAAGTCCCTAGGAGGGGCGTGCGGAAAGCACCCTGGTAGGAATCCTAGCACTCCCCCTTCCCAATGTTTGGAGTTGATAGTGAGGGACTGAGCAGGTGGATCCTCCTCCTTCATTCTGTTGTATTGGCCTCTGGCTAGTAGATGTCTGGTAAATGTTTTCAGCCCTGCTGGATGTACCTATTGTTGGTGAAATGATTTGTTGAAATGTAAAATTATTGTAAGACCACAGTGAAAATTGAAATAGGTCCATTAACCAAGATGTTAGCATGTGAACCTAAACAAATTCAATCTCTGCTGGGCTGATATTAATAATTGAGCCTACAACACTGGATTCAGGAACCACTGACTAACAAATGGAGAGAAATGCCTTGAACCTGCTAGTAGATGACAAGGGACGAGGCTGCTTCTGGGAGGTGATTTTTTTCCCCCAATGCTTTTGTTTGGCTTTGATCTGTTTTATGAGGGTCATGAGACAAAAACCTCATTACCCAACGCTGTTGGATGTTGGTTTATGTGTGATATGGCTGTTTGCCAGCATCTTAATTGGGGGATTCATAAAAGCAGAGGGCAGATGTCAGTTCTTGCAAAGTGCTTTTAGCCTTTCTGCTAGGAAGAATGCTTTTATTAATTCTGTACAAAATGTATTAAAAAAGGATCCAACCCAACTCCGTAAGCAGGGCCACCTCTTTCCTTTCCTGCCATGTGCGAGAGGTTTTGGACTCCCTTCCCAAGGCTGCCTGGGCAAATGAGATTTGTAACAAACATAAAGCCAATTTGGATTGAATCTGCCCCAAAGCTCTGTATTTTCAGAGGTCTCCAGATGGCACATGTATGAAGCCAGAATTCAGTGCAAATTACTGTGCCTGGTGGTACATCTCATGGCAAGGGATTCATCTGGCTTCAGAATGTTCTGCAGCTTACTTGTTGTGTGCAAAACTGCTGGTCCCTCACCCTGGAGCTCCTTTCATAGCAGTTGATCAGGTAGCAGGAGGGCAGTGGCTGGGCAGGTGAAGGGCAGCTTTGTGTGCTCTGATTGCTCTCTCTTTGCTGGATATTAAACACCTGCTTCAGTTATTACTTTAAAGTGAGACTGCTACTAGTTGAAGAGGTTGTTGACTTAAACAAAGTCCTTTGTCTGGCTATGGAACAAACAGAGTTTAGACAGCTGTAATGCACACAACATGTGGGAAGCTTATCAGCCCAGTCCTGGAGGGGCCCCCCTCTAAGGGCCATGGGGAGCAGGAGAAGGAGTTTGGTCACTGTGACCCATTCACGTCTTGGCAGAGGCTACCAATAAAGAGACCAATTGGTGTGAATTATATTGATGATATTGTGTCCCACTAGGAACCTGGACCAAGAGCAGCTCCATTTCATACGGGCCTCTGATAAGTCTGCGTTTGTACCCTAGCTAACCTCTCCATGCATTCATTAGCAGGAGCAAATGCTTTCCATCTTCAGCAAGTTCAACACACAGCTGTTTCTAGGGAAGCTCTGTCAAGAGCTGCCCCTGGGGATTTTGTGGAAGCTTTACAGTTTCTCAAGTTCTAAAGTTTTACAGTCTACGGGGCCCATGGGAGAGTCTCTGGCAGCCCTCAGAATAAGGGGTAATTCTCAATGGGGTTGCTCTGATTTCTTCCCCAGCACTTATTATATTTTTTCTTTTCTTTTGCTGGCAACAAAAGGCTGCGTGGACTATACAGCCAGTGAGAAATACACACATGCAATGCCAGCTCCTGAGTCAAAAATCCCAAGTGAGGCAATGGAGCGGCCATACCAGGATAGTACATACGCAGAGCCTTCTGCCCATTTCTAGTGCCGTTCCTTTGAGGATCTCTAAGCACTTTACAAACAAACCTTCCAATCCCCCCACCCTCAGTGAGGTAAGTAGTAGTCCCCCCAATTTACAGGTGGTGTCACCTGCCTTCAAGGTAACACAGTGAATCAGTGTTAGGGACAGGAATAGAACCTAAGAATCTTGATTCCAGTCTCCTCTTATAGCCATTAACAAGGCAGAAAAACCAGGGAAAAGAAACAAAATTTCCAGAGGAAGGGATTTTGTTCCATCACTAATATTCCCCATTCTCTGTGTTCCTAGTGGAGATTCTTTTCACCTGTTTGTGCCCCAGCCTCAACAAAGGTATCAGCACAGCTCTGGGGAACATTTGTTGTGAACTGCTTCTGCAGGAGCCCAGCTTTGGTTCTGATGAAATGATAAAAAGAGTTGGAACTTTTTAAACAAAATTAAGAGTCTGGAGGACTTTAGTTGACAGAAAGTCAAAATGTGAGGGAGTGGCACAAAATAAACTCTACTTAAATCACTTTCAGTCGTGAAAGTGGTGAGTGAAGCGTGCACTGAGAGACGGCAAACAAAATGAGAGGCATCCTTAAGGAAGAGCCGGTACTTGGTGGCTTTGAGAGGGGAACAGCGAGCACAGTAAGGAAAAGAGATGTTGAGGAGGAACCGCTGGCCATGACTGATTAAGCATTGGTGCTAGCAGTTGACTACTCTGTCATGGGGTTTGTCTAACTAGACTAAGATAAAAGGTGAATGTATTAGCTGGCATGTGTTACGTGTTCTGTCTACACTAGGCGTTAACACAAGTTAATTAAAACACTTCAGGTAACACATTTTAAAAATGCCCCTTTTATCATCCCACTCGACACAAGCTGTTGGAGGGGTTTCTTTGACAAAGTGCTAATGATGTAGTTGCTTGTTAAACATGACCACTCACTTCCCCCCACCCAGGGAATCCAGACCGTGTTCTCTGGATCATTGCAAGCTCTGGGCTGTGTAGGCTCAGGGGAAGCTGTTCTTGCTGCCAGGAGGATCCACACAGTGTTTAGTCAATGACAGCAAGGCCCCTTCTCTCTGTATCTGTCTGTTGTCTCTAGTTTGGTACTTAGATTATAAGCCCTTTGGGGCAGGGACCATTTTTGGGTCAGTGTTTGTACAGTGGGGTCCTGGTCCATGGCAGTGACCCCTAAATGCTATGGAAATACAAATAATAATACTGCTGACTTGGAAACTGCAGTCTGGTAGGAAGCTGGGGGGGCTTGAATCTCAGTTATAGGTGCCAAATTAGTATGTGGGGGGCCAAAGGGATGTCTCCAGACACCACCCCGCTGGAATTGGTGGGGGTGGGAACAGTGGTTACAAAATCCCACACCAGCCCTTGTACTCCTGCCCCATGCAGACCCTACGGTGCAAGAAGAGAAGCCACCTTTGGCCACCAGCTCCACCAAATCATAGTTTGTGGCTAGTGGAAAAATTCTACTGCTGGTTCATTGTAAAAGGGGAAAGTGCTGACTTGACTCCACCAGATTCCCCCACTGCTGCTCTCTAATGAGCCCTTTTAGTTACTGCCCTATGCTGAGTCTGCTCAACTGCCCCCCTCTGCATGAGCCCCTGTGATAGCCTTTGTGTGCTTGCCCTGAGCAGTGTGAGAATTGTTAATTAGTCCAGGATTGAGTTGTAAGTGGTTAATCAGAGATCAGTGCCATTGATTTTCCTGTGTAATGATCGGTGGTAACATCTTTTCTCACTACCTTGGAGGACGACATGGTCTTTGAAAGCCAAGGCAGCTGGGTTTAATTCCACCAGGTTAATTTACACAGAACACTGCTGTTCTCCAGCTCCCAGGTTCTGAAGTATCTCACCAGGCGAGATCCAATTCTTCTGGCCGCTTGTCCCTCCTCAGCCCTGCTTCTGCAGCTCATGCACAGCACAGGGTGTGGTGGCAGATGATTGCAATGGGGCTAGCAATGATTTCAAAGCTAGTTAATGTCAAAGGCCATGTTCTTGCTGGGATTTGGGTGTCACCTTGTCTAATTATCCCTGATATTTCCTCCACTGGACTGCAAGCCTGTAGGGCAGAGCTTTCCCTCTGGAAAGCTTAAAGCCCTGGTTGCTGGGCTTGGCATAGCCAGGATTCCCTGCAGAATTGTTCAGCTGTGGTATAATTCATTCCTGGGGGAGTCCTTCCCAAACTCAAGCATGTTGGTCACCTCTGTTTGTTCTTCAGCCATTTGATTTTTTTCCCCTCTTTCCTTTCCTCCTCACCCCAGAATAAAGGCAGCTTCATGAAAAATAAATTAAACCTGCTAATTAGATGACTGGCTTACGTACCTGCAGTAAGTTCTTGCTGCACCGTGACTGAACCCAGGCGCTTGGTGCAGGATGGCACTCTCTCAGCGGGGCAGAGGCAATGGGGATAACTTTGTCCTTGCTCTACTCTACCAAATATTGGAGACCTCTGTGCTGAGCCTGTTTGTTCACATGTGGTTCAGGATCTCTACAGCTAGTCTGTGCTGGAGGCCATGGATTTTAGTGAGGAGAATGTGACATCCGCTGTTCCCTCCCACGCCCACATCACACAGCCAGGCTGAAGTGCCTCATGCTCTCTTGTTTCATCTGAGCGTCCCTGACTGCTTGTTCCCCTTTGCAGCATTAATTCAGGGCCTAGTTCTTGCCAGGGTGAACAGTCTCTCCCACTTGATCCCCTTCCTCACTGTGTAAACATCCATTAGGTCACTTCTCTGCCTGTGAGTAAAAGGGAAAAGCCAAGGCAAATAGAGGCGAGGGCTAGAATGAAGGATGATCAGATCTTAACAAGAGGCACTGGCCTCTACAGGGGTCTTCAGTACTACTCCTGCCACAACTGGAGTTGATAGCCCAAGAACTTAGCACCCCAGCTGCGTGGGATGGAGCTGTACTGAATTCTTACAGTGATAAATATCCATTTGCTGTGATTGCTGTGTTCCAACCAACTTACCCTGCACTCTGCTCAGGCCAGGGGATTGGAGAGCCTCATGAAACCCATAGCTCAGCTGATTTTTAGGAGTGAGGTGGCAAGACACTGCAGTGGGGCTGCCACCCCTTCTCCTGAGCTGGGAAGGCTGGAACTGCTGGGCTGCAGAGGGAAGTTGGATGCCAGTGATTATTGTGGCTGCTGCTGTGTGTTTCAGATTGATGGCCTGGAGGAGAAGCTGTCCCTCTGCAGACAAAGCATGGAGGAGGTGGACCTTAAGCTGCTCAGAGAGGAGCTCAGTCCTGAAGGAAGGTACTGGTGACTCCCCGCTATTCAAACCTGGATAGCGATGCTGCAGGCTGCTGTGTGCTCATGCAAACCACTGACAGTTAGCTTTGTTGGGAGTAGTCAGTAAAACCTCTGTTGCCAGAACAGGAATTTGATGAGTTTGCGAGGCTGGGCCCCCAATTTGGAGCTTGTTTAGGGATGGAGAGAACTGGTTTTCTTTCTCTTCCAGGGAGGTGGGGGGTGACATGGTCAGAGTGCTGAACTTGGCTTCTGCTTCCCTGTTTGCAAACCCTCTGTACGTGCAGCCCAAGCAATGCCCAGTCTGATTTTCTTCCAGAGTTTGGACCCCAGCACTAATAGGAAACAGCTGTGTGAGCTGGACAGGGTAGCAGCATGCAGCTGATCTTGCTTAGTCCACCTGAGTTCAGAAGTGCAGTAACTAGTGCGTGCTGAATATTCAAGATGCCCTAAATCAAATGCTAGGTGGAATCCAGTCAGAATGATCCCAAGGGGACTGAATTTTGACTCCATCCACCATGCATGTTTGTGTGGGGACCTGGTTGCAACAGGGATCCTGGTGATAGCCTAGAGTGGACCTAACTGTGTCTCTCAACAGTGCAGTGAGATGGCTAGTTTCCATTTCCACTCTCGAATGGAACCTTGTTGTATTTTGCTCCCCTAACCCTAGTAGTGCTATAGGCAGAGCCTTTCCCTGAATGTGATCACCCAGCCTCAGCCATGTCCCTGCTGAGACCCGTTTCTTCCCATTTGTTAGCAGCCTATTGCTCCTCTCCTAACAGGGAAACTGAGCCATCAAGTCTAGGCACTGGAAGAGAGCAGCCTGCCAACTAGAGCCTATCAGCACATTGGTCTAGTTAATCTATTCTCCAGAGCTCGGTCCAGTTCTAGGTGTCCCAAGCAATGTGCTTTTACCTCTTCCCTTGAGAAACGCTTCCAGTCTCTCAGACTTGCCATTCAGTTCTTCTATTCAGCCTAAATGTTCCTGGGCTTGGTTTCTCCCCATAACTCCTAGTTTCCCCCATAGGTTACCAGGCTCAATTTCTCTCCTTTCTCAGAGAGTTCTGTCTCCTCTCTCCCCACTTTCAGTCCTTATCTCACAAAACTCTTTTTGTCCTAGGTTAAGCTCTTCCATGTATGTCACATCACCCAGCACCTTCTCTACCCTCCCTCAAATTAGTCAGTCTCTTTCTGTTAATGATGGGACCAGAAGCCCCAGCCTTACAGTGACCCACTGACTATCTCCCTGGCCCTCAAATTCAATGTATTGCCACTTATCGTTACCCTGAGTTCAGCCCTTCAGCCAGTTCCCAATCCAGGTGATAAGGCTCCTGTCCTTAGAACCAATGTGTCAGGAGAGGTGCCCTGGTCTGCGACATCCACTCAGTCTTCTGCCAAGGAAGTGACCGAGCTTGGCCGCTCATGCTTTTGCTAACATCTAGCTATCTCCAGATTTTTTACTGTTTGTCCCATGAGGGAAGCTATTGACCCGCTGAGCCTAAGTCAGCGGGATAGGTCTGCTTTCCAATTTTGCTGTCCCCACCCTCCAACTAAAGCCTGACCGGATTCATAGTAAGTTTGGTGTTTCATTGCCTGGGGCTCCGTGTCATTCAGTCCTGCACGTGCTCAGCTGGGCCATGCTTTTTAAACAGTCTCATTTCCTTCCTAAGCATGAGAGCCTTTCCCCTTGATTTCTCTAGCTAGGCAGGTGTGTAAACAGTGATACAGCAGCTCAGCTACTTCAGAATCAGGCAGTTTAAGCATCTCTTCTCATTTCTTCCTGGGCTGCACTCTGCATCTCCTTTTCCCCAGATGTATTTCAGGGTCCTCCTTTTCCTCTCCTGCTATTAATGCACCCTGCCTTATTACAGCCCTTCTCTCTCCCCTTAACTAACTGTATAGTAAGGCTTGGATCCAGCTTTAAAGTGCCTGCTTTACCCCACAGGGGAACAAACAGCCCTGGGACACAATGCCACAGAGCCTGCTTGGAGCAGGGAGATAGATAATTGTTGGTGTATGTTTGTTTACACCCCACTCCCTAGAGCTGCAGCAGCTTTCAGGCCTTTAAATGGTGGATTAATCAATCATTGTGCAGCTGAAGATACAGGGTTTTCAATCACCCTGAATTCTGTGTGATGCAGCTGGTTCTTAGTGCAATCAGACACGGCTCCTTTGCCTGAGCCATTGGGGAGTTTGTGCAAAATGGGGGCCTTGGAAACAGGAGGGAAGAATTTTTCTTCAGTCTTTGGCTCTGAAATGTGGGAACAACATGGAGACTGTGATCTGCTGGGCAGTCGGGGAGTGGGGGGTTCTCTTCCAGACTCTGCACCAAGGCAATTGCCTCCTTTTTTTGAGGGCACAGTGAGGCTCCAGGTGTGAGTGAGACCAGCTGTGACAGTGCAGAAGCTTATTTGTGTCCAATGGTGTTTTGACAGGCCTGAGCCTCCCCATGCACATGCCCCATTCCCAGGGCCAGGTGCTGCTTTTCCTTGCTTCCCCTGAGCATTCGTAACAGCTCAGCCTTTGGGCATTTTCCTCACTGCCTTCCCTGGGATGTGATCACTCAGTGTACGAGGCCCTGCCTATTCCTGGGGAAGACACCAGAGCCTCTTGCTCCAGAGGGAGCAGCTATCCCAGCTAATTGGAAAGGCACTTCCCCTAAGCCAGATGGGAGTTGCTTTTTAGCCAACCCTGCAGCACTGTCCCAGTGTTCAAACAGGCTGCCCTGGAAGCGGGAGTCTTAGCCACCATTTATGCACAGCAGTCTCCAGGGAGGAAGACGTCTAACCCTGTGGTCCCTCCCCATATGCAGTAGGGGGATGATAAGCTGCCAGCCTCCCCGGGAGAAAGGTCCAGGGTCTCATTCTGTGTACAGCCCAGAACTCCTCTTTTGGGGCAGAGGCTTTCCACCGCCGTACAGCATGTGAGCTTGTGCAGAGCAATAGCATTTGCCGGTGTGTAACAAGGCTGCCTCTTCTCATTACAGAAAGTCACTGGAGAGAGAGAGAAGCCTGCTTGTGACCAAAGCTGAAACCTATGGTAAGGCCGTCTTTAAATATAGACGCTCAGAGCGAGCAGCGGCTGGGCAGGATGGCCAGAGTCTGCACTGCGCTCAGCTTCCCATTTAAACTCCTGCCCCACTCTCTGATTTTGCTCAGTCAAAAAGTGACTGAGGGAGAAGTTGAGGCAGATCTATTCAGCTGCTTTTAATCTGAGAGCAGGCTGCTGCCTCAGGTATCGCACAGCAGGGACCAGCCTGAGGCCCGTTAAAGGGGTCTGGCTCTGCAGGAAGTGCTGCACACCTGCCCTCTGGAAACCAGGCCCCTTTAAGGCCATCTTAAGTTGGGGACCTAAAATCACTAGTCTCTCTTGAAAGTTTTGGCCAGCAAGTTGAGTCAGTTGAGCAAATCGGCCTCCCCCTGCCTCAGCCCGAGAGTCACCACAGAGGTTCAAAAAATAAAATTCAGTTCAACTGAAACCACTTCCAAATGCACAGTAGAAAACCATTGGGGAGGCTTCTGCTCACGTGAGTGTCTGCCCCATCTCTAGTGGCTCAGGCCCCAGGCTGTCCCTGGAGAGCACATCAGTCTGCACTGACACAACTGGAGTACCTCAAGGCCAGCCAGAGCCAGGTAGGGGAAGGCTGAGCATCCTTCCCTCCCCATCCTATACCCATCCCCTCAATGGACTAATGTGCATGTGGTGTAGCTGGAGCCCCTCCCAAGTACTCCAGGCATGCACCATGGGTCAGCTGCTGGACCCCCATGCCCCCCATCCTCTGCTTTGTATGTGGTGCAGTCCCCTGCACTTTCTATTCTAATTTCCAGCCAGGAAGTGTGTGTTCCTCCCGCTCTCTTCTGGGTGTACTGCACAGGAACTGTGTGGTATTAGGCTGCCCCCTGCTGGCAGAATTGAGTTTTTTGTAGCCACACAACTCTTAAACTTGTCCCCTCATGAGGTTCTGACACAAGGCTTAGTTAGATTCATCTGAGTCTTACCTGTGGACTGAGGCCTGATCCTGAAAGAGGGTGGCGTGCCCTCCCTTGCAGCGTCAGGGTCTGCCTGTAGCATCCTCTGCAGGTATGTTGTAGCTTGCTGAGTGCTGAGCAGAGTTGCTGTGGTGGTTAGTCAGCACACACCGTTCCCAGTTCCTCCCTGGGCAGAGGCATCAGTAGATGATTCCTGAGATGCCACTGCTGCATCTCTGAGATTGATCCTCAACAGGCTTGTCCTTCATGTAGACCCAGACTCCTTGAAGTGAGTGAACGTGTGGGGCTTTCCCAGAGCGAGGGAGCTCCTGGCTGGGTTCCCTCATTGACACAGCAGCTTATCTGTGCAGAGTCCCAAAGGCACAGGTGGGTGTCTGCCATGCAGGCAGGGAAGCTGCATAGAAAGCTGCCATGTGTCTTGTGCTGGGTACTGTATCCAGCACAAGGGGGCCTTGAGTTTTGACACCCCCTCCCGCAACCTCAGTCTGAATAACTAGCACAGGCCAGGCTGGGCTCAGCAAAGCCCAGCGTAAGGTTTACAACCTGTCGAAGAGCTTGGTCTCTTCCTTCCTGACTTCGTCCCAGGCAGCAGCAAGGATTGGCCTATCAAAGGGGTGGGTAAACTACGGCCCGTGGGACAGTCCTGCCCAGCCCCCGATCTCCTGGCCCAGGAGGCTAGACCCCGGCCCCTCCCCCGCAGCCTCAGCTCGCTCGCTCCACTGCCGGCGCAATGCTCTGGGCAGCGGGGCTGCAGAGCCTGGCCTGATCTGGTGCTCTGTGCTGCGCGGTGGCGGCAGCGTGGCCCGGCTCTAGCCGGGCGGCGCAGCTGTAGCACCGCCAGCTACCGGTGCTCCAGGCAGCGTGATAAGGGAGCAGGGGGGGTTGGATAGAGGGCAGGGGAGTTCAGGGTGGTGGTCAGGGGGTGGGGGTGTAGATAGGGGTCAGGGTGGTCAGGAGGGAGGGTGGCTTGGATGGGGTGGCAGGGGGGAAGTCAGAGGTAGGGATTCCGGGGGCAGTCAGGGGACAGGGAGAAGGGGTGGTTGGATGCGGCATCAGGAATGAGAGGAGAGGTTGGATGGGGCAGCAGGAGTCTGGGGGTGGTCAGGGGACAGGGAGTGGGGACATGTGGCTGGGGCAGGAGTCCCGGGTGGGGGCACAACCCCCTCCCCTAACCAGCCCTCCAATTTCCAAAACCCGATGCGGCTCTCAGGCCGAAAAGTTTGCCTGCCCCTGGCCTATCACCCACTTTGGGCAGGGTGGGGGGTGCTGGCAGCAGCTGGGATAGTGTGGAACTAATAGGCAAACCCTTTTCTGGGTTAGCACTTACCCTTTCTCCAGGACACATCTGAGAGAGCTCCGGATCCACAAATTGTCACCAAGCCAGAGGGCAATTGGAGGGGACACAATGCGCTGAGTGACTGGGGCTTGTGGGAGTTGAGAATTAGGACTCAGCCGTGGGCTAGAGCTCATAACTTCATTGTTAAAGTAAGATTGCAGGGGCTCATCTGGGTAAAGCAGATTCATACAGAGCTGGCCTTAGGGAACTAACAAATGCAGGACAGTGGATTAGATTACCCCATCCAGACTCCTCTAGCAGCACCAGAAAAGAGGTCACAGCTGGAGCGTTCTGCTGCTGCACTCAGAACAAACAGGATCACCACTGAGCTGCTTAACAAGTAAGCACTTCTAGCAGTTTAACCTCCCCTTGTGTTGCTAGCTGACTTCACAATGGTCCCTGAAGAGACTGGATTCTCAAGTAGCAGCAGTGCAGGGGCTGTTCAGCAGGCTGCATGCAGCAGACCCAGTGCCACACTAAACGCCCCTGCAGAAAGCTGAAATCCTGCTCTAGGAACCCATCACAGGGTAAGGCTTGCATGTCAAATGCTACTAGCTTACAGCTGCTTCAGAAAAATACTGCAGGGGAGAGGACAAGACTCCTACATTGGACTTGGATCTAGTAAAGCAGAGAATCAGTATTCAGGACTCCTGGGTTCTGTGCTGTGTGCTCTTAGCAGCCATCTACTGTCCCTGCCCCTCAGTTCCCCTTTGTCAAACAGGGGCAGTGATCCCCACCCATCTTCACAAAGCATGTTGAGATCTCAGGCTGAGTGGCACAAAATTAGCATTAATCAGAATTCACATGCTCCTTCAAACAAGTGCACTAGGCTCTGAACTACCCTGTGTGCTCCCTATCTATCTTGCACTCTCACCTGCCAGCTGCCAAAGTCCCTTCCCAGTCCACAGGGGTTATCCGCCTGGAATCAGCAGCGATAGGGGAGGGATGGATCTGTACTAGTGAAGTGCTAAGGAACTGTTAAAAGGTGATACAGTGTAAAGATCATTAGCTGCTTCTGCACAGGCAACAATGTATTATGTAGGAGACAGCAAAATACACCTATTAAAGCAGCTGACTGTATGCGTGGCTGCAGGATGGCTGCCGCAGGATGACTGCCAAAGGTTGAGCTGTGTATGGAGTTCTGCCCACTGTCCTGATTCAGATGGCCACAGGGAAGAGTCAGGAGCCCAGCTGGGGAAGTGACACTAAGGTTAGGTCCACACTACTTGCCGGATCTGCAGGTAGGGATCAATTTATTGCGTCTCGTCTGGATGCGATAAATCGATACCTGAACTCGCTCCCGTCGACTCCGGAACTCCACCAGGGCGAGAGGTGGAAGCGGAGTCGACAGGGGAGCTGCGGCCGTCGATCCCGTGCTGTGAGGACAGGAGGTAAATTGAAATAAGATACACAACTTCAGCTACAGGAATAGCATAGCTGAAGTAAACGTATCTTACATTGACCCCCCCCCCCCCCCCCCAGGCCTTAAACCGAACACCACCTCTGTATTTCCATGTGAAGTTAGTGGCTGGTGACAGGTGCTAGACAGAGTCCTGCAGACCGTCACATGTGGAACAGGTACAGCACTGGCAGTACCAGCTGTCTTTATAACCACCCACCCACCCCATTCTCCAGAAAATGAGGGAGGCGTTCCATCTCCATGGCCCATTCAGGCCTTGGCCTTCAACAAGGGGTGATTTGTATAATAAGGCTACCTAGGAAGTGGCCTGAGGTCAAACAGCTATTGTCCGATATCTTTCAGACACCACTGAACTGGGCAGGAGCCCTCTCTCTGATCGTGCCTGCCTGTCCAGTCCCTCAACGAGGGGCAGTTTGAGTAGTAGCAGCAGCTCTGCATGTTTACAAGGAACTAGACTACAGCAAAGCACCTGGCAGGTCACAGCAGTCGGATGAAGCTGATCCCTATAAGGAGTTTCCCTCCAAGCTTGAGGGAAAGGGGGTTTACTGTTCCTTGGAGCAATGGGTGGCAGCTGTGATGCAGGAGGGGAGGCTGCATCTTACGTGCCGCTTTGGTTTTGTTTTCTAGAGAGAGAACTAAAAGTGCTCCGTCAGGAAAATCGCAAGAACGCGGCCATTGCAATGGCCATAGTACTGTTGATTATTGTTGTTTACACCTGCTGGACAATGTAGTCATGGTTCAGAACTCTCACTACTGACCACAGGGCTCCACTGCAAAGACCTCTTCCTTCTCCAGCTGATGTGCCTCCCACCCAGGGGCTGGTCAGCTTTTCAGACCATTAGGCACCTGCAGTCTTCATGGCCTGGACAGCCTTCTCTCTGGCAGCTGAGGATCTTGAAGGCAACGGGAAGCTACAGACACAGCACAAGTGGGTTTGGAGAGCAGACTGAAGTTCAGCTGGAGCCATCTCCTCCACATACTGGCCTGGGGGGCCCATGGAACAGAGACTGCAAATTAATGTCACGGGGATGAATGCCCCAAGTTCCCCTTTTCCTAGTGGGCCTTCTCTGTTCCTTGCTGCTCACTACAAGGTTTTGGAACCTGAAATCCTCTCTGCTCTGCCCAGGCAGAACCTGGGAAAGCTTCCCTCTTACTGTGCCTCAACCCTGAGCTGAAGGGACCAATCTCTAGAGCTCAATGGGGGAGTTCAGTCATTGTGCCCCTCTCCTGTGATTGCCAAAAATCCCCATGTGTAGTAGTGCCAGTTATAGGGACACTTTTTTCAAAATAGCTTCCCGCTAATCTGGAGGGGGCCAGAGGAGTCACTACCTGAAAATGGGGTCTTTGGGGTGGTGTTTTCCTGCCACTCAGCCAAATGAACTAAGAGGGCAGGAAGACAATAGCAGTTCCTAAACCCTGGGTATTGGTGTATGTCTATGTACAGCCCCGCCAGGCAGGGCCCAGCAAAGGGAACTGCAGTCTCAGACGGATAGTTCTGGGACACCAAGGATTAAAACTCACTGGCTTAATGGTGGGGCGCTCTGAACTCAGGGCTGAAGCTGTATTGTTTTTTAAATAAAGTCATTTGAACATATGAAAGAGCAACTGCATCTGCCTGTAGCCTCCCCCTGCCTGTGCACTTCCTGCAGCTGGAAATCGGACCAATCAGCAACCAGCTGGCTAGTCTGAGGCCCTTCACTCAAGGCTGTGTCAGCCTGGCTGTAACACCATGACTGCCGAATGTACCACCCCATCCATTCCAACACTGCAGGGAACATTCTAGGCAGCAGTGGGCAGAATCCTACTGATTTTGCTGAAAATCAGAAAAAACAAATGGGGCTACATAGAGCCCCTGGCATCTGGTTAGCAGAACTACCAGCTTCAATTACCTGCAACGGTCTATAGATCAAAGAACTGGTTGATGGCAGCTATTAACACATCCCTCATTTGAGCTCTGCCGAGCCCCCCCACTACCTTTTAAAAACACCACCACCCTGGAGGGGGCACACAGAGCACCTGGCATGGGGGTAATAAGGGGTGGGTTACAGCAAGTCCCTGATATAGAGGGGTATGGGAGGGTGGCGCACAGGTGACTTGTGGGGTAGAATGGATGGTGCACAAGGAGTCCCTGGGCCATGCACAGTCTGTGTCTCTCCTCCCACCCCCCCTGCCCCAGTTTTGCGCTGAGAGTGGTGGTTTCCCCATGGTTTTAGGTAACAGAGACCAAAGAGCATGAACACTTTTGTGAACTGAAGAGCTGTACTGGTAATACACAGACAATGAAAGCAGAGAAATCAACACAAAATGATACACAGCCGAATACAATACATTGTGCAATCAACAGACAAACAGCAAGACATTCCTCCTCCTCCCCCTGGAGCCAGCGGGAGAGCGCAACTTGGGTCAGCCCCTAGCCCAAGTTTCTACCATCCCTTTGATACGAAGCCATTCCCTGCCCCACATGATCAGACTGAGCCCCCTTCCGCCCCCCCCCCTCGGGCTGAGCAGCTCTGACGCACACAAAGCAGGGTACGTACAGGGCTTTGTCCTCTGGGTTCTTGGCCTGTCAACTCCGATCAGTTCCTTTAGAGCATTTCAAAGCAAGCCACGGGTTCCCAAGCCCGGAGGAGCAATGGGGCTAGGAGAGTCTTGAGCCAGAGAGGGAAGAGGGATAAAACCTTTTCCCTGCAGCAGGGAAGCAGTAGTGAGGTGCTGGTGCTGCCCTCCCACAAGAGGGTGGGAGGTGTGGTTCAGTGCATCCAAAAAATACATCTCCTTGTAAAAGACACAATCGACTAAAAGCAAAGGAAACGGGGGCAATGGGGAAAGCAGGCAACAGCTCTCAAACCGCCTGCAAGCAACTGGGTTTCTTCTGCACCCTGGGTTTTCAGTACCAGGTAAAGGCTAATGGAGGCCTAGATTATCCATGGTGTATTCCCTGCGGGACATCTCCATCCCCACAAACAGGGAGGGGCTAAGGCCCTTAGTGGGGGATACACCCTTGAGGGTGCAGAAGACACAGTAAAGGGCCATAGGAAAAGGAACAGGCCTGTTGGCTTCTTGCTGGCATCATGGCTGCATCGGGGGGGGGGGGGGGGGTTGGGGAAATCAGCAGAAGCACCGACACTTAAATAAATGGTTTTAAAAGCCACCAGTGTGAAGGCTCTGAAGTGAAGCTGCCGGAGGCACCATCTTCCCCACCTGCAGAACCTCCTCACTGCTCCTCATGGAGGGGCCTTCAATAAATATAAAGTAGCCAATAATTAACTGCACAGGGGTCTGCTGCCCTCTCCAGAAGGGCTGCGCTTAGGCCAGGGACCACGTTCTGCCAAGGCTTTGGAGCACCTGGGACTAAATTCTGCTAAGAGATTTGAGTCAGAGCCACATCCTGCTCCTGGATGGATTGGCAAACCTTCCCCTTGGCTGCTACAGGGCACAGGGAAAGGTCTGACTCGTCCTCAGCCACCTTTCTGGAAAGGCCACTCACCCTGAGCTTGCAGGAGGCAGTAAACTAAATACACCGGAGCAGAAGGGCTCTTCTGGGCCCAATAGGGGATACCCAAGTACAACATGGGCTCCCACCACCCTCCAAAGCTGAGAGCTTAGTCACCCCGTGCAATGATGGCCCACGAGCAGCATTAGCCCAAGGCTGGGCGAGCTGTGACAATCCCCGTTCTGCAGTCATCAAGCCTGAACGTGCGGATCCAGGTTACAAGGCAGAGCACAGAAACCACCAATGGTTAAACTCATTCACACCAAGCAATTGGAGGATTAACAAACAGATGCCTGGCCACCAAGTGACCATGCAGGCATGGAAGGCTGTGAGCTCGGAAAGCAAGGCCTATGAGCTCAGGGTGAAAGTCACCCCGTGTGTCACTTGAGCCCTATGAGGATCACAGATCTTAAGTGTGACTTAAGTGAAGCCCAGTCCTTGCGCTGCCCCTGGCTGCGAGATGAATCTCACCCACGAACTTATACTTCTGCCAGAGCTGAACTCTCCATATGATACAGACGCACTCACAGCCTGCATTGGCATGGGGAGGATGGAGGGGGGATGAGAATCTGAAAGGCTGCCTCTGGTTTCCAGGAGACCCACAGCTTTCTTTAAGGCACGGTCCAGGTAACCCCCCCGTCAGCTTTTCCCTTATTGCCAACCTGTGTAAGAAAAAATAAGTGACTTTGCTGCACGGACCGGACGAGCCAACCGCCTATTAACTTCTGATCCATGTGGGAGACCAGGCCAGAGGCGTTTCTGAAGCCCAGCATGAAGTTAAAACAGGCAATGAGGGCAGCCCTGCTCTTTGGGGTGGCTTTGTGTACATGACGCATGGAGGGCCCAGCACAGAAATGAGTCATGATTTCAGACTGCAATCTGCTGAAACACAAATGTCCTGCTTGCCATGCTAGAGAGTCCCGGGTTTGTGCCTTTGCTACTGACATGGCTCCAGGTATGGACCAGACACAGGGGGTTTTAAAGCCTGTTTTGCAAGTTAACCAGGAAAGGTGGGTTTCCCCTACAACGGGCCTGGTCATGGGATTGGATTTCTTTTGACTAACCAGCATGGTCAGAGTCAAGGTCTCCTTCCCATAAGACTTCCACAATCTCCTCTGATTAACTCCTACACCTGAAGGCCTGCAGCCTTCCCCCTTTCGCTTTCATCCCTGAACACACAGGGAGGGGCAATGTTAGAGGGAAACTGAGGATGGTTTTGAGCACTGAAAAAAGCAAAACATCTCAGCATTGTCCGAGGGCAGATTCATGAGCTCACACCTAGGCTGCTGGCTTGGAGTTAGCGACCTCCTGCCACGAGGACTGGCTTCCTTCCACCGAGATGCTAGCACCCAGGAACTCCCGACAACCTGCCAAGTGCCTCTGGAGCAGAAGTGCTGGAGCCACTAGCAAAAAGTGACCATCCTCGGATGCCAAGAGCCTGCATTTCCCGATGAGTCACCCAGCGTTCAGCAAAGGCCCATCGGCTCGAGCCAAAGGAGACAGAGGTGGCTGCTGGGAGCATTGCAAGGCCATTTAAATTCACTCTCCCCAGCTCATTCCTCCCTGCAGTCCTGTGACCACCCTCTTTTCCTCCTGGTGCTGCCAGGGAACCATACACAGCCTCCTGATCGCTCCGGCACACGCAGGAGGGGAACCCAGAGGCAGACACTTGGCTGTAGTTTGGAGCACTAGTGGGGAAAGCCGCCAGACCCTCATCCCCAGGAGTGCAGTGGAATAGTACAGAAGAGCATCGGACCTCAGCTCCAGGCATCCCACCTCCGACGTACCTACAGCCGGTGCTGCCTGGGCCAGATACTTATATACACTGCTACTCACAGGCTGGAGCTTTGTCGCGCTTCTTCTGAGCACCAAACCCCACCCCCCGCCCCCCAGGAATCTGTTCTCCTCCACAGAAGGCCTGCAGCTCCTGGATGGAAGACTCCCTTCTCCTGTCTCAGTCTCCCCACTCCAGTCAGTCCCCGAAGAGTCCAAGCTGGGGGTCAGGGGTAGTGTGCCTGGATGAAGGACAGGACTTCCTCCTTCGACAGCTTCTCCGCATCTTGCCTTTTCTGGGAGTCGTGCACTTTGACACCTTCCCCCCACTCCCAGAAGAGACGGCTGAAGTAGCAGATGCTGCAGGCAGAAGGAGGAGACAGACAGATCAGCACAGCACACACTGCACATTGAGAAGGGATGCACTCCGCATAGGCTGCAGAGACTCTTTAGAGACAGCTGGCCTGGGACCATACACGATATGATTCTAGGGGGCACCATAAAGGAGGCCCAGGTTATTTGCTTTATTAACCCCTAGAGTTCTTCACATTTTTCTTCGCCCCAACTCCTAACTTTGGCTCTGCAGTGCCATGTCCCGGCTGCGTTGTCGGCAGCAGAGGCTGAACCAAGGACCTCTGGATCTAAACTTGAGTGTCTACTCCCTGCGCTAAAACACCCAGCTCTGTTAGCAAAGGCTGTTGTAGGCTCATCCACTTCAGTCTGTGGCCAGCCACGCGAGACAGGACAGCACCACACCGAGTAGGTGTAGGCTACAGCTAGTAAGAATAGCCATCGTTTTGTAGGGCCTACTCAAACAAGCATATGCTGACACAAACCCAGACACCCCAACGTGGCACATAAACTGAAGTGCGTTCCATGGAAATGGCCTTGTTAGTTGCAGCGCCATTCAAAGCAGCGGGAGGGACGAATCAATGTCTGCTGAGACTGGGAACAATCAGTTAAGGGAACTGTGTTTTTCAAGTTCCTGAGAGGGTGAAGCAAACAAGGGAACGTCACTAAAGCCTCTGGAAAGGCCTGAACAGAACACTTGGAAGGGTCAGCAGGCAGAATGGACACAGCAGGGTCTGTGCACTCAGCACACTATGGAGATAGCAGGGGTGGGGGAGCAAACTAACCCTCACTTTGCCAACACGAGCTCTGGAGATACAGTGACTCTCCAGAAATCAACCTCGACTCATCCCTGAGCATAGACTCTCCCCGCCCCATCTGGATATTAGTCACCCAGTGTGAAAACAGAGCTGCTAATTGCTGCAGACACAGCAGCCTTAGATTCCTACAATTACTGACACTTAATATTCATAGTTTATTTAGGTACACTGTTCTAACCGAACGATATTAGCATAGCAACAAACGCATGTGTCAGCAGCTAATTACAGACACATTAGTGCTCACTAACGACAAGGCAGAGCATCCATTACAGAGTCACACACAAACCCCTTCCTTGCTTTGTTTTCATAGCAGTGGTTGAGTTTGGTGCTGGAATTCTGCCAGAGAGGCTGAGAGGGGCTAGCACCCTCCCCAGTTTGTGAAGGGGAGCCCTCCCAGCACTGGGATGACGAGAGCTTGTTCAGCTAGCTGACCAGGGAAAGCCTGAAGGATTCTCAGGGCACAGCTGCAAGCCAACGAGGAGGCTAGAGGGGTGTGCAGGGAGCCCCCTTTCACATCAGCCTCTCCAATTGGGACACAATGCTGGGGCCTGTGCAGTCTGCATATAGCAGCACTGTGCTGAGAAACAGACTCACACGACTCACTTTCCTAGGAAACAATGGCATAATGATATCACACAGTCCCTATTCTCTGAACCTCCCTGTCTAAGGAACTCCCAGTCAGTCTGTATGATCTACTAACTGACTCCCAGTTACTCTGTTCTTGGAGTCCCAGTTTCCCAGGAATGGAAGCCAGGAGTCTGGATTCCCAGTTTCCTGCTCTAGAGCGCACACTAGGGTGCACGATGGAAGTGATGGGTTGAGTCTGATGGTCGGGAAGAACACACAGAGCTCCCCTGCTGGGGAGTGCTCAAGTGATAAGTTCCTGGAGCTTCACGGACAGTACCAGGTAATCAAACTCTGAATCCTTCTTTCCCTAGGAGCCAACGCGATGCTCCTGTTCCACAGCCCCAGGTCTCCCTCCCATTCCCACAGTGCTGCTCCAGCTTCGTGCCCACAGGAGAGCCCGAAACAGACTGTGCTTCTTCCTCTGCTACCACTGGACGAAGCTGCCTGGCATGCCCAATGCCCCATTCCACCTCGAGTGCATTGAGAATGCAGAAGGAACCCACGCACACATGGTCAGACTAAAAGAACGAGGAGTACTTGTGGCACCTTAGAGACTAACAAATTTATTTGGGCATAGCTTTTGTGGGCTAAAACCAGACTGTGGAGCTCCAAGCACAAAAGTCAGAACTACGGCTGTCCATTAATCACAGTTAACTCACGCGATTAACTCAAAAAAATTAACTGCAATTAAAAAAATTAACCTTGATTCATTGCCGTTTTAATCGCACTGTTAAACAACAGAATATCAACTGAAATGTATTAAATATTTTTGGATGTTTTTCTACATTTTCAAATACTGATTTCAATTAAAACACAGAATACAAAATATATAGTGCCCATATATATTACTTTTTTTTTTTTTTTTTTACAAATATTTGCACTGTAAAAATGATAAAGGAATTTTATTTTTCAATTCACCTCATACAAGTACTGTAGTGCAATCTCTTTATCATGAAAGTTTAACTTACAAATGTAATTTTTTTTTCTTACATAACTGTACTCAAAAACAAAACAATGTAAAGCATGAGAGCCTACAAGTCCACTCAGTCCTACTTCTTGTTCAGCCAATCGCTAAGACAAACAAGTTTGTTTATATTTACAGGCGATAATGCTGCCGGCTTCTTATTTACGTCACCTGAAAGTGAGAACAGGCGTTCACATGGCACTTTTGTAGCCGGCGTTGCAAGATATTTACATGCCAGATATGTTAAACATTCGTATGCCCCTTCATGCTTTGGCCACCATTCCAGAGGACATGCTTCCATATTGATCACACTCGTTAAAAAAAAATGCGTTAATTAAATTTTGACTGAGCTCCTTGGGGAGGGAGAAAATAGTATGTCTCCTGCTCTGTTTTACCTGCATTCTGCCATATATTTAATGTTATAGCAGTTTCGGATGATGACCCAGCATATGTTATTCATTTTAAGAATAACATGCAGATTGACAAAACGCAAAGAACGTACCAATGTGAGATTTCTAAAAATAGCTACAGCATCGACCCAAGGTTTAAGAATCTGAAATGCCATCCAAAATCTGAGAGGGATGAGGTGTGAAGCATTCTTTCAGAAGTCTTAAAAGAGCAACACTCAGATGCAGAAACTACAGAATTCGAACCACCAGAAGAGAAAATCAACCTTCTGCTGGTGGCATCTCACTCAGATGATGAAAGTGAACATGCATTGGTCTGCTACCGCTTTGGATCATTATCAAGCAGAACCTGTCATCAGCATGGACACATCCTCTTGAGTGGTGGTTGAAGCATGAAGGGACATGTGAACCTTTAGCGCATCTGGCATGTAAATATCTTGTGACGCTGGCTACAATAGTGCCATGTGAATGCCTGTTCTCACTTTCAGGTGACATTGTAAACAAGAAGTTGGCAGCATTATCTCCTGCAAATGTAAACAAATTTATTTGTCTGGGTGAATGGCTGAACAAGAAGTAGGACTGAGTGGACTTGTAGGCTCTAAAGTTTTACACTGTTTTATTTTTGAATGCAGTTATTTTTTGTACATAATTCTACATTTCTAAGTTCAACTTTCATGATAAAGAAATTGCACTATATTACTTGTATGAGGTGAATTGGAAAATACTATTTTTTTACAGCACAAATATTTGTAATAAAAAATAAATATAAAGTGAGCACTGTACTCTCTGTTCTGTGTTGTAATTTAAATCAATATATTTGAAAATGTAGAAAACATCCACAAACATTTAAATAAATGGTATTCCATTATTGCGTAACAGCGTGATTAATCGCGTGATTAATTTTTTTTAATCGCTTGACAGCACTAGTCAGAACCTCTTTACAGGGCTCCAGGAGCGGGTCTTCAAGAAGCTCTGCCAGTAAGCACCATTACACAGTGTGGCACTGCCAAGGTAGGGCTTACCACCGTCACCCAAATGCAGAGCACTGGCCTGCTGGAAAGGATGAGGCACACTGCGGAGGCACGGGGCCCTACTGTGGTATGCTGCCACTCCTCAGCCCCCCCAGCCAACTGACTGCTGGGACGGTACTCACTGAAATGGTGCGATGGATTCTTGAGGAAGGTCGTACGTCGACTCCTGGGTCGTCTTGTTAAAGAAAAATTTCCTCTTGGAGTTTTTGCTGAACGCCATCGTCCAAGGATCTAGGGGCAAAGCCACAGGGAACAAACAGAGGGCGGGACCAGAATGGAAGCATGTCAGATTATGGGGGTCATTTGAGAGGCCATCTTAACATCCCACTGTTTTCTCCTTCCAACCCCCAAAAAGCCCTGTGTACCCACGCTGCTGTCAATTCAGCAAGGCACACCTTGCACTCCCAGCCCAGCTTGAGCTAGTTTGGAGAGTGATCTTTCCAGTTATGAAATCTGTGATCTCAAAAACCAGCCAGTATACATGGGACTGAACTGAAATCCCAAGCTAATCAAACCACAATGGGGGCAGCTAACCCATCTTCCTCCCAATGCTGCCCAATCCAACCAAAACAGGACCTGGGCCAAATTCAGCATTGACTTCCATGGAGTTACACCAGGGCAGAGCTTGGCCCTGTATTTTTAAAAAACAAAATTCCTTCCTGCTCCTGAAAATGGTGAGGAAAAGAGGCTTGCAGAGCTCTCCCTACCATTCACAGTCCTGACGATGTAGAGTCCAGTGGGCACAAAGTGCCGGTCGTCCCGGCCCGTGTAGGACAGCCGTGGTATTCCACCTGAGCTCTTGATGATCTTCATCTCTAACCTGAGTGCCGAGAGAAGGGAGGGATGGCGTTTACCCAAGGAGACACACACACTTCAGAGACAGCTGCAGTGGAACTGGATAGCACTGCACACAGCAAAACAAACCAACAGGCCACTGGTCAGTTCTCCATGTGTCTCCCCGCCAGGGCTAGGGAAAAGGAGCCAGAACTGTGTGTGCACACAGACCATCAGCCAAGGAGTCAGTGCTGGAACAAGGGCCACGGCAACGATTTACAGTATTTAACCAACCAGGGTTTCCATTACAGGTACAATCAAACTGCAAATCTGTCTGCTGGCTTTCCCCTGGGGCGCGACAGGGCAGGAAGGGAATGGACCTCTTTGGGCCTGGGAACAGCTATCAGCGCGGGGCCTGCAGACCTGGCTACAAAGCTAAGCAAGCTGCTTCCCTCTAGCACAGCGAAGCTCTGCATTCTGCTCTGGAACAGACTAGCCTCTGCAATGCAGAATTAGCAGGTGGGTGACTGACTGACCCACCCACAAAGAATACCCCAATGGGTGACTGTGGGCTCTGCTACAAAGGTTCACTCCCAGGCGCTTGTCTTGCAAGTAGCAATAGATCCCTTTTGTCTCTGCGTAGCAGTTGCGAATGCTGACTTCCTATGAAGTGTCTCAATGTTTCTAGTCACTTACCTTACAAAAATCTTTTCCATCTCCTCCAGTCTGTACACTTCCTTCACCCTGGGGGGGAGAGAGACGCACACACTGAAAGGTTGGAATTGCAGAGCTAGCGGCTACGATCTCAGGGCGAGGCAGTGAACGTGGCTAAGGTTCACCCTGCTCCTGAATCTTAGCCACTGGCACATTGTTCATCCCAGCACAGGCGCCAACTTCTCCTGGTGCCGGTAGGTGCTCGAACACCCCCCGCCCCGACTCCACCCCTACCTCACCCACTCCCACCCCGCCCCTATTCCAACCCCTTAGCCAAAGTCCCTGCCCCAACTCCACCCCCCCCGCCCCTATTGGACTCCTTCCGCTAATCCCCACCCTGCCTCCTCCCCTGAGCGCACCGCGTTCCTGCTTCTCCCCCGTCCCTCCCACAGCTTGTTACGCCGTGAGGAGAAGCGGGGACGCGGCACGCTCAGGGGTGGAGGCGGAGGCAAGGTGAGGTGGGGCGCTTGGCTGCCGATGGGTGCAGAGCACCCACCAAATTTTTCCCCGTGGGTGCTCCAGCCCTGCAGCCCCCACGGAGTCGGTGCCTATGCATCCCAGCTCAGGAATCGGACACCTGCACATTCACGGCTCTGTCCCCGTAGGCAGGGTCACTGTTCTGCTGCTCAATAGCCAGCCCACATTGTTTCACACAACCACCGTTCCACACAGCTTGGGGAGCTAAGAGATCTTTTGCTAAAGGCACATAGAGAAATCTTTTTACAGAAGGGCAGTTCCCCCCACCCCCCCTCTGTGCCCCCTTCCCATATGTGGCTACAAGCATCAGGCTTACTGGGGCAGTTTTAAAGCCCTTCAGACATAGCAGTGGGGGAGCCCGTTGGAGCCTGTGGGCACTTCTGACATTACAGCCTGTACTTTTCCCCAACACCACCTTGGACTCCCCCAGCTGCAGTTACTGGATGTGTGTTGACATTCACTGAGATCCACTTGTTCTCCATCTCCAAGCCTCCTGCTCTCGCTGCCCCCCCGCCAAACTCTTCTCCACATATTACTCTGCCCTTCCATCTTCATATCTCCCCGCACGAAACAGCAGAACAGAACTGACCCAGGAAATAGGCAGAGGCTTAAAGGGGAAACGACAGGAATAAGGCAGCTGTTTTCAGACCCCCTAACGCCTGCCCTCCCTTTTTCAAACAATGTGAGCCAGCCAGCTGCACACATGGCTAAGCTGGGGAGCTGTGTCACTGTTCCTCTCCACCTCTGGCCCCTCTTCCCTCCTACAGCTTCTTGTTCCAAGCTAAACTGTACAGTCTTTGGGGTCAGGGACTGTCTTCCTAGGTGTTTGTCCGACACCAGCACAATGGGGCCCTGCTTCTTTTGGGGCCTCTGCACAGTACCAAAATAAAACTAACAAGTAAAGGTGAAAGGTCGGCAAGCAGCCAAGAGCTGGAGCGCTCTATCAGTACCTTTCTCAGGAGTGTTTCCTAGCAGAATATGTGCTTAGCCCTGTACCCAAGGCCTTATCTCAGGCTTTTAGTGATCAGACCCGTAGTCCTTGTCTATGCTAGGGAACAGCCCTGATTCAGCCATCAGCGGTCAGCAGCGTAGCTGCACCTACACTGACCTGTCAGTGTAGACGGGGGGGCATGGTGTGGTTTGCCCTGGTTGAGCTAACTGGGGCTTAGCTCAACTACAAGTATGCATGTGAGATTAGCACCAGCTACTCATGGGATGGAGAATGCATGAATGTCTGATCTCCAAAAGATTAATCTTAGAGTACCTAAAACATCCAGCCATCAGCATCATCTCTGAGATGTAAAGGGCCACTTGCCGCCTTCTAGCAAACATTAAGAAACTACGAGCTCTGGCTATACATTGTGTAGGCCTGGGAGCAAACCAGGCTAGGTTTCGTGCCTTCCTCCTCCAGCAAATTGATCCCAAAGCCCCAGATGAAGGGGGATGCGGAAGAAGGTGTCACTCACCGGATGGGGTTCATATCCGGCCGGCTAGGTTTAGAAACGGCTTTCACAAACTTCTCCGCTAGCTGAATCCTAGAACAAACGGGAAAGAGAGTTCTGTGCTTTAGCTACAGCTCTGGTGTGTTGGGCAGGTGCGGCTTCCTTGGGCCAGGAGGGAGTGCCAACGGGACCTTTACCCACACAGCCCAGGCTGACACCACTGACACCCAAACATACTCAGAAACTGTCTGCTCACCCAGCACTCCCAGCTTGGTGTCCTGCAACTAGCAATTATGCAGTAGGGATGGTTCTCCATAGGTTCTGCTAGGCAAACCTAATCTAGTAACAAATTCAGTAATGAGTCCATGTGCTGATGAGCCCATTCATGTATGAACAGGAGAGCGGGACTGGCAGATGTGCTCCGCTAAGGAAGGAACTGTAGCGTTCTTCCCCATCGGCGGCAAGACACAACCCTTCCCATTCAGGCTGCCAGCGGCGCTTGGTCTACCCGTTTTGGGACCAGCTCACTCCAGTCTCAGAAGGGAACCAAGCCTTCTCTGCTGCACAGAGGGGGTGGGGAAAGAGAGGATGCACCCACTTCAGAGATGGTTCTTCCATGGCTCATCTTTATACAAGCACATCAGCTAAGTGCTCTCGGTTCCTCGTGGCCAGTGATCAATAGCGCAGCCATTGAGCCACGGAGTTCCCTGACAGCCCTCATCCACATGCATGAGAGGAGCTCCCAAAGCCCTACTTACCGCTGGTTAAAGTGCTGCTCTCGGACGTCATTGCCATTCAGCACCAAGACATCCAGGATATGGATAGCCTTGATTTTTCGCTGGGCTTTCCCCTAATGAGAGAAACACAGGGAGTTACGTTACAGGCTGTTTGTGGGTGTTCTGTCTGTTTTATGCAGTGTCTGCATGCCTGCCTCCCACCACCACCTTGCTAACTTCAGAGGAGGAAACCCCACCTCCCGCCACTGGTAACTTGTTTCTGCTGCAGGTTCTCCCCCCAGGAATTCTCTGGAGCCTCCCCGCTTTCCCCTGTTTTAATCTTCCATCCTAAGATACCTGTACATGTCCGATGCACCAGTCCCTCAGGAGAGGGCTGGGCAGAACTCTATGAAGCACATTACCACCTCTCTGAGTCAGCTGGATGTCTTACAAAGTGGTCCCCTCATAAGGCTGAGCTTGTGCACCATCTCCAGGAGCAAGGACCCAAGCTTTGGCCCTGAGCTCCCACGCAGCAATGCCACGTAGCGTGCTTAAGCCTCCAGACTGGCCCCACCTGTCTGTTTTAAAGAACTGCAATCGTCATCAAGTGACTGAGTATATGTGGACACACAGGCCTGTTTTAGGGTCAGTGACTACTCAGCCTCACACAAACTAGCCAAAGGAAGCTACTCAGCTTAGTTCACAGCAGATCTCTGCAGTAACAACATGACTATACACAGTTCAACCTTGACCAGCCTAGTTAGCAAAGGGTCACATTTCAAGACCTCTATTGGTTACACTGAAAATTCTCTTGATTATCAGAACAAGTTCAGCATTCCCCCCACCAGGACAGTCACAGAATCAAAACTGAACAATATTGCAATAAGCCTGTGCATTAAAGATTCCCCATATGTTGTTTATCACGACTAACATGCTCAGTTACAGACCTTTTTCACCTGCATGTTACAAAAATAAAACAATGCCAGCTGCCAACCAAACAGTTCAGCAAATGATCAAAGATCAATGTTGGACCAGAGACAGTGCAGGAGGGTAAATGCTTCTGCAAACACCACCACCAGTTGGTGCTTTTGTAGGTTCTGATCCAAACCCACTTCAGACACACGGTATATTCAGCATCCTTGAAAGGCAGCCGCCTGTGGAGCAGAATGGGGCAGGCAAGTGGAGCAAGGCAGCACTGCACAACACATGCATGTATGTGTGCATACCAAAAGCCACTGAGGCGTGTTCAGTCAGACAGTAAGTCAACCATGGAGGTGGTGCAGAACAACACTGAAGGGAAGCAGTATATCTCTGGCTCTGAACAGGAGAGGAGAACTTATCCCAAAATAGCTTCCCTGGGAATCCTCTCAGAAACTGCACAGCTGGGCCATCTACCATGTAAAACCAGCCATCACAAACTGCAGGCAGACTATGTACTGCCCCCTTATGGGGAAGGAACAATCTCTGACCTCTCCTTTCAACTCATGAACAATCTCCACAGAGAGAAGGGTAGCCCGTGGCAGCTCAGTTTTCAAGTCCAGTTTCATCCAGCGATCTGACTGGCGACCATCCCACGTGTAGATCTGGGACTTCTGTGTGCAGACAAAGAGGACCAAGGCAAAGTTAGACCCAGACAGGAATGGGACACGTTCTTTCTGCCTTCGCTGAAAAGTAGCCCTGAGAGTATATTCCTTCCTTCCTGCTGACAGCAGAGAACATTTCTTTCTGAGGCATGTCAAGGAAGGAGCCTACAGCTCAGCTGCAGAGACACCAACACACAGATCCTAACACAGCTCATTAGGCAGGGTCCCTTGCCACCCCACAAAAGATACTGTTCAGAGATGGGCAGTGAAACGAATTATTAGATGGAGGGAATGCAGCATTCTCCGTGAGGCGAGATTTTCAAGACCAAGATTATTTAGTGTGAGGAGTAGACAGAGGAAGGAGAAAGGAATACAAAATAACCAATGGTCTTAAGAAAGGTCCATCAGTCACTCCTATCCCCCATAGTACAAGAGCAAGCAGGTTGGGATGAAATTGCTAAGCAATATCTTTAAAAGAGTTTGTAAAAAAAAACAAAACAACAGCACAATTAGCCATGGAACTTCCTGCTGTCAGGTTAGATGTCAGCACTTACCCCTAACCCTAGCAGGAACTTCTGTTCACTTCCAGACACCATACATCTGTAATCTAAGACGTGGCGGATCTTCTCCAGGGTTTTTGAGTTGAGTGGTGTTGGTTTAAAACTAAAGATATCGATGTCTGTTCCCTGAAGCACAACAGCAGAAGGAGAAAGGTGACTTACACGACACAGATACAACGATGGGTGCTACAGCAAACACAAAAGCTTCGTGTGCATCAGGATGTGCCCTGATTTCAGCCACAGCTGTTAGCTACACTGGTGCAAATCCGAGCATAGACAGGCAAAGCTGCTGTTTGCACTAGTGGGGCTCAGCCTGGTTTCAATCACACTAATCAGGGTTCTAGAGGAAAAACCAGCATCCCCTGCGTAGACAAAGGTCTAGAAGCCCACAAAACCGCTCACTTGTACTGAGGGGTGTGACGTTATTGATATAAATTGGGACCATATAGAACATGGGTTGCAACAAGGCTAAAGGGGGTCATCTAAGGTCTAAGACCAGAGATTATGGGTTGCTGGTTATAATTATGCTCTATATATGTTCTGTATCATTGTAGTTTAAGTTATATATTATCTGTAATGTGTAATGTCTAGTATGTATTCTGCTCTGCCTCTGGGGAAGTGACACAGCTGATGCTAGCCTGTGCAGCGCTGGATTGGATTTGGCCCATTAAAAAAGGGCTATCGCAACTGACTGGAGATGAAGGAGAAGACAGACACGCCTTGTGACAGTATGCAGGACTGGGACTGGCCATGTCCTGTAGGCTCCATTTTTTGCTTTAAATTTTTCAAAAGAAGACACAGAGATTCTTACAAAAGGAAAATATATAAAGGCCATCCTCTTTGCTACAAACTGAAGCTCTACACAGGGACTGAGACCCATCCCAGCGAGGGGGTTCAGAGAGAGACTTCTGAACCTGCAGTTGCTCAGCCCACTGCTGCAAGCCTGAACTAGAACTTTGCCATTACTGTATGTTTGAGTTCCATTTAACCACCAATTCCTCATCTCTCTCTTTTTTTTTTTTTTAGAAATAAACCTTTTTTAGATTTATTCTAAAAAGGATTGGCAACAGCGTGATTTTCTGAAGTGTATATGTGTATATGTCTGGGGGCTGGGTCTGGGTGGTGGAGGGAACCTTTTTTTTTTTTTTTTTTATTTTTTTATTGGTTTTCCCATCCCAGGGCCCCAGAGTGCACTGGTGGTGATGGTGGTGCTGGGAGGCTGGTCTGGTGGTGTGTGTGGTTGTGTGTGTTGTGGTTTGGGGTGGTGTGTGAGAGTCTTTTTTTTTTCTTTTTTTGTGTGGGAATGGTGGTGGAAAAAAAAGCCCCACTGCACCCCTGAGAATCGCTCACTTGTACTGAGGGGCTATTGCAATTTCCCTGCTGAGCTACTTTAGGAGGCACCAAGGTAAGAGTGTGAAGGGAAAAGAACAAGTCTGGGTACAGAGCTATTTACCTACCTTCTACAGAATTGGTAGTCCAGGCCAAAGCTGCCTTTTAGATAGAAGGGGATTCATTTCACCATCACAGTTTGTTGGGTGCAAGCAACTAAGCTGGCCTCCCAGCCACACTGAGTGCTTCCACAGCTCCCCTGCAGCACTGGAAAGGGAAGGAACCTGACCCTTCCGAGCCCCAAAGCAGCACAGGCTTAAGAGAAGAAGTGTGTCCAAAGGAGGGGACAGGATATGGGGAAGTGCCTCAGGGAACATTCCAGAATATTCATAGCTCTCTGCCAAGGACTGATGGATGGAGCAGGCTCTCTTATGGGGTTCCACTCTTCACCACACACACCCTTTTCTATAAATGAGTGTCACAGTACAGCATTCCAGTAACAGCAAGATCACAGCACACCTGGGCAGGATGGGAATGGACCAGGAAACAGGAAGCCCGTATGGGAATTCAATCCTACGATGGGCTTCAAAAAATATGCCATCTTCCAGCACTCCTTCACTCAGGGGCAAGACCTCTTCTGCCAAAGACCTCTTTATTCCCAGGCGCCCATATAGTGTCAGAGCTAACGACCTCAGGGGGGACACTGATCATTAGACATCTATCAAGTCTGTGGAACTCTCTCTCAAAGGAAGTAATGGAAACCCTATCGTTTAAGTCATTTAAACGAGGCTGCCTAGTTTTTTAAATAGGCACTCATCACCACAGCATGAGAGTGCAAACCCTGAACAATATACTGAACCAAACAGCCCAGTGCCGCTCTTTTCCATCTCAGACTCCTGTGAGTAACAATAAGCATTTCACCCACATCTTCAGAACAAACTGCAGTTTAAGGCCTCACCTGGATGAGCTCAAAGAACTTGGACCTGGGATCAGAGGAGGATGGAGCAACTCGGGCCTGATCTGGAATCTGGAACAAGACAAGACCTCAGATACTAACATAGTCCTGCCCTACAGGAAAGGTGTTAATGCTATTGGCTGGCATGTCAGAGCCCCTCCCGCTCCCCACTGTGCCCCAGCAGGAATGGCATCCACAACTGCCTTGTCAGTAGCATTACTCACCCCCCACAGCCGGAGGCATTCCTTTCGGATGTCAGCCTGCCGCGGCTCACTCAGGGTCCTAGAGGAAAAGCCAGCAGGTTGTTAACATGGTGAAAGCCTCTTTGGTCTTGCAGCCCCAACATACCCAGCCCTGTCAGCCTCCTCGAAGTAGCTGCTTTGAGAGTGAAACACACAGTCCGTCCTTAATGCCAGAGGGCTGCTGTATTCAAGGGAAGCCCTTTCCCCAATCATCCACCCACTTCATAACCTGAACCAAAGATCAGCAGCTGCTGCCTGCCTCCCAGCAAAGAGCTGATCCTTGGAGGCTGCAGGGGGGCTTCTAGCACCAGGACTTTAGTGTGTTCTATAAAAGCACTGAAGCCCCGTTAGGACCTTAGCTTTTCACAGTGCCGCACAAACACAAACTTATTCTTCCCCACAACTGCCCTACGTTACACATAGAGCAATAGCAGCACAGAGAGGTGGAGTGACCTGTTGAAGGCTATCCAAAAGTTAGTGTCAGAACCAGGGTTCATTCCCCGGAGACCCCTGGCACCTAGCCTTGTGCTCTGTGCATTACACCATGCTGTCTCCAGATGGTGTTTGAGCAGTAAGTGCAACTACCCCCGTGTAGCAAACCGCTATATGCCACAATGTGTTTCACTCTATGTGCCACTCCTCTATGCCCCCTCTCGGAAATAGACCCGTTTATGGGAACTGGAAGGTACGTAGCCCTTTTGCAAGCCCCTTTCATAGTGGATCCTAGTAGCAGGTATAAATCATTCCAAGCCAGCCAGTCTCCTTTAGCTATCCCCATGTTGCAGAGCCCAGCACATGCAGTGACACTAGCTAGCCTAGCAACTGTAAGCGCTCCTAAGCCTCCTGCTTCAGGGCCAAGCCAAGCTCCTGCTAGGATCAGGAAGACATTTACAAATGGGTAAAGCAAGCAGGCCACTGAACACAGCTGCCCAGCGGGTAATTCAGTCCTCACCCAAAGCCCTGCTCCCTGCTGAGGTAGATACTCACGTGTCTTGAACAAAGGCGTGGATTTTGGCTAATGCTTTGATCTGAACTTTACAGTGGCTGAAAGAGAGAGTGGGTTTCAGTCAGAGAGCGAGTTATAAACCACACAAATTGTCCTGATGCATGAAGCAGGATGAGGAAGTGCTGTGGACTGTTCTAAAGCAGAGCTGGACTGTCACAACCCAACACTGCAGAGTCACTAGGGAGAGCACCCTTTACGTTCCCAACACTGCAGGTCAGTTCTTCAGGTGTGAACGCTCACCAGCCATGCAGCGTACCTCCCCTTGCTGGGCCAGTCTGTCGCACAGGGCCTCTCCCAGAGCAGGACTCTTGTAACTGAGCAATATGGCAGCTTAAGGTGAAAAGGCCCCCCACGGCCTCAAACAGCTGTAAGTCACAGTTGTGCTGGAACCGGCTTTCCCTCTTGTTGCTTCCGCACTCACCTTTCATTCGATCGGACCATGTAGTCATAGAACTCATGGTCGCCCTTGATCACTTCTAGGGGGACGACAAGATTTACATCCAGATCAGAGTTGCGCAGCTGGTTGAGTTTGATGTTCACCATGAAGAGATATTCCCGCACGTCGTCAATGCCTGACTTTAGCCCTCTACACACCACGTACCTGCCAAGCAAACCAGAGACTCCACTTGGAATCAGTCATCCTGCATATCCAACTTGCCTTTCACACCCCCACCATTTCAGCAGCCCTCCCCTCTGGCTTCCGCAGTGTCAGGAACGTCTTTGTCCCAGGATACCCTTCGATGGCTCATGGCAGTGCAGGCTAGCCCTCTGCAGGGCCATTCTACTTCCTCCCCCTTTTCCTACTCTCTGCAAGAGCTGGTGACCTCAATCCTTCACCAAAAATCCCCCAACTTCACAAGCTCAGATCTCGCCAAAGAACTAAGCCAGCAGGACTAATGCTAAAATAGAGAATCAGTTTTAATCCTGTTCCGGTTGCAGGTGTAACTAGCCCGTTAGTAGCTCACAACTCTACCATAGCCCTGGTATGGCAGTGCAAGATAAAGCCTCCCTGTACAGGCTCCAATGTCTGTCTCACTTTATTTCACAGCACACTGCATCTGAAGGATACCAAAATCAGCATGGCCCTATAATAGGTTAGAGCATGGGACTAGGTCTCCGGACACCTGGCTTCTAATGAGGACTCTGGCATGGATTTCATATTTTCCCCAGCTCAGACTGCTTGGTGCAAAATAGAGATTAAGAAGGACAAGAGATACAGGTTTCCAGATGATATTGGAGCGACACAGCAGTCAGATGAAAGGCAGAGATAAAAGGAGGATGTTCTAAGATGATGGAAGTTGCAAGAGGAGAAGGCACTCAAACTAACAATGAGCAAACACTGTGAAAGCACAAAGGTGTTACTTAAAAACAGGTGTCGTGCATTGACATTAATATTCCCTTGGCATGTCTTGGAAGAGCTGTGGCCTTGGAAAGTTTCTCTTCCTATCCCTGTTGTGGGGCATGCTGTGTGTTGTCTGGCTGCTATCCTCCTCCCCAGAGATGGCTGCATTTTAGGGGTGCCACATGTACAGTTTGTACCGCATTACCAGATCCAAAGAGATGAAAATACACCATTGTAATGTACATAATATGCTCTCATTTAACTGGATCCTTAGACTGCATCTTGCAAAACAGAACAGATTTTACAGTAAACTCCACTGTTCCCATACTGGAAGTAGACAGCATAGGCAGAAACAGACCATGGTAATTTGGTAAATAGCCTCTTAAACCCATCAAACACTGTCACTTTCTAAACATGTAAAGTATTTCCTCCTATGCGGCAGACATTAAATGGCTCCTAGCTGAGACAAGTCATGGAGGTCACACTAGACCTGCCGTTACACAAACAGAGCTATTGCACTATTTAGGGGAAAGGGCTGCTTTTAACTCTTCCTCCAGAATCTCACCTCTCTGAGTTCGCAGGACGGCTCGTCACAGGTTTAAAGAGACTCACTCGCTCGAAGCAGCAGTACAGCAAATATATAAGTCCCACGCTGAATGGCGTGAACAGGTCGAAGGTTTTGCAGACAAAATGTCCTCCTGTGGCAGAGAAAGGAAGTACATTGCAGCCAGCAGGTTACAGGGAGAGAGGGGAAAAAATACTAAGTGTCCCAACCCCGCTGCGCGCACGCGCGCACACACACACTTTTGTACAGTTAAAAACCGCATCAGAAAAACAGTTTCATAAATCAATCTAGTAAGACTGACCAACTGGGTACCATGTACCATCCCCCCACTTAGCTCTCTGCCTCACAAAGACCCAGGAAAGAGAGAGGCAGCCCCCAGCCAGGTGGCGGGGATGTCACTTAAGAACAAAGCACCCTGCCTGCTGCTTCCACAGCACTCCCAACCCAGGGGCCCAGACCGCAGCATGGCAGCACACTGTGTGCAATCCTTGACAGTGTGCAGCTCTCATTCCTCCCCAAGAGCCTCATGCTGGGGGAAAAACTGGGTTTGAAATGAAAATCTAGTTTAAAAACACAAGTCCTCTCAGTAGAGGAGTGGCTGTGCTCTCTGCCTTTAAGTGAGTCTTCTTACTTCCTCAGGGCAAGACAAAGACACTCAGCTTTGAGATTCTCATTGCCCCAGGAGAAAGCCCCAGAAGAGATGCTTGACTAGGAGAGACACAACGAAGGACACTCTGTCAAATCTCACTGAGAGGCAACTTGCCTGCCGGGTCACGGCTTCAAATACTTGTGAGCCCAGTGGACAAGACCAGCAATCACTTGGCAAGTGTTTCTAACCCCTTCCACTCTGGCTTCTCAGCGCAGGACCATCTGCTCTGAAAGGGCGCATGGAATGCTAGCCGGTCCCAACACAGGATAAGAGTCACCAAAGCAGATGCAGCTATGGCATCCATCACTAAGGAACAGGTAGGAGAAAGAGAAGCATCTTCTCATTCTGAAGCCAGGGTGATGGTTTCCAGTGGGAAAGGCCACAAGTCACAGTTGCACAAACACTGGGTTGCTCTCACCAGCCAGCTGGTTTGCTCAGGAAGAGGCTGCTTTAGCTGGTACTGTGTAAGAGTCAACAGTAAAGCAGAGATTTTACAAAGCTATTTTGCCCCTTCCCCAGCTGAAGGGAGCACAGCACTGGCACAGCATGGTTCCCTCACCGTCTTTGGCAACCTTATCTCAGGGTTTAGGGAACACACCTACTAGATTCAACAGAACCTAACATTACAGCGGGAGTGACTCCATGCAACGTTCTATAGCATCCATCTGCAAAGCCACCCAAGCCCTGGAGAGGAAGGGGAGAAACAAAGAGAAAAAGATACCTGTCCGGACAATAGAGAGTCCTGTAAGGAACTGGCAAAGCATCAGCTGTTTGCTTAGAATTTCCTGCAGGTTCTCCTGACCCTCCACAGAGAAACCCTGAAACACACATTGAATGGTGAACATCTTCGCAAATCTGTTGGTTAACTGGGGGAGTCAAGGAATTTACAGCTAAATTTTGTAACTTGCAACAGTTTCTATTCCCTGGGATAAAACTGCTAATGTCAGGACATTTCATGGCAAACCTCACCAAATCTCATGCAGTAACTGTGGGAAGATGTCACATCACCACTGTACTCTGGCTGATGACTACGGTCACTCATTGCAGAGAAAAGGAGGAATGAACGTACCCCATCCGCCATTAAGAAATGCACCCCCTTGCGATCAGTGTTGTCCAAAACAAAATTCCGGAAAGCAGTGATGTTCTCTGGGCGGGTGATATCTCCATCTCCATCAATCCCGCCCTCTCCTAAGGGGAAAAGGA
This sequence comes from Mauremys reevesii, assembly GCF_016161935.1. Lineage (NCBI taxonomy): Eukaryota > Metazoa > Chordata > Testudines > Geoemydidae > Mauremys > Mauremys reevesii. The sequence goes on from NC_052625.1 coordinate 63,562,504, forward strand.
AACGCAGTTATGAGCATGTTTGCAGAGTGCTTGCAGGAGACTGGGACACGCAAGCGATCAATGCGCTGACCTCCAATGATCAAACATTACCAACAGTCAGTGAGCAAGTACAAACACCTTGGAAGCTGCATCAGGACCACTCCCACGAACTCTCACAAACATGATTTTTGCTAGAAAGAGGTCAGCACAATTTTCTTTGGCTAAACTGGGTTCTGTTTGCATTAGCCAGACTGAACCAACCCATGTTATAACTTGGTTTTAAAAAACTATGCTTCAGCCTTGGTAAAGCACAGATTGTTCACTCCTCTAGCAGCTGAACAGGGCCTGACTATGCTACAACACAATATTGTCCCTTCCGTCCAGGAAGGAACGAGACAAAATTGGTCCCCATCAGAGCTTTAACAATGTCAGTTTCATAGCGTAGATGGACCCTTAGTCTGAAGCACAGCTTTGTCTATGCCCGCCGGAGAAACTGCATCAGCAAACATTCACTAATGTCCATGAGCATCAGCGTTCTCTGGAAAGGCATTAACAATTATTTCCAAACTCACCGTAGTTTGGCCTTACAGAACCCTGTTCATGTGCAAGTGTGCTCAGCAATCAGCTGTAAAGGGGGAAGATACGTTCGACCACAGAACTGTTTTTAAAGGCAGCATTTTACAGATTTCTCACATGGCTCTTTCAAAGGGTAGGGCTATATTTTCCCACAGTTGGTACACTTGTACCTCGATATAACGCTGTCCTCAGGAGCCAAAAAAAATCTTACCGCGTTATAGGTGAAACGACGTTATATCGAACTTGTTTTGATCCACCGGAGTGCGCAGCCCCGCCCCCCCGGAGCACTGCTTTACCGCGTTATATCCAAATTCGTCTTATATCGGGTCGCGTTATAATCGGGGTAGAGGTGTATTTTGTGTTCTAGAATAGACTCTAGATATTCAACTAACTCCAAGTCCTGTGGTATTTGTAATGTACTGTTGATTTCTATTCTCTGCAGAGTTTCCGTGTCTGCTCTTTCTATTCATTGAATGACAGAAATGTACATTATCAAGAGAAAACAGCAGAGGTCAGGGTAAACAATAGTTCTTTGGTAATAAAATTCCTCATCAGTTATTCTGCCACTGAGAGGAGTGGGACTGGAATTTTTTTCCAGTCTTCTTTGCACTTGGCACAGGGTTCAAGGCGTTTTCCTCCCATCACCAAGAGAGGAGTTTATGTGTCTCATTAAATTTTAGAGCACATTAGGCCCAGACAAAAAGGGAAACATGAAAATGCATCAAAATCATTGAGCTATTCACTCTCATAGCTATCAACTCCCTCCACAAGAGCACTGACCAAGAGTGAGATACGAAGATCCAAATGCTAGGATGATCCTTTTATCCACCTTGCTGCTCAATGAGAACTTTCCTCTTACTGATCTGACCCGGAGGTGCCAGACAACCAATAAAGTTCATGATCTGCAGATGTCAAAAGAGGCTTTGGCGTTTCAAAATCAGCCAGAAAGTAACTAACTGACATCAGCGATACGTTGTTTGCGGTTCTTGCTGGAAAGGCAGACTGGTTACTTCACTTTTTGCAATTCAATCATACTTGGGTTTTCTTAACAAAGCCTGAGATTTGCTGGCAATCCCCTCATTCCACTTTCTACTAATAGATGCAACAGATGGAATCAGAGCTACTTGCAGTGACCAAGAGTCCAAAATAACTTAAATCACCACATAGAAGGTGGAAAGATCCTGTAAAGAAGCAATCTAGTAATTAATGCTGGGGGATGGAGTCAGATCTAGGTTTCTATTCTTGGCTCTGCCAAATGATCCTTGGGCAAGCCATTTCATTTCTTTATGCCTCAGTTTCCCCATCTGTAAAATGGAGCCAAACCACTGCGTTATCTTAAAGCACTTTGACAGCCTCGGACGGGAAAGTGCTGCAAGTACAAAGTATTATTATAATACAAGCTGGAACCTGAATTGCAGAAATATAACTTGATGTTCAGACTTGCCACCCTCAATCCCCTATTCCATGGCAGTTACTCTTCTTCTATAAGGATGGCTCTGTGATGGTCATTGTGAACCAGTTTTTCTTAGATCCCTAACACTAACAGACTATCAGTCCTCCACCTACTATGAACCTGAACCTCTGTAACGCCGGCGATCACACACACACACGCACACACACACACACGTATGTGACCCATACCGTAATAAGGCTCAAAGAGCTCGCTGGAGGCAGAATAGAAATCCTCCAGTTTAAAGTCATTTGGTCCTTTCAAGGTCATGCCGAACCCTTTCGCGTGCCACTTCTTCCTCCAGAGAACGTACTCTGAGAAGCCACCAGGGCCAGCACACACATCAGCAAAGTAAAGCAGCTCTGCGTCCCGCTCCTTGATTAGGGGCTTCTGCAAAAGGAAATTGGGAAAATTCTAGCAGTCCAATAGCAACTTCCCACCAAGCATGCAAACTACTGCAGCCCACTGCTATATTCTTGTACCTTTAAGCTAGGGTCCCTGCCTCTTTAAAGCACCCTTTGTCCCTAATGGTGCCCTGAGGAATCTCCCCCCACCACCCCACCCCATTTCCCCTTTCTTTGGGAAGGCATCACCGATTCAAAGGACAAGGGAGATCCTCACCCCATGAGAGTCCTTCGGGTTTGTGAACATGTGGTCGAAGACATAGTCTATGTTTGCCATCTTCATCGCAGCTCTGTGAATGCACGAAAGGGGCACCTGTTAGTTTGCCCCACGCTCACCAGGCTGCTGCAACCCAAAAGAGAAAGGGACTTCAAACCCAGAGGCTCTGCAGACCTGTTCAGGAAGAAGACTCCCCGGATCATCTCGTAGGGGTTGGACCTTGTCCGGGCTCGGCGCATCTCCTCTCCGTCCAGCTCATCAAACACGCTCTGCAAAGGCAAAACGAAAACTATGCTAGCCCCAGCACAGGCAGGAGGGAACAGCCAGCTTGGGTGGTTCCTAACCCAAGGGTGATTTTCTCCTCACAGTTATCTCTAGACTGGGTGACACCAACACAGGAACATTTTCTGAAGCTGGCATCCTTCTTCAGTCACATATCTACATCCAGTCCTGGTCCCACACCATGTTCAATTCTTACAGTGAGCTCAGGGATGGGGAATGGTGCTGGACTGACAACCCCACAGCATAAGGCCTAATTAGCCATAGATTAGGCAATCCCAGCACAAGCTCTTCCCCCCATACACACACATCCCCCCTGACAATGATGGTCTAAGCTGGGAGGGAAAGGGGAGGAGCACAGCAGACCAGGAAGAAGGCATTTATCTCCACAGCCCCATTCAGTCTCTGGCTTCTCTGCTGACACTGCCATTGAAGGGGCCGTTATGTCAATTGCCTTTGTGGTTTGTGTGCTGTACACACTTGTCATTTCACACAGGTCACCAGTCAGTAACGACTTCCCACTGTTATCAACCCAGGCTGAGTCTGCACTGGTGGCAAAAGGCTTCCTACTTCATTGCCGACTGCCTACGCGTCCCACCCCACTAATGCCTTTTTACAAGCTCGCTTCCCCTCTCCTCCCCAGCCCTAAAATTGCTCTCCAGCAGAGTGCGCTCACCTTGCACTGCAGGACACTATGCAGAAACTCTTCTCGGCAGAATTCCGTTTCATCTTCAATTACCAGCTTCCTCTAGGGCAGGGCAATGAGAAAACCCCCCTCAGTTAGCTGATGCTGTGCCATTTCTTTTAGTGGGGCACTTCCCAGAACAAGCCTGCTGCATTATTCCTGTGTGTTACAACACTACACGTGAGAGAGCCAGGCTGGGACTGGGAACGGTGTCAAACGGCAACCCTAGTTTGCCCTCCGTGGGAGCTGAATGCGGAGCGCAGAAGCACTCCCCAGGCTGTCTGACCCAACTGAGGGAAGCGGACAGCCCTGAACTGCCTCCAGCCCTAGCCACCCCTCCAAGGAGCTGGGAAGAGGGGAGGGGGAAGAGAAGGATACTGTATCAAAGAGAGTCACAGAGCGCAACCCAGATGCTATCTTGTGACGTATGCATCAATGGCAGCAAAACATAACGATGGGACAACTCAACTTGACAATGCAATCCCCACAATGCCATCAGACTGGGACTGGTCTGACTAGGCACTTATCAGGTCCTCATCCCCATAATATCTGTGGCTCTCTGCAACTCTGTTCAATGACAAGGCAGCATGCCAGTTACACAAGACTGAGCACCATCAGGTAAGAAGGAACTACTGGGGCTTTGCTTTTCAGAGCTATACCTTCCCCACGGTCATCCACTCCTTCATCTCCTGTGCATCGGGGATTTCAGTGGTGCATTCTGGGAACCAGTCCACCTGTTCATAGGCACTGGGCTGCAAACGTAAGATAGGAGAATTCAAAGGCGGCTCATACTTTTTCACAGAACCTGACAACCTAATAATTACAGCAGGCTGGCACTCCAACCCCATCACGATTTTTACACGGTAGGCTTCGTCCCAGGAGTTTTAGGGCTAAATAAGCAACTTTCTTCCTAATGTGACACTTATCAGAAATAACTTTAGTACAACCAGAATGCTGACAATATCATGAAATAAAACAGCTGAAGCACACCACCTCAAAGGGGTTCGTTTCAGAGAGACAGCAGGGGAGATGATTGTATGCAAAACTCTGTTACTTCCTACCAGTGCTTAACATTACGCTCTCCCCATGCCACTCTGAAAGGCCCTCTTGCTGGAAGCAGCTCTCACCAACATTTTACAATCTCAAGAGGAAATCATTTAAACTGTTAGGGGTAAGACTAAAATAACGCCAATCCTCCAGGAAGAGGAGCCGCACCCGCTTGCTTTGAAGTTGGAATTATTTGTATTACTCTAGTGCCCAGAAACCCGTCACGATTGAGGCTTCATTGTGCTGGGTGCTGTACATACATAAGACAGAGTGTGCCTGTCTCTTCACAATCTATACTCGCCCTCAACGTTGGTTTTTTACCAAATATTTACCAGATATTTTAAATTTCATCTTATTATCAGCACCTTATCTGTCACTGCTGGGATGCTGATCAAGGATTTATTTTCATGTAACGACCTGTCTGTCCTTCCCAAATTTCCTCCATGCTGAAAGACCTCAGAGGATGCAGGAACATAGTTCCTCTGCATTTCATATGGAATGTACTAATAAACACCCCTGGAAAATATACTAATTATTAGCTACATGGGAATTAAATTTTATCGCAATTTTTTTTTTGCCCCTTCCTCCCCCACCTTATACCAATTTTTATCCAAGCTGATAACCCCAAACACAGTGAAAAACTATTCAGAGTAACTGCCATGGCAAGTCAGAAGAGCGATCTATCTCAGGGGCTCTCAACCTTTTTCTTTCTGAGCCCCACCCAACATGCTAGAAAAACTCCACGGCCCACCTATGCCACAACAACTGTTACTCCTGGGGGAATTCTGCCCCAAACAATTAAAAATTCTGCAAAATTCTGCATATTTTGTCAAAATAATGCAATATATTCACACCAGTTTCACTTATTTTGGTAATTTATTTAAACTACCATACAGAAAAAAAAAATCACAGTAACTGTTCAGCCTTTCCTAAAGACATGAAAGTTAAGTTACTAATATTTGGTAACCAGTACCCTCCAATCCAGTTATAACTCTGGATTTTCATTTAAATTACATTTCAAAACACCAAACACCAAAATAAAAGTAAAGTAGAATGTTATTTTAAATTGCTCACTTTCACACACGAAAGTCACACAGTTTTTCTAATCATTGTCCTATATTTAAGTACTGTGCAGTCTAATATTTTCATTTAAATTATAGTGCAGAAAACAAAGCGCCTTCAAGTTTCTCTCACTTAGTGATTTCCTTCTGGCAGAAAGGATCAAATTGTACAGTGAAAAAACTTCTCTTTGCATCTGCAGAATTTGAGACAGGATTTATGCAATTCAGGGCCAGTTCGGTGATATTTGGAACTCTCTCTTTTACTGAAAGCCAAAGCACTGGGAGGTCTACAAAAATAGGTTGACTTTGAATAGCTTCAGGCACAATCTTTTCCCTGTTAAGGTACCTCAGAAAAACAAGGTATTGCTTGAAAATACTCTCGGGGTTCAGGCAGGATATAAACGTGAGGAGGATCTTATAACCTACAAGCCTTCAGGATCTAATAACCTACAAGCCTGGTTGTCCAAATTGCAAATATTTGTCAGGCTTTTCAGAAGCTTCATGGAATATCTCTTTAAAGAAATCCAGACAGGCAAGTCTTTCAACAGGAGATAAGTTTTCTGCCTCTCTAAATTTGAAGAGCTCTGAGGTGCTTTCTGAAGGGAGCTATAGATGTGAGCTGAAATATATCTGTAGTTCTTCCAGAGGGTCAAATGCTTTAACACTACAAGGCTTCCTGCTCTCAAATGCCAGATTTAAACTGAGAATTTGCTCACATTTCTGTGTTAAAAAAGTGATCTGTACTTTCAACAATGCATACTTAGTTGGGTCATTCAGCATTTTTTGACTAGTTTTCACAGAAACTGGGGAACTGCTGTTACACTCTTCATTAAAGAACTCCTTGTAGAACTAAAAGTTCTTGTAGTTTCTGGTTCATGAATCAGAGGTACCTCCCTTTCATACTACCGGAGTTATAGAACATGTTTTTGAAGCACCTTACAAACGTATCAACCAGCTGAAAAGTCTTTCTAAATGATTCACCAATTAAGTTAACAATATGTGCCAAACAGGTGATATGCGCAGAATTTGGAAACAGTGTAGTAAACACAGAATCAAATGCCTTTTTCATGTAACTAGCATTGTTAGTATCAATTACTACAACATTTTCATGATCAATCTGGTATTCATTTACTGCTTTGACTACAGCCTGGGAAACAGTTGAGTGATTAACAGCATCTAAAAACAGTGTATCCACCAAAAAAGAGTAAACATGCCCACTGCAATCAGGTTCTAGTTGTGCAAGCAGTACATTCAGAACTGATCTTGCCTCATCATCACAACATTCAAAAATAACAGCAATTTTCTTGTCATGAAGCTTCAGTTTTCCTCTTCTTTGAGGTACACTTCAGGTAAGTATGTCTCAGTTAGTTGTGTCCTACCAGCAATTGCACCACCATTCCCAGACCCTGCTGTCAAGAAATTCTCTCACAAGTGGGTGGTCAGTCTTTGACAAGGGAATGTTGGCACCTGCTAGTGTCTTCACCCAGGCTGAACAAATCTGAAAGTAGAAGAAGTTAGGTAAGTCTTGAGTGAGGACAAACGTTTACTCTCCATGTAACATCGTTAATCTTAGCTTAATACATTTATTTGTATTATATTTAGTTCTAAATTTCTAGATTTTAATTTAGACTTATAAGTATAGTAAATCATCACATGATTATACACACAGAATAATATTTAGTTATTTGGCTTATGCCTCTATCCAAGAAGGCACTCACTCAATAACAAAAATGCATTATTAAATTACAATCAACTGTAAAACATCATGTGAAAGTTAGTGCAAAAGTTACATAGTGTAGAGTATATTATCATCATCAATAGAAAACTGACCACAGTCATCACTTAAAATAAAAAGTTTAAAAACAGAGCTGTCTAGTCAAGATCTTAGAGCAAGTGAAGAGACCCCATCACTATGGCTCTTCTATGCTACTTAGCTTATATTTCAGCATAAGAAAATGTTCTTATATTTCCACTCACCTCCACATGTTCTTTCTTTGCCTGAGTTTTGTTTTTCAGTGTCCTTGTAATGGCCTTCTGATGTTGGTTTCTGCCTTCCTCTTGAGTCGCGTCTTCCTTCAATTTGTGTTTTTTTTTAATGCAAAATGATCCACAATTGCAGACTGTCAGTCATGATTGAGAACAACATTGCAGGATGTGCAAAATAATTTGTCCTCATCCGCATGCAGTTCTGTAGGGAATTCTTGAGCATGAGAAGCAGATGCAGCCATTTTTGATGCATGATGTAAAGGCCGTTCACATTGTACAAAAGAACGAATATGCCTTTGCCCTTTGGTAACTTCATCTGGATCTGGCTGGCTGCTTTGGGAAGTGCTTGGTTCTGACTGTCTTGACATTTTATTGACTGCTTGAAAAATGTTTTATTTACCCTCAAACTCTTTTTTTTTCTTTTTTGAACTGGGTAAGTAAAATAGATACTGAGCTGTAATCTAACCCCATTGTGCCACTCTGGCACAAGGAAAAAAGCAAGAAAACACACAGATCTTCTTAGCTGAGGATTCCCTTTACACCACTCTGGCAATGTAAAGGAACTTTTACACCTGTTTTAAGTTCCTGGGGGAAGTGAGTAAGAACGGGAACAATTAACTGACAATGGTAACATTAGAAGCCTGCTTACTTAGCTGTCACATTTCTGCTCTGCCTCAGGGGACAGAGCTTGGCTCTCAAAGCCCTACCCCTCCAAGTGGGGGGCCCCACAATAGTGAGCAAGAGGCACTGAGTCTCTCTCACTCATTTGCATGCAGGCACACACCCAGCCCTGCCCTCTAGACGTCTCTCCATGCACGCACACCCTGGCCCCCTGTGGTGATTTATATCTGCAAGCTCCTCCGGGTAAGAGATGCGTGTTCCCCACAGATTTCTTTGCTCCCCCATTTTTCTGCAGGGGAGCAAAGAAATCTGTGGGAAGTATGGATTCTGCACCCTCACAATGGTGCAGAATTCCCCCAGGAATAAAAAGGTTTTCTGCAAAAGCCAGGGCCAGCGTTAGGGGGTAGTGAGCAGGAAAATTGCCTGGGGCCCCATACCACAGGTGACCCTGCAAAGCTGTTGCTCCTGCTTTGGCTTCAGCCCCAGGTGGCAGGGCTTGGGGTCTGGGCTTCTGCCCCACACGGCGGGGCTTCAACTTTTAGCCCTGGGCCCCAGTGACGCCAATGCCAGCGCTGCTTGATGGACCCCCTGAAATCTGCTTACATCCCGCCAGGGGCCCCAGACACCTTGTTGAGAACTGCTGAACTATCTGACCAAAAGGTGCAAGAACCCGGCCTATAACAAAGCAGAGCAGAAAAGGGACGTGACACGGGGAGTAGTTACCTCTGGCTCGTCCCGCCAGTCAATGTTCAGATCCCCATCAAACCCTTTCAGGGTCAGTCCCAAGCCTCTTCTTCCCTTCTGATTGGAGGCCTCAACGATATCCTTCCTTCCCTGGTTGTATTTCCCCAGACCTTCTCCTTCCCGGAAGCCCATCTTGGCCTGGAAGACAAAGCAAATGGAGCACATTGGAAGCATCTGGACACAAATGTACGCACTCCTGTGAGCTGTGGGCCAGCAGGATAAATGATACCAAGTTGCACTGCTGTGATTAAAAAATATGAAGTGTTCTTAATGAATCTCAATTCAGGCTTTCAGTATTCTCCTTCTGGCTCGTTCCCATGATGAAGTGGGAACTTGATCTAGAGAATTAAATTTGTAAAGACAACATTAGAAAAGGTTCAGCTTTGCAAGAATGACCTGCTTCAATGAAAAAGCAGTGGGGAGGCCAGCAGTCATTTGTCACAACAGAGCGTGGACGGTACAAGCTCTGCAAAATGCTGGTGCAGAAAGTTTCACAATGAGATGAATCTGGCTTCAAACAGAGCCCACAACTGCCACCTGTAAGAACCTGGAGCAATGCAGGACTCTCTCTCCCTTAAGCACAGCTTTTATGACTTAGCCTAAGAGAAGAATTGTCATTAACTTGCACTTCTTAAGGCTTTTCTCTTTGTAGGTCTCAGCCACTAGACCATGAAAATAACCTACACAGTCAGATTTCGTTCTATTCAGTAGAGGGGGCACACACACACACACACTTAAACATGGGCTTAGGAGGAGTCAGTTTTAATCTATAAATTGTCTATTTCTCCCTCCATCTAAAAACCAGCAAGAGTCATTTCCATTGTTAACTACCAGCCTTTTTGAGAGGGGAAGTTAAACACATCAGATGGGCAGCATGTATCTCCATGGGCAGCTGTTCTACAGTCTATTCTATCTGGCAATGAATTCCTAAGAAACACACTGGTCAAATCTGACAACTACTGAATCAGTTACATACTGACTTCTACAGCCATTGAATGTTGAACAAAGATTTAGTACTGAAGGGTTTTTGGTTTCCTGCTAGTACAAAATTGTTGCTCTCACTTTGGCAAACACTTTGGCGGATACCATCAAATCTTTATTCCCAACCGTGTAAAAAATTCATCTTCCCAAATGCTCGTATCTGTGCTAGGTGTGTGAGAGAGACTCAGGGTAGCACAAAGGACAGTTAGTGGTTACAGCACTGGACTGGGATGCAGGAGAGTTGGATTTGATTCCTGGCTCAGCCACAGACTTCCTATGACACCTCTGGTAAGTCACATGGCCTCAGTTTCCCACATGTCAAATGGAAACAGCACTTCCCTACCTGAGGGGTGTGGGGAGGATAAAAACCTTTAATGATTGTGGCGCTCAGATACTATGGTGATGAGGGTCAGATATTTACTATTTGTATTAACATAGCACTTATGAGCCCTAGAGATAAAGGACTAAGCAGAACTGGATGCAGAGAAAGGCTCTCACCCTGCTGTCTGTCTACTCTAAGCACATTATCTTAAACTGATACAGTACCTGAGACAAGGTAAAGGCAGTTTTATACTTGGACTCCTCCTCCAGGGGAGCTTGTCAATAACCTGAGGCTATAATCCAAGATACTGTATTGAGCACTGACTAATAAACCCAACAAATCCTCTATCCAGGGCATAGGGGAATTATCAAATTATGAAATGGCATTCAGTTTTCTGAAATCTATAGAGAAGTGGCTTTCCCCAGGTTGGTTGGTTGGTTTGTTTTTTAACTATCACTACTGGAGAGCACCCAGGGCTGCTTGATGGCTCAATTATTCACAGAGCTAACATTTGCTTTATTTCCTCTGCCACTTTAAGTTTCAAGATGTTCTGGAATCTGACATGATCTTCTGGGGAAAGGAGCATGCCCTTCCCTGCCGATTACATACTGAATCAAATCATTTTTTCCTGGCACAGCAGAAACTATGTGCTGGAATTTATTGATACACCAGTTCTAATTTGCATATTCAATAATTAATCCATTGCTTCACGGGAAAGTCTCCTGTCTTTTTTAATCTGTCATAATTACATTATGTAATTCAGGGAGGATAACTGATGTTAAATTCTTAGTTTTCCTTTAAACCCAAAGGATAACACATTTAACAAACGTCTCTTTCTCTTTTCTGCGAGTTTGATGTCATAATCCACTGGTTTTGTCTTTATAAACAGGCCTTGCCATTTAGCTAGCAGCTTACTTTCAGTAACAACAGAACTTTACTCCCCACCCTATGCTATTATTCCCAGGCCTAGCGTGTCTAGCTTGGGCATTCGCTAAATGTTCTTTAGCTAGTGGAAGTGTTCTGCAAATATGTTCCGCATATTTATAACATAAGAAGTAACACTGGAGGAATCACCCGTTTCTCTCTCCCAACTTTCTTCAATCAGGTCTAATGGACCACGAGGGCTGGTGGCCGTACAACAAATCGAACTGAGCTTGTGAGACTTCTCAATATGAAAATAAGAGATAAAGAAACACTGTATCCCATTGTCTAAATTCTGACTGTATATCTTTTCAACATATTTTCAAGAGATTGAATAATCCTTTCCACTAGGCTATCCATCTGGGAATAATAAGGGGTCACCTGGATGGGTTTAATGCTTAAGAGTTGGTATAATTCTTATCAGGGATGCCTGGAAATTAGCTCCCTGATCCATCTGGATCTCTCTTGGGATACCCACCTGTGACCCTAAGAACCACTCATTGGCAGCTGACAAAGGATTCACTATTTAGGCTATGTCTACACTAGCACTTTTGTCAGTAAAACTTATGTTGCTCAGAGGTGCAAAAATAAATAAATAAATAAAAATTTAAAAAAACCAAACACACCCTTGAGTGACATAAGTTACACCAACAGAAGCACCAGTGTAGACAGCCCTATGTCAGCGGATGACGCTCTCCTGCCAACACAACTATCACCATTTGTTGGGGATGGTGTAATTATGCCAACAGGAGAGCTCTCTTCCATTAGCATTGAGTGGCTACATGGGAGACCTTACAGTGGCGCAGCTGCTGCAGTACGGCTGTGCTTCTGTAAGATCTCTAGTGTAGACCTAGCTTTAGTGTCAGCAATTCCTAACAGACCTGGAGCTCACTATACCTAGTACTACTTATGGATAAATACCAGGAAAGAGTTGTACCCTTGACCAATGTCAAACAAAAGCTGGTGTCACACTGGTCATTAATATCGCTGTGATACGTATGTCCAGACGATATTTAAAGAGGTATGTGCACCTAGTGAAAAGATGTTTTAAACTATGTAACAAGGCAGAGTTGACCAACTGATTTTCTACCAGGCAAAGCATGTCTATTCACCTATCCCTGTCCTCTGGTGTGAATTAAACATTATAAACCAAACACAGTGGGAGCTACATTTGCATGTCAAGTTAACATGAGGATGCGAAGTTGATATGGGGTCAGCACACCAGAGACCAAACAACGAGGGCATTTCAAATGCTTATGGGACTCTACCTGGGGAAAAGAAAGCCATTTGGGGTGTCCATTTATTCAGGAAATCATTTGAACGGGACAGTGTATTCATGAAAACTTGGATCCTGGTTTTGACTGAAAACCAGCAGCACTGTGAAAGACTGAATCCTTGGGAGAAAAATCTTCATTAAATAGGAATCTACTTTATTTAAAAGGAAATTTTATTAAATAGGAAAGCTATTAATAAGTATAGATGTAGGACTGCATTTTATGTTGTGTGTGTAAGCCTGTTTCCACTTATCTTCACTCACTATCTTTTGAAACTTAACCTTTGATCACAAACTTACGATTGATTCACAATAAATATAGTTCAGTGCTGTGATGTTATAAAGGACCTGATTGTGAGTTTTACTAGTCAAGCGGTGTGTGTACACCATCACTTTTAGGAACAACTTACTTGGCAATTTCTGTGAGCGTCCAATGGTTAAGGACTGGATACTACAGGGGGATGCTTTCAGAGGGGCTCAGGGATTGAAATGCACCTATTGCTAACCTGCAAGGGGAAGTGAGGGCTTGCAAGACTGAGGAGTCTATTTGGGTGGCTAAGACTGGCGGATCAGGACACCCAGTTTAGCACCAGCAAGACTCTCAGTCCTGGGCACCCTAAGAAACTGTCACACCACCCTATAAACATGGTCACCAGGTGCTCTGCAATTCTCTTGGCAGCAGCACTGTGTAAATGGAATGCCTCGGGATATCAGTTTATATAGTCATAACTAAAATGTATCTGTTCCCCTGGATACTCCATTCTAATGGGTCCACAATATCCATTACAATCCTTTCAAACTGTATGTGTACAGAAGAACTCAATCAACAGATGTCTTTTAATTGTTTCTGGTGCCACCATCTGACATTCAGGGCAGAACTGACACCATTCAGCTACTTCTTCAGGAACATTGGGCCAGAAAAATCTTCGTAAAATATAGGTGAATATCTTGTCCCTTCCCCTATGCCTGCTTAAGGAACTTCACAAGCCCCTGCCTAAAACCTTGGCAACTACCAGCTGTTTTACCTACTTTTCAGTCTTCGGATGCTTACCTACCCATACAATACACCATTCTGCACTATACGCTAAGGGCTTTTAGTTTGACCAACATTCTTCTCAGCTAGCCCATTATAGAAAGGTTTGAGGGCATTATCCCCCTTGCTGATATTTAACAATATCCATATTTTGTCCATATTGTCAATATGGATACTTGCAACCCTTAGCCCTCTTCCTTTCTCCCGTGGTAGGGTGAGTCTTTCCTCTCTCCTTCAAAAAAAATCTGAAAAAAGATCCTCGTCCTCTTCTTCCTTAAAACCTTTTCCCAACTGAGCCTGACTTCAAGTGTTAACAGTCATAATATCAGTCTACTTTAATAAAGTTTGTGAAATTAGGAAGGTTACAGTGGACCACAAGCTAAATATGAATCAACAGTGTGATGCTGTTGCAAAAAAAGCAAACATGATTCTGGGATGCATTAACAGGTATGTTGTGAGCAAGACATGAGAAGTCATTCTTCCGCTCTACTCTGCGCTGGTTAGGCCTCAACTGGAGTATTGTGTCCAGTTCTGGGCACCGCATTTCAAGAAAGATGTGGAGAAATTGGAGAGGGTCCAGAGAAAGCAACAAGAATGATTAAAGGTCTTGAAAACATGACCTATGAAGGAAGGCTGAAAGAATTGGGTTTGTTTAGTTTGGAAAAGAGAAGACTGAGAGGGGACATGATAGCAGTTTTCAGGTATCTAAAAGGGGGTCAATAAGGAGGAGGGAGAAAAACTTATTCACCTTAGCCTCTAAGGATAGAACAAGAAGCAATGGGCTTAAACTGCAGCAATGGAGGTTTAGGTTAGACATTAGGAAAAAGTTCCTAACTGTCAGGGTGGTTAAACACTGGAATAAATTGCCCAGGGAGGTTGTGGAATCTCCATCTCTAGAGATATTTAAGAGTAGGTTAAATAAATGTCTATCTAGGATGGTCTAGACATTTGGTCCTGCCATGAGGGCAGGAGACTGGACTCTCGAGGTCCCTTCCAGTCCTAGAATCTATTAATTTTTCCCTCATACTACTGGGAAAGGGAGTTTTTCAGCCATGCCCGGTCTCATAGGAATACTGTATCTCATCCATCTACATGGAGCTTAACTGCTGCCAGGGAACATGCTTTAGTGTCTCCATGGACACACCTAACTGTTATTGAGTTTATTGGCTGTGTATGTTTCAACACATGTTCTTGAACCAGGGTCTGGTGACTTCTTGAATTCACCAACATTTTTACTAGCCTTCCTTTTAGCACTACTAGTTTCAAAGTGAAGGTCTCCCCCACCCAACACAGAAAAAAGTTAACAAATTTTCCCCAGGAGCAGGTCTTAGCCCTGGAAAAATCCTCCTCAGGTGCCACAGTTTGTCATAGCGATAGCAATTTTCAATTTGGGTCTCCCATCCCACAATGTTCACCTCACAAGTAATGATGGGATTTGTTCTTAACCAGATTCAACATTGTTCCTGCTTCTGCCTTGCAGAGACAAAATCCTGACATTAGGAGACAGTTCCCCAGGGTCCCTGGTCTGTGCTCCTGCACCCAGACCTGAAGATCACCTAGCAGGTTGGATAGAAACTGTTCCATGACAAGTATCTCAGTCATTTGAGCTTTGGTGCAATGTTTCTGGATTTAATCCATTTTTGAAATAATTCCTTCAGATGGTTACTAGCTTCTCAAGGGTCTTCAGAATTTCTATATCAGAAGGACCAGGACCTCTGTTGCTAGATCTCTGGATTATTACACCATCTCAACAGGGTTTCCATAACCCTTCTGGAGTCCTAGGCTTCTTGGCTCTCCAGTCCACTAGGCTTGTTGAGCCTTTCCAGTGAGATATAGGGTAAGCTAGAGGATCTTGTGGCTATCTGCAGGTCCGAGTTACCCTTTTGAATGTAAAGAGACATGCCTCCATACCATCTTCTATTTCTGGTATTAATGGTCTGATTTCTGGATTCCCCCATTCTGGGGCCAGGCGGGTCATCTCAGCCTACTGCTGATCCTTCTATTTGTGTTGCTCTTCTTGGTGTTTTCTGAACTCTGCTGTTAGCCACTGCTTAGTCTCCATCTGCTAGACGGCTAACCATCTTAACATCCCCATCTCTTCGGGTGAGTCCCCTTGCAGTGCTTTCGATGATTTAATGTCTGCAACTGGGGACTTCAAAGACCATCCATCCTCCACTTGGGACCCTTCCATCCAGGCTCTGGTCCATGCCTGGGGTCAGGCCCTACCTCCAGTTGCTGCTCCAAGTGGCTCCAGCTAGCTCTTCCTCTGACCATCTTTCTTTCCTGGGCAGTCAGTAGCCAAGCAAAAAAGTCTTCCCATTTGGTCTTTTGGGCTTTGTTCCAACTTCCAGGCCCTCAGACCACCCTGTCACAATGCAACAGAGCAGCAAAGGTTGAAAGAAACACGCATCATATAGACAACTATTGGAAATACAAGTTAGGCAGGCATCTGGGGGACAAGGCTCGAGAAGTGTAGTGCAGCCTCAAGATAAGTGGTTAATAGTGTATGGCATGAGCACTTCATTAAGAAATACCACACCCTAGAAGATTGAGTTAACAGTCTTTTCTCCAACACATACAGAGCTAGTTAGTGAAGTATACTCAGAAAGCCAAACGTTGGATTTGCCACTGGTGGTTCCCCAAGTGGACTTAATTGCAAAATCCCTTATTTGATGGCCAAACTTACTCTGTGCACGCACACCACTGTAGTCAGAACTCTCACTGAACCCATTGTGCTCTACCAGGTGAGATCACTAGGCACCAGCTCCTCAGTTGGCTGTGCCAGTAGTAACTGTGCTACTCCTGTGTCACAAACGGGTATCACTACTTTCATGTCCCTTTTTCTGATATTTGTTAGCTCTAGAAGTCGCTACCCACTCTCCGACTGACATCTCATAAGCCCTCAGGGGATCTGGTGCTACATGAAGGAAAGATTATTTTTAGTAATATCTGGAAGGCCTGCTCTGAAGTTATGGCAAAGTAAAGCCTGCATGACACTTTATTAAAAGCTTCTCCAGTTGCCTCAGTGGAAAGATCCCCAATTTGGAAACGATGATATAAAACAGATCTTCATCGAGTTTTACAAATGATGCAGGATTCCAGCACCTCGAGCTCACAGCTGCATTTACATTTAAATCTATTTCAAAGATCTGCTGAGCCATGAACCTCTTTGAAATTCTGCTGCTTTGGGCTACCAGGAATAAGTTTCTGTACAGAATGTGTGTACAGCAAGGCTGACTTGGATTTGAATGGAACATGTAGTTAGTTGGACTGAGGTCTCCCTTGCTACTAAGAAAGATGAAATCCACCATGGTTCTAGCCTTGTAATTAGCATCAGATCTTACCAGTCATCACTGGCTGTGACTGGTGCAGACAGAACAGCTCTCTGCATAAGTCCTGGACTTGAAAGGTACAATGGTGAATGCCAGGGGCATCTCTCTCAACAGAACATACTCAATTCTGCTCTCAGCTGCTCATCTGGTTTTAGCAGCATGCTGAAAAGTGACTTTGACCTACCATGAGCTTTTGGGAAACGCTGTTATACATGGAGTAGCGGGAGGAGGTGCCCTCCACAAGAGAGTCTGCTTTGAACTCATTGCTGCCAGAGCCGAAGACTGGTCGCCTCTCATCGCTCTCACTGTCAGACCCACTGCCGCTACTGGAAGATTCTGAAAATGAAACAGAGGGGAGAAATTAACAAGCGTTTGTTTCACTAATCAGAGGGAAAGCTGTATACTGGGATTCCAAATTCACATCCGGGCAGGCTAGGAGATAGTGGAGAGTCTGCTTCAATAGCTCAGACTGGCTGTGGGGAGATGCAGACTTCAGATACAACTCTCAAGACAAAATACCAGCTGTCTTGCTACCTCATTTCACCATAAAGAAAGTGAAAGCCAACCCCCCTCACCTCAGGGCTGCCACTTGACTTCTTCCTTGAGAACAAGCTGATATTTACATTTGTGCGAAACACCAATTCACACTCTCTACTGATTAGTATAAAATGTTTTAGATATGTGGATTTACCGTACCAGATAATACCAATAGGGAAGGTGGGGGTCATTCTTGACCACAATGATAATCCACTTATGCCCTGAACCATGATATTTAGTTATACTTATTCTTGCTGCATATAGGTAGGACCTAATTCTTTACCTTGCATATGTAAGTTCAGATGTACTGTAGCCTTGTATACAGCACATCTTCTCCCTAGCCCTCTATAATTAAGCAGTACACTGAAATGATGTAAGAATGCGGTCCAAATTTCAGCGATACTGGGGAGACACCATATAGCAGAATCTTCCACAACAACAAACAGTGGGCAGCTGCCTAACCCCTTGGAGGTAGTGTTACCATGGCAGTGGGACTGTTACTGAATGAGATTATGGGGGAGAGTTGGTGCACAATGCTCCCTCCTGGAGCAGATGCACAGCATCTGCCTTTTCCCTCGTAAGAGTAGCTACTCGACATTCACCAAGTGGCTCAGTGAGGCATGCTGGAGACCTAGACTGAAACACCAGCCCAGCACACTGGATTCCAGGAAGGCAGATGCCAGGATTTATCAATTTTAAAAAAAAAAATCCACACACACCACAAGAATAAAATAAAGCTTTTTACATGAAACCTCTGTTACACTGGAAACCAAACACTACCCACTTGCTGGAAATAGGTCTGTGTAAAGGGCTCCAGCTCCTTCTCAAATACCTGCTCAAAGTCTCTCTGGCCCAGTCAGCATTAAGGACTCTACACTGGTGTAATGAGACTGATGGAGCTACACCAGTGCAAACCTCCACAGACATGCAAACCCCTCATGTAGACATCCATTCATTGCTGCCCTTGCCACCTCCACAAAATACTGCCTCACCCCCACAAAATAAACCTTAAATGCTGGGCTGCACCTTCCCAGTGTCAGTTTGTGTGGGGTGGGGGGGTATCATTCCCCAGACATCCCACATATAAGATCCTTTGATAAGGTGTCAGGGACGGATTTTTCCCTCCTCCTGAACCAGATCCCATCTCACCCAAAACCAGGGAGCAGTGGGCTGAGGAGCAAGAAGGGCCCGGCTGGCCTGAACACCAGTGGTAGCAGCCTCCCAACTACCTTCCTTCCACAGGGTTCTGTGGGGCATCATCCAACTGATATCACCCCACCAAGCAGAGGGCTCTGAGGGAACCCCAAAATGCAACCCTCTGTTTGGGCCTCCTGCTCCAAATGCTGACACCCGTCGGTATCCCCTGCTCCAGGGAGTGGTAGAGGCCCTGCCCTCAGTCATCTACTCTTAGAAGCAGTGGCTAGGTTCCACCAAACCAGCAGCAATGACCACATTCCCTGTGCTCCTAATAGCAGTAGTCAAGTCCTTCCCACCTCCCTACTCCCCTCCCATAACACCCCAGTGGCACAGAAGCAGCCATGGCTGCACCAAGTACACGTGGGTCACGTTTCAAAGGTTTCCTGAATAACCATAAGGACTAACACAACCTCTCTTAAAAGGAAAGATAAATCAAGAGATTGAAGACACTTGCCCAGGAAAGATTCCCAATCATCCTGCTCACATGACTTTTTCAATCCTTGCTCTAAGCTATCAGAAGAGAGGAGCTCCATTGTCCATTCTTCACTCCTCTCTCTTTGGCCACCCCACTGGCTCACTCTCTCAGCTAACCCCAGGGTTTCCCATCAGCCCTTCAGTTACTTTGGGTTTATCTTAACCAGTGCAGCAAAAGATTTTATCTCTAGCATCAAGTACTGTTAGACTGATGCCATGTCTTTAAATCCCTCCATTGCACCAAGTTAGCATAGGGGAAACAGAAGATCTTGCAATCTTACTGTCTCTGTACTACAACATTAAGGCAGAAAAAGAGGAGGTGGCATAGAAACAGTAAGAAGCCTAAAATCTCTGACATCCTTGTTATAAGCTGGCTCAAGCCAGATCCAAGAGGCTTGTTGTAACCCCCTGTAGATTTTCATTTAATTATTTTGTAAGTAATATAGATGAAAGCCCTTTAGCCAGCATTATATTGGGTCCAAGTACGGTGGATAAGAATCAATTTTTTGAGAAACACTTTATTTAAATTGGATTTTTATTATTTTTTTATATCTGAATTTAATACAAAATATGTTAAGGCCTAAACTTATATCTTAAAATATTTGAATAAAAAAAATATGCTGCATCCATGAGCTTCTATCAAAAACTTTGAGTTAAAGGCTGCTTTTCTAAATAAAGAAAGAATCGGGGGAAAAACCATCTAACTTTTGAGTTCAAGCTTCATAAATATGGCACAATAGGTCAGTCCAAGTAACTTAGGAGACTGTCACATTTTCAAGAGACTTAGGTGAGTAGGCACTTAAGCGCTAGTCACTTTCACTTACGTATATTTGGAAAATTTCCCCAGGCTAGGGTGACCAGAGGTCCCGATAAAATCGGGACCGTCCCGATATTTAAGCGTTTGTCCCGCGTCCCGACTGATCTTAGGTCGAGACGCAATTTGTCCTGAGATTTCATTCCACTAGCAAAACTCGCCTTTATTAGTTATAAATGTGAAACATGTTTTGATAAGAGAAGTTTATGTAGCCAAAACATTTGTGTTTCATAAAAATAAATGTTATATGCGGTTGTGTGTGCGTAAGTAAATACCAGTTACCATCCTAATGCATAAGAACGGCCATACTGGGTCAGACCAATGGTCCATCCAGCTCAGTACCTTGTCTTCTGACAGTGAACAGCGCCAGATGCTTCAGAGGGAAGACAGACAGATAGATGAAAGCACTTACTGAGCGATTCATCCCTTATTGTCCTGTCCCAGGTTTTGGCAGTCAGGGGTTTAGGGAACCCAGAGCATGGGGTTACATCCCTGACCATCTTGGCTAATAGCCATTGATGGACCTAGCCTCCAGGAATTTATATAATTTTTTTTAATCCACTTATTCTTTTGGTCTTCACATTCCCTGGCAACGAGTTCCACAGGTTGATTGTGCATTGTGTGAAGACGTATTTCCTTATGTTGGTTGTAAACCTCCTGCCTATTAATTTCATTGGGTGACCCCTGTTCTTGTGTTAGGTGAAGGGGTAAATAACACTTCCTTATTCACTTTCTCCACAGCATTCATGATTTATAGACCTCTATCACACACCCCATTAGTCCCATCTCTTTTCCAAGATGAACAGACCCAGTCTTTTTAATCTCTCCTCATATGGAAACTGTTCCATACCCCTAATCATTTTTGCTACCCTTCTCTGTACCTTTTCCAATTCTAATATATCTGTTTTGAGATGTGGTTCTGGTCACCCCATGTAGTATTCAAGCTGTGGGCATTCCATGGATTTATATAGGGGTGTTATGATATTTTTTATCCATCCTTTTCCTAATAGTTCCTAACACAGTTAGCTTTTTTGACAGCCACTACACACCGAGTGGATATTTTCAGACAATTATCTATGACGACAACAAGATCTCTTTCTAGAGTGATAACAGCTACGTTAATCTCAAATACACATACAAAATGATGGAGTCTATGTTTTCCAATGTGCATTACTTTCCATTACTCAACACTGAATTTCATCTGCTATTTTGCTGCCCAGTCACCTAGTTTTGAGAGATCCCTTTGTAACTCTTCACAGTTAGCTTTGGACTTAGCTATCTTGAGTAATTTTGTATCATCTGCAAATTTGCCATTTCACTATTTACCCCCTTTTCCACAGGATTTCCACATCCTTGGGGGACCCTACTATTTACCTCACTCCACTATGAGCACTGGCCATTATCCCATGACTGCTTACTTTGCTTAAGACTCTTAGGTGTGGGACCTTGTCAAAGGCTTTCTGGAAGTCCAAGTACATTATAGCTAATGGATAACCCTCGTCTACAAGCTTGTTGACACCCTCAAAGAATTCTAATAGGAAATCATGCCTCCCCAATCTTTTTCAAAAGCTGTGTTGACTCTCCTCCAATATATTGTGTTCATCTGTCTCTCTGACCATTCTGTTCTTGACTACAGTTCCAACCAGTTTTCCTGGTAGTGAAGTTATGCTTAGCAGCCTGTAATTGCCAGGATCACCTCTGGTGCTTTTAAAAAAAAAATCAGCGTTACATTAATTATCCTCCAGTCATCTGCTACAGAGGCTGATTTATGCAATAGGTTACACATCACAATTCGGAGTTCCGCAATTTCATATTTGAGCTTCTTCAGAACTCTTGGGTAAATAGCATCTGGTCCTGGTGACCTATTATTCTTTAATGTATACATTTGTTCCAAAACCTCCTCTATCGACACCTCAATCTGGGGCAGCTCCTCTGATTTGTTATCTAAAAAGAATGGCTCAGGTGTGGGAATCTCCCTCATATCCTCCACAGTGAAGACTGAGGCATTTAGTTTCTCCGCACCTCAATCATCCATTGGCTCACTGGTTATTTGGCAGGCATCCTGCACCTGATGTACTTCAACAGCAATTTTTTTTATTTTTATTTTTTTTTGAGTGTCTTTTGCTAGTTGGTCTTCAAATTCTTTTTCGGCCTGTCTCAAAATACTTTTACACTTGCTTTGCTAGAATTTATGCTCCTTTCTATTTTCCTCAGTAGGACTGATTTCCAATTTTTAAAGTATGTCTTACTTTCTAACTGCCTCTTTTACTCTGTTTAGCCATGGTGGCATTTTTTTGATCCTCTTACTGTTTGTTTTTATTTGGGGTATTAATAGAGGCTCAAACTAAATTTTAGAGTTTTTAAATCATTTCCATGCATCTGAGTTATAGCCAAATGGTGAATCATTAAACCAGCTTTAATAGCAACTTTATTTTTAAGAAAGCATTTGACCAAGATGAAGGTTGGGTTTTAAAGCAAATACATTGGTTTGGGAGAAGGAGTTAATCCAGTGGTCAAATACAAAATAAATTTATCAATGTAAGAGTCCACACTAAATTCAATCTCAGTCATCTGCAACCAATGTGGCAGAGCCTACTGTGGGCACACAGAGATGCCTGAGGTATGTCAAACTGAAGGCTACACTGGCAGCCTCCCAAGAGCCTGAATGTGACACCTATACCTTTTCTGCTTCTTCCTATTGGACAGATAGATATGGGGGTGGTGAGGGGGCAGGGTGTTTAGATATTTCAGGCCTGTTTTTTAATGTTAGAAATCCAGGTAGTGACTGAAGACCTCATTTCACTTGTTCATCAGATGAGCCAAGAGAAAGAAAGTCACAGCAGTGGAGAGAAGAAGGGAAATGTAACCGCTTTTAAAAACTCTGTTAATGTTATTCAACTTCAGTGACTAATTAACACTACAGAGAATGGCTGCATTTGGATTCAGCACACTGCCCCTTCAATTAAGATGCATGAGCTCACAATATGCATCTTTTGAGAAATTCAGAAGGTCCTCCAGGTAAGCCCATCCATGACATTCTCAATATTTCTAATGTATAAAAGAAAAAAAGAGTAGATACAAAGGACAAAGCAAACAAAGGTTATAGGATTCATTGTTATTTCAGATGGTGGTAAAAAGTGTCCAGATAAGATTATGGAGGGGAAAAAAAAATTGTCATCCCCACCCAGTTCAGGGACAGAAACTATGTAGTCCTTCCTTCTAGAAAGGAAGGATAGTCTGGGGTTAAGGCACTGAATTGGGATCCAGAATACCTGCATCCAATCCAGCTCATCAATTAAATCCCTGAAGAGAAATGCAGCCTTTCCTACAAGATCATTTCCTTACAACTCTGATGCCCGTACTACTTCTGATCTTACCTTGAGTTGCATGATTACTACATGGAGGCTCATCATCGGAAGTGGAACTGAGGTTCAGTCCCAGATCTTCTGCCCTCTTTTTCTGCTTCTGGTTGCTGTTAAATTCGGGCTCTGCTCGTCTCTTCATTTTTACTGCAAGAAGAGATCAAACAGTAAGCATCCAGCAAGTTCACTTCCTCCTACACCTTGATGCTGGGGCAAGGTCTGTCTTGTTGCTGCGGCCCAGCAGAGTACATGGTTTTTCATATTATTTGGGCAGTATGCTTTGCCTCCAAAACCTGTCATAGATAAAAGTGGTTGCTTTTCCCTGGAAGCCATCCAAAGCTGTTAGTCCAGAAACACGGAACTAGGACAAGCAGCAGCTTTCCCTACTGTGGATTAAATTGGTCAACAACTATATGTGAAACTTGCCAACCAGGAGAAGAGAGAGTAACTGATGAGAGGTCTCCCCACACTTGGGAACTCAGACATTTGATCTGGCTCCAAAAGGGCTTTTTACCAGTGCATATTAGAGATTCATTCTGCACTAGCAGTACATAATTGAGGGAAACACAAGATCAGTTCAGTGGGTGTTTTCAGTTTCCTCTGAAAAGCTGCATAAAGGAGCCAACTTCTTCTGGAGGCAGAATATTCTGAAACCTGATCCAGCAAACACTGATTTTTTTTTTAAAAAAAAGTTAGTTTTCCTACCCTTTTTATAGCAAAGCTGTAAATAAGGATGCATACGGACGTGTCTTTCCCATTACACTACATTAGTTGGGACCCTCCTTCCAGATGATGTCATGGTATCCTCTCACACCGAGGATACCCCTCCAGAGGAGGGCACTCCAGTTATTAGAGACAGGTAATAGTTGTGGGGGATTTCATCATTAGAAACATAAGATAGCTGGGCTTGCAATGACTAGGAGAACTGCATGGTGACTTGCCTGTCTAGTGCAAAGGTTGCGGATCTCTTGAGACATCTAGATAGACAAGCGTAGTGCTAGAGAGGAGCCGGTGGTTTTGGTACATGTAGGTACCAGTGACATAGGGAAGGATAGGAGAGAGATCCTGGAGGCCAAATTTAGGCTGCTAGGGAAGAGACTGACATCCAGGACGTCCATGTTAGCATTCTCTGAAATGCTTCCAGTTCCACGCACAGGGCCATTAGACTGGCAGAACTACAGGTCTCAATGCGTGGATGAGATGAAGGTGGAGGGAGGATGGGTTTAATTAGGAGCTGGGGAAACTATTGAGAAAAGAGGAGCCTATACAGGAAGGACAGGCTCCACCTAAACCAAAATGGAACTAGATTGCTGGCACTTAAAATTAAAAAGGTCGTAGAGCAGTTTTTAAACTAAGGGCTGGAGGAAAGTGGACAGGTGCGGAGGAGCATGTGGTTTGGACAGACACATCCCTTAGGGGAGAATCTATTAATGGAGATTCTCTATGTCCTAGGAAGGAGGAGAAGATGATAAAATACAGGTAGGATCTGATGAGAAACAGTCAATGAAAAAAAGTCCAATTCAATTACATCATGTAATGGCAGACAGCTAAAAAGTGACAAGTTTTTAAAGTGCTTATATACACCAATGCTAAAAGTCTAAATAATAACATGGGTTAACTAGAGTTCCTTGTATTAAATGAGGATATTGATATAATAGGCATCATAGAAACTTGGTGGAATGAGGAAAATCAATGGGACACAGTAATACCAGGGTACAAAATATATCAGAAGGACAGAACAAGTCGTGCTGGTGGGGGAGTGGCACTATATGTGAAAGAAAGAGTGGAATCAAATGCAGTAAAAATCTTAAATGAACCAAACAGTACCATGGAATCTGTATGGATAGTAATTCCATGCTCTAATAATAAGAATATAGCAGTAGGGATATATTACCAACCACCTGACCAGTGTGGTGATAGTGACTGTGAAACGCTCAGGGAGATTAAAGAGGCTATTAAAATGAAAAAACCTCAATAATAATGGGAGATTTCAACTATTTCCAAATTGACTGGGTACATGTCACCTCAGGACGGGATGCAGATAAAGTTTCTTGACACCTTAAATGACTGCTTCTTGGAGCAGCTAGCCCTGGAACCCACAAGAGGAGAGGCACTTCTTGATTTTGTCCTAAGTTAAGCACAGGTCCTGATCCAAGAGGTGAATATAGCTGGACCGCCTGGCAATAGTGGCTATAATATAATTAAATTTAACATCCCGGTGGCGGGGAAAACACTACATCAGCCCAACACTGTAGCATTTCATTTCAGAAAGGAGGGCTACACAAAAATGAGGAAGTTAGTTAGAGAGAAATTAAAGGTTCAGTACAAAAAGTGAAATCCCTGCAAGCTGCATGGAAACCTTTTAAAGACACCACAATAGAGGTTCAATGTAAATGTACACTCCAAATTAAAAAAAAACATAGTAAGAGAACCAAAAAAGTGCCACCGTGGCTAAACAAAGTAAAAGAAACAGTGAGAGGCAAAAAGGCATCCTTTTAAAAAGTGGAAGTTAAATCCTAGTGAGGAAAATAGAAAGGAGCATGTAAAAATCTGCCAAATGAAGTGTAAAAATATAATTAGGAAGGCCAAAAAAGAACTTGAAGAACAGCTAGCCAAAGACTCAAAAAGTAATAGAAAAAAAAAAAAAATTGTAAGTACACCAGAAGCAGGAAGCCTGCTAAACAGCCAGAGGGGCCACTGGACGATCGAGATGCTAAAGGAGCACTGAAGAATGATAAGGGCATTGTGGAGAAACTAAATTAATTCTTTGCTTCGGTCTTCACAGCTGAGGATGTGAGGGAGATTCCCAAACCTGAGCCATTCTTTTTAGGTGACAAATCTGAGGAACTGCCCCAGACTGAGGTGTCAGAGGAAGTTTCGGAACAAACTGATAAACTAAACAGTAATAAGTTACCAGGACTAGATGGTATTCACCCAAGAGTTCTGAAGGAACTCAAATGTGAAATTGTATAACTACTAACTGTAGTCTGTAACCCATCATTTAAAGCAGCTTTTGTACCAAATAACTGGAGGATAGCTAATGTGCTGCCAATATTTTAAAAGGGTTCCAGAGGTGATCTGGCAATTACAGGCCGGTAAACCTGACTTCAATACCAAGCAAACTAGTTGAAACTATAGTAAAGAACAAAATTGTCAGTCACATAGATGAACATAATTTGTTGGGGAAGAGTCAACATGGTTTTTGTAAAGGGAAATCATGCCTCACCAATCTAATAGAATTCTCTGAGGGGGGTCAACAAGCATGTGGACAAGGGAGATTCAGTGGATATAGCGTACCTAGATTTTCAGAAGGCCTTTGACAAGATCCCTCACCAAAGGCTCTTAAGTAAAGTAAGCTGTCATGGGATAAGAAGGAAGGACCTCTCATGGATCGGTAACTGGTTAAAAGATAGGAAACAAGGGGTAGGAATAAATGATCAGTTTTCAGAATGGAGTGAGGTAAATAGTGGTGTCCCCCAGGGGTCTGTACTGGAAACAGTCCTATGCAACATATTCATAAATGATCTGGAAAAAGGGTTACACAGTGAGGTGACAAAATTTGCAGATGATACAAAACTACTCAAGATAGTTAAGTCCCAAGCAGACTGCAAAGAGCTACAAAAGGCTCTCTCAAAACTAGGTGACTGGGCAACAAAATCGCAGACGAAATTCAATGTTGATAAATGTAAAGTAATGCATATTGGAAAACAATCTCAACTATACATATAAAATGATGGGGTCTAAATTAGCTGTTACCACTCAAGAAAGATCTTGGAATCATTGTGGATAGTTCTCTGAAAACATCCACTCAATGTGCAGCAGCAGTCAAAAAGGGTGAACAAAATGTTGGGCATCATTAAGAAAGGGATAGATAATAAGGCAGAAAATATATTGCCTCTATATAAATCCATGGTATGCCCACATCTTGAGTACTGCAAGCAGATGTGGTTGCCCCATCTCGAAAAAAAGATATATTGGAATTGGAAAAGGTTCAGAAAAGGGCAACAAAAATTATTAGGGGTATAGAATGGCTTCCGTATGCGGAGAGATTAATAAGACTGGGACTTTTCAGCTTGGAAAAGAGACGACTAAGGGGGGAATATGATTAAAGTCTATAAAATCACAGCTGGTGTGCAGAAAGTAAATAAGGAAGTGTTATTTACTCCTTCTCATAACACAAGAACTAGGAGTCACCAAATGAAATTAATAGGCAACAGGTTTAAAACTAACAAAAGGAAGTATTTCTTCACACAACACACAGTCAACCTGTTAAACTCCTTACCAGAGGATGTTGTGAAGGCCAACACTATAACAGGGTTCAAAAAACAACTAGATAAATTCATAGAGGATAGGTCCACCAATGGCTATTAGCCAGGATGGGCAGGGATGGTATCCCTACCCTAAACAGTTACCAGAATCTGGGAATGAACAACAGGGAACGGATCACTTGACCATTACCTGTTCTGTTCGTTGCCTCTGGGGCACCTGGCATTGGTCACTGTCAGAAGACAGGATACTGGGCTAGACAGACCTTTGGTCTGACCCAGTGTGGCCATTCTTATGTTACTGAAGAGTTTGTTGACAGATAAACAGCCACTGCGTAAACCAGGGGAGCAGTAACAAGTGAGGGTCGACTATCTTCCACTGAACTCAAACAAGCCTGAGGAGTTTATTGGGAAAAATGCCAGCAAATGCAAAGGGACGTGGGGATAAAAATATGTACACCACTTAGTGCAAGAGCTAGGTTCTTTTGGGGTAGGTGAAGTGC
Source organism: Mauremys reevesii (assembly GCF_016161935.1). Lineage (NCBI taxonomy): Eukaryota > Metazoa > Chordata > Testudines > Geoemydidae > Mauremys > Mauremys reevesii. The sequence goes on from NC_052625.1 coordinate 63,590,567, forward strand.
TGCAGGAAAAATATTTAACATTAAGAATAAACAATATCAGCGTTTATAGTTTACAGGATTAAAACTCAAGGAAATAAAGAACTGAAAGCTAACGGACTGGCAGCACTATAGAACTATCCTGACTAAAAATCCACCCAGGTGATGCCAGGGGGTCTTGAAACTACTTTTAAAATAGCATCAGCAGAAACGAACTGAGCACAATTCTGCCATAAGAGACACATTTGCGACATCCCACGAAGTCAGCGGGAGCTGCACGATTGTAACCAATGACAAAATTAGACCCACAAGTGACAGCAATTGTCTCCTACTCTGAATTAGGATGTTTGTACAAAAGACCGCAGCATCAGACAAATTCATTAACCCAAAGGGGCCCAGTTCACCGGGGGCCCGCGGTCCGCTCTCAGTGCGGGTCTATCACCCCCTAAGGCTGCCCCCACAGGGCAGCGCAGAGCGGGTCCCATTCGCGGTGGTGTTTGTTTCTCCAGCCTCTTTCCACCGCAGAGCCCCGGGAGCGTCGCACGGGCCCGGGCGCGCCCGCGACGTGGGGTGGGGAGGGGAGGCGGGGCCCAGGGGCAGAGGCACAGCACCGCCGCCGCGCAGAGCTCGGCCCTGGGGACCGGGGCAAACGCCGACCCCTGCAGCTCCCCGGGGCGGGGGGGGGAGCAGGAACGCCCCAGGGCGGCGGGGAGCAGCAGGGCCGAGGGCGACACTCACTGGGGCGGGGTCTCAGGCCGGCACCATGGCCCGCAGGCGGCAGCGGCGGCGAGAGAACCAGGCCGACTCCGCTCCGCTCACTTTCGTTTCTCCAGCTCCCCGTCGCGCTCGGGGTCCTCCCTCTGTCCTGGCGCGTGCCAGTGACGTATGGGCCGCCCGCGCCTGCGCCGAGAGTAGCGAGGGCCGGGGGCCACCCGAGAGCGGGTTGGCAGCGGACGGAAGCGGGAGGGGGGAGAATAAGGAGGGGGGAGAAGGGGGCGGGACCATTAGTCTGGGTCCGTCGCTGAGGGGCGGGGCATCCTTGGCCCACGCCCCGCCCCTGGGCGGGGCTAGAGCACGACGGGCAGAGCCACGCTCTGCAGTACCCGGCTTCCCGCGCTGGCACTGGCAATCTCTCTGCATAGAAGTAGAAACCCTAAGGCCCCAGGGGCTACTGCCGCGGGCTGGAGGGGGGAATAGGAGCGGTGGAGTTAGGGCCAGCGCTGCTGCTGCTGCGGGGGTGTTTCCCATTAAGCAAATCGTTTTTCCTCTTTTAGCTGGTTTCTCCTGCTTTAACGAGTCCAGTGGCACCTCACCTGAAGAAGTGGGTTTTTTACCCACAAAAGCTTATCCCCAAATAAATCTGTTAGTTGTTAAGGTGCTTTTTGTGGATACGGACTAACACTGGCTTCCTCCTGATACTTCTCCCACGTTGTCTTTCTTCTCCGTTTAGGGCTTATCTACACTGGCTCATTACAGCACTGCAACTTTCTCACGGGGGTGGGGGGTGAACCCCCCCCCCCAAGCCAGGGTTGGATTAACCTTTTGTGGACCCAGCCTCAAACATATTTGTGGGCCCCCATAGGGACAAAGGAGCATGGCATGGAGAGGTCAGTCCCCAGAGCAAGTAGCCAGCCAGGGGCAATGGGGCACAGCAGAGTGGGGCCAACCCAGTGTAAGGGCACTGTATACAAATTAGCAGTTGCCAGACACACACTGGCCTGTCCCACCAGTGTGCCCCTTCCCCTCGGGGGTGGGCACATGCCATGCCACACAGCCCCTGACTCTATGCCCCGCATCCCCGGCACTGCTATGCCAGCAGCCCCCGACACAGACCCTCCACCACAAATGCACAGGGGCCTGCACCCCCCTACACAACCACACCACTACTGCCCAACGCACTTCCCCACAGCACTCCACTCAGACCCCCCACTGCCCAGCATCCCAACACACAGACCTTCCCCAGAGAGACTCCCCCACTGGCCAAAGATAGTGCACCAGCACTGGGAGCCACACCCCTCGTGGAGGTGGGGTTTGTTTGTTTGTTTTTAAGAGTGCTGGGAAAGCTTGCTCCCAGCACTGTGCCACGACTCCACAAGCCATATTAAAGCGCTGCCATGGCAGCGCTTTAACATTGCCAGTGTAGACAAGCCCTTAGACTGCACACTTCTTTCAGTCAGCACCCAGCATCCTGGTGTTTACACAGGCCCTAGCAGGTGCTCCTCTAATGCCTAGAACTGAATTCCCAAAAGGAGAGACACATGCAATGCTTAAAAACCATACCCCACCACATCTCCCTCTATTTGTCATAGAAAGTAGTGCAGATTAGAACCCTAGTGGCTATGTGTCCCACCATTGCCTAGCTTATGACAGTCTGAATGCACAAAAACATAATTTATGCCCTTCATGTGGCTTAGATTAGATCATCTCCACTCTATCAATTTGCACAAACCTTGATACTTAAAGGGGAGGAAGAAAAGAATTGTTTTCATATCAAGATCTTTAATTTAAAGTTCTAGCCCTTAAAAAAAAACAGGATCCTTAAACGGTGGCTAGAGTAAAAACAGATTCATGCCTCCACTAATGCTAAATATACTGCTACTAGGCACATGACCTGGTGTGAATTAGTCTGAGCTCTGATAGGTGAAAAGGCTGGCATCTTTCAAAAATTGTACAGAAATATCAATGCCTGCTCACTTCAGCTGCATTTATCAACTGATCACAGTAACTATCACCCTATTTTAAAAGTTGTCTGAGGTGAACAGAAGTGGTACTGAAAAGCCTTAGTCATGCAGCTTTTGTTAGCTTCCCCACAAAAGCTTAGTGTATTTTCACCAATTGTCTGAAATCATCCTAACCCCCATACCTTACAGCATGTAAGAAGGAGGGAAGATCATCCTTAAAGAGATGTAGGTGCTTGAGGCCCAGCACACAAAGATGAATGCTGCAGGGATAAGATGATGGACTTTGATGTGTCATGATCATATACAATGGTAGGGCAGTCCTTTGCAACAGGTTTGGAAAAGATGGGGATCAATATGAAAAATGAAAGATGGATAAGGAACTGGTTAAAGGGGAGATTACAACGGGTCGTACTGAAAGGTGAACTGTCAGGCTGGAAGATTACTAGTGGAGTTCTTCAGGGATCAGTTTTGGGACCAATCGTATTTAATCTTTTTATTACTGACCTTGGCACAAAAAGTGGGAATGTGCTAATAAAGTTTGCAGATGACACAAAGCTGGGAGGTATTGCCAATATAGAGAGGGACCGGGCTATCCTACAGGAAGATCTGGATGACCTTGTAAACTGTAGTAATAGTAATAGGATGAAATTTAATAGTGAAAAGTGCAAGGTCATGCATTTAGGGATAACAAGAATTTTTGTTATAAACTGGGGATGCATCACATTGGTTGATCACAGGATGACTATGAGCCACCAATGTGATATGGCTGTGAAAAAAAGCTAATGCGGTCTTGGGATGCATCAGGCAAGGTATTTCCAGTAGAGATAAAGAGGTGTTAGTACCATTATACAAGGCACTGGTGAGACCTCATCTGGAATACTGTGTGCAGTTCTGGTCTCCCATGTTTAAGGATGAATTCAAACTGGAACAGGTACAGAGGACTAGTAGGATGATCTGAGGAATGGAAAACCTGAGACTGAAAGAGCTTGGCTTGTTTAGCCCAACCAAAAGAAGGCTGACAGCAGATATGATTGCTCTACAAATATATCAGAGGGATGAATACCAGGGAGGGAGAGGAATTATTTAAACTCAGTACCAATGTGGACACAAGAACAAATGGATATAAACTGGCCATCAGGAAGTTTAGACTTGAAATTAGACAAAGGTCTCTAACCATCAGAGGAGTGAAGTTCTGGAACAGCCTTCCAAGGGGAGCAGTGGAGGCAAAAGACATATCTGGCTTCAAGACTAAGCTTGATAAGTTTATGGAAGGGATGGTATGATGGGATAGCCTAATTTTGGCAATTAATTGATCTTTGACTATTAGCAGTAAATATGCCCAATGGCCCGTGATGGGACACTAGACAGAGTGGGATCTGAGTTACTATGGAGAATTCTTTCCTGGGTGCTGGCTGGTGAGGCTTGCCCAGATGCTCAGTGTTTAGCTGATCGCCATATTTGGGGCCGGGAAGGAATTTTCCCTCCAGGGCAGATTAGCAGAGGCCCTGGGGGGTTTTCGCCTTCCTCTGCAGCGTGGGGCATGGGTCACCTGCTGGAGGATTCTCTGCACCTTGAAGTCTTTAAACCACAAGTTGAGGACTTCAATAGCTCAGACATAGGTCAGGGGTTTGTTACAGGAGTGGGTGGGTGAGATTCTGTGGTCTGCGTTGTGCAGGAGGTCAGACTAGAAGATCATAATGGTCCCTTCTGACCTTAAAGTCTATCTCTGTTCTAGAAGGACAGCACATTGATGTTTTGTCTAGGGTGGCAGATTCTTTTGAGCAGTCGCTGGCTTAGGTGCAGGATCATTGCAACACTTAAACAGGCAAGTGAACTACATGCCTAACAAAGTGCTAGGCTCGCATTCCCCTCCCCACCAAAATGTACACTGGCATTTATCCACAGCGGGAAGCTATGTGGAGCTCAGTGTGCTTTACAAATAATTAAACCTCACATCCCGGGAGGTTGACATGCATATATTATCCTCTTTGTACAAGTGGGGAAAACAGGCAGTGAGACGGGAGAGAGACTTGTACAAGGTCCAACAGCACAGCAGTGGCACAGTCAGAAATAGAACCCAAATCTTCCAACTCCCAGTCCTGTGCTTTAACCACAAGTCCATGTTCACCCTAAACCAGGTTTAAAATGAGTTGGTCTGATATAATTTTAAACCCAATCAGCCAATGCTTCTGAATGTCCAGCATGGACAAGACTTTAATCTGACCTATCAAATAAATACCACTAACAGGAAATGGCCAGAAAATGGAAAAGTCATGTTTTTGGGGAAAAATAAATAGGATGTACCCTAAAAAATGCAAAATTTCACGGTTTAGGTTTTTCCAGAAAAATCCTGTTTCCAGAGAACCAAAACAGAATTTTTTGGCTTTCTAGCTGCCAGAAGGCTTCTGAAATTGATGAGCGCCCCAGCCCAGCAGCTGGAGAGGCAGAAAGCCCATCCACTCAAGTCTCACCCAGAGCTCTGGGCTGGAAAGGCAGAGAGAGCCCAGCCCTGGAGCTGATAAGGAAGCTGAGCAGCTGGTCTCTCTGCCTCTTCATCCCAGAGCTATGAGGGGAAGGTGCCTGTGGGCTTGGCTACACTTACAAATTTGCAGCGCTGCAGCAGGGTGTGAAAACACACCCTCTGCAGCGCAGCGCTGCAAGGCGCCTAGGCGCCGTGCGTGCCAGTAGTCCCAAAGCCCGTTCCTTCCCGCTCCTGTCCGTCCCGTCATTCCAGGGATGTGGAGGGAGGGGAGCTGGGGGGGAGCGCTTCTCGCTGCGCTAGGCTTGACTACGCTGCTTGCGCGCAGCATGCGCTGCGGCAGCGCAGCCTTGTGTGTGAAGCAGCAAGTCAGGGCTCTCAGCCTCAGCAGCCCTCCTTGAAAGCTTTTGTTAATTTCACTGGCAAAAAGTGAAATAGACAAGATCCTTCCCGGCAGGTAGAAATCGTTTTGATTTTTCCAATGGCAGATTGAAATTTTTTCATCAGTGATTTTTTTTCTAACCAAAAAAGTCCTTTTTGGAAAACCAATATTTTCTGTGGGGAAAATTTCAGTTTTGCTAAAGAAAATCAATCAGTTCTAATCACTAATACTGATTCGCAAGGTGCAAGTAAGTCAGATTACTTACCTAAGGATCACCTAGTAGACTAAAGCTCAAGCAACTGATTCCAGGGGCCACGCTGAATATATTTCCCTTCTCAGTAAGCTGAGGCAGAAAAATGGTTAACTCTAAAGAATAAAGTGATAGCTGTGCTAGGTACTAAGAGCTCAAACAAGGACCATATGGAATATTTGCCTTCCTGAAAAAATATCCACTCTGAAGACAGGCATTGTAAGGAGTAGAGCCTCACTGACAATTTCGTTTGTCATTAATAACTGCTTCATGGAGCAGCTAGACCTAGAAAAGACAAGAAGAGAGGCAAGACTTGATCTAACAACTTGTCCTTTTCAGTCCTAGGCATTTCTATGGCTGTTCTTATGTTCTTAGTCATTGACCTTGTTCCTGATGTAAGCCTTACCAAGGACCTTAAATCTGGGAAAGGGTTAAACGCAAGATGCCAGGTTTTATCCTTACTCCTGTTTTCCAGTAGATATTCACTTACCAGACCATGTATTCTGTCACCACCGTGAGGTAAATCTTATCTTATTGGACTAAGAACTCTATTTGTGCCTTAGAACCCAAAATACGTGAAACTGCCCACTATTGCTCCATTTGAAATATTGCTGTCACAATGTGGTGCCTGTTAAGGTAATCCCACTTAGCAGAACTCGCTTTTCACACGGTTGTTCCTTGGATAGTCTGTCCTCAGTGTGTTTCTGCTGTTCTGCTCCTTGGAAAGAGCACATTTAATTTTAAAGGGGGGAAATTTACAGTTGGGAAGGGCTATTTTGTTGATAAAATGTACATGCAGGTGAGCAATCCCTCCCTGGACCTGGTCTATCACATCTACACACAATGCACCTACTATTGACAGTATTGAAAGGTGAGCAGATTTCATTCATCCTAGTCCCCTAAAGCCAGTTAAAACCACAATGCAAGGAGAAGAAAAGAAACCACCTGCAGACACACTGAGAAATCAATTTCTTTGACTTAATTTTGGAACAGGTATAATTAGACAATGACAGAAATAGTAAAGAAGCAAAATAAATATATTTAGTAAAAATAAAACAGGCAGAAAAAATAATACAGCAACATGGCAAAATACATCTGATAGAAGAAATCTGTAATCCTTGAGCTCCAGAAAGCTTATCCCATGCTAGATGGAAACAGATCTCTTCCACAGAGAGACCTGGGTTAGTGTCAACCATTCTTAATCCTCTATTGACACCCCCCACCCCGAGTGATTAGCACTTCTAAAGAGAACATACATGTAGGAATCCAATGTCAAGAGCACAGGAGAGCAGGAAACCTCAAGGTAGTGTTGGCTCCTCCACAGCAGGAGAGAAACTTTACACTGAAGTTTAAGGAGGGTGACAGTTACCTGCACCTTGGTTTCTAGACCAGACATTTTGTCCCTGTTATAGTCCTGATCACACAAATCATGTCAGGACGACACACTTGCCTCATGGAATGGCATCACTCTTCACACACTCCTGCAATGAGTCCTTTCTTTAGCACGGGATAGTTTAAATTAAGAAATACTACATCTCCAGGGTTAGGGTGCTGTGTGTTCCACCTATATTAAATTGTTGGCTTATCTGCCCCAACAAATGCAGGGCAGAATGGTCTGTGTGATTTGTAATACAAATCCCTGAATACACAAGTCTTTTGGAATAACTTAATAAAAACAGTAAAATGCTGAAGCTCCTATGACTATCAGAAGGGAAAATGTTTTTAACGTTAAGCAACCAGATCTATAAAAATGAGATCAGGACCCCTTTTTATCATTAAAGTCAAAAGTAATCAGCAGAATGATGTTTGTGTCTCTGGGTGTGGCAGGCAGAACAGCGGAAATGGTTCATATTTCTCTCCTTAGAAGCAGGAGAAACAGAGAAATGGGTACATACATACACATAGATAGAGAAATACTACTACAGATGATTGTGTTTTTCTCTCTCACACAATCAAACGGTACCTTTCAGCTAACAAAACTAACTCAAGTAAGTATATAGGCCAATGAAAACAAAGCTTCACAGTCAGGCGCTTGCAAAAACGAGGCAAGATTTTTTCACCAGCTCCTCAGTGAGGATTTTCTTTGCTGCAAGGCTAGTGTTATGTCCCAGCTGAACAGCAACATTTTGTAAACAGTAAAAATATGTAGATACAGTACTTTCCCTCTTCTTGCTTTGTGTTTTGCCACAGATGCTACCTCCCCACTAGGCCAACAGGACATTCCATTAACTCAAATAGCAGTAGCACTTCTGAAGAGATAAACGTTATCTCCACTTCTGGCAGGGACTGACTAGGTTTTTTAAGTTATTGTTCCTAGATGTGCTCATTTCCCACCTTCTTTAAGCAGGAAAAGGCCTGGAAAGAGAACAATTAAGATGCTTTGTTAGCAACGAGTACAGCACCGGTTTGGGCTGACACTGGGGTAATTCAATCTTCTCCACCTCTACCTAACAGAAAATAAGTGACATCAGTAGAACAGCCAGAGACCCAGCACCCCAACCTACAATGAACTGAGCACACTGGGATCGAAGGGCAGTACAGGTACAGTCAGCCAAGTGTTAATGACACAAAGACAAGCATGAGTCAAGCTGTCATGTAAAATCGCACAGGGAAAACCCATCTTAAACTGGCACTGTACTGGTGTGTTAGGTGTACCTCTGCTATCTGCTGGGTGGAATGGCAGGCCTGCTCAAATATCTATCCATTCTCTCCACTAGCTGAAATAAAGGAAACAGACAAACATTTGAACAAGTGTAATTCAACCCAGCAGACAAGAAGCGGAGCATGCAGGGAAACCAGGACGTTATTCTACTGATCAGGTCACAAGTGATCGTGGAAATCAAAGTTTGTATGTAAACGTACTTAGCATGACAAGCATTAGTTACCCCCACAATTCCAGTTTGGATGCTTTAGAGGGCAAGAAATTATACATTCATTTAAAAACAAAAACAGTGCTCTGATAAGCACTCTTCATCTGCAGCTCGAATTCCAGGCTGTTCAACGCCTATTTTTCCAAACATATAATCCATTCACCTCTGACGGCAGTAGATCCAAGCACACTTAGGTTGATTCTGCATGGCTCACAGGCAATCCAATCTGCGATATGGGTGTTCAGATACCATAGATATCATAGATATTATCGTAGTCAGAGTCCTCCTCAAAGTCATCACTGTCATAACTGCTCATCGACAAGATGGAATAGATAGAAGAAATGATACTGCTCTCACTGTCCGTGGCTGGGTTCACTAAGACATCCTGTTTCTCTGCATTCAAAACATACACAGATACTGTAGTTAGCTGGTGGCTAGATTACAGTCAGTGCTAATTGCTAGAATTCTCTTTGAAACTTTAGTACCTCCTCTTACTGCCACACTGTATGCTTTACAGCAAGTTTTTCAAGCTGTAGGTCTGGAGACCATCTGCATGGGGCTTGTCTTTTGTATTTATAATCTTGAAAAAACTACATGAATGGGATTTTCTTTGATTTCTTGTATGCTTATTCCAGTTCCAACAGGGCTGCAGGAACAGCACTGAGGGCAAGGAGACACTCTTCACCTCTTGTTAATGCTCTCCCTGTCGGCACCCAACCAAATGCTCCCTTGTTGGTACCAATCAATGTGGAGTCACCAGAGGAGATTGCAGCAGCTGGTTACCTCAGAGCCTTATCAATAGGGAGGGTGAAAATGAACAAAGTCAAAGCGGGGCATCAAAGAGCAAAAGACTTTGGAAGACAACAAGGACTCCATTCAAGCCTCTGGAAACTAAGCGCCTGCTGGGGCAGGGATTGTCTGTTACTTGTTTGAAGAGGCCCTAATATTTGACTGGAATTTTTAGGTGCTATTGGAATATAACTAACCATTCCCTGCTGTGCCTGTCTCCCAGACAGTTCCCTTCTGGAATCCACGTATAACTGGAGCTCATTCCAGTTTCAGCCAATCTTTCCACCACTGCATAGAAACAAAGCTCATCCATCTCACTGAAATGTGTCAAAATAAAGGCTGTTATAAAGCTTTCTTTGCCTTAGTATTCTATTAATAATTAAACAGTGTATCGGGCTCACATGAAGGTGGATAAAATCCTGAGAGGATAAAATGTTTGAGAACCACTGATTTCCTGTATGCGAGAATGAAGTGGATTCCCATAAAGACACCATTTCATCCGGTCACATTAACGCCACGACAAGACACTTCAATGCTGCTTTGGTGTACTCTACAGATGTGCATATTAGGATATTACACCTGAGCAGAGTCAGTTCTGCAGAGATGAAAGCAATCCATGAAGCAGTGCTGGAAAGCCTCTGAGCAGTGCAGCATTTTCTGAGGGAATCAGACTGATTTGGCTAAAGGTGGGTTTTTTCAGGTTAGCACTGACAACGTTTAGAGATGTCATTCTGTTTCACCAAGGAGGATCTGAAATATTTCAAAAGCACCTTTCGTTAGGATGGATCCCAAAGAGCTGTACGCATTATACATAAAAGGGATCATGCACTCTCCTCTAAAGGGGAACCAACTAGTGATTTAACAGCACACAGAAACAATTGTTTTGAGGAAGAGCAGTGGAGAATAAATTCTGTATTTCAGCACCCAGATAGTAGTGATGGGTGCTCTAGAAACGGATTTGGAACAGGGATGAAGAATGGTGTTACCCACATTGGAATTTTGTCAGGATATCAAGCTTCACACCCTTACTACTCTTGTTTTAATGACAAGTGAACAGGACGATGGTTTTGTGCCTCAATCATGCTGAGGCACTAAATTCAATTTTGACTCAGAGGGAAGAGTGAGACCTGCTGAATGATCAACACTACATACTCCAGTTATCTTCACAGCAGTCTCCTATCCAATGCCAACTATAAATTACCCCTCTAAAAAAACAGATTAGAAAACAAAATCCAGCAACTGTGTTCAGGTGCCAAGCTTCTCGCTGGTATGTTGCCCATGGAACTTGCCAACCAGACCTCCCACCACTCAGCTTTCATATTGATCTATAGCCAGTAGGTTTAATCCACGGTCTAGAAGTCACTTGGTAGATTTTTCAAGACCTGCTCTGAGCAATGATAGTTTATTAAAATATCTCCAAATAAACTAATACTGCTTAGCGTCTAATAGTGAAGTCTTCCCACTTCCATGGTTTGTAGGGTTCATACGATAGTCTCTAGAAAGTTACCCAAAATATTTTACAATGCAACAATCTGGCTATGTAACATATTCTAAACCGTTTCCCACCCTAACCTCTGAAAATTCTATTGGAAATACTGACACAGCCTTAACCTCATACAAGAATAAAGGTTCATTCCCAGGACTCTGCATTTCTAGTGCATTCCTGTTGTATACATATGCCAAAGGAAGTTCTGTAGAGGACACGGAGACAGAGACTACATTTGTCACACCTCATCCACCCACCTCTCACCTTTGCGCTCTCGGATGAGAGCCAGGCGGTGCTCCTTCATCTCCAAGTTCAAGTTTTCTACCATCCTGTCAATGCAGTTGTCCAGAACCAGGGAGCGCGTCTTGGATTGTATCTCCCGCCTGCAGATGGGACACTCCACTTTACGTTTCATCCATTCATTGATGCAATAGGAGCAGAAGCTGTGTGCACAGTTCAGAGTGACAGCCTGCAGAGGTCAGGAGGAAGAATACCATCAGAGCACTGAGACTGGGATAAAGAAATCCTGTGAAACTAGCAAAATATCACATGGGCATTTCCTCTTGGAGAAAATATTACAGTGCCCTTCTTTAATACCTGCTGTCCAAGGATCACACAATACTTATGAAACAACCAATCCTCACAAGCCAAGGTACGTAGAGATTATCCCTATTTTTCAGATTGAAAAACTGGTAAATGAAGTAACTCACCCAAGATTACAGCAAATCTGTGGCACAATCGGGAAGAGAACCAAGAACTTCAAAATTCCAGTCCCGAGCCTTAAACACTACACCATGCTTCCCTGAGGAACCTCTCCATAGTGAAACTAGATGGAGTTTAATTTTCTGAGTCTCAGACAGTAGAACAAGGCCATTGTGTTCATGTTTCCACTGCTACGAAGGTATTTCTAAATGACCCGTTTAAATTAAAATAATCATTTCTATTCATACTTTAATAGCTGACATTTCAGGCCTAATCTGAGTTGAGTGTCCCTTCTAGGATTACTGGAGGGGAGTCAAATTCTACCCTTATTTATAGCTATGCAACCCCAGTTAATTCAGTGTAATTGTGTACGTATAACTGACAATAGACAGTGACGATATTCAGCAAGGGGAGCAAAACACAAAAATCTTGGACAGTGTGAATAATTTCCTAGATCTAAAGAGAAGAAACTTAAAAAAAAAACAAAAAAAACCCTTTCCTTTGACTTTCAATAATAAAAGCTTCTTAAATCCTTTCCCTTCCAAACAAAGCCATGTCAGTCACTGTACCTCAATAAAGTGTTCAGAGCAGATTGTGCACTGCAGCTCATTCTCCAGTACATCATTCATCTGACTCAAAACCTCCTCCTTTTGCGCTCTTGCCTTCTCCTTCTCCTCCTGTAAGGAAGACACACATGGTCACCTGCTGAGGAGCAAATGGTTTACCAAATAAGGGGTGGAGGAAAGAGACAGATACAGTACACAATCCCAGGGTTTTCTTGTCTCAGATCGGCATTCTTTCTATATGGAAAGGAGAAGAAAGGGGTTTCAAATCAGGAACCACAGCAGTACAGAGAACAATCCCAGCCAGTGCAGAGATAGTTTTTACAATACATAGTTTCAACAATTACTGATGTCCTACTTTGGTGAAGAAGGAACAAGCTGAGTCAGCCTTTCCAGAATATCTTCCAGATCTTTCCTAACTACTTAAAGGATATTTCCTAGAAGCAAAAATTCACCGCAGGATGAATGCGGCGTAAAAGATCTACGGTCGGAAGAACTATTGTAGCAGCAGAAATAGAAAGTATCTTTTCAGCCAAAATGGTTCAAATGGAGGAGTGCAACAAAATAAGTAAAGCGTGGGAATTTAAGATGCTTCCTTGCTCTCATATAGTGATGTGGAGTGAAATGTAACAGGTTGCTAGTCACCAAGGTATACTAGGCATCTAGTCTACTTCCTAATAAAATGGAGAAAGTCACAACCAAAGCTACATTTAAAACAATCCTAAGGTTGTGAAAGAACCAAAAGTCAAAGGAAATGCAGCTAAAGATGGGAGATGCCATGTCCTTCTACAGTAGGCACAATAGGGAGCTCTCTTGATTGCTTTCCATCGTGCCCTAGTGCAGGAGACATGCCTTGTTTCAGTCAATTCCTTTGCTGTTTTCAGTCCCAGATAGAGCTCGTTGCGGTTTTAATTGTATGAACTTTAACAGAAAGTGAAACACTAGCTTTCAAACTCACTCAGTCTGATAGGGCTTTTTTTGAGGGAGGGAAGATTGGGCCACTGCTCCTGCACATTGTGCCATGTTCCTTTGCTCTGCACTCTCTCTCTGAGTTTGAGCAACCTCCACTAATGCCTATTCACAGTGCCACTCTATATAGGGGACCATCCAAGCAAGACATCTTGTCTCTGCCATCTGGAAAGCAAGCCAGTCACCTCCTCAATATACAAGATTTCCACTGCTCCAGGCAATAGGAAGCTTTGAGGAAAGTACTGAACAACCTGTTTCCTCTCCATGGCAGCAAATTGTGCTGCTCTAATGAACAGAACAGAAAAATCAATTTCTGTTCAGTACCTTAGTCTCTTCCAACTCTTTATTCTTAGCTTGAATGATCTCTTCAAAATCCTTCTTGCTACGGCTCAGCTCATCCATCAGGGCACGATGCTGTGAAAATATAAATCCAGAGAGATTCTCGTAACTTGCCCCAATGAAACGTACATGCTCCCTACCATCCTGCTCACTCATTGATTTTTGCCATTTTTTTACTGAATCAATGCAACATGAGCCCAACTCCTAGGGGTTTAAGGACTCTAATTACTTCTTTAGATGAGGAACCAGAAGGATCAGTCTTCTATAAGCAAGTAAAATGTATGCCACACAGTAACGCACAACAGGAAAAAACTCAAGCACTAAGCAAACAGACTCACAGTTAAAAAGGGTAATACCTTTATGTAATACATCAATACATGGGTTAATCACTGAATTCAATGTAGGTCAGAAAATACAAACCCTGGTTATCAGAAGTACGTCTCTGGGGAGATATAAATCATACCCCAGTTGTGCCTCACTACACCAGGTAGTGGCATAGGAATTTGAGGGTTAAATCCCAAGAGGTTCCAGGGTTTTCCAGCTCCCAGTGGGAGTGTCTCCTTGGGCTGAGGGTAACCAGGATAGCCCTAGTTAGCTTCTTATCCATACCTCGGGCCTTGTCTACATTAACACTTACTTCTGTATAACTTACATCGCTCAGGGATATGAATAATCCACACCCTGAGAGCTGGTGTGGCCAGCGCTATGCTGGCCAGAGAGCTTCTCCCACCGATATAGCTACCGCCTGTCACAGAGGTGGAGTTATTATGCTGATAGGAGAGCTCTCCCATCAGCAAAGAGCATCTTCACCACACGCACTGCAGCTGCGCCGAAGTAGCGCTTCTACTGTAGACTAGGCCTCAGCCTAATTCGGCTCTGAGCCCAACAAAAAATCTGGGCTCCTTTCAGGAAGGAGGTGCTGCCTGCTTAGACCCCAGGACAAGGAGCAATGGAGACACAAGAGCTGTCCCATTCACATTAATTTACTCTGGTATTTAGACACAAAAACAGATGAACAACGTTCCTTTATTTTGGTCAGGCTAGAAAAAAGATATAAATAAACCTGAAACTCAAGAGGACTCTTTCTACTTAACCTGGGATATTCCTACTGAGTATGTCCAGCTGCATGGACTCCAGCCCCACTGTCCGAATTTTTTGTACTAGTTAAATCAGAATTAAGCAGGATGGAAACTGATTTATGTTCTTTGAAGTCTGACATCTAAATATTGAGATAATAGATTTAAGTATTGTACTGGCACCATCACCATTGTACCTGGGTAATTTCACCACAGACATGGCATGTTTCATAAGCTCCCAATATAAGTTCAACATTTTTTACAAAATCAATGTATTTATTATTTCATTTCTAGGAGTACATGCCCGCTAGTCTTTCTTAACAAATGACTAATTAGAACGTAGATGAGTTAATATCTTTTATTGGACCAATTTCTGTTGGTAAGAAAAACAAACTTTTGAGCTACACAGAGCTCTTTTTCAGAGTCTTGAAAAGACACTGAGGTCTGGTCTACTCTACAGACCTATATCAGTATAACTATGTCGCTGAAGACTGTGAAAAAACCACTCCCCTGAGCGACGTAGTAATACTGACTTAACCCCACATCTAGACAGCGCAGGAGAAGTTCTCACGTCAACATGGCTACTGACTCTCAGGAAGGTGGATTAACTATGCCAGGAGCTCTCCTGTTGGTGTGACAGTGTGTCTGGGGGGGGCAGGAGACAGACAGACAAAAAGGGGTGGTGTGGAGCCTGGTGCCACATATGGGTGCTGGGAGTGTCACAGCTAAATACAAGATGAACAGATAGTTTAGCATAAGTAGTTAGCACATATTCTAAGGACCCATTCAAGGTGAAGTGGCCTGATAACACCCTTTTAGTCATAGAACAAAAAGTGGGTTACAGATTGTTGTAATAAACCATAAATCCAATGTCTTTCTGAACACCATGAACTGGCCACCCAAATACCTGGAGAAAATCTGCTTTAATACAGAAATAAAACCCCCTCCAACCGCACTCTAGTTGTCACCTACCGCCTCACAATGAACCCCATACAGGGTATCAAACAACTACAACCCACACTCGATGGGGACCCCACCCTGAAAGAATTCTTTCCTGAACCCCTTCTTCTGGCCTTCAAACAACCCCCCAGTCTCTCCAAGCTCATCATCAGAAACAAGCTCCCCAGAGACCAGGATGCACCAACTCAAAGCGGCACCAGATCCTGCCACAACAACAGATGGAAAACCTACAGACCTATCTCCGCTACTACAATGATCAACACCTCCACCCCACCCCGACAATACACCTTTCAAGATCTATGAGTCCTGCACGCGCCTATCACAACATGTGGTGTACCTCATCCAGCACACTAACTGCCCCAACAACAACTAGGTGGATGAAATCAGACAACCACTATGCACTTAAAAGAACTCACACAGAAAAATGATAAAAGACAAAACACATCACAAAGCAATCACTCTATATCTGACCGATCAGTCCTCATCCTCCAGGGAAACCTCCACAACACTTTCAAAAGACAAGCCTGGGAGCTTAAATTCCTAACTTCACTTGATACTAAAAATCATGGTCTTAAAGACACTGGACTTTATTACAACAATCTGTAACCATTAATCTCACTTTTTGTCCTATGACTAAAGGGGTGTTAATGGGCCACTTCACCTTGAACATCCCATCAAATATGTGCTAACTACTTATGCTAAACAATCTGTTCTATCTTGTATTTAGCTATGACACTCTCAGGGCATGTCTACACTACAATCTTAAATCGACCTATGTTAGATCAACTTACAGCCATCACAGTAATTACTGCGGTGGCTGATGTCCACACTACCCTCCTTTTGTCAGTGGTGCGCATCCTCCCCAGGAGCTCTTCCAGCAACTGAAGAGGGGCAGTGAGGGGAGGAGGGACTAAGAGCCAGGACCCTCAGCTCCCCACAGCTCCTCACCAGGAGCCCAGCTGTTCCCCGGGATGTCTCATCTCTCCGCTCCCAGCCGGGGGGCAGCCACCCAGGGCTTCTTGCCTCCAGCAGAGAGATCCACACCCAGTCCAGCTGCCATGCTCCCAGTGGGGAGCCAGGACACATGGGGGGGTGGGGAGGAGGAAAGAGGAGCAGCAGGTCTCCCAGTGGGGAGCCCAGGTGGCAGCCCATCTGGGAGCAGAAACCCGGCAGCAGCCCAGCTGGGGAGCCGGGAGCTGCTTTCCTCAATTGGAGCTGTGAAATTGACAAGAACAACAGCCAACAGCAGATAGAAGGAACCCAGGGTCTACAATGACACTCTGTCACCCTAAATACACCAACATAACCCCTATGCCTCTTATGGAGATGAAGTTATTTTGTCAGGCCTTGTCTACACTGCAAAGTTTTGTCGGCAAAAGTTACACCGCTTTAATTAAACTACAGCATTTGCCGACAAAACTTTGTAGCGTAGACAAGGCCTCAGTGTAGTTAGGGCACTTACATCGGCAGGAGCAAGGTTGTAGTGTAGACACTGAGGCCTGGTCTACACTGGCAAGTTTTTTTTGCCAAAAGGCAGCTTTTGGCACTGAAACAGCAGAGGTGTACACACTGCAAACCACTTTTTGTGCCAAAACCCCTCAGTTGCAGCGCTGTAATAAAACCACCCCTAGGAGAGCCATAAGGCTTTTTGCACTGAGGCTCTAGCGCAGGCCTGCACAACATGCGGCCCCGGGGGCTGCATGAGGCCCACGTGGGCTCACTGTGCGGCCCGCACGGGGTGAGTAGGCAAGTGACAGGTGAGGGAGGGGGGCTGAAGGGGCAGACGGGCAGTGGCAGGGGGTGAGGAGGCAAGCCGGGGCGGTTGGGGGCTGAGGAGGCGAGCGGGCAGGCGGGAAGTGGCGGGGGCTGAGTAGGTGAGCCGGAGGGGTGGGGGGGGCTGAGGAGGCGAGTGGGCGGGCAGTGACGGCGAGCAGACAGGCGGGAAGTGGCGGGGCTGAATAGGCGAGCCAGGGAGGTGGGGACTGAGGAGGCGAGCGCGCGGGCAGTGGCAACGAGCGGGCAGGCAGGAAGTGGCGGAGGGTGAGGAGGCGAGCCGGGGGTTGGGGGCTGAGGAGGCGAGTGGTGAGTCGCTGGCTGACCTGTTCTACTGATCTGGTCTGGCTACCATCCCCTCTCCAAGGGTTGAAGCTGTCTGGAGGTGCTGCCTTCCACACCTTCCTCATTCACACCTCATTCATTCAACAGGGCAACTGATTACAAAGGTGGGGGGGAAGATCTTATTCTACTTCTAGCAAAAAGACATTTTTCTTTTACCTTAATTATACTACCTTAGGGGCCCGCTATAACATATTACCAAGGTTCAATACTGCTGTTTCGGCGGGGTGGCGCTGGGGAAGGAGGGTTTGTTTCCGCGGGGCGGGCGGTACTGGCGGGGGGGAGTATTTTAGGGGGGCTGGGCGGTGCTGGGGGGGTGTTGTGTTTCATGGGGGGCTAGGCAGTGCTGGGGGGGCGTTGGTGGGGCCGGGGGGGTTCGGCCCTCAGCTGTTTTCTTTGGAGTAATATGTCCTTCGCCGCTTTACGAGTTGTGCAGGCCTGCTTCAGCGCTTAGTGCCAGTGTGAATGCCTTGATTGCTTTTATCGCTGTGATTGGCCTCTGGTGATGTTCCACAATGACTGCTCTGCTCATTGTTTTGAGCTCCACAGCCCTGCAGGCATGCGCCCCTCCCCTTTAAGCTCCCTTCTATCATTACAGCTACCTAAAGCTACCTAAAGCTTTTAGGTTGTATTTGGATTTTAGTGTATTTTTGCTCTTTTTCCACAGTATTTCTGTTTGCCAATTATCATGGAGTGTGGAACTTGTCACCTGTATCACAGAGACGAAAAGCAGCCACAATCTGTTCTTGAGGGACAGTCCTCGGGCTCCCCGGCCAGTTGCCAGAATAGCAGGCAAAGTTTAGGCATTCCCCACATTACACAGCTGGATCACGCCTAGCTCTGTAGTAAGTTACCTCCTGCAGAACCTGGGCCAGTTGCTCCTTCAAATTCTCTTCCCCTTGCTGCTTCTTCGCTCCCTGAAAAAATAAGACACAAAAGGAGAATTTTGCTGGGGGAAGAAAAACAATTATGGAACCAAACTAAGCAATATAAAGAGGTCAGGAACAGCTAGTCAATTATTTTTGTCAAGATATGATCAAGGTCCAGACTAAAAACAATATAAGTAAATAAAAAGATTTCAGGGTCCATTCATAAGTGTCTGGCAGTCCGGCTTTGGCCTGCGGTCTGCTGACTGGGCTAGAGGAACAGGGAGAAAGAGAAACCCATTTTCTCTCATGCTAGAAACAGATAAATGAAGGAAGTGTCACCAGTGTAAAGCAAACCTAAGAAATATCTCACCTTCAGTGCTCCCCGGGCTCTTGAATGATCAGAGCCATCTAAACTTACACATTATAACTCTTGGCGGACAATATCCTTGAATATCACATATCTGAAACATCTCCAGGTTATTTTAGCTTTAATGGGACTAGAATGTTCACAAGGCAGAGAAAGGGAAGTAATAGGCTGTGAGTGCGGAAACAGAAATGTTTTAATTCTATTTGGGAACACATCTAAAGAGATTAAACTACCACACTACTGTAGACAACTCCCACTGCTGCTTTGGATCCCTCCTCCAGTATGGGCAGAGAGAGAGAATCTCTCTCTTCCTGTATGCAAGGTTTCTACAATTAAGTGTTCAATTATCTAGATCAATAGGTTTTCCTGGCTGTTCCCAATTACTAGGAAGAATGACCAATCCACTTTCAGTTGGATTCTCTCTTGCTTTCAAACATACTTATTAAACTCAAGAACAGAGAGACTGAGAACAGAACTTATAATAAATAATAAGTGGAGATATACCTATCTCCTAGAACTGGAAGGGACCTGGAAAGGTCATTGAGTCCAGCCCTCTGCCTTCACTAGCAGGACCAATTTTTTTTGCCCCAGATTCCTAAGTGGCCCCCTCAAGGATTGAACTCACAACCCTGGGTTTAGCAGGCCAATGCTCAAACCACTAAGCTATCCCTCCCCCACCAGTGAACTATCCCTTTTTTTTTAAAATCTGACGGCTAGTCACATATCCGTATGAATGTGTACAGGCCTGTAAGACTTCCAGAGCGAGCATTTTGTGAAGGAAACCCTATTTACAAGTAAGGAAATGGCCCTTCCTGCATTTTATTCATTAGACAATCTGGATCACTGGAAGTAGCAGTGCCCACTGATTCTCCTGTTTAAATGGGAAAGGGCTTCCAATGCAACTCAGTCTGGACCTGGTAACCTATGTCTAGAGGTAGAAGAGGAGTTCAGTCTCAACGACCCATTCAGTCCTCGTCCTCTCTACAACCACAAGGGAGAACACAGAAACAATATTCATTTCACACAGACCATTCAGCTTTCAGGTGGCAACAATGCTTTTACTATCAATTTGTGCTGAACCTGCCTTTGAGGTTAAACCCCATTACTAATCTCTTACCTAGTCTAGCCCCTCTTGTTTCTACCCATTCTCTAGGTCTGTATGTTTGGAAGTGGCATACTTCTGGAATGGATGATAATGTCTATACAAATGAGCATACCTCCAGAAGCTGCTGCTGCTCCTCATAGAATGTCCTCTCCAGCTGTTCCACCCTCTGCTGTTGATGTTCCTGTTCAGTGCACAACTGGTCCTGCAATTCCCGCAGCTCCTGCTCCATCACTCTGATCTCTTTTTGGCCAGACTTCCTGCTCTTCTTCACTCTCAAAACAGCTGTCTGCTTCTCCTCCACCTTGACTTTCAGCTTCATTATATTTCCCAGGGTTTGCCTCAGCATTTCCAAACCAGTCCAAGACTGTGCCAGACTAGAGGCTTTCTGGTCCTTATGGCTAAGAGATGTAGCTTTCTCAGAATTCATAGGATTACAATACACTGTAGCTTTATCCTCCTCCACGCTTGGTCCAGGAGAAGGTAGCTTGACATCCATGTTTTCTGTTGGCTGTTTGGCCAGTTCTGCCCTCTCACATGATCTACCCAAAGGTTCACTATCACAGGACACTCTGTCCCTTTTAGATCTGGAATTCGAAGGGCCTTCTGCTCCAGATGCCTCTGATTCCTCCAAACTAAGTTTACGTTTAGTTCTTGCACCCTTAGGTTTCCCCATCAGTTGGTCATTCCTCGGGGCTAAAAATGGACTAACTTTCGCCCATTCTTCCTTAATCACTTCATATTCATATTCAGCAGTCTCTTTGTTATCCAAAGGCACTCCTAGTTGAATATGGTCTCTTTCACCTATTGGATAGGCCTTTAATGGATCAAGACGTTCCTTATTCAACCAAACACCATTTAGACTCTGAAAACAAACAGAAATCAGCAAAACTTATCAATGTACATTTAAGGGAACTCCTCCACAAGGTATTTTTGGTTGCTGCAAACACAGCCTACCTTTTCAGAAAGAATGGTGCAAAGACAATTCAACAAATTGTCTAACTAGCTTTTGCACTACCCAAACAACTGAGTCAGTGTCGTTCATGTGTGTGAGAGAGAGACAGAGAGAGAGATTGATTTAGTTATACCACCAGTAAGGATTTCCTTCTATGACTCTTAAGAATAAAATTGATTTAGTCAACCACATGGAAGAAAAAGAAGGAACTGTTTGATGGCCTATGGTGGTTTAAAGAAGAAACAATAGTCTGAAGCTTAATGGGAAGTGCTTGAGCTAGCCCCTAGGAAAGGCTCTGCAACAGAGAGATCAATGAGACACTGGTATGATTGTCAAGAATACTTATTTAGGCATGTCACCACGAGTTCAAAAACAGGCTACAAAGAAAGGAGGATAAAGGGACTAAATTTATACAAAAAGAAAGCAGAGGGGGAAATGTAAACCAGCTCTGTACAAACAGAGAAACACAAAAGGAAGAAGATATACCAGAAGATGTATAACATGTAGCAATGGTTTTATACTGAAAAGAGGGCTATGTTAGATTAGACACCAAGAGAGGAAAAGCTTCCTAACAATAACCATAGAATATTAGGGTTGGAAGAGAGCTCAGGAGGTCATCTAGTACAATCCCCTGCTCAAAGAAGGACCAACACCAACTAAATCATCCCAGCCAGGGCTTTCTCAAGCTGGGCCTTAAAAACCTCTAAGGATGGAGATTTCACCACCTCCCTGGGTAACCCATTCCAGTGCTTCACCACCCTCCTAGTGAAATAGTTTTCCCTAATATCCAACCTAGACCTCCCCCACTGCAACTTGAGACCATTGCTCCTTGTTCTGTCATATCCCACCACAGAGAACAGCCAAGCTCCATCCTCTTTGGAACCCCCCTTTAGGTAGTTGACGGCTGCTATCAAATCCCCCACACACACACACACTCTTCTCTTCTGCAGACTAAATAAACCCAGTTCCCTCAGCCTCCCCTTGTAAGTCATGTGCCCCAGCCCTCCAATCATTTTTGTTGTCCTCCGCTGGACTCTCTCCAATTTGTCCACATCCCTTCTGTAGAGGGGGGGACCAAAACTGTACACAATACTCCAGGTGTGGCCTCACCAGTGCTGAATAGAGGGGAATAATCACTTCCCTCGATCTGCTGGCAATGCTCCCACTAATGCAGCCCAATATGCCGTTGGCCTTCTTGGCACTGCTGACTCATATCCAGCTTCTCATCCACTGTAATCCCCCCGTCCTTTTCTGCAGAACTGCTGCTTAACCAGTCGATCCCAAGCCTGTAGCAGTGCAGGACTCTGCACTTGTCCTTGTTGAACCTCATCAGATTTCTTTTGTCCCAATCCTCCAATTTGTCTAGCTCACGCTGGACCCTATCCCTACCCTCCAACATCTCTCTTTCTCCCCCTCAGTTTAGTGTCATCTGCGAACTTGCTGAGGGTGCAATTCATCCTATCATCCAGATCATTAATAAAGATGTTGAACAAAACCAGCCCCAGGACTGATCCCTGGGTAACTCTGTTTGAAACCAGCTGCCAACTAGATATTGAGCCATTGAGCCAGACAATCTAGCCAGCTTTCTATCCACCTTATAGTCCATTCATCCAATCCATACGTCTTTAACTTGCTGGCAAGAATACTGTGGGAGACCGTATCAAAAGCTTTGCTACAAAATATATCACATCCACCGCTTTCCCCATATCCACAGAGCCAGTTATCTCATCATAGAAGGCAATCAAGTTGGTCAGGCATGACTTGCCCTTGGTGAATCCATGCTGACTGTTCCTGATCACCTTCCTCTCCTCCAAGTGCTTCAAAATGGATTCCTTGAGGACCTGCTCCATGATTTCGCCGGGGACTGAAGTGAAGCTAACCAGTCTGTAGTTCCCCGGGTTCTCCTTCTTCCCTTTTTAAAAGATGGGCACTATATTTCCTATAGTTCCAATTGTCCCGGACCTCCCCCGCTCACTACGAATTTTCAAAGATAATGGCCAGTGGCTCCGCAATCATATCAGCCAACTCCCTCAGCACCCTTGGATGCATTGCATCTGGACCCATGGACTTGTGCATGTCCAGCTTTTCTAAATAGTCCTTAACTTGTTCTTTCATCACTTTCACCTCCTTCCTATACTGTGCTGCCCAGTGCAGCAGTCTGGGAGCTGACCTTGTCTGTGAAGACGGAGGCAAAAAAAGCATTGAGGACTTTGGTTTGTTACACACATCATCTGTCACTACGTTACCTCCCGCATTCAGTAAGGGTCCCCCACTTTCCCTGACCACCTTCTTGTTGCTAACATACCTGTAGAATCCCTTCTTGTTACCCTTCACATCCCTTGCGAGCTGCAACTCCAATTGTGCATAGGCCTTCCTGATTACACCGCTGCATGCTCAAGCAATATTTTTATACTCCTCCCTAAACATCTGTCCAAATTTCCACTTCTTGTAAGTTTCCTTTTTGTGTTTAAGCTCACTGAAGATTTCACTGTTAAGCCAAGCTGGTCGCCTGCCATATTTGCTATTCTTTTGGCACACCGGGATGGTTTGTTCCTGACCCCTCAATAAGGCTTCTTTAAAATACAGCCAGCTCTCCTGGACTCCTTGCCCCCTCATATTAGCCTCCCAGGGGATCCTGCCCATCAGTTCCCTAAGGGAGTCAAAGTCTGCTTTTCTGAAGTCCAGGGTCCGTATTTTGCTACTCTCCTTTCTTCCTTTTGTCAGGATCCTGAGCTCAACCATCTCATGGTCACTGCTGCCTAGGTTGCCACCCACTTCTACTTCCCCTACCAATTCTTCCCTGTTTGTAAGCAGCAGGTCAAGAGGAGCACTGCCCCTAGTTTGTTCCTCCAGCACTTGTACCAGGAAGTTGCCCCCAACTCTCTCCAAAAACTTACTGGATTGTCTGTGCATTGCTATATTGCTCTCCCAATTGAACTGTGCTCAGTACAGACTGTAGGGTCATCAGCAATGGAAGTATCGCAAAGAAATATGATGATAAGCTTGAGGGAATAGTAAAGGTGATAACATGCAGCAGGTGCAGCAAGGGGTTACACCTGATGACTTAGCACAATGGTTTCCAACTACTGCTGCTATATACTTCAGGACTAGAACTTCAGACTTCAGACTAGAACTTCAGACTAGAACTAAGTCTGAAGTTCTAGTCCTGAAGTATATAGCAGCAGTAGTTGGATATGATAGACACTAGTATGATAGACACCTCTATTCCTAGCTTAACAAGGAACCTCTATTGCCACAATGAAAAAGAGGTTGGTATAGCCAATGGTATTCCTGTGGATGACTGGTACTCCCCAGAAACATTGGACACCACAGACTTAGAAAGTCTCTTTCAGCCCCAACTTGTAGGAAACTTTGGAGATCAGTAGTGTAGTATTGTACAAATATTTCAAGGCAACTGACTGCAGGACTCAGCAAGGCCTTTTCCATTCTAATCTACTACAAACCAGCTAAAGGGTGCATTTCAACACTCTCAGAAATTGAATGAGCATACCCTATGACTGAGAAACTATTGAAAGAGAACAAAGTGATGCATCATGATGCAGTTAGATATACAACCTCAACATCCAGATCACCTAGAAGCTCTCAGTTGCCCTAGCCCCAGAACAGGAACTGGAGCTTTGATTCTTCACCTTGTATTTCCTTGCCTTTGTGGACAAAAAGAACAGAGATGGAGCTGCCATCACAGACAACACATTTTACATTTGCTGTTTAAAATTCTTTTGGATGAACAAACAGGAGGGCTCAAGTACAGGAAAGAAAAAATTAATACCTTTTATTTTTAGTTTACTTTTATAGGGATCTGGCCTATTTCTAGTCTATTTTTCAGTCCAAGAAAAGTGTGAAATTTACATGCGAGGAAGGAGAATTACAACTAAAATGGTGAGAAGGTGCATATGAACATATGATTATATTTTGAGGAGGGGGGCGGGGGAGTTTTCATTTAATCTTAAACCATCTCCTCTCCCTTACTGTCTCCAGTGGGTGCATGTAAGTGCACATGTCACTCTGCAATAATTGTAGTAACTGATCTTCTATTCCAAGTACAACACCGCAGCTACCTGGGACTGTGTGCAGGAGACAGAGGGCTGCTGGTAGGGCATGAGGGATCTTTCCATTTAAAATTCACTCCTCTCACTGCATTTCACCTCCAAAATAACTGGAATCTGTTGACTATTAGGGCATGCTGTAGAGCCCATCTCTTTTCCTGGCTCTCAGGGAGGGAGGGATTCTTGGAGCTAGTATTTGTGGATGGGAGATTGGTTATTTTCTGGTTTTACTTTTTCATGTTAAAAATACAAAGCATTTAGAGTCTTGGTTATGCACTTTGTATTGGATGCATCAAAACAAACAAGGTTGAGATTTTAAGAACACTCATTGTATGTCTTCTAGTCCCTCCACCTGTTCTTGGCCTTACAACTGAATCCTTTATAAGTCACGTTGTACTATAGAACATTCCGAATGTTACATCTAACTGGTTTTCACTCAGCTTCCTGACTTTAATAATTTTCCAGCCTGAAAGAAAGCATGGGGAAAGGGACTTGAATCAAAGGGGACAAGCATCTTGCCATTGTCAGCAAATGAAATAGTAGGCATTTTAGTACTTGGATCTCAATTCTTTACTCTAGCCAAATGATGAAGCTGTGTTTCATGTCAACCAATGGAATCAAAAGCCAGTTTCATGATCAGAAAACCATCTCCAACTTTAGTTTATTAAAACTAAATTATAGTTGTGCCACTACAATAACTGGCACTAGTTCGTCATTTAATTAACATTGCAAGAGCACTATCCTTTTTAAGAATGGTTTCAGAGTAGCTGCCGTGTTAGTCTGTATCCGCAAAAAGAACAGGAGTACTTGTGGCACCTTAGAGACTAACAAATTTATTTGAGCATAAGCTTTCATGGGCTACAGCCCACTTCATCGGATGCATAGACTGGAACATACAGGAAGAAGATATTTATACACAGAGAACATGAAAAGGTGGAAGTAGCCAAACCAACTGTAAGAGGCCAATCAACTGAGAGGAGCTATCGTCAGCAGGAGAAAAAAAAACTTTTGAAGTGATAATCAAGATGACCTATCATAGAAGGTGTGAGGATACTTAACATGGGGAAAATATATTAAATTAGTGTAGTGGCCCAACCATTCCCAGTCTCTGTTCAAACCCAAGTTAATTGTATCAAATTTCCATATTAATTCAAGTTCAGCAGTCTCTCTTTGGAGTCTGTTTTTGAAGTTTTTTGGTTGTAAAATTGCCATCTTCAAGTGTGTCACTGAGTGGATAGAGAGGTTGAAGTGTTCTCCCACTGGTTTTTGAATGTTATGATTCCTGATGTCAGATTTGTGTCCATTTATTCTTTTGCATAGAGACTGTCTGGTTTGGCCAATGTATGTCAGCCTTCATAGTTATTCTTTGCACAACAATACAAAGTTCACAGACAGGCTCTCAGGACCAATACTCCCCACAGCACTTCACTATCTGATAGCATCAAAGTGCTCTATTAAAGAGAAGAAGCTAAAAGCAGGAAGTATCCCTTGTAGTCAAATGTGAATAAGCCTGACTCAGCATCCTGGGTCTCAGCTAGGATGAAATTCCAGATTCAGGGTGCCCAACTAGAAGCACATGTTCCCATAGGTCTTTTACCCAAGTTAGACTGTATTACAGCATGACTCAAGGTTACCTGTACTTCCTAACTATGACCCCACAGCTACTCAGACACAGCTCCCAAATGGGAAGTCATCTTCAATATCTCTCAGTGCAATTAAAACACCTTCAATCTCAGTACCTTGTTGTCTGTAACTGTCCACTGGCCTTGTGCATTCTGCTTGAAAACACAGTGGTAACGAGAGATCATCAGTGGGCAGGTTTTTGAGACCAGCTGGTAGGTGAGTCCAAATCCTCGGCCTATAGTTACCTAAAGATAAAAACAGTTTAATAGCCACCATTAGCAACAAATACAGAAAGAGTGATCTATCTGCTTTGGTTCTAAATACAGTAAAATAAACACATGGGATGAATTTGCTTTGTACAGTAGTTTCTACTGGGGTTCAAAGTAGTAAGTTTAACGCTAACCACACACATGCTTACTACTTATAACTTTTACTGAATGTGACATAACTTCATGTTTAAATCCAAGAGTCAAAAGCTAGGGGGAAGCCTTGAAAAAGCCTGAAGCACAATGGTGTTTTAGGAGGGGGGAACATTTGTGTCCATTTAACTGATAAATCTCCTTTAGAAGAGTACTCCAGCAACCAACCCTCTTCTGCCTTCTGGCTAGAACACTTAGTAAAAAGTCTCTGATGAAAGCTTCAGAAAAAATGATGCTAGCATCCTCACATTTTCTTTGTTCAGAACTGTAGTGAGCAACCTTAGAAACTTTAGCTGCATAAAGTCCTTCAGGTTGCTCAAGAACCTACAGAGACATTGATGTATAACAGTATGACTCTCCAGTCTTACTTGAGACACCTAGAATCTCTAACTGAGCTGGAGGTTCAGACACTGAAGGCTCACTTAGAGGAGAATTTTCTTGGTGACTAGGGAGAGCAGTAGTTGTGGTTCCTCTAACTTGGGAGAGGCTGAAGTTTTTTATTGTTCAATCTCTAAGTCAATTTACCAGAGCATTTGAACAGTTTAGTTATTTCCTCCAATCCCTGTGACTCTCACGGGAGTCATTATTTACCTGAAGAGTATGGCATAGCTGAAAGACAGGCATCAATGCAACCTGAAAGTTCATACTGAGAAATGAAAAATACCATTGTGGCCCAATAATTCATGTAAAGGTAACATCACTGATGTACTGTACTTAGGCTTGGTAACAAATGACATTTTGATTAAAAAACTAGAACAATGTAAAATAAATATGGCACGCATTAAAGGGATTAAAAGTTGGCAGATAGGTCTCAAAATGTAATTGTAAATGGAGAATCACAATTAAACAGGTGTTTCTAGTGGGGTCCCACGGGGATTGATTCTTGGCCCTATGCTATTTAACATTTTTATCAATGACCTGGAAGAAACAAAAAATCATCAATAAAGTTTGCAGATGACACTAAAAATGGGGGAGTGGACCGGCCACTGATTCAGAGCAATCTGGACTGACTGGTAAACTGCACACAAGCAAACAATATGTGTTTTAATACAGCTAAACGTAAAGGTATACATCTAGGAACAAACAATGTAGGTCATACTAACAGCCTGGGGGACCTCACCCTATGAAATAGTGATTCTCAAAAAGATTTGTGGGTCAAGGTGGATAATCAGCTGAACATGTGCTCTCGGGGCAACGCTGTCGCCAAAAGGGCTAAAGTGATCCTTTAATGCTGTCATGGGTCTACCCTCACTTGAAACTGGGGGGTTTCAAGGTGAGGACCCGCATGCCACCATTTCAAAGGTCTCACCCCCACTTGGAACTGTTGGGCTCCAATGTGGGGACCTGACTTGGTTTCCTCTAAAAAAAAAAAAAGTTTTTAGATCTAGCTGCCACCACCAATCAAGGAAATGTGATGGATTGGAGACCCTTCCCAAATCAAAGGGAAGCCAAGAGCCCCAACCCAAATCCAGTACTAACACACCCAGAGAACAAAACATTCCCCTCCTTCCTCCCCCTCCCTTTCCTAGAGGAGAGACCTGATTTCAAACTGCTGAAATCAAACAGGAGGGGAACTGTCTCTTCCCCCTCCCTCCCCCCTGAATTTCCACAGAAGAAGGAGAAAAAAAAAAGAAAAGAAAAAGAAAAAATTAAGAAGAAGAAAGAAAATAAAGAATCTCTATGAGATGAGCCCAGCTGGACACTCATATATATATCCTTATCTCTCTCTGGAGAGATCTCTCCCTTTCTTTCTCAGTGAAAGCAAAGTAAGCAAACAGAAAATAGCAAAGCAATTTAAACACACAATTGCAAATAATTGCAAAAACAAAAAAAATTAATAAAGAAATCTAATTAATTAATTAATACTCACTATTTAAACTACTCAACTACTCCAGGAGAACATGACTGGTCTCTTTCTTCTGGAGAGAAAAAAGAAGAAAGAAGACAAAAAAAAAAAAAAAACACAGAAAAAGCTTCCCTCCCACAGAAAATGAAAAATTCTATCTCTGGTCAGGTGGTCAGTCAGTGGGTCAACAGTACTGTATGTTAAAAACCCCTAAATAAAAGATTAACCTTAACTATTACTACAAATACATAAACGGGAATCTCAGGAAGGAGCAGAGATTATTTTACTTCTATATTTGGCACTGGTATGACTGCTGCTGGAATACATGTCCAATTCTGGTGTCCACAATTCAAGAAGGATGTTGATAAATTGGAAAGGATTTAGAAGAAACATGAGAATGATTAAAGGATTCCTTATAATGATAGACTCAAGGAGCTCAATCTATTTAGCTTAACAAAGAGAAGGTAAATGGGTGACTTGATTACAGCCTGTAAGTACCTACATGGAAAACAAATATTTAATAATAGGCTCTTCAGTCTACCACAGAGGTTCTCAAATAGGGAGGGGGAGAATTATTTTGGGGAAGTTCTATGGCCTGTGTTATACAGGAGATCAGACTAGATTACAATGGTCCCTTCTGGACTTGGAATCTATGAAAGAACAGCATTTCACATGTTTACCAAACAATCCAGAATTGTGCAAAGTCACATGATCTTCAAGGAAGTGAAAACTTACACTTGCATACATCAGTATTGGTCATGTCATTTTCAAGGCCTTGAGTACTACTCCAACATAAATTCCTCAACCAGCATCCACTTCGTATTAGTCATTTCTGATGATTGTACAGTAACTCCTCACTTAAAGTCATCCCGGTTAACGTTGTTTTGTTGTTACCTTGCTGATCAATTAGGGAACATGCTCGTTTAAAGTTGTGTAATGCTCCCTTATAAAGTCGTTTGGCAGCTGCCTGCTTTGTCTACTGCCTGCAGGAAGAGCAGCCCTTGCAGCTAGCTGGTGGGGGCTTGGAACCAGGGTGGACCAGCAGCCTCCTATCAGCTCCCTGCCCCCATAAGTTCCCTATGCAGCAGCTGCCCGCAGTTCAGCTGTGTCTCTCCCACCACTGCCATGTGCTGCTCCTGCCCTCTGCCTTGGAGCTGCTCCCAGAGACTCCTGCTTGCTGTGCGGGGGGGGGCAGGAAGGGAAGGAAGAGGGGGGCTAATGTCAGGGTGTCCCCCTCCCTCCTGCACTCTGCTTACCCCATCTTCCATAGAGCAGGGGGGACACACCAGGGCTTAAGACAGAGGGAGCTTGCAGCAGCTGCCTTCTCAGCAAGCTGATCTAATTAACAAGGCAGTGTACTTAAGGGAAATGCACATATCTCCCTCCACTCCTGCTGCCTTGTGTAGAAAGAAAGTTAACCCTTGAGAGCTCAGCCAATAGCTAGTGTGTGTAAAAGTAAAAATTTCCCTGGAACCTAACCCTCTCATTTACATTAATACTTATGGAGAAATTGGATTTGCTTAACATCATTTCGCTTAAAGTCGCATTTTTCAGGAACATAACTACAGCGTTAAGTGAGGAGTTACTGTACCCTTTTTAGCTTCTGTAAGGTACAGATCAGAAAGACTAATTTTTAAAGGGGATTCTCATCTGTTTCTTACGATAGAAATTCATGTCTTGTTAATCCTGATTTTCTAGCATTGAGAGGGGAAATTAACTCACTGCTTAAAGCAGTATTTTGTTTTTTTATTCCATTCTGTTTAATATATATCTGGTAAACAGCAGGGTGAAAGGAATCTGTCAGAATTTCAGCACCCTGTTCCTTCAATTAAAGACCGAGAAAGCCCCCACTCCAGTTCACTGAATCTCTGAAGAAAAAAAATTCTATTTCCCCTCCATCACCAGCCACAAACATTTTAGGCCTTTTCTATGTCCAAGAGGCAACAAAAGGTCACAAACTCTCTGTTAGGACTCTAACACCTGGCAGGACCTGTAACACCTCTGGAGAAGACTTTCACTCATTCAGAGGACTATTATACAAGCAACTCTGAGAAAGCTGCCACCACTCTGCCAAGATTTCCACACACTGTCATAGGCAGCAAAGAGACCCTCCACCTGTAAAGCAGGGCTGGCTTCCTGCAGAGAGTGGGAGCAGCTTGCACTCAGCCCTGCCCACTAGACCTCGCCCGCTGCCCCCCGCCCAGACAAGGGCTGGAATGGAAACCAACCAACCCTCATCCCATACTAGAGGGCTGCTGCCTCATCTACAGCAGTGGTTCTCAACCAGGGATACACATAGCCCTAGGGGTACATCAGGTCATCTAGATATTTGTCTAGTTCTACAACAGGCTATACAAAAAGCATTAGCGAAATCAGGACAACATAAAATTTCACACGACTTGTTTATACTGCTCTATATACTATACACTGAAATGTAAGTACAATATTTAAATTCCAGTCTATTTATTTCATAATTATACGGTAAAAATGAGAAATTAAGCAATTTTTTCAGTACTAGTGTGCTATGACACTTTTGTATTTTTATGTCTGATTCTGTAAGCAAGTAGTTTTTAAGTGAGGTGAAACTTGGAGTAAGCAAGACAAATCAGACTCCTGCAAAGGGTACAGTAGTCTGGAAATTTGAGAATCACTGGTCTGCAGGGCTCAGGGCCCATTTCAACAGTGGCTTTGGGGCACCTGGGAAACACTAGGAAGCCCTCAGCCCAACATCAACTCACTGCCACCTCCCCCACCGCCAGCCCACAGACCCCTCCCTGCCCCTGCTCATCCCTCACCACCAACCCCTTCCTCCTGCTCATCACCTCCCTGTTCCTCCCCCGCCACCAGCCCCCCAACCCTTCCCTCCGCTCATCACCTCTCCACCCCCCACCTCACCTCCCCGGCCCGCCCCACTCATCACATCCCCACCACCAGCCCAGACCCTTCCCCTGCTCATCCCTCACCGCTCCTCCCCAGCCCCCGCTCATCATCCCCGCCCTCCCCACCACCAGCCACCTCCCCGCTCATCACCTCCCCGCCAGCCACCTCCCCGCTCATCTCCTCCCCGCCACTAGCCCCCCCGCTCATCATCTCCCAGCCCCCTGCCCTACAGGTCCCGCCCCCCGCCTCACCTCGCTGCCGCTCTCCAGCAGGAGCCACTGGCCGCTCATCCCCACTCGCCTGAGGCACCAGGTCCGGCCGGAGCCCCCCGCGGGCGAGGGGCCGCCGCGCTCCGCCATCCCGCTTGCACCGTCCGGCCTTGGCAGCAGGCAGGAGCAATCGCTAGAGGGGACGATGGCACCATCCAACTCCGGGCGGCAGGACACTCGCTTGCCTCCGTCACCCACAACAAAGATGGCACCAAACCCACAGCGCCTGCGCGGGCGCAGCAGCCCAGTCAATCGATGCCAGAGCCGTAACTCTAAGGGGCAGACTCTATTCTGCGCGTGCTCAGAACTCAGCGGCGAGCCCCGCCCGTCCATCTATTGCTCTGTGCTTCGCTCCTCCAGCCCCGGGACTGTTGTTGCAGGCTGCTGCGTGGACTCAAGTTAGGGCCAGTTACTGCTCCCACAGGTTGCAGGCAGGGGTCAGTGATGCTCAAACCATAGCTACCCAGGCCTGGCTCCTGGCATGTCGTGCTCCCCAGGGCACAGGATTTGGATCCCAACCCTACAGTGCTCACCCTCTTGGCCATGATGCCAATGAACTGAGCTGGAAGAAACCAGCAGATCTCCAACCCCCATCGTGTGTTTATGAGAGGAAGCTGCATGGCTCTCCCCCCACCGCCACCACTGCACTGTCATGTGTACCCACCGTGCTGACCCAAGCCCAGCAGAATAGGCCCACGGACCGTACCGGCAGTACTGTAAACTCAGGTAAGAGCTTCACATGTGAAAGCCTAATCACCCCTTGCACAGAGGGTTGTCAGTACACAAACAACCTGAAGAACGATACAGACGTCAAACATGTTCTCTGATCTTTTCAATTTATGGGACTCAAGAGGTATTACCTGTAACATAGTAGGTATACAACTTTGACACAGAAACATGATTTTTTCCAGGTTGTAATCTTGCCTTATTTGCTGTTGCCAACTCTTCTGATTTTATCACAACTGACACAAAATTTTGGTGTCTTTCTGAAAATGTCAGCTCTTGGAAGCAAGGAATTAATTGAGAATCTCACCTTTCATTTAAAAAAAAAGTTTCTGCCCTAGTAGGAAAAAAAAAAGCCTGAAAACAAGGCCTGAAGGTATCCTGAAGTCTTCAAGAACCAAAAGGCAAAGAAAAAGACCCTGACATTTTTTTTTTTAAATATCATGATTTTTGTGGGCCTGATTCATGACTTGTATACTCGGGGTTAGCAATACTGATTATTATTGGAGATGTGGAAAGCGTTGTCCAAAACAAAAGAAACCTTGGCCCCAGCATGCTGAAGTTAATAAATATATGATGCACAGGGCCCCAAATCGGTGGAACTGAACAACAGGCTAGAGGAGAAGTAAGACCCACCAGCTGACAAGCAGTCAGAGAGGAGGCAGGTGGACAATGTTCAAGGGTCCAGTTTCATCAGAGAGAGGAACTAGGGTTGCCAACCCTCCCAGTTTCATCCCAGAATCAGGCCCTATCTCCCAGAGGCTACTGACACCAACCCGGGAGATTTTAGGACGCTAAAAGTCCGGCAGCGTAGTGTGGCTAAGGCAGGCTCCCTGCCTGCCCTGGCCCCACACCACTCCCAGAAGCAGCCAGCACATACCTGTGGCCCCTGGTGGGAGACAGGGGGTCTCTGTGTGCTGCCTGTGTCCTGAGTGCGAACTCCACAGCTCCCATTGGCCGGGAACTGGTGCCAATGGGAGCTGCAGGGACAGCGCTTGCAGCATGGGTAGCGCCTTCTGTTCCCCCTTTACCACCTCCACCCCCAGGAGCCACAGGCTGCTTCCAGGAACAGTGCAGGGACAGGGCAGGCAGCGAGCCTGTCTTAGCCCCACTACACTGCCAGTTGGGAGCCACCCCAAGTAAGCACCTCCTGGCTGGAGCCTGCACCCTGAACCCCCTTCTGCACCCCAACCCCCTGCCCCAGTACTGAGCCCCCTCCCACACCCTGCACCCCTCCTGCACCTGCATCTCCTGCCCCAGCCCTGAGCCCCCTCCAGCACCCAAACTCCCTCCCACACTTTGCACCCCACACCCCTCCTGCACCCCAACCCCCTGCCCTAGGCTCAGCCAAGAGTCCTCTCCCCCACTCCAAACCCCTCAGCCCCAGCCCAGAGCCCGCACATCCCAATCCCGTCCCAGCCCAGTGAAAGAGAGTGAGGGAGAGTGAGTGACTGAGGAAGGGGGATGGAGTGAGTGGGCTGGGGCCTCATAAAAGGGGCGGGGCAGGTCCAGGAGCAGAGCAAGGGTTTGTGTGATTACACAGTTGGCAAACC
The DNA here is from genome assembly GCF_016161935.1 of Mauremys reevesii. NCBI lineage: Eukaryota > Metazoa > Chordata > Testudines > Geoemydidae > Mauremys > Mauremys reevesii. The sequence continues at coordinate 63,624,877 of NC_052625.1, forward strand.
TAAGGGGAACTGTCACTGAAGACAAAAAGGAAATGGGCCAGTAACTAGGGTTTATGTAACACTCCCCACTCCTGCCACAACCTCCCCAGAAAAGCCGCATGTGCTCCGCACTGCTACTTGGCCACCAGCTGGTGCAGCGGACGGGAGCACCGAGCTCTGCAGAGGGTGGCCCAAGCCGAGCTCGCTCCCCCAACCCGGAGCAGCCGGGTGTATTGGCGCCACGTCCTCGGAGGCCGTTTCAGGTGGGCTTGTAAAAGCGCAGAGCCTGTTGGGAGGATGAACTCTGGACACCCCCTGCAGCTCCCCGATCCCATCAGCCCCCGCGGCAGGGAGGTCTCTCTTGCTGCCGCCTCGCTCGTTGAATGGTTTCCCTCTGACGAAGCGAAGCCGGGCCCGGGCTTCAGGAGTTCCGCCCACAGTTAAGATGGCCGCGGCAGGCCATGTGCGGGGGCTGCTCCGGGTCCCTCCGGGTTGGCGCTGCGGCCCCTACCGGGCTCGCTCCGCTGCTGCCTGCCCCCCGGCCGGGCAGGTCCGCCAGGCCTTTCTCCGCTTTTTCCAGGAGCAGCACGGACACCGGCTGGTGCCCTCGGCCCCGGTGCGGCCCCGCGGGGACCCCGGGCTCCTCTTTGTCAACGCGGGCATGAACCAGGTGGGGCGGGTCCCGGGAGCGGGCGCTGCCTGAGCCTGCAGACAGGCGGCTCCATGGGGCTGACGCAGCCACCGCCCCGGGTTCCCGGGTGTAGCTGCTGCGCCGTGCCCGAGCTCCTGGCAGCCTCCCCGAGCCCCGGGGCTGCCTGACACTGGCCCGAGCCGCGATCATCTCGCAACCGCATCTTCGCTGCCAGGGGAGCTCTTAGCAGCCCCAGAGCTGTAGTCCCTGGTGTCCTGCCCCCCCCCCCCCACAACCCCCTCCCGAGTGCTGTGGCCAGCCAGTGTTTGGTAAATCTTTCAAGCGCTGGTGTAGTTACCCATCCCTAGCTATCAGGGTGGTAGCCGTGTTGATCTGTACCCACAAAAACAAGGAGTCCGCTGGCATCTTAAAGGCTAACAGATTTATTTGGGCGTAAGCTGTCATGGGTAAAAAACCCACTTCAGATTCATCCTTAGCTGTGAGGGTGGCATACTGCATTGGGGCAAAGGGCTACAGCCGCTCCTCTGGGCAGCACCCATGGATCCATTGTGCATGTAGTTCACCCCATTGCATCTCTCTGTAATAAAAAATAGCAGCATAGCGGCTAGGTGCCTCACTGTCATTGCAGGGAACACCGCTGTGAGGCAGGAGAGGGCTGTCCCTGCCTGACTGATTAAGTGATTTGTTCAAGGTCTCACACAAAGTCTGTGTCTGAGTTGGGAATTGAATCCAGGTCTCTTGGGTCCCAGATCAGTGCCTGGATCACTAGCCCATCCTTATAAAAAAAAAAAAACAGGAGTACTTGTGGCACCTTAAAGACTAACAAATTTATTTTAGCATGAGCTTTCGTGAGCTAAAGCTCACTTCTTCGGATGCATAGAATGGAACACACAGACAGGAGATATTTATACATACAGAGAACATGAAAAGGTGGAAGTATGCATACCAACAGGCAGAGTCTAATCAATTGAGATGAGCTATCGTTAGCAGGAGGAAAAAAAAACTTTTTGAAGTGATAATTAAGATGGCCCATAGAAGGTGTGAGGAGAACTTAACATAGGGAAATAGATTCAATTGGTGTAATGACCCAACCATTCCCAGTCTTTGTTTAGACCACAGTTAATAGTATCTAGTTTGCATATTAATTCAAGTTCAGCAGTCTCTCTTTGGAGTCTGTTTTTGAAGTTTTTTTGTTGCAAAATTGCCACCTTCAAGTCTGTCACTGAGTGGTTAGAAAGGTTGAAGTGTTCTCCCACTGGTTTTTGAATGTTATGATTCCTGATGTCAGATTTGTGTCCATTTATTCTTTTGCGTAGAGACTGTCCGGTTTGGCCAATGTACATGGCAGAGGGGCATTGCTGGCACATGATGGCATATATCACGTTGGTAGATGTGCAGGTGTACGAGCCCCTGATGGTGTGTCTGATGTGATTAGGTCCTGTGATGGTGTCACTTGAATGGATATGTGGACAGAGCTGGCATCGGGCTTTATTGCAAGGATAGGTTCCTGGGTTAGTGTTTATGTTGTATGGTGTGCGGTTGCTGGTGAGTATTTGCTTCAGGTTGGGAGGCTGTCTATAAGCGAGGACTGGCCTGTCTCCCAAGATCTGTGAGAGTGAGGGATCGTCTTTAAGGATAGGTTGTAAATCTTTGATGATGCACTGGAGAGGTTTTAGTTGGGGGCTGTAGGTGATGGCTAGTGGTGTTCTGATATTTTCTTTTTTAGGCCTGTCCTGTAGTAGGTGGCTTCTGGGTACTCTTCTGGCTCTGTCAATCTGTTTTTTCACTTCAGCAGGTGGGTATTGTAGGTTTAAGAATGCTTGATAGAGATCTTGTAGGTGTTTATCTCTGTCCGAGGGATTGGAGCAAATACGGTTGTATCTTAGAGCTTGGCTGTAGACAATGGATCGTGTGGTGTGTCCGGGATGGAAGCTGGAGGCATGTAAGTAAGTATAGCGGTCAGTGGGTTTCCGGTATAGGGTGGTATTTATGTGACCATCGTTTATTAGCACAGTAGTGTCTAGGAAATGGACCGCTTGTGTGGATTGGTCTAGGCTGAGGTTGATGGTGGGATGGAAATTGTTAAAATCTCGGTGGAATTCCTCGAGGGCATCCTTATGTTTGTCTGCCATGTGGACCGATGCAATATGCAGTGCTTAGTCTCCCATTAGAGTTGAAAATTCGCTTCACAACGCCTTTTGAAGTTTTCCACCTTGGACTGAGAATGAAACCTTTGGAATGTTTTCCACAAACATGGAATGTGTTTGGGAGAAGGAGGAGGGGGCCTGTGGGAGACTCAGGTTCAAGTCCTGCTCTGCCTTGATTTGGGATGAAAAACTCTGCTTTCTGAATGAGCAACTTGAACCTGAGTCTCCTACCTTCTAGGCCAGTGCACTAACCACACGGCCACATGCATCCAACGAAGTGGTTATTCACCCACGAAAGCTCATGCTCTTAGTCTATAAGGTGCCACAGGACTCTTTGCTGCTTTTACAGCCAAAGAGTGTCTCTCAAGCCTTTCTGACATATTTCATGGAAACAGATGCATCTCTGTGAAACTGTATGAAAATGGTGTGATTTTCTTTGTGTTCCCTTTTAGTTCAAGCCCATTTTCCTGGGCACAGCACATCCCCGAAGTGAACTGGCACAGTACCAGCGTGTGGTGAACAGCCAGAAATGCGTGCGTGCTGGCGGGAAGCACAATGATTTGGATGATGTGGGCCGAGATGTTTACCACCACACCTTCTTTGAGATGCTGGGGAACTGGTCCTTTGGGGATTACTTCAAAGTGAGACACTAGAGCATGAGCTCCTTAGGGCAGGGATCAGGTCTTGCTGTAAAGTATCAAGTGCACCCTGTGGCACTGTACCAGACATGTTCTTTCAGCTGCGCTGATGAGCTTGGGATTTTTTTTGCTGCAAGTTCCCTGATTTAAACCGAAGGTTCCTAACCATAATCAGCAGAGCATATGCTGTCATTCTGTGGAGAGTTTGCTCATCTGGAGGGGCTGGCTGATTTTCCAGCTGCCAAATCACACTAAAAGAAGCTACCAATACGTTAAATATTTAGCTAATTCTTCCATGAAAGTGGCAATTTGTGTAGTTGTCATAAAAATGGTGTGTGATGGCAAATGGAGTGGCAGGGGATGGGGATGGGGATGGGTGACATCAAATGGGAGGGAAGGTTTCCATGAAATAATCTCTGGTTTAAAATATGATCCATATTAGGAAAAGGTTTGCTGACCTCCCTGGTTTAAACAATGCATCTCCGAAGGGAACCCTGAATTGGATGCTTACCCCTAGGACCGGGGTTCTCAAACTGTGGGTCGGGACCCCAGTCGGCCACGACCCCATTTGAATGGGGTTGCCAAGGCTGTTGTCGGCCATGGGCCCCAGCAAGTCTGAAGCCCAAGCCCCACTGCCCAGGGCAGAAGCTCTTGGGCTTCAGCTTTTGCACCCCTGCCCAGGGCAGCAGGGCTCGGTCTTCAGTCCCCCCTCCTGGGGTGTGTAGTAATTTTTGTTGTCAGAAGAGAATCATGATGCAGTGAAGTTTGAGAATCTCTGCTCTAGGAATTAGCCAAAGAAAATGGTGCCAGCTTCAGATGATTTGAACTAAGAAACGCATGATACATGGAACGGGCTATGGAGTCTGTGACCCAAATTGGGGTAGAGATTGCAGCCTAATTCCTGGGGAACAGACATCCATACTTCAAATGTCACTGTGACAGTGATAATTTCCCCCTTGTTGACTTACTCATCAAGACTGTCCCCATTTCAAGAGGGTACCACTCACAGTGCTCCGCCTATTGGACAGGCCATCCTGGGATACTCAGGTCACCAGTAAGAAGGTCATAACTTGCCTTACTTAGATACCTGAAGGCCTGCCTTAGTGGCCTAGCCCCTTAACGCTCTGTGATACACTATGGAATGGCAAAGGGAGAGTGCAGCCAAGACTAGCTTCTTGAGTGTATGATTCACTTTCCTTCTACCCCTAATGCTTAAGTTGGAGTTTCTCACCGGGGTGCTCCTGAATAGCTGTGCTCTCCTTTGTTTTTCCTCACTCCATTCAGGAGGAAGCATGTGGCATGGCATGGGAGCTCCTAACACAGATCTATGAGATCCCAAAAGACCATCTCTACATCACCTATTTTGGAGGAGATGCCTCACTGGGTTTGAGCCCAGATGAGGAAAGCAGGGACATATGGCTCAGCCTAGGGTAAGTGTGTGTGAGAAGTGGGACAGGAGTGTCATGGGCAGAGATGGGAGATGCAAGTTCACTCACCTGCCCTTTAGCTGTTGGATACAGGTGTGGAAGCGAAAAGGATCCATTGGTTCTTTGACTTTCTTATTTGAGTCCAGTTCAGTTGGATTGTTATGAATTCAGTAGTGGCCCGACAGCCCTGAGATGTCTTACCCCTAGATTGCCACTTCAAATGCAGCTGTGGTTAGTCAAAGTGATTACTGTCTGGCCGGTGTGAAATGAGACCGGTGGTCTCAGTCCTGTCCTTAGTAAAGATGTCCACACAATTCCACTACCACAGTCGATGGTACAGTAGAACCTCAAAGATATGAACACCAGAGTTACAGACTTACTGGTCAACAGGGCACCTTCTGGAACCAGAAGTAATCAGGCTGGAATGGAGACAGACACACAAAAGCAAATACTTTACTGCCATGTCCGCGGGCTGCTTTGGGTCCCCCCAGGTTGGCGCTGCAAGGTAAGGGGAGGATCAGGACTCTGGGCAAGGGGTGGGGCTCAGGGCTTCAGCCCTGTGGGGAGTGCCGGGGCTCCTTTCCCCACTTCAGCCCCGTGGGGGGTGCCAGAGCTCAGGGCTTTATCTATGAGGGGAGAACCAGTCTCATCCCCAGCTCTTCCCCTGTAGCTAAAGCCCCAAGCCCCAGCACACCTCACGGGGCTAAAACTGGGAATGGAGCCGTGGGGCTGAAGCCCCGAACCCCAGTGCTCCCCCCAGATCTAAAGGCCTGAGCCCTGGTGCTCCCAAGAGTCAGAAGCCTCCCCTGCTCCCCATGGCTGCAGCCCCAACCCCCCCCCCCCCCCGCCACATTGGCTGAAGCCAGTAACTTTTGACAGCAGTAGCCTCTTCTGCAGGTGCAGAGATAATATTTTCTTCGTTTCAGTTTATTCAAGTAGCTCAGTTCAATGACTAATACATTGATTTCTTAACTTTCAGCTGGGAGTTGAAAAAGCAGGGAAGCTTGTTTTCCTCTTCCAATATACTAAAAACTAGGTATGAGAGGATGAGATCTACTAGTTCTAAAATCCTGAAGGACATAGTGACCTGAAACAATCAGTTAAATTCACTAACTACAAATAATACTCCCTTTGTTTAGTAAATCAGTTAGTTTTTAAATGAAAAACATGTTTTGATAAACTTTTTGATACATAACAAAAAAGTATCCAGCACATTTGTTTTCAATCAAAAACATTAAAATGCTGTTTTTGTGCATTAATAATTGAATTTGAATTTCCATCCAAATTGAGCTTGACACACATCACAAGTAAAAAAATAATTTTCATATTGTATATAAAAAAATGCGACAGGCATCATTTTCTACAATAATAAAGACATTTTTAAATTAAGAATCTGAATGTGCATACATTAAGATATGCACATATATTTAACCAATTACATAAGTATAATGGATCCTCCAGGTTAGCCAAAAGAAGCACCGGATATAGCGTAAAGGCTATATTAAGTTGCAGATCAACATGTTTTAAAGGTTACCAACAATGAGAATCAGCCTTTCTTTAGGAAAATAACTTAAAAAGTACAAATGCAAAACAAAATTAAAATCGATGATTTAAGTTTAAATCAAGGTTTTCTACTTGCTGATAAAAATTGATGATTTAAATCAATCCACCCTACTCCAGGGCAGGGAAGAAGCTTGTTGGTGGGAAGTGCTGGTGTGTGTGGGTCGCTTGTACAACAAGGCAGCAGCACATGTCCTTTGGCCCTATGCCTTTCTCTCTCTAGCCCTATTCAGCACCTTTCAGATCTTGACTCTTGGAGTTTGCTCCAATGAAGGAAACTGATCGATTGACCCAGTGGAAGAAGAAGCATCTTCCACATCAGCTTGTGCCAAAGTGAGTCTGTTGGCCAAGTTCAGCAGTGAGCAGGGTGCCCTGTGCTGTGACTCAGTTTGTTTCTGCTCAGTGGCCATTGTTGGAATAGAATGTCATTAATTTAGGAGAAAAGGGTGGGGAGGCTAATTCAGCTCCCTATGAGTAGAAGCAAGTTAACCCTATAGAGTTTGGAAGGTGAGATGGCGATACAGTCAGAGAGAGAATCCCCCCAGACTCCTCTCCCTGACCCCTGGTAGCCTGTGGCTCATGCACTCTGAAGGGAACAATCTGCTACCCCAGCCCTGTCAACTAGGCTGCTTTCCTTTTTAGGGTGCCTCCCAGTCACGTGCTTCCTTTCCCACTGAGGGAAAACTTCTGGGAGATGGGTGAGACGGGCCCTTGTGGCCCCTGCACCGAGATCCACTACGACCATGTGGGTGGCGGCAGGCACGCGGCAGGACTGGTGAACCAGGACAGCCCTGATGTGGTGGAGATCTGGAACCTGGTCTTCATGCAGTACAGCAGGTACTAGGCTGCTGGGGGCTGCCCCAGAGGCTCATTTCCATAGTATGAGACTTGTACCTCACTAAAGACATTTATGTTCAAGGAGTCCCTGCTCCTCGCTAGCAGATGGCAGCACACAGGGCAAGGAGGAGCCTTTCTCTAGCTCCCCACTGCTCTCCTCTGGCCTGACCGGTGTCCCCTCTTCCCCTGCTGCTTTTTCCATCTCTGCCTTGTCTCACAGACCTCCCCTGTCCTGCTGTTGCTCCTGTTTGTCATGTCCTGGGGGTTGCCCCCTTTTGCTGTGTAGCTGCACCTGTTGAGTCACCTCTATGCCCCTTCCTGCACGCTGCCCCGCTGCTTCCATCTCCAGTCTCTGTCCCCTCCCAACCCCACCAAGATCAGCACTTGGCCTCAGACTAACTTTTGCTTCTCTGGCTTGTGTTTTGGATGGGGGCTGGTGTGTTGCCAGAGAGGCTGATGGGAGTCTGCGTCCATTGCCCCAGCACCACGTGGACACGGGGATGGGCCTAGAAAGGCTGGTGACAGTTCTGCAGAGCAAACGCTCTAACTACGACACAGACCTCTTCACCCCCATCCTGGATGCCATCCACAAGGTGATGATCAGCTGCTAGGGGGTCACAGCTGAGCCTAAAGCACTTCCCACTCTGTGTGTGTGTGTGTGTGTGTGTGTGTGTGTGTGTGTGTGTGTGTGTGTGTGTAGAGGTTACTTGCTGAGCACTGAATTGCAGCCCCCTCTGGGGTGGGACGTAGCAGCTGTCAAACAATACACAGCAATGCTGCACCGCAGCTTAGGACAGGACGTGTGTCCAGTTTTGAAGAACAATGGGAGTTTAGGGAGACAGGAGAGAATTCCCAGGTTGGAATTTAACCCAGGACATCAGAGTTGATAACCCATGTTACAAGTGGCCTCGGATTTTAATTGTCCCAAGTGGCCAGAGCCTGGGTTTCACGATGCCTCTGACGTACATGAGCCCTGGTCTCTCACGTACCAGATAGGTGTTAATGGGGTGCACTTGGCATGCAGGGCAGACTGGCATGAGTGTGGGAAGAGAATTGGACACATACCTGGCATTAGGAGACAGGAACCTCCCAGGGGTCAGCCCTGAGAACACCCACCCAGAGCAACATTACGCAGAGTTTATGGCCAAATGCCTTTTGGAGCAGCTGTGCCATTCAGAGCTGGGTGCCTCCACTAAAACATCTCCTTTTCTATCCCCACCCCTCCACAGGGCTGCGGGGGGCCGGGGTACCAGGGCCTGGTGGGGGAGGCCGATGTCGGGTCTGTGAACATGGCCTACCGCGTGGTGGCGGATCACGTGCGCACCCTGTCTGTGTGCATTGCCGACGGCGTGTATCCCGGCATGTCCGGGGCCGAGTAAGGATGCATGATAATGGGGGGAGGGGAGGAGAGTACAAGCAGCAGTAGAGTGGATGGAGGGGGAGTGGGTGAGTTGAGTGGAGTGAGGTGGAGGTGAGAGAGAATAGAGGGGATACAGGACAGGAGGGGCATGGAGAAACCGGTGTGGTTATGCAGGGTTGGCCCTTTAGGGATCATATAGAATAAGTGTGAGGTTGGGGAAGCTGGTGTGGGCAGGGCAAGGGGAGCTGGCGTTTGGGTTTGTGTGTGGGAATATGGGTGGAGAAGGCAGAGTTGGTTTGTGCGTGTGGGGAGACCTGGGCAGGGTGGGGAGTTGGCTTTGTGTGCAGGGATCTGGGCAGAAGGAGTGAGCTGATTTGGGTAAGGGAATGGGTAGAGAGGAGGGAGCTGGCTTGTGAGTGGGTCATGCAGGGGACTGGGCAAGGAAGGGGAGCTAGTTGGGACTACTCATATGGCTGTCTTAGGAATCCTCCCCGTCTGCAGGCTGGTGCTGCGCCGCATCCTGCGCAGGGCTGTCCGGTTCTGCTCTGAAGTTCTCCATGCTCCGCCCGGGTTCCTGGCCAGCTTGGTTCCTGCCGTGGTGGAAGTTCTGGTAAGTATAAAGGGCTCTTCTTGTGAGGAGGGAGATTTGCTTATCAGCCAGGGTCTCATGCAGCCATATATTTCTCAGCTGGAGCAGTTTCTCTTGCCAGTGCTTGTGCCAGAAGACTATATCCAGTGGTGATTTCTGACTCTGTGAGATGTTTATCCCAATGACACTCAGCCTTCTTATTTCTATAGACTCAGGGCCCATTGTGATAAACAATACGTTCAGCACAAGCATGATGCGTGAGTGTGAAAGAAGAGAGATGGGCTGCCAGCATAGACACTTCTCTAGTGTGGTGGTTCCCAAACTGGTCTCTGGAAAGCTGAATGGTCATATGGTGCTTGCTCTCCTCCCTTTTGTTTCTTCCTGCTAAATCCTATGAAAAGAAACTAAAAATACATTGAATATTTTCCTAATGTTACATTTGCACATAAGCATTTACTGGAGTTGCCACAGATATGTCATGCAACAGCAAATGGGAGGAGAGGTGGAATCCATGCAACATCAAAGGGCTGGAGAGGTGGCTGTGAAACAGTAGCTATTAATCAAAGTGTGATTCCCACTCTAGGAAAATGTATTTGAGGCTGTGCATTGGTGCTGTCATTCTCCTCTTCCACCAAAGAAACACTGCCTCTGTACCAGTCGAACCTGCCACTCAGAGTCACAAAGAAGTCCAGAGAGTATCAATTAATTAAGATTTGTTCTGTCTGGGATGCAAGGTGTGAAGTGGTTAAACCAGGGGATTTGGAGGTGGAACAAGTGGTTCTATTCCTGGCTCTGCTGTTGACAATGTCTGCATGTGAGCAAGTCATTGCCTCACTGTGTGCCTCAGTTTCCCCAACTGTAAAATGGGGGCTAGCACTTATCTTATAGGGAGGCGAGACGCTTCTTTAATACTTGCAGAGGGCTTTGAGAGCCTCAGATGAAGGTGCAGTAGATATGCAGAGGCATCTGACTAGCCCAGACCCATCCCTGAGATGGGGCCATTTGGGAGAGGGCCAATGCAAAGGCTTTATTGGGTGGGGCTCAGACTGGCCCGTGTCCCCAGGTAGGGAGGAGTGGTTGTTGTACTGACACTGCGTACAGCTATTTCCTGATGCTCAGTGAAATTTGCTCTGCAGGGAGATGCCTATCCGGAGCTGAGGAAGAATACAGACCAGGTGAGCAGCATGGAATCTGCTGGAGCGAAGCTTTAATAAACCATCATGGGAATCCCTACCAGCCTCTTTAATTATCCCTGACCTCTTGGAAGTGCTGCCCAGCAGCCCCTAGCATGCTATCAAAGTGGAGTGGGGATGGGGGGATTCACCTCTTTGGGATATGGGCGGATGAGTTTGCCCTACCCCCAGCATGGCCACGTTCTCAGAGGGAGGGGATGGGGCGCAGATATACAGAGCATGGACACAGATACTGCATGCAGAGTTGGGAACTAGCAGGGGCATGTTGTGGACTCCCCTGTGTGCACTGACTGTGGATCTTGAAGGGATCCTGTGCCAGGATTGGCTGGTTGGTGCCCAATGAAGCCCAGCAGCCCCTGTGACTACAGAACTAAGGTAAAGCCCAGGCCTTAGTTGGGCCATGTGCCCATGAGCCTGGTTCCCCTCCCAGTATAGGAACCCTTTGCCCCTCCTGTGGTAACATCAATATTTATGTAGCTAAAGAGGGAACTAGATGCTTGGGAATCATAAGAGCAGCTGTTTTCCAAGCTTCCTCCCTGCCCAGCTCTGCTGATGCCCCTCAGTCCTGACCAGCGGCTTGCACTGCTGTTCTAGCCCTGGGCATCTCATGCAGAATTTTCATTGGGTTGCAAATGTGGATGACCTGCCTGGAGTGCCTTGTTAGCCTGATCTCTGGTCTCTCTCAACAGGCAGCTGCCCCAGGTAACTATTTCCTTGTTGCAAGCAGGGCCGGCTCCAGGAAAGGAAGCAGGTGCTTGGGTGACCAATGGAAAGGGGCGGCACATCCAGGTCTTCGGCAGCAATTCGGCGGCCGGTCCCTCAGTCCCTCTCGGAGCAAAGGACCCGCCACCAAATTGCCACCAAAGGATGAAGCGGCGCAGTAGGGCTGCCGCCAAAGTACTGCTGATCGCAGCTTTTTTTTCTTTTCTTTTTTTTTTTTCCCTGCTTCGCCACTTGGGACGGCAAAAAAGCTGGAGCCAGCCCTGGTTGCAAGCCATGAGCCCAGAGCTGAGGTATAGGAGATGGACAGTGATAGCAAATGCAGCGGCCTCCTTTGGCACCCACTCTTCCCATTCCCAGCCATGTGGAGGGCTGGGTTCTGGTGGCTGGGCTGGGCTGAGTCAAGCAGTGGTGGAGCTCACCCACAGGGAAGGAGGCTGAATCTGCTCCTCCTCTTCCTGCAGATTATGAATATTATCAATGACAATGAGGCTGCATTTCTCTCCTCCCTTCTGCGGGGGCGGCGTATCATTGACAGGACTCTGCAGCAGATGGGTCCCTCCAAGCTCTTCCCAGGTGAGTCCCTCCCTGATTCCACTGGGAAGGGGAGTGCAAGGAGGGGGAGAGGAGCAGCAGCTGGCATCTGCCAGTGGTTAAGGGTGGCTTGGGCCCTTGTTGCCAGTGTGTCTCAGGCAAGGGCTGGACTGTGTTGGGCCCTTTGGGCTAAGGGGGAGAGAGCTTTGGAAGCAGGCACCCTCCCCACAGCTGGTGGCCTGCTGTTGCTGTCTTTGTGCTGAACACTAGGCAGTATTAGGCTACAGGTACACACTGAATGACCCCTCTCTCCCTTCTGCCCCAGGCAAAGAATCAGAATTCCTCCCAACTTCCAAATCAGAGCTATGATGGATGCTTGCCTACCTGCTGCCTTGCCATGGGGCAGTACAGCACCAGCCCCATGCTCTGAGCTGGTACTGCGAAGCAGGTGCTGCTGCTCCATCACTGGCACGCCCCATCTCCCAAACACTTCTGAGAAGATTGCCTCAATGCTTTGCTCACCAGAGCAAACAGGCGCTTATCACTGCTAAAGGGGCCCCTTTGGTTCGTAGGTGCTGCAGTGACCAGCTCCGAACAAATACGAAGGTAGAACAGCTAGCGCAGTACCCGCATGGAGGAGCATGTTTGGGTGTGATAGGGAGAGTGTGGCTTAACCCTTTCCTGCGTGAGCAGATCTGAACCAACTTCTCCCCGCCTGCTCACTAATCTGTGTGATTCAGTGCTTGGTAGCGTAAGGCAATGGGGAGTTCCAGCTGACACCCTTTCTTGTATGACTCAGGAGCTTGCAGGACTGTGCTGATACGGCTCATTCTACCTGTACTTGGAACACCCTGCCACTGTGCTGAGGCCTTCCTATGTGGACGTGCTCTGTTGAGCTCTTGAATGTACCTAATGAGACAGTGGCAAGATGCACCACATTGTCCTGCTTATGGGAGCAAATGCTTTCAAACCTATATGGAAACATCTGTGCTCACGGTCCCAAGGGAGCTGAGGGTTGGAATCCCTGTGATTTTAGAGTACTGCTGATGGGATGAAATGGGCAGCCAGTCCTTGTTGGCTGCACAGATTGTGGGGGATCCTGAGTATCTCATTAGGGATGTGAAGACACCCCCCCACACACACCTTACCCCCAGAAAAAGTAAGAGATTCCCTCCATGACCCTGCCGTGTGTTCTCTCCATGGCCACCTAGAGTTTGTGGTCTCATTCTTGTCTCTCTGCAGCGGAGGTGGCCTGGTCTCTCTATGGAAACTTGGGGTTCCCTCTAGATTTGATTGGCTTGATGATTGAAGAAAAGGGGATCCAATTGGACTGGGCAGCTTTGGACCAGCTAGCCCAGGAAGATGCTAAGGTAGGATACAAAACCCTGCCTCCCATGCAAGCCTCCATCCCTGTGGCTAATGCCCTATTCTTTCTGGTCAGGGTTCCCATGTGTACTTTAAATCCACTGCAGGTGCTCTCCATCACTTCTATAGTCCATCAGCATCATGGAATGCCTTTCTCCTCTAGCTCAGGGGTTTGCAGCAGTGTCCCCCAGGGATCTTCACTGGGACCAGCGCTGTTAAACATACTCATAAATGATCTGGAAAAAGGGGGTAAACAGTGAGGTGGCAAAGCTTGCAGGTGATACGAAATTACTCAAGATAGTTAAGTCCAAATCAGACTGCGAAGAGTTACAAAGAGATCTCTGACTGGGTGACAGGGCAACAAAATGGCGATGAAATGTAATTTTGATAAGTGCTAAGTAATATACATTGGAAAACATAATCCCAACTGTACATACAAAATGATGGCATCTAAATTAGCTGTTAGCGCTCAAAAAAGAGATCTTGGAGTCATTGTGGATAGTCCTCCGAAAACATCTACTCAATGTGCAGCAGCAGTCAAAAAAGCGAACAGAATGTTGGGACTCATTAGGAAAGGGATAGGTAATAAGACAGAGAATATCATATTGCCTCTCTATAAATCCATGGTACGCTCACATCTTGAATACTGTGTGCAGTTCTGGTCACCCCATCTCAAAAAGGATACATTAGAAATAGAAAAGGTAGAGAGAAGGACAGACAAAAATGATTAAGGGGATGGAACAGCTTCCATATGAGGAGAGATTAAAAAGACTGGGACAATTCATCTTAGAAAAGCGATGACTAAGGACAGACTTTATAGAGGTCTGTAAAATCATGACTGGTGTGGAGAAAGTGAATGAGGAAGTGTTATTTATCCCTTCACATAACACAAGAAGCAGGGGTAATCCTATTAAATAAATAGGCAGCAGTTTTAAAACAAGCAAAAGGAAGTGCTTCTTCACACAAACCACAGTCAACATATTGAACTCGTTGCCAGGGGTGTTTTGGATTAAAAAACTGTAACTGGATTCAAAAGAGAATTGGATAAGTCCATGCAGGATAGGTCCATCAATGGCTCTTAGCCAAGATGGTCAGGCACACAACCCCATGGTCTGGGTGTCCTTAGGCCTCCGACTGCCAGATTCTGGGGCTGGACAATGTGGGATGGATCATTTGATTGTCCTGTTCTGTTCATTCCTTTTGAAGCATGTGGCAATGGCCTCTGTCGGAAGACAAGATACTCGGCTAGATGGACCATTGGTGTGGGACAGTATGGCCATTCTTATGACTCCAGTTTGGGTCAGTAGTGACTGAAAACTATAAGCCCTCTGACAGCTGTTTGGCTGGTGACTTTTTCAGGCCAGTTTCTAGTGGACACATTACAAAAGCCATCATCGCAGCGGCACTGAGCTCAGCAGAGAGGGCAAGCATTGAATGAGTGGTGAAGAGTTAACAGAGGTGGAGTTCATCCAGGGCAGGAAAGTGGCCCACTTATGGGGCAGCATGTAGGGATTGGGGTACGGTTTGTATTGCCACCCCCACCTCCCATGCTGTGGATAAATCAAGGCCTTCAGCCTCAGGGGTGTGTGTGCAGCACTATGCTGTGCAGGGAAAGCATACGTTAGCTGGTGCTTGTGACTCCCCTGGGGGATGGTGCAGGGCAGTGCAGCAGTGTTGAGTGCCTGGTGTTGGCCCCAGGTGTAGTAGCAGCCTGGGATTAATTACTTCCTGGGGCAGCACAGATTTGACTGTGTGTTACAGGGATGTTCTACTGCCACAAAGTCAAAGGCCACAGCCACTAACCTTATGGAGCAGGCGCTCTTAGGGTGCCCCCAAATCAAGCTTTGTCTTCACACTTGTATAGCGGAAAGCTCGGACCCAGCAGGCAGAACAACTGGAAGGCTCCGGCGTGCGATTGGATGTGCATTCGCTGGCTCAGCTGCAGAGGGACGGTGTGCCTGCTACTGACGACTCGCCGAAATACGCCTACACACTCGGGCAGGACGGGAGATATGGTACGAGCCGAGGCATGGCCCAAAGAGCCTGCATGGGGTGGAGGGAAGGCAGTGTCCAATTCATCACCTGGGAGCCACTTAGGGATGGATCTAACCAGCTAACCTCCACGCCTACAAGGGGAATTATGATCTCAGACATCCTGGAGAGTGCCCTGTACAGAATGTGAACTTGCGTATTATCTCCCTCCACAGCTTGTGGCCAAGAGCACGAAGCAGGTCATATGCGTGTCCACTGAACACATGCTCACAATAAGGTTCTGTGATGGTTGCTGAGCTGGGAGTTAACTGCTGTTACCCAGTGTAGATGAATTGTATTAGGTGTGGTGTTCGTTGGAAATAGGGGTTCAGTGTGCTGGCAGTCAGCCTGTCTGCACGAGTGCGGACTGGGATGGCGGGTGCTAGGCATGGTAAACATACCGTAGCTGGGGAGGTCCATGCTGTTAAGGGTTCAGGTGGGTAGGTTCTTTCCTTAAATCTCTAGTTTTTTACATTTGTGGCAGAGTAGGAGGCATAGACACCTCGGTACCTGCCATTACAGCAGCTGGCCACTAGATGCCCCTGCTACTTTACATATAGTTTGATGCAGTTTTGGAAGCCTTGGCCCTATTGAAAGAATGTGAAGCTGAGCTGTTGCTGGTCATCAGCTGGACATTAGTTCTCAGGCTCCTGCTGAGAATCCCTGGGCAGGAATCTGAGCTGCAGCCCTGCCCCAGTTTGGGGATGGGTTAATGAGACACATCATCATGAGACTGACCCTGGCGGTGTTAGGAGTGTGAGTGCACCCCATCCCGACCTGGCCCGTTTGCTGAGCCTATGTCTGCTGTTAATATGTGTCCTTTGCCAGTTCAGGTGGTTTGTCAGAGGGCGTTGTCAGAATTAACTCGAGTCCCTCAGGTGTCCCTCACTTGAGTCCTATCCCCACACATGCCCCTAACTGTAGTTGTGGTGGTGCTTTTCGCTTGAGTTGGCTGCCCGTGAGGGGGTATAGACTAAAGCTCCAATGAGCACAAATCATCAGCCACTAACACCACCACCACGTGGTGTGGATGCAAGCTAGCTCCACTCAGGTGCCACTCCAGTGCCTTCCCACAATTCCCCCAGGTGCCCAGAAAAGACCAACAAGTTCTCTCACACTGGGAAAGAATTCACAGAGCAGTTCAGCTTACCGTAGCACCAGGAACCAGCAGGGCCGCCCAGAGGGGGGGGCAAGAGGGGCAATTTGCCCCAGGCCCCGAGCCCCACAGGGGCCCCCATGAGAGTTTTTCGGGGCCCCTGGAGCGGGGTCCCTCACTCGTTCTGGGGGGCCCGGAAAACTCTTGCGGGGCCGGGCGCAGGAGCTTCTTCGCTCCCGGTCTTCGCCGGCGGCGGGTCCTTCCGCTCCCGGGCGGAAGGACCCCCCGCTGGCAAATTACTGCCGAAGACGGAGCTGGACCCGCCGCCGAGTTCAGCTCGGTCTTCGGCGGTAATTCGGCGGCGGGGGGCCCTTCCGTTCTGGGACCGCCGCGGTGCCCAAGACCGCGCGGGGCCCCCTCCACCGAATTACCGCCAAAGACCGGGCTGCACTTCGGCGGCGGGTCCCGCTTCGGCGGTAATTTGGCGGCGGGGGGGGGGCCCCGCTGCGGGTCTTCGGGGCACTTCGGCGGCGGGTCCTGGAACGGAAGGGCCCCCCGCTGCCGAAGACCCCGGGCCCCCGGAATCCTCTGGGCGGCCCTGGGAACCAGCAGTCTTAGGGTATGTCTACACTACAGCTCTAGAGGTGCAGAACTACAGCTGTAGCACCATAGCATAGACGCTTCCTGCGTCGACAGGAGCGTTTTTTCCATTGATGTAGTTAATCCACCTCTTTGAGAGATGGCCATTAAGTCAACAGAAGAATTCTTCCACCAACCTAGCTGCATCTACACCCAGGGTTAGGTCAGTCTAACTATGGTGCAACGATTTTCCCGACCCTGAGTAACTCCTAGGTCGATCTAATTTTGAAGTGTAGACCAGGTCTTAATGCCAGACAGTGTTGCTGCACTCCTCACGCACTCAATGAGTGCAGCACCGGTGAGCGCACAGCAGCTCCGGTGTTGTTTTGCAATGTAGCTGCTCTCACTCAAGCTAGGCCAACTCGAGAGAAGTCACTCTCAAGTAGATCACTTGAGTTACCTCCACAGTGAGATGAACCTTAATGTCTCTGGTTCCCTGGTGTGAAGAGCTGCCTGTCTATCTCTCAGCCATTTCCACCGGCAGACTGGAGCTTTCTCCTAGTGTGGACCCAGATGTTCTCAGCTTCCTGGTGGCCCCTAGAGTGCTAGCTGATCACATGGTGCTGGCTCCTTATTTCCCGCTGCTACCTCACTGATAAAGAAGCTAGAAACCTCCCAATGCTCTCTTCCTGTTGCTTTTTTGTGACAGTGATGGCCATTGGTGCCGCACAGAGTAGGTGTTCCATACAGCCATGAGTGGGAGAGGTTGCACCTGAGACATTCCCCCTGTTAATATGGGGCCTATACTGTGAAGAAGTTCAAGACTCCCCTCCAGAAACTTTCCCTTCCTTTATAACCACCTCTGACTCTTTGTCCCCTTCTCAGCTGCTGAGGAACATTGGGGCCTCGCTCTTCATCCCTGCAAGTCAGCTTGCCCCACTGTGGCAGCTCTTTGTCCTTCTGCAAACATCTCCCCTGTGGTGCTCACTTCTCTCTCACTCACATTACCTGAAGCAATGTAATTTTTCTGAGCATAGGTTTTTTTCTGGTACTTCAAGAAGGATGAAGATGAATCAAGTGTGCACACCTCTTGGAAATGGTTTTGAAGCCTAGCGTTAGTGCTTGCACTCAATGGATTGACACTGCCAGAGTCTCACATGAGTGTGGGTTAATGATGATGGAATTTGTTGCTGCTGCCTAGCAGGGACGCCACGTAACCCAGGGTCTGTCGTTGGAGACTAAGTAATTCATCCCCTCTGATAACCTATCATTGGCGACTGAGTGCTCTATCTCAGCTGGTGCAAGGTGCAGTTTATCCAGTCAGGTTTAACCTTGTCCCTCTGCCCCCGGCCGGCTACATGCGATTATTGTTTTGCGCAGTCACTTCTAACCGCGCCCTCTTGTGAGATATAGACGCTCAGCATCCAGGGAGCAGCCTAGACTCGTAATTTGGGGATGGAGTACACAGTGTGGTCCCATAGCCAAACAGGCCTGTACCACTTATATAAGATAACCACCCAATACATGACACTAGATTGAGGGATGAGGAGGAGTTGTCAATGCAGTTGAGATTGCAGATGGACAGGTGAGGAAATTCATAGACATTAAGGTCAGAAGGGACCATTATGATCATTTAGTCTGACCTCCTGCACAATGCAGGCCACAGAATCTCACCCATCCACTTCTATAACAAGCTCCTAACCTATGTCTGAGTTATTGAAGTCCTCAAATTGTGGTTTGAAGACCTCAAGCTGCAGAGAATCCTCCAGCAAGTGACCCATGCCCCACGCTGCAGAGGAAAGCGAAAAACCTCCAGGGCCTCTGCCAATCTGCCCTGGAGGAAAATTCCTTCCTGACCCCAAATATGACGATCAGTTAAACCCTGAGCATGTGAGCAAGACTCACCAGCCAGCACCCAGGAAAGAGGTCTCTGTAGTAACTCAGATCCCAACCCATCTAACATCCCATCACAGACCACTGGGCATACTTACCTGCTGATAATCAAAGATCAATTGCCAAATTAATTGCCAAAATTCCCACATTATGTATGATGTTAATGGCCTACTAGGTGTAGTAACGCCATCTGCATAATGCACAGGAAAAATATACGTCTTGCAGCTGCAGGAGGGCTTGTGGTGAATTTCTTGTATTTTGTGCCTGGAGTTTGCATTCAGTAGTGAAGCAGCTACATTAATTAGAGCAGAATGGTGACCCAGATGGCACTTAATCAAATCATGGTTGGGGCTGGCCCTCTGGGGACCCATTTCCTGTTAACAGGTTCGGAGGAGCCTCCTTTACTCCTGGGCTTTTGGGGCTGAGCTCTGTCCCCTCTGTGGCTGTGAAATCCCATGTGGTCTCAGGAGGCAGCAGAGTGAAAGCTGTGAAGTGCTAGGTTTTGTTACAAAATAATCATGAACCTTTCCTTCCTTTTTGTCAGTGTCTTGGCTCCAGCTCTCTTCCCAGAGAGTGAAGTGCCTGATTTTATAATACTCTGAATGCTGCCAGGGTTCTGAGATTAACTGAGGCTTCCTCCCCTTGCATAGACTCTGCACTCTGTGTGGGGTGGAAGGGCTCCGGGGTGACCTGCTGGATCAGTCAAAACCCCTTGTGCTTCCAAAGGAAGGCAGAGAAGTGGGATGCTGATGCACATTGCTGATTTCTTACCCTTTGCAGCATTTAGCCCATGCCAGGCCACCGTCTTGATGCTATACAAAGATCAGTCTCTTCAGAAGGAGGTTGGAGCAGGCCAGCGCTGCGGAGTCCTCCTGGACAGGACCAGCTTCTATGCAGAACAGGGAGGGCAGGCACATGATCAGGGCTACCTGGTGCGCCTGGGACAACAGGTGAGTCTGTCTGCTGCCTGAGACTGGAATTACTACCAGGCCAGGCATGACCTTCCTGAAGCTGTGATCCCTCTCCGCTGTACTAGGCTGCTGACTAGAGTCCTCAGACTTGTCATCTTCAGGCTCTTCCTTTTCTCCCAGCTGCTTGCTGAGCGGGGCACTAGGTCTGGTCAGTGCTTGCAGTCTGGGAGAGGTCCAGTGACTCAGAGCAGAGATCATTTCAGGGAGCTGACAGGCTCATCTGGCTGTCTCTCTAGCCCTTGTCATTCCATTCCTCTCTCTTTAGCCCCGGTTTGTAGCACAAAGTGCTGGGGGTGGCAGGAGACCCTTCCTCCTTCACACCCCTTTCCCTCCAACAGGCTGCCTTCTCCCTCAGCTGGGCCAGGAACATGGAGAAGTTGATCAGTCATCAAAAGGTCCTTGGACTGAGCAACTTCTGCATGGCCAGCCCTAGAGACCTGTAAGTGGGGCCCAGCCTGATGCTCGCTCGCTCTCCTTCCCCTTCTCTCCCTCCCAAAGGCACTAGGGAGAATTGTCCAGCGCCACCACCTCCAAAGCTTGTTGCTTCAGCCTTATAAAGAGGCTCAGAGGGAAGAAAACTGAAGCCTCTTCGGGGAATTCTAATGCAAAAGCAGAATCTACGGTAGTCCTATGGAGTTGGGCTGGATACAGCACCTTAGATTCAGCCATGCAGTGGCCTAGCTCCTTTTCCTGCCTCCTCAGCCTTGAGAATCACCCCCATGTCATTGATGCTGTCTGGGAAAACCAGCTGGGATTCCCCTACACCAGTGGTCCCCAAACTTTTTAGGGTCACCCCCCCCTTAGCCCTGTCCAGCTCCTGGGAGCCACGTGCAGACAGCGGTAAGGGGGCCGGGGCCAGGATTGGAGCCGCAGCCGGGAGCCTGGGCCACAGCTCAGGGCAGGGTCGGAGTAGAACTGGGAGCGGAGTGGGGGCTGACCTGGGCCCCGCCGCACCCCCTCTCCCCCACTCCGAACGTTCCAGGACATGCCCCACATTTTGGGGATCTCTGCTCTACAGAACTCATCAGTGCTACTCCTTCGTAAGCCAAAGGGGGTGCTATTGAGTAACATGAATTACTGTCTGTCCTACCCTTTATCCAGCCCAGTAATCTGAAAGCTGTCCGTGTGTGTGAAGTGAGCTAGTGGCTTCAGTCCAGTTCCTAAGGGACAAGTGGCCATGTCTCAGAACATCAGGCTCACAGCTGGCATGGTCTCCCTGCTTGCTGGCAGCCTCAGCAGCGACACGTGGAACCACAAGGCCATAGAGATGGAACTCCTGGGCAGGGCTGAAGCACGCTGGTGGCGAGGATGGGATGGTGTTTGCAGGACGCTTGCCCTGCCTATTCCCATCCTGTACCTGTTCTGCGGATAGATGGGGGATTCCAGTCTCCAGTGAAGTCAGCCACCTTTCACGAGCCATTGAACTCCCCTAAAATCCCTGTACTGCCAGGGAGTTGAACGTCTGTGCTAACCACTCCTCCCTCTCTCTCTCTCTGCTTGGAGGATGTACTCTTCCCGGTGGAGTCAGTTCAGCTCTCCGGTGGCTACGTGATCCATGAGGTCACAGCCCCCGAGACCCTGCAGGCTGGGGATCAAGTGCTACTCTTTGTGGATGAGGTAAGGACTCACTGCTCTTAACCCTTTCTTGGCCTTGCTGCTGGGGAGTGGTGTGTGGCACTTAGCAACTGAGAGCAAAGAGCTGCCACTCAACGGTGCTTTTGTCTGTCTCCGATCCTCCTGCGGTTTTGGGTTAGGACATTTCTCCTCATGTAATGGTGTGTGGAGGGATGTTCCCTATGAGTCCTGTCTGCCATCCCCTAAAGGGGGATGGGACCCTGTCCAGCAGAATCTAGCCTAGCACTAGTGTCTATATAGTGCTGATCAGACAGATGGGAGCAGTCAAGTGGAGTCAGATCTTGAGGAGGGCTCTTGGGCTGTCACGTCCACCTAGTGCGTTTGGAATACCCCATTTGTGCACACACTAATGCTTCTCTTCCCCTGTCCTCCCCTAGCCCCTGTATGATGCAGGGTCCCCACATGGACTCTGTGACACTTAGGATACACCCACACGCTTTCCTCCCCTCTCACTAGTAGAATTGTGAGGTCCTCCTGCTTGACCTGCTGCGTGTCTGCGGTTTCAGGCTCAGCGGCTGGCCTGCATGGTGAACCACACTGCCACCCATCTGCTGAGCTTTGCGCTCCGCCGTGTCCTAGGAGACCAGACAGAACAGCGAGGGTCCCACGTGACTGCTGAGCAGCTCCGATTCGACTTCAGTACCCAGGTGATGGGGATCCCCAAGCACCCCACTCTGGAAGGGTCCCTGAGGGTCAGGGGAACATCCCTTGTCTGTATAAATCGCCCTCTCAATTCCTGTCTCCTGCCTGTGGCCAGGAGAACTCGAGTCCCTCGTCTGTTTCAGCCATTGCTGAGTGTCTCCTAGGTGGAGCAGGGGCTGGGCTTTAGCTGTGCTTCACCTTCTCTTGTGATGGGATTTTCCCATATGAGTCAAGCCAGGCTTTGGCTGGCTAGAGGAGACAACGTGCTCAAATGAATCCCTTGAAGTAACATGAGCCCTGCTCTGACTGGGGCCCAGTGTGACCTCTGTGGGGGAAGGGGTGGGTGGGTTTGGAGGTACAGAGGATTGGCAGGAGGGTCCTGGGGTGATAGTGATGGGATCTCACAGACTTGGGCTTGCTGACTTGATTATAGTATGTGCTGGGGCATGCTTTAGCGAACACATGGTGTCAATACTTTAGTGCTCTGCGGGCGTCCTTCCTGGGGCAAGGGGAAGGTGTACAAATGGGCTACACAGGCTGTCGGGGGCAGATGAGGAAACTCAGTGAGTTCATCCTTAGCATGTGGGTGGTGTCTCACTTGAAGGACTTTACTAACATTGTTGGATTGATTCTGGCCTGTTTCACGGAGTGGGGCAGCGGGGAGGGAAGGGTCGTGATGATCACAACCCCCATTTACACACTGGGAAAACCAGGTACAGAGAGGAAGCATTTTATTCAAGATCTGACACGGAGCTGGGAATAGAACCCAGGAGTCCTGGCACTGAGCCTTCCAGCTCTAACACACCACTTCCTCCTTTGTGACACCTGATACTGTGCCACTCAGGGGACATTTCCTGATGGTGGATAATCTCCTCTCCCAGGCCCCAGTGACCACGCAGCAGCTGCAGGAAGTAGAAGGTGTGATCCAGGAAGTGGTTGACCAGAATGAAATTGTCTATATGGCAGAAGTCCCCCTGGCACTGGCAAGTGGCATTCAGGGGCTCCGGACCATGGATGAGGTACAGTAGGAGGGCATGTAATAAGCCCACAGGCCTCAGCAGAGGGCAGCTCCCAACAAGGGTTATGAGGGTCATAAGAGATATACCCCGATGGACTCCCCTAACCGGGGAATCTCCATCTAAAGCATGGAAAGGAAAGTGTGCTAGAGATGGGTGAATGAAGGTTTGTTCCTGGTGGTGCCCAGGCAGCCTCAGGTATGGTGATGTGGAGGCTGCCTGCTACAGGGAGGTGGGCCTGGAGCTGCAGTGTGGTCCCATTAATCCGCTCTCTCAGTTGTTCTTTCTGAACAGCAAACCCTCTGTGTGTCAGCCTGTGGGAGGAGCAGCGCTACTGTCTGCCGCTGGATCTGCTGGGGTCTCTCATTGGGTGGGGGTGCAGCAGCTGTGACCTGAGGCACTGACTGGTTCTGTGACGCCGCATGAATCCTCTTGTTTGTTGCAGCTGATCTTTCTCCTCTCAGGTGTATCCAGATCCAGTGAGGGTGGTATCCGTGGGGGTCCCCGTAGAAAGTGCACTGATGCCCAACTCTCAGGCTGCGATGCAGACTTCTGTGGAGCTGTGCTGTGGGACGTAAGTGCTCTTCTCTAGGGTCAGAGAGAGCTTTGTGGGGGCAGGGCGCATATTCCTGGCTTGTCCTCCCATCCAGATCCAGAGGCAGGGCTTGACTGAGGGTCTCTAAACAGTCTGTACCTAGACCAGAGGAGGAGGGTATGTTGATCAAGACAGAGGGAGCTGAAAGCAAAACCTGGCTCCCTGTTGGAAAGCTGAGACTGAATCTAGACAATGGGCACACGCTGATATTTCTCCTCTGTCCACCTCATAGGCACTTACTGCAGACAGGAGCTGTGCAGGATCTGACCATCACCTCCGAGCGTCAGCTGGTTAAAGGGATCAGTCGCATCATCGCGGTGACTGGGGAGCAAGCCAAGCAGGTGAGACAAGGGAGGCTGAGATTTCCATGGTTTGATGGCACTGAAACTGGGGGCTGCTGTGTGCTCCTCCTCGTCCCCCTCCCCAGCTCTGCTGATGCCCCTCAGACCTGGCCTGCGGCAACCTCTTAGCTCCCCGTCTTCTCCCTCCCACCCCCAACGTGCAGACAGCTCTGCCACTGCACTTCACCAGGGGTCTGTAGCCCCCTTTCTTTCCATCCTGGGCTCCCCACACATGGCTCTGCCCATGCCCCTCACTCCTGATCTGCAATACCACTTCTGAGATGATAATTCAGCACTGAATAGCAGGAACCCTTTAACCTCTCTTCACAGGTGGGATTTAAACCCAGGCCTCAGATAGGAGTCTAATGGTTTGATCCTCTCTGCCCTAGTTTTAGTTCATATCACAGCAGCTTTTAGCTGCTGATCTCTTGTGCTTACGGGGCTCTGGTCTCATTCTAGCAATTTTTACTTCTTGGCTTTGATCTTTGACTCCTGCTCAGCAGTGATCCTGGCTGGCAAGTCTGCGTGCAGAGCAATTGACCTAGTTACTCTGTGCGTGGGAAGCCCCAGTGTGCTTGAGCACCTGGAAGTTAGGGACTCGGCATCCCTTGCCGTGTCCTCTCATGCAGCAGTACAAGGAGAGTGCAGCCATCAGGAAATTATGTTTCTCCTCGGTGGAACTGCAACCCTTTACCCACCCCAGCAGATCTGTTGCTGTTTGATTCTCCCCTGTGCATTCCTGACAAGCCTCCTCCTGCCGTGGAGGAGCGAAGGCTGCAAGGCATGCTTGCCCTGCTTGCTAGGAGCGCTGACCCGAAGCTGCACGTCAGTGGTTCACATTCACCCGCAGGTTGCTGTTGTGTTTGGTGCCGAGGTGAGCGGCTTGCAATCAGGGCTGTGCATGTTAATCATCCCGCGGATGCCAAAGAGCGGCACAAAGCCAAGGGAATGTAGCCAGGCTGGGCAGAACACTGTCCCTGCTCTGTGCCAGCTCTCCCCTTACACCAGGGGTGGGCGAACTTTTTGGCCCAAGTGACACATCTGGGTGAGGAAATTGCATGCAGGGCCATGAATGTAGGGCTGGGGTTGGGGTGCAGGAGGGAGTGCGAGGTGTGCAGGAAGGAGCTCAGGGCAGGGGGTTGGGGGTGCAGAGTGCCGGAGGGGGCTCAGAGCAGAGGGTTGGGGTGCAGGAGGGATGCAGCAGGGGTCTCAGAGCAGGGAGCTGGGGTGCAGGAGCGGTGTGGAGTGCGGGCTCCGGTCTGGCGCCACTTACCTTGAGTGGCTCCGGGGTGGCAGCAGCACGTAGCGGGGCTAAGGCAGGCTCCCTGCCTGTCCTGGCCCTACACTGCTCCTGGAAGTGGCTGGCACCACGTCCGTGGGGGAGGGGAGGCAGAGGGCTCTGCATGCTGCCCTCACCTGCGGGTACCTCCCCCGAAGCTCCCATTGGCCGCGGCTCCCCGTTCCTGGCCAATGGGAGCTGCGGGGGACGGTGTCTGCAGGCGAGGGCAGTGCGCGGAGCCCTCTGCTCCCCCCTCCCCCAGGGGCCGTAGGGATGTGGTGCTGGCCGCTTCTAGGAGCAGCACAGGGCCAGGGAAGGCAGGGAGCTGGCAATCCCGTGAGCCGGATCCAAAGCCCTGATGGGCCAGATCTGGCAAGCGGGCCATAGTTTGCCCACCCCTGCCTTACACCCACTGCTCTCCAGGGACAAATTCCATGGCTTCCTCCTCAGCTCAGGATGGGCACAGATCCCTGTAGGATTCTGTTTCCTTCCTCCTGGGTGTTAGATGGAGGCACCACAAGGAGAGGATACTCCAAGCTGGGAGAGTAAAGGTCATCAGGAAAAAAAAGTCCTGCCAGTAGAGATCTGTGAGCCCCACCATTTGGGATGCTAACACTAGACTAGGTAATGCAAGTAGAAAATGCACCACGCAATCCTATACTGGCTCCCAGGGGGATGCGCTAGAAGAGTTAACAGGTCTCCAACCCCCACAGTGCATCTGTTAGTGAAAAACAGCCCAAATGACGGGGCTCAGAGCTTCTCCAGCCAGAGCCCCTGGTGTCGCTGTCACACGTTTAAACACGCTGTGAAGTGTTTGTTGAAGGGCCTGTCCTGTGGGTGGCTCGGTCCCCTACAACTGGCCTGTTTATCAACGGCTATAAAGCTATGGCAAGGATTGTCTTCCAGACCCTCGATATTTCAGACACTCACCTGGTTGTCACTAATAAAACCCCAAACAAGAGCCACTTGGTGACAGAGCACAAACCTTTACAGAACCCACTTTCTAGCTGTCTTCCTCTTGGAAGTTTGAAGGGTTAACGCCTGCGATTTCACCCATTCCCGACCCTGCTCCTTCCCCTGCCTGCTGAGTGTCTCTCTCCTGAAGGGCTGTTTCTCTTGCTCTACTAGGCCCGGGAAGCAGGCCAGTCCTTGGCTAAAGAAGTGGACTCGCTCTCTGCGCGAGTGAAACAGGGAAGCTCTTCCCTTCCTGAGGTGCAGAGCCTCTCCAAGGAGGTGGGCCACCTGACTGAAGTGAGTGCTGTGTTCCTTATGCAGAAGCATCCCACTAGGAGTTTGAAATACAAGGTCACGTCTCTCTCCACCACTAGGTTCCACTCTCATCCAGGCCAGCAGCAGCAGAAAGCTGCTGCCACCTGATGACCTGTTTGGTGGCTGATATGAAAGGAGTTGGAGAGGTCTCAGTCCACTTCCGAGTGTGTGTATGGCAGGAAACCCTGTGGTCACATGGAACGGGGGGAGGTGGCAGCTGATCTAGGTTTGGAGATGATGCCCAGATCATTAAACCACTTTCCCCCTTGACACACCGTGTGGGTGGGTGGTTTTTTTTAAGCAGCTGCTTGTTTTCCAGGAGGTGGGCAGCACTGCGATGCCTCAGTGGCAGAGAAGGGAACTGCAGGCCATTCTCAAAGCCCTGCAGAGAGCAGCAAACACAGCGATTAGAAAACTAGAAATCAGACAGGTAAGGACGCAGCAGCAAGATCTCTGGCAGCTTTGCAGCCTGCTGAAGGCCACCAGATTGTTCTCCACTGAATGGGCAGATTCTCTCAGCTTGATCTTTCCTTACACAAGAACCACAGCTGTTCTGTTCATCAGAGTGACCTCTCCAAGAAATCAGGTCCCTGGGAATGCGGGGGAAAGGGAGGCAGGCAGGCCATTTTCAGCTGTGTAGGAGAAGTTCCATGTTGCGCTTTTGGTTGCTGATTCTCCTAACCTACACTGCAAGTCGTCCATTTTGGTTTAAGTGCTGAAACTAACCTTTCACCAGGGGCAACCTCCCTGCACTGCGAAGATGGGGAAACAACATGTAAGTGCTTTCTCACAACCCCTGCCCCACCGAGAGGCAGGTAGACATTATCCTCAGTGTTACAGGTGGCGACACTGAGACACAGAACTACAAAATGACTTCCCCAGGCTACAGAGCATCAGTGGCAGAGCAGGGACTAGACTCTGGGACTTCCTCCCACCCAGCCCCTTGCTTATTGTTCTAGCTCATGTGGCATCCAGCAGCAGTCTGTGTCTTGTTCGTTAATCTGGTTGTATTGGACGCTCCAGGAATGGTGGCTAGTCACTGAATCTTCTCTGCAACTAGTTCTGGGAACTGGAGTCTTTTCAGAACGCTAGTGCTAACCACTTGGTTTCTGCAAAACATACCTGGGAGGTCAGACTGAACTTCCCTCACCCTTGGGGGGCGGGCAGGGCACGGCTGAGGTGTGTGGGCAGGGAGTGGCTTCCATATCCTGTTCAGTGGGTAAATAGGGGATTCCAGTCTGCAGGGCTTAGTCTGGCCCCTGCCATGGCGTTTGACGGCTCCCCACCTTTTCCTGTGACAGGGCTGGATGTCCCCTCCATCCTCCCACGTCATGGGTGGTCTCTCACAGTGCCGTGTTTCTCCTCCTCCAGGCTGCAGAGAAGGCGCAAGGCCTGCTGGAGAAGCATTCCAAGCAGCCAGTCATCATCGATACCATCCCGGCCGACTCGCTCTCAGTGAGTGTTCGGGAGTGAGCTCTCCGTGCAGTTGCCTTGTCCCCTAGCACAGGGGAAGTCAGTAGGGTTGGGCTCTGGAGCCCGATGGAGCTGACACAGCTGGCTTGGGGCTGGGGCAGGTGAATTGAGGCGCAGGGGACTGGCGCAGTGGTTGGAGCAGTTTGGGAGTGAGGTGGCAGAACTGCCAGAGAGCAGAGTAAGCTGAGCTGTTCTGCCAAGCAGCACGCTGGCCGTGCAGTAACCTCCTCCTCTAGTATTTCATCAGCTTAAGTCATCTGCTCAGGAGTCTTCCCCTCCCTTCCTGACACTGCCCCTCCATGCCTCTCCTAGATCCTCATGAAGGTGGTGAACCAGCTTTGTGACAAATCTCCTGGGGCTTCGGTGTTGCTGCTCAGCCCGCAGGCGTCCGGCGAGGTGCTCTGTGCCTGTCAGGTGTCCAAGGTATGCAGGGTCGTGCTGCAGCTGGGAATCTCTGCCTGCCTGTCTGTGTTCTGTTGGGGGGGGAGCTCGTAGCCCAGAGTGTGGCCAGTAACTGCCTCTGCCCCGTTTGGGAGACTGGCCCTGGGCTGTAGCACGCACCGTCCAGCAAGGACTATATGGGATTGCCCCTGGCAGCCTGTTAGTGCTGCTGCTTAGTCATCTGGAGGAGTCCGTGATGAGACACACGGGCTCAGGTGGAGCCTGGTGTGGCCCTGGTGCTTCTGGCCTGGAGAGGGAGGAGTCAGGAAAGAGGTCCACCTCTGCCATGGGTCAGGGCAGACCACCAGTCCCTACCAGCTCAGGGAGCAAGGACCCAGGCTGCCTGCATACTGAGAAAGGGCCCCACGTGCCCTCTTGGACCCTTCTTTCCCCATCCAGGCCGGGGTGCCTCCTGGCCCGCAGTCAGGCTAACCTCTCTCCTCATGTCTCTCCCCAGAGTGCCCTGCCCACGTTTTCCGCTGCGGACTGGGCCCTGGCTGTCTGTACTCACATGGGAGGCAACGCAGGGGGCTCTGGCATTGTCGCCAAGGGTACTGGGAACACCAAGAACCTTCAGGGGGCCCTGACTGCTGCACTGGAGTTTGCCCGGAGTAGACTCTGAAGTAAGGATGATTCCTTGTTTTGTGGGGTCAGCTGGAGCCAGCAGAGCTACCAGCCTCTCGTCTCAGGGATGTTGCCACAGAGCTGTCCCTTTGCTGCACCACATTTCAGCCTCCGACCAGCTCTGTGTCTTGGGTGGCTTAGCAGCTCCCATTGCTGAACGCTGCTGCCAAGCACTGTGGATCAGGGATATCTGGCTTCCTGCCACCGGGGGTCAACATAGGAACAGGGGCCAGAGTCGGCCGACCATCCTGCCCCATAGGACTGACTGGAGGAAGCAGCTGACTGCTTCTGGCCGTCTAGCCTGGATTCATGGGGATTGTCACAGAAGGAGCCAGTTTTAATCCGGCTTGCAGGGAGGTTGTGGCTGCTAGAGGGGTGATCCTGTGCCATGGCTGGGAGAGATTTACCGCCATGTGAGCCACACTCACAAGGAAGCTCTGTGGGGGAGAAGGGGAACTGTGCAATGGTATCCTGAAGCTAATAAAGAACTGAGATTGGCTGAGCTGCTGACACCTTTTTCTGATTAGCTGCAGTTTCCTTTCTGGTCTAGTGCAGCAAGGCCTCCTGGGAGTTCTGTCCCTGCAAACCCTGCCCTCAGCAGCTGCTTTAACTCTTCTCCTAGCAGTGCTGTTCACCTTCAAAGTGTGGGTCAAGGACACGCTCCACCAGGGGCAGTAGCGTAATCGCATCGTCCCCATCTTACAGAGAGGAGAGCCAAGCAGCACAGAAACTAGCCTGGGAAAGTCCTCTAGCTCACTGTCTGTCTGCCCAGCCAGTGCAGGGTAGCTTCTGCAGTGTGTGGGGCTGGGTCCAGTTCCAGGTGGTGGGGTTTGCAGCCTTTCCCCAGGGGAGCTCATCCTGCAGCCCCAGAGATATCAGTGTTAGGATTGTGTTCTGGCTATTCAGCCTGTTTGCTTTGTGTGCATCCCATTAATCCTCCTCCTCCGCACTCCACCACTCTTCTAACCTTCCCTTGTCAGGGCTGCGGTCCTGCTCCTCTGATTTGTTACATTCAGCCCTGGCCCTTACTCGCATACCAAGAGCAAACTCAGCCATGGGGGGGATGTCTAGAGAGCATTAGGAACATGTTTCCCAGAACATCTTGGGCAGCAAACACAGTTGCATTGGTGCTGATGTCATGGCTGTACCAACATAGAAACAACCTGTGGAACTCCCTGGTGCAGGAGATAGCAAGGCCCAGGCTGCACTGGGCTTTAAAAGGATTGGTTGATTTTTTATGAGCACTCATAGCATATACAACTCCACAAACTAACATGACCTGGGTAATTTAAACCTCTTTATTATGTGTATTACAGCAGTGCCTAGAGCCCCTGCCCCGGGCTATGTCGATCTAAAGCGAAGACACTCCCTGCCCAAAGGCCTTGCAAAACTTGGTTTATGCCAAGATGCAGAAGTGGGGGGGGGAGGGAAGGACTGCCAAGGTAAACAGTGAAATTGCTGTAAGCAGTAGAAGTAGCTCACCCCTGGCTTGGTCGTTATCAGCAGCTAGGGCTTGGGAGGCATCACAGCAGCATTGAGCTTGAAGGATGAGGTAGTAGCGGCATGGATTTTAGGGGGAATTTTCCCATGCATAAAGGGGGGGATGGGGGAAAGCCTGGATGCACAAAGGTACTTTGGTGTTGGTACTTTGGTGAGTGTCACAGTGCCTAACTGTTAGGGCTTAGAAAATCACAGGAACATGCTGCAAGTCACAAAGCCTGAGTTTAGCACCTACCCTCCCTATGTAGTGCATGGGGCGAGACAGGTGCTTTAGACTGCACATCCCAAAAGCCAGCATGGTAGACAGGGAGCTGCCTAAGCTAGCCCGTGGGAGATGCTGGCCAGCAGGGGATGTGCTAAGCCCTGCTCCTCTCACAGAGACAGGCACCCAAGTCCAGGCAGGGAGGTGTGTGTCTCTGCCAGCGTTCTTAGCCAGGAACCCTCTTTGGAGTTAGGCACCTCTGCCACTGTTGCAAGAGGCTGGGCGGGGAGGAGGGCCTCTTTCATAAGTTTTAGCCCAGTGGTTTGGATTCTCACCTGGAAGACCCCCAGGTAAAATCCCCCCGGAGGATTTGAACTGGCATCTGCCCCATCTTATGTGAGTGCCCTAATCACTGGACATGCGTTTGCTCTCTGTCTCCCTGGCCCAAATGACTAATTATTTATCCACAGTGGAACAGCCTCAACAGGAGAGATTCAGGGAGCCCCACATGGGACTATCTCATAGCCCAGTGGTTAGAGCACGCTCCCGAGAGGTGACAGAGTCCAGTTCAAATCCCTTCTCCCCCTCAAGTGGAGAGGAGACTTGACATGGGTGCTCTCCTGCATCCCAGGTAAGCACCCTAACCACTGGGCTAAAAGAGCGATGGTGGGGGGCCACTCCCCCAGCTGACTTGTGTGTGCCTGAGGGACCCAACTGATAGGCAGCCTCTGAGCATGCCTACAGCTCAGGCCCCATACATGACTTAAGTGGCCAAACTCCTACTTCCCCCCCCCCCCTCCACCCCATGGGGCATAGGCAGGGGCCAGGCATCCAGACTCCTAGAGTGAGGCACCAGTGCACAAACCCAGAGCCTCAAACACAGTCACCACAGGAGCTTTTACAGTAGAAATGTAGGCACTGAGAGAGTTCAGGCACCTAGAGGGTTTGCCAGTTTTGTGAATCACCTAAAACTGGGAGGTGGGGCCTTGACCCAGACTTAGGTGCCTAAGTCCCTTTGTGACTCGAGGCCAAAGTGACTGGGTCGTGCAGTCAGGGAATGCTGGCAGAGCAAAGGCAGCGTCTCAGCAGCACAAGGAATTAATAGAGCAGTGAAGAGACAGAAAGATAAGTAGCTTGTGGAGAAGGGGAGCCAGAGGAGGGGGGTGAGCTGGGAACCTGATGTTAGCAGCACTTTGAATGCACACAAAGGGGTAAGAGTTCAGTGGTTAAGGCTAGCCAGGAGGAGGTCACTCCAGAGTGCGAGGCTGCAGCAGGCAACATGTGAGTGAATGTCCTGTGTCAGGCTCTGAGCTGACCACTGTGCAGGCAGCTGTGGAATCCCTCAGCCCCACAGCCAGCACTGGACAGCTGCCAGCACTGTCACACCATCCTCTGGCACTTGCCGCTACCCCACTTTGGCCCAAGAGCCTTGAGTTTGTAGAGCGGCTCCTATGGGCCTGGAACTCAATCCCGCACCTGATGATCAACTCAGTCTCATTCTTAATAGGGACACAGGGTAGTGCCATAACACAAGAGCCAAATGCATCGCTGTAGAGTGAGCTGTGACATCATATCCTTTGAACTCCACCCCTGGTTAAAGAACCCTCCAGCCCTTCCCTGCTGCACCTGGCGCAAGATCCTGCTCTGGGCAGAGGGCTGCTTTTCCTTCTCTTTAGCTTCACGTGTGCTGTAAGAGTGGGGGTGGGTTGCTCGGTTGGAGTTGGGATTAAGCGAAGCACCTTGTTCTGCCCAGCTGCCTCTAGTCTGGAGGCAGAGAGGGGAGGGTCTGAATGAGACTACTGGACTGACCTGTTATGTGAGATAAGCAGCCCACCTGTCCCTGGCTCAGAGCTCTAGGCTGGAACTGCCCCGGTGGCTGCAGCTCTCAGACCTGGAAACTCCGTGTGAGACTTAACCCTTAACATCACACAGATATGCCACTGAGATCTCGGCTCCCAGCCACTCTAGAGAACTCTTCTTAGGAGGGCTGCTCACTGCCATGTGATTAATGTTAACCTGGTCCTTTGAGCAGGAGGTGAAAATGCTGGTGGGGGGGAGGTGTTGGCCTTTTCATGGAGGGAGAGAGCAGATCTGGTGCTCCCCACTGCACTGAATCAGCTACTGCAGCAACACTGAGAATGCAGGCAGCTGCCTCAGCTCTTCTGGGTTCAGCAAGAGCTTGTGCCCAGCCTGGGTAATTGAAACCCGCCTTAATGAGAGGGACTTTGGCCAAGGCTCCCAGGTTTTCTCTTGGTGCCAAGAGACCTTGAACTTCCAGCAGGGTGCCTGAGCCTTGCTTTACCATGCCACTCTACAGCACAGGGCCACTGGTCCCAGATCTCCTTCCCTGTGTTTAAAAACAGCTCAGAGCTTGATTTTGCAGCACACCAGCCACCTCTAGCTGCCACTCGTGTTGCCAGCGTTACGACTCTGCATTGGGTGCTGTAGGCTAGAGCGCTTTCTGCCCTGGTCAGAGCAGCACCGGTACCTCGGGAAGGGGAGGAAGCTGAACTCGTGCTGACCTCTTGCCATTTCCAGACACACAAGTGCGGGTGCTCGTATCTTCTCTGCCGGAGGCCTGAGTAAAGAGAGGGAGTTATAACATCCAACTCTGGACGCTTACAGGAGCGGAAAGGCCCTGTAACAAGCTGGAGGAGAGGGGGGATATTGGGTTTGTGTAGGTCACTTCCTGCCCTAGGCTGTAGTGTGTTGTTACTGTCTGCTGTTCAACAGCTGCTGGGGTCCAACCCAGAAGTGGCTGTATTGGACATGGGGAGGGATGTTCGTACATTGGGAAAAGTGGCTCCAGCCGTCCAAGGTACCACTTGTTGTAGGTGTTGCTACATGAATAGCTGCTGCAAATGCCACCTCCTTCCTGGACTGGTGTGTGGGTGGGAGGAGCAG
This sequence comes from Mauremys reevesii, assembly GCF_016161935.1. Taxonomy (NCBI): domain Eukaryota; kingdom Metazoa; phylum Chordata; order Testudines; family Geoemydidae; genus Mauremys; species Mauremys reevesii. Next base: position 63,658,369 of record NC_052625.1, read on the forward strand.
CTTGGATGCTACCAGCAGGAACACCAGGCTGAGCCCCTTTGTGTCTTACCGAAGTCGCCACGCTGCTGGCAGGAGCATTTCATAGATTAAATGCCTCAGGCCTGAGTTTACAGCCAGCTGCGACCCTTTGCTGGCTGCCCGTGCTCCCTTTAGGAGTGGGTGTGCAGACCTTCAGGGCAATGCCCCTGCTGACGGAGAAGGTGTAAGTGAAGCCGTCCTGCTGCTTCCTCCCCTTCACGTTGGCGCGCTGCTGCAGAGGAGGCAGCTGGAATGTTTGCGGTGGGCCCTGGGACTGCTCAAACATGGCCCGTCTCTGCCGCAGGAGCTGCTGGGCCCTCAGCACTGCAGAGGGAGAGACGGTCACGAGAAAGGGTCTGATTTCTCTTTTTTCTCCACACCCATCCCAAGACTCCATTCCCTCTCCTCCCCCCGGCCACCCAGCATGCTGCAGCCCAAGCTAAAGATCAGGTGTAGTCAATATTCAGATGAGACTACCCCCTTCCCCCAAAGGGAGGTTCAGGATGATTCAATGGGGGTGGGGGTGGACTCTTCCTAAAAGCCTGTACTGAGCCAGTGCCCCAGCATGGTGCCAGATGTAAAGCCAAGGTCTTGGCTTCTTGTCATGAGAGATCCCCCTGCACTTTTCCCCACAGGCAGGAGGCTCCCCCTGGTGTTGTGGTCAAATCAACTCTGGTAATTATATTCTGCGGCTCTTTAGTCCCCCTACGGTTTCCTTTGGACACATGATACTTCACTTCCCCTCGTGTAGTGACTGGGGCAGCGTGACTGCTGTTGGCCGCATTTAAGTAGCACTGATTCTTGTCCCTACGTTGTCTGTAAAGCTTTTTGGATGAAAAGGGCTCAGGGAAGAGTAAAGGATCTGACACTGAGCCCTTGGAGGGACAGTTCTCTCTGCCCCAGCTCAAGGAAACAGCTTAAATGCTGCCAAGGGACGTCTGTGGCTCAGCGTTTTGAAAGGGCAGCTTTGCCCCTGGAGCACCTGGCCAGCGTGGAGGAGAAGTCTCTCAGCACAGCATCGTCCCTGCAGATGTTTACTGGTGTGGGTAGAGCAGGCACTTAGCCTGCACGAGACAGGAACTGGTGGTAAAAGCCTGTTGGGGCAATAAATACTCCATTCTACAAGGCAGTCCCATGGGGAATTCATCCCTGACGGCAGGACCACCCTTCTGCAATTGCTGGGGGTGAAAGGCCCTACTAGCCTCAGTGTGTTATCGGTCCGCACAGGGGACAAGAGCCACACAAAGATGAGCCTTGGGGGTGCCCGTTCCTGGGGCCAGAGCTGCACCATGGGCTGGAGATAAACTAGGTGAAAAACACCCCTCCCTGCCCAGAGAATGGAAACCAGGAGGACGGAAAGGTCTGGCCATTCACTAGGAAGTGACCTGCCCCACCCAATGAGAGATCAAAGGTCCTTTACATCTTGCCTCAGCTCTGGGCAGCTCAAGGTGGTGACAGGCTGGAGGGAGCTCAGAGACGAGTCACACACAGAGCAGGAAAGTCTAGCTAGCAGCAGTGGGATGCAATAAAGCAAACGGACCATTCTGGTGGCATCACTCCTGCCAGGGTAAGCTACTGGGCTCTGGCATTATTTTCCCAAGAGGAATGAGGAAGGCTTCATGTGAGCCACGGGTCATTTTTTTCAATTGGCCATGGGCCTTTGTGAGAGCCAGGCCTGCACATGCTGTTCCTTGAGCATGGGTATTGCACTTGCAAATGTAAGCACACAACTGTCTCCACATGCCCCTTCAGCCTCTCTTGCTTGAAGTGTGCTGCCCAGCTCCCACAGCAGGGAACCCTCCTGGAGCAGCTGCAAAATCCCTGCCATCTCCTGATCCTCGGATTCTCCAGAGAAGGGGTGGGCTCTGCCGTCAGACAGGGGCTCAGGGTGATGAACGTACCCGGGGCTCTCTGGGCACTCTCAAGCGACCGCTTCAGCCAGGCCTTTCGGAACCCAGCCCAGTACGGCAGTAGGGTGCTGAAGACGGAGTCCCTCAGCTCATCAAACAGGCCGGGAGGTGGTGCAGGGGCATCCTGCTGGAGAGCCTGCTCAGCCGCCCGGAGAGCTCTCCCCAACTTCTCAGCATCCACCACCACCTAGAGAGCAAGCCACAAACCTGCTCAGGGGCCTGGGGCAGGGGAGCAAGTCTCCAAGTTACCAGCTGCAAAAAGATCTGCTAGATATCCCAAACTTCTACGCCAGTTTGGCCTCTCATTCTGCACAGGCTGGCGCTGGGCTCTCTCAGCCCCAGTGTTACCAGAGTGCAGGTGCTGCTGTGCAGGGCGTTTCCCAGACTAGGTGAGCTGCGAACAGGCTGGGGCGGCGGGGGCTAGCCTGGGCTGAAGCTGGCCTGGGGATTACATTGGGGTTGATCACTGTATTTCATCATCTTGGAATTTTTCAGGTGGGGGAGGAAATTGGGAACTAGCCTGTTCCCCCTTAAACATGGCCATTGAGGCCCAGTCCTGCTTTCACTGACTTCAGAGGGAGCCCATGGAGTTTACACACCCACCACTCTGTTTTGCAGAACTCCTGTGTTATATATCAACTCACTGCTAATGCTTTAGATCCAGCTCCTCCTCTCTCTTGCCCTAGGCCTGCCTGACCATCTCTTTGCCCCGTCGCTACTCCTCTGTCAGACCATGAGGCCTACCTGCAGCCGGGGCTCCAGCTGGGAGACAAGGAAGCAGTTGCGGATCACCTGCACCTTCTTCCTCAGGAGAGCCCTGTCCGGCATGGCGTGATGGGCGTTCTTGAACTTCTGCACCTCCAGCTGGAAGTGCAGGCCGTGCTCCAGCACAGGGGGGCCATGGACCTGCAGGTGTTTGAGGAAGTGCAGCATCTCCAGGGTGGGCCAGCCTTCGGCAGCAGTCCTGAGGAATTGGCAGAAGGCGGCTTTGTCTTCCTGGCTGGGCTGGGCTGTAGCTGCTGACCCCACCGCGGCTTTCCTGTTCCTTAGACGCTTGAGGGCCACCTTGGCAGCCAGCAAATGCAGGAGTGGCTGAAGCTTGGGCCAGCCCTCGTCTTGGATCTGGGAGGGCTGCACTCCGTGCCTGCCCAGCCCCTCACTCACCTCAGCCCAGAAGCTCTCGAAGGCCGGAGCAATGTGCGCATACAAGGCAGCTTGGATTTCTTCTATGCTCAAGTCGCTTACTCTTCCCTGGCCCACCTCTGCCCTCAGTCTCTTCCTCAGCTCCCTGGGGAGGCGAGGGCTCAGTGGCCCAGCCCCTTGCTGGTCCCAGAGGTCCAGGAACTTCAGCACACAGCTCAGCCGCTTCCTGCCCTCTGGGGCTGCCTGGCACCGCTCCAGCTTCTCCAACAGCCCCAGCACCCTCTGGAGCCCTGCATCTTGCATTTCCTGAGCTGCCTTTCTATAGGCTTTGAAAACCACCTTGTTGTTGAGCAGGTTCAGGGCACGCTGGGGTGTCACTGACCCTTCCCCACTTGCCAGGCCGGCATGGCCTGAGCCCTGGGGCTCAGCTGCTGCTTTCTTTCGGTGCCTCCTCTGCTGCTTTCTGCCTTCCTGGGCATGAAAGCCGGTATTTTCCTTCCTCTTCCTGGCCCTGCAAGGATGCAAACAGGTTCTCAATACAGCCATAGCACATCAGGCTATGATCTTGTTGCATCTGATAGGCTGAGCAGCATCAGGCCGGCTTTGTACTTAGATGGGAGACCCTTCCCCCCCCCTCCACAGCCAGGGAAACCAAGAAGCCGTGATGGTGGTTTTGAGGGGGTACCTACACCGAGCCTGTGCTGTCCCTATGTCCTCACATGATGCTGGTGGTTGCTGTGCTGTTGGAGATGTCTTTCAGGGGCCTGACCACTTATGGTCATTGTAGATCCCATGAGACACGGGGTTGTCCTAGCCCTATTCCAGGGCAGGGAATTGTATCCTGCCTCCTAACTTCCCTCTGCAGTGGGACGCTGTGTTCTTCATGTCCTCTGCAGTGTTTGTGTGATGGGAAAATAGCTGCCTTAATCCACACCAGATGCAGCCGTTATGCCAGTGGAGGGCACAGTGATTCTCAGCATGAGAGTTCTGTGAAGTGATTTGGGTCTTTTTGCAAATGAGGGGTAAGATCTAAATATAAGATCATTATCAGTATAGCAGCCTGCATTCCCCTCTGGGCATCAGGCCTCTATAGTGCAAATACCATCCCCAGAGCACACGTTCTTAACTAGACGCATGCCGCAGAGGCTACCTTAACATAGTGGGGACAGTGGGCAGCAGGGACTTGACTAAAAAGGCTGCAATTTTAGCTGTGATAATGATTAATCAGCTTGGTAACACCTAGGAATCCAAATGTCCAACTGGACACATGAGTTCCTTTTGCAGCACTCACAAAGCTGGGTTTGCCAGCCCGAATCCCAAGCAACTGTGCCCCCTTTGCTGAGTTCAGATAAAGAAGTACCTGTCTCTTCTCTGCTTTATTCTATTGTCTTTGCTCCTGACATCCTGCACTTCCAGGTAAGAGACTGGGATGCAGTACCTGCAAGAAAGGGTGGCACAGAGCAAATGAACCAGGTGGACAGCTGTCTCGCTTAGAAGCAGAGTTTAAAAGATTTTTGTGACGCGCGCTGGCTGGTTGGAAAAAAATCTCTCAAGCTGCAGCCCAAAGCTGGAAGTGAATGAAATACCCAGGCCAATCCTTCATTTAGCTGCTCCGCTCTCAAATGGAGGTGCTGTCAGGAGTGGAGCACTCACTACGGAGCAGTTCCCAGCTACTCCAGTCCTGGCCTCCCACAGCAGAAGGGGCGTAGGGAGAGGAGCGGGAGAGCTCATAGGTACTTTCCACAGGCCATGTGCAAGAAGGTAGTGGGTGAGCACTGGCTTTGGGCCAAGGAGGATTACTAGATTACTCCAGTCTGTGCTCCCAGCAGAAGGTGCTTCAGAAGATGGTGCAGGAGCACCTGCTGTAGAAGGCCTGAATCCAGGCAGGACTGCCAGCGTTTTGTTTAAAAGCAGCAAAGAGTCTTGTGGCAACTTATAGACTAACAGACCTGTTGGAGCATGAGCTTTCATGGGTGAATACCCACTTTTTTTTGAGGCTGCATTTTGTTTGAGGCTGCAAAGAGCCAAACTGCTTTGAGAGGAGGAGTAACTGCTTCACTGGGTGCAGTTAGGGAGCTCTCTGAGATGTGTCCATGGACAAAACAAGAACTGAATTCCCCCATAAACCACTTCTCTCCCCCTTGCCTGCCAGTGCTTTACACCTGGATCTGGAAACCAAAGAAGAGGACCCAAGGCTCCTTGGGACTCACTCCAGGAAGGTGGCTATCTCATAGCGGAGGTAGCGGAGCCAGGCCTCACAGAGAACAGCGAGCACGTGCTGAGCCACTGGCTCCAAGGCCAAAGGCTCCAGAGGTTGGTTGCTGAAGCTGAGCATCTCCTGGAGATGCTGGATGTAATGTGGCATATCGGAGCTGAGTCCTGCAGGGAGAAGAAAAGCAGAGCGGAGCGTTGGCCTAGGACTCCATCTTCAAAGGCAAGTTCACTAGGGCAGGGAAGTAACATGCAACCCTCCTCCAGCGCACCCCTTTGCACTGGTTCTCCAGTGGAGTCCAAGGAAATCTCCCCCCGAGGCAGTGTGTTGGTCCCCAGCTGCCATTTGCGGACGAAAGCGGTGCAGCAAGTCTACTTGAGCAGGAAACTAGATACTCTCCCCCCACCCTATACACCGGCCAGTGCCTCCCATGTGACCCTACAACTGCGATGGGCTGTGATAGCGACTCCCCTCCAAGAGGATGGGCTGCTTCTCTGGCTTTGGGAATTCACTGGGCTATTGCTCCCATTCTAAACCTTCTGTCACCGGGACCATGGAAAACAGGTCATTTAGCAGCTGAATGAGCGGGGGCAACTTGCTTTCCAACTTCAAATCCATTTTGGGTGGCTGCAGGTTCATATTCAGACTGTCCCTCTAGATCCCTGAATGTTTTCTGGTACCACACCCTTACTCACTTATATTCTCCAGCATCAATAATTTTGCTCATTAGTCCCTACGATCCCCCTGGTGCAGGTCTCTGAGATTCAGCCCGGGATCCCCACGCACACCCAGACACAGCTAAACCCAGCGCCAAGTGGATTTGGCCACTGACTGCATATGGTGCAGAAGAGCCAGTTATCTGGGAGCTCACCAACATCACATGGCGCACCATGCACCAAGTACTTGTGGAAGATCTGCCAGGCTGAGCGGTGGGGCTTGAGCCGGTCTGCCTGCCACTCCCAAGTGGCCTGGTGCTCCTCCAGCGCTTGCCACAACTGGAGGTTATGGACCTTCTGAGTATCCTCAAACCTGGAGGGTAAGCAGGGAAGGAATGCGCATCAGCCTGGGGGAATGTGAACAGTGAATTAGTCACATCTCCGCTGGAGCGGCCAGCAGGGATAGAGCCCAGCTGGCTTGTACAAGGCTATATGGTGGCCCCTGGAGAAAACTACCATAACCCAACCTTTGCCTCTGATGCATCAAGTATCTGTCACAGCTGGAGGCAATGCAGCAGCAAAGTCTACATTCCCAGGGATTCCCCAGCTCAGTCAGGTGGCTGAAAAGGATAAGGACAGGAGAGAGAGACTCACCTGGTCAGGTAGTGAAGAAAGCTCCCCCCAGCCCCAGGATCACACATTAGTGCTTGGAGGAGGTGGGAGGTCAGCGGTGTGTCAGGGAGATTCCATGAGAGGTCTGGCTGCCGAGCTGACACAATCCTGCCTCGCCAGCTTGCACCAGAGTGCGGCAGCTGCATCGGATGGACAGCAAGAAGAGGTTTTCAGTGCTATATTCATTCTTACCCTCACTGCTGGCTCTCCAAAGGTGACCGAGAGCTGCGTCAGGCCCTGGCCAGAGACAGATCCCCAATGAGAGAAGAGGACCCACAAAATAACCCCTGGCTGTATTACCGGTAGCAATCCTGCATGGCAGGTAGCTGGCTACCAACAGTGCAGAAGAACATCTCAAGTGCTCGGGGAAGAACTTGGGCTGGAGCAGAATTGATCTGTCATCTTTTATGGCTCTTCTCACCCAGGCTCTATTCATTCACCCCTTTTACAAGCCCTGCAACTCCTCTCAGGGGCTGTCTACACTGGTACTGATCATTTCCAGCTCGAGGAGACATACCCATACTAGCTCCATCTTCTAACAGAAGCGTAGCTGCAATGGTGCAATTAACGGGAGGGCCTAGCCGCCCTGAGTACAATCCCATCTGAGACCCTAGTCTCATTCTCATGGGGGGCTGCTCCTCCTTTCATTCATGTCACTGCGGCTACAGAGCTATTTTTAAAAAGAGTTTGACCAGAGCTAGTGCAGGTATGTCTACTCAGGCTGGAAATTACACTTCCAGCTCTAGTGTAGACATGTCCTGTCTCAGAGATTCAGGTTGTGGTGAGCTGGGGAAGAGGGGACTTACACATGCCATCTCCTCCCCCATCACTCAAACCGTTTTGTGCTGTTACCCTCGTGTTAGAGCTAAATGCGCCCCCCCACCCCCGGCCTTCCTCCAAATAGCCTAGTGTTCAGGGGGCCAGTGATTCTGCTGGTGCCACCTCTGCCTCCTATACCATTTTGGGGGTGTCCCTGCCACCAGCTTGGTAGCTGTCTACCCCACCTCCAATAAGGCAATTACAGCACCACCCTTATTTTGGATGGCAGGGTGTTGTGTCCATGTGCTGTTAACCTGTCTCAGTGTTGGATTGTGTCACGTTGGGAAGATACCCACAGGGAGACCCACACAATATCCAAACCATGCTCCCTGGAGGCGTTACGTACGCTGAACCAGTCTGCGCTTCTATTCGTGTGGCTCATGCAGCCATCACCCACAACAGGAAGCGACGCAAACACCTTGAGCGAAGGCAGGAAGTCAGTGTTCATGGGCGGCCTAGGCTTGGTCTGGGAGCCTGAGGTGGGGACAGTCCTACCATAGAGTCAAAATAAATATGTAACAACACCCTGTTTTCCAAGCATATCAGTCTCTTCATTTTAAGAGGGCGAAACTGAGCCAGAGGGAGAGGGCGGGACTGACTCACGGTCAGGCAGGAAGTCAGTGGGAAGAGAAACCAGCTCCCCAGTAGGAAACTGCCCCAGTCCTCTAATCACTGGATCTCACTCCCCTACTAGGTCCAGGAATAGAACCCAGGAGTCCTGATTCTCAGCCCCTGCTGTAACCACTGGATCCTCCCTCCTCAAGGCCTCTGCAGTTGGCGAGGCCAGCAGGGGCTGTGGAGTCTGGGAAGAGCTCCAGCAAGCTGCCCAGTTCTCTTGTGGCTTGTCCAATACAGCAGCAGGCCCTGTCTCCTGAGAGCTACAAAAGGAGGAGCTTTCCCTCCCCTCACCCCATCATCTCCTGGATGGTTCCCATTGTACGAACCTGAGGTATCTAGTTCTCTGGTGATGGAGGAGAAACCTGGGAACCCAGTAGGCGCGCAGGCGTCTCAGAGCATCGTACTGGCTCCTGCTGAAGGCACTGAAAGTTGCCTCGACGCCGCCCTGAGCCTCGCACATCGGCTCCTGCCAGCAGAGAGGGGAGAAGAGCACACATCAGCCACACCACCTCTCCCCATTGCCCGGGCCAGCCACCCCCACCAGCCTCACCCAGCCACACTGTGCTCTGGGGGTCAGAATATCCCACCGCATCTCAGCATGGCTCAATCTTGGTTTCCTCTACCCTCTGCCTAGGCTTGGCTCCAGAAATATGCTTTAATACCAAGGTCCTCAGCCTAGTGCCTTTGTGACACCAAGGAAGAGATCCAGAGCTCGGCTCCATGGGGATCCCAATGTGACACTGATGCCCCTGGGTGGGTCATCGGCAGTGGGATCAAACCTGAGACCTCTTGAGCTTAATGCATGAGCCTCTACTGCCTGCAGTAAAAGACACAGCCAAGGCTGTAGTAGGCTCATCAATCTTTAGCTGGCCTCGCCGCTGCTAGAGAGGGACAGGGCACCACACCAAGCAGGCATGGTTTACACCAAGCTGGGCCAGAGGAGAATGATCAGAAGGGAAAGTCACCCAGCCCCATCTGCCATTAACCCTTTGCGGGACTTGTGGCTAACAATATCTACCAACCAAGAAGAAGCATAGACCCTAGAGGCCAGGACCTTAGGGGCTGTTGGTTTCACATTCTCTCTCTCTCTCAGCATCAGAAGATAAATGAACCCAATGAGCACAAAATACTCTGCTGAGCCTGCCTTGTAGTGGACAGAGGCCTATTGCATACCTGGGGAGGGGCTGTGATGGGGAGGGACTCAGGGGCATGGAGCATTCACTTGGACATACAGTGTCCCACCCACGCCACCAAACCATGGCCCAGTTTGGTACAGACAGGGCCATACTGGCAACCTCTGCGCAGGGTGCACCTCAGGCTGTCAGGGGCAGTGGCTTGTGAGGTGGCGGGGGAGGTCCCTGTGTCTGGCTCCAGCCAGCACTGTTCCTCCCTCATTCCTTCTGTCCCTCCCGAGCCCTGCCCGGCTCGCTGCCCTCATACACTATTGTGTGGCTGGCCCCTCTGCCCGCTCCAGCCTGGGCGATCAGTCATGATCCCGCACTAACAGTGACCATTGGCTACCCGCTCCTGGATGCTTTCCAGAGGCAAGCAATGCAGCAGGCAGAGCTGGGATGTCAGGCTCAGCACTAGATCATGGGCTGCGTTAAGGCCAGAGTCAACCCCCACAGATGGCCAGGCAGTCGCCCTTGGAAACGGGCAGCAGCAGGACCCCAGTGTCACTGGAAGGCAGAGCAGAGCAGCTGCAGAAGCAGCTGGCAATGTAATGAGCCCAGGCGTTTCCGGGTGGGGGAGGCAGTTCACACAAGGAGCGCTCCCTAGGGCTCTGCTGTCTCACCTCTGCTAGCAGCTGAGGTGTGAGATTCACAGCCCTGCCAAGAGCAAACGTATGTGTCTGCTAAGGCTGCAAGGGGGGGTATCTATTGGCCCAGCCTAAGGGGAGGTACCACAGGGCCTCAGAAACCCACTAATTGCGGGGGACAACTAATAAAAGAACAAGGGGGGGGTAAGAGGATGGGCACCTGCACCCCTGCAGCTTCACTCACCTGGGAGGCCAGAGACATGCTCAGCTTGTATTTGTCTTGAATGTTCCTGCAATGAAAAGAACAATGGCTTCACCCCAGTAAAGGCTGAAGCAGCTCAGGCCCTGGGCTTCAGACAGCCATGGTCTCAACGCTAGAGTAGCCAGGACCTGCAGGGTACTTCCTAAGCACACTGATGGCCGCAGCTGAGAACCGGACAAGCCATCTGTCCCCAAGCATGTCTGCCCAGAGAAGGTCACAACCTGGACAATGTCTGGTCCTCTGTGCTTCTCTTGTCGCCCTGTCTTACTGGGTGCATGCTGAGTGGCTACAAGGCTGTAAGCTTCCAGAGACATCTGCCAGGCAGAACAGACCCATACAGGCTGCTCTTCTCTCACACTTCACACCTAAAGATCCCAAGGGGTCCTGAAAGTGGGTCAGGTTATTCTGCATGGGCCTGACCCCTGCTAGGCCCAAGGACGATGCTGTCTTTGCAGTCCCTGGTATGAGTCTGTCTGACTGGGGTTCCCTAGGGCCCTCGCCTGCTCCTTACACGGACACAGGTGGTAGATCTGGGGGCTTGTCACCGGGATTTGGAGCTGGGATTCTCCAATCTCTCTACACCACCGTCTGAGTGACACCGTGTGGCTGCTAGAAACACAGTACCACCTGCCCCTACAGGAGGGGGAGCAGATCCAGACCTGTGGGCAGCAAGGGTGTGAGGCCACCACCTGGTATGGGCTCGACAACTGAGCCATGCCCCCAGTGTGCAAACAAGGGGATGGGCACAGGAGCAAAGCCACTCCCTCTTGCCCCCTCTGCCAGTGTGTGAATGAAGGGGTTCATTGGGACACCCGTCTGTACCGGCAGAGGCTGACACAGAGGATCTGAGCTTCCCGCTCGGCAGCACTGGCCTCTAAGCACTTGGAGGTGCGCTCCATGACATCCTCACAGTCCATCCAGAAGTGAAGGAGGTGGATCCCCAGGGTACCATGGAGAAACTCCTTGAAGCAATCCATGCCAGCCCTCTGCAACACAAGGGGATGGGGGGCACAGTGGGAGGATGGGTTCTGCCCGTGTCGGGGGAGGCTGGAGTTCAGCCCCAGAACAGAGCAGGAATGGGCCCCACCTCCCCCTTTAACAGAGTCTGACCCCTCCAGGAATTGCTCTACAGTTGGACTTATAATGAGGGGCACCTAGGGCCACTTTCCTGACCATCAGTGCTTGGCCCAGGTGCTGCTGCAGCTGTGAGGCCCTCCCATCTCCCATGAGCTGGCACCCAGAGGAATGAAGACAGCTCTTCAGGGTCATGGCTGCAACCCTGCTTAGGCTCCCCTCTCCTGGTGGACAAGCCAGGAATTTGATGGCTCATCTGCCAGGTATTCCCTCACCACTGGCTTCTGGGTGAGGCGCAGCCCAATTCTCCCCATGATCTCCTGCCTAGAGGGGGCTGGGAGGTCTCAGCACTGGGATCAGCACTCAGTTGTCCCTGGCTGGCTATGTTACCCTGGGCTCCTACGAGTACAGAGCATGGACACCAGCGCTGCAGGACCAGGGACAGACTGGTTGAGGGAAAGTGGCCAGCCCTAGCAGAGGCTGCAGCCAAGGGTTATTCCTAGAGCCTCATAAATCCCCCAGTTCTGCATACTAGTGGAGCTGCAAAAAACAGGTTTCCTGCCCCAAGGTCCAGAGCAGAGCAGAACTGGAGAGGCAGCTGGTTGTTCCTGACTGGAGAGGGATGAATAGGGACAGGAGGGAGGGGGCTGGGACAGGAAGTTGGGAGGGAGGAAGGGAGATATAGGGAGCAGTTAGGAGTGAGGCTTGGGGAGATGGAAGTGAATGGGGCCGGGAATCACTAGTGGGCCTGCAGGGGAAGGGGAGACAGTGTGGCAGCTGGCTAATATCTCCATCAACGTGCACCTCAGCCCCATCCTTCAGCAGGGTCCAACGAGACTCACCGTCCCCAGCACATCCTCCTTCAGCTGCTGCAGAGTGGAACGGCCAAAGCCAGGGAGCAGCCAGGATTCCTCCCTTCTGTCAGAGGCGTTTAATTCCTCCCGGCCAAACTGCAGCACCTTCCTAGTGCCTGAGGCCGGCTCCCCTTGGCGCCTGCTGTGAGAGAAGGGAGAGGGGCTGCTCTGGCACTGGGCACAGGGTGTGTTGGAGCGCAGAGCCTAGGCAACTCACAGGGACACCTGTGTGCAGGGCTACAATGGAATTACCCTGCACATCCCATCCTGCTCCCCCACCAGCACCCAAGCCCACATCCACCCTACCTCCCGCTGCCACTCATTCATTGCACCCGCTGAGCCCCCAACCCCTGCCAGAGAGAGAAACACCCTTTGGGTGATCTGGTGGGTCAGCATTCCGGGAACAAGGGGTCCTTCTAAAGCAGAGAGGACACAAAAGGTACAAGGGGTCAGCGATAGGGAGGTTCCCACCACAGCACACAACATGCCAGTGCAGTCACATACCCCGCACATCCCCAGCATACATCATGCGCATCCCCGGGGCACCCCCGGGCAGCCACCCACCTCACCATGCACAACTCCCCCAGCAGACAGACCACAGTGCTTCCCCCAGGGACACGCACAACTCCATGGCATCTGGAAACAGAGCTAAGAAAAAGGCAGCTCAAGCTCAGTCTCAAACCTGGCCCAGGGAGGTGCATAGAAAGAAAGTCATTGGGGTCCCTGGGCTCGGTGTGGGGTTATTCCCCTCCCCCCACCCAACTACGCAGAGCGGGAGGAGCCCTGAAAGCAAAACAACGTAACACCCAGACCCCCCGGGCAGAATGTGACAGAGGGCTCCTGTCGCGGAGTGTGGGGGAGTCAGGGCCCTGCACCCTCACTTCCTGCGATTCACCGTGACTCTCAGCCAGCCAGTAAAACAGAAGGTTTATTAGACGATGGGAACACAGTCCAAAACAGAGCTTGTAGGTACAGAAAACAGGACCCCTCCGACAGGTCCATCTTTGTGGGTAGGGAGCCCAGACCCCAGTTCTGGGCCTCCCTTCGTTTCCCCAGAACAGCTCTCAACTGAAACCCTCTCCAGCAGTCTCACTCAGCCACACATCCCGGCTCCTCCTCCAGCCTTTGTCCAGTTTCCTGGGCAGAAGGTGTCACCTGGCTCCAACCCCCTCGTGGGCTCAGGTTACCTGCTCCAGTATCATCCTTCAAGTGAAGTCACACCCTTGTATCCCACCACCAGCTAGTATCAATGCAGACAGTAAACTAGTAAAACTCCCATGCAACATTACCAGGTTAATACTCCCTGCTCGGTCACAGCTCCCAAGTGACAGCCCCCACTAATGCTATGGCAGGCCAGAGACTGGGCCCCATGCTCCAAACTGGGGCCCTGGGATCACACCTGGAGCAGCTGCAGCCCTGGCTTAGAGCCCTTCCTTTCCTGCTGCACATCTGGAATCCATGCCCAGCCACGTGCTGCGGGAGATATGGGGAGAGAATCCCACCCCCCGTGTCCTCCAAGCCACCCCACACACCCCAGGCCCCCTCTCTGAGGGCTTCACACGATCACACAGGATGCTGCACGGAGCCTCTCTCAACCCCCACCCTCTCCATCAGACATAAATCACTCAGCAAGCAGAGCCTGCCGCCCCCACAGCACAGCGCCAGGCCACAGCCCGCCTCCACGTGCCCCTCACACTGCCTCTCTGCCTGGCTGAGTGCTGATGACACAGCACTCCTCCCCGACCGGGGCATTAACCGGCAGAGAGCACCCAGGCATGAGAAGACAGCTAAGAAGGCAGCCTGTGAAATGTTAAAGCACGGCACTGGGAATCAGGGTGCCAGGCCAGGCTCTGCCCCAAGATATGCTGTGCCACTTCGGGGGAATTACAACTTCCCTGGGCCTTGGTTTCCCCATCTGCAAAGGGAGGTTGAACTCTGCAACGCGCTTTGCGGTTCTGGGCTAAAAGGTGCTAGACAAGTGCAAGATATTGTTATGCTCATCAAAAGGAGCAGTCAGTGCTTAGTCAGACCACCACGTACTCTCGCTTCTGCCCATTCCCAAGCCCCCAGCCCGATCTGACTGTGCACTTGACAGGGCTGCTACTTCAACCTGGTTACTGCACATTGCCTGCTCCTCCTCCCCAGCACCGGGAGGTGCATTATCCCTTCGTAGCCTTACCTGCCCATGTGGTGCCCTGCCGTGGGTGAAGAGCTAGAGGCGGCTCTGGTCAGGCCATCAAGGGATCTCTCGGACCCACCAGCATTGGTCCAGCCATCCACGGAGCCTTCTGTAAGCATGACACAAGTGACGTCATAAATCAGTCCATGTGTCTAGACTCCACAGCAGCCCTGTGGTGGCTGGGCCAAAATGCCTCTGTGGCTAGCTCCTGTCCAATGCCCGTAGTGGCCCTAGGCAGCAGCCTGTGGGCTGTACCTGTCTGGGATCCCGGCTCCCACTCTGGGATTTGACAGGAAACCAAGAGCTGTGGAATCCACTCTGCACCCTAGGGAGCAGGGGAACCCAGCTGTTATTTGCTCTAAAAAGCTGCACGGGTTGCCAGCTTTACCTGCCACAGAAATGCAACCACTTCTGGGATGGAGCAGCCAATTAAGAGCCGCATAACACAACAGCTTAGGACCAGAAGAAGCAATACAGAAGATTGTCCCCAAATTAAACTGCAAGGAGCACTTAGGGAGATAGAACTTAGTTGTCCCTATTGCAACATGGTCCAGACACCAGAGCTAATATCCTGACACCCGCAAAACTTGCCTGGGATCTTTAATCACTATGAGTGGGCAGGGCTTCAGTTTTACATCTCATCTGAAAGCTGTTACCCCCCTGCAGCCCTGCCCCTCCTAGCAGCACACTGGGGTCAGTGCTGGCCCGCTGAGAAGAGCTGCCCTACTGAATCCCACATTTGCTGCAGACCTATACTTCCCTTGTGTGCCTCCCATCCAAGTACTGAGAAACTCAGAGCCTGGGGAGGGAGGAGATGATAGCAGGTTGAATACAGACTTATCCTCTGACAGGCAATGCATGAATCTATCCAAGAGTAATGAGCAGGCGCCTTCCCACCTGTGAATGGGCGGAGCACTTGGTGTGGAGCACTCCAGACTGGAGTACAAGGCAAACCAGGGGTTTTCAGCCAAAAGCAAGAGGATGCATCTGGGTGTGTCTGGCAGAGCCTCCATCCACCCCTCTCCAAGCCGCAGCAATCTCACCATTGGCCACTCCCGTGGCGGAGTTGGGCAGGAGGCTTTGGAGCGGAAGCCTGCTCAGCCCCTCTGCAAAGGGAGATTTCCCCAGACTCACGGCAGCTGGGAACTCCACAGAGCTCCCCCAGGGCAGCTGGTCAGGGATGCTGGAGAAGCAGCCTGCAGGAGGGCAGAGAGTCAAAGGAGAAATGTCCAAAGACAAGTGGCTGTTGGTAGTGGGAGTCTCCATGCTGGTTCAGGGAGGAGTCTGGGGGGGCTATGGGCAAGCACAATGGGGTGCTCAGTCAGTGAGCGGCCAGGATTCCTAACCTTTCAGGAGCGATGGGGGTGGGATCTAGATAGACTATGGGGAGGGCCCAGTCTCCTTGTCTCTTTCAACAGTGGGGTGCCACCGATGCTCTCCAAGACCCTGCCTGATGTAGTGAGACCATCAGCTTCCCAGGAGCCCTTCCTAGAGGGACAGCAACCCAGGGGAGCGACAACAGAACGGGGCAGCTGAGGAGACAAAGAGCCCCTGCGGCAGCCAGCGCTGCAGAGGAGGAGGCTCTCGCACCGAGAACGGCCAGGCTGTGCTGAGGAACAGAGAGAAGGCCGGTGCTAGATGACCAGAGGGAGCAGGGTGGGAGGAAGAGAGAAAGGCAGATGAGTTCTGCAAGATCAGCTGTGACCAAGGAGGGTGATTGTGCAGGGCATAGAGTTGGTGGGGGCAGGGCAAGCTTGCCCTTCTGTGTCACATAGAAGGCCCTGCTCGCTGTTCAGTGGGGTGGGCCTGCTCGAGGCTGGTCTTTAAACTATACCTGAGCAATGTTTGAAAAAGGGTCCCTGGGTAGGAGTGTGGTTTTTAACCACGGTCCCTTAGTTCTGTTTGCATCTCAGCCTTGCCCTGGGTCTTGGCCAGCCTGAGAAGAGCAGCAGGCAGGTGGAGCCATTCCAGGTTGGTGAGGGCAGGCACCACGCTGGATGGCTTTTAGGATACGTCTACGCTGCAATACAACACCTGCGGCACCGAGGCTCAGACTCCAGCTCAACTGACTTGGGCTCTTGGGGCTAAAAATAGCATTGTGGATATTCAGGCTTGGGCTGGAGCCCGGCTCTGGGACCCTCCCCACTCATGGGGTCTCAGAGCCCAGGATCCAGACTGAGCCTAAACATCAACGCCAATTTTATAGCCCTGCAGCCTGAGCCAGCTGACCCAGCAGCCGGCCCATGGGTCTTTTATGGCAGGGTAGACGTTCCCTTACGGGCCTTTCCTTATTCCCTTCCTAGCACAGGGAGGAGGGTCGCTGTAGGGAGCCCCTGTCCTTGGGGACAAGAAGATGCTCCTGGATTGGCTGTGGGGGACTCACCTAGGTGGGCTGGGGTGCTGCGGGTCTGACTAGGAGGCCTCCACAGCCCGAGGCTGGGGACCCTGGTGGGCAGCCCAGCTGTTGATGGGTGACTGGGGATGCTGGAGACAGCAGTGCTCTCAGACTGACGGCTGTACCCACGAATCTCATGCCGGCTCACTGGGTAGCCTTCATCCAGGGGACGAATCAGCAGCTTTGCCAGCTTGTACTCCAGGTAAAGGGCCGTCCTAGCACCAAACAGTCAGTCAATGACACTGCCATCAATGATGGACAATAAACAGGGGCTGAGCAATGGCCCCATGCCACACACAGGACCCACAATCATCGAATGCACCATTGTACGTTAACAAAACAAATACAGAGATTCTGCTGGGGCAGGGAGCCCAGGGCTGGGATAGCAGGGGGGCTTCAGGTCAGGGGTGAGGGACACTGGCAGAGCTGTGTGTGGGGAGCTCAGGCTGGGATAGCGGGGGGGGGGCTGTAGATCAGGGGTGAGACTCTCATCAGGACATCACCATATGCCCTTCACCAGCTCAGTCAAAAGTGGGTTAAGTAAAATTTTCATAGCAGATTCCCTCCCAAGTTGGTACTTTCCTGCCCCAGCCTGTCCAAGCAGGGACCATTGCACTCGCTATGGCCCTCACCAAGGAATGCTGTGGTTCCCATTTCATTCACTGCTCTCTCACAGTACGTGTAGCCCTGTTACTTCTCCCTGCCCCACAGGCTGCACTGCCACCCCAGCCCCAGACGGCAAGACAATCTCCCACAGTTCACACCAACCACCCTTGCTGTGCTGGCAAGTGTTCCAAGGGGACTACCACACACCCAGTCACACAGGGCTTCTGAGCAGCAGCAGGGACGGAACTCAGCTCCCCCTGCTCCCAAAGCATCAGCCCCCATCCATAGCTAAAGGAAAGTCTCTGTTACCACTCAGCACTATGGATCCCATGACATACAGTGGAGTAGTTCTGATCCTAACCTGCAGAGGGCAGCAGTGGGCACACACATCGCACTCACCTCTGAAAAGGGGGTAAGCGCTCCCTCCTCAGCCAGCCCAGGATCCTTTCCCTCTCTGCGTCAGTGGCTCCATAGTGAGGAGAGCTTGGCTTCATCCCCGGCTGGCTGGGAGACTCTGGGAGGAAGCCATCCAGCTCCTGCAGCTGCCCCCTGAGCCGGTCGTAGCGCAGTCTCAAAGGAAAGGCCTAGACCAAAGGCAAAGCCTCCCATCAGCCCAGGGCTGCCCAGAGGGGGGGGCAAGAGGGGCAATTTGCCCCAGGCCCCGGGCCCCACAGGGGCCCCCATGAGAGTTTTTCAGGGCCCCTGGAGCGGGGTCCTTCACTTGCTCCGGGGGGGCCGGAAAACTCTCGCGGGGCCGGGCCCAGGAGCTTCTTCCGCTCCCGGTCTTCGCCCGCTGGGGGTCCTTGCGCTCTGGAGCCGAAGGACCCCCCACTGGCGAATTACTGCCGGAGTGCAGCCTGGTCTTCGGCGGTAATTCGGCTGGGGGCCCTTCCATTCAGGGAGCCGCCGCCGAAGTGCCCCGAAGATCCGCAGTGGGGGCCCCCCGCCACCGAATTACAGCCAAAGACCGGGCTGCACTTCGGCGGCGGGTCCCGCTTCGGCGGTAATTCGGCGGCGGGGGGGGGGGCCCTGCCGCGGGTCTTCGGGGCACTTCGGCGGCGGGTCCAGAAGGGAAGGGCCCCCCGCCGCCGAAGACCCCAGGCCCCCGGAATCCTCTGGGCGGCCCGGCATCAGCCTGGGGATAGACACAGTGCTGGGACAGACAGGTCGCAGAGGGCTCCCTCTCCAGGGATCAGCTGTTTGCTTTTAATTCTGTTACACTGGATGAATCAAACTGAGTGCAGGGGCAGCAGGCTCAGTGCTGAGGAGAAGCAAAGACCCCCCTCCCCTGCTCACTTCTGACTTGCACCCCCTGCTATCCCAGCCCTGGGCTCCCCTCACAGCTCTGCCAGTGCCCCTCACCCCTGACCTGCAGCCCCCCTGCTATCCCAGCCCTGGGCTCCCCTCACACAGCTCTGCCCATGCCCCTCACCCCTGACCTGCAGCCCCCACCCACTGTCCCAGCCCCTGGGCTCCCCACACACACATCTGCTAGTGCTCCTTGCTCCTGACCTGCAGCCCACACGCCCCCGCTATCCCAGCCCTGGGCTCCCTACACACAGCTCTGCCTGTGCCCCTTACTCCTGACCTGCTTCCTGACCCTGATTCTAAGCTATGCCACCTTTGTATCCCACTCCTCAGAATCTGAAGGCAGCCAGGGACTAACCCGGTTCCTGGTATAAGTAAGATCTGCCTTGGGCTGCTTTAATGTACGGTGCCTGCCATGGCCCCTTATGGGCACTGCAGCAGCCCAGAATAGCTGGAATGCAGGTGCTCCAGCCATACACCCTGCCTCCCAAAGCCATGACCCCAGTAAATCCCTGCTTGGGGTGGTGTGGTGATAGGCTATTTCACAGCCCTATACCACCCTACGCTGGGGAAACTCCATGGGGACTGGTTCCATCAGCTCAGCAGTCCTTTTGCACTCACAGTGTCTAAGGCAGGGGTGGGCAAACTTTTTGGCCTGAGGGCCACATCTGGGAATAGAAATTGTATGGCAGGCCATGAGTGCTCACAAAATTGGGGTGGGGGGTGAGGGCTCTGGTTGGGAGTGAGGGCTCCAGGGTGAGGCCAGAAATGCGGAGTTCAGGGTGTGGGAGGAGGATCTGTCCTGGGGTAGGGGTGTGGGGTGTGGGGGGAGGTGAGGGCTCTGGTTGTGGGGTGGGTTTGGGGTGTAGGAGGATTCTCTGGGCTGGGATTGAGGGGTTTGGAGAACAGGAGGGGAATCGGGCTGGGGCAGGGGATTGGGACGTGGGGGGCGGCTCGGGGTACAGACTCCGAACGGCACTTATCTCAAGCGGCTCCCGGAAGCAGCGGCATGTCCCTTCTCCAACTCCTACGCGGAGGCATGGCCAGGTGGTTCTGCACGGTGCCCCATCCGCAGACACCGCCCCCGCAGCTCCCATTGGAGCACCGGAGGGAGTCATTGGAATGGGGCCATTGGAGCATGTAGGAGCCAGAGGGGCACCATGCTGCGGCTTCCTGGAGCCGTGTGGTGCAGCCCCCGACCCTGCACCCTGGCTGGAGTGCCAGAGCGGGGCCATGGGGCTGCTTCCAGGAGCCGCATGGAGCAGCCCCAGACCCCACTCCCCAGCGGGAGCTCACGGGCCACTTAAAATGGCTTGCAGGCTGGATTCAGCCCGTGGGCCACAGTTTGCCCACCCCTGGTCTAAGGGAAGGGGCTGCCACAGAGCTGAGCCTCGGGGCCCAGGTCAGTAGTGACTGTAATAGGCTCTGTGTGACATTAGAAGTGTAGCCCAGTTTCTACTGGTCACATGTCCACATCAGACCCTCCCCTGAAGATGAGCACTAATTGGGTGCTGAGGAAGATCTCCTCTTACCTCTCCCCCATCAGGCCCCTACCCCCTACAAACACCCACTTGCTAGGCGTTACTGAGAAGGATTCCTTTGGAGTAAATCTGGCCGTGCACTTCTCAGACTAGTGGCCAGGCTCGTCTCTCATGGGCACTGGTGTAAATCAGGAAAAACCCCATGGTAATGGCTGCAGTCACACAGGGATAAGTGAAGGGAGAATCCGTCCCTCGAGGTGAGTGGAGGCAGAGCCCAGGCTATGAGAGCAGGTGGAGGGAGGAGCTGGACTCACAGGCAGAGCCAGGAAGGCATTGAAATACTCCAGGAAAAGGTCATCATAGGTCAGCAGCTCCTCCAGCACCCCCGGACCTGAAAGGAGAGAGAGACCAGCAGGGATCCCAGGGCAGCAGCTGGAGATCCCAGCCCTGGCCATGGCTGCAGCGTTAAAGGGAGCCCAGCTAGGGTGCCCCAGGACACGCAGATGCATGAAGATCAGATGGTGTTACTAGAGGCTTGGTCAGCATCCAGTGCAGAATGAGGAAGGGAGGAGTCCTGCTCTGGATTTCCATCTCCCCACTCCTCTGGACTGGACCCTGGGTGCAGACCCCAGCCAGTGAGGAGAGAGAAACCGGAACTGGATTACCGCCCCGGCTGGAATGGACTCTGGTAGGCCTCAGGCTGAGCTGCTTTCTGCAATGAGCTGCCCAAGGAGTTAGTACTGGGATATTTGGAGGCACCCTAGGATCACAATGCCCCCAGTGGCATTGGATTTATTCTCCATTCCCCGCTCAGTGACCCCTCCTGTTCTATCCCTCACACACACTTGGGGGACTTGAATAGAAGACCCTGGTGGGATGGTGTATTTTGCCAACGATGGATCCACAGGGCAGCTCCCCTATGTGTGTCACATAACTTGGCAATCATTGCACCCCTCACTCTGATTAAACAACCAGTGTCTCTAGGGGGTGTCTAGCTGGGGTTCTGGGGGTGGAGGTCTATGTTTAAATACATTCCCTCGTTCTGGTATTTTTATGATGGGAGTGTATTTAGAGCTTAGGAAAGTGAGAAACTGACAGCAAGAACCAGAGCCAGGCAGAGTCAATCTTACTCATGCAGCCCTGCCCATGCCCCTCACTTCTGACCTGCAGCCCCCCATGTTACCCCAGCCCTGGGCTCCCCACATACAGCTCTGCCAGTGCCCCTCACCCTGACCTGCAGCCCCCCTGCTATCCCAGCCCTGGGCTCCCCACACACAGCTCTGCCAGTGCCCCTCACCCCTGACCTGCAGCCCCCCTGCTATCCTAGTCCTGCGCTCCCCACATACAGCTCTGCCAGTGTCCCTCACCCTGACCTGCAGCCCCCCTGCCACTATCCCAGCCCTGTGCTCCCCACACACAGCTCTGCCAGGGCCCCTCACCCCTGACCTGCAGCCCCCCTGCCACTATCCCAGCCCTGGGCTCCCCACACACAGCTCTGCCAATGCCCCTCACCCCCAGATACGCTAGTTCTGAATATCAATCACGCCAAACTGTGAGGTGATTTTGTGTTGGGAACTAACACAGACTAGAAAGAGAGAGACACCAAAGTCCATTCCACTTATCCTATGCTAAGATTCAAACCCCGAGCTTCTGTGTCCCCTAGGAGTTCCCTCCCCCATCCTTCCTGTGCCACAAGTCCCTTCCAGCCCAGTCACATGAGCTTATTAGGCCTTTGACTCTCTCCTTGTATCAATATTAAGATTCAGGCTCCTCCAAACAAACCCAGGCTGTTCTTGGCCCTAAGTGTCCAAGCAACACTGTGTAATCGCCTCCGTGAGCCAGGGAGGCAAGTGCTGGCAGCTCGCAGTGAGGAGGCTGGGTCTGTCAGGGAAAGTGACAAAGGCTGCGCTCCCCTGGGCCGTGCTCTGTCTGCTCCCTGCCTGTGCACTCCACTCTGGGCAGGGAAAGAGACCAGACAAACTGCATCTCTGCGAGGGGTGCAGAGCTGCCCGCCTGGCTGACCCCACTGGTGAGAGGCCCCAGGAAGGGGTGAAAATGTGTGACTGTAGCACCAGTGCCCCAGAAGCAGGACAGGCCATACTGGCCCCAAAGAGTTTCCTTGTGCCCCTGTCACTGCTGGGAAGATCCCCCTCTCCACACTTGCTCCCCTAACCCCGGGTATCAGGATGGCAGAATCTCGCTGGGGTCAGGAAGAAACTGCTCCCCGTGGGACAGTATCACACAGTTCAATGTCCTGGGCAGGACCGACGAGACGGGGGGGAGCCAGGACAAATTACCGGGGCCCGGCGGTCCAGAAAGGGGCCCGGGGCCTGGCTTCCCCAGCTTCGTCGGCCCTGTTTAGCCAATCTGCCCTTCCTGGGGGCCCGAAAAAATTTTTTCACCGGGGCCCGAACCAGCTCTCGGCGGCCCTGATCCTGGGAGAGGCTACTTGTCTTGCTGAAGCATCCAGCAATGGCCGCTACCAGAGGTGAATACTGGACTGGAGGGGTGACAGTCTGACCTGCTACTTTGGGGGGAAGGGAGGGCGGCTAGTGTGAAACCAACTGAGAGTAACTGGAGAGGGGCTGTCTCAGATCAACGGTGACCAATAGTTGTCCACGTCAGACAGATATTTGGTGGCCCCATATGCAATGAGTTTGGTGGGCCTCAGTGCAGTTCCCCACTGTCCAATTGTCTGCATCACAGCCCTCACCCTCATAAAAGGCCCCTCAGTACTCTAAGCAGAGTGGCCACAAACTGATTGGGACATAGAGACTGAGTAACCCTCCCTCCCCTAGAAGGGGCCCCTTTGGGGCAGGGCTGAGGCAGATGCGGGGGGAAGCTGGCCTTGCCTGTACCTGTTCTGTAGCTAAACAGATGCTCCGAGTCGAGGGCTGTTAGACTGGAACCTTTCACCAGCCTCAAATTCACTCCAAAAAATCATTCCTCACCCAGCTGCTTTCCTGTGACAAAACTCTGCCCTTACTGACCTGCCTCGGGAGACCTTGCTCTGGTTGATTCCTCTGCATGCATGGTGAGCCAAGCTGCTCTGGGGGGACTCAGCGTCCCTCTCCTCTCCCCGCTCTGTGTTTACACACTGCTCTGTTTGTCAGGGACGTACTTACAGTTGGTGGCAACTGAGTCACTGGGTGGGGCAAGGCCAGACACTTACTCTGTTCTATGCACCCTGCTCTCTTTGGGCTTGGCAGGGCTTCAGTCACAAGTGAAATGAGCAGGACTGTTCTCAGCAACTTGTGCCTGGCTGGAGGCTCCTCCATCTCGCTGGGATCCAAGCAATCTCAGTCCTAGAATTAACAGATGCTAAGCTATCAGCTGCCCCAGACATTCTGCTGTCCTCACTGGAAGGCACAGCTAGCCCTGGATCTCTCCAACATAGACCCTCTGAGCTGTGCTGCCC
Source organism: Mauremys reevesii (assembly GCF_016161935.1). Lineage (NCBI taxonomy): Eukaryota > Metazoa > Chordata > Testudines > Geoemydidae > Mauremys > Mauremys reevesii. The sequence continues at coordinate 63,681,753 of NC_052625.1, forward strand.
CCTGCTAGCTCCAACATCAGCAACCATAAATTTAACCTTCACAAAGCACCTGTACTACACAGGATTCCAAAGCATCACACAATCACTGTTTGCACTGTCACAGCTGAGCTGCCTCTAGAGAGAGCACACAGCTTCACCGCACAGCCTGGAGGGGGGAGAGATCCTGGGGAAAACCTCTTTTCTTACCACAAGGTCCTCCGATGAGGGGTACAAACCCCACACTGGCCAAGAAGGGGTTAACAGGAGCCTCTGGGCTCAGTCAGCCCTGCCCTGCTCCCCCAGTAGTGCGTGTCAGGCTTGGAGTACGGTGATAAGAGGAGAGCCCAGCTCAGCTAGGTGCTGGTTAGGAGGAAGAGCAAATCTCATAGAATCATAGAATATTAGGGTTGGAAGAGACCTCAGGAGGTCATCTAGTCCAACCCCCTGCTCAAAGCAGGACCAATCACCAACTAAATCATCCCATCCAGGGCTTTGTCAAGCCAGGCCTTAAAAACCTCTAAGGATGGAGATTCCACCACCTCCCTAGGTAACCTATTCCAATGCTTCACCACCCTCCTAGTGAAATAGTGTTTCCTAATATCCAACCTAGACCTCCCGCACTGCAACTTGAGACCATTGCTCCTTGTTCTGTCATCTGCCAGCACTGAGAATAGCCAAGCTCCATCCTCTTTGGAACCCCCTTTTAGGTACTGGAAGGCTGCTATCAAATCCCCCCTTACTCTTCTCTTCTGCAGATTAAATAAGCCCAGTTCCCTCAGCCTCTCCTCGTAAGTCATGTGCCCCAGCCTCCTAATCATTTTCGTTGCCCTCCGCTGGACTCTCTCCAATTTGTCCACATCCTTTCTGTAGTAAGGGGCCCAAAACTGGACACAATACTCCAGATGTGGCCTCACCAGTGCCAAATAGAGGGGAATAATCACTTCCCTCAATCTGCTGGCAATGCTCCTACTAATGCAGCCCAATATGCCGTTAGCCTTCTTGGCAACAAGGGCATGCTGTTGATTCATATCCAGCTTCTTGTTCACTGTGATCCCCAGGTCCTTTTCTGCAAAACTGTCACTTAGCCAGTTGGTCCCCAGCCTGTAGCGGTGTGTGGGATTCTTTCATCCTAAGTGTAGGACTCTGCACTTGTCCTTGTTGAACCTCATCAGATTTCTTTTGGCCCAATCCTCCAATTTGTCTAGCTCACTCTGGACCTTATCCCTACCCCCCAGCATATCTACCTCTCCCCCCAGATTAGTGTCACTGCAAACTTGCTGAGGGTGCAATCCATCTCATCATCCAGATCTTTAATGAAGATATTGAACAAAACCAGCCCCAGGACCAACCCCTGGGGCACTCCACTTGATACTGGCTGCCAACTAGACATCGAACCATTGATCACTACCCGTTGACTCCAATGATCTAGCCAGCTTTCTGTCCACCTTATAGTCCAGTATCATGAATCCCCATTTCACAGATGGGTAAACTGAGGCATGGCAGTGAACCAACTTGCCCCAGGTCATCTAGCAAGCTGGTGGCAGAGTAGGGACTAGAATCCAGGTCTCCTGAGTCCCAGTCCCGTGCTTTAGCCACAAGGCCACTCTGCGTGTCTCTGAGAGCTCTGGGATTGGGCTCCTACAGATTAGCTCTTGCCTGGCTCATATGGGTGATAGGGAGGGACACTTCATCATGTGACTTGGACTTGCAGTGCTGGCTTAGCCATGAGTCAAGTGCCAGTGCTGGTTTTGGAGAGTGGGAGGTACCGGGAAGGTGATGGTCTGGGGTCAGGTAACTTCTAGTAAGTGGGGAATTAGGTGATCCCAGAAACAATCAGGGTATGTACAACAGCAGAAATAGAGGCACTGAACCCCACCAGTGTCTCCTGCTGACTTGTTGCTCCCATTCACTCTGCACATACCTGCTCCTCTGAGTTCAGTAAGACTTTATTGGTGTGACAAGCCAGGCAAGTGCCAGTGAGGTGTAAGGAAGGGCAGGTCTCTGCACAGGGTTGAACACCCAGCTTGGGGCTGACCCCTAGTGTCCACTCACTACCTAGCGTGCACAGTAGCACATTGCCATGTGGTGTGACATCACAGCATCTCTCAGGTGAATTGGCCATGCTCCTGTTTCTCTTTGCCTGCCTGCACAGCAAACGCAGCTGAGTCAGGGGACTAGGTTAGACAGTTCCAGTGTGTGATGTAGGCAGGGCTTTGACCAGATACCTCAGACAGGCTTCATACAAGCACCTAGAGAGAGATGTGACCAGGCCATGCCCTAGGCTTGAGCCTAGCTACATAACACATCTAAGGACCCCTCCACACCCCACACACTGCAGCGGGGCTGGAGCCTGCTCCCCTGACTCAACTGCACATGTTGTGTAGCTGAGCAGAGACAGAGAGACCTGAGGGGGAGGGGCACATGTTCCTGCTTAATCCCACAGCTGAGAGCACGTTCCCACGAGATCCCCCTGCTCCCGGCACCAACCAGTCCCTATTGCACTGACAAAGGCCAGTCATGTGAGCCACGCTGCTTAGCAACCGCGCTGTATGGGAGCCATGGACACGGAGTGTCTCTGTTTCACAAATCTCGGAGGTGGGGGGTTGGAGGAGGCCTGTGAGGCACTGGGGAGTGTCCAAATTCCTCATACCTCACACATACTAATTCCTGGGCCTCCCCATCCCTTCCCTGTGCCCTTATAGAGAATCCTCATGGACCCCCCCCACACACACACTGTCCAGATTGTGGGCACAGAGCCACTGGCACCTCCTCCCCAGCAACAACCTCACCAAGCTGCCCCTCTGGGACTGGCTAATGATGCCAGGGCCAGAGGAGGCACCTGTCGAGTTCCTGGCCAGCAAGAAACCAGGTGCTAGTGTTGCCCTGGGACGTAGCCTTCATCCCATTCCCCAGTCCTGTCCCCACCCCTTCTCCGGCCAGAGGGAGTTCTGCTGGTGACCCAGGGCGCGGGTGCAATGCCAGGCTGAACCGCTATGGCCAAGCTAGTCCAACTCTGGGATTCCTCATTGTGACAACCCCTCACATCTGCAGGGTGCAGCTGGTCCATGTGTGGAGCAGCTGGGCTTCCCTGGTACCAGGCTGGAGACAGGCACATGGCTCAGAGGGGCTGAAGAGTTCGGATGAGCCTCCTCCACCCCAAGGGGGCTGCCTGGGGTGAAATGTCCTGCTCCCAGCCCACAGTTTCCTTTGCAAACGAGCAGCTGGGAGAAGGCCCAGATAACATAACCCTGTCCCAGTCCATCAGACAGGCAGTTATAGATTCATCCTTCCTGTCAGTGCCGAGCAGCAATGTGTATGGATGAGATGCCTTCTGCCCCACCCCCGCCGTCTACCTCTAACCAAGATACTGATAGGACAGACAGGTGGCCGGATGAGGAAGGACTGTGCAGGAAGAGCAGGGGGTAGGAGAGACTTTGGTTGCCCAGCTGATGCACTTAGTGTGTGATCAGAGGGAAAGAGGAGGCAGCTCCCAGGGCAACAGAGGAAAAGTAGGAGTGATTTCACAGCGGGAGGTGCAGGGGGGACTCTCACAGAGGAGGCAGCATCTCTCTCCAGGGCGAGTCCGAGGCAACGTCCCACTGTGCCCCTCCACTCCTGAGGGAAAATCCTCGGCTTGTCTTATGGGATGAGTTTAAATAGTGGGAACCCTCCAGAAACTCTGTGAGACAAAGTCCTCCCGGCCTGTCTTCAAGGCTACATCTGACCGGCAGCATCTGGAAACCCCACTGCCATGCAGATGAAGTTCTCAGCGTGGCCTCTGGGCTGAATCTTAGGAAGCTGCAAGGTGTGATCCCCAGACATACCCGTGGTGGCAGTTTCCAGCAACCCCTCCCAAGGCCAAGCATTAGGCCCAGTCTCCAGGAAACCTCCCCACCAAATGTCCATCCCTGTGGGCTAATCCATAAAGCAGTGCCCAAGACTTCCTCCAAGGGCAGGTCTGGGCTCCGATCGGGGGCAGAGGTGGGAGTCTGAGAATACAGGGGAACCCCGAGAAATCAGAACAAAGAGCCTCAACACAAGCAGGAACCAGGATAGAGTGCTGGCAGCTGAACTGTCCAGTGGGTCATGCTCACGCTGCATCAGAGCCCAGACCCTGACTGGAACGAAGGCAGCAAAACTAAGTGTCTGGATCTGCCAGCCCTAAGGCAAATCTGGGGAGTCCCATACCCCTGCTGTGCTGCCAGGACACCACAAGGGCCACTGAGACAGACTGCAATAGCCCAGCCAAGCTGGCAAGCTTGGGGAAGGGAGACCTGCCAACAGCTGGGCAGATTCTGCTAGCAGCTAGGAGAGAGGTTCTTAAGGAACTCCAGAGAGAGAACCTCCCAGCCATGAGCGTGATCTCAGACAGAGGCTCCAGGTGTCAGAGTGGGTGGGTGGGCGAAGGGTGGGGTCTGCAGCTGTGGGCGCCCTTCCCAGTAGAGACGCTGCCTCCCCATCTGGAAAAGCACATTGTGGTATATGACCAGGGTCTGATACTTAACCAGGGGGACAGAGCTTCCCTGTACAGCCAAAGGGGTCTCTTCACAGGGAGGCATTTCCCCTCTGGTGCACTGGGGACTCTGGCAGGGCTGCTTTCTCCTCCTTCTGGAGCTTCATGCAGGGATCAAAAGGGGAGTGTGTATGCCCTGGATTCCCGCTGCAGGTGTTGGGAGGGGGTGGCTGTCACTGTAGCTCGGCCTCACCCCAGCCCTCCTTCTCTGAAAGCCTCCATGGCCCCCCCCATCCCCAGAAGGTCGATGGCACCTTTGCTGTGTGGTCTCCAATGTGCATTTTCTGGCCTCTCAGCCAAGTGTAGCAGCTGGGGACCCCTCCTCCCCAGGACTGGGCCCCGGCTGGCTTTGCAGCAAGCTGTTCTGGGCTGGCTGGCATGGCATACTCAGCAGCTGCTGAGCGGGGCGGGAGGGAGAGCCCGGTGGAGCAGCTCAATCTAACATGGAGGAGCTTGGTCATGAATTCTGGGCAAGCGCTGCTACTCGAGAAGGGCTGAGGGAGACCAGCACACAGAGCAGGATTCCCCTACACATGGGGATTTGCACACACTTGTGCAGATGGTCTCGCACGCCTGTTCTTACTCATCGACTCACATGACCATGCATATCATGCAGGCACTCACATACCACAGCGCTGAGAGGAAGAGAACTGGCTAGAGAGAGACTAGCTACACACAAGCCTGTGAACGCCCACACACTTGGACAGGCAGCTCCACGTATGGCCACTCATGGAGCAATCTGTCTGTGTACTGGGCTTTAACTCAGCTATGGCTGTGCTATCTAACCCACCACGGGCCTTCACACTTATGCACCTGCACACTAGGACTTTCACACTCAGACAGCTGAACATTTGCACAGACTCTTGCACACACATACTCTCTCCTTCAGTCCTTAACATGCCCAGGCACTTTCAGACACACTCCTCGCACACTCTCACATTGATTCACACCTGTACATACGCATGGAGTCGCCTGCTCATACACACACAAGTACTCTCTCCTATGCTCGGACACATACACGTGGGCTCACATGACTGACAGTCTCACACATGTACATGGGGGGAGCCGTGGCTCCCTCTCGTATACCTCCAGCATTGTAATGGTGCCAGGATGGTTTTCATATGGTGTATCGATTTAACAATGGTGGGTTGGGGACTTACCTCAGTTTAAAAGCACCTCCTGTCAATTTAGGTATAGTGGGGTGTTTACCCATTTAGGCTAAATTGAACTTAAGTGCCTATGTCCACGCATGGTGGCTGACCAGTTAAACCAGTGGTCCCCAACGCGGTGCCCGTGGGCACCATGGCGCCCACCAGGGCATCTATGAGTGCCCACGGACTGTCCGGAGGACAAGCATCTGCCGAAATGCTGCCGAGAAGCAGCGTCATCCAGAGGCATCACCACCAAAATGCCACTGTTTTTCAGCGGCATTTCGGCAGCGACGCCTCTGGATGACGCTGCTTCTTGGCGGCATTTCGGCAGCGACGCCTATTGATGTTGCTGCTTCTCGGCAGCATTTCGGTAGATGTTTGCCCGCCGACCACGGTCCTCGGTGGCTCATCGTCCGGTGCCTGCCAGACGAAAAAGGTTGGGGACCCCTGAGTTAAACTAAGCAGCTTCCCCTGGTGTATGTGTACCGGTTCAATCGGCGCACAGACTGTGCAGCCAAGACCCCATCAGACCGAACAGCTGGAATTGACAGGACCCTGGGCAGAGAGGGCTGAGCTAACCACCTGTTGGGCAGGTCCTACTCCCCTGCCTGCGAGGCAAATCCAAGGGCACTGGAGAGCAGCTGGTGCACAGAATGGAGTGCTACCTGCCACTCATCTTCCAGTGCTGCCTCTCAATCTGACCCTGGGTTCATGTGGAGCAGGTTCTCCAGCGAGGAGGTGGGATGGCTGAACTCTGTGAGCCCTCAGCACAGTGATGGGCGGGGTGAGAGTGTGAGCATCCAGGCTCTGCTCTGCCAACCACTCCATGGGCCAAGCTTCTCCCCCCTCTAATCACTGGTGTTTTCTCCCTTGTCACAGCCCATGCATGAGGCAGGGACCCAGGCCTTTGAACTTTTGTTTTCTTCGTGCTTTGCTTGAGGTCTCGGAGCCCCGCCCTGAGATGCTGAGCCCCCTGGCCGCCTTGGACCTTGGCGTGTCCTGCCCAAATTCCAACTTGTGCATAACTACATTCTGCTTCCTTAAAAATCTTCCCTGCAGTTCTAGTTGGAGATGGGGGTCCCTCTTCCAAATCTGTTGCCAGTGTTCTGTCAAATGGCTTCCATGTTCCACCCTAGAGACAGCTGCATTTCCATGCTCTATGACATAATTCTTGTGTAGACTTGATGGGATCCCTCAGGATACAAGGTGTCATAGAAACATAAGACACCAGGCCAGGCTTAGCCACAAGGGATTGGTTTCTCCGTATGACCGTTGAGTTATTATTTTAGTACTCTGGCAAAGATTGCCAGGTCACCTTACTATCCCCCAACCCTCAGTGCTCTCTTGATTTCGCTCATCTCTCCTGCTTTTCAGCAAAGACTTTCAACTCTGGGCCCCAGACACTGGCCAGGAAGAGGGGGGCAAATCAGAGATGACATGGACCTTACTTTCACATGGAGAGGAATTATTTCCACTCGGCTTGGAATTTGCTGCTCCACTAATTTTGTTGTTTCCTGGTTTGCTCATTTGTCCCACATTTCAGTGACTGCTCCTTCCCTCCCTCCCTCCTGTGCCACCACCCCCCCCACGATCCCTTTTGGGACTTTGGCAGGTGCAGACAAAGGCTGCACATGGAAGATAATCCATCAACTCAAATATCACTGAGTTTTATGAAGATGAGGGGAAAGAGATGCAAAACCGATTGACCTTTAAAGCACTGGAATTCTCGGTTTCCCTCCCTCGTCTGGAAGCAGCTCTCTCCTCTCTGTCTCGGCATTTATTTCTAAGTGGTATCAATAATTAAGAGGCTGCCTGCTTGCCTGTGCACCCACGCTGCGGCACTGACGGTGGCATCGCTGACATTTCCCACTTCCTGGCCACTTTGTTTCCACTTTTTGTTTTCTCTCTGCCTTGTTAGAAACTTAGGAATGGCCAGCCTGGAATGGTCCAGCGCTCCATCTGGTCCCCATTTCCTGGAAAGCCCAGAGGTCCCTCTGGCCAGATAACTCACCTCTGGCTGTTCCTGGACTGAGCAGGCACAGGAGTTATTTAATCCAGTGCCCCTGCAAGGAGGAAACAGATCAAGTCCTTCTAGTTTGGTTTTCCGGTGCCTGCTGCACTAGATCACACCTATATTCCATACAGGCTGCGCTTTATGGTGACGGTTTCTTGCTATGTGTTTGTACAGCACCTGGCTCAATGGGAGGCTGAATTTGGTCTAGGTGCCTCTCTAGGAATAATAATAACAATAATAATTAATAATATAATCCATTTCCTGCTGCACCAGATCAAATGTGTGTCCATCCTAGCCCAGTATCCTGTCCCTGGCAGGAGCTGATACCTAATAGTTCAGAGAAAGGCATATCCACCCCAGAAGACACTTATTTGTGTCTTCTCTGTTATATGGGGATTACTTCCATAAGCCCCCAGCTGGTGGTAAGTGTGTACCCAGAAGCTGAGAGCCCCAGTGATTTTATTTAGATATAACAGCAGCTACTACAGGTCTGGGTGCACTAGCTATACAGAGATGCTATTCTCATTCATAGCAATGCCTAATCCTTCGAATTGTGCCACGCTCTTTGCCTTGACAGCAGTGAGTTCCACAGGCTGAGTGCATGTCACTAGAAAAGCCGTTCCTGTTGTCTGTTGAAATGATCTGCCTGTTCGTTTCGCTGAGTGGCTCCTCGGTGCTTTGACATTGGCTCTACTGGGAGGACAGTTCTGAACCCAGCCCTGAGGCCTGTTTTCAGAAGTGCCCCCCCCCCTGCCCCGCCATAGCAGGCCACCCATACACATCACCACAATCTGCTGTGCCTGAATCCAGCCGGAGGCACATGTTGGGGTGGGGGCTGGATAAGAACAGGGTGGGAATGGGGTGAATGAAGCAGCTCAGCTGGAAATATCACTAAGTGTTAAATATGAGGGTAGCTTTTCTTCTCCAGTGTGAGGGATGCGATGGGCTCCCCCCGCCTCCCTTCCCTGGGAATCAGGTGCCCTTCCCTAGCAGTGCGATCCAGGAGGCTGGGAAATCATCTTCTCAGGGAAGGGATGGAGCTTCAGCACTGGGGTTATTTCAAATTGGATTGGACAAGGAGCAGGCCTGCCCTGCGCCCCAGGAGATATGCCCCAGCTAGTCTAACGGGGCTTCCCCATCTCTAGTGTCTAGGACTGCGTGTGGAACTCAGACCCACCCCACCCCAGGGCCACTGGTGCCAGCTGCCTCCTTGGGACAATTCATGCTCCCGGCTGAAATGAGCAGAACTGGGGAGCTGCCCAGTGTTGCAGGCAGAGTCCAGGGGGACACAGCACTGACTGGTCTGGGCTTGCCCTGCTTAGGCCCAATGACCATTATTCGGACACAGTCAGGGCTGCAGGATATTGCTGGAGCCACCCTTAAGAAGGCTGGAAAGCATCTCATCTACTGCCAGTTCTTCTCTGGAGTTGGGTTCAGCCCCTGCTGAATCCTAGGAGAGGGATCCTGCTGTGCACATACTAGGTGCCTGGATCCGAGGGCTGGTGTATTGGGGGGGAATCCTGGTGCTTCCAGGAGCTGGCTTGGTTCCTGGCATGTTAACAGGCACATTAGAAATGCCCAGACAAGCCCTGGCATGCTGAAGTGGCTGGGCTAGTCCATCTGGTGCCTGTCACAGTGGGCAGCTTGCATGTGTGCTTCTGTTCTGAGCTTAGGCTTTTCCATCCCTGATGCCTCCTGGAAGGAGGCTGGGAGCTCTTGCCTGTCCCAGCACCTGGGTGCAGTGCCAGTTGGGGCAGCAGAGGACCAGGGAGCAGGGAGCTGGTTAAAGAAGCAGTGGGAGGCGGATCTGTCATGGGGAGTCTCTCTGACAGGACAGTGATGTGTTGCTGGCAGGCTCCCTGGGCCTGTCAGCGCTGGTCTCTTCTGCTGTCAGGGGGGCCGAGGTGTGCAGGGAACAGGGCACAAAAGGACAGTGTCAATTCAGCAGGCCTTGTAGCACCAGCTTCTGGGCTGTCATATCCCATCAGTGTCCAGCTCTCACCACGCTGACCTCACTGCCGTTTTCCTTGCTGGGCTGGACAGAGCCACCTCCCTGCCTCATCTGATCACCCTGGGCTGGACTCTCCTGCTGGCTGAGCTCACCCCACCAAGTGCACATGCTGCACAGGGACACTGATGGTGCCAAGGGCCTGCTAATGGGGGGCACCATGTCCTCTGCCCCAGATCCCACACCTCTACCACTGTCTCATCAGCCATGTCAGCACACCTCCAAGGGGTGCCAGCCCCGCCCCCTCTGGGGAGGGGGACAGAGAGGGGCTATGAGAAGTGGGAGGAAACCTTCCCCTCCACTCTCTGTTCTCTCCCTTCCTGTTCTGTTGGTCCAGGTCCCCAGCCAGAGGGACCATAGCAAAGCAGGGCTCAGAGATGTAGAAGGTGATGGAGGGACAACCCCAGCTGGAGCATGAAGAGGCCTGTGCATCTCTGCAGCAGGGGAGAGAGTCTTCCTCCCCCTCTCAGGAAGGGCTCAGCCTCTGCTCCTGACAGCAGGAATTCCCAGGTGGCCAGGTGAGGTGCCCCTCAGGGAAGGAGGGTGCCATAGAATCAATCCACCAGACTGGGCATTTCTAATACAGAGATGGTTCTTCCTCACCCCTCCCCACAGGGAAAAGGAGCGTGGTGCCAATATGTCGCACAGTCCCCTGGCATCGCCTCCCATGTATCACAGGGGTGCAGATGCCCTGAGGAATCCAGCCGGGGATTCCCTTAGTCACATTGCAGAACAAGGTCCACCCAACACCCGCTCCCCACCCCCAAGAGGGAGGGATGTAGCTGCCATGATGTGCTGGCCCAGACCCTGAAAGGGAAGGAGATGCCTTCAGATGCCCAGCAGAGATCCTGAGAAAATAATAGAGAGAGGCCCCAACTCTGCACTGGCAGAAGGAGGGGGAATAGCTGAAGGAGACAATCCTTCTGCAACGTGGCCCAACTCTTGGAGGCCAGGATCTCAGCTCTCAGGAAAACAGCAAGCGTCTAGCCCTGATGGTTGCAGAAGAACTTGGAAATAGACTTGACGGGGTCTCAAAGGCTCAGAAACCAGGCCGCTAAGAAAAAATGTTTACTATTTTTTTTTAAATCCCATGATTTCTGAGCCAATCCCATGATTTCAGAGGCCTGACTTGCGACGTTTGAGTCTTTAAGGTTAGTGATGCTGCTTCTGTAGTGCTCGAGATGGAAGGGCTGCACATGAGGAGTGGGGTGCATAGGGCCATGGGGAGATGTGTGTTGGGGGTTCCCCTGAGGAGACATGGGGAGAGGGGCAGGGTAGCTGAGATGTGTGTTGGCAGGGGCAGCTCTAGCTTTTTTGCTGCCCCAAGCAGGGCAGGCAGGCTGCCTTCGGCAGCTTGTCTGCAGGAGGTCCCCGGTCCTGTGGATTCAGTGTACCCGCCGCCAAATTGCCGCTGAATCCATGGGACCAGCGGATCTCCCACAGGCATGCTGCCGAAGGCTGCCTGACTGCCTCCCTCACAGGGACCGGCAGGGTGCCCCCCGCCCTGGAGCCACCGCTGTGTGTTGAGGGTTCCCCTGAGGAGACATGGGGAGAGGGGCAGGGTATCTGAGATATGTGGTGGGGGGTTTCCCGAGGAGACATGGGGAGATGGGCGGGGTATCTCAGATGTGTGTTGGAGTTTCCCTGAGAAGATGGGGGAGAGGGGTGAGGTATTTGAGATGTGTGGTGGGGGTTCCCCTGAGGAGATATGGGGGATGTATCTCTGAGGTGTGTTGGGGGTTCCCCTGAGGAGACACTGCAATGCACCTGACACAGCCCACAGGATGAAATGGCTGCCACTGTACTGGGCAGTTTAAAGAGCTAACATGTGAGATGCTACAGAATGAGAGGAAGGCCTCAGGCCTTCCAGCCAAAGCACTGGATTTAGGGCTCCTAGGTTCAGTTCTCAGCCCTGCCATGGACTTGCTATGAAGCCTTTTGCTTTCTAATCCCAACTCTCCTCCAGACTGGCCTTGGGCAAGGGCCTGGCTCCTCTGTTCCTTAGACTCTCACAGGGGTGCTGTGAGGATACAGTCACTGGGCCCCTGGTGGATTGTGTTATATTAGACATGGGGGTGGGAGTCATGTTCCCAGAAGAAACTCTTGGCCCCTGGTCTCCACGGTGCACAGCTTGATAGAAGGGATGGTAGAAGAGATGAGAGGAGTCTGGGAACTGGATAGGACCAGCCGCAGACAGAACAAATCGGGGCTCGCAGACTGCAGATGGACCCCAGGGTGCTGGGAGGCACTGAGGGGGGCAGTGCTGCAGAGCTCACTTCACCCCTAGCTAGCTCTGTCTGTGTCACAGCTGGGTTGTCCCTGATGTAACCACATGGGCCTCCCTGTGCGGCCTGCACCACAGCGTGACAGGGAGTGATGGAAATCTGTGTGATGGGTGAAGAATGAAACCGGAGATGCTGCTAAGTCACTGTTAACAATGCACATGATGAGAGATCCCAGGAAAGGGAGACTTCCCCATGGAAAGCCAGGCAGGAATTCTCTGTGTAATGCTGGGAGAGCTAGAGATGGCCTCAGACTATGGGCAACCTGCCCACAAATCAGAAAGGAGGAACCTTTCAAGCTGGATATGGGGTATGAACTGCATTAGTGACAATTAAGTCATGAGTCCTGACTCCCAGTACCCTGCCCTAACCACTAGGTCATACTCCTCTTCCACAACTTCTGAACTGGGGTAAATCCAGCTAGACTGCATTGACGTTGGGGATTTTACTCCAGATTTGCACTGGCAGCAAGAAGATCACAATCTCTCTCTCACACACTTGGTGGATTAACTTTTTCACCCCTTGTATAATGCCTCATGCTAACGGGGTTATTGCAACAGAACTGAAGAGTGTGAGAGATGGTGAAACAGCATGTTGTGCTAGGCCCTGGAGGCAGCTAGTCCCCTGGATAGTGGGAGTGTGAGCTGGTTAAATACTCCCCACAGAGACTGCTGGCTGAAACAGACATGCCCAAATCACTCAGCAGCCAGATCCAACTCCAGCCAGATGATGCTTTCCTGGATAGCTCAGGGAGCAGCCATTCCTACCCTGGGAGGCATCTATCAGGAGTCAAGTATCAGAGGGGTAGCCGTGTTAGTCTGGATCTGTAAAAGCAGCAAAGAGTCCTGTGGCACCTTATAGACTAACAGACGTTTTGGAGCATGAGCTTTCGTGGGTGAATACCCACTTCATCGGATGCATGTAGTGGAAATTTCCAGGGGCAGGTATATATATGCAAGCAAGAAGCAGGCTAGCGATAACGAGGTTAGCTACCCCTCGTTATCTCTAGCCTGCTTCTTGCTTGCATATATATACCTGCCCCTGGAAATTTCCACTACATGCATCCGACGAAGTGGGTATTCACCCACGAAAGCTCATGCTCCAAAACGTCTGTTAGTCTATAAGGTGCCACAGGACTCTTTGCTGCATCTATCAGGAGGAAACTCTCTCCTCTACAAGAGCCAGATTCTCAGGTTTGGCTGTACATCTGTCCAAGCCATCAGTTGTCCAGAGGTCTGACTGTCTAAATGAACCCGAAATACTCCATAGAGGAAAGCCCAGTTGAAAACAGGTGAGGATCAAGAGCACTTAAAGGCCTGGGGACAGGCTTATGCAGCTAGGTCCCCACTCCAGATCCAGCCCAGGTCACTCCTGAGCCCCTCAGTAGCCCGTGGCAGAATCCAGTGGAGAGGTGTGCATGGCACTCCCAAAAGCCCCCATCACAGTGGATGGTAACTGTTTCCCTGGTTGGCAGCCTCAGTAGGGCGGCCCAGGCCAGGATGGGGACCCAGAAATCGTACTCCCCTCTCTGCACAGAGACGCGCCCCCAGCACAGAGCTGAGACACCTGAGCAAGGTCTCCGTGCATGGGAAGCTTGCCCAGCTGCAGCCTGCGCTTGCTATTCTGAGACACAACCAGCAGAGGAGCACAAGGCCAGGTAGCAGCATGGGGGCCGAGGGACCTGGGGATAGAGGACAATGGGAGCAGAGGAGAAGAGGGCAGTTTTCTCTGGGCCATTTCCCCACGCTGACAGTTACTGTTCCACTCTCCCATTCTCTCTCCTAGGGGCATGTGTTCACCATCCCACCTCACAGAGCTGGAAGAGCAGTGAGGAGGCAGCCAGGAGCCAGCACCATAGGACAGGCAATGGAAGGTGCCAGAGCTTGTCGAGGATGTGGTGGACCCATGGGAGGATTCCAAAGCACAGCGGCCACTGTTCTCACTCGGAGGTGCTCAGGTTCCTGCCAGCCATCTGGAAACACACTGCTCACCCTCTCCTGTGCTGGAGAAGCAGGGAGCAGCATGCTCCAGTAGAGCCTGGGAGTCAAGACTCGTACAATGTTTTCCCAACATCAGGAAGAAACATGGTCTAGTGCCTACAGCTGGCTGCAGACGAGGAATCAGGACTATTTCTTAGTGTGACCTTGGGTAAGTTACTTCATTTCGCCGTGCCTCAGTTTTCTCATCTGTAAAATACAGCTGGTCGTACCATCCTCTCTTGTAAAGCAAGGTGCTGTTGCTATGTAAGTACAAAGCAGGATTGTTAATTTGTGGGTTAAGTGGGTGGGGACATAAGAGCCTGCCACAGTGATGGAAGGGGTTGTTCAGAGTGGTCCAAGGGGCCCTCTAGAAATAATGAGATGAAATAAAGACAGAGAAAATAGAGGCTGTATAGCAGGAAAAATGCCTCTAAGTGCAATCTATTTATTTAATTTTTGTCTTTATTATTATTATTTTATGGTTATCTTAGTAGCACCTACAGGCCCCAATTGAGATCAGGGCCCCACAGTGCTAGGTGCTGTACATTGTACATGTAGTAGGAGACGGTCCCTATCCTGAACAGCTCACAATGGAGACAAGACAAATACAGGAAGTATTATTATCCCTATTTTATAAATGGGAAACTAGGGCACAGAATGGTCACACGACTTGCCCACTCGAAGGGCTGTGGCAACATTGGGGATTCAGTGCAGGACTCCTAAGGCCCAGTCCACTGGCCTGACCCCAAAACCATCCTCCTCCTAGGGATCTGAGGCCTGACAAACCTCCTTGCTGGAAGTGGGTGGAGCTCAGAAGCTCTGACTCTCAGGCTCATTGGTTAGTTTTTGGAATGTTTTATTCTTCCCGTTTCTAATTTAAAGAAGTGGGATTAGGGGTCTCCCACCTGGGAGAAGCTCGTTAAGCATGAGACATAGCCCCACATGGTGGAGAAGCCAGCAAAAGGCTGTTCGCGACTGTATCTGAGCAAGGTTTGTAACTAGTTAGGAAAGGCCGGGGGGTGAGGAGGGGAGATGGAGTGGGGTGAGTTGAGATGAGAGAGGACGAGGGGGGCTGCAGTCATAGTGTATGTGCTACACAATCATTAATTATAATATAGCCCGAGGGTCTGCTTCTGTCTAGGCCCTTTCCTACCTGGCAGCCATTTGTCTTAGCTTCTGCCAGCCCCCACTGTTTGATTTCCGTTACCCCCAGGTCAAGAGACTGGGCAAGTCTCCACATCCCTAAATTAACAACCAAACCAGCCCAAAGCTGTTTCTTCGTCCTCTTTCCTGGGGGTTCAGAAGGAGGGAGGTGGGAGCCCAGCCCAGCACATGTTGGAGTCTAGTTCATTTCATTTTTAATTGGTGTTTTGGTAGAAGGGAACATGGTCTCCCACTCAGACAGGCTGGTGCCAGGGAGGAGAGGGGTCTGACCTTTCTGCCCTGGCTGGCAGTAACGAGATCCCTGAGAACCCAGAAGGAAGGGCAGAGAAAGAGGGAGAGCCCTGCGAGCAGGGAGAGAAATTGAGAGAGAGCAAAGACTGAGAGTAGATCCCCAGGAGCAGGGAGAGAAATGGAGAGGGAGAGCCCTGACGTCAGATCTCTGATCACTCTCAGAGAGCAGGTCAGTGAGAGCAGGACCAGAGAGATCCCTGGGCACGGATCATCCCAGCCTGGCTGCTTTTACCTTTTATATATATAAAAAAATCCTTATGAAATTAACAAAAATCTGACAAATTATCTTTAACTGTCACTTTATTTTTACACAGTCTAACCCATGGGTTCTCCACCTGGGGACCTTGTAATGAAGGAGACAGTGCCATGAAACCAGCCGTTAGGGGCATGGGACCTGCCCTTCCCATCTTGCTACGTGGGATGAGGGTCCTGGCTAGATCCAGAGTAGACAGGAAGGGATTTGAGGGTTGGAAAGGGGGTCCCAATATGGAAAAGCTTGAGAACCACTGAACCGAACCATGCTGGGAAACTGTCTAATCCGTGTGAATGAGAGACAGTTCGGCTCATGAATGAGACAGGGTTCTCTCCACTGCTGTCTCCTTGTTCTTTATTATCTGGGCCCTTGGCATGAAAGCAGGTACTTTGCCCATTTGGAGCCTCTCCAGCTGGGCTCAGGACCCTCTTTGTGTGACATCGGGTTGATTTAGGTGGAGATGATTCCAGAGCGACAGACAGAGGATTCTGGCCTCAGCTTGGGAAGCAGCAGGGGAGACTGTGAAGGGGCAAAGAGCTTGTGTTCATGTTAAGGACCCTGGAAATGCAACTTGGGGGGGAGGGGTCTCTGTGACAAAGTGGGAATTTTTCATAATGTTTTGCATGAATATTGTGTGCCTCAGTTTCCCCTATGTGCTGCATGGTTAACTGGGGGCGGGGGAGGTTGTTTACTCTTTGCAGAGATCCAGGTGTGACTGACACCTGACTGTCTGGGGCCTGGGCCCACACCCAGGGAGAGTCCCAGAAGACAAGTGCCTGGACATTTTGCACCTTGCAACTAATGACCATGTATGGCCCACCCTCTGTAGGAAGCCAGTGGTCTTGACCAGCTGGAGAACAAAGAGAGCTAATGAGGATTGCCCGGTGACAAGGTTTCCCCGGGAACAAGAACAAAGGACTCTGGAGGGGCCAGGTAGGGTTGGTAAGTGTGGGGCTGCTGGAAGCAGGGAAGCTTCTGGACCTGGACTCTGGACCGACCCAGATGGACTTTGCTATAATTTTTCATTCTCAATGTTAACAAACGACTTTCTACGCTGCGTTCCAGACAACTAATAAACCCTCCTGCCTTTACAACGCTGGCTGTGAGTCACTCCAGATTAAGGAAACTGGGGGTGCATTGCTCCCTTTGGGTGTGTAAGTCTCCCTCCGGTGTCCAGGCCAGGTGGACTCGCTGCAGGGAGCTCACGGCATGAAGCAGGGATGCTGAAGGCTCTGAGGTTGGGTCCCAGAAGGCAGTGAAGCAAAAGAGCTTACCCTGGTGAAAGAGTGTGACACACTGCAGGGGTCCTCCCAGGGACTGTTCCAGAGCTGTGCGAGAGCACCAGACCTGTGGATCTGGGATACCCTCCCAACCAGAGGAAGTGAAATACTGAAAGGACCGGGTGCATCAGCAGTTTTTCTCTAAACAATGGGGCGTATTAATAATAACTCTACAGTGCCATTGAAGTGCTTGGTGCCTGACAGTCCGGTAGACGCTGGTCACTGATTTTCAGTGGGATGCAGCCTCCTCCGTCACTAAGGCACGGCTGAAAACGTTGCCCAGGTCCCTGCCCCAAGGAGTTTCCAACTGAAATGAGCGGACAGGACACTGAACCAGGGGGCTGGTCAGAGAAGGCCAATGGTCACCCCAAATAAGCTCACTGGGTCACTCATGTCAGCTCACATATCAGGTTACAGCCGCTTTGTTGGGTGACTGAAAAATCAGCATGGTTGTCAGTCATTATAATAATAATTGGAGATATACCTGTCTCCTAGAACTGGAAGGGACCTCGAAAGGTCATCGAGTCCAGCCCCCTGCCTTCACTAGCAGGACCAAGTACTGATTTTTGCCCCAGATCCCTATTCCCACGTATTTGGCACAGTGGTGTGGGGGAAGGTGTGGGAGGAGGGTTGGGGAGAGAGTCTCAAAGAGGGGTTGGAAGGAGGGGAAGGGAGGCCATGCTTGTGGTGGGAGACAGGTTCACCAGTGTGGTGTGAAGGGACGTGGAACTGCTGGAGTGCAGGGCAGTGGCTGGGGAAGAAAGACATTGAGGCAGGGGCAGAGCGGAGTGCAGCCTTGAAGAATTAGACATCCAGAGCCCCATTTTGGGCTTTACAACCAGGTGGAAATGGGTAGCAAACACCTAGATGAGAATTCCCCCAGTGCAGGTCGCGTAGGATATAAAGGCCCTATATCTCCCCTGCATTATATAGCATCTGTAGTAGAGGTGTGCCAAGGTCACGGCTGGGGTCCCACGGGGGCATGTCAGTGGCTGGAACACTCTGGCTGTTCTGGGCTGGCAGAGTGACCTGCAGAAGGCTGTTCAAATCTGGCATAAATTAAGAGCAGACAGGATATGAGGAGGCCCCAGTTGGGACCAGAATCTGGGAGGTGCAAAGGTGGCTTGTAGCTATCTTTGCCGTCTCTGTTCCTGGGCTGAGCCTTCTGGAAGGTGCAGCTCAGAGTTTTAACCCTAGATGGATAATGAGACTATCCAGAGTTAGGATAAAATATAATATGGCTCTAAACCCTCCTGCTGCAGGGTATGCAGTAACAGATAGAAGTAGGAAGAAACTGGACGCAGGTAACTGTAATTGCCCACAAGGATTCGTGCACCTTCCCCTAAAGCAGCTCGTGCCAGCCACTGTCAGAGACAGGCAGCTGGGCTAGTTAAACTGTGGGCTGCCCTTTCCCAGCAGTGAGGCAGGGATACTGAACTAGAGGTGCCTTTGCTCTGATGTGGTGTGGTTGGGACACCGAGCTCCAGGAACCACTGGGCAAAGCTGGTTGGCAATTCCTAGTTTTTGTGTCTTTCTCGTTTTCTAGAGCTCTTAAAGGGAAAAGTCTTGGAGTCCTCAGCTCCTTGTGGGCTTATTTGCTTTCACCCCCGACTGCTCCTGGGCCACATTTTAAAGGTCAGGGTGACAACATTTGCAGCCTTCCAGCTGACAAGTAATTCCTCCCTCAGTGCACTGAGCAGCCGTGGGCAAATGCTGTGAGATGTCCCAGTGAGATAAGCCCCTGCCAGGGCTGCTGAGCATTGCTCCCACAGAGCAATCACAGGCAGCAGATGGGCTGATTTCAGTGTTAGCATCTCTCTCCATTAGCAGGGCTGGTGGTGGAACCAAATCCAATCTAATTAAGGGTAATTACTATTCATCCCAGCAAACTGCAGGAGACAGAACTCACTTTCTCCCAGTCTATTAATAGCTGTTAGCAGACACAGGGATCCTGCTGGGAGCCAGGGGGAGTGGAAAGTGTTGGGAGGAGACAACCTCAAAGACATGTTGCTCTCCGATGTTCCTTTGCACAGGGAATTATTGCCCCCTTCCAGGATGTGGCAGTTTCTTTAACAGCCCTTTTAAGAGAGGGGATTCCACTGCCCCAGGGGTGTGGAAGACAGGTTTTTTAACTCACACTTTCAAAATGAAATCTCGTGTGCTAGAAGCTAGGGGGTGTGGTGAGTCGAAGCACGAACCCTGCCCTTCTGCGGGCACGAGTTCAAAGCTTGACCCGAGTCACCAGCTGAAGAAATTTGCTGACTCGTCGTGGCTGACAGCTCCACTGCTCAGGACTCAGGGAACTTTCTACCACAAGGGGAAAGCTCGTCTGTGCAGGAGACAGAGCTCTCCTGGGGGTTGGTCCTAGACAGTGGAACACACTCCCCCAGAAGCTCAGGGCCATCACAAATCTCTGTACTTTCCGCTCCAACTGCAAGGGGCACTGCTTCAACCTGCCTTCTCCAGCGCAAACACAGAGCAATGTGTACATGCAGAGAACCCATCGCCCAGAACAACCCCCTCCATGGTACACCTAATTCTGCCCCAGGGGAGAGGAGGAGAGAGAGAACGAGTCACCCATGATGGATGTTGGTCACATCACTTAATGCACTGCTAGAAGGCGCTCAGATATTACAGTGATGAGCAGGGGTAAGATTTTGTAGATTAGACTAGAACCACATCCTCATCCAACGAGTGATTTATAGTCATCACAGAAAAGACACGTTCAGTGTGCTCTGGGCCTAGAACACCAAGCGGGGACTGAGGAGCAGTAGCAGAGCAGGATTTGGGGGTTGGACTAGATGACCTCCTGAGGTCCCTTCCAACCCTGAGATTCTATGATTCTAATGTTTTGCACAGACTCCATACTCTCTCTGGCTCTGGCCACTACGATCAGTCTCCTGCTTTTGTGGGCAAAAAACCCACCCAATGTATTAGTGTATTTCCAAGGTCAAATGTGCCCTGCTGGATCATTATGTCAGTGCAAACCCCACAGGGGGGTCACCAAAATCAATTCAAGGGTAACTGTGTTGGAGTGGGATGTTGCTGTTGCTGAGCAAAGCAGGTTCTATAGGAAACGCACAGAGGCAGCAGAGCCACCTCCTCTGCCTGAGCATTCCTCTGTCCTAATTTGTTACTGATTGATGCCTGCCACTAGTGAGTCACAGGGAAAGCCCGTCTGGGAGTTTCCTGCCTGTGCTAATTGGATTCCAGCTACTCCTGTGTTCTGCGCTGCAAAGGATGAGGAGTCCGCTGCGCTAATGGTGGGATCTCCAGACTCAACAGCCAAAACTCTGGGACATCAAAGGCTGCTTTGGCATCTTGTCAGGACTCCAGCCCTGTACCTGCACCTTTCTTGATAGGCGAGCAAGAACTCTGCTATACAAGCATGCAGCTGAGGAGCTTTGTGCTTTCCCTGAACTAAGAGGAGAGGGTGGATGGACAGTGCAGGAGGGTGCTGCAGGCAGAGTTTGGCCCATGGGTTGTGTTTAAGGCACTACTAACCCAACGGATCAAAGATGGTACCTCCTGTTCCCAGAGCTATACAGTGCCACACTGGCCCCACCACCACCTCCTCAACCACAGCTCTGCTGGACAGACAGTATCAGCCATACTCCCACACCTGGACAAAGAACCACATTCAGGGCACATCAGGCCAAGGAGGGGCTAGTGGGGACAGTAGCTAAGAGGGGAAACATACGAAGAGCTAGGAAGCCCCACTTGGACAATAAAAGAGAATTCAAGGGGCCAGGGAACGAGCAGAGCACTTTTAGCTGGCCTGCAGCCCCTGCTGTTTGGTGTGCAGGTCTCCATAGGAGGTGGAGGTGCAGAAGCTGGTTTGATGCTGTGCACCTCTGAGTTATCTGGATATTTCTCAGCATTCTGTAAAGCAATGTGCACACATGGAGGACATTTCAAAAGATCAGGCAGGGCCAGGAAGAGGTTTGTGGCTGTCTGAAGCAGCCAGGGCTACTAATGTTGCCTATGCCTCATTATAAGTCACAAGCAATCAGAAGTTCAAGCTTCATCCAGACAGATATAGTCCTTCACCCCTTCTCAGGACTTCATGGTGCTGCATCCCTCTTTACAAGTTTCAGAGTAGCAGCCGTGTTAGTCTGTATCCGCAAAAAGAACAGGAGTACTTGTGGCACCTTAGAGACTAACAAATTTATTTGAGCATAAAGCTTATGCTCAAATAAATTTGTTAGCCTCATGACAAGGCTCTTCTATCCCCTGTCTAAAGCTGTTACCTCTCCTGTCCTCATCAGAAATCCTTCCTTGTAGCAAAAAAAATACTTTGACCCCTAAAAAATCCTGAGAGATACATAGAGAAATTTGGGATGGAGAAGGCCTGTTAGGTCCCATCTTGTTCAGCCCCCAGGAGCCAGGCTAGGATCATTCTCTACAGTAATGGTCCATAGTGTCTATGCAGGATACTCAACCTGTATTACAGCAGGAACCCAGGAATTTTGGAGCACTACCCCCAAGATACAGTAGAATCAGGACAATCTCATTTATTTTGATGTTAAGTTCAACTGATTTTATGCTGCCCCAAACCCCAGTGTGTCCCAGCAATATTTGGACTGATAATGCATAACTGTACCATAGAAGCTGGTTGGGGTGAATTTGAGATTTGACAGCTGGATGGAGGACAACTGGGGTTTTTTAACCCAGGAAGGAGTGGGAGGCAGGACTCAGGAAGAGGATGAGACTCTTGGTACTGAACAGGGAATGAATCTCCTTTTCCTAGGGCCCCCCCCCCATTTTTGGCAAGGGTTGAGGAGACTTTAAATCTGGGTTAATGGTGTTGGATTCCTAATTTTCCACCCAACTCACCGCCCCACAGTGCTGTGCCATAATATCTGCCACTGTATCCAGCATCAATGGAAGCATACATTAGCTGGATAATCCGCAATTAAATAGCTAACAATGATATTTCATTCATTCATTAGGTTTCAAGGTCAGCACCTAATTGAGATGAATGAGCCAGTTCACCCCTCTCAGCAAACTCAGTCAGACATCACTACATCCTTTATGTTAGTTTCATATTTTGAAAGTTATTTTAGCAGCCATAAGCAATAGAGACCTTTTAAAAAAAATGAAAATTCCAATACTGTTGCACAATTATGCAGCCCACTCAGAAAGAAGGGCAATTAAGTGCCAATTTATGCAGCTGCATAATCTCATTCTATATGGAGCGCTGCCTATAGTCGATTCCCTAGGACTTTGTCCAATCTGGTTTGAAATGTCCTGAGTGACAGGGCTTCCAATTCTTCTCTTGAGAGACTATTCTAGCATTTAACAGAGCTCAGATGTAAGGAACATTTTCCTGATGTTTAGTCTAACCATCTCTATTCCTAATTTCATCCCATTACTCCTAGTTATAGGTGTTGGGCCCCTGCCATTCTTCAGATATTTAGTCTTCTGCAATGTTTGGAATTTTCAAAGAATCAATACAGTTCATCCCATATCTAGTTCATATCTTCCAGATGCCAGTTGACAGACACATGGCTTGTTGCCCTAGCAGATCTATATCTAGTTAAGTGCTTCTCAACTTTTCCCACCCCACAACCCCATGTTCCAACAGAACAAATATGGGAAGCCCACTCCCATCTAGTCATACAGAAAGGGAGGATGGCTACAACCCCCAGCTGGAGAACCCATGTCAGTTTCATTCTTGTATTCCTTCTACAGAAATCAGTCCTTCCAATGCCCGAAATGAGGAAGGTATATTGTGTTATTATGCATTGCCTCCTTTTTCTACAGTCTTATTTCTGACTGCTACTTATGCTGCTTTTTTGCTTAAAGGGGAGGCTGTCAAAGAAATTAAGCCCAAAATGTGACCTTCTGTATCTTCCAATTGCTCCGCTTTGGTGGGCAATGTCTTGTGGCATCTGCAGATCCACCTCGCTTTTTAAATCCATCGCTGTGTCAGGGAGCAATTAAACAAAAAAAAGTCCAGTTGCAAATTGTTGTCTAACCAAGGAATCATCAGTGTCACCTGATGATAAGATTTATTCCCAGTGATGTGAAGATTAATTGGTTGGTGGACCCCATCCTGATGTTTTTCTAAAAGATAGGCACTAGTTAAAACAGGAATTAATTCAGGGAAGTCTTATGGCCTGTCTTATGTCTTATGGAGATCAGGCTAGTTTATTACAGTGATCCTTTCTGGCCTTCTAATCTATAAACCCTTACTTGCCCTCTTCTCTGTAGTATCTGAGCTGTTAATGGCCCAGTGGAAGTGCTCACACACATAAGAGTTGTAGGATCGGGACCACTGTAGAGTACTCTGAGGATAGAAGTCACTAGAGGACAGATTCTGAAACTCCTACTGAAGTTGAGCAGTAACTTGTCTCCCAGGTAGCTCCATTGGTTTCAGTGGAAATATGTGTGCTGAGAAAGTGTGGCAGAATCTGGCCATATATAAACATTGCATAAATTATTATTCTAAACTCATGAGTGAGGCCTCAAAACAGTGAGATTAGCTTAAAATCATGAGCTTTAAAGAGAATACATTTAGGGGGACTTTTTATTTGCCTCATGGTTCCTGGCCTGTAGGTACACTAAGGTCACCTTTTTAGGCTTTTCTCCACAACCACGAGGGACAGGAACATCTTTGGTTTTTAGTTGTTGTTGTTGTTGTTTTTTAGTTAAAGGAGCTCAGGCTTTTAAAAAAAAATACCAGCTATCCCTAGACTTGCAATAAAATCACAGGAGTTGGCAATACTTATTATTATTCATAGTTTCACTGCATTCAAGGCCAGAAGGGACCATTGTGATAATCTACTCTGTCCTCCAGGGACTGTCCATATGTTTGTGTATTGCTCAGCACTGAGCACATCATCAGCATTTAAAAAGACATTGTCAATCCATCTGCAAATCTTGTTCCTACTGTTTGTACCAGGAAATGCTAAAATGATTAGAACTGAAAGTGATCAGAGAAAGACATTAATTTATCTCTGTTTGTTCACACTGTGTATTTGTCAGCACCTTGTGTGTAGTCAGTTTCACTGTTTTGTTAAGGGTTCATGCCCTTCCAGGGTTCCTGAAATAGGATGTTAACTACATAGTAACAGCAGCTGCATTGAAACCAAATAGCCGACAAGCCAATTCCTTTGAGACAGAGTTGAACCACTGACTGAAGGACTGCCAGGGGAATTAAGCCTATAGTCCTCCACTCTACCAGCTCACCAGATAGGTATGTCCACAGGGAGAATGGGCTGGAGAAGTGGATCTGGGCCTGTTTGTCACTGTCCTCTGACCTGCCTAAAAGACCTTCCTAAACATCAGCAACAGAGCAAATAAATAATAATAATTTGTAATAAAAAACTTAGTTTGTTTTTAGGGGTATTTTTTCAAGACACACCATTTAAAGGGGACTCTATCAGAAGATATGACGGTTTGGAATTAGCCAATTCCAGAAAATTCAAGTTGACAGTGTACCTTTAACAAATGAGAAGTAGCTGCAATAACCAAAAGGGTTAAAAAACAAACAGTGAAGGCAAAACAAAATCCCTCAGCAGAGCAAAGAATTCATCCTTCTGAGGGTAGTGTTTGTTAAGCTTTCCAGGGAAAGGTCTTTCTGGGATATCTGGAAAACTGCAGCAGTTACCATAGCTGGCTTTTTGGTTGTCTCAGGTGGATTCTAGGCCAACACCCTGAGGGGGCTGCTGAAGGCCAGTGCCTTGTTGGGGTAAAGGCTCCTTGTTGCACACAGGGGCGGCTCCAGGCCCCAGCACGCCAAGCGCGTGCTTGGGGCAGCATGCTGCGGGGGGTGCTCTGCTGGCCGCCGGGAGGGCGGCAGGCAGGCTGCCTTCGGCGGCCTGCCTGCGGAGGGTCCGCTGGTCCCGCGGCTTCGGTGGAGCCGCGGGACCAGCGGACCCTCCGCAGGCATGCCTGCGGGAGGTCCACCGGAGCAGCGGGACCGGCGACCGGCAGAGCGCCCCCCCACGGCATGCCGCCGTGCTTGGGGTGGCAAAATGTCTAGAACCGCCCCTGGTTGCACATAAGAGTTTAGATCAACATCCCAGGATCCAGATCCTTTCCAGAGACAGTTTTCAGAGTAAACTGCCTGGGCTTCACTGGGACCGGAGAGGAGGTGATGGGGGAGGGATTCTCCCAGATCCCACTCCCTCTTCATTTCCCTCTCCCTCAAGCTCTTGAGGCCTGATTCTCCATTGCCCTGCACCTTGCATAGTCATTTACACCAGTACAAAGTGCATATCAAACATTACCAAATCCAAACAGCAATGTGTTACACCCACTTTGCCAGGTGTAATGAATGTGCGAGGGCCAGGTCAATGGACAATCAGACCTCCAGCATCTAACCATCATCCACATCAGCTCACAGCTGGATGCAGTTCCCTCTGGAGCCCAGCAGTAGTGCTTTGAGTGTCATCTGTGCATGGGAGTGGAAGGGGTCTCTAAAGACTCAGGGCGTGTCTGCACTTACAGCACTGCAGCTGCACCGGTGCAGTTCTGCTGCTGTAGTGCTTAGTGAGGAAACACACCAATCGGAGAGCTTCTCCCATCAGTATAGATACTCCATGTCCCTCCTGGAGAGGCAGTAACTAGGTTGACAGGAGAAGCCTTCCCACCAACATAACACTGTTTACACTGGGAGTTAAGTCAGTATAACTGTGTCACTCTGGGTGCAGATTTTCCACACATCTGAGCGACATAGTTATACTGACATGTTTGTCCTGTAGACCAGGGCTAAGGCCTGCTCTACACACAGCTTTTATACAGGTATAACTGTGTTGGTTTGGGATGCCATTTTTTTAGTGCTATTGTTGTACCAATATGCTCCTAGTGTTAACACTGTTATATTAATATAAAGCTACCTTGTACTAGCGTAGTTTATTCCCCTTCCTGAATGGGCATAGCTATACTGGTTAGGGTTGCCACCTGTCCAGGTTTTTCCCAGGATCTCCCCTTTTTTGATGTAGTTGTCTCAGGAAATCCACCAGGGAGCTCCGCAGGCGCTGCCAGCTGGCCAGTGCATGGGGTGAGGCTCAGCCCAGATATCTCAGGGTTTTTTTTTACGTCTGACAACCCTATTAGCACTGTGAGCCTCTTTACACCGGACCACACTGGGGGCTGTATTGCTCTAGCTGCCCCGGGACAGTGTAAGCCGGGCAGCTTGTGTGTGTAGCCGAGGCCTGGGCCAGGGATTGTGCCGCCGGGGCTGCTGATTGCTGCAAATGTTGGGGCGCGCGGGGTGACCCCCCCCCTCCTACGGGGCCGCTGAACAGACCCGTGCATGGCTCTGGGGCGGGGGGGGGTCCCTCCGCCCCTTGGCACGGCACGAAGGGGGCACCCCACGGAGAGCACGAGCCCCCGAACGCCGGGACTGGCCTCGCCCCCGCCTCGCTTCCGGCCTCGGAATCCCTCCCCGGCCCCGCCCTTGACAACGGGCCGCTTCCCTAGCAACCGCGGCCGGGTCCTGCCTGCCAGGCCAGGCCAGGCGGGGCGGAGCGGGGCCGAGGCGGCGGGAGACGGTGAGCGGCTGGGGCCGGCCTGGCTGGGCGGGAGCCTCCGGAGCCAGGGGCGCGGGGAGAGGAAGAGCAGCGCGTGTATTAGCATTACTCGGGGGGCCGCCCCGGCCAGGCGTCTCCAGCGGTCGGGGTGACGTCCCTGCCCGGGAGCTAGCGCTGCGTTGGGCAGGGAATGGGCCCTAGAGCCGGCGCACGGGTACAAAGCCTGTGGGCAGAAGGCTCCACCCTGCAGTGAATGCCTAGAAGTCCATGTGGCTCTGGAGGGGAGCCAGGGATGGTTGCGGCTGCCCCCCCCCCCCCTCCACCTCAGCCCACTGAGCAATTCCTTACAGAGGAAATTTAGGGAGTTTCTTCTCACGTAGAGAAATATGGGGGCTTTGTGTTGTCAACTCCTTGGACAGGGGCTGCCTGTTTGTGTCTGGAGCACACTGCCAAATGCTTATGCAATAATGACCTCCCAGAGTCTGTTAATTCACAAACTCAATACTTGTCATTTAAAACTCCCCAACTGCTCTCATCCCAACTTTCAGTGGGTGTTTAACAGAAGAGGTCACGCTGTAGTGAGGTCTATTACTAAGACATCATTTCTTTTACCAAATATACCACAGTCAGTATACTAGCATGCTCTGGCATATTACCCTTATTAATCAGTACTAAATTATGCTTGTCAAAAGATATGACTAGGGTGACCACATGTCCTGATTTTATAGGGACAGTCCCGATTTGGGGTCTTTTTCTTATATAGGCTCCTATTACCCCCCATCCCAATTTTTTACATTTGCTGTCTGGTCACTCTAGGCATGATAAAGCATATTATGTGATGCTTTAAGTACGATTTCTTAAAATTACATTGGTTGCCTACTCTTTAATTTGCAACATTTGGTAATCACACATGGGCCTGTCATTAGTACAAATTAGTGAGGTTCTGCTGTAAATTGAGACTCCGATACCATGGACATGGCTCAGTGTAAGAACTTAGGGAGAATACTTTTTAAAACACTTGATTTGAAAATCATTTCTGCCTTTGCTTACTTCCCAAAATCTGCATTGAGGCCCTCAGTTTCTTTTTTCCTCTGCTGGAGCTGATCACATCACTAACTCCTAAAATAGCATTTTTCAACTTCTGGTGCTAGTAATGCTATCTGCAGTTATAGGAGAAACAGAACTAAGAGGGCTTGAAGTTAGATCTTGGCAGTTAGAAAGCCCTTCAGTTCACCTTTAAGGACCCTGACATTTACAATATAGAAAGGAATGCCAGAAAGTCATTAGTGAGGGGAAGGGATCATGTTCTGGCTGTGAAAGCAAAGGCCTGGGAATTTAGAAATAAGTTCTATTCATA
Organism: Mauremys reevesii; assembly: GCF_016161935.1. Lineage (NCBI taxonomy): Eukaryota > Metazoa > Chordata > Testudines > Geoemydidae > Mauremys > Mauremys reevesii. The sequence continues at coordinate 63,709,506 of NC_052625.1, forward strand.
GTATTGTCATGGGCTTCCTGTATGACCCAGGCAAGTCTCTGTACCCCATTGTCTCCAACTGTAAAATCCGGAATTATTTGGCCTACCTCAATGGGGGATTAAATTAACTGATTGTAAAGTACATTGAGATCCTCGGATGGAAGGAGCTAAAGGAGGGCAAAGTATTGTTTGAATTATTAAAATTAAGTAACCAGTTAATTTTTATTGGGAGTCTAGAGAACAGCTTGATGGAGAGGAGAGAGGATCAAGTCACTGCTAGTTCAGGACGTTGCTAGAGCTAGACTTGACTTGGATGAGCAAGCACTGACGTTTTTGGAAGTGGCTGGATATTCTCCTTACCTCTCTTGACTCCATCTATCTGTGTATTCCCATCTTGGATGTCATCTTTCTCACAATTACTGCCACATAAAGTGCCCCTTCAAGAGTTGACAAGACCCTGCCAGCCACTGCTGATTGGCAAGTGTTGTCACGGGTGGTGGTTAATTCCCGAGCAGCTACCTTTCTTGAGGTTTTACTTCATAAACACGACGACTCCCATCACTGAGGAGTGTCTGATATGTTGGTGATGACTCAGGGCACCTTAAGTAAAAGGAGAGAGAGAAGATAATTTTGTCTCTGGCATAGTTTGTTGTACTGTTCACATAAATAACCATGTTAGCAAATGGATGGCAAAGCTAGTTCTGCCAGATCTGAACTTGACAGCTGTTTTCCAACATGACTGTAGCTAGCACATTTTCCTTGTCCGGTATGTATGGGCGTGCATGTGAGTGTATAAAAAATGGAGAGCCATGCATTACACATTACCCCACAGAAGTCAACTACATAGTTACTTAATACAAATATAACATACATTGACAAAAATGGCTCCCCTAATTCACCACTGGTGGATCTACACTGGTGGCAGCAGTGGTGAGAATGCTAGACAGAGCAGGTGTATTTACTATTGTCATCCAGCCCTGCTCAGAGCAGATCTAGATATTGTGATAGTAAAAACACCTGCATCTTAGCCAGTGTTTACACAATGCTAGAACAGTGATGAGCAAAGTCTCTAAAATTCTGGGTAGACAGGGCCTAGATGTGAGTGCAAACTCTATTGGGCTGTAACTGTGTTTGAAATAGTTTGATACATTTACGAGCTCTAGTGCTGACAGAGGCTTTATGTTTAATCCATTTCTTGGACTGACTTATTGCTGTCAGGGGGCCCTGTGAAGTCAATGGGATTCTTTACATTGACTTCAGTGGCATTGGATTAGCCACAAAAGCCAGAAACCTTTCTCTTTGAGCAGACCTCCTTATTTCTTACTTCATGCCGTGAAGAAGCTAGAATGTTAGCAATCTAACCTGGAATCACTGGGTGGAATTCTTTACCACCAGAGGAAATAGGGTTTTTTGTAGTAGTTTTATGCAGAAAGGCAAATTGCCTTGATCTGTGCATAAGTAAAATAGATTGGGAATTTACTACATGTCCAATTTCACTGCATATCATTTAAGTGTAGAGTAGGTGGAAAGGAGCATGTATTACTTTTATTGACTATTCTTGGCTTATTGATAATGTTGTGATGGGACCTACCCTCCATGAACTTATCTAATTATTTTTTGAACGCAGTTATATTTTTGGCTTTCACAATGTCTCCTGACAATGAGTTCCACAGACTAACTGTGCGTTGTGTGAAGAAGTGCTGCCTATTAATTTCATTGGGTGACCCCTAGTTCTTGTGTTATCTGAAGGGGTAAATAACACTTCCTTATTTACTTTCTCCACACCACTGATGATTTTATAGACCTCTATCATATTCCCCCTCAGTGATCTCTTTTCTAAGACGAACAGTCACTGTTTTTTTAATTTCTCCTCCTATGGAAGCTGTTCCATATCCCTAATCATATTTGTTGCCCTTCTCTGAACTTCTTCCAATTCTAATAACACCTCAATCTGGGGCAGATCCTCTGCTTTGTCATCTAAAAAGAATGGCTCAGGTGTGTAATTTTTAACACAAGGTGACCAGAACTGCATGCAGAATTCAAGCTCTGGGCGTACCATGGATATATACAGTGTCATGGTATTTTCTGTCTTATTATCTATCCCTTTCCTAATGATTCCTAATGTTCTGTTAGCTTTTTGACTGCCATTGCACATTGAGCAGATGTTTTCAGAGAACTAACCATGATGACGCCAAGATCTTTTTCTTAAGTGGTAACAGCTAATTTTAGACCATTCATTGTATGCGTATAGTTGGGATTATATTTTCCAATGTGCATTACTTTGCACTTTATCAACATTGAATTTCATCTGCCATTTTGTTGCCCAATCACCCAGTTTTGAGAGATCCCTTTGTAACTTCTTCACAGTCAGCTTTGGACTTAACTATCTTCATTTTGTGTCATCTGCAAACTTTGTGTCATCACCGTTTACCCCTTTTTCCAGATCATTTTTGAATATGTTGAACAGCACTGGCACCAGTGCAGATCTTTGGGGGACCCTGCTATTTACCTCTCTCCACTGTGAAAACTGACCATTTATTCCTACTCTTTGTTTCCTATCTTTTAACCAGATACTGAGCCATGAGGGGACCTTCCCTCTTATCCCATGACAGCTTACTTTGCTTAAGAGCCTTTAGTGAGGGACCTTGTCAAAGGCTTTCTGAAAGTCCAGATACACTATATCAACTGGATCATCCTTGTCCACATGTTTGATGACACCTTCAAAGAATTCTAATAGATTGGTGAGGCATGATTTCCCTTTACAAAAGCCATGTTGACTCTTCCCCAATGTAGGTGTTCATCTGTATGTCTGATCGTTCTGTTCTTTGCTATAGTTTCAACCAGTTTGCCTGGTATTGAAGTTATGCTTACCAGCTTGTAATTGCCAGGATCACCTCTGGAGCCTTCTTTAAAAATCAGCGTTACATTAGTTATCCACCAGTCATCCGCTACAGAGGCTGATTTATGCAATAGGTTATATACCAAGTTCGGAGTTCCACCATTTCATATTTGAGCTCCTTCAGAACTCTGGTGAATAGCATCTGGTCCGGGAGACATATTATTCTTTAATTTATACATTTGTTTCAAAACATTTCTATTGACACCTCAATCTGGGGCAGATCCTCTGCTTTGTCATCTAAAAAGAATGGCTCAGGTGTGGGAATCTCCCTCACATCCTCTGCAGTGAAGAAGTTGTAATTTGCTTTTCAGTATTTATCTGTCCATCCATCCATCCATCCATCCAATGTTTAAACATATGAGAGACAAACTCAGCTTCTGGAATTTGTTTGCCACATCAGCTATAGTTTTCTGTCTCAGATTCCTAAAGCCAAGATATAGGGGTACATGAGCCCAAATCAGTGAAAGAAGCCATTTCATTAACTGATTTGTGTCTGGACTGGAAGCATCCAGAAAACCATGCCGTTGAACAGGAGCTGGGGTATATGATTATCATGCCAAAGGTTGTGTGAATTGATTCAGTGTGATTAATGACTCAGCGTCAGACTTGGCACTCTGCAACACCTTGGAGCCTTTGAGTTGATTCAGGCGCCTTTGTGGAATAGTTATCACCCCATAACAACCTCGCTCCTGCTATATTCATGTTCACACTGAATTCTAAGTAGGAACAATGGAGAACTGGAAACAGAGCGCAAGAGAGAAACATAGTTTGCATAGAACCAATGATAGAACCATAGGGGTCCAGTCTAGTGGCTGTATGGTTAGTACTGTGCAGCATCACATGTGGGATTTGTCTAGATTAGGAAAAGAGTCTGAGGTTAGGTTTAGATAACATGTGTTAGCTAACCCCGAGCTAACCTTAATCTCTTTTCCCAATGAGACAGACCCAAGATCTATTTAATTTACGTCACCACTCAGATCAAAGCAGAACATAGCATCCTGGGGCATAGTTTCCACAGACCACAGCTCTGTTAAATCTGTTATGTACTGCATTTGGCCCAGAGGCAGCAGAAGCTACTTTGAATGAGGATGGAGGTGCTTCTGCATGGGGAGTGGGAAGAGTCAGAGGTGACAGGGGGAGGCCAGGGTGTGAGGGACAGGAAGGGGAGTCAAGGAGGATGCTCTGCATCATGGGCAGCAGGTAATACTTGGGGTGTGAGAGAGAGGACAGGATGTAGTACCTACCTGCTCCTCAGCACCGCAGCAGCTGCTTCAGCGCCTCTGCTCTGCACGTATGCACACAGTGTACAGGGAATGACTTGTAGGGCTGGAAACATAGATCAGGCCCCACAATATTTCCATTGTGTGGGCGCTAACCGCCTGCCATTCCGCCGCCCCTGATTTGGCCTACAGACTGCAATTCGGACACTCTTGGCTGGTTATTATTTAGTTACTTACATCGTGCTTTACAAAACCAAAGAAAGACAGTGTTCCTGTCCCAAGGATTTTGCAAGAGTTTGCAAGCATAAGTTAAAGGAGGTGCTGTAGCATTGGGAGGACAAGGTGAAAACAATTTGGTCATGTGGTCACGTGAGGGATTGGTGCTGGTATCTTGGGGATGGTGTCGTTTGTTTTTTAAATGTCTGTTAGACTAGGTTACAAACTTCACAGATTACAATGATCTATTTATTGATTAGTGCAGGATGCATATTACCTAATGAGGGACTTGGGAATTACACCTTTCCCTCATTTCATTGCCCTGGAAATGGAATATGCCATGTGGCTTCATGTACTTGGTCTCTAAAATCATTCCACATAGTCACTGTGCCATCAGTAAACTGACACTCAAACCATTTTCTGGGACATGACCCTGAAGTAACCCCACGCCATCTATGCTGTGCTGCAGTTTCTAAGTGCCAGCCTTTCTGGGACTGCTCCAGAAATGTAAGGAAAGCTGTCAGTAGCCACAGGGAACTGCAACTGGCTTAGGAAGTGCAGAAGCACCTGACACCTTTAAGAAAGCACTAGGTGGAGAAAGGTCACTTGTCCCAATAGCGTGTCCTCTTTAACGTGCTATCAATGCCACTGGAGTTCTTCAGTCCCTAACCCCAGATTTTCAGGTGGCGTAAATCCATTACAGACAAGAAGCTACGCTGATTTATGCCAGCTGAGAATCTGGCCCCTTCTCTGTTTCCCCACAGTTCTTGTTAGCTGTCTCTGAACACCCTTGGAAACTTCCTCTGTGTATTCAGAGCCCGTTGAAGAAATAGTTCTGTTTCACCACTGCTTACTCTTCATTTCTGAATGTTCTGGCTGCCTCCCCCAATTTCCCCTCACCCCCTTATAGGGTGGTTTCCCTTCCTCCTAGGTGTACGTCCCTCCTCCTTTCAGCCTTTTCACTGCCATTTCCATAGTCATCCCCATGCTAATTTCCCCCTCCATACCAGGAAACCTGACCTCCCCACCATCTTAGGCTGCCCTCTATCTTCTCTCCTCCTCTGTAACCACCAAAGCTATAAACTGGCCATCAACAAGTTTAGGCTTGAAATTAGACAAAGGTTTCTACCCATCAGAGGGATGAAGTTCTAGAACCACCTTCTGAGAGGAGCAACAGTGGCAAAAAACCTAACTGGCTTCAAGACTCAGCTTGATAAGTTTATGGAGGGGCTGGTATGATGGGACTGCCTACAATGGCATGTGGTCCATCGGTGACTGTCAGTAGCAAAAATCCCCAACGACCGGAGATGGGACACTAGCTGGGGAGGGCTCTGAGTTACTAGAGAATTCTTTCCCAGGTATCTGCCTGGTGGGTCTTGCCCACATGCTCAGGGTCTGATTGCCATTTTGGGAGTGGGGAAGGAATTTTCACCCAGGTCAGATTGGCAGAGACCCCGGGGGTTATTTTGCCTTCCTCTGCAGCATGGGGCACGGGTCACTTGCAGGTTTAAACTAGTGTAAATGGTGGGTTCTCTGTAACTTAAAGTCTTTAAACCATGATTTGAGGACTTCAGTAACTCAGCCAGAGGTTAGGGCTCTGTTTCAGGAGTGCAACGTGCAGGAGGTCAGACTAGATGCTCCCTTCTGATCTCAAAGTTGATGATTCTAAAGCCCAATAACTATCTGCCATAACCTTATCCCTCATCTCCAATTCCCCACCAGCATATTAGTGGGTCACTGTCCTGCAGTACCTGCTGTGTGCTGTGAATACATATGAAGAAGCCTTTGCTGACAGTCTCTGCAATACAACATGAATCGTTCCTCTTTGCTTCTCTAGTTCTTCTTAGCATTTGATAGAGCTCCTCTCTTCCTTCTTAGCAGGTTGTTTTATAATAATGTTCACAGACAGTTTGGGGTATGGGGGACTGTCAAAACCTACTACAAAGGTTTCAAAGAAACAGGGAGTAGTACTGACTGAGCCAGCACATATCAGCGCTGTAAAGGAAAATGGAGCAGTCTCACAAAGGGAAAAGAAATAATGAGCTTGATCTGTGTAGCAGCATCTGCCTCTCTCCCTTTAAGGGAAGATGATGCGTGGGATCAAAGCACTGCTCAGCAGAGATGTGCGGGGAGGGACATTGTGGTGTATGATTCTACGTGGCTGCAGGCTTCTTTGTAGGATATTATTGGAGGGTCGTTTTGGATGAACATCTTGTCATTGTCTAGTGCTCGTTTCTAGAGTAGCCTTAAGTTCCATGTCAAACTGGGCTCTGCAGTGTAAATAAAGATCTGGACCTATCTCTCAGCTCCTGAATACAAGGTATGTCACTCGTCTTAGACCCCCACAAATCTAAACCGTCCATTAGTACAGATTACTGCCATTGGCAATGCTGATTTGAGAAAGGGAGACAGGAGTATCCATCTTAGAGAAATGAAGCTGCCTTGTTTCCTAGTCTGTTCTTTGTCATGTCCCTCACCGAGGGTTTCTGCATTACTCTTTACAAGGTTCTGTCACACACATGGCTGAGAGCTATGGTGGCACAGGGGAAAGGAAACTGGCAAATTTGACCCTCAAAAGGGAAAAAAGAGAGTGTTGGTCTTTAGAGACATAGTGGGTAGAGGAGGGGACTGGCAGTCTATTCGATTCCAGTTCCATTTGATGGATGGGATAACAGGCTCAGAAAGACTGACATTGGCTGCAGGTGTAGCAAGGTGAGGTCAGCTAGGTCCACAGGCTCTCCTTTACCTCCTTGTTGCTGATGTGGGGCCTATCTGCCCCATCACACTGACTCCGCTCACAGGGGTGTTGAAGCTCCAGTTAACAAATGTTCGTAAAGAGCACCGAAATCCTCGGATAGAAGGCAATGGGGAAGGACAGTGAAAAAATTGCAGATATAAGTTAATACAGTTGCAATGAGCTTCAACCTCTAAAAAGCATTAATAGCTCTTCATAGCAATACCATTGTATTATTTATTATGTTTATTATACAATGCCCCCATTGTGCTAGGGGCTGTATAAACATAAGAGCAGTAGAAAGTCCCTGCCCTGAAGAGCTTGCAATCTAAAATAGACCTTGTAAACTGGAGTCATGCATTTAGGGATTAATAACAAGAATTTTTGTTATAAATTGGGGACGCATCAGTTGGAAGTAACAGAGGAGGAGAAGGACCTCAGAGTATTGGTTGATCACAGGATGACTATGAGCTGCCAATGTGATATGGCCGTTAAAAAAGCTAATGCAGTTTTAGGATGCATCAGGCGAGGTATTTCCAACAAAGATAAGGAGGTGTTAGTACCGTGTTATAAGGCACTGGTGAGACCTCATCTGGAATACTGTGTGCAGTTCTGGTCTCCCATGTTTAAGAAGGATGAATTCAAACTGGAACAGGTTCAGAGACGGGCTACTAGGATGATCCGAGGAATGGAAAACCTGTCTTATGAAAGGAGACTCAAAGAGCTTGGCTTGTTTAGCCTAACCAAAAGAAGGTTGAGGGGGGATATGATTGCTCTTTATAAATATATCAGAGGGATAAATATTAGGGAGGGAGAGGAAAGCTTAGTACCAATGTGGACACAAGAACAAATGGATATAAACTGGACACTAGGAAGTTTAGACTTGAAATTAGACGACGGTTTCTAACCATTAGAGGAGTGAAGTTCTGGAACAGCCTTCCAAGGGGAGTAGTGGGGGCAAAAGACATATCTGGCTTTAAGACTAAGCTTGATAAGTTTATGGAGGGGATGGTATGATGGGATAGCCTAATTTTGGCAATTAATTTGACAATTGATCTTTGATTATCAGCAGGTAAGTATGCCCAGTGGTCTGTGATGGGATGTTAGATGGGGTGGGATCTGAGTTACTACAGAGAATTCTTTCCTGGGTGCTGGCTGGTGAGTCTTGCCCACATGCTCAGGGTTTAACTGATCACCATATTTGGGGTCGGGAAGGAATTTTCCTCCAGGGCAGATTGGCAGAGGCCCTGGAGGTTTTTCGCCTTCCTCTGCAGCATGGGGCACGGGTCACTTGCTGGAGGATTCTCTGCAGCTTGAGGTCTTCAAACCACAATTTGAGGACTTTAATAACTCAGTCATAGGTTAAAGGTTTGTTACAGAAGTAGGTGGGTGAGATTCTGTGGCCTGCATTGAGCAGGAGGTCAGACTAGATGACCATAATGGTCCCTTCTGACCTTAAAGTCTATGAGTCTATAGACAAGACAGACAAAGGGTAGCAGAAAAGGGTATCCAAAGTGAGCAGAGTGATGGTGTGCAGAGTGATGTCATGGGAGTGCCAACATTTTGTTGTTGTTGTTTTTATTAGCACCAGTGAGAGGCTCCAGTTGTTTGCCCTTTCTTAAACTGTCTTTTTTTCCCCAGGAACCTTGGCTGGAAATGTGCTGGTGATACTGTCCTGATGCAGACTTTCCTTCTATTTCATCTAAGGGGGTAGGGTCAGACTAGCACATTAAGATGCAGGAGCCAGTTTCTGGAGACACGAACATGGCCTCTCCCCCATTGAAAACATCAGTGGCGAACCCTGCAGCCAATCCCCGACGTATGCGACGGATCATTGCTGAGGATCCTGAGTGGTCACTGGCCATTGTTCCACACCTCAGTGAGCTCTGCCTCCAGCACATCATCAGCAACTTTGAAAGTAAGCCATGGTCCCTTCCCCACAGCAGTCCTGTGCACCGCATTGTTCTACCTTGGGTTGTGGAGCAGGCTTGCACGGGGTTGTCCATCCTGCTGAGTGTCAAAGAAAGGGAAAGAGAGTGGACAGAGGAAAAAAATCTCTCCTGCTGCTCAATAGCTAGATGTGTCTATATAACTCCATTGCAGTGGTTTCCATTGAGTTACATGGGGGGTGAATTTGGCCCACTGAGACTACTACACAGAGCGAGAAGGTGTTCTGAGCTCAGCCCATCCTATCTGTTGGGGTGCGCCTCAATTTCCCTCCATGCCCTGCTCGGACTCACTATATCAGCTTTTACCCTGACCACTGAAGTCAGATTTCTCTGCTCTTCGTCATCTGGCACATTACAGTACCACCCAGGGGCCCAGTCAGGATGGGTCCCAGTGTGCTGGGTGCTGTACAGACAGAGGTAGAACTATTCCTTGCCCCAGTTAAAGAATACAAGTAATGTATGAAGGGCGTGGGAGTGGGATATAAACTTACGATTTCACTAACATTTCCACAGCTGTCAGCTGTGATGTGACAACCCAAGAATGGTGACATCTTCAGGTGGACTGTGTGCATCTGGACCAGATGAACTGCTACGAAATAGCAAGCTGCTAGTCTAGCATGCTGCCAGGTCAGGGTTCAGAGTTTGGGTCCCAAGCTGCCTGGGTCTGGGAGCCCAGTGAGACTGGGGAGGAAAAGCAGTAACTTCCTCTGATCCTCAGTGCTGCTCTCTGTCTGACTCAGAAAAGTGGCATTGAAGGCCTCAGAAAGGGTTTGTCTAAGCGAAGGTCACTGCAGTGTGAGGATGTTAGTGTGTGGGAGGAAATGGAGGGAATACTGGAAGAAATCTCCAAGCAAAGCCACAGTGCTCTTCTTCTGTAGATATCTTTAGTAGAGAGACTGCCAGGAAGAGAGAGAAAGTAGGAACGCAGCTTTGCTTCTCAGAATAAGATTTTCCATGTGCAGACAGGTCTCTCTGTTTCTCGTCTCTGTGATTCCATCATGGTATGATAGTGAATACAAATCAGGTGTATAGTCCTGTAAGCGTATATAGCACTCTGCAGAAATTCCCTGCCCCAAAGAGCTTCCAGTGTCAGTGAGATGAGCTGAGAGAGAGGACAGAGGTTCAGGGCAGAGGGGTGAAGAGAGATTACTGGAGGAGAAGGGAACGTTTTTCTGAATAAGGTAGGCTTGAAGGAGGAGATAGGGAGGGCTTGGTGGGCAAAAAGTGGGTAACTCTTTTAGCAGAGGATACAAAAGTGCAAAGGCAAGAGAAGTTTTATAAAGAACATTTAAAGGGCCCAGACCCAAAATGTTCTCCTTTAAAAGGTTATAATCCTCTAGAGAAGTTCTCCAAACAACGAGCCAAATTCTGCTGTGACGTATACTGGTGTAAATCCGGAGCAACTCCATTCACATTAGTGATGTTATTCTGGATTTATCTTGGTGTCCTAGAGCAGAATTTTCCATTAAATATCTGCTTAGACAACAAGAAGTCCACCACCTAGAAATAAAAACACAAAATCGCTAGCCACAGTTTATGTAGGACCGACAATATTTTTGTAGCGTGGTACTATGGAAGCAGCAGAAGGGAGCATAAGTTAACAGATGCTGTTCCCAAACAGCATATAAAATCAATGATTGCCAAATGGTAAAAAACCTTCTGTCAATAGGTCTGGGTTAGAATATTACTCACCATGATATTTCTAGGGGGATTGGATTAGTGAACATACCTCCCCTCTCAGATTCAGAATGCTTTTGGGGAGTAACCTCTCCTCTTCTTTATTCCCTACAGAGAATCCTATTGTGGACCGTCTCCTGCCAGAACACCAAAGGAAGGTGCTGGACAGGATTTCCACAGGTCTGCCCCTCACAGTGACTGCCAACCTGATCAGCGACGAAGGCTACTGGAAGAGGTGCTGTACGGAGCGCTGGGCAGTGTGTGATGTCTCCCGCTATGGGGGCAGCTGGAAACGGATGTTCTTTGAACGCCACCTGGAGAGCATCCTGAAGTACTTCATCCCTAACACAACCGACCCCAATCAAGTCCTGGAGGTCATCCCGCTCTGCAAGGAGTATGTGAGGAAGCTGGAAATCGATCAGTTCCTCCCACCAGTGAAGCTGGATCAGAACAAGGAAGAGGATGACATGTCCGATTCTGGAAGTGATGTTGGGGTCGATGAATTGTGCATGCATCACTATGACCTAGGAGTGCTCACTGCTGCCCTCTCTCACCTAGAAGAGCTGCATCTGACGTATGGTGTGAAAGACTGTGGCATGAACTTCGAGTGGAGCCTCTTTGACTTCACCTATCAGGACTGTTGCTCTCTGGCCAATGCGTTCAAGAAGTGCCACGCCTTGAAAGTAACTTGCCCAAACGGATTTTTTAACATTGATGTTTTAAAGGATAAGCTAAAACAGGGCAGAATACCCTTGCAAAGAGCCAAGAGTCCAGTTTTACCTGCTGCTCACCATTAGTCTTCCCACTCCAGTGGGTGGCTTTCAAATGTTTGACTCAAATAATTTGACTGTCTTAGACAAACTTTCTAATTAGGTGCCTAAATATATTCATAGGCTGCAATTCACTGCAATATGTAGGGGCCACAGCCAAATCACACAAACTGGTAGAGCATTTGAAATGCATTTGATGCCACACAATGGGCAACATTGTATAAGCAGGTCTGTATCTGTTGAAATTGATAGGGCTGCTTGCACCAGGCTTGAATTTGGCCAAGTTAGTGGAAAGTCAAGATGTGACGTGTCCTTTCCCCCTCAAGCCAGGCTGTCTGCTAGCTAAGGGCAGGGCCTTTCCCCTTTGCAGTACCTGTCTAACTTCATGTTTGAAATGAGACTAACTAGGTGGCGTGTAATTTAATATCCTGCTAGGTGCTGTTTGTTATCACGTGTTGTGTGAGGTTGAGTAAAGCCTGCATCTTATTAACGTGAGTAACCCCCTCCCCCCATATAAAATGTGTTCTCTGTAGATCAGGACAGAAGGAGCAGTCCTGTTGCACCTCCCTGCATAATCCTGGATGGGGATAAGCAAAGGGAACCAGTCTCTGTTAGGCCAGTCTCTTAACTTTTATGAGCAGAAACATGCAATATGTTGCTTAACAAAGAAAATGTGACAGGATGTCACCCAGCAGCACAGACACCCCAAAACACTGTGGGGCGGTGTTAGAACTCCCGGCACAGAGGATGTTTCTCTCTGGACAATAGCAAAGCCCTCAGCTCAGTGGTTATTCCACTACAGAAATTCTGCCCCACAAAATCATAGACATGTAGGGCTGGGAGAAATCTCAAGAGGTCAAGTCCAGTCCCCTGTGCTGAGGCAGGACCGGGTAAATTTAAGCCATCCCTGACAGGTGTTTGTCCAGCCTGTTCTGAAAAACCTCCAATGACGGGGATTCCACAGCCTCCCTGCGAACCCTATTCTAGAGTTTAACTAATTCCGGAATTTAACTAATTGACACATCACAATTCAGAGAAAAGGTAGAATAATCTGACCCCTCCCTCTCTGGATGGATTGACAGGTTCTGCAACTGCCTTCCACCATTAGGTGAAATGAGCTCTTCTGTGGCCACAGAGATCTCATTGTGGGGCCCTTTTGCGACTGCAAGGTTCCCTTGTGGGGAACATGTCATTTCTTGTGCACCTGAAGACAGTATGTTGTTATATTTCAGTTAGAGGTCAAACAGAGGCTGTTAAATTTGAAGTTAAGGTGGATTTGGCATTGCTCTCTATGGAGACTAGGTGCCGAGTTCCCTTTTGACTTTCAATTGAACTTGTGCACCTAACTCATTTAGGCTTTTTGAAAATCACTTCCAAAATGATGGCAGTTGCTGTGCCAACAAGCATAACCATATTTTTCTCCCACAGGTCTTCAAGCTGTGCCGGAGCAAAGTGGATGACGAAAAGACTCGGGTGCTGATACGGAATTTGTTAGATCACCCATGCTTGGTGGAGCTGGACTTGTCCCATAATCTGATCAGGGACCGAGGAGCACGAGCCATTGGCAAGCTGATCAACCGTAGCAAGCTAGAAATTCTCAACCTGTGTAATAACCGGATCCGGGCCCCAGGAGCTCAGGCTATTGCTCATGCCCTAGGCAAGAATTCTACGCTGACCTCTCTGAACCTGCGCATCAACTGCATTGAGGACGAGGGCGGCCAGGCAATAGGCCATGCCCTGCTGACTAATGCCACCTTGACATCTATCCATCTGGGAGGCAACGAGTTGTCAGAGCCGACAGCTACGCTGTTCTCCCAGGTCCTTGCTCAGAACACAGCTCTGACTAGCATCAACCTTGCATGCAACCACATAGGGCTGGTAAGCAGCTTCTGTGCCTAAAAGAGAAATTGCTTCAGTCTGCTGCCATTACAGCAGCTAGTGCAGTCCAACTTAAGCATCTGTCTGGATCAGTGGTTCTCAAACTAGGGCCATCACTTGTTCAGGGAAAGCCCCTCACAGACTGAGCCGGTTTGTTTACCTGCCACATCGAGAGGTTCAGCCGACTGCGGCTCCCACTGGCTGCCACAGGCCACTGGGGGTTGCAAGAAGCGGCGCAGGCCGAGGGCCAAGGGACGTGCTGGCTGTCCTTCCTGCAGTCCCCATTGGCCTGAAGCGGCGAACCACAGCTAGTGGGAGCTGCAATCGGCCGAACCTGCGGATGCGGCAGGTAAACAAACTGGTCTGGCTCGCCAGGGGCTTTCCCTGAACAAGCGGCGGCCCTAGTTTGAGAACCACTGGTCTGGATGATTTTACATAAAGCAGATGCAGAGCTTCTTTGGTCTCTGAACTGCTGCCCCTCACCAAAGAGCCAACTTTATCTCCATCTCACACACTGCCAAGGTGATCTTGCTTTGAGTATTATAAATTATTGGCAGCAGAGAAGCTGAGGTTACAGCAAATATCACTAAAAAAAGGTATCCCCAATTGTTTCACACTCCCTGTACTCTTTATATATAATGAGACCCTCAAGCTGAACCTGTATTTTGTGAATTTGGCCTTTAGGAAACTGAGAGGTTTGTTCCCAAGTTAAAGAGAGGCCCAGGAAATTCAGGGAATATTTCTGAGACCGTCATGGCTTTGTCATGGTACGAAGGCATCGCCCTCATAATCTCCTGCTTGTATCGATATTCAGATCAGCATTGTTAGAAAACTGGCTCACTTGCTGAATTTACATAAGTCTCAGCTCTGCTACTGAGTCACCACATGGCTTTGGCCAAAGTTTTCACATCCGCATGCCTAATTCAGCTCCTAAATCCAAGTGGCCTGATTTTCAAAACGATGGGACTTGTGAATGCCCACCAGAAGTCACTGCTGGTGCTCAGCTTCTCAGAAAGTCAGGTCACTTCTATTTAGTTGGCTACATGTGGATAAAGAATCCTAAATCTAGGCAGCCATGTTTGAAAATGACTTTTAAGTTCTGTGCCTCAGTTTTCCCATTGGTAAAATGGAAATAGTAAAACCTACTGCACCTGTCTGCCCACCTCATGGGGTAGCTGACAGAATTTATTAGCCAATGTTTTTAAAGAGCTTTGAAGACAGCAAGCATTGTATTAGTTCTAATTGTATTAGCCTCTAAATAGCAAAGAGCTAGAATGGAATAATACAAGGAGAAAAGGGTGTTCTAAAGGGTTGAGGTTTATCTTTGGAATAATAACCCTTCCATCCAAGGATCTCAAAGCACTTTGCAGATGTTCATTAGTGAAACCCCAAAACACACTGAGAAGTTGGTCAGTATTATTGTCTCCATTTTACATATGAGGAAACAGAGGCACAGGGAGAGAAAGTGACTTGCTGGAGGTGCCAGTGTTCAGTGGTAGAGCTGGAAATAGAACCTAGGAGTCTTAACTCCCAGCCCCCTGCTGTAACCATTAGATACACTTCCTTCCCAACATGGGACTCCAGGCAAGAAGCTGTGACTCCCAGGCCCCTGGTCAAACCACTGGAGGCACACCAAACTCAGGCCTTGGTCATGTGCCTGCATTCCCGTTGATTTCAAAGGTAGACTCCTTCCCTTCCTTTCCCACTTCCTGCCCTCTCAGGAAGGTCAAAGGCAGTGGGAGGCTGGGGGTGGGAGGAGTGGTCACAGAGGGTAGGAGCAGCATGTTTATTTGGTATCTGATAGATATTGACTGATGATACCTAGGATTCAACACCTCCAGAAAACGTCTGTTGGTCCAATCCCTGGAGAGTGTTGACAGGTAAGGGAGGTAATGGTACCAAGGTGAGCTGCCTCCCAAAGCTCCAGAACTCCTGAGATCTCTGCCAAATTTTCTGTCACAGCTTGAATTTCCTCAGTGGATTGAACTTCAGTTGTGTGGGAGGCTCTGCCTCACCACAGATGTCCCCAGGACAGAGATGTCCCCATTTCTGAAAAGGAGGCTATCAGAATGGACCTCTCTTGACATTTTCTGGAGTAGGAACGATACCCTTAAATGTGCTGGCATTGACATTAATTAGCAGTGAGCTGATGAATGGGTGACCAGATATACCGGCATGGCTCTGTCAGGTTATCATCTCAGTCTTAACCAGCCATGAGCCTGAGAATTGCTGACATGATACCCAGAGGGAGCCATTAGTGTGAGCACTGCATAAGGTTACACTCCTTTTCTGTTTTCCTGCCAGTAACATTTGAGTCAGGAGATTCCTGCTGAGGAATAAGATATCTCATGTTTTGCTTTTTGTCACATACTCCTACTTAGGACATGTGAGATGGAAATGCACATACTCCTTTCTCCTCTACTCCACTTGCAGGCAGTAGGTGAGTGCCGGTGAAAGGCACTCTGGGGATTGGGGGACATGGAGCAGCAAGCCTGCTCTGGTCTGTACTTCACACCCATCTCCTCTCTGATTCCAGGATGGTGGGAAGCAGCTGCTGGAAGGAATGTCAGATAACAAGACCGTGACTGAATTTGACCTGCGGCTGGCAGAGGTGGGGCAAGAGAGCGAGTACCTCATTAACCAAGCCCTGAAGGCTAACCAGGAAATTGCCCGTCTGAAAACCTTGTACCAGCCAAACTCCCTGGAAGAGAAATCCCCAGATCTGGATTAGCCTATCCCATGCCCTTATTTCCCGCTGTAGCCTTTGAAATGAAATGTCTCTCCTCATTGGGCAGCTGTGGCCATATGACATTAATTCCTGATTGCGGGAGGGGTAAGAAAATGGAACAGACAGCCTGGTGTCAGGGACCAGGCCCTACCTGGCAGTTGGACCCCGAAGGAGATTTCTCACTGGCTCCTTCACACGGTTTGGTCAAGGGTTTGCCATTTCTCCAACTCCCCAGCCTGAGCTAAGTTCCCATCGGCTTCAGAGTGGCCAAAGCCCACCCTGCCATTCTGGAAACTACACGTGCCCCCTCCATTCAGTAGATTTTTCTCAACTTATCTGCTCTACTAATTGTCTAGGACACCTGGCGGGGCTGGTAGCATGAATGCCTCTGATAGTCAGCTCTTGGAGTAGCCTTTGCCCAGAAATCACGTAGCTCATTGTTACTGTGGGACAGAATGCCAGGAATGGAGACTCAAGGCTAGTGCCAAAGTTGGGTCTCCCATGTGGTTCTGCCACAAGGTGGTTTCATGCTGTCATTGGCAACTGGGAGCAAAGGATGGTAAATAACACCCGCACCCAGCCTTTGGGAGCAGCACACAAGACTTATGAGATTGTCATCATAAAGTGGGGGCACAGTTGCCAGGGAAGAGCAAATAATAATATGGGAGACCCTATCTATGGTACATGAGCTCGCTCTGCAAAAGCTTTGACGAGCTGGCCTCTCGCCCGAGCTCACTCACAGGGATTGCCACCAGACCCAGAATGGAAGTCTTGATATGGGGCCAGTTACCAGGATATCTAATTATCACAGTTCTTCCTTAGGGAGGAGTTCCTCTGGTAAATAGAGTGCCCTCCATTTTGGATTTCCTTCCCACACTAACCAGCTTGTGGTACAAAGAAGCAGCCCCAAGCAGACACACACACATTTAAACAAAGGAACTAGCCCTTTGTCACTCTCCCCAGGGGACAGAGGCTTTGTGTTATGTATGGAATCTGTTAATTAAGCCCACCCCATTCTAAAATTAAATGGAAGGGTTAGATTCTCCTTCCACAGCAGGGTATGTGTTAGGGGGCTTTATAAGCTCCATGCTGACAGTGTGGGAAACTAAAAAGGTCTCAGCTTAGTCCTAGAGCAGGTACACCAAAGACAGACTTCCCAATCCTGGCACTCTACCAAGACAGCAGGGAGCATCACCTCTGGGGCAACAGGGGAGCTCAGTTTCCATGTGAATTCACTCCTCCATCGCAACAGTGCTGCTGGACTGTGTGCTGTTGACACCTGTCCATAGGGAACTGTGCTGAGACTCCCAACTCATTTCATGAGGGGCTGATTACCCCCAGGTGTGGCTGATGGGGCTGATTACACTCAGAGGTGATTTCATCGTAGTACCTACCTCTCACAGACTGGCCTGAAAAGGCATCTCCTGGAGTTAGTCTCAGAATATGTTTTTCTTTCTATAACCTCTTCAATTTTTTTTTCTTGCAATAAAATAACTAAAACAGGGAATTATACATATTCTATTGTATTGGCTTCTATTCTTACCAGTGAAATCAATTGGCAGTCTATGAAGGGCATACTACAATGGCCTGTGGACCACTAGTGGTCTGCAGCGTGCTTGCTGGTGGTCTGTGGCGAGCTGTCACATGGTACTGGGGCCTTCTTTGTTTCCAGCTGCTAAATGGCATTAAAAGAAGCTCAAGCCACATTCAATACTGATCTAAATTTTTCCTCTCCAGGTGAGCAATGGTAGTTGCAGTTTGGATGTTATGTGGCTGTGACTGGGAAGGGAGATACAGAAACTGTGTGTGGGTATTAAAAATGTGGGTTGTGCTATGAACAGAGTTGAGAACCCTGTGTAGACAGAACAGTTAAGAAGCAGGAGGGAAGAGTTAAAAGTCATGGAATAGTTAATGTATTACATACCAGATGCCATGTTCTAGAGGAAGATTGTACATATTGGGCCAAATTCATGCCTAGTGTACCTCCACTGACTTGAATGAGTTTACAGGTGGGATGAACTTGTCCCAGGTGGTTATTTTTTTTATGATCCTCACCCATAGTTAGATTCTGGGTCTGTGGAACAAGTGCTAATTCTCAAAGTTGTGAGTAAATGAACCCTGTTGCTTATAACTTGTTATGGTATCCTTGTAAATAGTAAATGAGCTCAGTGAGCATTACCTACCTAATTAGTTTTGCATTAGACAGTCACAAATTTAGGGCAAGCTTTTTCTCTCTCACTCCAAGCATTTTGATTGCATCAATTTAGCACTCACTGAGATGGTTATCTTTGCTGATCCCCAGTGAAAATGGAGCTGGGGAGAGTTAGAGGCACTTGCCATGGCTGGAAATCAGCTTTGGCCTGGAACCTAAAGATTATATATGATGGGGCATTCTACAAAGAGTGTAACTAGGCTGCCTTAGGCAAGTATTGTTTTGGACAGTTAGATGACAGCTTTGGCAATATTTTGTTTCCAGCTGTAGAGGAAAATCAAATCTTTAGGTAATGTGAATGTATTGCATATGGAGTATTTGTGAGTGATAGTTAGTGAGAACTCTGGCTGACCTGTATTTCTGTCTGTCTTTTGTTCCAAACTTGCAGTGTAGGGTATTTTTCAGCCATAGTTTTCCAGAGGATTGTGTAAACTTTACTAGTAGAACAAATTCTTGGTTAACAACATCCTAAGCAGGTTGGTGGTAACTTCTCTAATGTATAACTGCAAAACACACACTTTGCATTATGACATTATCCTAGCATATGGGTTAATGTAGGGGCAGTGATTGGATCTGATGTGGCTTCATGGAGGCAACTTGCCTCTGAGTTCAAACCCCCAAAGTGCTTGAGACATAGTTATGATTCCTGTGGTGCCATCCAGGTTTTGGGAAGCATTCCAGTAACAAACTCAAGCCAAGACCATTGAGGGGAGTGAGCCCAAGCAACAGCCTTTTGTCCCCACTGTGAAACAGCACAGGATCTTCCAAGCAAAGTGGCCTGTTCCAGATCTGATCTTCAGGCCATGCTACTATTTCAGGCTTTCCCTGAATAGTGGTTTAAACAGGGTGCGTTGAGGTTGGGGAGGGGAGAATGTTGTTTGTTGCGTGTTAGAAGCTTTTCTCTGGTTATTGACCCAGCTGAGGCTTTGAATATATTTTTATAAACACTGTCTAGCATTCTAGACAGATGTGTGATGAAGCTAAAGAGCTGTGTTCCATAAATAATACATCTCCCCCTCTTAGGAAGGGTTTTGTGCTGTTCTGCCTTTGCTCCTCACTGGCATTGCTGTGGGGACTGGTGAGGCTCACTTTGAATAGGACACTCACCTTAGGGGGCATGGCTGGTTTTCACAAACCTTTCTTTAGCCTGGGGGTAGGAGGAGCTGCAACATCCCAGCTAGAATCCATGCGGCTCTGTGTGCCCTGTGCACACTGCTCCGGAAAGCCAAGCTGGCTTGCTGAAAACAGAGCTGCTTCTCCTGCATTCAGAGGGAGGGGAAGCGAAGGAGTGGGGGCATAAGAGTAAGAGGCGGGCAGGGCTCTGTCTCCTGGAGGGGAAAATACTTGTTGGGGCCAGTCTATTGGCCACCTGAGGAGGGTGATAGGAAAGGGGCCACTTGACTGACTCCTCAGGTCCTTTGATCCCTCCTGTGAGAGCGCTGAGCCATGACAGGCCTCACAGGATAACGTCCTTTTACCTCTGTGTACAGGGGGGTCTGGCCTCATCCTACTAGTCCTATGTTCACTACCAGTGAATAACATTAGAGTCTCTGACACGCACAAACCCACAGCTGAGGCCGGAGTCAGTGAATCATCTGGAACTTTTATTACACCGATTTGGTTTACAATCTTTGTACTTTGATATTTCCAACAGAAAAGGCAACATTGTGATATACTGTTTGTACATAGAGACAGAGCTAGATCATATTGACATAGTTAAAAGTAAAAACTGTTCCCAATGTTCCCTAAAGAGTTTGTTAGACAGATCCCCACCGGTGCCTCGCTCCACACAACGGATACAAACGCCCATGGCTCTGCTGCCTGCGGACCCCAGGCCAATGGGGCCTTTAGCTGCTTGATGGTCTGGCCTTATAGATCAGAAAGGATACGGTGTGAGGTTATCACTGGCAGCAATGGCCACCTTAAAGGTGTGTCAACAGCACTACCCTAAAGCCCTTGCAAATCAACATACAGTATTTACTCCCTTCCAAGCTACACATGAACATTCTGGTATACTGCAGGGGCTATTGCCAACATAAGAGAAGCCTACCACAGCAGCTATAAGATTCTTTCAAGACATCTCCAGAACATCAGCTACTCCTTACCTACCACTAAGCACTTTATGTTGAGGTGGGTGTTTTTAAGTTTACAAAATATTTTCTTAAAGAAGTGACACAGCTGAAGTAGATGAGATTTTGTTTAGTAACCTTGCAAAAGCCCAAGGACCAGATTCAGCCATACGAGGCAGGTGCAACTCCCAACAATATGGATGGACCAGTTACAAAACGGTTAGATTTGTCCCAAGAACGACTCTGTGTAAATTACAAGTGCAGCCCACTTCCTGGAGAGCAGGGTGATGCATTGAAAACAAGTTCAACATAGGAAGTGGTTGTGTTCCCAAAATGTACCATAAACCTCACTCCAGCAAATGCACAAAGAATAGTAGGTTTGTTTGGCAGCATCTGCCCTGAGAGGTGGTTAAAACTGGGCAAATGTGGTACAAAAAAAAAAAAGAGGTTGTGAATATTTGTTACAATAAAAATTGTATTAAATTGCCTTCCAGGGCATTCACAACCTTCTTCCTCTAAACAGAGGAAAGTTTGCAAGCAGCTGAAGTATTGCAGCTATCTTACAAACGCATACCTGTGCCAAGACTCACGGGAATGTCTGTTCAGGCAGCCATCTTGAAATCTCTTGGACTTCTCTGGCACAGAAATTAAACCATGTGACTTGGGTGACCTGCCCCATCTCTTCCCCCACTCCTCCCCCACCGCCGCCAAACATGGATCTGCAGAAGTGAATCACGTGTTAGTACACACATCTTTGAACAATTTCAAATAAGCTATTTAGTAAAAATCCAAGTCTGGCCAGGAACAATAGGCAACAGAAATAAGGGCAAATTAATGGAATAATTAATTAGCAATAGTTCAACTAGTGCTATGGGAGGCAAACAGTCCCATGGGGCATTGAAGGTGTAGGTCAAGGCTGAGACCTCATTGCAAAGCTAGGGAGGAATGACCTTCAGCTCCGAAGTCTGAGAGCAGTTTCTGCTCCACTTGGCTGTATGTTGAGGATCCCCAGATGCTGTATATGTCCTATCCAGCAGCATGAAGGGGCAAAAGCAGGGAGAGCCAATCAAATGAGACAGCATTTCTTTGTGCGTGCGCGGAGGGAGGGGTGGACAAAAAGTGGCTCCTAGAGTTTTGAACTCTTGGGAACGACACTAGAGCTTTTGCTTTGTGCAAGCAAGTGCCTCTGCTTGAGCTGGATGGGGCGAAAAGCTGGCTCCTTAGAGCAGCAGATGGCAAGCTGGGCTTCTGCTCTTCTGATTTGAATGCATACGGTGGAAGGGACGTATCACTGTGGCCGGCTGCCCAAATCACACAGCTTCTGCTATGAGCAACAGTGGTGTAATTTCTTGGTGGCAGATCAGCAATGTCTCATGAAATGGGCTAGTTAATTTCCAGCACTAGCTGGGAAATGTGGGAGGGCGGGTATGCACAGAGCTCCTTCCTTCCTTCAGCCCCTTCGTTTGGCCTGCATTAGGTTGGCACTGCCCACACTGAGCTTTCTCTACTCGCTGCCAGGGTGGGGAAGCATTTCTGCTGCTGCTTAGTCTGCCTTTTGTGCGCTCAGCCAGCCAGCCACCCAGCGGTGCTGGAGAATGGCAATTTGGGAGCAGGGGAGGAAGACGAGTCCTGGTGGGTTTGTGTGTCACCCTGAGACAGCAGAGCACAGCCAGTCATTTCCATGGCAGCTGAAAAGGTCTGAGGGACTGGGCAGAGCCTTGCGTGCCCAGTCTCAGAATAGCCTGAAACCCTGTTAGGGTTTTTTTAAAAAACTAATTAGTGAATGAATGTGATGCTCATAAAATGAGGGACACAGAGTGCTGGTCGGAACCAGGCATAATGTTGGCAAGATTCCTCCCACCTAGCCCTGCTAATCCCCCTCAGCCAGGTAGCTCCCCTTGCTACTCCATTCCTGGGCTCACCACACAGCTCTGCTAATTGTCCTCAGTCTGCACCTGCAAAACAGACACACACACACCCTCTCTCTCTCTCGTTCAGTCTGGGGGCCCACACAGCTCTGCTCGTGTAGCTCACTCTTGATCTGCAAAACTTTGACTCTTGGCTCGCTGCAGAACAGCACTTTTGTCCACAGTGGAGTAAGAACGAAACCATCTAAACTCATTTCACTTGTGTCCTATGTGGGGCGGGTTGTAGGGAGCAAGGGAGGTGTGAGGTAGTGTAGAGACGTTGCCTGCAAATGGTTACATAGGGCTGAAAGCAGAGCTAGAGAATGACGAGCTTTATTCCCACTAGCCAGGCCTCAGAAAGCAAGTGCTGCCAGATCCCTACCAACACCATTCCCCCGACCTGGATCGATTAGCCTCTCTAGAGACGCAAGGCAATTTAGTTGTTAGTGACAATTATACATCTGGGCCTCTGGCTACATTATCCCTTGTGGTTAATGCTCATCTGTTCCTTGGAGAGTGGGCTGAGTGCACCAGCCTGGGAGGCAATGGTATTGCTCTGATAAGTTAAGGCATCTCAGGCCTTGCAGTTACACCAGGCGTTACTCACACAGCTGTCTCCTTAGCCAGGGAGACTTCTCCTTTCAGAATGTCCATTGCACGCTTGTCGCTCTACCTTGCCACCCCCTTTGATTCCTTCTTCCACTCCTGTCTTCTCCCAGGCCATCTTCTGTCCTGTAACAGCCTCCCTATCCCAGGGCCTCAGGCTCCTTCCCTCTCTTCAGCCAACCCCCACCCCCGAAAAGCCACCACTTCCCCAAGGCCCACAGATGCCAAGCAACGTGACTGTAGCATGCTCACCACTCCCACTTAAAAAGCTCCCAGTTCTCACTGTGTTCTGGCCCCGCCCAGTCAGTTTTTATCTGACCCTGTCCAGCCTAGAAGTACCTCAGGGCAGAGGGCTTCCTCTGCGAGTTGCATACTGTGCATTCTGAAGGCAATGGCAAAGCTTCCTTCAACCTCGGCAGCAGCAGGACTGGCTCCTGTGTTTATAAAGGGCCCTGTAGAAATGCGTCTCTGGGTACAGTATTTGTTATGGTGATCGTGCCTTTTGGTCCCTCGTGCCTACAGCGCCGTGCTTGGAGCGCCTCTGCCTCATTTAGCTGGCCCCTCTGCTCAGGGAAAGCAGGTATCTCTCAGCTGCTGAGTCCTGGAGGTCAGGAAAACCAAAATGGCCGAGCTTTTTATGCTCCGGTGTCATGATCTTTTGGGACCGTATCTTCTTGAATCTCTAGAAAGCTCCGACATACCTGCCTATATGCGATCCAGGGGTGAAGGAAGCCATGGGGAATGTTTTTTGTGAGTGTAGCAAGCAGCATGACCTAAGGAATGATGGCTGTGCTGCAGTGATTTAGAGAATAAAGGTGTTCCCTCATGGGTCCAAGTCACGTCACAGAGCACAGAAGTGGGTTTGTGGGTGTCCCCAGAGATGACAGATTAATTCAAGGTTTGTGCAGCCCTCGGGGTGGGGGGAATGTAGCCAATGGAAGTTGACAGCATGGCCGGTGGCTGCCGTAACATTGGTGCAGATTGAGGCCATTCCAAACCCCAGCACTCCATCTTGATCCAGGGGATCAAGGGAGCAGGTGAGATGGTGACTCAGGCTTTGGTCAGATCAGTGGGATTATGGTTGGGGAGCTGAACTGGGGAAGTGAGACTGGATGGAGTTATGCCTGGTATCGATTGGGGGAAGGATTCAATGGCTCTCCAATTCTAGTCAGACATGGGTACTAGGATGCTCTAAAACACTTCTCACCACATACTTATTGGCACCACCTTTCTATCCCTGCCCTTCATTGCTCATACACTCACTGCAACAAATGTGAAACTCCACAGCCACCTCCACACAAACAAGGCCAGAGGTCAGCTTCCTTTCCCAAGAAACAGGCATCATTTTGTCATTTGCTGAACTGCTGCAGGAAAGAATGGGTTAGTCTGAGCTAAAACCACAACTTCACAAATTTCTGTGCAGGGCTCCACCCCACTAGCTGTGCATATGCACCAGGCCAGTTTGTTTTGATGGAACACGTCTGTAACCGTTTCAGATCCTGGATGACTGCAGAGGAGAATTTCAGACACCTGCATCTATTCTGGATCCACCCGACCCATCTAGAATGCTATCAATATAGCAACTTTATCCTGGTCTATCTTCCCCTTCTGTTTTGTTCTCTTTTCCTTGAGGCCTGACTATTTAGTAGAACTGGTTGAAATTTTTCAAATTGTGAGGGATTTGAATACATTTTTAATCAAAAATTCAATTTTTAAGCATAAAAGGAAAAAAAACCCTCACCAAAAATTGTTCAGGTTTTTTTTCTCTAGCTCTCTTTTGAAAAAAACAAAACAAAACAGGAATAACTTTTGAGAAATTCCTGTAACACATTTTATTGGGATTTTTTTTGTTTTCAACCAGCTCTACAGTGTATTGAGTGAAGCTTCACAGAATTGTAGACTCCATTAGTTTGCAGTGCTGTTGTAACTGTGTTGGTCCCAGGGTATCAGAGAGACAAGGCGGGTGAGGTAATATTGGACCCAATTCTGTTGGGGAAAGAGACAAGCTTTGAGCTCCACAGAGCTCTTCTTGAAAGTTTGTCTCTTTCCCCAACAGAAGTTGATCCAATAAAAGTTGTTATCTCATCCTGTCTCTCTCAGAGGGCAGGTCTACACTACCAGTTAAGTCGGTCTAACTTACATTGCTCAGGGGTGTGAAAAAGCCCCCGCTCAATGACACAAGTTTTGCACTGTCCACACTGGAGCTGTCGGCGGGAGACGCTCTCCCACTGACATAGCTTATGCTTCTCACTGAGGTGCAGTAATTATGCCGATGGGAGAGCGCTCTCCCGTCAGCATAGTACATCTAAACCGGATGCGCTACAGCAGCTCAGCTGCATCGGTGCAGCTGTGCCTATGTAGCACTGTAGCGTTGACTTGCCCAGAATCTATTATGTCATTCTCCCACCTCCACCTCCCCACATCCAATCTCATCACTCAGGGCCAATTGTTCCCCAGAAGAAAAATCTGATGAAAAAACTCTCTCCCTAACTTGAACAAGAAGAATCCATCTGTTATCACCTGATCTCCTGCATCTGCTCCTGCTTCTGGAGACTTGTTTGTATTCTCAGGCCTGTGTTTTGAATCCTTTTCACCCTGATTGCTTCAAGGGCTGCCATCCAAAGTCAGAACTCATTAGATGTCAGCTGACAGTGCAGCTAATGGACACTAGTATCGTGTGACTGATACAAATACTCAATCATCTTGACACATTGTAGCTATGTTGTGTTTCTTTCACTAAGTGAATAGCTAAGATTGCAGAAGCTGCTTGCACTGATGGAGAGTGAGCGATCCTCGTGTGTGTTTGCTCTGCAAAGTCCACTAAAGTCTAATCACAGTGGGTGATCTACAAAATCCCCAAAGTTCCAAGAACTGGTGATGTTTCCGGAAGGGCACATGTGTTCCCATAAAGTTTCATTTTCCCCATTAAAAGTCTTAAGTCTTAAAAAAACACCACCGCCAACAACCAATTGGTTTCCAAGGGCCGCTGTGCTTGTCACCGGTGCCAGAAGCACATACTGCACATTGGTATGGACTCCTGAAGCTTCAGCAGTTTCTGAAAGCGTTGCATAGGTGGGTGATGTACCTGCTGGTAGAGACTGGCTGTGGAATGCAGGAAGATGATCTCCTTGGACTTCATAAAGACACTGCCCCCAAGACAGACCAGGCATGGCGAGAACCAGAAGGGGAAGTACATGAGGCTTCTTCCAAGTTTAGTTTAGACCTTGGAACTTGTAGGCAGGAAGGCTGTGGAAAATGCCATGTCCTGGCTGGGAAGAGTTGATATTTGGAAGAAGAAGGCTCCTGGCCCTAGGTGGCAGTGGTCAATTTGTTTGTTTCGATGCAGCTGATGAGATCAAATCCTTGGGCATAACATTCCATTTCAAAGTGTAACTCTAGGTTCCATGACGGAGGGAGGAGGCAGAACCTCCTGACAACAGGTTGGCCACAGGGGTACCTGGATCTCACAAGCCCACTGCTGAAGACCAGGTAGATTCTGGAAGGTGATTTATTCACCAAAATCCCAGTGTTAATTCCAGGCATAAAATAAATATTGCAAGAGATTGATTAGTCTGGATTCAAGGGCAAGTGGAGAAGATGGGCCATATTCACCCTTGTGTAGCTCCACTGGCTTCAACACAGCCCATTAATTTCTACCTGCACCTTGGCTAGACCCCTTTCCCCTCTTTCCAAAATGCCCATTATATCCATTCAAGTGCCCACAAGGGGGAGGAGAAAAAAACAACCCTATGTTCCAAATTGTATATGACCCAACATATCACACAGCCAGGCTACGCGAACTCTGTGCCAACATGCACATTTCAGTCGGAATATACAACTGGCCTGATGTTTAAATCACAGGCCATTTATTGGATAGCATGGAGCCAAGTAGCCATATATTTTATTTTCTTCAACAAAGACTAATTTAATTTTTTAAAAAGCATTCGTTCTGTGTGGAGCTCTATGGCAGCCCATGGTTGGGTAATATGCATTCTGGCTGGTGCAGTAGTTCAGATCTCCCCGACACATACTGCACTTCTCACTCTATACTGCAGGACAGTATCAGCTCCACTGCCTGGTTTTAAACTTGACAGCTGTAAAGCGTCACTTGTGTGATAATTAAACAGAAATTACCAGGGTTGTAATCAGAATGGCTGGAACAAAAGGCTAAGGATGTGATTTCACCACTGGAGTAATACTTAAATCATAGGGGTGATATTATACTGTTATTGCCCCTGAAACCAGGCGCTACTTGGCTTATCACCCTTTTTGTCTTCTTAAAGATTAAGGCCCAATCCTACAGTTGAATCCCCACAGGCAGGCCCCTAGTGGGCTCTGCGTAGGTGCAGAGGACCACTCCTGTAGAGCCAGTTGCAGAATGGGGGCCTGCATGTAAAAGCCACTCACATGCGCAGTGTCAGCCATCTTGCTCTTCTTAAGGAGTGTCACCACTGAGCATATGCAATGCCCTTCCCCCTGCCTGCTTCCCAGGCAGTGAGTAGAGAAAATCACCTGTGCCCGCAATTGCTACTTCAGCCTACTCGGAACACAGGGAAAAGATGAGAAAAGTTAACTAATTATTTGGGAAACAAAGGGCAGCAAAGGGCTATTTCTCTGGATTGTGAGTATTTTTAAAAGAGGGTTTTTTAAAAAAAAGTCAAGCAAACAGTAGCCTCTACATTTTCCATAGTGAAAATTTGCTGGCCGTCAGCACTGCCCTGGATTGTCAAGAATCGGATCTGAAAAGCAGCGTTGTCAACTCCTGTGATTGTTAGTGTTCTTCGTCAAGCTCCAGCTCTTGGGGGTCACATTATATGGTGAGGGTCTCCGCTTTCATTTAAAGAAAAAGGAAGTTCTAAGTCCTTGTGGTTGGGGAGAAGAGCTTCAAAATGTGACTTGTAAAGGCTCAAAGACCTAAAGGCAGATAAAAAGAACCCCAAAGGTATTTATTTTTAAAAGCCCTAATCTTTTTAAGCCAGGCTATGCATCTGGGGGGCCTGATTCATATTGGAATGCTTGGGGTTGGCTATACAGAGGGGTTTCCTCTCCCTGCCTTATCAACAGCGCCTGCCAATGTTAAATCTGAAAGAACATTATGAATATTCACCTGCTGTCCTCATCAGTACTGTTTGTTTGACATGTTGCATTGCAGGCAATGACACGAGGATGGTCAGTTTCGCTTCCTTGCACTGCACTAGCAAAACGAACCCAGCACTGTTGGGGAAGGTTCAAAAGCAGAAATGATAATGGCTAAAATGATGGCAATCTGTCTATTCAGATCAGGGTTGGCTGAACCACACCCACACACACACACCCTCTTTTTAATTAGCAAAGCCAAACCTTGACAAGTGCTTGCATGACAAGTATGTTGGCGGCAACAGGAAATGCAAAGTAGCTCAAGAGTATTATTTAACCTTACTCTCTTTGAAGGCTGTATTAGCTGCTCCACATGCTGGGAGGAGAAGGGGCCTGGCTGCTGTCCCGTTTCAGGCAGCATGCTCCGTGGGTAAAAGCCTGCTCTGGCAAGCATTGTGCTGAGAACAAACCCCAGTATATGGGAGACCACAATGGGTGGGACAGGGATGAAAAAAGTTTACCTTTCCCCTCCCCCTCACTTTGCAGCCTAGCTCCAGCATGCTCCCACCTTCACTAAGGGATATGGTCCGATCTGAGCTGTAGGGGCTCTGCTCTCCACGGGTATAGGGAAAACAGCACCGAGCACCTACAACATGGAGAGCAAAATCACTCTGCAGAGATCTACTGAGCTGTCGGGAGAGGGGAAATCAGCCCTGAGATGAGCCTCAGCTTGCAGGATAGTGGCCCTCTCCTTGCTTTGCTCCTTTCCCCTCTCCCAGGCTGGCTTTCTTCAGGGCTGAACAGTAGGACACAAGGAAGGAATCTTTGGACAGGAAAAGGTTGCACAGTCCAGCAAGCACATGGTCTGTGTAATAAGATCCTGGAAGAAAGTGGGCACTTGGGCTCTGGAGAAGAGAAGGCTGAAGAGAGAGGGTGCACGTCTGCTCATACAGAGAGGGCTGTTCCAGAGAGAAGCAGGGCCAATTACTCTCATTAGTCAATGGAGGAGAAGTAACAGGATTAAGATACAGCAGGGAGAATTCAAGTTAGATACCAGGCAACATGCTATCATGAGATGAGCAGATGGGCAATCGAATGAGCTGCCAAAGGAATCACCATCCCCAGCACAGACATAGCTGAGATCAGACACTAGACTGCAGGGAGAATGGATACCTGGCCAGTTCAGACAATGCTGCTAAGTCTATAGCCACATGGGAGTCCCTGGGTCCCATCCCAACCAGGAGGGGGTGAAATGCGAGTGGTGGTTACTGTCACACAGACTGGAGGATTGGTGCTTTGTGCTGACAGTGTAAATAACTTGTGTCCCTTGGAGAATTCAAACATCTCCCCGTTCATGTGGGCCTGACTGTACACATGGTAGGTTCCTCGCTCCTCCCGTTTAACAGGATACACCTGTGTACTAGCCCCCTCACTCCTTCATAAACACGTGCACCAGTTCTGGATGCTGCTATCCTCTCCCCCCAGTCCCTAGGATAGGAATATGGGGGCAAGGGGGGGTGCACTGGACTCTGAGCTGAGGCCCCAGGAGAATGGTTGGACTAAATGGCCTGTCAAAGGGTGGGGTGGGGGGGAGACAACATCTGTGAGTCCCTGGTTCAAGCCCAGCCTCTCTAGGTTTCTCATCCTCAGCCCAGGCCATCTCCTGCCTTCATCCCTGCCCCCACACCCTTGGCTGTGCCCCATGCCCAGATGCAGCACATCCACTATGCTGTTAGAGTTGGCAGCCAGGTCTCCCTTCATGACCGTGGCTTGTCCTGCCCCAGGGAGGGAAATGCTTGGGCTGGAAGGGCTTGTCCTAGCCCCTGCTCATGCTCTCAGGCAAGGCACCTGCCTGACTCCACTGTAACTCAGGACTGCGGGAGGAGGGAACCGGAGAGGAGGACAGAGCCCCTCCCCCCCCATTGCTTCTCGTTTGGGTCCAGGAAAGTCAGGTGAGGCACAGTCCCATAGAGATGGGCAGGGGCGGCTCTAGGGATTTTGCCACCCCAAGCAGGGCAGGCAGGCTGCCTCCGGCGGTTTGCCTGCAGAGGGTCTGCTGGTCCCATGGCTGCGGGAGGTCCTCCGAAGCTGCGGGACCAAAGGACCCTCCGCAGGCAAACCGCCGGAGGCAGCCTGCCTGCCGCCCTCGCGGCGCTGGCAGAGCACTCCCCGTGGCTTGCCGCCCCAAGCACGGGCTTGGTGTGCTGGGGCCTGGAGCCGCCCCTGCAGATGGGGCTGCTCTGATCCAGCCCCCTAGGGATCCAGGCTGGGTGACTGTTCCCGTCAAGGTACTTTCTAGTGTGTACCAGTGCCTAGGCTGGCAGCTGCACTGCTCCCGTCATCATCCGCTCGGCAGAATCTCAGCAAGCGCAAAGGGACACAGGAAGGATGCAGGGGTGATGGGCAGATACCCCAGAGCGCTGGCTCTGCATGCTGCCATCTGCCTTAGGGCAGCGCTTAGAAAACAGGCAGCATGTTGGAGAAGCTGCTGGATTTCAAAGAGATTAATTGGCCACTGGCGCCTCTGATCTCAGCATTTCCTCTCTTCAACCCAGGGGACTCCTCCGCTACATGGTGAGAATCTCTTATCTGACGGGGGAGGAGAATCTTAACTCAAGTGGACAGCTGGATTTATTAATGGACTAGCGTCAGGAGAGCAGGGAGGAGGCAGCAGAGCCGAGCTGGGCAGAGGCTTTGTTGTGTGCGGTCACGCACCGACGCGCGTGCACAGGCCGAGTCTGCCCTTTCCTCATCAGATTGAGATGCCTCGTGCTTAACCTCCCCTCTATGGCACAAGCTTTCCCCATGTATCCTAGCACCAGGCCCCCACTGGGTGCTGCCAACACCGTTAGGTAAAGGGTGGCTCAGGGAAAGGGGAGGAGGGCTGTTAATTGCCTTCCTCTCAAAGTGGGGATCAGACTTGGGTGAGGAGTTAATGGCGGGAGATCAGACACCAGGGGGCGGCTTTGCTCCCTGTTGCTGAAGGAGAAATGGGGGCTGGCCTTTGCGATGTCAAGTTGCTCTTAAAGGTGCCCCCAAATCAGCGGTGGCTTTAGCGGTTCCAGTACATGTGCTGCTCTGTGGGAGGCCTGGGTTGGATTACTGAACCCGCTTTTTCTCTCCCTGGGACTGGCAGGTGCTCGGGACATTGTAGAAGCAACACCTCAGTCCACAGAGGGGTAGGCAGGGTGAGAGCTTGGAGGGGCTTCAAGCAATCTTGGACAACTTTGGCCCAGGCTTTGGTGGTGGAGAATTCCAGGCAAAACTTCTCCCAGCAGCATTAGCGAGCCTAATGGCGCCACATGGGGAAGCTGTGTTTGAAACGTGAACGTGGTTGGGAGTGGGGGAGTTTGTTCAGTCCCAGGTGCAGGGGGAGTGGGTGGTTCCCATCACTCTGCAGAGCCCTTCTGACCAAGTCAGCAGCAGCGTCCAGAGGAAGCCTAGTCTTGCTGGCTGGTAGGACAGTCTCCACCATGAGACTTTGAGGGTGGTGTGGGTGAAAATGGAGCTATCTAAGGACCAAGATGAACCTGAACCCACAGGAAAAGAATCTTGGTGTGAACAGGACTGGACAAAGCTAATGGGCAGCATGTTAGGCAGTAGAGTTTTGCTGCTGGCGATAAAGGATGTGGGCAAGCAAACCCTTCTAACCTGCCCCTGTTCTGTGGGCTCCCCCATCCCCAGGGGAACCGAAAGACTTGCCGACCCCTATGATAAATCCATGGATCTAAGGCACCTGGGCACAGAGGGATGGCAAGTGTAGCCTAATCTAAGCCATGAGCAGCTTTAAAATGGAACAGCTGGGGAAGGCCAAGAGGGCCTGAGTCCCGTCTCACATACCCCAGTCACAGCCAATTTTAACTCCATTGATTTCAGTGGGGATACTCCTCATTACCAAGGCACAAGGGCACATTCCATCATCTCCCATTCACATCACTAGGAGCTATTCCATTGACATTAACTGGAGCTGCACTGGGCCCTGAGTGGGAGGAGAATGAGGCACTAGCAGCCAAATTCAATTGGTATAAGAGGAGCCAGTGGAGCTGTAGCCACTTCCACCAGGTCTGGGTTTGGCAGAAGCATTGCAGAGTGTGCAGACAACAATGGAAACAGAAGAGCAGGGGGATAGCCTAGGGCCTGGTTATTTAAACCTACCAGTTCTTAAAGGGCCATTGCCATTTAAGCCCAAAATGTAGGTTTTGTAGTGGGACCTATTGGGTTCCGGGAAGTGGGTGGGCGGAAGCCCACCCACTGCTAAAGGATCCTCCCTCAGCCTAAGAGGAGGATCTACAGGACCTCAAAACCCAACTGATTTTGGGGGACAACTAATAAAAGAACAGGGACAGGAGTGCGGCCAAAGGGCCATAAGAAGGGAGCCTGACGGGGACACCGAGCAGAGAACCCCAGAAAGTGCCCACTGCTCCTTGAAGGCGTCAAGAGAGCCGGTGGACGCCACCCAGAGGAACTCTGCCCGGATGCGTGAACGGACAGAGGATCGGAACCAAGCCCCGCAGTCACAGGAGTCTCCATTGGCCAACCGCCTCTCCCTGGTTGTGTAGATGGCTATTTTAGCCAGGGCGAGGAGGAGGTTGACCAGGAGGTCCTGTGACTTTGTGCGGCCACGGATAGGGAGTGCATGGAGAAGGAGGTGAGGGGAAAAGTGCAGCCAGAAACGCAACAGTCTATTCATGAGGAGCCAGAATAGGGGCTGCAACCTCGCGCATTCCCAGTAAACGTGCGCCAGGGTCTCCCTCGTGCTGCAGAAGGGGCAGGTGTCTGAGACAGGGGTGAACCGCACCAAATACACACCCGTGCTGATATCCCCGGCGGGCCTTGGGACCAGGGTGGAGTATAGGCTGGCCCATCGGGAGGTTTTGTAGTGGGAGGAGGGGAGTTTGACAAGACAAACTCTGTATGGAACTATGAGGCTTTAAAAAAGTTTCAGATCAAACAGTCTTTGTTTTAGTACCTGAGAACAAGTGAAACTGACTAGAAACCTCAGCGTGAAACTGACCAGCCTAATTTCATTGCCTAATAGCAGAACAGAGAATAAACTTCATCAGGGATGGGGGAAAGTCAATGAGATGTTTAAAATTCTTTCAGATCCAACAGTCTCAGGGCCTGTTAGTAACATGGGGAAAGATCTTTATCTTGGAAATGAGGGGAGAAGTTAGTGAAGTATTAATTCTTATTAGAGAAATTCCCTAAAGGTAGGTCAGATTCTGGAAAGTGACCAACACAACAGCATTACTGAGGAGAGGGGTGGGGTATGCAGGAAGTGGTCAGGCACTGAGATCTAGTCAGTGAAACAGTACAGCACATTACATGCAGAAATGGACCAGGGGAGGTCTGGCTGAAACCAATGCAATGTAACACTTGATTCAGTGTGATACTTGTCCCCTTTCTGCAGCAGACCTGCAGGGGGATAGACATCTCCTGCCTGCTGCTGCCACTGCCAGCTACTGGAGTTGGTCCTTTAGCTCAAGCAGTGGAGAACTATGCTGCTGCTTGGGTTCAAAGCTTGCTGCTGGCTAGTGGTGGGAATTGCTCCATGCAGTTCTCTGCCAGGGTGGGTGATGGGAAAGCTGACGGACAGCGGGACTGGGGTGATCACTGGCCAAGGCCAGAACTCGGCCATTCAACAGGCACAGACCAGCTTGCTGAATGGAAAAGGGGCCTTAGGAAAACTGGTGAGTCTATAATGAGTTCAAGAGGTGCAGTGATGTGCTAATGGAAAAGGCAACACAGACAGAGGCAGCCCAGAGCTTGTGGGCCTAAGAGGCATTATCTCAGTACCCCTTTCTCACACCCTAGCACAGACTTTGAAAGATCTCTACACAAAACACAGTTCAGCCTTGATAACTTCCTTTTTCCCTCCTCCCACCAAGTATTTATGGGCCCAATCCTGCAAATCCTTCCTCATGCGAGTAGCCTCATTGCTTCCAGTAAGGACTCCTCACATGAGTACGGGTTTGCAGGACAGGGAGCGTGCTGAGACGCCGATCCCTCTAGGTATGTGCATATGAAGTGATGAAAGGGGGGTGACCGTGGTGAGTCCATTCCAGGGTTACAAAAATGGTTACATTCAGACCCCAGTGTGACATGACCATGGGACAAAGGCAACTCACTGCAGCCAGGTAATGGGCCATCAGGGGTTTCCTTGAGCACGTTCCAAAATGATCCCCTCATTTCTAACCACCCTCTGTATTTTAGCGTAGAAGAAATGCCTTGTGTGGTCGCTGCTGCTCTCTGAGGACATGATCCTGCCACCCTGACCCATGGTGAGTAGAACCACTGACTTCAAGTGACTGCTCATGTCTATAAGGATCATTTGCAGGAGCTTGAGTACGTAGGATCGGCTCCTGAATGGCCACATCCACAAGCCCAATCTAGCAGGAGTTCTCACCCACATGCACTAGTTTCAGGGAGAAGTTTAAAGAAAATGACCCATTTAGGCCCTGATACTGCTATTGGATTGCATAGGTGGACCCCCACTGACCAATGGGACTCTATGTTGATGCAGGGGGCCATTCACACGGATCCCATTGCAGGACTGGGACCTGAAAGGTGAACTGTTGTGGTTTTACCTACTGCAGACACCTGAGTCGAAGGTTCTGTTTCTGCCCAGAGCAGGGCAGGGAGCTGCATTCATGCCACCACTGCTGGTGTTTAGCTCCTCCCAGGGAACTGGCTCCTGCCCTCAGGGCTTGGTGGGTTCTTTTACCTCCAGTAAACATGCTCACAGACTCTGTACGGAACCTGGGAGCACGGGCCTTTGCAGACTATTTTCAATAGGATTGTTTCTGTTCACCTTTCAGCCAGCCAGAGGATTCTGCCCATTGGTCTGTGCTATGAGGGAGGCACCCTAAAGAGGTTTTTGGGTAGACTGTATATGGTAGTCCCCTGAGGAGCCAGTGGAAACCCTTCAGAGAGGAGCGTGGGGCCCAGGAGCTGAGGATCATGCTGAGAGGAGCCCTCTCTGTAACCACATGGGCCAAAGGGGTTGCATTGTTTCAGATTGTTAGCAGCCCTTCCCTTCACCAGCATGGACAGCAGAAACTCTGGGCCTCTCTACATCACCACCCCTCTCCCATCTCCAGCCTCTCCTTGCCCTCAGAGCTCTGTGCCAAACCCAGCTTCCCTTCGTATTAGTGACTGGAGTCTGGAGCCAGCTTGACTTCATGTAATATTTACTCTCCCCAAGACCCGCCAACCTGCTCTTCTATTATTCATCGGTAAACTGCAGTTGAACCTAACAGAACCTCCCTGGATGCCAGACTCCTTGCTTGGCTGAATTAATTATGACTAGACCTCGCTCACTTCAAGCCCTGGGGGTCCCCCAGCTGCCCAACTCACCCCTTCCCCATCGGGTGTCTTTGGCTTCCCGAAAACTCCCAGCACACCCAGGTCTCCGTGGTTTGCTTTGCAGGCTGGGCCTTCTCCTGCCAGACCTACTGGCTTCATGCTGTGTCTGTGCTCTAACGCCAGGTCTGGCCTTTCCTCAGTAGATTCCCTGTTGCTTCCTGCTCTTTGCAACCCCAAATGGAAAAGTCGTTGGAATGCTTTAAGCTTTACCTAGGGGATGCTGATTCTTGGCCCTGGAGTGCTGAGGCTTTCTAAAGAGCCATCTGGTGGCAATGCCCCTCCCAGCAGCTGAGGACAGTGTAACAGTCGGAGCGCAGCCTCAATAAAAGGGCGAAAGAGTTGGCCTTGTGGTCTTGAGCATTTCCTCTAAACTGCCCTTCAGCTCTATGGGCCCGAGTGCCCCAGGATCTTTGGCGCATGAGGAGTTAATCGCTGCTTCAAAGGGAATGTGCTGCCAGGCCTTGCTCCTCTTGGCCCCGTGCGGGACCCCTCTGCGGGAGAGTAAGTCTGCAGCACTGGGGGAGAAGGGCGGAGGTCACGGGTGCAGCAGGGTGGTGGGTGCTAGTTGTCATTTAGCACTATTCCAGCCAGCCGGGGCCTTTCGAGGCAGAGCGTGGAACTATAGCACCCAGCTCCCTCCTTCAGTCCTTTCTTTTCTACCATTTTCTGCATGTGGCTGTCGGTCTGTCATTTTGTGCCATGCCACAGGTGGCGCTGCTGCTCACCCATCCTGCTGCCACCCTCTCCTCTGTGACATCAAAGAGGCCATGTGGCAAATGCAGCAGCTGCTGAGCCTATCCTTGGAGACCAAGAGGCAGTGACCTCTCCATCCCACATGCTGAGCGGGGCACTGGTGCCTCATTTTCCTGGCTATCCCCTCCCTTCCCAAGTCCCTGTGCCTGGAGACACGGTGATCAAGAGGGAGATCCTCGCCGCCCTCCGCTCACAGTGAGGTCTCCATGCAGGACCCGTTCCGATGGAGGTGACGGTGGTCATGGTTGAGGCAGCCCTCGTTGCGGTGCACAATAAGGACGGGGAAGTAGAGGGCATCCTGGTAAGCAGGAGGGTCCTCCTCCTCCACTGTGACCTGGCTGGAGAGCCGGGTTTGCTCAGTTGGGCAGCTCTGCTCGTTCAAGCTCCCACTCCGACTCTGCCAGAGGCAGCTG
This sequence comes from Mauremys reevesii, assembly GCF_016161935.1. NCBI lineage: Eukaryota > Metazoa > Chordata > Testudines > Geoemydidae > Mauremys > Mauremys reevesii. The sequence continues at coordinate 63,745,957 of NC_052625.1, forward strand.
CGCCGGGAGCCGTAGAGGCGGCCCAGCGAGAAGCGGCTGCTGCTGAAGGGGATCCTGGGGCTGCCGTTGCAGATGCTCAGGGCGCTGCGGGAGAAGATGGACGAGCTGCTTATAGTCCTGTGGCACCGCTCGCAGTTCTGCCGGTAGCCCCCGTACCTGCAAGCGGAGTAGCTGGTGCAGCTGGAGAGCCCCACCAAGTCCATCAGGACAGCCTCTGAGTAGCTGGGCACTAGCTGCTGGTTGGACCGGATGTGCCACTCCAGCTCAGTGCTGTCCACCGTGTTGACACGGGGCATCCTCCTGCAGAAGGAGCGCTCCTCAGCTGGTGTTACGGCCACAAAGTCAAACCCAAAGAGCTTCTCCACGTGGTAATGGACGTAGGAGGTGCGGTACTCATTCAGCACCCGCAGGGGCCAGGAGAGGGTCAGCAGGGCAGCCACCCAGAAGACGTAGTGGGACACGTACCAGGGAAGGTTATCGGGGTCTGAAAAGGCCACCATGTATTCCTTGAAATCCACGTTCTTGAGGTGCATCCCCTCCCTGGCCTCCATGTAGTCGTCCAGCCCCTCGTTCTCGGTGAAGAAGCGGGCGCGCTGGGTCAGGTAGGAGTTCTCGGACTCCACGTTGGCAAAGCTGAAGCATTTGGTGAAGCGGAGCCGAGTGGCTGGGTAGCTCTCCAGGTCCATCAGGTCCTTGGAGATGTCCTTGACCCCACAGTTGGAGTAGTCAAACTCGGCCTCCGCCACATGAGTGTTGACCCTCTCGTGATACACCTGGGTCGTGGTGTAGGCGTCCCCATTGCGGTAGCGGGTGACCTGCCGGGTCCTCCGGACATAGTGGTAGCTGATGGCTTTCCACCAGATGCACGGGGTGGCCTGCTGCATTCTCTGCACCCGCTCGTGCACGCTCTCCACGTCCACCTTGTACTGCAGCTCATTGCGGGTGTAGCAGTGCCAGCACTCCACCAGGTAGACCACGTAGAGCATCACCAGGAAGGCCAGGGGGATGTAAACATAGCCATTGGAGCAGGGGCTATCGTGATACATCATGGACTTGCCCTTGTAGGCACTGTCAAAGGTCAGCCGGGTGACCTTGGTCACATGGCACCAGGTCATAGCTCCCATGCAGCCGTACATGAGAAGGGAGAGGAGCAGGCATTTCCAGTGGGATTCTCTGCAGAGGGACTTACTGAGGGACTGCTTCACCGGCCGCTGCTGCTCCAGGTGCCCAGGGGAACCAGGGAAGAGGGGGAGAGAGAACAGGGGGAGAAGTTAATAGCCTGCAGCAGAAAGGGGAAAGCCAGCCCGCTGAACAGAGCGTTGATTAGCTCCTGCAATTAACTGGCTAAAGAATGAATCCCAGATTGCCATCCTCAGAGAGGCAACAGATCCCATTCAGAGGTTACTCCTCAGGGATAATCCTTTCAGCTGGCAGGCGAGAGGGGCCAGAGGTCTGTGCTTCACCCCGGGATGATGCGCCGTGTGACTGATGCCCAATTCCCATATTGTGCAGCCTCTGGCTACTGCAGTGGGAGTCAGTGCCCACTTCCTGCCATTCCAGGGTTGCCACGTGCCCTCCTCTCCCAGGAAATGTGAACAGAGCATGCTGTCCCTGCCTGGAAGATATGGACATATGACCCTCTCCTCCAGAGTGTCAGTGGGCTCGCTGCTCCATTCATGAACTAGCATCGAAGAGCAGAGCAGTCAGGATCCCTCCCCCTCCCCTCTGTCACTTGAAGCCAATGCCATGTCCTCCAGGACACCCAGGGAAGGGTAATCCCACCTCTGATTCAGAACGGTAATTGCCCGGCTTGCCTGCAAGCCTCTGCCATGATTCACTGTTGCTGCAGGCACCAGCCCCAGGCTAAGTGGCTGCATCCCCTATTCCTCGCTGCCTGCCATGAGTGTAAATCAGCGAGGTGCTCTCCTGAGCAGCAATTCCACTCACGGGGCGACTGTCCGCACATATGGCAGTCCAGCTGTGAACCTGCCAGCCGCAGGAAAGGCCCTTCTGCGGGAGAGCTACAAGGGTTGTAAATCCCCCTAGGGCTGTTCCTCCAACAATGCCTGACACAAATAGCGCTGCAAGCAGAACAGTGCAAGTTTCCCACCCCTCGTACTGCGACAGTGACCTCACGCATGCAAGTTCCCCCACCCTATGGAAGTGACCTCATGCATGCAAGTTCCCCCCAGCACTTGACAGTGACCTCATGCATGCAAGTTCCCCCCAGCACTGTGACAGTGACCTTTCACATGCAAGTTCCCCAACACCCCTGGAACTGCAAGAGTAACCTCTAATGTGCAAGTTTCCCCCCATCATTGTAACAGTGGCCTTTAGCATGCAACTCCCCCACCCTCCGTCAAGCACTGAGGAATTTGGCTCTGACCCTGTGGTGAAAACCCTTCTTGAGAAAATTGCTCGGGGATCTTTAATGAACAGGAGTGGGCAGGATACCAGTTTTACACCTCATCTAAAACACAGCATCTGTACAGCACCCCATAACGCCATGCTACTAGGAGTTTGGTAACAACTCAGGAAGTGCACCTCCCAGTGAAGGACCTACACCACTTCCTGGAAGATGTCCCATTCAAGCACTGGTCCAGCCTCATCCTACTTATGGGTTGTTTCTATGGCAAGTTGTTGCGCAGCAAGTTGGGGTGTGAATCTATGTGCATCAAATAACACAGCAGTGTCCAGGACGACGTCACAAGTGGAGCCAGAATGTGGGACCCCAGCTGTGAGCTGCTAGCAAAGCAGTCATTAAGGGGTGTTGGGATCTTAGATGTGCTATTCTCCTCTAGCTTATGCAAGCAGAGATGCTTTGATGCATTGTCCATTATTACAACGTGTGAATGACTTTAGTTCTCTTCCCCTTCTCTGTGTTTTAGGCCACATAGGAGTGAATATTGAAAACTTATACCAACATAGCAATATCGGTCAAGGGTGTGAAAAACCCACACCCCCTAGTGATGTAGCTATGCTGACAAAAACCCCAGTGTAGATGCAGCTATGCTGACGGAAAGTGCTTTGGTCAGCTTAGACAATGTTGTTCAGGGAGGTGGTATTCCTACACCAACAGAAAAACGTCTGACAGCATATGTCATGTCTACGCCAGGGAGCTATGCTGGCATAGGCTCTGTAGTGTAGACATAGCCTCAGGTTTTATACCCAAAGCACTATTAAACCTCTAGAACTCATTGCTGCAAGACATAACATTCAAGTCAAGAGCTCAGCAGAATGAGACATTTATGTGAATAATGAAAAGATCCAGGTTTACATTAGAGAGGAGACAAAAATAGAAGGGATAGAACCCCTTCTGCTTTAGGGCATGCATCAGCTTCTAACTGATAGGGATACGAGGAGACTTCACCTGGGGACAGGTCATTTCATAACAGTCCACTGCAGAGTTTCTTGCACCTTCCTAGGAAACAGCCCATGTTAGCCACTGTCACAGACAGGATACTGGGCTAGGTGGACCACTGGGCTGAACTTGTGCAGCAATTCTCTGTTATTGTTTTTCCATGATAGGGAAGCTGGGCGCCCTGCAGTTGACAGTGTATGTAAATAGCTCTGTATTTAGATGAGCTCCTAACAAACATGACCCCGAATGATCTTCAGGGATGGTAAAGATCCCACCACACTTTTTTTAAGAATCATGGTTTGCCCCAGTGCCCTTGGCCAAAAATATCCCCTTTCTCTTCCTCATCTCCCGCTCAACATCTCCAGTGGTGCCCTAGCCCCCGTACTTTTAGGATTGGATGTTATGTGGCCCTGTAAATGTACAATATTATTATTATTCACTTCCCCTCCTATGAAATATAGTGTTGGTTGAGTATGGCTGTGGCATCCCACCCCAGAGGTGGCTGCATTTCAGCAGAAAGGGGAGCAATCCCTTCATGTGCCCAATCCACGACGTGCTTTGGGATGAAGAATGTGACAGGAATCTAAAACATTATTTACAGCAACACAGTCAAAAGAATAATCCCCTCTTTGTTTCAATACCTTCCCTGCATTACTGACAGCACCTGAGGCTACTGAAATGGACAGAAACTTTAACATCTCATTGATTTGGCTGCACTGATGCTCTCTGTTCACTATGTATGCTTCTCTTCGCTAGTTTCACTTCCCGGTTCTTCTGTATTAACACGAGGCAAGCTGCTGCTTCTAAATAAACCACCTCCATTAGTATTATTATTTCTTTGTATTGCCAGAGGACCCAGGAGCCCGAGTCATGGACCAGGACCCCGTTGTGCTAGGCACTGTACAAACAGAACAAAATGACGATCTATGTATCAGACAAGAGACAGAAGATGGATACAGACAGATAGATGGGGGAGTACAAGGAAATAATGAGACAATATTGGTCCACATGAGGGCAGTGGTATCAGTGTACTCACCCACTGATGCTGCTGTTATTTGTTTGGGTCTCTGATGAGGTTTATCTAGAATCAGCCGTTTGCATTTAAATTCTTTTGTAACTCCTGTCAGGGGGCCTACAAGCTCCACCGGAACCTGAAAAGGGTTAAGGGGCTACTGGAAGCTCACTCAGCCCCACCTGCTGTTCCTGTCCTGGATGTCAGGCCTGAAGGAAGGGGCTAAAAAGAAGAGTGCTGGCTCAGTTAGGGGCTGCCTGGATAGGCAAACAGACCTACAGCTCTCACTTGGGGAAGGAAAAGCAGTTGGAGTGAGGCACTGAATGAGACTGCAGCTTGTCGGAGCTTCCCTGGAGGGAAGGGAGCTCCTGGCATTCACTGATAGTTGTTAAGCCAGGTCATGGCAGGGGGTGCCTCACCAGAAGTGAAGTGGGTTGGGGGATGAACAAATAACACCGTAGGAGCTCAGGACTAGGTCCAGCTGGTACAAAGACTCCTTTATCTGGCGTTTGTTTTGGACTGTAACTTTGGATTCTGCTACCCCAGAAGGGAGATGGACTTTTGTGGTGACCTGGCCAGAGGGCTGAGCCATGTAAGTCACCAGAGCTGGCTGGAAATTCTGTTGGGGAAACTGAGGCTGAGTGGATGCAGCGCCATGCGTTGCCTTGAGGAGGTGCACAGGGGATGGTGCATAGGTAATGACCGTCTCCCACCATTTACAACACCTGAAATGTTGGCCCATGACGGTCATTGCTCTTAAACTATGATCTGCCCACGTGCACCTAGCTAAGCTCACTGTAGACGTGTAGAATGTGTGGGGTGTAGCCTCACCGACTGGAACCCGTGCCTGTGCTTCTTACCCTGGGATGTTTCCCCTGTCCTGGTGCACAGTGAATGAATGTACTATCAGCAGTGTGCAGGCAAACTCAATGGGCACAGCCTCTGCCCTGCTGTTTCAATAACAACCTTCTGGCCCCTTCCATCCAAGGATCCCAAAGTGCTTTACAGACACTAATGAATTCAGTCTCATAACCCTCTTCGCCCTTTCAGGAGCTGGGTCAGTACCAGTGTCACCCAGTAGAGAGGGGAAACTGAGGCACACAGTAGGGAGGGAACTGAACCAGGGTCACATAATGAATCATTGGCAGAGCTGGCAATAGACTTGCGAAATCCAGTGCTTTAACCACAACTCCTCTCCCCCAAGCTGGGGCTAGAACGTGAGTCCTGACCTGGTCTCCAAAATGCTGATCCTTCCTCCTGAAACTTGCCAAAATGTGACCCTACAAACCAAGTTCTGGTCCTGCTGCTGCCAATGGGAGTTTTGCCACTGAATGGCGTGGGACCTGGATTTGGCTCAGAACGCTGAGATTTCTTCACTCTGCTGCAGTGAGATTCCCACCCTAGGAGTGTGCCTTTAATGAGTGGAACACAGAGCACTGTGTGTAGAACATCACAGAGAAATGCAGCTGGGGTGCACGCAGTGAGGGGAATGGTGGCTGGGTAAAACCCTTCACATTCCCATCGGGAACCTGTGTTTCCCTTGCTCCTGGAGAATGAAGAATGCTAAACTCCCAGGGTGCGCATGGAGGAGCTGGCTGGGTTCTGGAGCCTGGGGATGGGTCTCTTGGGCAGAACTAGTCTCCAGGCAACAACCTCAGCACAAAAAACTGGGGGCTGGCTCTGTGTGTGATGGAGCTGGGGACTTCAGATCTGACAGAAGCAAGTCCCAGCCCTTCTCTGAATCATGACACAGAATCGCATCAGTGTCACATCTGCAGGGCTCAGGAGGCAGGGAGTGAAAGAACGAAGCAAAAAGGGAGAGGAAGGAGAACAGGAAGGGAGCACCTAGTGGGAGGGCCTGTTCAGAGCCGTGCTGAATCCTCTCAGCTCCTCAGCCCTGAAGTGCAGCCACAACAGCTCCCTGGCTTTCTCTTCTACCCCCACCCCCATGCCCTGTGTCCCAGCTCAGCTCAGCCCAGCATTATAAGATCTCCCAGATTCCCCCTATGCTCTGCTCCCTAGCTCAGCCTGCCCTGCAGAATTGCAGGAGTTCCCTTTGTCCTCTGTGCCCTGGCAGCGCTGCAGCATCACAGGAGCTTCAGGGCCCTCTGCTTCCCTCTTCCAGCTCCCCAGCAGAGCAGTTCCATTGGAGCCTCACAGCCTGGGAGGTTTCACAGTGCAGAACGGGGGCATCCAAGAGGTATTCCCCAGCTTCCCCCTCACAGATTATGGGGCACAGGCTGACCCAGAAGTCCTGAGTCTGCTTTATGATACAGCAGGAGAGCTCCTGTAATGCTGAAGGGCATCAGTGCACAGGGGGCCCTGGAGCAGGAGAGCCTTGGGCCTCTGGCAGATCCCTAAGGTCCATACTAATCTCAAGGTATGTGTGGGGTTCACTGGCCAATGGGAAATGATGAGCACATTTGCAGAAATCGGGCCTTGTTTGCAGGTAACTCACAAACAGAGAAAAGGAACCAACCAAATAATTTAATGTGCTGTATTGGCAGATTGGGGTCGCGGCGCGAGTCCTGGAGGGAGATGGGCCCCAGGCCATGTGGGGCTTTGAGGATAGTAAGCAGCACCTTGAATTTCACCTGATGGCCAGTGCAGGGTGTGACGTGCTCTCAGGGGCCTGCCCTGCTCAGGATGCAGACACCACCTGCTGAAGCTTCCAGGTAGCCCTGTGGCAAGTCCAAGGTGAAGCCCTTTGCAGTTACCTATCCAGGGCATCAGAAGTGCTGCAGGCAAAGCCTTTATCCCAGGAGCTGGGTTCAGTAGAGCTCTAGTCCATGCATCAGCCTCCTCCTGAGACTATGCAGCATTTAAATACTGCAGTGCTTTACAGGGTCACAGTAACCCTGCTATATATTTTTACACACACACACACACACACACACACACACACACACACACCCTCTCCCTACCTCCAAAGCTATCGCCCCAGATGGAAATTCTGCTAGAGCTGCCTCCAGGGGCTACCAAGGAAGTGGGGCCTTTCCTCTGGGCCCCTGGCTTTAAGAAAGAGAACTGGCGATATGGAAAAGTCCAGAACACCAAAGAAGCCGGCATAGGGGAAATCCCTTTACTGCCAGAACAGCTTCTCTCTCAGCAGTAGAGACTGCACTACGAGTGCCGCCGTGATCTGCCCACTGCAGCCCAATGAAATGAGGCGAGAAGTTTGCCCTACTTCATTGTAAACAGGGTTTCCCTCCAGCTGAGTTCACTGTAAGCATCCTCCACTGCACTGGCTGTGCTTCTTAAAATCCCGCTGTGGTTAGCAAATCTGTTCTTACACCTGCAAGTATGGATTCTGCTACTACTAACAGACAGGAGCCAAGCTTCTTTCCATCCCTGGCTCTGACACTGGCTCACTGCATGACCTTGATCAAGTCCCTTCATCTCTCCGTGCCTCAGTTTCCCACTCCATAGGGGAATAATGATCCCTGAGCCCAGCGGGCTGTGGAGGCTGGGTTCACAGGCGTGTGTGAAGTGCTTTGAGGTGCTCAGATGAGAAGGGCAAAGGGTGACATTACTATTTTCACCTCCCATACCCTGACAACAATCGCTACTTCATCCGGGTTCTGTCTCTGATATCATCACCGAGATTAAAGATGCTGAAGTCCAACGCAAGCAGTCAATGCTGCTACTGGTGCCTGAGGCAGAATGGACCCTATTTTCCTCACCTATACCTGCACTGGCTGCTCCAGGGGCTAACAGGGGCTAACTTATACCTGGCAGTGAAGTGACTGAAAGAAACATGGAGAGCAGGAGGTGGTAGAACAAAATGTTAGTCATCGTTTGGACTAGATTATTTGAAAGGCTCCCTGACCTTGAGATCTGGGGAATCCCCTTCTCCAGCACATGGGAGCATATGGAGACCTGCAGAATGGGCTGTATGGGACAACCCAGCTCCCAGGAGACTAGCTGGATGGCCTAACCAGCCCTTTTCCATTCCTACCCCCACTGCTGCTCCAACTTGAATACAGAGCAAATTGAGAGCCCATTTGAGCTCTGTAGATGACTTGTTGCTCTGGTCAGAACTCTTTCCAAACAGTCCAACCCTTCCCATGTCTATGACCCCTCTACTTAACAAGTGACCCAAACAGTTCCCTGCCACCTGAATTCCTGCACTTTCCCCGAAATGGACCGAACCCAACCCAACTTTGCACCAACAGTTCGTCCCTGCTGCTGCCCCCCCACACACACACCCCGATGTGATGGCTAGGTTAGGAGAAACAGATCAACTGCAAGGGAGCTGGGATAAGGATTTCTCACCTACCCTCCATCTCACCAGCAAAGAACATCCTTGATTTCTGGACACACACCTGCCCCCCAATCCATCTCCATGACCTTATATCACTCAGCTTTCCAGTGTCATCCAAGTATGGACTGGCCAGGAGTTTGAGGGGGTTATGTGTCCCAGAGACACAGCTCCAAAATGCTGAAGTCATGAGCCCCAAGGCACCAGTGTGGGGTTCAGGTGGCTCCTGCATGGAGCAAAGTGGCAGTGAGTTGCAGGTTAATCTGCTGGGAGTCATTAGCAGCAGTTTCCATGGCTCTACCTTGCAGATCTACTTGCATCAGATAAGAGAATAAGCCTTGTACCTCCCCTGCAGCAGCCAGTCCCCAGAACAAGACTTGGAGGGGCCGGACTCTGCCCAGGGTCACACCTGGGAAACCCCACTGGCTTCAATGGGCTGGCCTCTGGGTTGGCTGTCCCTTGTCTGACTCGGTGAGGATGTCAGCCCCCAGCTGAGCAAACCCCGCAGCTGTACCTCAAATCCCCACACCCTCACTGTAATGCTTCCCAGAGGAAACATCTGGCTCACCCAAGGCTGGCAGTGCTGCCAACTGCAGAGGGAAGGGGAGAGCTGTGCATCTGGGACAGAGGGAGACCTGCAGGGAACCTGCTGCAGTCATATCATGGCCTCCAGATTACACCGGGATGTGGGGAGGGTTTGTTCCACCCACAGAAGTCACTTGAGAATGGGGGCAGGTACCCATAGCTTATTCCCAGGCTTCAGTGCTTGCTGGGGTTGGGGACAGGCTGGAATTGTCACAAATGGATGTCTGAGAGAATCCAATCTGACTTGCACCTCATCAGCGTGGATAGGATGGCACTGGGTTCTGCAGAACCAGGCCACAGTCTGAGAGCTTGGGTGTTAGTGTGACAGGGAGAGGGGCCAAAGTCATCCCTGGCAGAACTGCATGGCCGAGCGGAGTGGCACTGGTTCAGCCCAATGTGCATGTGGCAGACAGGAATTTTTTGGATTCCCTCCATCCCTCAGGCAGCCCTGGGGTTACACAGAGCCGTGGCCAAAACTGTACCAGGTTTCGGGGAAATCAGTGCCCTGGTATGGGATGTGACAATGCAAGGCACCATCAAGGAGGGCAGAGCAACTGTAGTTCCCCTCACCTCAATCTCCATGTTGTCCAGTATCCTGCCCTTCTCTCCAATGTCCCCTACAGGCTCTGCCCAAGGGTCACCTACAGCTAGGAGCTGGGCATGTTCCTCAGTGACTCGGTCTTTGTGAACAGTGAATGCAGCAGCATGTCCTGCCAATAGAATGTTCCCTCCCCAACAGGACCTGAGACCTCAGACAGGCTCTGCACGGAGGCAGAAATTCTTCCACCTAACCTTTGTGGTGACTGGGCATTTGAGGGGATATGTTGCTTTTCCAGGTCTGGCCTGACGGGTAGGGATCAAAAGGCACCACAGTGTGATGGCTGTCTGGTACCTATGTGAAATGAGCACATGGTATCTCTACCTGGCTCCCAGAGGGCAGCTGTCTACATTATGAAAAACACCAGCATGGCTGTGTAACCCATGCTAAGAGAGTAAGGGGCTTTGTCCTTCTCTAATGGAGGTTCCACATAAGGAGAGAAGAACCTCCATTAGGTTCTCTAATGGAGGTTCTACTATAGCTGCTAGCTAAGGGAAATACGCCGTTAGTTCAAGCAGTGGAGTAGCTCATGCTTTTTGCACTCTTGGTCCCAGACTCACACTCCTGTCAGCCCACACTGGATTATATTATACTGACATCCTTGTTGGCAGCCTTAGCAGAAAGATGGAAGACTAGACTATGTTCTCACAGTCCCAAGGCAGGGGATGGCATGTGTGAGGGACGCTGACCCTGGCATGGCTCATGTTATACTTGCTCTATGCATAGAGGCTGTCATTCTCCAGGGCTCTCACACCATTCACCTATAATTACATGAAAATAACACTGTTGTTTTTGTTTTGTTTTTTTAAAAAGGACACCCCGCTGCCATCAGCTAGGGACTCAGTTCCCTTTGAGGCAGCAACAAAGTCAGCCTTCCCTCTGGGGACCTGTCTGTTCAGGTCAGAAGAGGTGAGGGACCTTGTCCCAACCCAGGGTAAGCATCGCCCTACAATACAAAATCACCCCACAGTTTGGCTCAAATTCTCAGCATCTGCTCAAGAGAAGCCCTGGACTCAGGAGATTAATGGTCATGGAATGGGGCAAGGCGGGCAGGGGAGTGTGGGTCAGTGGGACAGCTGTGTGTGGGGAACCCCAGGCTGGAATAGCAGGAGAGGTGCAAGTCTGGAGTGAGGGGCGGCAGTAGCAGAGCTGTGTGTGCGGCACTTGCATAGCTTCTCGCTCCTTCCCTCTTTTCCCTGCTCCAGATGGTGCTCAAATCTCCCACGAACGCATTCACAATTAAACACATTTTTAGAAAAGTGTGTGTGCGCACGTGTGCTTCCCAAGTAAATGGAGGGCAGAGAATACTGGGATTATGCAGCAGCCAACAACTGTCACCCCACCCTCCCAGCAGCACCCCTACTCAGCTTGTGGCTGTTAAGATCAGCTAGAGTCACTCTCTCCCATGGTATTGACTAACTGCATTTCTGGCTGTGTGTATTCCAAGAGAAGATAGCTCAGGCAAGGACCAACCCCACAGCTAGAAGACCAGAGTCTTTAATCCCCAGACAGATGCTCACAGTACGGCACTGTCCCACCGATCACTGGTGGGTCATCCTGGTCAATATTGCTTCATTTCCTGGGGACCCTAATAAGTGAACATGCTTCTCTCTGGTAAACAAAAGGATTCCCCAGCATCCCCCATGCCTCTGGCTGCCTGTAGCACACACAGCTAGCTCCTTGCTGTTCCGTGTCTCGTGCTTGGACTCTGCAAGAAGGCCCATCAAGATGACCACAGCGCAGCAGCATTCCTGGAGCCAGGGGGCACATGGCTCCTAGCCTACTCTAGTCTGCACTTCATGTTTCCCCAGCATTCAATCTCTCCCCCACAAGAAAAGCACACGAAGAGCAGCTGCGCCTCCCTTGCATCCCAAATCCCTGATGCGCCGCCGGATGGAGCAGCAGCTGGGGAATCCCTCTAGCTTCTGCGCATCAACAACCCCCCTTCCCCAGTGCCAGTCCAACTGCCTTCAGGGGGAATCATGCACTTACATGCTGGCCCCTGGCACGCTGCCAAGAGGGTTTCCCATATTCTTACTGGGCACCACAACTTCCTTCTAACGCAATAAGCCAACACCTTTCAGGTCAGTGCCCAGTGCTTTCCTCTTGGCGGGAACAACAAGCAGGTGCTTTCATCTGTTCCTTCTGCCCCCCAAAACAGTCAACCTCTCCATGCTATCCCAGGCATGTTCCCCCAGCATCCAGATCTCCTGCCTCCCCTCAGAGCTTTTCAGTCCCTGTGTTTGTCTGGTTGTTCCAGTTCAGAGCAGTACAGGCTCAGCTACCATGGTGATAAGCACAGAATGAAAGGAGAGCGAGAATGGAGAGAGGGATGCATAGGTTGTAAGTAGGGAAAGAGCTAGATCATTCCTATGGATGGTAATTATCTAGATAGAGCGTCGCACACCCACAGGCTGGCTAAACCTACCCTGTCAGGTATGAGGTAACCGGGTTAAGGGGGGACCAGCTGCCAGACAAGGGCTTCCCCTAGCTGTGGCAAGTCTGCACTGCTACCCACCAGACTCTGGCACAGTCCCTTACAGAGACCCCATCAGCCTAAATTTGTAGCTGGTGTAAGAAGCAGGACTCCATTACCTACAGTCTACTGGCACATGCTTACGCCAATGGAAAATTTGCTCCATGCGGTTGGCCAGTCTTAACTATCTCCTACCCACTGAACCATACAAGGTAGAGCCAGGGAAGCCCTGTTAGGTCCCCTCCTGTCCATCCCCGGGGGAACCAGAGCAGGACGGATCCCTACAGGTCTATTTTTTACTGCCTTGTGCCAGGCCCTGGGGCTCCAGCCCTTTGTGGGAGGGAGGATTCCCCAGCATCTTCCAGCCACACTAGGTTTCCCTTTGTTCAATTTCATCCCGTCTTTCCTGGCTCTCAGCCGCCCCCCACGCGGAGGTCTGCACCGCGCCGCGCTCCCAGGTGGTCTCCGTCCCCCAGCGCCCATAAGGGCTTCACCTCCCCTGCCAGCGGGGCCTTGGGAATCCCCCGGCCCCGGCCCGCGTGAGCCAGGCTCGGGAAAGGGGCTGCGCTGCGGGGTGCCCCTCTCTGCCCCCCCGGCCCCGGCCAGCCAGGATCGGGAAAGGGGCTGCGCTGCAGGGTGCCCCTCTCTGCCCCCCGGCCAGCCAGGCTCGGGAAAGGGGCTGCGCTGCGGGGTGCCCCTCTCTGCCCCCCCCCCCGGCCCTGGCGCGAGCGGAAGCTGCCGTACCTGGATGCAAAGCCCCGGCCCGGTCAGAGCCGGGGTGTAACCCCGCGGAGCGGAGCGGAGCCTCGAGCGCGCTGCCATGCCCGTGCCCGTGCCCGTGCCATGCAAAGCCGCTCGCATGCAGCCGGGGAGCCCCAAGCCGCCGCCCGGCGGGGCGGGCAGCTCGCTCCGTCCTCACCTCCTCTCGGCCCCCCTCCGCCTCCTCCGGAGGCACCGACGTGCTGCTGCCTCTGTCGCCGGCCGCGGCCGCCGAGGCTGGGGGGGACATGGTGGCGGGGCGGCGGGCGGCCCCCCGGCGCGGTGCCTCCCAGGTGCCCAGCGCTGGCGCCCGGCAGACGCATTATCCCGCCACCAGCCAGGCGCTCGCCGAGCGGCGGGGCGCGGGGGGACGCCGGGGAGCCGCCGCCGCTGCCGTGCCCGGCATGGCCCCAAAGCCCCGCGGCGCCGGGCGGGCAGCCGGCAGCTCGCAGCCCACCATGGACAGCGCGCTCGGGCCGCAGGGCTGCTCCGTGGCCGGGCTGCCGCAGCCCCCGAGGCGGAGCGGGGGAGCCGGGGAGGGGAGAAGGGGGCGGGGGAGACGAGGGGCTGGGGGAGAAGCGGGGAGCACGGGGGTGGGAGGAGGGGGCAGGGGCGGGGAGCGCGGCCGCCCTCGCTCCTCTCTCTCCCTCTGCCGGGAGAAGTGTGACCTTGGGGCTGCGGCCGCCGCGCTGCCTCCCTCCCTCCCTTTGTGCCGCGGGAGGGACCCCCCCTCCCTTCGCCGCGCGCCGCCCCGCCCCGCCCCGCCTCCCCGCGCCGTGCACCAGAGCCGCCGAGCTCGCCGCAACCCTGCCCCGCCGCGCGGCTGCTGCTGCTCGGGCGAGCGCAGGGGGGTCTCCGCGCAGGAGCTGCTGCCCCTGGGCCCGCGGTTAGAATCGTGCCCAGGGCCTGGCACGTGCTCGTCTGGGGTCTGAGGGACCCTGGGAGCCCCTCACCCACCCACCCACCGTTGTGCGGGTTGCTGCAGGCCACTCCCGCTGCTGTCGGGGAGGGCTAGGCACACACCACACACGCAAGGGAGAAGCAGGGCTGGGGAAGGCTCTGTAGGGAGAGCAGGTGCAGTTCAGGGTGGGAGGAGGACGCTGGATGGCTGAAGGGAAAATCTGTGCCCCATTTCCAGTTCACGGTTGGGTGAGACCAGCCAGTCTTTCCCATGTGATCACCAGGCAGTGAAATGAGCATGGTTGGTCTCAGCCCAGTTCCTAGCAGGCAGGTGTTCAGATCACAAACCCCATGAACTGGATCGTTGCTAGCAGCCTCCTAAGAAGCTAGGGTGACAAAGCTCCCTTTCTCCTTGGAGGCTGGTCCCCCTAGGCAGGGCTGAGATACATTGGTGGGTGCGGCTGTGAAGGAAATTTAACCTGCTGCTGTTCTGTGGCTAGAGATTTTCAGGCTCCAGGCCTGGCAATCTGGAGCTTTTTTTCAGCACTGAATGGTTGTGACTTTCCAGTAGGTGTGAGAATTCCTGAGACAGGCAGCTGCTTTGAGGGGGCCCCATTAGGAGTTTAATGAATCAGAGCCACGTGAAAATAGACTCCATGGCGGGGAGCAAACCCAGGGCCTTCAGTCCCCAAAGCACAAGTCCCATATACTGGAATTAAGAGAGAAATTCTTTATCAAGTGTAAGTAGCAGGATTTATCCTCATGGGTTTGAGCCACTCAGGGGAGACATGATCCACCTATGTAGGTATTGATAACTCACTGATCCCATGGTATCATGTACATAAAGGTTAAACTGATTTTTATTAAAAAATCACAGGTTTTACAAAAAGTATTTGTTTTTCTGATGTTCACCTTACTTTTTTATCATTGAAATATATATAAAAAACTTTTATTAGGAAAATACAATACACTGCATGGGATATATGTATTACAGTAATATATTTGGCTAGGTAGATATGCAAAGCTGCCTGTTGAAGTAAGGCTATGTATTAGTCTAGAAGATACACACAATAAACAAACAGGCATGCAAGCTCTGAAGTGCCTGCGCATCTGAATGTACTGATGAATCTCAAGCCCACCACATACACATTTCAAGACCTGACACACTAAAATGGGAAGAAAACAAAAATCTGTATCAGAATAGGTTTCAGAACACAAGGAAGTATTCAAAAGTTTAAAAACAAAAACAGGAGAAAAGGATGAAGTTTGTGTTGCAAATGGTGTGCCACAATTATTAAATGTAAATATTTATAGGCTAATAGTTCTGAATCTACAACAGTAAACTGTTTATTCAGTTGAAAAGTTTTATTGGGGGATTAGAGATACATTGTTTTCTTAAACTCAGAGGCGTGGAATTGTGTTTTGAGTTCTGTTTTAGTTCTGAAGCAAACCACATTGAATTCCATTAATCAAAGCATTAATTGTTGTAGGAGCACCAGTGATCTGTATGCTATGTATCACCTGTATGCTCAAAAGGTCTGTTACACTTCTCCCCCCGCCCTTTTGTCTCTTCTCCCTCTCTGAATACCTGTGAAGGGCTTTCCCCTCCCCCCCCCCTCCTGGAATGCTTGTGGAATGAATGGGCTGCTTGAACAGCTGGAAGATCAGAAGGGCTCCCAGGTAGCCAAGGTGTCTGGGATTCTAATTAGGCAGCGCTCACACACCCAATGCATGGACACTGCCTGAGGTGGAGTGTGACCAACCAGATGCAGCCAAGTCATCTCTAGTCACAGGCCATGAGGAACAGTTCCTTACAAGTGGAAGGGGCCATGTGCTCAGCAGTACACTCACAAGCTTGTACCTTCTGTGAAGGCCCTTTGCCCAGACTGCCTGACCAGTGGTTTGCTGTGTATTGCTTTCCATTGTGCATTGGGAAGACTTACTGTCATCACACTGCCCATTGCTGTGCTGGGGGACACTTACCTTGAAGAATCCTGACATCTCCAATGCCGTGCCTGTCCTGGGAGCATGAGTATGACCTCCCGTCCCTTCTTTTGAGCTTAGCTATCAGTATAATAAAAGTGCTGCTTTCTGCCAAACTCTGATGGGTCATTAGTCCTCCCTAAGCTTACTAGCTGGCCCAATTTCAGGTAACATTAATCTACTGAATATTTTTCCCCCTGTCCTTCTGTCCACCAGAATAAACCCCAATATTTACCCACTGATTTTTCACCTGTTTTTGTGGTTGTAATAATAAACACTGACAAATTCCTGGGAAAAATAAAATAAAACCCCAAAATGATGGGCCCTACATGTACACTAAGCTAACGTATTACAGAGGAGCAGGCTCCCTCAATCCCCCAGTGGGTTCTTCTTTCTCCTCAGCTCAGGAGAATGAACACAAACACCCAGTTCACCATGCACATTCATTCTCTCTTCTTATCACTCTCCATGTCTGTCTGTCTCTCTCTGTGTGTCACTCTCTTCCTGTCACTGGTTCTCCTTGTCTCTAACCCTAACAAAGAGGATTCTCTTTCCAGGAAGTCTAATGCTGGTAGACAAACTCCATCTTGTGCTGTAGTCCTTAAATCTCACAAGCTAAGCAAGGTTGGCCTGGACAGTGCCCCTAGCAGCCATTAATGTTCTCCAGCAGGTCTTTGAACAGCTAGTCATCCCAGATTTGACTGACGTTCATCTGCATACTGCAGCAGCCCTACTGGACATAGGGAAGAGGGTCCTTTCAGACTAGCACCCAAAAACTTCTCCAAACCTCTAGAGATGGGACCAAACTAAACCCCCTGGATTTGAACAGCCCTGAGATTGAGACAGGGGCAGCTCTAGGGATTTTGCCACCCCAAGCACGGCAGGCAGGCTGCCTCCCGCAGGCGTGCCTGCGGAGGGTCCGCTGGTCCCGCGACTATGGCGGACCTGCCGCAGGCATGCCTGCGGGAGGTCCTCCGAAGCCGCGGGACCAGCGGACCCTCTGCAGGCAAACCGCCGGAGGCAGCCTGCCTGCCGCCCTCGCGGTGCCGGCAGAGCGCTGCCCGCAGCTTGCCGCCCCAAGCACACGCTTGGTGTGCTGGGGCCTGGAGCCGCCCTTGGATTCAGACCCCCTGTACACCTGTTTCTTTGAACTCCAGTCCAGGTCTGGATTTTATAGCTTGGGCCCAGCTCTGCTGAAGGCCTTAAAAGAGCAGATTTCCAGCACCTCTTGGATCCATCCAGACAGGGGCAAAAGCAGAAAGTGCAGATCTCTTTGGAAATTAGATAGACTTCCTCTGAGCTCTGAGGCTTGGCCTTGAATGTAGGGTGAGTTTGGGTTGGTTCTTCTCTGCACCAGCTCTTCCTATCCCTGGGGGCTGCTGGAGAAACAGCAGTTCACAGAGCTTGTGAGCCTCAGTCAGGGAAATGCCTCAAAGGGACCGGCTGGCTCTCATAGAAACTGGTGTGGCAACTGGTGGGGTAAGGGTGGGGTAGCTCCTCTGCAAAGGGGGCTGGGGCTGGGTTTCCTCTCTTGTTTCCATGGGAACAGCAGCAAGCAGGCGAGCCTGGTGTGAATCTCATTGCCTGCTGCCCAGCTGATTCCCTCCTCCCCCACAGGCAGACTTGGGATCCCACAGCCTTCAGAACACCGCAAAGAGACAGATCCTCTCCCCTGGAGGAGAAGTCACCTGCACGCAGCCTAGGGCAGAGCAGTGCGGACAGCCACGAAGGGCATAGCTACCAAGTTTTCTGCAGTTCCATGTGTGATTGTGTATGCAAATTTCAATTAGTTAATTTGCATATTTGCAAATTTCCATGCATTTCCACTTTTAAAATTGTGTAGGTCTAGTGCTGGTGAAGGCCTTTGACCTCATTTGGAGCAGGGGGACTTCCACAACAGCCCTCCTACAAGAACACCATTGGTCTCCCACAAAGAGGGAAGGGTCAGTCAAAAAGGACAAAGCCAAAGCCAAAGCCAAAGCACAGGGCAGTGGGTCAGCTCAGAGGTATAATAGGGGGATACTGAGCAGAGAAGAATTCAGATTATTCCAGGATCCTTGCACTAATTTAAGAGGGGATCTCCCATAAAGGTTAGCAACAGGGTTTGAACCAAAACGTCTACTGCACAGACTTCTTAAGCTATAGGACTAACCAGTGATAACAGCACCCTACTATTTTCTGCATAGGCCAGCCCTATTATGGGGACACAGCACATGCTTTGCCAATGGATTACATATCTGATGGTGAGATAGCAGCAGAATGTTTTGTATCAGGATTTGTAGGTTCTGTTCCTGGCATGGAGCAGAGTGTTCTGTAGGGTTAGAGACAACATAGCCAAACTCATAATGTTGCCTATTCCTTCTGAAAAGCAGTGTAGCAAGAGGGACAAGACTTGCATCTTTGCTCCCAGATCAGCCTGAAGTGATCTTGCACAAACCTTCAGATATCTTGTATGTAAAATGAGCCAATGATACATGTGACAGGTTCCCCCCTGGGTGCCACCTGGAACTGACCCACCAGCTTGGGTTCCCTGTCACACTGTACTGCTGTGACAAGCTGCAAAGCCCTCCAACCTGCACTTTCACCAGCATCCACACAGGTAGCACACACCCAGCTGCAGTTACACACAGGCTTTCTAA
The DNA here is from genome assembly GCF_016161935.1 of Mauremys reevesii. Taxonomy (NCBI): domain Eukaryota; kingdom Metazoa; phylum Chordata; order Testudines; family Geoemydidae; genus Mauremys; species Mauremys reevesii. The sequence continues at coordinate 63,764,531 of NC_052625.1, forward strand.
CCACCAGCTTCCCAGAGCAGGACCACCCTGCCCTGGTCCAATCTGGCCAGTATATGGGTTTAATACCTGGTCTGTCTCTCCCTCAATGGGAAAAGAACAATGCACATTTGTGGTAACCAAGCAGAGATTTTCCCCAGTCCAGTCAAAACTCACTGGTTTAGATTAAAACAAAAACAAATTTTATTAACTACAAAAGATAGATTTTTAAGTGATTATAAGGGATAGCAAATAGATCAAAGCAGATTACCTAGCAAATGAATAAAAACCACAAACTAAGCTTAATATACTAGATAGTTTGGATATGAATTAGCAGATTCTCACCCTAAGCGATGATACAAGCAGGCTGCAGATTCTTAAGGGGCAAGCTGCACTTTCTTTACAGCGTGGAATCCCCAGGTGTTTCATTCACCAGCTAGAAATCCCTTTAGCCTCAATCCAGCACTTCCCCTAGTTCAGTCTTTGTTTCTCAGGTGTTTCTAGGAGTCTTCTTGTGTGGGGAGTGAAGCTCCACAGATGATGTCGCTCCCTGCCTTATATAGCTTTTGCATATGGTTTTGCAAACTGCCCCACTCCCTGTGAGATTGGACTGTGGCAGGCCAGGGCGCCTGTGCAGACAGGGAGCCAATCAGAAAAGGGCTTATGGGGAGCCAATCAGGGCCCAGATTGGAGGAAGCCAATCAGGGCCAGGCTCACCCACATATAAAGGCTGCCCAGGAAAGGCGCAGTCAGTCTGTCCCAGGCCTTTGACAGGGTAAGGTCAGTGTCCAAGGGTGGGGACTAGCACTGTGGACAGTGTGGTGCTGGCCAGGGCTTGGGGAGGCTAGAGAGCTTGAGCCTATAGCCACCATGCTGCAGGCCCTGAAGGGAAGGGCCTAACGGGTGCAAGGGGCTGTAGGGGAAGCAGCCCAGGGAAGCAGACAGACAAGGAGAGAGAAGGAGGACAGTGAGGCTGCCACCAGAGGGTCCCTGGGCCGGGACCCAGAGTAGTGGGTGGGCCTGGGTTCCCCCCCCCCCACCTCCCTTGCAGTACACCCAGCCATAGGGAGTGGCCATTGTACTATGCCAGATCCCTGACAAGAGGGATTGGACTCAGAGGCCGGTTGGACATAGTGGCTGGGGTGTGGGACTGCTGATCACCGACCCCTGGAAGGGGGTGCAGATGGACTAAGGGGCACTGCTGGAGGGCAGTGGCCTCGAAGGGGACGCCGCCGAGCAGGCAGCAACGTGGGTCCAGAGACAGCAACAGAGGGCAGAATGATGGATGGGACACCACCAGGAGGGGGTGCTCCACTGGACAGAGCTAATTCCTGGAGTCACCAGCAGGAGGTGCCAGGTGGTGAGTCCCGCCCTGTTACAGGGCAGCAGGTGGAGACCCCCTGCCCCCTCTGTGGCAGGAACTACAAGCTCCCCACCCAGAGAAGCCGCGAGCACCCCCCCCCCCCCGGCCGGAGGAGCTCCGGCTGGCCGAAACCCAGAGGGCCCCTCCCCGCTGGCTAGAGGAGCTCTAGGACGGCTGAAGCCCCGAGCCCCCCAACCTGCCTGGAGGAGCCCCAGGCCAGCCACAGCTGTGCCTCCTCTCCTATTCTGTTAAGTCCAGTGAAGAACAGAGAGAACTGCATTATTTTTATTATTGAGTCTGCAAAAAAATTCTAAACCTAACATACATAAATTACAATGATTTGGGTGTATATATGTGTATATTACTTTATTAACGTTAGGAAAAATAAAGAATTGTAGGGAAAAGTGTCAGTGCAGCCACCAGCAAGAGTTAGTGGCCACACTCTGAAGCCACCAAAATTTTTGTTGTGAGAACCCCTGATCTAGACTGAAAACATCTTGTCTAGTGGGCGTTACCCAGGTGTAACTACATTTGAAGTACAGATACACAGTCAGTATTTATAACTTCAGATACAAAAATGATACATGCATACAAATAGGATAATCATATTCAGCAAATCATAACCTTTTAAATGACACCTTACATGACCCATCTTGCATAAAATGCATCATAACTATGCCATAATTATATCAACATAATATCACTGTGAATAATATGGGGTGCAATGTTACAACACGTATCTCCCCTAAGGTAAGGCTCTGAGGCGTTGGTTAATAATCAGTGTTGGGAAGTACACAGAAAAATTAACGCTAGACAGTGGTAGAGCTGAGACTAGAATGCATGGCTTCCTACAGCTCAGTGCACCTTCCCCTAGACTAACAGCTGTTTCCTGAGCATGGGGGTGGCGGGTGTGTCTCTTGCTGATAGATGTGACATTTTCCCAGTGATGCAGGAATGAGTGACAGACCTGCCAAATGCAGGCGCATCACACAAGATGCATGACATTTGGTAGGGCTGGAAGGACTTTTCCCAGGCTCCTTAGAGTCATTGTTTTAAATGTTCTTCCATTTGGAAATATAAGTGGAACCCTCTGAAGCTGTCACATGTGTTGGCTCATCTGGTAATTCCTTGCATCATAGTGGCCCCAGCATTCAGGAATCCCATACAGTCTGCACTTTGCTATTGGTTAGGAGGAGTCCTGGACTTTCACATAGTCCCATGTTTGTAGCTGTGGTGTTGTGATACTTCCTGTGGATAATTACACAAGAGAGACTGAGGCACAGAAACAGGTAGCGACTTGCCCAAGTCTGCACTCTGAGTCAGTAGCAGAGCCAAGGAGAGAACCTAGGAGTCCTACTGGCCAATCCCTGCTCTAACCACTAGATGGTACTGCCTCTGAGGGCACCACATCCAGGAGACAAAAAGCAGTGGCATCTTTGCCTTAATATCCATTAACACCTGGTCATTCTCTTTCTGATTTAGAGATGGAGACAGGGTGCTATTCTGGAGTACCCGGTGGGTAGCAGGTGTAGTGAAATGGCTGCAACTTTCTCTAGCATCAGGTGATCAGGTGGGGGAGCTTTTAAGAAGATTTGGCAGCTGGGATGAAGGTGGTCTCTTATTGATGTATCTGTGTGGTCATCTCCTTCCAGACACCCTGTGCCTGGCTCCCCAAGGTTGGCACCTCATGGAATCACTTCCACCCGCAGAGAGTGGATGTAAAATACTCTCAGATCAGAACAGTAGTGCTTTACACTGACTCTTGAGTGGTGTAAAAGACTCCATAAGATGCCAGCCCAGGGAAGAATCAGGGCCTCTGTGCCCATATCGGCAGTATTTATAGCAAAGAGCTTTTTAGGTCACTTCATGGCTAGGCAGGTTTTCAGTTTGTACCCAAGTGGTAAATATTGTGTGAAGCTGTATTTTAAATCGGGGGATCAGAGTTCCCTGCCCCTTGTGTTGGTATTTTGTGTCCTGAATCTATAGTTTCTTATTGAAAATATCCTTTAGTTTCAGTGCAATGGCACTGCATTGTTCTACAGTACCTAGTTTAAAGGAACCCCCCCGTCACTGCCCATAGGCTGTATTTGCTGCTCTGAAGCCATTTGCACTGCAGTTGCTGTACCCAATGCATCCGGGCACCCATGGCTTTTGTCACACAGCCAGTTCCTTGGCTCATGTAGGGCACATGTAGCATATAGGAAATTCTGACCGTTGGAAACTCTTTGATTCCTATACTCTGATCCTTCTCTTTCCAATATGGTGCCATGGGGACTATCTGCTCGCTCTCTGTGAGCACTCAAGTTATCATTGTATTCAGGGCTGGCTCCAGACCCCAGCGAGCCAAGCGCACGCTTGGGGCGGCGTCCCGCGGGAGGCGGCAGGCGGCTCCAGTGGATCTCCCGTAGGAACATCTGCGGGAGGTCCACCGCAGCCGCGGGACCGGCAACCGCCAGAGCGCCCCCTGCGGCGTGCCGCCGTGCTTGGGGCAGCGGAAATCCTACAGCCGCCCCTGATTGTATTCATTTCCCCGGCTCCACTGCTGTCTCTGGCTCAGGGTAGAATTAAGTCAGTTCCCTCTTTGCAGCAGTCCATGCCTCACATGGCTGCCTGGTCCCTTCACACAGCTCCCAGATTCACAGGTGTGAGTCACAGGCACTGGCTACCTCCCACTCCTGCCCAGTATCTGAGCCAAATACCTCCTCCTCATCCCCTGGCAGTGCCGCTGGGCCCAGCATCCCCGGATGGGAATTAATCAAGGAAGCAGAAAAGACCATGCACTACAGGGGGCTTAGCCTCCAAATAGGAGCTGAGCTGCTGTCAGATGGGGAGTCACTTCTTCCTGCCTAAGCCAGTAGGAGACAAGCTGAGCCAGAATCGAATGAAAATTGTCTCCCCTATGGGAGGCTGGTTGGAATAAGTCTTCACTGGGACTTGCTTCTCCGTTGCTAATCTGGTAGGAGCCATACTGAGCTGGAGTCACCTCCTGTGGCTGGGCCAGCAGGAGCCATGGTGAGTCATCTCCCACTGATCTAGTTCTTCCAAAGGAAAGAGCAGGCAGGTAGAAGAGACAAGCCAGTTGTGGGGAAGGGGATAGAGCCCACCAGAATGCCTGGCCTCCTTCCGTCTGCCCGCATTACTACTGCCACTGCGCACCCCCTGGGAATAAACACTGAGTGCAGAAGACACGCTACATGTGAGCAGCACCAGAAGCAGCTGGTTACCTGAGCAACGCAGCCCAGCTCATCACTTATTCATGGAGCGCCAGACCCAGTCCCCTCTTCCCTGGGTAGAGCCACCTGCCCTTTGTACAGCTCCACTCTCCTGCTCATCAGCTAAATATTTAACAGCAGAACCCCCACCTGCTAGACCCTGCAGCCCAGATCCAGCTCTTCCCACTTTCCCTTTGTTGATTAACCCTTTTGTAACCCCCAGTGTTGAGCTACTTGGACATTAATCCAAGGACAAAAGATGAATCCCTGCCAGGGGGTGGGGGCTGGGTGTGGATCCAGTTATGCTCACATCAGAGCCAGTGTCTGTGAGGTTTAGTGGGCAGTAAGGAGGCAAATTTTGCAGGGGAGAAGGCCTGGCACTGTTATTAATTGTGCAGGCGCTCAGCTCAGCCTGAGTCTGTTTGGACTTCTGGAAACAGCTGGGGACTTATTCCCCTCTCACTTACACCAGTGTGACTCCATCCAGGTTACTCCTAATTTACACTGGTGGAACTGAGAGGAGAGTCCAGACCCTAATTTACACTAGCAGCTCACAGGCTTACCCCGGTCAACCCCATACAACTAACTGGACATCTGTCTAGTGTTGGAGAAAAACAGAGTCCATTCTTTCTCTACTTCCACACTAGCTTGTCACCGAACTGAATTAATACCTATCCTTATATTAGGGCTGGGAAGAGGTCACTACAAATGCCAGCCCCTAAGATCAGGAGAAACAAAGGGCTGGAATAGCAGGGAGTCTGGAGTGAGGGGCATCGTCAGAGCTGCATGTGGGGATCTTGTACATCTCCTGCCAGCACTGTATGTTCATGCTGGTATCAGTCCCTCGCTTTTGCAAGCACCAAACTCACCCCGGGGGTGGATCTGAAAGGAGCTGGGCTGGCCAGGCTCTGGGTATTCCATCCTCCTATGTGTGTAAGGAGGGAGTAGCAAGAAGCCAAGAATCAAGGCCAAATATGGACCAATCCCCTCCTTCTAACTGGCACCTCTAGGGAGATGACTCCCAATCCCAAGATCTGGTGGTGGGTGCAGGGCAAAGAGCTCTTTCCTGCCAGAATGTATGCGTCTGTGGCTGGGCCATGACAAGCCTTATTCTGTCCTCTAATCTCCAGTAGTGATTGTGGGTCACTGATCCTTGCCAAGTCTCCCTCTTCGTTCGGCCAGTTTGGAGTTCCCCCTGCTGGACCTTGTACTTACCTCTGTTCCACAGGCAAGAAGAAACTCTTCTAGTAAAAGGACATGGCCAGGTTTTAAAAAAATCTGTTCTCCTATAACTTGAACAACACCAGAGGTCATCAAGACCCTGATCCCATTATTAGGATCTGCATGGGGAACACCATTAAGGATCCCCACAAGTACAGGGCTTTGCTTCTCTGGATCCTTTTACAGGATTAGGGCCTATGCTTGGAAAAAAGGCTTAAATATTCCATTTCCTTTCCCCTTTCATGACGTTTGTCCATCCTCTGCATTTGTCTCAGTGAGGACAGTGAAAACAGACTGGTCAGTTTCCCTTTGGTTTCTAGTTAGTTTCAGGCTCTCATGCACTATCCCACGCTGCAAAGTTTGGGAGGCAGTTATAGCAGGGCAAGGTTTGTTGTGGCTTTTTTTTTTTTTGTTAAAAGCACCGAGCCCAGTTTTCCTTTCATTTATGCTGGTGTAAATTGGGGATAAACCTGTTGAAGTCAATGGGGTGACACTGATGTGAGGGGAGAGCCAAGCCCACCATTTCCACTGGGTTTTTTTTATTAATGGGTTAAGGATTTAACAAGCGCCTATATCTTACAAACCCTGTATTTGGAGGTGACTCTGCACAGACAGTGCCCCTCTAGAAAGAACAATGATGAGGGACTAATGTGGTTTGGATAAGCTCCTTCACTCTCTGGGATATATTGGGCACATTTGGGATTGCCTCTTTTGTCAGGACTGTGAGCTTTGCTAATAACAACGCACCATCTTCATTTTCCTCTCCTCAAATGCAGACATCCCCAGTCTCCTGGGAAGGATTCTGAGTAATGTAAGCGAATACATATTTCCTGTACTAAGTAGCAGATAATTAGAGTTACCGCCAGGATTCTGTCAGGACTCTCAGCCAACTTTTCACAAGAGCTCAGTCAGCACCCAACCTGCTGAGCTCCTTTGGAAATCTGGCCCATAGTGTGGGTGTTGAGTGTTTTTAGGAAATCTGTCCTTATGTACCTATATTCCTACCTTACTCCAGGGGCTTATCTCAACCTCCATGGTGTGGGATTCTCACCAGAAACCAGATATATGGTCTGATCTGGGACATTGTGTTTCTAGTCCAGCTAAAAACCCCACAGAACAGCCTCTCCTATGGTACCTTGGGCCTCAGATCCCAGCCAGAACCTGGCAGAACAGAGGCAGCTACCCTAAGGTCTGAGCTTGAGCTGGAGTTTGGGGCAATTCTAATGGTATCAGAAGCACTCGATCCATCCCTAGTGAGAGGTCCCTTCCTCTGTCTGACTGAATTTTAGGGGCCTTTTCCACCAACTCCTCAGGTGGAATCTCCCCATCAGAGTTGGCTTGTGCCTCCAGCTGTGCAGATGGAGACAGGAGAGAAGGGAGGCCCCACTCCCCAGCGAGCATAACCGTTCTGTGCTTGAGGGGGACCCAGTGCTGTGTGCTGGCCCTGAGCATGGGGGAGGATTCCATCCTGAGGCTGAGACAATAGAACAGGCAACTACGGAGGTGGACTAAGGCAGAGCAAGTCTTATGCTCAGCACCCTCCTGAGACTGGGTTTGAGCCAGCCCTGTGATTTTCCTCACTCCAAGCAAATTGCACCCCCTGATTTACCTCTAGGGAGCAGTGCATTTCTCCTGGGATCCCAGCCATTGCCAATAGCCCAATGTGCTTGTATTCCCCTACAGAGTAGGAGGGCCATTCTTCTCCTCTGGCTTTAGCTTCGATCAGACTAGCCAGGAGGCAGCGGCAGCCATCCCTGAATGAGGAGAGTGCTGCACAGATCTCACAGGAGGTGCCATCAGTCACTCCTTTTCCTCTTCCTCACAGTCTGCTCTTAGGTCAGTCTAGCGTGGGGTAAAAGTGCAGGATGATCTGTTGATTGAAGGCCTCTACTTGTCTCCAGATCAACTACAGCCTGGGTGTAAACTCCCTTGCCCATTACCATCACCGCTACACCTCACCCTCTGCACCTGCCATGAGAGCAGACCTCAGTCCCTCAGGCTTCTCCAATCCATAGCTCACCCACTGAGAGACAGTGGGCCACTTAGTACCAGTGGTGATAGTGGCTGCTGTGACGTGGATGCCCGTCCTCTGGGAACTGGGCAGAGATCCAGCAAAGTCATCTCACACAACAGATGGTCATTCTCAGAGCTGAAAGGCTCCATAGTCCATTTTCCAGTCCCTGGAGCCAGCTAGTCCCCCTTGCTACTGAACATTTTACCACAGAACCAATGTATATTTATAAAAACAGAGTTCATGGAATGCTGAGCGGGGTGGATTGAGGCAGGATCCATGAATGCAGGCTCTGGGCTGGATGGCACCTCTGTGGGTACAAAGTTTGAATCCGCAGGGCAGGGGCAAAGATTTGTGATCCAAACTAGGGAGCAGGAGGAGAGAAGGGTTAGGTAGCCTTTGGTTTTCTGGGGCCCCTTTGATAGGAACTGGATCTACTCCTAGTGCTGGTGCTGAGCAGTCAGCTGGGTTGTGAAATCTCCTCCCTGAGTTGGGAGGATAATTCTGAGTTTCTAGCACATTTCTGGCATGACGGACTCATAGATGAAGTTTCCACTCCCCAGCAACCAGCAGTGCTGTGCATCTGCATTACAGGCTAGATCGGGGTGGGCAAACTTTTTGGCCTGAGGGCCACATTGGGTTTCCAAAATTGTATGGAGAGCCGGTTAGGGGAGGCTGTGCCTCCCTAGACAGCCAGGCGTGGCCTAGCCAACACCCCCTATCCAACCCTCTTCCCCCCACTTCTTGCCGCTGAAAGTGCCCCTGGGACTCCTGCCCCATCCACCTCCCTATCCCCTGACCACCCCCGGAACCCCTGGCCCTGACTGCCCCCCCCACCGCGCCATCCAACCTCTCCTCTCATTCCTGACTGCTCCCCAGGACCTCTGCCCCATCCAACCATCCCTTCTCCCTGACTGCCCCCAGAACCCTTGCCCCTGACTCACCCCCACCTCCCCATCCAACCCCCCCTCTCCGTCCTGAATGCCCCCCTAGGATCCCTGTCCCCAAGTTCCCCATCCTCTGATCACCCCAACCCCTATCCACACCCCCACCTCAAACTCCCCTGCCCTCTAACCAACCCCCCCTGCTCCCTGCCCCCTTACCGCACTGCCTGGAGCACCGGTGGCTGGCGGCACTACAGCCCCGCTGCCCGACTGGAGCCAGCCATGCCACCGCACAGCACAGAGCACCGGGTCAGGCCCCAGCTCTGCAGCTGTGCTGCCCCAAGAGCTCGCCACCCACTGCCGTAGTTTTCCCACCTCTGGGCTAGATAGTAGCAACGTGGATTGATGCTGACCCCTAGGGGCAGCAAAGGAGAATTTTACCTGGTTGATTGTAACGGAAACACTAGCAGTGTCATTTGTAAAGGAAGCTGGAAGTATTTTATGGCCCAGAACTGTTTGTTTAAAAGTCTACAAAAACAAATAAGAATAGAAATATTTCCCTGATTTTTTTTAAATTTTTTTTTAATATTGCTTGATCTGGATTGAAGCTTTCTGCTGAAACGCTGGAAACCCACACGCACTATAGCTTGGGAACTTGAAAATCCCACTGGCTAGGAGGAGAAAGTGAAACTGACCCCCCCAGATAGCTTAGTGAAGGGCAAAAGCAATTCAACAGCTGGAGGGAGTGAGCAAAGTTAATGGTTAAAGCTCTTTCCATCTGCATACACTAAAGAGATAATAGAAACACACACAAAGGACATCCTCTAAATATATGATTGTTGATCTTGACAGTGCTCCTGTGCTGGACTGTAATAGTTAGAACAGGGGATTAAGAGCCAGAATTCCTGGGTTCTATCTGACTCACTGAGTGACTTTGTCACCTCCCCTTCTTTCACTCTTTTTAGAGACCTCCATTCAAGGCTCTCAGAACATTTCACACCCATTAATTACATGTCCCTCACGGTCCCTTGGGGAGTGAACAGGGAAGTGAGCATTAGCTCACTTCCCTAGCTCACTGTTACAGCAAGGGAAACTGAGGCAAAGAAAAGGGAAGGATTTTGCCCAAGATCATGTCAGTGGCAAAGCCTTCCCAGCCCCCTGCTGTAACAAACTACTCTCCCTCTGTGACAATGGAAGCAGCAAAGAATCCTGTGGCACCTTATAGACTAACAGATGTTTTGCAGCATGAGCTTTCCATTGGTGAATACACTTCAATAGCAGTGCTTGCATCCGATCCAGAATTCACCTCACCAGCTCTCAAACTGCATGCAAAACATCATCTGTTCACAGGGGCCCTTGCTTTTCTGCTACTTACAGAGACCCACGCTGATCTGTGACAATGGGGGACCAGACACCACAAGGAGAGAATAGATGGCTTAAACTCCCCAAAATAAGGAGTTAAACCAACTGTCTGCATACTATGTTGTTTTGCTGTATGAGTTTCTCAAGTAATATATTTTATGGAAGCTTGTAATGCACTGAATTTAGTAGTCAGGAGATGTGTATACAGGGTGTGTGTGTGTAAAACTGTAATCGTATCGGTCATGTGACTTCAGCATCACCTCACAAGAGGGCTGTGAAGCAATCAAATAACGAGGGGCTACCTCCCCAACCAGATGAGACTGGCTTCAAACACCAAGCCACTGGCCAGCCCAGGAAAGCACAATGAATGAGGAACCATCAAAGCAAATGGGAACAGCTTGAAACTGCAAGGGGTGGGGAAAACCCAGTCTTCAAAAAATAAGAAAGGGAGGGTGTTTCCCCACATTTCATATCTATAGTGACTGAAAGGAAAAAAAATCTGCAGATCCTTTTGAAATGGAAAGGGTTTGAACTAAAGATCATCCAGAACTTGGGGGACAGTCTTGAGGAAGGAGGCTGTCTGTGAACACTGGATCCCTCCTATAGCTAGTGGATACTCTGGGGAATAGTTTTAAGGTAATTAACTTTCATTAGAAAAGGGATTTTATATAACATAGAAGTGTAAAGCCTGAGGTTGTGTCTTTATATTTATTTTCTGTGTAACTTGTACAGTCTCACTCACTATTCCATCTTTGAATCTGTGGTTTTTCTATTAAACTTCTGGTTTATTTTTCTCCCAGGCAGGGGTGTGCAGACTATGTGGAGTGTGGGCACCAAAGCAAGCTAATAACTAGGGGAGCTGGTTTTGTTCCTGCCAGGATGATGAACTAGAGGGGAACAGTCCAAGTGTCTGGTAATAAAGAACTCGGGAAGGATGTGGGAAGACCGAGGACTGGAAGGGATGTTGGTGTCACCCTGCAAAGAGTAACTAAGCTGGTGAAAGCCAGCAGAAGACCTTGTTGCTTGTGGGCTGGCTACTGGTGTCAGGGATCTGAACCATGGCTGCAGGCGTGGCAAGTTGTATCGGCCCATGGTGCCCGGGCTCCATAAATATTCAGGGCCCAGCTCCACCAATGTTCAGGGCCAGGTCTCTCCCCCGCCTGCTGTCCCTGTGTGCCTCCCAGCCCCTTTTGCTGCCCCAGGGCAATTTAAAAGGGCCCAGGGGCCCCCAACCACCGCCGCCACCACCGGCAGCACAGCGGGACTGCCCACATTACAGTGTGGCTGCACTGTGACATGGGCAGTGTAGTCACACTTTATCACCGGGAGAGAGCTCTCCCCTGATGATTGATTAAAAAATAACCACCTCGAACAAGGAGTGGTAGCTTTATCGCTAGGAGCACAGCTGTCTATACTGGCACTTTTCAGCACTAAAACTTTTGTTGCTCAAGGGGGTGTTTTTCTACACCCCTCAGTGACTAAAGTTTTAGCGCTGAAAGTGCAGTGTAGACACAGCCTAAGGCAGCTTCCTGCCCACCCGCTTTGCGCCACTTCAGGAAGCGGCCGGCATGTCCCTGCGGCCCTGGGAGGGTGTCTCCATGCGCTGCCCCTGCCCTGAACGCCAAGCCGCTGCCAAAGGGGGGTGCGGGTCGCTTTTGGGAGCTGGTGCCACCTGAGGTAAGCACCGACCCTCTGACCCCCTCCTGCACCCCAACCCCTTGCTTCATCCCAGAGCTCGACCCTTCCCGCACCCAAACTGCCTCCCAACCCCTCACCCCTCCCATACCCAACTCTCTCCCAGAGCCCTCACCCCTTCCTGTACCCCAACCCCCTGCCCCAGCCCAGAGCCCACACCTAGCACCCTAACTCCCTCCCAGAGCCTGAACCTCTTCCCGCACCCAAATTCCCTCCCAGAGCCTTAAGCAGAGGGGAGGGGGCAGGGGGATGACTGACTTGGACCCATTCTGGCCACCACCAAAAATTATCCAAACCTGCTGCCTCTGCATAGCTGCACAATAGAAAAGCCTCCAGAGTTACAGGGCAGGCGGTGACAGCTTGAACCCCTTCCTGGTCTGAGTTCCCAAAACATCACACCTTTCCTAAGCAAATCCCAACAGCCAGAACAGAAGGCACCAGCAGGGGGTTCACTGTTCAGTCTCTTGGCTGGAAGAATCCTGCTGCAGCTGCAACACAAATTGCTGCTGAGACTCTCTGGGAGACTGGGTCATGCACATTCTGCTCTGCTTTTGGCTCCCACCCCCACAACTCCCAGCAGGATCTCCTCCTTCTTGGTTAGCCCTTCCCTGGGGCCATGATCCCTGTTGCCTAACAGGGTGAGCAGGATGGTGCAGAGCAACCAGAGCAGCATTCCACACTCAGAGCCTTCACTGTCTGGTCTTGGGGCCTAGCCCTGTTCATGGGAAATCCCAGCATCGTACCAGCCAAGATGGGAGATTCCCTTACGGCTGCAGAGGGAGCCGATTCCAAACAAGCACTGATCTTCCTTTCCCGGCTCTCTAAGCCAGAGAGGTCTGGCAGCCCCAGCACTAAAAGCAGAGCAGTAGCTGAGTAGGGAGAGCATCAGCTTGAAGAGCTAAAGGGTACTGGCTCAATCCTAGAGTGTAAGCTCTCTGGCAGCCTGTGTTTGTACAGCACCCAGCCCAAAGGATCCCTGAGCCTGACCAGGGTCACTGTGGTAAATACTAATAACTTGATGTGAGGTTCTGTGGCTTGTCACGGGGTTCATGACTCAATGCTATGGAGCCTCCTTGTGACTCAGCCAGGAATTAGCTCAGGACCAGCCTGATGCCTACCCACTCCTGTGGCTTCTCACCCAGGATCTCCCTATCTCTGGAGTCCAGTTAATCCCTCTTTGTGGCTTCACCCTCTGGCTGCATCACTATAGTTTTCCTCTCTGGAGACTGTATTAAAATCCTACTGGATAAACTGTTTTAGGCAGCCTTTGCTCCACTGCCCAATCTGTGCAACTTCCCCAGTGATGGGTAAGAAAACCTGGGCCCATCCTCTGCTCCAGGTTCCAGGCCATGGACCCTATGCCCAGTGTCCACACTCTTCCCTGGACAAATTCCTACCTTTCCATCCTATCTTCTAGCCCACCCTTGGGTTACCAGTGGAGCTTCCTCTGCTCCCTATAGCTGTCTCCCCACTCTCTCAGGTTTTTGCCGGAGTCTGTATCCCAAGGCAGGATCTCAGGGCTGTTGCCAAGTCCCCCATCCCTAAGGAGTGACTGCAGAGTTCCTCCCTGCAGCCCTCTTACCACAAACTGCGTCTCTTTATGCCTATCCTAGCTCCTCCCCCAGTTGGGCCTCATCAACCCAGTCACAGGGTTAATGGCCCTTTTTACCGAGCAAGGTGCTGCCTGGGGTAGACGTCCGATCTCAGAGCTGTTCCATTGTATGTAGTGAAGGTAGCACTGGCAGAAGATGCTGGATCAGCAGGTGCAGTGTGGGGTGTGATATGCTGAGTTCACCCATGACCCGGAGAATGGGGGGGTATTTCTGTCTCTATGGCCTGTTCAATTCTTGGCTTTGCTGTGAGTCCTCCAAGAGGGGCAGCAACTAGTGGTGGTGGTGGACTCCTATGATGTGGATACCTTACCTGAAGCTGGACTGAGACATTCCCCCCCCCCCCCACCAGCCTCACTTCACACCTCATGTCACTGTCAGCCCGGGCTGACACAAACCGTATGACCTCCTGCAGAACGAAAGGCCCCTGAGACAGCCAGCCACACTTGTATAGCTGATATTGACTAGACTATGTGGGTTTGACTGCCCATCGGTCTCACTTTGTTCTGCAGAATGGGGGTGGGACAAGGGAGTTATATTTGGCACAACAGTCAACTAGAAACAGAGCTGCAGCAGCAGATCAACCACACTGACAGCCAAAGGCAAATGCTGACTGGCTCAATGGATTGGTCATGGAAAGGCTCTGAGGTCACTGGTTAGCAGTAGAGGAGTGTTATCTTTCAGTGGCTGTTTGATGGCCCATGTGTGCAGTGAGTTCATGGATCTCAGTTTCTGATGGGAAAGTGTCTATATGGCAAAACCCACTATGAACTTTTGTCTCTAACTGGCATAAAAGCCAAGGAGCAGATAGGTCATAGAGATCTAACTCTCCACACACACTAGAAGAGGTCCTTCCAGAAGTCATCAGTCTTCAGGGGCTGTCTATCCAGCCTCTCTCTCCAGTGCTAAAGTCACTAATTAATCAATCCAGGACTGGGCTGGCTGAGGTGCTTTGTAAGACATGACCTGAAAGCTATGAGTTTGCTTCCCATAATGAATATCACATGCACACATCTGGGGCCTTAGCCAGAACTCAGTGCTCATTGCTGCACCTCTGGGCAGGGTGAAGGGGAGGGATCAGTCTCTAAACCAGGACAGTAGGTTCCAGCAACGTGGTGACCTCCACCACAATGGGGTTAGACCAGGGTACAGGTGAAATGCACAAAGCAAGGGCACTTGGGGAGGTGAGCAGAGCCAATGGGGAGGAGGGAAAAGGAGGTCACCCTTGTGCATTTACTGGCCTGTCTTATTGACTCATGGGTCGGATTCCCCAAGAGCCTCTTGGGGAGCTCCCCTTGTGCTCAATGATTGGAAGTCATCCTCTGGAAGGCAAACACGTGCCGGACACCAGTGATGAGAATCCCCTGAAAGGCATGGGCATGTGCTGCTGGCTGCGGCAGAGGAAGGTAGGAATTCCCAGTTACTGCATCAGACCATGGGAGGACACAGCATGCTCTTAGGACCCCAGAGTTTCCTGTTCTTCCTCTGCCATCTGGCCATTCCTGGAACCTGCTGGCTCAGCCACTGCTATGCTGCAGGGTGTGCTGGACATCATGGTAAGAGAAGCCTGCCCTGGCTGCTCCTCCTTGAGGGCTGAAGATCCAGGCTCTAGTCAAGAGCTCAGCAAGGCTGTGTCCCAGAGCTAGGACATCAAGATTGTCTACCCTTGCACCCAAAGGGAGAGGAATGTCCGCTGCAGATACATCCAAGCAGAACCAGGGTGTAAAGGGACAGAACAATCTAAAGAGGCATTTCTCAAATGTGGCCACCATGGCCACATGTGGTCACCAGGGGCTTTTCTTGCAGCCACAGCCTCCTGGGTGGTGATGGGTGGGGTGGGGAGTAACCCTGCCCCAGGGCCGCCAGCAGGGGCTGTTCTCTGTCGCCTTCTGGAGCCACAAACACTGTAGGAGCAGGTGGACAGCGTGAGTTTCCCACCTTCCCGGGGACGGTGGGGCTCGGGATTCAGTCTTAAGACCTGGGGTGGTGGGCGACAGGCCCCCACCTCGCCATCCAGGGCTTAATTTATTCCCCAGCTTGCCAGGGCTGAGTAATTCTGCTGTGAAAAGTGATATTAACAAATATACAAATACCACTTTTCACAGCAGACTCACTAGCTAGTAAATCTAAAAAAAAAAAAAAAGCAAAACATGCAAAGCACCTTATTTGTGTTTCTATTCTGTTTAGGCACAGTAATGAATAGACAACTGTACATTATTTTTCATTGAATCTGCAAAAAAACCAACCCTATATAAATAAATTGCAATGATTTGGACACGTATATGCGCATATTTATTTGTTTTTCCTAAAGTTAATAGTCTTTTAGGAAAAATTGTCAGAGCGGCCACTAGCAAGAGTTGGTGGTTGCACTCTGAGGTCACCCAAACATTTGTTGCAAGAACCTCTGATCTAAAGGTCAGAGACAGTGATCCAGAGAGTGGAATTGCTCACATGAGCTAGAAGAAAACTTGTGACCTGAAATTATTGACAGCTCCAGTGACTTCCTGCACTTGCCCTCTGCCCACCCCTTCTCCCTCCACCACCTCTGTGGGCACTGTTTCTACATTAGTTTCTACAGGTCTGTCTCATCTTACGCTGGGATTACGTTCTGCAGTCAGCGCGTAAAGCAAAAACCGCGTATAGTCAAAATCGCCCGCACTACAGGAACAGTATTTAAATTGCTATTTTTCTCTCTTTTTGTTTTTGCTAACTGTGTAAAGCTGAATTCACGCATGTTAAATGCGCGTAAGATGTGACAGACCTGTACACAGTGGGGTCTGGGAGTAAATGCCTGAATGGCTGGTGTTTGCTACTGTAACACAGGCTCCCATCAGCCCAAAGCAACAGCAGCAGCATTGTAGTGGGAAGTTGCTAGAGCTCTGTGAGCAATCTGATCGATGCTTTCCGTAGCACCCCTCACCATGCTATCTAGGGACTAGATCCTGAAAGGTATTTAGGCTCCTAATTTCCATTGATTTGCATTGGCTTCCATTGATTGATTAAAGTTAAGAGCCTAAATACCTTTCAGGATCTGGGCCCAAGTGTTTCCCAGGTAAATTAGACTGGCATAGAGATCTCCCTATTGGATTTCCTGTGTCATCAGCTTCCCCCACCCCCACCCCCTTCTGTGGTAGGACATATGTCTTCCTCTTGGAATTAACTGCCTCTGGGCATCAGAGAGGTGTAAACCCTCAGGAAAGAGCTACATTGTGGTCTCTAAGACAGAAGATCTAGAAGTTATGGATGCAACTGAGAAAAGCAAAACAGGCTGAACCTCCAACTCTCTTCCCAGGAAAGGGGTGGAAGCCCCATTGCCTGAAGCCCTGAAAATGTAACTGGACAAAGTCTGGGCAAATCCATGGTAGGGAACAATCCTGTAATGGCTGTGGTGAGGGGGGTGGCCTAGTTTGGACCTTCGAGATCTCCTCCGTACCTAAACTGATATGCAGCATTGAGAGACAGTGTTACACAGTGGTTATAGCTCTGGTCTAGACAGGCACAAGTCTGGAAGCCAGGACTCCCAGTTCTATTTCCAGCACTGTCACTAATGTGCGACTTTGGGTTAACCACCTTACCTCTTTGTGCTTTAGCCTCTGTATCTGTAGACTAGAATAATTCTATATAGCTAGACAGAGATTATAGGCACCACCTATGTGTAATGTTGGCTGACACATCCCATTACATAGGCGGCCAAGATCGTGTAGGATTAAATTGGTTAACACGTGCATGTCTGTAAAGCAAATCTGGTTTGCTCCCACCAGTGTCATTGGTAAACGGCTTATTCAGTATAATTTCCTGCACACGCTATCCTACGCCAGCCTTGTCACCCACACAGCCTAGCCAGCTCCCTGCTCACTCTACCGCGGACGGGTGTTATTTAAGGAGCCCAAAATCATCACCAGGGGGAGGAGGCAGGCCCAGAACAGCTTAACAAACGCAACCCACAGCTGGGAACTGGCTGGGTAAAAACATCTCGGGCCCAGGGAGCATCTTTCACACTCACACGGATTTTCTCTCACCCCGAGCCGCACGCACACAAATTTAGGCAGCCGCGGGGAGGGGACGCAAGCCGAAGCTTTCTAAAAAAAACCTAACGAGGAGTCCTGGTGGCACCTGAGAGGCTTACTCAGTGTTAAAAAAAAAGAGGAGTACTTGTGGCACCTTAAAGACTAACAAATTTATTTAAGCATGAGCTTTCGTGAGCTACAGCTCACTTCTTCGGATGCATAGAATGGAACACACAGACAGGGGATATTTATACACACAGAGAACATGAAAAGGTGGAAGTATGCATACCAACAGGCAGAGTCTAATCAATTGAGTTGTTTGTTTTGCCCTTCCCCTTAAGGGGCTGCGTGCTAAGCTGTCCACCTCTGGAGCCAGCCACGTCCCAGGCCGGACACTGCCCAGAGTCACAAAGGACGCCCCCTCCCATGTTAATCTTCGCATGGAAACAGCCCTGCAAGCTCGGGGGGCGACGGATATTAGCAGCTTGGCTCCTGGCAGTGGGGGTGGGGGCAGCACAGAGAGATCCCTCTGGCTCTGGGCGGGGAGGGGTGCCCAGCGCCGTGTGTGGGGTGGCCTGGCAGCAGGGAGCGTGACGGGCTGCCAGGGGCGTGTCGGTGGCGGGGGAATCCCGCCCGGCAGCTGCCGGGGCCAGCGAGGCGTGGCGCGGGCTGACACTGGCTCAGGAGGGAAGCGCCTTCCGGGTTAGGGGAGGCGGGGCTCCGGGCTCAGACCGAGCTAGGTTTGCGCTCGGCCCGGGCAGCGTCTCCATTCGGCTCCGGCTCGCCCGCCCGCCGGGCATGACACCGCCGCGGCCCCTGCTCGCCTTCCGGCCAAGGACCCTGCCCCGGCCAGGCCTCTAAGCGCCCCCTCCCTGGTCCCGCCTCCCCTTCAAGCCCGCTGCAGATCCCCCCCTTTGCACCCCCCAGCCCGGCCCCGGCTCCCCCTTTGCACCCCCAGCCCGGCTTCCCCCCGCTCCTGTCCGAGATCCAGCGCCCCCCCCCCGCGCCCTCTCGTTGACGCAGACTCTTGCCCCCTCCGCCGGGTGCTTGGGGGGTGAGCGACCCCACTGCGCGCCCGCTGCCCCCGCACCATGTCTGGGACGCGGGGCTCGGAGAGGAAGGAGAGCTCGGAGCTGGAAGAAGGGCAATATGACTCGGGCATCTACTCGATCCCCTCCATCCGCTCCCTGCCCGGCCCGCCGGAGGAAGGGGAGCACCCGCCGGGCCTCGGGGACACGCTGCAGAAGGACTCCGGCCCCCTGGGCAAAGAGGGAGCAGACACCCTGGAAGCGGAGGAGAGGATCGACTCTTCCTACGGCTCGGCCTCCCTGACCGAGCCCCTGGCCGCGCTGGGGCAGCTCCCCGAGGAGGAAGCAGAAGCCCTGGAGGGGCTCAGCCAGCAGCAGCTGGAGGCGCTCACCTACATCTCGGAGGATGGCGACACGTGAGTGACCTTGTGGCTAGTGCTGCTCGCCCCCAGGCCCGGGAGGGATACCATAGGGAGGGGAAACTAGTTTCTGTGGCCCCATCCGTCCTTGGCCTCTGAGAGCAAGGGAGCCAGTTAGTCCTGCTTGTGGTGGTGGCTGTGATGTGGACACTTGTCCCTTGGGAACTGAGCAGCTCACCTCACACAGGGCCACCAAACAGCCATTACATGCAAATGACTCCCAGCCACTGCTGTTCTGCAGTCTCATTGACACTAGTGCCTCAGAGGTGAGCGGTTCTGTGTCCCATTCCCTCCCCAGCCTTCCCTCCCCGCCTGGCATTGGTTGAGTCTGACACCAAGAGATAAGAAGCTGTATGTCTTTAGTGAAATGTGCCCGGTATTTAACAATTAATCTAAGACTGGGCTAGATCAAATGGAACAAGCAGAGAGAAAAAGAAATTGCACAAATCCATTTACTTCTCAGATCTGAGCTGTGGGACATGCAGACAGAGTTAGGGGTCTGGATGGGATGTGTGGTTGGAATGATACAGAAATACATGTGACAGTGAGAAGCTGAGTTTCTTCTTGTTTTGTGGCTGCCAGGAAAATGGGAGGCAGGTTCCATGTACAAAAATCTTTTCACCTGTGAAAACTCAAAAGCCCAAAGCTCTGGCAGCAAGGGAGATGACTCACCTGCACAGGCTGTTTTAGGTTGTAGCCACGTGACCAAATCCGCTATGTTGGAGAAAACCTGATTATGAAACACTTCAGTTCCCTCTATGCAGCTGGATTGAACCATGTTGGGGGTATATGGGTAAACTGGCTACAGCATAACATGTAGCTCATATTCCTAGACCTAAAATGCCTTTGCAGGTTCTGTGGCTGAAGCTGATTCAGTTTGTAAGGAATTTTTGTGCACCTAAAGAGGCAATTGCCTAACCCTGTATCCCTTCTACTCCCCTGTTACAGCTTTAGGTGCTATTAGCCTCTCTAAGGCCTAGTTTATACTTACAAATCAGATTGAGCTGTCATGCGGTGCTGTGAAAATTTCCACACAGCACCGTAGTTAGTTTGACCTAATCTGATTCCCGGGTGTAGACTGTGCTAGGTTGATGGAAGATTTCCTCATCTAGACAAGCCCTACATGCTGTGACTTTGGTGTGTGCCAGGGGATCATTGTTTTCCATTCCGCACTGTGTCTAGGAGATGGAATCCATTGGAGAGGCTTCTGCTGAATTATCTGGTTCCATCTTGTAAGGTGCCTGAACCTGTTGCTTGTCATACTGGCATCAGACCCCATCATAAACCTTCTACTAACTGGAGAAGCAATTAACCAATGGTGTCACTTTTCGCTCCCTCTAGACAGGAGGCAGCTTTCCAGAGCTCTGCAAATGGCTGCAGCTGTACTAGTGCATGTGCTCTCTCTTTCCCCCTCTCCTTTAGATTGCTAGTGCAATTTAAAACAGGAAATCTTCAAAGAGAGTGTGTGTGTGGGGGGGTGTCTGCTACTTATGGGGAGGCCTTTGTGAGTTAGTGCTTAGAGAAGTGGAACTGAGTCTGAACTCCTGGGTTAGATCCCTAGACCCTAACTCTGAGAGGGAGTGTGTAGTGCAGGGGTAGGCAACCTATGGCACAGGTACCGAAGGCAGCACACAAGCTGATGTTCAGTGGCACACTCACTACATGGGTCCTGGCCACCGGTCCCGGAGGACTCTGCATTTTAATTTAATTTTAAATGAAGTTTCTTAAACATTTTTAAAACCTTATTTACTTTACATACAACAATAGTTTAGTTATATATTATAGACTTAGAGAAAGAGACCTTCTAAAAACGTTAAAATGTATTACTGGCACGCGAAACCTTAAATTAGAGTGACTAAATGAAGACTCGGCACAGCACTTCTGAAAGGTTGACGACCCCTGGTGTAGTGTTTAGAGCAGTGAGGCTGGACTCCTGCATGCTATTCCCGACGCACCTGGGCCGCGTGCTGAGCACTCACAATTCCAGTTGAACTCAGTGGGTACAAGTGCTCAGCACCTCCCTTGTGTTCTCAGTTTTTCTGTGTGTAAAACGAGGCTAATAATACTTACAAGGCTTAATGGATGAATGAAAGGGGCCAGGGCCCAGGGTTATTTTTTGTTGTTCTAGGGAGGCAGAGAAGATGACCCAATAGGCCTCTTCTGTTTCTGATTGTAGATTGCCCAGGAGCAGCAAGAGGAGAATTTCAGTTTTCCCATCACATGCCTTGCTTGAATTCATCCCGTGAGGCAGGGCCTGGGCTAGCATTAGAACCTCCGGTGATTATTTCTCAGAAGGTTCATTGAGCAATAGCACTTCCTTGTAACCATTCTAATTATGAACACAAAAGTCCAGGGTTTAGAGCTAGTAGTTCCTGTTTCTTCAGCTGTCTGTGTTGATTCAGTCCCTGATCCTGAGTGGGTGAACCATCCATGGTCTGGTGGGGGTAGAATGTGCTGTTGGATGTCCAGTGTCTTTCCTGCAATGCACTTTCTTATGGGTCATCGGGAGCTCTGTCGTCAGTCTGACAGTTGTGATGAAAGTTCATCAGTGGAGACAGAGATGAACTTGTTACTGGCCACTTGAAATCCCATCAGGAGCCTCTCATGGAAACATGCTTCAAAGGGTGTAATTGATGTAGATTGGGAGCCAAAACTGTGCCTGCAGAACTGAACCAGCTCTGCTCTGAAAACAAGAAGGGGTTCTGATGAGGCAGGAGGGGTTAACGTGTTAGCCAGCCTGCCCTGGAGAAATGGGTCTGATCACAAGTGAAATGAGTTAGGCCTCTGCCTAATCCTTGGTGGACATTTGATTGAGTTACAAAATCTACTGCATAACTGATAGTTTCTGGTTTGGAGATGCCAGGACTAGAATAGCAGGGGGGCTGCAGGTCACGATTGAGGTATATTGGCCAAGCTGGAATAGTAGGAATGCTGCAGGTCAGGAGTGAGGGATCAGCAAAGTTGTGGGGTGGGAGTATTCAAGGACTGGACTAGCAAGAAGTACTGCAGTCAGGAATGAGGAATGCCAAGGAGGATTGTGGGTCAGGATTGAGATGTGTTAGCAGAACTGGATGGGTGAGATTAGACTCAATCTCTGGAATAGCAGGGGGCTACAAGCCAGGACAGAGAGATGTTGGCTGAGCTCTAGCTGGGGGTTGTTTGACATGGCAGGAGACGTGCTCCTGTGGTGGGCTGCTCCCAGGCATGCCAGCATTATCCTCTGCCTGGTAATGTCCGGCTTCTCCTCTTGAACTGACAGTTTGTCTCTGCTAAATTGGATCCCAGGGGACTGACTCTCTGTGGAAGTTGGAGAGGGGTTTTCCAGCCTGGAAAAGGTCTGGCTGGCTCTGGGCAGGCCAGAAAGTAATGCTTTATTTGTGTCCTGGGCTCCTAATGAACTCACCCTCTTCTTAGGGAGTGACTTGGAGAAACTCCCTGCCTCTTGCCCTCACCAGGGAGCTGCAGAAAGAGAGTGGAACAGGCTGCCCGTTGTTTTTAATGGGGGATGAGAGAGGATTTTCATTCACATTCCTGCTCTGGGCAACCCCTGCACCACCACTAATAAAGTGATGCTGACTGCTTTCCCCACGCCTGTAGAGATGAAGTGGATCCACTGGCATGGAGTTCATGCCTCAGTTTCCCCCATGTGTTCCAAGTCAAAGGTATTTCCTCTTCCCGTTCTCACCCTCTTGGGCTAATACTCCGGGGCAGCCAAAACATGGCCCCTGGAGTTCCACCAGGCGGAGGCCTATACCTCCAACACAGGTGGGTTTATTGGAAATCTCCAATTACATTTGGATGAATAGACTACATATCCCAGCCTGCAATGCTCCACCTTGCCCTGAGTAACCAGGCCCCACTGCATGATGGGAGCCCTAGTGCTCACAGGGTTCGCCTCCATATGCAAGAGCAGGTGGCAGCCCCTATCTTCAAAGTAGGGGTGTGGTGTCTGCAGCCCCCTCACTTGGGCAAAGCTCAGGGGTCCCCAGCTCAGCCCGCTGCCTGGGAAACAGGCTCAGCGTGGGGCCAGAGCTATTTTGGTCGCGCCGAGGTCTGTCTGTGTGGTGTCTCAGAGGAGGAGGGGAAGCCTCACTTCCTCCCCCGAAGTGCAGTTAGTGTTGGGAAATCACGTGCTGGTGACTGAGGGTTGATAACAAGGGATCAAAGTGGGTGCATGAGTTAATCCACATTCCAGTCCCAGGGGAGATGCAGTTCTAGTCTTCTCTATGGGTGGTGGTGGCTAAGGCTGATGGGCATTTTTCTTGCTTTGCCTGGGATGTTTAGCTCTGGGCTGCTTTCAACTGTTCAGTAATCACCGTGTGCCCTAGGCCCCCCGCTGAGTGTCTCAGAGATGAGGCAAGGTCAGCAGCTCCCCACAGTGACTGAAGGCAAGAGACCAG
Organism: Mauremys reevesii; assembly: GCF_016161935.1. NCBI lineage: Eukaryota > Metazoa > Chordata > Testudines > Geoemydidae > Mauremys > Mauremys reevesii. The sequence goes on from NC_052625.1 coordinate 63,787,719, forward strand.
CTGCCAGCACATGGCCTACTGTGCTGTCCTGAAGCCGTGTTCTTGCAGCAGCATGGGCGAGATTGTGCACATTCAAAGTCACTGCTCCTACGCTATCGCTCACTCATCCCCTCCAGGAGGGCGTTCATAGTACTGATTGTGCCATTCAGTTTCACACCACAGTATGTTCAAAAGAGGGAAAAGAATCACTGGCGCCGGGAAAACCCTGGGCAAGCTAGTTGGAGTTCAAAGAAGGGCAAGTAAAGAAGGGTCAGGAGGACTGAGTTATGGGGAAAGATTTAAAAAGCCTGGCTATGGGATGACCGGGGGAAGATGTGTGAATTTGCCATTCTCCGCAGGACATTGCTGCCCAGGAGGGGATGGGTTGGAATTAAGCAAATGGAGATTTAAGCTGAATCACAGAAAAGCTTCCAGACACTGGGACATATTAGGCTAAGATCAGCTCCCAAGGGATGGTTTAGAAGCCCCAGTAGCTCAAAATCAAACTGTAATAAATGAATATTAGAGACCAATCCTTCCCTGGCCCTTGCAGGACTGGATGGTCAAACAGGGCTTTCCACCTCTATCGTCTATGATTCTAACAGGTGACTCTTCGGCTGGTCAGACAGAACACAGAATATCTCCTTCCGGTGGGGTTTGGTGTTGGGAACGTAACTTTCTCTCGTTTCGAGCAGTCTGGAGCCAGAGGTGCCAGTGTCTTTATATGAGGTCGATCACATGTCCAGCTAACTCATTCACCTAGGGAATCACTAGACTGCACGTTCCACTGCTGCTTCATGTGCTCTGGGCTGCACGTGTAGGGGATTCAAGAGGCCAGCTGCCCTTGTTTAGAAGGGACACTCCCAGCTCTAGGCTTAACTAGGCTTAAAACCAAACAAAAGGTTAGTAAATCTGCAACAGGGAACAATCCTGGATGGGATCTAATGGGGCTTCCCTGGGCCAGGTTCTGCCACCCTTATGTTGGGTAGCACGCTTGAGTCATCCTGTTGTTTTCAGTGGGGCTGCCCACAGAGTAGGGTACCATTCAGTGTGAGGAAGGTTAGCCCAGTCTGAGCCTGTGGTGCTTGTACATCCATTTTTCACTCCTTTTCTCCTCTATTATTCTGGGGTGCTTCCCCCTCCCATAGATTGTAATGGCCTTAAAAAGTCTGTCCCTGTGTGGGGTTTGGGATGGTAGAAGGGAGGGATCCTATTCCCCATAAGAAGGCCATAAAGAGGCCTCCTGCTTCCATTTCCCTAGCTGACTCTCCTCCTCCTCCTTCCTGGAATGTACTCAGGAGTGTTTGGCCTTTCCCACAGGACCCACTCATACACAAAGAGCCTTCTGCTCTGATGGTTTGGCCTCCAGGTTCCAGCCAGGGTGGCAATACCCCTTCCCCCAACACTGGCAGCAGCACTGGCGCTGTCTCTCTTCAGATGTCATTGCATTGGTCACATGTCACAGCTGTAAAAGCTGGAGATGTGGGTATTTTTAATGGTAGCTCAGACTGTGCAGAGATTGAAGCATTCGCCCAGGAGAGATTCCCACTTTCCTGGGTGAGTGGATTTTTCATGCCTGGGCCTTGCCTCTAGCAGGGAACTTTCCATTCGCCTTTATCCCATGCTTGTCTTCTCTCTCACCCCAAACCATCTCCTGCTGTTGAAACTGGAGGATAGTGATTGAAGGACATTGGCAGAAATGTGTGTGGGGAGCTCAGGGCTGGAATGGTGGGGAGGGCAGAGGCTGTGGGTCAGAAGTGAGGTGGGCCATCAGGGCTGTTGGTGGGGAGCCCAGGACTGCAATAGCAGAGATGCTGTAGGTCAGGTGTGAGATGCATTGGCAGAGTTGTGTGGTAAAGGTTCCTGCTGTTCAGTTTCTGTTCGCGGAGGAAGGGGTTAGCAGGGCAGGTTAAAAGGGAGAACAGGATAACTGGAATTCCCCTGCTGCTCTCCTCAGGAATGTGTGCTCTGTTTTCCAAATCTTCCTGCTGCTGGCTCTATTTCCTCCTTTCCTCCCATGAACATTTAAGTGTTTACTGCAAACACTGGTATTTGCATGATTTCCCATGCCTCTGCTGGGAGAGAGCAGGGAGAAGAGTGTGAATTTTCTCTTTAATGTGTGGGCAGGAAGCAGGGGTGGGGATGGCAGTTATATAGAACAAATAATGTCAGCTGTTTGATCCCTTGTTCTGGATACTTGTAGGCGGAGTGGATGGATGGGACTGCAGGGCAGTGCCACCTGACTAGGGATCTCAAAGCCCTTTACGAATGGGAATAAATTAAGATTCCCAGCCCCTCCCAGATCGGGGTCTGCATTACCAACCCCATTTCTTGGAGGGGAGAGACTGAGGCACAAAGCCTAAGTGTTTCCCCAAGGTCTGATAGCAAGTCAATGGCAGAAGTGGGAACAGAGCCCAGGATCCTAGTCCCTTACTCTAACCGCAGTGAATCTGTGGGGATGCTAAAGCTTTTCTTGCCATGTGATTGGGATTGTCCCCCCAAGCGTAGAAGCCATAGTTCTCAAGTCATCCTCTCTCTGCTTTTTCCCTCTTTCGGGTCCATGAGCTGCTTGGAGCAGGGTGTAGAACCATCCAAAGCTGTGTGTGGTGTCAGGCTGTGTTGTAATTGATCCAGGACCATCCACCATGTTACAGCAGTGGCTGTGCTGCATGCTGAGCCCCCTGGGAGATTCTCGGGAATAGAACTCTGACCCTCCTGCTCCAACTGGGTCTCTCCCAGTTCAGCTAAAAATAATCTCCATTAGCTGCTCATGGGTTCAGATCCCCATGAGGGAGCAGTACAGATGCTGTGACCCACAGCTGAGTGCTCTGGATCCCCTGCAGCAGAGGGTGGTGATGAATGTATGTTTGCATCTGCGTTCTCTCTTTGCCTGTCTGACTAGTTCATTACAATATTATTATTTCTGCTGCAATAGAACCTAGAGGCCCCAACTGAGATTGTGCCTAACACAACAGGGCCCCGGGACAAACACGGAGCTGGCAATTTCAATAGACCAGGGAAACAAATGGTACGAGAGGAAATGGAGGCTGAGGAAGGGGAAGGGTCCCCTTGCCCGAGATCACTTAGCATACTGGTGGCAGGTCTGAATGACCTATCCACGGGGCCACACTACCATCGCCCTTTGCAGTTCCATCAGCCCCCTTAACTGCCCTCCTGCACACACCCCTTTCCCAATGCAACAGCCTACTACATCAATCATCCACAACTGCTAGTGCTGGGGGCAGAATAAGCTGGTGGAAGGGTGAAAGGGGCAGAGTTAAGGGTGCAGTGTCTGGTAGCTGTGGCAATGAGAAGGCACATGCCTGCAGGTGAAGGAGTAGAGGGTATATTTTGCTGGTGGCTTGCCTGCCCATTTCCTTGCTTTTGGGGTTTGTGTTAAGTGTGTGGGTTTTTTTTTTTTTTTGGCAACTTCAACTGCTTGGCAAAAAAGTCTTCTTTATGTTAATAATTGTGGTGGTAGTCATGTCGGTCCCAGGGTATTAGCGACAAGGTGGGTGAGGAAATATCTTTTATTGGACCAACTTCTGTTGGGGAGAGAGAAAAGCTTTCCAGCTACATAGAGTTCTTCCTCAGGTGTGAGTTTGGGTCTTGTCCTCTTGGCTGTGGGATGAGGCAGCTGGCCAGGCCAGTGGTATTCTTGGAGCTGTATGGTCATCATTAGCAATATTGAGGCCTAGGAAAACGTAAACAAGGCTGAGGCCTCCATGCCTCACGCTTATCAGGGTCAGGGGGTTTCCACTTTGGCACAACATAATCCTGACCCCTCACTTGCATCATCATGACGCCTCATTCTGTAACAGGGCCGAGACACCAATCTCTCATGCCGCTGGCTCATCCCTCAGCTCTGGTTCTGCACGCGGAGGACTTGAGACAGTTGGGATCTCGATCATGTGGCAGTCCTTGACTTCCTGAAACAGGCATAAAGGGGGAAAAAAATGCAGAAATGAGACTCTGGGAGACAGAGTGCAGGGGGAGGGAAAATACTCCCAACTAGGCATGTCCTGGATGGCACCAACTTCCCGGTGAAAGTCCCAGGCACTGATTCAGCAAGACTAGCAACCCACTGCATGTCCCTATTGCCTTTACAAGGCAGATCTCAAAGAACTCTACAGGGCTTTAAAGGTGGGGCAGTCGTATTCCCTGTTTAACAGGCAGGGAAGGTGAGTCCCCTCACTCGGCCAGGGTCATGCAGCGCAGTTGCGTTAAACCCAAACCGTTCTACTGAGAGCTGGGGGCGGATCAACAGACTTGGGTTTTCAGCCTTAAGCGTGTGACTGGCCCACCTTTCCCCGGCTACCAGTTCTGGGTATGACGTGGTGCATGTGTTTTAGGGGGGTGGGGGATTCCTGTGGGTGTGGATTGGCTTGGTAGGAATTGCAGAGGGCTCCATGTACTTTCACGCCAGGCCTGGCCTCAGTCCCCTGGGAGTTGTTTGGCTCTGAAAAGTGAAAGCAGCAGAAGTTTAAAGTTCAGTCAGAATTGCCCTGGAAAGTCCCATGTCCGTCTGCTGGGACTTCTTATCTAGTGCATAGGAGCAAGGCCGTGCCTATAGCCCTGCTGAAGGCAGGGGGACTGGGAGGGACGCAATGGGAGCTGGCTTATAGAATCAGGGGCTGTCCCTGGTAAATGGAGAGGGAGGCCAGCCCAGCTGCAGGAGCCACCAAGGACTTTGTCTACACTGAGGTTACCTGGTAGTCCCCCAGTGCCTTTTCCCTGGTGTTGGTAATGGTGCAATTGCTAGGTAAATGGGGCCCAGATGCTTTCACCGCCATGCCTGCTGAGCTACACACACCTCTGCCAATGCACCTCTGTCATGACCAGCAGCCTCCACAGCCCCCCTTCCTCCAGTGCCGTCCAGTGGAAACCTTGCTCTCCCCCCCCCCCCCCCCAACCAGAAGCTGGTTCCAGTAGGTATTTTCCTTGCTGAATGCCCCACATGCACAGCTGTCAATTGTTCTTCCCCCTACGCTGGGAGCTCTAGCTGTGCAGGGGGCCCTGGCCCCCTCCCCCACCCCTATTTGTTGCTCAAACTGTGGGTGGCCACTCCCTCCAGTGCAGCGGGGGAATTCCCCATGCCCATGTGACCTGGGGTTTCCCCCGGGGCAATGCAGTAAGGCACAGACGCTTGGCTTGGCTCTTCCTGCTGCTCATTCTGCCGCAAGGGGACCAGCTTGGGGTCCCCTGGATCCTGGCTGCTGACAGACCCGAGCTTCTGTCCCTGCTCAGCAATGAGGTCGGGATAAGCTTCCAGCATTGCCCAGAAGAAGGCACCAAAGTCGCCCCCTGTAGAACTCCTCCAGACCAAACTAGTCCGTCCCTCCCTCCATCCTTACCAGCCACGTCGGTCACCAAGCCCAGTGTGTCATCCAGGACACTTGTCCCTCCACCTTCCACGCCCTCCCCTGGGGGCGCCCCAGCACTCCAGCCTTTACCCTGCGGTAGTCCCCTTAGGGGAGCTGCCGAGACCAGACGGGTTGAGGTGCCCCCAGTAAATGAGCAGCACCCCTTATCTTACTCGCGAACAGCAGCTCCTCCATGCCTGGCCCGTGGTGGCACCTGGACAGGGCGCAGCTGGTGAAAGCTGAGCCCAGGTGTGACGGAGCACTGCTGGCACCTCCTCTATAACTTTGGGACTCCTCAGTGCTGTTAGTGCCCAAGTGGCTCCCCCCTCGCTCCCGTCTGCAACCAGCCAGAAGATTGTGTCCTTTCCAGTGAGACCCCCCACACTACTTTGCCCGTTCCTGGCCCTGTTACTGCAACACACTGTGAAGCCACCTGCCCTGAGAGCCGGGTGCTAACGGGCCCCTAACAAAGCCACCATCCCCACCACTGCATCAGCCTGGTCCTCTGCTCTGCAGTGAATGCCGAGTCCGGTTCAAGGACCCTGCGGTGGTGTGCAGAGCCTTCCCTGAGGTTGGGCCTAGCTCCCCTGGCAATCAGCTTTCCCCGCACCACTGGGCCGTCCTGCACCATGTGGGAGCCAGAGCTCTGGCAGGAGCTGGCCTCAGTCTGGAACTGCCTCCCACAGGAGATCAGAGACCTCACTGTGAACAGAACGAAATGCAAAACTTGCCTCTCACTTAGCCTGTAGCACACATGCAACCACCCCCTCATTCTCACCCCCTCCCGCGCTGTACACGCTAACCCAGCTCTCCGTCCCGCAGCCTGGGAGCAGGGCCTTGAAGACAGAGTGGAGTTACTGTTTCTATCTTTAAATGCCTTGGAGGTGCTCAGATGCCAGGGGGATGGGGGCCAGGTTTAGCTTGGGAGGGGGTTCATGGCTCTGCTTGGGGGTGGCTTTTGGCGCTGAAGTAATGACAGGCATTCTGTGCGGGGCTGGAAATTCCCTTCAAGTGTCTCACTCTTGTTCTGACTGCTCAGGGTGCGACAAGGACCGGTGTGAAACTCGCACGAGTGCGGCTCGTGGGATCTCACACGTGTCTCTTGGTGTCTGGGGCCCTGGGCTCTGGTCTTCTGCGCAGATTTCTGTGGGAGCTGAGAGTTGGGCCTAGGTGGGGCTGCCGGCTTTAGCAGACAGTGGCGGGTGCTGAGTCCTGGTAGATCTAGTTCCATCTGGTCAGCCGTGCCCCCTAACCCAGCACTGGTGCTCCCATTTGGGGTGTGGGGGGCTGGGAATCCAGTTCTGGTTTTTCTCTCTCCTCCTGCGGCCCCTGGCCCAGTTCATTCCCAGAGCAGTCAGAGCCGGGGCAAATCACCCTGGCTCAGTGGATGAGGGTATTTGAAGAATCCAGCTCTGGCTGCTGTCCTAGCACTGGGACTCCAGAGAATGGCAGGTGGTCTTTAGCTAATCTCCTGGATCCCTCCCCGAGCTGTGTCCCACGCCCCTGCTGCCTGCCCTTGAGCCAGGAAAGCAGAAGTGCTGTGGCTGCAGGGAGGGGGAGGGAGTGGAATTCCCCTACCAGCTGCTGGCCAGCACTAGGTTGTGATTCTGTTGCTGCAGCATCTCCCTGGGTCTGGGGGATGTATTCCAGGCTCCCTAGGCCCTTGGGTTTGTGTCCCAGCAGGAAGGACTCTACCCTTCCTGCATCTGAGAGTCTTTATGGGTTACTGGGTCTGGGTCTCGGACAGGAGCTGGAGGGCTAAGCTCTCATGGGCTCTGCAGGGGCCTAAGGATCCCCTCACTCTGCTAATAGGACTTGGGATTCACTCTGGCCTGCTTAGCTACCTCTCTGGCTGCTGAGCTGGCAAGGGGTGGGAGGGACCTCTATTGTCTGTGAGGCTCTTTGGACTCCTAGGATGAATGGGGTCCCTTCTGCCCACGATCTGTCCCAGGCTGCCTCTCTGTGGACCCCAATCTGCTTGCCCATCTAGAGTGTCTGCCTGGGACACCCGGGCTGGCTGCAGTGGGGACGACTGTCCTGAGCTCAGGTGGGGAATGGTTGGGGGCAGCAAAGAGCAAGGGGGTCACCTGGTAACACCCTTGCAAATGGGCTGCTCTGCCCACCCGGCCTGTGCTGGGGAGAGCCTGCTTGGAGAGTGGGTGTAGGCCGGTGAACCCACCATCACTGAACCTGTTTCTCTAAGTGGCATGTTGGCAGGGAGCTGCTCCATTTCCTTCTGCCCGACACCAGGAATTGGGCACCCTGGGGATCCGCTCCCCTGGTTGGGTGGGTATGTCCGTGCCAGGCTGATGTGGCGTGGGCATTGAGGGGTTCCTCTCCCAGCTCCAGGGCTGGGGGCATGGAAGTGTTTCTCTCTGTGGGGTACCAGTGTGGGAGTGACAGGCTGGCGCCATGTAGGAACCGCAGCACTGACCCATCTCCTCCTCTGCAGGCTGCTGCACCTGGCAATCATCCATAGCTTCCCAGCACTGGCATTCTTCTGCATCACCCACCTGCCCACGGAGGTGCTCGAGATCCAGAACGACTTGTTCCAGGTGCGTGCGTGTGCGCGCGCTCCAATCCAGGTCATCCCCCGCCAGCCCTCAGGAATGGCCTGGCATGTGAACCTGTCCAGATTAGCCATTCCCCACACCCCCGTTTCCCCAGACCCTGGCCTTGTTCCTCACACCCTCAAGGCTAGTGCCTGGGCCCCCCTGGGTTCTGTGATGCTCTCACCCCCAGGGTCAGCACTGTAGGTATTTGGGGTGCCTTGGTTGAAGCAAGTCATGGAGACAGCTGCCTTTGGCTGGTGTGTAGGGTACCCAGATAGGACCCTGAAAATGCAGACGCTCAGGCTGGCACTATATGCAGCCCCATAGTTATCAGAGGTTCCAAGCCAACATGAGCACCCCTGTGGGTGGAGCTGCCTGCATTTCCCCTCCCCTCCCCTCCCCCCCGAGTGAAGTCTGCAGTGTTCCCACTTCCCCTACCCAGGGGAGGCTGTGGGGTTGGTAGCTTCTGCTATTCCCATGGGCCCTGCTGGGATTGGTCCACTGCATGATGGCCTTGCTGTCATCCCCTGCCAACTACCCCAACCAGTGGGATCCCTGTGTCCTCCCGATGCCGCCCCTGACCCCTCACTGTCTTGCTGCCCACAGACCCCACTTCACCTGGCCGTGTACCTTGAGCAGCCCACCGTGGTGAGGGCACTGATCCACAATGGGGTGAACCTGGCCCTGCAAGACCGCAACGGCAATACCCCTCTGCACGTGGCCTGCGAGCAGCAGAACCTACAGTGTGCCAAGCAGCTGCTGCAGGAGCCAGGGGAGAGCACAGAGTCTCGAAGGAGCCTGCAGGACCTGCAGCTCCAGAACTGGCAAGGTGAGGAGCAAGGCAGGGGTGCCAGAGGCAGTGCCCGGCTCCATTGCTGCAGGGTAGGCGTGTGATGGGCGCAGAAACCGTCTGTTTGTTCAGTGTTTGTGCTAAGCACTAGATAATGGGGCCCTGGTCTGCAACTGGGGCTCCTCGGCGCTACAGGAATACAGTACAATAATAGCTGCCTCTGGGTCTCTCTCCTCCGCAGGCTTAGCCTGTCTGCACATCAGCACCTTGAAGGGGAACCTGCAGCTGATGAAACTGCTGCTGCGGAGTGGAGCTGACATTAACGTCCAGGTAGTACACAGGCTGGTGGGTGAGGGCAGCGGGCCTTGGCACTGCCAGCTGTATTGCTCTGTGCACCTTCCCCAGATCAGTATCCTGAGGAGTCCCTCTAGCCTCCCAGTTTCTGGAAGCTGGTTCCCCAGGTGGCAGCAGGTTTGATGGGGCATGGGCCCTGGTGGGCACCAGACTCCCAAGTGGAGTTCCCAGCTCCATGCCACTGTTCTCCTGAGCAGAGAGAAGTCTCCAGATCTGCCTGGTGGCAGGCAGGGGGCAGGGCCAGCAGGCTGGTGGCAGGTGCCCATTGTGATGCAGTCTGTGTGCCCCATCGGGGTTCCATCCCCTCGCCCTGTGCCCTACGCTGGCAGCTGCAGGGGTGGGACAAAGCAGGGCCCATTCTAACACCCTGGGCACTGCTGATTACAGGACGGCACAAGTGGGAAGACGCCCCTGCACCTGGCAGTGGAGAGCCGTGACCGCGAGGCAGTTCAGTACCTGCTCAGCAAGGGGGCCCACGTGGATGCCCTGATGTACAACGGCTGCACCCCGCTACACCTGGCCGTGGGCAGGAAGGATGCTGCCATGGCAGCCATACTGTACCATTCGGGGGCCGACACCCTGCTGAGGAACATGGAAGACGAGACCGCCCAGGACCTGGCCGACGGCAATGACGACGTGAGTCTGACCATGCGCTCTCCTGTGAGGAAACACGTGGTGGGGTGTCCAGGGAGGAGGCTGTGACCCTGGGACAGGAGTGTTGGAGATGGTGGGTGAGCCAGTGCAGGAGGCAGCACTGTAGGGCTCAGGGCAGGAGCAGCAGCTTGCAGTTGCCCTGTCTGTCCCCACCTCGCTCAGAGCGGCATGGCAATGGGCTGTGTACTCTCATCAGCACTAACCCCCCATTAGCTGTGCACTTCCCCTGGGGTGCCTGGGCTGGCTGGGCTGTGTTGGCCCCGGCTTGAGATGCAGTCAGTTCCCGCGGAGCATGCTCTCCCCTAGCCTCTCCAGCACTAACCCTGATCTCTCCATGTCCTTTGCCTTGACAGCTCCTTGCCCTCCTGCCTTTCGATGACCTGAAGATCTCGGGAAAGCTGGTGGTGTGCTCCGACTGAGCAACCAGACTCTGACTTCTGGGGCCGCCCCAGCGCCCTTGGCTCCCCACACCTGATGGGACCCCACTGACCCAGCCATGGCACTACAGCTGGCAGAAGCAGAGCTGGCTCAGGAAATCATTCCCCTTGTAGCAGCCTCCATGGCCCCCGACTCTCCACCCGAACTCCCTTCCCTGAGCAGTTGGAAGTTGGAGGAAGTTTTATGCGCTGCATGAGACCCTCAGATGGTGCCTTCGGGGTGGCGGCTGCTGTTGCTGCTCTTTCCCCTGCCTGCAATGGGAGTAGCCAGCAGGGGGCTCTGGTCTCAGACTGCATGGAGGAGCAGCTGGGAGGGGGTGTTTCCTGGTCCCAGATTGTGCAGTGGGGAGTGCTTTTTCCCCCCCACACCTCCAGACACTGCTGGAGCAGTTGCAGGGGCTCCCACTGCCCTTCCCCGGGAGACACAGACTCTCATAAACCCTTCTTCTCTACCGCCAAGATTTGGACCTTATGATTCCCTCAGTGACCATCAGGGGCTGCATGCTCTGACTTCTTGCCGCCTGAAGGCTTCAGCACCCCCAGGAGCAGAATTGCCCCGTACCCCAGCCAGCCCCTCCCCCAGCAAGGAGGGAGCTGGGCCAGATGGGACATGAAGATGAGCAGGAGGGAGCCGCCCTCCTGTGGGCGGGGCTGGGTGGGGAGGTACAGGTCTCCTTCTGGGGCAGGGCCCATCTGCCTCTTCCCAAGATAATCAGATTCCCTGTCTGTCTCCCTATGTGAGCCTAGCTTAGCTAATGCTGCTCCCTGCTTGGGCAGTTCCATCCAGCCAACCCACACTCCCAGCTGCAGTCATAGCTGGACTCGCAGAGGAAGGAGGGGCTGGGAGACCTGGTGTTTTATTCCCAGCTCTGCTGCTGAGTGGCTGCATCACCCTGGACAAAGTGCCTGTCCCTGCCTCGTGCCTCAGTTTCCCCCTCTGAAAGGGTGCGGGGCAGTGCACACAGGCTTGTGTGTGGGTAGCTTAGTCCATTGACAACAGTAAAGGACCTGGAGATTCTCCAGTGAAAGAGGCTGGAGAGGGGCCCAGGGTTCTTCCCTGATGATTAGTCACTTCCCCTCTTGGGGCTGCCATGTTTCTGCCCACCCCACCCCCGGCATGGCTGCCTCTCTGTGGCAGGTGTGTAGATAGTGCCAGTGACCCCATCTGAGCTGGCGACAGTCTCAGCTCGCTGCTGTCATTGGGTGGGGGCAAGTCCTGGATGGCGCAATCGCCCGGGATGCTCTGGAGGGCCTGCTCCTTTCTCCCCAGTTCTTGGAGGGGCAGCTGCAATAGAGTTTTGCCAGGAAAAGCTGCAAAACCTCTTAGCAAGCACTTTTTGAGCCTTGGCGTGGCCTCTGCCTCCCCTCTGGGCAGCTCAAATCATTGGCTGTTTCTCTCCCCTACCCTTCCCCCCTGCATTTTAGCACTTACTCACACCGTCCTGTGGTCACAAAGGAGTTGTTTACTGGCCTCTGCTAAAATCTAGTGGCAACGGCTCTGGGGCTGCTCAGACTAGCTCCATCTTCATTTTGATGTGATTGGTGGGGGTCTGCCCAGGACTAGAACAGTGTAGGGGGGGATGTCAGAGAAGAGCTAGAGGGAAATTATTTTTCAAAGGGGGAGCCTTTGAAAATAATCATCTCAGGAAAAAAACCCACACAAAAATCTGTTCTGTTCTGCCCCCTTGTGGCTGTTGATGATATTGCGGCACCTCCCCTACGTTGCTAGGTCTCAGTGCTGAACCCCTGGCAAGGTGTGGCTTGTTGAATGCTCTGGTGCCTGGGAAGGGGGAGCTCTGGTGTTGTGCTAAGGAAGCACTGATGGCCTGAGCTGTTGCCGATGGTTAGGGAGGGGTCATTCAAATGTTATTTAATGAATAAAATAATCACTCCTCTAGCAAATGATCTCTGTGTTGATACCACTCTCCTCCCCCTCCCTCATGGCTTTGTGCAGAGGAAGCAGCGAGCCCACGGTGGCTGCCACTGCTCAGCCCCCAAAGGAAGTACCCCCAAAGGAGCTGGGGTGAAGATGCACCATCCTGTTGCCAGTGCTGGAGCTGTGGTTCTGGAAATACATGTGCCCAGAGCCTGTTGGTGGAGGCTGACCACCAGTGTGTGGGGGCGGTGCCTGGAGAAGTCTGGGTGCCAGGCTTGAGCGCTGCCCACTCGGTTCTTGTCCCAAAGGCAAACAAACAAACTGGCCTTTTGTTGGCTAAGTTGCACTTGGATCATTCCAAAGGGCTTTCTGCAGGAGCCTGTGTGGCTCAGAGAACTGAAGTGAGAGCAGGGGCCTGGCAGTCAACACTTCTGGGCTCTATTCTCAAGGGGGGCGGGGGGAGTGTGGGCTGGTGTCTCACAAAACTGGGTGACTGGGCAACAAAGTTGCAGATGAAATTCAGTGTTGCTAAATGCACACTGGAAAACATAATCCCAACTATACATACAAAATTATGGGGTCTAAATTAGCTGCTACCACTCAAGAAAGATCATAGTGTCACTGGGGATAGTTCTCTGAAAACATCTGCTCAATGGGCAGTGGCTATCACAAAAGGTAACGATGTTAACCATTTGGAAAGGGATACATTAGAAAATATAATGCCACTATAAATCCATGGTATGCCACACCTTGAATACTGTGTGCACTTCTGGTTGCCCCATCTCAAATAGGATATATGAGAAATGGAAAAGGTACAGAGGACAACCAAAATAATTAAGGGTATGGAACAGCTTCCATAGGAGGAGACATTAAAAAGACTAGGACTTCAGCTTAGAAAAGAGACCCCTAAGGGGGATATGAGAAAGGTCTATGAAATCATTAATGATGTGGAGAAAATGAATAAGGAAGTGTTATTCACCAATGAAATGAATAGGCACCATGTTTAAAACAAATCAATGGATGTACTCCTCACAGCACACAGTCACCCTGTGGAACTGGTTGAGGGCATGTTGTGAAAGCTAATGCTATAATGGGATTTTAAAAAGAATTTGATAAGCTCATAGGAGGCTAGGTCCATCGCTGGCTGTTAGGTGGTCATGGGCACAACCCCATGTTCTGGATGGCCCGAGCCTGGGCCTCTGACTGCCAGAAGCGGGGACTGGATTGATCGCTTGATAGTTGTCTCCTCCTGCTTGTTCCCTTTGAAGCAGCTGGCACCAGCCACCTTTGGAAGACAGGATATTCTGCTAGACTGTGGGGAGGGATAGCTCAGTGGTTTGAGCATTGGCCTGCTAAACTCAGGGTTGTGAATTCAATCCTAGAGGGGGCCACTTAGGGATATGGGGCAAAAATAAATAAAAATAATAATTGGGGATTGGTCCTGCCTTGAGCAGGGTCCCTTCCAATCCTGATATTCTATGGCCCATTACCCAGAATGGCCATTCTGATGGCTAGGGGAGGAGGCTGGCAGCCAGGGCTGTAGGCCTCTATTCCTCAGTTATCTCTGCAACCACTTTACTATGTTCCTAGGTGAGTAAATTCCTCCTCGGGTGCCTCAGCATCCTACTCTATACATGGGGAAACTGATGCCCTCCCCTTCCTGAAGTGGAGTGGGCAAAGCACCTGAAATCCTGTGATTGGGCTAGGAAAGGGCAAAGGCTCTTCCTTCTGTGGAGCATTTCATCTCTAGGCCACAGGTTCAAAGTGTCAAAGTTAGACTCAGGACTCACAGTTTGTCAGACCACTCTGTTTTATTAGCACAGCGCTCTGCTAATAACACCCAGATAATATGAGCACCATGCAAGACACAAACTATCTTATTTATACAGATAAAGGGTGAGAACTTAACAAGATAACAAAGGAAGCAGAATCAGATAAGTTTACTTGGGCTAGGCATGCATATCTTATTTCCTTACTATTACCCATCTTCTGTTAATGTTTCGCCATTAGCACCATTGTTTATGCCTAATGTTTCTTTTCCTGGCACCTGTATTTCAACATTTCTTATTTCTGCTTAAAGGTACATACAACATTTCTTTAATCCATTCTTATTTTTACAATATAATTCATTCTACTTTCACAATCCCTCCTTTTGGTCAAGCTCACGCCATGACCAAAATTTTACTGGGTTCCACGTATTAACCGTTCTTTATCTCTTTGTTCATCAGCAATATTCAAAATCATCATATTAGCACTCTGTTCTGGGGCAGTCACCTGAGTGGCATGCCTTACACAATTTTGGGTACAACAGGAGACTAACTGAAAACATACAAAAATTATTAGGATTCCAAACAGGATAGTCAGGGCTCCCTGAAACAACCAGTTTCCTATGCCAGAGAATACTTAGCCACTTCCATAAAGAACTTGGCTCTTCATGGGGAAGATATGTGATTTGTTCTAAGTGGCTAGCATGATCTATTACCTCATTGGTATCGTCAGGTATAAACACACAACATTGTTTTCCAATGAGAGCACAGGTCCCTCCTTTGGCCGCCAGCACTATGTACAATGCCTGACGGTTTTGGAGGCCACCTGTCGGATTGCCCCTGTTTCTTTGGCCAGGGCTCTTAAACTTTCTCCAGTTTTATTTGCCATTATTTTAACTACTTCTTTTAACCTCAGGAGCCTTTTTTTTTTTTTTGCCTGGTGTATTACTCCCCCAAGTGGGTTAAAGGAACTGCCAATAGTCTCTTCCCAGGTGTCATTACTGTTCCATATTGTGTTAAACGGACAAGGTCCTCCAGTGAGGTCTGGGGAATTGAGTGGGATAGCCAGGACAGGAACATCAGTTTGAGAGTGGGCTGGGATGTGGCTGCAGACCCAGCATTTAGAAATATTAAGGGTCTGAGCTATCCACACTTGCTGCTGGATAAAAGAATTGTCATTGTGGACTCCCCAGACCTTCAGACACCAACAGCCGAGGAACAGGCACCACCAGAGGCGCATGTTGGAGGCAGGGCCCTTCTGGTTCTGACAACCTCAACTGAGGGAACTGTAGTCACAGTTTTATGTCCACCAGGCAGCAGGCGCTAGGCTCACTACTGCTTTTTCTTGGGCCTTGCTTTAGGTCGTCGTCTGCTTCTGGCAACCCTTACGAGAACATAGATTGTAAGGTATTGCAGGCTGTTCCTCTACGTCATCTTCTGGAGTCAAAATTGACTCTGCGTGGTCCTGAGGTGATGATTGGTTCGCTGGGGGTGGTGCATTCTTACACGGCAAAGCATGTATTCATGCTGCGGATGCCAGACAGTTTAACAGCCATCTGGGTAGTAAGCAGTGCCTGATGATTCTTTGATACTTTTTAAGTCTTTTTGCTTCTTTCCTTGACTCTGGCTATAACAATGGCCTTCACACCTTATCTTTTCCTGATGCATTCATTCCTCATTCACACAAACAGATTGAGAATACAAACAGTAGTATTTTATATCGAGCAAAAAGGCATTGCAAATTAAACCTTGCTAAGTTTTACAATTAATAACCAAGACAATTTACATTGAGACCCAGGCCTTCAATGTTTCTCTAATTTACTTAACATAGACACAATAGAGAATCCTGTCTCTTACTACCTAATTCTTAAAACAAAGAGTTAGAGAGGGCCCAATTTGTAATGCATATGGGAAAACAGAATCTTATAGTCCCAGAGGGTCATTTCTTTCTGCTATTCAAAAAGGGTGGCTGGCAGGATGAAATCAAATTATACATTATAAAGTCCAGCTCCTACATATCCCCCTTTTGACACTAAGATTATCAATCACCAGTGTCACTTCTTATGTAGTAAAATACTGGGAGGTGATTTGGGCCTGTGGGCTCTTGCTTTGCATACATTTGTTTTATCCACCAGCATATTTTAAACGTTTCAATTAAACACATACAATTTAAAACCAAAAACAATTAGGGGTAGTAACATTAGTATGCCAGTAGTTGTGGGAGACCATCCAGATAATATGAATGGTTCTGTTTCCCACATTGTTTTGTTTGTTTGTTTTTAGGAACTATGTTACCTTTTTACCTTTTTAAACAGATAATTGGTAACTGTTTGCCATTCAATGCCAAGACTGATAGAGAACTCAGCTAAATCAGTGCTTACAGTAAGCTGAGACTTTTTGGTTGTGGCAAATAGTAAATGTGATTATTGGTAAACACAGTACTTACATTACATGTACATTTGTCTACTGGTGGGTTGCTAACACTTTTATCCTTTTAAAACACTTCTTTCCAAGAATTAACACACACATTGCCCGTTATACAATACTTTGGTCTAATTATTAATTTTATCCCACATATAGGATCCTAGTGAGATGTCTTTACTACAGGGCTTTGGAGCAACAGGCATGGATAAGCATACCCACTTTTGAGGAGTCCACTTGGTACAACCTCTAGCGTCCAATAGTTTCCCTTCCTCCCCAGCCCACTGGCTTGAGGTTTGAGGTAGCCAGAAGGATCCCAGGTGCAATCTGTGGAGTGGGCTAACTTTCCATATCTTTGCTTCCAGAGCCTGTTGGTGTGCAATTTTAACAACAATTTCTTCACTTAACAAATTTTGTCTTACCGTACTGGAGACATACTGCATCCAGTTATATTGATAGGTATTAAACAATTATCTTTTTCTTTGCTTTAACATATGTATTAAAACCTTAATATTCTCTGATATTACCCAAAACATCTTATGTTCTAAATATCTGCATTTTAGTACATTCCATAGCTATTGCAGTATGTTTTTTTTTTTAACTTTTATTTGTTTTTGTAATAGGTTGTTCTGTAGCTGGTATTAGCTTTTTCTGATTTTCTGAAAGACAAAAATAACATTTTTCTACCCCTTTCAGGGTGGCATTGATTGTTGCTTAAAAGATTCCTTTCTTTTACAAATACCCTTGCTGATTGCAGGCAAAACAGAGGAATTACCCCCATATTTTCCTCTGTGTGTGGTTTTTTTTTGTTTTGTTTTTTTTATAGGCAGGCCAGGTTGTAATGGCTTCTACTTTTTAAGGGTTATGGGGAAATTATTCCACTGTTTAGTTATTAAATTCATGAGATGGTGTACCTCAAGTTTTTCTTCTTATATAGCAGACCAAGTTTGTAATGTTTTTCCTGCTGTGTTAAGCTTTAAGTTTATTCACAGGTAATAGCTGAGAAGCATCATTACCATATTACCTTCAAGGATTTTTCCAAAAATCATACACACTATACGTTGTTACAGGGGTACTTACTAACATTAAATTTATTTCAATGTTTAATATTAACAATAACATTTAGCATCAAATCTCTTAAAGGGATCTTGTTATACCATGTATTTTATTTAGGCAATTTCTTTTCTGCTGGCAGTTTTCACCTTCCTTTATCAGTTAGGTAATTTGCTTCAACACAGGCTTGGCTTTTGGATTCAAAGCCATCAGCAGAGCTCAGAGACTCTGTCTTAAAAGGGACAATCAACTTCCACCAGAGTTTTGATTTCTTTCCACTTTCAACTCCTGCTTACAAAACACACACAGATCTGAAAAAGAAAACAGTCTATTGCGGCTCTTTTTGGAGCCCTAATAGGATTTTAATTCAGTAGCATATTTCATTTGTATTTCTTTTACCCCTTTTTACAATATACACTGCACATGTCCTAGGGAAAAAGCACATTCCTTCTATACTACAACTTTTTTTTTTTTAAACATTAGCCATATCAATTTTTACATACAATGTAACTGTTTCTTTTTTCTTACAGAGTTTTCATGTACCCTTATCAAAAGTGACAGTCTGATTACACAGAGCCATTTTAAGGCTCAGTATTTTTAACATTGCTTCTTTTTGTTTTATGCACCTCACCTCTGCTGTTGCTTCAGAGGGGCACTGTTCACTACAGCTCTTATCTGCTATTGTTACACAAAAAAAACCCCAACAACAACCAACAAGACTCCAGAATCTCTCCCTATTCTCCTGATTTTGACTGCCCTATTGCAGCCATGACTTGGTTTTTATTAAAAAAAACATTTTAAATTTTATAAAGAATC
The DNA here is from genome assembly GCF_016161935.1 of Mauremys reevesii. Classification (NCBI taxonomy): domain Eukaryota; kingdom Metazoa; phylum Chordata; order Testudines; family Geoemydidae; genus Mauremys; species Mauremys reevesii. The sequence goes on from NC_052625.1 coordinate 63,805,780, forward strand.
AAATTACCCCTTAAGGGTTAAATGCTAAATCCCAAAGCCAAACACTGATTACCTGTGTCTTGCAAAAAGGTCTGTCAGTTTTGCAACTTTGAATTAAGAGTCAAATGAATTTTTAGTGGCATTAAAAACAAAAACAAAACCAATTTATCTTACACCCACAAAACAGGAGTTTTACAAACCAGATGTGCTGGTTTAGATTCTTAGAACTTCACATATTTTCACAGACAAATAGATACATACACATTTTCTTTTCCTTTACACTGCTTTGTTTTTACATAGCTCTATATATATTTGGATTATTTACAGGCATTCTTTTGGAAAAGGGCCCATTTTCCCTTCAGAATGGCTGCAAAGAAACCAAGAATTCTCTCTCCTTAACATGGTCCTTTTTAACATTTTCACAAAGTTTAAAAGACGGTTACTCACCTGTAGTAACTGTTGTTCTTGGAGATGTGTTGCTCCTATCCATTCCAATGTAGGTGTGCGCGCCGTGCGTGCACGGCTCTCCGGAACGTTTTTACCCTAGCAACTCCGGCGGGCCGGCTGGCGCCCCCTGGAGTGGCGCCTCCATGGCGCCTGTTATATACCCCAGCCGGCCCGTCCGCTCCTCAGTTCCTTCTTGCCGGCTACTCCGACAGTGGGGAAGGAGGGCGGGTCTGGAATGGATAGGAGCAACACATCTCGAAGAACAACAGTTACTACAGGTGAGTAACCGTCTTTTCTTCTTCGAGTGATTGCTCCTATGCATTCCAATGTAGGTGACTCCCAAGCCTTACCTAGGCGGTGGGGTCGGAGTGAGACGTGGCCGAGTGTAGGACCGCTGAGCCAAAGGCTGCATCGTCTCGAGACTGTTGCACCAACGCGTAGTGGGCAGCGAAGGTGTGTACCGAAGACCAGGTGGCCGCCCGACAGATGTCCTGGATGGGGACATGGGCCAGGAAGGCGGCCGAAGAAGCGTGCGCTCTGGTCGAATGAGCGGTGAGGCGGCAAGGGGGGACGCGAGCAAGCTCGTAGCACGTTCGTATACATGACGTCACCCAGGATGAAATCCGCTGCGAGGATACCGGCTCGCCTTTCATGCGGTCGGCGATCGCCACAAACAGCTGGGTCGAACGCCGGAAGGCCTTCGTCCGGTCGATGTAGAAAGCGAGGGCCCTGCGGACGTCCAGGGTGTGGAGCTGCTGCTCACGAGGTGAGGCGTGCGGCTTCGGGAAGAAGACCGGGAGAAAGATCTCCTGGTTGAGGTGGAAGGCCGACACCACCTTGGGGAGGAAGGCCGGGTGCGGTCGAAGCTGTACCTTATCCGCATGGAAGACGGTATACGGGGGCCCGGCCGTCAGGGCGCGGAGTTCCGAGACTCGCCTGGCGGATGTAATTGCCACGAGGAAGGCCGTCTTCCAGGTGAGATAAAGCAGAGAGCACGTGGCCAGGGGCTCGAAGGGCGGTCCCATCATCTGGGCCAGAACTAGGTTCAAATCCCAGGTCGGGGCAGGAGGACGTACCGGCGGGTACAGACGGTCTAGACCTTTAAGGAAGCGGGCAACCATCGGGTGAGAGAAGACAGACCGACCTTCGATGGCGGGCCGAAAGGCCGACAGAGCCGCCAGGTGCACCTTCAGGGAAGAGATCGCAAGACCTTGACCTTTCAGGTACCAGAGGTAGTCGAGGATGGTCGAGATGGGAACCAAGAATGGATTAAGACCTCGTTGGTCGCACCAGAGCGCGAAGCGCTTCCACTTTGCGAGGTAGGTAGAGCGCGTCGAAGGCTTTCTACTTTCGAGCAGGACTTGTTGCACCGCCGACGAACAACCCCTCTCTGCGTCGGTCAACCACTCAGGAACCAAGCTGTAAGATGCAGCGACTGCAGGTTCGGGTGACAAAGCCTGCCGAGGTCCTGAGTGATGAGGTCCGGCCATAACGGAAGGGGAATGGGATCCCGAACAGACAGCTCGAGCAGCAGGGTGTACCAGTGCTGTCTCGGCCAGGCCGGAGCGCCGAGTATTACACGGGCCCTGTCCCTCCGAAGCTTGAGTAACACTCGGTGCACGAGTGGAAACGGGGGAAACGCGTAGAGGAGGGGACCCGTCCACGTCAGGAGGAAGGCGTCTGAAAGGGAGCCCGGAGCTCGACCTTGGTACGAGCAGAACTTGGTGCACTTCCTGTTGACCCTGGAGGTGAACAGGTCTATCTGGGGAAACCCCCACCTCTGGAAGAGTGAATAAGCCACATCCGGGCGAAGGGACCACTCGTGGGAGGCGAATGACCTGCTGAGGTGGTCTGCCAGCGTGTTCTGCACCCCCGGCAGAAAAAACGCTTCGAGGCGAATCGAGTGGGTCACGCAAAGGTCCCAGAGGAGCATCGCTTCCCTGCAGAGCGGGGAGGATCGGGCTCCGCCCTGCTTGTTTACGTAAAACATTGCTGTAGTGTTGTCCGTGTACACCGCTACAGAGCGGTCCTGCAGGTGGTCCCGAAAGGCGAGACATGCCAAGCGGATCGCTCTCAACTCTCGGACGTTGATGTGGAGGGAGAGCTCCTGAGCCGACCAGAGACCCTGGGTGTGCAGGTCGCCTATGTGAGCACCCCAGCCGAGTGCCGAGGCGTCTGTGGTCAGTGTGACCGACGGGCGAGGAGGGCGGAACGGGACCCCTGCGCAGACAACCTCCGGATCCAGCCACCAGGTGAGCGACTGGAGAGTGGGCTTCGTAACCGTAACCACCATGTCTATGCTGTCGCGGTGGGGTCGGTACACCGATGCCAGCCACATTTGGAACGGGCGAAGTCGCAGCCTTGCGTGCGTGGTCACAAACGTGACCCAATAGGCGCAGGCAGGATCGCACCGTCGTTGTAGGGAAGGCCTGCAGTGCCCGTATGAGCGAGACCATCGTCTCGTGCCGAGGACGAGGGAGGCAGGCTCTGGCTAAATTGGAGTCGAGCACCGCTCCTATGAACTCCACCCTTTGTGCTGGAGTTAGGCTGGACTTCTCGGTATTGATTAGGAGGCCTAGTGAACGGAACAGATCCCGAGTTTCGGTCACCTGAGCTGTTACCAGTTCTTGGGAACGACCACGAATCAGCCAGTCGTCGAGATACGGGTACACATGTATCCGACGACGGCGGAGGGCCGCGGCTACGACTGCCATACACTTGGTGAACACCCTTGGTGCGGTGGAGAGGCTGAAGGGCAGTACCGCAAACTGGTAGTGAGCATCGTTGACTACGAAGCGCAGGTAGCGTCTGTGGGGGGGGTAAATTGCCACATGAAAGTATGCATCCTTCATGTCGAGGGCGGCAAACCAGTCTCCCGGATCCAAGGAAGGAATGATGGTCCCCAGGGTCACCATACGAAATCTGAGCTTGCACAGATGCCTATTGAGCTCCCGGAGGTCCAAGATGGGACGAAGACCTCCTTTCGCCTTGGGGATGAGAAAGTATCTGGAATAGAATCCCCTGCCCCGCCTGCTGCGAGGCACCTCCTCTATAGCACCCACGCTCAACAGAGTCTGGACCTCTTGTAGGAGGACTTGCTCGTGAGAGGGGTCCCTGAAGAGGGACGGGGAAGGAGGGTGGGAGGGAGGGGGCGAAACAAACTGCAGGCGGTAGCCGTGCTGGATGGTGTTGAGGACCCAGCTGTCGGAGGTTATAGAGCACCACGCCTGGAGGAAGCGGGAAAGGCGATTCGAAAATAATAGGGATGGATCCTGGGGGGAGAGTGGCGGGCCGTCCTCGGGCGTCCCGTCAAAAGGCCGGTTTCGGGCCCTGAGGGGCCTTGGAGGGGCCCTGGGTCTGGTTACGCCTACCCCCCGACGGCCTGCGGCGGTAGGGGGCCGTCCGGCGATTATTAAATGGCCTAGACCTGGCCTGGGTGAAGGGCCGGTAGGGCTGCTGCCGGAAAGGCCGTCTCTGGGTGGCCGGCGTGTGCATACCGAGAGTCCGGATAGCAATCCTCCCGTCCTTCAGGGTCTGAATTCTCGAGTCCGTTTTTTCTGAGAATAGACCCTGTGCATCGAACGGGAGGTCCTGGAGGGTATATTGCACCTCCGGCGGCAAGGTGGAGGATTGCAGCCAGGCAATGCGCCGCATGGTTATTCCAGACGCCATAGTCCTGGCTCCTGAGTCAGCGGAGTCCAAGGCTGCCCGAATTAGGGTCCTGGAGGCCGTCCTGCCCTCGTCCAGGAGCGCCGAGAATTCCCGGCGGGAGTCTTGCGGGGTCAGCTCCGAAAATTTTCCTAGGCACCCTAAGATGTTGTAAGTGTACCTGGACAGGAGCGCCATCTGGTTCGCTATGCGAAGCTGAAGGCCACCCGCTGAATAAATTTTTCGCCCCAGTAGGTCCATGCGCCGCGACTCCTTTGACTTTGTCGCCGCGGCCGGCTGTCCATGTCTCTCCCGGTCATTTACCGATTGGACCACTAGAGAGTCCGGGGTGGGGTGTACATAAAAGTACTCATAGCCCTTAGGCGGGACAGAGTATTTTCTCTCCACCCCTTGAGCCGTGGGGGGGACTGAGGAGGGTGACTGCCAGATTGTGGTATTGTTCCGCTGAATAGTGCGGATAAAGGGTAATGCCACTCGCACTGGAGCGTCCGAACCCACAACATCCGTTATAGGGTCATCGTCCTCCGTGACCTCCTCAACAGGCAGGTTCATGGCCTTTGCCACCCGGCGGAGAAGGTCCTGATGCACCTTCAGGTCAATAGGCGGGGGTTCAGATGTTGATGCCCCCGCCACCGCCTCGTCAGGTGAGGAGGACGAGGAGTGGCCCGGCAGCACCTCCTCGGATGTCTGGTCCGCCCCTGGGCGGTCAGGCGCCACGGACTCCGGCCCCGGTGCCGGGCCTGGTGGCGAGACAGCCTGTTCCTGTGGGGACGGAGGGGGCCTGCTAACCGTGGCCTCCGGCACTGAGCGTCCCGTAGGCGCTTGTCTCGTCGGCAGGGGAGGCCCTTGCTCGTGATGGGCCCAGGGAACCCAATATCCCCAGTGTTGGGGTCCAAAGTCCCGTCCCTGAGACGCTGCCCTGAAATCCACTGCGCTGCCCTCAGGGGAAGCGATGGAGGGTTCACGCGAGGGCCAGGGAGGAGCTGAGGCGGTTCCCGAATGCCCAGCCGAAACCTGCGTCAGGTGTCTAGCAGGCGTTGAAGGTCGGTGGCGGTCATCACGTGACCTAACCGGAGAGCGGGACCTGCGTTCAGCGCGGTACCGGCAGCCGGATCGACGGCGCCGGGGGCTCGACCGGCGGTGCCGGGAGCTCGACTGGCGGTGCCGGGAGCTCGACCTCGACGGCGATCGGCGGCGTCTGGAGCGGCTCCGAGAGTCTCGGTGCCGAACACGGTCACTGGAGCCGGACGTCTTGCGGTGCCGGTGACTCGGCGACCGGGACCGTTGCCGGGAGTACGACCGGTGCCGCGAATGCGAGCGGCGCCGGGACTGCGACCGGTACCGAGATGGGGAGCGGCGTCGCAATGTAGATCGACCTCTGGATCGGGACCGCCTCCGAGAGTAGGACCGGGATCGAGACCGAATCCTAGAGCGTCCGTCTTACTTGGCAGGGGAAGGAGGCCGCATCAACATCGGTTTTCCCACTGACTTGAGTGCCTGCACCGGCGATGCTGGGGGCCGGGGGCTTGGAGCTTCCGCGAGCTCGATTAGCTCCCTCGCCGTCGCAAACGCCTCCGGCGGGTACCGGGGAGCTGGGTGGTACCGGACTCGATGGCCCTTGCGGCGCCAGAGTCAATGGCACCGTGCACTGTCTGTGCACTGCCTCAGCCTGTACCGCTTGTGTCGGAGGCGGCTGGGCTAGCGGTCTCTGCGGATGTTTGGAAGAGACCGCCTTCGGCACCTTGTGCTTCCTTCCTGGGGAGAGGGAGCGGTGCCGGGACTTCGGTGCCGGGTTTCGAGGAGCCTCGGCACCGGAGCGGCTCGGTGCTGCCGGTGCACTGCTCGCCGAGGAGGGCTTCGGCGCCGGTGGAGTTGGCGCCGGAGGCTGGAGCGAAGCCTCCATCAGCAACGGTTTAAGGCGCAAGTCCCGCTCCTTTCTCGTCCGGGGTTTGAAGGCCACGCAGATCGGGCACTTGTCCGTTCTATGAGCCTCCCCAAGGCAGCGAAGGCACGAGTTGTGCGGGTCACTCACCGGCATGTGCCGCTGGCAAGCCGCACAGGGCTTGAATCCCGGTGCCCCGGGCATAAGCCCGCACCGGGCGCGGAAGAAGAGGGGCTAACCCCTCTAATTCCGTATTTACACTATTTAACTATAAAAACTATAAAAACTATACAACTATCAAACTAACTAACGAACTATATACAATAATAAATGGAGAAACGCTAGGGCTGTGGAGGTAAGGGAGCACTCCACTGTTCCAACTGGCCGTCACGGGCGGTAAGAAGGAACTGAGGAGCGGACGGGCCGGCTGGGGTATATAACAGGCGCCATGGAGGCTCCACTCCAGGGGGCGCCAGCCGGCCCGCCGGAGTTGCTAGGGTAAAAACGTTCCGGAGAGCCGTGCACGCGCGGCGCGCACACTTACATTGGAATGCATAGGAGCAATCACTTGAAGAAGAACTGCTTAATTCTCTCCAGCCTTTGTAGAGTTAACTTTTCACGCTCTTTCCTTAAATCACTCGTTTATCTCCCAAAATAACACCTTTATCACCTCAGATTTCACCATTTTAAATATTGTTCCAGGGGTTCATGCCTGCACTTACTGCTTTTCTTACTCCTGACACTATGCCCTTAGGGCTTCCAACCTGTTTTTCAGTTTCTTTATCTGTTGCTTGCCTGCTTTTCTGGGCCTGATCCTGCTTTTTTTTTTTTCTTTTCCCCCAATGAACCGTTTGTGAGTGATATTGTGGTCACTTCACAATTTTGAAATAAATGTTCAAGGAAAGGGACCAGGAAGGGTGGGGGCTAGTTGAGGAGCCCACCTTCTTTGCTGAATTGGTAGTGGAACACTAAAGAATCAGTTTTTGAGGCAGACAACAAAGGGGAACAAAACAAGGGGCTTTTTGTCCTTTTTACTATGAGATGGGAGTATTAAGGGGGTTGGATCGATCCAGGGTGGGTTTTTGAGAACGGGGTAAAGGGGAGCGCTCGGTCTGGTGGTGGGAGAGGAGGCTTTTAATAAAGCTTTCAACTTATTATTTGAATATTTGAGAGAGGCGAGTTTTTTATTTTGTCCAGCTATGATTTGCCTCTTCCCACCACTGAATGAAACAATTAACCTCTTCTTTAGCCAATTTAGTTTTAGGTTGGCCGAGTTTGTCCTTTAAGACGTCCACTCGGTCTTGTTCCAAGATTTTAACAGTGGCCACTGAGTTTTGGGATCCCCCTGAGTTAGCCTAGACCATTTTTCCAGAAATTTACAGGAGTCCAGACCCTTCTTACAGGAGTCTGGACCCATCCTAAATACAATACATGAGCCGGCATTCCTTTTAGGGAACTGTCCCGACTTAGACGTCTGGTTACCCATACAGGAGGACTTCACACACCAATCGCACAAGAAGGAAATTTGGGTTCGTCAGAGCAATGCCCAGTGCAACAAACAAAAGGAGCCCACAGGCTACTGCCTCAATTGCCCTTGCTTTCACACCCAGGGTTTTACCCAAAGTGTGGTGCGGCTGCAATTGTGCAGATTCCACTCACTCAGACCGCAGGGACAGGAACCCCTTGGTCGGCCGATCCCCGGACGGAGATGGCACCCAGACTCAAACACTCCACAGTTAGACAGATAGACACAGAGACAGGACAGTCCTCAGTCCAGACAAAACACAGAAATAATTACCTGACCAGATTCCTGATGTCAGATCCTGGGATCCCTACCAGAACAGAGTGGGAACCAACAGGTTCAATGGCGTAGACTTCACTGTGGTCGTGCACCTTTCTGTTCTGGTGGAGGACCGCTCGGGCCAAATGCCCAGGTGCCGGCTGCCACGGTCGTCCTACAAAAACAGTCAGGAATCACACAGCCCTAGTGAAGACGGTTGCCATCTCGGTGGAACCTCCAAATTGTCAAAGTTAGACTCAGGACTCACAGTTTGTCAGACCACTCTGTTTTATTAGCACAGCGCTCTGCTAATAACACCCAGATAATATGAGCACCATGCAAGACACAAACTATCTTATTTATACAGATAAAGGGTGAGAACTTAACAAGATAACAAAGGAAGCAGAATCAGATAAGTTTACCTGGGCTAGGCATGCATATCTTATTTCCTTACTAACTATTACCCATCTTCTGTTAATGTTTTGCCATTAGCACCATTGTTTATGCCTAATGTTTCTTTTCCTGGCACCTGTATTTCAACATTTCTTATTTCTGCTTAAAGGTACATACAACATTTCTTTAATCCATTCTTATTTTTACAATATAATTCATTCTACTTTCACAAAAGCCAGAGTGGGATCTGGTGCTGCTTTGGTGGCCTATGTGAAATTAGTTTGGGAAGGGCAAGGAGGGTCCTATTCCCTGAGGTTCCCATCCCCAGAGGCACTGATTGGCTCCCAGTTTGTCAGCAGTGAGGCCAGGAACTGAGTGGCCCATAAAGGCTGATCTCCCCTCTTTCCCATTCTCTTTCGTGGGTAGGTGACACCAAGCTGCATTGGCTACAGCAATGTGTGGATGCAGGACTCTGTGCCCTGGGAGGAGAAGGGAGAAAGTGCTGGTTACAACCTCCTGGAAGCCCAGCTTTGTCTCCTAACAGACTGGGACTGCCCTTCAGGGAGCATTCCCAGTGGGCTGTGGAGGGAGCCAAGTGCCTCTCTAACGCAAATCCACATCAGTGTGTGACCTTACCCCAACTGAGCTCTGTTGGCCCTGAGCCACTGCCCCAGGCTGCTGGGCCAAGGTTGGGCACAAGCTATGCTGTTCCCAGGGTGGGGTTCCATGTGCCTGCTGGGGCAGCCCCGGCTCAAGGAAGAGGGAGACAGCATTGCCTACAGCCCATCTCTCTGGCAAAAGGTGTGTGACTGAATTGAGGTGCTCCCTGCCCCAGGCATGATTCCTCATTGCAAGAGAGCCCAGGTCTGCCTCCTCCTAGAGCCACAGTGAGCACTTTTCAGAGTAGCAGCCGTGTTAGTCTGTATCCGCAAAAAGAACAGGAGTACGTGCGGCACCTTAGAGACTAACAAATTTATTTCAGCATAAGCTTTCGTGGGCTACAGCTCACTTCTTCGGATGCATAGAATGGAACACACAGACGGGATATATTTATACATACAGAGAACATGAAAAGGTGGAAGTACGCATACCAACTGTAAGAGGCCAATCAATTGAGATGAGCTATCATCAGCAGGAGAAAAATAGATATTTCCCCATGTTAAGTTCTCCTCACACCTTGTATGGGTCATCTCGATTATCACTTCAAAGGTTTTTTTTCTCCTGCTGATGATAGCTCATCTCAATTGATTGGCCTCTTACAGTTGGTATGCGTACTTCCACCTTTTCATGTTCTCTGTATGTATAAATATATCCCGTCTGTGTGTTCCATTCTATGCATCCGAAGAAGTGAGCTGTAGCCCACGAAAGCTTATGCTGAAATAAATTTGTTAAGTCTCTAAGGTGCCGCACGTACTCCTGTTCTTTTTACAGTGAGCACTGAATCCCACTGCAGGCTGGTGCAGGAGGCACTGTACTGAATTTTACCCCCATGTTCCGGTCATATCTCAGTACTTCCTGGAGGCAGTCTCTGCCCCTGAGGGGATCGCTCTGGCTGCAAGGGTGCTACAGCTAGTGAATGGGGGTGACAGGCAGTCTTTTGGCCTGACTGTGGCTGCTTCTGACTCATGAGCTCGTTGGCGCTGGCAAGCCCTAAGCAGCTCGTGCTAGGGGCCTGAAGGAGCCACTCCTCCCAGGGCTGTTCCTGCTCCTGAAGCCTGCACCCAGAGGGAGACACCAGCAACTGTGTAAGTTGTGTTATGCAGTGACAGATTAACGCATGGGACCATGTGGCCTGTGCCCGGGGCCCTGGCCAATGGGGGTCCCTGGGTGTGGAGGGCCCAAATATTGTGTCCAGGGCCCCAATAAAATTAAATCTGCTTCTACTCAGCACCCTGATACCTCACTTTGCTCCCCCCCCACTGATCATGCCCTCAAAGTCCCCCCACAGCCCCCTAATGCCCTGCTCTCCCCCCCCCCCCCCGCACAGCCCTGTGCTGCTCCACTCTGCCCCCAACCCCCAGTCCCCTGCTGCTCCACTCTGCCCCGCAGATGGCCCTCCCCGCGCCCGCCCCGCTGTTTCCCCTGCCCTCGGGGCCCCTCCCGGCCGCCGGGCGGCGCTGTGGGGAGCGGCGCGGCTGCGCTCTCGGCCGAGCTGCGCGGTTCCCGTCTCTGCCGCCGCCGGCGCCGCACGCCGAACTGGACGGAGCCGCCGCGGGGAGCTCATGGGCGCGCGGGGCGGCCGCGGAGCCGCGCGCACCGGCCCGGCCGGCCGCACGGGCCGCAGGTGGGGGCTCCGGGGGAGCGTGGATCCCGCCGGCCGCAGCGCTGGCTCCGTGCCCGGGGCCCTGTTGGGGAGCGGCGGCCCCGGCAGGAGCCCCCCCCTTGCAGAGCCGGGCTGGGGGGCAGCCGCCGCCTGCAGCGGGGCTCAGCCGGGCTCTAGCCCGGGGTCGGGGGCCGGCTCCCCGGGGAGTGCCCCGATCGGCTGCTGTGGGAGGCGGGATGGAGCCGGGACCGGGCTGTGCGGCTCCAGGGTGCTGGGCAGACCCAGGCCCCTCCCGGAGCGGGGCGATCAGCCCGAATCTGCCCCGCTGGGGTCCCGGCTGTCCGCCTCCCAGCACGTCCCGGCAGGGGAGGGAGCGGGACCGGGACCCGAGCGCTGCGTCCTGCCCCGGGCACAGATAGGTGGTTGGGAAGCTGCCTGAGGCAGGGCTGGCACTTGCCTGGAGTAACCGGTGAATAGATTAGCCCATGGGGGCCCTTTCCCTGAGCCACGTCTTGGCCAACCCTGAATTGGGGAAGTGGGCAGCACGGACTTGCTTGTGGTGACATCTCCGTTTGTGGCCGTGGTGGGAACAGCGCAGGGCATCTGCCTCTGGCCGGCAGGGTCCTTGTGGCTGCGTGTGCCGAGGATGAGACCTTTATTAGAAACAATCCCTAAGGAGGGCCCTGGCTTTGGGGTAGAGCCCCCCGAGGCAGGTGGCATTGAGCCAGTGAAGAGGTTTCTCACTGGAAGTTGTCTATGGTCACTCTGGGGTGTGTGGTGTAGGTACTGTGCTTTCTAAGGGTGCTTGGTGTCTGCAGGGTCTGGGTCTCACAGGGCAAATTGGCCAATGGCACCCGTATGCTGGATCAGTGATTCTCAGCCAGGGGTCTGGGCCCCCTTGGGAGGCTGCAAGCAGGTTTCAGGGAGTCCGCTAAGCATGGCCAGTATTAGACTTGCTGGAACCCACAGCAGAAAGCCAAAGCCCCCCTGTGCAGGACTGCAGCCCGGGGCCCCAAGCCGCACCACCCGGGGCTAAAGCCGAAGCCTGAGCAACTTAGCTTCGCGATGCCCCCTGCTTGCTATCCCCTAATGCTGGTCTTGGCTTTTATATGCAGAAAACCAGTTGTTGTGGCACAGGTGAGCCGTGGAGTTTGTAGAGCATGTTGGGGGGCCTCAGAAAGGAAAAGGTTGAGAACCCGTGTGCTGGAGGAAGGAGTAATTCAAGGGATCCCCCTGAGAATGGCTCCTCTGGTGGTATGTGACACCTAGATCAGGACTGGCTGGAGCTAGATTTCCCTGGGCTCAGCCATCAGTCAGACCTTAGTCTCCAAGCTTTTCCCTCCTCCTAGGGTGTTTTCCAGGGTCCCCATGGCCTGGCTAGGACTCTCCCAGGCCTGATCACTGCAGAGGGACAGCTCTTTTCAAAAGAGCTCAGCATGCTCATTTGTGGCCAGATGGTCAAGTGCTCAGCTTCCACTGAGGCACCAGAGTCAGGAGCATATTTTCTGTAGCACTCCATTCCCACTGTGATGCTTATGGCCTGATTTTCTATAAGGCACTGAGCTCTTTTGGAAAATCTGGCCCTAATAGACAAATCAAAAAGACAGAATGCTGGTAACTTGCCACTACCTGTTAGTTCAGGAGTGGGGGAGCCTACCCCCCCCACCAAAAAAAACCCTTTGAAGCAAGAAATCTTCCCCCCAGATCAGAGTGCCCCCTCACAGGCCAGAGAAACCCAAGGCCTCCTGGAGCCAGGCCCTTCCCTTGTTGACTGAGTGATGTTCACACCCTTTGTTCCACCACTGCAGGAGTGTCCTGCTGGTAATACTCTGCACAGGGAGCTAGATAAGGTCTGCCAAGTTCACCGTGCCCTGAAGGCTGCTGAGGGAGAGACTTGTTGCAGCCCATGCATCCCCCTCACTCCAGGCTCCATGCTGCTGTCAGATCAGGCACTGTCAAGGTCAGTCTGCTGTAGGAATCCAGGGGCTATGGCTCGTCCGTTGGGTGGGATGGGAACTCCCACTGGGTGCGGATGAACGTAGCCAGTCATGTGATCTCCCACTCCCCAAAGAATTGAAGAAAAGTCGCTGCAATGGTACTGACATCTGGTTTGGCCTCTTTAAATAGGCACCAGCAGCTGTGTCAGGCATGGGGTGGTCAGGAGTGAGGGGCATGGGTGGAGCTGCATGCGGGGAGCCCAGCATGGGGATAGCAGGAGACTGTGGGTCAGGATTATGGGGCACTGGCTGAGCTGAGGGTGGGGGGAACCCAGGGCTGGAGCAGCAGGATGGGGACTGCAGGTTGTGACCGTTGAGCAGCAGAGCTGTGTGAGGAGCCCGTGGGGCAGGGGGATTTGTTTGTTCTAAGAGTTCCTCTCTCCCCTTCCCTGTGGTCTTAGAGTTGAGCTAGGTTAGGTGGGTTTTACTCTGCACAGAGGGGAGGGGTCTTTCCCGACTCCTAGTCCAGGGCCCAAGCGCTGTGGTGCCTGAAAGGCTAAGTTAGAAACTCCAGGGGAAGGGGAGGGTCAGGGGCTCTGTCCCGCCCTGGCTCTGGGATTGTGCGTCAGAAAGCTGCCCCTTCTCTGGGAAGGGGAACAGTAGCTGAGTTTGTCCTCCCAGTTTCCTGGCCGCTCTGTGGGCCTGAGCCTATGAAAGCTCCTTTCATGCCTGGTGAGTGCTGCCGAGCTCTGGCTCTGTGGTGCTACCTGTAACACTAGCCACCCTGTTGGAGAGGGGAGGGACCTGGTGCATGGAACTGTCTGGCGGGGCCTGCTAGCTGCAGGGATAGAGCGAGCCATTGTCCGGCTGCACCCTCCCCTTCGCTGTGGGCCTGGGAGACCAGAGCTATTACTCCTCCCACAGGGGCTTGGATGGGGCCAGGGACGTACCAGCAGACACCACCCAACAACCAAACCATTTATCACTCACCCTCTCTGAAATCTCCCCAGCCCTAGGGATTATCAGTGGTAGAGGTTGGCCTTAGCTCTCTCCCCAGCTGACCCTGCCTGCTATCCTCAGCACAGGTGCTGGTCCAAGTATCAGGTGGGAGGGATATACCCTGTCTGCTAGCCCTGACTCCACTCCTGCAGTTTAAATCTGACCTCAGTGAAGCAGGAGGCACTTCTGCTGGCCCCACGGCCACTGTGATCAGTGAGGATTTAATTCTGAATGAGGACAATTCAGACAAATCAGGTGGGGGGTGTATGTAGTTTCACCCCAGATGCCTACGGTTGGGCCCAGGGGTTAACGTTCAAGAACCTCGTGTGTGTGTGTGTCCCTTGCTGCAGGAGATGCTAATGAGGGGAGCAGAGGTGGGATTTCTGTGGGATGATGCTAAGTCAGTGATGCCCTCAATGTTGCTAGCAAGACCCCAGCTTGCACAGAAATGTCCTTGGGCCCCTCTTCCTTAGGGACCCCAGGGTTATCGAACTGTTTCCCTGCCATGTCAGCACCCAGCTGTTGCAGCATGTGCTAATGCATGTGAACCAGGCAGCCCCAGAGAGGAGCAGCAGTTTGAACTTCTCTCTGGGCTGAGAGTTTCTGTATTGTTAGTCACACGAGGGAGGGAATTTTCTGCGCAAATTGTGGTGTCTCTCTTGACAAGGTCCTTAGAGTTTGGGTGTCCCTTTCCCAAGGCTGTTTGGGGAAGGGAAATGCCCCCCAGGTCTTTCCCTGAGAAGGAAGGGAGGGTTGTAGGTGGTGGGATGTCAAAGGCAACTTTCTTTCCTGTCTTTAAGGCCCTGTTACTGATATAGACTGTAGGCTGCTATGGGTTAAATTTATATCCATGATCCTCATAGCCCTGATACTGCAGGTTCCTCAATGGAAGCTCCCTAGAGGACCCATCAATGCACCTTTGTTATAATGAACACTTTACCCTTCTCTGGCCCCTTCCATGAGAGGACCCTGCAGCACTTGAGACATTAATTCAGCCTCGCACCCCCATGGGAGGCTACTTTCATCATCCCTGTTTTACAACCAGGGAAACTGAGGCATGAGCCGGGGAAGGGACTTGCCCAAGGCCACGGATTAAATTAGTAGTTCAAGTTGACAGGAATAGAAGCCAGGGGTCCTGACCCCCCTATGCCCTGATCTAACTTAGTAGGCAGCTCTGGCCCAGTCTAACTGCTGTGGGCAGGTGTGTGTATAGGAAGTCATCATTTTGGGGATGCAGTGACCCCAGTATCCGCTGACCCAGATCTCCACCTTGTATGCAGGCCTTGTTCCTGTTCTTGTAATGTAACACTGTCCCAGGATATGAGTTGGAGGTGAGGGTGATACTGGGCCTATCCCATGTGGGGGAGAACCCCAGTTAGTCCCTGTGGACCCCTACTGTGTTAATGGTGGCAGATTGGTGGCTAAGCCGATGTGGTGTGAATGCTGGATACTTCCAAGGGGGGTGGTATTAAAATCCCCACCCCATATGCCTATGGGAAAGTTCCTGAGCCCAGATGCTCTCTCTGCTGTTGAGGATGAGCCTTGGAGATTGGAGAGCCTCTCAGCTCTAGTGAATGGCCTTGTATGTTCTAAGCTCTGTGTGTCCGGTCATCACCTTCCCCACCTCCCCCTGCTGCAGCAGGATGTGCGAGGGGGAGCTCCCAGCTGGGCCCTCCCCTGAGCCACAGCTGTGGTTGTTTTACAGGAAAGTGCTGAAACAGGAGCTGCAGGGCGGGAGCTGCTGCTTCCATTTCCTGGCTCCCTCCCCGCACCAATAAAAGTGAGGCTGAAGGTGAAACACCTGCCAGTGAGAGCCCTAAAGAGGAAAAGCATTTGGAGCTGGTGTGTGTGTAAAGCCATGTCACTAGCACTATCCAAGACACTCCGAGAGCCTGAACGTTCAGAGCTGCAAACCCCCTGGCTCCTAAAACCCCGGCAAACAACATTCCTTTCTCTTGTGCTCTTGGCCTCCAAGCGCCCTGCACACCGGAGTTGCATCACCCACTCCCGAAACGTAGCCACCTCTGGGGGTGGACGCAACAACTGTTTGACAGTCTCACACCAACACCCGATGAAAAGGGAGGAAAACTCCTGTAACCAGTTGAAACTAGGGAGGCGTTTAGGGAGGCTGAATGGAATTTAGCTGGGATACACTTCAAACCGCTGAGAAGTTTTCCCCTGTTCCCTGGTGACTTACACCAATGTTCCGTTTGGGCTGAACTTTGATCACAGTGTCGTGTGTTGAAGATGCACCTGGGTAACTCCCAAACCAGGGGGAGGAGACCTTACGCCTCCAGCTTGCCTCTGACTTGGTGACTGGGAAGGTGGAAGGAATCCTGGTGTTGCTGGCTCAGGGCCAGTGGCCCCCCTGCAGCTCACCGCCTGGATTGCCTTCTCTTGGCAGGTTGTGCCTGGCTGTCGTGCTGGCTGCTCTCCCCACCATGGCTGCCAGTGAAGTGGTATCAGCCGCCCTACAGGACTCGTGGGCGGACTTCTGGCTCTTCCGTTTCTTCCTTAATGCTGCGGGCTATGCGAGCATCATGGTGCCAGGGTTTCTGCTCATCCAGTACTTCAAGAGAAAGAATTACCTGGAGACAGGTAAGAAGGGATCAATGCACCTCAATTCCAACCTCTGTCCCCCTGGGCTCACCTCAGACCTCTGCCAATGCACCTCAGTTCCAACCCCCAGCTCCTCTACCTCTCTGCTGTTCCAGCCCCTTGCAGAGCTCTCTCGCTGTTTCAGTGCCAGCTAGGGGCTACCCAGAGACAGCCAGATTCATCTAGCTCATCTCCACGGCTTTATCTCAACAGTGACAGCTGTGGCTGTTTCCTGTTAGATATTCTGGAATCTGTTAGAACAACCGGTATAGGGCACTGTGGGTAATGCGCAGAGCCCCTCAGATCTGCAAATGGGTGAGCTCTCAGCTCTGGGTGCCTGCCTGCTGTCTGTTCTCAGCTGGGAAGGGCCCTCTTGGCAAAGGGGGGGTTGGGGGTGTGAATGAGCCAGTTGAAGGTGCTTTATAGATACAGCCCACAGAAGGCCCCAGGCTCTACCTTGCCACAGCCCAGACAGGTTGGTGGGTGGGTTAGCACTGGCAGAGGGGTTTGGGAGAGAAGAAAGCCTCCCTCCTGAGGTAACGTGACCTCCCTGGTTCTCTCAACCCTCCAGGCCGCGGCATTTGCTTCCCCGTCATCAAGTCGTGCATCTTTGGCAGCGAGGCCAAGTCCGCACATCCAGATGACGTCTCCCTGGCGGCCCGGAATGAGACCATGGAGTCCTCGACGGCCCAGCAGATCCTCAAGCTGCTCTTCTGTGCTGCTGGCCTTCAGGTAGAGCCCTGACATGTTCATGGCCATCCTGCCGTGGGGCGGAGATGGAGCAATGACCTGGTACAGGTTGCCAGTTGGTGGCCCCAAGAGACTGAGTCCCAGCATCCAGTGTTCTCATGGAGTTTTGCTTGGCAGCATTGCATGTGGGGCGCTCCTTTTTTGTGTGCTTCAGGCTGCTTGCCAGTGTGGCCCTTTGAGTGTCCTGGAGAGCCATTCAGCCAGCGTCTGGTGGGCTGAAAGCTATTGTCTGTCTGCTCTGTGCTCTCCGCACACCTGAATGGGTGAGCTACTGCCATTTTAAACTGTTCTTTGAATTTCGTTCTGGCCCTCCCACTGTGTTTCATGCATCAGAGCACGAGACAGTTTAACCCGTGTTCTCACCTCGGGGGCTGGAATGTCCTAAACTCAGGCTCTGCCCGTAGGTAGATTTTGTTGGGAAACTGAAAAAAATCTCTCCAGTGTTTTGAGTTCAGTTGAAGTGAATAGGAAACGGTGATCCTGCTTCTTTGAGTCACAGCTACAGGAAAAATGCACGAAATGCCGCCTGAACAATGGTGGTGAAGGCACTGGATGGGGACTCAGGAGATCAGCGTTCAGTTGCTGGTTCTGTCACAGTCTCGCTGTGTGATTTAGGGCAAGTCACTTTCTCTCTCTGTATGTCAGTTTCCCAGCGGTACAGTGGGAGGTAGGAGAATAACTCCATTATGTCTGTGAGGGGCTCCGATACTGTGGCAGCAGGGCCATGTAAGTACCTTGATGGACAGATGATAGTCCTCATGGAGGGCAGTTTCCTCTGCTGGGTTTGCAATTAGAATTGGTTTTGATTTAAGAAATGACCTAGGAAACTAAATGCAAAAGCCCTGTGTTAATGCACCATCAAGGCTGCAGAGTTAAAGAGCAGGAACTGCAGTGTGAAGGTTCCACCGGCCTCAGGATCTCGGGCACATCTTTGCCACGTTGTCTATTCCTGTTTTTCTGGTTAAACGGGCAGCTTAATACAGAACTGTTTATCTTGTGAAGTGTATCCCATAAAGTGTACTAGGGCAGAGCTAATGCGACTGCTGGGACACTTGCTTTGCCACTTCCTGTCTTGTTTGAGTTTGTGGCTGTGCACTCAAGAGCCAGAACAGGTTTTTCATTAGGTATTTCCAGCCTTAACTGTAGGGGGAGCTGCCCTCGGGCGGAGAGTGTTCTCCAGATCTGTGCATAATGAAATGCTGCCCTCTGCACACAGCTGGGCAGGAGCCAGGCTGACTTCTCCCCTGGCTCTCTGGTGGGGGCACTGGGAGTGAGGATGAAGTGGCTGGGCAGGCCAGTTCACTGCTCCCCAGCTGGATGTGGTGGTGGCAGGCACCATCTCCTTGCTGGGTGCATTGGGTATGCTGGGTGCAAATAGCGAGATGCTCAGACAGGACTGTTCCTCCCTGCGTATGGTGGCTGCTGGCTGCCATCCCTACTCATCACTCACCCTCTGCTCTTTGTGCCTTGCAGGCTTCCTACCTGACGTGGGGTGTCCTCCAGGAGCGGGTCATGACCCGGACATATGGGGCCACTGAGACAGATCCTGGTGAGAAGTTCAAAGATTCCCAGTTCCTGGTATTCATGAACCGGATCCTGGCCTTCACCGTAGCCGGCCTGTACTGTGCCCTCACCAAGCAGCCGCGTCACGGCGCCCCCATGTACAAGTATTCCTTTGCCTCACTCTCCAACATCCTCAGCAGCTGGTGCCAATATGAGGCACTCAAGTACATCAGCTTCCCTACCCAGGTGCTGGCCAAGGCCTCCAAGGTGATCCCGGTCATGCTGATGGGCAAGCTGGTGTCGCGCAAGAGCTACGAGTACTGGGAGTACCTGACGGCGGTGCTTATCTCGGTGGGGGTCAGCATGTTCCTGCTCTCCAGCGCCCCCACCAAGCACCTCTCCACCGTCACTACCTTCTCAGGCGTGGTCCTCCTGGCTGGCTACATCGTCTTCGACAGCTTCACCTCCAACTGGCAGGACGCCCTCTTCACCTACAAGATGTCCCCGGTGCAGATGATGTTTGGGGTGAACGTCTTCTCCTGCCTCTTCACGATGGGCTCGCTGCTGGAGCAGGGCGCCCTGCTGGAGTCGGTCCGCTTCATGGCCCGCCACTCCGAATTCGCGGCCCACGCCGTGCTGCTGTCCATCTGCTCCGCCTTTGGCCAGCTCTTCATCTTCTACACCATCAATCAGTTTGGGGCGGCCGTCTTCACTATCATCATGACGCTGCGCCAGGCTTTTGCCATCCTGCTCTCCTGCCTCATCTACGGGCACGCCATCACCGTGGTGGGCGGGCTGGGCGTCGCCGTGGTCTTTATGGCTCTCTTCCTGCGCGTCTATGCCCGCAGCCGCATGAAGAAGCGTAGCAAGAAGCTGCCCGCCAGCGAGGTCCCAGTGCAGAAGGTTTAGGGACCATGGGACAGACCATGCCCTCCTCCCCTCTCCCACTGCAGGGCACTTGCTTTATTTTTCTTCTCTTCGTGAACCTACTGAGGAAGGGGGGAGAAACAATGACTCCCTTTGCCAACTGCTTTTCCTGAACAAGGAGCTGGAGTGGGCTTGGAGGAAGCGAGATGCTTTCCGGGCCTCCACTGCACCATTCTCCTGTTGCCTTAATAGGTCTGAGTATTTCAGTGCTCTGAGATTGCTCCAGGAACGGAGCAGAGGGCAGGTCTAGTTCCCAGGAGTGCAGTGGGGTTAACTCCTGCCCTAGCTCCATCTGGTACTCCGGGCTTCTCTTGAAGATTATTTATGAACAAGGGAGCTTTATTCCCTGGCACTTTCTTGTCTCCAGCTTCACTCCCCATTTCTTTCCTCACTACAGAGCTGATAGTAAGGGAACGGCAAGAAAACACTATCATTTTTCTTTACAGATATGTATGATTGAGAGGGAAGCTCCAGTCTCAGCCTGCCCCAGAAGCAGGTGGTGTAGGGAACGGGGCAGGAGCGCTGGCTGGATGGGGGGGAACTCTCAGCTACATCAGTCCCTGCCTTTCCCAACAGGAGGCGCTGTAGGGAACGTGGCAGGAGCATGGGGCCTCTCTAGCCACATCCCATTCCAAGGCTGGTAAAAGAGCTGCTGCGTAGCAGTCTGGATTTGTGGCAGGTGCCTCTTGAACAGTAGCCATGTCCTTGCTGGCTTGGCAGGTCAGTGCACTACGCTGTCGCGGCTGGGAGCCTTCTCCATTTCTGTCTCCTGGCCTGGCACTTCTGCTCCATTCCATTTGCGTTTTGTGCTGCTTTTCCTTTCTTGTCATAGGTTTGAACTAGAACTCCCAGGATCCCCTAAGGGCGCTTTCTGCTCTCTGGCTTCAGGGATTTGTAATTGGCTCCTACCCTTTAGAAAAGCACAAGATCCCCTTCCTGGGATGTTCCTCCTTTATCCTGCCAGCAGGAGGTGCCAGCGCCAGCCCACTCAGCAGCCTAACTAGGGCTTTGTGGTACGCAGCGGTCCCGGAGACAGAACAAAGCCCAGCCCAGGTTCCCTTTCCCTGCACGGGGCTGCTCTCAATCCTGGATGCAGGGAGCCACTTGCCCTGGCTCCAACTCGGGAAGCTGGGTTTGACCCAGTAACTGTTTTGTTTCCAAACAGACCAGGCCCCCCCCCATCTGCTAGGGGAATGGTTTGGGTACTTTTAAAATGCAACTTGGTCTCTTTTTATTAAATTAAAAAGCTGCTGCAACCAGTGCCCCAGGGTGGAATGTTGGGGTCTGAATGCGCTTGGGGGAGAGGGGAAGGCACTGCTCCCGGGAGCTCTCTGGCTAGGGACTTCGATGCCGTTGTGGCTGAAGGGTGCACGCTGACTTTCTCACCACCTCCCCCTGGGGAGGCAGGGTAGCATTATTAGCCCCAGCCTACAGATGGGGGAACAGGCCCAGGGCGTTGCCTGAGGTCACCTATGGTGGGGTGGACCCAGGTATTGAACCCAGCTCCCCTGAGTTCTAGTCTAGGCCAGAGCCAGGTTCGGGGGTTTGGGGCTTGCACTGTGTTCCAGCCTGAGCCCTCTGCGCACGCTGGCTGCTCGCTGTCCCTGTGTGGCTGGGAGGGCAGCTGTTAGCTCTCTGTGCCCTGAGTCTGGCCGCATAAATGTCTTGTTCTTGGGCAATTGGCTCTGGTCAGCTGGCCTGTAGGTTCAGCCATGGCCTCTTCTAGCTCTGCCTTCCATTGCTGGGTAGGGGCCACTCTATGCCCTGCTGAGCGCCTGCCACCCAGAGTCTCCATTGCTGTAACAGGCCATATGGGAGTAAAGCCTTCATGGAGCCGTGTTCTGTGCCAAACCCCAGCTTCAGCCCCACCACCCTAGAGGAGGAAGGTGTGGGGAGCATGGTCCCTCCTCCTGCTGTGGAGAACAGTCAGTCAGGAGCCAGCAGGATGGGAAGCTGGTTGAGGAAGTCAGGGACTAGCCTCCCTGCTAGGCTAACACTGTTCTGTAAAGTGCTCAGATGACTGTGTTCACATGTGGTCACCTGCTCTCAGAAAGGCTTGAGCAGCAAGAGAGGGGGTCAGAGCTGGGTGACAATAATACTCAGCGACTGGGAGAGACTGAAAAACACAGGGCTGTTTTATTGGAGAGAGGAAAAGCGAGGACATGAATGGTCTATAGAAGGTAGGTTGGGCATTGCTCTTCAACCTTTGTCATAACACCAGAGCCAGGGGCTACTCTATGACACTGAAAGCTGCCAAATTCAAAATGGATAAAAGGAGACAGTCAGGTAGTGACTGTTAATCTGTGGAACTCACTGCCACAATATTCTACAGTGGCAAAGAGCATCGCAGAATTCAGAAGAGGAGATGGCATTTGTATGGTTAATGAGAACTGCCCCATTCAGACTGGCAGTTAAAAATAGAAAGGTTATAAACCCCCCTGCTTCAGAGCATATGCCAGCCACTGCCTGGTGATGTATAGGGAGAAACTTCCCCTGTGGGCACATTGTCCTTTCTGGGTTTTTTTTTTTAACCTTTTTCCACTGAAGCATCTGGCACTGCCCATTGTCAGACAGGAATCTAGTGTGAGAACATCCCTATTTGTTAAGATACAACTTCCACTTTTTTCCTCAGCTACCTCTGCCATGGTGCAGTTGTGCAAACTAGAGCATGTCCCCTGCAGTTGGTGGTAATAAGTAGCCAGTCTGCAGCACCATGCACTGCACTTTAGAAGTGACACCTCTTGGAGGGGGACACTACAACCCTGTCCCCAGCTCAGTGCCCCTTCCTAGGTGTTGGGAAACGGCAGGGCAGTGACAGACTGGTGGAGGGCAGGCTGGGTTGCCCAGAACAGATGCTGTAGAACAGGGGAGGGATTAGGCCCAGGGGTAGTTTTTCTCCAGTTGCCCACCTTGGCTCAACCCCTCCACTTTGCCCCTGGGGGGAAAAAAAAATGTGGGGGGGGGAGAGGAGAATCCCACTTGTTTTGTTGAAAGGGGGAGGTGATATTTGTTTTTGGAATGGGTTTTTTTTTTGCATGAATATTGACCTGTTTCCCCACATGACTGCTGGGGCAGGGGTGCTTTTCGGCACAAGCCCCAGAATGTGCCCCACAGCTGCTAGCCTTTACTGTAACAGTGGGGGACTACAACTCCCAGCATGCAAGGCAGCCCACAAGCCCCAGGGCCATACTTTGGGGGCCAGCCCATTGCATGCTGGGAGCTGTAGGCTCTGCTCCTCTGTGTTGAAGATGGAGATTGCTCCATTTTGTGCAAGTATGGCACAGGCTGTGGTGCCTGCTCAGTAACCAACAAAGCACTTGGCTCAGGTGCCCCCTATCCCAGCCTCATGGACAGGGTTGCTGGGGGCTGCAGCTAGGGTAGGTATGAGTGCACTGGGCACAGATACCCTCTTCCTAGGACAAACTTGCAAAGCTCCTGCTAAGCCCTCACAAACCTGCAGGCAGCTGTGGCCAACCCTTCTCCAACTATGCACCCAGCCCCCATATAACTTCCAGACATGACAGAGTTCTCCCACCTGTGACCTGGTCACTGCTCCCCATCCATCCTGGCAAGCCAAGGGCAGGCACTGGAGGGGTGCTGGGAGCAGGAGACAGGTGCTTATAGCCCTGCTATACCCACAGCCCAGAAGCAAATGGTGGGAAGCACCTGCTGAGCAGAGGCAGGTTCTGGAGGTGCAGCATGTGGGGCCTAGTTGGGGAGCTGGGCCAGCTGCATGGCAGGATGTAGAGTGCAAATAACCACAGTAATGGGCTACTGCTAAAGCTCCTGCCCCTCCCATTCAGGGTAAGGCTGGACTCTCCCCCCTTTGCACACCAGGCAACCATTAGATCAATTAGCCCATCACAGCTGCCCTGATGACTGTGAGATAGTGCAACAGGGGAGGCCAGAGCCTCGCAAGGTCCAGCAGCTGCCAGTATCCTCCCACAAGCTGGCTCTGCTCCTGAAGGCCTATCCAGCTGAGTTAGGTCCTGGCTAAGCCTATCACAGAATCTCAAGGTTGAAAGAGACCTCAGGGAGGAAGGGGCAGCCTGAGATTGCTCTGGCAGCTGTGATTCTACAGCAGCCCAGGTATACAGCAAGCAAGGGCAGGGCTTACAGGAAGAGAATTAACCCCCAGAAGACAACCTGCAGGAGCTACATCTCCCTGGAGTGCACCAGCTGCAGCATTAGGCCTTGGCAAGAGGATGCCACTTAGTGGCAAGGTTAGAGTCCTACACATCTTCCACCCCCTTGGAGAGAAGCACAGGGACACTCCTTGCCCAGGAGCAGCTCTCCAGGCTGTCAGGTGGCCATGAGGGAAGGGTGAACTCTTCCCCCACTGGCTCCATTAGGCCTCCTGCTGCAGACAGCAAGTCAAGTCAGAGCTGGTGCTTTGCATGTATGTTCCAGAACCATGATCACAAGAAGGTAGCCTAGGAAAACACAGAAGCTCTTCCACTGTGTAGTTTTTAGACTAGCCAGGCAGTGAAAGCAGCTGCCAGCTCAAGCAGTAGATACTTCGCCATTGCCTCGGAGGGTCCAGGTCAGCCCAGAACAGGGAGAAAGCCCCTGACCTCCAGCTCTATTGGCATGGGAGCCTAAGAAAGCTCCTGTAGAGAGCAGACTGAGGGGCACAGGTTGCTCCGTTGTTGAGACAAGACTTGCACAAATCTCAGCAGAGGCAGGACTCTGACTCTGCCTTGGCCTTCCATAATATTTGCACAGGTGCAGCTGCCCCCTACCCATTGCTGAAAAAGGCAGAAGTGAGCTAACCCAGCTCCTCTGGAAGTGGCTAGGAGCAGCAGAGACAAAGGCGCTGCAGCCCCACACCCTGCCTTCCCTTTGAAGGACAAGCCCAGTTCCCTGCACTTGGCACAACCTGAAGTTCAGCAGCTGCTACTCTAGCAGCCAGATACACATGTGCCAAGCAGGGGCAACAGCTTCACAAGCCCCAGCCTCAGCTCCTGCTCCAGGGCCTTTCCTTCAACTGACCCCCAGGGCAGGGGCTATGAGTGCTTGGGGCTGCACCTGGTCTGAGCAGTTCTCTTCAAGGGAGTAGGGCCAAGCACAGCAGTGTTTTGAATGCAGCACTCAGCCACCCCAGAGCACTGCTCTCCACTCTCCCCCACACCTGCCATCACTCCCTTTGGGTGCTGCAGGGACTCCCAACATAACCCAGACCTCTCCTGGGCAGTACCCCATTGGGAAATACTGGAGGCCCAGTCTCCCCCCGCTGTGTGGAGCTGGCACAGACAAGGCAGCCGCTGTGTAAACCGCATTCTCTATTTGATACTTTAATTTCAGTAGAACAAAAAACCAAACGGCCGACAAAATACAACATCCTACCCTAGGATGCAGGCAGCAGCCAGGGGGGTGGGGATTGGGCTCCCTGCTGTGCTTGGGGGGGAGGGGGCAGGGACACTCAAGTTCAGTGCTCACCCCAGCTGGGGCAGGGTGAGTGCTTGGTGCCCAGGAGCAGCACAAGACCCCCCCCATGGGGGAAAATCAGAACCCATCAGCACAACCCACCCCCCAAGCAGCTGGTTCAACACAAGCAGAAAGACAGATGGATCAGACAGGGCTGGGACCCTGCAACCCCACCCACTACTGACAGTGGGAAACAAGTGGGGAAACAACACTAGGGGAGCCGAGGAGTCCGTAGCAGTTGCAGGGGCCAGGCCCTGCCCCTTCCAAGCAGAGATGATGCAGGGAGCTAAGATGGGAGGGGGAATGGCCCCCTTTAGTCCACCTCCTCCATGCGGGATGCATCTTCCTCCCCCTCTAGTGGGGGAATCTCATCAGGGACAGCAACACTGGGTTCCTCTGCAATCACCTCATCCTCATCGATACCTGGGGAGGAAGGGAGATGTGCAGGCTGGTTATTTTGAGGGCCACCCCCAGGATATCACAGACACACCGCAGAGCAAGAGGACCTCCAGTGAGGATGCGGCAGCGCCAAGAGGAACATGGCCTGAGTGGAGAAACAGGCCCCTAATTCTCAGCAAAAGAACAGAAACCCAGAGTGCAGCTAGGCCAGGGCCCTCTCCTGGAGGGCTGGGCAATGCATTTCCAGCCAATTTAGTCACAGCAGAAAACCAGCTTTCCATCAATGCTCTTTTGTGCATGCCAAAGAGCATCTACTTTCCCTGGAAAATGCACACTGCCTGTCAATAAGCCATGGCCTGAAAAACCACCTTTCAGTTCAGAAATGCTGCCGCAGTGCCTCCTGCTCCCATTCTCCTTCATGGGCCAAACTCACCAAGGGACTACATTCCCCATGATGCACCACAGGAGCTAATGGGAGAGTAGTGCATTGTGGGAGATCTACTGAGGCCCACAGAAACTATAAACCCCACAAGGCCCTGGTGGCAGCATTGCTGAATCAGAAGTTACCATGGAACATTTTGGGTTTTCAATTTCTCACTGAAGAGTCAGTTTTCCACTAGGAAAAAAAAAAGCCCATTTTCAAACCAGTTCAAACCACATGCTGCCAACACCTGCCACTGGCCTTCCACACGCTGGTTAATGCACAGGCCCTACCATGCTGATTTGGTTGTGCACCATTCTAGCTTGCACAGGATAAAGCTCATTTTACACCCTCCGGTCATGGCATAATAGGATATGCTTCATGCCAGGAGACAGCCCCTCCCTCCACTGCACTTCCTGCTGTGAGCCAGGGCAGGAAAGCTCGCCTTGGGACCACTCCTTCCATGAACAGAGGAAAGGAGAAGCCAGGGTTGAGGGGTCACAGCTCCTCCTAGTGGCCAGCATGAGTGTCCTTGGAGTGGGATAAGAGTTACTACCACTCCTTCCCAAGGAGGCCAGCTCTGTGCTGAAGCCAAAGACCAGCTCAACTGGCTAACATGCCCCTGACTTCTAGATTTCAGGGTAAGCCACCATGACCAGGATCTCTGGATCCTGGACATTGAAGGGCTGGAAAAAGCTCCTTCCTCAGTGTCTACCACCAAATGGCAACTCTTTGTGGCTCCCTGTCACCTGGGGCACTTACCCAACCCAAGCTTGATCATCCTGTAGATGCGGTTGGAGTGGGTCTGGGGATCTTCCAGGGAGAAGCCAGAGGAGAGCAGGGCTGTCTCAAAGAGCAGCACCACCAGGTCCTTGACAGCCTTGTCGTTCTTATCAGCCTCAGCCTTCTGGCGCAGCGTCTCCACAATGGGGTGATCGGGGTTGATCTCCAGGTGCTTCTTGGCCATCATGTAGCCCATGGTGGAGTTGTCCCGCAGTGCTTGTGCCTTCATGATACGCTCCATGTTGGCCGTCCAGCCATAGGTGCTGGTGACAATGCAACACGGCGAGGAGACCAGCCGATTCGAGATGGTCACCTGCGGAGGTGCCGGAGGGTTAAACAGGCCAGGCAAAAACAGCAGGGTCTGGTCACAGCAGATGCAGGGACCCCAGCCCTTACACACCAGGCTCAGCCGGAGACACCCACAAACGGCCGAGGAGCCACAGGCAGTGGAGACCTGGCTGCAGGGACAGTCGCCCTCCACAGCATTTCCCCTCTGGCTTGGCCACACCACCACCACATCCCAAGGACAGACAGCCCCGAAAGGATCTCCTAGCCAGCTTCAGGGACACTGCCTGGGACAGCACCAGCAGCTCAGCCAACCCCTTGGTACCCAGTGCACATTCCCA
Organism: Mauremys reevesii; assembly: GCF_016161935.1. Lineage (NCBI taxonomy): Eukaryota > Metazoa > Chordata > Testudines > Geoemydidae > Mauremys > Mauremys reevesii. Next base: position 63,832,563 of record NC_052625.1, read on the forward strand.
CAGCACTACCCCTACAATCAAAGGTATTTGGGTCAGTGCCCCTCACCTGCAGCCCAGCTGCTTAGAGCAAGATGCTGCAGTGCATGCTGGGACCTGTAGTCTCCTTCAGCTGATCCTCCGCTGGAGACAAGAGAGACCAGAGGCCATGCACTGAGCCAGGGTCCAATCCTTGTCTGCATTCAGTGGGGCCCTGATCTCCTTCCCCACTGAGCCAGGACTTGGCCCAGGGCTGGGATCCGCACCCCACCCCCTCTTACCTTCTCAACCTTCTTATCCAGGATTTCCTTCATGAGCTTGCAGAGGTTCTCAAACTTGGCCTTGCTTTCCTCCATCTTCTTCTTCTCGTCCTCATCCTCAGGCAGCTCCAGCCCCTCCTTGGTGACCGACACCAGGGTCTTGCCGTCAAACTCCTTGAGCTGCTGCACGCAGTACTCATCGATGGGCTCCGTCATGTACACAACCTCGAAGCCGCGCTTCCGCACACGCTCCACAAAGGCGGAGTTAGCCACTTGCTCCTTGCTCTCACCTGTGCTGGGGGAAACAAGAGGTCACCAGGGCTCGGAGCTGGCTACACTCTGGGGTTTCCAGCAGTCCCCTGGCAGGGACCGGCTAGACTTCAACATCACCCTCGTAGGGGCCATGTTTCAGCCCACGGCGCTAGGGACAGGGCCTAGCCATTCCCTTAGAGAATGGAGGCCACAAAACTTGTATATCCACCTCCCAGACAAGGATCCCGAAGCACCTGATTAACAAGAGCCTCTCTCTAGGAAGTAGAAATTCTGGGGAGGAAGCTCATACAAGCCCACCTGCTGGGGGAACTCCTCTGACCAGAGGAGCCAGGCAGTAACTAGGCAGAAGAGTCCTATTCTGGGGGTGACGGGAGGGGTCCCCATGGGAATCTAACCCTCTTGGTGTTGCATTAGCTATATCAAACCCAGCAGACTGAGGGGATCCCCATTCTGAGGGACAGTCTCTTCCCCTGGGGGGGGGTGCACAGAGTGGGGGAGGCAGGCAACATGCCCAGGTGATGGGGATGGGGTAGGAGGGAGGTTTGGCCCCCAGCCAGCAGCCCTCACCTGTGATATAGTAGATGCTTTTCTGAGTCTCCTTCATGCGGGACACGTACTCAGAGAGTGAGGCTACCTCGTCACCAGACTGCGACGTGTGGTAGCGCAGCAGCTCCGACAGGCGCTTCCGGTTGGTTGAGTCCTCGTGGATCCCGAGCTGGGGGCAGAGGAGATGATCTATATGTAGGCTCCAGGAAGTGGCTCACTAACACTCTCCTGCCCTCAAGAGCTGGGAAATCTAGCCCCTCCCTGCAAACACCCCACCCACACCCAAGGCCTGAGGTTGGGGGCAGATGCAGTGAGGGAGGCATTCCCATTCAAGCACTCTGGGGCACACTTGTTAAGACAACAGATTGTTTGGCCTCTCCGCTCCAGAGCCCTGCCAGGAAGAGCAGGTTTGAGCCATGAGCCTGGCCCAGAGAAGTCACCATCTTGGAACAGATCAGAGACTAGTTCTGGCTCCTCAAGTGCCTGCCTGTGGAGCATGTCGAGGCAGAGCAGCATCCCCTTTGCCCCCAGGTGGTGGATAGGCTGGCTGGCTCTCACCTTGAGGTTCTTGGAGAAGGCCTCATAGAATTTCTTGTAGCTCTCCTTGTCCTCGGTCAGCTCCGAGAAGAGCTCCAGGCACTTCTTGACGATGTTCTTGCGGATCACCTTGAGGATCTTGCTCTGCTGCAGCATCTCCCGGGAGATGTTCAAAGGTAGGTCCTCAGAGTCCACCACGCCCCGGATGAAATCTGAGGGGAGGAAAGAAGGAGGGAGATCAGAACAGCCAGGCTAACTCCATACACCCATCCCACATGAACAAAAGCAGAAGTGCCAAGCAGGAAGCCCAAGCTCCAGACTGCGTCAGGGGACCTGACCCTCTGCATCCCTCCCAGCAGTGCCGTGAGGCTGTACGATGTATGGGGGTGGTGCAGTGGTGAGGGAGCAGCTAACATAGCTGGGAAGATACCAAAAGCCGGGGAGCTGTTTAGAGAGGGAGCACTGCACAAGGGCAGGGTGCTACACAGGGGGTTCTTACTCAGGTACTCTGGGATGAGCTCGTCACAGCTGTCCATAATGAAGACACGCCTCACGTACAGCTTGATGTTGTTCTTCTTCTTCTTGTTCTCAAAGAGGTCAAAGGGGGCGCGACGTGGGATGAAGAGCAGAGCTCGGAACTCCAGCTGCCCCTCCACAGAGAAGTGCTGCAGGTTGGGAGAGACAGGGGTGAGATGAACAAAAAACTCCTGTGACTTCTTTCCTCTACCCCTCCCTTGGGGAGAGCCCTTCCCTTTGGCCCAGCTGCAGGAGCACCCAAATGGCCTTGGGTAGGGGCACTGAATGGCTACCTTGGAGCAAACTGCACAATGCATCAGACAGGCAGGTGGGACAGCAAGCCTCCTAGTGCACCCCTTCTTCCCCACTGTGCCAACATCAGCTCCTCCAGTGATTGCTGGGCAGGATCTAACGTCCCCAAAGCAGCAGCTCCTATCCCTATTTGCGCATGCCAGAGTGGCAGCCAGGGCCTCAGGAGAACCCTGCACACCTGGATGAAACGGGATTGGGAGTGAGGGTCACCCTGATCAAAGGGCCAGCAAACCTGCATCACACCCAGGTGGGAGGCTCCATGCCCAGGGCCAGCAGTGATATGTCAAACAGGCTCAGCCGGGGAACTAGCTGTGGTGCATGGGCATCTCACTGGGTCTAAAGGAGCATTTTGGGGGCCCCCCTTTCTATAGTAGAGCCCATTCCTATGGGGGAGAAATGTGGACCTGTGCACTAATCCATCCTGCTTTGTGAGGTAAAGGGAACCTTGGCCTCTATCAGCCCAGCCCAGCCCCTGCACTCACCTTGACAGCCAGGTGGTCCTCCCAGTCATTGGTGAGGCTCTTGTAGAACTCTCCGTATTCCTCCTGGGTGATGTCATCAGGATTGCGGGTCCAGATGGGCTTGGTCTTGTTCAGCTCCTCCTGGTCGATGTATTTCTCCTTTATCTTCTTGGTCTTCTTCTTCTTGCCTTTACCACCTTCCTCTTCCTCCTCATCTGAGCCCACGTCCTCAATCTTGGGCTTCTCCTCATCCTTGGGGGCTGAGTCCTCATCCTCCTTCTCCCCCTTCTCTTCCTCTGCCTCATCATCACTGATTTCCTTTTCCCGCTCCTTCTCCAGCTGTAAGGAGAAGTGCAAGAGGGTCATGGCCAAGGCACCTACCTCACTCAGGGTCTCCTATGCACAGGAGATCAGGGGCAGCGACAGAGACACCGTTGCCCCAAGGGAGATGGGAGTTTCAGTCTGGTGGGTGCCATGCAAAGGCTAAATATTGCAGTGTTGCACTGCAGGTAAAACACTGGTTCAATTTTCGCACATGGTGCCTTCCAGTGGCTGGGCTGAGAAAGAGGATAAAGGATCTATAGCTACCACCAACTGGTGAGACCTCCCATAGCTCATGCACTAGAGGCCCATGTAGGTGAAGTTCCAGTCCCAGTCCCTCCCCTGGTAGTTTAGGCAATGGCCCAAGGTGCCTGTAAAGACTTTAGGGATGCGAGTCTGACTATGCAGTACACCCTTTCAGTGATCCCCACCCCCTAGCAGCAGTGAACTAGTTCCCACCCTTGTACCATTCTGCTGGCCAACTCCTGCAGCAGCAGAATGAGTGCACAGCCCTTGCCTCCAGACCCCGGTAAAGCCCATGACTGTCTCTTACGTGCACACCCGTGTGCAGATGGGAAGGCTCAAGGTGGAATGTACCATCCTCTCCCCATTCTCAGCTTGGACCTCCCCCCATGCTCCATCTGGTCTTCCATGGATCCCACCATCTCTCACATACGTACATAAAGGGTGATGGGGTAGCCGATGAACTGGGAGTGCTTCTTCACCACCTCCTTGACCCGCCGCTCCTCAAGGTACTCTGTCTGATCCTCCTTCAAGTACAGGATCACCTTGGTGCCGCGCCCAATGGGCTCACCTGTGACATCAGGAGAGAGGCAGTGGCATTACTGGCCACAGGCACTGGACAGAGCTCACTCTGCAGATCTTGTGTCAATGCCAGGTGCAACCCACAGCTAAACTAAAGGGAGGATCATAACAGTGTTTCTATTGAGAACCAAGGTCAGAAAACCCATCCATGAGCAGGAAGGGCAGATCCACAGCTACTACTGGTCCTGCACCAGGCTTAGACCATGGTTTTGGTTAGCACTGAGGGGCGCGTCCTCCCCCAGCTCCTACAGCTTAGACCTGGGACCTAACCCAAGCTGACAAGTCACTTAAGCTCCACACATGATCCCATGAGCCTGGACCCTCTCCTCCTAGCTTCCCCACCAAGTGGCAGCTACAGACTACAACACCTCATCCCTCCATACCACCTTGTCACCAGCCATCTCAAACCACTCTGGGGGCCCCATGGCAGACAGGGTGGGGGGTGGTGGGGGGGGGGGGACATGGCTGGTCTCCCACAGACCCCTCTCTGGGATTTGTGGTTGACAGGGTAGGAGGGGGATGCCTAACTCCATACGGTCCCCTCTCTCTGGGACCCCTTGGCAGACAGAGGGGCGGGAGGTGGCTGATTCCCTGCAGACCCCATTGCCACAGTCCATACCATGATCGGATTTGACAGTGAAGGAGCCCCCAGCCGATGACTCCCAGGCATACTGTTCATCATCATTGTGTTTGGAAATGACCACAACCTTCTCGGCCACCAGGTAGGCAGAGTAGAAGCCCACGCCAAACTGCCCAATCATGGAGATATCAGCGCCGGCCTGCAAGAGGAAGGAGAATGGGTGAGAAGAGCAAGAGACCAGAGACAGGGGAGGTTTGTGATGCAGCCAGGTGTGTCCCAGTAGCAGGGAGCTGGGCCAAGGGCCAACACACAGAGATAAGGCCACAAATACAGACAGGGCCAGGGTGGGGCACCGTCACCTCCTCTCTGTGCAAGAACACATGGACAAGCCAAAAGCACTGCAGGCTGCTCCCTGGGAGAACACAGGCCCAGAAAGGGGTCATCTCTTAGCCAGCTACCGAGTGTTGAAGTTGCAAGGCCCTGTGGAGGACATAAGCCCACTAGATGCCCAGGCCCACAAGGGGTCCAAGCACTCTAGTGCAGAGGCTGAAAGCCACTCACCTGCAGGGCTTCCATGAAGGCTTTGGTACCAGATTTGGCAATGGTGCCCAGGTTGTTGATGAGGTCGGCCTTTGTCATGCCGATACCTGTGTCCACCAATGTAAGGGTGCGATCCCGGGGGTTTGGGATGATGTCGATTTTTAGCTCCTTGCCACTGTCCAGCTTTGAGGGATCTGTCAGGCTCTCATAACGGATCTTGTCCAGGGCCTGGGAGAGGATAGAGACAGTTAGCAAGGTCCACCCACCATTCACCTGCTCCATGGATCCTGTACGCTCCCTGCCTTGGACAGGGAGGCCCATGGACTCTCGAGATGATATCACCATGGCACAGATCTGCCACAAAAGCTCTGGCTTCACTCAAACCCTTCCAGAGGGAAAAACAAGAGGCACCACAGCTACTCCATCAGAGCAGCATGCAAGGCAGAGAGCCAGGCTCATTCACCCACCACATCCACAGGAAGAGAGAATGCCTAGAAACAGACAGACAACACCAAATGCCAACTCCATGCCAGCTCCTCCAAGGGCAGCAGAAACAAAACTAGGGGATAGGGGCCACTGGCAGCAGGGCTGCATCTTCTGCTCATGCCAGGACCTACGGGCACACTGATCTACTACTCCAGCGAGAGCGTGGGGGTGGCAGGGGAGAAGAGGGGGATTATTTGGGGCTCTCCAACCCTATCTTAGGGCAGGTGACCACCTGCATATCTGGCATTAACCAGCCCCCTCGCTGTCAACCTTAGGACAAGGGTAGGGAGCCAGAACCCCCCTTAAGGATGGGTCCTTTAGGGCAGGGCCAAAGCACCTTACAGGGCCCTTTCATCACTAGCCATGCTTCTTTAAGGGCCTCAGCAGGTAGGGGGAAAATCAATGGTTGCCCTAGTAACAGGAGCGGGCAGTGCCCGCTGTACCCAGCGGCAGCACTGCAGAGCCGGGCACTCCCGCTGGGGGCGGGCGGGCCCCCCATGCTCACATCAGAGGCGTTGGAGATGATCTCCCGCAGGAAGATCTCCTTGTTGGAGTAGAAGGTGTTGATGATCAGGGACATGAGCTGGGCGATCTCTGCCTGGAAGGCGAAGGTCTCCACTTCCTCCTCCCCATGCTGCACTCCTTCGGGCATCTGGAAAACAAGGCCGGGCTCACAGCACCTGCCTGGCGCCCCGCGCATGGCTCCCTGCCGCGGGCCTGCTCCCCCCGGGCGGCAGGGGAGACGCGGGGGCGCCGCCCGCCCGAGGCCCGCGCTGGGGGCGGCACCTGCTGAGCGACCAGGGCCCCGCTCCCCACCCCAGGCCGCGTCCCCGGATCCAAGGCCCGGCCCGGCGGAGCCTCCAGCCTCAGAGGCTCCCGCAGCCGAACCCGCCGGGCCCCCGCCCCGCGGGGCCCCGCTCAACATGGCAGCGCCCAGCGGAGCCACGTGCGCCCCCACCCCGGCGCCCCCCGTGCGGGGCGCGGCGCCCCCCAGCCCTCCCCTCCCAGGGCCGAGCCCGCCCGCCCGCGCCCGCCGGGCCAGGCCCCCGGCCGCCCTTACCGTGACGGGTAGTGGGAGATCGGGCAGGAGCGGGCTCGGTCCCTGGTGCTGGGACTGCGGCGCGGCCGGGAGAGAGAGAAAACGGGGCCGTCTCTGCCCGCCCTATATAGGGGCTGATAACGGCCCGGCCCCCGTCTCCCTCCGCCTTAAAAGGGCCGGGCCGGCTTTGCAGGGCCGGAGATTGCTGCGCGGCTCCTGGTATTTTGTCTTCCTGTAGCCCTTTCCCCACCATACACATATGCCCCAGTTCTCCCTCTCATACCAATAGCTAGGAAGCTCCTTATACCCCCTGTCACCCTACTACTGAGCTCTCCCCAGGTACCCTGTCACCCCACCATTGAGGTATCCCCTGGTACCCTGACACCCCACTATTGAGATATCCCCAGGTACCCTGTCACTCTGCTACTGAGGTATCCCCAGGTACCCTGTCACCCCACCATTGAGGTATCCCCAGGTACCCTGTCACCCTACTACTGAGGTATCCCCAGGTACCCTGTCACCCTACTACTGAGGTATCCCCTGGTACCCTGTCACCCCACTACTTGTAAATTCCCCTGCTAGTCCAACTCCTGACACCCCATTCCCTACTCACCCCACTATCCAGGAATTCCTGTGCCATATCCTGCTGCTGCCTCAAGTCTCTCAAGGATTTTTCCTGGTACCCCACCCCCCTTCTCCTCTCAGTTCTTGAGGGCACCACTAGTAGCTAATTCCCTTGTAAGTCTCTTGAAGAGATTTATCTCTTCTCCCTTCCAATCAAGGAATCAGAAATCATCGACTTCTTTCTGGTATCTTCCCTGAAGGATGAGGTTCTGAAAATCATGCCTGTCCAGAAACAGACTCGTGCTGGTCAACGTACCAGGTTCAAGGCTTTTGTTGCTACTGGTGACTACAATGGTCATGTTGGCCTTGGTGTAAAGTGCTCCAAGGAAGTAGCCACTGCTATTCGTGGGGCAATCATCTTGGCTAAACTATCCATCATACCAGTACGACGAGGCTACTGGGGTAACAAGATTGGCAAGCCTCATACTGTACCTTGCAAGGTTACTGGTCGTTGTGGATCTGTTCTGGTGCGTCTGATCCCAGCACCCCGTGGTACAGGAATTGTATCTGCCCCTGTTCCAAAGAAACTGCTGATGATGGCTGGAATTGATGACTGCTATACTTCAGCTAGGGGTTGTACTGCTACACTGGGCAACTTTGCTAAAGCCACCTTTGATGCGATCTCCAAGACCTACAGTTATCTGACCCCTGACCTCTGGAAGGAGACTGTGTTCACCAAGTCTCCATATCAGGAATTCACTGATCATCTGGCTAAGACCCACACCAGAGTTTCAGTGCAGAGAACCCAGGCGGCTGCTGTGGCAACTACCTAAATGTTTTTGTACAAAATAAAGTGATAAATGAACAAAACAAAAAAAAAACCCTCAAAATCCTAGGAACTCCTTAACACCTCAGCAACTCCATTGGAAGTACCATCCCCTGTGTTTCCCTTCCACCATCTCTTCTCCTCATACCCCTGCATCCCCTCTTCTGCTTCCACCCCTGGTCCCAACCTCCCTTACTTGTTATTTTCAAGAAGACTTGAAAAAAGTTGATTGCCAACATTTAAGAAGGGTAAACTGAATGAGCAGGGAACCTATAGGCTGGTTAACCTGACAACAATCTTAGTCAAAACATGGAAAGGCTGATATGGGATGCAGTCAGTAAAGACCTAAAGGATGGTAATGTAAGCAATGCCAAACAACATGGTTTTATGAAAAATAGATCTTGTCAAAGAAACTTGGTATAATTTGATAAGATCGCAGGTTTGGTTGACAAAGGTAACTGTGTTGAGATAACAGGTTTCTACAAGGCATATTTAACTTAGGGTACGTCTTCACTACCGACATTAAAGCGCTGCTATGGCAGCGCTTTAACGTGGCTGTGTAGTCGTGGCACCAGCGCTGTAAAAAAACCACCCCCATGAGGGGAGTGTCTCCCAGCACTGGTGCACTGTCTACATCGCCACTGTACAGCACTGAAACTTGCATCGCTTGGGAGGGTGTTTTTTCACACCCCTGAGCGAGACAGTTTCAGCACTGTAAAGTGGCAAGGTAGACAAGGCCTCAGTCCCACGTGACATTTTGATTTAAAAAATGTAGCACTATACAAAAATCAACATGACCCATATTAAGTGGATTCAAAAATGATTAACTAATGGATTGCAAAGAGTAATTGTAAATGGAGAAGGATGTTTACAAATTGGAAAGCGTTCGGTAGAAAGCGACAAGAATGATTCAAGGTCTTGAAAGCGTGCCTGATAGTGAGAGACCTTGATCACAGTCTACATTCAAGTACCTACATGGGAAGAGATTTCTGATAGTAGCTGCCTCTTTAGTCTCACAGGAAAAGTCATAACAAGATCCACTGGTTGGAGCTGAAGCTCAATGAAGTCAAATTCAGACTAGAAATAAGGTGCAAATTTTGATCAGTGACGGTAATAAACCATTGGGAGGAAAAAGGGTACCTAGGAATGTGGAGGATTCTCCATCACTTGCGGTCTTTACAGGTAGTCTGTCTGTCTGTAAGATATATTCTAGCTCAACCAGAAGTGAGGGGCTTGCTGCAGGAATCAGTGTTTGAGGTTCTATGGTCCGTGTTACTGAGGCGGTCAGAAGAGGTGATCACAGTGGTCCTTTCTGGCCTTAAAATCTATGAAGCTTTGGCGGCGCCTACTGAGCTTGCTCCATGGACTCCCACCTGGCACCTGTGAAATCCTGGAGCAATTGTCCCCAAAGAGTTTGGATGGACCCCACTAGAAGAACGTCCCATGTTCTCTCCCTCCTCTGCCCTTTGCAGCTCTCAGGACGAGTTTCACTACATGATGAGTTCCATGGGGCACAAAAAGGCACAGAGTTATGCCACAGATCAAATTGCCCCATCATGTTTTGGGGTGGAAGCTGGCACTCTCCCTGCTTGTTTTTGCATTGTGGTAATTGTATTGATTTAGAAACCAACAGAGTTAAATCAGTGCAACCCTGCTAGTGTGGACACAGTTACTACAGTAGAAGCAGCATAACAAGCCTTCTTGGGGTGCAAATGCCCTTGGCTGCTTCACTGAAGGGCCTTATGGTAGGTTTGCAAACTCACAGTTGTGTGTGGAAAGCAGGTGGGTATTATCTTCTTGCTCCCTTGGCGAGAAGCAGTTCAATTATCCAGCAGGGGCTGAGGCAAGGTGGGGGCAGATTTAAAATGGGGGAAGCCCTGAGAAATGCTTATTGCTCTCAGCACCCCAGTTCCTAGACGCTGCCTTAGGGACGGTCTACACATAGGCTTTTTGCACCGGTGTAAGTAACTACATCAATGTAGCTACACCAGGGCAAACCCCTCACGTAGATACATTTAAACCACTGTAATCCATGCTCAAACTGGGGTCTGGTCTACACTAAAACATTAGGTTGATCCAGGTACATTGCTTAGGAGGGTGAAAAATCCATCTCCCTGAGCGACAGTTAAGCCAACCTAACCCCCAGCATAGACAAGGCTAGAATTCTTCCGTCGCCCTAGCTACCACCTCTTGGGGACATGGATTTCCCGTACCAATGGGAGAACCCCGCTGTAGCATTTCAAGGATAGATGAGCCCTGGTTCACTATAATCTGATAATTTACCATGTCAGACAAAACTGGTTTAAATGCATCTACGTTAGGGGTTTGTATTGTAGTGACTAAATCATTTTTAGTTGAACTGTGGGCTGGTCTACTCTCTATTTTTGCACCAATGTTACTAAATCAGCAGAAAGATCTTTATACCAGTAAAACATTTATATTGGAATAAATAGTATCTTCACAACGGTATCTAGAGGGTTATAGCAATTTAACCACACTGGATTTTCTTCTGGAGGGGTCAGCTCAGATAGACGTTTGTGTGCTAGCTTTGACCAGTCTAATGCTCTAACAATAGAAGCACAGCCCCAGTGGCACAGATGGTAGGACGAGGTAGCTGTCCCAAGTACAATCCTGTCCAGGATTCTTGATACTTAACTCAGGGGGCTAACCCATCCCACTGCCCATGCCAGACAGCAGTTCTGTTTTTAGCATGCTAGCTTCATCAAAGCTAGCGCACGTACTGCCCCGAGCTAGAAATTATGCCCCCAGTTCAAAGTGTAGACGTACCCCTAGTTAAACTGGTATAAAAACTGAGTTTCAGTGGAGCCCTGGGACAAGTTTGCTAACAAAGGCAAGCCCCTAGCTGCACTCAGTAGGAGTGGATTACAGAAAGCCAAACAGTTGAGGGTTCATTTGTAAAACAGGAGCACCCACCATTTTACCAAAGCCTCCGAAATCCCACAAGCATTTACAGTTAGCTTTGTGTGTTAATTGTATTTTAAATATACTTTTGGTTCTGGATCCAGTGTTTGGACTTAACAGGATTAACTTTTTCTCGTTGGTGAACAATGATTTTCTGATGCTCTCTGCTTAATTCAACAGTTTGTAGAATAGCCTCTGCTATTCCAGGCCTGCCCCACGCCCCCAAACTCTGTCAATGCCCCTCACCCCTGACCTGCAGCCCCGCCACTATCCCAGCCCTGGGCTCCCCACCCCACACACAGCTATGCCAGGGCCCCTCACCCTTGACCAACAGCCTCCCTGCTATCCCAGCCTGGGGCTCCCCATTCCCAACTCTGCCGATATCCCTCACTCCTAACTCTCAGCTGCCATGATGTTCCAGTTCTGGTCCTCCTAAAACAAGAAAACCAGTTCAATTCAAAATCATGTGGGCCAAGGGAAAAGCAGGTATAAAACCACCACCAGGCTAGAGTGGGAGCATTTTACACTCACTCTGAGACTGGCCCCCATGTAAATGAGGAGGAGGATGGAGAGTTAGGCCCTTCATTAGCATGATAAAGTATTTAGGGGCTGCTGAGGGGTAAAGAAGCACAGAACCCTGTAGTGTCGGTCAGGGGTAAATACATCCACCAGGATGGGGCTGTGCAATATGCTTGGCCTCAAATACACAGTTGGGGCTAGGTGCTTGGGGCTGGACCCCCCATGTCCATTTGTCATTCCTGTCCCATTCAGGTGGCAAGTTGCTTTGCAGCACAGCGCCATCCATCTCTGCTGCCCCTGGGTGAGGGACAATCCCTCCTCCTGGCCATCCTGCTGAATTCTGGGCGGGGTATTGCCTGTTGGGGACAGATGCTCCCTGGGACTCCCAACCTCATCCACTACAGTAGCCCGCAGTGTGGGGCCCACACGTGTTTCTCACTTAATTCAAGAGGAAATGTGCAGACGCAGGCGGTGAAGGCCACTACCTGGATCTTTACAGCCTGGGGCCTCCCGCTGGGGCTGCTCCCCAGCGGCGCGCGCCCGTGCGGGGAGTGCCTAGAGCTTGGAGGGGGGGGGGCAGAGAGCCCTGATCCGGCTCAGGGGCCTCCCAGCCCCCTCGGGCAGGGGCAGCTTCCCCCTAAGCGCCCTTCCCGGGGCTGCTGCGCCCTCTCATTGGCGGGAGGCCGCAGCCAGCTGAGCAGGACCCGGGAGCTCTGGTCCCCGCGAGCTGACGCGGCGCGCACGGAACCCGGGGGCGGTAGCTGCAGGCGGGGGTGGGGAAACCGAGGCACGGAGCGGGAACCCCGCTGCCTGGCGGCTGCCCGCGCTCCCCGCTGCAGGCTGGGATTTGCACAGTCACCGCGGTGTGTGTCACCCGGGGGGAGGAGCAGCCGCTCCGCGTGCCTGAGTGGAGGAGAGGGCGGGACTATTTCCTGAGCTGCTGTGAGAGGCGGCGGAGGGACACCGGTAGCTTGGCCGGGCTGTGCTGCAACTTTCTTCCAGTAGTTTCCATGCTAGGCCTCCCCCCCCCGCACCCCCGCTCCCCATCGCCCCCGGGAACCCGCAATGGCCGCAGCAGCCCAGTGCCTGCCACTGCAGCACCACAAGGGGGAGCCCTGGCGCAGGGGGAGCTTAGCTGGGGAGCGTCCCCCCTTGCTGCCCACTCCCCTTCCCAGTTACCCCCAAGCCTCCAAAGCTGCCCTGCAGCCAGATGTCCACGGGGAGGGAGCTGTGGCTACCCTCTGGGCACCTATTGAGCCCCCCAACCTCCTGCCAGCTCGGGGGAGGGGATGGGCCCCAGGTGCTGGGGTGCTGCACGGAGGGGGGGGCTCAAGATGAGGGGGGGAAATGCCCCCCAGATTTACCCCACCTCCTAGATATACTGGCACTTTACAAACTCATGATGAGATCAGCTCCCTGCTGCAGGGAACCAGGCAGGCCACATCTCAGAAGGGAGGACAGTCTGGTCTAGTGATTAGAGCCAAGGGACAGGACTCCTGGCTCTGTCACCTAGGCACTGTGTGACCTGGGGGACCTCCCCATCCCCGGACCTCAGAGTCCCCCTCTGTAAAATGCTCCTGTTTGTAAAGCACTGAAAGGCCTGGGCTGCACAGTTTTTGCACTGATTTAATTATCTCCATCTTGGTGCAACACCCTGGAGTGGGCTTAAATTGGTTTAAGCGTGTCCCTGCTAGGGAGCTGCCCTGATTTAATGACCTTGGTTTATCGGTGGAAAAAAAAAAGCACTTCCAACAGAACATGCTAGATAAGGACAAACTATTGGAATAGAACCCAGGAGTCCTGACTCCCAGTCACCCCAGCTCTAACCACGAGACATCACTCCATTTGTGCAGACCTCGGCTTGTTTCCACACTTGCCTGGCTCTTTCCCTCCCTTGCTCCCGCTTTTGGTCTGTTTGCAAACACTCATTAATGTTAAGCTCCTGTTTCCAAAACAAACAAGAGAAAGGAGGGTGATGTCTGTCAGCTACCTGAGTCAGTAACTGCCATCCTCCGTGGTGAACCAGTTTGGGCCTCAAGATGGAGTGGGAGGGGTTGTCTCTGGGTCATAACTTCCCCCTCACCCCGGAGGCTGGCAGTGCAGGGATCTCCCTCAGACACAGGATCTACCTACCCTTTGGCAACACCTGAACGGTTTGTCATTTCAAGTCTCATTGAATGGAATTGCCTACAGCTCTGGACCCCTCCCCATGGCACCACCTAGTGCCCAATCTCCAGTATGACAGGTATTTGCATTGCTGTGTTACCAGCAGGGGCCCAGCGTACAGGGGCCAGTGGAAACACAACCGATGGCCGTGCAACAGGGAGGGACTGTGAACCTGGGACCCACGTAGTTGCCCTGGGGATCTCTGGGCCTCTCAGCCCCTCTTCACAGTGTGAATTGAGTAAAGGCATCTCCACTGTGACTGGAGCACATTCCTCCCTGGTGGGGCCTGGCCACTGCAGGTGGGGTGGGTGTAACTGTAAGGGGACTGTTGCCCCCTTACTAACATTCAGTGGGGGTGTTTTGGCTGCTAGCTCCCAGCACTAAAAGGGGAGGGATTGATGGCAAATCAGGACCCTGAGACTGACAGTCCCCAGGAACAATGGCAAGAGGCCAATGCTCCAGGTCAGCCTGATTGACAGGGCAGGCCGGCTAATCAGGGAGACAGAAGGCCAGTGTGGGTCCCGTCCTCCGTGTGTGAGCAGGAATGTGCCGGAGTCAGACAGAGTGGGGCCGAGCTAAGGAGGAAGCAGGGGCCCAAGCTGAGCTGGAGAACAGAGCCAGGCCAGATCCAGAGGCACAGCCCAGAGAGAGCAGATCCTGTGCTGGGAGCGGAGCTGCAGCCAGAGAGCCAGAGGCACAGCCCAGAGAGAGCAGATCCTGTGCTGGGAGCGGAGCTGCAGCCAGAGAGCCAGAGGCACAGCCCAGAGAGAGCAGATCCTGTGCTGGGAGCGGAGCTGCAGCCAGAGAGCCAGAGGCACATCCCAGGGAGAGCAGATCCTGTGCTGGGAGCAGAGCTGCAGCCAGAGAGCCAGAGTGTGGTGAGCAACTGGGGCCAGCCAAGGGGGGAACCTTGGTAAAAGGGCCCAGCGCAGAAAGACACTCCAGCCAAGGGTCCATGCAGGCCAGGCTGGGAGGGGGATCTTAACCTGCCGGGGGGCTGGCACTGGGAAGAAGGATCCCACCATCCAAAGCCCGGAGGTGTGTGGTCACCACCATTTCAAGTGTCCCACCCACAGCATCCCTGCAGCACAGCCAGGGCCTGAGAAGGAGGCCTGGGGCCTACAAGGAACAGACTGCAAAGTGCTTTGATGTCCAGAGACATTGTTTGTAATGTTCCCTGCCACAGAGCAGGGTGATGTGTTTCCCTGTAACCGTTCCCATTTATTCTTATTCTTTTCTTTAAATTGATTGTTAAGTAAACAACTTGTATTTGCTTTAAATTGTATGGAATAATCAGTGGGTCAGGGAGGTGCCCAGTGCAGAGAGGGTACCCCGGAGTGGGGACACCTTAGCCCCTGTCCTAGGTGGCCACAGCAGGGTTGGGGGTTGAGCCCCCCAGGAATCCTGGGCCCAGTCTTGTTGGGGCTACGAGAACTCTGCCAAACAGGAGAGTCCTCAAGGGCAGGGAGGCCTCTGGGTAAAGGAAGTGGGAGCGAGGACTCAGATCCTTTCGCTAGCCCACTTCACCGGGGTACACAGAAGCCAGGAAAGTTCCCCACAATAGCGGGACCATTCCCCCGCTTACATAATTGGCGTCACGAACAGGATCCTATCCACAGGGTCCACCCCATTGGTTTACTGGTTGAGTTCTAGTAGCACTGTCCAGGCCTGGTTGAGCACTCTACCATGGCTGGAATTGAAGAACTACGAACCCAGTTTGCTGAACTTCAGCGCAGATTATCAGACCAAGCGGAGGCATTACAACAAGCTAGAACTGAACAGAGAGAAGCCTTATCGCTGGCCAAGGCAGTAATAGACCAACAGGCAGCAGAAGCTAAGAAACCCGCTACTATTTATGTCCCACGGGAGCGGAAGGTCACAGAGTTTGGTGGCTTCCCGACAAGACCAGGAGACATTACGGTAGAAGAGTGGGTCAAGTCTGTGAGGGCAGCTCTGCGTGTGCTAAGAGTACCTGTAGAAGACCATGTAGACTTCATAGAGGAACATCTCAAGGGCCAGGCCAAGGCCACAGTAAAGTTCATGGCAGTGGCAGACAAGAAAGATGTGGAAAAGGTATTTGAACTCCTCCTAGAAGTGTATGGAGACAAGGTGCCTATTGGAACCCGACTAAAGGAGTTCTTTGAGAGAAAGCAGGAGCCTGGTGAAACTATCCGGGCATATGCATATGACCTCCAGGAGAGAATGAGCAAAGTGGAGCGGCGAGACCCTCAACGAGTTCCAGACCCAGATACAGTTCTGAAAGAGCAGCTGGTGTTGGGGCTTCGTGATGACTCCCTCAGACGTGAAATGAAAAGGAGGTTTAAGGAAGAGCCCAGTAAGAAGTTCTATGAACTCATGCAGGCTGCCATTATGTGGTCAGAAGAAGAGGAAGTTCCTGTGGCAGAGACAGCCAAGAGTAACCCCCATACACGAAGTGGGGGCCTAGTGAATGCAGCTGCTGGGGAAAAAGCCCTGCCCCAAACACAGCTAACATTGGAAAGCTTAAGTGAAGCTGTCCAAAAACTGGCGGTCCAACAGGGGGAGATGCTGAAAGTAATGACTGAGGTGATGAAAGGGAAAAACCCCACCAATATGCCAAGATATCCAAGGGCCCCAGGACCCCGAAGAAGAGCCCCACTGAAGGATGAGCTGGGAAGATACATTTGTTACACTTGTGACAGGCCAGGACATACTAGCCGAGAATGTTCACTGAGAAGGAGAACAGAGTCCCAGGCACTCGAAACCAATGGGGCACCAGGAGCGAGTGGTCCATCTAGAGTAGAAGGCCAAGCAGTGGCAGAAGGATTCCTAGGCCTGTCCTTGGTGGAAAATCCCTCTGCATACAGTGAGAGGAACGTGGTCAGTGCCAGCATATCTAGCGACTTCTGTAAGCGAGCATTTGGAGACTGTCTAACTGCTGAAGTATATATAGCAGGGGTGAAGACCAGATGTTTGGTAGATACTGGCTCCGAAGTCACCACCATTACAGAGTCGCATTTTAAAAAATATTTGAAGGACAAGGACCTGACCATGCACAGCACACGGTTTGTACGTCTAACAGCTGTTAATGGACTGGCAATCCCAGTGGCGGGGTGCCTTGAAGCAGACATAGAGTATATGGGCCAAACGCTGCCGGGAAAATGCATCTTCATCCTGAAAGACAAAGCGTCAAAAGGGAGCCATATGGGAGAAGGAGTTCCAGGGATTCTAGGAATGAACATCATCAGTGAGCTGAAGGAGCTACTCTTACCAGGAGAAGGAACCAGGAGGATGAACTGTCACGAGCACTATACGAAGAATGCTGTGCGGAGTAGAGTATTGGCTCGAGCGGAGAGGCAGAGTCATTCCCTGGGCCCCAGGAGGCATATTGGAAATGTTAAAGTGGGCAGAAAACAGAAGACCATTATTCCTCCGTGGAAAGGGAAGATCCTTGATGAACACCGCTGTGTACCAGAAAATGAGCTGCAGATGATGAGGGAGAAGGAGGCCGAGTTACCTTTCTTCCAGAAAGATGTGATGGGAGACTGCCAGTTCCTGTTCACGTGGCACGCCAAGGGCTGATTCCTGCACATGTGGCTAACATAAGGGCGTTGCCAGAGAAACATCAAGAAATCTTTTCTAAGGATGAGGTGACCAATTATGATGACCAAGTCAAAGGTCACCATGACAGGCTGAAGATAGCCTGTGAAGTTGCTCTCAATACAACTAAAGACACTGCCCAAAGTAGGAAAAGGACTTATGATCGCAAGTCCAGTGGGGCTCTCATCAGGCCCGGTGACCGTGTACTAGTTCAGAACCATAGACACCGGGCGTAATAAAATACAGGACAAGTGGAGTCAAAGCCCCACATTGTAGTTGCTCACACCAATCCCGAGCTACCAGTTTACACCATTCGGCCTGAACGAGGAGGTCCTGAGAGAGTAGTACACAGGGACCAGTTGAAACATTGCACTCTTAGTCCAGACAGGGACCATAGGAGGCGAGATCAGTACACTCTGAGGAGGCTGAAACCAGTTGGGAAATGGTTCTAGTCCCACAAACCAAATACAGAGGGGACAGAGTGGGGCAAACCCAAACCCTAACGAGAATGGCCAGATCCCTCAAACTGACCCAGTATTACCCGAGGATAGGGAAACAGAAAATATGGGTAACGAACCACCAGTTTTAAGGAGGTCCCAGAGGGCTAATAAAGGTGTACTTCCTGTTAGACTTAGAGATACTTATTTTATTGGTTCTATGTAGTGTGTTGATGAATATTGTTATGTATAGTATTAAGAAGTAGATGTGGAGTGTTAACTATGTTAAATGTTCTTTTCAACATTGTTAATGGGTTTTTAATATAATATGATGTGGATATATGTTGTTGTTATGGGGCCTGGATGTACCGGTGTAACTATTGTGGCTGTGGCAGAATTTTAGCAGGGGGGAATGTAAGGGGACTGTTGCCCCCTTACTAACATTCAGTGGGGGTGTTTTGGCTGCTAGCTCCCAGCACTAAAAGGAGGGATTGATGGCAAATCAGGACCCTGAGACTGACAGTCCCCAGGAACAATGGCAAGAGGCCAATGCTCCAGGTCAGCCTGATTGACAGGGCAGGCCGGCTAATCAGGGAGACAGAAGGCCAGTGTGGGTCCCGTCCTCCGTGTGTGAGCAGGAATGTGCCGGAGTCAGACAGAGTGGGGCCGAGCTAAGGAGGAAGCAGGGGCCCAAGCTGAGCTGGAGAACAGAGCCAGGCCAGATCCAGAGGCACAGCCCAGAGAGAGCAGATCCTGTGCTGGGAGCGGAGCTGCAGCCAGAGAGCCAGAGGCACAGCCCAGAGAGAGCAGATCCTGTGCTGGGAGCGGAGCTGCAGCCAGAGAGCCAGAGGCACAGCACAGAGAGAGCAGATCCTGTGCTGGGAGCGGAGCTGCAGCCAGAGAGCCAGAGGCACATCCCAGGGAGAGCAGATCCTGTGCTGGGAGCAGAGCTGCAGCCAGAGAGCCAGAGTGTGGTGAGCAACTGGGGCCAGCCAAGGGGGGAACCTTGGTAAAAGGGCCCAGCGCAGAAAGACACTCCAGCCAAGGGTCCATGCAGGCCAGGCTGGGAGGGGGATCTTAACCTGCCGGGGGGCTGGCACTGGGAAGAAGGATCCCACCATCCAAAGCCCGGAGGTGTGTGGTCACCACCATTTCAAGTGTCCCACCCACAGCATCCCTGCAGCACAGCCAGGGCCTGAGAAGGAGGCCTGGGGCCTACAAGGAACAGACTGCAAAGTGCTTTGATGTCCAGAGACATTGTTTGTAATGTTCCCTGCCACAGAGCAGGGTGATGTGTTTCCTGTAACGTTCCCATTTATTCTTATTCTTTTCTTTAAATTGATTGTTAAGTAAACAACTTGTATTTGCTTTAAATTGTATGGAATAATCAGTGGGTCAGGGAGGTGCCCAGTGCAGAGAGGGTACCCCGGAGTGGGGACACCTTAGCCCCTGTCCTAGGTGGCCACAGCAGGGTTGGGGGTTGAGCCCCCCAGGAATCCTGGGCCCAGTCTTGTTGGGGCTACGAGAACTCTGCCAAACAGGAGAGTCCTCAAGGGCAGGGAGGCCTCTGGGTAAAGGAAGTGGGAGCGAGGACTCAGATCCTTTCGCTAGCCCACTTCACCGGGGTACACAGAAGCCAGGAAAGTTCCCCACAATAGCGGGACCATTCCCCCGCTTACATAACCATGATCAATCCAGGCACGGATTGATGCTGTGACCCAGTTTGGGTTCCATCCACACTGGCTGGGCCACATCAGGGGGGAGCCACTTCAGTCACAATGCAGCCCCCACTGTAACAAACCCATGGCCCCCATGACTGGGCAGGGGTTGCTCTGTGGCACCCCTCAAACCCCATGCTGGGCAGTGGGGACAGGACTTAGAGCCTTCTGCTCCCTAAGGTCCAGCCACAAGGAGAATCTCTCTTGCTAGAAGTATTGGGCCTGTGACCCTTGGGAGCAATTCCAATGCCATCCCATCGGAGGCAGCTCAGGGAAAGTGGGGTCCAGGACTTCTAGGGAGGGAGGGAGGGAAGGATGTGCTTCCCATTAGGGATGAGGGCACCCTGCAGGCATGTGATGAACCGGACAGCCTCACCCCTGGATTGAGGCAAATGTTACCATTGGGGTGATGATGGCTTTTCTAGAAACCCAAAGGAGAGCTGAGAACAGGGGTCAGCTGAGGAGACCCTGTGCACCACACTTCCGGTCTCTCCCAATGGCCTTGTCCTGCTTTTCCTGCTTGTTTCCAGTCTGCAGCTGGGCAGGTGCTGCTCTGGACCCTGCTTCCCGAACAGGCAATGGGGTACTGGAGCACCAGTCAGCTTCATTTGGGTCAAACCCTTTGGAATCAGACAGCAAATGCCTATGAGATCAGAGTTCCCCACTGTTGGGGGTCTCCCCAGTTCCCCCCCTCATGAGCATGTCCAGGGGGAGCCCTAGGCTGGAAGTGACCTCGTTAGTCTGGGATGGACACCCCCGGGGACCTAGGACAGGAGCATGTGTCCTCTGGCCTCCTCCTCAGAGAGAGTGGAACTGATCTGAACCCTGCTGAGATCCCAGCACAACCTGCCATGCCATCTCCACTCCGGACACATCCTGTCCCGTGGGAGGTTCCTCTGCCAGCTCAGCTGTTCCATCTCCAGACTGAATGCATGGCTACAGTGTCAGTAACCCTGGGACAGATGGGTGGGGAGGGGTAGGAATGAGATGCCAGGGCCGGAAGGGAAACACAGAGGAATGTCTGGGCCCTGGGGTTGGATGTCTGGTGTGTGTCCCCCCCACCCTGGCTCCTCTCACACACAGGGCCCATGTTTTCTGGACTTAGGGAGGCAACAGCTCTTCTAGGGCTCAGGGCCATGGGTAGAATGACTGGATAATGTGACGGTTGTTACAAACCTGGCCGATGAGCTCACGATTCCGCCTGACTTTCCAGAGGCCACGGGCATGAGCTCTGTGCTGAGCCAGATGCACACTGGGATATGCAGACCTCCAGGGACCCCAGCACTGGAATAGTGTGTGGAGAGGGGGGATGGACTATAGGTCAGAGGTGAGGGGCATGGACAAAGCTGTATGTGGGGAACCCAGGGCTGGGATAGCAGGGGGGCTGCAGGTCAGGGTGAGGGGCACGGGCAGAGCTGTGTGTGGGGAACCCAGGGCTGGGATAGTAGGGGGGCTGCAGGTCAGGGTGAGGGGCACGGGCAGAGCTGTGTGTGGGGAACCCAGGGCTGGGATAGCAGGGGGGCTGCAGGTCAGGGTGAGGAGCACTGGCAGAGCTGTGTGGGAAGAATAGCAGCTCAGGTCAGTGTTGAATGTATGTCACTCCTATTGTCCAGCTGGTTGGTGACCCCTGTGAATCATGTGTTCAGGGTGTGTACAGCACTAGGCAGACAAAAGCAGCCTTCACAAACCCCTATTGTAATAAGCCTCTCCTCAGTCCCTGTCCCCCCCAACAGTAAGGCCAAGGAGTGAGTATGCCACAAAGCCTGCGGTCCCTCCAGCACAGGGCTGAGGTATGGTAGGGTGTGAGTGGGGGTAGTCTTCAGGGCTGACAAGATGTAACTTTTGGGCCTTCGGTAGCAGGCAGCTGGGGCAGAGGCGGTGTCACCAGGGGTTACTCATCTGAAGGGAGGAAAGATCAGTGGCACAACCATCCCATGGGCCATTCACCTCCTCCATGGCTGTGATGTGTGTTTTGGGGACAGACCCAGACGCCTGCAGTACAGGGTATGGGCTTGTCTACACTCGGTTTTTCACACCCCTGAGGAAGATAGCTGGGTTGACATTACTTCTGAATGCAGACCTGGCCTGTGGCTACATCAGTGGTTGTGATCCTGCTGTCACTGGAGGTCATTGCTAATGAATGCACAGTACCGAACACAATTGTGTGTACTAAGCTAGACATTCCAGGAATGTTTTGTCCAGGACACAAACAATTGTGGTTCACCCTAGGCTGGGACGATAGCACTCAATTAACTTGAGGTAACACAAATTCTCAAGGCTATGTCTGCACTGCAATAGGAGGTGTGACTGCAGCTCGGCATCTGCCCCAGCCAGTTTGAATTTAGCGTGGCTAAGAAGAGCAGGTAGTTGCAGCAGCAGCTGCACCTGTGTGGCTGTCTCTTCACTGCTAGGTTTGGTTGTGCTAGCTCACGTGAGTATGCCTCTGCGAGCTGCAATCACACCTTCATTGGCTGTACACGTACCTCAGGAGAGAATCAAAGAGCAAGCCCTGGGGGTTCTGCACAACTAGGTTTGGTGCCAGGGAGAGTTGCAATTCTGGACATGGGTTATAGGCGGTGTAGATGGGGGGCATCAGAGGGCTATGCTGGTGTGAAGCTGGCAGGTGTATGTTTGTGCCAGGGGCAGGTAGTCCTGGTGTTCAGAGGAACCATCGCTGTCCCTAGGAGCGGGAGCATGTTTCTGGGGAAACTGCTTCTAGGAGAAGCCAAGGTGCAGGGATGCTGAGAAAGGACAGAACGCTGCAGTTCACTATTGTGGGCACTAGGTGGCGCAACAGCTCAGCCAATGCACCTGTCAGGGCAAGTTTTGCAGAATGGATTCAATTCTCAGATTAGCCCAGCACCCCCCTGCCAGTACCGGCCCAGACCTCTGCCTCCCCAGCCTGCCAGTACTGCCCTGGACCCCCACCCCTCCACCCTGCTCTCAGCACTCAAAGTACTGGCCCTGTGTTCACACACTGGGGATATGGTTGGGACCCCCTGCCCCCTCACTGCCCATGGAGCCTCCCCCCCCCCAAATGGGAATGGGAGTGAGCTGAGTAGGGGCTGAGGACAGAGACACCAAAATGTCTCCCCACCATCCCCCGCCCCCACTCAGCCCTGGGGGCCCAGCTCTGCTGGGGCCGACGCCTGTGGCTGAGGCCTGCGGGATGCTCGTGCGCTCGCGCTCCCCTCCCCCAGAGGCCGCATGGGAGTCAGTGGCAGACACACGAGGAGGCATGTTCACTCTTTGTATAGAAAATGGCAACTGTACAGATACATTTACAGAGATGAACGGGCCGGGCCCCCACCAAGGGGCACTCAGCCAGGCAAGGCCTCGCGGAGCATGGGGTGGCTCCTGGCAGTGCGGTTCTCCATCGGCCTTCTCACTCTCTGGGCACCCCCGCCCCCGCCCCGCCAGCGTGCCTGCTCCACTCCTGCAGCACCTCCTCCTGGGGAAGGTAGAGACTGCCGCAGGGGGCGGATCAAAGTCTGGGGCAGTGCAAGCAGCTGGGGTGAATGGCAACTGAAGGGAGGTCAGGAGCAGGGGAAAGGCCAGGGCAGAAGAGGAAGGAAGTGCAGTAATTGAGGCATCTGACTGGTACTCCAGGCACCTGGGCTCTATCTCCAGCCCTGCCCCACTTCCTCATCTGGAGTCATGACACTTCCCTATCTCTCGGGACGGAGGGGGAGGAATAAAGCTACAAATGTCTGAGAGGCTCAGCAGCTATAGCAATGGGCAGCACACACGTATATAGGGCAGAGGGTGCAGGGGTGTAGTCTGCAGGGCTCCCCTTTCCTCGGCCAGGCATGGGGGTTAGTTCATTTCCCTTGCTGGGGGCAGGGGGAGAGAAACTGGACAAGGGTGAACTTTCCAGGGCCACCTCGAGAGGAGGCTGGGATGGGGAGAGCAAGTCACAAGCAGCCCCCAAAGGGGCAGTGACCCCAGGCACTCTCTTCTCTGTTGAGCCAAGGACCCCAGACTTGGCGGGTGTGATATGAATTTGAGGCAGGATCCTGGCATCTGTGCGTGCGGAGGAAGTCACACAACACTGGGCAGGGGGAGATCTGTGTGTGCGTGGGATCCAACAGTCACACACAGTACGGGGGGCACAGGTCCTGGAGCCATCACACAAGCTGGGGATAGGGCAAAGTGGCCCAGCCACAGGAGCCCCAAGCCATCCTCAGGGCAGGTGGAGGTCACTCCCCTGGTCACAGGGCATAAGGTCTGCTAAGGCAGTGAGAGTTCATAGCAGTGCACAGGAGACGTCCCCCCAGCACCGTAGCCTCTACGCGCTTGCCAGGGGACGAGAAGCTGAGCCAAGCACGGCCTCAGTATCCATGCTGCCACCCCGCTAGATCACCACCCGGAAGAGGAAGGAGAACACAGCTCCCAGCGCCAGGCCCAGCGAGAGGAAAAAGGCCATGATGGCTCCGGCCGTCTCAGCTTCATGGGTGGGCACCTTCCTGGGGGAGGAGAGAAGCGTCAGCCCAGCAGCACTATGCACCAGCCCCCACCCTTGGTAGCTCCTGTCCTAAGCCCTCCTGCAGGAATCAGTGCTCTGCAGCTCCCCGCATCTCCCCCTCCATTCTCAGGGCCGAGGGGAAAAGGAACGAGGACCTGGAATGAACTAGGAGTTGTCCTTTGGGAATGATCCTGCACCACCCCCAGCAGAAGGGCTGTGAAGGACCTAAAGGGCTTCTCAATGCGCACTTCAGCAGAACAGTGTGGGAACTAGAGCACGTGGGCTGCCCCCCCTCTCGCTCCCACCCCCCACTGTTCCAGCTCTGGGCTCCCCACACAGATCAGGAGACCAAGGCACAGAGCAGTGAAGATATTTCTGCTGGACACCCCACCCACTGTAGCAGAGACGGGCTGAGAACCCAGGTCTTCTGACTCCCTGATCTGTGCTTTAACCCCTGCTTGTGGGTCCGAGTGAGGGGCTGGGGGGGATCCTGAGGCACACACAGGCTCTTCTCTCCGTCCTGTGGCCAGGGGAGCCAGGCCCCTTTAGAGACCAATTGTTCTACCACCAGAGAGAAGCCTCATGTGCCTGACAGAGAACAGTTAGTCCAGTTTGCAAGGCCCTCCCAGGGCTGGGGTACTGACACTACAGGATGGCATGCAAGGGGGAGCAGCCTGCAAAGGGCCACTGATGGTGGCAGGCAGGAGGGCCTGGGCTCCTTTCGCTCCACTGGGAATGTGCTCGGGGAGCGAGTTCATTGAACTGCCCAGCTGTTAGGCGTTGGAAAAGCACTGGCAGAGTGTACCTAAGCCTGGCCCAAATCAGTCCGTGGTGCTCTCGTGCTCCCTCTGCTGGACCATGGCAGGAAGAGCACAAGTCTGCACTGAGGGTGCATGTTTGTTTCAGGCTGTGTGAGGAATGGGGGGTGCTGGGCTGGGGTGTCACACACAGTCACACGGGATTGAAGCTGAGCCCGGGGTCAAGCTCGTGCTGTATGTGGAGCAGGGGGTGGGGTTAGGAACCAGGCTGGCCAGGCCAGGAGCAGGGAGAAGTGCTGGCATAGCTGCCACTTGATCTCTCTCTCTCTCTCTCTCACACACACACACACACACACACACACACACACACACACACGATGGGGAGAGGGAAAGGGGGCAGGAAGGGCACCTGCTTCTGGAAGGGAAGGGGGCCGAGGGAGTAGCCACAGCGCAGGGCAGGGAGGGTGCTGACTGCTTCCCCCCAGGGCTCCTCCGCAACAGTAATCCCATCCCCACACCCCGCTGGGATGAGCGCCCAGCTCTGAGTTATGGGCTCGTAAAACGAGTGCGGCTGCTAAGTATCAGGCAAAGTGCCACCCTGCAGCTCCCGGCGCCAGCATCCCCCCCCCACCTTGAGAGACTGCAGGCCGCCCGGCCGACCCCAGCAGCTCCCTGCGCTGGGGCCAAGGCCGTGTCCCTGGCCGAGCGCTCTGCAGGGCCAGTCGCCTTTGGCTGCCTAGCTCTGGGGGCAGCTTCCCCCGCCACCCCCTGGGATCAGCCCTGGCCCCTGTCGCTTTTACTCCTCTCTTAGGAGGCACAAGTCTGAGCTCAGCTCTGGGCTGTGGAGCAAGGAGAAGACTTGTGGCTGAAGCACAGGACTGGGAGCCAGGACACCTGCGTGGCCTGGAGCGAATCCCACCCCACATTTCTCCCTCTGTAACATGGGGAGAGTCACCCTAACCCACTGCACCAAGGCAACTGGAAAAGCACCCATTAGACAGGGGAACCCCCAGTCCCTTCAGGCGGGGCCTGGATAAGAGGCTGTGCCCAGGGATAGACCTGCCATCAGCCAGTGCCCAGTGCAGCAGCATGGGCTGGTGCGTGGTGAGAGGTCGCTTGGGTCCCTTCCCCCCGCCCCCGGTCACACTCACTTAGGCCCGAAGCACATGCAGAGGCTGGCCAGGTAGCCATTGGAGATGGAGAAGAGGATGATGAAGATGATGTACCAGGCGTCATGGTGGAAGAAAACGGGCATGTGGTTGCGGGGCTGCACGTTGCACAGCATGAAGAGGGGGATGAAGACTATGCGAGCAGCCACCATGAAGGGCAGGAGCCGGCTGTCTTTCCTGGGCTGGGGGAGAGAGAAAAAACACAGACCTATGAGTGGGTGGTGTGCCACAGAGCGCCGGGGAAGCGGGCAGGCGTGGGGCATCTCCCCGCGGCACCCTGCGGGGCGCCGGGGAAGCGGGCAGGCGTGGGGCATCTCCCCGCGGCACCCTGCGGGGCGCCGGGGAAGCGGGCAGGCGTGGGGCATCTCTCGCGGCACCCTGCGGGGCGCCGGGGAAACGGGCAGGCGTGGGGCATCTCCCCGCGGCACCCTGCGGGGCGCCAGGGAAGCGGGCAGGCGTGGGGCATCTCCCCGCGGCACCCTGCGGGGCGCCGGGGAAGCGGGCAGGCGTGGGGCATCTCCCCGCGGCACCCTGCGGGGCGCCGGGGAAGCGGGCAGGCGTGGGGCATCTCCCCGCGGCACCCTGCGGGGGCACTAAGGTTTATCCGACAGCAAGAGGTAAAGGCAGAGGGGGATCCACACTGGTAAAGGGTAGGAACGAGCTTCCCATTGTCCCACTCAACTCTAGGCCCCCCCTTCTAACCCAGACAGCTCGGGGCGGGGCCTACCCACTCAAAGGGGGGGCTGCTGAGTGACACGGGCTCCCTCTCTCTGCCCTGCAATGCCCTTTGCACTCCCTGCGCCCCTGACCGATGCAAATGTGGCTGGGGAGGACTGGAGTCTCGGAGCTCCTGCGCTGGAGCTGCTGGCTTAGGCCCCAGGGAGAATAGTGGGGTCAGCAGGCAGGTCACTGGGACGCAGTCCCTGGCTCTTGCAACCCCTTCAGGCCCATTCCCTAGGACTGGGCTGGGACTTTTCCAGCCCGCTGACTCGTGCTGCTGGAGCGCTGGGCGGCGGCAGGAGCCAGAATGCCGAGCCAGGGTTCTGCAGAGTCAATAACTAACAGATGGAAAACAGCAGGCTGATGGCAGCTGTGAAAGCCCTGCACGCATGCAGCCCAACGCCCTCTCCTGAGGGGACAGCCATCCACGGGAAATGCCCGTACTCCCAGTCGGCTTTCACCAGCTCCCTGAGCTCCCCTGCCCCATGCTCTCTGACCCCTGCCCCAGCTAGTGGCGGAGGCACTGGCTTGGCCAGTTTCTGGTCAGTCTCCCTTCTCCTGCCTGCCGAGTCTGCAGGTGTGAGCCCTCCCAAGGGAACACTTCGGTTCTGGCTGGAACATGCCCTGCTCAGTCCCTTCCCTTTGGCAGGTTCAGCACGGAGTGGGACCCCCCTCTTTGTCTTTCTCCAGCTGGGTGTGACAACGTGCCCCATGGACATGACGATGTTGTGACTCATAGACTTTAAGGTCAGAAGGGACCATTATGATCATCCCAGCTGCTTCTCTCAGTTCCACCCAGACCTCTCCAGAGTCACCCTAAGGTCCCTGAGCCAGGTTTCACTGCCTGCGTCTGACACAAGCCTTCGTTGTC
Source organism: Mauremys reevesii (assembly GCF_016161935.1). Lineage (NCBI taxonomy): Eukaryota > Metazoa > Chordata > Testudines > Geoemydidae > Mauremys > Mauremys reevesii. The sequence continues at coordinate 63,859,949 of NC_052625.1, forward strand.
CCCTCAGCTCGGGACCCTGCAGGGCACATTGGGCTGGGCTGGCATGGCGGTGGGGCAGTCGTGGGCACAAAGTATGTTGCGGGATTGGGGCGGGCGTGTTTGTGGGCACAGCCAAACCCAGCGTCCTGTTGACGAAGTGGCCCCACCCCGGGAAAGGAGGGCATCCAGCGGATCAGCCAGACCAAACCACACGCAGCCACATCCGATTTCCATAAAGCTGTTTTGGAACCATCTCCTGCCAGCGGGGATGTGGCCTAGCGAGGCAGCTCAGGGCCAAGGGCGAGGGCAGTCAGACGCTGTGACCCCACTGCCGGGAGGGAGGTTCGCAGAGGCAGCTCCTGGCAGCAGGGGATCCTAGCTCGGCCAGGCCGGCTGGCTCAGACCCGACAGACTCCCCGTTGTCTCATGCTGTCAAGAGTTTATTCAAACAAACAGCCTGAGCAGTAATGGGGAAAGCATTGTATGGGGTGTGGAGGAGGCAGGAAGAGCCAGAGACACCCCAGCCCCCCGCCCAATCCACAGCAGCAGGCACAAAGGATAGTCAACGCAGAGCAAACTCTGGACCCACAACCTGACCTACAGGGCGGCCTGCATTCAAGCACCCACTCTAGGCCCCCTGGAATGTGGGAGAGAAACAGTCCCCCAGCAGCCCCGTTAGCCGTACAGGGCCGATGGCACACACTCATGCAGATCGGCTTGCAGAACACTCCCCACTCCCTGGACACACGCTGGCTACAGGGGGCGTTTAGCCCGGCTCCTGCATTCTCAGTTCCCTGCTGCTGGCCGTGCCTGGAGGATGGCAGGTGGCAATTCCAGGGCAGAGTGGGTACAGGGCTCAGACCAGCTGACAGTCTCTGCGGCCCAAATGAAGGGCCTCTGAGCCCTACTACTGGGACAGGGCCAGTCCCCAAAGCAAACACCATAGAACTCCAGAGCTTCAATGGCACCATATGGGGCAGGCCCGAGGAGGCAAGAGAAAGAGACAGAGAGGAGCCAGGGAAGGGGCAGCCTTGGGCACTGCTGCCATGGAGGGGACTGTAGCCCATTTGGTGCACTTCGTGAACCCAGCCCTAGACTGCCTAGGAGCAGTGCAGCCCTCCCCGCTGCTCCTCCTCTGCCCCGGCCAGCTGTTTGTGTAACTGCAGCCTGCGTTTGTTTACAAGGAGGCTGCAATTGAGGAGATGGTTTCCTCCAAGCCACACTGCCGGGAAAACAGCACCATGGGAACGTCTAACTGGAACTGCACAGGATCCCGCCCCCGCTCCCATTCACCAGATCCCCTCTCGGGCCTCCCCAGCACCCGCGCTCCTTCCCATCTCTCCTACTTCACTTGGGCCCTCGCCCTCCTTCCCGGCTGGAGACCCCTCAGCTCCATCCTCTCCCACCTCCTCCTCTCCCCAGCAGTGAGCTGCTCTTCCCGTGGCCCTAGCTCCCACTCAGACTTTAAGCCAGAAAGGACCATCATGATTATCCAATCCAACCTCCTGCACGTCGCCGGCCACAGAACCTCACCCACCCACTCCTGTGACTGGCCCCTAACCGCTGGCTGAGTTACTGACGTCCTCCAATCCTCATTTAAGAATTTCAAGTTCCAGAGAACTCACCACTGACTCTAGATCAAACCCACAAGGGATCCATGCCCCAAGCTGCTGAGGAAGGAGAAAATTCCTTCCCGACCCCAAATATGATGATCAGTTAGACCCTGAGCATGTGGGTGGGACCCACCAGCCAGACACCTGGGAAAGAATTCTCTGTAGTAACTCAGAGCCCCAGCTAGTGTCCCATGTCCACCACTGGAAATATTTGCCAGCTGCCATCCCCACCCCTCCTGCCCTGTCACACACACTCCCAGAGCAGCCCATCTGCCTCTGCTCCCTGGGCTCCTCCCGCCCAAGTAGCTGCTGCCCTCTGCACTCCCCACAAGGCAGGTGATGGCTTTCTGCCAGTACCACCTTCTATGCCCTTGGCATCCTGCATCTCGCTTTTCCCTGGGCTCTCCACTTCTCTCCCTGCAGTACTTTGCTGCCCCCAGCTGCTGGAGTCCCTCCGGGCACCATCCCCTTGCTTGCTAGCTCTCTCTGGGGTGCCCGTTACATCCATTTCCCAGGGAATTGGGAAAAGCGTGTCAGACTCAGCTGGGAACACACCCCAAATTCACAGTGCATTTAGCTTCCCCAGCCAAAAGAGGCAGGACAGGATTCCAGGGGGACGGGCTCCCTACGTCTCCATGATCGTCACCCCTTGCCCTTCCCAAGCACGTGCACACAATTGTACTTGAGCCCGAGCCCACTGGGAGGTAGGAGTCAGCAGCAGGATCCCTATTGTACAGGTGGAGAAACTGAGGCAGGGCACAGGGAAATGACTCACGCAAGGGCATGCCATGAGGTGGTAAGAGCCAGGGATAGAAAGCAGGAGTCTGGACTCCCAACACCCTGCTTTAACCCAACAGTCCTCGCTCAGCTCCCAGAGCCAGGAGCAGAATTCAATGCAGAGCCCCTTGTGCTAACATGGCAGCACCCACTTCCTTGTATCCTGCCTGGGCAGCTGGGCGGTCAGGACACAGGGCAGCCCCGAGAGGTGAACTCTGATTGGCTGATGGGTCAGGGCCCGTTGCCAGGCCCTTGCCCCCTCCGCTCTGCCCCACACTTACCCACAAGCAGACGGCCGTGAGGCTCCGTCCCAGCCAGTCGAAGATATTAAACATCAGGAAACAGGAGACAGGGATGAAGTACATCTCTGGAGAGAGGGGAAGGGTCAGTGACAGGTGACAGGACACCCCACCCCCTCCTGTCTGCTGCGTGAGGTGCCCCCCACAATGCAGAGGAGACGGGGATCAGGCCTTACCCAACAACACGGCACCTCCCAAGGGCACAGGCTCGCACCCTCCCTCTTCCTCCAGCACGACTCTCCCTGCGGCTCAGCAGCCAGGATGGGGACTGGGCCCAGCCCACACCGTTGCCCATGGATCCTGCCCAAGCCTGGGAGGGAAACCCGGCGTCCAGTCTGTCAGAGGGCACAGCAGGCTTGTCCAGCTCTCAGGTTGCCAACAGATGTCACTGGGGGCCTCTCCCCTGTAGCTCCTTCCCCACCCGAGCCCCACTTTCTTCCAGCTCTGCCCCAGGGGTCTGCTCCCTTCTATCCCCCGCCCCCACAGTCTCCCCAGCGATGAATGATAGGAAGTCTGCTGTCACTCACCCCACTTGCTGCTCCCGGCAATCGTGGACTTCACCTCGGCGGTGACGGCCGGGTAGACCCCAATGGTGACAGTGAAGATGAAGCAGACGGACAGAGCCATGACCCAGATCTGGGGGGTGAAAACAGAGCCAGGAACCATTACCCAAATATGCAGGGACAGACCAGCTCTGGGATGTCCCACTCTGGGGTACAGACGTGGCCCAGAGACCCATAACCCAGGCACGAGGGGCAGTGGGTGTCACCGACTCACGTACCTTCTTAAAGATGCTGAAGACAGAGGGCTTCTGGCCGGGAACTTGGGGGGCCGTGTTGTTCGGGTAACTCTGTTCCACTCCATTGGACTCATCTGTAGGGAGAGACAGGAAGGGTGAGGGGAGGTCCCAAGGTGGCGGGTGACCCCAGGTGCAGCCAGTAACTCCATGCCTGAGCCAGCACTGCTCACGCCTGCCGTTTCCCCCTCCCCTGGGATTCTAGGCCAGGCCACATGCAGAGGGGTTGCAGGCTTCTCAGAGCCAGTAGCCTCCCCAGGTCCAGCTCCAGTCCCCAGCTCCCCCTCCAGCCCACCTGTCAATATTCCCCCCCACCCTCCTCACCTTTCTTGATCAGGTCGATCGTGTTCTCCGGCTCAGCATGCCTCTCGTGGACCCGATACTCGGTCTTGTCCTTCATCGAATGGTAACGGAAGAAGTCCTGCAGAGAGACCACACAGAGAGCTCATGTGTGCATGTGCGTGGGGGGTGGATCTCTCTGCCCCTAGGGATGGGGGCTGTCCACGGCCAGGACTGGAGTGTCACTGGGGAAGCCTGCAGGCACAGGAATGAGGTTGGCTTCCCCTTGCACTATGGCTCCTGTGGAGCACAGCACCCCCCCCGCCACTCCTCTCTTCTGGCTGGGTGGTCCCCACCCCCAACCTCCCCGAGAAGGGTGAGTCCTTACCAGGCGGGGCAGCAGGATGTAGGAGCCGATGGCCAGCAGGATCACCACGCAGGCTGTGATGAAGTAGCCAAAGGCGCTGTCTGCCAGCAATGAGCCGCCTGGGAGCACGGAGAGGAATCATAGAATCTCAGGGTTGGAAGGGACCTCAGGAGGTCATCTAGTCCAACCCCCTGCTCAAAGCAGGACCAATTCCCAACTAAATCATCCCAGCCAGGGCTTTGTCAAGCCTGACCTTAAGGAGAGAGGCCAGAGGTGAGGGAAGGCTAGAGGGGGTTGCTGGGGAAGGCAACAATAGGGGAGAGACTCCCCCCACCCCCAGCTCTGCCAGAGGACACCCCTCTCCTAGGACAGGATGTTTGCAGAAGCCCGTGGAGACCCCCTGCAGTGACCACCTCCCCCAAAATTGGATTTTAGTGCCCCCCCGAGTGACCCCAGGGTGCCCTTCCCTAGAGGTGCCTGGCAGCTGGCTCTGAACTGTGGTGGATCGGGGGAAGGGCAACCTGCACCCCCTCTATACTAAGCAGGCCCTCCTGCGGCTCCTGGGCACAGGCTGCTTTGCAGCAGATCCCACTGGAAGGCGGGAGACTGGAGGGCTATAGATGGGTCTGCATGGGAGTTACTCACTGGAGATAGCACAGATCATGGCCAGAGCTGCGAAGGTCCCTGCCATGCCCTGCCCGCTCATGATGGGGGCTGTGTAGCTGACAGGCAGCAGACCAGCCAATCCAAAGAGGCTGCCCTGGAGGATGGCACCAAAGGCTGCAAGGACAAAGACAAGTAATAATGAGGATCGGCCAATAGGGTTGACACGGAACAGTGCCCTTCTCCCATCCCCCTGCAAGACAAACTAGGGATCCACACTACATCACAGCCAGTGCCCCTGCCCAGCTCCCTACGGCACCTCATGCTGGGGGAGGCTGGGTCCAGGATGGCTGGGAGCTCCCCCCACAGCCAGTGCCCCTGCCCTGCTTCCTACGGCACCTCCTGCTGGGGGAGGAGTAGCCATACACTTCTGCACCAGGAGATCAGACCCAGATGCAAGACCCTGTAGCAGCAGAGTGGGTTGGCACTGCCTGAGGTAACAGTGAAGGGAGAGGTGGAACGGGGCCCATGCCTCTTTCCACCCCTCTGGGGCCAGCTTCCCCGATCCTAGTAGCATCCAGGATTGTCCAAGGGCCCACTCACAATTGATGAGGATGATCTTGACCATGGTGATGACGAAGAAGGGGAGTGGCTCCAAGGGGACCTTTACCAAGGCAGCTGTCATCATGAAGACCAGAAGGATGGCAACCAGGCTGCCCAGGATACGGACTTTCTGGGGGATCCTGCAGGACGGCAAGAGAGAGTCCCTCAGTGAGAACAGACCCCACCAGCAGGACCAAGGGGGGCTGCGGGAGGCACCCACCTCAGCAGGCCTGCCTCAAAGGGGAATTGGCTCACAAAGGCCAGGCTGTGTCGAGTGGGGATTGGTCCAGCTGAGCTCTGGGGCTGAAGGGGACCCAGCAGGAGGCAGAGTTCCTCGCATGGCCAGAGGGGATGGAGATGAAGGACTGGGCCAGGGCAGGGTCCCAGACTCACCTCTGGTGGAGGAAGGAGTTGAGGCAGGTGAAGATGAGCAGGGGTAGCATGGCGCAGAGCGTCATGAAGTTGTTGAACCTAGCCTGCAGGTAGGTGGGGGGAGGCTCCCGGCCCTCATACGTGCTGTTCAGTCCAGGGAGGCGCTCCAGGGAGGAAATGTTCTGGGGACCCCCGAGGCGGTTGGTGAAATACTGAAACGGAGAGAATGAAATGAACGCACCTGCCTCCGACACACCCAGACTGCACACGTCCATGCCTCATGCACGTCCCTCCTGGCGCACACCAGTTCCCACACCAACACGAGCATGGGCCGCACGTGCCACACACACTTAATCCCTCCCAGACACACGGGGCACAGAGCTCCTTACCCTGGTGGCTGTCAGGAAAAAATTCCATGGCAGCAGCGTCCCCAGGCCGAGTGTGAAGAAGATCACCCAGACGGCTTTATACCTGTGCGAGAGATGGGCAGAATCAGAGGGGTCTCTGAGCAGGCTGCTGAGATAGGACAGGCAGTAGGAGGATATGTGGATATTGCCCCCATCTCCTGACCATCCCAGGCCCAGAACAGGGGAGAGAGGAAGGAGGTACCAAATGATGAATTAGCTTAGGTTCAGTGTTCATAAAGGGAGGGCAGAGGAGAGATTTTAATCGGAGAAGGCAAGGGCCTGGGCTACCTGCCACTCCCACAGTTCTGCCAATGCCCATCACTTCTGACCTGCAGCCCCCCTGCTATCCCAGCCCTGGGCTCCCCACACACAGCTCTGCCAGTGCCCCTCATTCCTGACTTGCAGCCCCTGCTATCCCAGCCCTGGGCTCCCCACACACAGCTCTGCCCATCAATATCACTGCTGACCTGCAGCCCCTGACTGTTCCAGCTCTAGGCTCCCTTAAGCAGACATTAATTACATTTCCTGGACCCCAGGACAGTGCAGGCTGGTGCTGCTCAATCTCCCTCACACAACACAACACAGACACACACACTAGCCTTTGGGGCACCCCTGCTGAATTCTGCAGCACTCTTACAAGCACTAATGTCACCTGCTAGTTCCCAGATTCAGAGATTCCCAGGACAGAAGGGACCATTCTGATCATCTAGTCTGACGTCCCATATAACACAAGCCAGAGAACTGCCCCAGAATAATTCCCAGAGCAGATCTTTTAGGAAAACATCCAATCTTGGTTTAAACACTGCCAGTGCTGGAGTATCCACCACAACCCTGGTAAATTGATCCAGTGGTTAATTACCCTCCCTAGTAAAAAACTGTCTTATTTCCAGTCTGAAATTTGCCTGGCTTTGACTTCCAGCCATTGGATCGTGTTGTACCTTTCTCTGCTAGATCGAGGAGCCCATTATTAACTATTTCAGGGGTCAGCAACCTTTCAGAAGCGGTGTGCCGAGTCTTCATTTAGTCACTCTAATTTAAAGGTTTCGCGTGCCGGTAATACATTTTAATGTTTTTTAGAAGGTCTCTCTCTATAAGTCTATATATTATATAACTAAACTGGTGTTGTATTGTAAAGTAAACAAGGTTTTCAAAATGTTTAAGAAGCTTCATTTAAAATTAAATTAAAATGTTGATCTTACGCTGCCATCCTGCTCTGCCCGCTGCTGGTCTGGGGTTCTGTTCACCTAGGCCAGCAGCGGGCTGAGCGGGGCCTGCGGCCGGGACCCCGGCTGGCAAGGGGCCGGCAGCCAGAACCCCAGACCAGCAGCAGGCTGTGCGGGGCCAGCGGCCGGGACTCCAGACCGGCAGTAGACTGAGCGGCTCAGCCCACTGCCGCTCAGGGGTTCTATCCGCTGGCTCCTGCCAGCCGGGATCCCGGCCCTCCCCACATACAGTGGGTACCTACCTTCTCCCTGGTTCTGGCCCATTCTCTTCCTCTCTCTGATCTGAGGGTGGGAGTGCACTGAGCACAGGGCTGGGGGTGAAGGGTCTGGCCAGGAGCTAGAATGAGGGAGGGGGCTCAGGGTTGGGGCAGGAGGTTTGGGTGTGGGGCACTTACCTGGGCAGCTCCCATTTGATGCGAGGGGTGCAGGTGGGAATGTGGGGTGTGTGTGTGCAGGCAGGGGCGGCTCTACGTTTTTGGCTGCCCCAAGCAGTCATGCCCGGGAGGCGCCCCAGAGCCGCGGGAGCAGCAGACCTCCCGCGGGCATGACTGTGGAGGATCCGCTGGTCGCGCGGCTCGGCTGGACCTCCCGCAGCTGCGGACGGTTCGCAGGTCCGGCGGCTCTGCTGGAGCTGCCGCAGTCATGCCTGCGGGAGGTCCAGCCGAGCCGCGGGACCAGCGAACCGTCCGCAGTCATGACTGCGGCAGGTCCGCCGGCCCAATCTGCCGCCCCCCCCGGGAAAGGGCCGCCCCACGCGCGTGCTTGCCGCGCTGGGGTCTGGAGCCGGCCCTGTGTGCAGGAGCTCCCGTTTGGTGCTTCGGGTGGAGGTGGGAATGTGGTGGGTGCATGGGGTGTGTGTGGGGGGGAGGCTGGGGATGTGGAAGGGTGCAAGAGTCAGGGCAGGGGGCTGGAGTCAGGGCTGGGGGCTGGGTATGTGGGGGGTGCAGGTGTCAGGGCTAGGGTTGTGGGGGGGGATGAAGGAGTCAAGCAGAGGGCTGGGTGTGTATGAGGGAGGTACAGGGCTCAGGGCAGGGGCCTGGGGGGTGTGCGGGGCTCAGGGCAGAGGGCGGGGTGTGTGGGAGGGCAGCAGTCAGGGCTCAGGGGGGAGGCCTGGGTGACTGCCACCCTAAGAACTCCCAACCCCCCTGCTCCTTGTCCCCTGACTATCCCCTCCTGGGACCCCACCCCCTATCTAAGCCTCCCTGTTCCTTGTCCCCTGACGGGACCCTACCCCCCCACCTGTCCCCTGACTGCCCCGACCCTTATCCACCCCCCAGGGACGCCCCAGCCTATCTAACCACTCCCCACCCCTGATAGGACCCCAGAACTCCCGACCAATCCAACCCCCGCCTGCCCCAACCCCTCTCCACACCCCTGCCTCCTGACAGGACCCCAGAACTCCCGACTCATACAACTCCCCAGCTCCTTGTCCCCTGACCACCCCTCCAGAGCCCCCACCCTAACTGCCCCCTCCGGACCCTCCTTGCTCCCGGTCCCCTGACTTCCTGACCCTATCCACCCCACCCCTGACAGACGCCAGAACTCCCATGCCCCATCCAACCCCCTGCTCCTGACTGCCCTGTCCCTAACCACCCCGGGATCCCACCCCTCCATCCAACCCACCCTGCTCCCGGTCCCTGACTGCCCCCACCTCTTATCCAACCCCCCCAGCCCTGGACCCCTGACCATGATGCTCCACACAGAGCGAGATACGCTGCTCCGTGGGAGCACGCAGCCCTGCCCCTCAGAGCGCTGAGCGCGCGGCGCCAGAGCTCCGGGTGAGCGGGGAGCATGTCTGCCTCCCCGCAGAGTCAAACACTGCCGCGCGGGAGCACGCAGGGCAGCATGGCTCCAGGGGAGGGGGCAGCGTTTCTGCCTCCCTGCAGAGCCAAACACTGCTCTGCAGAAGCGTGCAGCCCTGACCCCCTTAATGCAGTCGAATGGGCACGCGGAGTCCTGACTGCCCCCTAGTGGCAGCTCTAATCATAGGGCTGCTTAGTACAGCACCTGTCTGTTGGACCCAGAATCCCCTAATGGGAAGTTGGATGTGTTGGAGTTTGGAGAAATAAGACTAAGTGGGTTGTTCGCTGCGAACACCAGGGGCTCCCACTTCCTTACCCGCTGTGTTTGCCTTCCCAGAGATGAGACTGGGCGCCCACAACGAGGTGTAACCTGGGGGGAGCTACATCTGACACTCCATACGGCATTGATGCGAAGGCAGGAGAACGGATCTCTATTGTAGGAGGGGGCAGTGGGGAGAAGGGGGTCTGCTTGGCCCAGGAGGGGTTGTGTGGAGCCCTGCGAGTGCTGAGACAGTCCCCTCCTCCCACTGACATTAAGCAAGAGTTCAATGGTTCAGCTGCCCTGGGACCCAAAAGTGATTTCCAGGCTGTTATGAAAGAGGGAGGGAGTGAGGGTGTTGGCTGCTCACAGGCTCGTGGCAGCCAGATGTGTCCTGGCAGCTGGCAGATATGGAAGGGGGCCAAGTCTCTTAGTATTCGTCTTCCTCCTTGCAGTGCAGAATGTTTGCAGCCCATGAGCTATGGGAAAACTGACAAGGGGAGTCTCCGAGGGAGGAGAGAGCCACAGACCCTATCCTGCTGCTTTAGTCATGTCACGCGCTACAGACTGGGCTCCACCATAGAGCTACATATAGCACAGCACTGGCCATGGGTGGCAAGTTTGTAGAAATTTTGGTGGTGCCCAGAACCCACCGCCCAACTCCGCCCCCCCCAAACTCCGCCCCCACCTGCCTAAGGCTCTGGGAGAGGGCTTGAGGGGGGAGGTCTGGGCAGGGCCGCCCAGAGGGGGCAGGGGCAATTGCCCGGCCCGCCCCGGCTCGCAGGGGCCCCAAGAGAACAGCGGAGGCTCCGCCTCCGCCTCTCCTGGAGCCTTAGCGCATCAAGCGCGTGTCTCAGCCGGGCCCTGAGCCGCCCGCCCGCCGGCGGCGGGCGGGCTGGGAGCTTGGCCTGAGCTCTGCTCCTCCGCTGGGCCCGGGCTCCCAGCCCCGCCCCTCACCACGTGGCTCTGAGCGGGACGGAGCTCAGGCCCCGCTGGACACGCTGCGGGAACTGTTCAGCCGAGGCGCTGAGGCTGCGCGTTAGGAGCCGGGGTAAGAGGCTGGGGGGAGGTTGGCTAAAGGGCAGGGAGCCCTGGGGACAGTCAGGGCAGAGGTTGGGGAGAGGGCAGGGAATGGGGTTGGATTGTGGGTGTTGGGGGTGGATAGGTCAGGGCCGCCCAGAGGGGCGGGGCAAGAGGGCGCAGGAGCTTCTCCGCTCCGGTCTTCGCGGCGGGGTCCTTCTGCTCGGGCGGAAGGACCCCACTGGCGCGATTACGCGAGCCGCCGCCGGCGTGCAGCCCGGTGGTAATTCGGCGGGGGCCCTTCCGTTCGGGACCCGCGCGAAGTGCCAAGACCCAGCGGGCGCCGCCGCCAATTACCGCTGAAGACCGGGCTGCACGTCGGCGGGTCCGCTCCGGCCGCGGGTGGCTCCGCGCGGTCTTGTACTGACGTTGGGTCCCGGAACGGAAGGGCCCCCCGCCGTCGAAGACACCGGGCCCCGGAAATCCTCTGGGCGGCCCTGGGTCTGGGGTGCAGACCCTGGGCTGGGGATTAGGGTGCAGGAGGGGTGCAGGCTTTGGGATGGAGTTTGAGTGCTGGGTGCAGGCTCCGGGCTGGGGCTGGGGGTGGGTGTGCAGGAGGGGGTGAGGGGTGCAGGCTTTGGGACGGAGTTTGGGTGCAGGCTCTGGGCTGGGTGTGGAGGCATAGGAAGGGGTGAGGGGTGCAGGCTCTAGGAGGGAGTTTGGGGGTGGGAAGGGGTGTGTGGGAAGGGGGATGGGGTGCAACTTCAGGGAGGGAGTTTGGGGATAGAAGAGAGTGCAGAGGTGAGGGCCGTGGGGCTGAGGATGAGGGGTTCATGCTGCTGGGGGCACTCAGAGCTGGGGCAGAGGATTAGGGTGCAGGGGGATGAGGGCTCTGGCTGGGAATGAGGGCTTAAGGTGTTGGAGAGACTCAGGGCTAGGGCGGAAGCACAGGGTAAGGGCAGCCAGCCTTGCCATTAGTGGAGGGCAGGCACTAGGACCCTGGGGCAGCAGACAGCCGTTCTGCTGGGAGCCGCTCTACTCCAGCAGCAGGTGCCTCTCCCCTGCCTGCTCCCACTGCTTTTTGTCAGGCAGGGACATGCAGGGGGAGGGGTGGCAGGCGGGGGCTGGGACCTGCTCCAGGCAGGGACGCAGCAGGGTGGGGGGGGGGGGGAAGAGACCCCCGAGGGCCGGGGCCCAATCCAGGCAGGGCCGGGGGAGAGACCCAGCTCCAAATATTGCTGGAGCAGGGCCCCCAGCCCTGAATATTCCTGGAGCCCGAGCACTGCAAATGTATATAACCTGCCACCCATGGCACTGGCTGCTGCTACCCCAGCCCTCAGCTGCAGGGCTGGGGCACAAGGCAGGGCAGCAGGGTTTCTGGGTTTGGGGACAACAATAGCTCCCCACCATCCCACCTCCACGGGACACTGGATTTGCCAAGATCATGGCAGCCGTGGGCTCACTTGTTGAGCCTGCCAGGCTGCTGGGAGAGGGTCCTGTAAACACCACTGCGCTGTGGTTCTGTCAGGCGGGGCTGGGTGGGGACCAGCGCGGGAGGCGATGTTTCCAGGGTCGTGTGTGCATGCCCACTGAGGCCTGGCCATACCTGTCTGAGGGACCGTTGATCGTTGTCATGGTGCTTGGTGGCGGTCAGCGACGTTTGGCAGCTCCCAGCAACTCTCACTCCTTCACTATGCTGCTGGCCTCCTGCAAATCCAAACCAAGCAGAGAGAGCTCAGTGGGGAGCTGGAATCCCAGGAGCAAGGGGCGCAGTGCTGGTTTTAGTGCCGGGGGCATCCTGGGTGAGCTCCCAAAGGGCTGGGATCAGCAACACTGAAAGGGAACGGTACCCACACAGATCTGCCTCCCCTATGCAGAGCCGCCGCTCCGAGCTCGTCGAAACGGAAAGGTGACTTGCTCAGGACAGGCTGGGACACAGGGCAGTGGGGTTGGAGGCCTGAAGCCCCTTCCTCCTGCAGGGAGGTCCTGCCCTGACACTGGCCCTTTCTCCCGTGGGTGAGCTGAGCTGGCATTTTCCCAGTCCCCTCTGCATCAGCCAGGCACATCTGTTCCCCTTCAGTTACATACCCAGCAGGTCCCACCCAGGAGGCCTGGCTCCTCCATTCCAGGCTATGTGGCGTCGCCAGCCCAGCAGCGACTCCGGGAGGGGCAAATATCCCATCTCCAGACAAGGAGAGTGCCTGGCTCTGGCATGCTCTAAGCTGGTGCGTATCCCCCACCCCCTTTTCTCTGCCACATACTCTGGAGCGAGTCGTCGTCCCCCGTAAAGGGCTGATTTTAGTGCCTGGGTTTAGCCCCCTCCCAACCCCTCTTTGGTACCAAGTGACAAGGAACTTTTAGGCACCTGCTCCAGCCACGTCTGCTTCCTACAGAGACCCGGCCCTGCTTCATTCCCTTACACCAATGGCTCTTCAGCCCTGAGGATGGAGCCATGAGACTGGGGGAATCCAGGGCCAGATGGAGGGTCTGAGCATAGGCCAATCCCCTCCTCCCACAGCCCCTGTCTAGCTCACTCCCCTCTGCAGATCACGTCTCCCCCTCTGGACAGGGCGGAAGTGCGATCCCTTTCGTCAGTTATGGGGCGCGGCGTACTTACCCAATACATCTCACCCACGTCCCCCTGCCATGGCTACCCCCCAGGGGCCGCTTCCCAGAGAGCCAGCGCCCAGGCACAGCTGGGACTGCTCCTCAAGGCCCCAGCATCAGTCTAAGGGAGCCCCAAAATAATGGGGAGCAAACGGGAAAGCCACTGTGTCTGGTGGGAGAAACCCTACTCAAGACGAGCTCAGCTCAGGGGACACGCGAGTGCGGGAAGGAATCTGGGAAGACCGCTACGAAGATGGAAGCTGCTGCACCAGAAGAGACCAGTGGGCCCATGTGCCCAGCATCCTCTGTCCTTGCTGAGCTGGATCAGATCAATGGGCCCATCTAATCTGATGCCCCCCTCATGTCCCCTGCTGCACTGGCTGGTCCCAGTACTTGATGGTGCAGAGAAAGTTTAAAAAAATCCCCATCATGCACCTGGCCAGGTGTGCAACCCTCTCCCCAGCCAGGTGACACTGTGAAGCGTGACATCAAGTTGCCCTTAGGTCAGTGTGCAGAGAGCTGCAAGTGTTCCTGCTGCACATCCTTCTCCCCAGCCAGATCCATCCTGCCTCTGCACAGGAGGGGAGTCCACACGCCCACTGCACAAGGGGCCCAGGGCAACCGGACCCCTCCTGTCGGGAGAGTTCCAGTGGGGCTGATCAGAACCTGGATCCCAATACGCTGCCTGAAACTCCCTGACTGAGAGACACGCCCTGCTCCCCCACCACACCTGCGCCAGAGAGAGGCTGATGGAGAGGCCGAGCCCATGCACACACCTGGGGCTGACAGCCAATGGAGGCTCTGGCAGCCCCGTGCCCACTGAACGAGAAGGTGTGTCTGAAGGCAGCGGGACTGTGTTTCGCCTCCCACGGGGGTGAGTCCCAGGCCCCTCCTGGTCATGGGGGCTGCGTTGGAGCAGATGAAGTCGGTGTCAGATCAGGTCACAGGGAGCCAAGGGAAGTGAGGAAATGGAGGATTTCGCGGAGGGGATAGCGTGTGAGCAGTACCATAGGCTGCCCTCTTGAGCAGGGCAGCATGGCCCAGGAGCGGGGGAGCGTGCCGGCGTGGGAACGGCTCTCCCTGAGGGCAGTGCAGCTGCAGTGGGCTTGCTTGCAGCAGCCTCGGAAAGCCCATCTGTCCCACTCACATCACACTCCTGGTTTAGTTCTGCTGCCCTGAGCCGGTGGGTCCCCACACACTCCTCTCCCAGGACCCCTCTCTCTGCCCCGAGGGGGCCACTCATTCCTGTTTCCCTGCTGCCCGTGAGCCCATGTCACTCTGGGAAGGATGAGGGGGCTTCCTAAGGGACGATGCCAGAGCTGCCTAACCCCATGCTCTCATTCTGCTAAGTGCCTTCACTTCTTTCCACTGAGTGCTGGTGTATTGCCAACACACAGAGCCCAGTGCTCATTACTCCCAAATTCCTGTAATGCAGCCACCCTATAATAACAAACCAGAGTGAGTGTCCCAGCCTGTGCCGCCTTGGGCAACCCAACAGTGCACTACAACCAACCAGCGTAGGTAGCCCGGCCTTCACAAGCAACCCTGTGATAATGCACAGCTGGGCTAAGAACGCCTGCACGAGACAGCTGCTGGGCCTGCACTCCCTCTCAGAGGATACATGCGCCTTCATGGATCGTGAGATCCCCCACACATCAGGGAGAGGAAATACTTATTTCAAGGTCATGGCATAACAGCTTTGTGACAGTGCTGCAGAGCTTAGAAATGAAATCTCCCTGCAGGGGAGGGACGTGAGAGCCCTTGTAATAAGCCATGCTACTGCTCCATCTTGTGAATCCACTGCAGGGCTACCTCTGACAAACTGCGTGGCCCTTTCAGGGCTTCAGGACAAACGGGACGGCATGAGCTTTCCAGTCAGTACTTTGGCCCCAGCACCCGCTGATAATGGCTGTCAAGGACATTGTTTCTATAAAACAATCAGGACAGGACAGGTCTGGATGCCTTTCCTGCTCTTATCTACAGATATTCTTCAGAGAGTCAAAAGTCTTTCCAGATGTCCCAGTGCAGGGGCTGACTTGAAGGCACTCCAAGTTCACGCCGCTCTTAGGGGAGTGCCCACGTATGCTTTTGATATGGATACCGTGTATATATGGCAGTTGAACATTGAACACAAAATCTCACTGATGCTGCACTATGGTATATCTGAGATTTGACACTCCCACCTGGATCCCATATGGACCTTAACCTGCCGCTATTTAAGCTAACGGGCAATTGGGCGCAAGAACATATGGGCATCAATTGACCGTGAACACATTTAGGATGGCAATTAGAAGGAGGTTTCTAATCCTCAGACAGGTGAGGCTCTGGAACAGCCCTCAGTAGGAGTTGTAGGGGCAAACAACTATCTAGTTTTAAGAGCGAGCTGGACAAATGTATGTGTGCGATTGTATGATGGGGTTGCTTGCGATCAAAAGATCAGGGCTCAGCAGCCTTGGGGTTCCCTTCCAGTTTATGTCTTATGTTCCTAAAAGCTCTTGTTTCAGGGTTCCAGCCAGCCACCCGCAGGGGTCAGGAAGGGATTCCCCCCTTCCTACCAATGTATTCTGGGAGGGTTTGTTTGTTTTTTTTAAATCTCCTTCCTCTGAAGCATCAGGGATGGCCATGGCTGGAGGTGGTTCATTGTGCGGGGAGGGTCAGAGTTCTGAGACGGCACCAAGTGTTCTCTCTCGGGTACTTGCCCCACATGCTCATGGTCTAACCAATTGCTATATGTGGGATTAGGTCAGATTGGGAGAAACCCTTGGGGATTTTTTTTGCCTTCTTCTGCAGCATGCAGGTCACTTGCAGGATTATCTGGATATATCACACTTAATTTCCCTGCCATTGCAGGGGAACTCGGGCACTGGTGCACCTCGGTCCCTCCTATCCTCTGCCTGTGGCACATGCCAGTCTAGTCTCCTGTGGGCTGTAATACTTTGGTCTCGTTTCGGTTGCTGGGTGGTGCTGTTGGTCTGAGATATACAGGAGGTCAGACTATTATGGCCTGGTGGCCCCAGTTTGGCCTTCAACTCTATGACTGATGAAGCTGTGGGCACACTAATTTGGAGCTGTCTGGCATGGTGAGGGTCAGGTCCCTGGTAAATTCAGGTTTTTAAAGTTAGTCTCTTGTATTTCTACACCACAGGCAGAGGCTGTGTGCACAGAGAGCTGTATTTGTGAGTGTGCGCAGGGGCGTGCCTGCATACGTTTGCACCCAGGGGATGGTGTGTCTCATACTGTTCCCAGAATTATGACAAACCCTTTGTTTCAACAGTCACCATCAAATAGCTGATGAGGAAACAGCCACAGTTTCCAGTCATCATCTCCCCTCCTTCCTGAGTCCCGTTTTCAGACATCCTCTTCCACTGCTCACCTGAGCCCAGAACCCTGGGAACCCCACAGCCACTTCCCACAGGCTTCCAAGCCCGAGGCTCCGACCCTTGCTGGGAAGAGGCAGCAGGATCAGGGCAGCCTCTGAAGGGCCAGTGCCTAGAGCCTCTGCTCCACTGTTACAGAGGCTCTGTATGCTGGGGCCAATAAGAGAGTGCAGAGGCAGTTTGACACCAGGCTCCCCCCCTGCTTGGGTGTCTCTAATGGGGGCAGTAATGCCTGCTCTCTCGCCCCGGCAAAGCTGCTGACAGCCCTCAGACTCTCATTCCAGACACGCACCCCCTTCCTGCAGGTCAGGGACCCTGCAGCAGCTCCTAGCATTGTCCACAGCCATGACCCTGTCCTGTCCCGCTCCATTCTCACACCCTCATCTCTTTGGCAGGGAGTGTGAAATCAGCCAGCCCTGAAGGAGAGTCATAAACCCAACACTCTGGGAGTGAAAGGGTGAGCCGAGCCCAGCCCCTCTCAGCCGCAGAGCCTCAGGTGGGAACTCTGCAGCCAGTGGGAACTCCCTGGGGGAACTCTCTCTCTGTATATTTTATATATTACACACACACACACTCTCTATATATAAACAAGGTGTTTTATATCTTTTCTAGCACCCGGCTCCTTCTTATCTCAGCTGCCCAGAAGTCTGGAGGGGAGTGGGACGGGAGTGTTTCAGGGCTGGGATATGCCTTGAGTTACATGCTACAGCCCATTGCACCAGCCCCTTCCAAAGCTAATGAGAGCAGCTCCTGACACTGTGCAGGACCTGAGCCAACATATCCGGTCAGTGCACCCCACACTACTTGAGGAGCCAAATGTAGCCAGCTCCCCAGGCATCTCTGACCCAGTTTGACTCACCCAGCCTGGACCTCACTGGAATCCCTCCTGATTTGCACTGGTGTGAAAGGAGAAACAGACTTTCCAGGGAGAATCCAAGGCTGCAGTACCAGTGGTTAGTTACCGATGGGGTGTAAATGATCACAAACAGCTGTAAGTGGGTGCCTGGAGTAAAGTTGTGCTACCGACACTGATCTGGCACCAGGTGAGTGTGGAGAAAGCATGTGTGTTACACTCTGAGGGGCTCGGCTGGTTGCAGCAACTCATGGGTGGGCACAGAGTAAACTGAAGAGCTGCTTTATCTTAAACCCACCTGTTAGTTACTTCTCCCGCCACACACTCCCTGCTCAGTGCATAAGACGAACTCCTTTCAACCCCTGCCTCCAATGCCAGACCAGTGCCAGTCACACAGCTTTACTAGAGCATTCGGTCCCACCTGCTTCCCAACCGTTCCACACAGTTCCGCTAGAAGTGGCCCTCGGGCTCAGAGTCTGATCTGAGTTGTACAGTAAATCCAGTATTGCTGCCTGGAGTGACTTCAGTTGTACCCTGCTGTAACTGACAGCACAATCAGACTCTGTGTTTACACCAGACTAAAGAGTTTTCCCATGAAAAAGGGAGAGCTGGCCCATTGAGTTTGGGGTAAATTTTCCCCACAGATTGGACTTCTAGGATCCCTGCCTACAACCCGTTACTAAGTGCCCCCACCCTGCCAGCCAGGTGCTCCCGATAGCTCCTTCATGCTCTCTGTGCCCTGGGCACTGAGCATGCACCCAGCTCCCCCAGAATTACACACATTTTGGAACAGTTCCTAAGAGACTGGCATATAAAATAGACCATTAGAGAGACTCCCACAAACACAATTCCAGCCACTTAAATAACAGCACAAACAATGCTGTGTTCTCACAACAGGGGTAGGACTCAGCCCCCATGCTCCCGGCTCCCTTCAGCTGCAGCAATCTCCCAACCCCCCTGCTACCGCAGTATGTGACAGAATGGAAACTGACCTGTTGTCTAAACCCAGCTGCAGACCTTAGATCCTGCAGCTGGGAACAACTGGCTGGTTCAAGGTGAGGATCCCCCTTGCCCAAGCTGGTAAATCTCTCTTTGGTGTCAAGAGGGCAGGTGGGTCTCCATCAGTCAGGTCGCTCCAGACCCTTCAGGCTGCACTGGGCAGAAACTCCATGGAGCAGCAGCTCAGGGAGGTGCGTAAAGGCCCTGCAGCTGGTATCTGAGCAGTCCCACAAGGGGAAGGGCAGATACAAGAACTGACCCAGGGCCTCTTTCTGAGAAAAGATCAAGAACTCTCTCCTGACAACCTGCTACGTCAGAGGGGCGGAGATAAGCTACTCTCAGTGTGGATGCCAAGCACGTGGATCAGCGCCTGTCTCCTCACTGAGACGTCACACAGGGACCCCCGATTACTTATGCCCGCTAGAGATTCCCAATCACTTCTGGCGATGCAGGGTGTTAGGTCCTGTGTTCTGGCCTCATCCCAACTCAAGCAAGTCCATTCAGCCCCCCTCACTCTCCCTTGCCGTTTCAAACAGATACTGAATTCCCGGCTTAAAAAAAATTGTGCCATGTCACTGTGTACTGTTAAAAGGCTGCCACGCTCCACCCCAACAGTGGCTGCACTGGAGCAATCGGAGAAACGCTGTGTGTGTGAAGGAGAGTGTTGAACGGAGGTGAAGCTCATGAAGGGGGTGGGAGGCACTGTTTCTACACAGGCAGTAAATCTGTGTGCATTCTGGCTGTCCAGAAGTCAAGGGTCTGGCCACTTGAGTGTAACACAGTAGGGATACAGACAGGTTGGAGGGCAGAACTCTGGCTAACTATCTCCACAGAGTTAGCCACACACAGGTTGTCTCCGCTCTGCTCCAGACTCACTCAGGGAGTCTAAGGGCTGGGGTAGGCAAACTGGTAGCCTGCAGAAGGAAAGATCTATACACATTTGAACTGATTTGCTGACTGGACCAGTTTTCTCCCCTAGAACCTACTGTGATGGTTCTCGGGGTACCCAGAACTTGGGAACTGCTGCCTCCAGAGCAAAGGAGTCTTGCCTGTGGTGGCTAGGTATTAGCTCCCTGAGACCACCGGCCTTCCTACTTAGTACAGTAGGTTTTCCCCCAAGTTCAGTCTGTTGCAGAGTGGGCTGACTTCAGAGGAACCAAGGTCCAATCTTTTATGAAACACGCTCGCTCAACAAGACGTTCTCGGTGAAGGAATGCAGAGTATCCTTCTCCACGCTGTGATAGAATGAATCAGAATTTTGTTTTCATATCATAGACAGGGTGACCCCATCTGTTGTATTCTTCCTTTTTACCTCCAAGTGGATTCAATGTTTATAGTTTGTCTTTGATGGTTTTCCATTGACTGTTCTCAGTTGCTGCAATCATAGAAAATTGAGAAATATGTGACATAATCAGCTAGCCAGAGAGTGGGAGGGAATGTTCCCTTCCACTTGAATGGGTCATCACCAAGATGCATGATTCCCTGTGGACTCATTTTTACCCCAAGACCATAAGGCACAGCTTTCAATATAGTTACATTATTCCTTAAACATTACCCGTACACACAATGGTTATAAGTTACAAGCATTCAATAGAGAGACATCACATGCTACCCTTCATGGATAAACACCCAGAAAATGGTGTATGAGGTGGAGTGAGTTTGTCAGGTCTGAGACAGGAGCTGTTTGTAAAGAACAGTGAGCCCTGTGTCACAATGACCCATTCCTACCCAAATCCTAAGATCACCAGAACTAGGACCCTGGTAGGTCAGAACAGGCTTCGGAGAAATTAAAAGTGGTTACCACAGCGACAACAAGGAAGAGCCAAGAGCAGCTGATTGTAAGATACCGAGGAAGGGAGGGAAGGGGGTCAGCCCTGCTCAGAGAAGCAGATGCCACTGAAGTGTCCTAGGAGATGCAAGCCAGGTCACTGAGGGTTTACAGAAGGAGGCTCTGCCATGAAGTTAATATTGGTCTATTAAATATCCAGTGCCCGCCCAGCATCCAGACCTGTACCCAGTGCTCAAGTGTTCAGACCTGTGTCCCATGGTCCTGCTTCCAAGACAGCACCATGCTAGGCAGCAGTCAGTCCCAGGCCTTACTTGGCAGTCTCCAGAATCCTAACCAACCTCCTGCTCAGCTGTCACAGGCTGGCACTGCCCCTGGGGCAGAGCGGGGCCAGTGCACCTGAGCCTCATCAGCTCACTCCAATTAAAAGGGTAGGGCAGCACTGGGTGCTATCAGAGATCCGGAAGGGACCCTGAGAGAAATATCTGGTGAGTCAGGGCTGCCGGGGAGGAACAAGGGACGAGGCAAGTTAGTGCTACCAGAGCCTGTATGTTTGGAACGTGGGAGAGGGCTGAAGGCGGGAGAGCAGCAAGAGAAGGTTGCTGGCTGATGTCACCAAGCCAAAGAGCCAGGGCTGGAGGAGCAGCAGCAGCATCGGGAGCTGCCTGTTGGCTCCAGCTGGAGCTGGGGACAAGGGAGGGTGGAAGGCAGAGGAGCAATGGAGGGGCCTACCCACTGTCACCTCCAGGGCCCAAAAGCTCATGCCAGAAGAACTGAGAGCGGGCCAGGGAGAGTGAGCGATGCTTCCCTGGCAAGGATGTTGCCAGTAGAGAAGCTGGGGGGTTCCTGCTGGGAAGAACAGGGGTTGCACCCCAGGAGGAAGGGCTGGGCTGGCTGTCCTGGCAGAGAGACAGGAGGCGTGACAGAATCGGGGTGTGGCGGGCGATGCCAGGATGTGGTATGCGTTACATCCATGGCTGAGAGGATGTGTGATTTTCAGGACAGCTTGCACTGGGGTGATAAATGGACTATGGTTTGGGACTTTTGATAATAAACTTGCCCCAAGGAAGGGCATTATTGTAGCAAGAGAACCTGCACTGGAGTTCTTGGGTTGCCTGAGAGGGGGACGTTAAGGGCAGGCCACACACATCATACCATGGCTTGCCACCCGGGGGTGCTGCAGACAGGGCTGCCCTCTGATACCGGACATCAGCGGGAAAAGGAAAGATGGTACTGTGCAGGGGAACCTCAGAGTTACAAACACCAGAGTTACGAACTGACCGGTCAGCCATGCACCTCATTTGCATCTGGAAGTACACAATCAGGCAGCAGCAGTGACCACAAAAAACCATACACACAAATACTGTACAGCACAGTACTACATTCAACATAAACTACTAAATAAAGGGAAAGTTTAAAAAAAATAAAAAAAGACTCGACAAGGCAAGCAAACTGATTGTTTCATTTAAATTAAGATGGTTAAAAGCATTTTTCTTCTACATAGTAAAGCTTCAAAGCTGTATGAAGTCAGTGTTCAGTTGTAAATGTTTGAAAGAACAACCATAACATTTTGTTCAGAGTTACAAACAAACTCCAGCCCAGCTGTTGATACTCCGAGGTTCTACTGTAAGTGCTGAATGGGGTAGCTGGAAAAGCTTGTTCAGCAGTAGTGCTGGGAAAGCCTTCATCCAGCATAGTGGTATCATCCCACACTGCTTCCTGCTTCCCTAATGCACCCTGATCTTCACCCCTCCACAGATCTTCTCACTCTTTCCCCATGCCAAGCCCCAAGGATCCCTGCGCGCACACACACACATTCCTTGCTCTCCTCCCTGCCCTCCCACTGATCCCTGCCCCAGGGCCTAACCCTTAGCTGCCTGTGAGTTTGAAACTAGCATTGAACCCCCCATTTTCACACACCCTCGCCCCCGCAGAGTCCTGCAGTTGCTCACTATCCCCCAGTTCACCAGCCTGGGCAGCGATGGGGGGAGAGAGTAAATTCCCCTTCCAGGGGCAGTGTGCGTAGGAGGCGAGAGGTCCCTGGAGGTGCTGGGAGTGGGAATGAGGGGGTGGATTCCAACCTTGTTGCTTCACTCTTGGCACCAGGGTCTAGGCTCAGGACGGAGTCAAATCAGGGAAAGCAACTAGGGGCAGATGGGAAGCTAGTGTGGATTGGCAGAGCAACCGAGAGGGTGCCTGGGGAGATTATAACCTCCTGCTCCTTGGGAACTGGGCCTGTTCTGCACAGCTACTATTCAGTGGGTTGGGCCCCCGCCTCTGCTGATGCTCAGAGCAGCCTGGGCCTTCTTTGCCTTCAAAGGGCAGGGGTGGCTGGTTCCAACATGACAATTTCTAAGCAGCCTGGTGCTAGCTTTCCTCAGGTGCCCATCTCCTGTGTTCGTGTGGCCGGTGCAGCAGCTCAGGGAGAGGCAGACTGCGATTGCTCTGGGGATTTCAGAAGGGGCCCCCCCCCAGCATTAAAGGTGCTTATATTCCCCCCAGGGGAAGTGCCCGGGAGCTCTCAGAGCCAAACACCCTGACAAGGAATCTCCCCGCCCCCCGTGAATAAGTCACATTTCTATGGCTCCTTTCATAGAGACAAGAATCGCTCACCCATCAGTGAGACACACCACACCAGAGGTGGCTGCATTTATGGATTTGTTCCCTCTCGCTTAGAGTGGCCATGTCTGCTGGGCCCACTTCTCCCCGAGCATCATCTCCAGGTGGAACTACAGTGCTAGGAGCAGCCCAGTGGTGTTGGAACAGCCGGGAACAGCTGTGTGGAGCCGGCTGTAGGCTGGGAATTGCATCCCCCTCCCCTGGGTTAAGCTGCCCTGAGCTGGTCTCAGGCTAGCAGCTGCCATTCTGTGGCTTGTAAGAGAACATTCAGAAGCCTAGGACAGCCAGCAGCCTCTCCCTGGCGCTCACCCTTTGTGCTCCCCGACTCTGGCCTGTAATTCACCCCCAAGCCTTAGCTGCCCACAGCAGGTTAGAGCCCGGCTCCCTGGGGAAATGCGGAGTGAGGGTTGCCCTGACCCTGAAGGCAAGGGGCCACTTGCAGAGCTGGGGGCTGCTGCACTTATGCAGCTCCGCTCCCCCTCTTTGGTGAAGGTGTAGCTCCCACTGAGCTATTTCTACTACCCAGCTGCTCCTGCTTAGCTATTTTTAGGAGGCCGCTGGGCTGGGGAGCCCACGTGAGACTTGCAGCTGGTTCCAATTTAGTGGTGGAGGGGGAAATGCAGCCAAAACAGCACAAAATGTTCCGGGGGCTGACCATTACCATTTCCCCAAGTTGCAAAGATTATGGGGGGGCGGGGCTGTGGGGCTCTTCCTAGGAGCTAGGCTCCCCGCTCAGATCAACCAGCTGTTCCCAGCGGGGTGTCAGGTCGCAAGGAGGCTGGGATTTTCTGCCCTTTCCGCCAGTCATGGCCAGTTCTTAGCATGGGCGTGACAGAAATGCAGCAACTATTTTGGGTCCCAGCTCCCAGAGACCAACTGGCCGCTCCCTCTGTACCAGACAGGGACAGAGCCCCATGCAGCTGGTGCTCTGGGAGGGAAAGGGACATGCCTGTGTTGTCCCCATAATGGGAAACGGGGCAGGGAGAGAGAGGCAGAGGGAGGAGAGGCTTTGGGGCTGGACCATGGGCCTGGGAAATGCAGGGCCCAGCTCCCATGTGCTTTAACTGGAGCTGTGGGTGCTCAGCTCTTCTGAAAGTCAGGCCCTAGTCCTGGTCTCAGGAGAGCCACCCACAGCTCAGTGAGGACATCTGAACAACATGGCACTATTTGCTTATAAGCTTTTTAGGGTGGGGACTCTGTCTTCTCCCACAGGAGGGAGACACTGCTAGCCAGACGCACAGCTGCAAGGCCATGAGCCCCTCTCTTCTGAGGAGGGGGCCTGAGCAGGCCAGTCCCTCCCTGCGCACAGGCTGACCCACCCGGAGATGGCTCAGAGTCTCAGTAAAGCCTGTCCCAGAGTCTTTACAGTCTATATGTGTTGGAATGTTTATGGCCTGGGATGACTGATAAAGGGCTCAATGGCGGAAAGCTGCCTAATTATTAGCTTTCTGGCACATGTGCCGTGCTTATTGTCTTTGTTTAGACAGCAAAGTGATTTAATGGGGCTGGAGTTTATCTCTGTTGAAAGTTCCTTTCAGCCCCAGACACAAGGTTTACAGTGGAGAGTAACTGACAGGAGGGGATGAGGCCCAGCCTCCCCCAGCTCTGGGAGAATCAGAAATGGCTCAGCTTGGTCCCCCCGTCAGGTCCGGCCTTTGCCCAAAGATCATTATTGCTCCAAAAGCCGGTGCAGAATCCTGCTATCTACTGCATCATGGCAGCCCTCCTGGTGTGACAGGGGGCGCCCGGAGTAACAGAGGAGCAGGGGGTGGCCAGGCCACACCAATGAGATCATCATGCGTTTCAGCTGGCTGGCCCTGGAAGAGCGCCAAGAAATGATCCCCCTCCAGCATGCACCGAAGCCATGTTAGGGTGGGCTACACTTCCTACAAAGATCCCACAGGGGCCTTGACTCCAGCCTAGAAAGGAAACTGGCTCACGTCTGTCTAGACAGGGC
This sequence comes from Mauremys reevesii, assembly GCF_016161935.1. Classification (NCBI taxonomy): domain Eukaryota; kingdom Metazoa; phylum Chordata; order Testudines; family Geoemydidae; genus Mauremys; species Mauremys reevesii. The sequence goes on from NC_052625.1 coordinate 63,884,546, forward strand.
TGGGGTGAGGAGATGCCTCAGTCGAGTGGCCTGGATTGTACTTTACAGGAGAAGAGAAGGAACAAAGACTGTACTAGAGCCACAAAGGGACAAGGTGCCAGAGCCAGGCTAAAGGATCAGCAGCTCCTGGATCAACTTCCTGTGCTCTGCCCACCAAACCAGTTTGCTCTCTCACTGTCTTAGAGTACTTCAATTATTTGGAAGTCAGTTCCTGGAGGATGTACCCAACACAGGGAGTTGCAGGGCTTGGTTGGTGTCAGCAGCTACTGGCAGAAGCTACATTCTGCACCAGGACGCAGCTCCAGCTACATCAGCATCAGAGGGGCCCCATCAAATGGAATTGATAGTGAGGTCCTAGCACTGGGGCTGGCCATCCCCTCACTCCTCAGACAGAGCACCTCTCTAGGCTCGCAATTCTAAAAGGAGAAGTCTCTCTCTGGCCTTCCAACCCAGCAGTCCCACAGAGAGGAGAGGGAAGGTTGGCCAGAGAGCAGGGCTCTCAGTGGAAAGTCTGCATGAGTTGAGGTTGAGCAAGCCCAGAGGTAGGGCCTGGTGGGAGAGCAGGGGGGAGCAATCTGCGCCCTGCAGCCTCCCCTCCCTCTGCCCAGGAAGAGACACCAGCCCAACTAGCCACCACCCTGAGCAGGCTTCAGAGACACACCGCTCCCTCTACCCAGCTAGAACAACAGCGGCATCCATTCCCAACCAGCTTTACCAGCGGTGCACCAAGCAACCACATCCTTTCCTGCCACCACTGGGGATCGGGCAGTGTTTAAGAACACACAGTACAACAGGCAATGAAGGAGAGTCCCACTTACAACCAGAACTGGATGGGAGACTTTCGAGAGACCAAGCTGAATTGCCTGAATTTCAGTCTGGGCAAAACAGCAGGGTTAATAATGCTCCTCTTCTTGACAGAAGTGTCTTGAGATCTTTAATAAGCACAAATGGTCAGGCCCCTCGGCAGCATGGCACACCCTAACGTATACTAGGGTATTGAGTTCCATCCTTTGAGAAAGCCTGCCACATACAGAGTCACGCCCGTGAGTCCTCCGCCTACAGCGAGCATTCCTTAGCGTCTGAGAGCTGATGGGGTTGTGACGGTCAGAGAGAGAGAGAGAGAGAGAGAGAGAGAGAGAGCGCGCTGCAGGCTTATTGCAGGCACCAAATAAGGGATAAGAATAAGAATAAAGAATAAATAAGAATAAAGTCCCTGTATAATGCACAGAGCAATACCATGGGAGTACCACAGCAGCTGGCTTCACCAGAAATGGCATCAAACCCGCATCTGTATTCTGATGCAAGACATTCTAGGAAGAAAAAGGCGTTGCCTTCATCCTGGCACCAGAATCAGACGCAGCTGGTTGGAAACCAGAACTGGCAGGTCTCCTGCACTCCCAGCTCAGCAGAGACCAAGAAGAGAGGGCCAGGATGCGTCTCTATGGTCTAGACATGGAAAATTCCCCTGGAGAATAGTTATAGGTGTCTCACAGGGTGGAGTGTCTGTTTCCCTAGGGAATCTCTACCACAGGCTGGTGGGGTGATAGAGACATGCTGCAGCAAATCCAGAGGCCTCTGGGAGAATCTCCATCTCCTCTTGGGAAGGGATCTCAGGGTGAGCTGTTTTGGAAGGCAGGCTTGTGGAACAGAAAGTTCCTGTTCCACTCAGCAGTAGGGACTAGACCTTCCCGTAGCAGCACTGCGTTATCTGGCTTCCAGGGTGGATGGAAATAGCTGGGCTCTCCCTGTAGTAGTTAAACAGGGTGGGCCATTGGCGCACACTCAGATCTCACTTCCAGCTGGAACAATGCAAGCAGCTGGAGAAGCCAGGCAAGGTGGCACAGTTCAGATTCTGCGCCGGCCTGTGAGGTCTGTGGCAAAGGTGTTAACTCACTGCGGAGATGGGTGAACTCCATTTTAATTCTGGGCTGGGGTGTGAGGTTAGGACAATGCTCTCCCAGGGATGGTTTGAACAAAGATCAAGAGGAGCACATGCCCTTATGTACTAAGCAAGCTATGTGATGATCAGTTGTTTGCCCAGCATCACTCAGTGGGAGAACACGTTCCCCTTTAGAGCCATGACTATTTCTGACTCATTTCTCTCTCTTCCCCACCCCACCCTCCTTTGTTTCTCTCCCTCTTCCCTGCCTGTGTGTTCTCCTTTCTTCCCTCTGCACATCCCAGTTTCCCCACCTTGTGAACTTCACTCCCAACTAGAGCTGGTCAGAAATTATCCGTGGGACTGGCTTTCCATCGCAGAATGCTGATTTGTCAAAATCTAAGCTTTCTGGGGAGATGGTTCCATTTCACTGAAGGTGCCACAGAAAGCAGGCAGGGTTCTGGTTTGCTGCCCCCTGGCCCATCTGGCTCCTTGCTCTTTGGGAAGCTGATGGGAACCTGAAAGCCCCAGCTCCCAACTCCTTGGCAGTCCAGGGTCTGTAGCCCTGAAAGCTCCCCTTTCTGTCACAGCTAGTAGCGCCCTCCTCCTTGGACAACCTAGGATGTGGGGCTAACTGCAGAGAGTGGAAGACTCTGGACTGCATGTAGAAGACCTGGCTCCATTTGCTCTGGCTTCCAGGAAGTCACAGTAAGGCCAGGCCAGGCCGCGACCTCAAGTGACTGAACAATAATGCTGATCCTCAAAGGCTAGCAAATTCATTAACGTCCTCACCCAGGAGATAATGAGGTACTAGCATTACTTCCTCATGGCAGGATTCCTCCTCTCATTAAATAGTTTGGGAAGGGGAGGAGGCCCAGGGACACCTTGCAAGACCCAAGCTCCTCACTTCCTGTGCTTCGGATCCCAGCCCTGCTGAGTGGGTTGAAGCAGATTCCTTCTCACCCAACTCCTATTTCTGAAGGTTTGTCTTCTCTGCAGAGCTAACTCGAGTGATCTAGGCTCAAGTTACTCCTCTCGAGTTGGCCTTGCTTGAGTGATGGTAGCCACACTATGACATAACACGCCAGCTGCTGTGTCTTCACTGGCTCTGCACTCACTCACCTACATTAGAAACCCTACAACAGCACAACTGCAGTCAGACCACTGTGATGTAGACACTACTACAGTGACGGGAAGGGTTCTTCCATCACTGCAGTAAATCCACCCCTCTGAGAGGCAATAGGTAGATGTACAGAAGAATTCTTCCATCGACCTAGGAGTGTCTACACCAGGGCTTAGGTCAACTTGAACACGTCTCGTAGGGGAGTGAATTTTTCACACCCCTGGAGTGACTTAGCTAGGTCACCCTAACTTTGTAGTGTAGACTAGCCCTATGATTGCTGGGGCTGTTTCCCATGGCTCCTTGTGCTGCAGTAAGCTGAGCCGCTCTTTGAATTCTTTCCCAGTGAATTGTGGGAAGGCACTGGAGAACTAGCAGCACCTGGGTGGAGCCAGCCTGTGCCCACATTACAGAACAGTCACGTTAGCGACTGTTGAGTTTTGAAGAAGCAGCAAAGAATCCTGTGGCAGACAGACGTCTGTTAGTCTATAAGGTGCCACAGGATTCTTTGCTGCTTTTACAGATCCAGACTAACACGGCTACCCCTCTGATGTTGAGTTTTGCTCACTCAAGCTTTAGCCTATACCCCGACAGGCCCCACTCCAGTCAGGGTTGTGGTTGTGTGGACAGGACTCAAGTTAACTGAGTGAAGACAAGCCCTGAGAAACTCAAGCTATTTAGGGCAGGAGCTAGCTGCTGCCACAGAGACAGGGGGAGCAGCACAAGAGAGACTGGAGACTTCAAGTTTTGGCATAGACCCTGGACAATGAGGGAGCTGGCTGGAGCAGGCAGCTCGAGGGACTGGCCTAGGGAAGCAAGCTTGCTGCTCGGGATGAAAAGGGAAGCACATCCCAGCTGTGACATTTGAATGACTTGCATGCCTCTAACCCAAGGGAACCCACCAGGCCTGGGATTGGGGGTTGAGGCTCATTTACCCAGGACCTCAATGATGAGTCTCAGCGCCAGCCCCCAGAGCCTGGTCACCACCCCCCACCAACTCACAGCTTGAAGGTGCCCCATTCAAAGGCAGACAGTGGGCAATGGCTGGTACAACTGAGATCTTAGTCAGCCGAACTGGCACTAGTGCCCAGCAAGGTTGGGATGCCCCATCTGGCTTCTATAAAGTCTACTAAGGAGCGGTGGACGCAGGGTCCAGTGTGGCTGTCTCTGGTACTGCTCCTATCAGACTCACTGTTAATGCAGTTGTCACTCTCAGGAAAAGAGATGCTCACTAAAATTTCCATGGTGTCATCACCCCATTCAGAGCAATTCCTACCTTGGCCACCCCCCCTACAGCCACTAACCAGGGGGAGTGCAAGAGACAAGGCATCACGGCCAGATACAGGGAGCTACCCCAGCCCACCCTCCAGCTCCTCTTACACAAGAACCTTCCAAACCCACTGGAATCAATATGAGACAAAGGGGTTACAGAGAGCGCGCTGCAGCTCCCCGCAGCCATCAGAATGCAGCAGCTTCCCTAGTTCCATACACCAACCCTCCTTCAGAGCTTCCTTCTTCCACCTCCCCTTCCAGTACCGCTCTCCCCTCCAGCACTGCCTGCTTCCTTACGGGGCTGGATCTGCCCACGGCACACTGGATATTCCTCAGGGCTGAGACTGTCCCTTAATCCTGCATGTTTGTAAAGTGCCACACACACTGGCTGGTACTACAGACATAAGAGCTGTAACCTGAGCAGCCCCAAACAGTCGCCCCCATCGTGGGTACTGAAGACATCCACCCTGCCCAATGCCAACGGTGTACATGGTAAAGTCCTGCATCTGGGCCAAGCTGCATGATGCAGGTGGGACACCACCACCACCCCAGGAGTAACCATTACAGAGACATTCAGCCCCACCTCTGAGAGGGAGCAGCCCCGCAGAGATTAATGGCCATTGCTCGGCTTTAGGAAAAACACTCTCCAAACACGTTCTGCCCACCTGCCCTGTTCGAAGGAACTGACAACTGGCACCTCCCTACTCGTGCCCAGTACATTGGGTGCCGCCAGATTACTGTGCCTGGGACATTCATGCGTCCAAGCGATGACACTGGCGGTGAACAGGGACACGCGCCCAGGAAAGTATCTGCTTCTGTTACTCCAGGAAGTAGATTTACACGTGGCTGGCATGAGAGACGGGGGAGCCAGTTGCGGGAAGGGGGTGGGGGAGACCGACCCGCAACACCCGCCGTCCCATCGCCAGTGCCGGGGATCCATGCGCTGGGCAAGGAGCAGCTCGCCCTCCCCCACCCCCGCTTATCCACGAGCCAGGCAGGCGGGTCAGACCCCCTCGCCCCACCGGGATCCGGTGCCCTTCCCCTCCTACTAGGGGATGAGCCGGGGACTCGGCTTCCCCAGAGCGCGCAGTCCGCCCCTCGCCGGCTGAAGTCCCGCCTGCCCCGGTGCGGCGGCGGCGGCGGCGCAGGAAGGGGGTTGCTGCCCCAGCATCACCCACCTGCTCCGGGACGGCCCCGCTCCGACGCGCCCTCCGTCCGCTCCCGCGCTTCTGCTGAGCGCCGAAGTGATGGAGGGAACCACATGTAGCCACCCGGCTGGTCCGGCCCCGCCCACTGCCCGCCTTCCTTCCCTCCCCTCCCCCAGGCTCAGCCCACCGCCCTCCCTGTTCCCTCGGCTCAGGCCGGTGCCCTCACTGCCCCCGGCCCCTTCCTCTCCTTCCCCAGATACCCTCCCTCTGCCCGCTCCTTCCTTGGCACCCCACCTCTGCTCCAGGCTGGCACCTTCCTCTATCCCCCTCCAACCCATCTCCTCTCCGCTTCATGGCTGGCACCCTCCCCAGCTGTTCAATCCCCCTCTCCTCCTCCCAGCCAGCAGTCCTTCCTCTCTGGTGAGCACCCCCCCCTTGTTCTCTGCTGCCCACCCATTAAAGGGTTCCTTGCTCTTCCCCTCTGCAGGCACCAGGTGCAGTCTCCTCCGCTCAGGAGCCAGCCCAGGGCCCAAAGTGGGTCATGGATATTTCCAAAGCTAGGGGCTGGGTGGGGATGAATCTTAACAAGGCTCTTGAGTTGTCTGCCAGGCACCACAGCCCTTGGCAGAGGGCCCTTCTCCTCTTCAATAAACCCCACTCTGTCCTGGGTGCCTATTAAACAGGCAGCAGGAGCCAGGAGATGCCAGGGTGTATTTATCATTCCAGAGACTGGTGAGCCACCGACAACTCCTACAAATTCTGCTGGGAATCAAGCTGGCTTCCTCCTCTCCATTCATTGTGCGCTGTACAGGGGCCTCGGCACAGAAACAGGCTCTTTGCCCCCTCACCTGCTACTCCTGGTCTTATTCTCCAGCTGAGCGTAGGATCCTGAGGGTCACAGCACTGCCATCTCCACTACAGCCCCCATGCAGAGGAGCAAGAAGCCTCCAAAGGGGCAAAGAGCTTATTTTCTCATCCTTGTCCCCAGCATGCATCAGCCAGGGAGAGGAATGAACAGGACCAGGAGCAGAACTGTTTCTCAGAATCGCTGCTACTCCAAACAGCTGCTCTAACATCACTCGATAATGACTGCTCTGCCCATTTTTGGCTCCTTCCATGTGAGGATCCCAAAGCACTTTACAGACATCAATGAATTTAGCTTTGCAGGCCTGCTGCGTGGTTTAGTATCCTGCTCCTCAGCTTGCAGATGGGGAAAACTATAGCACACAGGGGGACAATGACTTGTGTAAAGTCACACGGTGAGTCAGGGCAGAGGATTCCTGGCTCCCAAGCCAGTGCTTGAACCAATAAACCATCCTTCCTCTGCTCCAGAAAACTGTTCTTCAAAACAAAGTGGCATGGACTGACAGAGCCCAACCCTCTACGCACAACCTCCCCAGTGCGAGTCTCTGCCTACCTCATCAGACCAGTTCAGCTTCTGGCTGACGTCCCACGTTGGCTGTCCCCAGGCTGGGTGCATGTTGCAATACATTTCCCAAAGCACTGGAACACATATGCTCACTCTGTCTCAGACTTTGTCTAGACAAGGAGCTAAGGTGTGACGTTAGCACATGTTGGAGGGCAGAGAGACTAAGGCTATGTCTACATTTAAAATGCTAAAGGAGCAGCTGCGCCACCGCAGCATTCAGTGTAGACACTACCTCTGCCGACAGGAGAGGGTCTCCCATCAGCGTAGGTAATCCTCCCCCCCTCCCTGAGAGGCGGTAGCTAGATCAACAGAAAAATTCTTCCATAAGCCTAGTGCTGTCTACACCCGGATTTTTCACACCCCTTAGAGACATAGTGATACCGATGTAAGTTCCTAGTGTAAATGAGGCCTCGGCTTTAATTCAAGCAGTTTTAACGTGTTAAAGGAAATGTGCCTTGGGCTAGTTAGGCCTTGGTTACACACCAGGGCTATGTCTACGTTACAGCCTATGTCGGCAAAATTTATGTTATTCCACCCCGCTGAGAGACATAAGTGACACCGTATCGCTACAGCTGCGCCACTGGACGTATAGACATACCCTAATTGTATCACTTTAACTATACTGGTACATGTAGTGCAGTGCAACCTCCTAGTGTGACACAGCCATCTGTGTATAAATGTGCTGTAGACCAGTATAGTTATTCCCCTTCCTTATTGGAATAAGCTACACTGGTAAAAGGCACCTTTACACCAACATAACTACATCCACAGGAGGGGTTGCACCAGTGTAACTATATTAGTAAAACAAAACACAGCCCTCAAATGTGTGTAGGTCATGCTTCAGCAAGCGAATATCACATCATAAACCTAGTCTAGGCAAGGTCTTTCTGCTGAGGCTTACCCCTTAGGATATGTCTGGACTAGAAAAAAAAAGGTATATTCTTAAACTGAGTTAGCCATCCCCATTAGAAATACCACTTAGCACCTACTCTAAATGCATTATAGAATTATAGACATGTAGGAAAAGGGACCTCAAGAGATCATCCAGTCCAGCCCCCTGTGTTGAGGCAGGACTAAGTATACCTAGACTCTCCCTGACAGGTGTTTGTCTAACCTGTTCTTAAAAAACCTCCAGTGATGGGGATTCCACAGACTCACTTGGCAACCTAATCCAGAGTTTAACTACCATTATAGCCAGAAAGTTTTTCCTATTATCTAGCCTAAATCTCCCTTGCTGCTGATTAAGTCAAGTACTTCTTGTCCTACCTTCAGGTAGGCCATGGAGAACAATTGGTCACTGTCCTCTTTATAACAGCACTTAACATATATGATGCGTATTACCAGGTCAGGTCCCTCCCTCAATCTTCTTTTATCAAGACTAAACATGCCCAAGTTTTTTAACTTTCCACATAAGTCAGATTTTCCAAACCTCTGACCAATTTTTTTCTTTTTTTTTTTTTGCTCTCCTCTGGACTCTCCAATTTGTCCACCTCTTTCTTTGCCATTGTAGGGGTTGACCCTACAGGATGCACAATAGAGAGATACCTGTATTCAATCATCACTAGGGTTAACCGTCCACCCCATATCTATAGGTTAGTCATTACTCCTACAGAGCTATTGTTTCAAGTTACCTGTCTACAGACTTAGGCGGCCTGCCATTGGGGTCACCTTTGCAATCGTGAGATCTAGATTTTTTTTTTTTAAATCAAATCTTATATGGGGCACATCAGAGAAATCAGTTACTTTGTCTCACCACAAACCCAAGTCCAAGCCAACCATTGGTCAGAGCAAACACAAATCAGTCTTATTTCCAGGTGATATACAGTGATTGAACTGATTAGATTATATTGGCTCCAAACACACCGTTGTAATAAAAGCAACCTCTGCTCATGTCCTGGAAATTGGCACACAAAAGTAATCATATGCTCTCAGTACACAGCACCCCTTCCTATGTGTAACTCAACTAGACAATGAGGTCAGAAGACCAACAGCAATGGCAGGAAACGGAAGTTGCAACTATTGCTGCGTACTGAAAATCCCTTCTATTGCAGCTGTCTTATGTTATTAAGAAACACCCCCCCCCCAAAAATCCAACTTTTCATCAGCTTCAGATGGTGATAGAAATTAGAGATGGAAAAACCTCCAGTAGATCCCAGCATCTCCATCTCCTAGGGCAAGATTACACTCTGCAGTCAGACTTCTGCGGCTGTGGAATATGTTCCAGAATCCAACCCTGGCTGAAGAATCATGCTCCAGCACTGCACTTTCATTTAAATAAAATAAAATAAAATATGTTTGTAGTCCTTATAGTTGCAAAAAAGCCTTGAAAATATGATCCAAAAGTAACCAAAGCAGTGATGCCTGAATCTGCAAACAGCCTGAAACAATAGCTCGGAGAGGGGTGAACCATCCATTCACCTCAACGAGGCACTGACTCTGAGACCTACTCATGATGAAATTAGAAATCAACATTGTTATCTAATTTACTGCTATAATTTTAGCAGAGGCATTCAGGTAACGTCCTTATCCCACAGTATCAAACCACCTCCACAGCTGCCCCTTCACTACTCCATTGATGCAGTTATGTATTTCAGTATAAAACTGTGTGGCACATTGAAATGAGCTGGGGACTGAATATCAAAATAAACAACACAGGGACTGCTGATCTGAGGATATTATTCATTTCAAATCCAAGTTATTAAAAGCCTTCTTTTCTCACATAAATGAAGCTCTTAACGCATCTCCCGTCTGTTACATCAGAACGTTGCAGAATCAAGGGGTCATGCTGCAGAATTCAGACCCATCTTGCCAGGCGTGGATGGAGCCTGTCCTATAGCCTACTTCTCAGAGCGTTCTCCCCTCTAGATTGACATGTCCTGAACGATGGAAACTCTATCAGGGAAAAATCTTACTGTGGGAGTAAAGACAGACAGAACCTAAAAAAAAGACTCAGAAACCACCAAACAAACAAGATCAGACACAGACTTGTCCCTGTGCTTCAGTGAACCTAAGAGTTAATGATCTCTAACTTAATATGCCTTCTGTTTCAAGCGCAATGGGTCTGAGAAGCACCAGTAGGTCCCACTGAAGTCTATGGGTGCTCAGCCCCTCTGAAGATCAGGCACCGCATGTCCTCTTGAGACCTCTGGACTCAGGGCTCAGAACTGTAAACCGAAGCAAAAATCCAAGGTAACAATTTGCTGTAGCTTCCACAAACACTCTGAGCAAGTCATCCACAAAGTTGTTATTCGTGCCCCTGTAATTTCAGGAAGCGAGTGCTCTCAGGGATGTGAACAGTCAGAATGCAAGAGGAAGGGAGACACCACCTCCATCTGGGAGGATGTTATAGGAAATTTCTACTTCAGGACTGGATGTTTATAACCTACCGTGTTCCCCAAAGGGTCCACAATCAACACTGTATTTAGTGCTTTCAAGCTTCAAAGTGCTCGACAGACATAATCTAATTCATTCATAGACCTTGCAAGAGACGCCAGAGCTTCCAAGCACAGGAATTAATTTCCCTTCAGTAGAGTCTTTAGGCTTAAAATCCATTAGTGCCAAATCGCACAGCAGCCACCAGTGACCACTAGGAGACACAAGCCCAGCACCGTGTAGGAAATGACAGAAGGACATAGCAGTTTTCATCTTCAAAGTGCTGTATGCACACAGAGACCCTGATTCTGCAACTGGATCTGTTCAGGCAAACCCTTGGCCCCTGTGGATCTAATTGCAGGAGCAGGGCCTTGGGTGAGGTAATATCTTCTACTGGAGCAACTTCCATTGGGGAGAGAGACAAGCTTTCGTGCTTACACCTGAAGAAGAGCTCTGTGTGGCTGGAAAGCTTGTCTCTCTCACCAACAGAAGTTGGTCTAACAAAAGATATTACCTCACCCACCTTGTCTCTCTGATATCCTGGGATCGACACGGCTACAATAGCACTGCAAGGCAGGCAGGCAAGTCAGTGTTGTTATGAGAACTTACCCAAGAATGAAAACCCAAATGGCTGGGCTACTTCTTTAAACTTCACCCAGGAACCGACAACTTCTGGCAACTGCCAAAGGCAGAACTGAAGCAGGCTTCACTCAGTAAGGTAAATAGAAAGTCATTTCAGGGCAGGATCCGCTCAGTGATATTTACGAACATCGCTGCCTTTGTCGCGTAACTCACATCACCGCACGAGACAAGAGTGCCTTTGAAGAAGGTGACGCTAATTCTGTTAAGTAGCCCTGGATCTGAAGTGTAATTGGTGACTCGCAGTTCATGTGGCAGGGTTTTCATTACAAGGCGGATGAATCACCCTGTATCCTGTGACTCCACCTAATCCATACGCAGCTAGAAGCCCCGGCTTGAGCAGCTACGGTCTTGCCAAATACCTTTCCAATAATATCTCAGTCACTGACCAAAAAAAAAACAAAAACAAAAATGATTCACGCATCATCACAGCACTGCGTCTAAGGTATTTGGCAGGAACAAACACCCACATAAACCTAAGGTACCTTTGCTCAATCCTGGAGAAAACCAGGGCTTTGTGCAGGAATCAGCACTGAAAACTTTACAAATTATAGCTACTGCACACTGAGCTAAACTGTGCCCTGGATTACAATCGCTGCCTTGGAGTCTAAGGGGAAGTAACAGCCCCCCTTATATCCCTGCATAGCCTCCCTAGGGAAGACACACAGGCATAACTGGGGGCGGTGTGCCCACTACTCCTTCCTGACCTGATGGGTGAGGTGGGGCAGGGCAGGGCAGTGTGTTGGCTCCAGCCCCTGTAATGTTCTCATTAACACAGCTGAATCCTCATGGTGCCATCACAATTTGCTTCTGCTACAGGCCAGCAACAAATCTAGAGCACGGGGGAAGCAAAGAGGCTGCTGTTCCTCTCTAAAACCTCCCCCTGCACTGCTTCTAGGGTGGCACAGCTACATGCCAATCCCGCTTGCACCAGAGCCATGATCCAGCCCACTGGAGCTTCCAAAACCTTCCAAAGTGTGGAGCGTTGGACAGAAAACTCCTCACAAATGGGCCATTTGTATCCTTCCCCTTCAGTTATTTTTTTAACTCCATAAATAAATGTGCTACATGATCTCTTTTTACACATCCCATTTCCTGCAAAATGTTTAATGAAAGCTTCATTTGTTTTCAGCCATTCAGTGTCTTCTACTTAAGTAACAAAATCCAAAGGGAAAAAACAAACACCTGTCTTTGAGGGGCACAGCAGAAAATTGGATTTGCCCTAGATGTTGGGCAATACACCAGATAATCTCAGGACTTATTTTTCTCCCCTTGGCCAACATTTAATTTCTAGGGCCCTGGGAGCTGGTCAATATTTGTATGAGCTCAGTGTGTTTAGAATCCTTTGCACTTTGCACCCATATAGAAACTTTGGTCTGGAGATCTGAAGCATTTTACAACCATTCATTAACTAACCCTCACAACCCCTCGATAACATGTAGAGTATGAGCACTATCCTGGGGCGACAGATGGAGAAACTGAGGCGCAGAGAGATGAAACGTCTTGCCCAACGTCACACAAATGAGTCAGTGGTGGAACTGGAAACAAAATCCAGGAGTTCTAAAGTTTCAGTCTCCCACTCTAATAACATGACAATATTCCCTTACTGAGCCTGGAAAAGAACCAAGCATCCAGACTTCCAAACCTCTTTAGCTACTAAACTTTGCTTGCTAGTGAAGACCTGCTTGCTCCCCAATGCACAGGCAAACTCTAGTATTGCTGTTGTAACATAGTCTGGGGCTGCTTAGCACCCCTCCCCTCTATAGACAAGAGCAGCAGAGACAGGGATCTATAGACACCTACAAATGGGGAATCACAAGCCTGTAATTCTTATGCATTCCCATGCCCTTTGCCAGTTGGCACCAAGAAGTCCTGGGGTCACCCCTCCCATCATTTTGTTCCAAAACAGAGCTCAGTTTAGAAGGTACTGGAGAGCATAGGAGGCTGGGGGCAAGGAGCCATTATCCTCTAAGCCAGAGGTCGGCAACCTTTCAGAAATGCAGTGCTGAGTCTTCATTTATTCACTCTAATTTAAGGTTTTGCGTGCCAGTAATACATTTTAACATTTTTAGAAGGTCTCTTTCTATAAGTTTATAATATATAACTAAACTAATGTTGTATGTATAATAAATAAGGTTTTTTAAATGTTTAAGAAGCTTCATTTAAAATTAAATTAAAATGCAGAGTCCCCTGGAGTGGTGGCCAGGACCCAGGCAGTGTGAGTACCACTGAAAATCAGCTTGCGTGCCACCTTCAGCAGGCGTGCCATAGGTTGCCTACCCCTGCTCTAAGCTACTGCTGATTCCAGTTATAGCTCCTGTCAGCAGTGATTGAGTTGTCCCCTTCTGACAGATGTTCGAGGGCCCACATGTGAAGTGAGTTGGTGGGTTCTCAGCCCAGTTCCCGGTGGACATGTGTCCCTGGCACAAAACCCACCATCACTGTTGGAACTCATTGGCCCATTTGCTGGCAGTTTCAGCAGAGGCCAAGGAACCACTAAGATGGAGCTCCTGTCTAGAGAGGGTCCCTGCAGAGCAGGGATGAGAAACACTACAGCAAGTCCCCTGCTCTGTGCATAGAGGCCATCCATCTGCAGAGCTCAACCTGGCACCTGTTGGCACCAAATCCATTCAGGGCTTCTCCAAGTGGATTTCCTGTTCTAAGCTCCCAGGGCCTGGCAGCTATCGGCAGGATGCCAAGGGGTCACTCTGCTGCAAAGGGCTCTGCGAGAACAAAGGCAGAAGCACAGGAATTGCGTCATTAGTGTCCCATTAACACGAAAACAAGACCATAAAACCAGCCAAGCAAGACACTCTGCCATGGTCTGCATCCTTAGGCATGGGGGAAACCCTCGCTGGCCGCAGGCTCTCTTAGCACACCTGGGGCCAGCTTGCTGAGCTAATCCCTCACTGCCAGTCAGGAGACCCAGAATCTAGTCTCCCAAGCACACCTGGTCTTAACACCACCAGCCGTGCACTGCAGAGCACGCCATGCTGCAGTGGGGAAGACAGTAACAGGGACACATTCAGTGTAAGGCAGCTGCCCCCTTGAAGCCCTGCACAGCTTTGGATCCCCACAGCAGATCAAGCACTAGTCTGCAGCAGCAGCTCCTGCCCTGATCCTGAAACTGGAACATGTTAACCTTGCCCTGGCTCTGGGGGAAATGGGTTGAGTGGTGTAACAGGCATTTCCCATCTCAAAACTGGATGCACCCGCTTAAATCACCAGCTGTGAATAGCGCAGAGAATTAGGGGCTGCTGAGAAACCAACAGAGAGTTTGTTAAAAACAGATAGAGGTGGCCAGGAGCGGGGCTCAGGGCACAGCCATGACGAAAGGGCAGATCTGGAGCAGAATCATACTCTGCATGTCCCTACAGATGCAGAAAATGACTGCCTTTTCACTGCTGTTCTTATCAAAAAGGGGAAGGGGGTATGTGTATTTTAATCAGCTGTCCCAAGGAATACATAAGTGGCGCTGGAACTATTTCAATTGCCAGCTGGTTACTGACCATGGGAAATAAACCCACAAGCAGGAGCCTAGGAATTGGGTTAAAAATGAGACTTTAACATCTGTTGATGATTCATCTGTAGACAAAAATAAACAATACGAGAAGTGTGTCTATTAAAAAACACCAACCCAAGAAACAACAGCAGCCGCCTGGTGTGTCCTTAGGTTCTGGGGAGGGGGAACAGAGCAAGGGTGATACATTATTTTATGTTTACCTCCTCACTTTACCAGGCTGGGTCAGAGATCCATGGGCATGGCAGATCCACCATCACTGAAAGGTTAGAGGTTCCGTGTGAAAGAGCCAGGGGGAGCTGGCTGGCTGGCTGAATATCTCCTTGACAGAGGATGACAGAGCCTGGCCCTTGTGTGTTTGAACACAAAGTGAGGGAGAGGTGGCAGGGGAACTGGGAAACTACTAACCTGGTTTATTTATGCAGGCTGGTTTGTTTCCAGGGAAGAGTATGTCACAGTCCTCTCCCAAGCTCCGCTCACAGCTTCAGTTCCACCCACTAGCATCACCACTCACAATGGACTGTGCAGATCTTCAGTGTGATCTTCCCTCTCCTTTCTTGCATGATTCATCCTGAAGTGAAATAGTTAACAAGGCTGACATTTACACTCTCCTCACCTTGTGTCATAATTAACACTTCACTGAGAAGAATGGGGGCAGTTCACTTGTCCTAGAGCACCTGTATCAGGCTCTTTGAAAACTCTGGCATTGCGGATATTTGAGTCGTGATTTTAATTTTTTCCTTCACAATCTCCAAGGCTACAGATTTATTTTAGCTGAATGCTGAGAGCAGGCGAGTATTCTGGTCTGCCCAGCTGCCATAAGCCAGCACAGTTCCACCCCTGCTTGCCTCTCCAATAAGCTTTTGCTAGAAACAGCTGACTAGAGCAGACTGTGGAAAAAAGTGAGGCTTCAAATCAGCAGAGAAATCAGAGATGGGAGATGCCTCAGTAGCTTCCACCTAATCCCTCCCAAGGAGGGCAGGATTAGGCCCTATAGCACATCCCCCCAGAGCTCTGTCCAGCCTACGGCCTTCTTCTCTGGAGAGGCAATTCACAGCTAAGTGCCAGGAAGGTCCTCCAGACACAGCCTGCATGTTTCCCTTTCATACCTTTATCACTGGCTTTATTGTACAGCTCCTAGCTAAGAGCCAAGCAGGGTAAGGTCCATGCTGTATTGTGGGGGTCTATACCCAGCCCTGGCTCCAGCAGCAGGGATCAGAACTAATAACTACCGTATTTTTCCGTGTATAAGACGCTACTTTTTCCTAAAATCGTTAGACTAATAATTGAGGGTCGTCTTATACACGGAAGTAAGTTTTTTTTATGTTTAAAATATTGATTTCTGAATTTTGGGTTAGAAAAGTGGCGGTCGTCTTATACATGGGGGCATTTTATACACAGAAAAATATTTTCACAGGGCTCAGTGGCAATGCCAATGCATATGATGACTGCCCTCTGCTGGGGAATGACAGAAAGCACCTGCATGTATGATTCCCTTCCTAAAAGCAGAACAACTGTTGTGACTCCCTCCCTCCCCGCAGGCAGACAGGGCTGCTCACTGTGCCCCAGACAGCCTCTGGGGGATAAGAGCACTTTCTGTGCCCCGCAGGAGCATAGACAAGGCAGCCTGCTTGTGCCTCTAAGCCCCTGATGATGCAGATGGAGACGCTGCCTATTGTGCCCAGAAGGCCTCCCCAGGCAGTAAGCCCAGTGATGGGGTGCTCAGACAGACTAACGGATACCAACCCTGTGCTTCCCACACTGGCCAGAAGTCCTGGCCCCTCCCCTCTGGCCCTGGCGCTCCCTGCTGGGTGAGGCCTTGTGGGACTCTAGCCATCCCTGCTGTCCTGGGAGGGGCAGTGGGGTTTGGGCTCTGCTTTTCTGGCTCAGTGGGCACAAACAAAGCCACATTGTCTGTGAGTCAGGCAGCGGCCCTGCAAGGGGCCCCCTTAGGCCGCTCAGCCCAGCTGCCTCCCCACAGCCCTACAGCAGAGCCAGGCTCAGGGGTGTCTAGTGCCCCGTGGATTGGGGGAGGAGCCTGGGTCTGTGGGACTGGCATGACATGAGGCTAAATCCAAACTGCAGCTCCAGGGAGCCCCTGGTCACTATACTCGCCAGAGCAGTCTGGCACAGCTGGGGAGGAGGGGGAGTTAAAGGCTTTGAGGGGCAGGGCCCCTAAATGCTGACACTGTTGGGGGTCACACGGTCATTGCTCCTGGCCAGACTCCTCCTCCCACACTCATTTAGACCAAAGGACACCCCTATATGGATGCGAGGGGATGGCCACTCGCTCTCTCAGGAAGCAGGGCATGGGCTGATGGCCGGGGGCTCTGCCCCCCCCAAAGCCTGTAAGGGGCATTCCACTCCATCCAGTTCACAGGCCCATGGGGGGAGCAACTGCCCCTCTGCCAAGAGTGCTGTCTATGGTGCCTCACCTGGACAGGCCAGCTTTGGAAGTGATCTTTTCCCACCTCCCTCCTCCACACCAGCAGCCTGTCCTGTACCTCCCTCCCCAGCCCCCCTTCCCTCGCCCACTCTCCTGTACCTCCCTCCCCACCTTCCTTCCCCACGCCAGCAGCCCCCTGTACCTCCCTCCCCAGTCCCCCTGCACTGCCTCCCTCCTCCACGCCAGCAGCTTCCTGTACCTCCCTCCCCAGCTCCCCTTCCTCACCTCCCTTCCCCATGCTAGCAGCCTTTCCTGTACCTCCCTCCCCAGCCACTCTCTTCCCTGCCCCCCCTTTACCCCAACACCCACTTCTTTAGTCCCCCCCAGGACTCTTCACTCCCTTTGCCACTCCTCCTCCACCTCTAACATTCCCTTCTTCCCAGCCTCTGGCCCCTGCCAGTGCAAGTGGCACCTTCACTCCCTCCCACTGCAATAATTAACCGCCTAATGGCTCCATTTCCCCAGGCGGGGGAGGCTGGCTGAGGCTGGCTGCGGAGGGACAGCCCCGCTGCTGCTGCTGTGGTGCTGAGAGCAGTGTGTGCCCAGTGCCCACCTGGCTGACTGCTCAGGCATGACATGCTCCCAGCAGGGTGCAGGGGGGAGGAGATCCCGTATACATCACCTTGGGGGGGGGCGCAAACTCCTTACATATAACATGGGCTTGCGTTAGTAGAGTGGTTCCAGGAGTGACCCATGTTCACATGGGGCCCAGGGGACACTAGATGGGGTTTCCCAGCTTCCCGCTGCTCTGGGGTAGGTGCACAGGGAACGAACTGCTGGGGGCACAGAGACACCCAGAGCCAAGCTGCCCACCTCCCATCCATCACCCTCGCCCCATTACCCAGGCTCTGCCCCCTCAGCCGCAGGGAAGCCCTTCTCGCCTTGCCCGTCAGGCCCCAAGTGAAATCCATCGAACTCTAGTGGTAATGTCACTGCCCCCCGCCCCAGGGCACTGGCAGAGCAGGGACCTGACAGATCAGCTCAGCAAGTGCAATGTGCACGTGAATACCAGCTCCTTGGCTGCTGGAGCCAGAGCGCTGAGAAGGAGCAGAGCTCTCTGCTGAGAGTGGCTGCTGGAGGCCAGCCAGGCTCATCAGATACAATGAGGGAGAGATGGACGGCTGGGAAGGATCAAGTCCTCCGCAGGGGGAGGGAGCTGTCACAGAGGCCCCCTCACTCCGAGACTGCATGGCAGCTCCCCTCACCTCCATTCCTGCCTGCCATGGCAGCTCTCCCCAGCCCAGGACTCCATGCCCGCTCCCATTGATCCACAGGACAGCACTTACAACCCTATTTTATGGCACCTGCAGCAGTGCACTCTCTGCCCTCATGCACTCATGTGCAGGTGGTGCCGCTGTAGCTGGCATGGCAGTACTATCTCCCTGCCTATGAGCTCCCCAGAAATGGGGGCTTCTTACAGATTTCTAAGAATGTGCCCATCACCTCGGCTTCTGGGCATACTTACGGCCCTTTAAAAATCGGAATGAGCCATTCCCACTGAGCGTTGCTCCCTCAAAATCCAGCACCACGCTCCTGTGTAGCTACTCCCTGCACCTTGCAGCCCAGGGCCTGCCAAGCCGGCACATGGCCCTGGGATAGCAGGGTGCCAGAGGAACCCAGACTGCCCCTGGCAGGACACACTATACCACTGTGTTTTCATCACCTGCTTGTCCCTGCAGCTGAATGCCAGCCCTGACAGCCAGAGGATGAGAAAGGGGCTGGGAGACACCCCCACCCCCTCCAGGCTGCAATCAGATGCTTGTTCCTTGGCAGCACTAGAACAAACCAATGTCTGGGTTCAGGGCTAGCATGACCTTAGCTCACCCCAGATCAAGCTTTGCCACCAGGAATGCCAGGATGTAACACTGACAGCATGCCTGAGTTCTGGGCTTCCCATCCAATCATGTCACTGAGCCACCTGTGTTTGGGGATGGGCAGGGATTTGGAGCTACTGACTCCGACATCCCAGCTATCAGCCCTGCAGGTGCTGGGTCTGGCTAACCTGCTTCCCTGCCAGGGATACCTGGTCCTCTCCAGCATCACACACACAGCGAATTCAAAAAGGCCTGCAGTAGTGAGCAGTGTTCCCACACCTTCTCCCCTTCACTGCTAATACACAGAACTCTACCTGCCCTAGCAACAGAGAAAGCTGTACCCACACTACCTGTAGATGCTGCAGCTATGGAGCTATCCCTTCCCACAGACTCAAGCTCCAGCCTCTTACTCTTCATTTTAAAGAGATAAGTCTCTAGCTGCCATGGTTATGCACAAAATCTTTCAATGCAGCCCTAGTCACCTGCCTGAGTCTGCACACAGCCTGAAACAAGAGCTCTAAAAGGTTAACTGATCTCCTGAGTATCTTTCTCCAGTATTTATCTTGTCTAAACAAAGGAAGCTGATGCTTAATCCATGTTTTGGAAAGGCAGATCTTATGCGTGATGCTTCAGAAAATGTTTTCTCTTTAGATCTAAGCAGTTGCTGAGCTGTCATTAAACATTCCCCAAATGGCTGGAGAGCTCCCCAGCCTTAGCAGCTCCTGACATTTTTACCATCATCTCAGCCATGTTAGCATGCTCCCAAGCAAGAACACTGCAGGGAGGCCAATATGTACAGTGCCATGACAACATATCACAAACAGGGAGGAATTAATCTGCCACATCCAAAAGTAATTGATCAACTCTTACAGCAAAGGAGAAATGAGGGAAAGCACCCAGCCCTCCCCATATAGCACCCTGAGCAATTTCCCCCTCCTCCAAAGAAGACCCTTGCAGCGTAGCTTGAGGTCAGCAGACCTGGACTATTTTGGACTTGGTGGGGAAGAGAACTCCAAAGCCAAGAGGCCCGTACCCTGCCCTCTGCCCCTTCTGTTTCATACCGAACAGTGCCACTACCTCAACTGCAGCATGGGGAAGAGGCAGTCTCTTAAATAGGCAGGTCCTGGGCCATCTGGGACTTTCCTGGTCTTAAACTCCATCTAGACATCCACAGCATGCATCCTGGAGCACTGTCGGCTGGTGCTCCCGGCAAGATACACTACTGAGTGGGCAGCACAAGCTTCTGCCGGGATTTAAGATGCAGTGTGATGCAACAATCCAATCCTGAGGTGGCAAAGGCATGAATCAAAGTAGCAAAGTCCCCATGGACAAGAAAAAGAATGTGTCCTATCTCCTCCTAGCCATATACAAACAACAAAAGGTCTCCCATACTAATGCTGAAAGCTGATTAAACAGTAACTGGCAATCTAGCCAGCTCTTGGGTTGGGAGCACTAGTAACACATGGCAGGCAAACATCCTCATTGTATCTTTTTGTTGCTATCGCCAATCCACCAACAATCTCTGCACTGGGCTCGGCTAGCTGGCTCTCAGCCATGCTGCAGTCCAGTCAAGCACTGGAAAAGGGACTTTCCTGCACCAGCTGAGTGGTAAGAGATAGGAACTGTTATAATTATTGGGTTTAAAAAATCTACTTTATTTGTAAGCTTAAATGTAAAAAGTATGTAAAAGTTTATAAACTGTTACAATGATGTATAACTCTGTTTGCTTGCTTGGGAATTAACTACGGAAAATAGGTCAAGTTGTTTTTAATACTAAGTGTTATGAACTAATGCAAGAAAACCAGACACACAAACTAAATTAGTCTAAACAGAAAAAAGCCGACTGATATGATTTAAGGACTGTTAAAATTCAATTAAATAAACAACAAAAAGACATGACCCCTGAAATCAACAGACTAAAATTAGTGCGGTGAATATGAGACCTAATTGGTGGACAAAATAATGAGAGAGAAACTATGCCATCCATTTTTTTCTCTTTGGGTTTTTTAAAAACAGACTTAAAAAGTCCCAAAGAGCTTGTCTCCTCAACACATTTTAGCTTATTTTGTTTTATTTTATTTTTCCCAGCCCCCAAGACAGAAGCAGCAGGTCAGCCTGAAAGCTTTTTTCTTGTGCTTGTTTAAGGAACTTGTTTTTTATTTGTGAGTTAACATTCAAACAGTGCAAAGGCTAATCAACATCTTTATCTCTTTTCGCCCTTCATATCAATAAACAGACCAAAGGGAGGGGCTTAAGGCCATGCCTAACTTTAAGCACATTGTCTTTAGTGGGTCTACTCACAAAGTTAGACATGGCCACGAAGCTGGTCTGAAGACACTGCAGCTTGGCTCTGCAGCCTGCCAAGCCCTGGACAGAAGGGTCTGTCAGAGGAACAATCCTCCCCCTACACACCCCAGGAGAGTGCATGGCCTTGAACACGGGACAAAGGAAGATGGCTCCCAACCCCATCAGTGCGGGGAAAACTGGGCCCTGGTGGGGTGATCCCATAGGGCTTGCTGGGAGAGAGAGTAAAGTCCTGGCGTGTTGTGTGCTGGGCACAGTACAGCAAAGTCTGCAGCAGCGAGGAGACACAGAGTCTTAAGGCCCTGCTAGCAGCTCCTTCCATCCTGGGTTGGGAACAGCCTTATCTCAATCCCTCAGATAAAGAACATCTCTGTGCTAAAGGCTGCTGCAGAGCAGCCCGGCTCTTATTACAGGTGGCTTTCTGGACTCTGCGGAGGGGCCAGCAAGAGGCCTGTAGGGAGGGGGCAGGATTCTCTCTCCCTAGCAGCGTTTCACGCATTTGCTCCCTGGTTGCCAGCCCCTGGCTTGCTAACTTTAAGAACATAAGAACGTCCATTCCGGGTCAGACCAATGGTCCGTCTAGTCCAGTATCCTTCCTGTCTGTGACAGTGGCCAGGGTGCCAGATGCTTCAGAGGGAATGAACACAACAGGGCAATTTCAAGTGATCCATCCCTGTTGTCCAGTCCCAGCATTTAGAAGCTAGGGACACCCACAGAATGGGGTTGCATCCCTGACCATCCTGGCTAATAGCCATTGATAGACCTAGCCTCTAGGAGCTTATCCAATTCTTTTGAACCCAGTTAGAGTTTTGGCCTTCACAACATCCTTTGGCAACAAGTCCCATATGCTGTGCGTTGTGTGAAGAAATATTCCTTTTGTTTGTTTTAAACCTGATGCCTATTAATTTCACCTCATGAAACTTTGCAGATCATGAGATGTGCTCATGACTCAGGAAGGCCCAGTCTCACAGCAGCCTCCCTCACTTCAACCACCTAGCAAATGGTGACAGCTCCACCCGGTCAGAGAGAAATGCCCCAGCTAGTACCACTGGGCTGCACCATCCCTTTCACTCGGCCCATCCCCTGCCTGGGACCCCCATGGTGGAGGGGGTCCTCCAGAGTAGAGCCACGGCACATTGTCCAGAGGAGTGGGGGTATGTGTGTGTATCCCTGTCCACAGAGGTCTGCAGCTCCAGACCAGGAAATCCTGCATGTTTCACCGCCACCAAATTCACCATGGCAGCAAACAAGCCAGCTGACAGCAGCAGGACCAGGCACTTCCTGGTGAGTGGGTAGAGACTTCTCATAAACTGCCACATGGCCTCTCTGAGCCCCGCTGGGCTCTCTTGGGAGCAGCCACTTCTGGGCTAAAGCACCTGCTGGGTGACCAAGCGTTAAAAGTGACCTGGCCAAGGAAATCAAGCTCCCTTTCGTGAGGATCCTGGATGGCAGCACTAACCTGACTCATCCCAGCCATTGCTGAGCAAAGAGCAGGCATTCATGGCCTAATATCTGAACACTTACACTGGCACCAAAACTAGAGGAAGAAAAGGTCTGTTGGTCTCCTGGGGTCTCCTGAGTGTCTCAGACAGGCCTTGTGCACCACAGCTTTGATCTATCATCCTCTGGATTAGGGCCTACGATGCTCCCACGGTGACATTCAGCTGCCTTTTGAGCTGGCCCATCAGTATTGAACAGGGGACAGCCTGGCCCCTGCTGTGGGACTTTAGCTGGTGTTACGATTCCAGGCATCTGTATAAGATGCTGGTTTGGCGTGCGTGATCATGTTGCTGCCCACCAGAGGCCGGATTGAGGGATTATAACAGCCTGTTACTTACTGGCAGCTAATGGAGTTACTTCCTTAGTTCTTGTGCTTTTGGAGCTCCAGATATTGGTTTCAATTCCCTATTTCAGCCATGTAGCCCTGCCCCTTGTCCCTATGGAAAAGCCAGAGAGGATGGGCAGTTATACTGGTGTGACTAACTACTTGGTCTGGGCTGCCTAAGAACTGAGGCAAAGCACAGAGAGGCAGATGCACTGTAAAAAGACTAAAACAGAGTAATGAGCTAGCTAGCAAACCACTGCCCTCTGCTGGTTGGAATCCGAACAACTGAGCTGGGTGCCATAAGCCCTGTACTGCTATGGCAACTCTCCCCCAGCTCCTACGGCTGGGCCTGTGTTGGTGGTGGAGCATGAGGATCTGAATGCTATCTCCATTGCTGCTGTGAAGTTCTGAGAGGCCACAATGGGCACAGCAGATCAGAGACAACCGTGAAATCCCAGGTGGCCACGGATTTGCTCCAACATCAGTTCTTTCCCCGCTTTTTTAAGTCAATTCCAACTCTGATCCACTCAGACAACAGGAGGGAGCACTCTCCCTACTAAACCAGCACTACACCCAGATGGCTCAGCCAAAGCCTCCCTCGGGATGTGGGAAATCAAGCGATACAGGGCTCCCATATACAGCTCACCTTCAGCCACAACAACAGGCAATGGAATTCCCCTTTGAGAAAGCTAGGGAGGGAAATCTTGCAACCCCATGCCATGTAGAGAGCAGGAGTTGTCCTGCACTGTTCCCTGACAGGGATCAGGGTAGCACATGAGGCACACGGGAAATGGATTAGGTGGTTTATAGACTTAAATTCCTCTGTGGCTTGATGTATGTAGGTAAGAGGACAAGAAAGTTAAACAGGCGGGTGAGTGAGCACAGTGCTAATCACCCATGGGCTCAGGGGATGGAGGGAGATGGTGAGCAGCATCAGGGAAGGAAGCTGCCCCTTTTGGCCTCTGCTTCACACCATGCACGAGTGGAGCAGCAAAGTGAACTGGACAAGATCTCTGCAGCACAAAACTACACACAGCAAGTGAAGTGCTCCAGAGGTCTTGTCCACTTTGCTTTGCTGTTCCACTCACTCGCGCAGCGGAGTATCGGGGAAAGGGGGCAGTACTGGGACTGGAGCAAGTGGGGAATTCGGGGGTTGTGGGTGTAGCTGGTGAGGTTTAGAAGTAGCAGATCAGGCTCTATCTCCCTTGGCAGGAGGCAGTTTCAAGATGCAGGGCACTGGTGTAAGTTTTGAGGTCCAGCTGCATAGGGCCTGCATTGCACCGGGGAGGTTGCTCCCGAAATCTGGGCCTGTAATGAAAGCCCAGGACTGGGAGTCAGAACACTTGGGTTCTATTGCCAGGTCTGGAAGGAAGTGTTGTCTTAAGCTGTAGTGGTTAGAGCACATGACTGGAGTCAGGCAGGACTCCTGGGTTCTATTCCCAGGCTGTGCCACCTCAGGTGAGCCTCCTAACATAGCTCTAGTCTGAAAAGTGACTCTCTGCCCATTGCCTCTCTCCACTGCACTCACAGAACCAGCCTGTGGTGCCATCTGAGATAGACAGTGCCAGGAAAAGGACTGGGGCTCTAGCCGCCATCCTGGGAACTCACTGCATGGAGCTGACTCACTCCTTCTGTTCTCAGCTGATTGTAACTCAGAGGCTGTCCCCAGGGCAGCATCACTTGAGCAGCTGACACAGCGACCCATTGAGCAACAGACTGCCCCCTGTGGGAAACCAGGAGGAGTTTAAAGCATCACACAAGGATGCATGTGGCTGAGTGTTGAGCATCATGCCCATCTGGTTCCTTGGAGAGGCAGCTTCAGACAGAGCTCAAGGCATACTCCTGTGCCCAGAACAGGAGTTGGCATCCTCACTGGGGAAGCCAGCTCGCTGTTCTGGTCCCGGAGAGGCCCCTTGGCAGGGTTTGGATTGGACTGTGTAGAAAGACAAGGACTGTCCTCACTGGCAGGGGTTGGATGGGCTAGCATTGGAACTGAGCCAGCAGAAGGGAGTTACTTGCTGTTTGCTACCAAACGATGCCCCTAGAACCCTGGTTTACTCCACACCGAGAGCCCCATCCTCATGATCCAACACGACTGGGAAGCAGCGCAGGGTCCCTCCAACAACCCATGCTGACAGCTGCCCTGGAAGATAATTGCTCCGCAATGCAGAGGGCTGGTGCCCTGGCATTAATATTAGCACTACAGTTTGTTCCTGTCAGTCACATGGGCGAGGTTTGCAGCCATCCATCTGTGTGCAGTGCTAGGCTACAGACCCGCTTGCTTTGATCACTACCTCCCCTCCCTCCTGTTTGTTACGCCTACTTGTTATGGCGGGGATCAGCTCTCCTGAATATCTGTGCAGCACAATGGAGTCCACAGTACCTTCTGGATGAGGGTCTCAGCAAGCTTTGCAAACAATTAATTCAGCCTCACAATCCACCCTGCTGGAGGGCCCCAGGAATCTCATTTTGCAGAGGGGAAAACTGAGGCACAGACATAGGCAGTGACTTACCCCCAGTCACACAGCAAGTCTGGGACAGAACCCAGGAGTCCTGGTTCCCAGCCCATGCTCTCACCACACTGACAAAACACATTGTACTCCTGAAGGCAAACTCTTCACTGCTGGACAAGTGCCCAGCTCATCTTTTCTCCCTCCTAGTTAGCTCCCTGCTCCAGCTTCTCAGACTGCCTGACACCTTGCTTTGCTGCCTCTCTTTCCCCAGAAGAACACCTAACTCCTGGCACCGCCCCATCCCTGAATACAACCCATCACAGACTGTGGACATGCTGCTCCCTCCTGGCCTGGAGGCAGCTCCGGGCAGTAGGACAGGAGGCAGAGGGGACTGTAATGGAACCGGACACCACACTGCAGGGACAGCTGCTGCATGAGCTGCCAGCAAGCTGTGTGGCCCTTTAGCAGGATTGCAAAGGAAAGCCCTGACCTTGAGAGCCTAGCTGCAGAGGCAGTACCTGCTCCTTCTTCCTGTCCCTGACACACACACTGGCACCCTGCGGAGGGCCAGACTCAGCCATTCAGAGCTGAGCCTAGCTAACAGGCTCAGGAGTTGCTGCCCATGCCCGACCCTGTCCAGGAGCTCAGAGAAAGCCCAGTGGTGCAGGGGCACCCCGCCCGAGCAGTTACAAGAGTGCTGATGTATAAGCTGAATCTGAGCACGCGTGGGACATCAAAGGACAAGTGAACCATTAGTTAGGGTCTGAAGGGGAGGCTGGCACCTAGAGGTCAGTCCAGGCACAGCTGGGATCATGCACAAAAGCGGGAGAGAGAGGAGAAGGGGCAAGGACATAAGGAATGAGACTCGAGATGCAGGCAAGGGCAGAGCCGCGTAAGGTTGGGGCAGCAGGGATGGTGCAGTCTGAAGGCCGGCCGCAAACAGATTTTGTCCTGCCCTAGAGGCACAGCTAAACCAGTGCAATGCCCTAGTATGGATGCAGCGACGGCCGAATTAAGGTGCTTATCGCAGTATTGTTCCTCTAACTATCTGACACCAGGCCCCTGGCACGGTGGAACTGTGTCCTGGCGAGGGGGCTGCCCAGCTCTAACTGTATGTTTCTAAGCCTAGAGTTATAACAGGATATACCCGGTGTGTAGCTAAGCCACGCGTGGGGGGCAGGGTGGTGACTGTGAACGAACCGGAGGGGGCTACACAGGAATCGGGGGTGCGGGGGCAGAGCGGAGCGGGCTGCGGTGACCGACGGGGCAGGAGGCCGGGCAGGGAACCCAGGGGAGCCGCACCAGCCCCAGCGCAGGGAGGGACGGAGGGCGGGAGACCGACCGCCACACGTGGTGCCGGGAGCACAGTGCCCGCGCTCACGGTCACACTTCCGACACGCGTGCAGAGCCCGCGACGTGTCCCAGCAGGGAGCGGGAAGCAGGCCCCCCCCCCGGGCGGGCCGGGAACTCCGCTCTGGGTTTGCAACCTGTAGCGCCCCCCCCCCCTTCCCCGGTGCCTGGCTCCGCCCGGCGGGGAGCCCGGCCGCGCCAGCCCCGGGGCACAGTGGCGGCGGGTGCTTACACGTCTCCCGTGGCCCCAGGGCGGGGGCTGGTTCCTTCTCCCGCCGCCTCTCGCTGGCAACTCTCGGGGGCGGCTAGCGGTCCTCGCTCGCAGCTTCCCGGGCTGGGAGCGGGGCGGGGCCGAGCGCTCCCCCGGGTCCTAGTGCTCGTCTCTCCAACAGGCTGAGTGCCGGGGTGCTGGGGCACCCTCCATAGGCCACTGCCCCTCGCCCCTCTGCTATCCCCTCACACAGCTCTGCCAGTGCCCCTCACCCCTGACCCGCAGCCCCCCCGCTATCCCAGCCCTGGGCTCCCCTCACACAGCTCTGCCAGTGCCCCTCACCCCCTGCTATCCCAGCCCTGGGCTCCCCACACACAGCTCTGCCAGTGCCCCTCACCCTGACCTGCAGTCCCCCACTATCCCAGCCCTGGGCTCCCCACACACAGCTCTGCCAGTGCCCCTCACCCCTGACCTGCAGCCCCCCTGCTATCCCAGCCCTGCGCTCCCCACACACAGCTCTACCAGTGCCCCTTGCTCCTGAACAGCAGCAGAACAAAGTGGTTCTGGCTTCTGGCCCTTGGTGGGTTAGACGTGTTACCGAAATATCGAAATCAGAGCAGGGGGCAGTGGTGGGCATCCCTGTGGTGCAGCAGTTTGCCCTGAGAGACAGGGGACACCTTGGGACAGGGACCAGAAGAGCAGCTCCATGTAGCTGGTTCTGCTCAAGCCTCCTCCCCAGGGGCCCTTTCACTTCCTCATGTGGTGCAGGCCAGCCCACCATATTAACCTTTCTACAGACATTAGGCAGGAGGCTGCACAGCTTTGCTCAGCTCATGGTCCTGGCTCAGCAGGGGAAGGTGCAGACCCAGAGGAGAGAGGCCAGCCGTGTGCCCTGAGCTGGTGCCTCTGTCTCCAGGATCACCCCCCACCAGAACAGCCAAGTTACCATTATGACAGCACAATCTGTGTTCCCAGATCTGGGCTCCCAGGCCCTCTCATCCCCCTGTGCTCCAGCCCTCCAGGGTCAGGGCTCCCCTGTCACCCTCATTCCTCACCCCATGGCCTTGTGCATCTGCAGCCTGTTACCTCAAGGATCCAGCTGTCTCTGGGGTTTACACTGCCATCTCCTCTCCTCTGCCGCTCTTGGCTGAGTAGTCCCGGTGAGTGCCTACCACCCACAGGAATGAAGCGCTTCTTAACCCCAAAGCTGAGCCAAGCCCTTCCACAGACTGCACAGCAGGTGCAGATTTAAGAGCCATGCCACCAGCTGGGACTGGCTCAGCACAGCCCCCACTGGCTCAGCCGGTGGACGCTGCCTGCAGCAGCAGTTTGCAGGAGGAAGTAGCTTCACCCATAGAAACTGCAGGGAAGGTTTGTCAGTAGAACGTGACCTGCCTGGGAGTCTGGGGCTAAGCACCAGAACCCATGAGGAAGGGGGCTGGGGAGTTTCATGGGCCTGCAAATGGGCAGGGCCTTGAGTTTAGGGTTCTTCCCAAAAAGGTCCCGTCAAGCAACACAGTACGAGGCAGGAACATGGGCTTCAGTGCAAAGCTGGAGGGGAAAGCGCCCCCTTCTGAGACACCTGTAGTGCTGCCTGCAGCACTGCACCCCTTCACAGGCTGGGACCTTGGAGTCAGTACTGGCTGTGACTGGACAGCATCCCTGCTATCACCCACACCTCTCTCTGCAGCACGCTGGCTTTTCCTGCTGGCTCTCATCCCGGTACAAGGCCTGACCCTGTCTGTTGTGCTGGCGATTTGGCAATGAGGACGCTTGTCCCACCAACAACTGGACTGAGACCCACCAGCCCCTACCCCCCCCCCCACAAGCCATGAGCATCCATGGAATGACACTGGGCCATTGCAGACCAGCTGCTCTTGGAGTAGGTGGTGGCCAAGCCCTTGAGCCCATCATCTCAACCACCTTCTTCCAGCCCCTGCCAGGGCTTGTCCCCTCCCCAGTTCAGAGAGTACGAGGCTCCCTGCCACAGGGCAAGAGGCCGCCTCTCTCGCGGGCTCCCATCAAGGCAGCATGAATGCTGTGTTTACTTTGGCGAGAGTGAAAGCAGGTTGATTGAGTTGGCCTAGAATACAGGAGGTGGCGCCAATAGGAGGGAGGCAGGGAAGCTAAGAGGAAAACTCTTTCCTGGACTGAGAAGGAGGAAGATATTGGGAACGTCACTGCATAGGCGGAAGGCTGAGAGCCCTGAAGACTGACTCCCACTGTGTGCACAGACAGTACAGCCTGGCCCCACACGTGCCAGCCAGTGTGCCACAGACCTTCCCCTGGGAGAGAGGGGAGCTCAGCCTCCATGGCCCCGCCAGCCCCATACCTCACAGCCACAGCTCCCAACAAGGTAGCCAATCAGTGCCAGTTCTGCCTGTGATTTTGTGCTATGGCCCTGGGAACTAGACCAAGACCTGCCCATTTCACTCCACAGATATCAGGAGGGACTGAGCAAAGATTGGAATGGAACTGACTACCTGCGTTCTGGTGCCAGGGGACCCCACCCTTACCGTATTTGCTTGGCCCAGGGGCCCTGAGGTCAGCCCCCACCCCAGGCGCCATGCCTGCTCACACATTAGAAGTTGCAAGTCAGATGTTCCTTTTGGAATGGGGAAAAAACCCAGCTGTTCCAGTCTGACAGCCCCACCCCCGCATCCTGCCAGGTTTTGCTGTAGTACTATGCACCTGTAGAGCCCAGCCCTGCAGTGAGAAAGAGATTAGCTAATGGCCAGGGTGCTGCAGAGACATGGGCAAAGAGAAGGATGGCAGCTCTCAAGCTGACAGGAGCAGCCCCTTATCCTGAACTCAATACACTTGCTTGGTACCCACAGCCTTCCCTGTCATCCTAGAGTATCCCTACCTTTTAAATCCAATCCTAGCACCTCAAATCCAGCAGGGAAGAGAGGGTGTGATATCGCTCACCTTTCCCCTGGGGCTGAGCACACAGCCCCCTACTCCATCCAGTGCCTGATACCCTCTCACTCTGAATGGCAGCCTGTAGCAGGGTGGTCACAGCTGGCCCTTATAAGAGGGCAGTGGCCCATGGAGTAGTCAGTCTCTCTCTGTTGAGAGAGAGACAGACACAGATGGATGCTCGCTTGCTGGATGCTGGGAAGCTCAGGGTGCCTGGAGTGAGGCAGGGCTGGGGAAAGACCAGAGGGGTGGGGGAGCTCTAGGCTGGCAACTCCCTGGACTGCAGGGCCTTTTCCAAAGCTCTACAGAGGCACTGGGCTGCAGAGAGAGGCAGCAGATCCAGATCCAACCTTGCCTATGAGTGGCTGACACTGCAGTCTGCCCCAGGGCATGGGGACTAGGTTGGTGACTGGCAGTAGCCTACGACTGAGGTGAGATGGGGACGGGGGTTCCCTGGGGAGGGGAGACCCTGAGACTGAGGGGTTACTGCCAGGGGGCAGCACCCCAGATATCAGGGCACTGGAGTCCAGGGAGGGACATAGGGGCTAAGCAGCAGTAGGACACTGGCCTGCAGAGGGTGCTCCAGAGGCTGGAGAGCTAATTCCCTGAGATGACCAGCAGCAGGCACTGCAGGGGTGAGTTACACAGCCGAAGAAGCTCACTGGCTCCCCTTGTGCCCATCCTTTGTGCCCTTGTGGTTGGTTAGGAGCAACCGGAGTCAAGTGCAGCCCAGTACAGTTGCTGCAAAGCATCTGGGGGGTCAGTGGACAGAGTAATGAACTCACCCCCTGCACCAACCATGTGAACTGGGGCATGGCCCTGTGAAAATCCCCCCTGAGCAGTGTGTGAAGAACAAGTGCTACTTCTGGACTGAGCTCCCCTGGGAGGGGTGTCCGAGTCTGGCCTGACCCACAGCTCCTTCCCCGGGCAGGTCTCCTTGGGGAGGGGGTGGCAGTTGCAGGCAGAGGAAAGCTCACCAGCTTAGCACTCAGTGGTATGGAATCACCTCTAGGCTGTGTCCCCAGGGAGGGGGGTCAGATTCCCTGTAGACCCCGCTCTAGTTGGGGTCAGCTGGGCAGCTCGGGGCTGGGCTATGATCTACCATGCACAAGGAAGGCTTCAGGTCCAGGCTTCCCGGAGAGAAGGACCAGCTCCCCCTGCGATTTCAGCGTTCCAAGGAGCCCCTCGCCAACCCAGCACAGTGCAGACTAGCCCCCTTTTCCATTGAACCCAGCACAGCTCTCCCTAGGAAGCACTGGTTCCTACAGCACACCTGAGGGATCTGAGGAAGGCCCCCTGGCATGGGACTCAGGAGAATCGCAGCCCAAGGGAACCTCCTCCTAACGCTGGTCCTGCTAGCAAGAGGAGGAAGAAACAGCAAGATAATTTGGTTTGTTTGTTTTTAATAACAACAATAATCCCTTTTCCCTGCGCTGGACAGCCTGTGCCCCAGGGCATCTGGGGAATCAGCTGCCCAACACCCCCAAACACAGGGCTCCATCAGCTCCACTGGTACACAAAGACCGGTCCCTGCAAGCTCAGCGAGTGGGCTCTGATAGATACAGCAATGCACCCCCTTCCTGCTCTGTGTCTGCCAGAGCAGCCTGGTCCCTGGCGGCTGCTCCCATTAGGGGTGGGTGGGTGAGGGGCAGCCCTGGGCTGGTACGGCCCAGCGCAGCAGTCTCTCTCCCTCCCAGTACTCCCATCAGCCCTGGGGAGGGAGGGAGCCCTGTGGACAGGTGCTGGGCGGAGAGGTCCTGCTAGGATGGCACACAAGTGGGAGCTAACAGACCTGCATGGAGGAAGCAATGGCAGTCTCAAGCCCCCTTGCAACCTGCATCCCCCCAATCCAGTGGGCTCATTCTTTCTTCCCAAAGAACTTCTTAAAGACGGATTTGTTCTTGTGGCGAGAGGAGGCGCCTTCCCGTGGGCTCCCCGGCCTGGCCACGAAGGAGTGACAGCGAGCCCTGGGCATGGCCACCGCCTGCTCCCCGATGTACAGTGTGATGGAGTAGCTGCTCCCAGCCTCCAGGGGCTCCTTCGGCACCGACACCGGCGTGATCTTCTGGTAAGTGGCTGAAAGAGATGAAGCATTGGGCAGGCTGCAGCTTCCCATGGAAACACCACCACCACCACTGAACTATCAGGGGGCCTGGGATATGGGGCCTTTCCCTGCCAAGCCCCAGCTCCTGTCTGGCCCCTGATCAGAGGATGGTCAGGCTCGCCGGGCGGGGGGTGTCATAACCCAATTCCCTCACAGGAGGTATGAGAGCTTTGACTAGCAGGGCACCAGCTCCAATCTGGTCCCACATACAGGGGACTGTCTGGATAAGGGGCACTGGGGAATGGGATACAAATACAGGGACTTCCTATCCACTTTATTTTGGGGGCAACCTCCCCAGTGCCCAGAGCAGAGACCCCTCTCTATTCTAGACATGTCACTGTGAGGAGAAGGGTGTTGGCGCCATCACATGGTGGCCTCTGGCAATTAAATTCAGACCTTGAAAAGGAAAGTCTGAACTTCCAGGGGAAAGACACCTTAGGGCTGGGTGGGCAAGTGTGAGGTTCAGCTGAAAGCCTGTGAAGCTGTGCTTAGTCCCACAAGCCCAGGCGGAAGCCTACCTGGGAAGCTCAGACTCTTTACAGCTTGAATGGCTCTTCTAAAACCTGCATCTAGGTCATACACTCTCTATCCCCAGCCTCACCCCCGACTGGGGTCAACCAAGCATGACTCACAACCCCAACCTTGGGGATGAAGCCCTTGGACTGGCTCTGTGATGGGAACACAAAGAGGCCTGGATCTCAGCCCCTTTCCCATCATCTCTGACTAGCGAACCACTTATATGTAGCAGCCTGCCACAGCCAGCCAATCAGGAGCCAGAAGCCTACGAAGGCCGGTCAATCAGGATTCTATACCACCATTCATGCCAGGATCTCCAAGCTCTTTACAAGCACAGCTCCGCTGGAAGGGGGGTTAGGGTTACAGACGGGGAGACTGAGGTGCAGAGTCCTCCCTGGACAAAGGGCCAGAGCCAGGAACAGAGCACCGACCTATGGGCTCCCGGTCCCCTGCTCCTGCCACTAACCCAGTCTCCTTGTGCTCCATACCTGAGGTGAACGAGTGAGACCTCCTCTTGTGTGTCACCAGCGCATCCTCCTCCTCCTGGTAACTGTTATCCTGGGATCTTGGAGACCCAGCAGGCAACCACTGGCACTGCCTGTGCCCTGTCGTGTGGCTGACGGCTTTGTGATTATCTCCTAATGCAGAAAGGGGAAACACAAGGAAAGGAGCTTATATATGTCAGACAGACAAGGGCTTCTAAGCACAGGTTGCTTTAGCACAAACTCAGTGCATTACAATGGTGCTGTTGTTACACTGGTGCAACATGGTAAGATGCAAGGTCACAACAGGATGCCACCCTGCCAGCCCCAAAGAGCCTTGGGTCACTTGTACTGTCTGCAGGGAAGATTAGCCCACTAAACCCAGAATGGTGATGGGAGTAGAAGATGGGACCTTTCGCCTCTGGAAATTGGTACCAATCCAGCCCTGGTCAGCAGTGACCTAGCTTCATTCCATGGCTGGATTGCGCAAGGGGAGCTGGTGGGTTTCAGTCCAGCCACTGGTGGGACAAACATCCTCATCACAAAATCCCCAGTTCAACGGACAGGGTGAGGCTTGGCACTTGGCGGAGAGACCCCAGTTAAAACCAGGGTGCTGCAAGGAGGGAGGGAGGTGACTCAGTAGGGGGCGCTCTCTCCTCTTGAGTAGCAGTGACTCAGCAGAGGGTGGTGGAGGTGTCTCTAGAGGGTCAGTACTGAGCCCAATGCTCTGAAGGGGGGCTGTGCTGCAGGGAGGTGTTGTGTGTAGCTCAACAGGGGGCGCTCTCTCCTCTGACCTCAGCGTCCCAGTGCAGTGCTAGGAGCAGCAGTACTCCAAGTGGGGTCATCTTCCAGAGGAGGTGGCTTGGCCAGGGCACTCTGCACAGGAGCTGGGATGGGGGTGAGGTGTGGGGAGGTTAACCCAGGTGTCCTGCCCAAACTCCAGCGTGGGCGAGTTCATGGTGTCTCTCCAGCTGGAGAGAGGATTCTGAGGACATTAGTGTCTCCTACTCAGCTTGGCTCCCTCTCACCATGCAATGGCTGGTGTCACTCGTACATGCTTCGTACCAGCTCTGAGACTGTGCAGGAAGGCCCTGCTGGCGGAAGGACTCAGGACATGATGCTGGAACCTGTAGCTCAGGTGGGGGTTATTATGGAGCCACCTACCCAGGCGTGAGCAGAGTAGTATGAGGGGCACTGCCCTGCTACAGGGAGCAAGTGAGACTGAGCTGGGCACCTGAGAAGAGGCCCCAACAGGCTGGGGTGCTGGGAAGTCACCACACCCACCCACCTGCTTGTGAGGCTGCTGAATCCAGTGTGTCCTCCCGAGTTCCATAAGGCAGCTGCAGCCTGGCACTTGACCTGGGCAGCAGTGTGATCTCTTGGTTCTTGGCTGTAACAGGCTGATGATGTCCCAGCAGGTGGGCAGAGCTGGAGCTTCCAGGCCCAGAGATCTTGCTGGGTCTGGGTACAAAAGGGAGTGGCAGAGAGACAGATTTACAGAGCCTGTCTCACCTGCAGAGAGGGCCTGCTCACCTCAGGCAATTCGACCCACAGACAATTCAAACCAGCTTGGGCAGGACCCCTACCTGGGGGCTCTGAGTCGGGGAGGCATCTAATGCAGGCCACCGCCTGGCTCACCTGAAGCTTCTTTATAGCCCAGGAAGCTGGGTAACACAGCATGCTAATGGGGTTGGGAGGTGATACTAAACTGGGAGGAGCTGCAAACCCCAGTGAAGATGGGGCAATAGCCAAAGGGACGTGGAGAGGTTAGAGACATGGGCAGGTAATGGAAGGAGATTTGGCCTGGGCAGCGCAGCTAATTCTTTGGGTCAGCACAGCCCCCTTCAGCTACGCTGCAGGGCCCTGGCATGAGTGGCTCTGAATGCCAAGCATTAGCCATCACCTGCTCACTGATTAGATGGAGTTTCCCAGCACTCACCCCATAGCAGAGCTGGTCCCTTCGGCAGGCTGCGTGAGTGCCTGGAAATAATCCACTTCAGGGAAACCTGTGGGCAAAGCAAATATCTATTGATAACGTGGAATAGAGTCAGCAACGAGAGTCCTGAAATTCACAGATGGCAGGGCCTGTCTCATGCCACGTTGGGCTGAACCACCTGGGGCCAATGCCGGAGAGGTGCTGAGAGTCATGCGTACTCGGCATGGCTCAGGATTTGCCCTTCTGTGCTCAGTGTCGGGTCAACAGCAGAGGTTCCCGTCTAGGGGAATGGGTTACGGAGGCTGCCTTGGGCAGCCCCAGATGGCCTGGCATCTGGGATAGGTAAGGGCAGTGCCTGTCTGCGAGCTGTCACCTTATATTGAAATGTTTCCAGTTAATATGGAGTTATTAAAGTAAAGGGTGCAATAAAACCCAACTTAGTTTTTGAGCCTCTAGGTTGGTTATGGAAAATGTATTTAGTAGAGGACCACTTAGAATGATGAAACTAAACTTTATTCAAAAGCAAAATGCGTCGCTAAGCAAACAGGGATGTGATTACTACTTACCCAGTACCACAATTCTACATGCACACGAAGATGAAATAGCGCGTCAGCGAGCGATTGGACCACTGACAACAGAGTGACGTCCAACCTGATAATCTTGGAACCTAACGGGACCCTTAGGACGTTAAGTGGTGCTCCTCCCAAATTAACAAAATGACTCCTTTTATAATCTATTATCATACTATCTAACATTACACTGCCCCTTACCATAATTATATTTCCTCCTCCTCCTTATTGGCTCTTTACATTACATATTATGTAAATGAACATCTGAACCAACATCCTTCCCATACTATCAATACAGATAGAATTGGAAAAAAACCCCAAACATTCACAATTCTCAAAAATACTAATTAAAAACCCTGCTTGAAGCAGTTATAACCAAAACCTAACGGCACCATAGCCATGGCTCATGTCCTTGATAACCGCAATATTTTTACTGTCTCCAACTTATCTCTAACTTTCTCACACTAGCAACCTCCATTTCCCAGACTCCTCTACACTTTGACTAACTTTAAGCCAAAGCCTAATTTGTACATAACATAGGGTACAGACCCCAAGCACTTTTTCTCACCGAGGGACAGTAATCGGTGTGGGGTGGGTCTGACAGATCTAGGTGTGAGGAGCAACCCAGCTGCATGTACAAAGGGCTTCTTGTCTATAAGGGGGGGTAATGCACTCTGTGGGTTATGATTTCGAAAGCACATTAACATGTTGTGCATTAATTGGTTCACGTAGACCCTGCTGGTGTGCTTTAACACAGTGTTGTTTGAAACAGTACTATATTAAAGCCCTTTGCTGTACACCAGCAGGGTCTGACTCTACACAGAGCAATTCATGCACAACACTTCGGTGTGCTTTAGACAGCACACCCTCTTACAGCGCATTTCCTCACAAAGCCCTTCCCTGCTGCACATGGGGGCATTTTGCGGCTATTTTTCTGTCCATGTTCACAACATCAAGGGGCACCAGAATGAAAATGAACTAGGGAAGCGGGTCCTGGCTCAGTGTCTGCAAACTAACCAGGCCAAGCCCTTCTCCACAGCTCAGCACCGGGACAATAATGTTTGGCTGTTTACATAGCTCCTCTCCTCCTGAGGAGCCCAGCAAGATGCCCAAATTCCAGACACTCAGCAGCCACCTCTGGGGTGGAGGGCAGCACCAGGCACACAAACCACTCCACCACAGGGAGAGGCAGCAAAGAGAAAATGTGGCCAGCACATGGGCCCAGGAATCCTGAGTGTCCCTGCAGAGCAAAAGGGAGTGTAGGCTCTAAGGTCTGGTCTGAGAGATTCAGATACAGCAACCTGCATGGGACTCTCACTGCATAGACAGCAGCACCTCAAGTTGGAGCCTATGGCTCCAAGGAATCTGGGAAGTTCCCCTCCTGCTCTCACCCCTCAGCTACCCCCCGAGATTTAGTCTGGTGAGTTTGGACATTGAGGTGCGGGGGGGAGGGGGGAGGAAATCACACTCTCACTTGGAAACCTCCAGCAATAGGGGGAGGAAATGTACTGAATAAACACATGCTTCAAATCCCCTGGTGCCCTGTGGAACAGAGCAGTGTGGGACAGGCCAGGGACTCATGCTGGCCCACGGCAAGGGTGGCTCCTCTTGCCCTGGGGTCTCAATGATTTTCTCTCACACCTGGCCGGGATTTCGTCACAGTGCCTGAGCCGCCTGCCCGGGCACAGACCTTGTTTAATGGTCATGCCCATAGGAGCGCCTCAACCTCATGGGATCTCACCAGTTTTATGGCAGGGGGACTCAGCTGACATCAGTGGAGTCACTCCTGATTTACACTGGAGCACATGATGTCACAAATCAAGCCTAGCCCTGAAACTTAGGAGAAGGGGAGAAATGTAGACCTCTGACTCCTCCTGCACCAGAAAGTTGTGGTGAGAGCAAAGCAATGAAAGCACAGAATGAAGCTTCCTGCACAGTTCATCCAGCGCCCCTCAGTCCTGCTGCTGTTCCAGCCCTGGGCTCCCCACATACAGCTCTGCCAGTGCCCCTCACCCTGACCTGCGCCCCCCCCCCTGCCTCTATCCCAGCCCTGGGCTCCCCTCACATAGCTCTCCCAGTGCCCTTCACCCCTGACCTGCAGCCCCCCCTGCTATCCCAGCCCTGAGCTCCCCTCACACAGCTCTGCCACTGCCCCTCACCCTGACCTGCAGCCCCCACCCCGTCGCTATCCCAGCCCTGGGCTCCCCCCACACAGCTCTGCCCATGCCCCTCACTGATCCATCCCTGCATTGCCTCCTGCTCTGCCAGTGGCTGGAGTGTTCCTCACCTGAATTCTGCTGAAGTTTGGAGACCCACTGGTTCATGAGCAGCTGTGATGGAGCTTTCAAGAGGTACTCAGAGCCATCCCGCAGCCTGGGAGGAAAATAGCAAGTCAGCAAAATGATGACATGAGGTGCAAATTCCTACCCCACCCCTCTCCAACCCCACCAGCCTAGAAGCCAAAGGGATAGAGGGTAGAATTACACTAGAACCTCCTATTAACTCTCTCTGGGCTACAGGCCCCAAGGCAAAGGAACCATGCTTCAGTGATTAGGGCCTGGTCCCCAACGCTCAGGGGCTGGCATTTCATCGGAGCTGACTGCTTACCATTATCTGGCTATGGTGTGGTCAATGAAGGGCATTCGTCACAGCACTATGAGGAGGCCAGCAGGAGGCACTGTACTTATGGGACTGCCCACCCTTCCTGAAGCTCTGTGGAATTGACTGGTTGGGGTTACTCACTGTAGCCTGAAGCAGTTGGTCTTTTTGGTATACTCGGTTTCCTGGGTGCACTGTGCTCCCGAGAGGTTCAGGGGCAGGGCCACCACGGAGCTCTGCAGCACAAGGGACAGCAAAGAAGACTGTGAGGCCTCTGAGGCTTGGAGGGTCTTTTCCCCATGCCTAGCAGGATTCCCTTGTGCCTGTGCCTCACAACTAACTAGGTTCCATCCTGCTCTGTGGTCCCCACCACACCGAGGCTCTGCCACAAGGGCTAACAGCCAGGACAAAGCTGTTCCCGCCCAGCATGCCGCATGGGGGGGTGGGGTGTTCACGAAAGGCAAAGCTGGTGAGCAGCAACGTTGTTCTACAGTCTAGAGACTGTGGGCACCAAGGGGGGTGGAAGTGCCCTGTAGGTGGGTGACACTGTGAGGAGCAGAGAGCTGGAGACGGGGGAGATGGGGGCAGCTGGCAGCGCCCTACAGGTGTGAAAGGTGAGTGAATCCCTGTGTGTGCCATTCAGTGGGTCTCTGGCATCATCAGCTAAGGGAATGTTTTGTGCTTGTATCCCCTCCCCCTGGATGCAGTGCCAGTATCACTCAGAGACTGGGAAACTAAGGCCACCTCCCCGGCTCACAGCAACCCAGCACTTAGGAGGAGCACCCCAAGCACCAACCCCTAACCACCTAATGGCCTGCAGGAGGCTGGCAGCAGCACAGGATCATGCAGGCTCCTGGGGTAGCGGGGACCCCTGCATAGGTGGGAGTCTTGTCCTGCCCCTTCAAACACAACCGGGCTCCCCCCAGCCAAAGGCCCAGGCACAGGGAGACAGGCTGGAGAGCAAGAGACCACGGTTCTCCTCTCAGCTCCAGCCATCTTCCTAGAGATCCTTGCTCCCCGTGCTCGCCTCGCCAGCCCCACCGACCTCAGCCGTATGTGCTGTCTGGGAGGTGAGGGTTTTTTTTCCCCTAGCTGGCCCAGCCCTGCTATCTGCAGCCTCCTGCCACTGATGATGATTTGCTCCTCAAAGCACTTGCACGCATTCATTAATGAAGCTGTACAACCTCTGACAGCTGTTCCAGTGCTGGTCTGCAATCCAAGGAGGAAACTGAGGCATAAAGAAGGGACTTGCCCAAGGTCACGCAGTAAATAAGTGGCAAATTCAGGAGTTCTGAGTCCCCCTCCTTCTTCAACCACTGCCACTCTCCTTCCCCCACCTAGAGCCAAGAACAGAACCCAGGAGTCCCGGCCCCCATTCTTCCTGCTCTCACCAGCGGACACTACTCTATCCTCACTGTCAGTCTCACATCCCCACCTCGCATCTCCCTGGGAGGGGCCCAGCTGCACACCGTACCTTGAGAGTGTCCTTCCTGTCCTGGTAGAAGCACAGTGTCTGCCTCATCAGCACAGCATGGAACAGGTTCCAGGTGCGACAGGTTGCCTAAGAGATCAGAAGCAGAGGCCAAAGGTGAAGCGAGTGAGGCCTGGCCTAGTCAGCATGGCAGCTCTTCCCTTGTCCGGGGGGAGTTCCAGGCTGCTATGCTGCTCCTGCTCTGATGAGTTAGCAGGAACGTGGTGCATCTTGGTGCTTTCTAGTGACAGGGCCATTAAAAAGTAGTGGGGGCTCAAGGGATCTCTGTGGCACTGTCAAATAGGTCAGGAATCTGGAGAGGTACAAATGTGCCAGCTCCTGGGATTCCCCTTCCCCACCAGCACCCTTCTCCTCCAGCTGCAGCACTGAAACACGCATGCCAGCTGATGCCCCAGGAGCTCCGAGTGCATACAACTGACACTGCAGACAGTGGGAGCAGCAGGATGGGGCCCCAGGCTGGCTAAGAGATGCAAACCTGGGTTACTTAATTTGGGAAAGACACCAACACACAAGCAGGACAAATCACAGCTTGTCCTTGTCTGCAGTTAATGGTTAGCGCAGGCACAGCTACACTGATTGCTTCCCCCGCTCCGCCAATGGCTGAATCAGGGTTGCTCTCAAGTGCAGACAAGGGGATAGAGACAGCGTAAACACCAAGTGTGTGTCTAGGGCTGATTTCCTTTGACACAGAGTTTGAGTAAGTCCAGGGCTCATGTTTGGGAGTAAAAATCATTTATCATCCTCAAAAAGCCCTCGGGTCCCTGCAGGCCCAGTGTTCACAGGGCTGAGCCTGCAGGCAGCAGGGAGGAGACTCAGTGCCTGCCAGTCCCTACACAGCCACTCACAACGCTGCAGAAAACAGTCCTGGCCGAGCTCGCTTTGGTGCAGCTCCCTCCCAGAGATCCTGCAAACACACATTTGGGTGCTGTTAACGCAGGAGACCTAAGGCCAGATTCACAGCTAGCCTAAATCAATGTAGAGTTTTGCTGACTTCAATGGAACTGTGCTGATTCACAGCAGCTGAGGATCTGGCCCATTGACTTCAGTGAAGCTGCACCCATTTACAAGAGCTGAAGATCTGGCCCTCGATGTCCAAGCACTAATTCCTCCCTGTTTGTGGCATGTCACTGGGCATGTTGCAGATTGACTCCAATGTGATACCATCGCTCGGAAGCGTGGCCTGAGTGGGGTTGTACAATCTTAGAAGCTCTTATAAATGACTGGGATCCTGGAATATCAAGCTGCTAGCTCCATGCTGTGGATGCTGACCAGGGTCAATTTCCAGCGTTTAGGGAATGTTTAATAACAGCTCAGCAACTGCTTAGATCCTATAATCAAAGCCATGCACTGAAATGTTACACAACTGCAGTCCTGATTAAGCACCGGCTTCCCCTGCTTAGAAAGAAGGTAAATACGACTGGCGAGAAGTGCTCTGGGCAGCTTGGGAGATCAAATCACCAGCTCCACAGCTTGGAAGCAGCTGGAGAAATGCTCAAGGAGCTGTTTAGATGGGTAGAATTTCCCCTTGGGGTTTTTTATCCATTTTACCTTCAAAACAGGAGCCGAGATTTTCAACAATGGGGACCTCCCGTTAGGTCCCCGCATGCACAGCCAGGCTGCTTTTCCAGGAGTGCCGTGCATCCCACACCTCACAGTGAAGACAATGGATGGTTCTATATTAGGAAAAACTTTTCCACTGGGAGGGTGGTGAAGCACTGGAATGGGTTACCTAGGGAGGTGGTGGAATCTCCTTCCTTAGAGGTTTTTAAGGCCCGGCTTGACAAAGCCCTGGCTGGGATGATTTAGTTGGGTTTGGTCCTGCTTTGAGCAGGGGGTTGGACTAGATGACCTCCTGAGGTCCCTTCCAACCCTGAGATTCTATGACGTTGCTGGGTGACAGCACCTTTGAGAACCAGGCCACTGATTTGCATGGCTAGGTATGCACTTGGGAGCCTAACAGGCCCCATTTCTGGCAGTGTCTCTAACACAGTGGGTGTGTGATTAGAGACTGATAAAGTTAAAGAAGCAAAATGCAGCCGTGTAGCCCAGGGCCCACAGAGAAGGCCGGGCAGCTCCTACTGTACCTTTCTGCCTCCCGTCTGCAACACGTGTTTCCTTTCCAGCGTCCCTTCCATCATCTGAAACTCCACTTTACTGGGGGGCGTCTGCAAGGAGACAGGCAATGAGCAAAGCAGCCCCAGCACCACCGGGCTGTTGGGCGTGCAGTTCCCAGCAGCCAGCAATCCAGGGGGTCCCACACCCAGCCAGGAGCATAACTTGAAGCCTGCAATGGCAAATGGGTCATTTGGGGTCAAAGTCTCTATCAGAGGGATTATAATGGGGCCATGTGTGTCCTGATGGGGACATATGCTGCCCTTCCGGACCTAGTGAGCAGGCTCAATGCTGTGCAGATTCAGGGGTGACAGTGCGGTGTTGTGCAAGGGGACCTTCTTGGGATCCTGTATCCCTGACCTGTTAACTACATGGTTCTTCTCAGCCCCATCGAAGGCCTCTGGGACCAGAAGACAGCAGTGAATTGCAAAGCAGGGAACCACAGCACAGAGACCATCTTCCTCACATTGGCCTGGATTTGCAGTAAGCCCTGTGCATACATTTCTGTCCTGATAGGGTTATAAATCCACCTTGCTGCAGAAATCACCAGGACTAGAACCCAGCTCTTCAGTTCCAAAACACAGTCCTCTTTCACCCAAGCTACAGGAGAACTCCCATGGGTGGCACTCATAGACCTTTCATCCTTCTGGTGC
The DNA here is from genome assembly GCF_016161935.1 of Mauremys reevesii. Taxonomy (NCBI): domain Eukaryota; kingdom Metazoa; phylum Chordata; order Testudines; family Geoemydidae; genus Mauremys; species Mauremys reevesii. The sequence goes on from NC_052625.1 coordinate 63,926,709, forward strand.
ATCAAGTCATTACAGGGCAAGACTGCACCCTTGCACACAGGCTCAAAGGCAAGTACCTGCCTCGCCACAGCCTCACACTGTGCACACGCTTGCAGTAAGCACATGTGCAGAGCAGAAGTGCATTTGCACACTCCATCTGTGATCTGCCGCTTAGAGCAATGGTTCTCAGCCAGGGGTATGTGTACCCCTGGGGGCACATAGAGGTCTTCCTGGGCAGGGGTGGCTCTAGGTATTTTGCCGCCCCAAGAACAGCAGGCAGGCTGCCTTTGGCGGCTTGCCTGCGGGAGGTCCCCGGTCCCGCGGATTCGGCGGCACGCCTGCGGGAGGTCTGCTGAAGCCGCGGGACCAGCGGACCCTCCGCAGGCAAGCCGCCGAAGGCAACCTGCCTGCCGCCCTCGCGGCGACCGGCAGAGCGCCCCCTGTGGCTTGCTGCCCCAGGCACGCGCTTGGCGTGCTGGTGCCTGGAGCCGCCCCTGTTCCTGGGGGTACAGCAATTCATCTAGATATTTGCCTAGTTTTATAGCAGGTTACAGAAAAAGCACTAGCGAAGTCAGCACAAACTAAAATTTCATACAGGAAATGACTTGTTTATACTGCTCTATTTATTATACACTGAAATGTAAGTGCAGTATTTATACTCCAGTCAATTTATTTTACAACTATATGGTAACAATGAGAAAGTGAGACATTTTTCAGTACTACTGTGCTGGGACACTTCTGTATTTTGATATCTGATTCTGTAAACAAGTAATTTTTAAGTGAGATGAAACTTGGGGGTACGCAAAACAAATCAGCCTCCTGAAAGGGGTCCAGTAGTCTGGAAAGGTTGAGAGCCTGGCTTAGAGCAGGGGTTCTCAAACTGGGGGTCAAGACCCCTCAAGGGGTCATGAGGTTATTACGGGGGGGTCACGAGCTGTCAGCCTCCACCCCAAACCCTGCTTTACCTCCAGCATTTATAATGGTGTTAAATATATAAAAAGTGTTTTAATTTATAAGGGAAGTCGCACTCAGAGGCTTGCTGTGTGAAAGGGGTCACCAGTACAAAAGGTTGAGAACCACTGGGTTAGAGCATGGGATCACATCTCCCTCTAGTGGCCAATCTCTGCACCTGACAGCCTGCTACTGACTTCCAGCTAAAAGAATTACTGCTTCAGCTCCAGTGGCAGGAGAGGTGATTTTGGTGCTGAAACGCTTGAGTTTGACCCTGCTGATGGCTGTGGGTGAGGTCTGGCTTTGAGCCTTGGCACAGGCTGGAGATGGTGTTCGGACATCCAGCTAAACCCCACATGCTGCTCACGAGTGACCCTTTGTGGCCAGTACAGGAGCAGGATAGCCAGGGGAACTGTGGCTCGGAGGCCTGGGATAAAGCAGGGAATCTCTAGGTATCTGGCCCCATCACTGCAGTGCCTGAGAGTGTGTGAAAGAGACAATACAGCTTCTGGGAGGTCTCCCCCAGCCCCTAAGGAACAGGACACAAAGCCCACTAACCTTGCCAACATCTCTGTCCTCTTCCTGATGCGTCTGCCGGTTCTGTGGGCAGGTGCCCTCCACTGATCCGATGGATGCAGCCTCGTTTGCCCCACAGGGATCGTCTTGACAGGGGAAGGATGCCCAGAACCTGCGTGGGCTGCCCTCACTACCGTGCCCATCACTGGTGCCTCTTTCCCCATCTGGGCTCTGAAGGAGTTGGGTGGAGGTGGGAAGGGTGAACTTGGCCACCAGCATGTTATTTGCTGATGTTAGGATCAGTCTCCCACTGGAAACCTCTGGGCTCTGTGCCTTGTCTGCCTTGTTCCCCGATGTGGGGGGGACATCAGTGTCCACACAGGGGCTCTGCCTGTTGCGCCCCTCCACATTCCTCCAGATGGCCTGCAGCTCCTCCTCCTCTTCTTCAAACAACTCGTGGTCGGGATGGCAAACCTCGTCTGAGCCTGGGAGCTTTGCCCCTTTGGACAGCCCTGATACGGCCGCCCTTCTGTCTGGAGCCAGGCCCTGGCAGTCTAACCCTGCTGATGCCAGGCCACGCGGCTGGGCACCGAGCTGGCACTCAGACACAGACAGCAGGGTCGGTAGGTTTGTACACCGTCCAGAGCGTGCCATGAGGCTTTCCTCCGCAGCCTCCTGGAAGGGGGCAGGCTCTAGACGATGCTCTGGGGGATCTTCCTTTAGCTTGCCATTCACTGCGGGATGCTCTGGTTTGGCTGTGCTGGGGGCCCCTCCGGCACCACTCGTGTGCTTAGTGGGAGAAGGCCTGAGTTCCGCCGTAGTTGCTTCTCCGAGTCTGGGTCTGAAGCCTGCTGTCTTCTCAGCCTTCACGCTGCTGGACGTGCCCAGCGTGGCTGCCAGCTTGTCCCACTCGCGCCCAATCTGCTCGTGCAGCACGCTGATGCGGGAGAGCCGGTTCAGTCTGAAGTCCAGGAAATCATCACTGCCACTGCCCTGGCTCCTGGGAGTCCATCGCTCCTCCCCACAGGGGGTGGCACCAACGCCGTGCGCCTTTGGCCTGCGGTAGCTTGGGTTGAAGCTCACCTCTTCAAACCAGGTGCCTCCCTCGCTTTTAGGAGCCTTCCTGAAAGCATCCCTTGGCCCTCTGGGCCTTTGGCATGCGGCCAGAGGCTGCTTCAGTGTCTCCTTCTGTGGGCTGGCCCCATTCGCCTCCCTTTCTGCCCCATTGGTGTCCCACGGAATCACCCCGCCGTCCTGCCTCACCTCCTCCCTTCCTGGCACCTCCTTCTGCGCTACTTTAATGGCGTCCTGGACATTACCCAGGAGACCCAGGTCCTTCGGCAGCTCCAAGCTCAATACAGACCCCAGGGAAAGGTGCCGGCAAGCACTCTTCGCCACCGCTGGCTGGGAACTGCTGGGCCCCCAGGCTTGGCTCAGGAATTCAGCTTTGGCGCCACCAGATGCCACCCTGACAATGCCACATTCTGACTCAATGGCCCTCCCCAGCGGGTTCTTCACAAGGTCCAACAGCTGCCCGAGCCTGGGGCTTGGAGGCCTCCCTGCCAACTTCTTCCCACTGCTGCACTTGGGAGGCCAAGTGTTGCTGGGATTGTGCTTCTCCTCCAGCAAAGGCCGCAGCCTGCTGGGATCTGCTCCCATGATGCCCTGCGGCGTGAACAGCTGAGCATCCTCTGCCTTTGCCTGACCCTTTCTCTTCAGGCTGCTGAGGAGGGAGCTGGAGCTGATCTTGGGCAGGGTGTGGAAGGCAGCCTCAGGCCTGGGGCTTGGGACCAGGGAAGCATGGGCTATGGTGGGCGCGCGCTTGGCTGGCCGTGGCATGGTTGAGCTCCTGCGGGTGGCGTCCCGATCCCCCTCTTTCTCTTTCACATGCAGATAGGTGCTCACCTGGGAAACACAAGGGTGGGGGAGACGTGAGACCCACCGTTCAACCGCTCCAAGTCACTAGTGCCCACACCTGCCAGGGTGGGCACAGCCCTGGACCCACTCATGTGCTGGGTTCTTAATGGCATGCACTGGCACATGGCGCCTCCTGCCCAGCTGTCAGTCACACATCACAGTAAGCCTCATTCTCATCACACAGTGGCCAGCAGGGTCAGGCAGCCCAAGACGCATTCCAGGATGTCACGGTCACTTGGCTTCATTGTGGGGGACCAGCTCCCACAATCCTGTTCTAGTGCAGGGCTAACCCAATGCTGCCTTAATAGGGGCTGCACTTAGGGTGACCAGATGTCTCAATTTTATAGGGGCAGTCCCACTATTTGGGGCTTTGTTTAATATAGGCACCTATTACCCCCCACCCCCAGTTCCGATTTTTCACACTTGCTGTCTGGTCACGCTAGCTGCACTGGCCAACTCACCAGCTGGGCTGCTCCTAATTGTGCTCCCATCACCTGTCATGTGCCTGGAGGGACTGCAGATCCCAGCATGCAATGCTTCCAGGGAGCTCAGTGGCTCGGCATGCTGGGAGATGTAGTATAGTAGGCTGCCCCTTCATATTACAGAGGCTAGCTGTTGCAGGCTGGTGCAGTACCCCACATGCCCTCTGGCTGCCCCAGTATAGCAGAGGCTGGCTGCATCGTTCAAACAGCACAGATCTCTTCCCTGTACCCTTTACTGGCTGGAGCCCATCTAGCAAAAGAGACTCAGTCACTGCTGGTGTCCCGATGCTGGGATTTCACTCCCTCCTGTTTGTGCCAAGTGGGAGGACTCTGAACACTTGGGACTTGCTCTGTCCCTGCGTTCCCCACCACTCAGCAAAGGTGCCTGTTTCTTTCTCTAAGCCAGTGTTTCTCACCCTTACTACACAGGAGGGCCACAGAAACCTACCCACAACCTGGTGTGGGCTAAAAACATTCTACGTATTTTAATAAAATTTAAATTCACCTGTATTGATTTATATTTTAAGTTCAGCTTGTTTCGTATGTGTCTCTAAGTACAGTATTGTCTATATACATACCCGTGTAAACTAAAATGATATAAACATGATGACAAAACGCTAATGAACCGGCCATTAATATATTGTGTTCAAACCGGCCATGGGCCTTATTAAACGTTCAGGTTGGCTGTGTACAGCCCACGGGCCGTAAGCTGGGCAGCCCCGCTCTAAGAACCTCCCCCTCGTCCATGCTCACAGAGCTTCCTGGCCTTTCCCACTGGAACGGGCAGATTCCTTAGCAGGTCTGTGCAGCCTGAGGCTGGGAGAGGATGCTGGCAAAGACCTCCATCCTCCTGTGGCGGGGGGAATGGATCAGCACTTCCCTGAATTCAAGGCTGGGTGCTGCCTGCTATCCCCAAGTCTTCTGGCTGGCTCCCTATTCCTCTGTCCTGTCCAAGTGAATGAACTATTCCTGTAGGGGCCCTGGTCAGGTCACAGCTCTGCTTCCAAGCTCCAGCCCAGCTCACGTAGCACCGAGCCCTAAGCCTGCCTCAGACCTAAGCACCTGCCCTAAGCCTGTGACTGTCCAGAGATGCTGCACACAGGGACCTGCTCAGCTTCTCTGCGCTGGATTATTGCTGCTTTCAAGAGCTCCTGGCAACCCCCCGCCAGGATAGAAATACACGAGATAGGGAGCATTAAACCAACACAATTCTGTGTGAAAGCAGCACCAGTAACAGCGCCTGCCTCACAGCCCTGAAGCCCTCTAGGTATCCCCAGGACAGGCCTGGCTCATGCAACACACCCTCCCTCCACCAGTCTGCTCCAGGACTCCCTGGCACATTCAGGTCTTGGCCTCTCTGCTCAGGCTGGCGACAGGAACCACCAGCTGGACTGTGGGTTTGGAGAGCTGCCCCCGGCGACTGGACTGAGACCTTCCGGCTCATTTCCCCTCCCAACAGCCAGCAGATGGAAACCACTTACCAATAGGGGCCAGACAGCAAGTGGTGTCCAAGAGGTGAGAGGCCCAGTAACTTATTCCCTAGCCCCCGGGGCCAGCTGGTGCACTGATCTCATTCTGTGGAGTACCGTGACACCAGGCAGCCCTTGGGAGGTCGTTTCTCATGGCTGGGTTACCAGGATAGCATGGTGCCCTCCCTGTCCACCCCCTCCACTGCTGCAGGCCTTCTAGCAGGGGGATGAGCCATAGCCTGGCCTCTTGGCCGGGAGCCAGGGAGGACCAGGAGCAGTGTCAGAGAGAGGACACAGAGGGACTTGTGGGGATGGGACGGTGCGTTAGTATAGGGCAAGCTCATGCCATGCAGCCACTGTGCCCGGCATGCAGCCCCTGGGACATTACCTCTTCCACGGGCCGGCGAGATGGCTTTTTCTTTCGCTTTAAACTACCCAAAGTGTTTCCTAAAAGCCCCTGGCAACGCTTCCAAAAGGTTTTACAGCCTGAGGGTTTAGTGCCAGGGAGCTGAGTGTGGGGAAAGAGAGACACAAAAAGAAAATTGAGGGAGGAGCGCGGGTGGCCTGTTACAGCGAGGAGGAGGAGGGGAGGAGAGGTGCCACGGTGCTAAAGGCCAGCCCCCTGCTTGAAATCCAAGGGAGCTTGTTCTGTATCTGCCATCCTGAACGGCAGGGGTGCCAGGGCTGGGGCTCCCTAGTCCAGAGGGTCCACCTGCTTTGCTCTTGAGTCATCTGAGAATTTCCTGAGCTCTCTGCTGCTCAGCCTCAGCCCCTGGGGTCTGGGTTCTCCCGGAAACACCCTCACTCTGCCATGCCCTTCCAAGTGCACCTGGCAGTTTCCAAGCCCTACAAAACCACAGCCCTGAATTCACCTGCAGTTGGACAAGCTCTGCCCTAGGGCACAGCTCCCCCAGGCAGCTCTATCGAGAAATGTGGTCTCTCCCGTCTCCCCTCGCACCAAGCCCCCTGTGCACAGCACAAGCTAGCAGCGCTGACAAAGCCGTGTGTCCCCAGCGTGGCATCACCTACCCTGTGCAGGGACTCTTCCCCCGGCATCGCTTCAGGCTGCGCCAGCTGCAGCTTCTTCTCCCCCTTCTTGCCAATACTCAGGATCAAGTTGACTGTCCCGCCCAGGCTGCTGGGCCCAGGCTGCGGCACCAGCAGCACTGGGGTCTCTGAGGGATCCAGAACTAGAGTCTCCTTGGGGGTTTCCACCTCCAGTGGGGTGGAGTCACCAGGATCTTCCCAGCTCTGCTCCAGCCCTTGGAGGGGATCTGGGATAGATGGGGCGGAAGGAGAGGCCACTTCTCTCTCTCGCCTCTGGAGCTGTGTCCCGGGCCCCTGAGGTGGGGTGAGGGAGCACAGTGTGGGCTGAGGCCCTTTAGAAGTGTTAGGGCCCAGGATGCCATCTGCTTCGGGCACAGCTGCTTGGGCGCATGGGTCCTGGGAAGCAATAGAAGACGACAAAGAGGTGGGGTTGTGGGGATGGCCTGCCCGCTGGCCTGTGCACCTCCTTTCCCTCCCCTGTGCCACCATACCCCCCTGCCCTACACCTGGTTCCTCCTCCCCCCATGCCCACTCTGCTGTGCCCCCTCCTGCACCTCTCTGCACTATGGGTGTGCAGTGGGATTTGGTGGCCTCCCCATGCAGAAGCCCTGGGACTCTCACGCTCTTACATGACAGCACTGGATGCCAAAGGCAGTCTGGATGCACGGATCTCCAAGTGCTTTAATTCAGCTTCACAGCCCCTCCCGATCACTTAGGGAGGTGGATCAGGAGCATTATCCCTGCATTGCAGGTGGGGTAACTGAGGCACAGAGCAGAGCAGGGAGTCACTCAAGCCTGCAGAGTGAGTAGCAGTGCCAGGGCTAGAACCTAAGAGCCGTGACTGCTGCGCCTCTGCTTTAACCACTAGCCCATCCTTCCTCTATCAGGCCTGTGGTGTACGGCTTCCCTGAGATTCTCCAGGCGGAAACAGCCGCCATGGTTTCTGTGAGTCTCCCTGATCTTTGCCCTGGTGGACACAATGCCTGTGTATCTGCTCCTGCCCCATGCTGGCCTTGTGCAGGCGCCTTTCATTGTGCCGAGAGAGACCCCTCAACTGGGCTGAGCAAACAGTGGCCTGACCCATCCCTGCTCACAGACTGTCCCACAGCAGCTACAGACTCACTTGGCAGCTGGGGGACACACTCAGCACACAGTCCAGGGTATCATCTTGGCCCTTTTTGCCATCACTCTTGTTCCCAGCATCCCAGTGGTGTTTCTGTGCTCGCCAGCGCACCAGCACCCACCCCAGCATGCTCTGCAGCTCCTCCAGGCGTTCCTTTATCTAAGGGGAGAACAAAGATGCCAAAGGCTCCCGTCAGAACGTAAGCTCCCCTCCTCTGCTCCCCAAACACAACTTCAGCCAGGGATTGGGGACAGAGAAGCCAATGGGGAGCGTGCGATGCTGAGAACCCTTTGTCAGGGACTGGTGCTTTCTTCAGGAGCAACTTCATCATGGGCCCTTTGGGGCCAGGTCTGGGAAGAAAGCTGAGCCCCAGCAGGTCTGTGCTCAGTATCCATCACGTGGGTAACTACCGCAGCCAGCGGGATGGTCTGATTGCCCCCTGCGGGGCGGGGGGTTGAGGCTGGCTGCTCCTGAGCACTGAATGGCTTGTTGGTAAGTGTCTCACTGGGCTCCCATAAGCTAATGGTTTGGCTGGGCACTGTGCCCACGACTCACCTCTCTGATGACCCAGCAGGTCGCATCTGCCCTGTACCAAGCCAGAGGCTGAGCCCCAAGGGTTTTCAATGGGGAGCTCATGAAGCATCCCCCAGTCCACCTCCTGCTTACCGTCTCACTCAGGTAGTGCTCCTCGGACACCAGCGTCTGCCCTGCGGCTGCCAGCTCCTCAAACTCCTTGAACTTGGCCTCAATTTTCCTCTCCAGCTCTTCCCACTGAGTTTCCGGGAGCCCATGAGCACTCACGCTCTCCGAAAAGATCTGAGCCCTTGTGTCCTCTGTCCAGGAGCTGCGGAAACAAGGGGGCAGGGCCATATGGAGCCACTGGGACGACTGGAGGGAATACAGCTGCCGACCGCTCTCCTCCCCTCTCTCCACCCCTTCCTAGGAGGGCACAGGTGAGGAACTCCCTCCAGGCCAGAGGCTGAGCCGGATCTTCCACGCCAGGGTTTGATTCTCCACTAGATCCAACTATCCAGAGAACATCCCTTCAGTGAACGGCCCCCTGCTCCCTGGATTTGGCAAGCACGGAAGGCAGAGGAAACAGCCGTGCTGTAACTCAGTTTCCACAGGGAGTTGCCCCCCAGGCAGTGGCGTAGCCAGGTTTTCAGTGTAGGGGGAGCAAACATAAAAAAGGCGCCCTCCCTTGGCTCCTCCTCTGGCCACGCCCCCCAACCGGACCCCCCTGCTCCCCTTCCACCCTGTGCCGCTGCCTGTCCCCGGCCTGCTCCCGGCGCGCTCCACGCTGGGCTCGCCAGCCAGGCGGCCTTAAAGGCACAGGGGCCCTTTCGCCTCCCCCCGCCCGCCGCATTAGCAAGGGGCGGGGGGGGGGGGGGCGGGGAGCGCTTGGCCGCCGAGCCCTGAGCCGAGGAACCAGCCCCCTTGCTCCTCCGGCCGCGTCTGCCGCCCCCGCATGGCTCCTCTGGCTGTGTTGCTGTTAGCGCCAGCCGGCAGGCGCCGCTTCCACGCCGGCCTGCCGCTGCCACCCCACAGCTCCTCTGGCTGTGCTGCTGGCAGCACCGGTCCGGCAGGCGCCACTTCCGCACCTGCCGCCCTGAGGGGAAGCAGCTGCTTCCTCTGAACCCCGCTAGCTACGCTACTGCCCCCGGGCTGAGGGATGAACAGAGCTGCCACCTGGCAGGATGCTACTGTGACTGTTGTGGCACTTTGGTGTGTTGTTAAAGCTTCTCATGGACTCCTGCAGCTTTCCTGTGAATTTCTGCCACCGCCTCCCATTGCTCTCAGTGCGACTGAAACCACAGGCTGCCCACTGCCATTTCCCTACAGCTGTAGCTAGCGGCGCTCCGGCTTCCCAAAGTACAGACGGTCAACCACAGTTCTCACCAGGACTACAGCCAGGCTGCCTTCGGGGACGATGGGCACCGTTAGGCTCTGTGGTGAACCCAGGGAGGCATGAGGGGGCAGAGAGAGGGAGAATCTGAGGGCTGGAGGCTGAGAGAAAATATGGGAGGAAGGGGAAGGCAAGGGCCAGGAGACGGTGGGGAAGCCTGGGGAGCGACAGGAGAGTGGCAAACATCCTGGGTTTCTGTGGACACCTGACATTCTCCAGGGAGCTATTTCAGCTCCCCTTGCACCTCCCCAGCCTGCTCCCCACAGAGCAATGCCTGGCCGGACACTTGTGAACCCCAAGCTGAGCACCAGCCCTCAGGCTGTCCTCCCTGGCTCCCAGCTTTCCAGGCAGGGCTGGCTGGATCGCAAAGGCAGTTGGAGGGTGCCCTGCAGGCTGCAGCCACTTACATCATGGCTAAGTAATCCCCAAAGAACTGCTGCAACCGACTGGCCCGCTGCACATGGCCCTTGTTCTCCAGCACCAGCTTCCGCAGCTCCTCCCAGGCCTGCAGCGTCCCCTGGATCTCCGGGCCCATGTCATGCATCCGAGCTGGGCAGAGCTTTTCCAGGTGGATGACTGCCTTCTCCAGCAACTCCACGTCCCCCTCCAGCGCCTCGGACATGTTGAACTAGGGGACACAAGACAAAAGGACTCTGAACACTTAAAAGAGACCCTCTCAGCAGGGGGCTCATGGCTCCCTTCCCCATGGGGGAGTGTGTTTCTGCCCCTCTGCCTGAAGACAGGAGGGGACCGAGGCAATCCTGCCTACTTGGCTTGCCAAGGTGTTTCCTTCCCCTACCACTTGGGGAAAAAGATCAGGGTTGGGGATCAACATGGCAGGGCAAAGCACTGGGCTGACTCCCTCAGGCGCTGGCACCTGGAGATGGGACCCAAACCCAGGCCCCCTGCCTGGCAGGGGTGGGCATTAGCCACTAGGCCACCAGGCTGAATCCCTTCAGCATCGCACTGTAGAGAGTTAAGACCCACACCTGGTCCTCCTACATACAGCTCAGAGCACTGAGCCCCTGGCCATGGGAGCAATCTCTGCTTTATCATCTCTCCTGTGTGACAGGGGATGGGAGTGCAGGGGGGGATATGCTCTGTGGGGAGTTGTGCTCTGAGGGGTGCAGGGCATGGGGGTGCAAGGGATGGGGAGGAGGCTGTAGGGGGTGAGGGAGCAGGGATGGGGGCACAGGGGAGCTCTGCTCTGTGGGGAGCAGGGGGTGGGGGAGCAGCAGGGTGAAGGGGGATCCTGGTTTCCCAGCAGACAGTTCCGCCCTGCTCTGCATGGAGCTGGTTCCCTCTATGGTGATGCAGAGTGGAAAGATGTGTGAGTTGTTGGCAGCCAGACCTTGGCACACAGGGGCTGACGCAATCCCTTCCCCTCTCGCTGCCTGGCCACAGGGGGAGTTGACAGGAGAGGCCTAGAGTCAGCTGGAAAATTCCAGCGAGCCCTCCGCAAAAGGCCAGGGCTTATGGCTCTTGGGCCTGAGGGCTAGAGTCTCCCTGAGGTGACCTCGTCTCTGCTCCTGACACCCTTGGTAACTCCTAGCTCCAATGTGCCTGGCAAAGGCAGCGCACTGCAAGGCTCCCAGGAAGCTAGTAGAGGCTGCCAGTGACTCCACTTACCATGGCAAGTCAGAGCGGCGCAGTCTGTGGGACTCACCTCCATCTCCTGCTGCTGGCTCAGCAGCCCCTGCAGCCCCTGCAGGTCCAGCTCGCTCTTCACTGTGGCAAAGCCACTCTCCACCCGAGCAACATCACGGGCCAGAGCCTCCGCCCTGCATCGAACGGCCTCCATGCGTGGGGAGACTCTGGCCAACTGGGAGAGAGAAAAGCGAGGTGAACCTCAGTGTGAGCTGAGCTCCCTTCAGAGATGGTCCTGGGCCTCTCATGGGGCTAGCTAGCTGTGGGGCGCAAAGGAGGAATAGGGATAACTGTGCAGCACCAGCATCAGCTGCCTCAGCCTTGGCTCCCAACTACTAGGACATATTCCCCTCCTAAGGACAGGTATAGGACCCAGGAGTCCTGGCTCCCAGCCCCCCTGCTCTAACCACTAGACCCTACTCTCTCAGGCTGGCACTATGCAAAGGAGTCCCCCAGTCAGTCAGACTCTACTGTCCTGCCCTCACCTGACTGAGCCAGCTATGCTCTGCATGGCCACTAGTGGGGTGTTACCCCCTCCTCCTCTGTCAAAGACTCCCCACGCCAGGTCCCTTACCAGGCGCTCCAGATTCTCAGTCTCCATGACTCGCTCCCGCTCCTTCACCACGTCGTTCAGCATCTCCACAGCCTCCTGCAACTCACCCAGGGGGCTGCTCATGTCCTCACGGCTCAGCTGCTGCCCAGCCTGGGCCAAGGGGAGGTGCACAGGCTCCTGGGAGCCCAGCGTGCTGGTCCCTGGCTAAAGCAAACACACAGGGACAGTGGGGCTTTAGAGAGAGACCGGGACATGTGGGGTGACTCCGGCACCACCTAGCCTGCGAGGGGTCCCGTGGAGCCTCCTCACCATGCGCTCAGGGTTGCTGGTCTCAGCCATTCCCCAGCCAGGATCGAGGTCAGTGGCCACTGCGCCTCCCCCACCTCAGAGCAGACATTGGCAGCTGCTGTGGGTGATGCTGGAAAGCGAGGGGTTCCAGCTATCCCCACCCCCACCCCGACCTCACTCAGTCAGCAGTACGGCCCCCTCACACAAACTGACCAGCAGGGATGGGATTCCCAATGGGGGCCCGAGTCCAGGCCCATCCCCACTCACTCCTCACCTGCGTGCTGTTCCTCTGGCTCAGCACCTCCTCCTGCTGCACGTTCTGCAGGAACTCAGACAGCACCAGGGAATCGCGCAGGTCCTCCGCCCGCCGCTGCAGGGCTGCTCGCACACACCCCAGCCTGGCACAGCAAACGCAGCAGTGGGACAGGGGCACACGGAGAGGCAGCGCCACAGGGGGCTCCTACTCCTGATGCCAACCACTGAAATCCCCTCCCAACCCTTCAGTGTTGCCATTCCCCAATGCTGCCCCCTAGGGGGCTCCCACCCCTCTGACACAGCCACCCCCTCCCATCCCCCAAAGTTGTCCCATTGGAGGTCTCCCACCTCTCTGACACCACTGTCCCCTCCCATTCCCCCAGGCTGCCCTCAGGGGATCCCCTCTCACCTCTCTGATGCCACATCCTCCCCAGAATCCCCTCACACCCCTCCAACACCATCTCTTCCTCACATCCCCTGACACTGCCTCCCACTCCTGTAGCCTGACGCTCCCCCTAGTCCGGTTCCCAGTCTGTTTCCCTAGGACTCACTTCTCCTCCACCATCTCCACCTTGCTTTGAATCTTCCCAGCCACCACATGCTCCGCAGAGGGCTCTCTCCCCATCTCCTCCCGCAGGGCTTGGAGATTGATGCCCCACAACAGGACCTGGTGCTCCAGGCAGCTGATCTCCTGGAGGTCCCTGCGGAGCTCTTCTGGGCTCCTCATGGTGGCTGGCTCCGACAGTGAGCCCGCCACCCCCTGCAGCCAGTGCTCAGCCCCATCCAGCTCTCCCACCAACCGCAGAACCTGCAGGAAGAGATTGGAGAGTGGGCCAGGCAGGACCTCCCAGGCCAGATCCCCCTGTGCCCCGGCCTCAGGGTGGGCAGGAACCAAAGCTCCTGTGGGTGCCGTGGCATCACGTCGCAGGGAAGGCCAGCTTGGTGCGACCCAGCACTGTGCTATCCTATCCAGGGCAGCACGTTTCCATGGAGCATCGCAGGGCTCTCCATCCTGCAGCACAAACAGCACCCGGTTGCCCACCTACAGGCATCTCAGACAGCACTGAGGCCACTGCGGTGCCAGATCCAGCTGGAGGAGCAGAGACTTCCTGAGCTGGCTCCACAGGGCACCTGTCCTACTTGGTGTGCATGGCACTGGGCTGGCTGATCTCTGGGGGAGGCCGGCCAGGGCCATCACCCCCAACCCTGCTGACACTCCCCGGGGAGACTCCCTTGCAGGGGGCTGCAGCCGAGGCTCGAGATGGCCCCTGCACCAGCACAGCCCAGAGAATGGCCACAGCAACCCTTGTAGGGATGCCTTGTCCACCAGTGACTGCATTGGGTCTGTTCCTGTGTCCCGGGTGCACCCCCTTCCTGCCCTGCTCACGCCCCTCAATGTCTGCTACAGGCTCGTCCCTGGCAGAGACACATGGTACCACGCACCTTATCAATCTCCCTCAGCACCGCACCGTTCTCCCGGTGCATCCTCTGCAGCTCCGCCCACAGACCTTCCAGCTCCTGGAGGACGCCTTCCACCTGAGGTCTCCCTCCATGGCTGCCACACAGCAGCTTCTGCCCTTCCTGTGGGACACAGACTCACACTGTTAGGTGACGCCCATCTGGGTGTCCTGCTCCGCGATCCCTTAGAGGGGCCTGAGAATGAGGCACATGCCAAGGACGGGGATCTGCCCTTCCCCGCCCCCCTGACCCTGGCCACAACGGGGGCATGGATCTCACTGCCCACTGCCATCCCTCCCCAGAAGGCAGCAGAGAGGAAACTTCTCCTGGCGCCCCAGGTGCCTGGCGTGAGAACCCAGTGTTATCCTCCAGTCACACAAAACACCTGTCGCTGGGGATGCCATCATCCCCAGCGGCGAGTTGTATGGGGGACTCCCAGTCCCACACAGCACGTGCCCCACAGCTGGTGCTCACCAGGCGCAGGGCCTCGATGCTGGAGCTGTTGCCCAGGATCTCCTGCTGCAGTGCGGCCTGCTGGGTCTGTGCGGCCTCCAGGCTCTCTGCGGCCTCCATCTGGCTCAGCCGGATGCTGAGACCCACGTTCTCCCTCAGCCGGGACACGGCCTGCCGCGCACCACGGGGAAAGACAGTGCATTACTGCCAGCTGAGGGGTGGGGGGGCTGCGAGCAGAGGGGGAGACACACGGGGGAACACCCGGCGCTGGGACCCGGGGACAGGGGCTGGGACGCGCCTTGGCTCATTGGAGACGTTACCGCATTAGCAGCCTGACAGAAGTCCTGCAGCTGGGCCTCTTGCTGGGATGGGCCCCGCACAGCGTCTGACTGTCCTGGGGGTTTCCTCCTCCTGCGGGAGAGAGGCAGAGTCATGGACAGTTTCTCTCCTACCACAGGGAACCCCGCAGGCTCTGCCAAAGGACCAGGGCAGCCTCATACCACACAGAGCCCCAGAGCTACAGCTGCAGGGCAGGGGTTGGTATCCACACCTTGGGGGGTCCCACAGGTTCAGAGCATGGGGGCAGCAGCCTGTGCCAGGGAAACCCCAGGTGCCCATGTCCTTCCCTGCCCGCTATGCCCCTTCTGGGGACTAGGTTCTGGAGCTGGGGATGGATTCTTACAGCTAAGGAACAGGCCTAGCCCAGCAAATGCTCTAGGTCCCCTCCCCACTCTCTCCTCCTAAGGAATACCTGGCCTATACCCCGCCCCTGGACCCCATTCTTGGGAGCGGCCTGCCAAGTCAGTACCTCTTACTGTTGCTGTGGCAGCCAGGGGTGGCCTGCTCTCCTGGCAAGCTGGGGCTTCCCTCCTCGCCTCTCACACGCTCCATCACATTCCCTGCAAAGTCCTTCTGCACCTAGGACACAACAGGAGCCTCCCAGGATCCGATTCCTCCCTCAACTAATACCAGGCAGAGGAATGGGGACCAACAGAGCCAGCTCAGCCTCCCCCCACATCAGGCTATCACCTACTCCTCTGCCACCACACACAGGGCACTCCTGGGAGCAGCACAGGGTCCCAAGCAAAGCCTGGTGACAGGTCCCTGGGGCTGTGAGTGGGGTGGGTGCAGCTGTGACGCCTCTCTAGAATTCCAGGTGCCAGGGCGACATCACAGACTGGCACAGGTCAGAGCCCAGAGGGACACACAGAAACATGTGCTAAGCTGGGCTGGGCAAAGGTGTATTGGGAGGGGGGATCTGAGCCAGTGTGGGGGGTGCATGAAGGGGCAGATGTGTGCAGAGGTGGAGCACATAGAGCACTCCCAGACCATCCCACAGGCCAGTGTTCAGAGCCACACGCAGGTCACCTGGGGCATTGCACACAGGTTCCAGGTTTACGTGCTTGTCACTCAGGGTTCATAGAGGAGGTCCCAAGGTTTGGCGAGGGGGTCACTGAGGGGGTCACACAGCTGTCACTTAGGGTTCACGGGCTCAAGCTCTTTTCCCATGTGCTGGGTGTCTAAGGGAAGTGGCTCTGGTTTGGCTGCTCTTGTTGCAGCGAAGGGGAGGGCTGGGAAGAGGGAGGGGCCCCAGCTACCATACTCACCACACTTAATGGGACCCTCCTCCGCTTGTCTCCGGCTTCCCTTCCCGCAACTCCCCCGCTGCCGGCTTCTGTCTGCTCGGGGCTCAGGGCATCCGTCTCTTCCATTGGCAAACTGCTCACCAGGGCCAGCAATGGTGACGTCTCGTTCCTGGGAGATGGCGAGCACACATGGGACAATGGGAGGGGAGGGGAGTGAGAGGCAAGAGGAGAGCGAATGGGGAAGAGAGCCCTAAGCTGTCCTGGCCCCGTGAGTCCTCTGGGGTTGACTCAGGAGTAGAGTCTGGCTCATGCAGCCAATAGCTGATGTGGGTTCTGCCCCAAGGACCTCACTCCAGCCTGGTGTGGGGACCCCCAATATCGGGGAATCCAGCAGATGATGGAGATGTGGGGCCAGATTTTCAAAAGCACTGTACACCCAGCAGCTCCCAGCGGCCTGACCCTACCTGTGTAATGGGAGCTGAGCTCTTCGGAAAGTCCAGCTCTTGTTTCCCACAGCTGAAACCCCAGCTCCAGCGACCTACTGCCCAATGGCGGGCAGCTCAGATTTGAACGTATCCGTAGAATGGGCCAAGCCAACGCCTTTCCCACACCACCAAGCTTGTGGGGATCAGCCATGGCCACGGATTCAGATTCTGTAGCTCGGGGAAGAGCAACCTCAGCCACTCAGGAACCAACGTGTGTAAACTCAAAGCCACCCTGCCTGTTTCTGGCTACGCTCTCCTGTGATTGGCTGAGACACTCAAGCAGCCCGCTCTCTAAGCCAATCAAATAATAGCTCAAAAGGCAGAGGTTACTCTGGTGCATCTCACAGGTCACTCTATCTGCCCTCAGAGCCTCCTCCCACCAATGCAGCCTGCACTCCTGTAACAAAGGGGTCTGGAGCATTCTCCCCAGTGGACAGAAGAGGACACTGAGGCACAGAGCAGGGGGTGGACCTGCCCTCCAGGGCCACACAATGAGTCCAGTGCAGAGCTGGGAATAGAACCCAGGAGTCCTGGCTCCCTCATGCTTTAAGTCACACACCCTTCTGCTCACCAGGTCTTGAGGCAGGAGTGGGCAACAAGTGATCCCTATGAATGCACATGCATTGCTAAATTCAGCCCTGGGCTTGCTCTGTGTTTAGGGGGGATGCTGGTGGGTGTGTTGCTACAAGGCTCTGCTGTACCTCAGCACCTGCTGAAGCTGGGCCCAGCTCTCCTTGACATCTCGGTGTTTGTGCAGGACTCGTGCTGCCAGGCTGGGATGGAGGCTGATGAGCTGGGACATGGTCACATCCAACATCTGGAGGAGCGAGAGGGGGCACGAAGTGAGCTAATGGGGCTGGCTGAGGGTGCCCCTCCAGAGACCAAAGCTGAGCACAGAGGCTACCTCGGGAATGCTGCATTAGCCCTCAGGGGCAGGTGAACAGCAGCATACAGGGCCCCAGCTCCCTTCTAACAAGCCCGCCCACTGATCCCTCCTCTCCACACCCCAAATCCTGCCCAAGATCCAGCCCCTCTGAGATGCCAGTCTGGACAGCTGAAGGCAGCCCTGGATGCAACCATCCCCGTTACAGAGGATTCAGGGCATGACATACGCCAAACCCCTTGATGCTGGCAGTTCGGCCAGATGAGGGTTTGACTCCAGGCCATTCTGCCCATGCCACACCCTGCTAGGGGCTGTAACGCCCATGTCCAAGCCGGGTGGTGGGGGGAGACGTCCCGTCAGGGCACGCACAGGATGCCTTGCCTCTCAGGTGAGACATTTCAGGTGAGTATGTGTTGCGTTGCATGCGGGCCGGATAAAGCACAACAACCAATATAATTGCAAGCTGAATTATTTATTATTTACAATGCATTATATTATATAGGCTTCTCCAT
The DNA here is from genome assembly GCF_016161935.1 of Mauremys reevesii. Taxonomy (NCBI): domain Eukaryota; kingdom Metazoa; phylum Chordata; order Testudines; family Geoemydidae; genus Mauremys; species Mauremys reevesii. Next base: position 63,944,219 of record NC_052625.1, read on the forward strand.
ATTAGCAAACATCAGACACACCAACATTACATTGCTGCTGATTGGTTCTTTGTCTGATACACACACTTTTCACATGCATGGCCCTTTGCCTACTGGTTTCCCATTTCCCATGCAACTTATCTGATCCCAATTAGGCCACCTGGCATTTGCCTCGCTCTGGCAGTTCCCTACTTTCTCATAACAACTTTATCTCATCCCTCTGTTCTCGTAACCACGCAACTGTAACTTTCCACCAAGGAATAATGTAACCCCACAAGTATGGGACAGCGCAATGCCAACACTTACCATGACCTGGCTGGCAATATCCCTGACGTCTCGGTCCCGGCTGGACTCGGGGTTTCCCTGCTTCCCCACGCCACAGAGGTTCCTCCACTGCAAAAAGAAGCAGCAGCCATTGTACCCCTTAGGGGAAGGTGGGGACAGGGCCCTGCTCTCTGCAGTGTCTCTGTGCCATTTGGATCCCTCTGAGTGATCCTAGCCTCCACCCCATGTCACACAGGAGTCCCCTCCTCCAATCCTGCTCCCCAATGACAGGGGCCATCACCCCTCGCAGCACCAGCAATGATGTAACTCAGGGGTCTGGCTGAGCGGAGAGGCCACTCCATAGCAGGCAGGGGAGCTGGTGACTCAGCCCTAGAGCAGGGAGTCCCCAGAATGTCACCTTCCCAGAGGTGCTAGGGAATGTCCATCATTTCCTGGGAGTACAGACAGGCCCCAGGGAAGAAGAGGCCGAGTGTGATATTCCCTCATCAGGCCCCCCATGGCCTCCTTCTGGCTTTGGGCTCCGCTCACACCCTGGGGTTGGGGAGAGTCCTCACTTCAGCTCAATTCCCAGTGCCTGATAGGGATAGGGCACAGGCAGTGGGGCAGCTCACATTCTGACTGGCCAGGAGAGCCAAGCTCTTTTCCTCTATGCTGCGTTGGGGGTCCCCCTCTCCCTCCTTAACTCCCTTGATATCCTGCCTGCAGCTGCAGAGCTGGTGGCCATGAAGGAGCAGAAACAACTCATCAAGATGCTCAGGGGCTGGCTGAGGGCAGCTGCAGAGCAAAGCAAGGGGCTTTCTCCCCGGCCTCCTGGTGGGGAGAATACTCCTTCCACACCCTCCCCAGCCCTGTGCTAGCCCAGGTGTCAGGGGCTGAGAGAGGAGTGGGCTTTCCTTCAAACTGCCCGATAGCCTAGCGTGAGAACTTCCCATCCTGGCACCCGGGGCCCCTCAAACCATTGATGGGGCCAGAGCTGATCCTGCTCTGAGCCCTCAGCGGTACCTTGGCGTGGATGGCTCTGAGGAGTGTGTCCGCTTGCTGGAGGAAGGCAGCTACCTCCAGGGCCAGCTGCAGGGTCTCATGATGTTCCTTCAGGGTCCCCTGGAGCCGCAGCCACCTGGGTGGAGAAAGCAGGAGGAGGCTATTGCAGATCGTGCAGCCCGGTGCAGCCTCCCCCGGCCTCCCCAGCCGTTCCCACAGTCATGTGACTCACAGGCCAAGACCTCCCTGTGCCCAGCCCTGCAGCCCCCAGGCAGCTGTGACTCCTCCCCACTCACATTTTATTGAGGTGCTTGCGCCGGGCGGAGATGCTCCTGCTCTCACTCTTGCCGTGCTTCTCCAGCTTCTGGGCCAGGCTATTCATCTCCTCATGCAGGCCCTGGAACTGCTGCTCCTCCTGGGCTCAGACAGAGAAAGAGAGAAATCCCACCAACTCCCCTGGCCCAGCACAACCAGCCAGTCCCCATGGGAGAGATCAGCTCCTGGCTCCAGCTCCAGTTAAGCGTCAATGTGGACACAGGAACAAATGGATTTAAACTGGCCATCAACAAACTTAGGTTTGAAATTAGGCAAAGGTTTCTACCCATCACAGGGGTGAAGTTCTGGAACTGCCTTCCGAGGGGAGCAGTGGGGGCAGGAAAAACTAACTGGCTTCAAGGCTGAGCTTGATAAGTTTATGGAGGGGATGGTGTGATGGGACTGACTACAATGGTGTCACGGAGTGCGGGGGAGTCAGGGCCCTGCATCCTCACTTCCTGCGATTCACCGTGACTCTCAGCCAGCCAGTAAAACAGAAGGTTTATTAGATGACAGGAACACAGTCCCAAGCAGGGCTTGTAGGTATAACCAGGACCCCTCAGCCAGGTCTCTCTGGGGGGCAAGGAGCTTAGACCCCAGACTTGGGGTTCCCTGCGTCTTCCCAGCCAGCCCAAAACCGAAAGAACCCCCCACCACCACCATTGTCCAGTTTCCCCGGCAAAGGTGTCACCTGGCCCCACCCCCCTCCTGGCTCAGGTTACAAGCTCAGGTATCCTCCCTCAATTAAAGTCATCCCCTGCTCTCCCATCCCCAGTACAGACAGTCCCAGTAAAACTAGACGACATTCTCAGGTCAATCCGCCCCGCTCCCTACTGGGTCACAAATGGCATTTAGCTGATCTGTGACTGCTAGCAGCAAATATCTCCAATTGCTGGTGATGGGACACTAGCTGGGGAGGGTTCTGAGTTACTACAGAGAATTCTTTCCCAGGTGTTTGGCTGGGGGTCTTACCCACATGCTCAGGGTCTAACTGATCACCATTTTGGGGGTGGGGAAGGAATTTTCCTCCAGGTCAGATTGACAGAGACCCTGGGGGTTATTTTGCCTTCCTCTGCAGCATGGGGCACGGGTCACTTGCAGGTTTAAACTAGTGTAAATGGTGGGGTCTCTGTAACTTGAAGTCTTTAAACCGTGATTTGCGGGCTTCAGTAACTCAGCCAGAGTTTATGAGTCTGTTATAGGAGTGGGTGGGAGAGGTTCTGTGGCCTGCAGGGTGCAGGAGGTCAGGATAGGTGATAATGATGGTCCCTTCAGGCCTTAAAGTCTATGCGCTCCATTCCAGATGCTCCAGCACTGGCTGCTGAAAGACTTGGGCAGGAGCCACTGCCCAGCTGAGTCTGGGTGCCCCAGGACAGTGGACTCTGTGGCTGATGGACATGGCTTCAAAGAGCATTCTGACGCTTGTGGCACCAGGGGGCGCTACGCTCAACAGTGTGAACATGCAGAGGCCTCCCCAAAGCTGGGGGTTACCGAGATGTTCCCGGCTCACCCTGGGTCAATCAGTCATTGCTCTGGCTAGAACATCAAGCCAGTGAGGAGCTGAGATGGAGCGCTGGCTGGGAAGTCTGAGGTCTTCAGCTGACATCCCCTGGGAGTGGGGTGACAGGGACCAAGCCCCAGCCAGGCAAGGGGAGGGACTCTCACCTGTTTTAAGTCAAGGATGTGGCGGGTGAGCTGGATCTTGTCCATGCTCTCTTGCAGAAGGGCAGTCAGCACGGGCTTCTCTTCCTGGGACAGATGGGGGTTAGAACATAGAGAGGGCAGAGGAAGCCAAGAGATCTACAGAGAAACGGCCCCAGACTGAACCTGAAGCAGGAGGTCTAGGGTGAGGACAGGACAACTGGGAGTCAGCACTCCTGGGTCCCACTCCCAGCTCACTGTGTGAACTTGGGCAAGTCCCTTCCCCTCCTGGCCTCAGTTTCCCCTTCTGTAACAGGGATAAATGCCCTGGAGCACCACCACCCTGTCCAGGGGTGATCTCAGCCATACTCTACGTTACACAGGCAGCTAGCTTCTGGTTGCCATGGCAAATGCAATTTGCCTACAGGCTGAGAGTATGACGGTACCATTTTTAATCAAGTGGCATTTTCCCTGTTAGAGCCCTGGCCCCACCTCCTCCCACCCTACAGTCCCATCCTGGGCCCCGGGCTGCTGCCCTACCCTTTCCAAGTGGCAAGTCTCTGCTCAAGGGCCAAACCTTTGACAGAGTCAGTGGCAAGGCTCAGAGACCCCACTGCAGGGGCAGGGCCCCCTGGACATTGCAGGGGGTGGGGCACATTCCTAATGCATCACCAGGCAGTGGGGAGACGGCTGAGGAGGTCCCATTCAGCCTGCTCTCCCACTCCCCATACCTTCTGCCTGATCCAAGCCTCCAGCTGTTCCGCTCTCCTGTTGAACTCCTGCAGGTTCCGCAGCCCGCCCAGCGCTTTGCTTTGATTCCCGGCTGTCTGCTTCAGCAGCTGCCACTGCTCCGTCAGGGCCAGCAGCTGCCTCCTGACAATCTCCACACTGGGGCTGGGCCGGCCCATGAGCTGCTCACCCATCTGGGGAGAGGAAGGGAAGGGAAGCAGCTCAGAGAACCTAAGCCTTGAATCCACTGGCCTGCTGGGGTACTGACTGGGCATGGAGGAGCCCAAAGACACAGGGATAGCCAGGCACTGCCTGGGTGCAGGAGAGGACAGCATGGACCCAATCGGGTCAGTTCTAGCAGGATTCAGGCTGGACACCAGGGGGTTGCTGCGGAGGAGGCTGGAATGGGAGTGGGTCTGTCCTGGAGCCCCCACCATACCTGGTTCAGTTTGATCAGTGTGTTCTCAAAATCCCTCATGTCTCTTTGCAGGGTCTGTGCCACCCGTTCCCAGTCCTGGATATTGCAGCCATCCTTCAGATCCCGCAGCTTCCCTCGCACCCAGCTCTCGGCCTGGAACACAGGGAGGAGCGCTGATCTGGGAATGCCACTGAAACAGGCCTGGGGATGGCATTGAGCCACTTCTTCCAGGAGCTGGCGTGACAGCTGGGTAAATGGGCCCATCCCAGACTGGGATACATGGGGCCATTGGTCTGATGACCTGGCATGACAGGGAGATGGCCCATTGGTCTGTGCTGGGGTAGCAGGCAGCAGGGAATACTGGGCTAGATGTCCCGTTGGTCTCAGGTGGTGCAGGTGGGGATACAGGGGAGATGGGTCCATTGGGCTGACCTGGCGCAGGAGCTCCTGATTTGTCAGAACAAGAACAGTCCAACTCAGGGGTTCTCAAACTGGGGGTTGGGACCCCTCAGGGGCTCGCGAGGTTATTACATGGGGGGTCGCAAGCTGTCAGCCTCCACCCCAAACTCTGCTTTGCCTCCAACATTTATAATGGTGTTAAATATATAAAAAGTGTTTTTAATTTCTAAGGGGGGGTCGCACTCAGAGGCTTGCTGTGTGAAAGGGGTCACCAGTACAAAAGTTTGAGAGCCGCTGGTCTAAACTGCACTCGTGGGTCCCCTGGAATGGGGCTGTGGGCACAGCCCCTGGGAGAAGGAGACTGAAATGCTAAAGCCCAGAATTTCTGGCTGCCTCTGGAGAGCCCTGCAGTCTGGCTGGGCCGCATCCCCCTCGCCTGGCAGCCAAGGCCCTTTGCAGGCTGAGTGGAGAGGACATAGCCAGGCGGGCAGGCCTCACAGGCAATCTCTCTACCCGCCGTGTGAGGAGTCTGTTCTCCTTTCATTCTCTCTCCCCCCACTGCCCCACCATCCCCCTGCAGAGCAGACAGAGACACCCCTTCTTTGTGACCCCTTTTCCTGTGCTGCCTCTGCTGCTGGGGGGTGGGGGAAGGGAACTGGGCCCCTATGCGGGCTGACCCACGCTCCCTGGGGCAGACGGCCTGGAGAAAGGCAGCCAAATATGACGTTATGCCACAACAATGGCTTCGCTTGGGCTGAGCGTTCACTCCCCCTCACACTCCTGCTGCTCAGATGAAAGGCTTCCGGCCATGGACACATCCCCACTTCATTCCTCCACTGGAGCTGGAAGGAAGGAGCTTTCTCCTACCATCACTGCTCCCCCCAGGGGCCAAACCCCCCCCCCCCCAAAGTAGAAGCACGCCGTGGTGGGGCAGCATCCTGGGCAACTGCTCCATTAACCAGACATTCACTGAGCTCCCTGCTCCCAGACCTTCCTCCAGGGATCCCCGGACTCTACCTGCATTATCTCTCGGTTGAACTGGACTATGAGAAGGCTCTGGTTAGGGACGTTTGCCTGCCCTGCACTGCTTCGGATGCCAGTTTTCAGCCCAGCCACTCCACTTGGCTCCTTGTTCTTGACACTTTCCTTCCAGGGGGCTGGTGCATGGCATCCTGAAACCTAAGAGAGTCAAAGAATGGAAAGACTTAGTGCACTTACCTGGGGGTGGAAACCTGAGCCAACCCAAACACACACATGAAAGGGGATGGCAGCCTGGTTTGTTCCCACAAACATTAAATACTATCCATTGGCTTCAACAGCTCTTTGCCAAGACACTCCAGCTGAGGATCTGGCTCACTGACTTCAATGATTTACACCAGCTGAGTTTCTAGTCCTGTGTTTTTCTGAGACGGAAGTCACTTGTCGTTCACAGAATTTGTCGTGGCATCACAAACACACATGGGTCTCCGCACTCGGCTAGTCCTAGGCACAATCCATGCTGCAAAAAGTTTGCAATCTAAATAGACAGACAATATAAAATGCAACCATCTCCATTTGCTTCCTCTTAGTTCAGTACATTTCCTCTCCCTTATGTTACACAGGAATTGCTTTACTGGATCAGCCCTAAGCTACATCCAGATAGGGTCTCTGACAGTTGCCAGTAGCCCATGCTTCAGAGGAAGTGAAAGAAACCCTACAGTAGGGAGTTGTAAGAGAACCTGCTCCTGTGAAAAGTTTCCCCCAACACCCATCAGTTAGAGGTTGGCTTACGTCTAGAAGCAGAAGAGTTCACAACCCTTCCAAAACTTTCTCTCTCTTAAAAATCCCTATTGTTGTATCTCTGGACATTCTCATTCCCCAGATAAAGCTCCAATCTTTGCTGAATCCTGCTAAGTTCTTGGCTTTGGACTTCAATGGTATCTAGTGGCAATGGGTTCCACAGCCCAAATGAAGAGGGGTTTACTTTGGTTCGTTTCAAACATACCACCTTTCAAATTCACTGGATGCTCCCTATTCTAGTGTTATGAACAGAATGGCCTACTTTCTCTACACTTCATTAGTTTGTATCCTTTGATCACGTCCCATCTTATTTCTCTCCTCTCTAAAATAAACAATGCCAATCTTTTCAATCTCTCTTCACTCTGAAGTGTTTCCAGATCTCTAATCAATCTTATGGCCCATCTCTATTTCGTCTAGTTTCTTTGTGAGACGGATGAGCAGAACAGGCATAATACAGATTTGTACAATGACATTCCTCCATCCCATTCCTCATGCATCTGAACATTGGTTCTCTTTTTGGATAGCAGCTCCCTACTGAGCAGAGGTCTTTATTGAGCTGTCCTCAATGATGCTCAGGTCTTTTTCCTGAGCTGACACAGTTAATTTAGAACTCTGTAACAGGGGTTCTAGACCAATTTGTATAGTGAGGGTGCTGACAGCCATCAAACCAAACTGTAAACCCTGTATATGATGGAAATCGTTTCAAGGCAGGACCCCCCACACCCCTGCTTCCAGCATCTATGCCCTGTAAGGTGTATGAGTAGTTCAAACTATTCCCTCCAACATGCATTACTCTGTATTTGTCACCACTCACTCTCACCCACCATCGTGGTGCCCATTTACCTAGCTTGGTTAGATCCCTCTGAAGTTCCTCACACTCTTCTCTGGACTTGACTAACTTAAATAATTTTGTGCTAGCTGCAGATGTTCCCACTTCCCGACTCACTCCCTTTTCCAGATGAACACATCTGTCAAACAGCACTGGTCTCAGTCTGGAGCCTTGGCTCACCTCACTGCTAACCTTCGCCATGTTGAAAATCAACCAGTTATTCTGACTCTCTGTTTTCTGTCTCCGCCAGTCTGTGATCTCTGATGGCATTTTGCCTCTCGCCCCATGGCTACATAGTTTTCTTAATAGCCTCCTGTGCAGGACTTAATCAAAGGCTTTTTGGAAGTGCAAATAACTTATGTCAACCGCTTTGCCTTTATCCACTGTTTTATTGACATGTTCAAAGAGTTCTGATAGATCCTATTCTCCCCAGCAGAAGCCACGCTGGTTAGTCCCCATGATTAGATATGTGGTTTATAATTCCTACTTTTAATCATCATTTCAATTAGTTTATCACATGTGATGTCAATAAGGCAGGCCGCAATTCCCAGCATCACCCTTCTTCCTTTTTAGAGCCAGGGACAACATGTGCTGCTCTTCAGTCCTCTGGTAAGTAGCTGATTTTAGTGAAACTGAATATTTCTGTGAGGAGCTCAGACATTTGTTGCACTCTCTCTGCATCCCCATTCCCACCCCCCCCACCCAGCTGCCTCCTCCTCCTTCTCAAGCCTGGCCCCAACCCCTAGCCCTCAAGCACAACATCAAAGCACAGAGTTATCTTGGAAGTTTCCCTCTACTCCTCCCACCGAGCACGGGGAGCAATCAGCATTGTGTCAACTGCACTCAGCCAGAAAATGGAGTGGAGCAGCCTGGGAGCCCACTGCCCTCTAGCATGGTAGGAATGGGCATGGCAGGAATGGGGATCACCCCTGCCTCAAAGGCTCTCTCTCCACATATTTAAGCTACTTTGCAATGTGACAGATTTTGTGCTTTCTGCTCAAGGAGTGGAAATAGCAGGGGAGCTGCAGGTCAGGATTGAGGGACGTTGGCAGAGCTGTGTGAGGGAAGCCCAGGACAGGAATAGTCGGGGGTGGAGAGGAGGACCAGAAATGAAAGGCATTAGCAGACCTGCATCAGGAGGAAGTTTGCTTAGTACCATCTCTCTGAGTATGGCTTGGTTCTCTCACTTTCAGCTGCCTCCTGCTAAAAGGAATAAAATTCACCCAATAGAGAAATGATTCTGGAGCTCTGTCCTCCTGGGGAAGGGGCTGCAGTGCCCTGATCCCACACCCATGCCTGCCCCCACCAGACCCCGAGGGCCCTGGGGACAGGGTTTTCCTCACCCGAACATCCAATGCCCTTTAGTGATGAGCAGAGCTCCAAAGCAAGAGAGCAACTGAAACAAAAGGGCGATTCTCCCACCTCCCTCCCCACATGGCACTTCTTCGTTCCCCAGGAGCTCAGCCCACAGCTCCTCCAGGGGCATCTGGAGACTCTTATTTGAAGTAACTCATCAAGGGGGGGAAGCGCTGCATTTCCTCTGGGGTTTCGCTCTCGTGGTCTGCACTGATGGAATGTTCTGTCCGGGATCCAGCTCCGATGGGGGCGACGGCTAAGGTCAGCCAGAGACGGAACTGGCCTTCCTCCAAGCTCAACCCGAGGTCCAGCTGCACAAACCCCTGCGGAGGGCCGGGGTTGTGAGGATTTCATGTCCTGCTGCATGGAGGGAGCTCAGTGCCAGCCCCTCTTGGGAGATGGAGCAGACTGAGAAGCCTGGTGTTGTACCAGCTACGGGCATGCCCCACAGATCTTACAGTCCGGGCACAAGAGGCACAAGGACAGGGATCAGGCAGTGGCCGGTCAGTAGAGTGTGATGTGCCACAGTTTTAATAGTGAGGGTTGTGTGCACATCCTGAGGAGGGAACGTAGGCCCTGGTGGATCAGGTTGGGAAGGGGCAGATCAAGGCACAGCACTTGGCACGGAGTGGGGAGAGGTGGAAAAAGGCCGCGCTGTGGGTGGTGAGTTGGGCAGCTTATCAATAGAGCTGTATTCTTGCAGGACGATTCACCCCACCCCCCAGCAGGACTGCTTGCTGAGCCAGGCCTCCTGAGCAGCCCTGCTGCAGAAGGCAAGAAAAATCTGGAGACTGGTTCATGTAAAGGACATATACCCCCTGCCACGGGGTCAAGGCCAAACCAGGACACAGCCAGGTTACAGCAGCAGCCTCTCCCTAGAAAACAGCAGCAGCCATGCAGCCTGGGGGACACACTGGCTGAAGGACTCTGGCCAGACTTCCATGTCCTGGGTCCCTTGGGCCCAGGACCTTATTGGTCTATGGCCAGTGCCAAGGGGCTCTCCTGTCCCTCCCTGTGCCTCATTGTGGGGTGCCCCATTCTGCTCTAGGGAAGCCTCCAACAGCTTCTGGGGGCTCGAATTCTGTTTGAATGGGGGACCAGACATCCTGGCCATCCCCCCAGTGCTTTGGCGAGAGAAGGCAGGGGTGGTATGACAGCTGCACTGTCCACAGGAGACTCAAGCTCAGAGCTCCAGCAACAGGACCCAGAATAAAACAGCTGGAAAATGAGGCTTGATCCAAACTGGGTGGACAAACCCCTCCCCCATACAACCCCAAACCAAGCCAGCAGGCACTCTGCTCACTGCCTCCTTCAACAAACCTGCGACCCTCACCTAGCCCTCTTACCAAACCTGCCCTTACATCAGGGCTGGACAAAGGCAATCCAGGGCCCTAGACACGCCCCCGATGGGGGTCACTATGCCATGGGCATGCATGGCTCTGCACATGGCCCCAATCCCACTTGGGTCACCTGTACCAGAGCCCTAGGCTGGGCTGGTGGGAAGCCCCACCCTCTCTGGATCACTGCTCCCTGTCTTCAGGTGGGCTGGGATCCATCCCTGGAAAGGGAAGATTCTGCCCTCAGCCATTGTAGCAGAGGACTTGGGGGAGGGGGAATTTGCAACACCACCCTAGCGATGAGGGTCTCCCCAACACACAGAGTGCTCTGCTGGGATGGTGTCAGACGGTGGGGATGACCTGGAGCAGCGGAGTTACCGGACACAGATGGGGCAGTGTACCCCACCCTCCCCAGAGCACTCGTTTCAGGCTCTTGGCAGATCTTACTGCGCTTGTTACACATGGACCACATTTTTCCAGCTTTTCTGCACAACCCCGAGGGCTAGAGAAATAGTTTAAAAAAAACCCTGGAAAGAGAGAGTCTGATGCTGTCATGTGACCTGCCCATGGTACCTTCGTGCAGCCTTGCTTAAATAAGCAGCAGCAACGCTTGTGCCAGGGACGCTCAGCAACAGGGCTACAGGCAGCATAGACTCTTCTAACACTGTTACTGCTTCCCCAGGAGACCAGCAGCAGGGTACAGGGAGGCCAATGAGGAATGGAAGCCTGAGGAGGGAGGGGTGGGATGCTGCTTCCCTTCAGGTATCCATCCCTGGACTCTCCAGCCCCCTTCACCTTCCTGTTTAAACGCTCAGTCCATTCCCTTTGCTGCTGCAGCCCTCCGCACACTAGGCCATTCAAATGGCTGGAAGCCCAGGATGTGTCTGCACCAGTCATGCACTTTTCAGAGCAGGATCTGATGAACGCCCCCTGCCCTGCCCTGGACGGAGGCAGTTCACAGCTGAGCCCGCTGGGCCTGCTTTACAGACATGACAAGCTCGCTCACTTATAGGGATTGGCCCATGTACATTACTCAGCCTCAAACCTCAGAGCTGGCAAGCATGTTGCCCCATTGAGTCTTCGTTAGCCCCTGCTCCACCGGCATTTCATCACAATGGCAGGCCTGGGAGGAGGGATCTCACTTTTCCCAGCTACCCTTGTGCTCAGGAAACGTCCCCTGCAGACCACATTCACACAGCACCAAACCAATCCAGAATATCCCACCCCAGTACAAGACCCACACAGGCTCTTATAAATCAAGAGAACCAGGGACGTACCATATGGAAGGGAGGGCCTTTGTCCAGCGGAGAGCACAAATCACCAGCATGGGGGCTCCTGGCCTCCTGCTTTTCTTCCTCCACATCCACTTCCTTTCTGAGGAAGACCTAGAGGTGGAGAAGAAGCAGTCTGTAAGGGCTGAGTCTCACCCACTCACCAAGAGAGGTCTGGAGACCTCTTCGCCGAGCAGCCAAAGCCTGAGCTCCTTGGATAGGGGCTTTCAGGTGGAGACCCCCTGAAGGTCATAGTGACATGCTACCTGTGTTTGCCTGAACCCCCACCACCCTCCTGTTAGTGGCTGTTGATCCTGCTAGGAAAGGGTTAAGTGGGTTTGGCTGCCTCTCTGAGGCAGGTGGCTCAGCACTCCACCTGTTTGGGAAGAGAAGATCTAGGGTGTGGGCTGAGCTGGTCCAGAGAAGAAACCCTAGGAGCAGTCAGGCTTGGGGAGACAGTCTGATCTGAGCTGTATGTTGTTACCTTGTTACTGTTAATAGAGCCAGAAAGAGAGGGGTGTGGGATTGGTTGGACTCTGCACAGTGTGTGGACTGTGTTTCAGAGCAGGCTGGGAATTATACCCAGGACTTCTAGGATACTGGCTGCTTGCAATTCTCCCGTCTGTGCTGGCAGAAACGTGGGTTATCTTTAACATCTGGAGTCACTTCTGCTCTTATAGTACAGGGGACAACAGCTGGAAGAGAAGCTAGTAACAGGGGCTCGCTTACAGTGCAGAGAGAGTCCTTAGGGTATGTGCTAGTCACTCTCTATCTTTGATATCGTCTCTTTGGGAATAACACTGCCCACGTCCTGAGCTCCTGCCATCCGAGGGGCTCAAAGCACTCTGCAAACATTAGCTCCGCCTCACACAGCCCCCTCGGAGGTGGGTCAATACCGTTAGCCCCATTTTATAAACAGGGATGAGGAAAGACTTGCCCAAGGGTACACAACACATTTGTGGCAGAGCTGGGAACAGAACCCAGGATTCCTGGTCAACCCTGCTCTAACCAATAGACAAAGCCATTCTAGGCCAAGTCTTGCTCACCACCTTCCCTCACAGGAATAGGTGTCAATGGGGCTCCTCATGGGAGTGAGGCTTGCAGGTCTGGACCCCATGGGTATGTCTATGATTCAAAACAAACCCCATGGCAGCGAGTCTCAGAGCCCAGGTCTAGACACTCAGGCTCACAGAGCTAAAAACAGCTGTGTAGACGTTCCCACTCAGGCTGGAGCTCAGGCTCTGAACCCATCCCCTCCCCAGCCTTTAGTGCCAGTGCTGCAGTCGTGCTGGCTTGGCCCTGTCGGGATGGCTATATATAGAGACCTGTGCAGATACAGAATCTGTATCTGCATCCGATCTGCAAACATGGTCCACGGAAATCTGCGTGTGCAGATTCAGGTATCTGCAGATATCACGCAGCTATGCGCAGATTTGCAGGGCTCTAGCTATATGCTGTAAATGTCAGGCAGCAGCAAACGTCCCAGGAATCTCTGTAGCTGACACACCCTGGGAGTCCTCTCGCTACCATTTCCCTGGCACCTACGCTACACGCACACCCTGTACTGCCTCTGGCAGGCTCAAGCAGCCCTGCAACAGCACTATCTGCCTCATCTTCACAGGTGGAGGCAGCCCACCTTTAGCAGGAAAGGGGACATGAGGCGGCAAAGGATGATCAGAAACAGCAGAAAAGTCTAATTGAGCTGAACACGCCCAGACAGAACCATCCTGGCAACTGTGGGATGAGCAGATCTCACAGGGAGCAGGGCCCTCCCTGCCCAGCCAGTGCCCACAGGTCTGACCCCCCACAGAGGTGACGGATGCATATGTACATTAGCGTCTATCCTGTTTGTGAAACGGCAGGTGGTTAGAGACACTGAGTGGCTGCTGCTGTGCCAGGCACAGTATCCAGGGAACCACTCATGGGCAGTCCTGTCCCCACGCCCATTGTGGCCTGCTCGGCCCTTCCCCACCCAGCGCTCAGCAATGGGAGATAAGCCTGCAGGTGACACAGGCACGTTATACACACTGTGCCTCGCAATCCGCCAGCTTCAGGAAAACAGGGCTGTCAGCATGCGATGACCTCATCCTTCCTGCCGAACTGCTGCGCGCTCGCCCAGCCCCTCCAGCAGACAGCTCTGGAGTGCACGTGAAATGAAGAACTAAGTTAGGCCTCGCTTTGCTTTGGGGATTGGAGGCTGCAAATGAGAGGAGGGTGCCCCTGACTGGCTGGGACTTTCACTGCCAGCCACCACCATGTAAACCAGAGCCACCTGGAGGAGGAACCAGCACAGACCCTATAGGGCTCAATGCCAGGGAGACATGCGTGTGTACGCGCACACATGTTCTTGGCTGAGGATTCAGGGTCATCTTAAAGGACTCTTCCTTGGGGTCTAATGAGATACTGCAGTGAGGTAATGTGTTAGTGGGTCACCACTGAAGAAGATGCTTCTCTGCTTCGATGTTAATTTGGCACATCAGTTTGCACTCACGAGGGCTGGAACAGTGGGGAGAGGAAGGGAGGGGCCAGGGGGCTACAATTCAGGATCAAGGGCATTGGAAAAGCTGTGTGTCGGAAGTCCAGGACGGAAATAACAGCGGGGCTGCAGGCCAGGAGTGAGGCGCATCAGCAGAGCTGTGCGTGGGGAGCCAAGGACTGGAATAGCAGGGAGAGGAGTAAGGGGCACTGACAGAGCCCAGGGCTGGGATAGCAGTGGGGGCTGCAGGCCAAGAATGAGTGTGTACTAACATGTAATTCTCTCTCTTTTTCAGCCCCCCTCTCACCCTGTCTGGATACTACAGTTCCTTCTCTTCTAACACAGCTTCCACTCCAGCACACTGTACTCCTAACATGTCCTGACTCCCTGTCAGCCCTCTGTCCTTCCCTCTCTTACAAAGCCCTATTTCGCAGACCGCCCCTCCCTTCCAGCCCCCTTCTGTGGGGACTGACCCACTCACTCAATCTCCCGAGTCCCAAATAACAGGGGGAAAAAAGCAATTATTGCACCTCCCCTCGCCACCCAAAAAAGAGGAGGCAAAGGATCTATGAGAATCCCCCTTTCATTGCCCAAGCTGGGGACTGCTCAGTCAAGCTGCCTAGCGAGAAGTGGGAACAGGCTGAGCGGCTGCTGGGTTTCCAGAACCGCCGGGGGGGGGGGCAATCCCCCTGCAGGCCATCCAGAAACGGGTGGGGGAACGGGGCGGCCACCATGGACTTCGCCCTGAAGCTGGAGAAAACCATCAACCAGGCACTGCTGGACCTGCACAAGGTGGCCACGAGCCACGCGGACCCACACACGTGCGATTTCCTGGAGACCCACTACCTGGACGAGGAGGTGAAGCTCCTCAAGAAGCTGTGCAACCACATGACCAACCTGCGGCGTGTGGGGGCGCCAGAGGCAGGGCTGGGCGAGTATCTTTTCGAGTGGCTCACCCTGGGCGACAGCAGCTGAGCCCCGAGCTACCCGTAGCTCCGGCCCTTTAAATCCTGCTGCCGAGCCCGGCCGGAGGTCCCCGCCCCCACCTGCCGATCACGGGGTGACCTGCCCCCTCCAAAGTCTGTAACTGGCATTGAATAAAAGCTTGGCATTAGCAAAAAAGAAAAAAAAATGATCTGGCTGTGTGCTGAGCACACCAGAGGCTTGCGTGAGGCTGTCTGGCCTTTACTGGCACTGAAGCTCAGAGGTTTGGTGATCATGTACTCTGCTCTCTTCCCAGTCTTGCCCCACTATGAAAGCAGCTGTTTTGGGGTTAAATCATGGGGAGTTTCTACTTGAGATCTCAGCTGCTTTCTCCCAGCACCAGCCTCAGGCCACCAAGGGGGTATTCTGAGCTCAAACATCAAGCGATTAGAGTGTGTTAGAGTGGTTAGAGCACAGGTGACTGGCTGTCAGGACTCCTGGGTTCTGTTCCTGACTCTGACATAATGTGTGGTCCCTGGAAGAGACCTTCCCCTCTGAGCCTCAACGTCCCCATCTGTAAAAGGAGGATAATGATACTGCCCCCCCGCCCAAAAAAAATTGCTGTGAGGTCCCCTAGGGAGAGGTGTGGGGATTACCAAGGTGATTCAGAGAGAGGAGCCCTGTGTGCTTGAATTCAGATGTATCCCCAAAGGCATGCTCATCTTCTTGTCTCCAAACTCCCCCTCACTGCGGGTTTCTTCCCCCTGGGGGTGGGGGTAATGTTGCCTCTACAGACTCATGTGGTTGGAGGTCCTACTGGTCTTCAATAACAGGACAAACAGAGAAGCAGCCAAGCTCCCAGAGGCCCTTTACAAGAAGGGACATCCTTCCCCAAGAAAGACCCATGTTTGTCTCCCTCCACACATTGCCTGTGCTATCTCCTCTCACTGGGAAGGAAAGAGAGCAGCAGACATGCAGACTCTCATAGCTGGGGATTGAGAGGGGGTGAGGGCAGATCTAGCCCTCATGTAACAGAGAGGCAGAATGCAGAGCAACAGAGCACAGCAAAGGACCGTGCCTATGCAGGGTCCGGGGGCCAGGGTACAAAGAGTCCTTACCTTGAACTGAGCTTTCCCTGGTCTGCTGCTGTTGTTGTTGTTGTGATTCCTCTCACAGCTGGTCTGGACTGGGCCCCTAGACACCCCTTCCTTGCCTGGGCCAGGCTCCCCATGCCAGTTAGACAGCGTGATCTTCTTAATGGAACGGGCTAGCGAGTTGCGGTTGAGCTGGTCCTCATCGGTGATGCCCTCCTCAGTTGGGCTAGTGCTCTGGAACCCACCTCCAGGGGGCACAGGGCTGGACTGGGCCTGAGCCAAGTACAGGGGGACACACTCATTGAGGTTCTGGCGCAGGGTATGGTTATCCAGACCAGCCATGGTGTCATCAGGGCAGGAGTCCCCAGGGAAGTCCACCGTGCACTTGGGCAGGGAGAGCTTGGTGCTGATGGTGAAGGGCTGGATTTTCCTCGCCGTGCTGCCGGACATCCTCCCCCAAACATCGGTCTTGTGGAGTCCCCAGGAGATTGTGGGGGATATCACAACCCCAAACTCCCCACCCACTGCTGCCAAAGGAGAGGCAAGGCAGAAAAGGATCCAGCCAGCAGCCTGCAAACCTCGAGGCAAGGAAACGACACAGGATTTCAGCTGAACTCCGCCTCCAGAAACAGAGATGGAGAAGCCCCAGTTGGTGCCGTCTAGTCCGTCCCCCAGGGCCCAGGGCCAGATCACTCCCCAGGCCTCTGTCCAGCCTCCTTTGAAATGGCCCAAACCGTGGGGCTTCCAACCCTTCTGAAGGGCGAAAGTCACAAAATAACCATCCCAGGCCCCTGGGGGGGGCCAAGAGGAGGGATCCCCTTCCAGAGGGGCTGTCAGAAAACAGGAGTTGAAGAGCGGGAGAGAAGAAGGGAGGTGAGGGGGGGGATGGATCCCATCTTCAGACCAAGATGATGAAAATGATCCTCCCAGGAAAAGGCTGGAAACGGGGCAGCTCTGCAGAGCTGAGATGAGGAGTGATGAGTCTGCTCCCAGGGGGCAGGCCGGTCTCCCGCGGGGTGTTAAGAGACCTTCCCCCACTCCCAGGCTGGCTGCTGCAGTCTCTCCTCCCCCCTCGGTGGGCTCCCTGTCCTCCCCTGGGCTGGACAGAGCAGGCGCAGGGTGCTCTCCTCTGCTGGCAGGCTGCGCTCCCCCTCCCTGGCTAAGTGCACGGCGCTGTCCCCGCAGCGCCAGGGGAGGCTCGAGGTCTCAGTCGTCCGCCTTCTTGCGCAGGTTGAGGATGCAGAGCAGGCAGGTGAGCACCGCCTCGCGGGACTCCCGAGAGCCCAGGCGGGCCCCCAGGCGCCGGAGCAGCGGCAGGAGGCGCTTGCGAGCCAGGAGCAGCAGGCGGGCGAGGAGGGTGCGCAGCAGCGGCAGCAGAAGCAGCGGGGCGGGCATACTGCGCTCAGGGCGCCGGGCCGGGCTCTGCGGGGCAGACGCACAGTGGGGTCAGCAGCTCGGGCGGGCGGTGCATCCTGCCCACCCGCAGCGGGGATCCAGCCCCGCGGGGCTCACGCCTCTCCAGCCCTGCCCGCGGCGTCCGGCTCCCTCCCTCGGCCCGGCTCCCTCTCTCCCGCGCGGGCCCAGCCCGTCCGGCAGGCAATTCCTGAGCATGAGGTCATGCGGCTCCCGAGCTCACTTCCAGCCCCGCTCCCCGGCGCTGTAGCGGGGGCCCGGGGCGCTGCCCGGCACTGCCGCGCGCCAGGGGCCGGGATCCCAGCTGCGGCCCGCGCGCCGCCCTGCCCCGCGGCTCTCTGCTGCCCCCTGGCGCAGCGCGCGGACTGGGGCCGGGGAGGGAACATCATCTCCGAATGTGACCGGCGTTGTCCAGGCAACCGAGCGCCGGAGGCGATGATGCAATTGAATTCCACCGGGATGGGCGGCGGAGCGGCCCTCGGCAAGGAAACTTCTCCGGGCGCCATGGCAACGGGGAACACGGGGGGGGGGGGCGCTGCTGGGCCAGCCCTCCGGCCCCCCTCCGCTCTGCAGGGCCAGGACCACCACCTCTGCTGGCCCCTTGCCCCAGCCAGCCGCCTTCCCCCCGCGCCCCCCGGGAACTGCCCGCTGCCCTCTCGCAGCAGCAGCACCCTAGCGGGGCTCAGCCTCACCTTTGCAGGGGCTGAGGTCTCAGCAAGGATCCATGGGGATGCTCTGGTCAGGTGCCTGTGTTATATAATAGGGTAGCAAACTCCTGAGTGCCAGTGTGAGCCAGATCTAGGGGGTGGACTCAGAACTGTTCTGCTGTGAGTCATAGGCCCCATACTGCCAGCAGCTCATGGGAAATCTTTAGGTCTAGTAGTAGGTGAAATTCCCCATGGCCACAGCATGCAGCATAGTGGCAGAGGTGACAATAGATTTTCTAATACAATGCACAGGGAAATCAGGAAAAGCTACCTAGTAGGACTGGATCTTTGTCCAGCCATCTGATATATTTCTGTGGCCTCCATCACCATAGGATTTGAGCACTTCACAGTCTTTAGTGTATTGATCCTCACAACACCCTGTGAGGCAGAGCTATCATCCCCACATTATAAATGGGGGACAGAGAGACTAAGGTTGAAGAACACACAGGAAGTCTGTGGGAACTGAACTTATGTCTCCTTAGTCCTTGGCCAGTATCCCAGCCCCTGGACCATCCTTCCTGAGGCTGCCTTTAAAAGTGGTCACCTGGGACTGAAAGCTGCATATTGGAGGTGCGCAGCCTAGGGCAAGTCTTACCATCCGTTATGAATAGCAGGGAATATGCCAGCTTAGTAAAGCACCCTCTGTATTTATGAATGGGGATACATGGTAGTGCCTGCCCAAGAGAAGCCAAAGGATCCAACCCTACACCACTACCAAGAGGAGCTCAGCTAACAGTAGCTCTGCCTTGGACTGTGTATATTACACTCAGCCTTCTTACCGCAAGCTCAGCAACAGTTTTCCCCTTGGGCAGCTTTCACGCTCGAGGTGGCCTGTACCTGGGAAAAATCTAGGAAGACAAGAAAAATACTCATGGTAAAATAGTCCCCCTTTTATGCAGACAAGGAGGCATGGTGTGTGTCCCATGGGCAGATTTGGGGCCTGCTCCAGCAAACACTTTGCTATCTTGAGTAGCCCTATCACAGCCTGTGGAGTAACCCAAGGAAGGATTCAGTCCAAGGGCTGAATTTTATACAGAGCAATGGCTTCTTTAATAGCTCACTGCCAGCAGTCTTGATCTTGGCTGTCTCCTATCCCCATCTTTGTCCTCCCCTGCTGTGGCGTGCACTGTCTGCTTGCACGCATCCCACTTCTCAGAGCAATGAAAATGCCCAGCTCCAAACAGCACCTCTTCATGTTTAGATCAGGGCAAGGTTATTATAGCAGAGAAACGTGACCCTGCCCCCCAAACAAGCAGCCCTAGCCCGCAGCTTCTGAGTGTCCCATGCCAAATGCTGCTGAGGGAGAAAGGTGCCCCCGTGGATCAACCCTGTCTTGGGATGCACCCCAGCACTGAGATTCCAAATGGAAATCAGCCCTAAGAGAGGACCCATATAACCCGAATGGCTCTTACAGTTGTTGGGATTCTTCCTTCTCCGGGATTGCTCAGGGAACGTCCCTGGATCTTTCCCCAAAGAGGAGCCTTCACTGCCCCAGCTCCCCCTGACAACCTGACCTGTCTCCAGCACAAACAGAAATAATGTCCCCAGCAATGAGAAACAACAAAAATTCTCCTCCTCACCAGCTGCCCCTTTAAACTCTCGCTTCGGGGTGGGGAGGGGGGGACGGCACATGCTCAGTGTAAGTGATAGTGGTCGACCCCATGACCCCATCTGTCGGGATGGTCGTGCTGGCTCCCGGCACATCCAGGACGGTTAGCGCTGGGGGCAGAAGGAGGGGATTGCATTAACAACATCTGTCCTGCACAATAACACAGTTTGGCAGCAGCAGCAGTGCAGGGTTCTGTTTCAGTACAAGGCCCTATTGAAACCCCAAACAGGCGGCTGAGTTAAAAATACAGCCAACCCCCCACAGCAACTGCTGCCCTGTCACCCACACCCTGCTCCTCACTGTCTGCTGCTTCCCCTGGGGAGAGTAATACATCCAAATAACACAGGCACTTGTGCTTCAGCCTAGGAGAAAGTGGGCATGGGGAGTGGCGGGACATAGCCACTTGCATTCAGGGCTGGTCCATAGCTCTCAGGAGGAATGGAGGACTCAGCTGGAGAAGTAATCTTTAGGGGGTTTAGGAGCAAGTTGACCACAGCCCCTAAGAGGCGCTATAATCTATTGTTATTGGGGGCTCCAGAGGCTATGAGGCTGGCCCTCCGGTGGTGCAGTAACTATACTTTCTAAGGCCACCTGGCAGCTGTTTGCAAGCTCTGCTGTAACCTAAGGGTGTCCTGCATGAAGACTCTGGGAACATTAGCCAGTGCTACCTACTTTATTTTGGTTCCCGCTGGCTGTCCAATAGGGGAGATATTTATACTTTGGGGGAAAAGAGGCCTTGCTCGGTGCTCTCCCATTCTCCCTTTGTTATACCCCTAGCCCTCAAAAAATCCAACCTTTCACTCTGGCCCAAGAGAGTTACAGCCCAACAACCCTGTTCCAAGCACTGGCCAGATCGGGTCCTTTTTAAGCATTTCAAGGTGCTCAGTCTCCATGTGGCCATCAACTAGCGGAGTGAAGGACCAAGCTGAGGATGAGAACCTGTGTTCCAAATTTAGTTCCCCCTGCAGACCTGCCCATTCATGCAAAATGTGCCACAGGATCTGGGGTCCTGAGCAATTTACATCCACTTGAATGCTAGTGATGGGTATTGGTGCAATGTAGATCATAGTGGGGAGTGCTACTTTTGGGTATTGATGCCACTTACATTCTAGTGTCAGGTAGGAACACTATTACACTCATGCAAATTGCTATGTGGAAGCATGAGGATTTTTCTTTCTTGCTGTCTCCAAAACATGAATAATCATTGGGAATCATTTAAGAATACCTTACTAGATGCCCCAAAAGCCACAATATAATGCATATACACCAGAAGTTAGAAATTGTATAAAATTAGTAAGGGAAGCCAAGGGATACAAGGAAAAATTTATGGCCAGCAGACTTAAGGGCAACAAGAAGAAGTTTTAAAAATATATTAGGAACAAAAAGAAGCCTGGCAATGGTATTGGTCCATTGGTAGATGGAAATGGTAAAATTATCAAAAATAATGCAGAAAAGGCACAGGTATTCAATAAATATTTCTGTTGTATGATTGGGGAAAAACAGGTGATGCAGTCTCATCATATGGTGATGATAACACTCTTTCCATTTCACCTGTATCTCTGGAGGATGTTAAACAGAGGCTATTAAAGTTATACATTTTTAAATCAGCTGGATAACTTGCATCCAAGATTTTCAAAGAAGTGACTGAGGAGCTTGCTGGACTGTTAATGTTGATCTTCAATAAGTCTTGGAGCACTGGGGAAGACTGGAAGAAAGCTAATGTTGTACCAATTTTTGAAAAGGGTACACAGGATGACCTGAGTAATTATAGACTTGTCAGCCTTACATTGACCCCAAGCAAGATAATGGAGTGGCTGATCTGGGACTCTATTAATAACAACCTTAAGGAGGGTAATGTAATTAAAGCAAATCGACATGGGTTTATGGAAAATAGAGCCGGTCAAACTAAGTTGATATCTTTTTTTGCTGAGAGTAAAAGTTTGGTTGATAAAAGTAATAGTGCTCACATAATAGACGTAGACTTCTGTAAAGTGTTTGACTTGGTGCCGCATGGCGTGTTGATTAAAAAACTATCATGATATAAAATTAGAATAGCACATATTAAACGGATTAAAAACTGGCGGGTCATCAAATGTAACTGTAAACAGGGAACCATCATCAAACAGTCTGTTTCCAGTCGAGTCCTGCAGGGATCAGTTCTTGGCCCTATGCTATTTAACATCTTTATCGATAACCCTGAAAGAAAACATAAAATCATTGATAAAGTTTACAGATGACACAAAAATTAGGGCAGAGGTAATTAGTGCAGAGGACAGGTCACTGATACAGAGTAATCAAGATCACTTGATAAACTGAGTGCAAGCAAACAATATGCATTTTAATATGGTTAAATGTAAATGTATATGTAACCCCTTTGGGGTCTAGAGAGCATGGCCCCTTTAAATCTTTTTCCCAAAGGGGGAGGGGGAGAGTAAGAAAAAAGGAGGGAAACTCCAGGGGGCAGGGGTGGAGCTGGAGGGAGAGAGAGGAGAAGCAGCATGGCTGGCCCTGGAGAAGGAAGCAGAGAGAACCTGCTGGAGGCCTGAGGAGGACAAGCCTGATCGGGGACAGCCCAGTTCAGGAGTCCTGAGCAAAGTTCCAGTCCGGTGGTGAGTCTTGGGTGCTCCTGGTCGTCTTCGGCGCCAGTGAACTCTCCCCAGCAAATCCCTCCGGTGCCTCTTCTGACGCTCTCTGCAAAGCCCCACAGAGCGGCCACCTCCCCACTTAACTATCTAACAGCCTCCCTCCTTATTCCCAGTGCAGAGACACAAGCCCCAGTACTCACAGCCCCAGGCAGCTCCGGGCAGCCGTGATACTGGGTCCAGCTCCGGCCTGTCCTTCTCGGGTGATTCCCCCCGGCACAGGACTTCTCCTGGCTCCTGTCCTGGGCTGTCCCCGATCAGGCTTGTCCTCCTCAGGCCTCCAGCAGGTTCTCTCTGCTTCCTTCTCCAGGGCCAGCCATGCTGCTTCTCCTCTCTCCACCCCTGCCCCCTGGAGTTTCCCTCCTTTTTTCTTACTCTCCCCCTCCCCCTTTGGGAAAAAGATTTAAAGGGGCCATGCTCTCTAGACCCCAAAGGGGTTACATATACATCTGGGAACAAAGAATGTAGGACATTCTTACAGGATGGAGGATTCTATGCTCCAGCCAGTGACTCTGAAAAAGACTGGGGGCTCATGGTGGATAATAAGCTAAACAGGAGCTCCCAATGTGACACTGTGGCCAAAGAGCTAATGCGATCCTGGGATGCAGAAACAGGAATCTTGAATAGGTGTAGAGAGGTTATTTTACCTCTTTATTTGGCACTTGTGCAACTGCTGCTGGAATACTGTGTCCAGCTCTTGTGCCTACAGTTCAAGAAGAATGTTGATAAATTGGAGAGGATTCAGAGAAGAGTCATGAGAATGATGAAAGGATTATAAAACAGGCCTTATAGTGATAGACTCCACACGCTTAATCTATTTAGTTTAGCAAAGAGAAGGTTAAGGAGTGACTCAATCACAATCTATAGGCATCTACATGTGGAATAAATAGTTAATAATGGGCTCTTCAATCTAGCAAAGAAAAGTACAACACAATCCAATGGCTGGATGCTGAAGCTAGACAAATTCAGACTGGAAATAAGATGTAAATTTTTGACACTGAGAGTAATTAGCTGCTGGAACAATGTACCAAAGGTCATGGTGGATTCTCCATCACTGGCAATTTTTAAATCAAGATTGGATGTTTCTCTTAAAGATCAGCTCTGGGAATTATTTTGGGGGTAGTTCTATGTGCTATACAGGAGGTCAGGCCAGATGATCACAATGGTCTCTTCTGGCCTTGGAATCATAGGTGCTGGAACTAGGTGTGCTGCTGCAACCCCTGGCTTCCAGCATATCCAGGGTTTACAGTTTGGTTCAGTGGCTCTCAGCACTCCCACTATAAGAATTGCTCCAGCACCCAGGGGCGGCTCTAGGATTTGTGCTGCCCCAAGCAGGGCGGCACGCCGCGGGGGGCGCTCTGGCGGTTGCCGGTCCCGCGGCTCCCATGGACCTCCTGCAGACGTGCCTGCGGATGCTCCACCGGAGCCGCGGGACCAGCGGACCCTCCGCAGGCATGTCTGCGGGAGGTCCAGTGGAGCCCCGGGACCAGCGGACCCTCCGCAGCCATGCCTGCGGGAGGTCCGCTGGAGCCGCCTGCCGCTCTCCCGCGGGACACCGCCCCAAGTGTGCGCTTGGCACGCTGGGGTCTGGAGCCGGCCCTGCCAGCACCCCTGCTTGGAATCTATGGGTCAGGTTCTAGCTAAACACCCATATAGGGACTGAGGGAAAAGCTCCGAGAAGTCCTAGCCCCACAGCGCTGAGCTTTCATACCGACACATACATACAGATTTGCTGATGAGAACAATAAGGCAGGGGCCATAGAGCCTGATGAAAAGAGCCCTGTGTCTCAGTGGCATTCTCTCTGGCACTGAGATCCCCCAGTTCTAGTCCCTAACTAGCACCTGTTCATTCCCACTCTTCACATTTACCAGAATCCCACCTTCCATTACCCCACTTGGTCCTTCCTGTCCAAGATGCAGATCAAGCTGCCTCATACTCTTTCATACACCCCGTTCCAATTGCCTACCCTGCTAACTGACCCAGTCTGCTCATTCCCCTTTGAGGAGGTGACTGACGAGGTTCAGGTCAAATCCTCTCCCCTGGGGGATGGTTTCTCTCGAGTGACTCGCTCGATTCCTTTGAGAAATGTGCAAACCTCAAATCTCCCTTCAGAATCATCGCCTCTCCAGGCAGAATCCCAAACCACTGCCCCTCAACCTTTCCTCCAAACCCTTCAGGGCCAGCATCAGCTTTGGTGCCCTCCTCTGCCCCTTCTCCAGAGTAATCCTCCCTGGTGGGGTAGACCCAGCCCTCCCACAGCATTCCAGGTGGAGTCTCACTAGGGCCTTATTTACTCCCAGCACTCATTTCTCTGTCCCTCTGCCCATTGTGCCTAGGATCTCATTTGCCTGCAGCTGAGCCCTGCCAGCTCCCCAGCTCCTCATGGGGGACAGCCCCATTTAGCCAAGAGTGCCGAGATTGCCTCCCCCTCCCAGACAACCCCCCCCACTTGCCCCCACTGAAAGAATGCCCTAGCTCCAGCTGTCTCTCTGTCCTGAGTCACACAGTGCCTGCCCAGGTGCCCAGGGTGGGGCTAATGTACTCAGCGCCTGGGAATGCATTGGACTAGGCATTGGACTGGGGAGTCACGAAGCGGGTGGGAATGGGCAGTATAAAGATTGGAGCTTATCAGCTCATTTCAAAATGCTGCAGGGGCCCAGGGGTGCTGAGACCGAAAGCACGCCTCGCCTTTCTTTCCAGCCCCGTCCTGAGGCGGCCCATCCCTTGCCCAGACGATCCCAGCGGAAAGCCACTGCAGTGAGCTCAGCTGCCATGACCTTTCCCAGCCCTGCAGCTTTCTCACGGGGAGCTAGAGATGAACACTGGGATGAGGGGGCTGGCCCAGCCCCAGCACGGAGACATTCTGCTCCTAAAGCAGAAACAGTCACTCAACAGCTCTGTCACAGGCATGAGAGCTGCAAGGGTCAGTAGTGACGTAACCCTCCTGGAACTTGCCTACTAGACGCTCCTGGGCCTGCCAGGCTTCCTGTGTCCTAGGCCTGGAATGAACTCGCTTGCTCTCTCTCTCACACACACAGAGTGCATGCGCTGACATACAAAGGCTGCCACCCCGGCATGCCATGTTGTACACCCCTAATGCCAGTATTTGCCCACTGCCACCCCTCCTCCCCACTGGTGTCAGCAGGGTTGCATGAGTGTAGTGGGAGCACCCTTCAGCCCAGAAGATGCAGCAAATGAAGCCATTTAGGGTTTATACTCTCTCAGCTGGGAGATTTTCACCTTGTATGGGAGAGGCAGTGGTTACAGCACTTGACTGGGAATCAGGACTCCTGGGTTCTATTACTGACTTACAGTGTTGACCTTGGACAAGTCACTGCCCCCTCTGTGCCTCAGTTTCCTCATCAGCACAATGTGAGTAAGAATATTCCCCTATCGCACAGAGGACTTTTGCAGCTTCAGCGATTAGCGTCAGACCAGTGTGGACTGGCTTACAGAAGGCGCAAAAGCTTGTCGATGCCAATCCATGCAAGGTGTTGCGTGGATGGAAGCAGCCAGAGAGCCTGCAGCTCCCTGTGCCAAAGCACACTGCAAGCCCTGCCTGAGCGGGAGTGAACTAACACCCTGCATGGCTGTGCTGAGGGTTTCCACGTCATGATGGGAGAATGAGAGACTCCAGCCAAGAACAAAAATATTTCAGTACATTCCTAGCTGTATTGTGTATGCAGGTTACCCAACCTATAGAGATACACACAGAGCAGGGAGAGGCCCTGTGGAACAAAGGGTCTTTCGCGAATACAATTTGTAGAAATCTGTTTATTGTCAGGCTATGAGTGTCAAGCCCGAAAGGTAACAAGGGCAGGGATTAGCAGAAATAACTTGCTTGTACCTTGTTTCAGTGAAGGCCCAGGTTGCTCAGAGACCCCTGTGAAAGGGGCTTGCCAAATACCAGAGATCAGATGAAGTGGGGCAGGGTTTGTTTGCCAAGCTGCTGGGACTAGTAATAATGCTAATAACGCTTTGCCTGATTATAGCTGCTTTGCTCCAAGGATCTGGAGTGGTTAAACATTTGCCAAACCACCCTCTGAGCGCCCTTCCCCTATCAGGGAGGTCAGGCTCATTACCCTCATTTTACAAGGGGGCAAACAGCGAGGAAGGGCATTGCTCAAGGTCACACAGTGAGCCACTGACAGAGCTGGGAACAGAACACAACTCCCTTGCCTCCTAGTCTCCTACTTTTCCTCAGCCATGCTGGGAATGGAGTCCTGACTCCCAGCCTCCTGCTCTAACCCTTAGACTACACCCCCACCCTAGTGGGCCTGTCATTTGATTCCGTACATCTATATTGCTCCCTCACCTCTTCCCCATGTCCAAACAGTTGCACTGCTTGATGACATCTCCCCTTCCTCACCTCTGGAGAATAGGGCCGTGCAACCTAAAGAATGACCCCTTCCCAGTGCACAGACCAAAAAGCACAGGCTGCCCCTGCTCGGGGAGGGTTTGGCACTGCCTTAGGTGTTGTGAGTGGCTCCTACTGGGATGTGCTGTGCTCACTACCACTCCATAGATCCCTGCCCAAGGTTACATTGGCCCTACCTATGCTGGGGTGAGGAGTGCAGCGGCCATAGGCTGCTCGAAAGGCTGGGATCCTTGCCAGAGAGAGACAATGCTCTTTCTGCACCAGCCACTGCCTGTATTTTTCCCCCCTCCTTCTTTAGGACCAGGGGCTTTGGCATGAAAAAAGGCTGGAGTTTCACCAGCTGCCCCTGCAGTTAATTCCCCTCTTGAGCTCAGGATTCTCCATGGGTCCCAGCACAGTTGTCCCCACTGCAGGCAGTCTGGGTGTCATGTGTGGAGGATTATGAGTAGCAAGAATGTAGGTGTCAGGTGTCCCCCATCTCCCTACACACGCACTTTGGGGTGTATTTAGGACCTGGGGCTCTTGTTGTTTCTCAGGGTTTGGCATGGCTGGTGTTCATACCTTTCATATTCAGAGTGGTAAATTCACCCAAGTGCATATGAATGTGATGATGAAGGGAACATGAGCTAGAGGATGGAGCAGAGGAGTAGGAATCAGGACTCCAGGGCTCCTGTTCTGGTAGAGGAGTGGTATCTACTGTTTAGAGCAGAGGGGACATAGGTTAGCCCTGTCCTGGGTTCTGTTCCCAGCTCTGTCACTGACTCACTGTGTAATCTTGAGCAAGTCACTAACCTCTCCGTGCCTCAGTTTCCCCATCTTTACCATAGGGAAAACAACACATCCCTGCCTCCTGGAGAGTGGGAGGCAGAATTCACTCATGTTTTCAAAGTGCCTTGAGGGCCTCAGATGGAAGGTGCTAGGCAGGGCCGGCTCCAGCAATTTTGCCGCCCCAAGCAGCGAAAAAAAAAAGCCGCGATTGGTGGCACTTCGGCGGCAGCTCTAACCCGCCGCTTCCACTCTTCGGTGGCAATACGGCAGCGAGTTCTTCTGTCCAGGAGGGACTGAGGGACCCACCGCCGAATTGCCGCCAAAGAGCCGGACGTGCTGCCCCTTTCTGTTGGCCGCCCCAAGCACCTGCTTGCTGCACTGGTGCCTGGAGCCAGCCCTGGTGCTAGGACAGGGCAGGGAGGGCCCTGGTGTGAATCTGCAGTTCTCCAGCGAGAGATGGAAGTCTGAGCATCTCACTCCATATAACAGCACATGTTGTGGCCGATCTGATGGGAATACTTGTGCAGTGACACATCGAGAGTCTGGAAAGAACGTCCCTTTGTCCATCAGAGCAGATGGCTGTCCCCAGAGCAATGTGCCCATTCCTATGCCCGCTGCTGGGTGCAGCTTCCTTTGGGCGTGAGGGTGGCTGGGGCAGGACAGATGTAACCCCAAGCACAGGAAAGAATCCCAAATTTCAAGAGAACTGGACTGCCCACGGCCCAACCCCTTTTCCTGCCGGGTAAGGGTGAGGTCACAGCCCACAAGCCATGTGCAGAAACAGCAGGCCCAAGGGACAGAGCCTGCCAGCATCTCACTGTCAGTGAGAAATGCTCCCCAGGGAGAAGGTTCCTGGCCTGTGGCCTCTAAGAAGGCACACTTAAAGGGCCAGTGCTGCAGAATTCAGCACATTGGAAGGGAACAGATCATAGCCTGACCTGCTCTCATTGACTCCAGATACCAGACTGCCACTAACCCCCAAAAGAACCTCTCCGGCTGGGAGTGGACATAGCAGGCTAGACTCATGCAAGTAGAGTGAGTACAATCTGTACAGACAAAGCAAGAGCTGGGCTCAGGGATCAGGCAAGGAAGGTGGGAAGGAGGCTGGCTAGTCCATAACATTGACCTTTGCCCTCTGATACCATTGCCTTTGCAGAAACAGTGGTGATAGACACAGAAAGCAGAAGGGAGATGCCATTAGTGGAGGGAACAACAAAGCGACAAGACGAATGAACTGCATCAGGCCCCGATAGGAGGCACTTCAGGAGATTAGACACAAAGCAGATGGCAGGTGGTGTCACTGACCATACAGGGCTGGGGGAAGCTGGCTTGAGGTGGTGAAGGAAGGCCAAGGTAGCATGCATACAGGGCCGGCTTTATGAACTGTGGGGCCCAATTCGAATACGTGGCGGCGGTCCGGGGCTTCGGCAGCACTTCAGTGGCACTTCGGCGGTGGAGGATCCACTCCGGGTCTTACGCGGCACAGAAGGACCCCCCTGCCACTGAAATGCCTCCAAAGACCTGGATTGGACCCCCCACCCCACCACTGCCGAAATGCCACCGAAGACCCGGACCCCCCCGCGGGTGCTGGGTGAGTAAAAAAAATTTAAAAAATTAAAAAGGCACCTAAGGCACGGGGCCCGATTCCTGGGAATCGGGGGAATCGGCCTAAAGCCGGCCAGCGTGCATACAGGGGAGTGAGAACCTGCTGGCTCTTCAGTGGCCCCAGCCCTTGCCTGTCAGAAATCATGCAGCAAGTTTCTATACAGCTCTGCTCCCTGCACATGGGCAAGCGAGATGCGGGAATTGTGGGATTTGTGGCATGGGGTGAGCAAGGGCCTGCTCCAGTGCTCAGTTCCTGTGGGCAGTTGACTGGCCTGAGCAGAGTTCTTCTTGATGTGGAAGAGGGAGCCATCCAGCGGGATGAATCCCCACCAGCAAGCCCAACCTCCACTGGAGACTGGCACAGGGCTTGCTCAGCATCATGCTGCCAGTCCCCTAGCAGGGAAGCTTGGCAAGGTTCCCCAGACCGTCTCAGGGGTTCTGTGTCCTGGCTCCTGGGAGCAGAAGGAGGCTTCTCTTTGGGATCCAAGCCTTTCTTGAGAGCTGATAGGGGGAATTCTCCTGGGCAGCAGCGGCTGGCAGACCTTAGCAGTGCTGTGCTGGGGGGGGAGGGGGGGAAGGGCGGGGCAGTGACAACTGAGTCCACAGACCCCTGAGCAAGAAGAATGTGGGATAGTCATTCTCAGGGAGGGGGTTTTCTCACTATAGTTTGGATAATGGAGTGTGTCAAGAGGCTTAGAGGGAGCCAGGCCCCGCATGTTCCCCCCGCTTTGCTGGTACTGAGATGCCAGTTGTTTGGTGTGGGCAGGGTCTGACAGCTGCCCGCCATCCTGCATGCCAGACGCGGTCACCAAAGCAGAGCTCTTCTCTCCATCCCTACAGCCTGCAGCCTTCTCTGCTGCCTCCCAGAAACCCTGCCTCCCATCTGTCCCTAGTGCTGCAGCCAGACTCCTCTTCTCCTGCCATCTGGACCACATCCCTCCCTCCAGACGTCCCCCCCAAAATGCTGTACTCAAACTCTCCCAGCAGCCAGCCTCTCCGCACAGGGGGCCTGGGCCTATTGCTGCCCCCTAGCCTGCAGAACACAAGCAGTGCCGCTCCGAGTGGTGCGAGGGATGTGGCAGGCCCCCCGGGAGCTGCTGGTGTTTCCCAAGGGACTGGGGGGAGTAGGGACAGGGCTGCTCTTGTATTTTCATTTAGCTGCCGTCCCAGTGATGGTTCTATCCTGATGTGATGAACCCATCCCCTGACGCAGGCTGGTGAGGCTCTGGGAACGGGAGTGGAGTGGAGAGGGGACCAGAAGGCTCAGGAGGTTGGGACAGCGAGCCTTTCCTATATAGGCCCCCCCAAGCTGGTAGCACATGATGGATATTTGGTGACCAGGAATCCCCATGACAAAACCCACCAGTATTGTCATTTATGGGCAGCCTCTGCAAAGAGACCAAGGACCAGCTTGACCATAGACACTGAACCCCCATCTTCCCCTCCAGTGCAGGGATGAGGCACATTTGCAGGGTGACAATGAAGCTTGTCCTGCTGCTGCCTAGGCTGTGCCTGCTCTGGGTATACAGAGGCTCCCAGGCTCCAGTCTGTCGTCCCCCCCGCCCCCCAAGCAGTTCTCCCCAGCCTGACTGTCGTGAGATGATTGCCAGAAGCAGCGGCTGAGCTCTGAGAAGCAGCAGCCAGCTTCCAGGGTGCTTCCCCCCCTCCCCCCACAAAGGCTCCTTTGTGCCAGCGGGTCTGGAATTCCTGCAGCCGTGGGCCTGGGAGGAGAGTGAAACCCACATCTGATGGGGAGAGCGGGCCAGAGAGCCTGCCTGCTATGGGCAGCAGCAGCTGGTAGGGCCAGTTGGGCATGGATTGCGAATCCCCCATGCCTTCCCCGCACTCAGAGGCACCCGATGGGCTGGCGGGGGGGAGGGAGGGGCAGGATAGACAGGAGCAGCTGGCACTGAAAACAAATGCTAGGGACCTGATGGGGCAGCCAGTCCCTAAGGGCAGGGCAGATTCCGAAGCACGGCCTGACCCCAGCCAGCAGTGCAAGCTGCTGGCTCCAAGAAAAAAGACCCTCAGGCAGCTCCTGGCCCAAGGCCCCGCCAGAGGAAGTGGCACAGCGACTGTGCAGGCTTAATGCTCACAGGCCTGGGAAGGCCTCGGCTGCCAGTGATGGGCCCAAAGCTGAGCTAGGCTCTGGGCCAAGCTGGGCCCAGGGAGGGCGTCACTCAAGTAGAGGCACTGATAGCCCCCCACAGGGGACACAGGGGCAAGGGGGCTGGGAAGTGGGGACCGTAGGAGGGAATGGCTAAGAAACGGCCCCCTCCCCAGAGGAATCCTGACCCTTCACCATCTGATCCCATTGCAGTCTGTTGGTGCATAAAGGGTAGCCAGGGGAATCCCAGCCCCTGGGCGCACCCCCTGCAACCTAGGAGAATCCTGGTCTCTGGGGGCACCCTCCCCACCACCAGGCCACAGAAGGTAAGCTCCCCTCTTCTGCCATTTCCAAATCAGAGCATCGTAGTGCTGGAAGGGATGTCGTGAGGTCTTCTAGTCCGGTCCCCTGCACTCATGGCAGGACTAAGGATTAGTAATGTCAGTAATTAGTAATTAGGGTTGCCAACTGTCTCATCACACAAATCCAAACACCTTTGTCCCGCCCCACCCCTTCCCTGAGGCCCCACCCCTTCCCTGAGGTCCTGCCCCACTCACTCCCTCCTCCCTCCTTCTGTTGCTCGCTCTCCCCCACCCTCCCTGACTTTCACCGAGCTAGGGGATGGGGCCGAGGGGTTCAGAGTGTGGGAGGGGGCTCTGGACTGAGCCTAGGGCAGGGGGTTGGGATGCAGCAGGGGGTGTGGGGTGCAGGCTATGGGAGGGAGTTTGGGTGTGGGAGGGGGCTCAGGGCTGGGGCAGGGGGTTGGGGTGTGGGAGGGGGTGAGGGGTGTGAGCTCCGGGAGAGAGTTTGGGGGCAGGAGGGGGCTCCCGGATGGGGTGTGGGAGCGGATGTGGGGTGCAGGCTCTGGGAGGGCGTTTGGGGGCAGGAGGGGGGTCCCGGATGGGGTGCAGAAGGGGGTGTGGGGTGCAGGCCCTGGCTGGGAGGCACTTACCTCAGGTGGCTCCCAGTCGGAAGCGCAGCAGGGCTAAGGCAGGCTCCCTGCTTACCCTGGCCCCGCACTACTCCCAGAAGCAGCTGGCACGGCCCTGGGGAGGGGCAGGGGGCTCTGTGTGCTGCCCGCAAGCGCAGCCCCTGCAAACGCTGCGCTTGCAGCTTCCATTGGCCACAGTTCCTGGCTCCCTGCCCACCAAATGGCTCTGACCTCCACCCACCTTCCTGCAGTGCCACACTGACTGCCCCCCTAATGCTTTTTGCCCACTGACCACCCCAGGCCACCCCATGGCATCCCCTGCCAGCTACACAGCTCTGACTGCCTGCTACTGCTGCAGTGCTCCTTGCCTGCTGAGCAGCTCCAGACACCCCGTCACACTCTGCCCGCTCAGTGGCTCCAATCACCTCCTGCCACACCTCGCTCACCTTGCCTGCTGAGCAGCTCTGACTGCCCAGCTGCCCCACAGTGCCCCCTGCTGGCTGATCTCAGAGCAGGCTGGGCACGAGTTGTCTGCCCTATACCTGCACGTGGCAGTCCCCAAGGTGCAGGGGGAGGCAGGAGTGTGAATGCCACTTCTAGCTGGCAGTGGTGGCTCTGTGTTAGCAATGGCTAAGGGAGCCCTGCGGGGTTGAATCCATCAAGGGGTGGCTCACACCCTGGCCTCTATGCACTGGAATTGCTATGGGGTGGGAGGGGGGTGCAGGGCCCAGCTGGGCCTCGCTGTTGCCCCCTTTGGAACATGAGCCTCTGGGGTAGTGCGACATCAGCTGCCCTCCCCCGTCCCAGGAGACTGGCTAGCTGCAGCATGGGGAATAATCCACCAGTTGCTGCCCAGAAGGCCTGGTCAACGAGGCAAAGCCTGGGGCACCTGTCAGCCCAATGGTAGAGGGTGCCCCACAATTGGGTCCTTTGTGTCAGTGATGAGTCCCCACAGCTGGCAGAGCAAAAAAAGCCACTTCTGCTTCTGATTTTCTTCTGCTTGTTAGCCAATCACTGTTGCTCAAACTCCAGCCCCCACCAAGGGGGCCCAGCTGAGAGGCCCCTTTGTCTCCACACACCCGCCATGCTGTCTCTGTACAGGGCTCAATGAGCTGCACAGGGGGGCTGGAGGGTTCCAGGCCAGTGCTGCCCCTTACACACACGCACAGGTAGCTCGGCCAGTCAGGTAGCTGCACTGCAGGCAAAGGGAACCTTCCCAGAGGTGCTCAGCTCCAAGACGTGAGGAAAGCTGGGGGGTGGGGGGGAGGCAGAGGAGCGGGGGATGGAGGAAGCTGTGGAAGGGGCACTCGTTTCCCAGGCTGCACCTCCCAGCACAGTGCACAAGAGCCCGTGGCTCGCTCAGTGAACAAACCCCACCAAGCTGTGTGCACTAGTCTGGCACAACTTGGGGAGCCCAAGGGAAAGCAGCCCCTGCAAGTGCTCTTAGCTCCTCCTTTCCCAAGCGCTAACCTCACCCACACCCAGGGAGGGTTGCTCCAAGGAGGGCTGGCCCAGGACTCCCTCTTTGGGTACTAGCAGCCATTCCACCAGCCGAAGCCAAGCACGGACTCTGCTTTGAGCAATATAGACTAAGGACCTCCTCCCCACCTCCTTCCCTTGTGCCGATTGTCTGGAAGCTCTTTACATCCAGCTGTGACCTGCACCATCTCAAAGGAAGCAGCAGCATTCTCTGGCCTCCCACAATCCCTACCCAGGGTCAAGTGCCGTGCCTTGTGTGGTCTCCTTTCCAGGGCCAGAGGCCCAGAGCTGCAGGCCAGTCTCCACACCATACCCTCCCCTGCATGTTTAACCCCATCCTGTCTGAGCGTTCCCCTCTGCCCCTGCCCCCCCATAAGCACAATGGATGGAAATGCCAAGAGAAGCGGAAGGAACAGCCCCTCATCACAAAACACATGGGCGCCCTGTGATGTGCCTGGTAGCCCTGGGCTATATGAGGGCTTTTTCAGGTGGCCAGGCTGTTTGAAGCCAGAGAAGTTGTGCAATGTCTATTTAGTGGGGGGCTAATGTGGACCAGGGATGTCCCCCCCTCCCCCCCCGGCTCAGACTTGCATGTGGCAAGCACTGACTTTTTCTGTGCTGACGAATGCCAGGAATAAACAGTTGTTGTAGCTGTATCGGGCCCAGGATAGGAGCCAGACAAGGTGGGTGAGGTCATAGCTTTTAGTGGAACAACTTCTGGTGCTGAGAGAGACTCACTTGTCTCTTCCACCAACAGACGTTGTTCCACTAAAAGATATGACCTCACCCACCTTGTCTCTCAGGAGTAAACAGTGACCGCCACACTGACACACACACAGCATGCAGAAATGGCCTGGAGCCCAGCCTCTTCCTAGTCCAGGGCGCCAGCTGCTTCAGGGGAAATGGTGAATCCTGCTTTATGTTCCCTGAGCCAGCCCTGCAGCCCCCTGCTATTCCAGCCTGGGGCTCCCCACCCCAGGTCTGCCAACACCCCTCATCCCTGACCTGCAGCCCTCTCTGCTATTCCTGCCTGAGGTCTCTTTGGGGCGGACAATCCAACACGTGTTACCCAAACACTGACTGTCACTTCAGCTGCACAGGATTCTTGCTCCCTGGAGGTGAATGGCTGCTAGATTAGTGCTCTGCACCCAAGCGTCCAGGATGGGGTGGGACGTTGACCCAGACATCTAAATGGAAACATACATGGAGCCTGACTTTCAATTCATGGGCTGTTGGCCTAGTGGGCTTATCAGTGTAGGAAGTTTGGTTTGGTTCCCAACCCCCCAAATAAATGCTGCAGCGACTTGGCAGGCTCCCGAGGGCACTCGCTCAAGAGCTGCTCTTCAGCCCTGCGTTTCCCCTCCAGTGACTCCTGTAGGTGAGAAATGACTGCACCGGATGGCAGCTGGGCTGGGCTCCCAGCACAGGGTGGGGTCATGCTGCCCAGCCAGCCTGACTCGCCAAATGCTTCCTGGCCTCCCAAACCCAGAGCCCCTCTGCTTACTTCAACATGGACTCCTTCCAGGCCTGGAGCCAGCAGCACCACTCTGCTGGAGCACGGCCCACTGGCACTTGAGGACTTTGCCAGGCGGGCTGTGGAGAGCTGTACTTCCCTCTAGTGATTGCCAGGCAGAAATGCCTCAGGAAATTATACCCAGGGCATAGGGCAGGCAGTGCTTCAGGGCAGGGACCTAGCTAATTACCCTTCTAATGCAACCATAGGCCTGCAGCCTCACCCCATCTCACCCCCACCCAGAGCTGGGACAGCACCCCCAGCAGCACACACAGAGGACAGCATGGAAAAAAGCTGAAACCCAGTAGAGTCACTTCAGGGCCGGCTCTACTGTTTTCGCCGCCCCAAGCAGCGCGCCGAATTGCCGCCGCAGATGGCAGTGGGCAGTCCGTGCGCTGTTAGGGTGGCATGCGCGTTTCTGCGGCAGCGGCAGTTCAGCAGCAGCTTCTGTCTTCAGCCGGAAGACAGAAGCTGCGCCGCCGCGGACAGCTGAACATAGAAGCTGCCGCTGAATTGCCGCCGCCGCAGAAATGCGCGTGCCGCCCTAACGGCGCACAGACTGCCCCCTGCTGCAGCTGCAGCGGGCGAGGCTGAGCTGCTTGGGGCAAAAACTCCGCGACTGCCGCCCAGCAGCAGCCCCTTCAGCCGAAGACAGAAGCTGCGCCGCCGGGACGACAGCTGAACATAGAAGCTGCCGCTGAGCCGCGCCGCCGCGCGCAATCAGCCGCCCGCCTTGCAACTGACAGACCTGCCCTGCCCGTCTGCAAGTTGGCGAGCTGCTGCTAAAGGCACAACTCTCGCCCTGCCCCGCACGCTCTGACACCACAGCTGAGTCACTTCCAGAAGCACCAGCTGAGTCACTTCACCCCCAGAAATGCCAGCTGTGGCCCTAGTCCCCACCAAGAGTCCTCTAGGGCAGATGCTGGGTTTCCCCTCAGCAGCTGTTGCCAGGGCTTGGGGATTCCTTCCAGCCCAGCCCTGCCTGTTGGTCCACAGAGCTTCCCAGGGGGAACAAGGCTGCCCCCCCAACTTGTAGGCAGGGGAGGGAAGGCTAATGGCATGTTAGGCCCCAGCTCCCTCCTGTTACTCCCATAGACAGCACTGCCCCTCTGCGTGTGCCCAAGAGGAGGTAGCTGTACCTTCCCATGCACCCTGGAAAGCAGAATCCCCTTGCAACTTGGGCTCCATTCAGCCTCTCCTTGACACAGCTGCACATCTCAGCCCTGCGGGAGCTGGGCCCTGGCACAGACTGGTCGCCTCACTCAGAACCCTGCACCACTTGCCCAGTCCCCTGCCCCAAACCCTGGTTCAGCCTCCACCGCAGTTCAGCAGAGATGGGGGTGGGGGACGCTTTCTGACAGCACCCACTATGCTGTGGCACACCGGGCAGGGAGGGAGCAGTGCCACCACCCTACTGCCCAAGGGTTAATTCCCAGGCTCTATCCCCAGACACTGTTGGGGAGGGACAGACCCTTTGCTCTGCTCTAGTGCAGACAGGGGCTACTCCCCTACTTGGCCCAGCAGCCCAGGCTGTGCACAGGGGCTGGCTTTAGATCCATGCCCCTGCGAGAGTTTTATGCCCCCAATCACTCACTGCAGAGGCGGTGTTTGTACAGATTTCTATTTATTATCCAGGCTACATGGTGAGCAGGGGCTGGGGAGGCAGCTCCGCCAGGCGAGCAGAAGTGGTTATTTCCACAGCCATATCCTCCAGAAATGCATAGGCAAGGGGTGGGGTGGAGAGCCAAGTGCTAGTGCCGCTGCCCACACCCCTGCCTCAGGACAGGGGCTTTGGACGGAGCCCAGGCTAGGACCACCCCACTGCAGCAGCAGCACAGGGGCCATGAAGTGAGGGGGCAAGAAAGGAACTCACCCCTGGGGGAGGGAATCACACCCTGTTCCTGTCAAGACACCAGAGGGGTGGTACAGGGGAGAGAAAACCCTAAACTTCTCTCTAGGGCAGATAGAGGGTGTGCTGCCCCTTCCAAAACAGCAGGGGGCAGAAGAGTAACATTCACCACAAACTTCTTGCACTCAGCAACCCTGGGGTGAAGAGACTGGGGCTCGTCTACACAACCACTTTCGTCGGTGTAACTTACGTCACTCAGGGGTGTGAAGAAAAAACCCCCACACCCCTGCACGATATAAGTTACACCAGCAGAAGTGCCGGTGTGCACTGCGCTATGTTGGCAAGAGAGCTTCTCCTGCTGCCACAGCTACCGCCGCTCGTGGGGGTGGTTTTATGATGCTGAAGGGAGAGCTCTCGCCTGTCAGCACGGAGTGGCTACATGAGAGATCTTACAGCAGTGCTGCTGTAAGCTCTCTAGTGTAGACATGGGCTAAGGCTCAGAGCGGCCGAAGAGACATGCCCAAGGCCACACGAGTCAGTGACAGGTGGGGCTAGGGCCCAAGACTCCTGACCCACAAGGGGGCTTTATACTTTGGTCATGGCCATGTTTAGGAGGTGCTCAGGCAGTATGGTGATAAGCGTGTAAGTGCTTAGAACAGCTCAGCAGCCAGGAGTCCTGACACCCAGCTCCTTCCTACAACCCTAAATCAAACTCCACTCCCAGAGCCAGGAACAGGACCCAAGAGTCCCACTGCCTGGTTCTGAATCACTAGATCTTTCAAATGCTTGGTTTTAACCAGAGGCAAACCCCACCCTGGCTGCAGCTCAGCCCCTGAGCTCACTGCCCAGCCCCTAGCAAAGATGCAGGGTCGTGATTCCCAGTGCTGAGTCCTGGTGGGATTCACTCACAAAATCAAACTGGCACCAATGGCCAGCATGGGCCAGAGCAGTCCCCCAGGAAGTGACACAGATCCCACCCACCTCCCCACCCCCCTGGGGGGCCAGGTCCTCTGCACCCTGCAGTCAAGTTCCATCCCTTACTGGCACCCTGCTACATGCAGCTAGAGTTGCTGGTCTGAAGACCATGTGCAATGACTTGACATGCAGCATACCCCCATGTGCCCTCCCCAACCTCCTGCTATTACGGGGTACAAGCCATGCCCACAATTGGGATTGAGCTAGAGAGGCTTGGCCATTGGGACTGTTACAAGCTGGGTGAAACCTTGTTGTGGGTTGAGTTAAAGCTTCTAACTGATGTGTGAATA
The DNA here is from genome assembly GCF_016161935.1 of Mauremys reevesii. Classification (NCBI taxonomy): domain Eukaryota; kingdom Metazoa; phylum Chordata; order Testudines; family Geoemydidae; genus Mauremys; species Mauremys reevesii. The sequence goes on from NC_052625.1 coordinate 63,982,299, forward strand.
AGTCCCTTGTTTAAGTCCATCATAAGAGACAGCTAAGGGGTCACACCTGAAACAAAACCTAATAGTCTGCCCAGAAACTAGCACCTGGTGGGCAGAAGGTACGACTGGGTATGGTCAGCAGGTGTGCGTGTGTGTGTATAGGGGAACAACACAAACTGTGTGGCAGACTGAATGAGAGAGACGGGAGGAAGGAAAAGCACGGTGGCTGACCCCGGAAGAAACCTGGGGAAAGGTTTTTGGGTCCGGGGTGCAGGTGAAAAGACAAATCTTGGTGCTGTGAACCAAGGAAACTGGTTCCTGCTGTTCGATTCCCTCTGCCTTCACAGACACAGGACTTTGTACATTCTTTGCAAATAAACAAAACTGCATCAAAGAGAGATTGGCCTAGTGCCAAATTTTCCTCCCAGCTGGAACACCCACAGAGCCCCAAACTGACTAGCCGCTTGGGTCGAAAAGGGGCAACACGACGCTGGAGTGTGTCCTGCTGGGAGGTGGGGTCAGGGCCATGGGCTCAGTGTGGGCTGGGGAGGGAGAGGGACAGAGAGGCAAGGAGCGGGGGTGATGATGGACATTTCATGTCTGTAAATCCGAGGGACAGGCACTGTGGGGTGTCCCAGCCCAGCGGGGTGTTTCAGCCGGCACGGGTCCGTCTCTGCTCCTAGCCACACATCGTCAGCAGCAACCACTGTGGGGAGATGAAAGAGCGAATGGGCAGGTGGGGAAAGGGAGCCACAAACTGCTGCCCCACCAGGCTGCAACAGAGCGGGATCCAAAGCCTGGGCTTCCACCTGGACGGAGCCACCAATAGGGGGACAGTGAACGAACTGGGGCTAGGGTTGGAGGGGCAGGGGCTAGAGTAATGATCCTCCCCCAGCCCACTAGCTTGGTCCACAACTCAGCTGGAGTTAAAGCCTTGGTGGTTCTGTTTCAGGGGATCAGATGGGCACCAGGGCTGGGCACATCCCCAGCTGCAGGGGATGGGGGTGGTGAGGAAACCAGGCCCTAGGCAGGATCTGTTCCTATTGGGGATTTCACTGAGCTAGGAATGCTGCCCAGCAGCCGGCGCAGCTGCAGAGAGCTGGCTGAGGGAGGATGTGGAGGGGAGGGGTCTGCCATCCCCCTCCCCACCATTTTTTGGGTTAGGACTTTCTTTCCCTCCCCTACCCCAGGAGTCTGGAGGGCTCCCCCTTCTCTAATTGAGATCCCCCTTACACCCCAGGATCCACCCAGCTTCCGCAGCTCCACTGGAGAGCTCCCTTTGCCCTCTGGCTGCTCAGGGCTCGCTCTCACCTCGGTCAGGTTCATCACTGCTGTGCCGGTGCCTTCGGCGTCCATGCTGCGGAAGAATCCTGCAGGGGGCAGAAGGAGCGAGAGCTGCTCAGGGGGCAGCTGGCACAAGCTTTTCCTTTCCCCTCTCAGCCATGAATCCTCCCCTGAATGCCCAGCCCCTGGGTTAGCAGCTGTACAGCCACACCATGTGGGGTGGGAGCCACTGATTATGGGCAATTCCAGTATGTCACAGCTGCACCTCAATATGGACAGCCAGCCCACCCTTGATACCAGCCCAGCTCTGCAAGCTGAGCAGGGTCAGACTGAATCAGGAATTGGATGGGAGATCTCCCTGAAAACCCAGGGTGCACTTTGTGACAAAGTGGGAATATTTTTATGAGGCCTGTTTATGCCTCAGTTTCCCCTTTATGCTGCATTGTAACCCAGTGGGTGGAAAAGGACTCTCAGAGCAGGCTAAGGGCAGGTCTACACTTAAAATGCTGCATCGGCACAGCTGTAGCACTTAAGTGAAGGGCATTAGTTCCCAGGTCAATAGAGCATCTGAGAAGACAATGGCAAATCTACTCACCAGGACATTGACACCTAGTAGCCAACCACCCAGAGGGACGGAGGAAGTGTGTCCCCCGACCCCTCAACAAAGGCGTGGAGAGGTGGGAGGAGAAGAGTTGGCTGCTGGAAGGAGTCAGAGCTCTAACCTGGACAGAGCTTGAACAAAGGGGTTCACTCCAGCTTGGCTGGGCTGACCAGAATGGACTATGCTTTAACCTTCAGCTCTCTAAGCTACCCGCAGGACTTCCACTGCTGTGCTCCAGTGGACTAATAAACCCGACTGTTTTGACCATGCGGCCTGTGTGTCAATGCAAATGCTTGTTAGGGGGCACTCATCCCTGACGAGTGTCCAAGTCTGTGCCAGGAGTCTATCTCTGCTGGACTTGCTGAACAGAGATCACTGGGTGAAGCAAGAGGGCTGAAGACCCAGAGGTCCAGTCTAAGGAGGCAGTGAGGGCCTGTGGCTTCCCCGGGGAGGAAGAGTGAGACCCCTGGGGGGCCTGGCACACCGAAGGGGCTCCTCCTAGAGACTGTTCCAAAGTTGGTGGTGTAGCAGCAATCCTGCGGATCCGTGACAGCAAGTCAATCCTAACGCCCAGTAGCATCCTCAGTGGGGCTCTGCTGCTGTGGGTGATGTCAGTGACTCATCAGTAGGGGGCACTCTCCCCTCTGACTCCATCAGCCCCACTAGGGGAAATGCTATCTTTCAGATAAACAACAAGGAGTCCGGTGGCACCTTAAAGACTAACAGATTTATTAGGGCATAAACTTTCGTGGTTAAAAACCCACTTTTTCAGATGCAAGAAGTGAGGTTTTTTTTTACCCACAAAAGCTTATGCCCAAATAAATCTGTTAGTCTTTAAGGTGCCACCGGTCTCCTTGTTGTTTTTGTGGATACAGACTAACACGGCTACCTCCTGATATTTATCTGTCAGGTGAAGCTTAAAATCAAGGTTTTCTTCCAGGCTCCAGTAGGAACAGAGGTGTTAACCCACCCCCAACCCAGACAATGCCACTTGGCTTCCCTGATCTCCTGCCAGTTTTGGTTGCAGGTGAGATTTCCTCTGGACCTCCTGCCTGGAAGTTGCCGGGTGCTGCTGCGCCCTACAGATGGCACTTACTGAACATGGCCTCCAGCTTGACCAGGCAGCAGACGAAGTTATCGAAGTCCACGCCCAGGTCTGCATCGGCATAGCGTGCCACCACCACCTGGTGCAGCTTGTTATTCAGCTTGAAGCCTGGAGGGCAGAGATGGGGGAAGCCGTTAGTCCCCAGGGGAGCGTGGGATGGGCTACAGAAAGAGGGGGCCATACTCGTTGGGTTTCAGTGACAACTGGGAGGTGGAAACAGAATCCAGCCCATCCTGCAATAAGGGGCCGATGGGCTGGGGGACACTAGCCTTCTGCTTACAGCTCACTCCCCCAATCCGTAGCTGGGATACGCAGCCCACTCGGTCCCCTGGATTCTCCTCTGCCAGGAAGCCAGCCCCACAATGGAGTGGTTAGAGGTCAGGCCCACCCTGCCTGGATCCCAGACTCATCTAGTCTCAAGGCCCTCAGACTAGCACTGCTGTGACCACAGGATTACGGACAGTACGGACAGTGCAGAGCAGTCAGCAGACCCCGGGCACTGGGAAGCCAGGAGAGATCTCAGGTGTGACCCTAATGCCATGGCTGGCGGACTCTGAGCTGATGGCACCAGGAAGGTATCAGACTTGATCCAGCTGCCAGGGACTTTCATGCAGGGTCCAAGCTCAACATATTCCCCTATCCCAGCCCAGGGACCTTCCCCCATGCCCTCCTGATTTACCAGCTGATTCCAGAGCCATGCGCATCTCATAGGAGCTCATGGTGCCTGACGAGTCCAGGTCATGGTTGCGGAAGATTGTCTGCAATGACACAATGTGGGAGTGAAGACCAGGCTGGCGCTTCCTTCCCCACACCCCATAGCCCAGCACGGAGGAGTGTCTCTCACTCCAGCGCTCCACAAGCCACCCCCTTACCAGCCAGCTCCGGATCTTGTTCCACAGGATCTGGAATTCCACAAGGCCAAGGCGGGCGCTGCCATCTTTCTGGGGAGCAGAGTCAAGGAGAAAGTGACCAGCCAAGGGTCTGCAACCCTGAGTGCAGGGAGGGGCAGGAAGAGGTTGGGAAGGGAAAGGCCCTGGCCACTTGTGTTCATTCAAGATCCCAGGGTACTTGTGATAAGAACAGGGCTTTTAGCCAGACCAAATTCTAATCTGCTCAGTTCCATTTGGCCCCTCTCCCTCCCCTGTTGCATGAACTGGGCACAGGATCCCCTCACGCTGCTGTGCTGTGCAGCAGTTAAACAGCTGTTGTGCCCCACCCCAGAGGTGGCTGCATTTCTATGGCACTGTGTACACACAATTTGTGAAGGGCTCGGGGATCAGAGTGGCTCTAAGAGCTGGACTGGCACGTGCTCCCATCCATCTCGGGGTGCAGTGGAAGGTGGGCTGTGGTGGTGGTGAATTCTTGCTCCCCAGTGATCGTGACTCCCTGGCACTGCCCTAGTGGCTCTCAGTGTGAGCCGGGAGCACAGACCAGTGGCTGATTCCCCACTCCATCCCCAGCAGTCAGACAGAACAATGGGGGAGGGGGATGCTGCTCCACTGAAGGAGTTTGGGTGAGAACCTGGTATACCCTCACTCAGTCCCACTTGGGGCCAGAGGTCTCCCTGTGTCTACCCCCAGCCCAGAGATGGAGCAGGTCACTGCTGGGCAGCAAAGGGTCCCAGGCCCGGTGCATGAGAGTGTACTAATAGAGGGAACTGAGCGGCGGGGTGCTTCCTCTCACAAAGCGGGAGGCAGAAGAGAAACTAAGGGTGTGGCCAGGCTCTGGGCTGGAGCAGGCACAGCTCCCTGGGCAGCGGGCATGGAGAGGAAGTGAAAGCTTGTTCCAGAAAGCCTGCTGCTCCAGCCCGCACCATGGCCAGCGAGCCAGGTCAGAGGCACTGGAGCAAGGGCCCACGGTGTTGCTACAGCCAGAATCTAACCTCCTGGCAAGAAATGAGTCTGGGCGAGGGGTACAGAGTAGACATCTGGGGAGCCATGCTGGGCTGGGCCTCTATTGAAACTACCTGGGTTGGGAGTCAGAGACCCAAACCAAACCCATCCCCCACCCCAGCTCGGGAAAAGGAGTCTCTGCCAGAAGGGTGGGTCCCCATGGGAGAGGCTCCCCCTCTCCCCATCACACAGCGGGATACGTCCATCAGGTTGATCATGTTGCGGCAGGACTCCATGCTGAACCCGTCCGTCTTCAGGTCTTTGTCTGGGGGTGGGGGAAGGAGACGCTGTTATTGGGAGAATGAGTCACAGGGCAGGGGAGCGAGCGAACGACAGTGGCAAGGATGGGGGAGAGACCGGGGGCAGCACTTACGTCTGGTGACGACTCTGTTCAGAATAGTCCTGAGCTCGAAGACACTGATTTCCATGTCCTGGCGAGAGGGCAAAGGATTAGCGATGCCTCATCCGCTCCACTCAGCTGGGCACCTTCCCCAGATTCGCTCACAAGACACCAGGGTGGTGGGTCTCCTTGGTGCCAGGCGTGGTTCAGGCAGCACCTGGACCCCTTTCTGACCCCGTCAAATCACCTCCAAGCAGGGATTTTCTCCCTCCCCCCCAAGTGCTGCGTGATGGCCCATGTCTGCTCTCTGCTGTCGGTGAAGGAGACCTGCTGGTTAGCAGCACCTCACTGCCGGCCAAGGAAACCAGGTTATAGGCCAGAGCCAGTCTTGTGGCCAGGACCCCCCACCCCAGCTCCACTGAGGCAGCAGGAGGTACGAAGCAGGAGCAGGAAAAGACTTAGGAGCATTGGTAAAGCAGGACTTCCCCACCCACAGCCTGCGGGGTCTCCATGGGGGAGGGGGCAGGGTCTTGCCCTCTAATGAAGTGGGGCATAAATGGTCAGGCCCAGTACTTATGGAGCCAGGTCGTGCCCGACACCCAGAGGGGAGGAGGGGCTGAGCCATTGAGTGACGGGGCCCCCAGCTCGGTACAGAGCAGCCCAGCCTTGCCGCAGTGAGGGTCGTCCCCCTTGCAGCTCTGAGACTGATGTCCACACCCCTGCTGCGGAGCCTGGGGGCTGTTTGGGGCAGGGAGCATCTCAGCTGTGTGCCCAGTGCCCAGCACAACAGGGCCTGATCCTGACAGGGATACAGACACGGCCCCCTCCCATTTCTGACTCTCAGAATGCTCCCAGCCTGCTGCTGGCACAAAGGGCCCCCGGGGAGGGGCAGGCAGGGCCGCCCAGAGGATTCCGGGGACCTGAGGTCTTCGGCGGCGGGGGGTCCCCACTTCAGCGGCAATTCGGCGACGAGGGGGTCCTTCCGCTCCGGGACCCGCCGTCAAGTGCCCCGCCGCCAAATTACCGCCGAAGACCCGGCTGCGCTTCGGCGGCGGGTCCCGCTTTGGCAGTAATTGGGTGGCAGGGGGTCCTTCTGCCCCAGAGTGGAAGGACCCCCCCGCCGGCAAAGACCGGGAGAGGAAGAAGCTCCAGGGTCTGGGCCCCGCGAGAGTTTTCCGGGCCCCCCGGAGCGAGTGAAGGATCCTGCTCCAGGGGCCCCGAAAAACTCTCGTGGGGGCTCCTGCGGGGCCCGGGGCAAATTGCTCCACTTGCCCCCCCCCTCTGGGTAGCCCTGGGGGGAGGGCGGCATTAACAGAGCCCAGAGCGGCAGCACCCACCTCTCCTGCAAGCTGCTGGAACATATTCCTGAAAGAGCTGTCCACGTCGTCCTCTGAGAGCTCTTCCTGGGGTGACACAGATCAGGGGCAGGTTATTAAACAAGCTCTGGACTCTCCCTTCCCACTAAAGCTGAGCTGCCATCACACCTAGGCTCCTACTGAAAAGAGCCAGCAGGGGGAGCTCTCTGCACCCCTCCTCCAGCTCCCCTTCAGCTCCCCACCAGTTCTCTACTGTCACCCACCCTCCCCCCTCAATGGTGCCCCCTTCTCCGCCCCTCAGCCCAGTCTGTCCTCTAGCCGAGGGGCCATTTCAAACCAGCATTGGGCACATGAATGCAGCCAGCCCCCCGCTGGAGCTCTTTCCCCCCATACCCCACTGTGCTACCCTGCACCCCCACTGGCTTGGGTTTGGTGGCCTCTTACCTCATCCGGCAGATCTGCGGTGATCTCCTCATCTAGCTCCCTGGGGAAACAAGAGGAGACAGTGAGTGAGGGGGCAGCATGACAGCTGGGAGGGGAGTGGGGTCCTGATAGGCGTGGTGGGCTGTGGGGGTGGTGAGCATGGCGTACCCCCTAGTGTGGCTAGATCAGACAGGCCAGGAGGTTTGGAGAGAGAAACCAGAGCTCTGAGACCCCTGGGGAGAGGGGCCCCAGGAACATGACCTGGGGACCCTGTCCTACCCCTAATCTGGGGGGAACCAGACACCTAGGGGATACAAAGCACGGAGACACATGGCAACACAGACATGGAGTGATGGGCAGGGAAGGACAAGGCCTCTCCCCTGCAGTTGTGTGGGGCTCCGATCCCAATGCTCAAACCTGGGGAGGGGACTGCCCTCCCCCACCCCCATGTCAGTATGTTCTGGAGAAGCCTCCCACTCATCTGGATCTGCCCAGGGACCACCAGAGCCACGCCAGGCCTGAGCTGGGCTATCATGTCCCCAGAGCCTGGGCTGAGACCCGGCCACTTATCTCACATGTGGACTCACTCTGTGTCCGACTGCTTCTCAGTGAAGACGCGCAGGACAAAGTCAGCCTCCTTGTGTGGCTCGAAGGTGGAGGGCACGATGAGGTACTCGCCCGGGGGCAGCTGGATCTTGTTGCTCACTTCCCGGAGGTTGATGAAGGTCTCTGAGCGTGCCCGGGACTGGTTCCGCAGAAAGAACTCCTTCTTCAGGTGCACGTTCTGGCAGCCCTTGGCCTGGGGACCAGACACACTCATGGGTAACATGGGCAGGGAGGGAGCTGCCCAGGGCCCTGGACACACTAGAATACTAACACAGCTGCAGATTCAGGGCTCTGGGGTGGAGGGCACCCATCAAACCTACCCACCCTGGACAGACCATCTCCAGGAAGTTGTTAGACTAGCCCAGCCCAGCTAATCCAGTGACTGGTCTCTCAAACTGACCAATGCTGCAGCTTCTGGAGGCAAGAAGATAGCCTCCGCCCCATGCACACACTGCAGTGAGCGATTACTCCAGGGCAGGGGTGGCCAACCAGAGCCTGAGAAGGAGCCAGAATTTATCAATGTATGTTGCCAAAGAGCCACAGTAACACGTCAGCAGCCCCCCAGCAGCTCCCTCCACCTGCTCCCAGCATCTGCCACCCACCAGCAGCCCCACTGATCAGCGCCTTCCCCTCCCTCCCGATCAGCTGTTTTGTGGCATGCAGGAGGCTATGGGGGGCAGGGGAGGAGCGAAGGCACGGCAGGCTCGGGGAGGAGACAGGAAGGGGTGGAGTGGGGGCAGGGCCTGTGGCAGAGCCAGGGGTTGAGCAGTGAGCAGCCCCTGGCACATTGGAAAGTTGGTGCCTGTAGCTCCAGCCCTGGAGTTGGTGCCTATGCAAGGAGCCGCATATTAACTTCTGAAGAGCTGCATGTGGCTCCGGAGCCACAGGTTGGCCACCCTTGCTCCAGGGGGCGGGGATCTTCCTGCCCCCCAACCTGAGCACGCTGAGCCCAGGACACTAGCCAGGCCGAGCATCAGCCAGCTCCTCCTGGCATTCCCTTGCCAAGCACACTTTGCATGCTTTCTACTGCCAGCCCAGGGAAGGCTTGGCCAGGGGTCGCCCTAGAAGGCTGATGGAACTGATGAAAGGCTGAAGCAGGAAATCCCCAGGGCTGATGGACCTCAAGAGTCCAGGCTCTGAATTAACCCCTTCCTGCCAGCCCTACCACTCCTCTTCTCACACACTCCAGCAGTGGGGATTGGCAGCTCAGGACGTACCTCCTCTGGGACCTGTGGAAGGGAGAAGAAAGAGATCAGGACCTATGTGTGGGAAGCGGAGGCCCTGCCCACTGCCTCTTGAGCTCAGTGCTGTATGGGGGGCGAGTGGCGAAAGTCACCCCACTAACAGGGCTTGTGGGATCCCTCTGGAGCTCAGCAGTGCCGCCCCCATGTGGGTTAGGATGGGGGACTCCCCACCCCTAAGGGGTGCTGAGCAACACCCAGGGGCTACCTCGTAGACGGCAAAGCCGATGGTGTGCATGTCTCCCCCCATCTTCCGCTCCTTCCGCCGGTGCTTCTGCATCAAGGCCACCAGGAAGCTGCAGGCCACCTCATTGTCCTCGGGGTCGTCATCCTCCTCCAGGAGCTTGATCTTGAACTGGGGGTTAATCCAGAAAGTGGCTGCAGGAAAGAGGAGGTGGAATAATGGATCAGGTGAGCAGGCCTCAGAGCCTCCTCCCCCATCGCACCCTCTTCCCCATAGCGAATGCTATGCAAGGAGTAGGCTCCTGCATCCTGCCCGGTGTCTCTGATCACCAGCCACTCCCTCCTCGTTGCAGGGCTCAGATGTGCTGGGCTACAGTTTGTTCCTCGCCCAGGGGCTCCCTTCTTCCAGAACAGGGACAAGCCCCACAACCCCCACCCCATGGCAGACCCGCTCACAGAGCATCACCGTGCTCCCTGATCACACACACATGAAAACTGGAGTCTTTGGGTACGTCTACACTGCAATGTAAGCCCAGGGTTAGTAGAACTTGAGTTTGTGAACCTAGGGCTTGAGTGTCTACACTCATTTGTAACCCCAGGTTAGGAACTGTTGAATCCTGGGTCCCAACCTGGGTCTCCAGCGTCTACAATGCATTAGGCAAGTGCAAGTCCAGCTATCCATATCCCAGACTTCCTAGTGCCCTCCCAAAGACATGGTTGCTTTAGCCCTTTGTTAGTGGTGCAGTGTGGGAAAACCTGACTGCTCACCAAACCTGGCTGTCCAGAGGACAAAGGACGTTGGTCCATGGAATACTTTTGGCAGACTCCCAGAGCATGAGTCCAGTGGGGCTGTGTCTACACTGCAGAGCAACAGGGCTTGAACCCCGGGTCCCAGATTGACTCAGGCTTGGATCCCCCACCCCTCTGGGGTCCTGGGACCCTGGGTTTGTGCGATTTGTGTGTGGAAGATAAAGGGGGTTAGGCCTGAGTCTGAATTCGAACCCTAGGCTTACACTGCAGTGTAGACATACCCTTAAGGAACAGGCTGGTGGTGAGTGGTACCTGCGTGGTTCCTGCAGCCCCCTGCTGTGCTGCCTCTGCGCCAGGAACCTTCAAACAGAGTCGTGTGCCACTTGCTCACGCTGTCTTTGTCCAGGGCATCAGGGCTCAGATTACAGATCTCTAACCTGGAGAACTCCCTCATGAAGTCCTTGAAAGCCATCCTGAACATGGGGGAGGGGAGGCAGAGAAAAGACTGAGACTCCGCACAGCTTGGATCTCTCCGCCAGGGGGTTTCTTCAACGGTGCTGGGGAGGCTGGGGGGGGGTGGGGTGCAGGGGAGCTCCTGGTCTCCCACCCAGGGGGCCCTCACCTTCCTGGCTCTAACCCCTTCCCTGTGCCCCACCGCTCAGGAGCTCTCAGACAAGGGAGAGGTACAAGGGGCACACTCCGGGGGTCCCATCCAGCCCACCCCCCACTGCTGTCTGAGCCAACAATGCTTGGCGCCAGGAAAGGCTATTCCCTCACATTCCTGTCCCAGTCCTATTTGCTATCGCCACCCCAACAAGGCTGAGTGCAGAGGGGGCTCATTTGGGTTCACTGGCAGCAGCCTGGAATAAGTGTCCCTCCTGCTGGCCCAAGCCCCACGCAGCCCAGCTGGGGTCCTTCATATCATCAGCCTGGCTGCGTCCCACCCTGAGGATAGGTTCCCTTAGCAGAGCTGTGTGCAGTGAAGCCCTCTGCCAATCCCCCAGCTCTATTTCCATCTTTGGGGCAACAAACCCCACCGGACTCCCTTGCCCTAACTCCGGGCCAAGAAGCAGGCGCTCTCAGTGGCGCGCTGGGGAAGGTGAGAGGCACAGCAGGACCACCATGGCAACAGCCTGCAACAGGAACGGAGGTGACAGGATGTGGCGTGCGGACGTGCTACGACAGGTCCCGCTCACATGCCTGGAGGGCTGGCCAGCTCTGTAGCGTCTGGCTGGACGGAAGGGCCGCAGAAGAGCAGAGTTATTAACTGGGGAGATGGAGACACTTTCCTAGGCTCCTGATTTGGTAGGAGTTCAGCCAATTAGGACAAAGAATGTGATCCCCCAAGGATCAGAATCTTATGGCCCCACCCCCCATCTGGAACAGGTGCAGGCTGCCCCGTCTCTTGGGTGCTGGAGAATGGCACCATCTGTCTCTGCTGATACTCACCAGAACTCACCATCCTCCATTTTCAGCTGCAGCTCCTCCCTCTGGGTGGGATCCACGTTGTTCCACTCAGAGGACCTGGGATGGTAGGAGAGAGGCAGTGAGACAGGGGACACTAATACTGAACTGTGCCACCCTCCCTGACACGCCCCAGTGCCATACACTTCAGAGCCCACGCTGGAGCTGCACTTTTATCTGCCGCATGGGCATCACGCACTGCGAGCTCTCCCTTAGCAGTGCCATGCAAACAGCACCCGGACCGCACACAACAAGACTTCCCTCCCAGCAGGACCACACAATGCTGGCATGGCACCCGTTTCTCACCCACCCGTCACACCAGGCTCCAGTCCACTCCACCTGACCCCAGGGGTTCCTGATGCGGATGAGCTGTTCCTGGCGACCCCGGTACTCCACCTGGCAAAATTCAGAGGTAAAGGTTAAACTGATGTCACTGGCTGAGCCACGTAATTTCTCTTGGTCCCAGGCAGCCACTCACCTCAGTGAAGCCTGTGACAGAGTAGGCATGCCCCTTCACCAGCTTCTTGAAGGTCACTGCTTCCATATCAAAAGCACTTGTGATCTGAGAGGAGAGGACAAGGAATTGGTGCATTTCCCCTGGCCCAGAGCCAGCACCTCCTCCTCTAGCTAAGGAGACACTGACACGTGCTGCCTGCCCACAGAGAGCCCCCATCCCAAGCTGCTCCAGCCCCGGGGAGGGACCGGGCACTATCAACCAAAGGATCAGGGCTGGTGATGTGGGCCAATCTATTCAACTCCCCATGACAGCCAGCCACCTAGCCCCTGCTTGTGCCCCGAGTGCCTGCCTAGCAAACACCTGAACTCAGTGCTATATAAAAGTCAAAACAAAGCCCTGAGCACCCTCACTTGTCTGGCGATGCTCTCCATGGAGACTACAAGCCCCAGCATGCCTTGTTCCAGCAGCCCAGCCATTCACCTCTAAGTGGAGCGCACTGCATGCTGGGAGCTATAGTCTCCATATGAAAAAAGCAAGTTGCAGTCACTCTCCCTAAAGGTGGTACCCAACAGAAATTGCTCCCCCTCACTGCAGCAGCTGCACCTAGGGCTCTGCTGGAGTGATAGCTGCAATAAGACACATTGGGAGGGGCTGAGGGGGCAGGGGGTGATGAATGGATACTGCCCACTTTGGGGCTGCCTGTACAAGAGGGATAGTTCAGTGGTTTGAGCATTGGACCGCTAAACTCAGGGTTGTGAGCTCAATCCTTGAGGGAGCCACTTAGGGATCTGGGGCAAAATCAGTACTTGGTCCTGCTAGTGAAGGCTGGGGGCTGGACTCGATGACATTTTGGAGTCCCCTTCCAGTTCTATGAGATAGGTATATCTCCATATTTTTTTTTATATTACACACACACACACACACACAGGTTGTGGGAGGAGGAAAGAATCCTTCTACTGCACAGTACATCCCCTGGGACCCTTCAGGCTGGCGGCTAATGCTGAAGCCCCCCCCACCCTCTGGCTCCTCTCCTCAGAGGGTTGGATTGACCTGCCCCTGCAGTTGTTTGGGAGATTTTGGTTTTATGGCCCCCAACATGCTCCCTTGGAAATGGCAGATCAATGGGTGCTGATTCAAAATTTCACCACAAGGGGACACATGCCTGTTCCAAAACCCTCCAGTGGGACAGAGCAGCATGAATGATCTCTCTGCACCCACAGGCCTTCCCCACCAGCAAGACTAGCCCCATAGAGATGCCTACAGGGACTGTGAACCAGCTCTGCTCCCCAGCCCCCGCTGCTGGGGCTCAGCAGGGGGCCATGCTGTCCTCATGTGGGGGAGATCTGGGTGGCGCACCCCTCAAGCTACGGCCAGCCCTGCTGGGGTGCTGGGGGGACACCAGCTGGGGGTTACCCTCGCTATCAAGGGGCTTGTGACACAGCTAAGGAGGATTTTACACCTTCCCCCTTGGCAACTGGGCATGGAGGGGGATGCATGGAAGGAGAAGAAGGGGCCCCAACCTCCCCCCAGCCCCTTAGGGAAGAGGGGCACCCCTTACATCAATGGAGCAGCCAAGCAGGGATCCTCTATCGAGCGCCTTCCGGATGATTCTGGATAGGTCGCGGGGCGGCCGCTTGAGGTCGTACATTTCCGACACGCCCCCAGTGAAGTCCTCAAAGCCCTCCGTGGTGCTGCCCCCTGACAAGGCCTCATAGGAGCCGTTCAGCCTGCACACCAGACAGAGCCAGCGGATGAGCGGGACGCCAGGGCAGACAGCACTGGGACTCACCAGCTGCTCCCCAAATCAGAGGAGCGAGCCCACTGGAGGAGACACCCCTTGGATGGGATCCCCAGAGATGTGCTCCCCGCTCAGCCCCTTGCCCTCTCTGATCCCACTGGCCCCAGGCCCAGCAGGCTGGCACTCACTTGGCATAGGCCTTCTCCAGCAGGGCACTCCAGAACTCGGAGCACTCTGCCGAGTGCACGAACACCAGCTCCCCGTCTTTGGTCGGTAACCGGTCGTCAACCACCACGTCCACCCACTCGCCGAACTGCCAGATCTGGGGAGGGAGGAGAGCCTGGGGTGAGTGGGTCAAGACCAGGCTCCCCTGGACAGGGACAGCTGCAGAACTTGGGGCAGAGAGGACAGAGCCCAGGAGTTACTCAGTGTAGACGGTCTTAGGCCAGGGCCACGGGGGAGGCCTGGATTCCACTCCGAGGCCTGGGCCCTCAGCGAACTGGACCTATCTCGAAGGGCTCTGCAGCACCTGCGGTGGGGTGGGGAGCTGCCCTGCTCTGGGCCTTACCTGGAAGTGGAAGATTCCAGCATAGTCCTCCTGGAAGCTCTGTCCATGGGGCACCACGCGGTGCAGGAGATCCTCGTTGAGGGTGAGGGAGCCAATGGCAGCCAACAGCCAGCAGTCACCTGGAGAGCAGGGAGCTGGGATCAGCCGCCAGACCTGTCCCCAGCCTCTCCCTCCCTACAGCTTCCCTGCTGAGTCACTGGGACCAGAGATTGTGTCCCTCCCTACTCTACTGCACCCCGCTCCCTCCCTGCGCAGCGCCACATGGGATCCTCCAGCCTGCTGCCCATTATGATACAAGAGCCAGTCGCATCCCCGGGGCCCACAGAACCCAGCAGTGAAGGAGTTAACAGGGGTGGGTTGGGGGAGTCCCAGCAACTTCCTCCCAGGGATGCTGGGCAGGGAGACCCAGGATGCTCCACCCCCACAACACCCCTAGTTAGCCCTGTGTAAGCAGAAGGATGTGCCCCCCCAGCACCCTCCATCCTCCCACGTGCTCTGCAGGAAGGACCCAGGGCCTGGTGAGGTGGCACTGACTGAGGGGGATGGAAACACAGACCCACACAGACCCCAGGCTTTGGGCACTGTGCCCAGGGGTTCACACTCCTCCCCAGAACATCCGGGAATAATGGGGGAGGGCAGGAACTGCTGGGAGGCCAGCCAGCTTGTGCCTCATCCCCAGGTGCTCCTGTCAGTCAGAAGGGAACAAGCCAGGCTGCCCTGCTGCGGGCAGGAACCATGTAGTGAGTGACAAGTGGCTGAGGGCGGAGACGCCTGGGCGCTAAGGGAGACAGATAGGATTACCACCTCTGAAATGCCAAAAAACTGGCATCCCCTCCCCCACGAGGCAAGCCCAACCCCCAACCACAAGGCAATTCTGCAACCCCCGCACCCCAACAATCCCTTATAGTATCTAGAGAGAGAACACATCTAGATAAGATTGATAACGTCACTGATAACAAAGGCATTTGTTTTATCAGCACATTTTGCCAGCCAGTCTGTCTCATTTAGCCAGTTGTCATTGAATGTGCAGTTTCTGATGCAAGCTTTTTTCCCCCGGGGTGTAGTAGGACCACTCACACCATCGCCCTGATCTTCCATTATTTAACGTGCCTCACACGTCTCCTCACTCTCGCGTGACTCAAACCCTCTCTCACACACACACACACAGTGTACGTGTGTGGTGGTGGGCAGACAGCTGCTGTATTTTCAACTGTTTTCATCTGTTATTGCTTGAACTGCAGAAGTGGGAACACTGTAGCATCTTTAGCTGGACACAGACACTTTTAACAGTAGACAGACCAGTGTGTTGGGAGTATAATGCAAAACTTTAGACCCATGTAAATAAAAACAAACTGGCAGGTTAAATTATTTTTCTGGTAACTGGCAAATCCAGCAGGGAAATGGCACAGGCTGGCAGGGGTCGGGGAGCAGCAGAGAGTGGGCACAGGCTGGCAGGGGTGGGGATGCAGAGGGAGCGCCCAGGAGGCAGAACAGGGAAGATCCCAGCAGGAGAACAGGCCTGGACTCAGAGGCCCCTGGACTGGACTTGGGGTGTGTGCGTGCCCTGGACTACACTTGGGTGCAGGGCCTGGTTTTGATATCTCCTTGGGAATTCTAAATATAGTCACGGCACCAACTCACACACCATCACCATAGCAACCCTCAAGCCACAGGCTGCCCTCCCCTTGTGACTCAGCTCCCTAGGAACTTCCTGCCCAGGCACGGCCAGGCCCAGAACACCCGCTCCACTCACGCCTGTCCTGGAGGTACAGTGATGCCATGGGGACACCAGAGAGTGGCCCAGCCTCAACCCCGCTGTGCCAGTGCCCCCCAGTCCTGGCCACCAACTCCCCCTGCTCTTCCAGTCTTGGGGCCCCACCCCCAGCTCCACCAATGCCCCTCATTCCTGACCCACAGCCCTCCCCATTGGACCATTCCAGTCTTGGCCCATCCACCCAGCTCTGCCTATGCTTCTTGATCCAGGCCTGCAGCTTCCCACCTCTACTCTGGCCCTGGCTCTCTCCTGGACAGATTCATGTACTAACTGCAATTTGGGGCCCAGTTTTGGCTGCTGTAAGGGAGTTAGGGATTCTACCTCTCTTCCCAGAGACTGTGCCCAGCCTGGCTCTGTGGCTCCCCATGCAGGTTCATACTGCTGTGCCCATGGCAGTTCCGACATTCCCAGAGCCCCCAAGGGGTTCTACAAACTAGACACAGTAATCACTTCCCCAGACATTGAAATGCAGCCATCTCTGGGGTGGAACATAGCAGCTGTTTAACACACATCAGCACACAGTATTTTAGGAGACCCTACTCTCGAGATCCACATGTTCAAACCGTATCTAAATCCTGCCACTTCTTCCTATGCAGCATCTTAAAAATCTGGCTACGCTACCAAAATCATCATCATCTCCCATCATCAGTTCTCCTTGACGAATGCTTGGAAGTGTCCAAGTTCACAGGGGTGTTGTAGGTCTGGGCTGTATTTACAGGAGTGTTGTACGGCAGACACAGGAGGTAACTGTCCAGCTCTGCTCGGGTACCGGTGAGTTTCAAGCTGGAGTACTGCATCCAATTCTGGGTGCCACACTTTAGGAAAGAGGTCGATAAATTGGAGAGAGGCCAGAGGAGAGCAACAAACATGATAAGTGGTCTAGCAAATATGATTATATGAGGAAAGGTTAAAAAAATGGGGGGGAGTTGATGGGTTTAATCTTGAGAAAAGAAGATTGAAGGGGGACCTGATAACAGTCTTCAAATATGTGAAGGGCTGTTGTACAGAGGACAGTGACCAATTGTTCTCCATGTTTTCTCAGGGTAGAACAAGAAGTAATTGGCTTAATCTGCAGCCAGGGAGATCTGGGTTAGCCATCAGGAAAGCTTTCGAATTGTAAGGCTAGCTCAGCACTGGACTAGATTACTTAGGGAGGCTGTGGAATCATTGGAGGTTTTTAAAAACAGGTTAGATTAACACCTGTCAGGGACAGTCTAGGTTTCCTTGGTCCTGCCTCAGCACAGGGGGCTGGACTAGATGAACTCTCAGGGTCCCTTCCAGCCCTACATGTCTATGATTCCATATCATCTTGCTCCCTTTGAGCCCATTCAAAATGCTGCTGCTAAGGTTACCTTGCCAGCTAAGCTCACTCTGTGTCACCTTCCTCTTTGGGTCCCTCCACTGCCCTGCCCCCCTCTCCCACGGACCCCAGGTTTGTATAATTTTTGGTGGTGCCTAGAATGGGTCCAAGCAGAGCCACCCCGTCCATAAGACGGACTGAGGCAACCGCCTCAGGCCCCGCGCTTTGAGGGGGAAGCGGAGTCCAGAGTGGCCTGGCAGGTTAGTGGGGGGTCTGGCGCTGGCAGCAGTGAATGGCCCGGCCCCAGCCAGCCCCTGCTCCATCCCCTCCCACGAATGGTGCCAGGAGCTGGTGGAGCAAGGGAGGCTGGGGCCGGGTCACTCACTGCTGCTGGCGCCAGGCCCCCCGCTAACCCCCCAGGCCGCCCTGGACCCTGTGTCCCCCTGAAGTGCAGGGCCCTCCAAAGCATGGTAAGCTCAAACCTGGGTGAGGTTGGGCCCACGTTCCTAAACATTGGTGGAGCACGGGCACCACGGGCCCATATAACTCGCCACCTATGCTTTCCAAGGCATCAAACACAAGCTCAGGTTTTTATCACAGCTCAGCCCCACCTACCTAACAACTGTAATATATTATCCAGACATCTAACCCTGTCAGCCTTTGCTGACCACTGGCCACCTTTGTGCTTTCTCCCTTGCCCCCCTCATGCCTGGAAGGCACTCCCTGGGAAAATCAGCAGAGCCACTGCACAGTCCTTCCAATTCACCTCCACCATGCTGCCCACAAAACATTACGCAAGCGAGCGGCCTCCTCAGTCAGAGCACTGTTACTTTGCCCTGTGCCACGTTCATTTAATGTTGTCTCTCATCACATGCCAAGATTGAAAGCTCTCTGGAGCAGGAACTGGCTTATTACGGACATGTAGGCACAGTGCCTGGCACAATGGGGCCTGGATTCCTGACTGGGACATTCAGGGACTACTGTAACCAACAGTCAGTCACACACGGTAGTGGTGAAGGGGTTGCAAGCCCTTGCCCTTTCCATAGTGCTAAGCAGGAGAGAAGTCCTCTTAGATCCTGGCAAGATGTGAAGGAGATCCCAGGATGGAACCAGAGCTGCAGGGCTTGGTGGGATTATGGTGGAAAAACAGAAGTAATAGCAGAGCTGATTCAGCGGGGGCACTGGGGTCAATCCCCCAACTCCTGAAGAGAATACTGGGAAACTGACCCTTACAAAACCCTAGCCCCTGCCACCAGGATCCCCTCTTTGCACTTAAAAGGGCCCCCCAATTTCAATCCATTCAAACACTCCTCACACAAACACCTCCTCCCAGCCCTGTATTGAACCCCAGGTGCTGCTGTGCAGGGATTGGATGGACACAGGGCTGCCCAGAGGATTCAGGGGACCTGGGGCAAAGCGGGGGAGCTGTGGCGCTTGTACTCACCTGGCGATGGTCCGGGTCTTCGGTGGCATTTCGGCAGCAGGGGGCCCTTCAGTTGCTCCGTGTCTTCGGCAGCACTGAAGGGCCCCCTGACGCCGAAGACCTGGACCGCCGCTGGGCCAGGGCTTGTGGGGCCCCTGCGGAGTCCGGGGCAAATTGCCCCACTTACCCCCCCTCTGGGCGGCCCTGGATGGACAGTACTTACCCAAAGCCCCCTGGCAGATGTCTGTCCTTGTGGCGCCTCCAACAATAAACTGAGGGTCCCCCACGATTTCCTGCAGAGGAGCAGAGAGACTCAAATACTGGTGCAAGCTTTCAGCAGGATCTGCACTCTGATCTCTACACAGCAGGTATCAGCTGGACTCTGGTTCAGGGGTGACCATGTGGCAGTGTCTGACAGCACCCCCAGGGGAGAGGGGTGCCAACTGCCACCAGCAGTGGGCAAGGGCCTTGACTGTAACCACTCCAAAGGGATCAGTGGGGAAACATTTTGAGACCTTCTGCGGCAGAGCCACAGGCCCCAAACCTCATTAGTGGCAATGGTATGAGGGCTTACACAGACCGAGGGCCCCCAGTCACTGAAGGCAACATGCTCACACCCCTGCACAGGTCCAATTCCATCCAGAAAGGGCAGGGGTGAGACAGAGACCAACCCCCACATTTCAACGCCCAGATCTAACTAAGGGGAAAGGAACTCACTACAGAAGGCAACCGGGTCTGAGGGTGCAACAGACAGAACTCCCTTGGCACCTCTGGCTCCGGGCATCTGTGGGGAAGGAGGGTTTCTGAAGGAGATGGGGCCTGGAGCAGGCAGAGGGGTTTAGAGTGCTTGGCAGATTGGGGACCAGGGTTCAGGGCATGCAAAAGGATCCAGTGTGTAAGGGACAGGGCCACCTGCGTCACCATGGCAGAGCAGCTCTCACAGTTCAGGGCCTCCTGGCCAAGTGGATCCAGATGGACGTTGTAGGCCCCACAAAGGAGAGAGCCAGGCACTTACCGATGGGCGCTTCCAGCGCACCCCCTGGGTCTTGCCAGAGTTTGGCCCCAGCTCCTTGAAGCCGAGGGCGGAGGGGACAGCTGGGAACTGGGGGTCCTCGAAGAGAGTGCCACTCTCCAGGCAAGCCTGCTTCAGGGTGCTGTAGTCCTGGTTCAGATACTTGACAGCATTGTTGTGCTCACCCACCCCCTCCGCTCGCAGCCGGTCTCTCTGCAGCCGGGAGGCAATTCCCCCAAAGGGCATCATGGTGCAGCTGTCCAGGCACAGGCAGCGCTAGCTTCAGCACCTCCCCCTGTGATGAAAAAGGCACCAGGAGATGAGATGTGGCACAGCAGCGTGTGTGAGGCTGGGGGTGGGGGAAGAGGAGATTCAGGGATGGCTGGGGACAGGACTCCCCCATGGGAACAGAGTTTGCAAGAGGAATCTGGGCTAGGCAGAGAAGAGACAAGTCAGGGGCAAGGGGCACTGGCAGAGCTGTGTGTGGGGAGCCCAGGGCTGGGATAATTGGGGGGCTGCAGGTCAGGGGTGAGGGGCACTGGCAGAGCTGTGTGTGGGGAGCGCAGGGCTGGGATAGCAGAGGGGCTGCAGGTCAGGGGTGAGGGGCACTGGCAGAGCTGTGTGAGGGGAGCCCAGGTTGAGATGCAATGGTGGAGCCTTTTGGAGAAGCTTGCACAGTACCTGACTGCTGTATGCCGGACTCTGACTATTACTTTCAGCCATTACGTTAACAGGCTGGAAATTCGTCCAACCCAGTAACCATCTTCCTTTTGAAACACTGTTGTGAGGGAGCCCAGAAACCAAATGACCGCACGGCAGGCCAGTTGGCAGTGCAGAAAGGACCCCTGGGGTGGCCTCCCACAGCCAGGGGCCATTCCCACACCCCATTCCATAGCACAGACACTGTCGCTTCTGTGTAGAACTGGGCCACGGCGTCCAACCTGACAGGCCACATTTCTATCCACAATGGTGTTCAGCCGAACAAACAGAGCTCCCTGGACCCCAGCTGGGAGCAGATTGGGGAGGGGGGCGGCTCCGCTGCTGAAACTCTGCACAGAGCTACAAACAGCTATTTGGGACTTGCCTGGAAAGGGGCCAAGCACGCAGGAATCCTGGCCACCTCAGCCCCCATCGCCCCCACCAAAGGCAATGTGCCCACTGTTCATCACTGCCCACCAGGACTTCAGAGCAATGAACTTTTCACTCCAGCGCTCTGTTCTTGCTGCTTACAGCGCCTCCTGTGTGATCAGGCTGCGACTGGAATAGATTGGAGACCTGCCAGACCCAGCACTCCTGCCCCACTCCCCATAGTGCCTCCTGGGGGTGGCTGGGACTCTCCTAGACCACTGGTTTTCAAAGTTTGGGTCGCGACCCTGTACCAGGTCGTGGAATGCGAGGCACTGGGTTGCCTTGCTCAGCACCCAGGGACCCTGGCAGCCAGTCAGTAAAAACTACTAGTAAAACTAGAAGTCCCTACCTGGAAGTGGCCAGCAGCAGGTCCAGCTCGTAGGCAGGGGGGTCATGGGGCTCTGCGCGCTGCCCTTGCCCCGAGCACCAGCTCCACACTCCCATTGGCCGGGGAGCTCGGGGTGGTGGTGCCCAGGCACCTCTGCCTAGGAGCCGGACCTGGGGTGCAGCATGGTTCACGGTGCCAGGACAGGTAGGAAGCCTGCCTCCACACCCCAGCTGCACTGCTGACCGGGAGCCACTGGAGGTAAGCCCATGCCCCAATCCCCTGCCTCAGCCCTGAGCCCCCCTGAAACCCGGAGCCCCTTCCTGCATTCCAACCCCCTTATCCCCAGCCCCACTCCAGAGCCTGCCACCCTCAGCCCAGAGCCCTGACCCCCTCCTGCATCCCAGCCCTGAGCCCCCCAAACCCAGATCCCCCTCCTGCACCCCAAATCCCTCATCCCCGGAGCCTGCACCCCCAGCTCAGACCCCCTCCTGCACCCCAACCCCCTGCCCCAGCCCTGAGCCCCCTCCCATACTCCAAACCCCTCATCCCCAGCTCCGCTGGGTCACGGGCATCAACAGTCTTCAACTGGGTCGTCAGAAAAAAAGTTTGAAAACCACTGTCCTAGACCCACTTCTAGCTATCCCTGCTGGTTGGTGGGGGAGAAGGTGTTGGCGATATTGTTCTGAGACAAACCACAGGTGTGTGTGTGTGGCGGGGGGGGAAATTGGTCACAGTGGGAACGTGGGAACTCCTCAGGGGGAAAGGGAGGGGGTTGGAAGTGGGTGTTCCTCTGGCTCCCCCCTCCCAGGGATGGGCCCTGCAGCACTGCAGATTTTGCCTGCACCAGTCCCTTCCTTCTGGAGATGTCCTTGGCTGAGCCTGCACTGAGTCAGCACATTCAGAGGGCCTATTAGCAAGTGGCGAGATCTCTGCAAGGCTGCAGGCCAGAGCCAGCAATGCTCAGTGGGCTAGAGCAGTGGTTCGCTCCCAACCAACCCCCAGGGAGGGTGCAGGACAGGTTTAAGGGGGTAGCAAGTGCAGGACAGGTGTTAGCGGGTGGCAAGCTGGGCAATTGACCAGGGTCCCACACCACAGAGGCCTCGTGAAGCTAAACGATATGCTACATCCCTGGGTGGCGGGACTCGAACTTCAGACTCCTGGAGGGGTTACAGTAGTCTGGAAAGGTTGACAAGAGGGAGGAGAAGGAGCAGCCCTCCCCCAGCAGAAGAGAGTGACTCAACCCCAGCCCAGAGCTGACAGGATGCATGATTCTGGGAAACAGAGAAGACCCTTGCCTGCTGATGGTGGGGGAAGGGGGCCACAACCCCAGAACAGCTTGAGTCATGCCCCCCAGGCAGCCCCTTCCCCCTGAAAAGCAATGCCCCCCCTTCCTGGAAAGCAGTGGCCCCTCCCTGCAGCTCCCAGATATTCCTCCTGTCTCTGCCTCTCCCTGCCTTGTGCAGCTCACAGGCTTGCATGGAGGGGGCCTGGCCACACCATGTGACCGAGCAATCTGGGAGGGCATGTGACCCTGCATGCCCCCCCATGCATTACCTCTGCTGGGAAAGTACCATCTGCTCCAGGAGAGCCTCTCCCACTAAGAAGTGCTACTCAGAAACCAAGTGACGAAGTGGGGGCCAGTTGGCCATGCAGAAAGGATCCCTGGGGTGGCCTCCCACAGTCAGGGGCCATTCCCACACCCCATTCCATAGCACAGACACTGTCGCTTCTGTGTAGAACTGGGCCGTGGCATCCAGCCTGACAGGCCACATTTCTATTCACAATGGTGTTCAGGAGGGAAAGGCGCATACATATGCAGGGGGACTTCAAGGCGCCCAGCCGTCAGTCCCTGCTGGAGACTGGATGCCAGACCAGCAGGACCACAGCTCTGTCCTGCTCGGGGTGTGTGCAACTAACCAACTCCCACTAGTGCTGGGGACACAGCTGGCCCTCCCCCTACCAGTCACCAGCTTCCCATCCCAGAATATGGGGGTGGGCCCCACAGCCAATCAAGCCTAGATCACTGGGCCAAACCCCAGCCTCCCTTACTGTGACTGGGACCCATCGCCCTCTTGGGTGAACGACTGATGGGCGGAGGTGGGGAGCCCACCACAAACAGGGTAAAGGCCTGCCAAGTCCCTGCCTCTGAAGGATTTAATCAGCACCTGGGGCCTGCGGGTTTATGGGACTGGGATCCCCAGAGCGTCAGGGCCCAGTGCGCTGTGCCACCCCATCCAATGAAATCAGCTCTGACCCACCTCACTGCCGCTCCAGAGCCCAGACATGGGGGCACTACTCAGCATGAGGCGGTGGGCACTGGCTGGCACAACCGAGGCCTTGCTCTGAGGACTGGCACTAGTGCCCACAGAGGCAGCAGGTAAAACATCACCCCGAGGGCCTGTTGGAATCCCTGCACTGTCCCCTCAGAAATGCTGGCTCCTCCTCATCTTACAGGGAGCGACACTCAGCAGGGCTAGTGCTGGAAACACACAAGAAGTCTCTTTGCACACGGCAGCAAAGAGCCCCTTCCGCTCCTTCTGCTCTTTCTCCCCCAGCTCAGACAATCACCCCAAGCTACCCCCAGGACATCTCACTGCAACAGCCAAGCTAGGCTCCATGTTCTGCTGCCAGAAATCCTGCCCTGGGGCCTGTAACGCCTTCTTCACAGCCTCCCTACTGCCAGCCATGATCCTCTCTATTCCAGGGGGGGACCCATGCCAGAGCCCCCCAGAATGGCAGGGGACTGGA
The DNA here is from genome assembly GCF_016161935.1 of Mauremys reevesii. NCBI lineage: Eukaryota > Metazoa > Chordata > Testudines > Geoemydidae > Mauremys > Mauremys reevesii. The sequence goes on from NC_052625.1 coordinate 64,005,959, forward strand.
CACCTAGCAGCCCAGCGCTGAGAGACACCACAACAACCCTCAGCACAGGACAGTGTGGGTGGAGCCGGGCCACAAGGAGGTCTCCACTGATCCTGGGGGTGCCTGCTGGTACCAGGAGGGAGTGGATGGTATTTGCTGGGATGGCTCTTGGCAGATCATAGAATCTCAGGGTTGGAAGGGACCTCAGGAGGTCATCTAGTCCAACCCCCTGCTCAGATCCCATGCCATACTTCTGCTGGCTTCCTTGGGATGGGCAAGAAACTGGGCACTGAACACTGGGTGCCCTATGGTGGCACCAGCTGTATCTGCTCTGATGCTCATTGAGGTGGGGAGGGAGAGAATATACCCTCCCCCCGCAGCCCCAATCACCCTTCATGCCCCTGGTGCCCACTCCTCTGGCAGTGTCAACTCCCCTCCGCATGTCCAGTACCCCTTTCCCCAGGCAGTACCAATTCTGCTTCTCTCCCCATCCCTGTGTCCCTCCCTACCACAGTGTGAATCCCCTTTTTCATCCCCACCAGTTCTCAGTGCCAACTCCCCACCCCAGGGTTTACAGCACTAGTACCTCTGTGTGTCCCAGAACCTCATAGTGACACCATCTCGGTGTACCGGTCAAGGACCTTCCCATCCAGGAAGCCCCTGGGCTAGCTCCTCCTGTCTCTGACTGGCAGGGCAGGGCAGGGCGAGGAACAACACTAGGCATAGTCATCTGTGCTGCCTTTGTTTCCTGGCTTGCGGTTTCCCCTGCCTCGAGCCTTCTCCTGCTCTGCTGGGCCCTTTCCTACCTCCCCGACAGGCCTGTGCAGGGCTGACATGGGTGTGAACATGCTCTACCCATGTCACTGTCACTCCAGGGAAAGAGCATTCCCCAACGGCAGCACCAGCCCTTCGCCACTGCACTGAGCGCGCTACATGTCCCCTCCCTACTGCACATACTCACGCCAGCAACCAGCAACGGCTTGCCCAAGTGACTCAGACACCCCAGGGACTGACTGTTGTCCTGCAAAACAATGGTGCTCAGGCTAAGCATTGTGTGAAATGCCCCTCTCTGCTCCTGGGGTTTAGCTCCCCGGGGGTGGAGCTCTCTGATCCTCCCCTCTGGCTTATTGGCTCCAGGAACCAGATGGGAAAAAATAATTGGGGGTCATCTCTTAAGTGTCACCCACTTGTGGCACCAAAATAAGCTGCCGTTCCCAGTCACGCTGCATAGATCTTTATAGACCAACCCTCCCTCTCCACCCTGCATGCGGTGATCAGCAGTAGAGTGGTTAATGCTGACATTTCCATCATCAGCTGAGTGAACAGCCCCCTCCCCACCAGGATGGGGGCAGCTGCCCTCACAGAGCGATGGTTTCAGGCTGTCTGCAGACTCAGGCAAACTTCTCTGCGCTAGTGACACGCTGGGAATGTTTACAAGCTTTTCTTCATCCCCAGGGGGGCTAGAAACTAGCAGCCTCTTTTGTAGGGTTCCTGCACCCCTGCTTCCTCTTCAAAGATTTATAGCTCCTCCCAGCTCTGCAGCAGCCCCCTGTTCTGGGCAAGCCGCCTGTGGATAAGCTGAGCCTTGCCCAGCAGGAACAGACATCCATAGCGCACAGCATAGGTTATTATTAGCCGTGTTATTCAGTGTATTTTGGAAGGCCCTGATGGCTGCTGTGCTCACAAAGGAGGGGAACCAGCAGCTGATGCTGGAGGCCTCCTGAGTGCTGAGGGAGTGACGAGCATTTCAGACACATGGGGGAACTGGTCTGGATGCGAGCTGAGCAGGAGCAGACAGAGGTCTCCCTGCAGGCTGGTGCTGATGGAGCCAATGGGTTCCCTGGGTGGGCATATAGGGTGCACATTTGTGGATGGTGCTTCAGAGAGGCACAAGCCAACTGTCGTCCAGGGAGTGCCAAGGCCATCTCTGTGCCTGGCAGGCCCCCTCCAGCAGCATCCATCTTTTTGATGCCAGGGGGCAATTCTGGCTCCACAGACTCCTGGAAAACAGCTCCCCAGAAACACACTGCTACCAACAGGGCCCTGAAATACTGGTTCAGCCACAAAGCTTGCTCCCCAGCAGAGCTGCAGCATGGGGCCCAGCGTCCAGCCGACACTTTGGAGACTTCCTGGTGGGAAACCCCCTTCTGGGCAGGGTGCTCCAATACCATGGTGATGGGCAAGGCACAAGAACTGGAATAGAACAGGGCTGCCACTAATTCCGGACAGCCATGAACTGCTCTCCTGGGGGGCAATCCTGCGCCGCGACAACAGTTAAATCACACCCTCCTCCATGGGCTTCTCCTGGGGTGTGTGGGGAAGGCTCTGGTATCGGGGACAGATGGATGCAGCTAGTGAATTGCCACCCCAGAGAAGTGGAGGGAGCCCCATGGCCAGGCCGCGTAGAATGGAGCCAGGCAGGCACTAGACAGGATTTCTGCGCTGCACTGACCTCCCAGAGCTGGATGAGATGGGACCCAATAGGTTTCCCCATCTCTCCATGCAGTGCCTTCTCCTCAGTGTAACAAGTCAGTGACACCAGGGCTGACTCCAGCCCTGGGAGTCCCTGAGATCTCTTTCAAAGTCCTCCCCTGGCTTCACTCCCTTTCCCAAGCCAGGAGCAACGGGTGCCTAGGACAGCTTGCTCCCTCTCTCAGCCGTTCCAGCCTACGCTAGCAGCACAGCGACGTTTTCGGGGGGTGAGACAGCTGCCCTGTTTGTTTGGTTTGGAAGACACTTTCCTTGTTCCTGCTGATCCAATCCAGCTGTCCCTTCCACTCTCCAAAGGCCTCTCTCCACCAGCCAAACGAACCCTACACCAGCAGTGGAGGATTAGCCACTGGGTCAACGGGGCCTGTGCCCAGGGGCTTTGGAAAAATGGGTGCTCCCAGCGCTCCTGCCGGGGAGGGGGTCAGGGCACGAGGGCTTGCTGGAGCACTGGGCGGGCAGAGCAGTGCAAGCCCCCGTGCCACAATCCCATTTCCGTGGGGGAACAGCAGGCGGAAGGGGTGGGGCCCCCACTTGCTCCCCCCCCCCCCAAAACCCTAATCTGCCCCTGTACACCAGTTCTGTCTTCACTCAGCCCCCAGTGACGTCATGCCCAGATTGAGCCCTATTAGCTGATGGCTGCAATCATTATTGGTCAGGGAAGGCGCACGGGACTCCTGGGTTCAAATCCCAGTTCTGCCACTGACTCGCTGTGCCCCCATAGGCAGACCATTGTTCCATTCTGTGCCTCCATTTCCCCAGCTGCACAATAGGGTTTGTCTCACCAATTCCCCCTCCAGCTTTGTGCCAGGACTTGGCTTCTCCAAGCTCCCTGCACCAGGGGAGACTGGCCCCCAGCTAGACCTTGGATCACCATCAATTCCTACCAGCCAGGTTGTCACCATCCCAGCCACCACTCCGGGGCCAACTCTTTCGGATTTGCTGATCCTCCCCCCAGGTGGGAACAGAACTCAAAGCTTTGTAGAACAATGCACTGGGCTCCCCAGTGTGATGCTGACGCCCACAGCAGGGTGACCCACCAGGCAGACCCTTGTTCAAGTGCACAGGAGTTCAGCTCCATACAGAACCCAGGTGACCATTCTGGAGGGAAGTCCAGGTCCCTTTGCTTCTGGCCTGTGATCACAGCAGCGCCCCCAAACACACACTTGAAGGTCCAGTTGTTCCCACCACTGCTGGTCCCCAGGCATTTCAGGGAGGCTCCTTGAGGAGCTGACCTGGTCACCCAGGACTGAAACCGTTGGGCTTGCAGGGCGCTGCCCACCAGGTGCGGAGTGGCTGCAGGCCTTGTTTCCTGCAGGAGCCTCCCACAGCTAGTTGGAGGTGGGTAGCACTCGATGCAGCAGAGCGTGTACAAAGCATCTTGGACAAACCTGGCTCCGTGCCAACCCACGAGATTTGCATCAAGAGCCTGTTGCAACACGACAAGCACCCTGCTTACCATCCCTGCCTGAGCTGGGAGGGCACCGCATCTCTGCAGTAATGACATCACAGCACAGGCCTGCACCACCGGAGAAGGGGGTAACCCCCCCCACCCACACACACCAGGACTAGAAAGTTAAAGGAAACAGGACAAGCAGCCTCAGGGCTGGACTTACTGCTGTGCGTGGCTGAGCTCTCCTCACTCCATGAGGAGCCCAGCATCCCGGGATGGCTGCTCAGACCACACAGAAGAGCCCAGGAACTGTGTCTAGTTCAAACCAGGCCTGGACCCACCTGGGCCACCACACCCAGCAAAACATAAAGAGTTACCCAAGGCTCGCATAGCACTTTCTCTCCCACCAGCCCAAGGAATGCCACACCCCTTTCCCAAACTACATATAATACACAGTCACCCAGCACCGAAGTGCAGCCACTTCTGGGGTGGAACACATCAGACAGCAACACTACACACAGGAGCTCAAGGCAGGGATTCACATGAAACAGCAGGACTAGCCCAGCAGGACAGCACAGTGCAGTTACCCAGGCTGGGATCTGGCCAGGCCAAGGGAGTTCATATCAATTCCATGGAAACATGCCCTGGGATCTATAGTAACCACAATGCCGCCAGGGCCAGTCTCACACCTCAGCTGAGCAAATGGAAAGGTGCTATCTTCAGAGGTGCTCGAGCAGGGGGAGATCGTTCCACAGGGTGCTGGGCCCAGTACAGAGCCTTGGAGCAGGAAAGCTATTTCCTGTAAACAGACGGGAATGGGAGCCAAGAAACAAACGGCCACTCTCACGCACAGCCTCCCCCCGCTCTCACATAGCCCCCAGCCCTGATCAACTGTAGACCCCGAGCCCCACAGGGACAGCGGGCTGCAGCCTCCTCTATCGAGGCACTAACAGGGCCCCCACTGCTGCAGCACAACTGCTGCCAGAGCCAGGGACCTTATTTCTCAGCAACCTCTCAGTTCAGAATGGCAGGATCCTCTCCAGGCCCATCTGTCCCGCCCCCACCGAGAGGCTCCTCTCCAGACAGGGTGCATTGGGGAAGTGCAGTACTGCCAGTTAGGAAGCGTGGGTGAGGGGTGGAAGAAAGAGCCCCCTGGGATTTCCCCTAGGCTGGTAGCCCCGCAATGCACAAGGCGGGTGCGCCCAGGGCATCGCTGAGCAGCGCTAGGGGGCCCAACTCCAGAGCAGGAACAACAATCCAGTTAACAACCCACCCCTAGCCCAGGGCCCCAGGCAGGTTTCAGGTTGAGCACCCACATCCTCTGCCGTCCCTGTGCGGTTCACAGGCACCGGGTGCAGCACAGCAGCTGGCTTCAGCCCAGAGCCGCTTCCCCTTGCACATGCCCTAGACACTCACAGGGCGGGGGGGAGAGAAAATGCCACTGCTGCCCTCCCAGGGGCAAAGGGGCGGGAGTTCCCCTTCTTCCCACTCTTGCTAAGGGAGGGGATCCCCAGGCCTGGAGCACAGACGTCTAGCCAGAGCCCTGTGAGCCCCCGCAAGACTTTCAGAGATCTGGGTGGGGTGGGGGGGGAGCCCAGTGCCACGGCCCTAACTCACCTGATCATTTCCCTGAGACACAGAAGCAGTTGTCACAGCCAGGAAGAACGAGTGCCCAGCCAGGAAGGGTCCCTGCCACCAGCCCCTCCCTCCCAGGCAGGCCCTGAAATTAGCAGCCTCTAGTAGCTGAGCTGTTAATCGGATCCCAGCGTGGCCGGAGGGACTGAGAAGTGCAGAGACTTACTGTGTGGGCTGCTCCCAGAGGGGCCCTTCCCTCTCTTCTCTTCCCTGGCTCCGCGCTGGTGCTGGGAGCCTCCCTCGCCCCGGCTCGGCTCGCTAGCTCCGCTGCTGGCTCTGCACAGAGGAAAGGTGGGGTTTGGCCTGGTGGCAGGATGTGCCGAGCATACAGCTCAGATTGAGTGTGTGTGTAGGGAGGGGGGGGGAGTATGAGCAGAGAAATTAAAGGCACAGCAGCTGCTGTCTGACTCCCTGCCCTGGAGCTGCTCCCTGGAGAAGCCCAGGCCTCCCTTTCCCCGCCCCACTTCAGGATTTCCTCCCTAACTGGGGTTCACCCAGCCCCGTGTGCCAGGCTGCAGATCCTGCACCGCCCTTCAGCTGCGTCAGGGCACGTTACAAGGGGTGAGGAGGCTGCACTAATAGCCTCAGCTCTCCGAGACGCCAGCCAAAGGGATCCTCACTCCGAAAGCAAGGCGCCTGCACAGTGATGGATCCAGAGGGGCTGACCCTGGGGTCAGCAGAAGGCTCAGAGCCTGGCTCCCACCATGGGCTGAGGCAGAGGCTCAGGCCTGCCCGGGTCCAAAAGTGGAGGATCTAACCACTGAGTGAAGGAGAACCTCCATTAATAGTATAGGGTCTGTGACACACACTTGAGTAGTTCTGATTCCATCCAGCAGAGGGCACACAAAACACTACCCAGCCTTCCTAGCCTGCATGCCAAGCACACAGCACTTTGCAGACATGAATTAACCTCACACTTTCACCACTTTAGAGCGCTCAGGATCATCCTCCCATGTTCCAGATGGGGAAACTGAGGCAGAAGGTGACAAACATCCGTAGCAGAATCAGGAATATAAGCCTGGCTCCTATTCCCATGTGCAGGCCACTGGAACTTGCTGCCTTCTTCCTTCCCAATGAGGAGGGCTCTCTCACCACGATCACTTATGCCTCTTGCAGCCGGGCTGTGTGTTTTGCTCGTTCTCCAATGGCAGGACACTCCTCTCACACAGCCTGGGATGTCCTGGGGCTGGGCCTTGCTTCCCCAACACCAAGAGGTCCTGCTCCTCACGAGCAGCCTTAAGCCAAATGGATCCTTCCCAGCTGTTCACAGGGAAACTCCAGCCACTCCAGGCACTTTTCTGAGAATTGCCCTGGATGTGCTGCATGAAGGGCAGTGATCCGGACAGCATCCCCTCCCTGGGGCACTGGGAAGGGCATTGCCCATGTCTCCAGGGACAGGGGATCCCTACCTCAGACGGCAGCCCACCCACAGCGCTTAATGCCCCTCAATGGGACCAGATCCCCTGCAGCGCAGACTAGGAGTTAATGCACTGAAATGAAATACCTGATAGAGTTCTCCCTCAAGATGCCACTGTCGTTCCCCCCCCACCCCTTCGGTAATACCCATTGTCACAGCCCGTGGGAGGGAAGGGTGTGCTGCACACAGGGGCCTGGATGTGTGTGTGTCATTGCACACATGTGGGGGTCTGTACAGTGAGTTTGGCTATACAGGTGTATGCTGCACGTATAGCTTTATAGGACTGTATGGGTATACAGGTGAGTGCAAGGGACTGCACACAGTATTGTGTCCTGAGCAGGCACACATGCACTGGTGTGTGTGTGTTACACACACAGGCAAGAGTGCTGAGTGAGCATGCAGGACACTGTGCATGGCACTGTATGTGCAGGGCAAATGCATGGGCGGGGGGGAGGGGTGCCTGCACCTGGCATTGCCTGCGCAGCGCTGGGCAAGCACACAAAGGGGTGTTGCGCATGCTGCGCTGGGTGACCGTGTAGCGAATGTGGCTGGGTGGGTCCTGGCAAAAGAAGCTCTGGCTCAGTGTTTGTTTTAAGCTCACCTGAGCTGCTGCTTTGTTTATTTTCCCTAGGCACAGGAAAGGCAGGAGTCTGGGGGGGTGGAGGGGGGGATGGGACAGGTTTGCCCTGGAGGACAGGTTTGCCTTGGTGGTATGACCAGGGCGTATCATGTTGCTGACAGGCTAAAGCAGGCAGTGATGGCCAGGTACTAACTAGAATTAGCTGCAGGAAGGAAAATGCCCCAGGGGCTGAGAGAGAGAGAGAGAGAGAGAGAGAGAGAGAAGAATGGGAAGATACAGCCCTGCTGTAAAGAGGTCCCAACCCCAGTGAGGTTGCATACTTAGAGCAGGTTAGATTTGGCTGAGGATCTTTGCTTTCACCCCTTCCTGCCTCAGCCTACTTCCACTGAGGTCAGTGGGAGATTTTGCCATTAGCTCCAAGGGAGCAGCATTGGGGTCAGAGCCTGGCAGTCCCTGCCCCTAAGAATCCCCAGCCAGCTGGCTGCATTAATAGAACACCCTGCTGGGACCCCTCCTGTCCTAGGTGTCACCCACTGGTCCTGGGCTAGCTCCAAAATACCCAGCAACCTTTTGTGGGATGCACAAGAAGCCGGGAACCAGAGAACAGGGTCCTTTGCCCCGTGGACTGGGTCAAACAGACGAAGCTAGGAAAGAACAGGCCAAGCCCAATGGAGCTGCAGAACCACTCCCAGTTCTGCTGGAGGCAGTGCTGCCAGGTCAGAGAGAAGATCCACCCTGGCTGAGGGAAAGAGCTAGTGGCATATCCCTTCAGCCCTATTCACCAGCCAGGGGACAGACATGGGGTAGCTCAGCTGTAGAGACAGCGGGCACAGCACAGGTGGGCGCGAGATGGGTTACTGAGCCCTTGGAGGAGAGAGGCAGGGGTGCTGGGACCTCTGACCCTGAGAAGAGATGCAAAGGCAGCTGACGAGAACTGTGCATTCACTGCATGTGTTGTGCAGCCTCTGGGTGGGCAGAGCTGCTCAGAGAGCCCATCAAGGCCTCAGGCTTGATGTGGGGCTCAAAAGCACCTCAGGAGCTGGGTGATGGACTCATTCCTTCTGGTTTCAGTACAGAAAAGCGCTTGCTGAATTGTCCATTAGCTCTAGACCCTGCCTTATCTCAGACCCAGGAGGTGGGAGCCACAAGGGCTCCAATGGGACCATTACAAGTGGAGACAAGCAGTGGGTAGGGGGCATAGTCAGTGACTTACAGGGGAAGCTGGAGAAATCTACATCCCTCGCCCCCAGACGCCCTGTCCCTCTGGAACTGCCCTGTCAACTCCTTTCTGGGGCTGGTGTTTCCGCTGTTAATCTACAGCTACTAGGGACCTTGCTTTGAGTTCCCTGCCTTGGGTATCCCCCTGGGCCCCAAACCCCCCTTCCCAGAGGACCTGCTCCGGCTCCTGCCAAAGTCAATGACAGTCTGGGCACTGATTCTAGGGGAGCAGGAGCAGGCCCAGCACCTCAGTGGAGAGGTGCAGCTGGTGAGCAGGCCTGCCCTGGCAGACGGTGCCTCATGGCCCAAGCAGGGACAGAAAGGCCCCTGTGCCTTTAAGAGCCCAGCCCTCTCCTCCTCTTATTCTAGTGACAGTCGGCTGCGTTTTTCTCTGGAGCCACAGCCCACTGCTTGAGTCAGGCCTCAGCTATGCCTGGCACCACACCCAGAGCAGGGCCTGGATCCGCTCGTGCCCAGGAGGGACGTTTGCCAGGAGTGTCTGAGTCCTGCCCAGACTGCCAGGCTAGAGCAAAGCAGCCAGGCAGCCCCCAGCAAAGGGGAACCCGGCCCCTGCCATCGACCTAGCTAGAGTAAACCACCCAATGATTGCTCCGTGAGCACCCTCTGCTGCCAGGAGCTGGCATTGCTGAACCCAGCCCTCCCCGGGGCCTGCTGAGGAGCCAAGGCTCCTGCCCCGTGTGTGACTGCCCCTGCCCCAGGAGCCCAGGGCCGCCCAAGCGTATTCACAGCATGGGCCATATATCGATGGAAGAATGTTTTGTGGGCCCCTCCACCCCATTTGCACTCGTGCCCTGCCAGTCACCATCACCCAGGATGCAGCTCCCCTCCAACCTCTGCATTGCATCCCTGGAGTCACTAAGCTCCCTGGGATACGTGCCATCGGAAGGGGCTGCTGCTCTTTAATAGTTTATCATGCAGTTGGGGTTCTGAAAACAAACCTTACCCTGCTTCTCTTTGCTCTTCATCCCCGCCCCCCCGACCTGTGCTGGCTCCCCCTCTCCCTGGCACGTGTCTGCCTGGGACTTGGCTCCCTTCTCTCCTACTCACCTGAAAGGGCTGACCCACCAGACTCCTCTGCTCCACGCCGTGCTGCCCAGCTGCATCACTCTCTTCTCCCCTGCACAGTGCTCTCCTCCTGGCGGCTCTGGTCCCTGGGAGTGGCACCTCTTTCCTGCATAGCAGCAGGCCCCGAAGAGGCAGTCAGACTGGCTCCTTGTTCTTTCCATCTGCTTTGACAGGGTTTCGTTTGCAATGAAGAGACTGGAGATTGGTAGAACCAGCTGGAGACAAGCTGGCGCTAGCCCCAAGCGACCTGGCATCTCTCTGCAGAGCAGAGGCTGGGACCCGCCGCTATAAAAGAGCAATAGTCTGTCCTGGGCACAGAGAGGGAACTGCAGCTCACCCAGACACACTGGGCTCCCCACACCAGCTGATTTCTCCACTGAACACTCTATTGCTTTCCTGCAGTATGTCAGGCTCCCAACTGCTTTAGCCATGAGAGGCTGCTCCCCTGGGCACTGGCAGTGCTGTGAACTAGTGACGTGGTCTGGAAGTGCCAAGCATTGCTCTTGGGGGCATGCAGGGGTGGGCCTGGGGGTCCTTTGGGCAGCGCAGGGAGGGGACGTGTCAGGGGATGCAGCAAGAAGGTGAAACTGAAGAGCAGAGGGGATGGGTGGGGGGTGGTGTCTGATTCAAATATTCTTAGAGGTAAGGAAGCTTCAGCTGGGCCCTGCCTGCCAGGTGGGACTGTGTGTGGTGGGTTGGAAGAAGACCCACTCCCCCTTGCCATACACCTGGCATGTGTGTGCAGGTGGGCCAGGTGCTTCCAAGCCTAAGGGGCAGCACAGGCACTGGGTGGGGGCTGAGGGAGCACAGAAAAGCAACAATAGCCACCCTCCCTCTATAGTCAGAGAGGAGACACTGGGCTGTTGAGAGCACACACACAGAGTGGGTAACAGACACCAGCCATGCACACCACATTCCCCAGAGACCTTAGTTCCCTTCTGTCTCCCTACAGGAAAGGCCAAGATATTGGAGCCAGACCACAGCTAGAGGGAAGGCCTAGGAGCTGAGGATGGGAGGTGCCCCCCGCACCATTGGTTATTGGACTGTTACCCCACCAGCAAGCCCTCCTAACTCAGGCAGAAAGAGAGGACCCTGTCACACGCTGCCACCAAAGGGCTCTCACTACAGGCCCCACCTTGGGGCTGTTGAAGCTTACAAGGGCTGCTTCCAGTCTCTGCCACTAGTGGGGGGGGGGTAGGGGCAAATGCCACCCCACACCTGTGTGCTCTCGGGCAAAAGGCCCTATGGGAGCTAACAGGCAGAGTGGGCTTGAGTGAAGCAGCAGGCAGCACCTCGGGCGAGGCGGGACTCAGTGTGTGGCAACCAGGAGCCCAGGCTGGGTTCTGGGCAGGTGAGTCTGAGTCTATCCTGGATGCAGAGAGGAAGATGGTTAGGGGGCCTGGAACACGTGTGGCTCCAGGCCTGTCAGCACACTAAACACGGGGAAAGGGTTGTGTTCCAGGCTGGGCAGAGCCCCCCACCCCCAATGGTGCCTGAGGTCCGGCTCCCAGCTCTAGGCAGAGCCTCCCCCCCTGCTGCCCCCCCCGCATGGTACCCATGGCTTTGGGTGCCAGCCCCAGGCACAGCCCACCCGCCCTGCCCCTGCCTGAAGCACTGGGTTCCGACTCCAGGCAGAAGTTCCCTCCCCACAGTACCTGAGGCTCTGGGGTTAGGCTCCAGGCATGGCCTACCTCACACACAGTGCCCAAGGATCTGGGCACTGCCCTCCCCACACGTACCTGAAGCTCTGGGGTTAGGCTCCAGGCAGAACCCGCCACCCTCCATTGGTGCCTGTGGCTCTGCATCCGCCAGCTCGAACCCATTCAACACAGAGAGGCTGGCAATCTGATAAGTTCCATTTTTTCTTTTTTACACAAATATATACAGGGTATTATACACAGCTCGACACAGACACGGTGCCAGTTAGAACACAGCTCCCCCCCCAGGCAGTGCCCCGGGACCGCGCCCAACAGCCGCACACACAGAGCAACCGCAGCCTGCCCACTACACCGGGGTGAAGGGGGTGGTGCAGATGGGAATAGGCAGCCAAGGGGCCAGCATCCTCCCTGCTCCTTAGTCTGGACACAAGCACTTAGAGCCCTGTGCTTCATTTCTAGCCTGTCCTGGGGGAAAATCAATCAAAATTAAACAATGTGCATTTCAACAGGGAGCTCTAGAGGGGAGGGGAGGGGAAGTCTGCCCGAGGAACCCACCGGGCCCACCCTCTCTCAGCCACTACCACAGAAGAACATGCTCCAGCCCTCAGCTAGCTGCTAAGAATGAGCCAGTGTCTGAGCCCTTCATCACTTTGTCTTCTCACATCAAGGAGCCAGTCCTGCTATTGCCTCTGACTCTGGCATTCCTATTAGAGGGGCAGGGTAAAGGAAGGACATCCGGTCTCGGTTCCAAACTGCCTTGGACTTGCTGTGTGACCTTGGGCAAGTCTCTTCCCTGCTGTGCCTCAGTTTCCCCATCTGTACCATGGGGATGACGATTTTGACTGCCCTCTTGGGAGCAGAGATGGGGAAGGCTGAGACTTGACTCTTTAGGGTCTATAAAGTGCTTTGAGCTCCTGGCTGGAAGTTGCTAGCAAAGGACCAAGGCAGATTTATTACTCCCCTCCTGGGAGCCAGCTCCGACTGGTTCCGATACACCCACTGGGTTCCAAGCGCTGCTCTGGCTGCAGTTAATTGGAGCAGTGTCCACGTAGGGTGTGCAGTCAGGGCTGTGGCCGGCAGTGGCCAACGAACAGAGCAGCAGGGTGAGGGAGGCAAGGGAAAATAAATACAGCTCACCATCAGGGAGGTTTATTTTGTGCTCCTGCTGCTCACTCTGCCTGGCACGCAGCCCCCTGTGCAAATCCAGCCTAGCATGGGTGTGGTGCTAAGGGTCGGAGGGGGCAGGGTTAGAAATACGCTCAGCAGGCAGTGATGTCCCATGAGAGTCCCACAGCAGCATGTTACACTCACCCCTGGGACCAAGTTCACAAGAGGGATCCAACTCTCCCAGGGGCTGGGGGAGGCGGGATGGCAGAGGCTGCTTCTCACACTGCCTGAGCAATGGGGACGGGGAGTCGCAGCCCTACGCTGGCAGGAACCAAACACACAAGAGGGGTCAGCCAGGGCTGTGTACCTGGGCCAGGGAATCAGGGTCAGCCCCAGTGCCTGTTGGTAGCTGGCTCAGTGCCCAGCGCCACTCCACAGCAGTCAGGGAAAGCTGACCCCAGTCCTCCCCCTTGCTGGCCCCGCTGCGCAGACACAGGACAGCATGGGCGGGGGGCGGCGGCAGCTGGGTGTCAGTTTTTTATTTTAAGGGGGGGGGTAAAATGTACAAAATAACGCCACTTAAAACAATACCACATGCCCCATGGTGAGCTCCCACCATGGCCTGACTGGGCTCCAGCTACCAGACATGAAAAGGCCGTGCGGGCTGGATAGGATACACGCCCGTGCTAGCCCCTACGCTCCCCTCGCCCTGCGAGGGGTCCTCCCACCATCCTCGCCATCCGGATGTGCTCTCCAGCCATTGCTGAGCCAGCGCGGTTTTCACTGGGCGACACCCGCTCCCCGCACTCGGCTGGGTGCTGCCACCAGCACTGGGCTGCGGGGGGGCGGGGAAGAGCAGGAGCAGGCCCAGGTTGTTACACTTCCCCCAAACCAGACCGTGGCCCTCACGTCCCACAGAGCCAGGGGCTGGGGAAGGGCACCCACACACCGATGTACATGCGTGTGTGCGACACAGCCACAGGGCAAAGGGCAGCGCAGCGCAAGGGCACTGCTCCTCCTGCAGCTAGGACCAGTGCTGGCTGCCGGGCTCCCAGCCGCCCGCTACTAGCTGGGGTTGCAATACCTTGATTAAAGCTTTTTTTCTTTTAAATCTAATAAATTATTAGTGTTCAAGATTCCAGATATGGGGGGCAGAGAGGAGGCCACTGGAGACCGGAGATTCCCCCCAACATTTGCTGCCTCAAAGCATCCAGGCTTCTGCTGTCCCTGGGTCCTCTTCCCCCCAGAATGGGAGCAGCAAGGGTCAAAGTCATCTTCCTCCTCCTCTTCCTTTCCCCTTCCCAGGGTCTCATGGTCTCAGTAAGTGTTAGAGAAGGTAACTAGTAAGAGCAGGTCCCTTCTCACCCACCCAGACGGGAGTGAGAGGGAGCGGGGCAGGGGCGGAAGCAGGGAATGGAGAATTTGATGCACGGCCCCTTCCCACCCTTGGAATGAGCGTTAGGGCAGCGGCCCGGGCAGGTGGGAGGGGGCAGGGGCTGGCATCCTCCTTGCCACGCTCCCGGCTCCATTCGGTTCTCTCTCTGTTCGCAGCGGCCGCCCTGGCTCCCGGGACCGCCCTGCCCCAACTGCCCTCTGGGGTCGCTACTGGTGGATCTCGTTCTCTATCAGGCTGTCCTCACACGACTGGAAATCCGTGTCGTTCATGCCGTCCGGGTTGATGAGCTCTTCGTCCTGGGACCCCTGCTCCTCGGACTCGGCCGCATCACCCTCTGGAGAGGAATCCTGCAGCACTTGGGCGATGTACTTTTGCTGTGGAGAGGAGACAAGAGACCGGTTAGCTCTGTGCAGGCTGCTGGAAAGCCACAGCAGCGCAGTAGGGTGGGTAAGCACCATGCAGATGGGATGCTGAGTGCAGGGCATGCTGGGGCTGAAAGGAACTCCTACTGCATGGAATGCACAGGTTTCAGCATGGCACGGGGGCACAGAGAGGAGCTGGATGATTTCAGGGACGCCGCTTGGATGGGAAATGCTAGCAGCAGGGCCCGGGGTGCAGCTCTTGATGTCCCATTACAGGTAACCCCCAGACCTCGGGAAACATCTGAACCCTCCAGAGAGCCAGGGGTGGGAGAATTGGGAATGGTGGCGGTCAGGGCTCCTACAAGACTGGAGGGCCTGATATTAAAGCGGTCTGATTTCCCCCCCCCAGAAGACAGGTGCCCAGCACTTCCTGGCAATCAACTCCTCTAAGATGGCTCAAGCTGGGCACTCACATATGGAGGCCCTTTGGAAAAAAGCTTCCCTGCTGTGGGGATGAGGAGTGGCAGGGGATCTAACCCAGAGGGACAAAACCACCCCATCAAGTAGCTGGAGTTCAGCACAGGGCACCTGTCTGGCTGCAGGGCCAATGGGAGCAGTCAGAATTCTGCCCTCCCCCCATTCCCCAATCTGCAGATCAGCCATGTCACTGCAGAACTTTACCAGACAGGGCTTTTGGTAACTGGAGAGCGCGTGGCAGCAAGACTGCGTGGGCTTGGGAAATGGTGACAAGGCCATGTTAGCCGCAGCGGCCTCTATACATGCACGCAGCCATTCCGATGAGGCCTCCCCCGTACGCTGGGGTGAATCCGGAGTCAGTGGAGTCACACTGCTGGAGGGGAATCCAGCCCTTCCTTTACTAGTCACACACTGTTTGCTCTCAGGACAAATCTCGACGATGCAAAGGATTCACAGCCCCACTTCCTTGTCCCCTTTGTGCCATTCAGAGCCCCCTGGCATGGGGAAGTCCCCAGCGGGTACAGGACTGGTGTAGCCAGCTCCTGTAGGAGGCGCAGAGAGCCCTGGTATAGGAGATGAGGGAATGAAGGGCATGGCTGGGATGTGTTGCAGTCCAGCTATCCCCAGCTGGCAAATGCCCTCTTGGAGATCACTGCCAGCTGACACAGGTCAGAGCAGCCCCCAGGTGGCTCTAACTTACAGTGGAGATGAGGGCAGAGTCAGGCAGATGTAACCAGCTCCTTGAGGCTCCTCCCCCCGACCCCCAGCAGATCTTAGCTGCAGCAGAGTATCTGGCCTTGGAAATAACTTGATGGTACCAGAGCCGGTTTGCTCAGGAGAGATTTAAAGGGGCACCCTCAGGGACTCCAGACCCCAGAGAGCTGGGCAGGAGGGGGAGGGGTTACCCCAAAGTGTTTTCATTCCATCAGATTGCAATGAAAACAGCTGGTGCTGGGATGTGGCATTCCGGCCCTGCAGCGTTTGCAACGTGCACTGATGGGCGAGAGCCAGAAAGTGAAACAAAAAGGGGAACTGACCAGTCTGGTTTCATTGTCCCAGCTGAGAGAGAGGCAAAAAGTGAACAAACAGCATCAGGGGCGCAAGGGGGGGAGGGAGGAGACGGACAGTGCAATTCCTCATCTCAGCTGGGCGAGGGACATGCGGAAGGGCCTTCTCTTCTGAGCCCCGCCTGCACCCCACAGATGCCGGCTGGGCCAGGCCCGGAGTGAGGCCCTCAGACAGGAAGAGACGTGTGCAGCCCCCTTCCCCTGTCCTAAACCGAGAGACGCAGGGCAGCGGGAGAGCTGGCGACTCACAGCGGATTTGGGAGCCGGCGGCACGGCGGCAGGTTGCCCGTTCACTCTCCCGTCCACGGCGTCCACCTCCGTGTGGTCAATCTAGAGGTCAACAGAGTGAAATGGAGACATGGCGTGGAGATGGCGGGGCAGCTGGTCCACTGACCCCGTCAAGCCTTCCCTGGGAGCCTTATCTGACCAGGGAACCTGGGCGCACAAGCGATGGCTGGGCTGCGGGGGGCTGAGCGCCCAGCTCAGGGGCAGCCCCACAAGGCTCCTTTTCCAGGAGGCTGGAGAGGGAACAGGCTCATGGGCCAAAGATGGGGCCTGGCAAGGGGGTGTGCCTCCCACTAAGCTTTCCTGCCGCCCACGAGACCAGTGGCGGTGGCCCTGAGATGGAGGAAGAGCCCTGTCCCAACGACACCCACCTGCATGTGAGTGGGGAGGCAGGAGGTATTAGACAAGGCAGCCCATAATGAAGGGGAAAGGCCCTGTGAGGAGCTTCCCTACCAGCCCAACTTGAGGTAACCCCTCATCACCTCAGCCACGGTTCCCTCCAACCAGACACTCCCCACCCCCAGTGCCTCCTGGGGCCTCACCTTGTAGTTGTGAGCACTGAGGTATTTGAAGTGTCCGAAGCAGACATGACACAGACAGATCACAATGGTGATCACGAGAACCACAAAGGTGAACATGGAGGTGGGGGCCAGGAACCCTGGGCAAGGCAAAGGGTCACAGTCAGGGCAGTCGCACACCCAGCATGCAGCTCCGCTGGCTTCACCACCCCCAGGGGCCTCTGGCCCTTTGCCCCATACCCAGGGGGGACAGCCAGCACGCGGTGCTGGGGGGACGGGGAGCCCAGCACTCCTCAGCCAGGCTGAGTAGGTGTTTACAATTCGGCACCCGCCACTCGCCCCGTTAGCTCCCTCCCCTCGCCCCAGGCTTACCTGTGCGCACGGTGGAGAAGAAGAGGAGCCAGAAGAGGCAGAGAATGGGGGCTGCCACCACCTGGTTCACGGCCCCCGAATGGATCTTCTTGTCCAGCTTGGCTGGCAGGTAAGCGTAGTACAGGTTGTACCTGTCAACCAGGTGCTTGAGTAGCATGTACATCAGCCCTGAGAGAGAGAGAGAGAGACTGAGCGAGAGCAGCGAGGTGGCCGCTGGGCTCCAGGATCAGCAGCAGGGGATAGTGGGAGATCAGGGAATGGCTCACAGGTGCCAGCATGCTCTCTCCGCAAGGCTGCTCAGGGCTGGACTTTAGGGAGACGACTCTGAACTCAAGGTGCTGGGACGCTGGAGTGAGTTAGCCAATACTCACATGAAGCCTCATAATTCTCCCTACCACGCCTACTGGGAAGGCCCTTCTCCAGTGTCCACCCCACCGCTGAACAGAGGGGTCAGAGTGATGGGGGGAGTTTCACTCCACGCAGAGCCACACTTTCCATAAAGGAAAGGATTCATTCAACGGGGCTAAAGGAGGACTTCCCAGCGTGATCTATTTCCATCCTATTTCACACTCCCAGTCCCCTCTCCGCCAGTTGAGCTGCTGTGCCAGGCAGCTGAGCACCCACAGTGACACATGTACTTGTTGTACATGTCATTATTTGTGCCCCTTAGTGCCAGCAGAAGCCGGTGCCACCTATGTATGGCAAAGCATCGAGTGCCACACCAAATATTCAACCTCCTGGAACACTGGCATCAGGCAGGGCATTAGCACTGACCACTACAGCAAGTGTCAAGAGGGACACACTTGCTTGGTTGAGAACCTCTGGCCTGGCACACCCTTCTAGGCATGAGCTCTGCAAACATGGCCTCACCAAGAAGAGGTTTCAGGGACCAGAAGACAAGGCCCATGATAATATTGAACAGAGAAGCTTCTCAATCAACCAAGTATGGAGCAATATGTAGCTAGATCACTGCTCTCCACCCTCTTCCGGAGACTATGATCTGCCAGCAAACAGAGTGGTTCAGGGACTCCAGCATCAGCTGGACTGGGCAATAGGTCTGTTCGCTCCCCACCACCAACATGCACTTGTCACCCCGCAGGGGGGACACACTGCCAGTTGGGAAAGCGTTCTTTTGGGACAAAAGGGGTCTTTGGGCAAGAGACAGAGCAGAAACAGCTGTTATGCAAAGACGACCGAGGCCCTTTCTCTTCCAGCTGGGAAATCTACACTCACTGCCCAGCCTGGCAGATGTGCTCACTGCAGTTACCAGGGGCAGCCATCCCCTGGAATGGGGGGAGCAGAGAGCCTCCTGGTAGGGAGCAGGGGGATCATCTCGCTTACCTGGTCTGTGCAATACATGGCCAGGTGAGAAACCGCAGCAGGCATGTGGGTGGAGCTTCCAGCTGGTAACTCACTTGTCTCTTCACTGGGAATGCTGGGCACCAAGGAGGTGCGAGAGCCATTGTGAGTCTATGTACAGACTGGCTCTCTGAAGGGTCTCATTCACACACACACTCAAATACCGGACCCAGGTGACTGAAACCATGCCACAGTAGGGCTGTGGGGGTGCCATCAACAACTAAATATCAAGGCCCTAAATCTAAGACATCCCTCAAAATGTATTCAGAGGGACATTTCTAATGACCGTTCTTTGTAATGGTTCACAAACAAAACTGGGCTTGGAATGTAAACCCCCGGTTAAAGAAAATAAGAAATTGTGCCATTAAAGAATCATAGCCCTGCTTTCCAAACTCCCCTCCCCAAACAGATTAAGGGATAACATCTACTGACTTATAACAATGAAATGCAAGTATGCAGGATGGCTAACTGGTCACATTAAACGCGTCGCTAGTTCTAGGTTAAGGATTTGTAACTCTGGACAGCGAATGAGCACAGATGAGGTAACACTTAGGCCAAGACCTTGGTGGCATAAGTGTGGTTTTGCCAATTCTTCTTTTTCATAGAATTGCTGATCTGCTTAAAACGATGTTACTGCTGACAGAACAAAGGTACGTATTGTGCTGGAAGTTTTGAGGTAAAAAGAGAGAAACCTGTGACAACAAAAAAATGTCTTCATGGGAAGACCCAGGGCAGGATGACATAAAATGACATGACCAGAAATGGCAAAACCGAACAGGAAAAATGCTGAAGCTGGGTAATTAAAGCCTGTGCAGAAGTAACGTATGGGTTATCCCAAACCCAAAGAGCTAATGTGTTAAAAGCCGACTGAATAAAGATTGAAGTGATCTGTAATGTAGAAATGTATGAAAGACCTAAGAGAACATGGGCCCACACTGGAGAAACACCACGGCAGAAACACCACGGCAGAAACTAAAGGAGGGAACTGAAGGACCCCTCCGAGGGATCAGAGAAGGCAATGACTACCATGGAAGGTGGCAGGATTTCCCAGTGCCCCACAATGTGGTAACTTGGGCCCATTTACCAATTCTGTCTTGTCTGTTATTAATTGTCTGGCATAAATGTATGTTGACAGTATGTGACAATAACTGTCTGAAATTGTACAAACAAAGGTGAAAATTGATTAAGCCTAAATCGGGTGGACTCGTGACTCAGTTTCCCAACTTTTTACCCTAACCAGGGTAATGCCTCCAATCCCACCCTCCAGATGGGGCTCCCCCACTGGAGGCAATGAAAGACACCATCTCCCTCCTGCCTTTGGCTGCAAGCCCTTCCATGCGCAGCAAGGCAGAGGGGCGCCGGGCCACCTACCAAAGGGGACGATGATGGGGCAGGTGATGCTGTAGGTCATGACCACGGTGAAGACGCACATCATCCAGGCATAGGCGGCTCCAAACTGGAACTCATACGCTTGGTGCTGTGGGAGGAAGCAGAGAGCGCATCAGTATGGCGCACAGAGCTGCCCAGTGCCCCGGTAGTGGGAAGCATGTGTGTATGCACAGGAGCGCGTGTACTGCTCTGTCCGTGTGCAACAGTCTGTTCAGGCTCTCTGCGGATGGGCCTGTCTGTGAGCGCACACATGGCAGCACCGCATGGAGTTGCCTTAAGGAGAGCTGTGGGAATCCCCCGCTCTCCCCAGGCTCTCTGGCTGCAGCTCTGATCTTCCTGACGCAATACCTGCTAGCAAGCTGTTTCCTTAAACACTAGTCAACGTACACCTATGCGTGAGCATGCGTCTGGATGTGCAGCTTGCACAGGTACAGACTCACAGGTGCACACTTGCACAAATCTACAACTACAGGAACACACCCAGTTTGTTCACCATGGGCCTGACGTGCATCGGGTGCTCGGGGCAGGTCTCCGAGCGCGGCAGCGAACGTGCCCAGGATCTGCTAGGGGAGATGGGGTCGGCTCCACTACGTACCCGCTTGACGTTCCTCCGCTCAGCGGCTGAGCGGGCCAGGCAGAGGCGGATCATGTACATGAGCAGGCCGGGGATGCGCAGTAGGTCCATGGCGTTCCCGATGAAGGCGGAGGCGATGACGTAGTTCACAAAAAAGGCCCCGTTATCAGGCAGGAAGACGCACCTGGAGGGGGGAGGAGAGCAAGACAGGCAAGTAATGCTTCTTAACCTAGCCACAGACATGGAAGAGCATATGGGCAGAGAGGAAGCTGGCCAGGGCTGGCACTGCCAGGCAACGGTCACTGTTCCGCCCCTTCCTCCTAACATTATAATTTCTAGGAAGCTGGTGTGTTTTACCACTAACAGGCCAGTCTCACCACGTTTCCCCACCAGAAATAAATCTGGCTAGGAAGAACCAGCTCAACATCTCTAGAAGCAGCTTTGGCTTCGGAAGACCTCCCAAGTGCTTAGGCCCCCTCTTCCAGCAGGAGGCACTGGATGGAACGGGGCAGGAGCACTGTCGGTGTGGGGAACTCCCCAGCTATGCCAGTCTCAGGCGCTCTCAGCAGGAGGTACTGGATGGACCAGGGCAGGAGCACAGGCTGTGGGGTGAGTTCCCCCCAAACGCCAGTCCCAGCAGGAGTCACAATTACAAAGACAGGCTTTCCCCAAACCCTGGTTTCAGATACCACTTACTCAAATCGCACTGCGGCCTCATCCAGGAATTTTTTGTCAAACAGCCAGCGGAAAAACACATCCAGACTAGGGAGAACAATTAAAAACAAAGAGTCTAGTGTGAGTACATAAACGTTTGGAGATCAAGGAGCACAAGCTGTATGCATACGTGGTCACGACCCATCTCAGGAGCTGGAACAACACCTGCTGCGAATACACGGTAATCTTGGAACACGGATGCACTCAGACGTGTATATGTGAGAGAGTGCCGCCGTCCTCCCACTTCTAGTCTTCAGGACCGTATGTATAGAGGAGGAAAGCTTTAGTATATGGTGAGACTACTGGGAAAGAGGGCTCAGACTGTGCCGGGATGTCTGTCTCTGCCATCCAGCCCATGTGCATCACTGTACCTGTACTTCCTCACTCAATTCTGCAGGGGAGTTAGCAGCAACATCTGCTGCAATTCTCTGCTGACCCTGGGGGGAATTATGTTGGGGCTTTAAATGTTTGCTTTAAAGGAAAACTGCACTAAAATAGGAAGTAGTTTCCACTCACTTGAACCAATATAAAAAATGACTAAAACATTTGACATTATATTATACATATAAAAATGAAAGATGAAATAAGGATGCAGTGATATTGTCAGTCTGAGGATTCATATCAAGACTGGAAGAGCAGAATGGTAGGGAACGGCAGACAATTTCTACAGCTCTTTTTAGCGCACGCGCACACGCAGAGAGAGAGAGAGAGAGAGAGAGAGAGAGAGAAGAAAACATATAGAACTTGCCCTAACAAGAGCTGTGGGAATGTTTTGCTGTCTCTGGCTGCAGCTCTGATCTTCCTGCCTCCTGACACATCAGTGGCTTGCGTCCTATGACCCTGAAGTCTAATTAATTTAAAAAAAAATGGATTTAAAGTAGTTTCAGGCCCCACTCCCTGCATCACAATTTTCTTGTTTTTAAAAACATTTCTCTCTCTGCTGGATGAAAGAGCCACACAAACAAACAACAGGTGAACCCCGCCTATGCAAGGGAAACAGTGAAACTGACTAGCTCCAAAGGCTCAGATCCTAACATCAGTGGAAGTTAGGTGCCTTAATCCCTTTGAGGACCTGAACCAACGTGCCCTCAAACACACAGAATAAACAAGCAGAAAAAAAATCCTTGTTCTCTCTTTTAATTCTATTAGGTTTAGGCCCACATTTTGCAGCCTATGACCTTGTATGCGCTTATTTGCAGAGCCAGTAAAAGATTCTCAGTCAGAAGCGTGACTATTTTAACTGATGGGCTCCTTTTCAAGTGGGAGCCCCCTGGGGTCACACAGCTACTCAGCTGGTATCAGTGGAGACACAGGTACAGCATCAGGTATTTTCAGATACTCCCTGAGAATTTTCTTTACTCTTGGAGCACTTTACACTCTCCCTCATTCGCTCTTCATGTCAGTGCAGCCTGGGCTCTGAGGCCTCCAGTGCAAAGGACCTATCCTAGCAGCAGACAGCTGGTGGGACACCATTAGGGGTGGCTTTGTGAGTGCTGCCATGGAACACTGGCATGAGGATTTGGGAAGTGGGTTCAGGAGAAAGGCTGAAAGGGTGACGCTTCATTGCAACATGTGGGGAGGCTGGCTGCATCCTGCCCCCACCTGGCTAAAATGGGGAATTGGCTGGTTTCGTACAAATGTGCTTATTTAATAGGTTTGTTGTAAGGGGCCAGCTGAGCAGGATCTAAGCCCTGTGCAACCGGAGAGAGATTATCCAGCTTCCACAGAGCTAAAAGGGCCAACCCCATCGCTCTCGGGCAACTGCCACCATCCCACGCTCCAGGGGAACAATTCCCTACGTGCAGAGGGAAGGAAATAGAGAAGAGCCAGATGGGTGTGAGGGCTGTCTCCCCAGTGATACAGGACAATGCACTTGGCCAAGGGCATCCTCAGCCCAGTGCTTCATGCAGCGCTGGGTCTCCAGACCTGCCTTCATTTCCTCCTCACCCACCTGCTCAGGCCCAGCGAAGGCAGCAGCAAGACCATGAAGATGAGGAAGGTGTAGCACTTGTGCATGGTAGTCCTGTTCTCTCCAGACCTGTGGGCACAGGGGAGGCCATTAGCAAGTGGACCGGGAGCCTCCCGGTGGGTGATCACACCCGTCTAGCGATCCATCTCAAGTACTTACAATGCACCCTCTAGGCCCCTTTGGTACCGATCTGTCCTTTGTACTTGACTATTATTATTGTTAATTATGTGTATTGCGGTAGCACCTAGGAGCCCATCAAGGACCAGCCCCTCGCTGTGCTGGGCATTGTACAAACACAGAAGAAAAATTTGGTGCCAGGAGATGTGAAGGGCAAACGAGTACAACAGATAGATAAGTGGGGGATTGCTGGCATATCTGAGGGCTCATAATCTGTAATGTCTTTCCCCTCGGCAGTGCTGTTATCCCCAGGCTACAGAGGGGGACAGACTTGCCCAAGGTCACACAGGAAATCTGTAACAGAGCAGGGAATTGACCACGGTCCCCTAAACCCCAGGCAGGCACTCTAACCACTGAGTCATCCTTCCCCTCACCTAGTATATCCCCTTCAGCCCCAGCACCCCCAACCCTCCAGGGGCTCCTCCTGAATCAGCACAGGAGTGAATGCAAACAGCATCATGCCTGGTGCTTTACGGACAGTCACTGAGGCCAGAAAAGATTTGCTGGTGTAGTTGTAATGGTAAAGCTCTCCCTTAGGGTAGACACATCTTATACTGGCTAAAACGGGCTTTTGTCTGTATAGCTTATACCGGTTCACCTTATTTCACACTTTTGTTGGTATAGAACCATCACCCCCAGCCAACGCTGCACTACTGGCACATCCTGCGAGTGTAGACTCGGGTCTAACTCACCATCACAGATCTCCAGCGGGGGCTGGGATCATTCTCCGATTTGCACAGTTGAGGAAAGTGAGGCCCAGGGAAGGGATATGACTTGCCCAAAGTCACACCCGGCTGGGATTAGAACTCTGGATTTCCAGGCTGCCAGCCCTATGCTCAGACCACTAGAGACGCTGATTGCAGGACTGCAGCAATCTCAGCTCAAACAGGCTGAGCCATGTGACCTAACAACATGCGATCAGGGCAGCAGGGTCCGACACAGCAAATATCTTGGCTCACGAATACATAATGGTAACAATCATACACATACACACGCAACGCCTGCCAGCCATCTGGAGCCCACAGAGCTTAACAGACTGTGCATATTGCAATCAGTTCATCCACTCACTGAAGTGCAGCCACCTCTGAGGTGGGGTCCAGCATCTGATTAACAGCTGCAAAGCACAGCACCCCTACAGTTTACGCCAGGAAATGAAATTACAGGTGGATCTTAGGTGGAAGGAATGGGACAAGCAGGCCAAAGATGCCTGCTCTTGTGCAAGGTGTTGAGCACACAGCTGGCAGTAGTGCTCAGGCTGAGAGCAGGTGCTGGCTGTCCTTACCTGGTCCAGTGAGCTTCGAAGAAGGCAGAGTAATACACAATGGTTGGCAGCAGAGCAGAGAAGCACCACAACAGCAGGGTGGGGAAGAACTGGGTGATGATGGGGTTCTGGGAAGGCAAAGAACACACCGTTCACTGCAGTCAATGCAAATCTGGAGGCAGGGCGCGTCGGGGAGGGCAGCGGGCTAACCTGCTGCATCGCCAGTGGCAGAGGACAAGAGCGGCCAGCAGAGCTGAGCATGACTCCGCCCCTTTGGGGACTGTATCAATAGGGGCATTTTCCTCAACCTGGGAATCCTGGATGGGAACCTGCAGCACCTCTGCCTTATCCCCTGGTGAGAAGCGAAAGTCTGGGAGTTGTATAGGGCAGGGAAATGAGGCACCAGCCCAGGCCCTGCTCTGGGACTCATTTGTCTCCATGTAGGGATCTGCCAGGGTGCAGCTACGCCGATTGTTGGGCTGGGGATTTTCCCAAGTGTAGAGGCAGCCTAATGCAGTCACTGTATCCCCTGTAGTTTTCCTTTGCTCTCATAACGCTTTGGTCCCTCGGCACGTCAGCCGAGTGTTTTCTTACTCTCTGTTCTGGTAGGGAGAGCCAGGATTTCCTCCCACTTGCCATGCATGCAAAACTGAGTGCTGGCTGCCAGCCGAAGAGCCCGGCAGTTCCTGGGGAGAGTGGGGATTGCCTGTTTGCCCAGGTTCTGACAAGAGAGGGATTCTCACAGCCTCTCGTAGGGTCCCAGGCAGAATCCTTGGCCGCTCACGTCTCCCCTGCAAATGCAGCCACCTCCAACGCTCTGGCTCCAACAACATGTGCTCCGTTCTACTCCAACAGGCTCTGCAGTGCTGCAGCTCAGGAGGTGGGACAGGGAGTCTGGCTGCTTTCTGCCCTCATGTAACAGAGCAGTGCCCGCACTGCAGTGATGTAGACAAGGCCCTCCCCATCCCACACAGGAGCACTTGAGACCCGTAGGGACCTTGCTCAGCCTGATGGGGCCCAGGCCTAGCCCGTCTGGATAGGTGAGGTGGAGGGACCGGTGCACATTCGTGACCCACCCCCACCTCCCCAGGGCTGTTCCACTCTGTGCCACAGGATGGGATAGGAGGAAGGGGAGGGCTCCTCATTCCTGCACCCATCCCCCTGGCAGGCCTTACATTCAGATACTCCACGGGCTTGGTGACATTGAACTTATCCATGGTGGTGATGATGATGGCGGGAGTGGTTAGGAAGAAGAGGAGGAGGAAGAGGACGACGTTGATAACCAGGCAGCGGATCCACCAGATGAAACCCCGGATGGAGAGGTGTTCCCTGGGGGGAGACAGGGTGCAGAAGCCAGTCAGGAGAGGATCATGGGGGAGGCAGAGGGGAGCCAGAGACATTGGTCTGTGCTGGGCAGAGCCCAGGACATTAACTCTTCAAGGGCTTGAACCCCCTTTAGAGCCACCCAGATCCCACTGCTCCCCATTCTGAGTCAGACCCATGGTCCAGCCAAGCTGTGACTCTACACCCAGATGTTTCAGAGGAAGCTAACCCCTCCAGCCAGCTCTCTGGGCCTGTCAATGGGGATGCTCCCTCTTCCCCCAGCTGCCAAGGGCACTCTGGACTTAGGCCTTTACCAGGCTGTCCGTGCCTCCCTAGCCCTGCTGCGCGGGCTGCTCACCAGTAAATGTTCTGTGGGTCGGGGGCGTAGGTGACGGTCCAGTTGGAGATATGGAGGGACTCGCTGCAGGAGGAGGCCCGGGGCTCCCCGCGGCACACGCACCCCTGGCACTTGCACACGTTGAAGTCTTTGAGGATTCTGGAAGCAAGAGGAAGAGGGAGAGAGAGTGAGGCCTCCCCAGAGGAGGAGATCAGGGAGGCTGAGCCCCAGGCTATTGGGAGGGGACCCTGGGCATTATTTCTAGGCGCTCACACGCCTGCCTGCAAATGACAGTGACTCTCCCTCCCGTCCCCTCCCTAGTCCCATGGCGGGCCCCTTGCGCTCACATGGCTGTAATGGTCTCGTTGTGGAAGGTGACGAAGGCCATACCCAGAGGCTTCTCGTTCACCTTCTCCTTCTCCCGCTTGTAGTCATCCTTCAGCTTCTCCTCCAGCTTGGTGTAATACTCGATGGCCTCCACCTGGACACACAGAGGCGGATCAGAGCCGAGAGCCATGCAACCCCACCAGGCTGCTGCCCTCTCGGGCCCCAGGCCGGACACGCCCCCAAAGGGCATGGTGACACCGCTCCTCCCCGTGTGCTATGGCCAGTGGCAGGGGGCACAACTGGGCTAATCCGGACCAACCGCTTGGTGCATCAACTCCACTTGGTATTAGGATTGCAAGAATCAGAGTTAATGAGGCAAACGTGTGGGAGCTGGGACAGGGGGCTGTTTAGCAAGGAGCAGCAGGGACAGTAACAACAATGGAGGAAAATGAGCTTCCTCTCCTTGGAGGGCCCCGGAGATGCTAAGGGCAGACAAGGGGACAGCAACATGCTGGTAAGCCAGGATTTGGGGGGCGAGCCCTCCTCTGTGTGGGGGCTGGGAGCAGCATGGGGGCAGTCTCCCAGCACCACCAAGCCACTCATGCTATTGCCTAGTGCCCTTCCACCCCCTGCCCCCGCACCTCCTCACAGCCCTTGATGACACAGCAGCACAGGTGGCCACAGGGCTTGGGGTTGATCATCGACGAGGCGTTCTCCTTGGTCTTCAAGTTGGTGAAATAGATTTTCCCACGTTCTGCTTTTTTCCTGCAAGGAGGAGGCGGCGGGAGGGGAAGCAGAGGCTCAGACAGGCCCTTCCCCCTATTGTGACTACCACAGGGGTAACAATCAGGGAGAGAATGCAGGGAGGGTGCTGGCAGAGAGCACAGGGGGCGTGGGGGAGGGATCAGACATGAGCGTGGGGGGCAGGGGTTCTCTCTGCGTATGTGAATCTTGTATATGTATTTTTTTAAGAAGGTTCCCACTCGGCTGAAGCAGAGGCTGCTGGGATTTCATTACACCAGGGTGAATAACCAGGGCCCCTAGGAGTGTGTAACTAACTGTCCCCCCTCGCCGGCACAGCTGCACAGTCCAAAGGTGGGGTTACATCACTAATGACGTCACGGACACTTAAGGCACCACGCTGGGGCGTGGGACAATCCCAGGCTCACTGCGTGACTACAGCAAGTCACTGCCCCTGGGCCTCAGTTCTGATCCTTCCCGGCCTCACAGGGGGGCTGAGAGTCAAATCCGTTATGATCTACGCGGATCAGACACTGTGGTTGTGGTGGGGGCCATACAAGCAGATTGATAACCCCAGAGCAGCCCAGGTAATTCAGCCCTGCCCTACCCCACTCTGCCATGCCCCCAATACCAATGCTTAATGTCTCCTCAAAGTCCTGGGCTCCCCACACACAGCTCTGCCCATACCCCCCTTGCCCTGACCTGCAGCCCCCCAGCTATCCCAGCCCTGGGCTCCCCACACACAGCTCTGCCAGTGCCCCTCATTCCTGCCCTGCAGCCCCCCTGCTATCCCAGCCCTGGGCCCCTCAAGCAGAGTCTATCACTTGAGTCAAACAGTCCCCAATTCCTTTGCTGTTTAGTGGGGCAGACAGGGCTTAGGTAAGGACTAGCCTGAGACCACCCCAGACCTTTTCTCTGTAACCCTCCTGTTGCGGAGTCTCACCCTCTCACCCCAGATGCATCCCGTGTGCTCTCTGCAACACTTCTGGTCTAGGCCTGTTGGGGGCCCCCTATCCATACCCGCCCCCAACTTTACCTCTCTGTATCAAGAAACATCAGCCTGGCCACGTTGTAGCAGGGCCGCGCCTCCAGCACAGTGCAGTTGGAATACGCCTCCCTGCGGACAGGAAACAATTCCAGGCTCATTAGCGATGAGGTGGAAAGCAGCACCTCAAACAAATCCTCCAGCAGCCGGTGGGATTGCTGGGGGCGGGTGGGCACCCAGACTCCATTATCAGGCCTAGTCCCAACCATCAGGGAATTCTGCTAAAGCTGTGCTGGGTGGGTGGGGGGAAATCGCCCATGCACTCTGCTCTTATGGGGGAATGAGGGGGGGAGGAGAGTGCCTGCTTGTAAAGCAGTGCTCTTGGGCTCCTCTTCAGTCCTTTGCCCCTAGAAGAACCAGGGTCTCATTGTGGGGCTTCTAAAAATAGGTGGTGGTGGGGGGAGTCCTTTACTGTTGGAGAGGGTCTGGGTGTACCTCAGCCACCGCCCCCCACTCCATCATCTCCCCTGACATCCCTTGGCTTGGTTGTGTCCAGAGGGATCTCTGCAGGGACAGAGTTGGCACTGAAGAGTTCAGCATTCCCTCTCCCCTGAGGGCTGGGACTAGGGCTGCTTTCTATATTGATTTTTTGACAAAAACCCAAAACATCTGAAAACCAAAAATAGTCAATTCAGAAATGCCGCCATGGGAATTGTCATTTTGGTGCCTTATGTCCACATTCTCCTCTACGAACCAGGCTCCCCTGTTGGACTACATCACTCATGATGCATTGTGGCACTTGGTGCATCATGGGAGACGTAGTCGAGCCCACATAACAGAGTGTAGGCACGAGGCACTTGAACTACAACTCCCATGAAACAGTGCGGTGACGATCCTTTTTAAAAAATTTATTAAATTTTTATAGTTTTTAATTGTTTGCCAAAAAGTTGAAATTTTCTGCAGAGGAAAAATAGTAGCTCAAGCTGGGACCCAGCGTGCATGCACAGACTCACTCAAAATGCTTCTTGATCTTCTCCGACTCAGCATATTTTGAGATCCCGTTAATGAACAGAGTTCGCTTCACCTGGAAGAGACAAAGGGGCCAGGGAAGGGGAGGGCAGTATGGGAACCCAAACTAGGGCAGCACAGGACACCAGGCTGTGACCAAGAGGTGAAGCCACGTCAGGGTTAATGTCAGGCGAGTGGCTCACTTTTTCCTGGCAGTGCCCAGGATTCCACATTTACCAGATTGTCTCCCATCCCCCACTGGCTGGCATGGGGGCAACCCAACACATAGCCAACATTTGCTCCAGCCCAGGTTCTGTCCTGGCGAGATGGTTCTACAACAGCTGCCTGAGCAGAGATGGGGTGGGGGCATTAACTGTAGGCGGCGAGGTGGGTTTCAGTGGGGGAACCTAGAACGTACCTAGCAGAGGCAGTGCCTAGTGGGAAGGGACAGGAGATTGCATACTCGCTGCTGCAGCTCAACTCACCCAGTGGGGGCCCTGGAGACCCTGGGACTGTTACAGTTGTATCAGGGGTGAGGTGCGGGCAAGAACCCTGCATGGGGAGTCACTCCCAGCATGAACAGGGAGGCATGGCTGGGGTGGCAGAGAGAGGGAGGCTGGAAGAGCAGAGAATCCTGGTGGGAGGCCACGCCAGCCTTACCAGGTCATCCTCTTTGTAGCGCATCTTGGAGGTGTGCCGACGCATGCTGTACACCGTCAGCAACAGGTACAGGAAGGCAAAGGACGTGTGCAACCACAGCAGGTTATTTCTGTCACCAGAGAGACATCACTCAGCTGACGCCACCCGTCAGTGCAGTGAACCCACCCCCATCTTGTGCCTGGCCAGTCAGCCAACGTGGGCTACCCCACTCCCTCCAGGGCCAGGCTGCCAGCCAAGGGCACTGTACCTGGGGACAGTCCAACTGGCTGGCATAGTGCATGCATGCTGAAAGGCTGCTACCCAGCGCAGGGCTCAGTGGTGGCATCCCAGAGGCTGCCCCGGGGTTTTTGTTCTGGAGACAGTGGCTGGGAGCTGGCTCTGCAGAGTGAACGAGCTGGGACAGCCTCCCAGGCCTTCCTGGGGCAGCTCCCCCCTGTGGCTCCACCTGACACACTCCAAGGGCCCCCTCCGCCCCCTCCTCGACGTACCTAGAATTCAGGTTAGCGATCGTCGTTCTCCCAAAGCTGTAGGGGTTGTTCTCTGTGGAGAGAGAGAGAGAGACAGACACCTTTAATTCAATCCAGAGGGTTGTGGTTTCGGGTGCCTGGGCTGGGGAGACATGGGGCAGGGCAGGGCTGCTCTGGAAGTCATCCCTGCAATGCCTCTGAAAATAGAGTCACCCTGCAATCCCCGTGAAAGGCTAAAGGGTCAAAGGTTAAGTTTCTGAGCTCCAGTTTTCCTGGCTGAGTTGCAAGGGGGTGAGGGCTCAGCAGAACTCCCCTCCCCACCGAGAGTAAAGCCACCCCCTGCCCCCACAACCACCTCCCTGCCAGCAGGCGCTCCCAGCTGCTACTGTAGGGCCAGGGCAGGAAGCGATGCTCCCTCACCTCGAAAGCCCGTGGACTGACCAGCCCCCGCCGCCAGGACTCTTGCTCGGCTGCTGTGAGCAGGGCTGGCTAATTCCCTTCCAAAGATGGGAAGGGAACAGGGTCAGCCAGAGCCCACCCTCCCCGCACTCACCTAGCAGGTCCCCTGAGAAGTTCACGGGCAGCACGATGCCCACGGAGAGCACGCCCACGGCCACCAGCAGCCCTATGATGTGCCGCTGGAAGGAGAGATAATGGACTGCGTCGGCCCCGCACTTATCCCGGATCTCATCGTCCCTGGCAAGGACACAAAGGTGATGAGGCATTACCTAATAAGGGCATGGGGCCAAATCCCAATAGCCCTTCGGTGCCCAGCGCCAGGGGCACCCGCATGGGTCGCGCTCGGCGCCTTAAGCACCCGGAGCACTAGCCCCTCACACCAGAGCTAACGGAGTTCTAATGACACCATCGCTTAGAGGAGCTGCAGAGCCCTCAGTCCTAGCCCAGGGAGCGGCCAGTTAGGGACCTCAGCACCTTGCAGTCTGGCCTTGCACACGAATCCACTAGCCAACGTCCACCTGCTGCAATTGCTCCCAGCCCCTGCAGGATGGGGACGTGAGGCTCACTCGTGGTGGCCTGCCAGGCAGCTGTGCCCACGCAATCCACTGTCACCTAAACCCCTGCGGGATCCCTATCTGCCAGAGGGGGTAATGGTGCCGACCCCAAGGACTTGAAGACGGCCGTTGGGAGGTTCAGTTCCCAGATGTGCGCTAGCTCGGCTCCAGCGAGCGTGTGGCCGCAGCGGGCTAGCAGCATATGTATGTTCCCAGGGGCCAAGCGAGCTTGCACTTGGGTGGCTGGTCCAAGCTGCTGCTTGTGCTGTTGCAGCCACACTGCTGTTTTTAGGCACTAGCTCAAGCAGATCTCGTGCATCTATCTAGCCGCAATGGGAACCATGCCTGCATAGATGTACTCTTAGTCTCTTTGTGTCCCAATTCCTCAGCTGTAAAACAGAACAGTCCTTCCTTTGTCTGCCTTTTCTAGCTGGCCTGTAAGCTCTGTGGGGCGGGGGCTGTCTCCTACTTCATGCTTGTACAGCACCTAGCGCAAGGGGGCATTGAGCCCCGCGTGAGGCTTCCAGATGCTATGACAAGCAACAAACAACCACACAGCGCCAGGTCTCCACTGCCCCCACTGGTCTCTGGGCCCTGGCAGTGGCTAAGCTCTAGAATCAACACTTGGATTCAAGGGCCACTTACTTTATCCTGAAGATGGCTGTCAGCCAGGAGCAGAAGCCCTGTGCGGAGAGACAATGGGAGCCCCAGGTTACTGAGGGTTCTCTCAGCCCTACTCCCCCTTGGTAGACCCCAAGGAGACCAGCCCTACTGCTCTCTTCTCCCCAGGCAATATAAGGCTCCTCTTCCCTGTTTTCCCCAGGCCCAGTGGTTCCCCCTGCCACGAAAGGGAAGCTAAAAGGGCACACAGACCACAAATGCCCAGGTATGTAGGACCCCGTCACAAGTTCTCCCGACACATCAGTCACTTGCCTGCATATGACACGGGCCAGGCTCAACACCAGCACCAACTGGCTGGTCATCCTCCCAGTTGAGTCATGAGGTCAAAGCAGCCATTTTGCTACATTACAGTGGGCGGTGGGGACAGTGCAGACCCCAATGTTAGCACAGAAGCTCTGTCAGGAAGTCAGCTATCCCAGTGCAGGGTCACATCCCCAGGGGCCACCTCAGCCATCAAACAGGAGAGGAGGAACACACGATGGACTAGAGAGGCAGCAGGAACCAGGCCAGGGCTTCTCATGGTATGGTGCACACCTGGTCAGAGAGCATGTCTCCTGGGAACCACCCTCCTATTTGTTGGCCTACCCAGACCCATCTCATTTCACCAGAGCTGCTTCTGACAGGAAAAGGGGGCAGTAGGGAAACATATCTAGCTTGTAATGGGGTTTAGCAGCTGGATGTGAAGAGGAGCCAGCACCATGTGACCAGCCACCTCTCCTTGGGACTACAGTTTGCTAGCTAGACATCTAATCACTGGTTGGAGGGATGTGGCTGGGAGCCTGGACTCCTGGGTTCCCTTCCCAGCTCTAGGAGAGGAGTATTGTCTAGTGGTTAGAGAATGGGACTAGAAGCCAGGACTCCTGGGTTCTATTCCCTCACTCATTTACATGTGGCTTTTGGGCAAATGGCTTCCCTTCTCTGTGCCTCAGTTTCCCTTCTGCAAAACAGGGATGATGACACCGCCCCATTCCTCCAGGTGCTGGGAGACTTGGCTAACGTGTGATGGCCTATAAGCTGCTCAGCTGGAAGGCAGTGGATTAGTTTTTGCTGCTACTCACGTTGTCCCTCTGGTCGAAGTCCACGGAGCTGGAGACGGAGGTGAGGCGCTCATAGCGGTCGTGGCTGTCGGAGTGCAGAGCGGATGCCACGCTGAAATTACAGAGGGGGGACAATCAAAGGGTTAACGAAGGAGGAGAGAGCAGCTCAGCCAGGAAGCAGCACCCAGGAGGTCAGAGGTTAATTCAGGTCAGTTTGCCCCAGGTGAGATGGAGAGAGAAGAGCCTCAGAGAGCAGAGAGGACAGCTGTTAGTGGAAAGCCCCTCCTCAGACAGCACTGTTCAGACTGGAGTACAAGGGGTGTGCTGCAGTGCACAGGGCCAGTCTCACAGACACCCAGCTCTGCCGGCCTTCGCAGGGACAGACAGAGGGGAGTAGGTGTGAGCAGCTTCCCTGTCCTTCCACTCTCCCTGCTAACCCCTCGCTCCCAGGTCTGGCTGGAGACACCCGCAGCAGCTCAGACAGTCTCAGAGAACATGACGAGTCTGTGCACATGCACAGGAGACAGCAAGGACACAGTAGATTACAGCCATACCCACCAGTGAAGAGGGGCCTGAAAAGGCTGCCACAGGAGAGGTTAGGACTGTTTAGTTTAGAGAGGCGATGAATAAGAGGTGACCCAATAAAGGGACACACAATAACCAATGGTAGGTCAGTAGCACGTAGGTCAGTTGGGAGCTCCAGTTTTCCCCTTTAAAACCCAACAGCAAGGAGGTGCCCCATGAAATTAAGAGGCAAACTTTAAAACTTATGAAAGGAAGAGATACCCCACACAATGTGAACAGTACCCTGTGGAACTCTCTGCCACAGGATATTATTGAGGACAAGAGCCAAGCAAGGTTAAAAGACAGTAAGAAAGAGACATTTATAGGAATAAATATAAAATCACAGTTACTAGCTAGGATAGAAATGTTTGAGGGCTAGAAACACTTCAGCTGATCGTCAATTGCCAGGGCTTCCTATACAGGGAGGTTATTCTAAAACAGTGGTTCCCAAACTTTAACAACCTGTGAACCCCTTTCACCATAATGTGAAGTCTTGCGAACTCCCTCCTAAAAATGAGTATTTCCAGGGATTTTCTCTTTTACCTAAGTATAAATTATAAAAGCAGTGATCTTGGAAATATAAAATTTGTTTTTATGACATGCTTATTACACATTATTAATTATTATTTATCATGACAGTATTTTTATTACATTATGAAAACGGCAACACTCTTCCAAGATCTCACTTTCGTAGCTTGTATCACTTTGATTAAGCCTGTTATAAAACAAGGCTCCTATGTTTCATCAAGAAGTATCAGATGTGAAACAGCATGAAGGTATCTAAGAAGCCAACTCCTCTTACACAAGCATTCAGGTCTTGAGCAGTTCAGGTAAACAACACACGTTACAACAAAGCTTAAACTTGTTCTTCATCATAATTTTAAAAACAACACTAACTGCCTATTTAATATTAAAAACAGCAAAAAAATATCCACCTCCTTTTCCATTTCTTATAAGGAGGCTTGAAGTTTAAATCTCCTCAGTGTGATAGTGATGCTTGCTTTGATCTGCTTAGTTCTTGGAAGCCCAGGGGCTTCCAAGCTGCTGGTCCTGTGCTGCCCGGGGTCCCTAGGGACAGCTCTGTCCGCCATTAGGGAATTTTTTCCTGAGAACCCCCTGTAACATTTCGTGAACTCTCGGGGGTTCACGAACCCCAGTTTGGGAACCACTGTTCTAGAATTATCCCCTAGAGGGGTTCTTGGACATTCTTCTGAAGCACTTGGCATTAGTGAACAATGTCAGAGATAGGATCCTGGAAAAGATGGACCACTGGGATGGGTCAATTGCTATGTCCTTCTGGATGAATAAGTGGTTTGGTGTGAGAGTGAATTAAAAAAAAAAGTAGTAGTATGTATGTTAAACACACAGTGTAGCAAATATATTCATGCAAAATATTATAAAATATTTCATTTCCAAGATCATTCCAAATGGCAGATGAAATTCAATGCTGATAAGTGCAAAGTAACACTCATTAGGAAAAAAAAAATCCCAACTATACATATACAGTGATGGGTTCTAAGTTAACTGTTACTCCCCCAGAAAGAGATCTTGGAGTAACTGTAGATAGTTCTCTGAAAACCACTGCTCAATGCACAGCAGCGGTCAAGAAGGTTAACAGTATGTTAGGAACTATTAGGAAAGGGACAGATGATAAGACAGAAAATACCATAGTGCCACAGTACGCCCACACCTTGAATACTGTGTTCAGTTCTGGTCACCCCGTCTCAAAAAGCTCATAGCGGAACTGGAAAAGGTTCAGAGAAAGGCACTGAGGTCCCTAACTGGCCACTCTCGGGGCTACCTTAAACCTCTACGAGAAGCTGGGAATGGAAGACTGCATGCGTCACTCCATGATTTCTTCCATGATTTCCCCAACTCCTCACCCTGAGCGTCTCTTCCCTTATTCTCTGGTCCTGCCTGCACACCTCCATCATGACTCCCTCTCATGCTCTGCAAGCTGGTTCAAGAGCAGGGGGGCTTGGGAGTAGCAGCTTGCCCCCCCTTGAAACTGGAAACCCTAGAGCTGGGAAACACAGGGGCAGGCGAAAGGAGAGGCCTGGCTGAGGTTCCTTCCCTGCTCCTCAAAGCCAGGCCCGGCAGGGTTTGCTTCATAGCCTCAGCCGGGTCCGTACTGCAGAGTCTGGCTGGAAATTCCTTCTCAAAGGGTTAGGAAAACAGAGGGAAGACAGTTCGCGTAGGGGGCTGGGTTAATAAGAACGTAAGAGTGGCAATACTAGGTCAGACCAATGGTTCATCTAGCCCAGTATCCTCTCTCTGACAATGGGCCTTGCCAGATACTTCTGGCAGTTGGAGGTTTAGGGACACCCAGGGCGTGGAGTTGTGTCCCTGACCATCTTTGGCTAATAGCCATTGATGGACCTACACGCCATGAACTTATCTAATTCTTTTTTGAACCAGTTATAGGTTTGGCCTTCACAACATCCCCTGGCAAGGAGTTCCACAGATTGACTGTGTGAAGAAAACCTGCTGTCTATTAATTTCATTGGGTGATTCCTTGTTCTCACGTCATGTGAAGGGGTAAATAACACTTCTTTAGTCACTTTAGCCACACCAGTCATGATTTTATAGACCTTTACCAGATCCACCCATAGTTGTCTCTTTTCTAAGCTGAGGCGTGCAAGTCTTTTTAATCTCTCCTCATGTGGAAGCTGTTCTATACCCCTAATTATTTCTGTTGCCCTTCTCAGTACCATTTTGAATTCGAATGTATCTTTTTTGAGATGGGGCGACCAGATCTGCACGCGGTATTCAAGATGTGGGCGTATCATGGATTTATATAGTGGCATTATAATATTTTCTGTCTTATTATCTATCCCTTTCCTAATGGTTCCTAACATTGTTAACTTTTTTTGACTCGGCTGCACATTGAATAGATGTTTTCAGAGAACTATCCACAAGGACTCCAAGGTCTCTTTCTTGAGTGGTAGCAGCTAATTTAGACCCCATCATTTTATATGTATAGTTGGGATGATGTTTTCCAATGTGCATCACTTTGCACTTAGCAACACTGAATTTCATTTGCTATTTCCCACCCCTCTTCACCCCCCCAGTTTAGTGAGATCGCTTTGGCACTTTGCAGTCAGCTTTGGACTAAACTATCTTGAGTAATTTTGTATAGTCGGCAAATGTTGCCACCTTTCTATTCACCCCTTTTCCACACCAATTATCTGGATTAAGCAAATTGTTCAGGGAGCAATAGAAGGGGAGGAGGTAATTTCTGCCCAGAGAAGGTGGTGATGATGGAAGTCAGGATCCTGGAATGCTTTGCAGTAGTAGCATCACAGCTGAGAAGGAAACGAGGCCAGAGAACAAAGCGGGGGACCTGAACATGCACTTGGAGCTTGAGAAAGTGGGAGTTAGGCTGCTGAGGAAGCAAAGGTGGAGCAATGTGATTACCTGAGGTGGGAATTATAAACAGCAGGACACTCAGAGAGTTCTAGCAGTGAAGAGGGGAGGTCTGGAGATGGCTAAGCCCTGAAAGCCTCCAGTAGGCAGAGACCTGCTTCAAGGAGCACACAATGGCTGGGATACAGCATATGCTGTGGCAGCTGGACCTCAGCTCTGCAGCACTGGCCCTGAACCACATAGCAGTTGGGTATGGCAGATTTGGGGGCAGCTTGCTGCTGAAGCGTTCAAGGCTGGCTGATGTGGGACATGCAGAAGGCCTCTTTTTATGAGCAAAGACGAAGATGGCTGTGCACAGATAAGCCACAAGCTAGTTGCTGTTCTGGACAAGATTGGAGCTGTGGGCAAAGGAGCAGCTGAAGTCACCGAGAAGAGAAACAGTGGGAGAGTCCCAGCAGGCTAAAACCCTGGAAGGGGAAAGGAGGGATGAATTGAAGGAAGTGGGAAAACTTGGCAGCAATAGGAACAGAGGGAAACATGGAGCCATTCAAACTGGACCCTCATAACAGGCACTACCAGGCAGAGGATCAGATGGAGAAGAGCCCAAGGGAGGTCAGGGGCCCAGCAAGAGGCAAATGGTCCCTGGTAAGGCCTATGATGATACGTGTTGCCTGCCAAGTGTCCTGAGAAGAGACTGGAGAACAGCAGAGCAGCTCTGGAAGAACTTAGCTCTCCCTCCATCCCAGCTGCCACCTACATAGGAATTAATGCCATGAGCAAAGGGTGATTAGAAAGGGGTGTGGGAAGAAATAAGAGCGAAAAGCTGATGAGACAGATGCTTGCAGGTCTCAGGCGCCATATGCAGACACACCCCTCCACAGGGGAGAGCCCTTCTCTCCATTGCCCTGGGAGACTTACATTGGGATCCCGCACTCAGCTCTGGGCCCCTCAGTTCCACATGCCTTATGGCCCAGAGCAGGGAGAGGCTAGCTCCTCTCTCTGGCTCCATCGCTGGGTGACTGTGTTCTGTTCTGGGCTCCTCGGTACCAGAAAGACAACAAACCGAGGGTGTGCAGAGAAGGGCAGCGAGGGACCAATTTAGAGAAAAAAGTAAGGCGGGTTAAATCAGACGAGCTTGGCTCGGCAATGAGAGAATGTGAACTGAGTGTGGGGAGGAGGAGGAGAGGGTCTGTTTAGGGGGATGCAGGGGGGCATAGGTCAGACTAGATGATCATAATGGTTCTTCTGACCTTAAAGTCTATGAGTAATGCTGCAACATTAACAAAAGGATTATTCCGAATGACACTTGGGAGACACTTCCTGAAGTGAGATACCCTGGGCTCCCACCGGGCGCTGGCAACTAGGACGTTTAACGCCAGGCTGGGAAAAGCTCTAGCAAAACTTGCTGTAGGGCCTGATCCTGCCTGTTGAGCCGGTCGAGATGGGACCGGGCAGGCCTTCCCCCCCATCTGCATCATCCA
The DNA here is from genome assembly GCF_016161935.1 of Mauremys reevesii. Lineage (NCBI taxonomy): Eukaryota > Metazoa > Chordata > Testudines > Geoemydidae > Mauremys > Mauremys reevesii. Next base: position 64,044,429 of record NC_052625.1, read on the forward strand.
GAATTCGCTTTCTGCGCAGCTATGACTCACTGGAGGAGTGAAAATCCTGTGCACAGGGAAACGAACACATACAGCACCCACCAGGGGGAGCCAGCGGGCAACGTGTTGCCAGGCAGATGACAGGGAAGGTTTGCAGCGGCCTGATGTCGATGTGATGCAGGCAGCCGCGTGGGTGGGGAGCCCTGCAGGGCTGTGAGCTCCCCACTCCTACCTGAGAGATGCGGGCTGGTCTCCTTATGGCACGGAGCCGGCCTTCTCCTTCGCTTCAGCTGACTCACTGGCTGACTCACCAATTGTGCGGGGGCTCCCCGGGGGCCAGATGACGGAGAGGCCCAGGGCGGAAGCAGACAGACAGGAGTGTGCAGGGACAGACTGACACAAAAACACAGCACATGAAGCTGCCAGATATTTGCTAGCAAGGAGCAACGTTACAGTGGGAACCTACCAGGCTCACTGTGGCTGGCGTTGCCTCTCCGTGGGTGCGGTGTCCGGGCCCAGTTTATAACTGGGGGAGGGGAGCTGCTGTCAGCCATGGAGGAGGAGGGGTCTGGCCGGGGTTTCCTCCCTCAGCTCCATGACTTGGAGGTGAGCCTCACATCAAGGTTCAAACGGCAGGTTGGGGAGACCGCCCCCCCGAGGCCTGTGCCTGCTGCTGGCTGAGAAAGAGGGAGGAAGAACTGGGAGAAGCCGCGGAGTTTCTCTGGACGTGTTTGCTCTAGGCCCCGGTAGCGGGTGGTGTGAAAGGTCTGTCCCATCTCTGCTGCCTCGCTCACACTGAATGGACTCAAAGAGCAACCAGTACCTGCTTGCATCACCCCGGGCAGAACCCACAGCTAGATCTGCGCCTCCCCCCAGCCAGCACCGTGGCCAGGAGAGATGGGGCCTCTCTCTAGGTGGGGCCCAGCACCCACATTGTTAGCAAAAAGGCAGGTAAGTTAGTCTGGGAACAGTTCACCACACAGCCTCACCAAGATTCAAACACAAGAAAAGCTGCAGGATTTGGGACAAGCATGAGATGCTCTCTCCCTGCATAGGCGCACACGGCTACAGGCAGCAGCCCTCCACCTGTAGTCCCCACGCCGGCAGCGCAGCATTAGCCTGAGTCCCATCAGCCAGCCAGGGCCCACGTGCAGGAGGATGAGTGACTGGGCACTGGTGCTTCCTGCATCACCCCAAGTGAGCCAGACACACAGAACGAGGGCGAGACGCTTTCTCAAGCCAAAGGCTGCAGACTGTGGCTCTGCACAAAGGACCAAGAGTGCCAGAGTGGGGGAAAACGGCAGGATGGTCCTCTGCTACCTCACGTGCCCTGCCCACAGCCCCTATGACCTGGCTCCAGTGCCAAGCGGGGCAGCAATGGGAACTTGACAAGCACAGAGCACTCCCGAGATGTTGTCAGTTTCTGTTGCTGCCTTGCTCGCCCCTGGTGCTGAGCAGAACTTAGAAGACAGGCACCAGTTTGCTGCGTACTGCCTCCCACCCTGGTCCTGCATGACGGTGAGAGCCAATCACCCCCCATCCAGGCTAGACAGTGTAGCCAGTTAAAGCAGCACAAGAAAGAATCAGTGATCAGACCTAAGCCTCTGACTGCCAGTTGCTGGGGCTGGATGACAGGGGCTGGATCACTTGATGATCGCCTGTTCTGTTCATTCCCTCTGAAGCATCTGTTACCAGTCACTGTCGGAAGACAGGATACTGGGCTAGCTGGACCTTGGGTCTGACCCAGCGTGACCGTTCTTATGTTCTAGGCTGTGGCTCTGTGGGAGATGGAACATTTTTAAGAAGAAGTCAAAATGCAAAGGGACATCCCCAGTGGGGAAACAAGAAGAATGTGTGGCTGTACAAGGGGCTATTCAGAGCAGCTATACTCGCTGCTGGGGTCTACAATGCGCAGTGCCAAGCCAAGGTACCAGGTGGTGCTGGCAATGGTTCTGTAATAGGAAGCTCATGTCTGCATTACTGGCTGAGCTGGAGGGAGGGATTGGGAAGATGGGACAGTGCACCAGTCCATTATTCACAGCTGCTTACTCTTCAGGTGTGGTAGCTGAATTCTGGCTCCCTTAAGGCTTATACGATCAAAGCCTATCTCTGAACAGAGGGTGAGAGAAACCCCTTTCCCTACTCACCCCAATAAAACAGCAATAATGACAGGTGGTCTGTATCCAGGGTGCCCAAGGATCCCTGTTGCCTCTCTATCCATAGACACATAGGGGAAGGGTGGAAGAAAAGATCTAGGGGTAAGCAGTGTGAGGACCCAACGAGCCTTTGGAAACGGGCATGATTTTGTCCCTGTCTCTGTTCCAGCACACACATGAATTTGTGGTGAAGCAGGGTGAGTGCTGTGGTACCCTCCCAGGATCACAGTGGCATTGTTGTTGTTTGAGAGGGACCAGAACAAGCCCCGTCCCTTCCCAGCTTTGATGTATGATTGAAGAAGCTGCATTGATCAGGAGACACTAATCCCAGCCCTGAACCCCTAGTCATTTCCAAAGGAAAAAAACAGGAGAGAGAGGGAAGGAAAAATACCCTGAAAAAACAACAACATACTATTCCCGCTCCTCTCGCTCCATGTGCCAGTTCCGCCGCCTGGGGGCAGAGAGACAAAAAGGGAGGGTTACAACAATGGGAACTTTGCAGTACCCACAGGGAGCCTCCTCGGCCCCAGTAGACACAGCGCTGGGTTGCTCCTCACCATCCTGGGGAGAAACCTGTCAACAATCAGATCAGAGAGAGAAAATAAAGGAAAAACTTCCTTGCAGCACTCAGTTTCCCAGCACGCTGCAGGCTCCTCAGGACAAGGCCCTGTCACATTTGTCTGGAAATCTCATGCACATCTCTTGTCATAAATATAGAGGGAAGGGTAACAACCTTTATGTATGCAGTAGCATAAAATCCCTCCTTGGCAGCTGCACTGAATCTCCTTACCTGTGAAGGGGTAAGCAGTTTAAATAACCTAGTTGGCACCGGACCAGAAGGACCAAGGAGGAAAGAAGATACTTTCAAATCTGAGGGGGGAGGAGGGGCAGAGGATTTGTTTGTTGTTCTCTTTGTTTGTTCCCTCTTGGGACGGAGGGAGAAGCCAAGCAGGTACAACATTTCCTGAAAATATGCCTGGAATAATCAATCTAAAACCACAGAAATTGTAAGTAGGGTAAGAAAATGCGTTAGGTTCTCTTTTGTTTTAGCTTGTGAATTTCTATGATACAGAGGTAGTTTTATTCCTGTTTTTGTAACTGTGAAGCTGAGCCCAGAGGGGAGTCCTCTTTTTATTACCCTGTAAAGTTACCTTCCATCCTGATTTTGCAGGTGTGATTCTTTTACTTTTTTCTTTATTATAAAGTTCTTCTTTTAAGAACCTGGTTGATTTCAGTGTCCTGAAGACAAAGGGTCTGGCCTGTGCTCACACTGCTAACCAATTAGTTGGTATATTATTCTCAAGCCTCCCCAGGAACGGGGGTAAAGGAGCTTGGGGGGATATTTTGGGGGAATAGGGATTCCAAGTGACCCTTCCCTGAATTTTTGTGTAAATCACTTGGTGGTGGCAGCAATACCATCCAAGGACAAGGAAAGGAATTTGTGCCTGGGGGCAGTTTTAACCTAAGCTGGTAGAATATAAGCTTGGGGGGGGGTGTCTTTCAGGCGGGTCCCCACATCTGTACCCCAGAATTCAGAGTGGGAGGGGAACCCTGATACCTCTGATGCTGGCTCCGTCTGTAACACACACCGATGAGATCTGCACTGCAGTAGAGGCAGTCAAGAGAAGGGTCTTTAGTTTGGAGTGGGAGACCCTAGGATGTGCTGGACTCTGGGAACCTCTCAGGTTCTACTTGAGTTTGCATCTAAATCTGGGGTTTTGCAGAACATTTTCCCCATCACTTAAACTATTGCTTCCCCAAACGGAATGAAACAAACATTGTTTTTCCCTCCTGAGCCAATGCAAACAGTGTCTTCAAGGACAGATTAGCTTGCCCGGCCTCAGGGAATTAAATAAGGAAATACACAGCAGCCCAGAACTCAGGGAACCCCCAAAACTCCAAGTTCTGTCCCAAATCTAGAGCCAACAATATACAAGTGGCTCCTAAATCTGGTGAAATGAGTTCTCCACTCCCTAGTCCTGGTGCAAAACGAGTGTAAGGCCCAGGGAAGTCACGCGTACCCATGATGCACAGCTCTTTACAAACGTGCTGAGTAATCTGTCTTGCCATTCCAGCAGAGAGGTCACCACAACCAAGTGGGATCCTCCTATGGCAGCTACAAAAGAAAGGGAAAACACCAGCTGATCTTCAGGAACTGCCCTCCCTGGGAATGTCAGCCCAGCTCCAGCCCAGACTGGGCCAGCTGCTGAAGAATCGAGCCTGGTGAGCTGAGAGAACTGCACTCACTGGGGCCGCTGATCTGGTGCTGCCGTTCCAGGCTAGGCCAAGATCCCTGCAAGGCTAAGTCAGAGGAACCCGCTGGTTCAGCCTCCCTTCCCGTCTCTCTTTTGTTCCTTCCCTTGAGCGGTTCTTGTGCCTGGAGGCCTCTCCCTACAGTGCTGTCCGGCCAGCCCAGACTGACAGAGAGGGAAGGAGGCCCTGTGTTTTATGTTTAGGACAAGCTGCTCTGCCTTTCCTAGAGGCGGAGACCACTGAAGATGATGGTAAAACCCCACTGACTCCCAGGGACGCAGGATTTGACCCATGTTCCATTGTCTGGTGCATCCCGAATGGGCTGCATGAAAGTGTCACATCACAGAACTCTCTCCTCCCTGGCAGGGGCCAAAGAGTCACCAGTGACATGAGGGAAGACCAGGAGCACTGGAGCCAGGGAAGCACCTATCTGGGAGAGCCTCAGATTGAGGGTGCTGCCCTCTGGCCCTGGCCCTCAATGCAGCCTTTCCCGCCACACACTGATGCAGCTGACCCAGCTTCCACCAGCAGAAGTGGAGACAAATCAGGGCCACCCACGCACAGTGTGCAAGGCGCAGCCTATAGGATGGTTTAGATTAAGAAATTAGTGGAAGTTGCATTTAGGGCCTAAATTAGCCTAAGTGTAGAGGAGTCAGGGGAATGGAGGTTGTGAGTTAGGGAGGAGCTGGAGACAGTAAGATGGGAAAACTGCATTTAGCAAGGACGTGAGCCAGGGTTATGGTGCCGTTATGTTTTGGTTACAACTGCTTCAAGCAGGGTTTCTAATGAGTGTTTTTGAGAATTGTGAATGTTTATTATAATTCTGTCTGTATTGATAGTACGGGAAGGACATTGGGTCAGATGTTCCTTTACATAAAGTGTAATGTAAAGAGCCAATAAGGAGGAGGAGGAAATGTAATTATGGTAAGGGGCAGTGTAATGTTAAGTAGTATGATAATAGATTATAAAATAAAAGGAGTCGATTTGTTAATTTGGAAGGAGCTCCAATAAACGTCCAAAGGGCCCTGTTCGGTTCCAGGATCATCAGGCTGTTGTCAGTGGACTGATCACTCATTGATTTCATAGTAATTGCATGCCTGTTTGCTTAGCAATGCAGGCTGCTTTTGAATAAAGTTGGGTTTTATCATTCTAAGTGATGCCTAGTGGTCCTCTGCTAAATGCATTTTCTGTATCCCACCTAGAGGCTCACAGCTGAAGATTATGTTGGGCTTTGTTGCACCCTTTTCTTTAACAGCTCCATGTTAACTGGAAACATTTCATGCTACGGCTCCCAAGGATCCAGTTGCAGAGATCTCCCATCCCCACTCCTGCCGCTAGATGAATCGGCCCTATGGGTCCATTTACTGATGGGGGAGAGCAATTTGTGTTCCCTTGTGGTGCGACAGGACTCTGGCTGCCTACTCTCAGCCCCAGATTTCTTCTTTGACCTGAGGGATGTAATCTCTTCCCATCCACATCAGCAGCAAACATAGGACCTGAAAGCATGGCCCTGGCCTCTGCACCAGCTCCCCACTATTATCTGCACAGGACTGGAAGAGGCATTCTCACCATCTCCCTGCCTCAGTCAGGAACAAGAGGTGGCCAGAAAAATCCTCACACGGATATTTTTGTTGTTCCAGCTCCTATCTGTTCTGCATGGAGTGTGTCCCTGCCGTGGGTTACCCGAGGGGCAAAAGGTTTGTCTGTCTAATTGAGATGGCAGGCCCCCTGGGGCAGGGGCTGTGTCTCCGTACATGGGTCGTACATCAGTGCACAGACACAGAGTGTCTTTGGGCTCTGGCCAGCTGTCACCTTTAGGATCCCATGGGGGCTGGGTTTTTTGTCCCAACCCAAAGCTAGCAGCACTTGGGCACCACATTTCATGGGAAAATCCAAAGTGTTCCCCAGGGAAGCAGCATCCCAGTTGCCTTTTCCCTGCTGCCTGCCCCAGGATGGATAGGAGAACCTGCTTGTCTGCTAGAAGCCCAGCATGAAGTAGCTGGAAACTGGCACAGTTCTCAAACTAGTGCCCCCCTCAACTCCCCTGCGGGGATCATGGCTTCCTGCAAACTCTCCCATGTAGCCCTTCCCTGCCAGTTCACACCAGCCCCCACCAATGGCCGTGCTACTGAGGCTATGTGCACACAGATGGGGATGCTCTGCTGCCAATACCTGCTGCTGTCTCAGCGACTCTCCTCCGGGCCTCCTAGTGCCCTAGCTTGCCAGCTGGGCATTTTTTGTTCCATGTTAGCTGCAGCTCTTCTTCCAGTTGGCAGCACCCTGACATAATGCCAGACATAATGCGGTTACTCACAGATAGGTGCTAGCAAGTGCAGCAGGCTGTCTGAGCACAGGGCGAGGATCCACCTGCTAGCCAAGCTGTGCCAGTGTAACGCCAATAGACCCCGGTTGTCGGCAGATGGGATCGAACTTGGGACCTCTGAAGCTTAATGCATGAGCTAAAAGGCACATGCCTCTTAGCTGAGGCTGCAGCAGACTCATTAATTTCTAAGTGGTCTAGGTATCATTAGAGGGGGACAGAGCACCACACCCAGCAGGCATGGGTTGCACCAGGACTGAATAGGACCTCGCCTATCGTGTGAGGCGGGGCCCATCCCACACAGAAGGAGGCTCTGAGCATTCCGGAGGGCACCCAGGTCTGAGGGAGCTAAGTTTGGAGGAAAGGTGTGTTGGTGGGTGGGTGGGAGGAGAGGACCAGGCAGGGAGATTTGAAGTTTGCACAGTTCTCAAAGGGACTGAGCAAGTCAACAGAGAAAAAATGTCCCCCCTAAAGCTGAAGAACAAGTGGGGAACCTGGGCAGAGCCACCCCTCAAAGGGGAAGAGCAGACCGGGCCAGTTACAAGGGCAGGCAGTGGGTGCTGGGTATACGAGATAGGCAGCATGGCCCAGGCCAGTCTCTCTCACCCTTTTCAGGCTGGTGACCCCTTATTCCTTGTCAAAAAATGTCACGATCCCCCCTGTATAGAAAGGAAGAGGAGGAGATGTATCAATGCAAACAGCGCCAAGCCTGGATAGTTCATTTGTGGGGGTGGTTGGCAGAGAACTCTGGACACTGAAGTGTAAGGGCATGTGAGATTTCCTGTGCTTTACAGTGTAATAACTCTTCCAACTCCTTGCCATGACCCTGACTGCCTTTGGTGCCCCCCCTGGGGCTGTGAGCCACTGGCTGAGAAATGCTGGTCTAGAGGCCTGAGCTTGGCACTGGAATGAACGTACATGGGTGCAATGTACCTTTCTAAAGGCCCTCTCTGCCGGAGCTGAGCAGCATCTCAACACAAGATCATCTAGCAGCTGGGATTTGAAACAAGGAACGTCATGGAATAAGGAGAACAGCGCAGCCCCTGAACCTACTCTGCCTCTTGTTGCGGCACTGTCGAGCTGGCGCCCTGCGACAGACTCATTAACATTCACACACGCTTCTGCCATTTCAGTAAAGAAGGTCCTACCCAGCGGGGATCTTTAGACACCTCCTCCAGCTGGTACACTGCACTTCATCATCAGAACCCTTGGCTCAGTCCTTCAGCCAGTTTTCAATCCACACGGCAGTGTCTTAGCCTAGCCATGTTCAATTATATTTTAAGACTAAGATTCCATTAGCAGTTAGGGGGAAAGCTTTCCCTTCAGCCACTAACACAGCCATCAATAACTTCCCTGGGATCTCTTCTCCAGACTCACTTCGCTCACGCTTCCAGCTCAGAGCCCTGCTTCTCAGCCATCCACGCTTGGCTACCTTTGCTTCCTCAGATTTAGTGCCATGACCTGCACAGTTAAGAGCTACAGTACCTGAAATCCCAGCCCGTGACTCCCAATCTACTTAAAAAGAAACCAGTACAGAAAAGAAAAGGTACAATCCCCTCCAGCTAACAAAGTCGTTATTGCGTCAGACTTTGCCCTCCCATAGCCTCTTCCTTGCCCATCCCTTGCTGGGCCACTGCTGTTCCCACAAGGCAGGGAGCTGTCCTGTGTTGTAGCGCCTGCAAAGTATTGTGCACACTGTTGCTGTAGGAATCATAAGTCATACATTACAATCCTACCTCCAGAGCCCCCAGAGGTTTGCTCCTGCACAGGGATGAAGTCAGAATGACAAAGGGTTGGCATGTTGGGCTGCAGGGACTCCTGTTCCTGGGATTTATTGGGTCAGACCAACCTGAGCACTATTCCTTCCCCACTCCCCTGCCATCTGGGCACACAGCAGAGGGTTTAACCTTGTACCCTGTTTTCTTCAAGCCCACCCCCATCCTGACCTTACCTGTCAGCATCAGTCACCAGGGCCAGACGTCCATAGTCCCAGGCTACTTTACGCAAGATCGAAAAGACAAACAACAGTGCCTGCAAAAGTGCAAAGGGGAAGTTATGAGACAAAGCCCCTCTGGCTGGGGAAGCAGCCCTCCCTGATCCCCCCCTCCCCCACCACCTATCTGCCTGGCATGGAGAGAACAATGGCAGGGGACAGAGGAAGCAGCTGGATCTGTGCTTGGCTTGCTCGTATGGCATAAGGAATTGGACCCTTGTCACTCAGGTGCCGCAGCAAGGCCTGGAAAGAGAGGCGCTGATGGGGAAGTGGGATCCAACATCACAAACACGAGATCCTCCCAGTGACCACGTTCGCGCTATCACAGCTTGACCTGCTGTCAGAGGTGGCAGCACTACAGAGCGAGTGTCAGGCTCTGCTTGGGTGGCTCAGCTACTGCAGCTGAATGGATGGCGGCATACGATAGGAGAGCAAAAGCTTCCCTGAGGCCTGCTCTTGGTGGGGGTGGGGAAAAGATACAGCGCAGAGGACGGGGGTGCACTGCAGAACTCCTGGACTCCAAGGGGGCTGCAATCTGCTCTGTTCTGGCTGTGCTGGGTGCAGCCCTGCAGTTCCTGGCAAGGCACCAACATGGGCACCCAGACTCAGAAAACGGGACTCTGGGATGCAGGATTGCCCACATCTGTTCCCTGGAGTGAGTCTGTAGCATTCTCCCACCAGAGCCCAGAGCTCCAGTACCTTCCCCAGCTGCCATCCTGCTCCAAGAGTGGCTGGGAACTTCACTGCTTGCATATTACAGCTCCTTCCTCTGAAAGCACCCCACAGCAGGGCTTGGCAGCATTCGCCCGCAGCTGATCCTGTCCCAGCCCAGAAATGCATCCGAGCAGGACAAGGGCTGAGAGGAGACAAGCCAGCCATGAGCAGCATGTGCCCACAACTTACAGCTGACGCAGGCCACGCCAGAGATGTGGATCCAACACAGAGACCCCAGATGAAGGAGCTCTGTGAATTGGGGGGGAGCGAGGGAATTGTTAGCTTCAAGGCCCCACAGGAGCGGCTGCTGGCTGATGCACAGGCAGAGCGGAAGCATGCTGGGTCATCCATTCTGCCAGCCACGCACACAAATCAAGCCTGCGTTTGTCCAACACCTAGCACATGACTAGGGCTCCTAGGCACTATGGTAATACAAACCAATAATAATAATAGGCCTGTTCTCCAGAGCACAGATAACCCCCTGCTGCCTCCCAAGCCCTGATATCACTAGCGGAGATCGAGCCATCTGTTCTCGGACTACGCAGGAAGCAGCAGAAGAATCGGATGGGGGCTCGGGGCTGGCAAGGCAGGAGAGCCCATTGCTTTGGCATTAGGTTGGCCCTAGTCACATAAATCGCCCTAGTGGCCACCCCAAACCTCCACATTCCCAGCCCCGACACTCTCCCCATCCCTGTCTTCCTGCCTGTCAAGTTCAGGCCACTCCTTAGCGTGACGTGAGCTAGGGCTGGAGGGATGCAGCACGAAGCCGGGCTTGGGAGGCCTGAATCCGAGTCTGCTCATCACGATAGTCTCAGCTGGCCCTAACTGGCCCTTTCGTCGGCAGCCCAGCTAGAGAAACCAAAGGACTGAATAGACCATGGAGACTGAACTCCCTGGCGCTGTTCCTTCTGGCAGGGCTGCCGGGCAAGCTTGCCCTGCCCGCACCTTGCCGCGTCATTTCAGCAGGGACACAGTCGTGGCATTTTTTTCTTAAAACTACTGAAAAAAAACTCATTGTGCTTTGATGACCGAGAGCCGGGGTTCCCCAGCCAGCCAGCTACCGCTGCCAGGGGAGGGGGCTACGTTAAAGCAGCACACGGGTGGGTAAGGAGAGAACAATATTGTGCTTTTCTAGTGCTTTGTCAAAGCGCTTGGCAGGTGCTAATTCTTTGAGCTTCAGAACCGCACTGCCTCTGGGAGGTCAGTGTCATAATCCCTGCCTCACCAAGGGGAAACCGAGGCACAGAGCAGTCATGTGACCTGCCCAAGGTGAGAGGAGAATTCAGTCATGTGACCTGCTCACAAAAGGTGAGAGGAGAATTCAGGAGTCCTAGCTCTAACCACTCTCTCTCCTGAGCTGGCAACCAGGGCTGGGAGTCCTGACTCCCATGCGCCCCATCTCCAATCAGTAGATTACACTCCTCCTCCCACATCTGGGGATAGAACCCAGGAGTCCTGACTAGTTGTGTCCATCCTTCATCCTCACAGCCGTACACCTCCCCTCCCCCGCCGGCAAACGGCAACAGCACAGTGGTGCGGGAGACTTACCAGAAAGCACATGAAGTCAAGGGCTAGGACGGTGGGCACTCCCCCAAAGGGCAAGCCCTGCAGCACAGTGCTGCGGATGCGGGCACTGTAGCAGTAATCCTTGGTGCTGTTAGCATGAGTCACCTGTGAGCCCAGGGTGGCAGACAGGAAGGGATGCATCTCTACTGCCTCATCGTCTTACCTGGAGGAGGGGGGAAAAGACACAGTTAAAAACACACCCGACCAACTAGTCTGCAGCCCGCTTAACAGGAGGTAGCGGCAGGTGAGGAGATCCCAGGGCCAGCTCAGCCATTGCCATCTCCCACAACCTCCATCCAGCCTCCTCTGCACAGCGGCCTCTTGCGTTACAGTCTCAAAGGGAGCTGGCTAATGAAGTTACTAACTGGCCAGCGATCACGTGTGGGAAGTCCTGGAGAGCCAGGGAGGTACCAAAGGACTGGGGAAGAGGAGACCTACTTTGCTTCAGAATTCTCTCAAAAAATAACATGTGACCAGACAACTAGTGAAGTTACCACAGACAATAAAAGGGGAAGGGATGCAGCTCAGAATAAGTAAAGAACACGTCAGAGATCTTCTAACCAATTTGAATGAATTTAAATCAGCAGGGCCTGATGCTATTCATCCCAGGGTGCTGAAAGAATTAGCTGAAGAAACTTGGAGCCATTGACAATAATATCTGCAAACCCATGGATGAGAGGAGAGGTCCCGGAAGACTGGAGAAGGGCTAATGTAGTGCCCATCTTTTAAAAGGGGGAAAAGAGGAGCTGGGATCACAGTGGATCACAGTTTCAGAAGCAGTGACGAGAACAGAAACAGCATTAGGGTGGTTTATAAAGGACCAAGCACCACACTGGGACGCTGGTTCATTACTGACCAAGAGGAAAAAGAGTACCCCTTACTGAATGGCCAACACTACTTCCTGGAACACTTGGGTTTTTCGTGAACATCTCCCATCCAAGTCCCAAGCCAGCCCCACCCTGTTTAGCTTGAGAGCTCGGACATCATTACACAGCACAAGGCTGTCTGGACGCTGGTCCATGGGAAGGGAGATTTGCTGCTGTGTCCCAGGAGCTCTTTCTTGAAAAAATAATTCTCCAGTGGCTCAGCTGAGACATAGTCACATGGACTGGAGCTGGTGGAAGAACTGTAAACAAAAGGCCATGACAAACAGCAGTGTATTGATTGGCTAGCGGTGTCCAGTGAGAATTGGGAGGAGGCTGGGATTTTATTTAAGAGTATCACTAATGATCTGAAAAAGAAGCCAAACATCACCTTAAATTAAATTCACCGGTGCGAATAAGAGAGAGGGGGTGCTGACATCATCAGAGAGGAGAGGGGAAAGCAGGACAGCCAGGACAAGCTGCGACGAAGTGATCAGGGACGAATAACGTGAGAGGTAGCCAGCTTTATTCATCCTGGCAAAATGAATGAGAAACAGATACTCTGTGGGAGGGAGAGACCTGGGCAGCTCAGAGCGAATGACACGGGAGCCTGCAATGGAGCCGAGCAGCAAAATTAAATAAGGACCCCTGCGATTTTGGGCTGCGTGCAGATCAGAGAGCGGAGGCCCTGTCTGATATAGCGCTGGAGAAACCCCACTTTAAATACTGCAGCCGGCTCTGAGCAAGACCTTCACAACGGGGTATCAACAAACCCGGAACGCCTAGAGGGCCCGATCCAACAGCTATTGGAGTCAATGGGAATCTTTCCACCAACTTCAATGGGCTCTAAAGAGGACCCTTATGGATCATCTAAAAATGGTAAGAGGCTGGAGGGAAATATGAAACTGACAATTAAAGGAGAAAATGGTAACAATCTGCTAGAAATCAGAGCTAAGAACATCAGGAGGGGGAAAGCGACTGGAGGGGGAGTCAAGGAGAAGCGATTGAGTGAAACGACAGAAGAGGAGTATCAGAAACCTTGGCTGAGATCTAGGAGGCTGCGCACTGTCCCAAGGGAAGGGCTAAAACTCCATCAGTCGAGATGTTCACAACTAGACTGGATAAAGGACCGGAAAAAGTGCTGGAGGGAGCAGTGCACAAGTGAGTGTCAGCCACTCCAGGGGATCGGGAACAGGCAGAGATTAGTTATTTATAGACCTGAGTCAAAAGAAAGAAATAGCCCCATCATCCTCACACAAAACACCACCGCTGTCACAGGAACTAGCTCAATTAGCAGCGATTAGCCCTCTTGTAGGCAGCTTCAGTCTAGCTCAGCAGAAGTGGGCAAACTATGGCCCGCAGGACCCTTCTGCCTGGCCCCATAGCGCCTGGCCCAGGGGGCTAGCCCCCGGCCCCTCCCCACTGTTCCCCCTTCCCTGCAGCCTCAGCTGGCTCGCTCTGCCACTGGCGCAATGCTCTGGGCGGCCAGGCTGTGAGCTCCTGGGGCAGCGCAGCTGCAGAGCCGGGGCCTGACCCGGTGCTCTGTGCTGCGTGGTGGCGTGGCTGGCTCCAGCTGGGCGGCAGGCTGTAGTGCCGCCAGCCACCGGTGCTCCAGGCAGCGCAGTAAGGGGGTAGGGAGCAGGTGGGGTTGGATAGAGGGCAGGGGAGTTCAGGGTGGTGGCCAGGGAGTGGGGGCGTGGATAGGGGGTGGGGCGGTCAGAGGGTGGGGAACGGGTCGAATGGGGGTAGGAGTCCTGGTGGGGCAGTCAGGAAGGAGGGGGAGGTTGGATGCGGGGGGTGGGGGACAGTCAGGGGCAGGGGTCCCGGGGGGCCTTCAGGGAACAGGAGGGGTTGGAGGGGGAAGGAGTCCGGGGCTGGCTGTCGGGGCGAGAAGTGGGAGGACGGGGGAGGGGTTGGATACGAGGCAGGGCTGGGCCACGCCTGGCTGTCAGGGGAGGCACAGGCTCCCCAACTGGCCCTCCATATAATTTCCGAAACCCTATGTGGCCCTTGGGCCAAAAAGTTTGCCCGCCCCTGGTCTAAGGACTGCATGGGCAATGGAGATCCATCTCCTCTCTAGAGGTAGGTCCCTCCAGGGCAGGGCATGGGGGAAAGCTTGCTTTGTCCAATGGCTGCCCAGGCTCTGTGTGTCAGATTCTCCAGCTGTGTCCATCAGATCCGTGCATGGGCAGAGGTGAGGATGGGAGCAGTGCCTGGCCATAGGGGGCAGGGAGCGGTAGAGGGAGGGACCCTGAGGAGCTGTAAGGGCTAAACCCTTAAAAAGCAAACCCAGGTCAGGCTCCAGAGCTGGCTAGCTTGAAAGAGCCTTGCTCTGAGGATCTAGGTAGGTAAACCAGACTGCTCAAGGATCAGCCATGTATCCTGCAGAGACAGGGCTAAGCTTCCTCACAGCTCAGAGCATGGTTTCCCCTGAGACTCATTCCCCACCTCTCCATGCAATATCTGCAGCTGTATAGTAATTAGCCTTGCTTAGCTCAGCCACAGCCACAGTAACAGAGCTGAACGGCTGTCATTACAGCCAATTAGATACAGCTCAGACAAGAAAGGACCATGATAGCAAGAAGAAAGAGGAGCTTGGGGCACCTGGCAGCCAGGTGTATGTGAATGCCTGGGCCAGGGGAGCCCTGGACGTGTCACCTGTGCATCCTTGCCTCCCAAGGGCCAGTTCCACATGGCCCAGCAGCCCTTCACTCAGTTTGGTTCTGCCTGCAGCTCCCAACGCCAGCAGGGGCAATCACAAAGGCACCTGGGTGCTCATGCTAGAGTGGCCCTGGCAAAGCCACGGCCCAGTAGACTTGCTCAGTTGCAGCACGCCGTTCTCAGGAACTGGAGCTTGCAGACCATCTGAATCCCCAGGAAACCATTCACAGGATTTCCAAGGAGAAACGTACTGAGGTGGGGAGGGGACTCCAGGCAAAGCTGCCTGAACCCAGGAGCCAAACACAAGCTCAGAAGGTGGAGGAGAGGTCAGAAGCTGGCTCTGGGGATCTTGCAGCAAGAGTGGGAGCCTTAACCTCTGTGACTCCAGTTTCCTCCTTGCCCCAGGTTGCAAATGATCAACAACGGCAGGATGGCTGTTCAATGGCCCTTGTGTGAGATGAGTTGGGAACATTGGAACAGACCCACAAAAAAGTATTTAGGCTCCTAACTTCCATTGAATTCAATTGTCATTTGCAGTGAAGAAGAGCTCTGTTAAGCTTGTCTCTTCCACCAACAGATGTTGGT
Organism: Mauremys reevesii; assembly: GCF_016161935.1. Lineage (NCBI taxonomy): Eukaryota > Metazoa > Chordata > Testudines > Geoemydidae > Mauremys > Mauremys reevesii. The sequence continues at coordinate 64,059,519 of NC_052625.1, forward strand.
CCAATAAAAGATATTACCTCCCCCACCATGTCTCTCTCATTGGATTCAATGGAAGTTAGGAGCCAAAATACCTTTGTGGATCTAGAACACAGCGATTGACCTCTGGGCTGATCCAGAATGGCAATCTAGCCCTGTATCCTCTCTGTGACCTGACCAGATGCTTCAGAGGAAAGTGTAATGATCCCTGTAATGGGCAATTGTGGAAAAAAACATCTATAGGGAAGCATCTTCCTAGCCTTGTCAGGTGACGGCTGGCACGTGCCCTGAAACAGGAGAGTTTCTGTCCTCTTCAGTGTAACTCTGGATGGCCTCATTAACAACAGAAAGGCCAACACTTTTTTTGAATCCTGCTACACTCTTGGCCTCAATGACTTCTTATGACAGTGAGTTCCACAGATTAATTATGCTGAATCAGACCATATTCTTTTATCCACATTAAAATCTATTCTCTTTCAATTTTCCTTTCACTTGTGTTATAAGAAAGAGTAAATGAGCCTATGTCTACACTAGAGACCTTACAACAGCACCGCTTTACTGATGCAGCTCTATGCTTACGGGAGAGAGCTCTCCCATCGGCATAATTAAACCACCCCAATGAGCAGCGGTAGCTATGTAGGTGGGAGAGCATCTGCTGCTGATATAGGGCTGTCCACACCGGTGCTTCTGTCGGAGTAACTTATGTCAATTGGGGGTGTGTGTTTTTTTCACACCCCGACCGACAAAAGTGTTAGTGTAGACATAGCCTAAGAGCATCCACTCTCCCTTCCCTAGACCATTCTTTGTTGTATACACCATTATGTCCACATATATGTGCCTCCTCTCTGAACTAAACAGTCCCAGTTATTTTGATCTCCCTTCATGCAAAGTTTTTCCCAGCCTCTGCTCAATCTTCTTGCCCATCTCTGAATACCTCCTCTGCCTGCAAGGACTTTTCTGACCTACCAGATGAGGCTGTGCCATTGATTTACATAATGAGATAATATTTTCAGTACTTTTCTCTATCCTATTCCTGATGCATCTGAGGATCATGAGCAGAAGTTGTTAATGAACCATCCCAGTCTTTCCCCAAGTATTACAGTTAATTTAGAACCTGCGATGGCTGAGCAATATACAAGTTATTCCTTTCAATGTGCATTCCCTTGCATTTCTCAATATTGAGTTTCATCTACCATTATTTTGCCCCTTCACTTAGCTGTATGGCATGTCACTCTGGCATTCCTTAGTCTTCTCTGGTCCTGACTAACCTAAAAAATTCCAGGTCATGTGCAGATTTGGCTACTTCTTTGCTCACCCTCCTGCCCAGAGCATTAATAAATATATTTAACACCACCATCCTAGTACGGAACCTTGTGGTACCCTGCTTTCAACCTTTTGCCATGGTGAAAATTTGACCATTTATTCCAATTTTTTGTTACTGGTCACTTATCCAGCCTCTGATCGATGACAGTACATCTCCTCCCATCACTAGTTTCCTTAATAGCCTTTTGTGAGAGACTTTATTAGAGGCTTTTTGACTGTTTCAGTAAATTAGGATGACCAGATCTCCATTACCACTATTTTACTGACATGTTCAAAGAATCACAATTGATTAATGAGACACGATTTTCCTTTGTGGAAGCTACACTGGTTAGTCCATAGCTAAGTGTTTTATAATACCATTTTAAAATTATTCCAACCAGCTAGGCTCACTGGTCTGTGGTTCCCAGGGTCACCCCAGTGCCTTTAAAAAAAACCAACAACCTACCAGGCACAGCTCTTGCTTGCTTTGACTCCTCTGATATAGAAGCTGATTGAATTAGTGCAGAGCATTAGTATTAATTGGCAGCACATTTTGAAAGCATTTATTTCTTAAAGACACAGCCCAAGTTCTGGTGCATGGCTGGAAGCAGAAGCCTCCAGCTCTCACATGGGATAAATGTAGGTGTTCTTTGGCACCAGCACTGCAAGTTCAGACAGGCTTTGCTTGGATGCGCTGAGTTTTTCTTGCATAATCTCTAGATACCAGTGTGGAGAGGTACTGGCCAAGGAAAGAAGTAAAACTGCCATGTCAGGTATGCCATATTGTGGTTCAGGTCAGCTACAAAGACAGACAAGCGTGCAGAAGGGAAGCACTGGTTCAGACACCAGAGGGCTTCCAGCTGCCTAAGTGGTCTGGAGAGTCTGCAATGACTCCAAGAAGGACTTCTCCCCTCCTTTTCACCCCTCCAAGCTCTCTGGAATTTAAATAATGGAGATATACCTATCTCATAGAACTGGAAGGGACCCCGAAAGGCCATCGAGTCCAGCCCCCTGCCTTCACTAGCAGGACTAAGTACTGATTTTTGCCCCAGATCCCTAAGTGGTCCCCTCAAGGATTGAACTCACAACCCTGGGTTGAGCAGGCCAATGCTCAAACTGCTGTTATCCCTCCCCCCTAAAATTTTTTTCAAATAATATGTGGAGATATACCTATCTCATAGAACTGGAAGGGACCTTGAAAGGTCATTGAGTCCAGCCCCCTGCCTTCACTAGCAGGACCAAGTACTGATTTTGCCCCAGATCCCTCAATGGCCCTCTCAAGCAGGCCAATGCTCAAACCGCTGAGCTATCCCCCCACCCCCTTCCAAAAAAAAAAAAATCTCCCTTGCTCTGCTTCCTAATGGGGACATCTCAGGTGGTACACATACCAGAAATGATGGACCCCGACACAGTGGCAACACTGAGTACCTACCTAGTGCTTTGCAGCTTCAGAACCTTTCACCACTACCTGATTAGCTCAGCTGGTCACCACCTGGTCTTGTGGCTTGAAATGAGGTCTGGGAACCAGGAAGGGCCGGGTTGTAGCCTTGTGACTCACTGGGCATTAACAACTGGCAAATCAGGTAACGTCAGGGAGCTCAGTGACTAAGTAATGCTGAGTCTGCTCTGAGTTTCCTGAGGAACCGAGGAGAGAAGAGCCAAAGAAGCCGCAAACTCCCAGTGCCTTGTCAGCAGTGGGACACATTGGACACGTATGGCCTGGGTGTTAAATAGCTAGTTCAAGGGTGGAAGCTGTGGCTGGGTTCTCAGAGAGATGGGACAGGTTTATCTTTGGTCCTTTCTCATCCATCCTGGGCTGCAGTGTAGAATTATTCACTGCTATTTCGTTGTACTGGTACACCTGTCTCTAGTGACAATTCCCGTCTCCTTCACAGACGCCAGCGGACGCTACCATGCCCATTGTCAGCTTTCTCCCAGCCTGGCTGAGGTGGAGGATTTCCTCCCCCCCCTCTCTCTGAAGCAATTCGTGAAAAGTGTGGTGTGTGGTCAAGGAGGACAGAAGGGGAGCTGCCCTCAAGCCTAAGCCATTGGGCAAGGATGGAAGATAGACAGGACAACCGTTCAGTTAAAAGCTGTCCCCTGCCCCAGCCCACCCGTGGCACTGGGGTGCCAGGTGCAGCATAGTCAGTGCTGACGCAGCAGGAGGGCCCAGCCCTGGCACAGCAATGGGCAGTGACATTTACTCCCGGCCAATGAACAGGGGTGAGAGAAGAATCCCAAGAATGGCCCAAGCCTTTATGGCCGGGCAGGAGCGAGGTCCCTCAGTCTGTGAATGCCTGTGGGACCAGGAGGGGAAGCACTGTGCCCATTCTGGGCAGCGCTCATGGAGGGAGGTTTCCCTGTGCCCCCTGCAATAGACTCTGGGTACAGGCCTGGGGATCGGCTGGAGAAATGCCACTTGCCATTTCTGTCCCAGAGCCACCCACATCGGCCTTTTGCTTGGAAGGTGAAAGCCAGGTCTTAGGCTGGATCGACACTTTCACGCAACCTGCCCGAGCAGACAGCTTAACATACACTCACTGTCCACATCTGCTCCTGGATCCAGCCTCAACAGCTGGCTAGCCAGAGCATTAGCCGTGGGCATGTCTCTCCCAGACAGCTGAACCGACAGGAATTGCACCAGCTGGCTACGCTCCCACCGGGCACCAGACATCTCACCCTGTTCCTGCTGGAGACGGGACCACAGGAAAACACACCTCTGCCCCAGTAGGGTGTGCGGGCAAAGACACATCTGTCTTCCTCACAGCTCTGGTGGGGGTGCCTCAGTAACCAGTGTCATTTCCCAGAAAGCACCCAAACCCATAAGTGTCCAGTCAGCAGGACCTGAGAACCATAATTAGATCCACCAGCACCAACCACATGCCGGCAGCTACAGATCGGCCTCCCTGAAGGGTTCTCCTCCATCTAAGAGACTTGGGAGTCTCAGGTCAGGAGGCTGATGGGCAAATTAGATCCTACTTCTCTACCCAGCTCCGTGACTGTAGATTGTTCTGCTTCTCCCAAGATACACTGGGTATAACACTGCTCTCTCACAAACACACCCACCACTGGCCTTGCACCGAAACACCTTTGTGCTCCATGTGTCCCACCAGTATTGCCTGGGTCTGAACTGGACTACTTGGCTGGGATTGTGCCTCATGTGTCACTTGAGCAGATGCTTGGGAGTTTTAAATGTCCATCCCACCAGAGGAAGGGTCTCTTCACCTCTCCCAGACTTGCCCAGAGTTTGATGATTCAGCGTGTAAAAGGATAAAGGAATGAGGAAATAAGGCAAAGAGAAAGGGAGGGAGTCCAGGCTTCTTGGATGGGAATTAGGGTCAAACCTTGCATGACATTCCTAGCAATCAGCTGCCGTGACAGAGAGACATTCCACAGACATGATGAGCTGCCCCACTAACCGGGATACAGACCCTGCCCCAAACAGACCAGTTCTACCAGTTTTGGGCAACTCCCCTAACACTGCTGCTACCTGTCGCCTCCCTACTGTGCTTGGCTATTGCAGGCACCTGGGACTGTGCAGCTGACAGATCATCATATATGGCAGCTCCAGGGACACCAGGAACAACAATGTGGCCTGTGACACTTCACAGCTGCTTCTGGGTGCCCTGTGTGTGTGTGTGTGTTTGTACATGGGGGGCTTGTTGGGGGTGAAGCCCTGGGGCTTGGAGGCATGTCTCCTACTATGAACAATAAAACATCCCATGTTGCAACAAGAGAGGCCCATCCCTGCACCCAAACTCCCCACCCGTGATGTCTGTCTCTTCCCCAAGGTGCAGCTCTGCCCTGGAACACAGAACCATAGGACAAGGGAACTCCTCTCTCAGCCCCGCCTCCCGCTCCAGGCTGCCAGCCACAGGCTAGGAAGTACATATGGCCATAGCAACACAGCTCAGAGGAAAGCGTCCAGCATCACACGCTGCAGCCTGGCATCAAGCCCACGGAGGCCTGTGCATGTCTGGAGGGGCAGGGCCCAGCACGTGGAGGGAAAAGGGCCAGGACAGGGCAGTGATGTGGCAACAGTTAGGATGAGACTGATCAGTGCTGCACAGGCATTAATGGCACAATTCATTCATCTGTGTCACAATTTGCAGTTTGTGGCCATTACCCAGAGTATATTTCACCCTCCCACCCAATGGGGGATGATGATCCAGCCTCTAGAAATTCCCTGTAGAAACCTCACTGGAAACTCCAAGGGTGGGGAGAGACTCACTCCCTTATCTACATTTTATAACCTGCAATAGCTGCCTGGCCAGGGGTTCTCTTAGCCACAGTTCAGCCACTTCCAGGGAACACCTCCTGGGTCCTTAGTGCTCGTAGGTAAGCGTGGAGCTGGGGTGGGGTGGGGAAGGGGTGGTACTATGGGCTTCAGACTGGGCCAGGAAAGGAGAAGGAAGGCGGGAGGAGAAGATAATGTGCACGTTAGCAAACCCTCCTTGTTTGATTGGGAGTCCGACTCCATCCACACTGGGTCACTGCAACCGGTGACATTTCTGTAGTCACAGAACACTCAGGAGCCAGCTGAAGGGCAGAGGGAGGGTTGCAGGTGACAGCATCTTAAAATGACTCCTCCTCCAGCCCTTCCGGCCCCAGACACCAAAGCGCTGCCTAGACAATGAATTTAGCTTTCCAGCAGGGCGCGTAGGGCAGGATCATTCCCCCCATTTCACAGAACAGAAAACTGAGGAATTTGTGACCGAGCCAGGAATCGAACCAAGTTCTCCCAAGTCTTCATCCTGTGCTCCGGCCCCAGGACCACCCTGCTCCTTCTGCACTCACTATAGGACTCTCTCATATAGACTTGTTTACAGCTGTAATAGCCCCTTACACGCCAAGTGGATTGTCAAATACATATAATCCATTCATCCTTTCATAATGAATAACACTGCCCCCACGCCGGGCACAAAAGGGCCAAGGCGCTGGGGTAGTATTGCAGAGAGGGCATGTAACTGTCTCATATTCCACAGTAGTTCATGGCTTGAGTTCCCCCAGACCAGCACCCTCCCTTAGAAGTCTCTCTGTATTGGGAATGCATCCTCACTGGGGCCTTTAACACTTTCACACCTCTGCAGGCATCAAGAAGAGAGTGAATCCCAGAGCCAGATCCATTCACAGATCTCAGGCCAGGCCACTAAGCTGCAGTGCTCCGGAACATACCCAGATCTAAAGGTGCAGCTCCAACGCCAACCCTAGGCTGCAGAAATTAACCAGCACAGGTCTCCTCCACCCAGAGCATCAGTTGGTTTCTTGCATCACTGGCTATGCTCTACAGACTCCATCTGAGCACTGAGCAGCTCTACAGAGGCAAGGTGAATGGGGGTGGGGAGGGAGTAGGAGAGGTTGGAGAGGATTGGGTGAAATTCCTCAGCCCAGCACCTTGCGGACTAAGGCTTTGGCTACACTTGCATTTCAAAGCGCTACCGCGGCAGTGCTTTTGCGCGCTAGTGTCAGCGCCGCGCGCCAGCGAGAGCTCTCTCCAGCCTGCCCCTGTCTCCCCCTCCCAATGGGGAACACGGGAGCGCGGCGGCCAGCGCTGGGGCTTGGGCACTTTGGCGCTTTGCGGCGCGCAATTTGCCGCGCTGCAGAGGGAGGTTTTGCAGACTGCTGCACGCTGCTGCATGCTGCAAAGCTAAGCCAAGCTGAGACACAGTGGCAAAAGAGGCTGACTCCCATTCAGTCATCAAGTCATTGGCATTCCGGGCAGCAGGGGCTGACACCAGACGGGCTCTGGCAGGGCAGCTGACAATGAGCTACTTGTTGAGGGAGGAGACAGTCTACCCCAGGACTGAACTCCACTGTGGCGGAGAGCAACCCGGGCGCGCAATAAAAATAGCAGCCCCGTCCCTCCAGACTTGAGTGCCTCGCAGATCTGCTTTGCTCCTCAGCCGACCTTAGAATCCTGGCCCTTGCTCCTGCTGGGATTCTGTGAGCAAGACAGACAGACGCCCGCTCTGGAAAGTGCGGGGCTCAGGCACTTTGGAACAGCAGCCATGATAGCCTCCATCCGAACACCTCTGCGAGGCGGGCCTTACTGAGGTGCCTGAGCGCTGGACTAGCAAGTCCAGAAACCAGAGCTCAGGCTGCAATCTGAACCCACATATCTACACCCCAATTAAACAGCCCTGCAGCCTGAGCCCCATGAGCCAAGTCAGCTGGCACGGGCCAGCTGCGGGTGTCTAATTACAGTGCAGACGTACCTAGAGAGGACTGAACTGCTGCACAGCTGCGACAATGTAGCTGATGATGATCGGTGCATTTTGGGAGCCTTTTCACTCTGTTAGCAGTGAGCCTGGGGAACTCGCTCAATGGAACTTTGTACAGAACGTATAATCTACAAGTCACACAGAGCAGAAAGATACTGCCCATTAAGAATAATCCTTGGGGAGAACAGTACGGCTCTGTGAGCAGCTGGTTCGGAGGCTTGCAAATGGCTGAGCTTGCTAATTAGCCAGGAGCCGCTAATGTAAGACAGCAGCAAGAAGAAAAAGCAAGTATCATTTTGGCTGCACGCAAGGAGGCATCACAGGAGGGCTGGAGCTGCCCATACAGTATGACTTAGCTGTGACCAGACCCCCAAAACCCAGCATTCACTGCTGGGCAATTCAGTGCTAGAGAAGTATCGACAAGCTGGAGGGAGTAGGGAGAAATGCAGTCTGCTAGGCTGAGGGGTCATCTGCTAAGGGGAGCAGCAGAAACCCCATCACTTGGGATATTTAAAACTAGATTGGACAAAGCACTGGACAGTATACAGAGGGAACAACCCTATGGTGGCTGGAAGAGAGGTAGTGGGGAGGGAGGAGGGCTGGGGGGTAATAGACATGCTTTAGCTAGATCATGTATAGACAGAGGAGCTGCTTGTCTGGGGTGTGTGATCTGATGTGTATGTGTACCTCCAAGCATCCCTTGCTTCTCATCTCAAATAAACCTTTTTTTTTTTTCCACCCTGGTGTGTCTAATTGGGCGAGACACTCGGCACTCAATCACTGTTTTGTGTAGCCCTCTGCCTCCTCAGTAGGACTAGGCAGAACCTAGTAAAGCACCACCTAAGAGCTAAGCATTACTTCCATTTGAAATCTCTCCATGGACTTAGTGGGCTCTGGATCAGGCCCCAGACGTCTCACTCCCAGCACAGCTACAAGTCCTGGGCGGGCTTATACAGCCTAGTGGTGCTGCGGCTTCGCTGCTATTTTTTTTTTTTTTTAAATAAAGAGACAGCTAGGTCCAAGCCAGCTCAGGAATGTTTACACATGCTGCAGTCACACCTCTGACTGCAGCCTGTAGACATATCCACAGACACGAAGAAAAGCTTTTAGAAATTTAACCCGTCACTGGTGCCCAGTACAGGACTGTGCCCTACAGTACAAGGTCTAGAGCTCTGGCCAGAGCAGTCTGAAGGGTGCCAAGCAATGGGCTTCTCTCCCCTGCCTTTGGGAGATTATTTCCCAGCCTGAGAGATTTCAGAGTCAGGAAGATTATTTTTATTTTTATTTTATTTTTAGTTTTTGGAGATTCAGCCTAAAATAACAATTTCCCTTTCTTAATTTCATCCCAGTTCCTCCAAGTTAAATCTCCTTGGGCCACACTAATTCCTCTCTCTCCTTTGTGTCTGCACAGTTCAGCCAAGATTTTCACAAGCGACTTGTGATTTTGGGTGCTCAGCTTGAGACCCCTAAATGGGCCAGGTTGCTAGAGGCAGGTGTTCAACTCATTGTGAAATCAGGTTGGACACCCAACATCACCAGTCGCTTGTGAAAATCATGAGCTTCATATAATTAGTACAACATTTCATTCCCTCTTCTATAAATTGTTGCCTATCTGAGCTACATATTTTTAGCTCTTTTCAGGTACTCCAGAACACTAGTCATTCTAATTCCTCCTTGCAGAACTCCCGCTAATCTCTCAATAGCTTTCTACTAAAGGTTCCCAGAATGCAATGCAGGATTCCAGGTGTGGGTGAATCCAAGCCATACCGTGGCTTAAAGCCTCTGCATGCAGAGGTCGTCTTCTCTGCCATCTCTCACTGTAGACGCCTATCAATCTGCTGTCAGCCTGAAGTCTTTCAGCCATTACTGTTCTGGATAGTTCCATGATGTATTAGGGCCATTTCCTCTCCATGGTCAATCTCAGTTATTTCCTGCCTATTTTTCAGTTTTCTCTAAGTCCTTTGCATTTCCTGTCCTTGCTGGCATTCTCAGCTCCTCCCAGTTTAATATCCCTTATGAACGTCATTCATGTGTTGTTTACTCCTCCCTCTAGATCATCAGTGAAGATATTCACCATGACAGAAATAACACTGCTTCCTTCAGTCTTCACGTGGTATCTTCCACTTTGGCTAGGACTTCATGGCCAAAAAGATGGGGTTCTTTATAGTGAGATAACTAATGTAATAGGGTGAAAACTCTCGCTGTCAAATTTTAGTGGACACAAAGGCACTTGTAGCTTTTACCACGTTGTAGCTAGGCAAGATCAGCACTATTCTCTGGGCCATGGTTGACCTCATCTAGCTCACCCCCCCGAGTGCTGGTGAATTATGAGGGTCCCCAATTCCTCACTAGGCTGGGTTCAAGCAGATGGAGTTCACTAGTACTGAGTTTCCCTACTAACATCACATCTTCAACAGGAAGAAAGATCCCAGATGGCTTCTCTCTGCCTTTTTACATCACACTCGGTGGTGTGGGATCTCAGCTGGAGTTTCCACTCTCAGAATCATACTGGCATCTTCTGCCCAACACAGTAGAATTTCTTTGATGACGCCCTTTTGGCTGTTGCTGTGATCCCACAGATATCTAGGGAGCGGGAAACCCCACGAGTCCGGCGTCTTGTGGTTCTGAGGAGTAGCTCTCTTAACAAAGCACTCCATTAATATTATGATTTGTATTTCCCGAGCACCTAGGGGCTCCAGTCTTGGCCAGGACCCCATTAGGTGCTGTGCAAACACAGAACAAAAAGGCAGTCCCTGCCCCAGGGGATAACAGTCCTTCTTCATTTACCTGGAAAGCTGCACTTGGCAATTCCGAACACAAGAAGCTGGGGCTTCGTTTCCAGGATTGTGGCCAGAAAATATTTAACATCCTCCACAAATTGGCGTGAGGTGCTTTATAGTTCACAGTTAACCCCTCATGCCCCCGAACCGTTCAGTACTCCAGCTGGAAAATTGAAGAGATAAAGGAAAAAGGAAGGGGAAATAAAAAGTCTCCTGAACGGGCTGGAGGCAAATGGTTTCTAGCAGTTAATGCAGGCAGCAGTTTGGAGCAGAGTCCAGGACACTGCATTGCCTCCAGCTCTAGCTATTTCTCAGGTCTGCTGGCAGGGACCCGGTACCCGATTCCCTACGGATGCTTTTTAGTTTCTGCAGTTAAAGAGGCCGTTTGCAAATTGCAGACCTTTTTATACACTTCATTAGAAACCAAAAGAAATACCATACACAGCACGCTGTAGTTCAAAGTGTTTGCAGGCGGGAGATGGTCATGCCACTTTTTCCCCATCCCTGCTGCTCCCGGGAGGTGCTCGCTCAGGGACTCACACCTGCAGGGAACTGTCTGGTAGTGGCTGCAGTGGCTCAAGGGTGGAATGCAGAGGAGTGAGGTCAGGCAAGGTCGCAGAGTCAGGAATTTTTGTAGGACTAACTATCTAGCCAGCGTCAGATACTAGCTTGTGAAGCCAAATAACAGGAACCAGTTAGCAGATGGATCCACTGCACAGGATGGTGCAGAGGAAAGGTGAACACAGCCACTCCCCAGCAGTGGGTAGAGTCCAGCTCCCCCAGCAACCCCTCCACGAAAAGAGATTTGGCAGCTGAAGCACAGGAAGGAACGAGATCAGGAGCTCCTGACTGACAGCCGACATCAGCAAAGGGCCCTCGGTGCCAGAGACCACCCAGCAGGCCAGGATGATTACAGGGCAACAGGAGAGCAGCTCGGGACAGGCGTGCCACATCGGCTGAGGAAGATTCAGGAGCCAGAGTATCCAATATGCCCCTCAGCTACCTCCACGAGTCAGACAGACAGACACACTGATCGGCGTCCAAGAGAGACTGACAGCAATGACAGCAACGGACCAGCCTCGGGCAGAGCGTAAAGAAAAGCATGCAGGCAAGGCACAGGTCCCCAGGTACGTCCGGGACCAGCAGTGGAATCTAAATCCTGCCACTGGACAAGGATCTGTGAGATAACAAAGATCACAGTGAAGGGATGTGTCAGTGCGGGATGCAGGCTCGGTCCCTACCCCTTCACAGTTCAGGCACAGCCAGCCCAGCTGCTGCCACAGACTATCCACCATGACGTGATCCAGTGGCTGGAGAGGCTTCACCTGAAGTGAGTTAGGGGGGTCTCAGGCCAGACCATACTCAGCCCAATCAGCACTAACCCCGGGGCCCCCTGGGTGCCAGTGTCAGCAGTGACATACCGAGGAGTGACAGGAACACAGAGCGTGAATGCCCTGAGGGAGGATGCTGCCAGGGCAGGGGTGAGGGTGGTAGGAGAAAGCTTGCCCTGATGCTGTACCTGCTCCAGGAGTAGCCAGAGAACTGCAGCCCAACCCCTTTTGCTGGCTGTGAGGAAAGTGGGAGAAAGCTGTACCTGCCAGCTGGTGTCATGGTGGGACTCTGACAGCTGGTGTGAAGGAGTCAGTTGCATGTCCCAGGAAAGCAGTTCAATGGCTTCAGAAAGCCACCAACACTTAGAAGACAATGACTGGTCTCCCTCCACACCGGTGTGCTCACCAGAGCCGTTTGGCAAGGGGAAGGGGCCCCAGCTTGGGGACAACAGAGAACAAAGGGGCCTGCCTGGTTTTAAAGAAACACCCCCTGAAGCTCAGTGGCAGACCAGGGACTCAGAGGCGGCGTGTTCAGGGAAGCAGCCTGAGCCCCAGTCCCGAGCAGGCCTAAGCTTTAGGCAAGTCCCAGGGGTGCTGGTGGATGGTTATGTTAACCCGTTGTTCCCTGAGTGCTATGGTCATATGGATCAACGAATGACACTTTGTTTTGAAGAGGCTGTTCCGTGTCACTGCAATGAAGGACAGGTTACAGCTCCCAAAGGGAAGTCTCTTGCAGGTGCCACACCCAGCTGGTGCTGCTGAGGACTCCTGGTTGGTACACAGAGGTGCTGTAGCCTGGAGACCCAGTCGAAAAGTGGGGTGAACGGCAGGATTCCACCCTGAGAGATGTGCAGGCCCCAGGCCTGTCACCTGAAAGGGTGCCCATGGAAAGACAGAAAGAGGTCAAAGGTACAGTTAGACTTGACCCAAACTTCAAACTATGCTCATTGGAAGGAGAAGCTTTGCCCCCCTGCCAACGAGTGACACTAACGTGGAGAGAACACCACATGCTCCAGGGCCTCGACAGGTGTGGTTGGGAGGCCACTTGCTCCTCAACCCCCAAAGGGGGCATAACAATGCAGTGCAGTGCATCATGAAACTTTGGCGCCTTTCTCTGATGCACCCAGCACCGGTCCCTGTCAGAGCCAGGATACCAGACAGGCGGACAGAACTCCTGCCTCCAAACACAGGCCCTTTCCATTGGCCTGCAGGGAGGGGTCTCGCCCTCGGAGATCACCAACCCACCACAAGGCAGGCTGGGCACCAAGAGGCTGCTGCTCACAGACAGCTCTGCTCCCAGCAGTAAATACCTCAGGCCTGAGCTGGGGATCAGGTACAAAGGAACCTCAGAGCTCCCTCCTCTTGCTCTGCCAGGCTTGTTCCTTAAGCATGGAATATGAAGTACCTGTTCTGTGGGCCCATGGGTGCCCAGCCCCCAGGGAGAGCAGGTAGTGAGCACAGGGTGACCTCTCCCTTGTAGCCAGGTCACGCTGGATTTCTGTGCCAGCCCAGTGCCAGTGCCATGTGTCACTCGAAGGGTTCCTGTCCCTCAGAGCTCCCTGCAACTCTTCCCTGCACCCACTACACTTCACTTCGCACCAAAAGCGAAGAGCGTGACTGCAGTGATGGCCTGCATGCAAACACCCTGCCTCAGGGCGGAGCTCAGACCCTGCTTTGCCCCTCTGCCCTAGTGTCCAGCACTGGGCTTGCTCACCACATTAGAGAAAGCAGAACAGTTTGACAGTCTGGTGAGAAAGTCACTCCCTCCTCATAAGCCTACCCATCTCTGCCAGGCTTCCTGATACAGCCCTGCTGGGTCTTACGTTACCCGTGGTGGGGAAAGGGGATCTCCTGGCAACCTGGGCATTTCATGGCACCATAAAACACCAAGGGCTGCAGATCCTATCCATTCCTCCCTAAAGCGCTGCATGGAGCAATGCATCCTGGCCTCTAGGGCAGGGAGGCAAGAGATGCCAAACGTCACTCAGGAACTGGCAGAAGGATCAGTACACCTGGTCAAAACAAGAGCCACCAGCCCCCCAAGACAGCAGCCAGGCCTAGTGACAGGCAGCGAATCTCCTGGGAACTGAGACAAATCTACTCCTTGTGCATGCACAGGGGAGTTTCAGATGCCACATCCTTGCTCTGAGATTTCATCCACGGCCAAACGTGACGCTGGATCAGGAGACGTGCCACGCACGTTACAGGAAATAACTGCGTGAGCAAGTGAGAGACCGCCAGCCTTTCTAGCCTAAGACATCACTGCCTAGTACAATGCCTCCTGTGGTATCACTACTGAAACAACGTTCACCAAGACAGACATTAACGGAAGCTGCACCCAGGGAAGCCATCGCTGGCTTGTAGCACGCTGAGAGATTAATTACTGCCGAGAAATAAAGCGTACGCAATTACTGCTTATTACAGGAGATTCCACCTAGTAGCTCTCTCGGTGAGCGGCAAAATGTTGCCATTATCCAACAGTTGCCAATGAGCAAAAGGCAGTTTTGCAGGACTGCAGCCAGGGAAGGAAGTGCTAGGACGTTCTGAGACCCAACCACAGGTGGGTTTATGGGGCTGCAGCCCTGTTAGGAAGAGCTGGGGCAGCACGGTACCTCTCCCAGTGTTCTCTGGGCTGTGTCCTGCCCTGGCACATCCCAATACCCTTGCTCCCCATGGAAAGGCCCAGCCATGATGCTAGGGCAGGACACAGCCTGGAGAGCACAGAGAGAGGCACCGTACAGCCCCGCGGCCTCCTAGGTCACCTGCTCCCTGTGGAAAGCCTCGTCATCTGGGCAGCACCTCCCACCCCAAGGTCCCAAATCAAGGAAAGCATCCCCATTCAGGAATGCTCATCAGTACATGCTTAACCTTAACCATGGCCCATTCAAGTGACTGGGACTTAAGCACATGCTTAAAGTTAAATGGGACTTAAAGTTAAATGTTCACCTAACTCAAGATGGACTCCAGCATGTTCTCAAGTGCTTTCCTGAATTGGGGCCCTACCTTTTGTGAGGTCATTAACCAAGCAGCACTATATACAGCTGGGATGCTGGGAACAAAACAAGTCCTACTCAGGCAAGGATTGGCTAGATCACCCAAGTCTTCCTGGCAATGCAGGATTGGTCCCTACGGGATCACCTGTAGTGGCTGGTTTAAACAAAATCCCAGTCCATGACACTTTCATCCCTTCTTCAGGGCAATGGTTCTACAGCCTCTTAGAACAGGAAATGTCTCCCAACAACCTACATTTTCCTTTTCTTAATTTCATCCCATTACTGCTGGTTCTAGCCCCATGTCCCATGCTTAAATAATGCTTTCCCCTCCTTTGCATTTACACCCTTCCAACATCTGGAAGGGTGTAACCCATCCCCCTTTGCTGTCCCCAAGCCACGCTGCACACATTTAGCTTTTCTAACTTTTCTGGTAAGCAAGTCTCTCCAGCCCCCTGATCATTTTCACTGCCCTTCTCTGAACTCCTTCCAGTACATCAATATCTTTATGGTAAGGAGGTGCCTAGAATAAATACAATATCCCAGAGCCATACAGAGATGGACTGTCACCTCCCTGATATGGGACATGACAGTTTTACACTCAGGGCTCAAAATGTCCTAGGCTTTTTTCCATTCAGATCACATTGCAAATGTCAGTCTAATTTCCTGTCCACTATCACATCTAGGTCTCTTTAAGCACTGAAGCCTCCCTGATCTCTCTGGCTTGTCCAACCTAGGAAAAAAGTAGGGCTATCAAGTGATTACAAAAATGAATTGTAAAATTGATTTTCAAATATATTAATTTTAATTATAACACAGAATAAAGTGTACAATCATCATCAGTGTACAATACTCACTTTATATTTTTTATTACAAATATTTGCACTGTAAAAAAAACAGTATTTTTTAATTTTCACCTAATACAAGAACTGTAGTGCAATCTCTTTATCATGAAAGTTGAACTTATGAATGTAGAATTATGTACAAAAAAATAACTGCATTCAAAAATAACAATGTAAAACTTTAGAGCCTACAAGTCTACTCAGTTTTACTTCAGCCAATCAGACAAACAAGTTTGGTTACAATTTGCAGGCGCTAATGATGCCCACTTCTTGTTTACAATGTCACCTGAAAATGAGAACAGGCATTCACATGGCACTGTTGTAGCCAGCATCACAAGATATTTAAGTGCCAGATGCACTAAAGATTCATATGCCCTTCAAGCTTCAACCACCATTCCAGAGGACATACGTCCATGCTGATGAAGGGTTCTCCTTGATAATGATCCAAAGGAGAGCTGACCGATACATGTTTATTTTCATCATCTGAGTCAGATGCCACCAGCAGAAGGTCGATTTTCTTTTTTGGTGGTTTGGGTTCTGTAGTTTCTGCACCTGATAATTGCTCTTTTAAGACTTCTGAAATCATGCTCCACATCCCATCCCTCTCAGATTTTGGACGGCACTTCAGATTCTTAAACTTTGGGTCGAGTGCTGTAACTATTTTTAGAAACTTCACATTGGTACCCTCTTTGAGTTTTGTCAAATCTGCTGTGAAAGTGGTCTTAAAACAAACAACATGTGCTGGGTCATCATCCAAGACTGCTATATCATGAAATATATGGAAGAATGTGGGTAAAACAGAACAGGAGACGTACAATTCTCCCCCAAGGAGTTCAGTCACAAATTTAATTAAGGCATTATTTTTTTAAATGAGCGTCATCAGCATGGAAGCATGTCCTCTGGAATGGTGGCTGAAGCATGAAGGGGCATACAAATGTTTAGCATATCTGGCACGTAAATACCTTGCAATGCCGCTACAAAATGCCATGCGAATGTCTGTTCTCACTTTCAGGTGATATTGTAAATAACAAGCAGGCAGCATTATTTCCTGTAAATGTAAATAAACTTGCTTGTCTTAGGGATTGGCTGAAGAAGAAGTAGGACTGAGTGGACTTGTAGGCTCTAAAGCAGGGGTCGACAACCTTTCAGAAGTGTTGTGCCAAGTATTCATTTATTCACTCTAATTTAAGGTTTTGCATGCCGGTAATACATTTTAACATTTTTAGAAGGTCTTTTTCTATAAATCTATAATATATAACAAAACTATTGTTATATGTAAAGTAAATAAGGTTTTTAAAATGTTTAAGAAGCTTCACTTAAAATTAAATTAAAATGCAGAGCCCCCTGGACTGGTGGCCAGGACCCAGGCAGTGAGAGTGTCACTGAAAATCAGTTCATGTGCCGCCATTGGCACGCGTGCCATAGGTTGCCTACCCCTGCTCTAAAGATTTACATTGTTTGGTTTTGAGTGCAGTTATGTAACAAAAAATCCCCTACATTTGTAAGTTACACTTTCACAATAGAGATTGCACTACAGTACTTGTATGAGGTGAATTGAAAAATACTATTTCTTTTATCATTTTTACAGTGCAAATATTTGTAATGAAAATAATGTAAAGTGAGCACTGTACACTTTGTATTCTGTGTTGTAATAGAAATCAATATATTTGAAAATGTAGAAGAACATCTGAAAATATTGAATACATTTCAGTTGGTATTCTATTGTTTAACATTGCGATTAATCACGATTTTTTAAATCACAATTAATATTTTAAATTGTGATTACTTTTTTTTTTAGTTAATCGTGAGTTAACTGTGATTAATCGACAGCCCTAGATAAAAGGAGTTTCTTTAAAACATAATAGCTTAACACATCCAATTATTATTATTATTAGTTGTTACATGATTGTCCTGGCTACACTATGATTGTTTGCAACGTCGTAGCCATGTTGGTCCCAGAACATGAGAGAGGAGGTGTGTGGAGTAATATCTTTTATTGGACCAACATCTGTTCGTGAAAGAGACAAGCAGAGTGCCACAGAGCCTGAAGAAGAGCTCTCTGGTGCTTGAAAGCCTGTCTCATTTGCTAGCAGAAGCTGGGTCCATAAAAGATGTTACCTTAGCCACCTTGTCTCCCTGCACTAGGAGCATTAGCTACCACAATTTTAAATAACACAACCATTTCCCCCTAGTATGGACAAGCCCCCACTGAGTTCTCTGTTTCAGCTCTCAAACATTATCTGTGTAATACGTCAGATCCCCAGAGATGATATCCCACATCAAACATGGTGCTTTGCTTTCTATGCAATTGTTACCGGGTATTCTGAAAGGAAGTAATTCCGAAGTCTAAATAAATCTCCCTGCCCTTAAGCTTTGAGAGCGAGGGTCAAAGGGTCTCATGGCGCTTTGAGCTGTGTCTAATCATTTCACCCAACAGGTGCAACAATCAGAAAAGCTGTCTGCATTCTCTCTAGAAGAGGATACCTGCAGATACCGAGCGTCAACGAGAACTTCATTACTACGCAACAGAAAAGCAGCTTCCTGGAATCTTTAGCTGGGTTTCCAATAACAGAGCAGAAAAATATACCCTGCAAGCAAGAGATAAGCCGAGAGTCTTTTATGAAGGTGCTTCGCTTTTTACTGCTGGTGCGGGAGGGTGAAGGAATGGGGAAGAGCTGGCAGGGCAGTGTCCCCTGCACTCACTCAGTCCAGTCTTCTCCAAACAGAGTTTCTGCTGCTCGGCTTTGCCTCTGCGTCTTGCCCTCAGCTTGGAGGAACCAATCAGACTGCTCACACACTGAACACTCGTTGCTGTCTGTCCAGGAGTGGGATGATTCAGTGCCAGAGCTCCTCAGCTTCAGGAGCTTTCGGACAATGAATCCTGTTAGAAAGCCACTGCCGGACTCCAAAAAGCTGCTAAAACTACTATCTAGCCCCCAACCCCCAGGAGCTTTCAGCTGGCTACCTGCCTTTCTTAGCATGGCCTGCTCCTGAGCCACGCGTGTGCCAACAGAACAAATGCTTTGTCTTTCTCTAGCATGGCCTCTCTCCGAGGGCCTTGTGGGCCTTCTGATCCTTAGTGAAACATTACCCCCCCCCCACCATGTGGCAGTACCCTCCCCACCCCCCCTTTACAGATGAAGAGTCTCAGGCACAGCAAAGGCATCTCAGGTATCTTGACTCTCAGCCTCCTGTGCTAAGTGCTATTCCAAGGGGTTATTTTCCATACCATGAGCTGCTATTCCATACCAAGACGACACCCACGCCAAGTAAGATCTAGTGGAGATCTCCTTCCCATGTGGTAATAAGGAAAGGGAAGTGGGGGAGGCTTGCAGCCCCCAGGCTGAGAACCCATGTGGTAGGCCATGCCCCAAGCTCTTTCCTTTCTGCTCCTGTCTGATTCATTCAGCAGCATCACTCAGCTCCTTCACCTCCCCCGTGAGGGACGGTGATCTCTCTGGATGGCTCAAGGAGCAAAAGGAACTGATGACACAAGGGAGTGCCTGAGCACTTGCACACCAGGGTGACCAGCAGCAACAGGGCAGGAAATGTTGCACTGGTCCAGGCTGAATAACATGGGGTTTGAATGGACATCACTGAAACGTTGGAGGGAACATGCCTCTGATTGCAATGAGATCACTGCTGCTGTTCCCTGGCCACATTAAGCCAAGGGAGTAGGGAGCTGTACACCCCAAACAGGCCAGCTTGTGAGAGAGACAAGCCCAGCTATCAGCAGCCCACAAGGCAAGCCCATCCCCCTCCAACCAGCTCCTGGGTTATATATAGTCCGCCACAGTCTGAAATGGAGAAGTACAAGGATCCAGGGGTGAGGGCAAAACCACCTCCAGCCTGGCGGCTTGTTTACGCTCTATTCCTGTCACTTTAATCTTGCCACAGACCTGTGAACAAGCAGGCGGGATGGAATTTCATCCCGGGCAGCCTGCCCTTTCTTACCTCATCACCGGCATCCTGAGGAATCCCAGAGCACGGAAACAAGGCTGTGCTCCACCAGCCCTCCAAAGACCAGTGGGCACAGCAGTGAGTGGCTGGCTGCCACCCCTGGATGGCACAGGGCAGAGCATTCCAGCCCAGCTAGTGAACGCCTTGGGTGTGAGTAAATCCACTGGAGCACGACTTCACTGAAGTCGAGTGGAACAAACTACAGTGAGCCAGATCCAGCCCTGGTATCTGCATCATGAGAAGTACGGTATGTGGATGTGAGGGGTAGAATCAGAGATCCAGATAAAACAGCCGTTTGGTCTGTCTAGCAAACACGCCTCGGCCCAGGGCAGGATGGCTACCTACAGTCTATTCCCCCATTCAGTTTTAAGAAACAAACAAAAGGGTTTCCACCCTTTCCCTGCTCGGATTGCTACACAGCTGCAGAGATGTCAGCATTAGGAATACTACGGGCATCCAGCCTACACTTCCTTCCGCTCAGTTTTATTCCATTACCCCTAGTTCTACCTTCGTGGGCCTCTAAACAAACCCGCTGCCCCTTGGGCATAGCTGGCATTGAGCCAAGCTGTTTGCACTCAGTTCTTTCCTCCCGAGGAGCAGAGCCTTTATCACCCGTCTTCTCCCTCCCTCCCATGCTCTACACCTGGCATTTTTCTAGCTCTAGGGGCCCTGAAATGATTCCACGCCTGATCTCACTAGGGCTGTACAGAGAGAAGCTAGTGCCTCTCCAGCCTGGGATAACACTAAGCGCAGTATCCCACGGGTGCCTGCACCAGAACCACGAAGAGATGGAGCATCACCTCCACACCTCCCGGCATTACTAGCCGAGCTGCAGCTCTGTGCATTGGGGCACGCAGCTCTCCGTCCCATTACACATCCGCAGTGTTCCAAGCTCCTCCTAATTTAGCATCAGCTGCACCTTTAATAGACATTTACTGCCTCCCAGATTGCTAGCTTGAAAGAAAAGCACAGTGGCCTCCAGATCAAGGCACAGCACTGGGAGACAGGAACTGCTGAATTCTTCTGCCACTGAAGCACTGTGGCACCTTGGGCAAGTCACCTGGGGACTGATTTTTCAGAGGTGCTAATCACCTGCAGCTCCCACTGATCTCATCTGGAGCAGTGGGTGCTCAGCACTTCTGAAAGCCAGGCCCTTAACCTCTTTGTTGATCAGTTTCCCTACCTCTAAGAACAAGAGAATAACACGTATTCCTGCCTCTCAGGAGGCGGCTAGCATTCAGATTGGTGCCTACAGTGCTCAGGAGATGAAAAATGTTACATGAAAAGTTAAATAAGAACAGACTCAACACTGATCTCTGAAGCCCCCACAAGACACCTCCCCACAGCTCCAGTCAGCTTAGTTTGGGGACTGACTCTGGCTTCTAGGGGTACATCTACACTTGAATTAAACACCAGTGGCTGGCCCACGTAAGTGGGCCCATGCCATCTTCTTAATGGGAGAGGGTCCCAGAGCCCAGGCTCCGGCCTGAGCCTGAATGTCTACACTGCAAATGGACAGCCCAGCGGCCTGAGCTCTGCAAGCCCAAGTCAGCTGATGTGAGTCAGCTGCAGGTGTTTATTGTAGTGTAGACATACCCTCAGGGTCCTGAGCTTTGCGCCACGCTGGGTGCTTGGAAATAGTCCCTCGTGTTTCAGAGCACACAATGTTTTTGAACTGGATGCCTAGATCACAGCCTCAAAGGCCATCCAGATGAACTCAGCAGTGCCTACTCCTGGCTCTTCCCAGAAGACCATCTGATTATCTGCTCACTCTCCCTTCGACGAGTCCCATCATCCAATCACGCTGGGCCCATCTTTAGGACCCTGCACTTAGCTGTCCCTCTTAGCGAAAGCTAATGCCTTCCTGCTTCACAGACAGACAGACAGAAATATTCCACTCAGTTATTATTCTGTAATGGATCCCCTGGCTCCGTTCCTCCTCTGTGCTTCCCGGATTCACTTCCCCACATGTTGTTAGGCTGCTGGCTCAGAACCCTTGCAAGAAAGAGGATGTGCTCCTAAGGGGGAGGTCAAATCAATTTCTGGGCCTCAAAACTCTGCCTGCAGGCGCCACAACAGTGGGGCGAGCGACCCCATTAGAAGGCCTTATACGTGGGTTGGAAGTTTGCTCTGGGCTGAGCTTGGAGCACAGGGCCCTGGTTGGGAAGCCCATGTTAAAGATTTACATTCTTGTTCCAAACAACTCCAGACTGCTCATGACAAGGGTTAGAGGATGGCACTGGGGAGGACACAGTGAAGGGAGAACACAGTATATAAAACAGCAAAAGGACCTGGCTGGATTTTCTGCCCCCAAATAACCTTCACCTCTCTATGTGCTGTGCGAATAACGAGCAGAGCAGAGCAGAATACATATCTTGGGAGAACAGGAGCAAGCGCTAAGCAGAGAGGCTGCCTCTAGAAATTGATCCCCAGCTCTCCACATTGAGCCCAATGTTCTCTCTTACCTTGGGGAGCGGGAAGAACCTCACTGGAGGACTTCAAGCCCTCGCAGAGCGGCCCTCCATTTAGTCCTCACTCCCAGTAAGCTTCCCCGGGGTTTCACTTTGCAGCTCCTCTGGATGAAAGTCGTCCTGACTGTTTTCATACATATTCTTCCCCTCCGCCCCACCCGGCCCCTGCAGCTGAGTCATTCCCCCACGTGCTCATCCACTCACCTCCTCCCATCCTCAGAAATCCTAAAATGCCAAGTCATGGATGTTTGCAGAGCTACCCAATGTGACAGTCAAGTAACTCACAAGCCCCACACAATTCTGGGTATTGCTCTGCAGAATTCCCCATTCATCATACAAACCCCTGGCTATTTATTCACAAGCACACACGTGCTACAAAAGTCTCTGTTCCTGCAACAGCTCAGGCTCCCTGTGGAAGTGACAGAAGTGTCTCTAGGGCTTATATCACATGGGTTTAGAGTTCAGTGGGTAAGCAGCATGGGTTTGTGGCAAATGAACTCAGGAGAGTCAGTGGTTCTATTTCTAATCCTGCCACTGACTCACTGTGTGACCTTGGGCAAGTCACTGCCCCCTCTGTTCCTCAGTTTCCCCTCTGTCAAATAGCCCCCCTCCCCAGGGTGTTATGAGGTTAACATGTTAGTAGAACACCCCTGTGATTCTCAGATGGAAGGTGCTAAATAATGATAATAGCAGGTTTCATCAGCAGATCTCAAAGCACTTCCCAGTCTTTTAATGCATTTATCCTCACACTACCCCCATGAGATAGGGCAATGCTATTATCCCCATTATACAGATGAGGAGCTGAGGCACAGAGACATGGTGAAGTGACATCCCCAAGGTCACACAGGAAGTCTGTGGCGGAGCAGAGAGTTGATCCCTGGTCTTCAAGACCTACGCTAGTGCCCTAGCCCCTGAGCCATCCTTCTGCTAAAGACAGACGAAGGGTTATTATTTCAGATGGTGGTAAACCAGGGCATAACAAATCACTAGGAACCTGCCCTAAAGTATCTTGACAGCTCAGCAAGTGGTGGGGGTGAGGCTTGTGTCTGTTGCTCTGCTACCCTTCCTCCTGCCCAGGCTCCCAGATGCCGTGAGTGGGGATTCTCGGATGGTCGAAGGGTGTGTCTACACTACGGTGGCTACGGCAGCACAGCTACAGTGTGGTAGCTCTTGCTGCAGAAAGCGTCTACACTACAGCATTGATGGAAGGAGTTTTTCCATTGCTGAGAGATGGTAGCGAGACTGATGGAAGAATTCTTCTCTGGACCTAGCTGCATCTACAGTGAGGGGATTAGATTGACCGAACTACATTGCACAGGGTGTGCAATTTTTCACAACCCTGAGCAATGTAACTAGGTCAGTCTAATTTGCATGTGTAGACCAGGCCCTACCCTCTACACTTTTGGATCCTCCTCCCTTATGAATAGCACCTGCCTCTGCTGCTGCTCAGAGCTTGACAAGTTGCAGGATTGCAACCAACATGGTTCTGATCAGTTTCACAGCGGCCTGCAAGATTCTGAATGACTGCAGTGAAATGGACCAGAGTGCACTTCCTGCTTTTGCCGCATTGGTTTAGCTCTGACAGCAGCGAGACTCTGGAATGGCCTGCCTGCAGGCGACGTGGCACCTTTGGAACGTTTTCTTTGTAAACATGAGGACTGAAAGGTTAATTTTTTGAAAAGACAAAAGCTTAGCTTCTTCAGAAATTGATAGCTTAGGTACTCCCCACCCAAACTTTCACTCGTTAGGGGAAGTTGGCAAGGGGCGTTTTCAAGCCCTGAGGTAAGCAGTACTCCCCACTGATGCTGCAGCTACACTACATCTTAGGTCGATATAACTTATGTCACTCAGGGATACCACCCCCCGAGCGACGTAGGTTACACTGAGCTAAGCACCAGTGTGGACACCGCTGTGTTGGTGGGATAGCGTCTGCACTAGAAGCACTACAGTAGCACAGCTGCACCGGTGCTGCTGTGTAGCCATAGCCTAAGTGAATTTAAGCGGTAGCTTGAATGGGCTGGCATGCACACACACAGACATGTCTGTGGGAAGCTGGCTTGACTGTTTTGGGGACTGTAAATATTCCTTGCGAAGCAGATCTCACTCAAAAGCAACAAAGTCCTGCCCTACACATGTGATAGCCTGGGGAAAATGAACCTTTACTGTAACACGCTGAGCTACAGTATATACTACATGGCTCCCCGCAGATATTCCTATAGCCTTCCTAATAGGAAATTTTCTGCTAGAATGGTAGATGTCATCCACTTGTAGCAAGACAGCTACAGTGCTGCAGGAAGTGACTTTGCCTAATAGGAATTTACTTGAGATGGCCAATTAAGAATCACTATCAGTCTGCACCCCGACACCACCTCCTCTTTTCTCCTGCTGCTGCCTGCGCCCTCTTCCTCTCTCCCCCACACATCTAGTTAAGAGGAGACAGGCAGAGGGGCTCCCCATTCTGCTCTGAGAGTTCCACTGGCTGCATTATTCACTTATGAGACCCAAGCAGATCCACCCAGAATGACAACGCACCAATTTAATAAACTATTTGATCGGCTTCATGGGAGGGGAGGACGCGGGATCGTCACAGTGCGATCAGGGCAAAGAACTGGCAGCTGGCTGAGGATACATGAATGATAGGGATACTTCAGCAACGTAGACCGCATGGACATATTTCTCCCCTCATGTACAGGGAAGA
The DNA here is from genome assembly GCF_016161935.1 of Mauremys reevesii. Classification (NCBI taxonomy): domain Eukaryota; kingdom Metazoa; phylum Chordata; order Testudines; family Geoemydidae; genus Mauremys; species Mauremys reevesii. Next base: position 64,084,090 of record NC_052625.1, read on the forward strand.
ACTACTCATGGTGAGTAGAACTCGGACATATTATGAGCCCAAACCAAAATCCACTAAAGTCAATGGGAGCTGTATGTACATGCCCTACGCTTCATATTTCATTCTTATCTGGGACTACATCGGATGTTTAACAGTTAATTAAAATAAGTAAGGTGCAAAGTGTGCTTAGAATCAGGAAAGCAACTGATACACCTCATGGAAGTGCTACCTTTGTTAATTTCTCAGCAACATCTCCTCCACCTTCCTGACACACACTGCTGCTGTTTTACCAGGCAAAAGAGTCAGGCCTGCTCTCCCATTGCTGTACTGGCTCCCCAGGAGTAAAACCTGTTTGTATCAGCAAAGCAAGCGGCTGTGACTCAAAGGCCGCAGAGGTGCAGACATGTTGAGTAAGAAGGGGCCAACTGCTTGTCTCTCCACCAATGCTCTGTCAACAGCAATGCTTAGTGTAGGGGTCTCAGGCCTGGGCTTCTCTCCTGCTAGGATTACTCAGGGGTGGGAGGAATTTTGCAGAACAAATGCTGACAGCAGATGGCTCCGAAATGCCATTTGTAAGGGAGGGGGACATACCAAGCGAAACCTCCCAAACTCACTTCAAACCCAACCAGCAGTTCATTCAGAGTGGATAAGATTCACCCCATGTAGAGGCCCAGCACTGTACAACCCAGTGAAGCATAGTACTAAGAATTGCTTCTTGGCATGGGAACTTGCAGGGCCTTGTTCCAAGCCCATGGGGGCAGCAGTTTTGTGATTATACAAAGGTGGAGGATAACAATGCAGGTGTACGCAGGCTGTACACTTGTGTACGTACCTCTAGGGGAGGCGAACATCAGGTACACGGTAAGTGCACCTGTGTTGGAGTGGGTGGTGGAGAACTGCAGTGAATCTACCTCAAAACTAAATCAAATCCTTACTTGTCCCACTATAAAGGGTAATAAGAGATTAGTTCTGGATTTAACCGGGTACAGCTCCTCAGGAAAAAAAAAATTGAGCTTTATAGAACAGGTAGGCAGGGAGAAGTCATCAGGAGCAATCTGCACTCTATAAATAATCCATGAATAACAGCTAGGGAGGTACAAGGTCAGGTTGCTCTGAAACACTAGGGCTGTGTGGGAGGTAATTAGAGGCTGTTTGGGGGACTGTTAATGCTGACAGGAGGGGTTAATCCACCTCCCCAAGTGGTGGTAGGCAGAAGAATCCTTCTGTCGACCTAGCGCTATCTACACCAAAGGTTAAGGTGGTGTAACTACCTATAGTAGGGGGGAGGGATAGCTCAGTGGTTTGAGCATTGGCCTGCTAAACCCAGGGTTGTGAGTTCAATCCTTGAGGAGGCCACTTAGGGATCTGGGGCAAAAATTGGTCCTGCTAGTGAAGGCAGGGGGCTGGACTAGATGACCTTTCAAGGTCCCTTCCAGTTCTAGGAGATAGGTAATAATTGGAGATATACCAATTACCTAACTATGAGCAGTGTGGATTTTTAGCTGGGTCAACTTAACTTTTATAGTTTAGACCAGGCCCAAGTCTGGGAGTTTCCAGCACACGTTTACATTCATCTAAGCCAACATTCTTTTTCTTTGTTATTAGATCATCATCACTGATTTTATAGATAGGTATAAAACCAACCCAGTTAATTCCTCTATCCCTTTCCCCAACTGCAACACTGCATAGACAATACTGCATATAAAACATGCACAGCATTTTACAGAATACAGAAAAAATACTGAGCTGCCTATAATCATATTACTTCTCCATCGATAACAGTGCACTTCCAGTCCTTCTTTTATACCTATGGAGCACCCTTTCCTATTAGGGTGATCAGACAGCAAGTATGAAAAATCAGGACAGGGGGTGGGGGGTAATAGGCACCTATATAAGAAAAAGACCCCAAAATCAGGACTGTCCCTATAAAATCGGGACATCTGGTCACCCTATTTCCTATAGATCTTCAAAATGGGCTCCATAGAACTGCACATATCCTACATTTTTGTTAACCCATCTTTATCAACCCCGTCTGGCTTGTGCACTTCTAAACAAAGCAACACTGCCGTAACTGCCAGGGATCTGTCAACAGCTGCATTCACCTGCCATCCCACACCGTCTCGCTCTTTTGTCTCAGCCACCTGTAGTGTCTTGCCTTTTAAACTGTAAGCTTTACAGCAGGGACTGTCATTCACTATAAAGTTTGTACAATGCCAAGCAAATGGGGCCCAAACCTAGTTGAGGCCTCTTGACACAACCTAATTTAAATGTCAGATAACACATAATGCGTTACACCGAGCAAGGTACATATATGGCAGTAAGAAGAGGTTCTATAAATACATTAGGAGCAAGAGAAAGATGAAGGAAAGTGTAGGTCCGCTACTTAGTGGGGAAGGGGAGCTAACAACAGATGACATGGCGAAGGCTGAAGTGTTCAATGCACATTTTGCTTCAGTCTACTCTTCACTAAAAAAAAGTTAATTGTGTTTAAGCATCTCGTCACAATTAACATTAACAACCGGGGGAAGCAACACAAGCCAGAATAGGGGAAGAACAGGTTAAAGAATATTTGGATAAGTTAAATGTATTCAAGTCAGCAGGGCCTAATGAAGGTCACCCTAAGGTACTTAAGAGGAACTAGCTGAAGCAATCTCTGAACCATTAGCGATTATGGGAACACAGAGGATGCGGGGAATTATAAACCAGCCAGCCTAACTTTAATACCTGGAAAGATGCTGGAACAAATTATTAAACAATCAATAAGATGGGTGAATTAGAGTGCCTCGTGATAAAGGAGAATATTGATATAACAGGCATCACAGAAACCTGGTGGACTGAGGACAATCAATGGGACACAATCATTCCAGGGTACAAAACATATCGGAAGGACAGAACAGGTCGTGTATGGGGGGAGGAGTGGCATTATATGTGAAAGAAAATGTAGAATCAAATGAAGTAAAAATCTTAAGTGAATCCACATGTTCCATAGACTCTCTATGGCTAGTACTTTCATGCTCTAATAAGAATATAACAGTAGGGATCTATTATCGACCACCTGACCAGGACAGTGATAGTGACAATGAAATGCTAAGGGAAATTAGAGAGGCTATCAAAATTAAGAACTCAATAATTTGGGGGATTTCAATTATCCCCATATTGACTGGGAACATGTCACCCTGGGATGAAATGTAGAGACAAAATTTCTTGATACTTTAAATGACAGCTTCTTGGAGCAGCTGGTATGGGAACCCACAAGGGGAGAGGCAACTCTATATTTAGTCCTGAGTGGAGTGCAGGAGCTGGTCCAAGAGGTAATAATAACAACAGGACCGCTTGGAAATAGTGACTATAATATAATAAAATTTAATATCCCTGTGGTGGGAAGAACATCTTAATAGCCCAACACTGTGGCATTTAATTTTAAAAAGGGAAACTATGCAAAAATGAGGGGGTTAGTTAAACAGAAATTACAGTGACTAAAGTGAAATCCCTACACCATAATAGAGGCCCAACTTAAATGTATACCCCAAATTAAGAAACACACTAAAAGAACTAAAAAAGAGCCACCGTGGCTTAACCACCATGTAAAAGAAGCAGTGAGAGATAAAAAGACTTCCTTTAAAAAGTCAAACAACCAGTGGGGCCCCTCAATGATAGAGACAGAAAAGGAGCGCTTACAGACAATAAAGTCATTGTGGAGAAACTAAACAAATTCTTTCCTTCAGTCTTCATGGCTGAGGATGTTAGGGAGATTCCCAAACCTGAGCTGGTTTTTGTAGGTGACAAATCTGAGGAACTGTCACAGATTGAAGTGTCACTAGAGGAGGTTTTGGAATTAAATCGATAAACTTAACATTAACAAGTCACCGGGACCAGATGGCATTCACCCAAGAGTTCTGAAAGAACTCAAATGTGAAATTGCAGAACTATTAACTAGGGTTTGTAACCTGTCCTTTAAATCGGCTTCTATACCCAACGACTGGAAGTTAGCTAATGTAACGTCAATATTTAAAAAGGGCTCTAGAGGTGATCCTGGCAATTACAGACCGGTAAGTCTACTGTCGGTACCGGGCAAATTAGTCTACACAATAGTAAAGAACACAATTGTCAAACTCATAGAAGAACATAAATTGTTGGGAAAAAGTCAACATGGTTTCTCTAAAGGGAAATTGTGTCTTACTAATCTATTAGAGTTCTTTGAAGGGATCAACAAACATGTGGATAAAGGGGATCCAGTGGACATAGTGTACTTAGATTTCCAGAAAGCCTTTGACAAGGTCCCTCACCAAAGGCTCTTATGTAAATTAAGTTGTCATGGGATAAAAGGGAAGGTCCTTTCATGGATTGAGAACTGGTTAAAAGACAGCGAACAAAGAGTAGGAATTAATGGTAAATTCTCAGAATGGAGAGGGGTAACTAGTGGTGTTCCCCAAGGGTCAGTCCTACGACCAATCCTATTCAACTTATTCATAAATGTGAAGAACTGTGAAGCAGTTCTGTGAAGAACTTCAAAAAGATCTCACAAAACTAAGTGATTGGGCAACAAAATGGCAAATGAAATTTAATGTGGATAAATGTAAAGTAATGCACACTGGAAAAAATAACCCCAACTATACATACAATATGATGGGGGCTAATTTAGCTACAACAAATCAAGAAAAAGATCTTGGAGTCATCATGGATAGTTCTCTGAAGATGTCCACGCAGTGTGCAGAGGCAGTCAAAAAAGCAAACAGGATGTTAGGAATCATTAAAAAGGGGATAGAGAATAAGACAGAGAATATATTATTGCCCTTATATAAATCGATGGTACGCCCACATCTTGAATACTGCGTACAGATGTGGTCTCCTCATCTCAAAACAGATATACTGGCACTAGAAAAGGTTCAGAGAAGGGCAACTAAAATGATTAGGGGTTTGGAGAGGGTCCCATATGAGGAGAGATTAAAGAGGCTAGGACTTTTCAGCTTGGAAAAGAGGAGACTAAGGGGGGATATGATAGAGGTATATAAAATTATGAGCAAAGTGGAGAAAGTGGATAAGGAGAAGTTATTTACTTATTCCCATAATACAAGAACTAGGGGTCACCAAATGAAATTAATAGGCAGCAGGTTTAAAACAAATACAAGGAAGTTCTTCTTCATGCAGCGCACAGTCATCTTGTGGAACTCCTTACCTGAGGAGGTTGTGAAGGCTAGGACTATAACAGGGTTTAAAAGAGAACTGGATAAATTCATGGAGCTTAAGTCCATTAATGGCTATTAGCCACGATGGGTAAGGAATGGTGTCCCAAGACTCTGTTTGTCAGAGGGTGGAGATGGATGGCAGGAGAGAGACCACTTGATCATTGCCTGTTAGGTTCACTCCCTCTGGGGCACCTGGCATTGGCCACTGTCGGCAGACAGGAGACTGGGCTAGATGGACCTTTGGTCTGACCCAGAACAGCCGTTCTTATGTTCTAATTTGTAAGCATCTAAAGGATTATATGGTAATAACTATTGGCCAACAAGAACAAATCATGCCAAACCAACCTAATCTATTTCTTTGACAGCATTGCTGACTTAGTGGACAGAGAGGAGAAGCCATACATGTGATATAACTTGATGTTAGTAAGGTTTTTGACACATTCTCATAAGCAAACTAGGGAAATCTGGTCTAGATGAAAGTATTATAAGGTGGGTCCACAACTGGTTGAAAGGCCATACTCAAAGAATAGTTATCAGTGGTTTGCTGTCAAACTGTGGGGATGTATCTAGTGGGGTCCTGCAGGTCTATTCTGGGTCTGTACTATACAATATTTTCATTAATAAGTAAGGTAACGGAGTGGAGAGTATACTTATAAAATTTGTGTGTCACTCCAAGCTAGGAGAGGTTGCAAGTACTTTGGAGGACAGGATTAAAATTCAAAATGACCTGAACAAATTTGAGAACTGATCTGAAATCAACAAGATGAAATTCAATAAAGACAAGTGCAAAGTAATTAGGAAGGAAAAAAATCAAATGCAAAAAATACAAAATGGAGAAAAACTGGTTAGGTGGTAGTGCTGCTAAAGAGATCTGGGGGTTATAGTGGATCACAAATTGAATATATGAGCCAACAGTGTGATGCAGTTGCAGAAAAGGCTAATATTCTGGGATGTACTAATGGGAAGGTCACTTGTAAGACATGGAAGATAACTGCTTTGCTCTGCTCAGCACTGGTGAGGTTTCAGCTGGAATATTGTGCCCAGTTCTGGGTGCCACACTTCAAGAAAGATGTGGACAAACTGGAGAGAGTCCAGGGGAGAGCAACAAAAATGATAAAAGGTTTAGAAAACCTGATCTATGAGGAAAAGCTAAAGAAACTGGGCATGTTTAGTCTTGAGAAGAGACATCTGAGGGGGGTCCTAAGAACAACCTTCAAATAAGTTAAGGTCTGTTATAAATAGGACAGGAATCAATTGTCCTCCATGCCCACTGAAGGTAGAACAAGAAGTAATGGGCTTAATTTGCAGCAAGGGAGATGTAGGTTAGATATTAGGAGAAACTTTCTAACTAAAAGGGTAGTTAGGCACTGGACTAGGTTACTAAGGGAGGTTGCAGAATCCCCATCTTTGGAAGCTTTAAAAAAACAGGTTAGCAAACACCTATCAGGAACAGTCTAGGATTTAGGTATAGCTGATCCTGCCTCAGCATGTGATGGGGATAAGGGGGTGTCTGTGTGGACTAAATGACCTCTCAACTTCCCTTCCTTTCTAGGATTCTATTCTTATATCTTCTGAGTTGCAAAGCTGCTTCGAGGACACTCCTACTTTATCCTGACATGATCGTAGGATTAATTTGTTATCACTGTGCTCGGAGAGATCCACATTGCTATTTCACTTGACACTCCCTTTGGACACACTCACTCTCCACCTGACAATTACATCTGATACCTCCTGGAATATTGATCTTCCAACAAGGACACAAGAACGATCTTTGCAGTTACTTCTCATAAGTCAAAATTTTATTCCCACTCAAATAATGGAACAAAGATTCAAAGGAAAAAAAGAAATTAACCACTGGGGGAAGGGAAGAGCAGAGTTTCAGAAGTATAAATAAGCACCCAACTCCTACTGACTTTCAAAACAGGAATCAAGAGCCTAATTGGACTTCGTAAATCCCCTCCCTTCCCACAGAACAGGGGTCAGCAACCTTTCAGAAGCGGTGTGCCGAGTCTTCATTTATTCACTCTAATTTAAGGTTTCACATGCCAGTAATACATTTTAACATTTTTAGAAGGTCTCTTTCTAGAAGTCTATAATATATAACTAAACTATTGTTGTATGTAAAGTAAATAATGTTTTTAAAATGTTTAAGAAGCTTCATTTAAAATTAAATTAAAATGCAGAGCCCCTGGGACCGGTGGCAGGACCCGGGCAGTGTGAGTGCCACTGAAAATCAGCTCGCGTGACGCCTTTGGCACATGTGCTGTAGGTTGCCTACCCCTGCTATAGAAGATAATGAAACATGCCTTGATACTACAGCACACCATGAGCAACAGGCAGCATGGATTTATCTATGAGATCTTGCCAGACAAATGGGATCACGTTTTATTTTGAATAGTATTAAAGTATTAATGGACAAAGGAAAAGTTGCACCCTCATATAGCTGGAGTTTAATAGAGCATTTGCGGCAGTGTTTCAACAGGTCTCACTCTCAATATTAATTCAAACAGGCTTGAGTAGGAACTCTGTTGCATACACTGGAAACTTGACCCTAAACAATGGGGAGCTATAAATGACAAGATACTGAATTGAGGATTGTGGTCTAGCGGGGGTTACAGGGACCAACATTAAATTTGGTTTCATCTGACTTCACTAGCGATCTAGAAGACTAGCTTGGGTGTGTTGGGAAGTTGGTACGTGCAGTACTGGGACCTGTGTTGACTGCTCTCACAGATGCCATGGAGACGGACACACTACAGAAACCTAGAGCTGGAATGTAGGTGGGTAGGGCTGCATACACCGCGAGGTACGGAGAAGGTGTATGTGTAAAAGGAGTGAACATTGCAGAACAATTCTGGATGGACAGACAGCAGAGCTGCCTGGACTGAAGGAGCCACCATGCCTGTACCTCATATCTGATGACTCAACAGTAACAACAGGCAAGGGAATTTGGCTGAGAGGGAAGCAGACAGTGAGGCAGCTGCCTCCAGAAGAGTGGAGGGACTCCTGCTGGGGCTGGAGGGACTTCCTGACCGATAGTACTTCCCCCTCTTCTTGCTGTGTGTTGTTGTAAGAACAAGGCGGCTCAATGGCTAACCGAGAGGGGAATTACAGGACATGCTCCCTCCGCCTGCTAGCCTAGGAGCTCAGTCATGTGCCCCAGTCCATTGGGCCCAGCGGGGAGGTGCCCAGCAGATTACAGAAACCAGGCTACGTTCTGGATGGTGGGGTGACACTTCCTGTGCAGGACCAACCAGCCTGGATGCAGAAGGGCTCAGCATGTGGAAGCAAACCCTCCCCCCAGCCTTTTTTCCCCCACAGGCTTCATTGTCTTATAAGCACACACAAAGCTGTTAGGTGTATAGAAAGGAAAGTAACTCAGTCCTAGCCCCTTGGTATGTGAGTCTCACCAGCTTACTCCCCTTTGACTCATGGACAGTGTGTTAATTACATGTCAGTAAGTGGGTCTAAGGGTTCATCTACATGAGCCAGCCACCTGTTTCACCTAAGGTGTGAACTTACACTGATATAGTTAAAGCAGTGCAATCCCCTGTGTGGACACACTCATTTTAGTTTTAGAATGGCTTTTTTGGGACTAAGCAAACTCTAAATAAACCACTCTTAATCTGAAATAAGAATGCCCACACAGAGGATTGCACCAGTTTAACTAAACCAATGCAAGTCTGTGTGTAACCGAGGCCATAGTCTTAGGGAGTCCAAAAGCTCCTCAACAAGCATAAGTGACACACGTGTGTGTATGGGGGAGGGAGAGGGGGAGGGCGGAAGGGATGTTAGTTACATTAACTTCAGCTCACCTTTGAACCTCCATAGCCCACCAGCTTTGCATGGAAGGGGACAAAGTCTCAGACAAAGGGATACCTAGATACTGTGGACAGAGGCAGAGGCAGCAGAGACCTGCACCTTTGGTGAAATAGCTTGAGATGGTAGCAGGAGGATTGCCAAAGCCACATTTCCTTGGGAGTTTCTATCAGGTTCTAGCCCCAGCCAGTGAATACAATACCTTGGTGACTATTTCACAGTGCAATAAACATCGGCCTGTTGCCATCTGAGCTTCCCCTCTGCAAGGGAGTCCAGTGGTGAGCCCAGAGTTCCTATTTTGCTCACTGACTTTGAGAGGCTGCTGGGGTGATTCAGGGACACTGACTGCTGAAGATCTCTATTTAATTAGTAAACTCAGGATGGACCAGCACATGATCCTCTCCTCTGTTGGCACTGGAGTTTTCAAACTTCACCCAACCTAGAGCTGCAGCAGGAGACGAGCAAATTGGAGCTGCCTTCCTTCTCAACACATAGTTGGTCATCAGAGACTACAGAGTATCAGAGGGGTAGCCGTGTTAGTCTGGATCTGTAAAAGCAGCGAAGAGTCCTGTGGCACCTAGAATGCAGCATGCAATGCTCTCTCTTGATCCAAGCAGCCTGGACGTATTGCATGTTGGGACACAGGATCTTCAGAGATCACATCTCAGACAGGCAACCATGTGCCACATTGCTTGTGAGTCACACTCCACCCTCTGCTGGCACAGCCAGCAAACCTGCAACTGGGACGGCAGGTGAACGCAGCTATTCACAGATTCCTTGCACTCATGGCGGGGCTGCTTTGTTCAGCACAAGCCAGAACCATGGCTGATAAAGAGTCTGTAGGTTCCCAGCTCCCTCACCTCCAAGAGAGAATCCCAGGAGCTCCTCACATCTGCAGACTCCTTTCAGGGAAGAGAAGGGGCTCACAGCCGGCGAATACATCACAGAGAATCAGAGGAATCAAGGGAGAAAAGAAGAGGCTGAAACGCAACAAACAGAGCACATCCAATACAAGAGCATGTGGGGCTAGCCTGGGGAGGGTGGTTGTTTCAGGGAGAGATCAGATCAGTAGCACTGAGGTTGAACAGACAGAGAACAGGAATCTCACTATCCAAGGGTTCAATGCAGGAGCAGAGAGGTCCACACAGGTCACTTCTCTAGGAGGAGACTAGAGGGGAGGGGAGTATGAAGAAGAGACTTGATTGAGATCATTGTACTGAATGATCATAGAGCAGCTGCTCTGGTACCTGGAGCTTTCAGAAATAAATACTGGCTGCAGTTCTCCTGTCCTCTGGTGCTGATGTAACAAGCCTTTGGGATCACGGCCATGCACAGTGCCCAAGGAAGAGCATCCCCTTCCCCTAAAGTAGTGACATTAGCACCTTCCCAGAACAGACCTCACAAGTGGGGCTCCTCTAAACTCATTCATACATTAGTAAAAGGCTGTTGGGGGGAGACGGGGGAGAAGGAAGGCAGGGGTATCTCTGCAGATCTGGGGAAGAGCAGGAATAAATCTTCAAGCACTGCCTGCTAGGTCTGTGTGAGGCTGTATGATGGGGTGCATGTGAAGAGGAATTATGGAGCAGAGAGGAATTAACATGGTATGTTACAGGATGGAGAACAAAATTCTACACTTCACGCTGTGGGTCATGGGTTCCCTGCTGCTAATTTGCATTGAAACAAGTAGCTGATGCCCAGACTAACTCTGGGACAAGAATAAATTGAGAGGGGGGCTCCAGGCTGGGGCAGGGGGTTGGGGTGCAAGGGGGTGAGGACTCTGGTTCGGGGTCTGGACTCTGGGGTGGGGCTGGGGATGAAGGACTCGGGGTGCAGGAGAGGGCTCAGGGCTGAGGCAGGGTGTTGGGCGGGGTCCTGGCGGTGCTTACCGCAGCTCCCAGGAAGGGGCTCCTAGGTCCCTACAGCACCTAGGTACATGGGAAGCCAGGGAGGAACCATGACCAATGGGAGCTGTCGAGCTGGTACTCAGGGCAGGGGCAGCATGCAGAGCCTCCCTGGCAGCCCATGTGCCTAAAGGACCTGACGGCCACTTCTGGGAGCAGTGCGGAGCCAGGGCAGGCAGGAGCCTGCCTTAGCCTCAGGCCCCTGCCGTGCTGCTGACCAGACTTTTAACAGCCCCGACCGGAGCCGCCAGGGTCCCTTTTGGACCGGAATGAATACCTGGCAACCCTAAGCTTAACTGACTCCGTAACTCCTGTTCTTTGGGTGGGGGGAGGAAATGCTTCCATGGGGCAACTTTAGCACCTTGTCCCCGGTAAATCCCTCTATACAGCATTTGCACTTCTACTCATGCTCAGTGCTGCACTGCTGAGAAGTTTCAGGTCCCCTTTCTGCAAGTGTACACAAGCCTGAAAGGGAAAGCTCTCCTTGAAGCCACACCGTCAGCCAGTCCAATTAATTCCCTCAGCTGCAGTATCTCCATTGTCTCAGATCAGAGCTCTGAATGTATGGTCCCCACCCACTGAGGTGGGGACAGTTGGGCCCATTCAGCCGTGGCACTGAAATGCATTCCTCCTGGCGCCCTGCCCATCCACAAGCCTTTCAGATACAGCAGAAAGCAGGAGATTTAGCTCTGCACTGACTAGACCTGCTCAGTTTCATGTGGCATCTCAGAGAAAGTGCAGTTGCACCATTAAGAACTGCAACCATCCCGTCCCGGCCTCCGAGTCCATCATGCACGATCTGGGACTCTGCAGAACCAGTTCAGGGGTAGAAGTCCTGTCCTTTCAATTCCAGCTTTCCACAGGCCTTTAGTTTCCTTCCTGTGGTCAGCAGATCATGTGGAAAATACAGAGCAGAAAATATGCATCAAGAATTGGATCCTATTTGCGCTTTTCTCTCCTTGCCCTGGCTATGCCAGCCAGCAGATCACAGGACTGGGCCGAGGGCAAGGAGACCTCCTGCATGGTACACATTGGGAGCACCAGCCTCCTCCTAGGCATCCCCAGAAATCCCAGCTGCCATCTGCTGTAACAGCTTCCTGTGAGCAGCCTCACCAAATTTTAGATCGGAAACCGGCCAAGGATTTCCCATCATTTAGTTCCCCACTCTTGGTCAGAGTTTCCAGTCCCCTTTAGAAGCTCCTCACTGGAGTTTGCTTCCTTAGCAAAGCTATTTGGGGCAGACACTGCCTGGATTTGTATGCACCACGCAGTACTGAGCATACAAGGAAATAACAAACCATCCTTCACAAAATGGGCTTGGCTGCAGACCAGTTTGTTATAGGGTCTGCTTGTGAGCGGGGAGCCAAGCAGGATCGTTTGGGACAACTTGGCGCTGGGGAGAGTTGGGGGTGGGGATGTCCTCATTGCTGTCAGGGCAGCACAGGGGTCCAGGGCTGTCTTTGCTGGCTTGTAACCATGGGGACAGAGATGCAGGCTGGCATGGTTAGCACACATTTTAAAATAAAACATCCAGACTCATGGGCTGAAACAAGAATAAGGTTACACGGGCCCAGGGGGGAAAGTAGGGCAAATTCTGGCCTCTGTCCAGCCTGTTTATTGGTTATTTGTCTAATGCTAAGTTGCCCGAGGCACTTCACGGGCAGGAATATGCAAGGCCTTGAAGGGCTAGCAATCAAATGACACAGCTTCCAGATGAGTTAGGGGAAGGGCTGCAGCAGGATCCCAGGGAGCGACTCTTCCTACTTAAAGGAATAGCACCAAGGGCGTGTGCTTAGATTTGCTCTCATCTGTTTTGTTCCCATGTTTTGGAAGGCAGCTCTACAGTGAATAGGCTTTGACAATACATTTATTAAAAGCCACAGATGCAGTTCAGGGGGTTGTGCTCTCCCAGGACTGCTAACCAGAAAAACCTGGGGGCAGATTTACCCCAAACTCCAGTAAGCCATGGTGTGGGAGGGGAGGCATCAGATTCCACAGCTCACAGATCCTTTGATATGCAAACTGGCTTTTGGAGCCACAATCATTGCTTGCCTGCAATTAACTCAGTGGGGGGAAGGGGCTCCCAAACAGAGGCTGGTAACTAAACAGGGGTTGGAAAACAAACAGAAGCCCCAGGGCTGGACATAGTTATATCCAACAGAGCGGATCCCAGTTGTCTTAGCTGTAATGCGGAGGTGTCTCCTGCAGAGGCTAAAGGCTCATGGGGCTCAGGCTGTGAGGCTATAAAACTGCAGTGTAGATATTTGGGCTCAGGCTGGGCCAGGGCCGCCCAGAGAATTCAGGGGGCCTGGGGTCCTTGGCAGCAGGGGGCCCCCCCGCTCTGGGACCCGCCACCGAAGTGCCCTGAAGACCCGCGGCGGATCCTGGGGCGGAAGGACCCCTGGCCGCAGGTCTTCCGGGCACTTTGGCGGCGGGTCCCAGAGCGGAAGGACCCCCTGCCGCTGAATTGCCGCCGCCGACCCGGAGCGGAAGAAGCTCTGGGACCCTCGGAGCGAGTGAAGGACCTCACTCCAGGGCCCCGAAAAACTCTCGTGGGGGCCCCTGCAGGGCCCAGGGCAAGTTGCCCCACTTGCCCCCCACTCTGGGCGGCCCTGTGCTGGGCTCTGGGATCCTCCCCCCTCGCAGGGTTCCAGAGACCAGGCTCCAGCCCCAAGCCTCAATGTCCACACTGCTGTTTTACAGCCCCGGAGCCCAAGTCAGCCAACAAGGGCCAACTGCGGGTGTTAATTTCATTGCAATGCAGACATACCGTATGGGCCCCAGCATGCAATGTGCCATCTGGACTGGTTGGATGAAGATAGAGCACTGCATGCTGGGATGTGCACTCTTCCCAGGCTGTATCTCAGTATTAAAGGTGAAGGTAGCAATATGGGCTGTGGGAGAATTCCATGAGGCTACCTGCAGCCTGAGGCACTTCAACCTGGCTCCATGAAAGCATAATTAGCACTGGACAAAACTCAGTGCTGCCAATGTTAGGGCTTAATCACAAATCTCATGATATTTGGTGTTTTTCTTAAAGCCCCAGCTCCTGGAGGCAAGAGTTAAGGGGGGAGCTCTCTCTCTTTGTAAAAGTCTTCTAGTCTCATGGCTGCAGAGAAACGCTGGCAAAACAAACTGGGGGCACCAAGAAGGCTCAGAACCAAATGTTTTTTAAAAATTCCATGGATTTTTGTACCCGATTCATGATTTTTAGATGTTTGAGGTTGGCAATATTGTGTCAAAGAGGAAGAGGTACCAGCATGCAAAGCCCCAGGAGAGATCTCCTGACTACAGAGCTAACAGCCAAAATACTCAGAAAATCCCGTAGTCTCAGTTCTTTCCAAGGTTACTTACTACAACAAAAACAAAAACACACAGAACACTGTGTAACACAGTCTACTCACCAGCCCCCACTGGGGTCTCTTCCCTACCCTCTTCAGTGCCTCATTCCCACATAATTCCCACCAGTGCTAACTGGATGGCTAAGGTAGAATAGACTCCCTCCCTCAGTGACAAGAGAATATTCTTCAGGCTAAAAGGTTCTAGAGGAAAAGGCATCTTCTAGGTAAGACATGAGCTAATTGCAGTGATTAGAGGTAATAGCCTTAATGCTTTGCTATTTCTGGTTTGCATGGAGTCCTCCTGGAGTTACTTACTAGCTGAGTGGTTTGCTCTCTGCACAGATTCTGAAACGTTAGAGAAGGATAAAAAGCTATTAAAGCCCATCTAGTCTAGCCACAGGTCACAAGGTGGGGTTTACCCCTACAATGTATTCTCAAAGGTTTTCTCCAGTCATGGGGTGAGGCACCTGCAGAAGAAGTCAGGATACGTTGTCCTAAAGGGGACCAGAACTAACACAAACCACTTGCTCACTATGAGTTACTACTGGAAATGGACATTCCTCCCAAACAGCCAATGACCATCTCTCCCAGATTAAGGTGCTCCATGAACCAGAACAGGCAGAGGTGGGGGGGAGGGTTCCTGGTACAGCATGTACTGTTCATCTAGAACAGTGTTTCCCGGGCACAGACATATATAGCGTTGGGCTTCAGGTCTGTGTAACGGGCACCCTAAGCTCCTCTTTCCCCCCCATACACGACCCCAGTGCATTCCTCACGACTTGTCCGCCATTCAGTTGGAGCTATATAACCAGCAGTGGACCTAGAGCTGCCCACAGTCCTATCCCAGATGCTGTGTGTGGCATTTACATTCCTCAGTGGACACGCTTTTGGGTAGGAAGAAGCAACGTGGTCTAGTGCAGTGACACTCAGCAGCTTGTCCTCTCCTGGAGTTGACACCTCCTCATCAATTGTTGGGAGTGGACTACATCCACCCTGATTGTATTGGCCCTGTCAACAATGGCTCTTCACTTGTGAGGTAACTCCCTTCTCTTCATGTGTCAGTGTGTAATGCCTGCATCTGTAATTCTCACTCCATGCATCTGAAGAAGTGGGTTTTTTTTTACCCACGAAAGCTTATGCCCAAATAAATCTGTTAGTCTTTAAGGTGCCACCGGACTCCTTGTTGTTTTTATTCAGACCTTAGTGGGTCAGGAGCCAAATTAGCGATCAACATTACCCATAAGAGCCACGGTGGTGTGAATTTATTGTTTCATTTACTATAATACTGTATATTTGTATTTAAATAGTATGACGGGAAATATTTAAATTTTATATATTATTCTCACAGCAAAATGACTGAGCACATATTATTATTTTAACAACTACAGTTGGTTAATAACATACCGTATTTTCCGGCGTATAAGACGACTTTTTATACTAAAAAACAACCCCCAAAAATCGGGGGTCGTCTTATACACCGGGTATAAACAGCAGGCAGCCCAGAGCCCTCTGATTCCCGGCCGCGGCTGGGATTTAAAAGGCTCTGGGCTCCCCGCCGTAGTGGGCAGCCCAGAGCCCTCTGATTCCCGGCCGCGGCTGGGATTTAAAAGGCTCTGGGCTCCCCGCCGCAGCGGGCAGCCCAGAGCCCTCTGACTCCCCGCCGCGGCTGGGATTTAAAGGGCTCTGGGCTCCCCGCGGGTGCAGGCAGCCCAGAGCCCTCTGACTCCCCGCCGCGGCTGGAATTTAAAAGGCTCTGGGCTCCCCACCGCAGCGAGCAGCCCAGAGCCCTCTGATTCCCGGCCGCGGCTGGGATTTAAAAAGCTCTGGGCTCCCCCCCTCGGAAGGAGGGGTAGTCTTATACGGCGAGTATAGGCCAAAACCTATGTTTTAACTGTAAAATTAGGGGGTCGTCTTATACGCCCAGTTGCCTTATACGCCGGAAAATACGGTAGTAAAACTATCCTGTTTGGTTAATAATTAAATCACACTGTGTTTTAATATCATGCTGCAAAGAGCCGCAGGAGACACACTAAAGAGCCACTTGCGAGCCACAGTCTGAGCATCACTGGCCTAGTGGTTGGAGCAGGGGACTGAAGGACAGCAGAGTGAGTCCTAGCCCTGGCTCTGTCTTGGTGTACAACTATGGGCAAGTCCTTTACCCCCCCATGCCTCAGTTTCCCCACTTGCAAGACAGGAATAATATTTAACCTTTGCAAAGTGCTTCAAGACTCTTGGAGGCTCTAGAAGTGTTATTATCCTCCCCCTAACTTCTACATATCTGCCTGACACTCCTATCTGCCTGCATGCCCTCAATCTTGGCTCACTCCCAGCTGCTGTCAGTCTTCACAATGGTGCATTGGGGGAAGAGAGGCAGGTCTCCCAGGTGGTCATGACCCATTCCACACACAAGCTTTATAGAGTAATATCAACATCTCAAATTGCACTTGGAACAGAAGAGGAAGCCACTGGTGTAATGTCACCTCTGGCTAATAGGAGCTACATTCTGTGCCAGCAACAAAGAATCTGTGTGGCACTTATAGACAACAAACAGACATTTTGCAGGCTGAGCTTGTGTGTGAATACCACTTTCTCAGATCACAAGTAGTATTTCACCGCAGCTCATGCTGCTGTTAGTCTATAAATCTATAAAGTAGGATTTTTTGTTGCTTTTAGAGATAGACTAACACCTACACCCTCTCTGACATTCTGTGCCAGCCGGTCCTTTCAAGGCCAGCCCCATGCACAGCACAGAAAGTCAGAGGCAAGAATAAACAAACTAGGGAAATACAGCCCAGATGGAGCTACTATAGGTGGGTGCATGACTGGTTGGAAAAACGTTCCCAGAGAGTAGTAACCAGTGGTTCACAGTCAAGCTGGAAGGGCATATCAAGTGGGGGTCCCCCAGAGATCAGTTCTGGCTCTGGTTCTGTTCAATATCGTCATCAATGATTTAGATAATGGCATAGAGAGTACACATATAAAGTCTGAGGATGATGCCAAGCTGGAAGGGGTTGCAAGTGCTCTGGAGGATAGGATTAAAATTCAAAATGATCTGGACAAACTGAAGAAATGGTCTGAAGTAAATAGGATGAAATTCAATAAGGACAAATACAAAGTACTTCATTTAGGAAGGAACAATCAGTTGCATACATACAAAATGGGAAATGACCGCATAGGAAGAAGTGCTGCGGAAAGGGATCTGGAGGTCATAGTGGATCACAAGCTAAATATGAGTCAATAGTCTAACACTGTTGCAAAAAAAAAAAAAAAAAAGCAAATATCATTCTGGGATGTATCAGCAGGAGTGTTGTGGGCAAGACACGAGAAGTAATTCTTCCGCTCTACTCTGTGCTGAAATGGCCTCAACTGGAGTAATGTGTCCAATACTGGGCGCTACATTTCAGGAAAGATGTGGACAAATTGCAGAGAGTCCAGGGAAGAGCAACAAAAATGATTAAAAGTCTAGAAACATGACCTATGAGGGATGATTGAAAAATTGAGTTTGTTTAGTCTGGAGAAGAGAAGACTTACAGGGGACATGATAACAATTTTCAAGTACATAAAAGGTTGTTACAAGGAGGAGGGAGAAAAATTGTTCTCCTTAACCTCTGAGGATAGGACAAGAAGAAATGGGCGTAAGTTGCAGCAAGTGTGGTTTAGGTTGAATATTAGGAAAAACTTCTTACCTGTCAGGGTGGTTAAGCACTGAAACAAATTGCTGAAGGAGGTTGTGGAATCTCTATCATTGGAGTTTTTTAAGAACAGGTTGGACAATCACCTGTCGTGGATGGTCTAGATAATATTTAGTCCTGCCATGAGTGCAAAGGACTAGACTAGATGACCTCTCGAGGTTTCTTTCAGTCCTATGCTTCTATAACTGTGGTGAGTACTCAACAGAGAGACAGACGCCTTACCAGAGATAAATGAAAAAAAGGTGCTTTCATTCTGCAGCCATGGTGGTCAGTCAGGGACCCAAAAACACCCACAGATTGAAAACCTCCCTCAGTGAAGGGGCAGTTACCTCCACACCAGCATCACCTGTCCTACCTGGGCTGAGCTTCAGCCCACTCACTTTCATCCAAGTCCAGGGTGCTGAGACAGCAAGGAACTGCACTGTACAGGTCTTTTGTCTGTCACTAGGAGGAGGTCACCAGCCAATGAAACCAAGCCTAACAGCTGTTCCTTCAAGGGAAGCAGACACCTTGCCCTCCTGCAGGGAACTGTCAACTATCACAACCAACAAATGGTCCAACTCGCCTCTTTTTCATTTTACTAGCTGTCAGGGGTATAGGTACATCATCATATCGTTAGACTCCCGCTAGTCACAACTGGGTTCGGGCCCTCCAAGTGATATGGATATACATCATGCTATATGCAAAGGATAAGATGCTATGACTGTCACTTGTGTAATTTATCATCGAGGGGGGGATCCTATGGTATAGCTATAGGCATCAGCTTTTCATCAGGAATATGGTTTCTTATGTTACTTTTGTAGCTGCAGAAATATTGCAAGGTTCCACTGATTACATACATCAATATTTACGCATTCTAACCCCACTACATATAGTCCTGAAACTGTAACCCAAGGGTGCAGGGTATCCCCATTCGGATCTGACTAGAACCAGGGCCTTAAATTACAAGCTCTTTGAGGACAAGGTTATGTTTATTATTTTTCTGTTTAAATGGAGCTGGAGAACTAGTTAATAATACATATTTGACAGTTAGAATCTCCACACAGAAAGGACTGGTACTTAGATAAATGGGGATACCATGTGATTCACATTTTTAAATGCTGATGGCAATAACATCAAAGAGGCAAAGCCCCAACATTTCTTGTACAGTTCAGCCTGTAAGTGGGACGAAGACACACCGTTGTTAAGAAGGCGCTAACTTCAGAACCAATGCCATCAGTACCAAAACTGACAGCCAATCACATCAAAGTTCCAAGAGCCCCACAAGGCTCTTGGATGCTCCATTCATGCCCCTTCCAGTCTTCAACAGCTCCTCCTTCCCCATTCACACTTTCCCCCTTACTGTTCAAAAAGGCCATACACATGTAGGTTATGTTATACTCAAAACAAAATTTTTGATGCTAAAAAATATTAAGCCATTTTCCAATACTGTGTGGCCAGAAGGGCCATGAGATGACCCCTAAATACTTTTTTTTTAATTGCTCACTACAAATTCAAGTTTTTTAGTATTTTGTTTACAATGTCAAAAGAATAAATTGCATCCAGAATGACAAATCTGAACAAAGCTGGGTTTCAACTCCACACCATTTAATAATACATAATACTGTGCACATATCTGGTACTGTACATGGCTCAACATTAGCTAATTCATCCCTGGGGCAGGTGTGGGGGAAGAGCAGGTCAATACTATGAGATGGTGACCCACATTAGCACACCATTGTGAAAGTAGAATGAATTATGTTACAAAATAGATAGGATTAAAGAAATGCTGTCTGTACCTTTAAGGAAAGTCGCTGGAATGCTGGAGTCCAGGTGTCAGGAAAACAGACATTAACATAGAACAATTTGCACCGTTTAAGGGCAATTGGTGAAGCATTAGCCTTAGATCGATAGGAGTTAGTAAGGAAGTAGGATATGCATGCTATGCCCCAGGTGAATTTTGCTGTTTTCTCCTTTGTCCTTTTGTTTGATTCCCGCTCTTTTATCTGTATAAATAAGACTGTTTGGATCTTGCATGGCCACTCACATTATCTGAATGTTATTGGCGAAGCGCTTTGCTAATAAAAACAGAGTGGTCTGACAAATTGTGAGTCTTGATTTTAACTTTGACACCATGACTTGAAATAAAATTAGACAATGTTGCAGTCATTAATGGAAGGAGGGAGGTTAAAATGCACAATTCTTAAGTCACAACAAACAGGAATGGCAGCAGCTCAGGATTCACACCACAGCTCTCCTGGTTGCCTCCTTTGCTTTTAAGCTAACTTTTTATTTATAGCAGAGCAGCAGGAGAAACACATCCTGGAAGAAAGTGAGGAGGAGGAGGAGGAGGTGGTGGTGGTGAAGCACTAGTGAAAGGAGAGAAGAGAAAAGGGGTGGGGAGAAGAAGTAAGCAAGTAAATAGCTGAGGTCAGTATGCAGCAGATAAAGGGTTTAGCAGGTGTAATCTAGCTTAACGTAAAATCATTTCTTTACACCCTTGCTTGGGATGAGAAGAATAGTTGCCCCATAGAGTCCAAACCAGCCAGAGGAAAGCATTTCTGGTGCCTCGGTGTCAGGTCCCTGACAGAGATCCCAGCTGTTTGTTAGCTGCACTCTCATTGCCTCAGAGTCTTTTCAGTCCAGCCAGGCACCATTAAAAGGATCGGACTGATTGACAGACAACAAGCTACTGGACAGAAGCAAGGAAGTTCTTTAGCTCCCTGAAGATGCAGGGTGGATTCAACTTTGACTGAGGAGGATGATGGTGGATTTTGCCTCCAGAGCCCTGGATCTTCCAGGCTTCTCTCCCAGGAATACTGTTGCAGTTTGAAGAGCTGCTCTGGAGTGAGATTGTAGCATGAAGTAACTCCCCTCAACTACACCTTCCATCAGGGCGAAGGAGACTGCAGCACCATGAACCAACATCACATCACACTACCCCAGCCCACCAAAAGGGGAGAACAACAAAGAAGCACTCAGCCTCCTCTTGCCATCTTGATTCACACACACACACAGCCTGACAGTAAAACCTGGATCAATCCTAACATCCAGCCTCAAAAGCATGAAAATACAGCGTTTCCTCCTTGGCGATTTGCTTCTGACATTGGGGGAGAGTCAGGGAACTGCAAGGAGACATGACTGGGCCAGGTAAAACAAGAAAAAAAAAAACACCCTCTACAAAAATGGTGAATGAGTCATTGTGTTTATTGCGATGAGGCTAGTGTGTGTCAGCGGGCAGCCCTGGATACCCTGTATCCCAGCCTCTGAGCCCGCTGCTGGGCTCCGTAAAGGTGTGTGTGGGGGAATCACACAAGAGGCAAATGAGGCATTTGCAGGAGCCACCTCCCTAGTAATCCCGCTTCCATTGTTCCAGAGGCAGGTAGGCTAAGCGACGCGCACACCCACAGATCTATTGGAAACCGATACTGGAGCGGGAATGGAGAGAGCCGTTCCCACGGGCGGGAGAGGTGCACACACACAGAGGGAGACATTCACATTTCCAGGCTGCCTTGGAGACAGGTCCTTGTAGCTGCTGCTGCAGAGGGAAGAAAGGCGGGGGGCGGAGGGTGGGGAAAGGAACGAGCCATTGCAATGCAGTGTATGCCAGGCTACTCACTTACCCCAGTGTCAGCACGGACCGGCTCCCCACTCCTGCTGCTGGACTCCCCAAGGGCTCCAGCTGGCCCCTCCGAAGCGGGGAGTGCAGCACCGCACTCACACTCGGGAGGCGCCCCGGCCACACACCAGCTCAGTCTCCAGCCGCTCACCGGCTCAGCTGGAAGAACAAGGAGGCGGAGACACGGAGCGAGGGGGCGTGGTCTCTCCCTGCGCAGGAGGTGGTGGTGGGAGGGGCAATTCCGGCGCTCCGCGCCAGAGGCTGATGCGCATGCGCGCCCCTCCCATCGAGTGATCGGATCGTTCCCCTCTCTCTGCACGCCCAGGCTCCCCCTTTTGCGCATGCGTGTTGGGATCGAGCCGGGGGCGCGGGAAGCCTGCGGCCTGTGAGTGACTGGGGGAGCGGGGCGCGCGCTGGCCCCCGGCCACGCGCGGAGGGAGGGTGGGGGGAGACCCGGACTCCTGGGTTCCTCGAGTGGCCTTGGGCCAGCGCTCGCTGCGCGCCCCGGGGTTGGCGCTGCCTGGCCCCGGGAGGGGCCCGTTCCCTGCGCCACGCGGGGCAGCGAGAGCCGCCCGCCCCGGACGGGACCCCGCCGCGGGCCGCTCTCGGGAACCCAGCGAGTGCGGGGCGCTGCAGTGTCGGGGGCGCTGCCCGGCGTGCCTGGCTGTAGGCAGCCCTGGGGCGGGCCATGGCCGCCTGCTGCTACACCCGGGTGCTGCCGGCTGGGTGCACAGCAGGGGGCTTCGAGGGGCAGATGGGCCTCACCAGATGTCCTAAAACCGTACTCGTTTCCCAGCCTAGGCCGCCCCAGAGTCTTGCTGCATCTTCCTCTGCGCATCGCCCTGTTTTCTTTAGGTGCAGGGTCGCTGTAGATCGGGGGAGTCCGTTATTTTTTTGTCAGGGTCCAAATTTCCAGACTCCAGGGGGAAAAAAAATAAGTAAATGGAAAGATTTCAGGGTCTGTTCAAAAGTGTCTGGTGGTCCGAATATGGCCCACGGTCCACCTATTGACTGTCGCTGCATGGTCTTCCAGCCTGCAGTGCTTCTATATCATAATGCCAACTTTTCCCAACCTAGTGCTAGAAATTTTCCAAATCTGGTGAAAAATTCCCAGATAAAGTTTTTTACAGTGCTTCTGTATCCTGGGAAATTTTCCAAAACCTGGGAATTTGTGAGTAAAATGTTTCAACTTGGGAAATTGGGAATTTTCATTCAAAACATTTTACTCACAAATTCCCAGATTTTGGGAAAATTCCCAGGATATAGAAGCAGTGCTAGCCTGTCCCCTGTAAGCACAAAGTGTCTGTTTTTCTTTCCTGTCTCAATAGCATGTTCACAAAAGTAAACTACTAAACTCTGCAGCCTCTCTGTTACACCTGGCCCTTCCTTGTAACCTTTCTGGTACGCAAGGGACACTTAACTCAGGTTTATATAGGGCTTGGTGAGGCCATCCTGGTTATTCTTTTGTATTATATTAGTGCCCCAACCAAAACCGGGGGCCATTATTTTAGTACTGTACAGACATAGTAATAGACCATCCCTGCCTCAATAAGCTTACAGTATAACTAGAAAAGTCAGACAATGGATATGTCTATGCCAGACCCTTTCAGAAAGTCTGGTTTGGCTATGCCATGTGTATTACAATTTACAAAATTTGTTATTGAGAGCATAAGAACAGCCATACTGGGTCAGACCAGTGGTCCATCTAGCCCAGTATCCTGTCTTCTGATAGTGGCCAATACCAGATGTTTCAGAGGGAATGAACAGAAGAGGGAATCATCAAGTGATCTGTCCCTGGTCCCCCATTCCCAGCTTCTGGCAAACAGAGGCTAGAGACTCTTAAGGATCAACAAATGGCATCATTTCTCAACTGGTGTGACCATCAGGAAAATGATTGAAAATGTTATTGCAGTCTAATGCAAAGAAAATCTTGCTCCCCCACTCCTGGCACATCTTTCAGGGTCCAGTATACCTCCCTCCCCAAACATTGTTTATGTTTAGTCTTCTAAGGATCAATGCATTTTTACTCTTACAGGAAATTAATAATGGGGTTGTAAACAAACACCTCCCCCCTCCTCCCCCAAGGGGCCACCAGCCTGAAAGGGTGAGAAACATTGGCCTCAGGTAATTCATAGAATCATAGGACTGGATCTAGACCATCCCTGACAGGTGTTTGTTTAACCTACTCTTAAAAATTGCCAGTGATGGAGGTTCCACAACCTCCCTAGGCAATTTATTCCTGTGCTTAACCACCTTGACAGGAAGTTTTTCCTAATCATAGACTATTAAGATTGGAAGAAACCTCAGGAGGTCATCTAGTGCAATCCCCTGCTCAAAGCAGGCCAACACCAACTAAATCATCCTAGCCAAGGCTTTGTCAAGCTGGGCTTTAAAAACCTCTAAGGATGGAGATTCCACCATCTCCCTAGGTAACCTATTCCAATGCTTCACCACTCTCCTAGTGAAATAGTGTTTCCTAATATCCAACCTAGACCTCCCGCACTGCAACTTGAGACCATTGCTCCTTGTTCTGTCATCTGCCACCACTAAGAACAGCCAAGCTCCATCCTCTTTGGAACCCCCCTTTAGGTAGTTGAAGGCTGCTATCAAATCCCCTCTCACTCTTCTCTTCTTCAGACTAATTAACCCCAGTTCTGTCAGCCTCTCCTTGTAAGTCATGTGCCCCAGTCCCCTAATCATTGTCATTGCTCTCCGCTGGACTCTCTCCAATTTGTCCACATCCCTTCTGTAGTGGGGGGGACCAGAACTGCACGCAATACTCCAGGTGTGGCCTCACCGGTGCCAAATAGAGGGGAATAATCACTTCCCTCAATCTGCTGGCAATGCTCCTACTAATACAGCCCAATATGCCATTGGCCTTCTTGGCAACAAGGGAACACTGCTGACTCATATCTAGCTTTCGTCCAACCTAAACCACCCTTGCTGCAATTTAAGTCCATTGCTTCTTGTCCTAGCCTCACAAGTTAAGGAGAACAATTTTTCTTTCTCCTCCTTGTAACAACCTTTGGGATATGCAGAGTTAAATAAATTGATTAGCACCCTGGTTAGCTTAACCTGGGTGTGAGCAGCCACAGTGCAAAGCCATGCCCAAGTTTCTGTGTCCTCCCTACTGCTGCACTCACCTGGGTGTATTACTAAGACTTCCGGGGCCATGCCACGTGGTTCTTTGTGCTGTAGTATGCTGGGCCTGTCTGATTCTGTCCCAGTGGATTGTGGGAGAATTTGTCCTTTGGAGGGAATTGTGGGAAGGCATCAGAGGACTATCAGTGCTCAAATGAGTTAGTCCTCCCTGCAAAGTGGGTGAGCTACCAGCCTGAATGAAAATGGAACCAAGATTCTTATTCATACTTCCAGCTGTGCCAGCTAGCCTGGGTTGAAAGCACCATGAAACTTTGGGAGACGGGATTCTGTATGTTGATAGGAGGGGATTGGGCAGCACCCATGTAAATGCCTGGGCCAACTGCAGTGAAGACATACCCGTAGGCAGTTAATGCAAGGTGGTAAATGCCTGGTGAAGACAAGCACAAAGAGTCTAAGGCGGAGGTAGGCAAACTACGGCCTGCAGGCCACATCCGGCCCACAGGACCATCCTGCCCAGCCCGGGAGGCTAGCCCCCAGCCCCTCCCTTGCTGTCCCTCCCCTCGCCTGCAGAGTCATGCCGCTGTGCGGGCAGCGCTCTGGGTGGCAGAGCTGCGCGCTCCTGCCGAGCAGAGCAGCAGTGTGTCTGGCTCCGGCCGGCATGGCAGTCAGACATGCTGCTCTGCATGCTATGCTCAGCATGGTAAGTGGGATGGGGCATTGTATAAGGGGTGGGGAGCCCTGGGAGGTAGTCAGGGGACAGGGAGCAGGGGGCAGTTGAATGGGGTGGAAGTGTGGGGAGGTCAGGGGATGGGGAATGGGGGTTGGATAGATGTGGGGTCCCAGGGGCCTGTCAGGGGTGGGGTGTGGATGGGATCGGGGCAGTCAGGGGACTGGGAGCAAGGACGGTGGATCGGGGGTGGAGTCCCAGGAGGCAGTCAGGGGACAAGGAGCGGAGGGGGTTGGATGGGTTGGGAGTTCTGAGGGGGGCAGTCAGGGGATGGGAAATGGGAAGGGGAAGATAGGGGGTAGGGGCCAGGCTGTTTGGGGAGATACAGCCTTCCCTACCCAGCCCTCCATCCAGTTTTGCAACCCTAGTGTGGCCCTCAGGCCAAAAAGTTTGCCCACCCCTGGTCTAAGGTGAAATGGACAAAGACAACAAGGAGACCGGTGGCACCTTAAAGACTAACAGATTTATTTGGGCATAAGCTTTTGTGGGTAAAAAACCACATCTTCAAATGCATGTGAAGAAGTGGTTTTTAGTCTTTAAGGTGCCACCAGTCTCCTTGTTGTTTTTGTGGATACAGACTAACACGGCTACCCCCTGATACTGGACGAAGGCAGTTTTACATCAAGATAGCTATTTCTCAGTAAAATCCCAGTGGAGACAAAGCACACACAACTTTTACCTTGATGTAGCCAATAGAGGTCAGCCCTGTGCCCTGACCTGGGATTGACCTCAACTAGTTACCTTAGGGTAAAAACTAGCCTGGTCTGCACCAAGATTTGATACTGAGACAGCTGACTTAGTTAGCTATCTCAGGGTAAACACCCCCACACCCTCTTTTTTTTTTTTTTGCTGTGAAGACAGGTCAGTGGTAGAACTGGGAATAGACCCAGTCTTCTGACTTCCTGTTTATTGTCCTGTCCACTAGACCTCACTAATCTTTAAAAGAGAGAAGTTTGTTTTGAGATTTGAGGTGTATATACAGGCACGTGCACGCTCTGTGAGGACTAGAAAGCAAAATCCAGTTATGCAAGTTAATGTTTGGATTAGTTTGCAATCCAAAAAGATTTGAGTGGGAATTTTACTATGACAAAGTTTTCAGGCATCTGTAGCACTAAAAAGAAAGTCCTGAATCTCAATTTGGAACACTAGTTCTTTATTTTTTTTCCTGGTTAATTATGATCCTGACAACCAATTCCAAATTTTTGTGATTCACTTGGAAACTATGCAAAAGTAGAATTGTTCCTTCTCAAAACACAGGTATAATGAGTTTCTATTATTGCCTTGAACCAATAAATACCCTGGTTAATAACCAGTCCTATTCATAAAACTTGATTTCTAGAAGAATTAAGTCCCTCTGTGTGAGTTTTGGCCTCTATAGTCTGTCATTAATGTAAAACCAATTATGCCTTTGTAATGAATATCTTGTGTTTTTAACACACACAAGCTCTTAATCACATCTCTCTCTTTCTGAAGAAAACTGAATCGGTTGAGCTACTGTAGCTCACAGTTGGCTCTTGTAGAGAACGTTGGCAGACATTCTATAAATAAACAAACCCATACACTGCTGCTGCATGTTCAGACATTTGCATTGTGCATATCATCTTGAGTTCATCGCCTTCGTTTTAATGATGAATGAAGAACTCAGTTAAAATCTGTACGTCCTAGTGCCCAGGATTTGACTTTTTTCTCAGTCTCAGTGTGAGAGAATGGGCAGGCTAGACCCTGCTAAACTGACTACTAACATAAGATTACTACAGTTGAGCGCGAGAAAAGATGTTTTTCCCTGTTTTTCTGTTTTGTTTTGTGCATTTAACAGCAATTTTGTGCTTAGTTGGTTTCAGTGTTTGCCCTTTCACCTAGCAACATGGGACAGGAAAAAAAAAAGTTATAAATAGGAAAATGTGACTGTGAAACTACAAACATTCCCAGGGGATTTGGAAGCAGGTGGTTAACTCATTTTTAAAACGGACTAGATTTCAAGTTAATTGTGTCCCTTAAAAGTGAATGTTCTGTCCTCTTGTTTTAAAAGTTCTTTTAATCCTA
The DNA here is from genome assembly GCF_016161935.1 of Mauremys reevesii. NCBI lineage: Eukaryota > Metazoa > Chordata > Testudines > Geoemydidae > Mauremys > Mauremys reevesii. The sequence goes on from NC_052625.1 coordinate 64,111,478, forward strand.
TAGTGACCTAATGTGCCATTAGTAAACACTTTTGCAGAGTGCTCTCCAATCTGTATCTGAGTGCTTCTATCACTTGGATTGAGCTATAGAAATGTATGTAGTAATAATGGTTACTGTCTAGACAGAGTACCCCTGCAATGGGCATTAAGGTTTTATCATACAAAATGGAGTTGAGGGGAGGTGGTCTTGCAACACGTCACTAAAGTGGAAAAAAAAGCCACCTTTCCTATTAGCAGACTCACAAATAAAATTAAGAGAATTTGAAGACTCATGTTTTGTTTCCCATGTGGTTTGAGTCCTGAAGAAGGTACTCAGCAACTTGTGGATTGTTCGGCTTCCTTTGGGAGTAAGCACACATGGTCGCTGCTATTTTAGTGGTAAGACAGCCTCAGATCATATTAGTTAAATGAGGGCCCATGTGTGTTAGATAAAATATTCCGGGTTGTCCACTTTGTTTAGTGGAGTGGAATATTCCAGAACTGCAGTGTATTTGCTTCTGTTGGAAAACACATTTGCAAGATTAATAAAACACATCTTTATTCCCTAGTGGAGAGGGGGTAAGGTAAGCTGGGAGTTTTAATACAGCACTTGGAAATGGTGCAGTGCATAAATAGCCTTCAGTGGTTTGTGACCAATGAATGGTTCCTCTTCCTGTGCAGTATTTGAGCTTTGTGTAAGTCCGCTGAAGGCCTGTTGAAGTGGGGAGAATGCTGCAATACACTTGAGAATGGAATGTTTACTGCAGTGGGTTAGTGCACGTTCAAACTTAATCAGTAGACTAGGATTTGGGTCACTTGGGTGAGCGAATATTTGTTTAACTTTTTTTTTTTTCTTTCTAAAACTTATTCCGAACAAAAAATTGCGTTTGAGTCTACAGCATACCTGGTCAGGTTGGGGGCAGGTGGGTAAAAGAGCTTCAAGGTCGTGGGTTTACAGACTTGGACCCTCTCAATATTAAATAAAAGTCATTGCTAGAGTTAGCTGCAGCCGTGTGACCTAAATTAGAAAGGACGGATTTAACATGTAGTCATCGTTTAAGTGCGCTAGACATGTTGCTGTGTTGCAGTGCCACGATCATTTCTGTGACTAGAAGCACCTCTTGTCATGTAAACTCTATACTGTATGAAATTGGCTTTTGGTTTGGTGGCTATCTAGAGTCTTAGTTTTGGGCAGTGGCCATGACGAAGATGGTACAAATGTTAGTCTACATGAAAACTGGCCTCTTCTGTACTAGCATGAACGAGTCAACAATCAGAAGAATGTTAATATTTAACTATTAAACAGTAATATTCTCTTGCCTTTCTCAGATATTATAAAGCACCCTCATGTGCTGATTGGGCAATAGCACCCACAGGTGAGTGGCCCTTGGAAGTGCCCAAAGGAACAATGATTGCATTGTATAAGGCTTGAGAGGGGCTGGGAAGAGCATCTTACAAACACACCACAAAGCACCGAAACATGGACAGAAATGACACTGGAAAGCAAACTTAAGAAGAAAACTAAGTTAATTTGTTATTCACACGGTTGCGGTTACTTCTCTAATAGAATGTGCCAAATGCTGTCGGCTCCTCTCTGGTCCACTTTGAAGATTTGCCAGCGTGTGGTAACAGCTCTCTGGAGCGTTGAAGTGGTCTGTGCTGCAACTGGTGGGATGGATTTTAGTGCTTTATAATGACTGCTAAACCAGCATTAAACCAGGCTTTTAATACTTAGCATTCACATCCCGCCATACAGACAGTAAAAAATTAATCTGCCCCTTGGAGTTAAGATGGAGATACTAAGGCAGAGAGGATAAATGACTTCTTAAAGGCTACCCAGAGTATACTGGAGCTGGGTCGAAACTTGGGAGTGTCTGGCACCCAGTACAGTAGACCAAAAAACGGCTGACCTGTTGGGCTCTTGCTGCCAGTGGTCTACATTTTCAATTCCTTGGGAAGTTGGGAAATGCTGATGTTAGGCAAACAAATTGAAGATCTGATTTACTGTTCATACAGTATTAAGTGCAAAGTGTGTTTCACTGCATGAGCTGAATTGTGGGGGGCATTTCAGCTCAAAGGGAAAGTTAAGACTAGCAGAATGTGTTGGGGAAGAGGGGATGGAAGAGTTTCTCATCATTGCTATAAAGATGCAATACTGATCACACATAGTTCTTGAACACTGTCCACTTTAACAGGGCAGAGGCTGTCTTGGGTCAGTGGCTGTGTAATCTCGTGCCACACAGAGGATTCGGGGTTAGAAACATCCAAGGGCTCAGTGTTTTCCAGGAGTTCACCACCGATGACAATTTGTGGGAGAAGGGGGGCAATTTATGGTGGGGCAGGCTGGTGGAGTACCTTAGTCTTCCCAATGTTGAGGGAAAGTTGCAGGCTATGATAGGCACCTGAGAAAAGATCTAGGGTGGATTGCAAATCAGCCTCAGTGTGCACGAGGATAGCACGGTTGTCAGCATACTGAAGGTCGATAATAACAGTCCTGGTGACCTTCGCTTTAGAATGAAGACACCACAGGTTGAAGAGCTCGCCGTCCATGCAATACTCAATCCCAATTCCAGAAGAAAGGTCACGAATAAGAATCGAGCTCACAGCAAGATAGATGGAAAAAAGGTTTGGGGCAATAACCCTGCTTAACGCCAGTCATGGTAAGAGGACCTGCAGAGGAAACGCTACAAGGACACCCTGAAAGTATATCTTAAGAAGGGAGGCATTGACCCCACAAATTGGGAAGAGCTGGCTGCCAATAGACTGCTATGGCATCGCATCATACATCAAGCCTCAGCCCGTTTTGAAGAGAATCGCCTTGCTCAAGAGGCCGAGAAACGGCAGAGGAGGAAGGAAAGGGTACAGCATCCCGGCCAGCAGCTGTGCTGTCTCCAAGCAACCACCTGCCATAGATATATGAAAAAAACTGTAGAGCACTGATTGGACTCCTCAGCCATCTGATGTCTCATCAATGACTTTTTTCCCCTTGGCAGACATCATCCTCGTATGGAAAGATAGGCTGTTGCTGACAGATAGCAAATTTAGAGTTTAAGTAGACAGTATGGTACGGGAAAGGGACAAACAGGCACTGGTATTTCTCATGGATCTTGTTGGCACTGGTATTTCTCATGTTGGAAAGATCCATGGCTTGCCTTAGACACAGGCTCTGGAGGTAGTGAGAGTAACCTGCAAACACTCATGTATGTGCTTAGTTTTGCTTCCATTTGTAAAATTAAGCATATATAGGAGTGTTAGCAAAACTGAGGACAAAGTCTCTCTCTTCACTACAGGGAAAGTTGTGTGTGTTTAGGGTGAGGTAACTGAAGCTCTCTTGCTGTAAAATCCTAATGGAGTCAAGGCATAGGTAGTCTTACCCTTCATGTAGCTAGGCAAAGTTACTATATCTCCCTGCCATAGTTGAGCTTGCCTGGCTACATCAAAGTAAAAACTACAGAGTCTTATTCCTTCTAGTATTTCACAGCGAGATAGTGTTAGCTCTCTTGCTTTAAAAACACACCTTTTGGGGCAGTGAAGGTGATTGCCTTAGGAATAATGGAAATATTGCTAATTTATTCCAGGTTCTGTTATCTCCTCCTCCCTCCCCCCTTCCCGGTTTTGTTTTGTTTTGTTTTGTTTTGTTTCTTTGCCACAAAAAATACCACACTTCCAATGTGGTAAGCCTCTTATTCAAAACCTGCCCACGTGATGTGTGAGGCCACTTGCAGCACAGTTAAAAATACATGCTACCGGTATATTGTGTGTGTGTGTTGGCGCAGAAGTGGTGCGGCAGATTTTTTCAGATGGTCCTTAAAATGTGCCAGTATACAGAACATGGCCCCAAGGTTATCAGAACTGGCTAAAAGACAAGTGGCAACTGTATTTTAAGGGCTGCTTCAGGAAGAAGAGAGGCAGAAGGGAGCCTTGTTTGAAAGAGTCCCGTTATTCTGTATGGTCATAGATACAGAGAAATAGAAGCACCTAAAATATAGGCCCAGGAGAAAGTCAGGGAATCTAGTTTTGATAGTATTTTTGGTATCTGATAAATTCTTGCCCAAGTCTTTACAAAAGGCTATAATGAGGTTGGAATGCTGCAAAGACTTAAGAATAGCAATACTGCTGAAAGCTTTGGCTCCTGAAATAACTTCTTACGTTGCAGGAGATAGTTTCCTGTGGGCACCGCAAGTGGGGAAATATTGTCTGAGGGCTTGCCTACACTGGAGAATTGCAGCGCTGATGGTGGGTTTACAGCGCTGCAACTTACGCACCGTCCACACTTGCAAGGCACATACAGCGCTGCATCTCCCTGGCTGCAGCATTGGCTGTGCTCCTGCTCTGCCTCGGGTATAACTATTGCAGCGCTGGTGATGCAGCGCTGCTCCGCCAGCGTGGCCACCAAAAGCACTGTAATTGGCCTCCAGCAGAATTTTCCCATAATGCTTTTAACTAAAGAACTCTTTGTTTTGTTATGATGCCTCTCTTTGTTTTGTTGTGAACTCGGGGCTCCCAGAGCTGCTTATCTAAAAAACAAACACAGCTCCTTTTTGCTGTGAATGAGGCAGGCAGGGGGATGAATGTCTACAGCTAGTGTTTGCTTTAGGAGAGAAACAGCACAGGAGGGGAAAGAGTCCCTCGGAGCAGCTGCTTATCTGGTCTGCAGGCTGTTTGCATTTAAGAGTGAATGAGGCCTCCGGGAAATGGTCAGAATTTGCAAAGCAGGGAGCTGACAGTGTCGGCTCCAAAAATCCGCTCTCTCTCTCTCTCCCCCACGCTCCCTGTCACACTCCACCCCACCCCCCTCTTTTGAAAAGCACGTTGTAGCCACTTGAACGCTGGGATAGCTGCCCATAATGCACCACTCCCAACATCGCTGCAAATGTTGCAAATGTGGCCACACTGCAGCGCTGGTAGCTGTCAGTGTGGCCATACTCTAGCGCTTTCCCTACACAGCTGTACCTCCCAGCGCTGCACACCTGCAAGTGTAGCCAAGCCCTGAAATAGTATTGGGGTCTAGAAACAAGCTGAGGAATGCCCGCTGCTTGCTAAGATTTGGAACACCATCAGTGGCAGCTGGAGCTTCATTTCTTTCATGTTCTGTAGTGACTTGCCTCCTGTAATCCACAAACCCACAGATTTTATATCGAAACCCACGTTAAAGGAATCAGAATTTTTTGGGCCTTTTTTTAGAGAGAATTTTAGTAGCTGTTAATGATTGAATAAAGTCTCTTACATAGTGACTATGTTCTCTCCATTCATGCCCACAATTCCCAAAATAATGTCTACATGGCTTGCATTAAGAGGGAAAAGGCACTACAGTGATATATTTCCCCTTAAGTAGAAAACTGCACTGCAGTGATATTGAACATACTGCCTATGCATTATGTCTGACTGTCGGATTCAAATAAGGACTATTGCTCTGGTTTGTACAATGCTGAGGATGCTGTCAGCACTCAAGTAATCTATGCCCAGCAGTGCAATGTACTGTACATCCCAAATGTGTCTTTTAGGTTCCAGCCTATGATTTACCTTTTTTAAAAAATTGAAATCAGCACTATCCAGTTTCCAGAATCCATAATTCTCTTGTTTCTCGTGCAGGGCTTGTTACCAGAATCTCAATGGCTTTCTTGAGTAGGCGACTGGACTTGCTGTTAACCCAAGTAAACAGAGCAGTCGAACAGCGGCACTTCAGGTACTTTTCAAATACTGCGAGCCTGTTGTTGTTGTTTTTTTAACTGAGTGTTTTTCATATTCAAAGGGACATTGTTAAGTAGCTCTAATACAAAATGTCGTCATTCTAATTTCATAAAAACAGTGTAAGAGAAAAATTGTCATTACAGTCTATGAAAAGCCATTCAAAAGATTGCCTAAGCAATCCAAACACAACAGCGTATGCTGGTGCCTGACAATCAAGACGTGATAGTGGCTGTGAGCAGATCTTGTGCCTGTGTGCTGAGTAGGTCTCAGAGTCTTCCTGTGCCCATCTGATTGCAAGATCAGGGCGTGGGAGCAGAAGGTAAAGCTGCTTTGTTACTGTTGCCAGCTGAGTGAAATGCAGAAAAGATAACAACATGCCCCATGTGCTGAAAAGTCAGTTACATGCTTAGAATTCTTCTAGTGTTAATTGTCTGGTATTTAGACCAAAAATAATTTTAAAAATTCTTTTCTTGTATCTTGACAGTGTCCCTTTAAATTAAAAGAAAACAATGAAAGTGCCTGTCCCTGCCTCTAGGCATTTATTCATTAACTTCACATACTGCAATGCATTGACTAGCCTTTAAGACCTTGATCTTGCAATATGCTCTGTGTGGGTATGTGGAGCCACCAACACAGGTCTCATTGCAGGGTTGATTAGAGCCTTAGGCTGTGGCTACACTTAGCACTTCAAAGCGCTGCCGCGGTAGCGCTGCCGCGGCAGCGCATTGAAGCGCTAAGTGTAGTCAAAGCGCCAGCGCTGGGAGAGAGCTCTCCCAGCGCTGTCCGTACTCCACCTCCCTGTGGGGAATAACGGACAGCGCTGGGAGCCGCGCTCCCAGTGCTGGGGCTTTGACCACACTGGCGCTTTGCAGCGCCGCAATTTGCAGTGCTGGAGAGGGTGTGTTTTCACACCCTGCTCCAGCGCTGCAAATTTGTAAGTGTAGCCAAGGCCTTAGTTTGCAGGGGGATTGGTGTTTTAAATTGACTCACTTATTAGTCATTCATGTCACACCCATCACTGTAGTATCTGAGCTCAGTATCTGAGGCAAATAAGGACAGTTTCCATATAAAAGGAGCTTAGTACCTCACCTCTTTAGTACCATGGGCTACATTTATATGGATATCTGGAATGAGGACCACGGACTACCACTTACACTGGGGTAAATGGGATCAGAATTTGTCCCCGAGACTTTTAAAAGGATAGTGGCAAAGAAGGTGTTGATGGTAGATAACTGGGAAACCGAGAGGCTCTGGAGCCACGTGGTGCTAACAATATGAGGCTGTACCCGTTATATGGGGACCATCTTCTTGTTCTGTGTTTGTGCAGCACTGGGGCATAAACCCCCTGCCTCCCGGCACTCTTTAAAATGCCCGTTTCACAAATGTGTGCTGCACTTGATGAGCCAGGAAGTTTGTGCCACTCCTTGTGGGGGCCAAAGTTGTGTGCACATGCTCCCCATCTTCCAGAGGGAACGAGGGATCTAGATGTTGTGATTTAGTTACTGTATAGTTGATGCTCTATAAAATTAGAAAGAACCTGGGTGGATAGGCTGGCCTTTCATCCTGAAGTGGTCATTGTGTAATTTGAGTGGTCATTGTGTAATTCACAAACAAACTACTGGGTTGATGTCTGCCAGCGATCAGATTAGTATGGGCCTAAGGGGCCTGGTCAAGTGGATTTGAACAGGGCCTTTGTTTGTAGTGGTGAGAGACTTTCCTAGACTTTGGCCAGGTGTCTTCTTTGAATGGGGCCAATAAACCACTTCGAATTTGATATTTTAAAGACTAATAAAAAAAAAAAGTATTTTAAGTGATGTTCTACTTTGAAAAGCGAACATGTAAAAATGACCCCTTTCTGTACAGATCCGCCCTGCCCTTCCTGAGTGTATTCAGAATCAGATCTGCTGATTTAACAAACACATTTGTACTTCTTTTTATTCTCGTTAGTCCCAATATAGCTAAGAGACTCCAGCTCGCGCTCTGTTCCTTCTTTTGAATCATGAAGAGAATTTCCTACTAAGTGACACCTGTGCACATTCGCAGAAGGCAGTGGGACTTCACAGGTGTCACTGAAGGGAGAATTTATTCTGCAGAACCTTTATTACTAATGAGGACATGCAAGAAACAAAGAGCCCAGCTTGATTCTCAGATCCCTGGTGCTGTTTGTGGCACTGACAAAAAAAACCCCAAATCCTTTCACTTGTAAACTGAACACATTGCATCTGGAGGTGCTAAGGGGTGCAATAAACAGGAGGCTCCACAAGGTCATGTTTTAAAGGCACATTTCAGAGTAGAGTGGCCCTTTTGACTCCCGGTTAGCATGAATAATTTGTTTACATTTAGCAAATTGTATGTGAAGCCCAAAGTAGCACCTGACTTTCAAAGAACACTTTGCACGCAGTAGATGTGTCACCAGTATGGTATGTATTTCTCACTGACTCCTTATCACTGGCTCATGTAACAGCTTGATTCTGTGCTGGGCTTTGCCCTTGATCACCAAGGATTGTTTGAGAAGCTCTGTCTAGCATTCTTACTTCTCTTTTGCCAGCATCACTGGAGCATGCAGTGCGATACAGAAACTGACCCGCGTGCGAGTGGTGGACAACAGTGCCTTGGGGAACACGCCGTACCATCGGCCGCCCAAATGCATCCATGTGTATAACAAGACTGGAGTTGGTAAAGTGGGGGATAAAATTCTCCTGGCTATCAAAGGAGAAAAGAAAAAGGCTTTAATTGTAGGTCACAGGATGCCTGGCCCTTGCATGACACCTAGATTTGATTCCAACAATGTGGTGCTCATCGAAGACAATGGAAACCCAACGGGGACTAGAATAAAAACCCCAATACCCTTGATCCTGCGGAAGCGCGAAGGAGAGTTCTCTAAAGTGTTGGCCATTGCCCAGCACTTAGTGTGAAGACTGTGAAAGGTCTCAGGCTGTTCTGCTGCATGATCTTTGGAAGAGTAAGTGTTCCATGTGGTTCAGCTTAACCTAGAAGAGGAACCGAGGAGAACTGAGGTTCATTGGGAGACTTGTCTTCTACTCATGAATTAAGATCTACAGCCGAATAAAAGATTTTTAAGACACTGAGTATTTTTTTTAAGATTGCTTTGGCAAAACCATCTAAAAAGATGTGATGCAGTTAGAAAATCATTTATACTGTTTTTTTACTCTTTTGCATTTTTCAGTTCTGGCAACTTGCATATTGAGAGTGTTTTCTGATGTGTAACACACAAATAAGTACAGTTCCTGCCCCCAAGATCTTGCAAGTCTAAATGACCCAGATAAGACACAGGGGGAGACCCAGAGAAAAGTATATGATTGAAATGAAATGTTGGAGTGCTACGGGCAGTTAAGTTATGGGCTAGTCTCTGTGGACCTTGCAGAAAAAAGCCGGTCTTCAGGAGGGATTGTAGTGAGGACAGCGTTAGGGGACTGCTCACATTGGTAGTGAGAAGTTGCTCCATGTTTGCGGGCACCCCAGAATAAGGTGAAGAGGTGAGAACTGGAGAGGAAACAAGTGGGAGCATGAGGCAAAGTGATAAGATCTGAGATGCAAGCCAGGACTCAGGTGAGTAGGATCTTGTAGGGAAGGACAAGAAATGTATGTGTGAGCCAGAGGAAGGCTTTGGAAATAACTAGTCAGTTTCATTTTCTGGTTCTCTTCACTAGCTCTTGGGTTCAGGTCGCAAACACTGCTGGGGAAGGCTTATTTTCAGTCTGTTTCTTGAGTGTGTTTCAACCTAATATTTTTCATTTTTTTAAAAACTTAACCTAAAGGTTGGGTTTAAACTAGATCCAGTCTCTTTTAGAAAACTTCCCTTTAAATCCTTTCAAGTTCCTTTTTGCACCTCCACACTTTCTGCTTTCCAGGTCCTCGGCCTTGTGGCGAGCAGAAGAGAAGACTAACTCTAGCTTAAACTGAGGGCAGTTTCTCCAGCTCATTTGATAGCAGTCTCCTTCCAAACAAACCCCTCCCTGCTTTGAGGGGACATTTATGTCATTCTGCTGTGCAAGACCTGTTGTGTCTTTGATAGAGGGAAGGGCCTCTTTTCTAACTCTAAGGACAGTTAAGCTCTGGAGTAGGCTTCCACGGGAGGTTGTGGAATCCATGTTGTTGGAGGTTTTTAAGACCAGGTTGGACAACCACCTGTCAGTGATGGTCTAGTCATACTTGGTCCTCCTCAGTGCAGAGGGCTGGACTAGATGACCTCTCAAGGTCCCTTCCAGTTCTACATTTCTGTGATTCTATGGTCAATAGGAACTCCACTTCTGATGGTTTACAGTGATAAATGCAGCTAGATTAGATGCCTGAACCTGCGTTTGCTATCGTTCCACCATAACGTAGGGAGTTGCAAACATGTCGACGTATAAAGTCCTTTTTGGTTGAGTGTGGGCCCAGAACTATAAGGGATACTTTTAGGGAGTCTCAGCTGCTGTGAATGTTATTCTAAAAGCAGAATTGAAATGTTCCACAGAGTGGCATAGGCATCTGCTACCATGGGAAGCAAACACCTGTCCTATGATGTTGCATCAGGGCTTAGGAAGTGCGGGCTAAGGACTGGGGGAGATTGCATAAAGCTGATGCAATACAATTAGGGCTCCGGTTTGAAAAAGAACTCATGAAAATCCCATGAGTTAAGTTAAATCACATCTGTAACCCTTTTAAAATGCTCCACCTAGAGGAGTAGCAGTGGGTGTTTTATTTGTTATAACAATATTACTGATCCGTTTTAGCCATGGGCAGAGGAAATGACCCTATTGGTTCCTAAAAGGAATCACAAGATTCTACTTAAAGGGAATGAAGACTTAAGCATTCACTATTTCTGCACTCCTGGTGCCCTCTAGTGGCTCCCTACCACCCGAATGAGTCTTGCAGCTGGGATTTTATAACGCTGAAAGCCATCTTTAATCTGAATTGCCTATTTATAAACCATATGTGGAGGCACTCCAGACATTCAGCATTGCTTTTCTTGTTGGGGTGGGCCAAGCTTTGCCATCTTTAGCAGTTACTTGCTGTGCTTGTTGCAGGTTTGTTCATGCTGTCAGCTGAAGTTAAATATGCTAAAGTTGGAGAGAGAAAAGTAATCCAAAATTACTGAATTCCAGGCAGGTCCAGCTGCCCAGTAGTAGTAAATACCAAAGGCACTTAGAAGGTGCATTTGCTTAAAGTACTAGCTTTTCATCATAGGTGATTATGAGCTGAAGCTTGCATGTGTGCATTGCAAAGCCTTGTTTTACTACTAAGCATTTGATGCTTTGTATGAAGGCCATTCTTGAAAAATTAACTTGAACAATGATCTGCTGCCTGTTTAACCCAGATTCTGTTCCCTGAAATTAAATGTTACTCAACTCAAAGCAAGCCATGAACTAAAATGCATTGTTCAGCGTGTAATTTATGTGGTGGTTGTCACTGATTTACAGAAGTAACTTGAAAGGATTACTGTCAAATGGTTCCAAGACAAACTTTTCCCTGTTTTAAAGTTGTTTAGAATCCCAGGAGATCCTTACACAGATCATAAATATGTTAGACTGCTGCGATTGAGCATACTTATGTTTAGGAACTTTGAGCAAAGGTCTACCTGGAAAAATAGAATTCTTGGTTTGTGAAGGATTTCAGTGCTGAGTGGTTGAATGTTTATCAGAGGAACCTTGCTAATCCACCTGGTTCAGGGAGCATCAGGCTTGCAGGGCTAAATCCCTGCTCCTGCACAGCTTCTGCCACTGCAGTTACAGTTAAAATGACCTGAGTTAAACCAACCAAGATTTAGAAAAATCAGCACACCATGGTATAGTTTGCTACTAGATCATTAAAGTTAAAGTGCTTTCGAGTACAGCTGTCTGAGTGCTCATCATAACCGTGTGCTACTGACTAAAGCCTTTCAAGTAAAAACTCACCGAATGAGTATATGTATTGTTAAATATTCTGCCATGCTACCTTTAGGAAACCTTCCTCTGACCTCAACAGCCACCCTCATCTCCAGGAAGCTGTATTTCCTGTCAAGTCCCATCAGCTCAGTTGTCCTATCCATCCTTCCTGAAGACATGGAGAAGTCAGACTTCCTCCTAATGTAAATACTGGGGAAAATGAGGCATTGGAAAATTGCTATACAAGCTCTTTCACTGGGTCCAGAACTTGCAAGGATAAAAATATGTTTCCAAAGTGTGTCCCTTGCCACTGCTTTAGGCTTCAGCAAGGGGTCCATCCTTACCATCATGATTATAAGATCCACTATGGGCAGGAACTTGGGACAGCCAACTTGTCTTATTACTTTGTAAATCATTTAAACATCCATTTCATTATGTGTGTTTCTTGCATAAGCAACCACTCAAGTCTTGCAATCATCTTAGAAAGGGTTGGAGTCTCTAACAGTTTGCAAACATCCTCCAGTTTTTAACCTTTGAACATCAGGCTTATGCATTTCTTTTGGGATAAGTGGACCCTGCTGTTAGGATATTAAATATTTCACAGGGGAGTCTCAAAACTCTCCAGCATTTTGCTGTGGGGAGGGGGAAGTGGACAAGACAATGGAATGTATTTAGGATTAAACAGTAAAGAGACATTTTTATTTGCAAGCAAATAAATACGTGGAACTAAATCCTTAACAGATGAGATTAGTAAGCAGACATGCCAGACAACTAAGCTAATATCCTGTATAGAACCTACTGCCGTTTTTTTTACCAGTCTTGTCCCAGCAAGGAATGAGTTGCTGGAGAGTGGCCCACCAGAAATAAATGTGGCCCTGGTGTTATGCGCTCTGGCTCCAGTCCTTTTGCTTGTAGTGATTTCATGCCAGGTAACGGTTCTTGCATCTGGGCTGGTACAGGGGAAAAAGAACTGCATGGCTTGCACAGAAGATATTAAGTAATTTCTTTGTGTCCTACAAAATTATCTTCGCTCATGGCTGGGAGAGGCATATGTCCCAACAGGCCCAATGCTAGTGTGAATTATAGGATCCCCAATAACTGTGGGTTGGGATAGCTATAGAGTTAATGTATTGAGGTAGACAGGCTGCTTCCCCCTGTTTTCTGCCTGGCTCCTCCCTTGATCAGTCCAAAATTTCTATCTCCTTTGTTGCTGGTTTTTGTTCAGGGCAATATGGGCTTTGTTTTACATTTTCTTCCTCCATCTTCACTTTTTCTTCCAATGTTCTTCTCTTGCCACCTATGCTCTCTCTACGCGTGTTTGCCTCTGCTATGTGCAGAGGAGCCCAGTGGGAGTCCTTCAGATGGAGACAGAGGCTACCAATAATTTAGTAGATAACTCCCGTGGGGAACTCAAGGCCTTGTGTCTAGTTCAGGGCTGCCTGTTAACTTTGCAACAAGCATCCTCCACTAGTTATACTTTGGGGAGAAAGTTGTCACCTGGAACATGCCTTTTTTAGTGCCCAGGCTCAAGCAGCCGCCCAGTAGGAAATGCAACCAAGGGCCCCAGAGGTGGAGACAGAACTGTCCAAACTAGAGTTCTACTGTACATCTGCACTGCTCATGGCTTAGTTCTGCCTCTTACCCTACAACCAGTCTCTCAAATCCTTTCCCTGCTAAGGTGTCTGTCACAGGATGGATGAGAACAATACAGCTCTGTCTCTTTCCTCCATCTCCCGTTCATGTTCATACCTAAGAGCCAAGTGATGTATATACTAAACAGAAAATCTGCCCAGTGTGGGTGGAGTCCTGCCCAGTCCTGTGAAGCTGGCTTGGAGCCTGATTTTCCCAAAGGCATTCTTCCCATTGTGTCTCCCAAGCAGCCACTCCTGGAGCCCTGCCACTGAGCCCCTGTGCAAAGGGAGAGGGGGCGGAGTTACAAGACGACCAAACATTGCCCCTGTCCTAGTGACTAGTAATAGATGTTCTGTTTGCACCCCAAGTCATGGTTGTGGGGAGTGCTGCCTCTGAGGCACTCTGAAGTCCTGCTGGCCTGCGGATTGCCAAATAAACCTGTTTTCTCATAGTGAAAGGCCAGAGCGCTAACCACCGGGGTGGCCCATGTAGGGTTTGTTATCAGACGATGTGCTGGATGTGGAGCTTGCATAGGATTAAAAGCTCCAGACGTTGAACTACTGTTATAGGGTGGGCTGGTCCTTTAAAGGGAGGTGGGGTCCTGCTCTGGTGGTGGGTTTGGGGTTCAGGTACCCAGATATAATGTGATGGCACAGTGGGGTGAAACGTTCCTAGAAGAAACAGCGTGCTTGGCTAGAGAGGGAGAGACTTCTAGGAGATGCTTGGTTAGGAAAGATGTGGGGGAGGTCTCTCCTGAGGCCCAGGTTATGCTTCCTTACCCCAAGGAGACTGGGAGCTGAGAGAGCGCTGGGAGCTGAGAGAGCGCCAGGGCCTGGAGTTCTGCTACAAGGGGACTAGGAGTATCTGAGGAAGGAAGTAGCCTTGACAGGATAGTGCTGAGGGATGCTGAAGGGAGTTGACACTCACTCTTGGTTAGGAGTCAAGGCTGGGACTTCCAGTGAGAGTGGGAGGCAGTCCCCATTCTGTGAACCAGCTGAGCCCAGGAAGAGAACTACAGCCTGGTGTGTCTGAGGGTGCACCTGGATCAAATGGGAAGACCCAGCATGAGGTTGCTGGACATCTGGTTTGTTGCATTTAAATTCCTCCCCCGCCTGGGGGAGGGGGGCAGGGACTCTATGAGGGCTGGAGGGCTAAGTCACTAAGAAGCATGAGAACTGGTACATCAAAGAGTGGGAGAGTGAAGGGCCAGGAGCCAGAGGACCACTGGGGGAAGCATGAGCGTTGACCAGAGCAGCGAAAGCGAGGCTGCAATGGGGGTCTGATACTGAATGAAGTAAGACCCTGTTATGATATCACGTAGCAAAGCCCAGCCTGAGCCCCTACCACCAGCACCACAAAAGCAGGAGACTGAAAGGTGAGACTGCTGCTGTCCTTATCTCTACCAGCTGTGTCCAGATAGTGCACCTCCCGTTTTCTATTAGGGAGAGCCTTACCAGAACTTACAGGTTAGTGGCGTTATAAGCCAGAGCAGATCTCTACACAAAGACCCTCTTTTGGCCACTAGAGGGCGGCATGGGGGTGAAAATGCAGCCCAGGAGGCTGTGAAGATGAGCTCCCAGGGACGGTGCAATCTCTAAGCCTGATTGACATGAAATAGCTGAAATCTCTCTCTGTCAGCGCGTTCCCAAGCCACAGGCAACCACAGCAGGACAAAGGAGTGGCAGCCTGTGGGGAGGCAGCTTGGCCTCATTCTGGGAGGCCTCCCCTGCCCTGGGGGAATTTGCTCTGGTGAGTTTGAGGGCTGTGGGCTAGGTTGCACTGGCAAACCGGCCTGGTCCCAGCCAGGGGGAAAGGTTCTACCTGTGAAGTATGTGCTGGGCGAGAGCTCCCACTTCAGCCTGGGCCCAGCTAAGGAACAGGGTGGGGGAGCTGTAATCACTGTGGCTCAGGGATCCCTCCTATTGTGTGGGCATCTGTGTGCCCCTGTTCTAAAGCCCTCCCCATGCTGTAGCTGAGAGGTGCTGGCACAGGGCCTGTGAAGTCTGTAGCCACTTGCTTCTAGTGATTTGAGGCTTAAGTGTCAAAGGTAATCTCTGCTTCCACTGAAATAAGACACAGTCTGGCCGTTTTCACTGCAGAGGGCCTGCGAAATGGAAACCGTTCCCTAGGCTGAAACCTTTTCCTGGAGATTCCCTGGTTTCCCCCCACACCCACCCTACAGCTGGGCATAAACGCACAGCATGGACACCACCACCCCTGCACAAATGGTGGCTATCGGGGGCTACTGCTGAGAGTACTCGGGTTGCCACAAGCTGCCTCCCCCCTGTTAACAAAGCCAGCGGCTTTACTGGGCAGGACAGGCTGCCTGCTGGAGTGGAGTGAGCACAGGACGGATGGCAAGGATCTGCCTCTGCCCTCACCTCCGCCGCTTTGGGAGGACACAGAACTTCTCAGTGCTTCTAGATTGCAACCCCGTGGTTTCGGGCCTCTCAGTGCTGCTGCTTCCCTGACAACAACAAGGGCCACTCTAAAATAACAGAGCCAGTAGGATGAACAGTACCAGGACAACAATATGGATCTAGCATGCAGCAAGGTGGCTGTGGATAGTCTGTAGTACAGAGACGAGGGGTGGGACAGGAGAAAGATGTGGTGGGGGAAATCGAGAATGACAGGAGAGGAGCAAGGTGGGGGGAATTGGGAATGATAGGGAAGAAGCAGCAGCTTAGTACTGGGGAGGATGGAGAGGTGAGGGTGGGGTGAACACAGGGCCGGCTCCAGACCCCAGCATGCTAAGCGCGTGCTTGGGGCAGCATGCCGCGGGGGGGCGCTCTGCCGGTCGCCGGGAGGGCGGCAGACAGCTCCGGCGGACCTCCCACAGGCGTGCCTGCGGAGGGTCCGCTGGTCCCGCGGCTTCGGTGGAGCATCCGCAGGGGTGCCTGCGGGAGGTCCACCGGAGCCGCGGGACCGGCGACCGGCAGAGCGCCCCCCGCGGCGTGCCGCCGTGCTTGGGGCGGCGAAATCACTAGAGCCGCCCCTGGGTGAACAGGTGGGTGTATGGAAGAGAGGAAATAGAAATGAGAGGGAGAAAATGAGCTGGCGAGGAAGAGAGAAAAGTAATGGGTGGACTGGAGGGAAACCTGCCTCCCCCCAGGTTTTGATGGTAATTGTGCTCTTAGATTTCTGCCTGGAAGGGAGGGCCATAGGAGCACTGCTTTTATACAATGGGTGCTGGCTACCCTGGATCCCAGAGTTCCAGACCTGAGGTAAGAACCTCCTCTTGCCCAGAATGCTCCCAACACCCTGCAGTGGCTGGGGCCCAAAGTGTCTGCTAGCTCCCCATTCGCAGGATCCCAAGCCCGGTGCTGTCCATAGTGGTGATCGCAGGGCACGGGGATTAGTTAGATTTGGGGGGCAGTTGCAAACAGTTTCCCTGGGTCCAGTGGGAGAGGCTAAGGCCAGCAGGGCCGGCTCCAGACCCCAGCGTGCCTGCGGGAGGTCGACCGGAGCCGCGGGACCAGCGGACCCTCCGCAGGCACGTCTGCAAGAGGTCCCCTGGAGCCGCGGGACCGGCGACCGGCAGCGCGCCCCCTGCGGTGTGCCGCCGTGCTTGGGGCGGCCAAATTCCTAGAGCCGCCCCTGAAGGCCAGTTGTGTCTCGGGAAGCCCCAAGTTGGAGCAATCTCCCTATGTGAAATGTCTCATTGAAAAATCCTTACTGGCAAGAGCCTGGAAAAATGGGCTGATGCTTAATCCCATTGAGTGAGGCTTGGCAGGTCTGAAGCGAGGACGATTTGCAGTCTGAGTAGCACCTTTACACCCGATCACTTCACTTTACAGCAAGAGGAGGCAATTCCACCTAGCAGAACTCACTGGTGGGGCAGGGAGTTCATGTGCCAGGCGGAGGGCCTGCTGCCTGAGACTAATGGAGCTGCCATAAATGTGACTCTATTGGGCAGGCAGTGGATAATGCATCCCTACCAACTAACGGGAAAGGGACCTTTGAAACACTCCTCCTTCCTGCCTCCAGATGTCTACTTGACAGCTCATCAGCTACCACCTTCCCTCTCCCCCTGTGCCCTCTGTCCCCCCATCCCTAGCAGGAACATGGTAGGGCCAGGAGGAGGGAATTGCTGGTAGTGGAGTGGCAATGGGCTGTGCCCATGAAGCCCCTACGTCCCCTCCCACCCAAGGCCATTCAATCATGGCCCTCTCACTACCTCTTCAAAAAGAAGGGAAATTCACTGACCCAAAACATCCCCAACATGGAGGGAAGGTTGCCTGGCACTGCCGTGTGCTCACCCAGAACGGGGAGAGTGGCGACACCAGGCAAGACTGAGTTAAGGTGACATCCCAAACCCTTTGTCTGTCCCTTCCCACCACCCCCCCGGCCACGGAGGTGGCCATGCACTGGGGCCAAACCAAACCTGACCCATCCCCCACGATGTCTGGGGCACATGTCGCAGTGCTCCACAATGCCGAGTCAGGGCCGACTGAAGCCAGTGCTCTAGATGGAGTCTTTGGGAGAAGGACGAACAGGTGTTACCATTGGGCAAGTCTTCCGGGGTTTGTTGGGAGCAGGCAGACTGTCGGAGTGTAGTTTGAGTTCAGCAAGCTCATGTTGGCTAAAACTAACCTTAATCCTATCTGAGACGAGCTAATTCCCCCTTGCCTCTCATTACTCTCTGGCACTTTATTGGGGAAGGATACCATCCAATGATCTGATAGGGCCATTGCTCAAAGGGGGCAGAGTTAAGGTTATATGGGGTATGGTATAGAGGATGCTTACTCTTTATTTCCTGGTATTCAGAGGTTTAAGTTTAGTGACCCTCTGGGTTCAGGGAGGGCATGAAGCAGCACTAGGCCACCTTCACTCTGTTTAATGAAGGTGTGGGACAGTTAATAGTGTTAAGTGTGTGGCTTACATAGGGTCCTGCTCTGGCAGGTTGCCGTGAGCTGCCTTGCTGTGCCATAGTGTTGCCGCATGGAAGAGAGGGTCATATCAGAGGGGTGAGTTAAGGACACTTTCAATTGGGGGTTTGCTGTGAATTTATTGGTTCTTGGGTGATCCAAGCCCTGACCCTCTTGTGCAATTTAAATGTAGAGTTGGGTGGTTTAGGCCAGGTCTATGCTACGGGGATTTCAGCAGCACAGCTCTGGCACCATAGCTATGCTGGCATAGTGTAGTCTGTAGTGTAGCTGCAGACTACAGAAGCGGAAGGGGCTTTTCCATTGCTGTAGGACCTTCACCTCCCAGAGTGGCAGTAGCCAGGGTAGGTCAGCATTGTTACGGCACTCAGGCAGGTGGATTTTTCACACCCCAGAGTGTCGTTGCTATGTCGACCCACGTTTTAAGTGTAGACTGGGCCTTGCTTTCATTTGGTGGGGGCCAGAAAGGAAAGGAGCCACTTCTGTCCTGGGTGTGTGTGAGGGTGAGATTGGCTGTCTAATGAGCCCCAAATGGTTGTATCTATTGCTTTAATTGGACTCTGGTGTCAGTTATTATGGACCCTGCTGCCTGTGATTGTCTTTAGAGAATTCTAACAGCGTGTCTCATCCACCTAGCAGGCTGGTTGCTAATAACCTCACCTGCTCCTGTCCTGTTACCCAAACTTGGATTCGGGTTCTTTTCAGAGGTCCTCTGTGGGGATTCTCAGGGCGTGATGACTCCCTGTACTGGAGAAGCCTGATATCCAATGTGCGGGGGCGAGCCCTGTGCTGGACAATTTAGCTGTGGCCAGTAATGTTCCCATTCTGAAGGCTGAGTCTGTTGGCCAAGTGTCTGTGATGTCAGGTGCCTGCCCTGCTGTATTATCAGAGCTGGATTCTCTGAGGTCAGCAGGGGCTTGCGTGAGACACTCAGCCCTGGCCCAGAGCCGAACAGCCTGCCCTGAGCCTTTATACAGAACTACTCATTGAAGCTCACGTCTTCATGGTGCCTTTGTCTCAAAGCACGGCACAGACTGCTCTGACAGGAATTGCTCCCCCCCCGGCCCCTTGACATGCAGCCACCTCTGGGGTGGAATGAGCAGGAGTGCCATTTAGGTAGGGCGGTGGGGAGGGGCAGTTGCCCCCCTTATGCTTCATACCATGTGTTAATTTTAGGAACAATACATATATCATGTCGTGATACCACCCAGGCTAGAGCTCAGTGCCACTGGCGGGGGGTGTGGGGGAAGGGGCTGGGACTCAATGGCCTGGAGAAGAGGGGAGGAAGATGGGAGCTCATGGATACTGCAGAGAGAGACTGGGTACTGCAGCCCCTTGAGGAGGAGGTTGATAGGGGCGGGGCTGGGACCCTAGCGGCCCCTGAGGCACCTTGGCTCTGCATGAACACGCCTCTCCCTCAGTTACCTGAGTCTGCAGCAATGCACGCTCATTCACTACCACCGCCGACCCGCAAGCTGCCCACAGCATAAACCCTAGCATTGCCCCAGAATGGCTGGGGTCAGTGCAGGCGTCTGGTTAACACCTTCTCCATTCCCTGCCAGCGTGCCTCAGCCCCGAGCATGGTTGCTGGGAGTAGGGGTACTGCTGCACCCCCTGGCTTGACGCGGTTTCCATCCTATTCAGGGTTTACAGTTTGGTTCCATGGCTCTCAGCACCCCCACTATACAAGTTGTTCCAGCATCCTCAGCCCTGCGGGTGGCTGTTAGATTCACAGGCCCTCTCGCAGTGCGGTGCCCCCTAGCCCGGTGCTGGAGCAGTGAGGGCAGCACGGGCTGTGATGGGAGAGCGCCCCCTACAGACTCACCTGGAGTGTAAAGAACATGACACCTCTCCTCACCCTCAGCTGGGACCAAGCTCTTCCCTTGTGCCCTGTTAATTGGAGTGCCTGCTTAAGTAAAACATTTTCTCTCCAGGTGGGTGTTCGAATGTTTCTCTTAGTTACCAAGCACCAGGGTGCAATGGGGTACAGCTGCACCAACAGGCACCATAGCGGAGCTGAAAGCCTTAGGTGCTGCTGAGAAGGGTTAACAGTCTGACCTCCACTCTCTCCAGCGTGCTTGGGGAAGCTTTGTTCATTGGAGTATTAAATTCCACAGCTGTAAATAATCTGCCGCGGGAGAGATTATCAAGGCCTTGGGAAGAAGCAGCTTTTATTAATAAGATCAGGTCTGCCTGAGAAGGATCACGTAGCCTCTCCCTACCCTTTCCTAGCTGTTCTGTTCCTGCTGTCCCCGTGCCATCTCCCAGCCGTGCTCCTCTCGGGGATCTTTGAGACTTGGCCTATTTGCAGAGGATCCCCATGTGGCCAGGAGACCTCCTCCTTGCCCAGCATGCGGTCCCGGCAGCTGAATCCTGGTCTCGGGTTCTTCTGGTTCCCGCAAGGCGGAGCGAGTCTTGCTGGCGCTGGTCAGCAAATACGGCTCATTATTGTGATTGGCCGTGCAGCCCAGTAACCTCTGGCTGCCAACATTCCACAGGCGACTCTCCACCTTGTCTGAAAAGTCCCTGTGGTTTAACATGGCTGGCTCCCATGAACAGAGATGGGGAATGGACTCTCTACCAGCACCTGTTTGAATCCAGCCCAACTAGGGGGCTGTTCAGCAAACTAGGAATGAGACACCAAAGGCTTCACCGCTAAGACTGCCGGTTTTCCTGAGCTTGCCCGGGCAGCTGTCCTCATCTGCTGGCTTTTCAGTGGCCCAGTGTAGCACGCGATGTTGGTCTCCGTCCAGGGCTGTGGATTTCTGGTTCTCATCTATCCAATTATTTCTGTGTCGGAAGTAGTGGTGACTGGCAGTAGTGCAAAGACTCCATGGGACCCAACCCTCCCCTGCCCACGGGGACTTACGCCTATGAAAAGGGTGGGGCAAGAGCTCCCAAATCAGAATTGTCCACTCACTCAAACCAGTAATGGCCTTTTCTCCCCATTTTGCACCCGTGGGAATTGCACAATGCAGAGGGGGCGAATCTGGCCCAACTTGCTGATCTTCATGGATAACGCAGAGAGTGGAAAACAGGGATTCCAGGGAAGAGGTGAAGGCATTTCTGGCAATTCAAAGCCAGGCAGTGTTTGTGTCCAGGGGGGACTTCCCGAGAATTGTCATAGAGAATCAAGGTTGATGTAGGAGAATCACAGTGATTTGAGATTGGATTCAGCGACCCATCCAGCCTATACCCTAGGGACCAATGCAGAATTGGTTCTTATTATACATTCACTAGTGTTTGGTCCTGTCCAGTTTTAAGTTTCCCATGTCTTGGGGCTCCCCACCTCATCTCTGTGGAGAAAATTCTACAGCCTAATTCCATCTTCCGGCGAGGACATTTCTCTTCAGCCTATCTTCTCCTTTGTTCATTTTCACCCTGTTCCTCCTTGCCCCACCCCCATCAATAACCGGAGGCAAGAACAACCTACACAAATGTGGAGCCGAAAGCACAGGTTTGCAGGAATGTCCCACGGGTATAAGACCTTCTTAGCTTTTGATCTGACTTTCCTCTCGTTCATTGTTCATTCCGCTTAGATGGCGCGTAGGCTTGCTGCTGCCCCTTTGCCAGAGGGGTGAATTTCACTGCACAAACGGAAGTTTCTCCTGCTCTTGAGGTTTCTTCCTGCTGGTTTTCTATACAAGAGTCCCATAGCCCTGATTTGGGAGGAGGGGGAGGGGGCTATATCAGAATATGCGATTGTTCCCTACTCGCAATTCAGTAGCATTCCCAGCTTGGACTTTGGACTTTTGGACACGCTTCCTAGCAATCTGGCTCTGTGCCATCCAGTTGTACAACCCACTGGGAGTTCATTTTTCCCCTCACATGTTGGTTACAAATATAACACCTTCTTCTCCCCCAGCATCCCTAAACAAGCCCCCACACTGCTGATTGCAACACATGTTAATTTGAACGGGCCCACTGCCGTGTGCTGCTCGAATGGCTCATGATCTCCCTTGCCGGGCTTGGGACAGAGGGGCTGAACAATCTGAGATCTCTCTGAACTCCAACCAGTTCCAAGCAGGGAAAGCTGTTTAAACTGTCCAGTACCTTTGCCAATTACTTCTAGAGATAGGGGCAAACCCTGCCCAAGGCTCTGGGAAGCCAGGGCCCACTGGATGCCTGGTGATAGTGATAGTGATTGTTATTGCCCCTGCACACGCCTGAGCTCTGGGGAGCATCTGAGAAAGTCCTGAGCAGGATGGCAGAGTTACGACCCCTCCACGGACACCTGGTGTGCTGGCTCAGGTTGGCCACCCCTGCTCTAGTGTTTCTGAGTTAAACAGCCCCTGCTCAGACATACTTGGCACGCTAAACCTGCCACAGGGGTTTTGGCACCAAGCAATGGGTTTTTCTGGCTGCTTTAAGTCTCACTGGAAACAGCCTTCCAGTCCCAACCTGGAGCTGGTGTTTGCATTGCTAGGGATTGGCTGGCAGAGGGCGCTTTACCCCCATCATAGGCAGAAGTAGCAACTGGAGACTCCTCTGGGCTCCATTGCACCTTGCAGAGCTGAGCAGAGGGAAGACTTGGGTTTCATATCTGCATTGTTGTGAATGACTGAAAAGCTCCACCTAGCACATCCTCAGCCACCCAACTCAGCACTTTGAATTGAAAATTAGTGTCCTCCCCAGTCAAGCTCTGTCCAGGTGCCTCAGAAAAGCAGGGGTGAAAGTTTCAGAGATCACAAGTGACGTGGTCTTGGCTCTGATGGGTTTCTCTCTACTCCCCAGTGAACTTTGGCTCCCGGCACAAGACCACCACACGCTGTGGAATGATGGGTCGTCTCAGGAGCAG
The DNA here is from genome assembly GCF_016161935.1 of Mauremys reevesii. Taxonomy (NCBI): domain Eukaryota; kingdom Metazoa; phylum Chordata; order Testudines; family Geoemydidae; genus Mauremys; species Mauremys reevesii. Next base: position 64,134,330 of record NC_052625.1, read on the forward strand.
AAAAGAAGGGGACGCAGATCAGGAGTGAGGGGCGTGCGGAGCTGTGGAAGGGGAGGTTGCACAGAGCCTCTCAGAACTTCCTGTCCCATGCTTTCAAGAGAAGTAGCCCACTCCTGACCTGCAGCCTCCTACTATTCCATCCTTGCCCCACCCCAGGTCTGCCAATGCCCCCTCACCCCTGCTATTCCAGCCTTGGGCTCCCCACACACAGCTCTGCCAGTGCCCCTCACCCCTGACCTGCAGCCCCCCTGCTATCCCAGCCCTGGGCTCCCCACACACAGCTCTGTTGGTGCCCCTCACCCCTGACCTGCAGCCCCCCTATTATCCCAGCCCTGAGCTCCCCACACACAGCTCTGTTGGTGCCCCCTCCTCACCTCTGACCTGCAGCTTCCACCTTTAGTGTAAGAATCTGACCCATTTTTCATGCTTTCTGTCTCTTACCTCCTGTCCCACACATATGATATATGCAGCCTGAGTGCTCTCTGGTTGGTAAAGTTCACCAGGGAACAGGGACCCGATGAGGCCCCAATATGAGTGATTCAGCTTTGTGCCAGGGAGAAGGCCAACTTATATAACTGGCAGAAATCGCAAGGGAGAGTGCTTGCAGCACGATTGGTTGTGTGTGAACGCTGCACTTTTGCTCACACTTGCCTCACACGTTACTTGTGTGCTCACAGAGGTTTCTGCATGCAGCCCCATGTTTACTCTGTGTGTGTGTGTGTGTGTGTGTAAGAGAATGTAACATCAGTTAACGTTAACTGAAATTCTTTAGCTTCCAGACATGCATTAGCACCTGCAGGAAGTGCCTGGACACATGCGTGCTGCTTTATCAAAGCATTTGTTATTTTTTCCCTGGCTGATGGGCAGCAGGACTGCCAGCCACATGCTGTGTGCTCAGGCCCAGTTTGTGGCTCCGTCCCATGAGTGTTAGTTTTGCTCTGCTAACGTGCTAAAAGTCGGTTTGCATGAAGGGCTGGCCTGCTCCTTCCCAGCCCATCCTCCCTGCTGGCTTCACTCTGACTCAGTCCCTGTGCAGAAGGCTCTGGGCATCTTTTGTGATGGGCACAGCCTCAGGTCTCCAGTGCGGGTGTGCGATTCAGGGACTTGGCTCATATGTCGGCACCGTTCAGTCTGGGCTTGGAGACCAACACCAGCTTTCTCACACAAAGACAGATTCCTTCTGGGCTGCAGGGTTATCCCCCAATTGATACCCAGGAGCACAAACAGAATTTAGCTAAGGAGGGGGCCAGGTTACCTGCCGGCTGCATCAAATTTGAGTACCATTGTGACCCCATGCGCCAGGTTGCAACACCACTCATTGGGATTTGACCCTGGCGTCCATCCGTCATAGCAGCAGTGAAGGGGCTCTACCATTACGCCCCCTGGCTCTGATCAGGGCCGAAAAGGGGGGCGGGGCCGGCCTCCTGGCCTTCCCCATTGTATCCCTGCTGATACCCAATTCTCCCTTCTTACAGTGGCAGGGCTAGAACTTGGAGATCAGACAACTCTTCCTGTTGTCTGACCTATCTCCATCTGGGTTTTTATACCATGCCCATCACCATGGCATCTGAGCACCTTCCAGTGATCATTGCCCCAAGCAGCCAGTGGGCTAAGTCCCTCCCTCCTTTCCTCAAGGCTGTCAGCTCCACGCAGTATCCACCTGCAGCTCACTTTGTCCACACTTGACAAATTCGCTGCTCTGTGGGGGATGCGGGTCACTTCCTGGGGGCCAGGCTGGAGATGTCATCTGGGCACCATGTGTGGGAATGGTGGGTTGTGTTCTGCGCAGCGGTGCAGTCTTAGGAAGTGATGGCTCTGCCTCAGGGTGGGATCACAGAACAGACGTAGCTCAGCTCACAGGATTTGCAGAAGCACCAGGCAGAGGGCGCATGGACCTCTCTCATCAACTGAATCCTTCTCTATTTACTGTCCGTCCCGCTCGGGTTCTGACCTGGCAGCCAGTTATTGTGGTGATAGTGAAGCAGAGGAGAAATGCAGGATCAATGGTATATTTCAGGAAACAGATTAAAGCAGGGGAGGGAGGCGGAATCCTAGAAACAGCAGCAAGGAGGGAAAGTGTGTGAAGATAGCAATAAATAGCTCGATTGTCAACTGTGTCTGCAGAGAAGCCTTCAGAACAGACAATGGCCACACGGTGTCACTCAGGGGCTGGGATCCTTGTGGAGGCAGCATTTAATAGCCAGCCACTGAAACAGGCAAGCGGCAGGGATGAAGTGATGGGGGTGGGTGGGGGGGGAGAGACCGGACGGGGGTGAGAGGCAGAAACTGTTGATCTGTCCCCCAGAATCAGTCTGGGATTGGAAAATTCTACTCCCTCAGCTGCCTCCAGTTACCCTCCGAGCGCCCTGATTCTGGCCAGCCTCCCTCTAATGTTTAATGTGCTTGGCCTAAGCGAGTGGCCAGCAGCCTCCTTTTACTGTGCTCGTGCTGCACGACACTGTGATCTCCCGGGGACCCCGGCTCCACACCAACAGCTGCTGAGCTTTATTACAAGGCAAGAGCTATGGGGCAGCCACAGGTGTCTAGTAAAAGTGGCACTTTGACAGCGCTCTCCATGTGCAGGATTCCCAGCGTGCACGTGGGCCTCGACATCTGGTGTCCCTCGGCAGGGCTGACGGGGAGTGAAGGCGTTTAGGAAGTGTAATGAAAGGAAGTGGACCTGGGGTGGGGCCATTGGAAATGACACCTCATTGGCTACTATTAGGGCTGTATTGCTGTAGGGCCTACACAACTCTTCCTGTGGGAATGGGGCGGGGAGCTTCTGTGCCTCTTTCGATGGGATGGAGGGATGCTTAGTGTGCCAGATATCCCGTGGGTAAGTGACATGAGGTCTATTAGGTCGTTCCCAGCTGCGTGGCTAGGGTCCTGCCTGGGTCACACGTGTGGAATGAGTTCTACTTGGCCTCAGCCTCTCTGAGTAACAGGCTGGCATGAGAACAAAGAGGTTTCAGCACAGTGATGCAGACGGAAAAAAATCAGCCGGGTGTGTTGGCGCCAAGTCTTCTCTTCCTTAGGGGAAAGCCTGTGAAGGGGGCGGAAGCAACTGTGAGTAGAGAGCAGGAAAATGGGTTAGCAGGCAAGTGCCATAGATTGAATATCCCTGCCCACAGAGCCTGGCATCAGACAGCCTCTAAAACAAGCCCCATTGTGCTCTCTGCCTGCCATCTCCTTTGTGTCCAGCACTGGGTGTTAGGGACCCTTTTAGCATTGCATTCTCCTGGAGGAAGTGGAGGGGGGCACAGATGCACAGGGACAGCTGGCTGGCTGGCGCGGATGCATCAGTAAATGATGTCTCCATTATGATGCTGACATGAGCAGCGCCCGTGCCTACCTCAGGTGCAGCTCTCCGTGCTCTGCCTCACGTACAGAGACGCTGTCTATCCTCCAGCTATTTACGGCTAGCTCATTCTGTACACACTGCACTCACTAGTGGGTGGTTTCTGTTCCCTGGAGAAAGTCAGGCAGTGTGTTCCATTCAGCTTTATTAACCAGCAGACCGCAGACATGCACACGCTACAGACACGTATGCACACACTGACATGCGTGTGCATGCGCAAGGAGTTCTGTTCCACAAGCACACAGGCGGGCCAAGATTTACGCCCCCTCCAATTCCTGCTTTGCTATGATATTGGGTCTGCTGGCTGAGTGGACCTAGCTGGCATGGAAGAGGTCCAGGGAACAGACAGCTTGCAAGAAGGGAGAGGCCTGAGCTGATAAGCTTCCGTTGTCTTGACTCAGACCACTAGACCTTGCTGCTCTGAAAACAGGCCTGGGAACTCTTGGGCTCTATTCCTGACTCTGGCATTGAATCGCTGCATGACCTTGGGCAAGTAACTCCCCTTCACTGTGCCGCAATTTCACGCTCCGTTCCATGGGGATAATGATCCGGAGAGGGGGTATGATAACGAACAACTGGAAAATCCAAGGGGTAATAAGCAGAAGAGGGAGGACTGCTCTGCTGCCATGGAGAAGCAGCTGGATGATAGGAATCAAGGGGCTTTGGTTTGTTTCTTCCTACTGACTAAGATGGGCTGTTGGCTTTGCAATGCTGATAGGTCTCTAAGGGTATGTCTACACTATGAAATTAGGTCGATTTTCAGAAGTCGATTGTTAGAAATTGATTTTATATAGTCGATTGCGTATGTCCACATTACGCGCATTAAGTTGGCGGAGTGCGTCCTCACTACCATGCCTAGCATCGACTTCCGGAGCGTTGCACTGTGGGTAACTGTGGGTAGCTATCCCACGGTTCCCGCAGTCTCCGCCGCCCATTGGAATTCTGGGTTAAGCGTCCAATGCCTGATAGGACAAAAAATATTGTTGCGGGTAGTTTGGGGTACATTTCGTCAGTCATCTCTCCCTCCATGAAAGCAATAGCAGACAATCATTTTGCGCCAGACACCAGGGCGATTAGAAGAGCACAGCAAGGCGCGCTGTGCATCAGAGAGGCTTTGAAAACCAGTTTCATGACTGGCCAGGCTTCGGTGTGACAATTTTGTGTGTTTCTCCTTGATGCAAACCCACCCCCTTTGTTAATTTTAACTTCCTGTAAGCCAACCACCCTCCCCCCTTCTATTAAGTAATAAGTAACTATTATTTTGAAACCAGGCATTCTTTCTTTATTAATTTAAAAAAATGAGATAACGGACAAGGTAGCCTGGGTAGGGTGGGGAAGGAGGGAAGGACAAGGCCACATTGCTTATTGTAGCCACACTAAAAATCAAATTGTTTGAATGACAGCCTTCTGTTGCTTTGGCCAGCCTCTGCAGTGGAGTGGCTGGGTGCCCGGAGCCTCCCCCACACGCGTTCTTGGGCATCTGGGTGAGGAGGCTATGGGACACGGGGAGGAGGGTAGGTGGTTATACAGTGAATGCAGTGGGGGTTTGTTCTCTTGTTGGCTTTCCTGCAACTCCAACAGACGCTTCATCATCATGTCCGTTTGCTCCCCCAAAAGACGCTTCATCATGTCCTTTCCTGGCCTCTGCCACTGAATGCCTCCAAGCATTAAGCTGTGCCCTATCAGTGCGGGAGGACTGCATGAGCTCAGAAAACATGTCATCACGAGTGTGTTTTTTTCACCTTCTAATCTGCGATAACCTCAGAGATGGAGATGATAGGGGGAGCATAGAAACATTCTACGCTCTATGATTCTGGGGGGACTGCATGGTCACCTGTGCTGCTGAGTTTGCCATGCTGACCAAAGAGGAAATGAAATTCAAAAGTTCCCGGAGCTTTTCCTGTGTACCTGGGTAGTGCATCGGAATTCAAAGTGCTGTCCAGAGCGGTCACAATGGAGCACTCTGGGATAGCTCCAGGAAGGTTAATACCGTCGATTTGTGTCCTCACTACCCCAAATTTGACCCAGCAAAGTCAATTTTAGTGCTACTCCCCTTGCCGGGGAGGAGTACAGAAGTCGATTTTAAGAGCCCTTTAGGTCGACGGAATGGGCTAAATTTGACCTAACCCCATAGTGTAGACCAGGCCTAACTTTACCCGTGCTGGTCAGCTCAAGGAGATGGGGCTTCTAACTGAACCAAGTTTACTGCAAAGAGACTGCAAGGGCTCCAAACCAAATGGCCCACAAGCCACTGTCTCCTGCTCCCCATGGAAAGGAGTATCTGCCCTGGTGCATACCAACGTGGGAGCACAGAACTGTGTGTTTTCCCCATGCCTGAGAGAAAGTGAGAGCCTGGTGAGATGGGAAAGGGCCCTGGAACTGTCACCATTGTCCACTTGTCAGTGGAAAAAGGGCTGAGTTTGTATCTGCCCCCTCCACCCTTCCCTGCAAAAATCCTCCTTGGCCATGTGTAGAATTCGATGGAGCATGGGGAACATACCAAGCTGCTGCATGGGGCTTGGGATGCAAAGATCTGAAATGTTGCCAGCTCTCACAATTTTATTGTGAGTCACCTGCTGGTCGGTGTTCTTTGTAAAGGCCCAGTTCCTGGAGTCATGTGACAGGAGACTCTCAGCTGTCACTTAAAAATAAAAAGTGTCTAGCCTACATGGTTGCAGAGAAACACTTGAAACCGTAACCTGGGGTGTCCTGGAGGTGCAGAAGCCAAAGAAAGAAGATCCTAATTTTTGTTTCTTAAACTCTCCTGATTTTTAAGCCAGTCTCATGATTTGTGAACACCCCAAGGAAGGCAGTACTGGGTCACCTGGCCCATCCAACAAGTGCTCCTGCTGGCCTGAAGTGAGGCACTTATGGAGGGCAATTCCGGGAGAAATTCTATGAAACCCCAGACTAGGGCTGGCACCTGGCCATGGAGTGGGGCTTCTTCCCTGTTGTCACTGGGAGGCTGGGTCCCTGCTCCTAGGAACTGAAAAGCAGCCCCAGACCATGCAGCTCAAACACAAAGCAGGGGACAAAGACTCTGTCCAGCTCAGCCCTGGAACCAGAGGAGGAGGCTGGGGCAGGGGTTGGGGGGCGTGTATGTGGTGGATGGGGAGCGCTAAGGGGGTGTGTGTGGAGGGGTGAAGGGCTGGGGAAGGGGCGCCCTGGGGTTTGATTGTCTGGTGGGGTGGCATAGCACCCCCGCAGCAGGCAGGTCCCTGGAGGAGGGGGTGTGTGTGTGTGTGTGCGTGTCCCTGTGCGTGGAGGAAACAACCGCCCCGCGGAAGGGGGCCGGCCGGGAGGCGAGTTCGCGTTTGCAAACTAGGGGGCAGTGGCCGCCCGATTTTATGAATGGAGAAGCCGCTGGAGGCGGGAGGGAGCTGGCGGAGCATAGGCCGGCCCGCAGTTTACATGTCAGGCTGCACGTTGCAGCTCTGTGATCCAACACCCGCCTGCCCTGGCGGCCGCCCAGCGAGTCAGCTGCTTCCGAGCGGCGCGGGAGGCAGCGCACGGGGCAAGCCCCGCTTTAAGGTGCCCTAGCGCAGTTCCCAGCCTCGGGTGCTGGGCACAGATTTTTCCCCCTGCTGCCCAGGTAAGGGCAGAAAGGGCTCAAATTGCCCTGCAGGGGGGTAGAGCTGGAGGGGGGGGGGTCAGACGGGGAGCCAGGACTCCTGCGGTCTGTTCCAGCCTCTGCCAGGGGCATGTGTCCTAATGGTTAGAGTAGGGGGGCAGGGAGCCAGGACTCCTGGGTTCTATTCCTGACTTTGGGTCCAAGTCCCTTAGCCTGTTGGAGTCACAATTTCCCCCTCCAAAAATTGGAGATCAGGCTGCTGAACCACTTTTGTCAAGTGCTTTGAATGTGCTATACTAACCTAGAGGACAAGACAGTCTCTGCCCTGTGGACCTTCTATCTGAATTTTGGCCCTGGGCCACTTTGACTGTCAGGACTGATTGTGTGTGTGTTTTTTTGTGAGATTTTAAGAGATGTGGGACAAAGTGTTCATGGCTGCCATTTCCTTCTGATGTAAGAAGGTAAAAACACCTAGTTTGCTCCCCCACTTCTATGGATTATATCAGAACCCCCCGAAACCTCCTCCTGGCTGCCGTTGGGGAGTGACACAGGCAAAGGCTGGAATCCCCTGCCCCACTCCCAGGAGTTACACATCACCCTTTAGGTTGAAAATGGAGAGAAAAAGGAGAACAAACTCCCAGCATTTTGCTGTGGGTGGAGTTGGGGACACAGAATAAATAGTTCAGCACTTTGGAATAACTTTGGAGATTCCAGATTTGGTCATCACATAGGGCCATATATGTGGCAGTGGCTTCCAGTTACTGATGGGATCTTGGGTGGGACGGGGGCGTTAAATGCAACATTAGCAGTCCCACAAGAGAAAAGGTTGTGTGGGTTATGGAAGGGGTTTTATGCCTGATTCAAAGCTCATTGAAGTCAATGGGAAGCTTTGGATTGTTTTCACTGGTTTGGATGAGGCCCACAGTCCTGGCAGAGTCAGTCTCTCTCCTTTCCCGGCAGGAAGAAAACCTACAGTCACTGGTTTTCCCCCACTTGATTCACGGTGTCATGTGGGGGGTAATATAATAACATTTCTCAGGAGGCAGATGGCTGAGTTGGCAGTTTGAGATTATGAGGCTCCATTTTCTGTGTCTGGGAGGTCCTGGGGCAAAGAGGCTCAGAGGGGGACCTTCAAGAAGACCCCCAAGAGCAGGACTCTTTGCAGGAGGAAGAGCCTTTTATTTTCCATAAGACCCTTTGTTCTAATTCTTGGACTGCAGCCAGATCACCTTGTGCTGGGATCATGTCAGTCAGCACGAGATAAGGCCGAGGAGGCTGAGTCAATGGCACAGATGGGAGACTGCCTTGGAGAAACCCAGGGTGCTATGAAAAGTGGTGGCTAGGTTGCACAAACTGTCAGCAGCAGGTGATTTTTGGAGTGGAGCCGAAGCACCTGTTCTGAGCGCTGAACCGATTTCCCAGCATGGTAGCAGCAGGGGCAGTGTTGTGCCGCAGAAAGTGGTGTTTGTGCCTCAGCTGGTATTCTGCCCTCTGCCTCTGAGTGAGGACCCATCACAATGGCCCAGTATGGGTGTTGGTGGGGAAGGAATTGTCTCAGATGAAACATAAAACTCAGCCCCTGACCATTTGTGGTAATTAAAGGTCCCATTGTACCTTTAGTACAATTTGGACACTATTCTGGGCTTCTGCTTTTAGTCCAATCTGGGTAATTCTAGCTGCCTGACCTAAATTCCACCTGAAGAAGACCTGAAGAAGAGCTCTGTGTAAGCTTGAAAGCTTGTGTCTCTCACCAACAGAAATCAGTCTAATAAAAGATACCACCTCACCCACCGTGTCTCTCTAAATTCCACTGAAGTTTCAACTGAAGCAGATGTGGAGTGTTACCGTGGGGCGTTAAGCAGCTGCGGCATCCCACCCTAGAGGTGGTTGCACTTCAGGGGTGACTTTAGGGATTGATATGTTTGGTTTCTAAAATGCTTTGGGATCCTTCAGCCAGAGCAGTGCTTGAGCAAAGCAAAGTGGCGTTATTTTTAACAGCGACGTGCCATATACCTGAAGGATGAGACAGGAAAAGCAGAACAAGACCCAACAGTGCTGGAGTTGCCTCAATAATCCCCTTATTGCACTACAGTACCTGCCTGGTGGGAGACGTGTCTGGCTAACACCTTCGCCTGGCCTATCAGCAATGAAATCCTGGCTGGCAAGTTAAAATGAGCTTTTCACTGTTACAAGCCCACTGAGCATGAATAATACGAAGTTCTGGAGAGTGCATGGAACAATCCTGGCTGGTCTAGTGGGCCGTTGCCACCTCTAGTTTGTGTTACTCTCTTCTCAGAATGGAAGCGCCAGTTATTTGGGAGGATTGTTATTATTGATTTGTGATAGTGCCTCCTTATTTGCTCTGTGCTTTCCAAACACGTGGCTGGCCCCTATTCTGAGGAGGAGCTGAAGCTATTTGGTCTCCATGGATTGGCTCCGGCCACCAATACTGGGAAAGTGACTCCAAAGTACACAGCTCGTTGCCAGACATGTCGCTGCTCCCTGCAATGCCGTTCCACCTGGGCCAGCCGGTGCTGAAGGGAATATGCTCATGGTGTGACTCTGAGCTGCCGAATGGCACGCATGCTGCGGCTCTGGCCCTGCTTGATGGGGTTTATGGGAAAAGGGTCACCGCGTAGTACTGGCACTCAGGGAATTTGGCAGGGCCATGCTAATGATCAGTAGCTTTGTTCAAATATGCCCACAGCTTTTGGCATCTCTTCACAAAATTCTGAGAAATGAATGAATAATAATAAAACCCAGGGGAGTGGAAACTGGCGGGAGAGGGCCCAAAATATTTCTGCCCATTTGTCAAGCCATAAAAATACGTCAGGCTGCAAACATCCCCAGTTCTCTTGTACCTCAAACTGGGCGTCTGTAGGTAACAGAGCCTATTCAGCAGGCCTGTACGGCTCGTGTATACTGTGCTATGCTACGCTGCTCACATGTATGCGTGTATTGCTCAACAGGCATGCACTCCTTGGGAGGCACATGCTACTCTATGCCATAAGTGACAGGAAAAACAGACCGATGAATGGCCAGCAGCATTTCCAAGCCATGGGGTAAGGAAATCAGTGAGCTGTGTTATTGGAATCTTGATCATCTGCTAAAGGTCATGAATTTGGTGAGTGCAAATTGTTCACTTTATGTCCCCTCAAAAACTCAGAGGCCCAGGACCAAAGAAACCAGTGGGAGATCATGGAAGCAGGACATTCTGAGTAGAGGACCCTCTACACTGAACTTTGTTTTCCAAAGGGTCCCATAGAGCCTGAGTTTGTTGGCCTTCAGGCATTGCCTAGCATCTCCTCCTCCCGCCCCCATTTTGGATAGCAGATGACAGGGATGGAATGCCCAGACCTGCACGTAGGACACCCCAGTGTAATAATTATGAGCGCCCAGCCTTTCTAATGCAATGAACTAATTAGGAGTTGGCTGTCACCGCGGCTGGATTTACCTGGCTTAAATTCCGCAATCGGGTGCTTCTTGTTTCATGTGACAAAATCCTTCAGCTTCCCCAGAGCCTAGGAATAGCAGTGAGGGATCACATGGCCACCTTGTGTGCCCTCTCGTTGCACTGCACAGTCCCTTGGCAGACACAGACACGCTGCGTCATGAAACGGATTCAGCGTTCTGGGAGGCAGCTGAAGGAGTGGCTCTCTATGGACAGACAGGTGATTCAGTCTCATGATGTGGCAGCAGCAGAGATGTGCTCAGATAAGAACCGTGGCAGTGACTCCAGGCCCCTCTAAGGATGATACAGCCCCTCTCCAGGGAAATAGGAGCTCAACTACTAGAATATCCGGGAGTTTGGCTTCCACCCAGTGATCTGCTCTGTCACCACACTGAATGGGGAGGTTGGGGTGATTCCCTTGCCTCTAATAGCGTCCCTCCGCCCTCACCCCTCAGAGTTTGCTAAAGCCTCCCTGTCAGAGAGGACTAATCTCTGGGGCAAATACTTCCAAAGCCCAAGTGTCTTGTCTTTGGAATAGACCAAGTGTTTTCTAAGATTTTTCTGGACGACAGTCCCGCTGAATGGTCTTCACTCCTAACCCACCCCCATTTCAGATGGCACAAGCTGGCCACTGGGCTGTGCCCGCAGTTACCTTGATCAATCGGTCCATCAGCCTCACAGAGAGTGCCCGTCACAACACATTGTTCATGTTGTTCTAGCCATTCCATCAGCCACCCGCTGGCCAGGTTGTCAGTGGCACTGGACACCCGATTGGCATAGTGCACAGCAGCCCAGAACCCCAGCGATCCACTAGCCTCAGCCTCCCAAGTAGCTGGGATTACAGGGGCGTGCCACCGTGCCTGGTTGTGCCACCGGTACAGGAACAAACTCCACTGCCTTAGGATCAGTTGGTTTGCCCTCTGGTGCTGCCTCCCTCCTTGGTTAATTGTTCTGAGGAAGCACTTTTATTCCAATAGGAAAACCAAATGAATGGAGGCCCCCATCTCTCCTCACTGCAGCACCTGCACCCTGGGGCGTAGGCTTCACAGGTTATGGGGAAAAGTTGTTGTGGCGACATCGTGTAAAAATGTTCCCACAGCACAAGGCAGCTTCATCCCATCCCGTTCAGTGGGGGTTGTTCACCATCAGCACAGAGTTTAATGCTAAGTGGGCTGCTAAGAACCATGCCATGGATTTGGTGACAAGGATGGAGGAGACGGTGACTCGGCCGTCTGTGAGGATGAGGATGTGGCTGTAGTGTATTTCCAGTGTGCCCTTGGTGGCAGAGAATCCTGGGGGAGGTTACGCTCAGGGAGAAAACCCTCTGTAGGCGGTCACGATGACTTGTCATGGCCGTGGTGACCAGGAGGGTAGGAGAAGATCTGAGCACAGAGATGAGGGCAACAGGCCACAGCATCTGTGAAAGCATCTAAGAGAAACTGTGTAGCTCACGGGAAAGGAATTAGTGCTCATGTTTACAGAGCATTCATTTAGATTAAACAATATGGCTAATAGCTCCTCAGCTGCGTGGCGCTGGTCACCGTGGTTTTAACTGCCTTCTAGGGTACTGCACACGGAACCAGTGCAGCTGCTGGGTTGGTGTGGGAAGACCTGGCACCAGAAGGGAGGAGGGTGCAGCTGGACAGAGCAGAGGTGCTTGTGGAAAGGCCTTCTGTCCGTCAGATACATTCCTAATAGTTCCTCCTCTCCGGCTTTGCCGGTTGCTAATTATGCTCACGAACTACAGCAGAGCTCCCAGCCCTCTATGTACATTTAGGATGGCCAGTTGCAATGAGATATTAGGCTGTCTCCCATTCAGACATTATTAGGAGAGCTGGTGTGGGAGGCAGGGGGCGAGGCAGCTCAGGAGCTGGTGGGGCAGGAATGAGATAAAGAGCTTTTCCCTTTCTATTTGCTGGTTTAGATTTGGCTGAGGTTGGTAGTGACTCAGTTCCCAGCTGAGGGCTCTTCCATGGCCCTGGTCTGAAAAGAGTTGGCCAAGTCTCAGTCCCATGTATCTGCATCCCCAAATCTGCCATCACCATCACCCGCCAAGTGGGTCTGCGGCGGATCCACAGAGTATAGCTGCCTGCTACTGTTCCTAGTTAATGGGTGCCGCCCTCTAGCTCAGCTGGGGCTTTGGAGCTAAAATCTGTGGATTTAGCCAATGGGTTGTTATAACTGGCTCTGTACAATTGCCTCCTCCGTTGGCAGGATCAACTGGGAAGCAAATCATGTAGTGGTTCCTATATATATATTTTTAAAAAACTATTACTGACCAATCCTTGCTGTGTGCAACTGGCAAATATGCTTCCTGACCAGCTTCGGCACACAGCTTTGCCTTGTCAGGAAGGCCATGTATAAATTACAGCTGACATATGAGAAAATGTATGTATTTATTTCCATGAGGCCTATATAAATTGGAACCATCTTCCGACAAGAAGTGCTGAGTTCAGCTTCCTGATGCAAAGTGGCAGTTACAAGAAAAAAAGACCAGACCACCCACCATCTACAGAGAGACTGATCCAATTCTCAGAGGCTGGGGTGCTCCAGCAGGGAATAACCAGGAACTGGGGGTCCCTTCAGGAGGGAAGTTTGCCCAATGCAATAGCCAATAAAAAAAAAAAGAGAGAGAGAGAACTTGAGGAGCCACCTTAAGAGCTTTCACTCCCTATGACAAATAGGATACATGAGGCGGTTCATATACCATATTCTATAGCCAAGGAAACCTTAACAAAGAGCCACACGCTCTCACGTTTCGCTTCAGGCTTCTCCCTGCTGCAGCTGGAGCTGAGTTTTTAAAAATCTTTGTGTCATTATTTCATCCCTCCTTTGATTCAGCCACAGAGGCGAGGTGATGCCAAGCCAAAAGAATGGGTGTTTAAACAGAACTCGAGATTGACGAGGCAGCGTGCGTGCTGAACAACAAGCCTTTTTACATTTCATATGATCTTATACATGGCTCCATTCAGTTTATTTCCCCCGTTTTATTTGGATGTACAGAATTAGCCATTCACATCCCCTGGAATTATGTCTCTTAACATTTCCATTCTGAATTCCCTCCATATTTGTTTAGTGTGGGGCTTATTAACTCAGCTATGAAAGCACAGGCTGGGGTCAGGTGTTGCGTTGCAGGCTGGAAATGGTCTTTTTATTAATTCTTTGTGAGTGCAACATTTGATTCTGCTGATTATTGTCCAAAGAAATTATCTATTTATCGATTAATATAGATATAAAATTGTTTCAGGTGGGGATAATTTTTGGTAAGCCTAGTGAAAAAGGACTTTTTGTAATGGAAAAGTGGTAAGGCTTTAGCCTTAACCTGTGACTAGTTTGTGTGTGTATTTGTGTGTCTCTATGTGTACACGTCTGTGAGAGACACAGCACATCTCTGTGCGTGCATCTCAATGTCTTTTTGTCATGGGCTTAGTGGAAACAAATATTTACTGTATTATTTTCTAAAGCACCCTAGACGTTTGTGCAAAATTAGAAAACTAACTAAATCAAAACAAGCCTAAAAAAACCAGACAAACGCTACTGGACAAAAAGGGAAAGAAATCCGGGTAAAGTAACTTCCTCAGAAATCATGAGCCAACATCAGCATCCTGAGCAAACATGAGAACTTCTTAGCCCAAGTTCCAGACTAGATGGGTGTTGCTACCATGTCAGCTGGCATGCACTAGGAAGCGGTTGTGTGTGTTGCATGCTGTATTGGGTTATGTGCAATAGCCCTGGAGCTACCTAGTGATACTCTCCATGACACCATTTCCCTTGGGCCCCGGGGTAGCTGTGATGGAAACACTTGGTGGATGGATTTCCCTTGTATGTGTCTTTGTCACCGGCCCTACTGCCTCCTGAAACAATCACTCAACCGTAACAGTCAAAACTGCCCTACTTCACCCCTGCCCAGTGTTGACTGGCAGACACACATTAAACAGCAAGGGATTTGTGAGTGACGATAATCCAGATGGAGAGCTCTTCACCCACATGGGTGGTAAAACAGGGCCCTGCAGCATCTCCTGTGGTGCTTAGCAACACCTCCATATTGGAGAGGTACTTGGGATGCTTTGTTGTCCTTGAAGAACTCCATAGGGAATTCTTGGGGAGCATTCTCTTGGGAATCTTTTAAAAAGCAATAAAAAACAAGAGGGACAAGAGAAACCGGTGTCTTGTCCCTTACTTGCTCTTGTGTCAGAATCTTCTGTTTGTGACATCTCAGCTGGTTGTCTTGGAAATGAGGACAAAGTCACGCACGGGAAATATGCCCTCAGACGGAGAGCAAGGGTGGGTGAGACTCTGAAGGAGCAATTCTTTGCTTTTTTCCTCCTAATGTCCTTAGACAGGATGCAGACCTCCCTTCTATGGAAGGAGCACAGGCTTGGGAGTCAGGGGATGCTGTTGTCTTGCCGTGTGACCTTGGTTGGGTGAGTTGCTTCATGTCACTGTGAGGTTCTCATTACACCATACCTAGTATGGCAGCTCATCTGGTACAGATGCCTACAGTCAGACCCCGTTCTCCAACTCATGAAATGGTGACACACAATCAAGCAGCAGACTTCACTGGAGATGCCTTCAATCACAGCCCCCAGTGTTAACTTATCATGCTTGTTTATACCTTTTTCTTTGTGTGTGCATTTAATTACAGGAGAATCTAGCAATGCTGCTGTGCTTAAGGGTCTGTTGGCATTTCCATTAGGAGCCCAGACCGGAGGGGATTATGTAGCTGGAGTGTTTGCAATGAGCCTCAGACAGAGACTTGGCATAGAGTTTCGGAGCAAATACAAAGGTCTGCAAATGGCTAATGGTAGTTTTGAAAAAGGGAACATTTTTCACACGCTTACTCCCTTCTGTGGGCTTAAGCTGCCTTCCTCTGCTTTAACAGCAGCAAAAAAATGGAGCAATTCACCCGAGCTATAGCGATGACCCGCGATAATTGCACAGTGATGGGACCACAAACTAAGGCGTGTCCTTTTGCCTTAAGTGAAGTCATGGTCAGAAACATGACTAGGTAAAACAGCCCCCTTCACTCACCAGGTGTGCATCTTCTGGGCTTTAGAGTCATATCTGTGACTGTACTTACACTATTACTGTATATTAGATAAACCCATGATCCCATTATGGTCGCTGTTGTCAGAGACAATCCTTGTCCTGAGTAGCTTACAGGGCAGGGGAAAGGAAGGGTTATTATTCTGTTTTAAAGCTGGGGAACTCGGATGCAGAGAGATTAAGTGACTTTCCCAAGGTCACACAGCAAGGTCAGCGGCAGAGCTGGGAATTGAACAAGGTGTTCTGAGTGCCAGTCCAGTGCCTCAATCACAAGACCCTCTTGACACAAACAAGTTCACACAATAAGCAAGTTGACAAGCAGGGGAATAGCAAGCAGGAGTATGGAGGTGGTATTACCACTGTATACACTACAAGTGAGATCATTATTGGAATACTGTGTCCATAGGGATGTAGAAAGATTGGAGAGAGTTCAAAAAAGAGTGATTTGAGAATGATTCAAGGTCTGGAAAAACCTGCCTTATGGTGAGTTGTCGTGCTGCTGACAACAGGATTCTCACTCAGGGAATGGGGCCTGGGGTTGGAGAGGTGCTGTGGTCCATCCCTGGGGAGAGGGTGAGCCTCAGATAAGTCAGCACTGACCCATCCATGCAGCTGAAGGAGAAATGCTGATGCATCCTGTGGAGGATTCTGGGTGGATGATGTAACCAAGATGTGAGGCTCTGCCAGGAAGGGAGAGAATAAGATGGAAGGAGCCTTGGCGCTTGGTCTACTTTGGCCCCAGGGAGACCCTGCAGGTGAACAACAAATAACTGACCATTCAGTGCTTCTCAGTGTGCCTGCTGCACGTTGCACTGTCCTTAATCAGCACAGGTCCCCTGGCACCACCACCTTTGGCAGCACTACACCAGGAAATAACCACTGGGCAAACCCAGGCATAGTCCAAATACGCAGGCAAAATGGCTTCTCACTGCCATGAATCAGCGGGCATGAGGGAGAGTGAATTATAACAGCCAGGCTCCCTGCTCCCTCCCATGTCACTTCCCATCAGGGGCCGTAGATCACCCTCTCTTATTCAGTAATAGACAAAAAGGAAAGAGCTGGACTACCCCAGCCAGAACAGTTCTGCATCCTTCTCCTAGCCACAGAGCTGGGCAATGCCAGTCCAGCCAATACTGTTTAGAAAGGGAAGCGTTTTCGGCCTAATGCTTCTCTCAGGGTCATGAGGAGAGGCCTAGCTATTCTATGCACTGACCAAGACTAATGAACGTATCCCGGCATGGTCTCAGGCCGGTACCACAACAGAGACCAGCTCACCACTCGGCATGGCCAACTCTGTAAATGCTGAGATGAGGAGAATGGTGAGAGACCTGCCAGCAGAAACATGCCCGCTGATTCATGGCAGTGAGAAGCCATTTTGCCTGTGTATTTGGGACTATACCTGGGTTTGCCCAGTGGTTATTTCCTGGGGCAGTGCTGCCAAAGCTGGTGGTGCTTTGGTAGTATCTCATGTCAAAATGCCCTCAGCACCCAAGCCCTGTCCCTGAGAGTTGAACCTCTTCCTCATCTCCAACACTCCTGCTTTGTTGTTTTCTTGGATGGCCAGAATCCAGCTGCCTTCCCATTAAGGTGACCATTAGAATGCTCTACTCTGTGACTTGGAGATAGAGGGAGAATGTGCACCTTGCCTGTCTCACCCCTTTTGTTTCTGACATGATATATGGCTCTCCCCACAGTCCTTCCTAAAGAGGAGTAAAGCTGATCAAAAAACAGGTTTTTTTCCCCCTGCAGAAAATGTCAGGTTTTTGGCAAAAAATTGAAGCCTAAATATTTTGATTCTGTGATGCCTCATGGACGTTGTACTTCAAGTTTCTTGGGCTCTGATTCTCCTGTGTAGGCCAGGCTCCCTGTCTCCCATGATGCACCTTGGTCTTGCTCTGGCTGATGACAGCTGTTGCCTGACTACAGCGCATGATAGAAAATGAAAAAGTCCAGGAGCCCAGCCATAGAGAAGAATGGGAGCACGAAGCCCCTGAACCATAACTCCTGTGTGGTATCGCAGTGGCATTTTGGATTCAAGGTATTTTGGTTGTCAGATGAAATTTGATTTTTGTTTCCAGGCATTCAGTTTTTCAACAAAATATCAACTTTTTCCACAGAAAGATACTGTTCGTGAAAAATGTAATTTAATTAAAAAAAAAACCCACTAATTTTCTGGTGCAAAACAGTTTTAATGGAAAAATTCTGACCTGACCTAGAGAGGTGGCATTTAATAAAGAAAATGGTTATAAATACAGATGGTGAAAAGAAAAGAAAAGCTTCCCCACAATTCAAGTTCCAGCTTTGTCTGCTTTGTTTGCCAGGGTCCACTCTATACCCTCTCTGGAATGCTGTGCACCGAGACATCTAGTGGCTGAGTGAGGTACTACAAATAAACATATCTACAGTTCCCATTCTTTTCATAGTTCAGTCTTTTAATTCCTTTGGAGAGGAGTCACACTCTGGCGCACTGGCTGAAAGACGGGTCACTAGGCTTGGTGTGGCAGACAGCACTAGACCGTGAACTTTCTGCTCTCATGGTTTGTTTGTTATTTTTGCCAAAAAAATGCTGCAAAGCTTTGCGCCGTGCTTCATTTGTGGCTCTCGTTGAAAAGTGGAGATGTATTGCCACTTCATGACTTTGAGTCATTTCCAGAAAACAAGGGGAAAAAAGTTGCCTCAGGGGAAAAAAGAAAAGTAGGAAGTAGAGCCCAGCCTAGCGGCACTAGCTGCTCATCTGCAGAGAGTATGAGCCCCACAAAGGGCTAACTTCCTTGAAAGACTGATTGCATTGATGCCTAGAGCTAACGTGGCAGGATCATGAGGGAGATTCTTGGTGCTACTGCAAAGAAAGACTCACAAGGTTCAAATATTTGTCTGAACTTTCTCCAAACCCTCTGCACTTCAATAGCCTGGAAATAGGGCTGGAGTCCTCACAGCTGGTGATATTTCAGTGCTTCTGCTTCCAAGCAAAACCAGGACATCACATTGAAAATAAGGACTTCCCTCCCCTCTCCCCACCAATAAACAAAACTAACCAAGCTCCTTTGAAGCTCAAAAACATTTCAGGGGTTTGGTCTTACTGTATCTGGCAAAGTTTCTCCCCGCTCGCTTGGCAGTGATACTTTGATTTACTGTTTGATTAGTTTCTGATGAATATGTTCATGTCTGTACACCACTTTGGACATACATATACGTCTTATGCTAAGCTGGAGTCCACGGAGCTGCCCTGATATACACCAGCTGGGGATCTGACCCTTAATCTATATTACAAACACATGCAAACACACAACACTACATTCAAAAAACATTAAAGTTGCAAAGTCAAGTACTCAAAAAATGGGAATGCCATAGTGAAGATTATCTGGGCAATCTTATATCACCCCCCTTGCGTATATGCGTTATGATACAGCCTTTAATTACATGACCACCTACTTTTTCCACAGGAGCCCTCCTGCCTCGTTGAGTGCACTGGCTGGACCTGCTCTGGGGATGGATCAGGGTTGGGTAGTGCAGGAAGCTGTTGTTTAGGACCCTCCTTCTTAGTTGGATGCAGAAGTTGGAGGGTGTGGAGTGAATAAGGCACGGAATTGCCGTTTCCCTGCTCCCCTGGCTCTTCATCTGATTTGTCTCTTTCCTATCATGGCCTCGATTTCCTCCCCTCCCTCAACGTTCCCATGCCCACTGGCTCCCAGTTCATCGACCCAATAGCTTTGCCCAGCCAGTCCCAGTTCTCCCCCTGTACCTGGGCTCCTCATCAGATCTGTCTCCCTTCCCCTTGCCCTACTGGTTCTTAGTCACTGTCTCCTTGCCTGGCCAGTCCCAGTCTCCCCTAATCCAAACCCTCATCTTATCTCCGTCTTCCCCCATCTACTGGCTCCCAGCTCCCAGTCTCCTTGCCCAGTCAGTCCCAGACTCCCCTGAACCCCAAACCCAGTGCCTTTCCCTATCTCTTCCCTGCTAGCCTCCCCCCAGACTCCTCGTCCCAGTCTATTCCCACCCCTTGCTGCTCCAGCTCTGGTCCCTTTGGCATTTGAATCAGGCAGCTTCCTTCTCCACATTTCCTGGGACCAGCAAGGAGGTCACTGAAAGCACAGGAGACACAATCTCCCTGCTCTCAGGTCAGGTGCCCGGATTCAGAGTCAACACAGCCCAGAGCTGTAATTGCAGGGAAATCCTGCTCAACCCCAGGCTGGAGCATGTCCAGTGTGGATGGACTCTTCAGGGAATTTAGGTGCTAAAAAAAGCCTTTACTGAGTACGTGCAAATGGTGATTTTTCAAGGATTTATAATTTGGACAAATTTGGACAAATTCTCTACACGTCCCTGACACAAAGACCCGCCTGCCAAATTTCAAGTCCCTGCTCCAAAGCACGGGGAGAGGCGCACCAGAGCTGTTCAAAGAAAAGGTCACCAGAATTTTTTAACCTGGGTATTTTCCCCTACCCTCAGTCTCAGAAGAGACCCTAGCTATTTTGCTGGCTGGGCTGGAAAACATTTTTGGTGCCCTCCCTGAACGGTTGAGCAAAAACCCCCTGAAGTTGGAAGTTCAGGTCTGCTTGCCCACCTAGAACTGCCCTTCTTATTTTCAGAAACAGCTAAACTGTTTTGGCTTAAATTTTCCAAAAAAAATTCTGCCTTGGGCAGATACCCCGTCTGGAAAATTTCTGCTCAAACCATTAGAGTCTGGAAAATTATAAGCAACTGAGACCATGTCTGATATTGGGAAGTGATGGGCCAGCCCCACCTATAAAAGCTATTAATGGTGTCTGCTGGTAAAGTGGTGGTCATGTTTTGCTGAAGATAAGAAGGAGAAAAGTCTTCACATCACTTTCTTCCTTCGCTTCCCTCCTTCCCTGAATCTTGAGTAATTGGAAACACACTCACCCACCCAGCTTACCAGCTGCAATGGAGATCAGGGGAACAAGGGTAGCCTATCCCATGTGGTTCAGTGCCCGTGCTCAGATCCTTACAATAGCTTCTAACCATTTTTCACAACTTGATGAAACAGTAATTCCACTGCCTTTTTTTTCTCTAATTCCTATTGTGTCTGGGTTCCACCAAGCTAAGGGATGCATGGCACCAAGAGAATATGAAACTGACCGGAGTAGGAGGGGAACCACTCAAGCGGATCTGGAAAATGCAGAGAGAGGGGGTGGGAATTCCAGGCAAGAAGCAATTTTGCCTGCTTTAAAGCAATGCCATAAATACAGAGAGATCAGTCAGCTACAGATCCCCTCCTTGTGAAGCACGGACAGTGTGGCTCCCCAATGTCTCAGAATGGTAGATCAGATCAAAAGATCTGGTTCAGGCTCAATCTCACTTAGACAGAGGTGATGTTGATTGGAAGGCTTGGTTGGCAAATTTTGGAAGGAGTGGTCAACCCAACCCAACTGGAATGCATCTGTCCCCCTCTTGTCCAGATGGTGCACAGCCCCAGGGCTGCTGAAATCACAGGAGGCAGCAGTGTCAGACTAAATCATTTTGGGGGTCCCCTGCACTATGGAAAATTGGGCCCCCCACCTTCACTCAAATTTTGCCTGGCCACTCCTCCTCATGAGTGGGCCAAACCTGAGTGACACTGCAACACTGTGCACCAGGTTGTAACACTACTTACCCAAGTCTGGTTGTCGAGGTTCCCCGAGATGTGGGTCTGGTGCAAGTGTATCGAGTGCACATTGGTTAACCTGGGCTTGTGTCTGTTAATACCTTTTCCTCATCTTCAGCTGCCCTTTCCTCTTGGGTGGGGACCTAACTATGGAGATCCAGGCTTCGGTCACTGCCTGGGTGAACCATTGCAGCTTGCTGGGACTAGGGCTGACTTCGAAGGCCACCTGGAAACTCCAACTAGTGACAAGCCACTGAGCTGTCATTTAAATAGGGCAGAGTGGCAACAGCATAACACGCCAATGCTCTGCTCTTTGCACTGGCTGCTGATCCTGCCTCTGGCCCAATCCAGGGTCTTGAATTTCATCACGAGTGGGCTAGGTTTCAGTTACCACCCTCTAACCTACCCACTGCGTTCAGACTGATAAGATGTTGACGTATTGTTAACTGACATAATGCATGTTCAGACACCGTGCTATGGTGCGGAACTTCTCAGAAATCCTGGCAATGTTAAACAAACAAATTAATAGCCACTGAGTGCTGGAGATACATTTGCAGGCTCCATTAGTCATCACAGGCCCCTTTTGCTTGCTATTTTGGGGCTAATAGAGAGTGACCAATAAGCCATAGTTCTTGCTAGGCAAGTTGTGATTTTAATAATACCAACTCCTCTTTAAATTGTAAGCTATTGGCAGGGACTGTGCCGCTATGGTCTGAATAGCACTGGGCACACTGTCAGTGCTCAATAAATAGCACTACTTGTTCTTTTTTCATGTACCGCTTTTGATTTTGCAGCACCACTATAGCTCTCAGCAGTTCACACAATCGATGCTAATGCTAATGATTATTAATATTACAATAGCACCAGTGGCCCACGCTGGGATCAAGGCCCGCTTTGTGCTAGGTGCTGTACAACCATAACGCAAGAGATGGTCCCTGCCCTGAAAATCTTATATTGACAAGGCAGCCTGAGGAAGCATCACATTCTCCATCTGAGGAAGCAAAGCACAACTAAGTGATTTACACAGGACCACATGGCAAGTCTAGGAACTGAACCCACATTTCCAGGGTACTTAGCTTTGATTTAAGCCACAGGACCGTTCTTTCTCCTAAAGCAATTGTCTCAATTGGCCAGCCTTGTCAAAGCCCAGCTCAGCTTTGCACATTTACAGCACCTTTCACTGGAGGGTCTCAAAGTGTTGTACAAACAGGAATGAATTCATCATCTTGGTCAGTATCGTTATTCCCATGTTACGGTTGGTCAAACTGAGGCATGAAGAGCTGGCAATGACTTGCATAAAGTGCCACAGATTCACTGTGGCAGAGCCAGGGGAAAAGAACCCAGGTGTCTTGATGCTATAAATACAAAACAAGACCATCCGTCCTGCCCCCCATGAGCTCTGACAGGGAACGTTGGAGTCTCCTACCTTTTCACACTGACAAAAGTTAACCCTCACCCTAGCCTGTTTGCCCATTCTCCTTTACAAAGCTGGGTGGCTGTCAGCCCTGGGAGCTGCAGGCAGTGCCTCACACCAGTCTCAACCATCTGCCGAGGCTTCTAGTTCTTAAACTCCTCATCAAGGTCTGGGTATGTGACTCTCCGGCCCACACTGGCCTTCTTCCATCTGTTCCATTTGGTACCGATTTGTGTCTAGGAAAGAGCGCTCTCAGCTGGGCAGGCATTCCTGCCAGAAGAGGATTGATTCAATTTGCAGCTGTGCTTTTCTCTTCTTGCTCTTAGACTCTTGTTCTTGGACAAGGGGAGGAGGAGGCAGGGAAGGTCAGAAAACAACAGAGAGAGAGAGAGAGATGCCTAGTGGAAGGAGATGTCTGCATTGAGTTACTCTTTTGTAGCAAATGATTGCACCATCCTCCTCACCTTCTCTTCACCACCCGCTAGCTGAGGACATCCTTCCCTCTGGAAGATGAACGAGGGACCTTGTCGGAAAGCCTTTGCTTCGCTTATGTGGCAATAGCTCATCCAGGCACCAGACCGATACCCAGGAGAACTAGCCACCAGCTCATGGCACTGTGGTTATTTCATCTACATTCCGGGCTGCTTCTGGTCCCCTCACATGGTGCGGGATACAAAGTGTGGGGAGAGCAGCTTGCCAGCAGATACATGGAATGACCCTTCTCAGAGGGCAGCTTCAACCCTTGAATACAATGTGCAGTCCTTAGAGCTGAACTGGGGTAGGATATATGGAAAGAAGTGAGGTAGAGACCAATCTTGTGGTTTATTATAAATACATAGATAGAGATAAGTCTTCACAATGGGAGGCTGATCGGAGATGACTTTGATAGCAACACTCCGTTAGGAGCCAATTGACAATATCTAAATGTGGTGATCACACCATCTGACTCTTCTGTCCCCATCTGACTCCTTCACTGCAGTAGGTCTGACTCCAGAAACTTTGTCCAAGGGAAGTTTTGTGCCAAAGCTTGTTGCCGGTAAGCTATGAAGTTGGTGCAGCAAGACCCACAGGTGGCTGGAGATGACTGGAGTGGAGGTAAGTTCTATTCTCATTTGGTAATTGTAAAAGGCAGGGGGAGAACCTGGTCGCAGACTGTTTCATTGCATCACCTGATGTCCAGTGGAGAGCTCCCCAGTGGAACTTTTGTACGTATATGCATGGAGTTAAAAGCCATCCTTATGGGCTTGATGGCATCTCATCTCCAACTGGGAAGAGGGCAGGGCAGTAAAGATTAATTTTGCTGACTCTAATGCTACCTTTCCATAGAAGACTCTGCTAAATGACCTGGCATGCATTGCCCATGGCAAAGGATGCCAGAGGAAGAGGCAGGCTAATGAAAAAGGGGTTCTACTGAATTCTGAGCCCTCAGAAATGATATGGGGCTTACTGCACCCTGGTTTGTTCTCCTGGGGCTGATGGCCACTGGACATGATGGAGACCCCAAACACTTCAAAATATTTGCCCATTGGCCATTCCCTATTGCAGCCCCTGTTTCTTAAAGGGGCCATTTTGAATATTAATTGTAAGGCCCTTGCTAACATTGTCTCTTCCAAGCAAACATGAAGAACCACAGGCTTGGTTCTGCTCTTGCTAGAACTGGTATCTCTCCACTGACTTCCAGGGAGTCACACTTGTTGCACAATAGCGGAAGCAAGAGCAGAGTGAAGCCCCAAGGGCCTGGGTCATATTGGGACAGTGTAATGGATTCCCAATCAGTGGCTGACAGAGACATAACTTCCTGAGCAGCTGGGAGCCTGGAGACAGGATGAGAAATGAGCACTATAGGGTCCCTGGCCTGCATTTAACCACACTGGAGCATGATCAGACTGACTTACATTTTACAGCCTCGACATATGCTAAGAACAGTTATTTTCCCAGTCTCCCTGGCAGTCCTGACTTGCATCTGGAGAAATGCTTAGCATCCCAGTGTCTCATCATGGTGGAATTTCAGCTCATGTGCTTCCCATGCATCCTACAGACAGGGATTCTGGGGAGGGGAATGTGTGTGAGAGGTGCATCCATAGAGACCCCACGCAATGCCTTTTAATAGCAGGAGACATGTAGCACGCACCAAGGGGAAAATTCTCTCATGAGCTTGTCCCCGGTTGCCCCACAGGGCATTAATGGACTTTCCCCAGCTGGTGGAGGGAGATGGTTGTTATGTCAGATCTTCTAATCAGGGACCTTTGCCTCCTTTCTCACTCGTGGTGTGGGAATGAGTGTGCACACATGGGGCGATGCATCTCTTACAGCCCAAGGTGATGGCCACACTGTAGGGTGGGGGTGGGGAGTTGCGCCACATTTTGAGCACAATGAAGAGTAAGAAAGAGCCTACAGATGGTGGGCCTGATCTTGTAGGGTGCAAAGAGCCTCCTATGTGGTGCTGAGGACATGGGTATGGAGGACACTCAGCATCTCATGGGATAGGACTATGCAGTCCCAGCTGGGTTTAACTGAACTCATACTGGGTACTGTAGCCCCTGCTTTACTTTCACAGGAGGTAGGAGCTTGGGGGCTGCTTTGATGACACAGGAGATCCCAGGGGTGCTCCTTGAACTGACAGGCTGCATCTCTCAGCCTCTGGCAGTGCAGAAGGGAATATTCCATCCCTCTCCTTTCCCCTCTAAGACTACAGCACAGAACGGTCCTGAAACTCATGGGTTACTGCAGAGTGAGAGGGACTCTCAGTCATGAGCAAGCAGAGGTGGGTGGGTGGCACTGGCTGGTCACTACAGGTGCAACCCCAGTTTCTCTACCATCAGCAGCTGCGTTAGGAGCAAGAGGCAGAGAAGCCACCACCTGGGGAGTGGAGCGGGTGCCAGCAATGACTGAGCCAGGATGCTGCCCCCAGGGCAGGCAGGAAAGTCTCTCTCCTTTCCCTCTGCATCGCTACACCAGCCAGCCTGTACTGACGACCTGCCACCCGCTCCCAACTCGGGGTCCCCTCCAGACTCCCCGGGGATTCAGGGTCCCCCAGCACTCGGCCTGCCGGGGTGTGGGAGATGGAAACACACCGAGAAGGATACAATGATCTCGTCTCCCCAGCGCTTCTCGCGGGGGCAGGCGGGCCTGGAGGAGCTTCTCCCGCCCGCAGCCCGTCCGTCCGCCTCCTGCTGGGGAGCACGGAGACGGGAGCAGCAGGCAGCGCTTGGAAACCTTCCTTCTGGGCGGGCGCGGCAGAGCCGAGCGCTCCCTGCGAGGCTCGCTTACGTTCGCCCGGCCCCCAGCGAGCCCCCGCGGCGGCAGCTGCTCCTGCGGCAGCCCCGCCCGCCTCTCCCCCCCGCGGACGGCCGGCTCTGCACGTAGCACATGGCGGCGGGTCCCCACCTCCGCGGCGCGGCGGCAGCACGTGGGAAGCATGGAGCGGCGCGCGCGCGCGGCTTTGCCTGCCCGCCCCGCCGCGCCGCGCCGCGCCGCGCCGCTGGCCCCGTGCGCATCCGGCCTGCCTGGCGCGCGCGTATTTCCTCGTGGCCGCTGCGCCCGGCGGGGGATGACTTCACCGCGGGGAGCCGCGAGGGGGGGGAAGCCACCGCCTGTGCAGCAGCCAGGGCTGCGTGTCCGCAATGTGCAGGAAGCGCCCCGTCGCCCCCCCCCCCCACCCGCGGGCTCATGGCTGGGGGGCGCCCGGGGCAGCAGCTCTGAGCCTGCCGGGCACACGGGGGTGGGCTGAAGGGCAGTAATGCGTGGGGCGGCCAGGCTTGGGGCAGCCCCATAGCTGGCAGTGCAGACCTGCCACTAGCCAGGTCTGTATTGACACTGGAGGCGCCCCTCCCTCGTGCAGGCTGGGGTCCTGGCGTTTGCTTGCTCACGCTGGGGGGGGAGGGCACAGGGGCAGATGGGGAAATCTTTTCGTTCCCTTGTCCATTTAAATAAAGTTTTCCCATCAACGAGGAAGGAGGGGGAACCCCTGGGCAAACCCCTGAAGCGGGCTTTGCAGGATACTTCGGGGCCATACAAATACACTGAGCGGATTGATTGTCTTGGTACTGGATCAGCTTGTGTTATTTGAAGACTTTGCAGCCCCCTCAGAGTGTGGGGGAGGATTTCTTTTTCTTGGTGCAATTTAGTATATTCAAAAGGAGAAAAATATTAAGGACCCATTGAGCATCAGGTCCTGCAGGTATGGATTTGTCTCTAGCAACCTGCTTAGCATCAGAATCAATGCAGAGTATTAACAGATCCATCCGTGGAGTTCCCCCAGTGATCCAGCTGAAAGGAAGAAACCATGTGCTGTGAAAAGCTTTACAAGGGGCTTGGGCTCCAACAGTAATTTCCACCTTTAGCATGTGATAAAGCCCACATCCCAGGTGTCTGGGTGCTGCAGAGAGAAAGGGGTGATAAAGGGAAAAGAAAATTGATTCCTCAAGTGCTCCCTTAATACAGATATGCTTCCACAGAGCCAAGGAAGCATCCCCAGGGAACAATCTGATAGGAAAAGCAATGGAGTTTGTTCCTGAAATACAGAGTTTATTACTGGTGCTGTCCAGTTGGTGTCATCTGAAATGGGCCTCTCCTGGAGGGGCTTGCCCCTTGGGAAGTTGTGTGACATTGAGTGTGAGCTGATCCATTCCAAAGGCAATATATTTGCTGTTTGGAAAAATGTTATGAATAAACCCCAATAATAAGTCCTCATTAGCAATACCCAGGGGTGTGTGCGTGAGAAAGAGAGACTCCATCAAAGTCAAGGGAATCACCCCAACCTCCCCTTTAGATAGGGTGACAGAATTTTAACACGTGAGACTTCTCCAGTGCATGACTAGTCCCTGCGCTGACTATCTGTACCAAAATAAATTGCATCTTTTGGGCTGTCACTAATTTATAACGTACAGTGCTAATGCACATACATTGTAAATGCACTGGGAGGGGGAGACGTGGCCAGATGTTTTAAGGCAAGCAGTGGTTTACACAGACAAAAACCATCTGTGTGCATGGTGGTGGTGGGATAACAGTGTCAGTTTACTGATTGCAGAGCATCATCCCCTCCATTTATAAGGCATCCATGGGCGTGCATGCACACACATAAACTTTGCATGCATGATGTCCTGGACAGGTCTGTTGCTACTGTATTTTAAATAGTACATGAGTTTTGGATCTCACCTATTTCCATTGATCCCAGTTGGGCAGGTGAAGTGACCCAATATGACACTTTGTTGCTTTATTAGAAATCTACCTTACCTGAGTGCCAAAGCAGCATTTTGGAAGAGGAGGAGGTGGTGCAGTTTGGCTTGCTCTCTCCAACTGTCTGCTTGGCATTTGTCTTCTGTGTGGTTTCCTTCCTCTGTGTAAGTGCCTGTCTGACTCACGGTTGAATCCTTTCCTGGCCACTGCTTTGGAAGTTCATTCCGCACATGAATTACGGTGTGTGTATAGATCTTGTGCTGTGTCATCGCTCAGTGCCCACTCCTCTGCTAGCTCTGTGTTCTCATTCCTGAGCTGCTTTCCCCAGCAAGAGTTATATGTCTTCCCTCTTCTTTGGGACTTCAGAATGTTATGTACTGAAGTCACACCACCTCTTTCCTAAGGATCAGGAACTTCATTCTTCCAACCTCTCAGAGATGGAGCCTCTGGGAGCCTTTTGCATCCTTATCCCAGACCAAACTCATGTTGTGATTGTAACACATCTCACAGTGCAAACCGAGTCAGGACCAGTCAATCTATAGACAAGAGAGCTCAGAGGAAAACCCAGTGTGCTGCAGTAGTGGTGTTGGTTATTAAGTATGCATTCCTCAGGGGCATTCGTCCCTTTGGCTCAATATTGAACTGATGCCCCAGTGCGGTGCTATGCTGCAGGTAGTGCTATCTTTTAGATGAGATCTAAAAGAGATATCTTGACCACATCAGGTCACCATAGATCTTAGAGTGTTTTTGCAAGATTTAGAGGGTCTAGTCCTGGCCAAATTCCAAATGGCTATTTTCATCCTGCATCTCTAAATTCCCACTGCATTTTCAATTGGATACATTATTCACTTCTTGTTCCACACAGCTGTAGCTTGCGTAGGTTAGGCACATGCTGTTAAATAGCTGCTGTGTTCTGCCTTAGTGGTGGCTGCATTTCAGTTGTGGGCAAGGTGAGTCTTGTGTTTATATAGTTCACAAGGTATTTGGGGATCCTTTGGGACAACAGGCATCACAGAACGCTATTTTCCTCTATTTCCACTTTTTCAGCGTCATCCCTGAATCAAGATACTCTGTGCTCCAGCCAAGGCCTCCCACTGGCATGGGCACAAAAGAAAGGAACAAAGAACATGCATGTTATAGCATTGAGAACTTAAAAGGCTCAGGCATTCAGCCACAGAATTATACATTACTTGAGCAGCCTGGAATGGACTGAGCTGAATGACCCTGATGGAATCAGCTCTCAGTGACCAATGGTGTCATAGGCTAATGTGGGGTGATCATAGACTGAGCCCATCAGAAGCAGAGGGAGGGCCCATGAAGGGCCCGCCCTGAACTTATGGTGGCTGCTCCATGGATTCAGCTAGGTAGCGGGAGATGCTATGTGTGCAGAAAGACCTAGGCAACACTTGACCTCACATGTGGCTAATTTAACTAAATGAGTTGTTTTGCTTAGCATCCTGATCGATATTCCAGTCTCTGTGGCCAATCAATTCAAACCGCAGGATGGATTTGGAGATGTCACAATTTCAGAGTAACTGTACCTGTGTTCCCCCTCCGTGGTCTACAATGGAGCCATCTCCTCTCTTGGGTAGTGACCTGACTGGGGTCTCTGAATTTAAGCTGTACTATCCCCAGCAAGCCTGACTGCCTAAACAGGCCGTTGCTGGTGCTTTGCTTTCTCTCCGAAGGCTGTGACCAGTGTACTGCCTGCAGTTACAAATTACCACACTGCTCCTGCTAAGCAAGCACATTTATTCTTAAGGTGAAAGCATTACAGAGAAAACACAACAACAAAAGAACCAGCAGGCATGCTAAAAGCTTACCCAAGGTCACCCATCAGTCTTATGGGGTCCTGTAGGTCAAGCCCTTCCAACCCTTCCACAAGGATTGGGGGTCCTTCTTGGACCGAAGGGCCTGTCCCTTTACTGGATCAGGAAGACGATCCTGAATTATTTAAAACTCAGGCCATTTATCCAAAAGCCTTTTCTTTGCCTGTTGGTCTGTGGAGAATCCAGTTTGAACTAGTATTTACCTAGTCCTACCTCTGGGCGGGGTTACAACCTGTCTGATTTGCCTTAATCCCCACCCACTGTAGTTAGTTCCTGGAGGAGCTGTGGCAGCCTTCCCCCATGGAGGAGAACACAAATCATACACAAGCCAGTCATTTAAAACAGTGGATCCCTGAGGATATTGCATGAGGATGCAATGTCTGTCACAGATTATAGCTCAGTTAAACTTTCAGCTCCTATGGTGTCTACACTGCTCTCGTGTGCCTGGCGATTGCCCCAGATAGTCTGGGCAGATGGACATGCACTAGCTCTGCTTGAGCTAGTGCTCCAGAAATAGCCGTGAGAATGTTGTGTCACAGGTGGTGGGCACAGGTGGCGGCATGAGCTAGCCACCCCAGTTCAGACTCAGGGGGTCCCGCAGGTGTGTGCTTGCATGGCTAACCCATGCCACCGCCCATGCTGAAATGTCTGTGCTGCTATTTTTAGCATGCTTGCTGGAGTAGAGCTTGTGCGTGTCTGCCTACCTGGGCTGGGAGGCTCAGGCCCAGCTGCAGTGTAAATATACCCAGTGATGGACCCTGCCATGCTTCTCCAATGCCTGTCTACAACACTCTCCCAGGGCTGCCTTGGCTCTCTATTACTGGCCCACTGCTCCTGGAAGCTGGCTCAGCTCTCCCCAGTGCTGTCTCCGTTGGTGCGTGGGCATGCAATAATGCCCCAGCCAGCAGTGGGCATAGGGGACATGCAGCACCTGCTATTCGTGACTAGCTGGAAGAGGCTGGCACCAACAATGTGACGGGCCACCTGGTCACAGAGATGCAGACTCCTGGGATTCACCTCCCAGCACCTCACACATGCTGCACTCTGAGGCACATAGCCAGCTTGGGGTCGGGGTGAGGAGTGGGGAGAGGATCTGGCTCAGCAGGCATTGGGCGTGCTGCAGCAGCACCGAGAAGGCAGAAGTAACCCTGAGCAACTCTTAGTCAGATCCTAGCTTGGGAGCTCCTACTGTACGTGCAGCCTGGCACTGAGACAGGGTGTGAGCATGTGTTCGTTTGCAAAGGAGAGCGGTGATAAATGAGCCCAGGTAATTAATTCCCACTCCTGATTGTATGTTTGCTCTTCAGAGTGTGTGCCAGTATGAAACGACTCGGATTCAGATTTATGGAGTTCCTTGGACATGGCCCAAAATTGCCTTTACCAGACATATTCTTTTATCTTAGTTATTTAACCAGATCTGTTAATTGAACCTATCGGAAGTCCTGAGCTCAGGACAGCATTCATAGCAAACAGAGACTATTCATAAAGTATCTCTGAGTTGGAAGTGTCTTCCATTAACCTAGCTGCATCCAAACCAGGGGTTATGCCGACCTAGCTGTGATGCTCAGAGGGTGAAATTGTTCACAGCTCTGAGTGATGTGACTAGGTTGATTTAATTTTTAAATGCAGACCAGGCCTTAGTACCTCTGCTGTATGAGCTGGATTCCTTGCTTGGGGAGGCTGGTTCTCCAAAGGCTCCCATTTTGTCTCTGCATATGCCCTGCAGACAGCTCTTAATCTCTATTTCACGGCACAGCTCTTCTTGCTCTGACATGGTTACTTAACACGTCTTCATGGCACTCAAGGCATGTCACCCCAGGCTTGCTTCCCTCTTCACACCCATAGTCCTCTCTCTCCAGGTAACCTCAAGAATACATCTTTCTAAGCCTCCCTCTCAAGCTCTCAGAGTGGTTCAGTGGTGGCAGCCCAAAGAGAACAATTAAAATGGTTGGGCGGGGGACTGAGACGGCCCATCTTGTCTGTGCTGGAGAGGCACAAACTGCCTGTGGAAGCTAGAGTCAGATCAGAAGCCTCACTGACAGGCAGGGCAACTGACTGCAGGCTCAGAGACCCTGCACATGGGTGGGACCACCCTGATATGAGCTGAGCCTGAACAGGTGCTATGTCTGGAAAGAGGAGGAGTTACCGGGAAGGAGTCTGATTGACGTGGGCAGACAACCAAGCTGAAGGCTCCAGAGAGCCTGCATGTGGCTGGGACCATCCAACATGTGGGTTGGGGCTGAGCCTGAGCAGGGACAGGGATTGTGGGAGAGCGCTGGCTGCAGGGTGTCAGGTTACAGCTGCTGGTGGAGAAGCCACCCTGGAGTCGCTCCCTGCAGCAGAAGGGAAGACCCCGTTTTTCTCTCAGGTCACTGGGCTTGAGACTAACCTGGAGCCCCTAGCTCCACAAAGACGAGACTGAGCCCCCAGGCTCAGCTGCAGCAGTGAGGACTGACTGCCAGCTGAGCCTGGGAGGGCCCCCTGCTCTGGAAGCCAAGGGATGGCCCACTCCACCCAGAAGGGAGTGAGATTGGCTTCTTGGTGAAGGGCACCATCCTTCTCCTTGACTTTACCAATCAGCTAAGTTGCAGTGCCTAGCACAATGGGGTCCTGGTCCATGACTAGAGCGCCTACGTGCTACAGCAAAACTAATACTAATACTGACAACAATTCCTGTTATTATTTCCTCGTTGTGAGCTTTGGAGTACTTACAGGAGGGAGTGTTCAGTTGTGGCTATGGTATTGGCTAGTCACTCATTAATGTGTGATCCCAGATGCTTATTTAGTTGTACTTTTGCTCCTGGCTTCTACCTTTTCGCCTGCCTTATTTTATCCCTATCGTTTCCTGGAATAAAACA
The DNA here is from genome assembly GCF_016161935.1 of Mauremys reevesii. Lineage (NCBI taxonomy): Eukaryota > Metazoa > Chordata > Testudines > Geoemydidae > Mauremys > Mauremys reevesii. The sequence continues at coordinate 64,166,640 of NC_052625.1, forward strand.
TTTGCTTAACCTTATCTTGTCGTCCTTGATTTCCTGAACTTACACATTGTAATGTTCTAGAGCAGGGGTAGGCAACCTATGGCATGTGTGCCGAAGGCGGCACGTGAGCTCATTTTCAGTGGCACTCACACTGCCCGGGTCCTGGCCACCGGTCCGGGGGGCTCTGCATTTTAATTTAATTTTAAATGAAGCTTCTTAAACATTTTAAATACCTTATTTACTTTACATACAACAGTAGTTTAGTTATATATTATAGACTTATAAAAAGAGACCTAAAAACGTTAACATGTATTACTGGCACGCGGACTCTTAAATTAGAGTGAATAAATGAAGACTCAGCACACCACTTCTGAAAGGTTGCCGACCCCTGTTCTAGAGGTTGTAGGGGTTATCTGGTAGTGTATGCTGCTGGCCTCTAGGGGGAGGTATTGAGCACTTAGAACCCAGGGCGCATGGGTCCCAAGGTAGGTTGCTGAGACACTGAGGAGGGGGAATAAGGGGCTCCACCACTCTTGGGGATTGGGGTGCCCCAGGAGGGAGCTACATACACCGGTATACTAAAAAGCAGTTGAGCAGATGATGATGCTTCCACACTAATGTCAAGGGAAGCCTTAGAAGAAGTGAACTGCTCGACTGGAGGTGACGAAGGTCTGGGTGTCTGCGGTGAGTGCTGAGCTAGAGTGTTTCCAAATACCTTTGAGAAGGTAACAGCCTCTCTGGGACATTGCTGACAAACCCACTGGCCCTGTCTTTGCTTCTCTTCTGGAGGAGGCCAGACATCAAATCCTTTGCTCAGTATAAATCTCTGCACCTCCCTGCCAAGTGCGTATCTGGACTGACGGATCTCTCGCTGCTGCAGGAGGCGATGATTCTATGCTGAACTCTCAGGAGTTGTGCTGAGGTAGCACCTAGGAGCTGAGTCAGGGATCACGGCCCCGTTGTCTTAGGTGCTGTTCAGCCTCATAACAGAAAGACGGTTCCTGCCCCGAAGACCTCACAGTCTAAATAGAAGGCAGCGATAATGCTGTGATTATGAACAGTGAGATGAGTGGCAGGCACAGCATGCCATCTGCCTAACCAGTGTCAAGTTTTTTCCAAGGCATCATGACAGAGGAGAGCCGTAAGGAGGGATGTGGAGGAGGACAGTGAATGAAGTAGTTTTGCAAATGTTTATGGGCAGCCTCTCCTAGGTATAGAGGCTGGGACTCCACTTCTCAATACGCTACATTTGAGCCACTTTGGCAGGGCAACATCTATTCTTTGCATCTTATTCTCTTTCACTTAAGGGCGGAGTTACTCCACTGCAGTCAAGGGGAGTTACACTGGTGTAAGCAAAAGGAGAATCTGGCCCTTTAATTCCCACCCTGAGTTCTGGAAATGATTAGCAGACCAGTCACCAGCAGGGCCGGCTCCAGTTTTTTTGCTGCCCCAAGCGGCAAAGGAAAAAAATAAATAAAGATAAAGCCGCGATCAGCAGCACTTCGGCGGCAGGTCCTTCCCTCTGAGAGGGACTGAGGGACCTGCCACCAAATTGCCACCGAAGACCCGGATGTGCCACCCCAAGCACCTGCTTCCTGCGCTGGTGCCTGGAGCCGGCCCTGGTCACCAGACACAGACACTGGTCATTCTCAGGTCATTTCTGTCTCATGTAAGTAACATTTAAGCCACTTAGCTAAAGAGTCAGGCCTTCCCTGCCTTTCATAGTCATTGGCACTTGTGCAAAGTTAGTGAGTATAAAATGCTCAGACTTGAACATGCCCACACACCCTCTTTGCATGGGTGACCATGTCTCCCCAAGGTGCAGGGTATGGGGAGAATAAGGCCCAAGCATTCACATAATAAGTCCTTAAAGCAAACAGAGAAACAGAACGGGAAACAAACAAATGAACTGAAGAAGGAAACTACGTGCCACAGAGAGAGAATGTAACGTGTGTCCCGGCAGAACCAGCCCTCACATGACTGAGAGCAATCTCATAAAAGTCTGCACGGGCCAGGTGGGAAAGATAAATAAGAGTCAGAGAGGTTAGTGCTGGTGAAACGTGCTGGCTTGTCAGCCCTGGCAACTGGCAGCCTTGGCAGTGCCAGTACAATTTCTCTGCTCCACCAAAGGGCTCCAGTGTTGTGAACTCCCCAAAGAGGTCTCAGCTCTCCTGCTGGTCATTCATTTTCCTTGTCTTTCCCTCTGCCCACACACAACTGCCCTGTTCCTTCCTTGATAAAGGGATGACACCCAAACTATCCCGCTTGATGTCTGGCTAGCAGAATCTCCATCAAGGAACTTCTTCACACATCAGCATTGTTTCTCTCTGTCCCAGTCCCTCTCCCAGTGTAAATGCTGCACCCCCCACCCCCAGTAACTGCCTATTGGCCATCTGCACATTGATACTTGGCATCTGGCCTGTGTAGATGGTCCCCATCCATCCAGTCAGAGTTCAGAAATCTTCCAAGTCATCCACTATTATCTTGCAACTGAAATACATCACTGTGCAGCTGGGAAGAGTATGTGACTGAGGGCACATAGTAGGTTTTACTTTGAAACTCTGTTCCTTTTGAGTCAGGATACGTGGTGCAATTGTAAAATTTCCCTAATTTACCAACTGCTGATGACAACAAAAATCACTGCTGTATGAGCAAGCCATATGGTGTGGAATGCCAGTTGCTAGAAAATGCATCTCCCCCTGCCATTTAATTAAAGGTCTGTTTTGTATCTTGGAACAGCTCCCAAGGGTAGAATTAGCCACAAAGAGGGTTTTCCCTCAGAGTCCTCATTTTCGGAGGGGACTTTTACTGTATGAAGAATAATCTGGGAAGAAGTTCTTAGTCACACATCCTCAGATCTGCAGATTTGACTGACTGGTTCCAGTAAGCAACCTTAACTTTGCAGGCCTGTAAGAAGGATGTCTTTGAAAGCAGAATCAATACTAGTTCCACCCGACCTGCTGCATTTCCTAGTCACTGTACTCTGTGCTTCATACAGGTGCATCAGCCTACACTGGCAAACAATGTGGCACATGAACGTCCAGCTGTCACTGGGCAAAAGAACTCACATAAGAATTGCCAGACTGGATCAGACCAATGATCCATCTAGCCCTGTAGCCTGTCTTCCAACAGTGGCCAATGCCAGATGCTTCAAAGGCAATTAACAGAACAGGGCAATTATCAAGTGATCCATTCTCTGTCCTCCAGTCCCAGCATTTGGCAGTCAAAGGCATAGGGGCACCCAGAGCATGGGCTTGCATCCCTGACCATCTTGACTAATAGCTATTGTTGGATATATCTTCCATGAACGTATCTTCTTATAGTTTTGGCCTTCACAACATCCCCTGGCAATGAGTTCCACTGTTGCATACCATTAATTATTTTTGTTGCCCTTCTTTATACCTTTTCCAATTCTAATGTATCTTTTTTGAGATGGAGCAACCAGAACTGCATGCAGTATTCAAGGTCTGGGCGTACCATGGATTTATATAGTGGCATTATATTTACTGTCTTATTATCTGTTGCATTCCTAATTGTTCCTAACATTGAGTGGATGTTTTCGGAGAACTATCCACAAGGACTCCTCCAAGATCTCTTGCATGAGTGGTAACAGTTACTTTAGATCCCGTCATTTTATATGTACAGTTGGGATTATGTTTTCCAATGTGCACTACTTTGCCTTTATCAACATTGAATTTCATCCACGGCTTTGTTACTCAGTCGCCCAGTTTTGTGAGATCCCTTTGTAATTCTTTCCAGGCTGCTTTGGACTTAACCACCTTGAATAATTTTGTATCATCTGCAAACTTTGCCACCTCACTCTTTACCCCCTTTTCCAGGTCATTTATGAATATGTTGAACAGCACTAGCCCCAGTACAGATCCCTGAGGGACCCCGCTATTTATCTCTCTCCCAGGGGTGAAAGTAGACATAGGGACTTACCGGAATGGGGCTGGGTTGGGGCCGGCTCTGGCCCCCAGAAGGGGCGTGGGATGAGGCGGAAGGGGCAGGGATGAGGGGTCAGAGCCAGTCCCGGCCCACCCTGTACCGGTAAGTGCCCTCCCTTCCCCCGCCGGGGTAGCAGGGGCAGCTGGGGGCTCCGGTAGCAGTTTAAAGGGCCTAGGGCTCGGCCACTGCTATGGCCCCAGCCCTTTAAATAGCCACCAGAGCCTGACAGAGCCCTGGGGTAGGAGTGGCAGCCGGGGGCTCTGGCAGCAGTTTAAAGGGCCAGGGCCATAGAGGCAGTGGGAGCCCTGCCGCTACTCCAGAGCTCTGGGGGCTATTTAAAGGGCCCAGGACTCCCCTGCTTCCACCGCCCCAGCCCTTTAAATAGCCCCCAGAGCCCTGCAGTAGGGGTGGCGGGGCTCCGGCGGCTATTTAAAGGGCCCAGGGTAGTAGAGGCAGCAGAAGCCCTGGCCCTTTAAATAACCCCCAGAGCCCTACCGCTACTCCAGGGCTCTGGCAGCAGGGCTCTGGCGGCAGTTTAAAGGGCCTGGGGCTCCAGCCGTTGCTGGGAGCCCCAGGCCCTTTAAATTGCTGCCTGGGGAAGCCAGGCTGCTCTGGTTTGGCGTACCAGCTCTTGCCGGTACGTTGTACTGGGGTGTATTGGCTTACTTTCACCTCTGCTCTCTCCATTCTGAAAACTGACCATTTATTCTTACCCTTTGTTTCCTATCTTTTAACCAGTTACTGATCCTTGAGAGGACTTTCCCTCTTATCCTATGACAGCTTACTTTGCTTAAGAGCCTTTGGTGAGGGACCTTGTCAAAGGCTTTCTGAAAGTCCAGGTACACTATATCCATCGGATCACCTTTGTCCTCATGTTTGTTGATCCCCTCTAAGAATTCTAATAGCTTGGTGAGGCATGATTTCCCTTACAAAAGCCATGTTGATTCTTCCCCAACAAATTGTGTTAATCTGTGTGTCTGATCATTCTGTTTTTTACTGTAGTTTTAACCAATTTGCCTGCTACTGAAGTTAGGCTAACTGGCCTGTAATTGCCAGGATAGCCTCTGGAGCCTTTTAAAAAAAATGGTGTCATATTAGCTATCCTCCAGTCGTCAGTGCTATTCAGTGAGTGTTTCCCTCTGGATCAGGCACAGAGGGTGAGAGTCTGCTAGAGATGCCACACAAGAAGTGCTTTAGCTTGAGTTGTAGAGGCTCTTAGCTTTGGAGGTCCCAGGTTCACTCCCTATTAATGATCACGAGAATGGTCATTACATCACATGTCTCTAGGAGAGCCAGAAGAGAGTGCTTCCTGAATGTCCCACCTCAATGGTGGGTAGACGCCAAACAAACTATGTCCTAGTTAAGAAGTGAGGAATAAAGATAAATCAAGCCAGTGTTTATGGCTGAAATTAAACCACCGATCCAAGATGGATAGTGGGTAGGGTGCAAATATTTCTCCCTGTAACTAGCAACAGGAACCTTCCTGAAGGCAAGGAAAACACAGCGTGGAAAACAGCTGCAGAAATCTCCAGGGTCCCATCTTCATCAGATCTTATATAAGTTCTTCAGGAAAAAACTGAGAGCTAAGTGTGTCATGTCTCCTCAGGACTCAACAAACCAACCAATCCAGAAGAGATCCTAAAACATGTCCCACAGTTCTATAGAAAGTTCTTCAGAGACAGCCTGAGTTTCAGATCCTGACTTTTACTGATGCTCATGCAATCTTTGGTGCCTTGCTCTAGTATTTATGCCTGCAGGTGATGACATTTGCATGTGAAAATGCTGTCAGATGTACACTGATGCAGCAAAGCATTTAGGTGCATGAAGACTCCCACTGAAATCAGGGCTGAATGCTTCAGTGCTTTGCTGGATTGGGGCTGTAGTGCCCAGGCAAATATACTGTATGCCCATGGAAAATTGCAAGTGTGCCAGCAGAGGCTGGGCTGAGACCCCATTGAAAACTGGCCCTGCAAATCATAGAATATCAGGGTTGCAAGGGACCTCAGGAGGTCAGCTAGTCCAATCCCCTGCTCAAAGGGGGACCAACCCCAGACAGATTTTTACCCCAGTTCCCTAAGTGGCCCCCTCAAGGATTGAATTCACAACCCTGAGTTTAGCAGGCCAATGCTCAAACCACTGAGCTATCCCTCAGCCCAAAATGTTTTTTTTTTCCTCAACAAATTATAGGAATTGCTAAGTAAGGTGGTGGCAACTTTTACTTAACTGTCCTCTCTGGAGGGTGAGCCATCATTGCTCAGACCACAACAATGGGCCATTGATTTGCACACACAGAACTGGTGTGGAGTGGTTTGGAGATTGACCTCACATGTTTATAAGGCTTTCAAGGGCCTGATGACCAATGACCTTTTCTGTTCCTTAATGTCAACATATCCAGACTAACATGGCTACCCCTCTGATACTTAACATCATTAAAGATTTCTTTCCTCGTGTACAAGAGAGGAGAGGGAGTAGATCCCCAGAAGTCACTGTGAGTGACCTCTCATTTTGGTGTCACAAATGTGTGGCTTTTTGTGAGATACCATTATTGGCTTCTGTCCTAAATCAAGGAGTCTAGCAGAGCTCATGGGCATATTCAAGATGACCTCAGGGAGGATTTAAGGGGCACATGCCAATGTATTTTGAACCTCTCCCGTTTATTGTAAATAGCACCTCCTTTCCAGTGAGTCCCCTGGGCAGAGCCCATTTTGCGGGTGGAGCTTGGAGGAGGACCTCTGCTTTTTTTCTCCCCCTTCTCGCTCCAACCTGACCCCTGTGTTTGAGAGCCCGAGTGACTCAGTGGTTCTAATTCGGAACACAATAGAGTTCCGAGCACCATAGCTGAGCTTCGTGGAATTGGCGAGTCCCTTGGCACGTGGAATTCCATTGGTCAGTGGAGGATGGCTGGGGAATGCATTTCCCAGCTGGTAAGGACAAAATGGCTTCTCACTAACTCCTCTGCTATCAGTGCATTCAATACGCTTCTACTAAACCGCAAAGAACCACCCAACCCTTTGGGATTAGCTGAGCCCATAAGGAGATGGAGTAATGTGATCTGCTTTATTCTGGAGGCACAAGCAGGGGGAAATCTCTTGCTGTAAAAACAGTAACTGATATCAGAGCCAGGGCTAGCAGTCAGAGAAGCCCAGTGACCTCTCACCAGGGACTAAGAGAGGATGACTTATAAAAGCATTCCCCTGTTGCACACACACAGTTTTGGCTGTTTAAAGAATTGTACACACCCTGTTTGTGCAGAAGCACTGACCATGCACCGGCTAACCATTGATGCTTGCCAGTGTCCGTACTTGAAAAGTGTGTGCGTAGGTGTTTTCATTTATAAAGTTGTTCACCCATTCTAATGTCAAACATGCAAGCAGTGGGCTTTGGGGGTGGTTCTGTGTATTGTCTCCCTTCTGTGTGCAGATGCTGGAATCCATTAATCCTGCACACCAGTGCCAGTGCTCGACCAGGACATGGAATCAGGGCCTCGGTTGGCCTACTGGGTTTTATTTAGCCATGAGAGGGCATGGTCAGTTTTGCCTCATGTGCACAGTGGGCCCTGTCTCCAGCCAGCAAGGAGCACAGATCCATAGCAGCTGTTAAACAAGAGTTATTATTAAGGGACCCTCAGGAAGAGGTTAAGAAATATAGTGTCGCCTGTGGAGAACAACTGACAAATAAACAGTTCTCCCTGGTCTCCAAGGAGAGCCTGTGTCCTCTGAGGGAAAGGCAAACCAAAGTCCTCAGGTGGTAATCAGATGGTTCCCTTGCCTCAGGGGAGCAAACAAACAAGTTCCTTCTTGCCAGGGTCAGATTTCCAGGATGGCTTCTCCTTGGCAGGGCCGTGAAAGCTCCCCTTTCTCACCGACAGGAGTAAACAAACACTAGGCTTCAGGACAGGCCGTTGTAAATCCCCTGATCAGTGTAAGAGAAAGTGCCTCCACCCTCTTTATGGCTGCCTCTTAATGAGCCCAAGATGAAGGCCCCTCCCTTCAGTGCCTGGAAGCTCAGGCAGTCTTTATGGGATGTGGCAGGTTCCTCCCCCATGCCCTAGTGAAGAAGTTTAACCCCTTCGCACTGTCCAGCTAGGCACGTATATCTCATTTCAAGCCATCATGTACCCACTGCCACCAGAATGTGTCGCTGTGGAAGCTACACCCATTAAAATGCTTAAGAGGTTATTCAAAGGAGGAGAAGGTACACAAGGTCAGGGGAAGAAGAGCCCCTACCTGCCCAGGTGCTTGGGGGGAATGGAGATGGTTATTACATTATGAATGGAACTTCTTGAATTTCAAGGAGACTCAGTGGCTGCAGAGTTTTCCCAATGGGCGTTGCCCCGAGGCCTCCTGGGTAGTCACTTTGGTAAGCATGAAGGGGGGTTGCTCCAGCAGTACGCCAAGGCCAATACAGAGCAGAGGTCTGGTGAATGGAGGAGACAGACAAGGAATCCCAGACTGCTCTGAGGATGGCCATCTTAAAGCATCTGGGCCTCCTGTGGTGTCCCAGAACCTCCTTTTCCATTATATCAGCTAAACTGAAGGAAACAGACTTCCCAGCCGCACATGGGACTTTATGTGGTTCATTTTTATAGCAAATTGTCTATAAGAGAGAACCTGGAAGCTTGCAGAGAGAAATTGCTCAAGGCTCCCATTCACAGCCAGATAGAGGCAACTAGTTAACTATTGGTGTGATGTCTATATAGTACTGCATCATGGGGCCAGGACTGTAGAGTCTGGAAGCAATAGTGCTGAAGCACTGTAGTGAGATTGTACTGGATGGTGAGAGACTATCAATATTAATAGACCTAATGAACTCTAGCTGATAAGCAGCTTGATACTTGGCTGCATTTGTTGTCAAATTCAGCCCACTTTCCAAGATACGTGAACTGGGTGATTCCCTTTCTGAATGTAGCATAAATATTTTGCTTTTCTGTGGTTTTATAAGGGATTTTTTATTAAGCAATCGATATAGGGCGTACAGCAGTAGCAACAGTAAGATCAGGATTAAGGGGCATCAGCAGAGCTCTTGGGGCGGCCTTAAACTGGAACTGCCGGGGGGAATAGAAGACAAGACTGAGGGACATAGCACATAGGCAGAGCTGTGTGTGTGATGAATCCAGGGTAGGAATAGCAATGGCTGCCACAGATCAGGGTTAAGTTGCATCTGCAGAGCTATTGGGGCAATTAGCTGGGGTGCTGTAGGGCAGGAGTGAAGTGGATTGGCAGAGCTGTACAGGATCCATTTCTCAGCTGAAAGTCCAACTCTTTTGCCGTTTGCCCACCACTAATTAAGATGCTGCTGCTTAACAATGTCTTTGAAAATATTCTCCTTTCAAGGGAGGCAAACGTTCACATATGCAAGAGACGGAGCGTGGGGACAGGGTGGGCAAGCTTCCCTGGCTGAGCTCTGCCAATGCAAATCTCCACATGCAGCTGAGAGGAGGTCAGAGGAAACCAGGAGCGGTTCTGCTGGGCTCCCACGAGAGCAGGAGCTGTGGTTGTGCCTCCCATCACATCTGCCCGCATGCAGCAATGTTTGTATAAGGCATGGATGATGGTTACTCATTGATGGCTGGCACACGTCCTAATGGCACAGCCAGTGTGGAAACTGGCCTCTCTCGCCGTCTTTGCCCTGATAATGACAGACCCTATTTTAAGTGTAAGCTCCTACCCGTGGTTCACAGGGGGCAGGCAGAGCATTAGTGACCCTGACCGCCAAATAGGGGGTAGCAGGCTGGAGTGGGGCCCTTTGTGTGTCCATGGCAGAGCTAGCCACCCTGGGGCTCAAACAGCTAGCACTGGGAATGGGTTATGCCATCACCGTGGAGACTGAAAGACCAGTGGAGCCATGTCAGCTGCCCATTTGCTGATAACCCAGCAGAGCCAGAGGGGTGGGGAGAGGAGGGAGCACGTGCTGGTCCCCCAGATGGCCAGGCTGGATCTGGTCTTCCACACAGAGTGGGACCATAGCATGCCCATTACTCTGTACTGGGGAAACACCCTTCAACCCTTGATCTCCAGCCTCTCGGAGAAGATCTCCCCCTCTCCCCAAGCCTCCTTGCTAGCTGCCTTCCACGCTGCTCTCCTCCTGAGCACCGTGAAACAACCCTCCAGGCCAAGTTCTCCACCTTCACCTTCTCCCACACGCCCTCCTGAGACTTTGTTCCTCCCAAGTTTCTCTCCTGGTTGCCGCACCCTTAATCTCATTCTCTCACTCCTGGCTCCGTGACTTCTTCCACGTCACCCAACCCGCTGGGAGCAGCCTCCCTGCCTCCTCCTCCCTCTCCATCAGGTGCCTGCGGGTAAGCCACGCCTGTCTGGGCACCCACAGCTTGCCCTGCCTGGGCTTCCCCACTGGCAGGGCTTCAGGACAGGTACAGTTCACCTGTTGCAAAGCGCCGTGTGCACTCAGGGCACAGCACAAACGACAACGAATCCTAATCACCTCATGGGGAAAACAAATCTGCCCTGGAAAAAACAGCACTGAAAGAGGAGGAGGAGGGAAGCAGCACCATCCCAGAGAGAAGGGCTAGGGAAGAACTAATGGAGAGGGGGTTCCCCCATATATATTTGTGGGTGAGGGCACATTCGGGACCTGCGGGTTTCTTGCTGTTTTTCCTGGGCTTCCCTTCCCAGTTAGGTAACCCTGCCCTCCTGTCTCTCTTTGCACAGCCACAGTCACTTGGGTACGTCCACATGACAATCCGAAACTGGCAGCAGCGAGTCTCCGAGCCCAGGTCTACACACTGGCTAAACATAGCTGTGTAGATGTTGGGGCTCGGGCTGGAGCTTGTGCTCTGAAGTCTGGGGAGGGTGGGAGTCCCACAGCTGGCAGGGTGGCTCCAGAAGCCCTCCACTACACAGAGTGATAGGAGTGCAGGTTTCTTGCTGTCCATACTGACACACTGAGATACAGGAGAGATGCCTGCAGGCCTGGCTGTTTGCTTAAGCACCCCGGGGTGCCAAGGAGAGGGTATATGGTGACCTTCACCATGCATGTAAACACTGCCTCAGGCAAACAAGGTGCGTCCTCCTTAGAGCAACTCTCAGCTATTGTGGGACTCCCAGCCACGGCACTCCTCCCATAGAAACATTGCATGCCACGCCAAACGCCATGGACGTGGCCTAGACTCTGCCCAGCCAGTGCTCCACTCTAGGGGTAAGTCTACCCTGCAAGGGAAGGTGTGGGTGTAGCATAGCCAGGCATGCCCAGGCTAGCTTTAATCTTGCTAGCTCAGGTGACAACAGTAGTGGAGATGCAGCAGCATGGGCTAGCAGCCAGAGTACCAGCCTGCCAGAAACCCAGGGTACATACTTGGGCTGCTAGCCCATGACGCCACATCTGCGCTACTAGTTACCCATGCTAACTACATTAAAGCCAGCAGGCGCACACAGCTCCATAATGAGGGACACTTACCTGCAGCACTGCCTAGTATCCCAATGTTCAGCTACCACACCTGCTTGGAGTGACAATCATCATCACCCACGTGCAGCTGATTTCTGATGAATGCTTATGGAAAAGAGAAACCCAGCATAAGCCAGACCATAGTCCATAGTGGAATGCAGGACACCAAGCATACAGAACAGCTCATCTCTTAAGCATGGGTCAGTGGGAATCATCTCTTACTCACAAACCTCAGAAGTAGGACAGTGGTTTGGCACGGCCATGGTTTCGTGACAAAGGCCATGACTTTGAGCATGTGTTTCAATCCACCTTCATATAAGAGCTTCTTAGAGACAGAAAACACCTCCGAGACTCATCCATTCCATTTCTTGGGGACCGGAGCAAGACTGACTGCCTTTAGTCACAGGTGGGAAAACGTATGAAAACTAAGCATTTATTTCATCCTTTTGTGTCTTTGGTTGTTACCCATAAACAGGCTTTGACCTTTATGAAGTTGCTCATGATTCAAAATTGTCCAATGAGCACTTCATGCAAACTTGTTTTAGCCAATCAGCTGTTTAGGAACTAGTTGCTTCAGCTATTTGCTATATATATGGAGTTATTCAACTGCTTCTGGAAAGCTGGGTTCTAATGTGGCATCGTCACCAAGGAAGACGAGAGCTTTGGTCTCACTGTGAATGCACCTAATAAAACCACTGTGTAATTAATTCACGCTACACAATTCAGGGGCTGCAGGTCAGGGGTGAGGGGCACTGGCAGAGCTGTGTGAGGGGAGCCCAGGGCTGGGATAGCAGGGGTGGGGGGGATGCAGGTCAGGGGTGAGGGGCCCTGGCAGAGCTGTGTGTGGGGAGCCCAGGGCTGGGATAGCAGTGGGGATGCAGGTCAGGGGTGAGGGGCACTGGCAGAGCTGTGTGGGGGGGGGATCCCAGGGCTGGGATAGCAGTGGGCTGCAGGTCAGGGGTGAGGGGCACTGGCAGAGCTGTGTGTGGGGAGCCCAAGGCTGGGATAGCAGGGGGGGGGGGGCTGCAGGTCAGGGGTGAGGGGCTACCCAAGTCCTGTGGTATTTTATCTGTTCCCTGATTGGAAGACTGTCATTTTTACAATGTTAAAAAAGAAATTCCAAAGAGCTCTCAGGATAGTTGCACAAACCCGGGAAGCGCTCAACCTCAACACCTCTAGTAATTTCGCCGCCCCAAGCAGGGCGGCACGCTGCGGGGGGCGCTCTGCCGGTCGCCGGTCCTGCGGCTCCGGTAGACCTCCTGCAGACGTGCCTGCAGAGGGTCCGCTGGTCCGGACCTCCCGCAGGCACGCCTGCGGATGCTCCACCGAAGCCGCGGGACCAGCGGCCCCTCCGCAGGCACGTCTGCGGGAGGTTCACCGGAACCACGGGACCAGCGGACCTTCCGCAGGCACGTCTGCAGGAGGTCCACCGGAGCCGCCTGCCGCCCTCCCCGCGGGACGCCGCCCCAAGCGCGCACTTGGCGCGCTGGGGTCTGGAGCCGGCCCTGTCAGGACCCAAAATACTTGGTCCTTGGGGGTCAACATTTTCCATCATCATCAGCTAGTAGTATGGAAAATAAGTTTGTGGTCAGGTCCAGACTTTCCAACTGTAAAGGATGAATGAACTTACTGTGGAGCGAGCTGTGGAGTTTCCAGAATGAATTACGGTGGTGCTAGTACCACTGGAGGTGTATAACAGTGCCAGAGTGTTTCCCACCAGGCCTGCTGTCCTCCATAGTTTGGTTCATTGTCTTTTTCCCATTTGAGTTGCATCTGATTGTGTCTTGGCTTCCCCTTCTGTGCCTGGATTTCTTCTCTTTTCAATGTCCATGTTTTCCACCCGTGGAACCCTCCCTAAAATTTCACCATTTCAAAATGTTTCCATTTGTCTCCCCCAATTTTTTTGTATTTAATCTTATGTTACAGCCATGCTCTGAGGCCCCAGCCACCTCAGGGCTATATGCTGGAGGCCGGACAGACAAAAGAAGAGAGAAGCCCTGCTTCAGAAAACTGACACTATAATGCCCCCACCTCCTTCCCCCAAACCTTTCTCTCTCTTCCAGTCCATTCTGTTCTGTCATTTAGCCTTTCTCCCCTCTCTAGTTTTGCTTTCCCTGTTTCACTCGCTCATCCTTTCCCCTCTCTGTCCCAGTCTCTCCCTCTCTTTCTCCCATCCCCTTAGTCCTCTGGCCCCTCCCTTCCTCACCACCAACCCCAACTCATTTTCTAGAGCGGGCGGGAGGAACTTCCCACCTTCCCAGTGCAGCTGGGCAATGTTTCAGCAGGTGGGTAAGTGGCAAAGTGATGTTTCTGTGGGACCAGTGGGACGGTATTTGCTCAGACCTAGCTGACTGAACAAGGATCATAGGCATGGTGGGAGACACTCCTACTTATCCCTGATTTATGGCCTTTGTCTGTTCAGACAGCGAGCAATTTGGGCTAGGGGCTGTCACTATGTGTATGTACAGAACCTGGCACAATGGGGCCTTGATCTCAGCTGGGGCGTCTACGTGCTCTGTAACACAAACAAATAATAAACCGGAACCAGGTTTGGAGGGGAGAGAGCAGTCTCACCTCCTTCTCTCGGCTGCTGGGAATGAGATGACGCCCAGCATGCATGGGGGAAACCCCAGCTGACAATCAATCCAGACAGATAGCACTATGGATTGCATCAACCCAATAAAAGCTGCCTTTCCTGTTGGCAGTTCTGTCATCACGGTTTTATTTAGAAAGGTAAAGAGAACATGCAGAGAACATGCCAGCTGCACAAAGGTTCCCTCTGTGTGACTCAGTCATCCCCACCTTTGCACAGGGCACTCCTGCATCGGGAGTGACAATGTCATCTGAGCAGCTTCCAGGATCACCCCGGAGTTACTAGCAAAACAACCGAGGAGATGTTAAGGACAAAGTTCAATGCACCGAGCTTTGCTTCCCTGTGCGAGTGAATGGAGGGGAAGGGAAGAGGGGAGATAAAAGACCAGGCCCTTATTCATTCCCCTGGGGAGGATCCCACACAGGCAGTCAACAGCACAACAGGGAAACCAGCCCTTATAATGCTTCCATGCCGCAGCCTGCTACAGCAAGACTGAACACGGCAAAGCACTGCCTCCCACTGGCCAGCCACGTCATCCTGGGGCATCTCCCCACTTGACGTCGAGTGTCTTAGCACCACGGACTCAAATGAGGCTATGACAATTGACACCAGCTGAGAATCTGCCCTCACGTTTTTGTTGGACCAGACAACCCCAATTGCATTTGCACCAAACCCTTCTTGTTTCCTGTGATGCTGGCAAACCCCTTTGGCCTGACTCTCCTCTCACATCCACTCCCGTAAAACTGGTGTCACACCATTGATCTCATTTGAGTTACATTTGATTGACACTAGTGTAAGTGAGAAGAGAAGTAGGCCTCTTGTGTCCTCGCAAGGTCCCCACTTTGTGTGTTTGCTCCTATGAAAATTGTCTTCCACTGGCTAAAATGGCTGCAAAGCAGAACTGAATGAATGCAGCTACCCCAGAGACAAAGAGCAGGTACTGGCAATAGTCAATATTTTCATTAATGACGTGGATAATGGAGTGGAGAGTAGGCTTATAAAATCTGCGGATGGCTCTGTGACGGAGCAGGAAGCAGGGCGGATTTGACCTGGGAATGTTGCAGGGGAGTTACATTGGGGATGGGGGACTTCCCTTGAAGGAAGCTACCTGAGCTGTAACCTGAGCCAGGAGGGGGGTTGGGAGAAGTGACACCTTCTGGCTGGGAGACTGAACAAGGGAGAGGAGGAGCTGGGGGAAAGGGGAAGAGAGCTGCTGGAGGAGGTTTTGTTTTCAGTCTTGGGCTGGGGGGTGCAATGTAGGGAACCCTGAGCTGGGGTCTAAGCTCCCTAAACCCCCCAGAAGGACTTGATTGAGGGTTTCTGGTTGTACCTACACGCTCCACTTGGGACTGTGTTCCTGTCATCTAATAAACCTTCTGTTTTACTGGCTGGCTGAGAGTCACGGTGAATCTCAGGAAGAGGGGTGCAGGGCCCTGACTTCCCCACACTCTGTGACAGGCACCAAGCTGGGAGGGGTTGCAAGCATTTTGGAGGACAGGTTTAGAATTAAAAATGACCTTGACAAATTGGAGAATTGGTTTGAAATCAACAAGATGAAATTCAATCAAGAGAAGTGCAAAGTAGTGCACTTGGAAAGGAAAAAAAATCAAATGCACAACTACAGAATGGGGAATACCTGGCTACGTGCTAGTAGTGCTGGAAAAGATCTGAGGGTTACAGTGGATTGCACATTGAATGAGTCAACGATGCAGTTGCGAAACAGGCTAATAACATTTTGGGGTGTATTAACAGGAGCGTTGTGTGTAAGACACAGAAGGTAATTGTCCCACTCTACTTGGTACTGGTGAGGCCTCAGCTGGAATGCTGGGTCCAGTTCTGGGTGCCGCACTTTAGGAGAGAGGTGGATAAAGTGGAGAGAGTCCAGGGAAAGCAACAAAAATGATAAAAGGTTAAAGAAACTGGACATGTTTAGTCTTGAGAAAAGATGACTGAGTGGGGGAACCTGAGAATAAGTTAAAAGCTGTTATAAAGAGGACAGTGATCAATTATTCTCCATGTCCACTGAAGGCAGGACACGAACTAATGGGTTTAATCTACAGCAAGGGAGCTGTAGGTTAGATATTAGGAGAGACTGTCTAGCTCTAAAGGTAGCTAAACTCTAAAATAGGCTTCCAATGGAGGTCGTGGAATCCCCATCATTGGAGGTTTTTAAGAACAGGTTAGACACACACCTGTCAGGGATGGTCTAGGTATACTTGGTCCTACTTCAGTGCAGGGCGCTGGACATGATGACTTCTCAAGATCCTTCCAGCCCTACATTTCTATGATTCTATCTCTGGGTTCTTCATCTTCTTGATGATGTCTGTAGTTATGTACCTACTGAGTTTGCTCACATATAGCCTTGCCCACTTAGCTTCGTCTCTGGAAATCTAGCTGTGTTCTTGCTCCCTAACAAAGACTGTGAGCATAGCCAGTTGACGATGGGAAAGGCAGAATGGAATAGGTTGCTTTTCCCTAGCTACATTAGCTCTGCTGGCTGGCTGGCAATACGTGACTGTGTTTGTAAAGTGAGCAGATGTGACCAGGAAGACCCATGTTAAGCAGAGTAGCTGTGGGCAGTGCCTTATGGTACCAGCACTTAACACATTTACAGGGATTCAAAGGATCTGACATTATTTAATAGGGCCCCACATCCCCACTGAGCTGCTGGACTCATAGCACTGAAGAGTGAAGGTCTCAGTTTATCCCAGAATGGCAAGGAAGGGGCTAATTACCCCCATGTGCTGTCTTCTGCTGAGCTCCATCAATCTGAGATTCTCGATTGGTGTAAACGGGCATAGCCTCACAGTCAATGCAGCTGTCCCCATCTGAGGATCTGACTCAGAATCTATAGGGACCACTCCTGGAGGCCAAGAGGAAGCTCTGTAGCCTATTCAGCCCTTGGCTTCTTTGCAGACTGCCTGCAAAGATGTCAGCTAGTGCCAATGGTTTTTGTGACATAGTTTTTGTGGGTTTTTGTGACATGGATGCCTGTCCACTAGGAGCACATAGGAACAACTTTTGGTTGCCACCAACTTGGGGTCAGATCCCAGTGACTGATGCTCCATTTGCCATTTCTGGTTTCCTGAGACATCCACCCACCCCACCCCACCCACCCACCCGAGTCGCGATTCAGCTCGGTGCCAGGTTTGCTTTTCTCAGTGTAATACTTCAGAACAATGTTTATGGGAAAAGTTGCTTAAGAACATGCTGCGGCTCCATGTCACTCATCCCCTTTGGTAATGAAGCCATGAGGGGAACCTGCCGCCATTCTAGAGCTCAGGATTTTTACGAGTTATTCAACTGCTTCTGGAAAGCTGGGTTCTCATGTGGCATCGTCACCAAGGAAGACGAGAGCTTTGGTCTCACTGTGAATGCACCTAATAAAACCACTGTGTAATTAATTCACGCTACACAATTCAGGGGCTGCAGGTCAGGGGTGAGGGGCACTGGCAGAGCTGTGTGTGGGAAGCCCAGGGCTGGGATAGCAGGGGGGCTGCAGGTCAGGGCTGAGGGGCACTGGCAGAGCTGTGTGTGGGGAGCCCAGGGCTGGGATAGCAGGGGGGCTGCAGGTCAGGGGTGGGGGGCACTGGCAGAGCTGTGTGTGGGGAGCCCAGGGCTGGGATAGCAGAGGGGCTGCAGGTCAGGAGTGAGGGGCCCTGGCAGAGCTGTGTGTGGGGAGCCCAGGGCTGGGATAGAGGGGGGGCGGGGGTGGAGAGCTGCAGATCAGGGGTGGGAGGCATTGACAGGACTGCATAGGGGGATGTTGCACAGCACCTCCCTGCCTAGAGCCAGGTACTGCTTGCAGCCCCCTTCCCTCATTTTCAAGCGCATACAAAAAGCAAGCCCTGGTTGGATTTGACTCTCTGCTTCTCCCCTAGTGGCACAAGGCTGGGGACAATCCAGGCTGCTTTTAGATGGCTGTCAGGATGATAGTGTGGGGAATCCCAGACTCCAGATTTGTCAGCAAGCGTTGCCCATTAACTGCAGCCAGCATAACTTGTCTGTGTCCCAGCCTGCTTCCTTATGCCTTACCTTCACCCTGCCCCTCTCCCAACATGCGCACAGTGGAACTCAGTCTCTCTGAACAGCCCCATTTGCACGTGGGGCCAATAACTCTGCCCTATGACTCATAGATGAGATGGCAAAAACCTCTTAGACCCTGCCCCAGGCTGGGCTGCTGTCCTTGGGACCTGATGGAGTGAGCCCAGAGGAACGTGTATGATGGCCCTGCTCTCTCTTCTTATTTAAAGGGATGGGCTCCCTTAAAACTAATGTTAAAACAATCCTGCTAATCCTCAGGCTGTACCATCAGATAAAGCAGAAGGTCAGTCTGGACCCTATGCAACCCTGCTAGGAATTCACACATCCAGGCTGTAGCTCTGTCACTCAGGCCTGGCCTGCAGCACCCCTGATACCAGACACACTGGCAATCATACCAGGATCTGATGGGCCCAAATAAGGACTCAGATGAGACCAAACTCACGTTTCATCCGTTCTGAGGCAAGATTTAAACCTAAAGGGGGTTGGTCCTGGTCATTGCTTGGAGGAGAGGCTTCCAGTCAAGATGCAGGTGCTGCAGGAAGAAATGGCATGCATGATTCATTGGGGGCGCTCGTCACTTTGAGCCAGCGCCCCATGGTGTTAGGGAACTCATCCTAGTTAGAGAGGCCTTATTTCAGCTGAGATGCCAAACCTGCTCTCTTTGCCACATTAAAGATCCTGTAGCATTTGTGCAATATATGTGGGGTTAATCCTGGCGTCCTGACTAAATTCTAGCCACCTCCATTTCTCCTGTGTAAGAGATTCTTCACTTTTGGCCCCGTGGTGCTGCTGTGTGCTGTTACACAGCTCCCACGTTCCGCTCCAGATCTGGCTGCTTTTCAATATGGCCGGAAGAGCTCTCAGTACAGTATATAATTTGTAGTGTAAAGTTTGTTGAGAGTGTTGGAACCTTTGGATTGCAGCAACTAGAGCTAGAAAACTGTCTTACTAGGTCCTGCAACATCATGGAGATGGAAAAAGCTGTCCAAATGCAATAGCTAGTGGATGGAATGTGTCACGTATTTAATAGCTGGTAGTGGTTTTGCTGCCTAGTGGCTGGAGGCCTGGAAGCAGAAGCAGACACTCTGTTAAAGTAAATAACTGAGAAACAAATGAGACGTTTACAAGCATAGATTTGGTTAGTGCCAAACCTGCTGTCTCTGCCCCTGAGTGACACCTGCCTCTCTCTGCCTGTGGCATTTTTCACGGTGCCATCACAGAATCTTGGTGCCGTGTGACCATTCCGTACCAGGCTATCATACAGATACAACACCTAGTTAAGGAATTAACCCCCTGACCTGCTATTATTCATTCAGAGTGAAGTTCAGCCCTGTGACGAGTACCCACAACAAGTCTTTTGGCCCCTTTAATCCCCCTTAAGCCCCTTGGGTTTATGCAGGCTCTCTGAATCTTTCCCTCAAGCATTTCAGTGCCTTAGTCATTCGGAGCATGGGTTTGGTTAGCCAAGTGACTACGTGTCCATGGTCCAGTGTATGAAACTGCTGGAACTTTCCTATCACAGCCGGGTCACCTGAACACCCTTAGCAGTTACGCTACTGAGAGGTGACTCACGGCTTCGGTTCATCTCGTTTAAGAAGTTGCAAGTCAGGGTGTTTCTCCAAACCCCTTCATTCAGAGAAATTGGGGTGGAAGCCTCATAAGAACATCTCTCATGAGATTCCGGGGGCAGGGTCTGGTTCCAGACGGCATGGGAAATACGGTGCAGAGGTGCATAATATTGGGTTTAAAATTTGAGGTGAAGTTGTTTTTGGAGGAGGACTGAATTTGAGATTTGGGCCATTGCCCTGGGTTTGATTCTTTTTATCCTAACCCTTTTCCCCATCCTTAATTAGCAATGATAATGTGAGAGCAAGGATCCTTGCAGGGTGGCAGCCAGACCTGGACTGCAGGGTAGAACTGAGGGATGTCTCAGTGCTTGGTTAACTCTGCAAGGGCACTCAGACCTGCAAACTGCTGAGAAGGGCTGAGATGAATAGAACGCAAGTGGCAATAGCATGATTTGTACAGGAGAGGCTCCGTTAGGTCAGTGTGGGAGGCTTGTGTCCTTGATTGAAAGGTCATGATTTCTTTTCCTTAAGCCACAGGGACGCAGGTTAGCTGGTGGCTGGAGCCACGGCTCAGTAGAACTTGGGCCAACCCAAGATTAAAATTTGGCCAGAGTGCTTGGAAAAGAGTGGGCACCTGGATCCCACAGTGAACCACCACAGGGTCTGCGGTGCTACCTCAGAGGCGCTGGTCAATGGGCTGTGTGAGAAGGCTAACGTGCCGGAAGGCACATGCTGCTCTTGTGTTTTCTAAGCACCAAGCCATAGGAACCAGGTGCAGCCCCCATGAAGGGAGGGCAGGGGCTAAGCAGTTACCATCCTCTGTTTTATTCCCTACCAGCTGATCTGGACTGTATTCAGAACCCTCAGCTGACGTTTGCTCAGCCTGCCAGCAGAGCCGTGCGTGTCACTCAGCACCGGCACATGCTGGCTCGCACGCTGCTAGCCGCACGTACATGCCCTACTGCCCAGAAGGGCCTGGCAGCCGTTAGTGTCCCGGCATTTCTCCCACTCTTGTTGTCTGGCTGCCAGTCCACATGCAATTTGGGGTTTTTTCCAATTTCATGCGCGGCTCAAGGCGAGAGAAAGAGAGGATGCAAGGGGGAAAGAGTCACCTGTCTGTCTGTCTGTCTGGAGAGAGATGCCCTGGCCATCACGACTCTGGAATTGCCTCCAAAGGGGTCACTTCCTCACTGCCTGGATCTTTGTTTTAGTTTATAGAGGGGAAGAGGATGGAATCTACATTTCAGCCACGTGCAAGATCCTAGTGCCGAAGCAGCATTAACTGACTGATTGAAAACTCTTTCCCTTAGAGGCAGCTGGGGTTTTCAACGCCAGCCTGGGGCCCAACCCCACCGCAGCTTGGTAGAATACTCTGTCCCACAGTTCAACTCCTAGGATGATTCCCACAGGAATTATCCCAAGACATGCAAAATACCCCATCCCATTCCCCCAGCTTCCTTACTGGAATGCACTGCTCCTTGGGACCCTGCAGCAGCTGAAGCCAGTGCAGAATTCTGAAGCCTGCTTATGAAGGCAGATCTACACGTTGGAAGCATGTTCAGCCAGCGCTCTGGGATCCGGACTGACTCCCTAAAAACTTCTGAGTGGAATTTAACCTATCAAATCCTAAATGGTTTGGGTCCTGCTTATCTGAGAGATCACCTCTCTTCCCATGATGCACCACCCTGAGATCAGCAGATGCCCTCTAGCTGGAGTCCTCTTGTAAAGCATGAGGGGGCTGCTGCCGAGGCGTTCTCCCAGAAGACTCTGGAGCCCATTTTCCCCCTTGGTTTGCCACGGCACAGATTTGTGAACCTTCTGGCCAGGCAGCTTTTTTCTTGGGCTATTGCAGACGGGCTGGGGGTTGTGGGGTTTGGTGGAAGCTTAGGGGCACCGATAATATAGTGAGTTTTAACAAATGGGACTGCCCCTTTCGCAGTTCTGAAGTCTGGCCTACACAGACCCCAGTGATGTGCCGTGAGCGTTATTATTTGTATCACACGTATCTATGTGTGTTTGTATTTGCCTCTCCTTCCAACCTGTTGTATGTTTCAGTTTCACTTCAGATATGTGGCCCATTTCCATGGCCACATCTAGCGCAGTCTCTAGTTCTGCCTCCTCTTTTACATTTCTAGTGCAGAGGTTTTCTAACCTGAGGTCCGCGTACTAACTTCCTGGAAGGCTGTGCTGGAAGTGGCTTGTTCCTTGCATTCATCTTCTCTGCTGTGTCTTCGTGACAGGGCACTGTGATGGATTGTAATGCTTTCTCCTGTCACTTTTTCTGCACTAGGAGTAAAAGTGCAAAGAGCTACCATAAAGCTGGACGCAAGAGGGGCATAAATGGAGAATAAGTGTGTGCATGCGGGTGCTTAAAATCCACCCTGGCTCACAAAATGCCTGGGTCTGTTCCTGCACTGGATCATGGCTGCTTGTACCCCAAATGTGGGCACACCCTCCTGTTTCTCCTCTGGTTTTATGCTTTGTATCCCCAACCCAGGAACATTACCAGCACATTCTTCATGTTGAACTGTAGCTCACAGGCTCACATTATCTCTTCTCCAACTATCTTTCCCATGTAGACTGGACCCATTGGTACTGCAATTATGATTAGAAGAGTCACTCCACTGGATTACAATGACAACCCATAGTTCAGAGTGCATCTTGCTTGTCTCCATAATCTTTGCATGCACGTAGAGACAATAATTCTTTTGTTTCAGAAAGCTCTGTCCTCCATTATATTTTGATTCCACATCCCTCCATCTCCACCCCTGTCTCTATCGGGTCTGACTTCCTTCGAATCTCAGAGTCTCCAGTGGCCAAGCAAACTTTTCCACCTTTTCCTTCAGCTTGGATTTCAGCCCTATGTACCCAGCATGGTCTTCTTTCATAAACAGGAACATTACACACGCCCCATGTTGAGATGCCTGGGGTTGTTCAGAAGCTGTGTTTAAAGGTGGCTGTTGCTTCTAATGGCAACGCGCATTGCTGCTCATTGGAACCTGGTAAGCATGGAGGTCTCTCCTCCATTGCCCACCTCCCGCTTTCAGAGAGTTTGCCATTTATTAATTCCTACTTCTGCCAACTCTCTCCCTGTATGGCTCCTCAGAAACATACATTAATGAAATTTCACAATACTCTGGTGCGGTAGGGAACTGCCAATATCCCCGAGAGACACAGAGTGGCTATGGGATTTACCCAAGATCCCACGGAAGCCTGTGGCAGAGACAGGAATTGAAGACAGATCTCCAGAGTCCCAGTCCTGTGCCTTAACCACAAGATACTTTCTCCCGTCTTCAGGATGGGCGTCTCCATCACCAGCAGGAGAAAGTGGTGGTGGGTGTGGGGGGAAGAGGGAGGAAGATTCTGTAAACACAGAAATAGCTGGGTCGTCAGTGGTGATGGAAAAGGACAAGGAGGTTTGCTGATTGGGATTAATTATGAGAATGTGCCTGGGTGCAGAGATTTTGTTTCAAAAGCATGTGTGTTTGCATGTATGTAAATAGACAAAAATAATCCCATGGAAGGTCTGCATCAGAGTCCCAGGGAGGGTGGGTAGTGTAAGGGAGAACAAGACATAGGCCAGTGCTAGCTCATCTCTGCAGAGAGCTGCAACATCTGCCCAAAAATAGCCTGCTGCCCATGATGCCAAGAGCAGCAAACCTTTGATAAACAGTTTATAAATAACCCCGGTGGGAAAGATGTCCCATCTCCCTCCACGGGACTCTTATTTGTGTTGGAGTCAGTGTTTGCCTTCCAGTGACCCTGCCAGCTTTCCGACCGGCCCTATCACTCATGTGACTCTTGCTGCCGACACACAGGCCGGTCCCAAGGGAGGGAGAAAGATGCTCACTAACTTTTGCTGCTCTATGAGGCAAGGGTTTGGAATGGGCAGAAGCAGAGCTGGGGAGGAAGCCAGATGGGGCACAAGACGTCATCTAGCTCTGTGGCTTCACACCCTCTGGGTGGCACAAGGGCACTGATTGTGTAAGAGGACAGCAGCACAAGCTGGTTTCCTGCAGGAAACAGAAGTCAGACCCATAGAAATTTGGCACATCCCAGAGAGCCACAATATTCCCTCTGCCAGGGGAAGCCAGCTCTGGAGGCTAGCTAGTTCTGGGAGGCAGCGTGTGCCAGTGGCCCGGGCACTGGGCTGGGAGCCAAGAGAACTGGATTCAGGTCCTGGCTCTGCTACTGATGTACCATGGGTCAGCATCCCCATCTGTAAAATGGGGATGAGACCGACACCCCTCCATCCCCCCTTTGTAAAGTGCTTTGGGATCTAAAGACAAGAACTGAGACCCCTTTCCCAGCAGGAGGCTGCCCCTTGGCGCTAGGTTACTAGTACATCTCTAGGTGAAAGTGTGTGTGTGTGTGCGTCCCTGCCCAAGGGGCACAGATCTAGCTATGTACCATGGCATTTTCTTTGCAGGTTTCACATGTAAACTCACACACACTGCACCCACCATGCTATATATAGCAGCTATGCTTATCTCCTTGGTGGCCCAGTGGCTCTCAACCTTTCCAGATTACTGGACCCCTTGTAGGAGGCTGATTTGTCTTGCGTTCCCCCAAGGTTCACCTCATTTAAAAACTACTTGTTTACAGAATCAGACATAAAAATAGAAAAGTGGCCCAGCACACTATGACTGAAAAATGGCTTACTTTCTCATTGTTACCATATTGCTATAAAATAAATCAATTGGATTATAAACATTGCACTTACATTTCAGAGTATAGTCTATAGAACAATATAAACAAGTCATTGCCTGTATGAAATTTTAGTTTGTACTGACTTTGCTAGTGCTTTTTCTGTAGCCTGCTGTAAAACTAGGCAAATATCTAGATGAGATGACGTACCCGCTGGAAGACCTCTATGTGCCCCCAGGGTATGTGTACCCCTGGCTGAGAACCACTGCCTTGGCACATGCATGCCCCTTCCTGTTCAGGACAGATGTGCTGGGCTGCTCACCATCCAGGCCCACCATGCCAAGCCACCTCAGGGGGCTGGAAAACAACTCATGCTCTGCAAGACTGGGCAGCAAGGGGATGGGGTGAGATGGAGGTGGCCCTTCTGCGAGTGAAGTCGCTCCGACGCAGCGATCCTTGGAGAGCATCTGCTGTTCTGCTGCCAGGTGCAGGAGCCAGCTAAGGTAATGAGGGGGAAGCGAAGAAGGTGCCCTCTTTAATGGTCACCAAACCAGCCGCTCGGAGGAGCTGGCAGGGCTCCACGCTGCAAGGCTATTAGAGTTCTTCCTATTGTTGTTGTAAGAGACTCCACAGAGTTGTCTGCTCAGAGCACGGAGATGAAAGAGAGACCTTCTCTGATGTGTTCTGTGACAGCCTCTCTGATGCTGAGGATATAATAATACTTATCACCTCTCCAGCGCCTCCCAATGCTAATACGCTTTACTTGTGTCACCGTAGCACTGAGCTACCCCGTTTGGACGCAGGCTCCATTGGGCTGGGGAGCTGCAGAGACCCAGCTCCTGCATCCAAGAATACTCTTTCTTAACACAAGAGACTACCCGTGAAATAGGGAGGACAGGGCCTCTCAGGTAGGTCATTATTATTGTCTTCTGTTAGAGATGGGGAAACTGAGGCAGACTAAGGTGCTAGCTCATGGGCACATCAGGCTGTGTAGAACCCACAACTCCTCCTCCAAGGCCCACACACTTAACAACTAGACACGGATGATTCTGATACTTTCCTTCTGCTTCCATACAAGGTTCTTGGTTGGCTTGACAAAGCACTTCATCCAAAGATTAGATTCTTTGTTGCCCTGGGCCCCTATTTCACACAGCCCCCTCCTCTGCTACCCTCTGCCCCCAGGCACCACTGGGGGTCACAGAACTACAGACACTGAAGACAGAGCAGCCCCATTCGGTTCCATCTACTCCCCCTCCCGGGGGCCAGTGGAGGATTGCTTTCTATAGTCTGTTCTTTGCACCATCCAGGTTTAAGCCCCTAAGTGATGGGTTCCCACCATCTCCTGGCTCTCATCTCACAGAGCCTTTCCTGATATTCGGCTTGCATTTCCCACAGTAATTTCATCCCTGAGTCTTAGCTGTACCCCCTTGGCCTGTCCTAGATAAAGTCCTCTCCCTCCAGGGAGGTCACACCTCTCAGTCTTCTCCCTTTGCTATGACATTCTCCCTTCTCCTTTTGATCTCTCCATGCCCTCCTTGTTCTGACTGCCTCCCCGAGCCAGAGCTTGGAGAGTGACCCTGCCATCAGGTGTCCTGACAGGACTAGATTTACTGCCTTCAGCCGAGGAGGCAGTGGGAGAAGAGGGAGGTGGAGATTGTACCGTGTGCCCAGACCCATGGAGCATGAAGAGGGGCTGATGGAACTCACTGTCTTTGAAAGGTTTGGGGAGAAGTGGGTCCAGAGAGCTGCTGTTGAGAAGCCCTCACGCTATTTGTTGGCGTGGGACGGGCAGGAGCAGCCTGGATGTGTGACATTCATCAATTCATACGTCAGTGGCCTCAGAGTTTGGGAGTTTCCCTCCGGGCAGTAACCCCCAGGATCCTTTGCAAAGCAAGTGGCCCTTTTCAGACTTTCCTCTGGGCAGTCAGATGGACCTGCTACCCCATACTCTCAACCTATCCCTCTGCTGCTCATGCTGTTTCCCAGATACCTATGTCTGCTCACCAATGCTGCCACCTGCAGTGTCCCACGCAGTACTGCGATGGGCCCCGGGGGCTCAGAGGGAAGTGTACCAGGCAAAGGAGCATCTCTCCATGAGTTTGCCATCTGAGAGCGCCTCATGCACAGCACAAAGAGAAGCAGCTGGTTTGACTCTGAGTTCACATCTGGTGTCCCTTCATTCAGCTTCTTTGGGCTGCATTGACCCCGACCTGAACCCATGCAAGTCTGTCTGTTGCCTCAGCATGGTGCGGAAACATCAGAGCACCTGGGACCCCGCTGGACAGGACTAGCTAAATAATGATATTCAGCCATATAGCTCTACCCTAACGCCTGGCATATCCCCATTGGAAGGATCTGACAATCTGGTCGCTAGTTCCGGTGAATGCTGGCTCTTTGCATTTCACTCATCTTGGACAACTGAAACAGACACGTTAGTCTCACATCCTGCTTCGCCTATCCTGATATGCTACTGAATTCAGGTTACAAACCCTGCAGGGGTTAAATGCAATCAAAGGCTAGAATATTTTGCGAGAATGTTTCTGTTGCTACTAGGTTCTGTAAAACCCTTTTATTTACAAAACCTTAATGTTGCCCGTAAAGTATCTGACAACTCAAAAGCTTTTGCCAGCATCACTGATGTTTTTGTGCAGGAAAATGTTCTTGGAAAAGCTCCTAGAAGCTCAGAAATGGCTCACTGAGAGCTCAAAGAATAAAGCGAACCCCGAGCTGAGCAAGGCTCTTTCCAGCTTCATTAATCTCTCCACAGCAAATGATGGAATCCCGGGGCCAGGAGGAGAGAATGGATGCCACCATGTGGCAGCGAAATCCCAAATGTGGCGCTCAGGAGCACTGATGGAGAACTTCAAGGACACCTGGCGTAGTGCCCAGGGCAAAGGAGAGACTAAAGTCCATTCTAATGTGTCACTCACTGAAACTCCACTAGGAACTGTGCCCTGATGTTAACATGATGATGATCTGTAATACTAGCACCTTGTGCCTATCACCACACACAACTCTCAATCAATCATCTGCTCTGCCTAGGCAATATTTATCCTACGAATTTGCTGCCCATGGAATTTGCCACAGAAACCACTATTTGCTACAGAATTATGCTCCAGAACCCAGTATCTTATTACCCAGAATTACAACAGGAGGGATTAAAAACAAGCAAATTAAAAAAATAACAGGCGTTCTGGAAGGGCTAGAAACCCCCTGGCTTCAAGGCATAAGACAACTTCTAACTAATGAGGATTGGAGAGAGACTTTCTTGGCGAGCAGATTATTCCATAACTGACTGCTGTGGGGTTACATGCATCTTTCTCTGAAGCAGTTGTTGTTGGACATGGTGGGAGACAGAATACTGGACTAGATGGGGCCCCATGGCTGATCCAGTCTGGCCATTCCTATCTCCCTATGTTCCAAGTTTTCATTGTAAAAAAGTGTCTAGCCTGCATGGTTATGAAGAAAACCTTAAAAGCGTGAAACTGATACTAACAAATGCAGCCACATCTTTCTGAATCAGCAGAATGCCAGAAACAAGCGTGGCAAGAGGTGTGTACTGTCCTCATTCACCCCAATAAGATGTTAATCCTGAAACCTAGTGGTGACAATGCAAATGTCAGAGTTGTTTACTATTTCTTTGCTGGTAATTTTAGCAGAATCTTTCAGCGAATGTGTTTTTAATCCCACAATCCCTAACTGCCTCCCAGTCCAACCCCACATGCTCCAACTCTCTGACAGCTGCCCAAACTTCCACATTATTGATACAAAAATCACTGGCCTATGGAAAACTGCAAATGTGTGAACAACTTAAAATACACTGAATTTAATATAAAAAAGCATAGTCTGGGGGCAACTGTCCTGAATGGATTAGTCACTTGCATATGGGATTCAATAAATGCTTGTGTCTAAAGATGTAAATGAAGCTGCTGCAGAATTTCCAGTCTGCTGCACCAGAATCCTGCAGAATCTTAGGTCTAACTCAGCTTGGAGCACATGCAGCCTTACTGTCTTTCTGAATATCAAAGTGATAATCTGGTGGATCCGTCTGGCCCTAAACTCAATGACTCCATTAGATTTAGAAGCCCTTGGTAAACAGAGATACTGGGCCACGTTCACCCTTGGTGTATCACCTTCACTGAGGTGAATGGAGTGACACCAGGGGTTCATTTGGCCCATCATCTTTAGAACACTGGGACAGGTCCTTAGAGGACATAAATTGACTTCAATGGAGCTATGCCGACTTACGCCAGCTGAGAAGCCAATCCATTATCCTGACATAGGAAGAGCAGCCCTTCCCAGCACATATAGGATAAACGTGTGAGTGTATGATAAGTGTATTATGGGTCAGAATAACTGCCTCTAACTGTCTCCAAATGGAGGCCATATTGGAGACAGCACCACAGTGCCCCGGAGAGCAAGGTGGTAGTGCAAAGCAATGTCAAATGAAGCAAGATCGTTCAGTGGAAAGTGAGTGAGGCCTGGGATGGGGAGGAGACACATGGGCAAAGCCACAGTAGGAGAGAAAGGGCTTGCGGGGAGCGGACGCCAGGCAGAGTTGGGAGTGATTGGGTTTGTGTTGCAGAAAAGCAGCTCTATCCAGATGCGAGTCCCAAAAGGAGAAGCAGATCATGATCTATACCGGGAGTGCACAGGGCTGGCACCGGAAGTGAATATTAAAGAGCTGCTCCAGCTAGCTGCCCCAGGATGATTTCTGAGGTATCCACTGCTTCCAGGCCTCACACCACATTTCCCTCTAGCCGCTTGAGCATGGAGCTTATCCCCATGGTGCAGGGTCACCACGGACAGGAGTCTCAGCCAGCTTAAACCAGAACAGCAGCATCGCTGACTCAGACCCCCCGGCTGAGAGCCCAGGGGAGCATCTCCGCAATGCAGAGTGACTGCTGGGCACATTCCTCCTGTGGTTGCCCCAACCAACCCGGGGCTCAGTTTGGAATGGCGCAGGGACGGCTGGAAGTGGCACTCGGAGGCCGAGCAGTGTCCGGGTCTGTATACACACAGCTCAGAGCTCTGGGGATGAGTCATGTGTCTGAGGGTTTGTGTTGTTTTGTTAAAGACCATTTCTGCAAAATTACTAACCACTTAATTGCTAATGTCGCCAGTGCAACATGAACCTAACCCCCTGCCCCAGACCAGGAGATGTTGCCTCAGAGCCAGACAGGCGACAGCATCACGTTTGCAATAGAGGGAGCTGCACCCCCAGGCTGAGGAGTGGCCCTGAGGCTGCTGAGTGAGGGAAGGCGTATTATCTGCATTACAGTATCGCTTAGAACTGGCCCTCACTGTGCCAGGCACTGTGCGAACACAGGGTAAGCCAGTCCCTGCCCTGAAGGACTTACAGTCTAAAGAGACACACAAAGGCTGGGATGAGAAACAGAGGGAGGAGTCAGTGAATAAAACCCAGGTCTCCTGATTCTCAGCCAGGGCTGGAGCACGCTGTCTCTCATGCTGGATCATGGAGTGGTGAATTCGCCAGATCGCACCGGGCCCTGCCCTCCTCCCAGATTTCACTGCACGTGGCTCCCCAGCCCGCCTTCCCTGTCAAACCTCAGAAGGGCTCCCCTGTCCTCAGGGCCCTCCACACCTGTAGCAAGGGGGTAACAATGTATTCAGACTTGAAAACCCACTGTCAGTGCCTTGGTTTTAGAAAGGGCGGCTGCCCTTCATCCACGCAGCCAATCAGGGGAAGCAACAGCTGCATACTGACTCTCCTGATGTTTCTTTTGCTGGGTCCAGGTTTGCAAGGGGCCTTTCCCCCACGCCTGTCGTCTCCCAAACACCGCGGGACCAAAGGGACGTGGCGAGGGACTCACTTCTTCAGTCGGCCCATGCTGGGCTGACTCGATGCTAGAAGCAGCAGCTCACCCGAGAGCAGGGACTCTGGAACAGTTTTTATGGTGGGGGTGCTGAGAACCACTGAACCAAACTGTAAACCTTGTATAGGAAACCACTTCAAGCCGGGGGTGAGGCAGCACCCCTAGTTCTAGCACCTATGCTCAGGAGGGCTTAGCTCCTACCCTCAACCATTCCTCCAAGATGTCCCTATCCCTGCAGGTCCTAGTGAATCCACAGGGTGCTCTCCCTGCTGACAATCGACAACACAGGTCCTGCTCCCCCTCTTCACACGTCTGTTCAGGAAAGGAGGAAGAGGACGAGTGAGTGACTCCTAAAGGCCAGACAGGTGAGGCAAACAGGCATCATCTCCGGGCTGGGGTGGAAGATGGAAGGGGAGAAGCCTGGCGTTTTTCTGCCTTGCCACTAGCCCCAATTCTTTCCACACTCCAACAATCAAAGGGCAGCCTGTGTAATTAATACTATTTAGGCCAGGTTAATGACAGAGGGAAATGTCTTTTGTCAGCCCGGCTTTGCCCACTGGCCCTGATTTAGCAACATGAAAGCATTTTTTCTGATTAACTGTTCAGTGAAGGAGATAAAAGAGATGGCCATGAAATGTTTTCTTTAATGTGATGAATGTAAAGGGACTGTTAGACCCGGGGAAGGGAGAGAGAAAGGGAAAGAATGAAGGACAGAGAGAAAGGAGGAGAGGTCTGGGATAGCAGGAGGGCTGCAGCATGGGACTGAGAGGCATCAGCAGAGCTACATGTGGGGAGCCCAGGGCTGGGATAGCAGGGGGGCTGCAGGTCAGGGGTGAGGGGCACTGGCAGAGCTGTGTGTGGGGAGCGCAGGGTTGGGATAGCAGGGGGGCTGCAGGTCAGGATCGAGGTGCATCAGCAGAATGGGGGGTGGGTGGGAGGACAGCAGTGCAATACTTTGAGAGAAGTCGCAAAGCAGCAAGTAAAAGAGAAGCGGGGGCTGTAATTGATTTTGATTTTTGAAAGGCTTTTGATAAAGCCCCTCACACAAGGTGAAAGGGATTACAGAACGTTACATCTCACCCTGGATTATGAATTAAAAGTTAGTTGGGAGAGAGGCAGCAAAGAGGCGTAATAAATGGACACTTCTCAGGGTATGTCTACACTACAAGAGTAGTTCGATTTAACTTAGGTCGAATTTGTGGATTCGACCTTATGAAGTCGAATTTGTGTATCCACACTAAGGACACTAATTCGACTTTGTGAGTCCACACTAACGGGGCAAGCGTCGACATTGGAAGCGGTGCATTCTGGGCAGCTATCCCACAGTTCCCGCCGTCCCCGCTTCCCATTGGAATGCTGGGTAGAGCCCCCAATGCCTGCTGGGGGAAAAATGTGTCGAGGGTGGTTTTGGGTAACTGTCGTCATTCAACCGTCACTCCCGCCCTCCATCCCTGAAAGCGCCTGCGGGAAATCTGTTTGCGCACTTTTCTGGTCAGTGACAGCACGGACGCCACAGCACTGTGAGCATGGAGCCCGCTGTGATCATCGCTGCACTTATGGCCGTTGTCAACTCCTCGCACCTTATCGTCCACCTCTTCCACAGTCAGCTGCTGAGAAATCGGGCGAGGAGGCTCCGGCAGCACGGTGAGGACATGAAGTGTCAGAGTGGCACAGACCTCTCACAAAGCACGGGATCCCGCGCCGCGGAGATCATGGTGGCAATGGGTCAAGTTCATGCTGTGGAACGGCGATTCTGGGCCCGGGAAACAAGCACGGACTGGTGGGACCGCATAGTGCTGCAGGTCTGGGATGAATCACAGTGGCTGCGAAATTTCAGGATGCGTAAGGGCACTTTCCTTGAACTCTGTGACTTGCTGTCCCCTGCCCTGAAGCGCCAGGACACCCGGATGCGAGCAGCCCTGAGTGTGCAGAAGCGAGTGGCCATAGCCCTCTGGAAACTTGCAACGCCAGACAGCTACCGGTCAGTAGCGAACCACTTTGGCGTGGGCAAATCTACCGTGGGGGTTGCTGTGATGCAAGTAGCCAACGCAATCGTTGACCTACTGCTCTCAAAGGTAGTGACCCTGGGAAACGTCCAGGTCGTCATAGATGGCTTCGCCACGATGGGATTCCCAAACTGCGGTGGGGCTATAGATGGCACTCACATCCCTATCCTGGGACCAGCCCACCAGGCCAGCCAGTATATTAACAGAAAGGGCTACTTTTCAATGGTGCTGCAAGCACTGGTGGACCATAGGGGACGTTTTACCAACATCTACGTCGGGTGGCCGGGCAAGGTTCATGATGCGCGTGTTTTCAGGAACTCTTGTCTGTTTAGACGCCTGCAGGAAGGTAGTTTCTTCCCGGACCACAAAATAACTGTTGGGGATGTGGAGATGCCTACGGTGATCCTCGGGGACCCAGCCTACCCGCTAATGCCCTGGCTCATGAAGCCCTATACAGGCGCCCTGGACAGTGACAAAGAACTCTTCAACTACCGGCTGAGCAAGTGCAGAATGGTGGTGGAGTGTGCTTTCGGACATCTCAAGGGGAGATGGAGGAGCTTACTGACTCGCTCGGATCTCAGCGAAACCAATATCCCCATTGTTATTGCAGCTTGCTGTGCGCTCCACAATCTTTGTGAGAGCAAGGAGGAGACCTTTATGGCGGGATGGGAGGTTGAGGCAAATCGCCTGGCTGCTGATTACGCTCAGCCAGACACCCGTGCGATTAGAAGAGCCCAGCGGGAAGCGCTGTGCATCCGGGAGGCTTTGAAAGCTAGGTTCCTCAGAGAGCAGGATAACCTATGACTGTCCAGTTTCTTTACAGAGAAGCTGAACCTGCCCCTGTTTCAGTTACTGTTGACTTTTTTCTGCGGTTACATACCCCGTTCACCAGGTTTCCCCCCTTCCAACAGACGTTTAAAAATAAAGTTAATGGAACATTGTTAATTAACAAAGTTTTCTTTACTAATGAATTCGCGTTAAAGGGTTCAAACAGGGACGCAGACTGTGGTGGGTACGGTGTGCAGTGATGTACAGACTGCTTCTACACTCGAGGAATGACAGGCTCCTGCTCCTACAGCGGTCTCTGGGGGGAGGACGGTTACAGGAGGGTGTGCAGGAAGGGGTGGGTTTGCAGGAAGGGGTGAGGGGTGTGTGGGAAGGGTGAGTAGGTGTAGGGGGATGAGGACTCTGGCTGGGGCTCAGGGCATCGGAGAGGCTCATGACTAGGGTGGAAGGGCATGGTAAGGGCAGCCTGCCTTGCCATTTGTGGATGGCAGGCGCTAGGACCCTGGGGCAGCATACACCTCCCAGACTGACCTGGGGCAGCAGACACCTCCCAGAGTGACCCGGGTGCCTAGTGACTGCACTCTGTGTGTGACCTGCTGTTGATCCTGCCCCCATGTCTGTACCCTGGTAATGGTGGCTGTCCTATGCAATTAACAAACCCCTCCCGCCCCTTCACACAAAGTCTTCTGCAAAGAAACATGACGGAAACAGTACTTAACAGCAAACTATTTTTAATACTCAACTACACAGTTGGGGGATGAAACTGGGATTTGGGATTGGGTGAGCCAGGAAGGGAAGCACTTCTCAAAATTTAGGGAATGAGAGCTGTTTGGTACATGAGAGCTCTGCTGGGGTGAAGTGACAGTTTTCACGGCCCCTAGCGCCCCTCCTTCTTGTTATTTTGGGTGAGGGGGGGACAGGACTTTGTGGCAGGGGAGGGCGGTTGCAGATACAGTGCAGGGGGGCTCTCTCCTCCTGCCTGCGGTCCTGCAGAACATCCACAAGGCGCCGGAGCGTGTCCGTTTGCTCCCTCATTAGGCCAAGCAGCGTTTGAGTCACCTGCTGGTCTTCCTGCCGCCACCTGTCCTCCCGTTCGCTGTGTGAGCGCTGGTACTGAGAGAGGGTCTCCCTCCACTGGCTCTGCTGGGCCGCCTCGGCTCTGGAGCAGGCCATCAGTTCAGCGAACATCTCGTCCCGAGTCTTTTTCTTTCGCCGCCTAATCTGCCCCAGCCTCTGTGAGGGGGATGCCGGGGCAGGTCGGGAAACAGCCGCAGCTGTGTGATGGGAAAAAGGAAGTGATTTCCTTGCAAAGATACATGTTTGCGAACACTGAACACAGTCTAGTCTGTCTCTGTGAACAAGACCATACGGCACCTATCTCATGCGCTCTCAGGACAAGTTCGAATTTTCGGCCTTCGCTTTCATTGCCTGGGGTCTTGCACTGGAGATCAGACAAGTGGGGCAGGACAGCAGAATTCGTGTAGCAGCCAGGCATGGTAAGCTGTAAACTTTAGGTTGCTTAAAAGTTAATGTATAGCAGTGCCCTCCTGCTGCAGGCAATCCGGAAAGCATAAACTCTGACCCTGTTCCACCCCCTCGCGGCTGTCTCCGGGAAAGATCCCTGTTTGCTTCCCCTCTGCAGCCTCCACCACGTGGCTGTTAAATGACGCTTATTGTTATGCAAAGGAAAAGTGAAGCATTCCTAATAGTAACATTACACTAATTTCCCTAATTAGATGCAGCAGTCGCTGAGCGAGATCACCCTGAGGCGGGTCACTAAGACAGACAGAGAGCGCATGCTGCGTGAAACCCTGCACAAACCAGGGCCCTATGCTGCCATGCTCGTGGAGGCAATGCTCCCACAGTACCTGAGGATAGCCTGGCGCGGAAGAGTGTGCTTCCACGGAGCACCCAATAAGGCACCTCTCCCCAGGAACCTCCTGCGGAGGCTTTTCAAGTACCTCTACGAGAGCTTCGTGGAACTCTCCCAAGAGGATTTCTGTTCTATCCCCATATACATTGACCTTCTTTTCATATAGTTTTTATTCCTGTTTTTAAAAAAAATAAATGTTTACATGTTTATAGCACTTACCGACTGATCCTTCCCCTGATTCAGAGTCCGGGTTAACGGCCAGGGAGGGTTGATAGGGGATCTCTGTGAGGGTGATGAAGAGATCCTGGCTGTCGGGGAAATCAGTATTGTAAGCGCTGTCGCCTGCCTCGTCCTCCACAAACCCTTCCTCATCTTCCCCATCCGTGAACATCGCCGAGAAACTGCCTGTCGACACTATCCCATCCTCAGAGTCCACAGTCACTGGTGGGGCAGTGGTGGCAGACCCACCGAGAATGGCATGCAGTGCCTCGTAGAAGCGGCATGTCTGGGGCTGGGCTCCGGAGCGTCCGTTTGCCGCTTTGATTTTTTGGTAGCCTTGTCTCAGGTCCTTGATTTTCACGTGGCACTGCGTTGCATCCCGGCTGTATCCTCTGAGTGCCATGGCTTTGGAGACCTTCTCGTAGGTCTTTGCATTCCGTTTTTTGGAGCGCAGCTCTGAAAGCACAGGCTGATCGCCCCACACAGCGATCAGATCCAAGACTTCCCGGTCAGTCCATGCTGGGGCCCTCTTTCTACTCTGAGATTGCCTGGACCCCTCTGCTGGAGAGCTCTGCATCGTTGCCGGTGCTGCTGAGCTCGCCCCGATGTCCAACCAGGAAATGAGATTCAAACTGGCCAGACAGGAAAAGGAATTCAAATTTTCCCGGGGCTTTTCCTCTATGGCTGGTCAGAACATCTGAGCTCGGACTGCTGTCCAGAGCGTCAACACAGTGGTGCACTGTGGGATAGCTCCCGGAGCTACTAAGGTCGATTTCCGTCCACACATAGGCTAACTCGACATAGCCATGTCGAATTTAGCGCTACTCCCCTCGTCGGGGTGGAGTACCGAATTTGAACTAAAGAGCCCTCTAGGTCGAACTAATTAGCTTCCTGGTGTGGACGGTTGCACGGTTAAATCGAATTAACGCTGCTAAATTCGACATAAACTCCTAGTGTAGACCAGGCCTCAGTGTGACAAGAGGGTATCAGTCCAGTTCAATATATTTATTGAAGGGACACTGGCAAGTGAAAGGTTTTATATAAAACAAAATACATTGTCTTATCTGTACCTCACAGGGACTACAGCGGACTCCTTTAGGATCATTCAGCTGGCCTCTATTGGTTTTGAATGTGCTATTTATGCTGATTGTTTAGATTTTGTGTCTCTCTCAGCTTTGGCAATGAAAATAGGCCAATCAATTTAACTTTGTGTAGAATCAGTTACTAGTAAGGGCTTGATTACATTGAGAAATTGACCGCAAAGCTATTCTGGAGTAATTCCCTGTGTGGACACTCTCTTACTCCAGAGCAAGAGTGCTTTTCTCCAGGTTAGCTTAATCTACTTCCCTACCTTATTCCAGAATAACTGCCCTCTGTTGACATCCATCAATTTTCCCTCCCTGGCTTACGTGTATTATCAAACTGCAGCAATGGTTGGGGAGACGGATGGGCTAATATCTGAATGAAAAATGTAATAACTCAGAGGAGGAATGTGGGGATCCTGGAAGCTTTCCCACAGAGGCTAAGTTTTTTTAAAACTGTGTTTTTAAGAAAATGTAAATGTAGGAATGAAATCAGCCAGTTCTATTCCTTTGTCTGGGGAAGAAGGAGGGAACATACAATACCAAATTATTTCGGTTTGAATACACTAATGAAGGGAAATTGGGTAACAAGATAAAAGATGAAATTCAATATATATAGATGCAAAGTAACGTCCCTTGAAAAGAACTGAATAAAATTCATGTACAAACTGCTCCTTTGGAACGAGGTGGAGCTATAAAGGTAAACAAACAAGTTGTCCTCTAAGGCAGCTCACTATAGGGTGGTAGTAAAAAACCCAAAGACAAATGAAATGTTAGGCTGTACTCAATATTACATTGGCCATTCTATGAGCAGATAGTAATGTCTTCTCTTGTACTCCTGCTTTTGGGTCTGGCCACCTCCTCTCCTAAGGGACAGAACAGAAATAGAAAAGGTCTGAGAAAGGCAATGGAAATGCTGAAAGGGATCTGAGGCTTCAATACAGATGAGAGAAATGAGGACTAGTTGCTGCGGAAAAGAGACGTGACAGTGGGGTATAAAATAATGACTGGTAATAGGGCAAGTCAGGCCCTTGATTTACCGTACCCCAATAAGATAAAAGGACACTCGGTGAACGTAAAAGGGCAGTACGTTTGGGTGCTTTAACCTATAGACAAAGTCATAACAGGACCCAATAGTGGGAAGCTAAAGCCAGGCAAATACAAATTAGAAATGAAGGCACAAATTGTTAACATTAAGGACACAAATGATCAAGGTATATAGTGGATTCTCCATCTCTTGGAGTCGTCATATCAAGACTAGTTGCCTTTCTGGAAGACATGCTATAGTCAAATGCAAGTTGTTGGGGTCAATGCAGGAGTAACTGGAGGAAATTCTATGACCTGTGCTTTACAGGAGGTCAGATTACATGATCTAATGGTCCCTTCTGGCCTTAAAAATCTACGAATATCAGAATAAATGGAGAAAAGACAATCTAAAAAATGTAGCATGTAACTAACCTGTGCAACTCTCTGCCACAGGATACTAGCCAGGTCCAAAACAGGATTTGATGAATTAAAATGGTTATATGAATGAGAACAGCGTGCATGGTTCCATTAGCAAGGATGAAAATGATGAGGTCTAACAATCCTCCAACTTCAGGGCATAAACTGATCACCAGCTGTGGGAAGCATTGTCCCCTACTGACATTGTATTGCACACTTAGGAGCATTATAGGAAGCATTACCCCTTTCTCAGAAGCATCTGCCTTTGGCTACTGTTAGAGACAGGATGCTGGACTCGAAGGAACCCAGCAAGGCCTTTTGCTCTAGATGTGTAGCCAGACTTGAGAATTCCAGAGCTGAGAGCATGGTAAGGAGTATGCCGTAATGCCCACCCATATACATTCATACCTGGGGACCAAAAGCCAAAGCATCCCTGTGGACTACAAAGGCTGTGGCAGGCCACAGTGGGAGAGGGGTTCTCACAGTCCTAGACCAGTCAGTGATTTAAAGATACTGACCAAGACTTTGAATTGTACCTAGAAATGAATTGGCAGCCAATGCATGGAGCTTTGGTGTGACGGGCCCATGTCAAACTACCCTACTGAGAAGGCATTCAGCACGATCAGCAACTTCCAGGTGGCCCTCAAGTAGCCCCACATAGAGCATGGTGCAATAGCCTGGCTTGCAGGTGTGAGATAAAGGCCTGCATAGCCATGGCTAGGCTGACATCTGATAGAAAAGGACATAATCATTTAGCCCACTGAAGAGGAAACACACATTTCTGACCATTGAGGCTGTCCAGTGCAGAGGAGAGTCCAACAAGCCACATTCTCAGGTCCCCTTGACAATCAAAGGGCTCACCTCCATTGCTGAGGGCAAAACCACAGCTCTTCTTCCTCAAATTTTCATCATCGTGCTTAAAAGCATCTCACTTTTCCTCCTGATCAAAATGTCCCAAACCTCTTTCTTTTGTAGTAAAGTTATGGGTATGTTTTGCAAATCTGCAAGCTAGCACATTTAGTCAGAAACGCCTGAAGAGCATTTCTCCCAGGAGTCGTCTCCTGCCAGGAGAACGTTCCTAAGAGGCCACATGGGAACCTCAGCTCCTCTTCTCAGATTGTTTCCCTGATTTTTATGACATTTTTAGTTACATTTCTTAGCAACACTAGACTA
Organism: Mauremys reevesii; assembly: GCF_016161935.1. Taxonomy (NCBI): domain Eukaryota; kingdom Metazoa; phylum Chordata; order Testudines; family Geoemydidae; genus Mauremys; species Mauremys reevesii. The sequence goes on from NC_052625.1 coordinate 64,205,239, forward strand.
ATGAGCTGCAGTCCATTCCAGTGACCGCTAGGCAACCACACAGTCCAGAGCTTTGTCAGCCAATCAAATCCCTTCTTTGGTTATGCCTCATTTATAAGCAAAAGTAACTTCTCTGCATGTGTTTGGCATGTATCTACACCCTAAAGTGCTGCTTCACCACTGGCATGAAAGAAATAACATAAGTACAGTACAGTAGGTTAAAAAAACACCTGCAAGTGATCATTACGTGGTAGCGTTTTCACAGAAAATAGTAAGTCTGTCATCCTGGGGTTTATCACTGTAAACAGTTTTTATCTTAAAAACAAATAAATAAACTGGGAAGAGTGGTCTATTAACAGGTGTTGTCTACATGGTAAGCCTGGAATTGCAACCCATAATTGACAGTTGTCTATTTATTCTATGTGCTATTTATAGTCTGTCAGAAGGTTGAGTATCAAAATTGCCCCCCAACTTCTGTTCCTTTGTAATTCATGTATTTATGGTCAAAATTGTAATAGAAATATTAATCAAAAATATTAGATACTCTGTGATCCCATCTGTCGCTCACATAAGTGTTCTACAGGCCGTGGGGCTGGGATGTCACAATCTTGCCTACATGGCAGAAGAAGATGAGAAAGTAAAATGGGAAAGCAGACAGACTGCAGATGAGACAAGGGAAAATTCCTCCTTTGTTTCCATGAATTCTTTTTTTAAGGTTTCAGCCGCGCTAGGCTGGGAACGAGTTAAGGAACAATGGTCTAGGTCCTCAGTGGTGTAAATCAGAGTAACTCCATTGACTTAAATGAAACTGTTGCTTTGTTTACATCAGCTGAGGATCTTGTCCCATGTTTAAAAGACTAAGACTGGTAATTCCATCTCAACTTCCCCCTATCGCCCCAGTGGTGGTGGCCCAAGTCAGGGGTGAGCCACACTGATGCTGGAGAAGTCACGCAGTGTCATTAAAAAAAGGAGAGAATCTGTCAAGTTTGCTAGAGTGAGTGGCAGTGGTTTGAATATGACACATTCGCTGCAGCTGAGTCAAACCCATCCTGGGCTGGGATCTGAGTGCGCTTGGTTCTACAGGTGAAGGCAGACGAGGAAGAGGTTCTACAGCCATGTGTACTTCACTCAGAAACAGTGGGATTTAATGAGATTTAATTTAGTGGGTAACTTTAAAAAAACCCTCTGGCCTGTGTTCTGCCAGGAGCCAGGCTAGATGATCATAATGGTTGCTTCTGGCCTTAGCAGCTATGAACCTATGAAAACGAGCCCCATGCTTTCCTGAAAATGCCAGATTGAAGGCCCTGTCCCATTACAGAAATCATTCATACTGGGAATGAACAGGCCCATTCTAAATCCCCATATTAAATGTGAACTACAAGTAATTTCGGATCACAGCTGAGCGCCTCATCGACTGTACTGCAGTTACACTACTCCGCAGATGTCTCATTGGATGAAGCATGCCACTGTGATTAAAGCACTAGCCAAGGACTCAGGAGATCTGGGTTCAGATTCTGGCTCCCTACATGACTGTAAGCGTGTCATTGCATCTCTTGGTACCTCAGTTCCCCATCTCTAAAATGGGGATAATGAGACTCCCCTGCCAGATTGGGGTGTTGTAAGGATAAATAAAAATTTTTGTGAGGGTTTGCTGACAGGGACCATATAAGTACATAGATCACGTTTCAGCTTACAAGGATTAGGTAAAGGATACATGATTTGTAATTGATGAAAGACCAACAAGTTATCGTTTTGAAAGAGAGTCTCCATTTGGTGTATACTTAATAACTAAGGAGGCTAATTAATGCTTCTACTTTCCACCTGTATATAATGTGACAAAGTTCCTCCTCTACCTTGGTGGGTCCTGCGCTTATTTGGCAGATTTGCTCACCTCAGTGATCTTCCCCACAGTCCGAGTCAACTCCTCCTGTGTCTGATCAGGAGTTGGGAGGTTTGGTGGGAACCCAGGCCTGCCCTCTACTCCAGGTTCCAGCCCAGGGCCCTGTGGATCGCAGCTGTCTCTAGTGCCTCCTGTAACAGCTGCATGACAGCTACAACTCCCTGGGCTTCTTCCCCATGGCCTCCTCCAAACACCTTCCTTATCCTCACCACAGGACCTTTCCCCTGGTGTCTGATAACACTGGTCTACAATTTTTGAGAAGTCGTCTGCTTCAGAGATAAAATGTGCTATTTATTATGTATTTTGATGTGCTGAATTCAAATATGACAATTAAAACAACTGATTGACTACTGTTTCTAAGATATTTAAGTTTTTACATTTTATGTCTATGTATATTGTGTAGATAGTAGAGTTTTAATCATAAATTGTAAACCTAGGTCTTTTCATGTGTTTATGGTTGCTTTACATGATAATATTTCACCTGTTTATGTAACACTTTAAAAATCAGCAAAAGGGTTATATAAATAAAATTTATTATGAAACAAAAGGCAAAAAACTATTATGTACCTAGTTTAGTCCTATTCAGTGTCTACTCGGCGCTTCTTGGCTTGTCTCTTGTATTCATTAAATGGAGCATCTCTTGTCACTGTCCAGCAATAGTCTGCAAGCATTGATGGGCTCCATTTGCCCTGATTGCAACAATGGAGAAATGCTATGTCCTGGTGAAATCGCTCGCCGTGCTCGTCGCTCACTGCTCCGCAGTTCGGTGGAAAAAAATCTAGATGAGAGTGCAAAAAATGTATCTTTAGTGACATGTTGCAACCAAGGCTTTTGTATGCCTTGAGGAGGTTTTCCACCAACAACCTGTAGTTGTCTGCCTTGTTGTTTCCGAGAAAATTTATTGCCACTAACGGGAAGGCTTTCCATGCCGTCTTTTCCTTGCCACGCAGTGCATGGTCAAATGCATCATCTTGAAGAAGTTCATGAATCTGAGGACCAATAAAGACACCTTCCTTTATCTTAGCTTCACTTAACCTTGGAAATTTTCCACGGAGGTACTTGAAAGCTGCTTGTGTTTTGTCAATGGTCTTGACAAAGTTCTTCATCAGACCCAGCTTGATGTGTAAGGGTGGTAACAAAATCTTCCTTGATTCAACAAGTGGTGGATGCTGAACACTTTTCCTCCCAGGCTCCAATGACTGTCGGAGTGGCCAATCTTTCTTGATGTAGTGGGAATCTCTTGCATGACTATCCCATTCGCAGAGAAAACAGCAGTACTTTGTGTATCCAGTCTGCAGACCAGCAAGAGAGCAACAACCTTCAAATCGCCACAAAGCTGCCACTGATGTTGGTCATAGTTTATGCACCTCAAAATTTGTTTCATGTTGTCATAGGTTTCCTTCATATGGACTGCATGACCAACTGGAATTGATGGCAAAACATTGCCATTATGCAGTAAAACAGCTTTAAGACTCGTCTTCGATGAATCAATGAACAGTCTCCACTCATCTGGATCGTGAACGATGTTGAGGGCTGCCATCACACCACCAATGTTGTTGCAGGCTACAAGATCACCTTCCATGAAGAAGAATGGGACAAGATCCTTTTGACGGTCACGGAACATGGAAACCCTAACATCACCTGCCAGGAGATTCCACTGTTGTAGCCTGGAGCCCAACAGCTCTGCCTTACTCTTGGGTAGTTCCAAATTCCTGACAAGGTCATTCAGTTCACCTTGTGTTATGAGGTGTGGTTCAGAGGAGGAGGATGGGAGAAAATGTGGGTCCTGTGACATTGATGGTTCAGGACCAGAAGTTTCATCCTCTTCCTCTTCCTCGTCTGACTCAAGTGAGAATGATTCTGGTGCATCAGGAACCAGCAGTCCTTCTCCGTGGGGTACTGGGCGTATAGCTGATGGAATGTTTGGATAATGCACAGTCCACTTTTTCTTCTTTGACAACCCTTTCCCAACTGGAGGCACCATGCAGAAGTAACAATTGCTGGTATGATCTGTTGGCTCTCTCCAAATCATTGGCACTGCAAAAGGCATAGATTTCCTTTTCCTGTTCAACCACTAACGAAGATTTGTTGCACAAGTGTTGCAGCATATGTGTGGGGCCCACCTCTTGTCCTGATCTCCAATTTTGCAGCCAAAATAAAGGTGACAGGCTTTCTTAACCATAGTGGTTATACTGCGCTTTTGTGATGCAAAAGTCACTTCACCACAAACATAGCAGAAGTTATCTGCACTGTTCACACAAGTACGAGGCATCTCTGCTCACTTTGGCTAAACAGAAATGTGTCCCTTTGCAAAATCAAACACTGACAAATAAGAGAGCACGACACTGTATGATTTCTAGAGCTGATATAGGGCAATTTGTTCAGCAGAGTGATGTAAGCTTCGTTATGATTGCATCATCCATGACTTCTAGGAATAACATATCATGTATGACGCAATTCATATCATGTATGACGCAATTCATATCATGTATGACGCAATACCAGCTTCAGATTGCATCATTCATTGTTTTGCCTAAAAAGCAAGTACTGTCCAAACCCAGTCATAGATTTATTCATAGATCCAGTCAAAGATGTATTTTAGTCATTTCTGGTTTAAATTGAGATCCCTTCCCTTTATAACTCACTTATCCTCCGCCATTCCCAAGTCAAGGGTCGTATATACTGACCCAATAGCATAACTTGAAAACTAGAGCCAATCAACAATTTTAAGCATCATTTTCGTTCTCAGTGACCCAGAATTAGTAAAGTTTGACTACATTTATTTCAGAAGCATTTTGGCTGTAGAGCAGTGTAACACTTGTACTCCTCAGTCCTCCAGCAGCACACCCTCTCACTCTCAGTTCCTTGCGCCTCTTGCTCCCAGCTCCTCACATGCACTTCCTCTCCTCTGGCTCCCCCTTGCCTGACTGGAGTGAGCTCCTTTTTAAACCCAGGTGCCCTGATTAGCCTGCCTTGATTGGCTGCAGGTGATCTAATCAGCCTGTCTGCCTGAATTGGTTCTAGCAGGTTCCTGATTACTCTACTGCAGCCCCTGCTCTGGTCACTCAGGGAACAGAAAACTACTCACCCAGTGACCAGTATATTTGCCCTCTACCAGACTCCTGTACCCCACTGGCCTGGGTCTGTCACAATAAGGATGACACGGTTGAGAATGAAGAGGGAGTTTAGGGTGTGTTTTGTTAATTGTAGGAGAGCTGAGCCAAACTGGTTTATAATGATGTTTATAGCCTGGATAATTTTCAGGTTGTTTTTTCCAGACTGGTAACGATGTGGATGTAGCTGAGCCATTGGTAGCCCCAGGCACTGTTCAATGATTCACCGAGGCATTTCACTGCTACCACAGCTCATGTGTCTGTCAGACCCTGTGCCAGATCAGAATATTCAATATTTTGAAGTTATATTCCTCCCACATGCAAAGACGCTTTGGGGTGGATACTGACCAACTTTGTGTTCCTTCCTGTTTGATTACGGTAATTATAGTTTGGAAAAATGTAGGAAATAGGTGGGACTTCAGTGATGCACAGCCGTCCTGCTGGTCCTCTGCACAAACAGGGGTGAATTTCATCCCAAGACTTTGTAACAGCATATGTACATTGCAATTTTAAAGAGCAAGTGTAAATTTCCACTAGCTCAATATGAGGACAAAGTCTAGAAAGGGACAATGTTTTACTTTTATTGCAGTTTATTCTGTAACCTGATATAGCGTGATCTCCTGTATAGTTGCTTTTAGGTTTCTATGGTGCAGCTAGAGAATTCCCAAGGAATAGCAGCAGATCTTCTTCATAAAACACCACCCCCTCATAGAATCATAGGACTGGAAGGGACCTGGAGAAGGCTCTAGTCCAGTCCCCTACACTCTGGGCAGGACTAAGTATTATCCAGACCATCCCTGACAGGTGTCTGTCCACATATCCATTTGAACACGTTTTATGCCAAGTCGATTTCCACCAACAAAATGTGAAAGGCTCTAAGGGCGTGACCCAAAAGTAGAGAGGAAAGTGGCCAGCCCTGTCCGGTATCCCAAGCAAGGCAGAAGGCAGCTGACAGAATAACAGCGCTAGAATTTTTTAGCTGTGGTGTTATTCTATAAAGATATAGTTTTATTCCTAAATTTGGGCCAAAATTAAAGGGTTTAAGATGTTTGAAACAGATAATTGCATTCTACCCTGTTAAATGCCTTCTTCTCATCTGCGGGCATGAAATAGACAACATGGGTAATGTCTCTCTAAGCTCATAGCACATTCAAAGCATCTCAGATTTTCTGCCCATATAGTCCCTTAATAAAATCTGCTTGACAAGAATGGGTTATGGATAGAAGGAAGGTTTGGAGTTTCTAAGACAACACTGTCATTTGGCTGTTGAGGTCAACACTGATGCATCATATAGTCTGGTACTGGGGACCTATTTAGTGACCCCGAATAATCATTTCACCTCTGTTTCCTCTCCTGCCCTCTGGCTCTCGTCTATTTCGATTATAAACTCCTCATGGCAGGGACTGTTTATTCCTGTGTTTGTACAGCCTCTAGCACAATTGGGCCCAAACCTCAGCTGAGGCCTCTAAACGATACCGTGATTTTAACAATACTGTAGGCCTATAGCTTGTACATAGCAACGGATCCCTGTCTGTTTTGTTTACTTGTGTGTTGTAATACACGGTAGCGTTTTATCTGATGCCGTGCAAGGTCACTTTAAGAGAAGCACAGGAGGAGGGTCATGCCTCATTTTGGGGCGCTGCTGCGGTCCCTGATAGATAGATGCTGCAGTAACACACTGAGCAAAGTCGGGCTGGTTTTCTGTCCTGTGTATAACAATACCAAACTTCTCAAAAGGAGGATTTGTCCAATTCTACCTTTAAAGCAAATTCAAAGAACTCTCTGGGGAGGAGAGTCCACCATCTCCCACGTCACAGGGCCTTGCAAGTTTCAGGCCACCCCAGAGCCCACTGGGTCTCCAGTACACGTCTCAGTCTCTTTCCCCTTCTTAGCCCAGGGGGCCTGCGTTGTCCTTTCTGCAGGGGCACAGGCTTTGCTGGCTGTCAGACCTCAATCTGGGATCCCACCGTGAGCTCAGCAGCCTGTTCCCTCCCTGGGTTTGCTCCCATCTGAGTTTCAGCGCCTCCTTCAGTCCTGGCATGATTTGCAGGCGTGTAGGGGAGGTCCCACTCTAGCCCAAAGCACCTCCTTAACCTCTTCCATGCTGGCCACGTGGCGTGGGCTCACAGTGCCAATGAAATCACCAGGACTGCTTGAGGAATAAGGGAAACAACGCAGAAAACAGGCCAGATTTCATATCATGCCCCACAGATGGGGGAGTACAAGGCATAGAAAGATGGTCCAGTGATTAGGGAACCTAGCCTGGGACTCAGAAGTGTTCAGTTCTCTGCTTTGCCACAGATGTAGTTTGTGACCTCGGGTAAGTCACTTAGTCTCTCTGTGCCTCAGCTCTCCATCTGAAAATGGGGGTGACGGCACTGCCCTACTTCCCAGGCACGCTGTGAGGCTAGGTATGGTAATGGGGGCTATCTTAGGGTCATAGATAGGAAGGCTGAGAGCAGCGGGGTGAGGAAATTTCATGAGAAGATGCTCATGTGTTTTGGGGCCATCTCCCTGAATGCATAACAGCCTGTGGCTTTGCTATGTGCTCTGACACATTGAGTTTGAATAGTTAATTACCCTGACTTGTCTAAGACTTTGATCTTGACGTCCTGTTGGTTTTTGTGCATCCAAATTACCTGGCTCCAGGCTGTGCTGTCTCATGGGGCTGCTGTTGGTTAGACTAGAAACTTTGTACCATGCAGAGAGGTTGCTTTAGCAAGTTTAAAGGGGAGGAAAAACATCCCATACTGAGACACTGAAGATAAAAATCCATTGTTACAGCTGTTTGCACTTAAAATGATTGCCTAAAAAGTTAAACACATAGTCAATTGGGCATTTGGTGAGTGATGAACAACATTTTCCTCTCCACTGATGTGGGATGTAAGTGCAATGAAAAGACGGTGCCAGGAAAACAGGGCTTGTTTAACAAATAGAATGCTGCCTGACTCTGGTGCGGCAGTCCTCAGACTGGCGGACTAGTCGATAATCCTCAACCAGAGTTCTTTACAATCGTCAACCACATCAGGCCACATTACCCTGCAGCCCTTAGCCATGCTGGGTCAGGCAATAATCCTCAACTGTTCCAGGTCGCCCTACAGCCGTCAAATGTCCTGAACCAGAAAGTAATCCTCTGACATGCCAGGCTGCTCTGCAATCCTTAGCCAGGACAGGCCAAGTCACCTCATGACCTGTAGTTACAGTGCGCCAGGCAGTAAACTTCAGAAGCTCTGGGTCTTATTAATGCCTAGCCACCCCAGGCAATACAACTTGGAAGTGCTAAGTCTATTTATCAGCCACAACACAGAACTGTGTTCATAGTGTGATGCACAAAGGGAATAAATGATCTCAGAGAAGGCCAGAACACTGGCCCAATCGTTCCCCAACTCTGCCATTGGCCAAGGAGCAGGAAAGCAGGATAACAATCAGATGCATCTGAAGAAATGAGGTTTTTTTACCCATGAAAGCTTATGGCCAAATAAATCTGTTAGTCTTTAAGGTACCACTGGACCCCTGGTTGTTTTTGTGGATACAGACTAACATGGCTACCTCCTGATACTTGAATCCTGCTCCTAACACTTTGAATCACCCTTCAGGAGGTGGCACTTTATGATAGCATAGGAACATCACAATGGCCAGGTTGGATCTGACCCAAGGCCATCCAGTCCTGTATCCTGTCCCTGAGAGTGGCCAATACAAGATGCTTCAGAGGAAGGTGTCAAAACTCCACAGTAGGTCCATGTGGGATAATCTACCTCCACATTAGGTCTCAACCTGCTCTGTAACACAGAGATGGATTAAGCCCTGAAGCATGAGGTGTAATACCTCTTTCAAACTTTGGTGTTATTTATAACTCTGGATATCCTCGATGCCTATATAAAGGTCTAGTTCCCTTTTGAATCTTGCCAAGTTCTTGGACTCAACAACATCTTGTGGTAATGTGTTCCATCGTGTAATGCAGGGGTTCTCAAACTGGGGGTCGGGACCCCTGAGGGGGTCACAAGGTTATTACATGGAGGGAGGTGAAGGGTTAACCTCCACCCCAAACCCTGCTTTGCCTCCAGCATTTATAATGGTGTTAAATATATAAAAAAGTGTTTTAAATTTCTAAGGGGGGGTCGCACTCAGAGGCTTTCTGTGTGAAAAAGGTCACCAGTACAAAAGTTTGAGAGCCACTGGTGTAATGTGTGAAAACATATTTCCTTGTATCACTTTTGAATTTTCCACCTTTGAATTTAATTTCCCTCGTTCCTGCATTGTGAGAGAAGGAGAACAGATGTGCCGGATCACCTGTCTCTAGACCATTCATCATTTCATACGTTGGTTTAATGTCCCCTTTTATTTGTCTCCTTTCGAAGATAAACAAGCCCTGTCCTTTCAATCTCTCATCCCATGTGAGTTTTTCCAAACCCTTGGCTATTTTTGCCCATCTCTGAACCCCCGTCTAGTTATGTAATAACCTTTCTGAAATGGGTGACCAACATTGCACACGGTATTCTAGTTGAGGCTGCACCACCGATTTATAGAATGGCATTATAATATTCTTTGTATTATACCCCATCCCATTCCATATGCATCTGAACCTCTATTTAGCTATTTTGACCGCAGCTGCACATTGAACAGAGGTTTCCTTTGAGCTGTCTGCAGTGATACCCAGGTTGGTTTTCTGAGCTGATACAGCTAATTTAAAAGAACAGGAGTACTTGTGGCACCTTAGAGACTAACAAATTTATTTGAGCATAAGCTTTTGTGGGCTAAAACCCATTTCATCGGATGCATGCAGTGGAAAATACAGTAGGAAGATAGATATACACAGAGAACATGAAAAAATGGGGGTTGCCATACTAACTATAACAAGAGTAATCAATTAAGGTGGTCTGTTATCAGCAGGAGGAAAAAAAACGTTTGTAGTGACAATCAGGCTGGCCCATTTCCAACAGTTGACAAGAAGGTGTGAGTAACAGTAGGGGGAAAAATAGCACGGGGAAATAGTTTTTACTTTGTGTAATGACCCATCCACTCCCAGTCTTTATTCAAGCCTAATTTAATGGTGTCCAGTTTGCAAATTAATTCCAATTCTGCAGTTTCTCATTGGAGACTGTTGTTCAAGTTTTTTTTATTGGAGTTTGTGACTTTAGAATGCTGAAAGGTGTCTGCGTAGTTTAAGTTTTTCCCTTCAGTGCGTGTTACTTTGTACTTGTCACGACTGAATTTCACCTGTCGTAATGTTGCCCATTCACCTAGTGTGGTTAGATCCCTCTGACCTTCCTCTGGTCCCGAATAGCCTAAATAATTTTGTGTTATCTACAAATTTTTCTATCCCACTGCTCTCTCCCCTTTCCAGATCACTAATAAATGTATTCAACAACACGGGACCTAGTACAGAACCTTGAGGGCCCCACTGTCCACCTTTTATAGCCGCCAGCAGCAAAGAAGAGTTACTACTTCTGACAAGGCTGGTTTGAAGATGCAGATGGACAAAGGGCAAAAGTGGATTAGCCCCAAACTCCAGCCTGGAGCAATCAGGGAGTGTTGCACTCATTGTGGGACATCTGGAATGGCAGAACCTAAAGGTGCAAAACAGGCCACTGTATGCAATGGTGGAGATACAGAACTGGACTCAGACAGGGCCTGTAATAAAGATATGAGGGAAATCATGGCAATACAGCCACTGATGTCTGTTCAGGTAACAGCCAGAGAGAGAGGCTACTGTCACCACCACCTGCGCTCAGCCTCACTCTATAGTCACCTGCTCTGATTGTGTTTGTGGTTGGGTGATCTCTGCAGACCTGACAATGCCAGCTGCCCAACAGGCCCCCATGTGCCACAGCAGAATACACAGGGGAGAGCAGGGGTTCATGTCCTTTTTGCTGGGGGGAGAAGCATGCACAGACATTTCATGAAAAGCCAGTGCACGACTGTGCATCAGTACATAGTGTTTGACATTTAAGGACTGATCAAACCCACTAAAGTAAAAGTAAATATTCCTATTGACTTCAGTGAGTGTGGGATTGGCCTCTGAAGCAGTATAAATACATTATTTCTCCCAGATGAACTGCCTACAAATACTGAGGTTATGTCAGTGTGGACTTTGCAGCTCCGGCGGAGACTTGTCTCACCATCTGAGTTCAGACCCAGGTGGGCAGGTGGGCTTGAAAGCTACTATTTTTAGGGTCCTAGCTAGAACCCAGCTAGTGTGAGCCTTACTATCAACCTGGGCTGAGAGGCTTGTGTCCAGCTGCAGTGTAGACATACCCTGACTCTACTTTCCTCTCCTAGACTAGCCTGAGCTCAAGAACAAGGCTCTTGCATGCTTCGGAACCGACATCAGATCTTCCTTCTGCATCTGGATTGAATCACCTGACTGCTTTTCCTACCTTGCACCATCTAGGTGGGCTGGTGGAGCCTAGGAGAGACTGTGTTATCCCCAAGCACCTAGTAATCTCTAGCTAAAAGAAAATTCAAAAAATGTGCAAAAAGTGGAAGGGATGAGGGAGCAGCCTGAGGGCTCTTCAGTGTCCCAAGGACAAGCTAGAGACCTGTTTGCTCCAGATCACCTTGGCTTGGCTGGTTGCTGGGGGCCCCTTGCCGTCTGGCTGTGCCTCAAGGGGCTGCACAGGAACGTGCCATGTGATTGCAGCTCCAATGCCATTGACTTTAAAGCTTGATTGTAGTGAGGATGATTGACAGTCATGTGACACAACGTGTGCCGCAAACAGAGAAGTAAAGGAGAGCTGGGAGTGGGCCGCCCTGGGTTCAAGAGCACTCAGCGGTCATGGTGATCCATGTGATATAAGAACCTGAGCATAATAGGACATTACAGAGCAAAGCCCAGATACGTACACAGGCCGCAGAGACCCATTAAATTCCTCCTGAACTAAACCTGGGAAAAATCCTGCTTTGGCACCAGATTTAGGGAGCTCACAGCATGCACTGGCCACACATGCCAGTAGTGAAACTCTCTCTTTAGCATCTCACCCGCAGCACTGATGTCACTGTGCAGAGCCACTGCCTTGCAACGTCCAGTCCAACACAGCCATGAGCAATGCTGCACCCTGGCATTACGCCACGGCACGCGGGGCAATGATTGCAAGCCTAAATCCTGGGGCTTGCTTCTGACACAAGAGTGACCTACCCCGTGTTATGTCCCTTGCTAGGGCTCCATAGGGTGATGCTCAGTCCGTGGAAATAAAAACCATAGGTGGAGGGGAAATGCCGGAGGGTCTGAGAACTGGGAGGAATACCATGGAAGCTATGCCAGCGAAACCCTTTACACGGCTCATCCTTCTCAGGGGTTTCTCAGACCCACTGGCCCTGCCATGGGGTTTCCTGCAGCTCCACGTTTTAGAGCAGACGAAGGCAGACAATCAGTGCTGATATAAATGGGGTCGGATTGCCTGCAATCACTCTCCCATAGGGCAGAGCCAGGAGCAGAGGCAGGGAGCTCTTCATATCTGGTATGGAGCTTTCAGGCTTGGCTTAGATTTTGATGGGTGCGTGACAAGAACCAGGAGGAGTTTATTTTAAATAATGGGGTGAGATTTCACCCATTGGACTGGGGGAAACTGATCTTTACTCACCACAGCTTCTTTTCTTATGCCTCTCTCTCTGCACCCTAAACTCTCTTTGTAACATCTCTGCTCCCACCCTCCGAGGTTGCTCAGAGGCACAGACCAGCTCTCTCGCTGATATATACGAACGGAGTTTCATTGTTTTTGCGCTACCCCAGACCCTGCCCAGCACAGCGCATGCTGTTCAGAAGGTGGCGAGTAACAACCCTGCAAGTGCCTGTGAAGGGCTCCAGCCTGCTGCATCGCTCCTTGGCAACTGGGCACATACAGCAGCACAGAGCTGAGCTTGATAGTGCTGCAAAGGGAAAGCTTATCAGTGCAATTAAGATAGAGGTAAGTTCACAGCCGGCTTGTCCGCCTCGTTGGAAACAGATGACTAATTAAAGGTCAGTGTATGTGTTTAGGTTCCAGGTTTAGGATGCACCATTTATCTTTGCTATTGTGAACGTGAGCAACCTCTGTTTGAAGTGACTCGGTCATATATACTTGCAGTGCTGGGTCTGGTTTGCAGGATGTTGTCAGGACCCCCGTTAAGGACGTATCTGGGAATATAACATTTCCCCCAATGCCTTCTATTTTGCTCTGTATGTTTGCTGTGAATTAAGAGCTTGATGAACAGAGGGGAAAAGTTTTCACCAGAGGAAGGATGGGCTTGTAGGTCAGGCACTGGACTGGGACCCAGGAGATTTTGGTTCCAATCCTGGTTCTGTCAGACTCACTGTGGGACCTTGGGCAAGTTGATTAATCTCTCTGTGCTTCAGCTCCCCCTCAGTAACACAGGGAAAATAGCACCTTTCTCCCAACTTGTATCTATCTTGCCTAGGTTGTAAGCTCTTGGCAGGGACTGTCTCTTGCCACATGTATGTTCTGAACATAACAGCCTGGGACCCCAATCTCAGTGGAGGCCCCCAGGTACTGCTGTAATACAAATCATCCCTACGAATAGTAATTTTCTCAAATTTGGAACTGAATTTTGGTTGAGCCCCCTTCATAGCTCTCTCATTCTCTGTCCATCAGCATTAGGGCAGGAGAAGTTTTGTTCATCAAAAGTGAAGACGGCTCCTGTAGCTGAGATGCATTCATTGAAACATTCACTAGAGGAAGTAGTTTAGGGCCGCCAATCAGAGAACAGAAACAATACCATGTGACAACTCAAATAATGAATTCAGAAAGATGGTTTTGTGATTAAAGGACACTGGCCCGGGATTCGACAGCTCTGGGTTCAATTCCCAGCTCTAGCACAAACTCACTGCATGATCTTGAACCAGTCACAATCTCTACGCCTCAGGTTCCTCATCAGAACAATGGGAATAACAACCCTCTCCTGCCCTGCTAGGGGGTATGTGTAGATAAGTGCATGGATATTAAGGAGGCAGGCTGATATTATAGCAACGAGAGCCACAAATGCCTAGGTAGGTGGTATTCCTCCAATAATCTGTCTACGAAGAGTACCTGTGGGAATCTGTGGGCTAAAATCCCCTCACAAACTTCCCACCAGGTAATTACAAATAGCAAGTGGGTAGAACTGGTTTGAAAAAGGAGTTACGTTTGCCAAACCGTTCATAAAGAATAATTCAAGCAGCTTTATTGTGTATGCAGGATGTCATGCGTGCCTATTTATTGCTATTTCCTGCTTCTTCCATGCCTTCCCATCCCTTTTTATACTTTTAAATAATTCAGAGATGAATGAATGAGGTTTGTCCATCAGCGTTCAGCATATCTGGGATCGAGTTCCATTCTTTCCTCTGGTGGCTGGCAGAAGTTAATGGCCTGGAACCACCTCCTGACTCTCGCTCTTCAAGTTCCTCTGGATGCCAAGTGGTCAGATCAGCGTCTGGTTCAGGTCTCTCTGGGGAAGTTTGCCAGTTCACAGGACCGGTCTTAAGACGCGGTGCCTGAGGCAGTTCCAAACTCATTGCTTCTCCCCACCCCATTGTTCCCCTCGCAAGCCTCTCTGATGATCACCCAGCTCTTCTGCCACTGCGCACCTCAGATTTAGGGACTGTCACTGCTCACAGCCCCCTTCCCACTGCTTCCTGCAGGGGTGGAACTTGGCCAGCTTGGTGAGCTGTTATTTTCACCTCGAGGCTGTCATCTTGTGCTCCAAAATCTAGGCTTCCATAAAAGAAGCAACCTCAGTCTCTCCCCCCTTTATGGTTGCTATAACTTTAAAAATGCAAACTGATAGCACTAAAAAGGAGTGAGTCTGCAAACAGCTTGAAACAAAAGCACCAAGAAACATGAACTATCTTCTATTTACTGCAATGAGATGTTAACTCTGGACTCTAATGATGACACTGGAAGGTGACCATTGTTAGCAGTTTCACTGCTCATCAAAGTGCACAAGACAGAAGAGGGGTGATAGGATGAACTGCAAAATCCCCTTTTGGTGTTTAGTGGGTGGAACCTAGGAAAGTACCATGACTAAACTCCTGGCTTCCTTACAACACCCCAGCTGGATGCAGGACTGAGGCAGCCATGGGGCCCTTACTGTAGCAGATGGAAAGGCTGACTGGAGTGGTGTGGTGAGCATGTGTCCCCTTCCCCATTCACGTGCATAAGAGGAACAGGGCCATCACACCAATGCTAACATAAAATAAACTGTCTAGAGGTGGCCAGGGAAACCAGCTGCTCTTTCAGCTCCTGGCCCAGGATTCCCCATGCACAGGAAGATGTACTAGACTTAGTGATCTGCTCATCTGGGGCTCCGGAGCACACCCTCCCCACTCCTGACAAACCCAGTCTCCTTCCCTTTCTCATCTCCATGGGGTGACGTGGCAGATAAATAACCACCATGCTGGGACTCTCTGTGGTCTGGGGGATCCAGGGCCAACATCACCCAGCAGCCCACACCTGGGTACAGTTTGCCATCCTGTGGGTTGCAGACAGCACTCCTCCTAACCCATTTCCTGGCCCTTCCTTTCACCCAACCAGGGCTCCCCTTCCTCTCCCAACAGCCCTGCTCTGGCCTAGCCACAGTGAGTGGAGCAGAGACCTAGCCTGGCCTTCAGCTCAGCAGAGACCTTGGAATTTACTCTTATTGCCCTGCTGCAGGGTCACGCAGAAAGACTTGGGATGGCTGGAGGACACACTGAAAGGGGGAGTGCTAGTGGCGCTCTCCCCTCCCCAAGTACTTTTCACTGGGCTTTCCCCTCCTCAGACACTAGGAACTACTTCAGCCCCTCCTGTTCTTTTATCCCTCACACCAAGGAAATTAACCTCTAACAAGAACCATCTGGCTTTCAGATCCTTTCTGCTGCTGCTCAGGACTTAGCCTAACCTCTGCTCTGCCAGCCCAGGCACATTTCAACCCCCCAACTATTAAGTACCCAGACTTTCTACAGCCTGCCAAACCCATGCAATTTCTTTCTCTCCAGCTACCAGTGCAGCTGCTCGCTTTTAAATGGAGCTGGTCCTTCTGGGTGGGGCAAGAAAATCCACACTCCCACCACTCCAACCACGCAATAAGGTTCTCACATCACTTAAGGTCATAGACATCAGGTTTAGTCCATCTCCCTCCTGGGGCTGATGCACCTCAATTAAGATCACCTAGTTACAAACCCTCTTCCCTGATTAAAGAAGGTTCCCTCCTCATGGTATTCCCCCAAATTAACAAATCACAGTAGATAATCACAATCAATTATCAATCTCCATTGCTAGAGCCTCTTTCATCCCACAGCACATTCTCTGTGCGCAGTGCCATGGAAATGCAGTACCACTGGGATGGAGGGGAGCAGACAGGCCCCCACCTTGAAACATAGCAGTGCTGAGGATGGAGGATATTTTGGTTAAGACCACCACCAGGGTGAATTCTGCTCCTCTGAACAGTCTCCCCTGCCACCTGGGCTCATTAATATCCCTGCAGAGGAAGCAAGTGCAGAGATTTTCAGGTCTGGGCTGAATGATTGCTTGAACTCTATGGGATGTTTTGGAGGCTACAGGGCAGCACAGGGAGCTGTGTGTTTGTAAGCAGAATTAGCTGTGTGGCACAAACCATGGGCAGCTCCATAACAAACATGCAAAGAAGCCCTGGGAGGCTGGGTCAGCTCCTAACTAGGAGGAGGAGAATCTGGTAAATAAGCTCAAAGGACCTTACTGTCTCCGCAAAAGGCTTTCAAGGTTGTAACTCTGTAAAGAGCAAAAGAAAGAGAATCCCCTCCTGTAATGGGGTCCCAGCGGGGATCCCAACACCCCTTCTCTGTTACTGCCCAGGACCCCAGAGTGTGGCTGCATAAACATATTTCCTGGGAGCAGGGCAATTATATTCGATACCTGTTCTCCCACGCTGCGTGTGTTGGTGTGGCCCACTTCCCTGTGGAGGGACTACTGGATAGTGCATTTCTCAGGCAGTGGAATGCGCCTCCGGGGCCACGCTGCCTCAGTGGACTCCAGGAGAATGGTCTGCTGTTGATTTGTGGATCTCCTATCCCAATCCCTCTGAAGTGGATCCCATGTGAGGAATAGTTAGAGAGTGTCAGGACTCAGTACCCAGGGGTTAATGGCATCTGTGTCTGGTCTGGTTGAGGCTCCTGTGTACGTTTGGGGGTCTGAGGGCTTCACCAGGAGAACGCTGCCCTATGTGTACACAGAAGGCGTACAGTGAAGGATGCCAAAGAGGTTATTTCTTTATTGTTTGGGAGCCCTCCTGAAGGACTTTCATGCTGCAGGGGAGCTTTACCAAATAGCAGGCTCGTCAGAGAGAAGCAGCGTTGCCTAGAGGATCAAACTCGGGCACCAAGAACTTCTGCGATCTAATCCGAGTTTTGCTCTGGAGTCTATAGGTGACTTTGACCAAGTCATTTAGGCCCAGATCCACAAAGGTATTTAGGTTCCTAACTTCTACTGATTTCAATGGAAGTTAGGATCTGAAGTACTTTTGTGGATCTGGGCCTTAGAACCAAACTTTCATAAGTGGCCTCTAATTTGAGGTGCTTTCAGTGCCCAACTTGAGACCCCTAAAGGGTCCTGATTCTTAGAGGTTCTAAGCACTACAACTCCAGTAATATCCCTGGGAGCAGCAATATTCAGCACCTCTGAACACCAGCCCATTCTCCCATCTGTAAAACAAGGACAATGACACTGATTAATTAGTTAATCACTTAGGAAATGTGCAACAAAAGACCAACAATAACTGGAGTTGAGCAAATATTTAACAATAGACAATTTGTCAGACAGATTCTGCCCCTTTTGTCAGTCTGCAGAATATTCACAGGTAGGTGTGATCTCCCTGAATTTTGTTTGTTGATTTAGTTGATGTGATAAATACCTTTTTTGAAATTTTTCACTTGACCGATGGCAAATATTTGAAATTCCACAAGTGCTATTGCGGTGACTCCTCATATAAGTCCTGTGGTATTTGTTTCTGTTCCCTGAGTGGGTGAGCAAACAAGCCCTTGTGCAGTGAATAGTTGTGTGAGCACTTTTAAAAATTAGTTTCTGTGAATGCTGGCACACGCAACTCTGAAATTTGAGTCCCGCCAACATTTATGCCAATAAATTCAATTTCTCAAATACTTTTGGAAAATGAATGTGAAGAGGATAAATATAATCACATCCGGATAGGCCATCATCAGGATTTGAACTCAGAACCCCCAGGATCAAAAGAGGCAGTGCTGCTACTTGAGCTACAGGAATAACTCTGTTAGGAGTACTAGGTTTTTATCCTGTGGTGGACTGGCCTGTAGCATGGGCTGCAACATCTACTTTGCCAGTGTGATACATGAACACATCCCAAATGGACTGGATGAATATCCCTGGGACCTATTTTTGGTTATTTGCCTGTCCCTAACAAGCCATAAAGCCCAATGCTGTATGAGTGCTATGCATTCTTAGTGAACAATGTGTATTTCAAAGTTCCAGTCCTCTCAGTGTTTCAGCAGAGGCAGCCCTCTTCACAGCCTTTCTTATTGGGCTAATGCATGTACCACGGTGTATAACTGCAATGTAGTCTCTCCCTGCAGTGAAGCCATATGCTGCTGTGAGGCTGTGATGTCACCATCATTTACTTGGCAACGCACTGTGATGTCATAAGGAGAGGTTCATGATGACTTTGTGGCTGGTTCTGGCAGAAAGAAACACTTCTGTCTTTAACTCTAGCAGTGGGGGAACATGGACGAGGTCAGTTGCTTTCTGTAATAAGGATTTTTATGCCCCCAGGCCTGCTCTGATGTAAAAGTCCCTATTCCAGAATAAAACGTGAGAGGAGGCTCAGAAGTGGCAACAGTGAGGTAAGGGCCCCTTAGCTAGGTGACTGGAGCAGGGGCTACAGCTGAACTCTCGGTGCTGGAGCTCCGCACAGCTAACTGCCAGCCAGAGGCTAGGACAAGGCATCGACTAGGTGCTGGTACCAATTAGCAGCCTCAACGGGGTTATTACAGGACAAGCTCTGTTTAACTTAACGGCTAGCAGACTGGCTCTGTCAGCTGGAAGGAATCACAGGCAAACAGACTTAATGGCAGCCTGAGGGAGCGGGGGTGGGGAGAATGGTCCCTTCCTTTCCTATACCCGGTGTATTTGATAAAGTACAAATGTAACCATCCTGTGAAACATGTGTACAAGGGGGAGTCAGAAACCATTAAAGTCGGGTGTATTTGGTTAATCCAAGTTTTACTGAGTGACATGAATCCCATAGAATCTGCTGCCCTTTGACACAACGACCTCTTGGGGTCCTCTTGTCACCAGAGGCCAGCAACAAGGCCACCCAGCTGCTCAGCATGTACAAGCTGTGTGCATTGAAAGGATTCACACCTGTACTTTCTTACAGACCCCGTGTCACTGTTGGGTGGGTCTGACAAACACAGCTCCTCAGGCTAAGGACATGGCTCCCATGCTGACCATAGTCAGCAGCAGCCCTGTGCTCTTGGATTCCACTGTTAGAGCTCGTTCTCCTCACGTGACACCTGCCAATCCTGACTCCAGCTTGGAAACACGGCACAGCCTGGACTGGGGACCCTGGAGTTCTGAAGACACCAACATGAGTGTAAATGGATTAAAACTCAACTGTGGCTGGAGCTGCTCCCTGCAGCATTGCTCAGCATGGCCAGCCTTTCGCTCCCTGTGCTTGATTGATGGTTGATGGGAAGGGAGAAGCACATCCTACTCCATGTTTCCCTTACACACTGGACTCTGGCTCATGCCTTACGTGAACCAATGTCCACTGAAGTCAATGGGAAGATTCCCCATTGAGTTTAGTGGGTTTTGGATCAGACTCTTAAAGCCACAGGTCTTTTTTGGATATGGAGCAATCTTGGTACCACCTTTTTGAGAGCAGGAATATCATCAGCCCTGGTAAAGGGACGGTGAGGGGCAGCGGGTGGGGAGGCTGCACAAAACCAAGCCCTTACAGTGTTGCTCACATCACAGTTGCACTGGCATTGATCTGTGAACTCTCCTAGCTGAACCAAAGGGCCCTGCCCTCTCAAACTCTGCGTGACTGAGATTGGGAGCCTGAGCGAGGGGAAGCAGAAGGACTATTCGACTTGCACACATGGACACCTGACTTCAGGGCTAGCTTGTCTTTGCCTCTAGTGACCAAATCAAAAAGCCTCCAGGAAATTTGGCTTGCTGGTGAATCCTGGTTCAGGAGCTGCTGCCAGGCAGAAATAGCATCTCCACCTGTGATAGCCTGCCTTGGAATCCTGAATGGATAATAACGCTAAATGGCCATATGTGTGAAAAATGCCCTACACTCCTGGACGCTGCTACTGCTGTGACACCTCGTCGAGGCAGAGATTAATGTCATTAGTACTTAGTATTTGTTGAGCGCCAACAGCGGACCTGTTGCTGAAGAAGACACAGAAGATATGTACAGTGTACTGTGCAAACTTGACATCTTTGGAAAGCGTTTGAACTTGCATTTGACTGGAGTAACAGAGGTCAGGGGTGAGGGGCACTGGCAGAGCTGTGTGAGGGGAGCCCAGGGCTGGGATAGCAGGGGGGCTGCAGGTCAGGGGTGAGGGGCACTGGCAGAGCTGTGTGTGGGGAGCCCAGGGCTGGGATAGCAGGGGGGCTGCAGGTCAGGGGTGAGGGGCACTGGCAGAGCTGTGTGTGGGGAGCCCAGGGCTGGGATAGCAGGGGGGCTGCAGGTCAGGGGCGATGGGCACTGGCAGAGCTGTGTGTGGGGAGCCCAGGGCTGGGATAGCAGTGGGGCTGCAGGTCAGGGCTGAGGGGCCCTGGCAGAGCTGTGTGTGGGGAGCCCAGGGCTGGGATAGCAGGGGAGCTGCAGGTCAGGGGTGAGGGGCACTGGCAGAACTGTGTGTGGGGAACCCAGGGCTGGGATAGCAGGGGGGCTGCAGGTCAGGGGTGAGGGGCATTGGCTGAGCTGTACCAATCCAGATAGCATTTGCAGTGCAGAATGGTGCATGAAATGTGTGGAAGTCACTAACAAACAAAGCATCGAGGTGCATTAGCACAGCACACCCAGCTCCCTAATTACTGAGGACCCAGTGCACGGTCCTGGCTTTTAAAAAATGCATGAAAAATACATGTCAACAACAAACCCCACATGCACACAAAGAATGCTCCAAGTGCTGTGGAATTCATTTAAGATGCCCCAAATCTCCCTGAATCTTGGTGTCAGGATTCAGCATTTCTGATGTCAATACTGTTCGGTTATAAGCAGTGGCATCATGCCAGGTTCCCTGTGGGTCAGAGGGAACTCTGGATTCAAGAGAGGTGTTATAATTGGGAGCGAAGAGCAGCTGAGACGCTCAGGCAGAGCTCTGACCACAGCATGTGGCTCTTACTTTGAATGGTCCTACTTCCACTGGAAAAGAAAACCAAAGTGAAGATCTCAAGGCATTGTGGGTACATGGAGCTGCACAATCCCTTCTATAACCAGTGGGGCTCTGGGGCTGGAAAGGCCCCATGCTGCTGGGCTTTGAAAATGAACTGTCCCTGGTAAAGTCTGTTCTGCAGTCGACAGAGAGAACTTGGCAGCATGTGAAAAAGCAGGTGGGGAAGAGAAAAATTGCCCCCAAAGGAGAAAAATTCCAGTAAAGCAGACTGGACAGAGCTGCTGCATAGGAAGCAGTTTTCATCAAGTATTTCCTCACCTGCATGCCATGCGCACACGGCCACCACCTTTGATAAACCGCCAGGCTGTGGCCGGGAAGGTTATAAGAGATGCCGACTGCTGGGAAATGTAGATGGGATGGATCCAAATAGCTCTGTCTAGATGTGATCTTTGAACAAACAGGTGCAACACTGAGACATCAGCCCAGCCAATAATGCAAACAGCTTGAACTTGCTCACAGTGTGGGGGAAGGGCCTCCCCAAGAGCAGCCCCGGGAGGGAAAGGAAAGGGTTAAAAAAGCTAATTGGGCCCCGCACAGCACACCCACCACCTCCCCTCGTGTGACACAAGTCATGAGACTGGGGGAGGGCAAGGAGCAGTTTTCTTTCTCTCCTGTTTGCTGAACCTCTAATTATCATTTCTGTGCTAGGCAAGGAGGTGGAATTCCATTGTGCGTCAGCTGGGAGAGCCTTCTGAATGGGTTTTTTCTTCTTTTCTTAAAGGGGACAGACCTTCCTAATCCTCTTTCTCGCTGCGGACGGAAGGAACTGCTCTCCTTCGAAAGCCTTCCCAAGAGTGCCTGGGCTTGTAAATGATTTTAGCCGTGGTGCAAGTTGCTGGGCTGATGTCTCCCCATGGCTGATCCCCAAATAGCTTCAGCACAGGCAGGAGCAGGGCAGGTGTATCACAGTTCTGACTTACAGACACCACCTCTAGGGGAGTTCAGTCACGGTGGCCCGTTCACTCTTTGGCGGCTCTGCTGAGGCTGTCAAGCAGGGGGCCAATTAGTGCCGGTTGTGGACGTGCGTTTTGTGTGACAGGTGCTGGTCCACTAGGAACTGGTCCAAGTTTCCCCCGTCATTTCACACAGGCCGTGAACAGCAATCTGGTGGTAAGAAGCATGGGTCACTAGAAAGTGACCTTGAGGTGAAAGGCTCATATCTCATTATTGGTTCCCTGAGCCAGCAACCCACTTGGTCTCTTTGAATCAGAAAAATGGTATTGAACCCATTGAACCTGCTGGCTGGTGTTCAGTCTTGTGTGTTTCCCAGCAGACACGTGGGAACTGTAATTAAAATCCTCCATGACTACCAGTGCTGGGACTTTGCCATTGATGGTATGTGATTAGGCAGGAATTTATTGATTGCTTTTTTTCTGCTGCGCACGTTTTGTAGCTGATGCTAACTCTGATTCTGCTCCCCCCGCCCCCTTTATGATGTGTGTCTAACTTTAGCCATTAAGCTTTGCTTTTTGTCCTGTCCTTCGGGGTCTGCTGGTTATTTCACTCCTTGGGTCACAGTGTGCAAAGGCTTTCACTGCAGAGTGCTACCCCTTGCTTTCCCCCTTCACAGGCACTTTGAAATAGATTACATCCGATTGACCCCACCACAGCTCTGCGGGGCTAGTTCAGTCCATCTCCTAGCATCTAAGAGGTTATTTGCTACTTCCTGGCAAATTGCTCCATCTCCTTTTCCTCTGTTACAATTTGACCTTTAGGATTATCTTCCCCATGAAGCAAACTCTGCACTCCCACTTCATTTCCTAGTCTAAATCCCCCTAATCAGACCAGCCAACCTTCAGCCCGCTAGGCCAGTTCCTCCAGATGTCGCACAGGGAACAGCATCCCTGTGAATGTGCAGAAGAGTGCTGTCTAGGGGATCATGTGTGTCAGCATGTCAGGGGAGGGGCATCACCCTAGGAGCAGAGGAGTCGGACTATGTTGACCAGATCCTCAGCTGCCATCACTGTGGGTGAGCTGAGGCACTGACATCAGGCATGCAGAAGTGCAAGTACATGTGCAAATTAAATGTGTGTGATTGTACATGTGACCCTAGGAACAACCCTGATGACTGCGGGTGCAGGTATCTATTTACGGGTGCACATGCAGGTATGTCTAGCTAGTGTGGGTACATCCCACAGACTTCTACAGTTATACATCTGCATGGGAAGAGGCAGCAAGATCAGTTTTTGGAAGCCTGCACTTCTTTCGCTATTATTCTAGAACAAAGCCTTCCATTTGATCAGTGTGAAGGAGAGAGAATGCGTGCCCTGTCACTTACATCTGTGTCACACCCTGGCATGAAAATCTCAGCGCTGCCATGAAAACGACAAGCCTTCAGCCTCCAGGACCATCGCAAGCCCAATTAACATTTTACAGGCCCATAAATGTCATTTTTGGCACAAAGTCATGTATATGACCTGTGTGGGAGTGGCAATCCAACTGAACCTTCCCCTTGAGGGGACGCTGCTGCCTGTCCCTGGAATGCACAGGAGATGGGAGGCAAAGCTGGAGAGGGGACTGTGGCTCCTGGGTAGGTAGTGACCCTTCCCACTGGGCACCATTAAATGAGGAGGTTTTGAGTTATTGACCTTAAGATATTGCTGTTCTGCACAGGCTGTTCTGCGCTGGGTGAGTGGCAGAGCTCTGTAGCTGGAAGCAAGCCCAACCTGAGTGAAAGGGCCAGTGAAAGGTCTGTCATAGCTGGTAGCTGTGAGCCCACAGCTGGATCAGGGTCTCTTTCCCTTTTGGGGGACACAGGAGTGTCTGTCCCAGAGGGGAGCCCCAAACCGAATTTTAGGTATACTGCCTCCGCCATGGTCAGTGTCCAAGTCTCTGGCAGTAAGTTCAGGAGAAGGGTGTGACGTTGCACTCTATATGATTTTATGAAAGTCTGCTGATGAGTGTGAATATAATGTAACTAAAATATGCTTCAGGCAAAAGGTCTCTTGTAAGGTATCATTACAAAGCTTATAATCGACTGAGTGTGATCATCCTATTTGTATCAATGTATCACTCTTGTATCTGAAACTAGAAATATGAAATATAACTCTGAGGGCCTATTGTAATTATGCAAAGTGTGGGCCATTAATGGTGGTTTGGAATCTTGATGGCTCCCATTAACCAGGACAATTGACCGCAGATGTCTCTGTTTTACTTGTAAGTCTCCTTGTATACATGTGTGCTGGCAAGTGGGTAATGAAGTCTTACAGTGACCTGTAATCATGTCAACTGAACTGGAATCCATCTTTAACCTGGTGCTTTTCCATTGAGAAGGAGGGGTGGGAACCCAGAGAGGGACAAAGGATTCCCGCCTTATCCAAAAGATATATAAGTGGGTGGAACAGAAAAAAGGGCAGCCATCATGAGAAATCCCCTAGCTACCACCTGAGCTGTATGAACAGAATCCTTGTATGTACATGCTCCACAATAGCACTGTTCCGGAACACGTTCTTTTCACGTCAATCTCATTTTTGGCTGGCAAAAAGCCATCTTTCCAGCCTGTGATTACACAACATGGTGGCTTTGCTGATTCCCAGGATGGCTGTGCGAAGTCTAACAGCTCTGCCAACCTGTTTTGCCAGCGTACTCAAGTTTGGCAGGGCGCCTTTGTGGGGTGAAGCTGGCTTAGCGTAGAGGGCAGCGTGTGAGGTGTACATACTTGTTTATAGTGGCATCTTTCCCCCACTCCTACCAGCATCACAAGTTTATTTAATTGAAGGGCGAAGAAGAGCGTAGAGTCTAGCGGCCTAGGAGACTTGCCTTGTTCAGCTAAGGACTGCCTCTCTCTAGAAGGCAGACGGGGCTAGATCCTTCACTGGTATAAATTGGGATAAAGCCTTTGAAGTCAATGGAGCTGTGCTGATTTATGCCAGCTGACGATCCGGCCCATGGTATACAGCCTGAGGTCCAGAGGCATGCAGAGAGGGCTGGGTAATTTGTGCCTCTCGTGACTTGGGGATAATATGGTTAAATACAGGGGAAGAGGAGGAGCAGAAAGTAACCGGATTTCTGGATGCCCCTCCATGCCCTGGCTAGAAGTGGGTAGCTCCAGTTGAGCAAGGCAAACCTCACAGCCCTGGGGCAATACCTGCCAGCTCTGTTGCTGTCCAGCCAGCCAAACAATGGAACCCAGACTGGTAGATGATGGCAGAGGATTTGTAAGAGAATCATGCGGTTGTGGCACATCTGTCATTAGGAAGGAAGAAGGGGGAGAATGGAACAAAAATAGGCTATGTTACCAGAGCATTCTCTGATGTGCCAGACAAGGGCTAGGGTGGTGGCAATGCTTGATCTGAGAGAGGAAGACCAAGGTGCCTGCTTTTGTGGTCAGAGGAGAGGAGACAAGACTGATCCACAGGCGGGCAGGTTGGCAAGGAGTGAGTTATCAACATGGCATCCGGGCTGGTAAAGCACGTGTGCGGGTATGTTGGTGAGATCTCTAGGAAGCATGGCATTAAAGGAAAAGCATACGAGAGAAATGCCAACAGGCTAAGCAGAGATTACAGCAGAGCAACCCCTATCTGCCTGAAGGCATGCCACCGTGCTTGGGGCGGTAAAATGTCTAGAGCAACCCCTGCTGTTCACTTCCTTTAGCTTGCTTTGATCTCTAGTTTTCCTCTGGGAGTCCCCCATCTCCTGGAAAAAACAAAACAAAACAAGAGAATAAATTTCCTTTTCACTCAATTCCATTTAGCTTCTTCCCATCTGCCCATGCTCTTGGGGATTTCAGAAGAACAGTCCTCACTGACATCACTCCCTGTCTGATCATGCCAGCCATTTTTTAATACCTTTGTTGTTAGTGTTCATAATAAAAATCGCTTCCAAGGCTTGCGTGTTACAAACATATGGTCCAACCCACTGACAACACCAAAGAGCTTACAACCAAAGGGTGTGTCTGCATTTGGTCGTTTTGCACCATTAGTGCTACACCAATGCACGGTAGTGTAGATGGGGGTAAAGGGAGTTTATCCACTTCTCCTTTGGGGAATATGGAGTTGGCTCCCATCTCATTTGGGGAATAAAGTGTTTTCACACTCCTACTCTCCTGTGATAAGTAAATGCTGGCTCCACGATCACCACAGCTGACATGGTGTGTTATCTACCAGCTAGTTACACTCAGCAAAGGATCAGTTGAGGAAACTGTGGCCTGTAAAAATCTGCAATGAGCTACCCAGTGCTACAGCATGTGTGGACTGGCTAAATATATTTGCCAACCATTAAAAACATACATTTATTTTTTCAACTTTATGCAATATACTAACCTAAACCCAGTTCAAAATAAGGACATCTCTGCACACCCTAAGTGCTTACCATGCCATAGCCCAGCCTGGAACACCAAAATGCTTTGTTTACCCTCTTCTCTTTTTTTTAACCATGGCCAGTGCAAAACCACAGTGCAGACACATCACACCGGTCTGGCAAGTCACACTAGAGTAAGTCCCATTTTACACCAATGCAGCACCCCAGGGTTTGCAGTGAGGCAAAAATCCTAGCTATAGACGAGCCCTCAGGGGGTTGAGCCATCCAAACACAAGAGTCGGTGCAATGGTTTTGGCATGAGGCAGAGTGGGGAGATCGACATGAGGCAAACAAGGCAGGTAGAGTTCTTGGAAGAAGTGCGGGTTAAGGATGGATTTGAAGGAGGGGAGAGAGAGGCTGTGGCAGGCAGGAAGAAAGAGGCTGTTCTGAGCGTAGGGGCCGCATGAATGAAGGTGCAAAGTTAGAGTGAGTGGGACTGAGGCAAGGCCTTTCAAGCGAGGGAATACAGCCATGTGCCAAGAGGGATGGGAGACAGAGGAGAGAGCTGGCTGAAGGTGAGGGATCAAGGAGGGTGTCATGGAGGACAGCAGGTGGGATGGAAGGAGGTCACAGTGACTGGCTGAGGTGTTTGGGACATTTGACCCTGGAGCTGAGCTTTTTTACACCAGATGGAGATTGGTCCTTGGGAGACCTCATAGACAGAAAGAGGAGTGAAGGAGGAGGAGAGGTGAGAGGGGAATGAAGGAGAAGAAGAGCTCTCACCTGACACTATCAGGATGGTCAGAGAAGATGGGGAGGGGGCAGGAAAGTGAGGTTAAGGTGGGAACAGGAGGTAAAGAGGAGTAAGCGGGGAGCTGACAGCTGTAAGAGTTGCTCAGGGCGGAGCAGCGAAGCTATCCAGAAGGAAGGAGGATGGAGAGGAGAGAGTGAAGTGCTCCCTTCTCAGCACTGGCTTCTGGGTCAAATTCAAGGTTTCAATCCCCATCTCTAAAGCCCGCCATGGGGCTGCCCCATGTTACCTGAAGTAACCGCCTCACCCTGCTCAATTGCAACTTCCCACGACAGCTGTAGTCCACTGGAACAGTGGGACTCAAGAGTTGCATATGCAGGAGATGGGCCCTCACCTGGGCCCTGCTTCCTGGAAGATACGAGAGTGACATTGACCCTCCACTCCAATGGGCCAGCTCCCTCTGTGACAGGTTACCCCCTGCCAGGGTGCCACTTGGAACTGGGGTACCACTGAGCTCGCCTGCCCCAGCAGCCTGGGTTCCCTTTACACTGTGCTGCTATCCAGCACACACACAGGTAGGGACACACCCAGCTGCAATTTCACACTGATGCTGAGATAAGCTCTGCATGGGAAAGCTCAGCTAGGGAACTGCCCAGCACTCAAGTGCACCCCCGCTCTGGAATGTAAACCCCAAACTGTATCATCTTGCTCTGCACAGAGAACTGTACAGTGTAAGGTAATGGAATTTGCTCCCTCCTTCAATGTGGAGGAAAATATGCACAGCTTTTTGTCCCCCACCCCCCGCATTATGAATTCCACAAACTGGTTTTAGAGAAAACAAAAACAAGTTTATTAACTGCAAAAGATAGATTTTAAGTGATTATAAAGGATGGCAAATAAATCAAAGCAGATTACCTAGCAAATGAAACAAAGATGCAAGCTAAGCCTAATACACTAAAGAAACTGGTTACAAGTAGTAATTTCTCACCCTAAATGTTGTTTTAGGCAGATTGCAGAGGTTCTTGAAGGCAGGCTGCTCTTGCTTGCAGCTTAAACCTTCAGATATTTCTTTCACAGACCAGACACCTTCCCAGCCTGGGCTCAGTCCTCTCCCCAACTTTGTCTCTGTTTCTTCGATGTTCACATCAGTGAAGAATGAACCCTGATTATGTCTCTCCCCTGCCTTAAATAGGTTCTACATATGGCGAGAATCCATTGTTTTCCAGTGTGGTTCCCATCTCCCCTCCCCTGGTGGAAAAATACTGGTATTCTAACATGGAATGCAGTACCAGATGACTTAATCACATGACCCTGCAGTGTCAAAGCAGCCAAGAGTTAGAGGTTGTTTGTAGCAGCCCAGGAAAGCTTCTCAGGAAGGTGAGAGATTAGCATCTTCAAAGACCTATTGTTCTCTCTAATGGTCCATTGACTGGTCCCCAGTTAGCTAGCCAGCCAGACTGATTGCATTTTGTCTGGTGGGCATTTCCCAGACGCAAATACTTTGGTAGTACAGATGCATAGTCAATTAACTTTAGATACATACACGATACATGCATACAAATAGGATAATCATATTTAGCAAATCATAACCTTTCCAGTGATACTTCACATGCCTTATCTTGCACAAAACATATCAGAGTCAGAGGCGGCTCTACAAATCACGCTGCCCCAAGCGCGGCGGGCGCGCGCCGCGCCCTCTTCCGTCCCGGGTCTCTCGTCCTCTCGGCTCGGTTGAGCTCCTGCCGCCGGCGCCGGGGCGGTCCGCGGGACGCCCGGACGGACCCCGCCCGCTGCGAGCTCTGCGGCGGGCTCAGCGGGGGGAGGGAAAGGCGGGACGCCCGCGGTCATGCCCCGCGGCGCGCCGCTGGCTCAGGTGGTGGGACCTGCGCGCCGCGCAGCTCAACCGAGCTCAACAGCGCCAAAATGCCCCCGCCCGGCGCCGCCGCCCGCCGCCCGCGCTGCCCGTCGCTGGCCCTGTCGATCAGAGTTATGCTATAATCATATTATAACAATGTTTCTATGAAGAATATGGGGCGCAGTGTCACACCCTCTCTCACAAAGAGGCCAGAGAGGGAATTCGTGGGACTGAGAGACTGGGAGAGAACCATGCTGGGCAAAGACCAAGTCAAGGGAGTGGCCAAAATAGAGAGTGTGGGAGCCTGTATTCCCCTCCCTGTCCACTCCTAAGGCTGCTTCTTCTACCCACTCTTCTGAATTTGCCTGGTGTGGACAGATATGTCTGCTGAAACCTGGACTGAGATCATTGGTATCTTCCACTCAGGCTGTCAAAGCACCATGAGAAGGGAATGGCTATCAGGCACTACAGCCTGAGCTGGATTTGAACCAGGGATCTAGAAGTGAAGGGTTATGTACCATACCATTCCCATTCCCCTGAGTCATTCAGTCCCCATAGGCTTCATTTGTGATGGTGTTGTTCAGTAGAAGCAGTGCTCCCCACCCCAAAACAAATGCCCTGTGGCTCCAAGAGAGAGCTCACCTGGCAGTGGAAACCCAGGGGGCTGAGTCAAAACTTGCCAGATACTACTCATAGACTCATAGACTTTAAGGTCAGAAGGGACCATTATGATCATCTAGTCTGACCTCCTGCACAATGAAGGCCACAGAATCTCACCCACCCACTCGTGTAACAAACCCCTAACCTATGTCTGAGTTATTGAAGTCCCAAAATTGCAGTTTGAAGACCTCAAGCTGCAGAGAATCCTCCAGCAAGTGACCCGTGCCCCATGCTGCAGAGGAAGGCGAAAAACCTCCAGGGCCTCTGCCAATCTGCCCTGGAGGAAAATTCCTTCCTGATCCCAAATATGGTGATCAGTTAAACCCTGAACATGTGGGCAAGACTCACCAGCCAGCAGCCAGGAAAGAATTATCTGTAGTAACTCAGATCCCACCCCATCTAACATCCCATCACAGACCACTGGGCATACTTACCTGCTGATAATCAAAGATCAGTTGCCAAATTAATTGCCAAAATTAGGCTATCCCATCATACTATCCCCTCCATAAACTTATCAAGCTTAGTCTTAAAGCCAGATATGTCTTTTGCCCCCACTACTCCCCTTGGAAGGCTGTTCCAGACCTTCACTCCTCTGATGGTTAGAAACCTTCGTCTAATTTCAAGTCTAAACTTCCTAGTGTCCAGTTTATATCCATTTGTTCTTGTGTCCACATTGGTACTAAGCTTAAATAATTCCTCTCCCTCCCTAATATTTATCCCTCTGATATATTTATAAAGAGCAATCATATCCCCCCTCAACCTTCTTTAGGTTAGGCTAAACAAGCTAAGCTCTTTGAGTCTCCTTTCATATGACAGGTTTTCCATTCCTCAGATCATCCTAGTATCCCTTCTCTGTACCTGTTCCAGTTTGAATTCATCCTTCTTAAACGTGGGAGACCAGAACTGCACACAGTATTCCAGATGAGGTCTCACTAGTGCCTTGTATAATGGTACTAACACGTCCTTGTCTTTGCTGGAAATACCTCGCCTGATGCATCCTAAAACTGCATTAGCTTTTTTAACGGCCATATCACATTGGCGGCTCTCAGTCATCCTGTGATCCTGTCTAGTGAAACACCACGGCTCTCCAAAAATGCAGTGTAACACAGCTGAAGGTCTCCTCCACTTTGCATGAGACCTTGGACAGGTGAGGAGTTCTTCTGGTCTTCTCAATTTTTGTTTTTTTTCTTGCAAGGGGATAGCGGTAAAAGGTGGAGCATCAAGTACATTATACAGCCAAGTGATTGTTCCCCTACTCCCAAAGCACCAGTGCTGAAGGTAGCACACCACCATCAACTGCCAAACAAAACTCAGGCTTTTCTTATTATTATTTTGGAATGTGGCATGGGCTATGTTGTCCTTGGGCTGCTCCTGGCTTGAGCATTGGAGCGACCTGGTTTGGCAGCACAAAGGATGCCCAGATGCCAAGCTCTTGGGTAGGTTTCTTGTTAGATGTAAACTTTCTCCTTTCTCAAGTCACTTGTTGAACTGGGATTGTTCTTCACACAATGCACCATCAACCTGTGGAACTCATTGCCAGGGGATGCTGTGAAGGTCAAAACAATAAAAGGGTTCATAAAAGAACTAGATAAGTTCATGGAGGATAAGTCCATCAATGGCTGTTAGCCAAGATGGTCAGAGTATGCAACCCCATGCTCTGAATGTCCCTAGACTAGGGGATAGGTCACTTGATAATTGCCCTGTTCTGTTCATTCCTTCTGAAGCACCTGGCATTGGCCACTGTCAGAAGAAAGGATACTGGGCTAGCTGGACCATTGGTCTGACCAAGTATGGCCTTTCTTATGTTTGGCTGTGGAAAGGGGGGCAGTTTGCTGTCCTACATTTCCCCATGAGCACATATACAGCCAGCTCCTCAGCTGGTATAAATTGGCACAGGTATACTGGTTGAACCTATAATAAAGAACAGAATTTGAGACACATAGATGAACATGATTTGTTGGGGAAGAGTCAACATGGTTTTCGTAAAGGGAAATCATGCCTCACCAATCTACTAGAATTATTTGAGGGGGTCAACAAGCATGTGGACAAGGGTGATCCAGTGGATATAGTGTACTTAGATTTTCAAAGAGCCTTTCACAAGGTCCCTCACAGAAGGCTCTTAAGCGAAGTAAGCTGACATGGGATAAGAGGGAAGGTCCTTTCATGGATCAGTGACTGGTTAAAAGATAGAAAACAAAGGGTAGGAATAAATGGTCAGTTTTCAGAATGGAGCGAGGTAAATAGTGGTGCCCCCAGAGATCTGTACTGGGACCAGTCCTATGCAACATATTCATAAATGATCTGGAAAAAGGGTTAAACAGTGAGGTGGCAAAATTTGCAGATGATACAAAACTGCTCAAGATAGTTAAGTCCAAAGCAGACTGCGAAGAGTTACAAAGGGATCTCACAAAACTGGGTGACTGGGCAACAAAATGGCAGATGAAATTCAGTGCTGATAAATACAAAGTAAGGCATGTTGGTAAACATAATCCTAACTATACATATAAAATGATGGAGTCTAAGTTAGCTGTTACCACTCAAGAAAGAGATCTTGGTGTCATTGTGGACAGTTCTCTGAAAACTTCCACTCAATATGCAGCAGCAGTCAAAAAAGCGAACAGAATGTTGGGAATCATTAAGAAAGGGATAGATAATAAGACAGAAGATATCATATTGCCTCTGTATAAATCAGTGGTACGCCCACATCTTGAATACTGCATGCAGATGTGGTCGCCTCATCTAAAAAAAGATATATTGGAATTGGAAGAGTTCAGAAAAGGGCAACAAAATTAGGGACATGGAACAGCTTCCATATGAGAAGAGATTAATAAGACTGGGACTTTTCATCTTGGAAAAGAGATGACTAAAGGGGGATATGAGAGAGGTCTATAAAATCATGACTGGTGTGGAGAAAGTAAATAAGGAAGTGTTATTTACTCCTTCTCATAACACAAGAACTAGGGGTCACCAAATGAAATTAATAAGCAGCAGGCTTAAAACAAACAAAAGGAAGTATTTTTTCACACAATGCACAGTCAACCTGTGGTACTCTGCCAGAGGATGTTGTGAAGACCAAGGCTATAACAGGGTTCAAAAAACAACTAGATAAATTCATGGAGGATAGGTCCATCCATGGCTATTAGCCAGGATGGGCTGGGATGGTGTCCCTAGCCTCAGTTTGCCAGAAATTGGGAATGGGTGACGGGAGATGAATCACTTGATGATTACCTGTTCTGTTTATTCCCTCTGAAGTACCTGGCATTGGCCACTATCTGAAGACAGGATACTGGGCTAGATGGACCTTTGGTCTGATCCAGTGTGGTCATTCTTATGTTCTTATGGCTCCATTGTTATCAATGGAGTTGTGCTGGCTTACACCAGCTGAGGATCTGGCCTATTTAATTTCAATGGAGCTGTACCAATTCATACCAGCTGAAGAGCTGGCCATATATGTGCTCACAGGGAAATGTAGGGCAGCAAACTTCCCCCTCCCCATCCCGAGGCCCCAGCCCACTTTGGTCAATGGTGCTGCTCAGATTTGCACTAGCTGAGGGTCTGGCCCATTGATATAATGGGAACCGTGCGGATTTATACCACCTGTAGATCTAGCTTATACTCTGTTCCTGTCATTTGTGAAGCCCTATGTGTCCCTTCCTCTTATGGGGGTATCCTTTAGTTGGGGACCAAGGAGGTGGCTGTGCAGACCAACAGGTTGGGCAGTTAATGACAGACTTTCCATCTGAAAAGGGGAGGGACAGCCTACTGTCTTGGCAGCATATGAGTAAGCCTCGGGTTTAGGAAGAAATTCTGGGCGCTTGCTCCCTAGGCTAAGGCGTGCAGGGCAACTGGTACATTCTGTCTCAGGGAATATGGGGCAGGGCCAGTGCCAGTGGTACTTCTGAGTCAGCCTCCTTCCATGCATAGAATTAGAAAGCCATCAGTTCTGGCAAGGGCAGCCAACACTGGGTGATGAAATGGACCGATAGGGGTGGGAGTAAAGGATATCATGATTCATTTCATGCAAAACAGATGGGAGTTTCCAGGGTTCTCTTCTTACAGGGTCAACCTCAGTCCTGTGCACACGGGACAGCACAAGACCCATCCCCTTCTTAATTCTGAGGGCTTAAAATGTTGCATATAGCAGGGCTGCCCAGAGGATTCAAGGGGCCTGGGGCAAAGCAATTTTGGGGGCCCCTTCCATAAAAAAAAGTTGCAATACTATAAAATACTATATTCTCGAGGGGGCCCCTGTGGGGCCCGGGGCAAATTGCCCCCCCCCTCTGGGCAGCCCTGGCATATAGACATCATGCTGGCACTGTGCACAGGGGAGAGTTTCATCTACCCATCAGTAACAACGGGTTCTCTGTCTTATGGCATTGAGGCCTTCTCTGGTTCAAGACTCCCTCCATGCTTCTGTGGAACCTCACAAGATTCAGTTCTCAGCTCTCTTCTCTGCTTTCCCTTTCACTGTCACTGATCTCTGCCTGTAACCTTAGCTATTGCTTTTACCCTGATGATACTCTGCTTTTCATCTCTTTCATCTGCTGGCTTCTCCATTACTCTCTTGCCTTCCTCGAACGTACAATTTTCTCCCAGCTTCTCTTGAGCAAGTGGTGTATCCCCAACAGAACTCCCTCTCTGTTTCGCTCTACTTAGATCTCCTGTCTGCAGCCACTGGGCCTGATTTCCCTCTCCCTCCTCCTGGTTCCATTGAAGTTGAGGGAGCTACACTGGTGTGAGACCAGGATCAGGCCCATTGTTTGTACACCTGGTATGATCATTGACCCTCAACTTCCTCCACACATCTCCTTAATTGAAAACCTCACCCGTGCCACTTTGACCAGGCAATCAGAGGCCACGATCGGGGGTAGGGGTGTGTGTCAGTGCCTGCGTATGCTGCTGCTTGGGCTCCACCAGGGCTGGAATACTCATCTAGGGCATTGGGACTCCACTGAATAAGGAGCTGAAATAATCAAAGTCCCCATTCTCCAGCCTGCAACACGTGCTGAATGCTGCGACTCACCCCATCACCCCATCCTCAGATGTCTCCACCCCATTGTTCATTTAAAAGTCACCCTTCTTGGTCTTCAACCCCTCCATGGCTGCACTCCAGCTGACCTCCCAGACCTTCTCTCTCTCTCCTCCTCTCCCTGCTCCCGCCTCGCTTTTATCTTTGGTTTCCTTTCACACAATCTTGCCACTGTCAGAACAAGAGCCATTCCCTGTTCCCTCTGCAGTGCCCGCCTCCTGGAACACCCTCCTTGAATCTCCCATGTCCCAGCTCAGCTGGAAACATCTCTTTCATCACTGGCCTCTCCAGCCAGTCCCATCTCTCTCCCTTGGGTGTTGTTTGCTCAGGGTTTGGTGAGACAATTGTGTGTGAATGACGACATTGCGTGGCCCAAAGTTGTACTGTGGGATAGGAAGCTTTGCAGGGCGGGGTATCACAGAAGCCTGCCACATCCTTCTGTATCTTCTGGATGTCTTCTGAGCAGAGCACCAATGTTCTCGCCCATCACCTTGGACAAGAAGTTTCCTGCTACACACACGTCCTAGAAGGCTAAAGAGCCTCAGAAGGGTTAAATCTCTTGAGTGTCCAGAGAGGAAGTTCTTAATTAAGCCTGACTGAGGTCGCCTGCTGTCTCCCTCTTGCCAGCAGGTGGCAGGGCAGCTCTTTGAGTGAGGTCCCCCACCCCCTCACTTCCATGGAGGCCCAGAGCTGCCTGGCCAGAGGTAACCGTGCCATGACCAAGGAAAAGCTGCCATCCAGCAGGGAAAATGCAAGAGCCTTCACCTGCTCTGTGATTCATTCAAACCAAACAGACAAGCAAATAAAACGCCCCTCTCCCCACAAACAATAAATCAAAGCACATGCCTGGCCTTTTGGTGGGGTTTGGTTTGGACCCATCTCCTTGGCTCTCTGGAAGTTAAAGCCAGGCACAGTTTTGTGCAGAAGGGCCATGAAAAAGCAGCTGAGCCTGGAAGGGAGAAAACCCCGTTGGAGTTACCCTGTGACTCCTGCCTGGCTCAGCACCAGGGGCAGAATTTATAGGTCACATCCAGGGGGCAAAGCTTATAGGCCAGAGCCTCCGCTGGTGTAGGTTGGCGCAGCTCCATTGATGTTGGTGGGCCACATCCTCAGTTGGGGTAAATCAAGATAGCTCCACTGACATCAGTGAAGCTCTGCTGATTTACACCAGTGGAGGATCTGGGCCAGTCCATTTTGTGTCAGTCATTGCATGAGTCATCTAGCTGCTCCCACTCCAGGTAGTAAAACTGTGTTGAAGGCAGTGGAGTTAGCCCAGCATGAGGTCAGACTCACACTCTCTGCCTTGGCCATACACTGCTGGTTGGGAACTCCCATTACACCCCGGCGGGGCTGCTCATGCCTTTGTGCTGGGGCGTTCCAGTCCTTACAGAGAACAGAAATGAGTGAGTGGGATAAACCCACTGGGGTGAAATTCACCCCCATACAAAGGACCTGTGTAAGGCCCAGGCACTACTTAGATCCCAACTTAAGTGGTGCATTGGCCTGGAGTGGGCCCTCTGCATAGGGGTTGAATGTCACATTAGAAGAGCAAGAGGCTGAGCTGACTGCTTCCTGATGAGCCCCTGATCCCTCTCTGAGCCTTCCCATCCTGGATCCAGTGACAGCAGCAGCATGAGGACTCGTGTGTGTGTGTGTCTGTGTGTGTGTCCTTGCTGCTCACCCACCACCACAACGGAGAGGAAAGATTCTTACCCCCAGTAGTTCCCACCTTCACGGCAGAAAGCAAATCATTTTTCATCATGTCACCTCAAATCCTTTGCCAGATGGTTTCCCTGGGGGTGGGATCCATCTCTTTCACTCAGGAACAAAGCAAAAAGCCAACAGTGCCATTTGCTCCTCCCTGCTCCTAGCTGAGTTAACCAAGGCCTCTGAGCAAATGCGGGTCTTGGGCACCTGCATGTCAAATCAGCCCCTTTCTGATCTAAATATCTTCTCAGTCATGTGCATCTGAAGCTTTGGAATGCTACTGGTGCCTGTCATCAGCTCTCTGCTGCTGAGGGATTCTTTCTTCTTACAGCTGTGACCCTTCTGGTTCAGCATAAAATGAAAAGAAATAATTTAACCTACGATAGCTTGAGTCTGCTGGCCTCCAGGGCTCTATGTACACCTCAAGCCTTTCCACCAGGCCATATCGATGCTAGGGAATTTTAGGAACACAGGAGTGGCCATATGGCAGGGGTAGTCAATAGGCAGACCGTGGGTCAAATCTGGAGCACCAGATGCTTTTGAACAGACCTGGAAATCTTTTTTTACTGATCATTATTGTTATTTTCTATTATTATTTTCTTCTCTGGAGTCTGGACTTCAACCAAGAAACTTGGACCTTGACAAAAAATAATTGACTACTCCTGCCATATAGGATCACCCCAGAGATCCATCTAGCCCAGTAGCCTGTCTCTGATGGTGGCTAGCACCAGGTGCTTCAGAGGAAGGTGTAACAAACTCCACAGTAGGCAGGTATGGAGTCGTGAATGCAGGGATTTTTTCTTCCTAACCTCTATCATTCTGAGGCTGGCTTGTGCATTAGGAAACTATTCCCCCTCCCCATCCTCCCACCAGTTCCACTGCACTAGCAGCTGCCCTAGTGTTGACAAGGTTCAGATGGCGCCTGGTGTTTTTTCTAAAATTGCCCAGACAGAGCTCTAGTGTGGGGAGTGGCTTATTGTTTGGTGAGGAATGGGAGCCTTCCGGAGCTGACATTGGTCCACAGAGCTAGGCATCTTGGTCCTGTTTCCCCTCTCGGTTCCAGGGCTGTTCTCCTAACTGAGAGAAGGATCCGGCCTATTATTTGTCCCCCTTGTGCAGTGAAAGGCACTTCTATTATTATGCACTCTTTGTGTGACAGTAGCGCCTGCTGGGATCAGGGCTCCATTGTGCCATATAAACACACGGTCACAGACAGTCCTGCCGAAGAGCTTACGAGCCAGGACTAAAGGTAGGAGAAGATACAGATGCTCAGAGAGAGGCTGAGCCTTTCCCAAGCTCACCCAGCAGACCAGTGACAGAGCCCAGGTCTCCTGAGTGCCGGCTCGGTGCCCTCTCCCTCGGACCCCCTGCTTCTCTCCTCTAAGGGAAAGAACAAAAAGTTCAACCTGCATCTTTTTGGTTGTTCAGCATTTCTAAATTCTGACCATTTGCCCCCTGGTTAAAAGTAAACCTGCCTTCTCTTTCTCTGGCTGTTTAACATAGATAGAGCGAACCCGGATCCCACCCTGGTAGGCACAGCTGGAGCGCACTGCATGGGTAATTATTAATCAGCGGGGCTCCCAGTCAGCACTGAGGCAGCCCCTGTCACCGGAACACAGAAATGTCAAACAATGCTTATTCAGAACAGGTGACTGCCCTGTGGGGGGGACTGCCTGCCTCTCTGGTTCCCCTTCTGGGTTCCTGGAGGCCCCTGATGGCGAAGGGTGGGTCGGATCAGCCCTTGGTAGGGTCCCAAGGCATGCAGTGTAGGGATCGCTTAGGAAGCGGGGGACAGAAGGGCCAGTCAAAGCAGCTGAACTTTTCACTCCAGCTCACAAAGGTTTCCGATGGCGTGAGGAAAGTGGGAGAGGCAAGCAAGATCTGCAGCAGGAAGGACCTGGCCTGTTAGATTCAGCTGCAGTCTGTTAACAAAGTTGCAAGCTCCTATTCTCTCTCTTTGCCAGCTCTCGCTCTCTGATCCCCACCCCCAGTATAAATACCCCAGGGCGGTTTCTTTTCTTTTTGGTATGAATGTGATGATCTTTCCGCTCCGTGATTGGCCAAATGGCTTGTCATCAGGGACACACCTCCTGGATAGAATCCACCCCCTCCCCCCACTGGAGAAAGCTGTGCCGTGTAACAAGTGGGCGTAATTACATCAGTTACTCACTAGAGCACAGACCTGCTTTAAGTTTTTGCCTCTTGGAGCCTGTGAGAATCTGGCAATCTTTAAGGGCTAGAAAATGCAGCTTTTCAAAGACTCAACACTGCGGGGAATATCACTCACACTGCCCTCTCCCCTCCCAGGGCTTAGGCTCCTGGTCACATGCAACAGCAAAATCCTTTCCACTGTAGCCACTTCCATGGCTACCTCCATGCATAGCAAAATGTAACTGGCCCCTTTTAATGAGTCTTGGTAGAAAGCAGCAAAAAGGGCAAATTTCCAGGGGCACCCGAGAGTAAGGGAGACCCTATAAGAGAACAGATCCAGCTGAGCAAAGGTATCTGTGTGCCAAAGCGAAATACATTTCATAGAGCAGCAAGGCCCTGCAAGACAGGGGCAGGCCTGTCAGGGGAGGGGAATGGCCCTAAAGAAGAGAGTTTGGGTGCAAAGAGGGGGTTTGTTGGACAGTTTGACTACCCTCTGATGGGTTGCTGCATTTCTGTGGGTTTCTTTCAGAAAGAGCTGAGTGCTTGACTAGGACACTATTGGATGTGCTCTGTAAAGCCAGATCAGCAGCTGGTGTGATTCAGTGTAGGACCACTGAAGTCAGAGTAGCCATTGCTGGTTGTTGGCTCCACCTTCTTGTCTCATGAAATGCCTGAAAGGGAAAGTGCTCATGAAAGGGAGAGTGAAAGCAGGGTCCTTGCCATGGCAGTTGGGCAGAGAGCTCGCCTCCCACCCCTGCCCAATTTCACCTTTGCAGGGACACACCCCTTTAGAGCAGGAAAGATAGAGCAAGCAGTGCCTGTGCCTGTGTAGCTGTGCAGGCCCACTGGGGCGCGGGGTTTGGGGCTGGTGAAGAACCAGCGGGGAGGATTAAGCCTCCCTTGGCAACTTTCAAAGGCAAGTTCGCATCAGTATAAAATGCAAACAGTTCCATCAAACTGGTGAGTGGGTAAATGTCCCCATCGCTGCACCAAGCGTTTCCTGCAAAGGGACCTGTGCTGTGAGATGCTAAATGGGCGGTTTGGCTTATCTGCTATGGATGGGGAGCCATTCATCCAGGCTGGATTTAACTAGTGTCTTTGGACCAGCCATTCACTTTATGAATAGGAACAAAGAAGGTTGATGTATCACACCGGTCTTAACTGTATAAAGAATCAGCAAAGAATCCTGTGGCACCTTATAGACTAACAGACGTTTTGCAGCATGAGCTTTCGTGAGTGAATACCCACTTCTTCGGATGCAAGTGGGTATTCACTTCACTTTCATCCGAAGAAGTGGGTATTCACCCACGAAAGGTCATGCTGCAAAACGTCTGTTAATCTAGAAGGTGCCAGAGGATTCTTTGCTGCTTCTACAGAACCAGACTAACACGGCTACCCCTCTGATACTTGTATAAAGAATGTCAGGTGTCCTTCCACAGTATCAGATCCCCTTCAGTCGCATGGTCTCCTGTGCGACATGGGGGTTATGTCTTATTCTTGGGGATCTCTCAGTGTTGCAGGCTGGGCTGTGGCTTGCCATGTGGCTGAGGTTGCAGGAATATGGGGTCCAGTTTATCTCATGAGCCAGGAGAGGGCTACCAGGGAGGCCACATGAAAAGGGACCATGGGAGGGAGCCACATTTTCAAGCATGGCCTCTAATTTTGGATGCCTCTTTTTTTTGGTACCCTCATTTGGATGCCTAGGGTCCGATTTTCAGAGGGGAAGAGGCACTTACAGCTGCACTGGAAGTCAAGAGTTGGCACAGGTGCTCGGCATTTCTGAAAATCAGGCTGCCTGAGGCCGGCACCCAAAATACCCAGAATGAGTCGATGCTGTTCAAAATTGGAGGCTGTGTCTTTGGAGCTGCAGAAAGCAAGGAGGAGCTGCAGGCAGCCAGAAGGCTAAATTAGCACAGCACAGGCCCATTTGAAGGCCAAATAGGCATTTCCTGCTTCCCCAAATACCTTATTCTCCTCTGCTCTAATCTCCAGGTCTGAGGGAGAATGCCAGCTGCCTGAAATGGACTTTTTGTTACACCGCGACGTTCCGAACCCTTGCTTCCATGCACACACTGCTGTGTCCAGTGCTTACAAACCATTTAAAACCCACCCTTCACAACACACCCTTTTCAGAGGAATCAGGGATATGTTT
The DNA here is from genome assembly GCF_016161935.1 of Mauremys reevesii. NCBI lineage: Eukaryota > Metazoa > Chordata > Testudines > Geoemydidae > Mauremys > Mauremys reevesii. Next base: position 64,246,140 of record NC_052625.1, read on the forward strand.
TTTTTATAATCCTTAAGATTTCCTGCAAGTAAACGATTTGCAAGCCATGACACTTCCTTCTCAGGGACCAAATGCAATTATGATAACAACCAGGGCCGCCGAGAGCGGGTTCGGGCCCTGGTGAAAATTTTTTTTCATGCCCCCCAGCAAGGACGGACAGGTTAACAGGGATGACGAAGCCGGGGAAGCCAGGCCCTGGGCCCCCTTCTGGACCACCGGGCCTCGGTAATTTGTACCGGCTTCCCCCGCTCCCCCTTGTCAGCTCTGATAACAACAATAGAATAATGTTAATAATTATTAAAACCTCATTTGCTTTAATTCACAGCTCACAAAACAACAGCCAGTCCAAATCCTCATCAGCTCTGTAGATAAATAGCGTGATTTACTCTGTCAGGGTCGGAGAAGAGACACACACCACAAGTCAGTTATCTCCGGCCATAAACAAACTGGAGTGGCTTTGCCTTTTAAACGGCTCCCTTCTCTCCTGTGGAGTGCTGCTTTCTGCCTTACGTAACCCTCTGGGCAACTCCACTGACCTACTTTGTTTTAATAAACTTGAGCAGTTTGAGTTATGCACCCTCGGCTTCTCAGACGTCTGTGCCACTCCACAGGGCTCCCTTTCTTGCCCTGCTTTGCAAGGCTGCCTAGCTAATATCTTGGGGAAAGCTAAACAAACAGCTTCCAAGTTCCGACACAGGGTGCAAGTGCCAAGCTTCCATTTTGAATGTTAGCCTTGGATGGGAGGGGAGAGGGAAAATCTTAGTTCACTAGGAAAGTGCACAACCTTTCACAAACATTTTCTCTAACTGCCTTATCGACTGTTTAAGGTCATAAAGATTATACTTAAAAATAATAGCTGTTAAGTTTGCCAGTGTTGCAAAATATTTTATCAAACCAGGCATGAAACATGTCATTCCACTTTTCATTCTTTAGCTTGAAATTTACTTTTATGTTCAGAGATTTGATCTGTACCTTTTCCAGGATAACTTTCTGTTTCCTTCCCTCTTAACAGGTTTCAGAGTAGCAGCCGTGTTAGTCTGTATCTGCACAGTTGATCAGACTTGGTTAATGGTTCATTCTCATCGAGTCTGCCAAGCAGGGGCGGCTCCAGGCCCCAGCACGCCAAGCGCATGCTTGGGGCGGCATGCTGCGGGGGGCGCTCTGCTGGTCGCCTGGAGGGTGGCAGGCGGCTCCGGTGGACCTCCCACAGGCATGCCTGTGGAGGGTCTGCTGGTCCTGTGGCTCCACCGAAGCCGCGGGACCAGCGGACCCTCCGCAGGCACGCCTGCGGGAGGTCCATTGAAGCCGCGGGACCAGCGGACCCTCCGCAGGTACGCCTGCGGGAGGTCCACCGAAGCCGTGGGACCAGTGGGACCAGCCGTGGGACCGTGCTTGGGGCGGCAAAATGTCTAGAGCCGCCCCTGCTGCCAAGCCAAAAACCAAGATGGACTGAGAGGCAAAATCCTTGGAGACATTAAAAATGAATTAAGAGGGTGAATATAGGAGCTCATATTATGGGGATATTTCTTTCTTGTTCTTTTGGGAGAAGAGTTTCTGGCTTCCTAATTACTGAGAGAAGTGGGTGGCAGGGATTTTCGACACTGCCCTCTCTGATTGAGTTGATTTGGAGCTTCAGTGATATGCCTTTCCCACTGTAAGAAATGGCCACAAAAACTTGGTACCAGCAGAAGCCATCAGAGAGTTTCTAATGGTCTAGAGCTTTTGCCTCAACTGGAATGACTGTAGATGGGCATTCTCCAAGCACAGTGCTGTGCTCTCCGTCAGATGTAGCCATGACATCAGACGGGGACTATCTGAGGTAGGTAGATGGGCCATCTGAAGATTCCTTCCTCACACGCTGCAGTGCGTCCACAGTGATGAAACAGATTTCTGTCCTACTCATGGTATGTGCCCCATAAGTTCTCATGCTGGAGAACATACAAAGCTTGGGCAGAAACCTTGGAAGTTTGTGAGATATCCATGCTGGATTTAATACTGAGCTGGAAAGTGTTAAAGGAGAACAGCAAAACTCTCATGAATATTGAGTTAATCCCAGATTCATATGTGATAAGCCCCCCCTCCCACCCCCAACTAGGCCTCAGGAGGCATTCAGCACACATATCAGTTTTAAATAATCTTTTAAGACACTCCTTTTCCCTTTTCTAAAATCCTTCTGGTGCTCCAGTTCCTCAGCTAGTGTAATTCAGCATAGCTCCATTGTCTTCAGTGATTTACAGCAACTGAGGAGCTGGCCCTTAGATAATTTTTCTTACCTGTAACGAATATTTCCCCACAGACAAGGTAAATGAGTGAACATTGGAACAGGCAGAAGCCATAGAACTTTTGAGCTGGCACAGGTTGGCTCAAGTCTCCTCTTATCTTCCCCTATAGCACTTAACTATAAAAAGAAGCAGAAGCGGGATGGTGAGAGACACTTGGTAGGAATGAAGCTGGCAAGAGAAATAATGGCATCTCACTCAAGTTTAGTTAAAGTGGAAAAACTTTTATCTAGAAAATGCCAAGTATAAATCACTAACAGACACTGTCCTTATTAGAGATGCCTCAGAAACAGGACAGTAGCAAGCTAATTTATTGCCAGCTGGCAATAAAAGCGAATGACTAAGGCCCTGCTTACACTAGGACAGTGGTTCTCAATGTTTTCCATACTGTGATCCCACAGGGACCTGCCTTCCCATCTAGCTGAGATCTAGCCAGGATCTCCCTCTCATTTAGTGAGATGAGGTGGACATGGTAGTTAAGAATCCTTGAGCTATCGTTTCAGGTTGATTGCAGATTCAGGCAGGCATTGCTGCATAGGTTTATGCTCTATTCATATTCTGCAGATTATCTCCACAATTGTAAAGGCTGAAAACATTTTTTCCCCCATGTAAGGGCAAGAGGGGAAAAGGATGGGTGGTCATAATGCTTCTGAAATCTGTTCCCAATTCTCTGGGGTTCCCCTAGGCTTGGAACTCCTGCACTAGGAAAATGACTTGTGGTATGGGTGTCAACCACAACTCCGCCTCTGGCATCTACCCTGCAGTGATTGTTAAAAGTGGTTTAGCCACTACTAGTGTAAATGAGGGTCAATTTTTTTCATCACTCATTACAGAATGTGAGCTAGATGCATGGAGGAATAAGACATCCTGTGCACTTTTCTACATCAGTGTTGAAAATGGGCTAACCCTGTCTACACTAGCAACCGCACTGCTTCAACTTCAATGGAGGCATGTTAGGAGCACCACGGGCCATTTTCCTTGTGTAGACAGCACGGACTTTGTCCATTGGAAAACACTATTTACAGCTAATAAAAGTTGTCTGTACTCTGAGTGGCCAAAGTCAGTTTCTAAGGAGGAGAGATCTACATTGCATTCCTTCTAAAGAGCAGTGTGGGACTATGTCTGAAGAAAAGAAGCTAGAACAGTTTTACCAAGCAATGCTTCTACGGAGACAAATATGCCTCCTCCAAATGTCTAGCCAAGGTGGGTGTGGAGGACTGCACAGAAGCTTTGCAGATCTATCCCTGGGATGGGTCGCCCATCTCAACCCAGGAGACAGAGCTTCTTCATGTGGAACAAGCAGTAATTGCCTTGGCTGTCCCTGAGTGGCATAGGGTTCAATAATATACATTCTAATTTCACTGGACAGGACATTTGTATGAGCTTCTTGCCTGTCCTTTGGCTCCTCAAAGGAAATGGACACGCTCTCACAAGTGTGAAATTCTGATGCTCTATTCAGATAGAATTGAATATCTCCCTCAACATCTGCCGGAAGCTGTGGAGATGTCGCTCAGCTTCACTGGAGAGAGCAGGGCAGAATGGAAGAAGACAGAACAGTTGTCTAGTTCTGGTGAAAATCACTGTGTTGTTTGTGCACAAAGGATGGTACAGCATGTATGGCAACTCCGTGGGTGCGGAATAAGGAGTGGTCTGTACAGGTTAGAGCTTTCATCTGAGAAGCCTAGGCCCTGATTCAGCAAGGTACTTAAGTGTGTGCTTAACTTTAAGCACATGCATAATCCTATTCACTTTAATGGGACTATTTGCATGTGTAAAGTCAGGCACATGTTTAAGTATCTCCCTGGAATGGGGCCTGTAATCGATCGCACCGGGGCTCGACCCTCTTCAGGGCAGGGGGGGAGCCACACTGACTCACTTCACGTCTTCTGTTGAACCGTCTGAACAACAGTAAACAGTGTTTAGGAAGCTCAGGCCCTCTGGTGCAGGGGCTGAGTAGCAATACAGTACAATGGGCTCAGGCCCTTTGTTGCAGGGGCTGAGCAGCAAACAGTACAAGGAGCTCAGGCCCTTTGTGGCAGGGGCTGAGCTGCAAACAGTTTAGAGAGCTCAGGCCCTTTGTGGCAGGGGCTGAGCAGCAAGCAGTATAGGGAGCTCAGGCCCTGGGTTGCAGGGGCTGAGCAGTAAACAGTTTAAAGAGCTCAGGCCCTTTTTGGGGCAGGGCTGAGCAGCAACCAATACAAGAAGCTCAGGCCCTTGGTTGCAGGGGCTGAGCAGCAAACAAACAGTAGGTGTATAGGCCCAGGTCCTTACACCTGATTGTTGGGCAAGGGGGAAAACTGCCACCCGTGAGGGGAATGGCAGGGGGGACACAGGCCTGCCCACTTCACTGTGTCCCAGCCCGGGGCCCTAGCAGCGGCTATCACCGCCGCTGGTCAGTGGGGTCCTGACCGCAACACACTGACATCGGGACCTCTGCGTCTGCAGCCTGACAGGGGTTGGCTACCCCCGGGCTACTTCCACTTTCCCCCTCAGGGCCTACCTCGTCCGTGACACCAGCTCCAGGCCAGTCAACCTGCATAGGCTCCTCAAGACCAGGGCTTGGTGGCAGGTCCAGCAGCTCCTCGGGGAAGTCTGGCCAGGCGTGCTCAGGCGGCTCCTCTGGGTAACAGCAGGGGCGGGGAAGCTCCGGCGGCTCCTCTTCGTAGGGGGTGCGGGGGAGTTCCAGCGGCTGCTCCCAGTACCGGTCATGGGGAAGCTCCGGCGGCTCCTCATCATAGTGGGCGCAGGGAAGCTCCGGCCAGTCAGGGCAGCTGCCTCGGGTCCTGGAGGTTTCCCAGTCAGGAGCTCCCGCCAGCACGTCTGCTCCCGGCGGTGGCTGGGCTCTGACTGAGCTCTGGCGGCCGGCTTTTCTACTTCCTGTCCCGCCCTTTGACTTCCGGGGGGCGGGGACAGGTGGTGGTGGCTCCGCCCAGGGGTGAGCTGCAGACGGTTCGCAACGGTTCACGCGAACCGTTTGCTAAAATTAAACACCGGACAGAGAACCGGATGCTAAAGATCTCTGTCCGGCTTAGCAAACAGCAGCGGTTCCGCACCGTTCGCGCCTGCTCTCTCCTCCTGCTCTCTCCTCTCCCTTTTCCCCTTCCTTCTTTTCCCCCCCAGCTGTCGCGCGAATCGGCTGGGCTGCTGCTGCCTGCCAGGGCTGAGCCCAGGGAGAGGCAGCCCTAAGGTAGGAGGAAAGGGGGTGTGGTGTGGGTCCTGTGCCTCCCGTCGGTCCCCGCCCCCCTTCCCCCCCCCCCGCCCGGCCCCCCCCCCCCCCCCCCCCGCCCCCCCCCCCCCCCCGGCCCCCCCCCCCCCCCCGCCCGCCCCCCCCCCGCGGCCCCGCCCCCCCCCCCCAGCCCCCCCCCCCCCCCCGCCCCCCCCCCTGCCCCCCCGCCCCCCCTCCCCCCCGCCGCCCTCCTGCCCCTTCCCCACCGCCCCCCCCCCCCCCCCCCCCCGCCCCCGCGCCCCCCCCCCCCGCCCCCCCCCCCCCCCCGGCCCCGCCCCCCCCCCCCGCCCCCCCCCCCCCCCCCCCCCGGCCCCCGGCCCCCCCCCCCCCCGCCCCCGCCCCCCCCCGCACAGCCCCCCCGGCCCCGGCCCCCCCCCCCCGCCCGCCCCACCTCCAGGGCTGGCCGCCCTGTGGGCTGGGCCAGGCTGCGGCCTGGCCCAGGCAGCGCTGCGCAGCGCCCCGCCCTCCCCGGGGCCGCCCACCCGCCCGCTGCAGCTCCCGGCCGCCGCCCCCCCTCCCACCTGGCCCCTCCGGCCCGCTGGCGCCGCCTGTCCTGGCCCAGCCACGTCCAGGCAGCGCAGTAAGGGGGCAGGGAGGGGGTTGGAGAGAGGGAGGGGGGTTTGGGGGGGGGGGGTCAGGGGGAACAGGGGGGGGGGGGGGGGGGGGGGGGGGGGGGAGCAGTCAGAGGAAGAGGGGCACTCAGGGACAGAGAGAGGGGTAGTTGTATGGGGTAGGGGGGTGGGGCGGCAAGGGGCAGTCAGGGGAGGGGAAGGGGGGGGTCAGGGGGGGTCTCAGTGTGTGTGTGTCAACACATGGGGGGGGGGGGGGGGGCCCCACCCCGAGGAAAGAAGGAGAGGAGTTTAAAAGCTCATCACTGGCTCCGCCCATTTGGGTGTCTGCAAGGTGGCTCCCTCTGCCGGGCAGGAGGGGAGCCACAGCGACTCACTACAGGGCCCTCGAAAGCAAAGACAACCAATATTAGAAATGGAGCCTTAACAGAAGAACCTCCTTCATAGACTCAAAGGGAAGATTACAAAAACCCTATAAAACTAGTTTTAACCTCTAAGTGGGGACCATCTCCTTAAGAGGCGGTGCAAAGCTAACCAGGGCTCCAAAGAAGCATTTGGACAGAGGCTGTTAACCAGTGGGATACCCTGAATGGTCACCCTCATTACCTTCAGAGCAGAAGCCTGATGCTGCTTCAGGGAGATGATGGCAATGCCTTCATCAAAAAGTGTGGTGGGAAAATCCTAGAATTTTACTGAGGGGCTGTTTGGCAGATTTAATGGACGTCTTCTGACATAAGAACAGACTGTTCTTCAAGTTCTGTAATAGGAAAAGGGATGTGGATGAGCTTCTGGATTTTAGCAAGGTCTCAGTAACCATATCCTAGAGAGATAAGCATCTGGGGTAACATCTGAAGATCCAGGTGAAGCACTAGCCCCTGAGACAGAAGGGTGGGAACTTATGACAACAGAAACTTTCTTCCTCTGGACAGTTGGATAAAGTCTCTGAGCTAGGCCCTTCTTGGCCATGAAATTGCCATGAGGATGCTGTCTGCTTTCTTGCGGTGGGCTGTTTTTACCATTTACCAAGTAGGGGAAATGTATAGAGAGGCCTTAGCAGGACCATGTGATTGAGAAGCTGTGACCCTAAGAAACCCTCAATGCCAACTGGCAAAGGGTTCACGGTTCTGTAACAGTAGCCCCTGAGAGGCCTGACAAACTCACTGCACCCAACATCTTACTGTCATAGTATTTATCTACAAAGAATGTTGTGTGAAATCTTAAATGAAAGCCAGGATCATGCTGGTCATTAATACAGCTGTCGAATGTATGTACAGATGACATTTAAAAAGTTATGTCTATATACTGAAAATTTGCCTGTATAGTTTGTCTCAAGCTGTTACCACCCCCTGCAGAGGTGAAAAACTGGTTTTGTGAGACAAAGGGATGTATATTCACTGGTCAACCTAGTTCATACACAGATTAAACATTGTAAGCCGAAACAATGGAAGCCCCATTTACATGAGTTAACAGGGTGATGGGACATCAACAAGAATTGAAGAACAGCAGGGGAAAGAGAGATTTGTTTAGAGGTGCACTTCAAAGGTTTACTGGACTATAACTGGGGGACAGGGAAACCTGTTAGCTATCTTTTTGCATCCATGAATGGTGAATTCCAGCCATATGGGGTGGTGATGTGAGAAACTAAAGTAAACAAGGATTTTAGCCTGTTAAATTTAGTGCAGACTAAGTAGCGTGTTATACTTTTTGTTTTATATGTAACCATTTCTGTTTCCATTAGCCTTACTCGATATTCTTAAATCTTAATCTTTGATCACAAATTTATGATTGTTTCACTAGAAATATATCTCAGTGCTGTGGTGTTATAAAGGGCCTGATCCTGAGTTGTACCAGTCAAGCAGTGCGTACACTACCCCTTTGGGTGTCCATTGACAGGGGCTGGATAGTACAGTGAGACATTTCCAGAGCGGCTCTGGTACATCTATTGTTAACTCTCAAGGAAAAGTAAGGGCTGGCAGGGCCTGGAGCAGATTGTTTGGATTGCTAACAGACACCCAATTAAGTACAAACAAGTATCTCCCTTGCTATGGCAGCGGAGTAACAAGGTGACTCACAGTCCTGGGCATCCCAAGATGGTGTCACAGAAGCTAAAGGCCTGGGGTACTTTGAGGTAAAGCTGGGAAGCTGGACAATCACATGAAAGATGAAGAATGAGTGTAGAGGAGAGACCTGGTGTTGGGGGCTGGAACAATGCTGGAGGTCCCCTCCTGGGAGAAGTGAATTTCATGCTGGTGAAAAGTGCTGATGGTAGCCATGAAGCGCGGCGAGAGGTACAGCACGGGTAAGCACAATGCAAGCTTCTAACCCATGCTGTCATCAGAGTTTCTTGCTTCTTGGTCCCTTTGCTGAGGCTACCTACAAGCAGGGCCGGTGCAAGGATGTTTCGTGCCCTAGGCGAAACTTCCACCTTGTGCCCCCTCCGCCCTGAGGCGCCCCCCACGCGGCAGCTACCCCCCTCCGCCCTGAGGCTGATTGGCGCCGCAAGCCTGGGAGGCGGGAGAAGTGAAGCAGCCACGGCGTGCTCAGGGAGGAGGCGGGGCAGGGGTGAGCTGGGACGGGAAGTTCCCCTGTGTGCCACCCCCCCCTTACTTGCTGCAGGTGGCCCTCCCCGTGCTCCCCTGCCCCAGCTCCCTCTGCCTAAATGCCGGCAGCGACTGGGGTGGCCGAAGATCTGGCCGCCACAGTCGCTGCTGAAGAAAATGGCGCCCCCCAAATCCAAGCGCCCTAGGCGACCGCCTAGTTCACCTAAATGGTTGCACCGGCCTTGCCTACAAGAGGGCTAATTAGTGCTATTTGTGATGGTGGATTGTGTGAGGAGGAAGGAGGGAGGGAAGCTACCCATTAGGAATTGGACTAAGGACCAAATCAGACGACTGAACAGTAATGAATTTACATCACTGAAGGCCTGGTCCAAAGCCCAGAGAAGTCAATGGAAAAACTCAGTGACTTCAATGGGTCCTGGATCAGGCTCTAGAGGTGAGCCTTAAACTGAAACTTCACATGTGTACTTTGTATTTTCAGAAGGTTGGTTTAGAACCTATTAGATCTGAAGCCGCTTCTGCTTTGGTTCCCGCTCAGAGGCTCCACATCGTTTCCAAAGGCTTTGATGGCCTCTTGGCGAAAGGGAGACAGTGGAATAATCTCCCTAGGAAAATGGTGGAAACAGACTGGACACAATTCTGAATGTTTTACTCTAGAGAGCGTTCTTGTATTATTTATGTAAGGGATGCACTAGTGATCTTATAGGACTTTTCTATCTCTGGCTCAATTATAATATAATACAATACAATAATAATTTTAGATCCTTTCATACAGCAGGATCCCAAAGCACCAAGTATGCACTTTATGTGTGTAATCTCTCTCGCTATCTGTTAATCTATAAACACACATGGGAACCAGCTCTCTAATGTTGAAATGCAGCTCCCTCTGGAGTGGAATGTGGCAGCTATTTAATAGATTTATTTAAAATGTGTCTACAGTGTTTGTCTGTTGGTTTGAGTTGGTGAGTGTAATGCCCAGATACAGGCCTGTGTTGAGCCAGGGGGAGAGTAGGCAGAGGAAATACATAGTCTTGTGCTATAGAGCAGACATAGATGTTTGTAACTGAAAACTCCCTGTTCTTGTCATTCCTGAAGCTGTTTCTAGTCTGCTGTTTGCCAACCCTTTATGTCAGTTTACGTTTTCTGTTCTTTATTTCCTTTCTCTGGGACTGTAGATGCTATCTGGCTCCTTTCCTATCAACATAACTGAAATTCATGGCATGACCTCTGATTCCCTCTGTCCCGCAGCCAGACTCCTGCAGGGCGCCTTTATCAGATAGCAGGGCCACCTATTGTTATTTGAAGTGTGCGTACAAATTTACCCAGCCTGGTATGCTGGCATCCTTACCTGATAGGTTCTCCTTTCTGGAGGAGCGAGGGCACCTCTTGGCCTCTTCAGGGCCGCCGGGTCTTTCTTTACATAAAGAAAATATGTTGGCAGGAAAGTGGAACAGTTACAAATGTTTCTGCTATTTTCCCTCTCGGAGGAAAAATGCTCAGTCGTGTCACATGGTGTAATCTGGAGTCACTGCACATTGTATTGTGTCAGGTCAAGGTGGCAGCTGCTGTCTATACACAGCCCCCATGACCAAGAATCTGAGCCTCAGAAACATTGATACATTTATCCTCACAGCACCCCTGTGACACAGAAGTATGGTTCTTCCCACATTGCAGAAGGGGGGAACTAAGGCACACAGCAATGAAGCAACTTGCTCAAGGTCACAAAGCCAGTCTGTGGCAGAGGCAGGAACTGAGGCCAAGTCACTGGAGTCCCAGTTTAGTGCCTCATCCATAAAACCATCCTTCCTCCTTGGTTTCATCGCTTGTTGGTATTATCATCATATGGATCTCTCTCATGCCACACCATTGTAATCAACTGTGGTTGCATACAGACAAACACACCACAGTCGTCATCTGGAAACAAACCCAGGTCCTTCAGCACCACAAAGCACAGCTTCCCGCTGCTTAACCTACAGGAGAAGTCCTAAAGCTGTGAGACAGTAATAGTCTGCATGGTCACTGGGAACATAATACAGGCTGTTGCGTTGCCGGGGCCAGCTGCTAACAGGGTGTCATGATCGCTTGTACCATGCCCGTGTATTACATAGTATTCCATTATTGCCTGTGTTGCTCATGTCATGTGTGTCTAGCTCATCTCCTGTAGTGTCATTTTGTGCCATGCTGTGGATGTAGCTAGACAGCGATAAACAGCACTTTAATAGCAGGTCCTCAGAGACCATGGTAATATGTGTGGTATAAATGCCTTGATAGACAGTTCAGCGGCACCTCTCATTAGGTGATGCAGTCCCAAAAGCGAGGATACTCACACAGCAGTCATATTGTGCTCAGAAAGAGATTAATAGCTTGATGCCACCTGTTACAGCCTGACAGAATGCCCTAGCTGCATTGCATCAAAACTATCAAGATACCAGGAAAAGACCAAGCTTACCCTAGCCTCCAGCTGTAATTCCAGGTTGTTACCATGCAGGTGGGATTTTTGTGACACCACCAAAGAGGTCTTACATTGTGAAACAGAGCAGAGTTAAACCAAAGACAGGCATCTGAGTGGAGTTCCAACTGGAGACCTGCAGGCCCTGCTAGCCCCTATATTACCACTGGGTCCACTAAGATATGAACCAACACTGCAGGTTGGGAATGTAATGACAGCATGAGACGCGGGGAGGTAAAGGGTTGTTCGTTTTCAAAGCAGGGCAAGAGGGAAGAATGTCTGGGACCAAACATTCTAATTGCAGCCGTGCATGTGCTGTTTGCATCAGTGCTGTGTTTACAAGCAATTCCCACACTGTTTCACGCACAGAGTGAATTATTGGTTTTTTTCAGGTTGTTAAAGAACCCCTCCACCCAATGGCTAGAATTCAAAATTTTCGAAATACAATAGTTAAAAAGCACCAACGAATACACCCACCACGATAGTCACACCGCAAGCCCCATCTGCCTCCCCATATCGCTTAGCCCAACCTTTCCTAAATGCCTGAAATAAAGGTGGGCTGTATGGCACATCTGGAATGTTAACAGAGCCAGGCCGTGGCAGGCCAAGGGGAAGCCAGTTCTGATGCGCTGCTGCCATCCCCTTCCTATTTAAACTGGGAGGACGGAAGCTCTCGGTTAAGCAACCACACTGACAGAAGCTGCGGCACTATGGTATGGGGAGACAGGCAGTGTCTGGACTAACCAGGTCCTAAGCCACTTAGGGCTTTACAGGTTATAAACTACCCCTGGGAATTCAGCCTGGCAGGCAGTGCAGATTCCTAAGCACTGATGTTATGTGCTCTGTGTCACAGGTGGGCAGCTGTGTTCTCCGCTAGCTTCATTTTCTGCCTGGGCGCAAGATACATTCTCACGAAGGGCACATGAAACAGTGCTCAGCAGCAGCCCTGTAGACAACAGAGTCTCTTTCCATCCTTGCCTCCTGTTCTCACGCCAGTTGTGTATGCTGTTCTCACATGCAGCTTCACACCCCATAGTTATCCATTAGCAACGACACATTCTTTAGCTCAGCTATGGGCAGATTGACTGCCAATAGCACAAACTGCAGTGGGTGAAAAAACACATGGGTCAAATATTTCTGGTCTCTGTTAACCAGGTAGAACATGTGATAAAACTTTTCCAAGTGGGCAGGTCTAGACTCTTTATTAATTACTGGTATTGATTATTATGTGTAGAGCCCCGACAGTGTGCGTGGCACTTACAGAACAAAGAGGAGGCAAGACCCCAAGGACCTTCCAGTCTAAGGGGCAACAAAAATATTCACAGTGAGTGCACTGGGTGACCAGAGCAGAGATGTAATATGGGGCAGTACCAGGAGGGGAGTATTTGCAAGCTGCTAGCTTCTATGTGACCCTGTCTCTTTACATATGTGTATCTGATTGTAACACATTGTACAATATCATGCCACTCTGAACCCTGAAAGAGACCTTCAGTTTGTGCAGTCTTTGGACAGTTTCCACAGCTGTTGGGCCATCTTTCAGCCTCAGGATCTAACCATCACTTCAATCTTGATTACAGTCACACGTTTAGCCCAGCTGGGTTTGTATTTAATGTGATTGCTCTGAACAAACAAGGAAATGATTTTTCCCACCCCTGACAGGCATTTCCCAAGGGAAGGCATTAATAGCAATACCAATGCAATCAGATCCATGAATAAATACAAAAGCCATAACCCAGGAAATCTAATATTTACCAGATTAAATAAAGGTAGCAGCAGGAGGTGGAGGAAATGAAGACAAAACATCACTAGAAGGAAAATTCTAACTACCTTCCAGCTGCTCGAATCTCTAAATGATCCAAGACAACCCCAACCATGGTCATGGGCTGGGCACTAGTGACCAAGATGCTACTGTTGTATTTGTTGGCCAGTGATGTTTTCTCAACCACACGACAGAGAAAGTTGTTGGGGGAAAATAGCTATTGTGGCTTCTACACCCCTTTTCTCTATATTTGCCCATCCTGTGAGTAATAGGAATGCCATGATCCTGGGCTTGGATTCTTCTCTCACACCTCCCACTGAAGCTCATTTCTAAGCAGACATTAAGGACTGGGATGGAGATAGGGAAGCCATCTGTCTTGGGCATTATCACAGGGTGCTGGGGACAAATTACTTCAGATCTTCATTGATGGTTTTATCTTTTATCTCCATTGTTTGCATGTTCTTCAAGTGCTGAATAATCTTTCAGCCATTCTGCATTATTGACATAATGGAGAGAGCAAAAGAGACGGTGGAGAGAGACCGGGGAGGGATGTATGGAAGGAATGAAAATTGGAGGTATTTTCAACCCTAGAATAAAGGAGTGAAATCATACACCTCTCAGGCTTGTAGGTATCTTGCACATATCACATGGCGGGTGCCCCCATTACACTATCCTATTTAGTCTTTGGCTATCTTAGGGTAGTTTGTCCTACCTATATTGGAGTGGAGTCAATAGCATACGTACTTTACTTGTGATCATGCCCAGACCTCCACTCACACTCCAGAGGTTTTCAGCCAGTGATACTTGGTAGTCCTGTAGGAAGGAACACTCCAGGACCGGAGGTTGTTGCAGTAGCCAGCTAGCATTCTTTGATGCTGAGATGTCATTCCCAGTCCTGAGGCATGTCATGGACCATTCAGCACCACCAACTGTGCAGTAAGGACCTGGGCAGAAACTTACTCAGACTGCTCTGTGAGAGATGCCTCTGATCCCTTGAAGATCCCTCTCTAAATCCTAGCTTTTGGGATAGGTTTCCTATTTATCAATATATCCTGCAGTTTGTCTCTCTAGGCTGGTTCTTGCTCACATGCTCATGGCCTACTTGAGCGCCGTATGTGGGGTTGAGAAGAAATAGTCACCCAGGGCAGATTGGCAGTGACCTTGGGGTTTTATCACCTTCCTCTGCAGTGTGTGGGTGTGGGTCACTTGCAGGATTATCTGGGTATATCGCACTTAATCATTTCCCTGCCATTGCAGGGGAACTCGGGCACTGGTGCACCTCGGTCCCTCCTATCCTCTGCCTGTGGCACATGACAGTTTAGTCTCCTGAGGGCTGTAATACTTTGGTCTCATTTCAGTTGTTAGGTTTAGTGTGAGGGTGCTGGGTGGTGTTGGTAGCCTGTGAGACACAGGAGGTCAGATGATCTGATGGTCACGTATGGCCTTAAACTCCACGAGTCTGTATTTATATGGCTCCTATCTCTGATGTATCTGAAAGCCTAACAAACATTAGTGAATTGATCTTCAAAACAAACTGGCGAGACAGGGAAGAATCACTTTCACCATTTTCCAAAGAGGGACTTCAGGCACAAGGCGAGTAAGAGAATTGCCCAAAGTCAGACAGGAAATCTGTTCTAGGACTAGCCTTGGACCTTGAGTGCAAGTACCATACCCTACCCACAAAACCATCCTGCTCCTCATGGCCTGAGTGGGAGCCATGCCAGCTTAGGAAGACTCTAGTGATGAGTCCCTGGCCTGCATTCAAAATGTGTGAGTGAGACATTATGGTTAGTGGTTTCTGGAGGGTGTGGTGCTGCAAAGAAAGCTCAAGGCTTTGGTTCTACTCTGGCTGATGGCTATTGAGTACTGAGAATTAATTCACATTACAGAGTCACGTGGCCTACAATGGTAAGCTAGAACAAGAAGCGAGCAACTGTCTCATCTAGTAGAACCAGAAGTGACTCAATGGGCCAACTCTTCCAACCCTGACTCGTTCATTCAAGTCAATGCTAATTTTTCCTGAGAAAAGTCATTCTCTCCCCTGCCAAACTCAACATCTCAGAAGGACGTGTTGGGTGAAAGGCCTGGGATCCCCATTTGGATCACCCTAATTGACTGTGCTGTGGTGAAAACCTCCTTCGAATATGCTGCAGGAGGGAGCTGGTTCACATTCTAATCTACCTAAATGACCCTGGTTATTTCTGAACCCCATCTCTCCCGATCCTTTTGTGACAGTGCCTTGCTCAAACATCAGTGCAAAGCTACTCCACATGCTGACCTGAGCTATGTTGCTGATAAACTGAGGAATTTCCATTGCTGCCATCGAACAGCTTCCACTTGGCTGTTCTGCCAGCACAAGGTACAATGTCAGGAACAGTAACAAAAATAAATAAACCTTCACAACACTGGCATTTGTTTTGTATTTCCCCCCCAAATTTTCTCCATGACCTCTGATAAGAAAGTGGCCTGCTGGAATTACACTAGACTGCTAGGAGCTGATGGGAGACAACCCCTTATCAAAAGCTGAGCAAAAGTTCTCACCCAGTCTAGAGTGCCTGGGCACGTTTACCCAGTCTGGTATGTTGGCATCAATCTCCAAACCTTTGGCTTTGCAGTTGTTATCTTCCTCTACAAAATGAGGCCATCACGTGAGCTTCTCACAGCCGCCACCAGCCTGTTTGACATAGCAGAAATATGTCCAAATGAAAACAACCACCCCACTCCGCCCCAGCAAAAACAAAGACCGAAATTGTTGAAATATGTATTTTGCCAGTGCAGCTTTGCTTACCTCGGTTCTCATTGTTCAAGGAGATGGTTTTGGCTTCTGTGCTTCCATTTTTAGGTTATCTTAGCCCAACAAGGGCTGTATTCTTGGTACAGTGTTTACTGGGCAATGAAGGAATAGCAGTGATGGCTTCATGGTGCCAGCTGGCAACAGGCCATGTGATTGTTGTCAAATGATTACTCCGGAATGTAATAATAATCTATCAATCAATTCAGCTCTTTCCTGAGATGCTTATTTTTGGGACCTGTGCCTACGTGTGTGTTTTAGTCTGTTATCCCAGCTGGGTCTCTTCATCCGTCTCATCTTGCCTGTGGCATTCCAGGTGTATCTGGAAAATGTGCCTATCCTAGGCGGTCACGATCCTCCTGATGGGGCATTCATTTGAATGGAACTTCTGCTGAACTGCTCAAATGGACCTGCTTCAGTGAAAAGATTCTGTAGAAGTAGTTTGCCACTTGCAGCAGATTTTCATGTAATTGGTATCTAGACTTTTTTTTTAACATTAATTTGATTCTGGAGGAAGGGGCTTGAGACTGCTAGCTTCTAGATATAGGATAGATGCAGCAACACTGCAAGCTTCCACCACCAATCATATAGAATCATAGGACTGGAAGGGACCTCGAGAGGTCATCTAGTCCAGTCCCTGCACTCATGGCAGGACTAAGTATTATCTAGACCGGGGTGGCCAACCTGTGGCTACGGAGCCACATGAGGCTCTTCAGAAGTTAATATGCGGCTCCTTGTATAGGCACCGACTCCGGGGCTGGAGCTACAGGTGCCAACTTTCCAATGTGCTGGGGGGGGGGGAGCTCACTGCTCAACCCTTGGCTCTTCCACATGCCCTGTCCCCACTCCACCCCTTCCCGCCCCCTCCCCTGAGCCTGCCATGCCCTCGCTCCTCCCTCTTCGAGTCTCCTGCATGCCACAAAACAGCTGATCGGGAGGTGCGGGGAGGGAGGGGGAGGCCCTGATCTGTGGGGCTGCCAGTGGGCGGGAGGCACTGGGAGCAGAGCGGGGGGAAGCTGACAGGGGGCTGCTGACGTATTACTGTGGCGCTTTGGCAATGTACATTGGTAAATTCTGGCTCCTACTCAGGTTCAGATTAGCCACCCCTGATCTAGACCATCCCTGGCAGGTGTTTGACTAACCTGCTCTTAAAAACCTCCAATGATGGAGATTCCACAACCACCCTAGGCAATTTATTGCTGTGCTTAACCACCCTGACAGTTAGGAAGTTTTTCCCATGTCCAACCTAAACCTCCCTCGCTGCAATTTAAGCCCATTGCTTCTTGTCCCAGACTCAGAGGTTAAGAAGAACAATTTTTCTCCCTCCTCCTTGTAACAACCTTTTATGTACTTGAAAACTGTTATCATGTCTCTCAGTCTTCTCTTCTCCAGACAAAACAAACCTATTTTTTCTATCGTCCAATGTACCTCAATTTTGGCCCGGAGAAACTGTCTTCAGGGAACAGGGGGGTGTTCAGTCATTAATTACCCTTTCAGTGTTTGGCCTGTCTTCTGAGGCTGTCAATGAGAGCCAGTGATAGCCTGTTGTGACCACAGGTGAAATCCTGGCTCTGCTGATGTCATGGGAGTTTTGTCATTTATTTCAACAGGGCCATGATTTCACCCAGAGTGTTTTGTGCTGTGGGTACTTATTCATGATGGGTAAATTCATCCCTGTCCAGAAGACCAGCACAAGCCCTATGCATCATCTGAGACCCACTTCTGCGGGCCCTCTGCACAGGAGTACATTCCACCCCATAAGAACTGGAGTGAGAGCACACACCTCCCCCAGCTAATATCACACAGTCCACGAAACAGCTCTCACATGGGAACATGGATCTGTGCTGGATTTATGCCCACCATAGCCTAGGGGAGAGAGGCTTTCTTATCCCATTTCTAACACCCAAAGTCATCAGGTCCATGTGAATACTTGTGTTTAGGGCTGGTCCATACACAAGTTTTTGCATCCATTTAACTATATTGAATAAATGGAGACAGTTAAATCAGTGCAAAGACTGCATGTGGACCAGCTCTTAGTGGCACTATTTTGTAAGCCCTGTTCTGCACTCCAACCCCACATTAATAGTTTAATCCTATTCCTTCACCAGCCCATTGTCTCCCACACTCTGCAGTCCTGACTGGTCCCAGCATATTGAGATCTAAAATTTACATTTCTCAAGCAAAAGTGCTGACAAAATTGATTACACAATGTATTCAAAGAAAGTGAAACCTCTGTGCCAAGGGACTTATCCCTGAGCACATGATGGGTTTGCAGAACAATGCAGGGAGGGAACGTGTAAAAAGGGTTTATGACAGCTGGGGATTTAGGATGTGTAACTGCTTTCCCCCAGTTAATCCCAGGTACAACAGAAGTTTAAAGAGACACATCAGGAGTGTGGTTCAGTTCAGGAGCAGCTGTAGAAGTGGAACAATATCTTACAACAATAAACCTTGCAAGGGGCTTCTGTATGTTTGTCATAAAATGTGAGGGTTAAAAGAACTCCATTATACGTATTTAGTTAATCAGCGAACAGACTGAGACGTGCTGTGTTCTCCACTAGAATGCTGCAGAAATGCCAGGATTTGCTTGATGAGAAGTCACGTATGAAAACATAATCCTTTTTGGCAAGTGGTGAGAATTTTTTTTTTCTTTTGCGCAGAGGTGTTCCACACACAGCAGGGCACAGGCAGAGTGCACACTGCTGGGCTGATGCAGCCTGCAGAGTTCAACAAATGCCGCTCATCATTAATACAGGGATGAGACTAAAAGGTCCAGCGTGCAGTGCCTTATCTTGATTCAAGAGGTCTAGATATATATGCCACTGCCTCCAGAATACATCTTGGAGCATTGCATGCTGGGCTCTGTAGTCTGTAACGACCACTAAGTTATATTCAAACGAGGACAGCAGCCATCTGCTCCATTTTATGAAAAGTAGGTGTAAATGCAGGCTCCTGGCAAGTTGTCATTATAGTCCTCAGTTTGACAAAGTTTAGGTGTCCCTATGATGTGAATACAGGTAGACAGTCACGGATGTTCTAAACACATCAAGAGGACGAGAGAAAAAGAGGTGGCTTCCATGTTGCTGGAAATACCTTCTCTAGTGCAACAGCCACACACGATTCTGTGTATTAAGGGATACTATTCTATACTATGCTAGTATTAAGGGGTAATGGGTTAGCATTTAAAAGTAGGTGGCATCTCAAAATACAAATGCCCCAGGTTTGAAACACTGGGGGATATATTTTCAGCAGTGCTCCAGCAGCTCCCACTGACATTAATGGAATAGCAATTTTGAAAACCTGGCCATTTATTTAGGTGCCTAAGGAACAGGAGCTTTAGACTGCTGAGAACTTTTGAACATCTGGGCCAGTATCTTCAAACGATGAGCTAAAATAAGAGAATTGATTAAATATCACTAGTAACATTTCAGTCACAATCAGAAAGGCTGAACTGCTAGTAAATCCTGGGCTGAGAAACTTACTATTATACCAGTGTATTTAAACAAGGTTGGTACTAGAGAAAAGTGCTGGGTTGATAGCTCTGGAGAATGAAGTCCTCTGTTTATCTACAGAACATGGATAGTGCAGAAGGCAGATGGACAATGGAGTCTGCTCCACTAACATGCCTCAATCTGTGTCCTTTTCAGTCCTTGGCCTTTGACTCTGCAAGTAAAGGGTGCCCGGTGGTACCTACTGTGATGTAGATTCCTGTCCAATAGGAACTTGACTGAGACCTCCAGCTGGGAATAGACTTTCAGGCCACTTGTTTTCTTACTGAGTTTGACAGTGGTTTGTGTATGTGATAAGTGGAACTGGAGGGAAAAAATCAGTTTCCAGGAGGGCCCTAGATGGCGAGGGACCCAAGGTTCAGGAATGCAGGCCTGGGACTAGCTACTGAGAGAGAAATAGCAGAGCCTCGGTGTGCCAGGCAGGCCTCTTTTCTAATAGAGCTGGTTCTTACAACTCTGCCTGCTTGTTGCATCACTTATGGCTAATGAAACCATTTGGATCCTTTTATCTCCTGTGTGTGCATCCTTTAGTCTTTGCCCCAGTCATTTATATCTGGATAAAAATAATCCCCACAAATGTCACAATTCCCCACAAAGACCAGTCCTCTTCTCTTCATTGTTCTCCTCCACCTGCACTATGTGGTGTACTCAGCACTTGATAGGAGCAAAGTTGTGCTCTCTAAGCCCAAGCACAAAGCAACTCCAGCAGGGTTATGACAACCTTGAGAACACAATTCAAACTCTAATCCCATTAAACAGGTTCAGTGTACTTTCCTCAAACTTTTAATAACGTAACATGTGCCTGGATAACTAGATTTCCTCTCCACCACTCATGAGCCTGCTATTGACGATGATTGGAAGAGTATGATGATATAATCTTATTTGGATGTCCCGGGCGCTTGCACCACCTGGCAGCTATTGATATCAAGTTAGGAGAATGAAGATGAATGACCCTGTTGGAGAGAAATATTCAATTACACTGTTTCCTTTCAAAAAGTAATAACCTGAGGAATAACCGAGTTACTCTCCTTTTTGTTGTCACCATCTCTGTTTCCCGAGATTTTTATTTGGTTATTTCTATTTTTCTATTCGGCTCTGGTTCTGAGATGGATGAACATTCCCTCTTGGTCTGGAGGCCAACCACACTGAGTCAAAGTCAGCAGCTATGTTGGGATATGCTGATAAAACTCAACTAAAGCTTGTGCAACAAAGAGTCTGGATCCCAAAGGTGGGGATGTTCAGATCTAGGATTTTAGTTACCTGTTTATCTATCCTCTTGGAAGCAGCTGTTGACTCTTCCAGCAGAGCTGTGGCGTTTAGATATGGGAAAGACTCTCCCCCACTAAGAAGTATTGAGATCTCTTATGGGATCCACCTCATGTAACTCAACAGGATGTTTGGGGAACCCTGCGACTCAGTGAGGTGTTTGAGGACCTCTGTAACTGAGTAGGATGCTTTGAGAGAAACCTTGCTGGGTTGCTTGGGGACCGATGTGAATTTCCTAAACGTACTAGGCTGCTTGGAAGACCCTCAGATGCTCAGTGGTTTATAAGGGTGATACTTGTGCAGCTTACTGGGTTCTACAAAGGCACTCCAGAACTCAAGGGATGATGCTCTCTCTCTCTTTATCTGCACATGGGCCTTTTGCCGCTGGGTTTGTCTCTCTCACTGTGGTCCAGGGCCTCTTTCTCATGCTCCATTGGGAACTCTTCTATCTGCTCCTAGGCCTCTCTCTCAATCTGCCTGTAGGCCTTTACTCTGTGCTCTCTGGCTTCTCTCAGGTTCTTCACTCAGCTCGTTCCTGTGCCATGTCTCTCTCTCTCACACTTTGTTCTCAGGCACTTTTCTCCCTTGCTCCTGACCTCTCTTTTACTCTCAGGACTGCTCCAAAGACTAAAAGGGCCCAACAATCCCCTCTAGTTCTAGGAGCGTAAATGCGTTGTAAGTAGAGTCTAGGCTTTCTACTAGGGGTGAATTTCACCCTGCAAAACTTTCCAACTCAGGTCCAGCCTGAAGGTCAGCTTGACCATGACCTCCATCCAGCTTCTCCAGCAACTTTTCGTTCACTCTCTGTGCTTGCCCTGTCCCCCTCCATCAACATCCAAAGAGGAAAATTGCAGTATTTGGTGCCCATTCGTGCTTTGGGTGCAGATGGCGCCTTACTCCCTGCTTGCATTAAGCAGAATAGAATGACTGGAATTGGAACCCTCTTACCATTTTTGTGGTATGTAAAGCACCGGGTTTCACCAGCTGCTTTAAACATTTAGTAGATCTTTCAGTGCTTGTAAAGACTTTTAAAAAAGAAAAATTCCCCTCATTTTGCTTTTTCTTGCTCAAAAGGTCTCGTTAACGAGCAGTGGCTCTGGGCCGAGATTCCCAAGGAATCTCACTTCACCCAAAAGATTTTTCTGTGCCCTTCCTGAATCTCTTCTCCAGATACATTTCAGGACGCTGTGCTTACAAGCCACAGAACAGCATTTGAAGCATTTCAAACTCCCTGAGCCTATAAAAGTCCCTATGAACTGCCCTTTCATTAGCCTTGGACAAAAGAGGATTTCAGACACTGGAATTTCTCTCCTTTCCTACTTCGTTTTGATGCTTCTAGAGCCAGTTTTAAAAAAAATGTGGTTGAATGTATAGGCCCTAATTAATGAAACTACAGTCTGCTCTCAGCATGCACCAGCAATAGGTCAGCAGCAACCTGCATCGGAGATAAGACAGACAACCTGAAAACTAACACTGGCTTGGTGCAAGAGCTCACTGAAACCAATGGAAAGACTCCCAGTGACTCCAATAGCATTTGGAGCAGGCGTGAGCTGAGCATGAAGATATTAAAATCAAACCCAAACAAAAAGGGGCATTTATGAGAACTCAGGTAACAGGAGCAATTCATGGAGCTGTGCCAGAATAGCACAAGCAGAGATTGTGGGGACAGTTAGGGTATGTCTACACTGCACAGTGGGACCTGAGCTTGTAGATGTGGTGTTTCCAAGCCCATGCTTGAGTGTGCACACTGCATAGAAGAATCATAGAAGGGTAGGGTTGGAAGAGACCTCAGGAGGTCATCTAGTCCAACCCCCTGCGCAAAGCAGGACCAACACCAACTAAATCATCCCAGCCAGGGCTTTGTCAAGCTGGGCCTTAAAAACCTCTATGGATGGAGATTCCACCACCTTCCTAGGTAACCCATTCCTGTGCTTCACCACCCTCCTAGTAAAATAGTGTTTCCTAATATCCAACCTAGACCTCCCCCACTGCAACTTGAGACCATTACTCCTTGTTCTGTGATCTGCCACCACTGAGAACAGCCAAGCTCCATCCTCTCTGGAACCCCCTTCAGGTAGTTGAAGGCTGCTATCAAATCCCCCTTCACTCTTCTCTTCTGCAGACTAAACAAGCCCAGTTTCCTCAGCCTCTCCTCGTAAGTCATGTGTCCCAGCCCCCTGATAATTTTCGTTGCCCTCTGCTGGACTCCCTCCAATTTGTCCACATCCTTTCTGTAGCGGGGAGCCCAAAACTGGATTCAATACTCCAGATGTGGCCTCACCAGTGCCGAATAGAGGGGAATAATCACTTCCCTCGATCTGCTGGCAATGCTCCTACTAATGCAGCCCAATATGCCATTAGCCTTCTTGGGAACAAGGGCACTTTGTTGACTCATATCCAGCTTCCCATTCACTGTAATACCCAGGTCCTTTTCTGCAGAACTGCCGCTTAGCCAGTCGGTCCCCAGCCTGTAGCGGTGCATGGGATTCTTCCGTCCTAAGTGCAAGACTCTGCACTTGTCCTTGTTGAACCTCATCAGATTTCTTTTGGCCCAATCCTCCAATTTTTCTGGGTCACTCTGGACCCTATTCCTACCCTCCAGCACATCTACCTCTCCCCCAAGTTTAGTGTCATCCGTGAACTTGCTGTGGGTGCAATCTATCCCATCATCAAGATCATTAATGAAGATGTTGAACAAAACCAGCCCCAGGACCGACCTCTGGGGCACTTTGCTTGATACCGGCTGCCAACTAGACATTGAGCCATTCATCACTACCCATTGAGCCCAACAATGTAGCCAGCTTTCTATCCACCTTATAGTCCATAGTTAACCTGGGTTTAAAATGTTTGGACCCACATCTCACAACTGTGCTAACATGTCCATACTGCAGTCTCACAACTGTGCTAACATGTCCATACTGCACTATGCATACCTTCTGACTTTGGTCTGTGGCTTGAGCTGTGTTCACACTGCAGAATGACAGGGTCTGGACCCAAGTCAGAGCGGGATGTGGGTTTTGATCCACCCCTATAGCAGGATCCTAGGACCAAAGTCCTGAGTTCTTGCTGACCCGACTCAGACTGATTTGTGTGTGGATGGAAGGGCGACTTGGGCTCAATCCTGAGTCAGAGCTTGGGGCCAGTGTGCAGTGTAGACATACCCTTAGCAACAGGGGAGGTTTGTAGAAATGGAGAGAGGGAAGGGGGAGAAAGGGAGAGAATGAAGTTGCCACTAATAGGTTGAAAACTCCATTGCTTGTGACATTTAAAATGGGATGGGACAAAGGGCTGGAAAATGAACTGTAGGGAACAATCCTGCCTTTTCCTTGCAGGATGGGCTAGATGGTATCTAATATGGGATGCCTTTTCCACTTCCATTGTCTATGATTTACTGTAGAAGGACATGTCAATAGCTCACAGACCATCACTCTACTCTCTCAGCTGCCACCAGTCTCCTGATGCGTCAAACTATGTTTTCTAAACATGGATACTGAGAGCAGTGGGCAGATGAGTTATGGAATGGTATGGTAGTATCTACAGGCCCCAACCAAAACTGGGGCCTTGTTGTGCTAGGCACTGTACAAACACATACTGAGGGACAGTCCCTGCCCCAAAGAGCTTACAGTCTATGCAGACAAAGAGGGGGAGAAAGGAAGTATTATTCTCCACATTTTTACCGATGGGGAACTGAGGCACAGAGAGTGACTTGCAGAAGCTTACACAGAGAATCTATGGCAGAACCAGGATGTGAGCCCAAATCTCTTGCATCCCTTTCCAGTGGCTTAACCACAAGCCCATCCTGCCTTCTTGGAGTTTACAAACTGGAATAGACTCTGCCATGGGTGACCTCTTGATCCACCTTAAATGTAGTGATCATCTCTATTTTTACAGCTGATTTCAGCACATCATGCTGTCCTCCAGAAAGCACAGGGTGACAGGTGGGTCACCAGTCACCACCTTCCCCAGAGATTCCAAATAGCAGCTCTTCTGTCTTTCTTAGGTTTATCGTGCTCCCAGTTGCCAAGTACTACGTCAGTTGGATCTGGTAGAGAAGCATCAGCATCTCCATGCCACAAAAGCCCATTTCTCATCATCTGCAACTCCGATGGAGCTTGGCCATTAGGAGGTTCCGTGCCGGGCCTGAGCTTTGGCCCCTCATCAAGCACTAGCTGGGATATTTATTGTGCACAAATCCAACCAGACTGAGTTAGTCCTCTTCTAGGTCTGTGGATTTTTAAGGCAGTGAATTTTAGTAAGCAGAGATGAGCAATTCATAAATTCATAGATTTTAAACCAGAAGGACCGCTCAGATGATCTAGTCGGACCTCCTGCATAACACAGGCCCATAGGACTTCACATGGTAATTCCTGCAATAGAGAGACTTATTCTCCCCTGCTACTTATCACATTCAATACATTGTGGCTAACTATATCATAGCTTTTAGAAAATCATCCAGTCTTGCATTTAAAGACTCCTACTGATGATGGATTTACCACTTCCCTCAGTAAGCTGTTCCAATGCTTAATTACTTTCAATGTTAAGAAGTTTCAGCTTGTTTCCTATTTGACTCTTACTAGCTTCATCTTCCAGGCATTGGATCTTGTTACCCTTTTGTTTGCTAGATTAAAGAGCCTTCTAGTATCAGATAGATTTTCCCTGTGTAGATACCTTAACCTTTTCTTTGAAAAACTGCATAGTCTGAGCTCTTAAATCACTTATTTAAAGCATGCTTTCCAGGTTTCAGATCATTTGTGTAGCTCTTTCCTGAACCCTTTCCAATTCTTTAACTTTCTTTTTAACGTGTGGACACCAGAACTGGACACAATGTTCCAGTGGGGGCTTGAGGAATGCCGTACATAGAGCAAAACGTCACCTCCCAACTTGGACTCAATATTTCTCTGTTTATGCGTTTGAGGAACATCTTAGCCCCTTTTGCAACCTTGGAAGCTGATGTTCAGTTGGTTATCCACCATGACCCGTAAGTCCTCTTCAGAGCCATTGCTTTCCAGGATACAGTCTCCCAACACATAAACAGAGCCTACATTCTTTGCTTCCAAATATATCACCTTATAAATGTCTGTATAAAAACACATATTTGATTGTGCCCAGATTACCAAGCAACCCTGATCCTTCTGTATTAATGGCATGTTCACATTGTTATTTACTGCCCCACCAATCCTGCAAATTCTATCAGTGTAATTCCATAATTTTCTTCCAGGTCATTGATAAAAATACCGAGAAGCCCAAGAACCCATCTCTAGGGGACCCCACTAGAAACACCACCACATGTTGATGCTTTCCCATTAATGCTTGCTTTTTGAGAGCTGTCAGTTAGCCAGGTTTTAATGCATTTCTCGCTGCTTTTTGATTTAGTATAGTGCTCATATTTTAATTAGAATGCCATGTGGTTCTGAGTCAATGGTCCAACTTTCTGAAAAACTTAACATGGATTATTATTTTATTTAGATTACAGTCTATTTAAAGGCTCCTACTGAGATCAGATTCCCCTCATGCGAGGCATTGTACATAGGCATACTAAAAAACTGTCCCTGGCCTCAAAGGTTATAATCTAGAGACAAGATAGACAAAGGGTAGGAGAAAGGGCACAGCAATAGCCTCATTTTACAAGTGGGGTACTGAGGCATAGAAAGACTAAATGACATGGGTAGGGTCTCTTGATGACCTCCAAATTACCTGCCAGTAATCAAACATTCCTGATTCCTAAATGTCAGGAAGAGGAAGAAACCTTTTGCTGGTTTATCAGCATCCTGCCTGTCTGTTTTATCTCCACTGTCTTCAGCCTCTCTTCTCTAGCAGCAAGTCAAGGTGTCTCTTGATTTCAGTTACACTCCATGTTTGTATTACTTTAGTTCCAGTAACTTACTCCACAGTTAGCAACCTCTTTGCAGGTAGTTCTGCCAGAGTCTTCCATTTACTCTCTATTTCCTCAGGTTTAGATTATTTCCCCATTGCCAGGGTGAAATTTCTCTCCCATGGTCCTATGGGCCCTCTTCAGAATGGTGAAAACCTCAATGATCTCACCTCAAAATCTCCTCCTTTCTAATAAGACTCAACCCAGTTCTCCAAACCTTTCCCAAGAACTTGGGTTCTGCACGCCTGGAAGAACATCCCATTTGGTGCCCTGCGTGACCCCCCCCCCCCATCCCCCCCGTGCATAATTATGACAAAAGTAAGTTCCCACAACAGGATTTTTGCATGTTCGGAACTACTGCTTTCTTTCCGCCTCCTCACCTGACTCCTTAAACACTCTCAGACCCAACCTTCTCCTCCACAGCTGGCTGGCAGATGGAAAGAGGGGAGAGGTACAGACCGACTGCTGTTCAGAGTTTGTATGGCAGAGCTGTCGGATTGTTGCCTTAAGCTCCTCTAGCCCATTATGCGGAATCCTAAATCTTTAGCTGCACTGGGATGACAATCCTCTTACACTGCTTATCTAAAATCTCGCACGTTGCACACATGTACACACCCGCACACAAGCACAGAGCAGCCTTCAGGGGTGGCTCACCATTGGGAGTGTGACAAATGACACTCGGGCAGCCTGAGCTGGAAAATCCCTGAGCCTTCACTCTTCCAGAGACACAAGAGGCCTGAGATTGTTTTTGGCTGCCCGCACGTCAGCATGTTCTTCTCTTTATTTATGGGCAATGGAATTACTTGTTGAGTTTGGCTTGTTCCTTCTTGCAGGGGATTTTTTTTGTTTGTTTGGTTTATGTTTCCTGTATATTCATGTTAAGTCTTTACCTCTCCTGACCTCAGCGACATGTCAGTTTATGGTTTGGGCTGATTGACTGTGGAATCACTAGGGATGATGTTCCCCCCCCCGTGAAGAGGGCCAGTACAAGGCCTACGCACTTAGGTGAAGTGGGACTTAATTGGCAGTTGTGATGGAGTTTGTGTGTGTGAGATGTGGAGCTGAAACCACAAATTGATTTCTTCAT
The DNA here is from genome assembly GCF_016161935.1 of Mauremys reevesii. Taxonomy (NCBI): domain Eukaryota; kingdom Metazoa; phylum Chordata; order Testudines; family Geoemydidae; genus Mauremys; species Mauremys reevesii. The sequence continues at coordinate 64,273,505 of NC_052625.1, forward strand.
TGGCCTGAAACAGGAGTCCCCATGTTTTGTTCTGAATCCTTGGGGTCACCCATTATTTGGGGTAGTTAAGATAATTGACAGCATTCTCCTCCTCCGCCACTCCTGATAAACACAGCACTTAAAAAAGGTCAATATCAACAGTTGATTTTGGATGCTCAGCTAGGGACACCTTAAAGGGACAGGATTTTCAGAAACTGCTGAGCACCCACCTTCTAAAGAAATCAGGCCCCATGAAGGGGCCACATGCTGGGACCCCATAACTGAGGCACTCAGAATCTTGGCCCGTGGGTCCAAAAGTGCTCTAGATGCATCAAAAATCCCTACAAAGGGAACAGTCCCCTTTCCCAAAGAGCTTACAATCTAAGGCCCCAGTCCTGCAGTGATGTCCACATTGGCTTAGGGGTTTGTCTATGCAGAGCTCATTGCAGGATCGGGGTCTAAATAGACAAAAACATATGAAGGATGGGAAAGCAATGCAAACATACATGCAGATGATTGACTGTGGCACAAGCCTTGTTGGGTCCACAATTTTATAGACCACTGGTTTTCAACCTTTTATCATTTGCAAAATTGATATAACAAATTATATATATAAATTCAATAACAAATTTAAAATGGACGTGCAGTCCCCTTTTGAAATCTTAGACATAATCTGTGGACCCCCGGGGGTCTGCAGACTGCAGTTTGAAAGCCACTGTTATAGGTTGTCTTGTGACATTTTAAAATTGAATTGACTTTTCCTTCCTCCCACCTTCCTTTTCTTTTCCTCTCACCACCTGCCCCAGTGCCCTTACTGTTATAAATATGATGAGCTATACTGATTCACCAAGATGAGTGAGAATGTTAACGTTTAAAAAGACCCACCCACCTGAAGGCCCACTAAGGCAACACTTGATTTAGGGTGCCTTTTGTCATGCGCTTTGTCTTGGATTGGTTGTGGGTGATAAGAAATACCACAGCTCTTTCCTGCCAGTTACTTGCGTGTCAATTACAGAAAGTATCAGGACAGGATCTACCTAGCATGTTTGATGATACTGAACACAGTGAAGGTGAAATGGACCAACACCACTCTACCCAGGTCTTGCAGTTAAATCTATCTCAAGAGTCCTCCATCAGCTGGTATGTTAGCCCCCTTCCCTGACATTGCTTCAACAGGTATGCTGGAGGATGAAGCTGTTTGAGATATTTCAAATCTGTCACGGGTACGTTGCTAGAAGATAGCCACACTGCATGCAGATTGGGTGCGGAGGACCCACCTTAGCATCTCGTCTCCTTAAAGACCCAGGTATCCAGCTTCTTTGCACATATTTGGTGCTGGTTGGTAATCTTGGCCTGTCTGTCCATGTGCCTTGCACTTTCTTTTAAATATTGGTTTCATTAGTTGCTAAAGATAGTGAGAAACTTATTATAGCAGTGCCTAGACCCAGGCCTACTGAATGCATATATCATGCAGAGTTCTCATACACAGCTCTGCCTTGCAACATCTGGTGCTATTCTGTTCCTGAGCTCCTCACATGCAATTCTGCTGGTGTCTCTTACTCCTGAGCCGGAGTCCCCTACTATTCCAGCCCTGGGCTTTACCCAGCTCTGTCAATGCCCTTTAGTTCTGACCTCCAGCAGCCCTTTCTGCTGTGCCTGGGCTCCTCCCCCACACAGCTCTATCAATGCCCCTTAGCCCTGACCCACAGCCCCTCCTACTGTTCCAGGGCTACAGCCTGAGCTCTGGCACCCTCCGACTTTGCAGGCTGAAGATCTATGCCACAATTAAACAGCCCCTTAGCCTGAGCCCTGCGAGCCTGAGTCAGCTGGCACTGGCCAGCTGTGGAGTTTTAATTGCAGTGACCACTCCAAGCAATTGTTTGCAGGAAGTGAATTCAAAGCTGCATGTATGCAGAACCTGAATTTAAATTCCCCTGCATGAGGATTCGCATTGAAAGAGCTTATGCACTCAGACTACCAGAGAATGAAAACAATACAGTGTGTGCACATGGCCCTAGTTGAGAAGGTTGCAATTGGACCACTGTCTGGCTCATTAAACTACATGAGTGCCAGAACTCTGGCTGGGAGTTTTAGAGAGTTGCTCGATAGTCACCCATGTATTATACAACACAAACTACTTTGCATGTGTCTGCCAAGTGCATGAAATTAATCTTATCTCCAGAGACTCGAGTTTGTACCTTGCATTTACTAGCCATTCACTCCAGTCATGAACTGCATGTGCACACTCAGCCCTACCTTGGAGTTTTCTACTGCTCCCATCATCACAGTATCCAAGTGCACATTATTAGCAAAGAGAGTGGTCAGCTCCCTTTGTTTAAGGTCATAGCAATGGACAGATTTGCTCAGCCCAGAGGTCCAGGTCCACCTCGCCTGATAGCCTGTCTTTTATAGATGCCAGTCAGCTGCTTTGGAAGAACCCTTCAACCTGTGCAAGAAACCCTTGTAGGGTGACCAGATGTCCCGTTTTTATAGGTACAGTCCCATTTTTTCAGACTTTTTCTTGTATAGGCGCCTATTACCCCCTCCTCTCCCCCCCCCCCCACATCTGTCCCGTTTTTTCACAGTTGCTATCTGGTCACCCTAGCAGTGGAGTGGAATGTTCTGGGATAACCTATCCCCAGGGAATGTTCCCTCTTAATCCCCAGCAGTCAGAAGCTGGTTTATGCCTGGAAGCAAGAAGGTTTATGTTCCAGCTTTTCTATTTTAAATATTTACTATTACAAGAGGACATTCTTGATCTCCACGTAAATGCCTGCTCCTTTTTGGAATCCTGCTTCGCTCTTGGCTTCAGTGATGTCTTGTGGCAGTGCGTTCTACAGGCTCCAGGGCAAGGGAAAGTTATTTTTTTCCTTTTTGAATTTGTCACCCTTCTACGTCACCGAACATCCCTTTGTTCTTGTGTTATAGGACTGGGAGGGAGAGAAGCTCCTGATCTCCCTTCTCTAGACCATTCATTATTTTGTGTATATTTCTCCTGGGCCTCAGGTTTATCCCCTTCTGGGGGAAACCCCATTCATTATCAGGGTCTGTGCTGGGGTTCGTCAGGGAGATGAATTCCCCAGGCTAGGTGTGTCTGGGAAGAGCAGTATTCAGTAGCAGTGGCTGCACTGGAGTTGACTGAAGGAGTCCCCGTTCCATCTGTTTCATTACTGCTGCTCACCAGTGCCTTAGCAGCATCTGACATGCTCAGCCCATGTCTAAGCGTGACCTGTCTCGACTCAGCAGAGGGCACGCCTGGCCCTGAATGCTGAGGTGACTCTGTGCAGTGGCTCAGTGTGAAACGCTGAGTGTTGAACCCTGATGACCCTCAGGAGAAGGTTTCATCAAGACATGAGGTAGTGCTGAAGGTGGCCCGGCCGAGCCACATGTTCTCCTTAATACAAAGCTCAATGCTGGCCCTCAGTGAATGGCAGCACGTGCTGACATGGTGGTGAAAATGATGCCTTTTCATTCACACGGAGAAGCCCTGGCACGTGCTTGCTTGCATGCCAGCACATATTAATGCCCAACAGTGTGTGCCAACCAGCAGGCACTTGCCTAATCCTGCTGTTGTATAATGAATGAGATTATTGACTGGGGAACAGAAGGCCTGGGAATGAAAATGGAGCCTGCCTCTCCCTGAGTCTGGGTATCGCCGACTATAGGAGTTCGCCAGAGCTGCTGCTTGACTCAGACATCAGAGTGTGTAATCCCATCGGGTCCCTCACCTCTTCCCCTTGCCTTGGGGCAAGGCCAATCCTCTCTCAGGGTCCAAAACTGTCGGGGAATCATCCTCTCAGATTTCAGCTGGCAAACACTGACGTTTTGAGAGGAGGCAAGGAGGATTCCCTACTGCGATAGACATGGCAAGGCCACTGCCTCCTTCTTTCAGCTCTGGGGGTGATGCCAACCTGTGAGAGACTAGCAACACATCAGGACAAAAAATCGCTCCATCAGCCTCAAACCTTTCCTGAAACTGGGCAGAGCTGCCTGAGGAAATGGATGTGGGACTGAATTCTCCCAAGGCTATATCGTTGCCCTGGTAGAGCCCTCACTGCCTGACACCATGCAGCAAGACTGTGAAAGATAACAAGTATCCTAACCTAGCAGCACCAAAGCAAAGAGAATCCCTGAGTTTGTGCTGCAGTGTTATCCTGGAGGAGGAAGTGGGGAAAAGAACCAAGAGGGTTTATCATTAGAAGAATACACAATGCACCCTGTTTTCTCTTTTCTTCCTGGCAGGGGGAGGAAAACATTGGATTGGAAGTGCATTCAGCCCTTGGATAAAGAAAAAAATATGTTGCATCGCCCTGCAGTGTCTCATACCCTTCCCATCAATGTGGGAAGACTGAAGAACTTGGGTGGAAGAGAGTCACCTCTCCTGGCCGGAACATAGCCACAATTTGAGAACTTTAAGGAGAAGAATAAGGGCTGTGAGAGACCCATGAGAGTTGATAATCTAATCAATTCAACTGCACCCAGGGTATGAAGCAATGCAATAGGATTCCAAATACTCTGCCTTTGTCTGAAAGTATCTGGAGAAGCTAGGATGGACCTAGAAACAGCAGGCTAATGCTGTCTGCCATCGTTAATTATTAATTATTATTTGTTTTGCACCAGTGATGAGCATATAGAGACAATTCTGCCGACCTCTGATTTCAAAGCTGCTGAGATACAGACCATTTGGATCCCCTTGCTATCTCCAGACTTTGTACAACCTCTAGTCACGGCTGACCTCCCGTCCAACTGGTTGTCAGGAAATGCATCCATCACAGTATTGATCTGCACAACTGAGCTTGTCTCTCTGCCCCACGGGGAACATCCTGGCACATGAGGAACCCAGAAAATGGCAACATCCATTTCAATACAGCCTTGAAAGCCAACGAGGGTCCTGCACTCTCGAGAAGTCTAATCCCTGCAAGCAGGAGGCCTAGTGAAGGAAAGCTACAAATATCTATATCTGTCAGGCAATTAAATAGATGACATCCAGAGGAATTAGGGACAAGGAGTGGAGATGCTAGAGACTTCTGTCATCTTGTGTAGGCCAGATGCCACATTTCACTGCAAAGAACCAACCAAGGGAACCCCGCTACAGTGAATCCCCAGTGCAAATTCTGTCGTAATCCTAGGGCTAGATTCTCTGGTGCAGGGAGGTATAAGGGATTTGGAGCAGGGGTTCACCCTGCACAGGGGCCAATGGGATGGCCACTCTTTTCCTCTGAGCTTCCACTGCTTTAAAATCCACCAGGGGTTCCCTAGCAGCCTCTCCGGCAGAGGATACTGAGCAGATAAGCTGTACTGATGCCTCTCCAACTGCCCAGACTTCCCTCCTCCCCAGCCACTATCACCCACTTCTAGGGCTATGCTTGCCCCCTGCAGTCCTGCTGGCCAAGGGGAGTGGACGGCCACTTTGTGCCACAACCTGCCTGCCTGCCTGGTGGACATTAGGCCACCAATGTGCCTCATTGAGATCTGCTGGCATAGATCCTGGGTTGAGTTTAGAGTCTCATGTAACATCTGATTTATACCTCTGTTTTTAAGACAACACAGAGTGGGTGGCTAGCTAGTCCCAGGCATGTCTGGTTCCTCTGAGTGCCTTGTCAGTGGGACTGGATCCTGGGAGTTCCTGCTTCCTTTGCACACTGTGCTGGGCTCCTGGGAGTTCCTCCTCCCTCCAAGCACTGGGCTTCCTCTGCTGGGATTCAATTCCTGCTCCCTGCTACAGCTGTCTGTGCACAACGAGTTGCGCTAGCATTGGCTAGCAATGTGAATCATTAGTGAGAGAGGTACAAGGAGTCTCCGAGAACTAATAGATCTTCTAGTCCTAGCCAGAGAAGTTGGAGTACAATAGTGACTCATTGCACAGCTACCAGGGTTGCCTAATTCAGTCGAAGGAGGTAAAATTGGAACGCGCGTGAGATGGAGCTGCTGGCAGCAGCCAGGCAGTTCTTGACAGTGCCGACTCTGTGACCCACCCACTGGGCATTATGAACAATCAGAGAGGATGGAATCCCGCCAGCAACAAAAATGGGGCCAAATGCATGGTTCCCAGATGTTCTGCCTCTTGGTCTTTGCAGCATCTTAATTTCAAGGTGAATCATAGAAGAAATTGTGGATGGAACTAGCCATTGCCAATTTGCTTTGTTGCTGACCACAGAACCCCCCTATCCAGGATGCTGCAAGGGTAAGGAGGTGTTTGGCCCGGATCAGTGCTTGGGAAGTGGGGGAAAGAACCAGCAGAGAGTTGTGGATTTTCTGGATTGTTCTTGCAGAAACTAAATGGGAAAGCTGCATTCCTAGTGCTGTGAAATTCACATCCTACTCTGCCAGCTAGAATCACCAGGACTCTATCTGCAGCTGGAAATTCACCCAAATACTGAGGTCCCGTACAAGTCCTGTATACTCCGTATGTCCCATGTAAGCCCTAGGATTTAAGTGAAGCATGGACCTTATGCTGGGCCTCTGCACTGAGGTGAATTTCCCCCTTGCTGAACACACTGTCACTGCACATTCAGTTTGAAGTCAACACTCCATTGAATCAAACTGCTCCTTGTCTTGGTGCCATTGGTTCATTCTGCTGGGCTGCAAAGGGCCTTGCCCATGCAGCAGAGTGTCCATGATAGGGGTCAAGGCCCTGGGCAAAAAGGAGTTTAAGAAACCTGCTTAAATATGAAAGCTTAGGGGCAAATTCTCACCTTGGCAGAGCACCATTGAAGGCAATGAAAGCCAGAGGTGCACACTGGCGGATAGAAATGGGCCCACAGATTGTGAAGAAGACAGTAAAATCTGCAGCTGAGTTTTGTGAAAGTAGAATGAATTATATTGTAAAAATAAGAATGGATTAAAGAATTGCTGTATGTACCTTTAAGCAGAAATAAGAAATGTTGAAATACAGGTGCCAGGAAAAGAAACATTAGGCATAAACAATGGTGCTAATGGCGAAACATTAACAGAAGATGGGTAATAGTTAGTAAGGAAATAAGATATGCATGCCTAACCCAGGTAAACTTATCTCATTCTGCTTCCTTTGTTATCTTGTTAAGTTCTCACCCTTTTATCTGTATAAATAAGATAGTTTGTGTCTTGCATGGTGCTCACATTATCTGGGTGTTATTAGCAGAGCACTGTGCTAATAAAACAGAGTGGTCTGACAAACTGTGAGTCCTGAGTCTAACTTTGACAGTTTCCATGGTGGGGACAGAAGGTTTTGTGATTAAAGCACTGGGCCTGGCCTGCTAAGAGCTCAGTTCAGTTCCTGGCTCTGCCAGTTGTTCCTTTATCTCCGTGCTTCACAGGACAATTGTGAAGCTAAATTAATTAACATTTGTGAGGGCTGCTCGAGCGATGGGGGTTATATAAATAGCTAAGTGGCTGTAGAAGATGGGGGTCATATCTTCGTGCTTTCAAAAGAGTGTTCTAGGACATGTCCGGTTGCCGTTTTCCCTCCAGCCATGTGACACTCTGTCTAAAACATTATACAGCTGTTAAACAATTCAAACCCATCAAGATGTGCACATTGTCAGACTTAGGGCTTGGCTACACTTACAAATCTGCAGCGCTGCAGCAGGGTGTGAAAACACACCCTCTCCAGCGCTGCAAATTGCGGTGCTGCAAAGCGCCAGTGTGGTCAAAGAACCAGCGCTGGGAGCGTGGCTCCCAGCGCTGTACGTTATTCCCCACAGGGAGGTGGAGTACGGACAGCGCTGGGAGAGCTCTCTCCCAGCGCTGGCGCTTTGACTACACTTAGTGCTTCAAAGCGCTGCCGCGGCAGCGCTACCGCGGCAGCGCTTTGAAGTGCTAAGTGTAGCCACAGCCTAAGTAACCAGGGCCCAGAGCCTCAAAGGTATTTAGGTTCCTGGGGGTGTGGTGACTAAATAATGCTGAGGATCCAGGCTCAGGTGAATTTCTCGCTATTCCCCTGCTGCCCACACCCCGAATGTTTCTTACTCACTTGTGGCATATTATTTTAAATTAGATTATGAGTTCTTTGGGGCAGGGACACTGTCTGTCTCCGTGTCTGTGCAGTGCTCATCAAAATGGGGCCCTGATCCTGACTGGGGATGCTAGGCATTACCGTAGTACAAATAAATAACAATAAATCAATGTTCAGTTCTCTCCGCCACTAGTATGTATTGCCACAAACCCAGCTCTGTTTTCTGACATTCTTTCTTTGGTTCTATAGCTAGCTGTCTATATTGCCATCTGATTAGCTGCCATTATCTGAATGTTGAGGCCTATATATTGGACAATTGAGCACAATATAGAGGACAATTGTATCTGAAGGCCAACACAGAGTAAAGGATAAAATAGATCAATGAAAGCAAAAAGACGTCTTGATTCCTAGGTGGTGGCTGTGAGGAAAAGCCCTTGCTTTGTGCGCTCATCAGCATCTTCTCAATTAAACCTTTGTTTCTGGAAAGATTGAACTCTCTGTGGAAGTGAAGTCCCAGCATCCTACTTCTCTGCTAGGCCCTGATGTTGCAAGGTACTTAAGCACGTGCTTAAATACCTCACTGAGCTCATTGGGATGCAAGTTAGGCTATAGGTCCTTTGAGAAAGAAACCTCCTTGGAGTTACAGCAAAAGAAACCATTAGATGACTCAGAAATAATAGTGGGAACTTATGCAGGAAAGGAAACCAGAGGCATTAGAGAGTTGCAGTGCATAGTTTGCATGTTTACAAAGGAAGGGTGCGGAGATCTGCTTGCAGACCAGTTTTCCAGGGAGAGCAGATGACAGGCCAGATAGCATAGCTCTCTACTGTTTTCAGAGTTTGCATTCAGTGACACCTGTGTGCAACCTCACTGGTTTCTGATTGTGCCCTGGGTGACATCTGTGCAACTCCATTGCCTTCAATGGGCATGAGCTGGAATACCTGATTACAGCTTACCCTGAACTTCTCAAACCTAGCTGCCTAAAGTTTGGCTTCTAAACCCATATTTAAGTACCTGAAGTTTGGCCCGATTTTCAAAATGTACTGCGCACGCACAGCCCCATGAATTCCGGTGGGAGCTGAGGGATGCTCAGCACTTTTTTTTTAGGCTCCAAGGTTTGGAAAGCTTGGCCTTACTAAACAATTCTCTTGGTGACGTACAAGGAGGAACAGAATCCAGCTCACACTCCCTTAGCTGTGCAGGTTCCACAGGGCTGTAGAGCAGCAAACACCTATTTTTTCAGTGAAAACACTCAGGAGTGGTTCTGATACACAGCAGGCAGGAGGTCCCTTTCCAGACACCGGTCAGAGCAGAATCTCACCTGAAATGCTTGCTTGAGCTGCCATGTGTTTGCCAGCACCCAAGCTGCTTTGCTGCTGCTCCCAATGCAGGTGACGTGGAGGGATTTTTTGGATAATCCCTTTATTTCAATGTTGGGGAATCCTAGATCTCTGCTCCTTTCATTTGTACCTTTCGGACAAGGAGCCCCATTGTTGGAGGGTGAAATTCACCTCTGCACACTGGCTCCAGTCCCACTTTCACCTGTCAGTGGTGCACAGGCCCTGTCGCTGGCCCTCTGCACTGGGGTGAAATTCATTAGTACCACCAGTCTGCTACTGACTTGGAGGTCGCTCTGCGGCAGCAGCAATGGGGATCAACCCCCATTTTAAAGCTCTTTGCTACAATATTTCAAACATGCTTTTCCAAGCTAAAATGCATGCCCCAAAATGTCACTCTTCATGGTGCCATTGGACAGCTACATCAGTACTGGGGGGTCTGGCCTGGCAGCAGCTGCAGAGAAATTAGTTGAATAAGGATGTTGAACACAAGGGGCTGTGTTACATGCACGGAGGCGAAGGATTTGGGATTATTGCGGGGAATCCGCCCCCCCAGGATTCAGTTGCAAGAATAAAGGCGAATGAGACACTAACCATTATGGGCCTGATCCAAAGCTTCCTAAGTCAATGGGATTCTTTCCATTGACCAGTGGGCTTTGGATCCATGTCTCTGGGCAGAGGGTGAGACCAGAAACTAAAGAGGTGAAAGCAGGGGCTGGATGAAGCTCCAGGGTGACCTCCGCCTGGGTTGCTGTGTCCAGGGTTGGGCTCTTCCCACAAGGACGGAGGTTGCTGCCCTGGAGAAGGGGGCAGAGGAGGGCACCAAAGCTGATTCTAGGTCTGAAGAATCTAAATTTGCAGGAAAGATGGGTGTTTATTGGGCAGTGGGTTTGGCTGATTCCCCTGGGGAGGAGATGATTCTGCAGGGATGTTTGAGGTTTGCACATTTCTCAAAGGCATCAAGTGAGTCAATAGACAGAAACCATCCCCGTAGGAGAGGGGGATCAAAAATGAGGGGGTGTGACCTCACCTTAAGGACAGCAGGCAGGCCACAGGAGATGGAGTTTAGGCAGAGTTTTTAGGTAACAGGCCCAGTTTCCAGGCATCAATTTCTTTTGGAAACAGCATTTGATTGAAGAAAGCTGGGAGACCGAGGCCCCTTCCAGCCCTTGATCAAAGCTCAATAGTGTTTTAGTGCCATCATTTGAGATGGGAAGGACCCTCTTGTCTCTGTCGGTCCCGCTATCCCTGCCAAATGACAGCGATTGCAGCCCTACCTCTGAGCACATACAGCACCGGGGTCAGTAACACTGGAATGAGGTGGCTACTGCAGCCTGGGGAGAACCTCACGTACTCACTGCAGCTCTGTGCCTTCTGTCGCCAGTTGCACAGCAACCTGGGAGCACATGACCTCCTCCTGACCAACCCTCGAGTTCCTCCTCTCTGACACCTGGTCCTCAGCACCCCTCCAAAAATGAAAAGCCAGTGACAGAGACTCTCAGCGGACAGAGCCTCTGTCGCAGCCTGGGAAGCACATAACATGCTCGGAATTCTTGGCAGGCCAAAACGGGCTGCTTTTTATTTTTTGTTTGGAGGGGGGCGGAGAGGAAGGTTATGATTTAAATGTCCATTTCACTGCCAGACTAAAAATGTCAGTGGTGTGTATTAAATGACTATTGACTTCACTGGTGTCGTCCCCCCCCCCCCTTCTTCCGCTAATGTCTCGCAGGGCCACGAGGGCTTCTATAAACAGCAAACCAACTTGCAAGCTGCCCCAAACTGACACCGGAGACATTTATCCTTAATCGAGCTGGGCGCCCTCCAACGGCTGAGCAGGACAGAGCCCCCGCCTCCTGCCAAGCCGGTGGGTTAGGACTCCTTTTGCTTCAAAGTTAAGAATAGAGTGACCTTTGGAAAGCCAGCATGCTCCTCCGCCTCCCCCAGGCCTGGCACTGCAAGGGGTGGTCAGGAACGAGAAGGAGGGCACAGGCTGAATCATCCTTTCCTTAATTTAGCTGGTGTCTAACCTTTGCCCCCCTCTCTGGGTGGCCCTAGAATGTGGCCAATACTGCACTCTGTTGCCTTCACCTTGTTTCCTGACCTTAAAGAGTCTTGGGGCTATTTATCGCCTCGCCCGGCCCCCCAGAAACACTCAGTGGGGTGTGTCTGCTGAGCTGGGGTCTCCAGGGGATGCAGCTGCCTTAGAGGTTAAAAACCCAACCCCATGGAAATGAGATGAGAACTGCTCACCTGGCTGGTGTGCACATTCACTGAGCTCTCCAGCACGGCACTTCAGGGGAGATAGGAGCCATGTGAGGTGGGCTGGAAGCTCAGATATCCCCCTTGACTCACCTTGAACTACCAGAGGGGCTGTGCTGTGATGGGGTACCACTCAGGGGTCACATTGCCAGGGGCTTAGTCGCATGGGCAAAAGGCACTGTTGGAAGGTGTCTCCTGGCATTGCCAGGCGTGGGGATTTTAAAAGGAGATAAACATATTAGACACTAACAATGAGGAATATGGGAGAGTGGCAGGTCTGTATGGAAGTACACAGTGATGGCTGATTTCCCTGGACTCAGGGGATGCCTACTGGGGTTAGCAGGCCTGTATCTTTTACAGTCGATGAGCCCAGCTCTGGAACCCATACAGAGTAGCAAGAGACTCCTTGACTCCGATGAGACTCAAGAGTAAGTTCGACTTTGGGTGAGAGGGCAGAGGTAGGGGCAGGGTTGCAGAATCACACTTTGGCTCCAAATGAAAGAAATGTCATAAAGAGCAGCAGGCCTGTGTGGTGAGTTGGCTTGCTAAGCCCAGGCTTTTGGTTTTATTTTGTTTTTAATGACTAACATTGTCTATTTTACTAACACTTCTTGGAGGGGCGATGGGGGTAAGACTGATAGGCCTATGGAAGGATTGAAAGGAGAGGCTAGAGGCCTTGTGGATTGGGTCAGGGAGGGCGTTCCAGGCATAGACAACTGCCCGGCCGAAGGTGCGGAGGTGAAAGGAGAATACAGAGTGGGCGACGAGTGAAGTGAGGAGATGACATTGTTTCAGTGTCTCCCATTGGGCAGATTGTAGTCAGGTTGTCGACTCTCTGCTTAGTGTGATGTTTCTCTGTAAAGAGGGCTCCAGTGCGTCTGGTTGCCCCTTCGTTGATCCGAACGGCCCGTCGTCATAAACGGCCACGCAGCTTGTCTTCAAACCTTCGTCTCTCGCCTGAGACCAAGCGTGGGAAATTTCAACCCGGAAGAGGTCTCAGAAGGGTCAGTGAGCCAATGGAATGAAGGGCTTAGAATAGAAGGAGAAGAAAGCCTGCTACGTGTGATGTGGTCAGTGCAGAATTCCAGAAAGCATCCAACTAAGCACCCCCTCAAATGGCGATTTCTCCTCCTTCCAGCAGCATGGGGAACAAGGGAATAGCTGCTCTTGCTGCCAGCAGCTGGTCTATTTAAACTCTGCACACAACAATCTGTTTCACTATAGCTATGTGTGCCTCTGCTGAGAGATGCAGCCCAGGGGGAGGAGGCGCAATGGTGGCTATAGTGCTTAGATTGTGGGATGCTCCAGGGGGCCAAAACAGCCCCCACGTGTAAGACAGAGCAGCCTCACTTCCTTACAGCCACCTATGTGCAGCTGCACCTCCCGCCCCATCTTACTCTAGCCCCCACATGTAGCAGAGGCCGCACAATGCCCTTGATGATAGCCCTGTGTTCCTCCATTTAATTCTCCTCCAGCCTGTGGCAGCCCTTTGTGCCACCGGAGTGATATGTAAGGGCTGGGTCAGCAGCCAGAATAGGCACTGCCCCTCTTCTGAGTACTAACCAGCCCATCACTGCTTAGCTTTTAAAACCCAACCAGTGATGTCTAGTCCTTACTCCTTAACACTGCCTTTTCTGCCTCCTCCTTCTCTTCCTCCACCCTGTCTGGTTCCATGCCACTCTTCCATGCTTGGAGACTCTCCCTTTTCCCCAGCACCTCCCTCCAATCCCTCTCCACAGCTCCCTCCTTTGGTTTCTCAGTTCAGCGCTGCTTTCCTCCCTGGCACAGCCTGGTCCTTTGTTCATGCCTGCTCCTGCACCATGGGCTGCTATCAGTCTAATCTGGATAGCAATTTCCTTGGGGGAAGGAAGCCTGATGACTGTGTAGTATCCAGCACAACTCCTGTGCTGTATAAATCGTTAATAATCATCACCTGTGGTAGGACAAGCACACACCTGCTTTTTACAGGCTCTAGCTACTGCCTCTTCCCTGGCAGCTTCCCATGGCAGAACCCTCCTGGGCTACGCTGACTGATCTGCTAGAGCATTGGTTGGATATTTTATACCGTTAGTTTTCGGTAGAGCACAGACAGGGAAGGAGCTGAAACACTGAGAGTCCTGGTAGCAGGCTTAGGATGTTGACAACAGTCCTTGCCACGAGTAACCGATCCAAGATCTTTAGTGGTCACAGCATACAACCTTGCTGTATCAGACCAAGAAAGATCTCCAGCACTGAAAGGTCCTCTCCCAGCTGTAAAGACCAACCAGAATCACCAGCCAGAATGATATCACCCAGTGATTGCTGCACCAGGGAACACTGCACACCGGCACCTGCTTAAATCACTCAGCACCAAATCCTGCCCCATCTCCGCAGCCATGGAGGGCTCAGAGAGTAGAATTTGAGTGGCTCTGCTGTGATTCTGCTCACAAGGGGGTCCACATTCCCTGCAAATCATAGAGCTCTGCTCTTATAGGGATGCAGGGATGAGCTGGGGGAGGGCGACACATCAGTGACTATGCGGAACCACTGGTCACTGGCACCTGTGAAGGGGGAATTCACTGACTGTGGCATGGAGGCATCAGCAGTGGTCCTTGAGTGGCTCCTCTCCCACCCCACCCCATCCCTTGCTGCCCCTGCAGAGATCCTGAACAGCCCAGCCAATCAGGAGGCATGCTGGGGTCCCAGATTGGCCCGTTGAAAGTTCCATAATCTTGTAACGTCTTCCAAGCCAAGCCAAGCCAAGAGCCTCCTTCTAGAGAGCGTGCATGACGAGGCGGAAGCTTGAAAGCAGAGTTGCTGTATAGTTATCTCTGTGCAAAAAACCCCACCCATACCGTGTTCACTAGCAAGCAATGTGTTCTTTTACTAGGATGACCAGGCAGTATTACAGGAAACTGGCTAAGCCAATTTTTAGCCAAGAGCCTCATGTCAATACCCAGCATAAAGTTGTTAATAACATCTTGAAAAATGCACGGTTTGGCTGAGACGTTAACTATGGCGACACAGCTGCAACGGTGCCATTTAGGTTCCCATTATATATTTTGTATGATATGAAAAATGGGACTGTTTTGTATGCAGGAGATTCATGTTGGACATGTCTACATGATGTCTCCACATGACGGAGGAGCATCCCCCGCTGTTTGGAGTGTACTGTGGCAGCGTATCAGGCAAAGTTCCTGTCACCTTACGCATTACTCTGCAGCACAGCGATGCAAGAGCACTGCAGAAATTCATTGTGTCCAATAAAGTAGCTGGGAGAGGTCCCTCCTGAGCTTCAGTCAGCCCTGAGTGCCATCAGCAGAGCAGCACTCCAGCTAATTCGTGTTTCCCTTTTGCTAGTGTGTCTGCACAGCAGCCAAACCGAAAAAGAAAAGACATCCGAAGGGGAAAAATGTTACGCACTAAAAGATCAGAGGATCAAGAGCACTTTGGAGGCTCAAACATACCACACACGGGCTCTGGGCCTGTGGTCAGCCGGAAAAACCTCAGTTTAAAATTCCACACAGCCCTGCTATTTAATCCTTCTAATACAAATTCCCCCCACCTCAGTCTTAGACCAGCACTACTACTGTGGTGGCACAACTCGAGCCTTTAAGCCTTTTTGAAGTATGCAAGAGTCCCTGTTTCTCAGCAGGAGGGCTGGAAAGCTATGTCAGCAATGCCAAAAATGTTTCTGGGATTACTGTACCTTTCTGCGCAGAAACCAGCAGAGCGACCAATTAATGCCTCCTAATCTGGCTAATAAATAAAACTTGTTCTCTGCAGACGCGTCGCCTCGTTAGCCCATGGTGAGGGTGGCGGTCTAACCCATCTTGTTGTGGAGCAGCTGGTCTCCATTGCCTGGTGGAATAGTCACACGTTTATCCCTTCTGCAGCAGGCTATGCCATAATTCTGAATGGAGGTGGCTGGTGGTAATGTAAGTGTCTGCATTATTATGATGAATGGGTCTATTCCAATAGTTTCCAGAGGTCTCAGTCAGGATCTGGGCTCCGTTGTGCCGGGTGCTGTATAAAACACACATGAAGGGGTAGTTTCTGCACCAAACAGCTCCCAGTCAAAGGCTACCCCTACACAGCAAAAGATGTGCACGGGCTAGCTTACCCAAATGAACCAGCTAGTGTGGGTAACAAGAGCAGTGGAGACAGTGCAGCGTGGGCTTCAAAAAGGGCTTTAGTAGAAGCCCGGCATGGCCCATGAGTAGATATTTGGCTTGTAAGCCTACTCTGAAGTCTATGCTGGGCTGTCTTCACTGCTGTTGTTACCCACGCTTGCTGGATTCAAGCTGGTTGGGTAGGTTAGCCTAGACCCCTCCCTCCCCCCAATGACAATGAATGATACACAGAGAGTGGGGTGGGAGAACTAATCCTATACACACAAAGGTTTAGCTACCCTGGTGATGGGCACCACAAAAAAAAAATCCTAAAATAGAGAAAAAGATGCAGCTTGTATGTGCAACTATATATTAATAATTATCAATAGGTAAAATATGTGCCAAGCATTACCATCTGTCCTTCACTAAATTGGCTGATTTCTTATTAGCATCATGGTAGAGATTGGAGGGAGCAGGGGGTATTGGCCTTCCAGATCAGTTCAGAGAGAGCTTCCAAGGCTTTAAAGGGTGTGGGAAAGAAAGCACAGAGATGGTTGTGTGAGTAGCTTACAAACGGGTAGACAAAGCTGATAGAATGGATGGTGTGGAGGAGGCAGGAGCAATGCAACAAGAGACAAGATAGGACAAGTAGGGAGGGGAAGAGCCATGGAGGGCCTCAAAAGGGAGTAAAAAGCTTAAACTTAAGATGATGGAAGTTGGGGAGGCAGTGGAAGGATTCCAAAAGGGGACAATGTCTTTGAGTGGTGGATG
Organism: Mauremys reevesii; assembly: GCF_016161935.1. Classification (NCBI taxonomy): domain Eukaryota; kingdom Metazoa; phylum Chordata; order Testudines; family Geoemydidae; genus Mauremys; species Mauremys reevesii. The sequence continues at coordinate 64,289,875 of NC_052625.1, forward strand.
AGGAAGATGATTTTAGCCGTGGTTGTTGTACGGTCTGAGTATGTGTACTGGGGGGAGGGAGGGGTTGGTGATGTAGGTGTCAGGGCGGTCAGAGAGGAAAGGGTTACATGAATCAAAGAGGCAATGAAGACCTAGACAAGAGCTGTACTGAAATGGAAAAGACTGGGTCCCAATGTGGAGGAGGATTAGTGGCAGGATTTGGACAAGGCCAGGAAGATGCGTGGGGTGAGGGAGCGGCTGGAGTCAAAGATGAACCTCAGGTTACAGTCCAGAATGACTGGAAAGCTTGTACGTTCAGCAGTGACAGAGCATGTGGGGAGGGCAAGATCAGGAGTTTAGTTTTGGTCTTGTTAAGCTTAAATTGCCAGTGAGACATCCAGAAAGAGACAGGCTGAGGATGGGAAGACCAGGTCATGAGTGTATTTTGAGGGAAACAGCCCAGAAAAGACTGAAAGTTTAAGGCGGAAGGAGAGCGAGGGGCTGAGAGTGGGGACAAGGGAGGCTATTAGCTATGAAAGATGGGTTCTCAGGAGAAGGTGGAGGGATGGGAGACACAGAGCAGACAAGAAATCTCTATGTGAGGGACAAGGGAGAAGGAAGAGAGTGTTGGATGTAGGGTGTTAAGAGGCAGAGAGGAATGATGGGAATGGGTCCCACAGATCAGTAATGACAGCATTAAATAGTCCACCAAGGCCTAAGGATGCAAACCCCGATAGGATTTATATTTCAGTACTGTGCCTACCTACTGTGTAGTGCTTAACTTCCAGTGGACCATTACACTCTCTGGTGTGGTTCACAGAACCCACATGGAATTAGACTGCTTTGCATAGAGGTATTTTTAAGAGAGTGTTTTTCTCAGAACGAAATTGACTTCAATGGAGTGACACCCATTCACACCAGCTGAGGATCTGGCCCATTGAACTCATTGGCGTTACGCCCATTTACACCGGCTGAGCATCTAGCTGGATACAACAACTATGCACAAGTAATGACTGGCACATAGAAATACAAAGATGCAGCTGTTGAAAAACTCGGTGAAGGTGAAGGTAGGGATGAGAGCAAATCAGAACCTTACGGGTAAACAGCCTGAGAAGAATGTTGCTGTTAGAAGGGGAAAACCCAAGCATTATAAAGCCAGCAAATTCTGTGTTAAGGTTAAAGTCAACAATTTGAAAGTATGGAAGTCCATAGTTAAGATAACCCAACACTTTCCCTCTGCCCCTGTAGAGATGCCAGCTTCCCGTTTTCCCTTCTTTGTGGGAGGGGCTGTTCCACAGCATGGTGGATTTAAGACTGTTGTCCTACATGCATGGCACTGATGCTAAGTTCAATGCCTTGTCGACGCATGAACCATTTCTTATGCCAGCGCTAAGCAAGTCATGATTTGTTTTATATGTGGACAAGCAACTCCCTGCCTCATCTACACACAAGGGTGATGCCGGCATAGTTAAGGTGGTACAATCCCCTTAGTGCAGGCATAGATATACCAATACACAGGGGCTTTATACTGATAAAGCTATTCCGGAACAGGAAGAAGAATAGATTATCTTGGCATAAGGCACCTTTATACTAGTATAACTGCATCTACACTATTGGTTCTACCAGTGTACCTGTATCCACCCCTAACTGACATAATTATACCGGTGCAAAGGCTGTGTGCAGGTCAGACCCGGGTTCAATGACACCTGGGTTATTGGCTGGCGCATGGACTCATAGTCCCCAATCCTGTGAGGAGCTGAGCAACTTCACAGGATCAGTCTCTGAGCGAGGAATTCAGCCTTTAGGCTCATTAGGAATGAAATAGCTTCTTTTTCCTGTTGACTTTGCATGGCCATAAAGAAGGGCAGAGTTGGCACAAACACTGTACAATTAATGGTGAGGAATTCTAGGTTTTCTAGTCGCTGATAAGATTAAACTGTTTGTTGTGGTTGGATAAGGCAGTCTGAGAGGCTGATTTGCATAGGGCACTGCTCAGAGGGAAGTTAAGGTAGTTTGGTTACCATAACTGAATTCCCACACTTTCAGCTGTTTGGATTCTTGTCCACTTAACTTTACCTCTCCATGTCTGGGTGTTTTGAATGATTGTGAGTCCCGCTAATCACACCATTTTTGTAAGGGTTTTTAGCTGCTATCTACTCCCAGCTGTAACTGCACCTTAACTAAGTTTTTGGTTTGGAAATTCCCCTAGTGGTGATTGGGTTTATTTTTTGTTTTATTTTTGTTTTAATTTTGAAAGAGACAAACACAGGGCTCAGAAGAATAGGATTCTCAGGAGGAAGAGAAGAATGATTCATCCCCGCCTGGTTCCCACTGACTTCAGGAGGGGAATACACTTGCACAGGAGTGGGTGGGTGAGGTTCTGTGGCCTGCGATGTGCAGGAGATTGGGCTAGATGATCACAGTGGTTCCTTCTGGCCTTAAAGTCTACGAGTCTAACTCCCAAGATCCTTTACTGCTTGATGGATTGGAAGAGGAAGGGGCACAACAAGGGGGTCAGACCTTTCCCATTCACGTAGCTCTCTGGAGGGCGATCCTGCTCCAAGAGACCTAATGAGGAGCAGCAGTGGGTTTTCTCCCGGGTAAGTGCACCAGCACCTTTGTGATCTGCAGAAGGCTTGTCAGCCCCTCTTTCCCTGAGAGTCTTAGGAAGCTCATAGAGGTCTCCACTCAAGAACTTTTGGGGGCTACTTGGCAGCCTCCCAATCTTCACCCCCATCCTGACCCTTAGGGAGCTCATTGGTGCCTCCTCCAGCATGTTGGCATTTCCTAGATCACCAAAGCCTTAGGAATCTTGTGAACCCTCAGCAAACCCAGCAGTGTCTTCAGCCCCCAGTGACCTTACCTAAGATCTTCAGCCCCTCTGGAGGAGCTGGACTAGCTAGTCTGAAACTCACTAGCATAACAGGACTGCAGGGTAGTGTCGGAGCTCTGGAAGAGCCTCAGACATGGGGTGAGCAGGGGGTGGACAACAAGGGCCCTAAAGCTTGCTGGAGGGTGTCTCCTCCTGCAGACCTCAGGGTGTCCATGCGGATTGGAGGAATTCTTCTCTGTCCAGCCTGCTACATTTCCTCCTAATGTCTGCAGTGCTGACTCCCGCCCTGTGGCACTTGGGAGGTGTATGTGATCTGGGGAGACAGGAGAAACTGGGTACAAGGTGGGGGGCATCCCACTCCTCCTTCCGAGGTTCTGTTTCCCAGCCCTGTGTCTGGATCAGGCCATGAGCCCAAATCGACTCGACCGGGCAGCTCCCTAGGACCCACTGAGACATTACATGCTATAAAACAGGTACAGTTAGAGTCTTATCAATGTAACCATGGTGCTGGGCATTAGCTCTCAGCCAGCTGAGACCAGTAAGCTACAATTGTCTGCCTCTCTTCCTTGCCAGTGCTGTTTTCTCTTTTGCTATAGTGTAATGCTAGAAGACCTCCTGGACTCATGCAAACATAAATTGAGAATCACTTGTCTGGTTTACTTCAGATTTGGTGGGAAATTTCTTCCTTGCCTGCAGATCTTATACACCAGTTTTGAAGGAGATATTCTTTTGTTTGCTGATTGCTTCGGGAGGTGCGGTGAGGGAAGAGGGCAAAACTGAGCCTCACAATAGAAAATAAACTGCAACTGCAAACAGAGGGAGGCTGCTAACTCTGTAATTTCATGCTGAGAGTGGCTCTGTTAAGTAAAAAGGTGCCTTTTTTTAAAACAACACTTTTCAGCCTACAGCTAAACTGTAAAATACATGCCTAGGTCATGATCCCGCAATCTGATCTAATCCACGTGCATGGACTCTCATGTCTGCATGGTGTCCCATTGAAGCTCTGCACAGGTGCCAGCGTCCACTCCCAGGGAGCAAGTTGCAGGATCAGAGCCTTAGATTTCCACCAAATCTAAAGTAAATCGGACAAGTGGTTCCCAGTCTATGTTTGCCAGAGTCCAGGAGGTGTTGTAGGCCTGGTCTACACTGGGGGTGTGTGTTGATGTAAGATACGTAACTTCTGCTACGGGAATACCGTAGCTGAAGTCGAAGTATCTTATTCCGACTTACCTCCTGTCCTCACGGTGCGGGATCGACGTCCGTGCCTCCCCCGTTGACTCCACTACCGCCGCTCGCTCTGGTGGAGTTCCGGAGTCTACGGGGAGCGCGTTCGGGGATCGATATATTGCGTCTAGATGAAACACGATATATCGATCCCCGATAAATCAATCGCTACCCGCCGATATGTTGGGTAGTCTGGATGTACCCCTAGAAGTGACACTGCAAGCCTTTGGGGGGAAGAACTATGTTCCTTCCCAGATGTTTGTACAGCTCCTGGCATAGTGGTGCTCCGATCCTGATTACAGACCATGCAAAATCAATGTTACATAATCATCATCATAAACAAAAGGACATCCGCTCAATTTCTGTAGCCCCCATAACATTTTCAATAACTTCACTTTCAGGATTCTGACCAAAACTCTTTTGAGTCATATCATAAAAACAAACTGTAGCCTAGTTTAAGTGGGACAGAGGGAAACAAAAACTGCTCATATGTCTTATTGTGAATCTATTCTTTCATTTGAATGAGAGTATTTAGAATACGAGCACTAAATAAGACTAGTTGGGGTCTTGACTTTTATTTCAACTTGTGTTGGTGCATAATGGTCAGGTGATCAGTGGGCAGCATTGATTCCATTGCCAAGGAGTTAATCATAAAGGGCCTGATTCTATTTTTATCCTATCTATCTCAGGCACCTATTACCATTACTGGTGTCTAAGCACTTCTCATAACCTTTAAATCATGCATTCTCAGAACATCTCTGTGAGGAAGGGACGAACTAGGGGAGGCAGGGTGGCCTGATGGATAGAGTACTGGACTGGCACTCAGGAGACCAGAGCCAGGGATAGGATGGACCCATTTACTGGTCTACTGGGTGATCTCTGAGCCTCAGTTTCTCCATCTGTCAAATGGAGATAATGATACTGACATTCTTTGTAAAGCGCTTTGAGATCTACTGATAAGAAGCATTATATAAGAGATTTTACATATGGGAAACTGAGGCACAAAGAGACTTGCTTAGCATCTCACAGGAAGTCTATAGTAGAGCACGGAAGTGACCGTGGGTCTCCTGAGTCTCAGGCTGGTGTCCTAACCATTGGTCCCACCTTCCTCTCTTATTATATGAATTCATTGTGTCACAGGAATACCTAGAAGCCTCAGTCAGGACTGGGGCCCCATTGTGTTAGTGGCTGGATAAACACAAAGCAAAAGACAGTCCTGCCCTGAAGAGTACACAGTGTAATTAAGACAAGATGCACTAAGTGAGTGAAGCCAGCAGCTGAAAGGAACAAGGGAGGCATGATGAAGTTAACATTAAAAAGAACGTGTTTCCATACACCAAATAAAACAAGATAAACATCGGATGGCCCTGCTCCCAGCTACCGAGCCAGTCTCGGTTGGTCCCAGTGTCAGTTACATGGCTGAAAATTCAGATATAAACTCAAATAGAGCCAGAATTTGGTTTAATTTAAAATAGCCATTTTCAGAGTTCCCTTGCAAAAGTGTCACGACTTGTGAGCCATGCCCTGCCATAGAAGCCCAGTGCTCAGGGCCATAAACTCACCTCTCTCCTGCATTGGCAGCAACATTAGGATGACTTGACTATTTAATAGCAATATAGGCCGTTTCTCTGTACACAAAGTGCGTTTGCTGATGTTAGCCAGAATTGTAGCCACACAGGAACGGGTTCGCACTGTATTCTGGGGGCTGCTGGTATCTCCAGTGATGTTACCTCTCAGCAAAGCAGCAGAGGCCCAGAAAACCTAGTTTTAATTAAAAACCGTACTTTCAATTATGCTGCACACATGTTGAGAGCTGAACTTTCACCTCAGCTGGGCTAAGCCCAGTTCTCCTTGAAAGCATGTAATGTGTCAGTCAGGCTCTGGGGGGTGCGAGGAGGGGGAAGGGGGACTGCCCCCACTAACAAGTTAGTGCTTTCATAAAAGTGACTGGTGAGAAAGAAATGGGGGAGAAGGGAGAACAACGGGGAGAGGAGGGGAAAGGAGAGCAAAGGGTAAGAGAGAGTGCTTGAAACCACAGAGGAGAGAGAAGGAGGAAGTTGACAGAAAACCAAACCGCATCATCATTATTTTTATTGTCTGTTTTACATAAGTGCCCAGGGGCCTCTACAATTCTAGGCACTGTACACACGCATACCTCAGGAGACAATCTCTGCCCCATACAGCTTACAATTTACACAGACAAAACAGGAATGGAGGGACACTTATCTTCATTATATAGGTGGGGAAACTGAGGCAGGCAGCAGTTCAGTGACTTGCCCAAAATCCCACAGGGAGTCGAGGGCAGAGAAATCTGGAATTGACCCCTGTATCTCTGGATTCTGATGACCATGCCTTATCCACAAGGCCAGTCGTTCAGTCTAGGTGAGTACCCATTGTCAGTAAACATTCTGTATTTACCCCTTAGCTTCTAGACCACAGAGTGTCCCCTCAGCCCAGCATCCAAACCTGCTCTTCTCAATGCAAGAAGGGCCTCCTCTGAGGCAGACTGCTCCTCGTGACTCACCTGTGCATGAGGGCAGTGCTTCCTGCCCCATCAATATGAATGGCTGTTACTCCTGGGCCTTAGCAAGATGCTTACACGGGCCGTTGTAGCAAGACCCATGTATCAGCCACCTGATATTTGAACAGTATGCCCCAGGCTTAGCTAGAACTGAGCTGGGAAACGACTCTCTGGGGAGCGAAGGAGCCCCTGGCCTCCTTTCTCTGGCCTTGCCCCATTGGAGTCACTGGACAAACATGAATGGCGTGGTGCAGACACATCTTCAGGGAGCAGAGAGCCCTGGAGTGCTGCAGAATATGAATCGGAGTAGGAGGTGTAAAGCAGAGGAGAAATCCATGCGCTATGGGCAGCAATGCCGCCTTCCTTCCCCCAGGAGGAGAAGAATGAACCAGTGTGGAACCTTTGCTCCTATCACCTGTAGAGGGCTCTTCAGACTCTATTAATGTAAGGGGAATACAGGCAGCTGTCCATACAACTCCTATCTTGGCCTCCAAGGGATAGGGAGAAGAAAACGACCCCTTATGACCTCTGAGAATATGCTTGGCTCATTTGGAAGCAGAAGAAAATGCCTAAAGCCAGAGTTTGCCCTTCCTCTGCCATGAGACTTCCCACGCCTAAATCAGGTAGTCACCCGGCAACATCAAGGAAGCAAGGCTGCAGCGCTGACCTCACCTGATAGGCCTGCTGCTTTACAGAGGTACTAGACTACTGGGTCATATGACTGAGGGACTTCGGTAACACAAGATGAGAACTATTTGCTGTGACTATATTAAGAACATTTCACAGGCTCCTGCCTCCTGGTTTAGGTCACTTTGCTGAGATCTGGTGTCACTGATTTAGAAAGTGCACCTCTCTGCAACAGCAGTGGAAAATCATAGGCCTCTCTGTCAGTGCAGGAGCCCACGGGAGTGACCACGCGGACCTGGAAGGGCTAAATATAGCGCTGATCCTTTTAAAAGAGGGGTAGGTGGTCAGACAAGAGGGAAGCGGAGAGAGTCAGAGAAAGTAATAATGGTAGGAAGGGATTAGCAGGTAAAGCAATTGTTAAATGTGGGATCCAAAAACTGAAATTATATTCTAAGGAGGTGGTTTGCTGCACAATCACATTTCTGCTGTAGGCAGGGGCGGCTCTAGAGCCCAGCTGGCAACCACCTGGGGCCTGGGGCCCTTCCCAGGGGCGGCAGGCTGTGGGTGGACCTGCCGCAGTCCATGCGCCGGGGAAGTCACCGGGGCGGGACGGGACCTGCCGGCCATGACTGCGACCGACGGCTGGGTTGGTCCCTGGCTGCACGCTGCACCCTCCTCCACGCAACTGCCTCACTCAACCGCGAGCCCCGGACCAGCGCCCGCGCCGCCGCCGCGGCTGAGCAGCTGCGACCAGCGGACAGCGAGCAGTCAGTGCCCGTCAGCAGTCCCGCTCTGCCGGCGCTCGCGGCGCCTCCGGGGGCGCATGATGCATTGGGCGGCCAATGTGTAGCCCCTGGCTGTAGGATCCCAAGACACGGTCACAGGTCAATTCAAAATACAGAGTAATCAGGCCTCAGAAATCAGATAAATATTGCTGCCAAAGAAATCAATTAAAGTAAATAATCTAGCCATTGACATTAACTAAATAACTTAGACAATGAAACTGACTAAATAATTCAGCCACTGAAAACAACTCCAAGATTTGGCAAATGGAGCACACATGATAATCAATACAGCTAATGAACTTTAACAAATAGGAACACAATCCATTTCACCTAAAACTTGTATCTAGGTACAATGGGATATTTTGAGCTACATCTTCTCGTATAAACAAGTGTGAATTCATTAAAGTCCTTGGGGTTGTTCCCACCTATATCAGGCATGAATTCCATCCCTCTGATCTAACGACTCAGTGAGCTTGGGCATTGGACAAAAAAAAAAAAATCAGTGATGTCATTTGCCACAAATGATGCATTTGTAAACTATCTGGCTTCTAACTGGCTGAAGCGCAAAGTGAGTTCATTCTCTGGGCCTATCAGAATGCACCTTTTCGAAAATGAAAGGGACAACAAGTCCCTCTGGGCAGCTGTCACTTTATAATGAATGCCCCAAAGGCCTTACATGCTCTCGCATGATTTGGTCATTCAGTGCAAGAGAGACGAAACCTCTGGAACAGCCTGGCTGCAGTATTAGTCTTATGCGCAGAAGACAAAAATAGGTCAGCTCTACGTCCTGTTGTCACTAAATTCACTGGCTTCACCTTGGAATTGATATCACAGCAGTGACCATCCTCCTGTGCCAGTGTTCTGACCATGAGCTTGGCTCAATGTAGGCAAGCAGGGCCATGTGGTCAGTATGTCTCATCATTTGGGCTACCAAGGTGCACACTGAAGGAATAAAACCATGCGTGGCCACCCAAGATGTTTCTAAAGAGTCAGTTCATCAGAGCCTGCTGCTTATTCCCCACCTATTGCCACAGCCTTCTTTTTTTTGACATCACTGTTGATTAATATGGAGATAACTATGATGTCATGCTCAGCTGATTGTGACTTGTAGGTGGGGGCACAGGTAGGCAGTGGGAGCCAGGAACTCTGAGCTCTGTTACAGTAATCTGCTAGTGTTCCTACTTGTGTTTGTACTACGAGGCAGTTCATTCATGTTAAGAATTAATGGAAAGAGCAGTGTTGTGTCCGCACTCAAACACACACTCACAGTCGCAGAGGTTAAACATGCCCTTTCTGATGGTGGTTCAAATTGGTGCTCTAAACACAACTAGGCATTTAATTACCACGCTCAGGATGCAGTTATTGTATATATGTAGGGGGATAATTGTAAAGGCCCAAAGAGCAGCTAGATGCCCAATTCCCGTTGGAAGTCAGTGGAACTTGAATGCCAAGCCCTGATTTGTGCAGTTAATATCTCCCCTTAATAAACGCAGATAATTGAGGCGGTTCAGTAGCTATGCGATAGCACATCTCATGGTGTGAGAGAAGGCAAAGTTCCAGAAATATGCATGGTAATCAGCTGACAATTCATGTACAATAATTGTCTTATAGCATCCAAAGGTTCACATCTGAGTGCATGGTACTGTGAACTGTGTGTTATTAAGAGACTCTCACTCTGCAGCCCCTTACCTACATAAACTTTACTCCCCATTGACTTCAGTGGGACTGCACAAGCAAGTAGGGACTAGTCACGTGAGTAACGACTGATAGCATCAAGCCCCAGCTAAGAATTATAATGTATTTGCCTCTAAGGCTTAACTAGAGCTGGGGCCAGTGTAAATTTTCTGCTTGGGCCTGAATTCGGGCCATAAAACCCTAGCAACGCAGGCATGAAAACCTATCTAGACTTTCAGAGCATATCCTGCCAATTCCCTTCCCAGCCCAGTCATCCTGCAGAATCTGAGCCTCTCAAGCGAGGTCTTTGTTTCACACAAAATCAGTAGAAGGATTGATATTGGTAGTGCCTCGAGGTGTACGGACGTGGGCAGCGCGTTGAGAATGACCAGCACTGTCAGATATTGCTAAAGCTCCAGTGAGGGTTTAGGATAAATTTTTATCCTGCTGCAGTAACTTTCCTCCAAGGATCTCACAGGACTCTTCGGGGATGGGGATGTATTATTATGCTCATTTTACAGGTGGGCACATGGTGCAGCTTGTTCAAGCGACTCGCCCAAGGTCCATTTCAGAGCTGGAAATAAAACCTGTGTCTTTACTTCCAGTCCCCTGCTTCTAACCACTAGTGCACACTCCCCTCCTACCGCTGGTCATAGAATCGGGGAGGCCAGACTCCCAGGCCCTTGTTCTCACACGTTAGACCACACTGCCTCCCATTTTTCATCAACTGACAGGTATTTCTAACAAACCCTGGGATAAATGTTATCTGACCTGAATGAAAACTTTGAGATGCGTGTAAAATGCAACCATTTTATGTCAGTTTTTCATTGCAGTTGATAGAAATGGGTAGCTGGGAAAGGGGTTGTGCGTGTGTTGGTGAGCATGTATGCATAACTGCTTCTATATTCATGCATCTGTATTCATACATGTTTGTGTGAAGGCATGTATAGTTTGCCTCTCTGTTTTCCTGCATGTGTGTATCTGTTTGTGCATAAGACTGCATGTGCCTGGGTGTTTGTACATGTGGCACTGCACCCTGGAATGTGCTCCTGCCAGCTAGCAAGGAAGGGTAGCTCTGACTAAAGCTCCTCTCACATTTGAAAGCACATTTGCCTGTGCACATTAAGCTGTGGTCAAACATCATCCACAGGCTTTGCAATGTCCTCATTAGAAGCAACTCTGCAAAGATGAAGGTCTCAATCCGCAGAAAGGGTGTGTCAGGTCTTTGGATCCGGGTGTGTAAACAAGGGCACAACAGATTTTGCGAGTATAAACTCTGCAAACCTATAAGACTAAACTCCTGTGACATATTTATGTTTCCTCATACACAAATCACATTGACTCTCACACTCCCCTCTCACGCGGCGTCACTGGACTTCAAACGGAGCAGAGGAGGCAGCTGGATTCATTAAACAACATCTTGGGCACCATGAACATGTGCCAGATAATAAGGTGGAGAGTCACAATTAAAACGTCAAACTGGATCACATTGCTATAACAAAGTCGGAGAGGATTTCCTTCTCTATGACTTTCTGTTTACCCTTTTTCGGGAGCTGAGGCTGCTTTTTCCATGCTGTGGTTTTCATCCCACGCGAGAGACATACACAATATATTGTTCGTACAATATCTGCTTCCTACATGATATAATTTGTTGACCACTGAGTTAAAATGTGGAACAGAAGCAGATGCCTGAGAGGGAACGCTTTATAATATCCTGCTCGGAACTAACCCTTCTTACAGATTTTGGGTGCTTCTTTCCCCTTTCTTTTCATTAGTTAATGTTATGAACCCCACCACTACTTTGAGATTCACTGAAAAAGTGCCACAGAAGGGCAAAGTACTTTACAAATAGGAATAAGCTCCAGCCCTGTAAGGTAGGTAAATAATGTTGTTTCTAGCTTGTGAATGGAGCACCTGAAGGACAGAGAACATGAAAGGTGAAATCTTGTGCCCTGTGCTGTGCAGGAGGTCACGCTACCTGGTCAGAATGGTCCCTTCTGGCTTTAACATCTAGGAACCTAAAGGCCACAATTTTCAAAGGTGAATACCTCAAGTTAGGCCGGTTTAAACACCTAAATAACAATGGGAGCTTCAGGTGTTCAACTCACTTTTACAGAGATGTCTAAATGTGGATTTAGAGGGCTAACGTTAGAGTCACTAGATAACAGTTGCCTCATCTCATAACAGTGAGTTACTGACAAGAGCAGGATTAGAACTTGGGACATCTAAGTTGTAGTGTCTTGGCTCTAACTGCTAGATCTTATTGCGTCTCCACAGAGATTTACAGGAAAGCAGGCCCTGGCATTTTTGAACATGTAGCCCTTAATTGCTCCATGCCTCAGTTTCCCCATCTTTCAAATGGGGATGATTGAGAGAAGAGTTGTCCGTAGAAATGGTTGAAAAAATGTTCATATGTGGGTGGGGTTTTTTTTGGACGGACAATATCTTTTTTTTGACCACACAGAAATTTTTGTGAAAAATTTCCATTTTTTGTCAAAATATTTTGAGTTTCTATTAAAAAATGGAAACAAATATTTTGGCAACTGAAAATAAAAGTATTTTGGTTGGCAGGCATTTGGATGGGGTGTGCTTGACAAAAATGGAAAATTAAAAAAAATTCCACACAACCAAAAAAAAAAAAGTCATATTCCTCAAAATTTTTCACAGGGGACAAAAACAATTTCCCAACCAGCTTTTATGATGAGGATTAATTAATTTGAATATGTACTGTGCTTCAGGGATATGAATGTTATACAACTGGCCAGTGTTATATAGTGCTTTTTAGTGGCTGCTATTGAATTTGGCATAAACTGGGATCTGGGATTGAAGTTGCTTCCTTAAGACACAGCATATGGCTTATATCCCCCTCTGAAGAATATCGTGGGCTTTGAGACAGCTCTTTCTGACCTTCATAAACACATCCCTCAGTTTTGTATACTGTGGTGAAAGCCTCACAAAGTTTCTTCTGGCTGAAACTCCACCAGCTTGGTGCATATTCAACAGCTGGGTGTGAGTCTGAGCTCTGAGATTCCTCTGGGAGAGGAAGAAGTAATGTCTGGGGAGAAAAGGACTGGAAATAGATGCTACAGGCCAATGTCTGTAGCAACTGAAGATGTGTCCAAATTAGGAAAACAATCAGATAATGGCCTGTGTTAAAATGGCCCCAGTAGGTCTAGTCCTCTCTGTGAAGAGCAGAGCATAATATAAGTCAGGTACAATTTATTTCATTATTGAGCACAATCTGAAGCAGGTTTCAGACTATTTTTACCTGAGGACCAAGAACAACTCTCTGGGGTAACACAACCTTTGGCATCTCCACTAGTACAATAATTCTCTTTTCTATGGTCTTCCTAACATCCCTAGCCTCCAGATGCCAGAGGGGACAAAAATACTATGGCAGGACTGTTCTCTCTTCAAGCAGCGGAACAAAATTAGGCTCCTGATGTTTGCAGGGCAATCCTGGTGTTGAAGAAACAATCCAATGTCTTGCAAGCTATCTTAGTAAGGCAATGGTAGGAGAGAGAGAGAGAGAGATTAGGTAGATAGAATTATCGTAGGGTCCCTTATTTTGGCCTCAATCACAATGTTGTGATTTGGTAATGTTATAAAGTGACTTTTAAGTTCTGTAGAACAACCATAAAAGTTGCAACTCAAAGTCCGTTCCCACCATCATCTGCCTTTCTCATTCTCTATCTCTTTTATTGGCTTCGTGTCCATGCCCCGCCCCCTGTCAGGTTCACTGGCTTTCTGTTCCTCTCAGAACCAATTCAGGATCACCTTCGTGGCTTTTAAACATTATCTTGGACTTTCTCCACTGACTCCTCTTCCCCCAGACCCGTTTGATTCACCTCATAACTACGGGCCAAATTTTCACAAGGGCAGTATCCTTCTTACAGGCCCAGTTTGCACCCATTTATTTTGTGTCCTCTGTTGAGTTGGGGGCACACATCCTGGTACTTGCGCCTCTAACTCCAGGCACAATGAGAGAGAAGTTGGCCTTTATAGTTAAGACACTGGGCTGGGTTTCAGGAGATCTGGATTTAATTTTCATCTCTCTTGGCTAAGATGCAGCCTGTCTCTTTCTGTAGCTCAGTTTCTCTGGCTGTGAAACAGGGCTATAATGACATGTCCCTATCTCACAGAGGTGTCATGAGGTATCCATTTCAGTAATGAAGTATTAGGATGTTGTGGGGATGAATGCCATAGAGAGCTCTATCAAATACATTTAATAAATTTCAGCTGCAGAAAGGGAGACTTGCATTTTTGAGTTCACATCCTCCTACTCTCCCTCTATCTGAAATTCTCACCTCCTCCCTTCCAACCAATGAGTCACGGCCCAGCTCACTTTCCAACCTCATCCCAGACCTTTGCCCAAGACTGCGTCTCCAGGCAGGACTTTGGGATAAAGCATGTTATATTGTGTTTTGTAGTGGCTCCTCTGCAATCTGTGTTTCTCCTGCAAAATTACAGACACAAATGCAGGCTTGCGAATCAGTTGGTCTGTGCTTTTGAGATCCACACAGATTCACCCCTTTATAGAAAGGTCCTATTAAATTTCATAGAAAAGGATAAGCCTTGCTGCAGTTTTTTTTTTAACCACTCAGGACATGTGCTGTACCTGCCGCTTTCTGAGCGAATCCTAATAATCTCATTGTTACCTTGTGGTTTACCCATCTGTTTATTATATCCACCTGTTGCCTCTAGTTCGATACTTTAATTGTAAGCATTTTGGAGCAGACATGCTTTCAGTATGCATGTACAGCACCTAACACAATGGGGACCTGATCCCTGACAGGGGCCTCTAGGTGATACCACAGTACAAAAATTAATGATGAGACTATGTAATTTAATAGAGCTTTATATCCCTGCAATAGAAATCTATAGGTTGTTTAAAGAAATCTATAGAAAGGCTCTGAATCCATTCTTCAGGTTTATAGAGTAATTTCTGCAGAACCCTATAGATCTGATCACTATTAAATTCCATAGGTCTCCTGCATAAGAAATAAGGACAGAACTGCTAGTGCAACCAGCATTCTATAGGCTCCAATCCGGATCATAGATCCATTACACTAGGCGCTGGACTAACCGATAGGAAGATTTGGTCTCATTACTTCCCTACAGTCTCTTTACTGCAGTACAGGAAGAGAAAGGGTCTGGAGTTACAATCCCTGATTTTATTTCCCATCTCACCTTTCATCAGGCCCCAGGCACTGTCCCTTCCCTCTGAACAAACAGACAGCTCCAGTCCCATGTGCTCTCGGCCTCTCACCTTTCACCAGTACCTTGCACTGTCCCTCCCCGTGGATAAACAAACACAGTGTCAGGCACGATCAGTCCCTCATCTTTGAATAGCTCTTTCCCAAACAGACCACGAGGGCAGAGTTTCTTTAACTGAGTCATAATATTTCCTCTTGTAACCCAGAAGTGTAAGAACGGGGTGGCCGGCAGAACTGCTGCTAGTTTTTTTTCTCCTCATTTAATCAGTGTACCAGATGGGGATAAAGCACCACAGTTAGGGGCTTGTCTGATATATCCAACATGTGCTTGATACCAAAAGCCAAGAGCACAAGAGACTGGTACAATAACTGGAGCTGCAGTTTTTACTCTTATTGTACCTGGATGATTTTTTTTATTAACTTATATTTTAAGATGTCTTAAAGAAGCAAGAGAAGCTGAGTTTGCATCCACACATGCCTCTTGGTTTTGTGGTGCATTTTGCAGGGACACCTATTATTTACTCATTGTATTACATGAGCTGCGTTGTGCTAGGCACTGGACAAACAGAGCTTTCAAGGTGGGGAACTGAGACAGAGAGAGAGCAAATGACTTGACCAAGGTCTCACAGTGAGTCTGTGGCGGAGTTGGCTGTTGACCCCACATCTCCTGAGTCCCAATCCAGTGCCTTAACAACATGGTGTCAAGTATCAGAGGGGTAGCCGTGTTAGTCTGGATCTGTAAAAAGCGACAAAGTCCTGTGGCACCTTATAGACTAACAGACGTATTGGAGCATAAGCTTTCGTGGGTGAATACCCATTTCGTCAGATGCGTCTGACGAAGTGGGTATTCACCCATGAAAGCTCATGCTCCAATATGTCTGTTAGTCTATAAGGTGCCACAAGACTCTTTTTTGTTTTTAACAACATGATTATCCTTCTATCTAAGGTACTGCTGTGGCCCCCATCACCACAGTAACTGAGCACCTCTGTGAGGTAGGGCAGTGCTATTATCCCTACACACAGGGGGAACTATGGTTCAGGGAGACTAAGGGACTTGCTCAAGGTACACAAGAAGTCTAGTAGAGAAAGGACTTGAGTGTAGGTCTCCTGAATGCCAGACTAGCACCCTAACCACTAGGCCATCCTTCCTTTCACACTGCTACTGGGAAGTAGTTCTCATTGTTTGTGCTGCCCTCTTAGTGATACAAAGGTAATATTTGTTCCCTTTCCAGTTGCTAGACAAATGTTCCCCCTCACCCCAATTTCTCAAGGATAAGGCTAAGATTTAGTCATGGGTATTTTTGGTAAAAGTCATGGACAGGTCATGGGCAATAAATAAAAATTCATGGCCCGTGATCTGTCCATGACTTTTACCAAAAATACCACTGACGAAATCTCTATTTCAGGGCTGCTCAGGGGCTGCTGCTCAGATGGTCCCCAGGGCAACCCCAGGATCACTGTTCAGGTGCTCCCAAGAGCCAGCTGCATTGGCTGGTGCTTGGGTGGTCCCCAGGGCCACCCCCAGGACTGCTGCTCAGGCCATAGGTGCTGACTCCTTGGGTGCTCTGGGTCTGGAGCACCCACAGGAGAAAAGTGGGTGCTGAGCACCCACCGGCAACCTCCCTATCAGCTCCCCTCATCCCACCAGTGCCTCCCACCCACTGGCAGGCCCTGCCTATCAGCGCTTCCCCCTCTCTCCCCACACCTCCCGCCTGCTGCGATCAGCTGTTTCACGGCATGCAGGAGGCTCAGGGGATGGTGGTGTGGGGGTGGGAAGAGGTGGAAGTCACAGAGGTTGCATGAAGTCATGGAATCCGTGATTTCCGTGACATCTGTGAGAGACTCACAGCCTTTCTCATGGAATAGACAATCGCTCCACTTCCTGGTATGTATAGCTGTGTCGCGGTTGGTATCTGTATGGTTCTAGGAGGAGAGTTTATCTGTTAAATTGTGCTCACATAGCAAGATGCTATGGCAGAGGACAAGGGTGTCAGGGTGTATCTACACTGCAGCTGGGAGCTATCCTCCCAGCACAGGTAGGCAGACTCATGCTAGCAGGTCTCGGGCTAGTGCGCTAACAATAGCAGTGTGGACATTGCAGCTCGGGCAGAGACTCAGCCTAGACGTGCAAACTCACCCCGAGGAGGCCAGGTGGGCTTGAGAGCCTGAGCTGCCACCTGAGTCATAACCTCCCTACAGCTATTTTTAGTGGGCTCGCTTGAGCCCCGCTAGCATGAGCAGAGCCACAATAAAGAATTTTGGGGCCATGTGCACTATGGAAATTGCCCTCCTCACTGTCAAATTTTGCCCTACCTGCCCCCGTTATAGTGAGTACGTGGGCGGGAGGCTGGGAGGAATTGGAGCGAGTGGCATTGAGACCCAGTGCCCGGTCATGGAACCACTGAGGTTTAGAGTGTCACAACTCCACCCATCCATCTCTGGTGGTAGGGGTCCCCTTGAGATGGGGGCCCTCTGCAAGTGCATCAAGTGCACATTGATTAATCCGGGCCTGAGCACGAGTCTGTCTGCATGGGCTGTGAGGCTCATTCCCAGCTGCAGTGTAGACCTACCCTCAGATTTCGCAACAATGGAGGCATAGGAGCGTAAAACCCCCTCACAACACCTGGAACCAGATTCGTCCCCAGACCAATGCCAGCACTGCTCCAGGGTCGGGAAAGCACAAACTGGCCCACAGAATCAGGTCCTCATAGATCCTCACCCTCCTGCACTGTGGGGCTGTCAGCTACAGGAGAGGACTGTTTCCTAGGTTGGCTCTTCAGGAACCAATCTCCCTAGCTACTGCATGGTCTACCCACAACATCTGAGTTATGCAACTCCTGCTGTGTATTTAGGCTGAGATTTTCAAAGCTGGGTAAGGGATCTGAACACCATTAAACTTAGCGAGAACCGGGCATTCAAATATCTTAGGCAATGACGACAGTCTCAGCCTGCGTTTAACAAAGCCACATAAGTGCCACCTTTTAGGAAAAGAGAAAGGCAAGAAAGAGGGCATCTCCCTTGTTTCCTTCTGTGTCGAGCAGGTAACCTTGTGCTTCTGTGCTATTTTGGTGTTGACATTTTCGGGAGGGTACCATAATGAGACGCAAATGCCAGAAACTTAAAATAACAAGAACCTAAATGTGATTCCCGGGTTGCCACCTAGCGATTGACCCATTAATAATAGCTGCTGGTTTCTATAATTCAACATGACCTGCATGGAATCACTGAGGTAATTATGAAGGAGGGGGAGGGGAACAGAAGGTGCTGTCCAGAACACTGAACCCCATGACTGTATCTCTGTATATTTGATTAACTGTCTGATGCTAATTTGTTTAAGGAACCAGGCTCACTCCAGCCCTGGAACACACCTTTTCTTGAAGTGCCGCAATATTTCAGTACACTAAAGGTCATGTGTATTGTTTCCTCTCTAATCACATGCTTTAATGATCATTTCAGTTACAGGGTGAGTATCATGTAGTGGCAGGCTGTTAATACAGTGAGTTTCATGTAGACACAAAGCAAATACGGAAAGAATACTACGTAAGTGACTGTGTGACACAAAGATATAATCCAATGACTGGCTCTCGAGACCTTGTAATCCACCTGATTATGGAACTGAGCCATTTGTCACCCAAACCCACACATGCAATTTTCTTCTACTTTGTTGCCTATTCTGTTATACATTATAAAGCACTTTGCTAGGTTCAGCCAGTAAGGCTGCTAAACCAGATATGCTCTTCCTGATTGTTAAATCAGCACGAAAGCCAGAGGGAAACCTGTCTGCAGTCCCTAAGGCTGAAGCACTGTGATGCTTGGATGTTGCTTTGCTTTTTTTAGCAAGGCAGCCACTGTGCAAAAGGGCTTTATGTAATAAAAGCAACCCACTGTATTTTCAAATCCACATCACAGTTTGTAAATGGGAAGAAGTCAGTGCTTCTCCCCTGGTGAAACTTCAGAGCATTGGACTGAGCACAAAACTGAGGCAAACTTTTTTCTTTAATGGCCATCCTGGAAAATCCTGCTTGACTTCTGAGACACATCCTCCCACAGAGACCCTGGCAAGCCAGTTGTGCTAATGCAACCTGAGCTGCCAGAGGAATCTGTGTGAAATTCACCTGATTAAATTATTCGCCTCATGCCCTGGGAAACATTTTATGAGGCTGCCCTGGAGCCTACATGTTTGGGTATCAGAACAACAGGGAAGAACAGCCCCATCTCGATAGTTTGTTTTTAAACTGGAAGTGCTCTAAGCCTGGCACAGTATCAGAGGCACAGGTTGCTTATTGCCTTAAAATTGAAGATCCAGCTGGTCTGATTTATCCATGCTGGTCCCCCTGTGTTGCTGGCCCCCTGCAATTACAGTATCTGTAGCACAACCACTTCCTGAAAGCAGAAAGAGTTCGGTGGCACCTTATAGGCTAACAAACGTATTGGAGAATGAGCTTTCGTGGGTGAATACCAATACGTTTGTTAGTCTATAAGGTGCCACAGAACTCTTTCCGCTTTTACAGATCCAGACTAACACAGCTACCCCTCTGATTCCTGAAAGCAGATATTCAATATATGAAACCTTAAGATAGGAGATTTAGGGATAAACGTTGCCCTTTCCCAAAACAACCATACATTAGTAAGCATGGGTGAAATGGCCCAGAGAGCCTGGCTCAGGTTGGGCAGCTAACAGACAGTTTGCTTCCTTTCTGAAATGGATCCATGCATATCCTTGGCTAGTACATACTACTGGCTGCAGCATACTCTGTAGCCAGCTGGGCGCTTGATACACTGCTTCCTAGCTGGCAGAGTGCTCCCTACAGGGGCCATGGGGTGCCAGACAGCATTACAGCTCTGTCTCCTTCCCAGCTTGCTCTTGAGCATTAGTGTAGGTGGAGATCCGTCCCAACTGCTTATGTGAGGGAGTGGAGGAAGATTCTACATTCAGTTTGTGCCTTCCATGCTTTGGGGCTGCATTCCCCAGAGTGCACTGTGCTTTATAAAACACATGGAACTAGAACCTGGCCATTTGGATGCACTGTTGCCCTGCTAGGCTCTGTCCTGTGCCAGCTTAACCCTAGGGAAATTGGCCAATGTTAACCTCTCAAGACATGTCAGTATCTATCCATACCCTGACACAAAGGATAATTAAACTGTGGACGTCTGCCACGAGATATCATTGAGATCAAGAGCTAATTGTTGTCTCTGGTTCTCTGCAAGGACAGTTTTAATATGCTTCACTACCTCATCACTGCTGCCACTAACACCTCACAACTACTCTGCGACAATTTCAGCAGCAATCTGTCTTGTTGAGCACAGAGCTGAGCATTCATTCTGGCCTCCATTTTGAGAAAAAGAATAGGAAATGACTCTGGTGTCCAAGGGCTTATGGGAGTTTCCCCCATGAACTGAGTTCTTGTGAAACAGAGTCCCATTGGTGGGTCACTACTCTGTGTCCGCAACACTTGTCAGGCCTGACGCACTCACTACACTTAACACACTGTTGTCATAATCAGTACCTAAAAGGTGGCATGTAATATATTATCAGAAAACTAATAACTCATTGATCATTAATATACTGGTGTAATGTATGTAAGGGGTGTATGCAAATAGTTATAAATATGTGCTAGAATTATGTTCTTAAAATGTGCGTGGCAAGCAATGCATAAGCCCAGTCTGCCCTAGACAAAGGAATGAGTATTTGTTTGTCTGACCACACTGGTTGTCAACCAGAGACAATGACATAAAAGGTAAACAAGACATTTACATAAAAAGTAAACAAAAGCCATCAACATACCAAGTCGGCCCCCTGAACTATCAAGGTAGGGGGTCTGAATCTCAAATGATAAGCAATTGAATCAGCTGATTGCATACAATGTTACAGTGTTATACAAGTGTATCGAGTAAAGTCTTTTATGCAAATCTCTGACACACTGGTGATTAATATCCTTGTGGAATGTATGTATTAACACTATGTGAGGAATTATGGATACTTAGAGATATTACGCTTTAAAGTCTGTGACCAAGCACAGGGAGAAGCAGGTTCTCTCTTGGACAGGAGGGAAGGTAGCTATCTACCTGTCTCCAGTGTAAATTAAGCACTATGGAATCAACACAATGGAACCCCTATTTACATATGAATCAGCATGGAGATGGGAAGTCAACAAGAAGGGAAGAACTCCAGAAAGCCTTCCTGCCTCATGAAGCATGGTCAATGAAAGCCTGGCACCTACACCCCAGCAGGAGAGAGAAGCTTTGCCTGGGCTTACTTTTACTCTAAACCAATTCAGTGCTTCGACTGAAATAAGAGTGTTTGTCAAAATCCAGTTCAATTAATGAGCTGGGGTGTATTGGCTCTATAAGGGAGCAGTGAGTTTAATAACTTCTCTGCGTGTTCCAGGAGTGGGTTGGATGATGCAGGGGGATATCTTTGGGGAGCTCAGGAGCTGGGGCTCATTGTTCGTTATGTGCAAGGCAAGGTTTGGCCTGGCAGAGTCCCATAGACTTTGCTGGCAAAGCAGACAAGCTGGAGTGTCACGGAGTTGTCACACAGCTTAGCAGCAGCAAAACTCTCATTTGCTGAAGTTCAGAGGGGCAACACAGTAACTCCCAGTTCTGGGAACCCCAACAGATTGTCACATTGGCAGAATTCGGGACAAGTAGGGTGTTGGGATCACTCTGCAAAAAAGTAACTGGGTGGTAGAAGCCATGGTGTGACCTGCATGCTTGTGTGCTGGCTGTTAGTGTCAGCACTGTGAGCCACAGCAGCAGAGCTTTTAAGGAACCCAGAGCTGCAAGGCAGGTGGCAACACAACCCCTTCCTGGTCTTGGTTGAACCCCAAATTGTCACAGTTCCCCAAAGCATCATGGGAGATTAACCTCTTCTCCCACAATTCCCTTTTTCTTATGGAAGTCCTTTGGATGTCCCTGTTTCAGGGAGCTATGCTGGGAACCATGTGATAGGAAACACTGCTCTACAGCCAAAATGCTTCTGAAATAAATGTAGTCCAACTTTACTAATTCTGGGTCTCTGAGAACGAAAACGATGCTTAAAATTGTTGATTGGCTCTAGTTTTCAAGTTATGCTATTGGGTCAGTATATATGACCCTTGACTTGGGAATAGCGGAGGATAAGTGAGTTATAAAGGGAAGGGATCTCAATTTAAACCAGAAATGACTAAAATACATCTTTGACTGGATCTATGAATAAATCTATGACTGGGTTTGGACAGTACTTGCTTTTTAGGCAAAACAATGAATGATGCAATCTGAAACTGGTATTGCGTCATACATGATATGAATTGCATCATGTTATTCCTAGAAGTCATGGACGATGCAATCATAACGAAGCTTACATCACTCTGCTGAACAAATTGCCCTATATCAGCTCTAGAAATCATACAGTGTCGTGCTCTCTTATTTGTCAGTGTTTGATTTTGCAAAGGGACACATTTCTGTTTAGCCAAAGTGAGCAGAGATGCCTCGTACTTGTGTGAACAGTGCAGATAACCTGCTATGTTTGTGGTGAAGTGACTTTTGCATCACAAAAGTGCAGTATAACCACTATGGTTAAAAAAGCCTATCACCTTTATTTTGGCTGCAAAATTGGAGATCAGGACAAGAGGTGGGCCCCACACATATGCTGCAACACTTGTGCAAAAAATCTTCGCCAGTGGTTGAACAGGAAGAGGAAATCTATGCCTTTTGCAGTGCCAATGATTTGGAGAGAGCCTACAGATCATACCAGCAATTGTTACTTCTGCATGGTGCCTCCAGTTGGGAAAGGTGTGTCAAAGAAGAAAAAGTGGACAGTGCATTATCCAAACATTCCATCAGCTATACGCCCAGTACCCCACGGAGAAGGACTGCCGGTTCCTGATGCACCAGAATCATTCTCACTTGAGTCAGACGAGGAAGAGGAAGAGGATGAAACTTCTGGTCCTGAACCATCAATGTCACAGGACCCACATTTTCTTCCATCCTCCTCCTCTGAACCACACCTCATAACACAAGGTGAACTGAATGACCTTGTCAGGGATTTGGAACTACCCAAGAGTAAGGCAGAGCTGTTGGGCTCCAGGCTACAGCAGTGGAATCTCCTGGCAGGTGATGTTAGGGTTTCCATGTTCCGTGACCGTCAAAAGGATCTTGTCCCATTCTTCTTCATGGAAGGTGATCTTGTAGCCTGCAACAACATCGATGGTGTGATGGCAGCCCTCAACATCGTTCACGATCCAGATGAGTGGAGACTGTTCATTGATTCATCGAAGACGAGTCTTAAAGCTGTTTTACTGCATAATGGCAATGTTTTGCCATCAATTCCAGTTGGTCTTGCAGTCCATATGAAGGAAACCTATGACAACATGAAACAACTTTTGAGGTGCATAAACTATGACCAACATCAGTGGCAGCTTTGTGGCGATTTGAAGGTTGTTGCTCTCTTGCTTGGTCTGCAGACTGGATACACAAAGTACTGCTGTTTTCTCTGCGAATGGGATAGTCGTGCAAGAGATTCCTACTACATCAAGAAAGATTGGCCACTCCGACAGTCATTGGAGCCTGGGAGGAAAAGTGTTCAGCATCCACCACTTGTTGAATTAAGGAAGATTTTGTTACCACCCTTACACATCAAGCTGGGTCTGATGAAGAACTTTGTCAAGGCCATTGACAAAACACAAGCAGCTTTCAAGTACCTCCATGGAAAATTTCCAAGGTTAAGTGAAGCTAAGATAAAGGAAGGTGTCTTTGTTGGTCCTCAGATTCATGAACTTCTTCGAGATGATGCATTTGACCATGCACTGCGTGGCAAGGAAAAGACGGCATGGAAAGCCTTCCAGTTAGTGGCAATAAATTTTCTCGGAAACAACAAGGCAGACAACTACAGGTTGTTGGTGGAAAACCTCCTCAAGGCATACAAAAGCCTTGGTTGCAACATGTCACTAAAGATACGTTTTTTGCACTCTCATCTAGATTTTTTTCCACCGAACTGCGGAGCAGTGAGCGACGAGCACGGTGAGCGATTTCACCAGGACATTGCAACAATGGAGAAACGCTATCAGGGCAAATGGAGCCCATCAATGCTTGCAGACTATTGCTGGACAATGACAAGAGATGCTGAATAGGACTAAACTATGTACATAATAGTTTTTTGCCTTTTGTTTCATAATAGATTTTATTTATATAACCCTTTTGCTGATCTTTAAAGTGTTACATAAACAGGACAGGTGAAATATTATCATGTAAAGCAACCATAAACACATGAAAAGACCTAGGTTTACAATTTATGATTAAAACTCTACTATCTACACAATATACATAGACATAAAATGTAGAAACGTACATAACTTAGAAACAGTAGCCAATCAGTTGTTTTAATTGTCATATTTGAATTCAGCACATCAAAATACATAATAAATAGCACATTTTATCTCTGAAGCAGAGGACTTCTCAAAAATTGTAGACCAGTGAAATCAGAGACAATGCAACAGCAATGGGTAGTAATGCAGCCTGGATACAGAGCAAAGAAACTCGTAGCAGCTAATGTGGACATATCACACCATTGATACTTGCACCAATGCTGTCCCACCAGTTCAATTATGTGAACTGCTCGGTTCTGTAGTGTAGAAACAGCCATGGGGGCAGTGCTGGTGGGAAGTGTAGACCTAGACAATGGCCATACCCTGGCAAAGCAGAATGGCTGCAGATGCTTGGGAAAATGGCTGCAGATGGCTAGACACCCTCTGTCAGTTTCATTTGCACCTCCCTGTATCAGCATGAGTGAATCCAGCCTTGCAAAGTCCAGCTGTGGTTTAACTTTTAATATATTTTTGTTCGACTGGAAACAGGTTACTGTTGTATAGGTCACGTAATATGGAATATTTTACAGAGAGCTGCAATATAGTCTAATACCCACAGAGAGTTCCAAGTATGTAAGGACAGTATGTATCCTTCTCAAGTGAGTCAGGGCTATAATATATCGGGACATATACCGTATGTGGGAAATGTATTTTCTCAGTGGGATGGACTGGTAGCCTCTCCTATGAAATGGTAAAGGCACCCACTTTGGAGTCATTCCACCTGCTGTAAAAAGGCTGCAGCTCTTGGCAGAGCAGGATATGCTCTTTTGTAAATGGTTTCCCCAAGCCATGCCTTCCTGCTCTGGAGCTTTGATTACTAAGCAGTCTGAAGACAGATAGTACAAGACAATCAGTTTTACAAAAACTGCTTATGCTACCTCCTGGTGCAATGCCAGGATCCCACACGGATCAGCCTGACCCAGCCAATGAAATCATTGAGAAACAAGAGAAAGAGAGAGACGAAATCCTGAGATCCCCAGAAACAAAATGTTAAACCCTCCCACCTGATTTGTAAAACAAAAGCCAGCCCAGACCAAATATAAACTAAGGCTCCACAGCCAAAACAACCAGGCTGGAGAAGGTCAGACAATCTGAAATGTGCATATCACAGGAGGACGGACGTGTCTCTAGCCTGTTTGAGTGGGGAGGTCACAGATTTCTTTCTTTCGTGACAGAGTTATTGGAGGGTGTCTGACCTCTGGCCCTGTTTGAAAGATAGGAATTGCCGGATTGGATGAAATCAGTGGTCCATCTACTCATAGGCTGGCATCTTGTGTCTGAGAATGGTTAGGCCCAGACATTTCAGAAAGCATAGGAATCCCCTTCCCCCACAACATACACACTTTGCAGCTGGCCAACTCTCCAATCCTATGCTGGGGATGGGGGGAGGTAGGAAAAGGGATTTCTTCCTGACCCCACCAGATGAGCAGTTTTTGCCTGAAGCATGAGGATTCGTATGATAATAGCCCCAGTACTGCAGGAGGCAACCCTCCAGAAATGCAGGAAGACACATTTTCTTTTATCCATATTAAAGGTGTTACTGTTTACTGTGTTTTGTTCATAACTGGTTACAGACAAAGGTCTCAGTTCACCCCAATGGGAAAATATACCCACCAGCTGCACCATAGGGAGGGGGACCAACCTTGGGGGAGGGCAGGCCTTACTGTCAAATACCTTCTCCCATACCTGAGGGGGTGCCATTAGCTTTAAAGTGTGCCAGAGGCCACCTGGGAGAGTATTGGATTGGTTCATCCTCTATGTATCCTGACAATGCCAATTGCTCTTCAGTACATTTTGGGAGCAGTGCTAGCCAGCTCTGGACCCCCACAGTGCAGTGTGAGTTGTGGACAGCTTTGTGGTAGTACAAGTCCTGCTCCAGGCACACTGTCTGTCCCTGGGGGTGGGGATCTGCACGCACCCTGAGATATAGAGGTGTAAGTCAGGGGGCCGAACTGAGCATAGCCAATGTAGGTAAATAGGCTAATAGAGTATCAGGATCTGAACAACATATGTGCTCAGAGCGTCCCGTTACTGGGCAATAGCTGGGAATACTGGGATTTGGAAGCATTTGTAGTAGAATTGATAGGGGTAAAATATGAAATATCCCAGAACTGAGAGAGGAGAGGAGAGAACAGAAGTTTGTTTTTTGTTGTTATTATTATCATAACAGGTGTCTCCGGTACCACAGTGATATAGTTCTGAAAGATATTTGGTAGACTGTGTCCTTCGTGAAGCCTGCTGAGCGATGCAGGCACTGTGGGTGAGTAGTACAGCAGGAGTAGCCCATGGAGAGTAAGAAGGTGGGTATGAAGCAACTGGTGGGTGGGCAGTGGGAATGCAGCAGGGCACAGACTCAAAGCCCTGCACTTCCAGATTATAATGCACCTGTCCCATGTCCCTTCCTATGCGTCAGGTAAGAGAAATTTGAGACCAAGTTCAGGGATGGTCACAGATGAGTTCAAGCTGTCTTTACGGACAGAGCGGCGCCCTGGGATGCCTTGAGTTACAGCAGAGAACACAGGGTGTACTGTACTAACGAATCTAATAATAAATGTTCACTGCAGAATGCAGTGCTGGGGAGAAGTAGATATTGGGGCCTTGTACAGAACTGTGACCCCAAATGGTCAGAATGTGCAGCTCTACCCTGCCTCTTCCTTGCTGCTGAGGGAGAGTGAGGGAATGCTATGTCCTCCCCGTGTCTGCCTTTCCCACAAGTCAATGGGGCACTTTCTTAGGAGAGGTGGGGAGCCAGGGCTGGTGCAACCATTTAGGCGACCTAGACGGTCGCCTAAGGTGCTGGCATTTGGGGGGCGCCACTTTCTTTGGCAGCGACCGCGGTGGCCGGCTCTTCAGCCGCCCCGGTCGCCGCCAGCATTTAGGCGGAGGGAGCTGGGGCAAGGGAGCATGGGGAGGGCCGCCTGCAGCAAGTAAGTGGGGGGGGGAGGGCGGCACGCAGGGGAACTCCCCGCCCCAGCTCATCCCTGCCCCGCCTCCTCCTTGAGCACGCTGTGGCTACTTCACTTCTCCTGCCTCCCAGGCTTGCGGCGCCTAAGCTGATTGGCGCCGCAAGCCTGGGAGGCAGGAGAAGTGAAGCAGCCACAGCGTGCTCGGGGAGAAGGCGGGGCAGGGGTGAGCTGCTTCACTTCTCCCACCTCCCAGGCTTGCAGCGCCAGTCAGCTTAGGCGCTGCAAGCCTGGGAGGTGGGAGAAGTGAAGTGAAGCAGTGACGGTGTGCTCGGGGTGCTCGTGCGTGGAGCAGGGGTGAGCTGGGGCGGGGGGGGTGCCTCAGGGCAGAGGGTGGGGAATGGGGAGCTGCCGCAAGGGGGGCTCCTCAGGGGGGAGGGGAGCTGCCGCGGAGGGGGGGGCGCCTTCGGGCGGAGGGGGAGCGCTGCCATGGAGGAGGGGGCGCCTCAGGGCAGGGGCGCAGGGGGGGCGCAAGGTGGAAGTTTCGCCTAGGGCGCGAAACATCCTTGCACCGGCCCTGTGGGGAGCCAATATCGTCCCTTCCCTTCCTCCTCCCACAACAGCCTGTTCTCTCTGGGCATCTAGTAAGGGAGAAGAGCATGTAACTCCTTCTCTCATCCCCCTGGGCCAGCCCCAGTCCTAACTCACTGGATTTCTGAGTCAGCCGTTCCATTCTGCTGTCTGGAATAGGGATGCACACACGTGAGACTGAGCTCTCCCTGAGCAGAGAGTCTACACTGCAAGGACTGGCACGAAATGGAGGAAAATGTGGCTGGACTCAGCTGAAGCGAATTGCTCCATTAGAGGATGTGACGAGGGGGGACTGTTCTTACTGTGGTCTGTGAATGCTGTGTTGGTGCCTCAGTGTCCCCTATGCAGTTCTTAAGTATCTAGCAAAGCAAAAGGCCAGTGCACTTAAATGCCTGACACTCTGTCTCCTAGCAACTGATGGCCTGGGGCTCTCCTCTGCAAAGGTGCCAGCTGAAGGTGTTGGAGACAAAGGGATCAGGTGACCTCCTGGCCCGAAAAAGGGGCTGAGCAGAGAGGAGGGACTGGAGGGGGTTGGAGAGTCTGGAGCTAGCTGGGGGAGGAAGGGAAGGACAGACAGGGCTCTGATTCCCCAATGGGGCTGTGGGGCTCCTGGGCCCCCCAAGATGGACCTAACAGGGGGGGTCCTGTCGTCTGTGCCTGCAAGACCTGTGTTGGACTGTGTTCCTGGCATCTAAATAAACCTTCTGTTTTACTGGCTGGCTGAGAGTCCTGGTGAATCGCAGGAAGCCGGGGGTGCAGGACCCTGACTCCCCCCCACACTCTGTGACAGAGGAGGACACCGGGAACTATAAAAAGGCAAAGTTGTCAACACACAGCCTGGACCTGAATTTGACGAGACTTGAGAATGAGACTAAGAGAAAGGCAAAAGTTATTGATGAGGCCCTTGGTTTTTTGAATTTTGGCTGCAAAAAGCCCTTTTGCCTTTGCTCTTTGAACCAGTTCTGTGATTTACCACTTGGGGTTGTTTCTGCTGTGCTGGCATTGGCTTTCCCTCTTCTTTCTTTCTTGGCTCTTACACTGATTTTAATACATGACAGGCCTATGCCTTCTCACCCTGTGGTTGCAAAATTTCTTTAAAATCCGTTTGTGAGGGACTTTGTCACAAGCCCTTTGAGAGCCTATTCATTGGTTCTTTGATCCATCATTTTATTAACTATTCCAAAGAAATGGAACAGCTCCTGGTAACATGATTGCTACTGCCGGGCCCAGATCTTGCTTTTGAGCTGGCTGAAAGTGAAATTTGAAGCTGTTCACTTGTGATGTTACAATGAAGGCCCATGGGAGTTTAAAGATCTCATAGAAAGTCAATATGCTGAAACTTTCTAGTGTGAACTAACAAGCTCAATGCAGATCTTTGTGTGACCAGTTCAGAGTTACCTACGATTACAATCACAATTACTTACAAATGTAGGTTCTAGCTCTAAATGGTGGCAGAGGGAAGCCAGAGAACATGAACTCTAAAGGCTCACAAAAAAGAAAACCCATTTTTTTTAAACCCTCATGATTTTTAAGCCAAATCTCATGATTTTTTGGGCGGGCTGACTCATGATCTTTGAACGCTTGAGGTTGCCAATGCTGCAGTTTTGGCATCCAAGTTTCTTTGCAGCTCACAACCGGTGAATTGGAACAAAATCAGAATGAAAACTAAACATGGACTACAACATATAGAGGGTGATAGTCCAAGGACTAGTGAATAGGAGCAATGTGCAGGAGTTGATAAAACGTGACTAACCATATTTGTACCGTAGATAGCACAGTAGGGCCCCAATCGGAGCTGGGACCTTTAGGTGCTATAACAAAAATAATGTGAAACCTGAGAAGTAAAGATAGTAGAGCCAGACTGATAGAAAAGCCATGATTATGGATGAGTGGCTGGATATAAATTTCAGTTGTATCTAAGCACACAGGTACATTTCCCAGAGGAGGGTTTGATGCTGTAGTATTACTTCTTGCCTTGCCAATATTTGCCTTTGAAAACTACAATATTTGTGGATTCTTGCAAGTTTCTGCGAATGCTGCTATCAGTTTCATGGGAAAATAAAATGGGAAAATTTCACCTCTTGGGCAAAATCATACATGGTCTTGAAATTGCTGCAGGCAGAATTTGGCCATTTTTTCACAAAGAAATGTCACCATTATTGCACAGGGCAAACAACTTGCTACTGAGAAATTAGTTTTCCATCTGTGAAAACTGACTTTCTTTGTCATGTGATATATGAGGTGAGGGCAAAAAAATGCTCTGCATTATCAAAACCCCACCAAAAATAAGATTTTTCTGACCACCCATTTAATCAGCAATGAGGGTGGCCGACTCTGTCCCTCCCCCGTGCCCTATCCACAAAACGAGGGTGGAAAAAGAAAGTTGTCATACATGGTTTCCTTTTCGTTTAAAGGAAAACAATAAGCTCGGACACAGTTGATTTTTGCAGTTCAAAAAATGCTTCGAGAATTTTTCAACAGCTGTTGGCAACTCTGAAATTTAAATGACATTTGGAGATCATTAGCGTAAAAGCAACAGGAGAGCCTATGCAGAGTGATCATCTGACTAATGGACCTCATGGACTGAATAAATAAAAGAGGAAATGGACCCCAAACTAAACCTTGTGTGTCTCCCAGATGTTACGATTGAAAAAGTTGATCCAGGACTAATCCAAGTAATTACCCTAGGATTGGAGGGAGTCTTTGTGAGATATTAAGCTGATACAATTGAAGAGAAGAGGCAAAATCATACCACAGAATTACCAGCCCTGCAATGTACTGTTTCTTCCACCATCTAAACATACTAAGATAAATGCATCCCTGAACTTTTCCCACTTGGCAACTGCTAATAAGCAATAGAGCCCCTGACTGAACAACCTTGCCCCACCAGGGTAAACTGCCAGCATGGACTTCCCTTCCCCCTCTCCTGGAGCCTCTTGCTGCCACAGGGCCGCACAGAGGATTCAGGGAGCCTGGGGTCTTCGGCGGCAGGGGGTCCCTGCTTTGGCGGTAATTTGGTAGCGGGGGGTCCTTCAACTCCGTGACCCATTGCCAAAGTGCCCCAAAGACCCGTGGCGGGGGGCCCCCACTGCCGAATTGCCACTGAAGACCTGGCACTTCGGTGGCGGGTCCCAGAGCAGAAGGACTCTCCACCACGGGTCTTCGGAGCACTTTGGCAGCGGGTCCCGGGGCAGAAGGACCCTCCGCCATGGGTCTTCGGGGCACTTTGGCAGCGGGTCCCGGGGCAGAAGGACCCCCCTCCGCGGGTCTTCGGGACACTTTGGCAGCGGGTCCCGGGGCGGCAGGACCCCCCCGTCGCCGAATTGCCGCTGAAGACCCGGAGCAGAAGAAGTCCCTGAAAAACTCTCGTGGGGGCCTTTGGCCTGGAGCAAATTGCCCCACTTGCCCCCCACCAGTGGCCCTGGCCTGCCATGAGGCCTGTGGGGTCATGGAAGCTGGGGTGAAAACTAGGGCAGCCCTCAGAGCTGCACTAACCAGTGCTTGGAGCCAAACCAGGCCATGCAGCTCCTGGATCAGAGAGGCCCAAAGTGTGTCCCATCCATCCTTGCAACAAGCTGTGCACTAAATGGGTCTTTCCTCTTTTCTTCTTTCTTTTGTTGCATGGGGAAATGTTCTGGGACCAAAGGTCAATGTGATCAAGGAACTGAAATAACAATGTCCCCTTTAGCCCCAACTTGCCCCACAAAACTGATAAATTTAAGGCTGCTCTGATACCTAATTGCTATGATAGAGAAAGAGAAAACTGATAGCTTTGCACACTAATACACACACAGAGTACAAGTCATGTCTATATAAAGTGCAGTAAGACACAATAACTATTTATTACACGTCTCAAAAGTATAGTCCACACATAGTTCTACATGGAGAAAGCCCAAGGGCTTTCAAAGGGTGAGTACTCTCACCGTAAAATCAGTAGAAGCTGACATAAATGCTGTAACCTTGGCAGGATGAGGAAGTGGGGAGGGGAAAGTTTCCACTTTGTGGAATAAATAACTCCCAAGGCTCCTCTGATAAGATGTGCTGTATTGATAGAGAACCTTACTTAGAACATTAATTAATCAATCAAACACTCCTGAGATCATCATTTAGACCTGCTGGCAAATTGAATATTGAATAAAAAATACTCACACTGCCTCCGGGAATCTGTTAGCCAAATGATATAGAAAATAAGGTGCAACTTGTGCCTTAAAATTCTGGATAGGTGAAAAGGAAAACAGGGGTTTAAGAAAAGTGGAATATTGTACTCAATGAACAGCATCATATAAGAAGAGCGGACAAGTGGACAAGAGCATATCCAACTGATACGGCAGAGGAGATTCAGGGAAGAAGAATCTAGATACCCAGGTTGGAATTTGGCTAACACTGTCTTCCTGCAAAATAATCCATGGGACCATCCATGAGCATAAATGGTCTGGGCCTCACTTTTATAGTTCATCCAAAAGAACACCCTGCCAGCGTTAGTTCAGTACCAACTTGGGGAAGAATGTCTCTAGCTGAATCACAAAAGCCACCTCCTGACGCAACTCAGTTTGCCCTGGAGGTCTCCCATTCCAGGGACTTAGCTTACTGTACCCACTTAGCTGGAGAGTGTTGATGAAGCACAGCTCAAGGGAGAGGTTGAGAACCGAACAGGGTCACAGAGGCTGAGTTATCTCCCTGTTCCTAGAAGTGACCCTTTTGAGCTGAGGTTGAGGCACTTGCCAGATCAATGTAGTGCTGCCGCTCCTCATGCTGTCACAGTTGTGCAGATAAGAGGACTTAGGTCGCCAAGGCTGTCTGTCTAGCATGAAATTCACCTTAAACAAATGAGGAATCCCTATACTTTCGTTACAGATTAAGAAATGACTTTGCTGGAATTCACCAGGAAGTGTTATGAATCATCATGGTTATTTTTAAAGGGATCCCATGGCCAAAGTCCTCTGGGTATCATAAGAAAACATAACTAAAATATACAGTAATTTACAATTAAAAAAGGCAGCATGCCCAAATAATCCAAAAGAGGGAGCAAAAGGAACCACCTCCACACAGATGCAATAACTAACATGATGTGACACTCACTAAGAACAGAGAAAACAAAACAGTCTATGGGTTGTCCTGAATGATGGCACAGGTGTACTCTGGCATCTGTCCTGCAGGAGGATATTTCAGAAATGGGACATGGGAATGGCCAGGCATCTCTGTTGCTGTGATGGGATCTAGGGCAGGAGATTGTCCCTCAGGTACAGAGCAATAATAATCAGTATTAAATATAAAGAATAAAACAGTACTTATTAAATAACAGGAAGGTTACCCTTAGGGTTTACGTTGACCACCTAACTCATTAAAACTAGAACTTGCCTTGTCTACACTAGGATTCTAACTCATGTTAAAAATACACCTTTTTTCTTCAGTGGATGTAGCCTGATATCAGCAATCACATAGACTAATGCAGTCTCAATACTATGTTAATGGGAGCTTCAGGACAGCTTCTTAAAGTCAAACCAGTTGCTTGAGCATGGTCCAACCTGTGTGTATAGCTGGGCTGGCTGGCTGCCCTCTGCAATGGAGGCAGTAATGGTAGATCCCAGAGATGGGTTGAGTATAGGAAAAGTAGTGTTCGTGAACATCCATTTCAATCCTGGACTGTTCCATTTGCTCGTGCTTGTACCCTTATTATTAGCTAGAATAGGCTATTGTTTATATGAAGGTTTGAAGAACTGGCTGTTCTTTGCACCGATGCCCATATTTATGTTGAATGTCAAACCCACCCAGGGTGGTGGATTCACTGACACCCTCTTACTCTGCCTCTAATACCAAAAGCTCCATTATCTGATTTGGAAGCCTGTAGACATGCGGACTCACCCCTGCAGCGCATCCTGCTGGTGACTTGTGGGAGTTAGCTTGTTCCAGCTCTGGAGCACCCTCTGCAGGCCGGTGATCCACCTGTCCTCTGGCCCCGTGGCCCTCCCAGGACCCCGGTGCCCCTTTCTTTGGGTGCTGCCCCCTGGCAGGAACCCCTCAGTCTTAGGGTCTCCCCTCCCCGGGGAACCCCCACCCACTATCCCCACCTCGCCTCAGTATAAGGCTACTGACAGTCATCATCTAGCCCCACGCCCTGGGGCAGACTGCAGTATCAGCCTACTCATCACTGGCAAGGAGGATTTGGACCTGCTGCCTTGGCCTACCCCTGGGCTGCCCTCTGCAACCCCCAGTACCTGTTGGCCTTATGCTAGGCCGCAGCCTGGGGCTTTCCAGGCTGGAGCTCACCAGCTTCTCTGCCTTTCCCCAGCCCTGCTCCACTCAGGTACCCTGTCTCTAGCCCCCTGCAGCCAGACCCTTCTCCCTCTACAGCCAGAGGGAGACTGTTGAGCTCCTGGCTTCCAGCCTCTTTATACAGGCCAGCTGTGGCCTGACTGGGGTGTGGCCCAGCTGCAGCCACTTCCCAATCAGCCCAGTTTAGCAGCTCCCAACCACAACCTTCCCCCAGGGCTGTTTTAAGCCCTTCAGGGCAGAAGCAGGGTAACCACCCTGCTACAAAGCCTCATTGTTTGAGTCATTTAGAAGTAGACTAAGCATGGAGAATCCATCCTACAGACTCCTGGTCAATAGTAACACATCTGACAAGAACCTCTGGGCAATGTCAGTTGGGGATAAAAATACCTGATAGACTTAACTACAGGGTTGGGAGGTCAAGGAGGAGATAATCCCTCTGTGCGATGTAAGTGCAACAAGCTTCCTTCCAAGCCCTTCAGCATGATGGATAGGGTCAGGGTTCCACCAACATTCACCTGGCAGGGGATCCACTTGCACCTCACTGTTTGGTCCCCAACTGTGCCAGCTTTAGCCAAGGCTGGCAGAAGATCCTATGGAAGAAGCCTATGCACTGCTATCAAGGACATCAACATCTTCTTCAGAAATTTCGCAACAGAACGTCGATGTGAAATCAAAGCCAGATTTCCACTAACGCCCATCAGAATGAGCCAGGCCAGGCTTCCCCAAAGTAGTTCCAAGCATTCAGGGCCAGGCTTCCTCTATGGGCTGGTTCCTGTCTTAGCCAGTTTGTGAAGATAATCAGGACATTTGTTGTTGGAATGGCCATGCTGTTCCTGTCATGGGAACATCTTGAATTTTGCAGTCTATTTGCCCTGCTCTGATGTCCCCCATCAGGGGCATTGGTCAAAGCAGTGGAAAATAATATGAGCTAGTTATATCAGCTGCACTTTGATTTAAAAATGAGTCGCAGCCAATTCAATTGATTGCTTTCACAGCCTTTTCTCCTCTTCTTTGAAGGGTGATTTCACTCTGAAAAGTCAAAATGGCCTTTTTTTTACTCCACAGGTCTGGCTGTTACAGATGAGTTACAGCCACATGATGATCTGGGTGAGTTAAGTCTGCCAACCAAAAGTTTTGGCTGTTTTTTTCTCCAGTTAGCCCCGCAGAGCGAGTTGGATTTTATTCCTTCCCAGGCATCATCAAGAGAAGTGTTTATTAAGTTTGAATCAGGTACACCTGTGCAGCCTTTCAGGTGCCTTGTGCCCCAGGGATTGGAAGGACGGGAGCAGAGAGACTGCTGTTATTCAGTGGCCTGTGTCCTTCCCGAATTTGTGCCTCCTGGCACAATCTAGCCACTTGCATTGACTTGAATAGTTCCATTCGGAGCTCCAGTCCCTGTGATTCTGTCTGCCCCATCATATCCATCTATGGGAGAAGCCTTAGATATCATGACTTAGCAGAATTCCAGGTTTGTCCCCATTGTACCGACCTCAGCATTGTTCCCTCTCCCCCACTGATCCAGGCAGTGCAGCTCTCAGAGCTCTCTAGCCCGGCTCCAGTAGACATCTCTGAGGAACGCACTGGCTCATCTCGAAATGTGATTTGGAAGGGGTGCACCAACGCGCAATGCAGAGTTTGTTCCTTGTATCTCGGGGAGGGTTCACCTCAGTCCGTCTCTTTCCAAACAGACTGACTGTGAACTATACAAGTTGCCACAAGTAAGAGTTGACCAGATGAAGGAGATGTCCGCTCAATGTACAGCATCAGCCAAGAAAGAGAAAAAGATGTATTAAGAAGTGGCTAAGGCATAATAAACATGTTTATACTGATCCACTTGCACCTCACTGTTTGGTCCCCAACTGTGCCAGCTTTAGCCAAGGCTGGCAGAAGATCCTATGGAAGAAGCCTATGCACTGCTATCAAGGACATCAACATCTTCTTCAGAAATTTCGCAACAGAACGTCGATGTGAAATCAAAGCCAGATTTCCACTAACGCCCATCAGAATGAGCCAGGCCAGGCTTCCCCAAAGTAGTTCCAAGCATTCAGGGCCAGGCTTCCTCTATGGGCTGGTTCCTTTCTTAGCCAGTTTGTGAAGATAATCAGGACATTTGTTGTTGGAATGGCCATGCTGTTCCTGTCATGGGAACATCTTGAATTTTGCAGTCTATTTGCCCTGCTCTGATGTCCCCCATCAGGGGCATTGGTCAAAGCAGTGGAAAATAATATGAGCTAGTTATATCAGCTGCACTTTGATTTAAAAATGAGTCGCAGCCAATTCAATTGATTGCTTTCACAGCCTTTTCTCCTCTTCTTTGAAGGGTGATTTCACTCTGAAAAGTCAAAATGGCCTTTTTTTTACTCCACAGATCTGGCTGTTACAGATGAGTTACAGCCACATGATGATCTGGGTGAGTTAAGTCTGCCAACCAAAAGTTTTGGCTGTTTTTTTCTCCAGTTAGCCCCGCAGAGCGAGTTGGATTTTATTCCTTCCCAGGCATCATCAAGAGAAGTGTTTATTAAGTTTGAATCAGGTACACCTGTGCAGCCTTTCAGGTGCCTTGTGCCCCAGGGATTGGAAGGACGGGAGCAGAGAGACTGCTGTTATTCAGTGGCCTGTGTCCTTCCCGAATTTGTGCCTCCTGGCACAATCTAGCCACTTGCATTGACTTGAATAGTTCCATTCGGAGCTCCTGTCCCTGTGATTCTGTCTGCCCCATCATATCCATCTATGGGAGAAGCCTTAGATATCATGACTTAGCAGAATTCCAGGTTTGTCCCCATTGTACCGACCTCAGCATTGTTCCCTCTCCCCCACTGATCCAGGCAGTGCAGCTCTCAGAGCTCTCTAGCCCGGCTCCAGTAGACATCTCTGAGGAACGCACTGGCTCATCTCGAAATGTGATTTGGAAGGGGTGCACCAACGCGCAATGCAGAGTTTGTTCCTTGTATCTCGGGGAGGGTTCACCTCAGTCCGTCTCTTTCCAAACAGACTGACTGTGAACTATACAAGTTGCCACAAGTAAGAATTGACCAGATGACGGAGATGTCCGCTTAATGTACAGCATCAGCCAAGAAAGAGAAAAAGATGTATTAAGAAGTGGCTAAGGCATAATAAACATGTTTATACTGATGCCAATATTACTGCTATTTCAGTTTTTAGGATGATTTATAGCAATATTATACTGTGTGGCAGTAGTGTCTAAGGGCACCAGCCAAGGACCAGGGCTCTATTGTACTAAGCACTGTACAGATACGCAGTAGACAGACATCCCCTGTCCCGAAAGGCTCCCAAACTAGACTGTGACAAGCTACAACGTGTGGGTGAGACAAACAGGAAGTGGTGGTGGGAATGAGGCAACAGGAAAGCTGGCAAGTTAGTATACATTAAGCAGAGGCCTCATGGGGTCACATAGGTAAAGTGATCATATGCCCACATATGGGATGCTCTGCACTCAGCACTGGTCAGTGCATCTCTAAAAAGGCACAGGGTGGGCAGGCACAGGAAATGTCTACCAAAGAGCAATGAAAATGCTTGGAGGTGTGAGTGGGAGAAGGGGTCAATATAAGGAACAATTAAAATGACTAGGACAATTTAAGTTTAGAAGAGAGAAGAGGAGACAGAAGTAGCCAGGACTGCACAGATAGGGCTGTCTATTTTCCCTTTCCCATAAAACAAGGAGAAGGGGAGATTCATTGTTAACAGAGAACAGATTTTAGAAGGCTAGAAGGAAATACTTTTTCTGGCAGTACATAATACACTGGTAGAGTGCTCAATGTTGCAGAACGTTATTGAGGCAAATAGTTTAGATTGAAAGAATGATTAGCTGTGGGGGATCAAATTAATCCTTGGTGGAACTCCAGCAATGGATTCTGCCCTTATTACTATATGAATAAGAATAGCATCTGCAGTTCACTAACACTAATATTATGTAGCACTTACATCTTCAAAGCACAGGATGAAATCACAAGGGCTAGCTACCCCATACTTCTGGGCATGAGCTGCTCAAACATTGAAGGAGGGAAGAAATTTCCCCTTGTGCTATAGTATTTCATATTTAGGTGAATTATGAAGGGCTTTGCAACTTCATCTCAACATTCACCGTAGGACATAGATAGGATATCTGCTCAGATGGACAATTGATCTTTTCTTTTATGTCAATTCTTTTGTTCAGGATTCTCAGATCAGCTGAACAGAGGGATGTTCCATAGAGGAATTTCTTGTGACAGACTCTGTGAGTGGGTTTCTGAGGATATTTCCATGAGAAGGGGTTTTCTTTGGGACAGTTGACTTTCTTAGAACATTATAATTTGGGAGGAGGATTTCTCAGAACACTTACATAGAAAATGTTTTTTCTGAAGAACAATTAGCTGACAGCCAAACACAACATTGCAAAATCATTTCACAAACAAACAAACAAACAAGAAGAAAAGAAACAAAAAAACCTGGAACAGTAGCAGGAACTTGTACGGGTTAATCTTGGTTTCAGCTTGCAAACAAAATCTGCTGCAAGTGATAGCAATGGAAAAGGCAGAATTAACAAGGGGTGTTCTCTTCTTTCCTAGCATGATAGGGTAGCTCGTCAGCCTGGCAAACAGCTTTTCCTGGCTCAGGTATAACGTAAGAGGGCCCTCAAATATTAGACAGGCAGGCCCACTTCCCTGTGCAGCAGAGCTCGGAGGAGGATGTCTCTCAAGAGCCAGAAGAACACTTGAAGGTATCTGTTTAAGGGTAGGGTAGCATATGAAAGCAGGACTTCTCCTCTACCACACTAAAGTTTGTGATAGACAGCATATAATGCTGGGGGATTTCTCTTCCCTGAGCTCCTCTTCCCTGAAAGTGGGGGAAGGGTCTTTGACCCTGTGGGCTGCCTTGCCATCAGATCCGTTAGTCAAGAGAACTCTCTTCCAGCCACTCGGCTCATCCAGTCGCTCCAGCCCCACAGACTTGTAGGAACACCAGGGAACTTCTCAAATCACAAAGGGGAACCAGACGGTGCAGCCACGGACGCTGTTCCTGATGCTGGAATGGGGCTTTGGAGGGCAGAGAGAATCAGTTGCATGGGATCTGAAAAGGATGAGTGTCTCAGGATCCCATTTTACCTCACTATCATGGACTGTGAATATACACAGAGACATGCTAACAGCAAACCCTGTTCCCAGAGCTGCATGCCATCAGTGCAGCAGCAGCAGCAATGGGCCACAGACAAGGTAGTAACCTGAAATGCCCCTATTGATATAAACACCATTGGAAATGCAGGGAGAAAAAGACCAATGATTGCCAAATGGAAACGGGCAGAAACGGTGGGCCATGTCCCAACGTCCTTCTTTTTCTTTACTCAGCTACAACCCAGGCAACTCTCATTACCTTCAATGAGACTTTGGACTAAAGACTTCAGGATTTAGCCTGATGTTTCTGAGATTCAGGGAGAGTGCTAAAGATGGGAGAGTGAAAATAATAAATAGAAAGTTATAATAATAGTACTATTAGTAACAGTAATAATTAGTAATAGTTTTCAGCACGGCTTTCAGCAATGATGAGATTTATTGCATGGTTTATGACATAAACACACTATTTTTCCCAGGGATATTTAGTACCGAGAGAAAAAACAATCAGGTGGAATGACTTCCTTTGGTGCTAAGTATTGCTTGATGAGGTGTTTAATGAGATTAAAGTAACCTTAAGCAAATATGAGTTTGTAAGGTCATAGAATTGTGGTTATCGTGTTAGGGTAGAAGCTGAAGAATGGAAAACTAAAACCAACACAGATTATAGGAACTTGCCCGGAATTGTTGCAAGAGTATTATAGTGTAACTCGTTTCACTGGGTTCATACCAGAGATTAATTTGGACTAATGACTTTTATTTAGCCTCACAGAATGAGCAGCCTATTTTCATTTGGAGCATTTCAGTTTTGGAAAGGGAATTTTAAACCTACCCTGAAATGATGGACATTTGAACTCAAAAGGATCCACTTTGTTATTATTGTGAAAGAACCAGGCTTAATAGAGCTATTGACTTCCTAACACAACACAGTACAAGATACTGGTTTCTGTCCAGAAACTATCCTGCTGGCTTCCTCTCCTGTGTACAGTAATTCTCTGTTTTATTTCCCCCTTCCTTTGTAATTAAGATTATTGCTGTTATTCTTATTGTTTGAGCTCATCCACACCTGGACCTGACTTTATTGTTACAGCTTCCCTCACTGACATCTGTAGCACTGAATTTAATTACACTGTCTTAACCAGTACATTATGGCCCTATATCTCCTACCCCTGTGCTGCTTTGTTTTCCCATGCCCCGATAAAGAGATGGAGTCTTCAGAGGTCTCCTTTTAAAACTTTTATATTTGGTGAATCTATTGTTCTTTGTCTATACTTTAAATCTCCTAGCAAAGCAGTCTGGGTAGCATAATCGGTGGAGTGTTATGGAGGTAATGAGGCTGATGTTGACTTAGTTGCACTACCAGCAGAGTGTCACAGGACATTGCTTTGGATCAGCTTTCTAACTGCATTGCCAAAAAAAAAAAAAAAAAAAAAAAAAGAAAGAAAAAGAACATAGGGTGAAATGCATCCCTGGCTTTTGAGTGGAACTTAAGTGATAGCTAGGCATTGTGCTGCCTATCTGCACAAAGGTGAATTTCACCCATTGAGACTAGACATTGCTTTGTGCAGCACTCTTTATCCTGGGATCGCAGAGCGCTTTACAAGCACCGTATAGTCAAATGTTCTGTGGAACGAGATATACACGGCTGCCATTTTAGGTCAATGTACTGTAAGTTTTCACTATTTGCTCCATAGCTTTTCTTGATGGGAAGTTTTCTGGAAAGCGCATGAGAGAGTAAAAGCGATCTGTAGTCCGATAAATGCACACCACTCAGGCTAAAGACTGTTCCACGGGATTCAGAGAGCTCAGACCTTATGCAACCCTTATTTGGAAGCATCCAAACATGTTTTAATGGACCCCGTAGCATCAAGTCACCACAAGCTGAAATCCCTCACAACCTCCTTTGCAAATAAGCTCCATGCTGGTTCAAAACTGCAT
This sequence comes from Mauremys reevesii, assembly GCF_016161935.1. Classification (NCBI taxonomy): domain Eukaryota; kingdom Metazoa; phylum Chordata; order Testudines; family Geoemydidae; genus Mauremys; species Mauremys reevesii. The sequence continues at coordinate 64,330,888 of NC_052625.1, forward strand.
ACAAACTCAGCTCACTGTACTCCTTCCAATTGCCAACAGAAAATGCATAAATAAAAATAATACAAACAAGTACAAAAAAACCTGTCACCAATTTTATGTACCGTAGGAGGTCCAGATCACCATGTACATTCATTTTCCAGTCTGATATTATGTCATCAATACATAAGCCAGATACACATGTGTTGTGCAACATACTTGTTATCAATTACCCTTTCCCTCTCAATGAATCAGTGCTGTTGGTTTTGCAGTTAAAGGGCAGACCTCATGGCAGCATTGCCAGTTTGAAAAGTATACAGAGCATCAACATGCACAATAAGTCATTCACTAAGAAGTTTTTTGTAAATGTGGGTAACTCCCAGCCACCATGAGCGAAGATGAGAGCCCCCATATCTCATTTCATGGTTTAGATAGGCCAAATCACAGGTCTCCAAGGTGAAAGTGAACTGCTACATGATCCATAATCACAGAGAAGCACAGAAGTCATCTGCCAAATTAAGCTTCCATGAAAGACAGCAAAAGGAACAAATAGCTTCCCCCGCCACAAAGGAGTTGTGAGCATAGAGATGGCTGGAATTTTTCATTTAATCCTTTTTTTAAGATCTTTTTTTGTTCAGGGCATTCAGTAAAGCACTTAAGTATGTGCTTAGGTCCCAATGAAGGGACTGGAACTTAAGCATGAGCTTTGCTGAATTGGGGCCACAATTACAGTAAAGGCGATGCACATCTGCTTCAGACCCTGGAGTGAGAGCATCAATCTCTAGGACCTCATTTTGGCTGTTCCTTTTTCTTGGTGATCAGAGAAAATACTGTCTGCCTGGAGAATGGAAGAAGCTGGGTGGACGTTAGATTGGTTTATTCTGCAATGGCTCAACCTTATAGATTTCAGCTGCTTTTGCAAAGATAGAAGATCCTCCTATATATCCCACAGATGTTGCTTGTTTTTTATACATAATGGGGAAAATCACACAGTTGTGTTTCCACAAAGGCTGGGCTTTGGTGTTCATGGCTCCCCTGAGTTCTGAGAAGGATGCTAAATTTCAAACTTTTAATTTTTCTAAAACTCAGTTTTTCTAGCTTTTTGCATTGTGAAAATAGCCTTCAACACATGAACTGATTGCCACGGCTGAAAATTTGTCAAGGTAATTTTTTGTCAATAGTGTGGCTTATTCACAGTACTAACCACACCTCTGCTGCTATATGCAAACGAAACTGTAGGTTTATGCCACTCAAAGTAGTTTGTGTGCTGAAAAGCATTTGTCTTTAATACTTTAGGTGTCTCTCCACCGGCATGGAAGCAGTGCTGTGTAGATCTGGTCAGGACTTTTTCAATTCAGAGCATGGATATGAATCTGAATCTCTCACATCCCAGGTGATGCCTGTAGATGAGCAGACTCACCCCTGCGGCACCTCCTGCTGGTGACTCCTGGGAATTAGCTCATTCAAGCTCTGGAGTGCCCTCTGCAGGCCGGTGATCCGCCTGTCCTCTGGCCCCTGTGTCCTCCCTGGACCCCGGTGCCCTTTCTCTCAGGGTCTCCCCTCCCTGGGAAACCCCCACCCTCCATCTCCACCTTTCCTCTGTATATGGCTACTGCCAGTCATTGTCTAGCCCCCATGCCCTGGGGCAGACTACAGTATCAGCCTACTCATCACTGGCAAGGTTGGGTTTGGACCTGCTGCCCTGGCCTACCCCTGGGCTGCCCTCTGCAACCCACAGTACCTATTAGCCCAATGCTAGGCTGCAACCTGAGTCTTTCCAGGCGGGAGCTCCCCAGCTCCTCTGCCTTTCCCCAGCCCTGCTTCACTCAGGTAACCTGTGTCCAGCTCCCTACAGCCAGGTCCATCTCACTCTACAGGCAGAGAGAGACTGTTTGGGCTTCTGGCTCACAGCCTCTTATAGGGGCCAGCTGGGCCTGATTGGAGCATGGCCACAGCTGAGCCTACTTTCCCCAATCAGCCCAGGCTTCTTGCCCCAGCCACAGCCCTCTCCTGGGCTGTTTTAAGCCCTTCAGGGCAGGAGCAGGGGACCACCCTGCTACAGTGCCCTAATCAGTGGGCTATTAACTATTGTGGGGTGGGGCTCTCTTCTGTTTTTTTGTGAAACATTTTGAAAGAGTCCCAATGTGGAAAGGGAAAGTTTTTCAATAGAGTACAGCCTCTGTTTTACAAACTAATTGGGGACTGAGGAGTTCATAAAATCAAAAAGTTCATCAAACTGAACATCTCATCATTCCAGTAGGTCCCAGTGCATAAGTTGCAGTATTGTGCACAGCATAGCTTTCTTCCTGTCCTTCAAACCATTGCAAAGCGATTTCCATTGCACTGAAGGCACAAGGTTGTAATGGGACATTGATTTGTTTTTCACTGACATCACTTTCAGTATGTGATTTTTTTTTATTTGTTAGAAAAAATGGTTTTGTATAACTGGTCATTTGTAAGACTGGTGTTCATAAAACTGAGGTTCTGCTGTATTGCAAATATTTTCACGGCACCCTCCCAGCTCTAATGCGGAGTGCCTGTGATTTTTCCTAGTTATTCACGCTAAAACATTTAACAGTCTTGCAAATTTCACGGGCCTGTCTGTGCTCTCTGCTCCAGCCTGCACCACACATGAATATTTATAAGACATTGGTGATGGTTGCTGGCAATCCTTGTTTAATGTGAAACTATGCACATGTGCTACATCAGAAGTTAAAACACCTTTGTCTGAGAAATTCATTCTCTGGATAGCGTCTGCACACCCTGTTCTCTTCAGATGGAAATGTTTTTATGAATGAAAGTCAGGTTCTCAATCACAGATGTGAATATGAACAGGTTATGTCACACAGGTAACCTTAGTCTGATGTTGTCGAAACTGGTAACCTTGGGTACCAATGGTATAAACTGAGCTTGGATCTCACACATAATCTTGGGTACTAAGTTCATCTATATTGAGTCACACAAATAAACCCCAGCACTGGAGGTACTTGCTGCTGGGTTTGTTGGCTACTGATACAGAGAACTAGTCAAAGGAGGATTTCAAACTACAACCTCCTGAGATTTCAGGGATTATGTTTAAATGAATCAGGAGGGCTTGCTGCAGAAAAGCATCATTAGCTTATGTGTGTTACTTTACATATGTGCTCTCAATCTTCCTGTAGAACTAAATGATAAGTTATTGCAGGGCAGTGGAAGTGCATATTGAAGGATCTCTGGAACTTTTGCTCAGCAGAAGCAGATGGGCAGTGATAAAAAATGCTTCATGGTCATTCCTGCCCCTAACTTCTGCCATTAATCATTAATCCTGGTTCAGTCAGATGAGATGGTGGCCAGGTTTAGATGGTGGGTCTCCATCTTATCTACCTATCATAGACACTATAGATATTGATCATTTCAATCTACATACCTTGCTAGGTTTAGTAATTTATTGCCTGATCCAAAGGCCCTCTAAGCTAATGGAAAGATTCCAATTGCCATTAAAGGGCTTTGGATCAGGTCATTACAGAGCACCCATCATGGTAGTATATGATCATATAATCTACCAGGCTTACTAATTGCAAATATACAGAAGGCTGCCACTTGGACCAACAGTTATTTCATTTTGTGGCTATAGCTAATCATTGTTATGGTAGGGTGTGGGGGAAAAAAAGAAGCAAAAGTGAGATAGTTAAAATACATGGGCCCTGACATAAATGCCCCGTCTGCTTTGTCACATTCTCCTGCTTGTGGCAAGGGAGAGATTAAGGAGAAGGAAAACGGGCAAGATAGGAGCAGATAGAGGCCAATCTTGACAGAAGCCACAGGCTCTATGGTTTTAGAAATATTGTATGTGTTCAGATGCACTGGACATGGACACGTTTTCTTTGTTTAATATTCATTATCGTGTCCCCTGCCTTGAAATGGGAACGTTGCGTCCTGAGAGGCGGCCTAGTCTCAGGGCCTCTGGACTACACATGCCCAAATGAAATGCTGTTGTGTAACTTCTGGCTGCAATATTTCTCAGCAGATCAACCAGATCTCTCTGTGCCTCCTACAGTGCACCAGGGAATGAGTGTTGTGTCCTCTGTCTCTAGCATTAGAACACTCTAGCATCACAGAACTGGATTAACTTGGACCATTGGCCAAAGGATCCTTTTCTCCTGTTCCATCATTCTCTCTCCCGCCCCTTTCCTACCCATGCACCTTGTATCTGAGCACCTCGGAACTAACTGTGCAGCTGAGGGGGAAGACCCTCTTCACCCTTTGCACGCTTGAAAAGTAGCAATCGGCTGCAGTCAAAACTCCCAATCCCAACAAGCCTGAATGTTTTGGGAGGCTGGGTTATGTTGCAGAATCTGAACTGGGATCTGAATTTGCAGCTGGCTCTAGGCTTTATAATGGATTGAACTGAAACCCAGATCCAAATACCTTGAACTCAAAATCTAGCTCTGGACCCAGATCCAAATAGTGAAATACAGTCTGATTCGTCTCTTCTATACTAGGATTGACACATTTAAAATAACTAAGGGATCCAGACTGGATCAGCCCTGAGGAACATCTGGTTTAGTATCCTGTCTGTCTCTGACAGCGGCCAGAACTGACTTCTATAGAAAAGAGGAACTAGAAGAATTTTGGAGGTAGTGGGCAGAAAGAGAAGGAAAAGTAGTGTGGCAGGACTATCAGGTGATTAATCTTTTTAGTTCAGGGGGTCAAGGTGGTGACTAAATTCTTTAAAACTGCTGTTCCTGAGGGGGAAGACCTGACCACATGGATGAAGCCCAGGAAAGCTGGGATTTTCAGAGGGCATATGACAAGTCGAGAATGCGGCGGTTGCCACTGGGAAGTTCAATCTACTTATTTAGTTAACATATGATGAGGGAGGAGTATTAGTGCGTCTGCCGAATTACATGTATATAGAGATGGCTGGGGCATAATCTGCTACTCAGGCCACCTGCCACAGTACTTTACATGCAATGAAGGATCATATGGTTTGGCCCTGGAATGCAGGTGCCCAAAATGTAATAGGCCAGGGGGCACAACTCCATGGAGTTTAGCTCTGACTACATGTGCAATTCCTGTCACGGAGCCAGGGCATGATTTCCATCATTTCCCTAGCACCTGGCATTCAAAAAGCAGATTTAACTTTGCTTAGGAGAGAAATGGAACCCGGGGGATAGGGAATGAAGACAGGCAGGGAGAGAGAGAGAAGGGACTGGAGATGTCCCATAGAAGCAAAAGGACAAGACCTGAAGGAGAGCTCCATGTACGCTGGCAGGCTTGTCTCTCTTGGTCCAATAAAAGATATCACCTCACCCACCTTGTATCTCTGATATCCCGGGGGACTGACACAGCTACAACAACACTGCATATGGGAAAGGGTGGCAGAGGAGGACAAAAAGTGACAGGAGAAGGAACAGGATAACCTGGAGGAGGGAGAGAGCAGGCAGGACACTAGGAAGGGAAGTTGGCTTGAGAAAGGGAAGAATGGTCTAGACAAGGGTCTGCAGCACAGAGGGGTAAAAGTTGATTGGAAAAGAATACAAGAGGGAGGAAAGAGGCAAAGGCAACAGAGGGGGAGGGGACAAACCGGATGCTTTTGCAGCTGTTGCAAGAAACCCCCGTACTGGGTAATTATGGACTAACCTGCTCATAAGGGAACCTTCTTTTTAATGCCAGGCAGTTGGCAGTGGCTTGTGCCCTGAAGCGGTAGGGTTAATATCCCTTCCATAAATATTAAATCTAGCTAGTGTAACTGTGAATATTATTATTCATGTGAGTGTCTCACACAGAGGAGCAGCTGGAGCTGTGCTGTGGAAGGTGAATGATGTTAATCATATTTTTATTGAGGGCTTGGAATTGAGTTGAGGTCTTTTCATCCTCATCCATCACGCAAATGAGACAAGATGGACAATACGACGATGAATAAATAGAAATGCATGATCCTGCCAGAAGCTAGGCCAGAGTGGGAGAGGAGCTGAATGCATCCCATCCTAGTATAGCCCTCGTTTAGCCATTTCCACAGGGAGCATCGGGTTCAGCAGGAGTCATTATTCCCAGTATATGAACCTAGACAGATTACACAGAGTCACCCATTCTCTGGCCTACATTTTCAAAAGAGGTTCAGTGATTTTGGGTGCCTAGCTTTTGAGACACACTAAATGGGCCTGATTTCCAGGAAGTGTTGAGTACCTGCTTTCTGCAGATCAGGTCCTTTTAAAGTGTCTCAAGTTGGGCAGTGAAAAATTGAGGCACTCAATTCACTAGTCACTTTTGAAAATTTAGGACTCTTCATCTCTATCAGGAAACAAGGGTTTGGTCCTTGCCAACTCCTCCCTGAATTAAATGAGAGAGAGAGAGAGAGAAAAGACCTATAATAGTCAGCCATGGACTCAGAGATTTTAAGCCAGAAAGGACCATCATGATCATCCAGTCTGACCTCCTGCACGTCGCCGGCCACAGAACCTCACCCATCCACTCCTGTGACAGGTCCCTAAGCACTGGCTGAGTTACTGACGTCCTCAAATCTTGATTTAAAAACTTCACATTACTGAGAATCCACCATTTATTCTAGATCAAACCAGCAAATGACCTGTGCACCACACTGCAGAGGAAGGCGAAAACCCTCCATGGTCTCTGGCAATCTCCATGGTCTCTGATGGGAAATTCCTTCCTGACCCCGAGTATGGTGATCAGTTAGACCAGTGGTTCTCAAACTTTTGTACTGGCGACCCCTTTCGTATAGCAAGCCTCAGAGTGTGACCCCCCTTATAAATTAAAAACACTTTTTAATATATTAAACACCATTATAAATGCTGGAGGCAAAGCGGGTTTGGGGTGGAGGCTGACAGCTCGCGACCTCCCATGTAATAACCTCATGACCCCCTGAGAGTTTGAGAACCCCTGAGTTAGACCCTGAACATGCAGGAGAGACCCATCAGCTGGACACCTGGGAAAGAATTCTCTCTTGTAACTCAGAGCCCTCCCCAGGTAGTGGCCTATCTCCGGCCACTGGAAATATTTGGAAATACTATTAAATATTAGTAGATGTGGATGGACCATATGTCATTGTAGGCAACCTCATCATACCATCCCTTCTATAAATTTATCAAGCTCAGTCTTGAAACAAGTTAGGTTTTTTGCTCCCACTATTTCCCTTGGGAGGCTGTTCCAGGACTTCACTCTTCTGGTAGCTAGAAACTTGTGTCTAATTGCAAACCTGAACTTGTTGATGGACACTGTATATCCATTTGTTCATCACCACCTTAGAGGCCAATGCAGGACTGGTCAGATTCTCCAGGTTTGATGTTTGTTGATATGCTCGCATCGTGTTATCTTGGCATATGCAGCCCCAAAATTGATTTGCGTTTATTTTGTTATATATGTTGCATTGCAAATCCATGCCTAATTTGCTGTCTATTTATCCAGCCTCACAATACCCACGAAAATCTACCAATCCATGGAGTGGGCTTCCATGGCTGTCATTAGTAGGGAAGAGGCAATATCTTTCCACAAATGTCACCCTCATTCATCATCATTATCAAGTTTTGCTTGATCAGTGGAAGGAAATTATAGATGGGCATAGAATTCTAGCATGGGAGTTCCTAGACTCAGAAATTTACCCTATTCCCACCTAGAATTACAACTAACAGATTAAGGACTAAAGCCTACTTATTTTACCTATGTAAGTAAGGTTTTCATTGACTTCAGTGCGGACTACTCATAGGTGAAATTCTTCCCTGTGTAGTTGGGCTTAAATAGTGCTTGGGACTCATGCTAGCCCTCTGCATGAGGGTGAATTTCACCCCGAGGGCACAGGGTGAGCAGGGTTTGAATACTCACCAATGCTCACATTAGTAGGCATGCAGAGTGCGTAGATGCCATGGTTATATGTACTTTAGAAAAATCCAAAATACACAGGTCTGATATGCAGACTCTGACCCTGTGACAGGGTGTGGAGTACAAAGTGCTTAATCAGCCCCTCTGCCACCCCAGCCCCAAGCAAGGGGAATGGATTGGGGCTGGCTGAATAGCCCTGCCTGCTTGGCAACTCGAAACAGCTGCCAGCCTAATTAGCCAGGGGCTATAAGGCTGGGAGGGAGGAAGGCAGCCAGAAAGGGGAAGAGACAGGCCAGAGGCTGAAAGGGACTGGTGGCTCCGGTCTGTTGCTGGTGAAGTCTGGCTGTAATAACCTATATGTAGGTAGTAAGAAGGTGGTGGGAACGAACTATAAATAGAATACAGGGGTGATTGCATTGACCGGAGGCGTCCCGGATTGGTTTTGTGAGGGGACAGAAGCAAGAGGGGCCCAGCTGTGCCTTGCTACAGATCTCAATCTTTAAGTGCTAGAGGCAGCTGATGTGTTCTCAGTGTAGTAACTATGGAGAGCTAGAAAACAACCAATATTGCTGTATGGTGGCTTAAAAATATATATTCTTAGAAATGACCTAATTACATAAACCTCTGAAAGCAGGTAAGTCACCTGGGCAAACAACATAGGTGGTTTATTTTTAACCACACATTATTTAGATCACAGTGCTATTTTTACCGACATGCTGCAAGCAATTTGGAACTCAGCACCGGGAAAACTAAACTATAATTATTTTACTCAGTAAAACATAAATGCAGGTTTGGTTTGTTGTCTCACTCCCTTCCCCCTCCTTATTTTGCACACGGGTGCATGAAAAATGCATCTAGATTTTGCAAGGAGGCCCTCTGGGGTTCATCTTTTGGAAGTCAAATATACATCTTGGGTAAAGAAAGAATGAAAGAGAGTCTCCACGTGCAGTTTCCTAACATCCTATGTCAGTAGCATACATAGTCCTGCAGCCAACTTGCTTGCCAAATGCACTATTAAAAAATAGACCAAATCCTTAGCTAGCATAAAAGGACATGGCTCCATTGATATCAGTGGAGTTACCCAGTTACATTAGCTGAACCTCTGGCCCAGTAATTCCTAGTGCTCCTTTCCCTGAAATCCTCTGCCCTTTTTATTGTGTCTGATGTCTGGGTAGAGAAATGCTGAAGTGGGCTGTTCACGCCAGGCAGCACTGGGGCAGGTTTCATTCAGATGGCTGATGATTTCAGTGCAGGCTTTGCACACACAGAATAGGTGGATAATACACTATGGCAAGATTCATGTTGTGGGTTCTTTCTAAAAGCAAAAAGAAGAGGGAGAGGGGGGAAAGGGAAATTACTATTGGTTGAATGACTCAGGAAATTGGTAGTGAGATACGGAGTGTTTTGATGCTAGGTCACTAGATCACACACGACCTAGACTGTTAGTAAGCAAATGTTTCTCCTTTTGTCTAGGAATTCATGCCATGTTTGTCAGGCTGGCTTCTGAAATCCTTACAAAAATTATCAAAGTCAATGAAGAGTCTAAGCAGCACTGATCTTTGCTTTCCTGGCCCCATTTCCAGAACATGTTGATATCAGGCCTGGGGAGAGGACTGACTCTCCAGGTTTTTTCTGTTTTATTGTTTCCCCTGTGTTATCTAGTTACTTTTATCAGAGGGTGAAGGTGGTTATTGTGGGACAGCTATGGAAGTCGAATGTATGAGGAATGTTTGGTGACCCGTGTGAAATGAGTCGACGGGCTCAGTCCAGTTTCTAGGGAGTAGGCAACCATATCACAAAACTACCATGCAACATAGTACTAACAGCCTTCTTAGCAGTCTCATTAGAGAAGGTAAGGATTGAATGGCATTCTGAGTCCTACTGGTGGCCAAGGCTGACAGACATTGGTGAGGCACCAGCCTTGTGCCTGTTATGTGAACAGATGAATCCAGGGCCAGCAAACTTATGCTTTTCATTGCCACTGCATCAGCTCTTTAAACAATGGTTTTGCAGAGTTTGGACCAGACATGGTCAAAACACCAGCAGTTTTCTGTTCTGTAGGATCTCGGACAATCCCTCTGAAGTGGGATTACTTGTGTTCTGGAAGATTGAGTTTGTACTGAATGTCATCCCATCGCTCTGTAGGAAATGATGCCTATTTGCTGTAATATACCAGTGCTAAGGAGAATGGCCGGCGTTTATTTGTTTTAATGAGAGGGAACATTCATACCTAAACAAAACTTTGAAAAAAATGTCATATCAGATGTAAGTTCATTTGCCTTTTATGTCGTTTTCAGTTCCCCTCCTGTTGTCCTCTTTGCTAATAAGTGAAGCTCTTGCACATCAAAGATTAGGCGAGGATTAGCGGCTAGTGATTTTAGGTGTCTTGATTTTTTGATTCCCCAACTAGAGAGATTTTAAAGGGTCTGATTTTCAAGAAGTGCTCAGCATACCCCTTCTGAAAATCAAGTCCCTTCAAGTTCTCATATTAGCTGCCCAAACATTGAGGAATACAAAAATCAGTGCTCTCCTTTTAAAGTCTTGTCCTTTGCCCCTCACATCCCATCTTCTCCTTATTTGGCATCTGTCCCAAACCCACTGAATTCATTGGAAAGACTTAATGGGCTTTGGAGCAGGCCCTTGAGCCTTGCAGTGAAATCATAGGGTAGAATTGGTGACATCAAAGCTATTGCATCAATGAGAAGCTGGCATCACAAAACCAGGACTTTTTCTGCAGCATCCTCCACGTGAGGCAGCCGCAGCGTGGTGAGAGTTAAGTGGTGTGAGTCAGGCATCGATTTTGCAAGAGCAACAGGAGGATTTGCACAATTACTGGCCAAGATTAAATGGCTATTTTTGGTAAATGTGATTTTAATACTGCTTTTCCCTCCAGAAGTCTTTTTCTGCTATCTAGGGGAAGGCCTCCGAGTACATAATTTAAAACTCAACAACCTGGCCTTGGGATTTTGATCTAAATTACATAATTAAATGAGGTGTTTGGGGAGTTAATATTACAGCTTAGTGAAGGTCTGGCTGATTGTTTTACTTGCCTTTGATCATTGCTACGAGTGGAGGGTTGTTCTAATCATCACACACGTACAGTATCCATCACCAGTAAGGCCTATCTGTGTATGAAGTAGGCCTGCTTTTGATGAACTGTGAAAAGAAAGATGAACTGTTCTAATGGAAACATGCCCTCCCTGAGTTCCTCTTTAGCCACTATTCAATTGGTTTGACCCTGTTCCTTCTTGCAATGGGCTGCAATGATTCCTGGAGATTGGGCTGTTCCATGGAGAGTAGGAAGACACAGGGCTAGATCTCGGCTTGGGGCTGAGTTTACATGTATAGAGGCAGAGGGGGAGCCATTAGAGAAGCAACTATGGTTACTCTGCCCAGCCCCAGTGCAGACGGCACTAACGTATGCCAGCTGGCAATGGCCCTCAAAGGCTTGTTCATCAGCGGAGCATAGCTGCAGGCAGAGATCTCTGGCCCCCGCTTTCCCTCCCAACACTCCTTCCAGCTTCGAGGCATCCTAATCTTGGGCATCAGGAAAGGTGGCATAAGAGATCAGATTGCACTCGCAGCCAGCTATCTAACTGTAACTGCCCTGGGACAGTCACAGGGAGAACAAATACCAGAGAAGAATTTTTGTGCCCATCTGAAACAGTGTCTGGCAGCAATGCTGCTTCTCTTCCAGTTACGATGGCTGCCACCTTGGGAAATGGCTGCCTCTCCCTCTGAGGGGTATGGTCTCCTCTCAGGGGTATTGATCACCAGCAGCTGGAGACCTTCCACTCAAGTCATCATACTAACTAGTAGCGAAAAGCGGGGGGGAGAGCAGAGGGAAGAGGGGTGCCTCCTGGCATCATAGCAACAGTTCCTGCCCTGAAGAGTTTATAATAAAAAATAAATGAGAGAGGAAGGGTGAATGGGGAAGCTGAGGCACATAAAAGTGAAGTGACTTACCAAAGGTCACACAGCTGGTCCTGCCTTCCACGCCGCATGCAGGGTCCCAGCTGCTGCTGGCCCCGCACTCGGGGGCTCTGTTCATGGCCCCGCATGTGGAGTCCACACACAGGGTCCCGGTTGCTGCCGGCCCTGCACCTGGGGCTTTCCTCTGTTCCCACATGTGGGGTCCTGCTCCTGGCCCCAGCTGTGGTGGGTGGGGTGGGCAAGAACAGGAGTAAGGGGGGAGGAGTAAGGTAAAAAGTTTGGGGTGGGGACCACTGGCTTTCAGCACCCTCACTGTAAAAAATGTTCCAGCGCCACTGCAGGCAGATGGCAGATTCTGACTTCTATTTGACTTAGCATGACAATGTCGCCAGAATATTCGAGGAGCAACTCAGTCACATAGCCTGGGTAACAGGACTCCAATACCACTGCATGGCACATTTGCTGTTGGTTTGCTGGGATCTGAACTGCAATGATCAAACTCCTCTCTACTCCATCCCCCATAAGATGACGTGTGTCTATTTTAATCAAGGAAAACTCAGTCCAGTACCCATGGAAACATGCAGGAATGAAATGCAGAGTTCCACACCAACCCCTTTCCCCCCGACCCACCCAGGTTTCATCATGGTCCATTTGAGGAGTTTCTTGAAAATACAGCTGTTGCATGAATGGAGGTAGACATCTGGGTCTAAGCCAAACACTGATTTCTCTGGCTCTGTTTTGCTTCAGTCAAGCAAGAATACCTCCCTTCCCCCTTATACAGGAAATACCCCAGCTACCAGTATCTTGACAGCTATGATAAGAAGTGCTTTGCTGGATGCAGGTTGATTGTTTTTCCATTGTTTGGGTATGTCCCAGCACCTGACAGGTACATGTGTTGGTGGCAATGTGTTCAGAACCCCAGCCCACAATCTCCTTGGAGAACAATGATCTTGACAGAGGGGCCAGATCTGGTGTCCTTTACACAGGCAGAATTCCTCAGGGTATATCTACAATGCAATAAAACACTTGGGCTGGCCCAGGCTCAGCGGACTTGGGCTAGCAGGGTTCGGGCCGGAGGGCTGTAAAACTGCAGTGTAGATGTTCAGAGATCACAGAATAATAGAATATCAGGGTTGGAAGGGACCTCAGGCGGTCATCTAGTCCAACCCCCTGCTCAAAGCAAGACCAATTCCCAACTAAATCATCCCAGCCAAGGCTTTGTCAAGTCTGACCTTAAAAATCTCTAAGGAAGGAGATTCCACCACCTCTCTAGGTAACCCATTCCAGTGCTTCATCACCCTTGTAGTGAAAAAGTTTTTCCTAATATCCAATCTAAACCTCTCCCACTGCAACTTGAGACCATTGCTCCTTGTTCTGTCATCTGCCACCACTAAGAACAGTCTAGATCCATTCTCTTTGGAGCCCCCTTTCAGGTAGTTGAAAGCAGCTATCAAATCCCCCCTCATTTTTCTCTTCTGCAGACTAAACAATCCCAGTTCCCTCAGCCTCTCCTCATATGTCATGTGTTCCAGCCCCCTAATAATTTTTGTTGCCCTCCGCTGGATTCTTTCCAATTTTTCTACATCCTTCTTAGTGTGGAGCCCAAAACTGGACACAGTACTCCAGATGAGGCCTCACCAATGCCAAATAGAGGGGAATGATCACGTCCCTTGATCTGCTGGCAACGCCCCTACTTATACAGCCCAAAATGCTGTTAACCTTCTTGGCAACAAGGGCACACTGTCAACTCATATCCACCTTCTCGTCCACTGTAACCCCTAGGTCCTTTTCTGCAGAACTGCTGCCTAGCCATTCAGTCCCTAGTCTGTAGCAGTGCATGGGATTCTTCCATCCTAAATGCAGGACTCTGCACTTGTCCTTGTTGAACCTCATCAGATTTCTTTTGGCCCAATCCTCTAATTTGTCTAGGTTCCTCTGTATCTTATCCCTATCCTCCAGCGTATCTAACACTCCTCCCAGTTTAGTGTCATCTGCAAACTTGCTGAGAGTGCAGTCCACACCATCCTCCAGATCGTTAATGCTGTGAGGGGAGGGGGTCCCAGAGCTCGGGCTCCAATCCAAGCCTGAACATCTAAACTGCAATTTTATAGCCGCACAGCCCAAGCCCAAGTCAGTTGACAAGGGCCAGCGGTGAGTGTTTTATTGCAGTGTAGACATACCCTCAGTGATTTTAAATGGCGTTTTGCCCAAGTGGAGATTGAGGGATTGAATCCAGAGTTCCTGCAAGCATCAGGGAGGGAAAGAGTTTGGAATTATCCTGTGACTTTCTCCAGGGGAAGGGCATTATTTGGACAAAGTCATGTGAGACAAGAAGGGCTCCCTCTGCCCAGCATCTGAAGTGGTAGGAAGAGGCTAAAATCTTCAGCTGTTTTTTTGAGGGAGAGGCACAGGCAGCAAAATGTCTCCATTTATGGTACATGTGGCAACAGGCTTTGAGAGATTACCTGCTTCAGTAATTTGGGTTGGGTGTTTAGAACCCAGCTGTGATGGGTTAGGTCACAGAGATCTCCTTGGGACTGTCACCTGATGTGCTGAAATTACCTCTGAGACTGTTTTCCCTGCCAGCTTGGAACTTTAGAACCCTGCCTTGTTGAGCCAGATCCACTAGTCTGCTGCAACACGGCCCCGGGGTCTGAACCATGTCCCCAAAGCTGCAGGCTTTAACTGAAAACAGCTCAGCAGATTACCTGTATCCAGCACCCAGACACCCAGCTCCCAATGGGATCCAAACCCCAAATAAATCTGTTTTACTCTGCATAACGCCAGAACAAAGCAAGTCACAAAGAAAAATAAAACAAAACAAAACACACAAGTCTAAACCTAATACATTAAGAAACGGACTACAGGTAATATCTCACCCTCAAAGATGTTCCAATAAGCTTCTCTCACAGACTAGACTCCTTCCTAGTCTGGGCCCAATCCTTTCCCCTGGTACCCTTTTTGTTAGATCCAGCAGACATCTCAGGTGGTAAGCAGGAGTTTTCTCATGACTGGCTGTGCCTTTTGTCCTGCTCCACCCCCTTTTATAGCTTTGGCACAAGGCGGGAATCTTTTTTCTCTCTGGGTCCCCACCCCTCCTTCTAAATGGAAAAGTACCAGATTTAAAATGGATTTCATTATCAGGTGACATGGTCACATGTCGCTGTAAAACCCCTAGTCTCCATTCCCCATGGGCTGGCCCACACGTACACAGGAAGGCTTTCAAGTAACTAGGGCCATTTACAATTGATTATCAGAGGGGTAGCCGTGTTAGTCTGGATCTGTAAAAGCAACAAAGAATCCTGTGGCACCTTATAGACTAACAGACGTTTTGCAGCATGAGCTTTCGTGGGTGAATACCCACTTGCATCCGAAGATGTTAGTCTATAAGGTGCCACAGGATTCTTTGTTGCTTTTACAATTGATTGTTTCTGGAACACCCTTAATGGCCTCCACTTAATATGTTTACATTGGTGATACAAGTTTATATCTTATTCTCCTAACTCCAGATATAGAAATAATACATGCCAACAAATAGAATGAACACACTTAGCAGATTACAAGCTTTCTAATGACACCATACAAGGGGTATTTAGTGTAAAGCATATTCCAGTTATGTCATATTCATAAGCATATTTCCATAAAGCATACAGCGTGCAAAGTCACAAGAACCCAAAGCAAATAAGCAAGTGGTGGTTTTGTAAAAGGCTGAATACCTTATCTTCATAATGAACCTTCCCTCCAGAGGTATCTCACAGCATTTTTACAAGCTGTTTATGTTGTTCAGAGGGTGAAGCTGAACTCAACAACCTCTGCCTTGGGCTAGGAGGCAGCAGCCATTCTGCACTGGCCCCATTATACAGGAGCAATGAAGAGGAGACAGAAAGAATAACTGGACTATTTATGCAATGGAAGCTCCCACAATGCACCTGATGCTGTCCACAGACACAGTCCCTGCCCAAAGATCTCACAATATCATGCCACTCGGGTCACTGTCACACACCATGAGTGATCAATAACTCACAGTCAAAGCAAACAGGTCATAAACCAGCCCAGAGCCTGAAATGGGTTCACACAGGCAGGGATTTTCAACCGAGCCTAAGGGAGGTAATAGCTTAAATACCACTGAAATTTGTAATCCCAGCATTATCTGGTCATAGAATCATGAATAATGAATACTTCTTGCAAAAATCAACAGTTGTTTGTGAGCAGAACAAAGGGCTAAATTAATCAGCTAAATTATTTGCAGAGAGTAATTTGGCCTCTCTATTCTGCAGAAAAACATTAGCTTGGAAGGCTCTGTCACTGCTGCCCACTGTACAAACTAGATCTGTGCAGCAAGGTATTTATGAAGTCTCCGGTCACAGTGGTATTTGGGCACTAAATCAATGCGAGTAGCAGGCCAGAGATAGTCAGATGGCAATCCTTATCCTCTCTGTGCATGTAAGCAGATACCTCCATGTTCAGAGATCCCATATATATCACTAGTTGTTTGCAGTGCGGCTATAGCCATGTTGGTCACAGGATATGAGGGAGACAGTGTAGGGGAACTACTTTCTTGGACCAACTTCTGCTGGTGAAAGAGACACTCTTCCAAGCTCCACAGATCTGAAGAAGAGCTCTGTGGCACTTGAAACCTTGTCTCGTTCACCCACAGGACCTGGTCCAATAAAAGATGATCTTTTCTCTCTCATCTATGTCACTAGCACAGGGCTACTGCTGGCCAGCACAAAACAAGGGACTTTCAGTACTCAGGGTTCCTCAGCACCATGGAGTGGGCAAGTGGGGATGGACAAAGCCCTGGTTGGTGGGTTCTAAACAGACGTATGTGTGCAAGGGTACAGGGCTGCAAGGAAGAATTAATGAAATCCTCAATGTGGCTCATGTTTGAGGGTCTCATCTTCAGGATGCCTGGCAAAAGCAGATAAAACCAAACTTGCATGGAAACTCTTTCCTTGGGCAAAATTCACCCCAATGCAGGGAGCCAACACCTGGTCTATGCACCACTCAAGTCTCAGATAAATGACCAAGTTAAACTGGTCAGCATCTTTTGAACAAACCTAGGAAACAGGGAACAGCAGATCACGCTGTGGGTGTATATACTTTGAAATGCCCTTAAATCCTAGGCCAGCCTCACAGGCCTTGTGCTAGCTGTTTGCACGTGGGCGAGTGGGCCTTTGACCTCAGACCATGCCAATGTTCATGTGCTCTGACCTTCTCCAAATCAGCTGAATCCTATGTGGCTCCAACCAATGGAGGCTAAGCCTTGTGCCTCTCAAGGTCTTCATTGCTGCTTCAGCTCTGCCTTTCCTTGCACTTTGACTTGTGAAGAAGTGCTGTACAAGGCAAATGCCAGTTTGCGTAAGGTCGTCTAATTAAAGATGGGCCAACATTATATAGGAGATTGAGCTAAAAATACAGTTCTACAGATAAAGCTGAGCAGACGTCTCCTGTGCGGCAGCTCAGACTCCTGCATGCCCTACAGTGTTTACATCCCTGCAGGTGTGCACTTCACATTTTTTACACAGGTCTAATGTATGCATGGCAGCATGCCCTGGCATTTTCTCTTTATTTAATCTTTGACGTTACAATGCTGGGACTTGCTTCCCCTTGAAACCAAAGAAAGAGGGATTGTTTTGTGTGTGTGTGTGGGATTTCCACCCCCCTTTTGTTGCGTTACATAAAGAAGCCCCCTAAATCTAACCTGTTCCATCTGTGGTTTATGGTTTTAGGAGGTCAGACGGACTTTTGCTGCTAAGTTTTACTCGGAGCATCCTGGACAAGGGGTCATCCCCACCGGCAATGTCTGGAGTGAAGGGCTGGTGAGGAAAATGGGCACCATTCCATTAGGCTGCTACACTGTCTTACATTGGTTGAAGATCTGGCCCTTAGCATTTATTTATTTTGATTTCTACTCTAAAAGGAGTTTCTGTCTCTTGCTCTGGGCTCTCCTGACGATGTCTGATATAATTAATTCCATAATAGACAACTCCACTTAATCCCTTCATCCATTAGACAACAATTCCCAGCAACTAACAATGGTCTGGCATCAAAATCTCCCACGAGAGGCTTCTTGTTCCCTCACAGCTAAGGAAACAAATGAAGGTCAATGAACTCAGGTAATGACAGACCAAGGGGAGGGGAGCAGTAACTTCCAAAGTTGAGGGGCCCTCCCAGAGAATGCCCTGCCAACCGTCCCCTCACTCTTCTATCAGTGGGGCTCAGCTTAGGTGTCTCTGCACCACAACTATGGTAGGATGAAATGGAGAGCGAGGTGGGCTCTCAGATAAATAGTTCTCAGGGCATTTAGAGATTCATAGGTCAAAATCAACACCTTATTAATTCTATCTGGAACCTAACAGGCAGCCAGAGCGAATAGCACTAGTGTCATGGGCTCCCAGCCAGGTAGATCCCCTAACAAATGTCCTGCTTAATTCTACATCCTTCTGGATAGAATTAAGATGCAGTTCCATGTAGAGCACAGTGCAACAGTCTAATCTGGGGTGTGCTTTGAGATTGTTTTGGAACGGACGCCGCTGTCCTGTTGTCGTGGGATGCAAAAAAAAAAAAGTTTCGTTGTATGCCCCTGGAGAGGATTAATTTAGTGGGGGCCTCAGTGGCTCATTGATTCTGTGGGCAAGTTTCTAGCTCACAGACTGTCTGTTTCAGAGGTGGAAGGTGTTTGCTAAGTGGACCTTGCCAGAGCATCTCTCCTATAGAGCAAAGAGGGAGCAGTCCGTTTATTGATCTCATTGTCAACTTTCTGAGGGGAGGAATATCATCTTCCATGGACTTCACCATGCCTGAGTCCTGACCCTCCAACCCTTCAAAAACATGCACACACTGGGCCAGTTCCCCAGCTGATATTGCTCCATTGACTGCCGTGGAACTATACCTCAAAGTAGCAACACCAATTTACACCAGCTGAGGATCTGGCCCATTGGTGCCAACGGAATTGCACTAATTTACACCGACCAGGGATCTGATCCAGTATTTTTTTTTCAATTTAAATATCAAAAATCTAATCACTAAGGACCAGGTGCTGATGCTCTGTATTCACCGTGAGTAGCACCTTAGTTTGCATTAGTCCTATTGGTTACAATTTGGCCATTCACAGAGTAAGGTGCTACTCAACGTGAGGGTATCAGAATCTGGTTCTAATAATCGTGTTTCAGGAGGTATTGGTCAGAACTAAGACCCTATTTCAGTTTCTCTCTCTGTAAATGCAATTCCCTAGTCAACAGTTTTTCGTGAAGTGGCCGTTAATATGCAAACACATTCCCCAACAATGGACCTAAGCACCATATGATATCCAGTCACTAAACCTGCTCAGACTAGAAGTTGTTTGATTGAGGATTAGACTTTTGCAAAGCATCTCCCTGAAAACCCTTCTCTTCTAACAAGGGAAAGACAAAATTAGTAAAATAAGCGACAACGGCACAAGGAAGGAGGCTGTTTTAAATCCATGACAGAGAGATGAGCATGGTTTTCTTTGACTGAGAACTAAATTTAACTCAATGAATAGCTTTGCCTGGGCTGTTTCCCAGCTTAGGGAATGATCATGTAACAGAGAGTGGTTGAAAAGTGGGGGAGGAAATTTCTCTCTCATCATTTCACATCAGTAAAAAGAACAAATCCAGTGAAGAAATGCTTGAAAAGGAGAAGAATGGTCTATATTTACAAGCTGCCATATCTTAAGGAAAGGGGTGAGGAATACATATGTTGTCTTCTAAGACAGAGTCAGTCAGATGGGAAACAGGAGAAACATGAAAATGAAGGGGAAAATCTAGAAAGGGGACAGCAATTGGAATTTGGGAGGGATGGGGTCCATAGTATCATCCTGTATTTTGAGCCTGCACTTTATCCTGAAGGATATCAAAGTGCCTTGCAAATTTGACAAAGTGATATGCCAGTTATACAGAGGAACAACATCAGCCCCTACTAAAATGCAGCCACCTCCGATGGGAAACAAGGCGACAGTTTAAACGGCATGCAACAATAATGCTCTATAACCACGTTGTCAAGAAACAAAGAAGACACTTGTATCTAGCTGGGGGAAATTTAGGCCAGCAGAATGGAATTAAATAATAGTAATTTGACCAGAACATTATGATTGACTCCCCTGCACATGCCAAAAGCACTGTAGGCTCTTTAGTGAGGACAAATGCACCGTATTGGTGTACTTTTCCTTAGCAGTATTAGCACTACCTTTTAAAAAGGCTGAACATGTTTATCACTATTTCCCAAGGAAAGTTTGGCTCAGATATTCTGGTTTTCGTTGAAACACCTGTTCTTTACTAGCTCAGTTGACCACAGGAACAGAGTAATTAGGTAATTTATCCAAAGGTCACACAGTCAGTAAACCATGATTAGCGCTCAGGATCCACCTGACAACTAGGCCTTTGTTGTAACCAGTAGAAAAGGACACCCATCCTCTTTTATTTTTCCTCTTCCAGTATGTGTCAGCATATACACAGCTCTATGGCATGTTACATTGCCTCAGCGATGAGGTAGCAAGGGGTAATGATTTGGAAAAAGAATGGGCTTTTAAATCTTAATATCTGCTTCAGTGTTTAGAAAAGTGAAGGGCAAACAATGGATTAGACCAGGTATGCTGCATGCAGATTTTGGAAACTTTCCAATGCACAGCTCTGCTGATACACCTCAATCCCAAACTGTAGTCCTTGCCCCTCCAGCACTGGCATGACCCTTAGCCCTGCTAGTCCAGCATCTCCGTACTGACCTGCCGGCTTCCCCACTCTTACTCCAGTTCTGAGCCCCACCCAGAATTTCCATTGCCTGTCTGTCCTGACCCATGAAACTCCCTCCTTTTCCACTCCTAGGCCTCTTCTGAGTAGAGACCAGCAATCACACTATACCAGTGGAGCTGCCCATCCCTTGTTAATTGTAAATAAATTCTTAAAAGTGAATGAGTTCTGCAAATTGGGCCACATTCACATACCTCCCTGTGCATCACAGCAAGAGACGAACCCCCCTTCTCTCTCTTGGGGACTTCTGCATGGGCTCAGTAGCCTTAAGCTATAGCCAGGACTCTGTGGGAGCCCCACTGGTAGAGAGGCTGCTTTGGGGAAGTGATGAACTGGCACATTCCCCCACCTGCCCTAGCTACGTTGCCTTCCTGGCCAGCACTGCCCTTTTTTTGGAGCTGCCTTGATGCCTATAGGTTCCTAGGCCAAAGTGTGTCTATGGATGGTTATGTTACCTCCTCTGCCTAGTGGCTGACTTTCCACAGGCAAGCCCAGGTTCTAGGCCTGGACGTATGCCACCACACAAGTCAGTACTAATTGGAGAGGAATGTTGTACATCATAATCCTCATTATAAATGAATGAATGGCTAGCAAATATATTTAAAGCAAAGTTCATTTGTTCACCTGCACACAACTGACAGGGAAAGCATTAATATTGATATTTTCTAACACGGAGGTCACATGGGAAGTCCTCAGGACAGCTGGGGCTCATCCCTATTAATATTATGTATTATTTATATTACAATGGCACTTGGGGACTCCAACTGAGATCAAGGCCCCATTGTGCTGTGCACTGTAGAAACCCAGAATAAAAGAGAGTCCCTCCCTTAAAGGGCTTATGATCTAAGCAGACAAAGTGAAAGATTATTGTCCTCCTTTTACAGACATAGAACTGAGCCACAAAGATTTAATGGCCTGCTTATGGTGATTTACATCTCCTGAGATCCAGTCCAGTGCCTTACCAACAAGACCATCCTTCTTCTCCATGGGGCAATCTTGTGTTATTTCCACATATCCACCAGATGCTGGGTTCCCAAGATCACCAAACTCATTCCACTTATAACCTAAATCACATATGAAATCAGAACTCCATTGCATCATGCAACACAGCACCTTGCAAATAAGAATTCTGCCTGCACCACTGTCTTCTCTAAATTCAGGTAGCTCTAAACCATCTAGGATTTATGGGTCCCAAAGCAGCTGTTTTAGAGGCATCCAGGGGCTGTCTCTGTGGCAATCTGTATCTCTGTATTCACTATTTTTACAAAACTATAATGGATTTTGTACAAAGTGTGCCTTGTGAGGTATCATTTGAAAACTCATAATTTGCTGATGTTCTGGTAAAATGTGTGCGGCAATATTGTATGTAAAGTTATAAGATTCTAGTGTATAACATTACCGAGACATGTTCCAAGTTTAGAAAAGCAGGCACAAACCAGTTCCTCAAAGACAAAAGGCAAACTGATGCCTCAACCAGGTGTCAACAAAATTAAATGGACTATCACCTGGTTAAGCAGCCATTCTTCAGCAGGAAAAAGGGTATGAGTGAGAAATCTACATTTTGGCAAAAAAACAGCTGAAGGTTCCTGTCTCCACAGTCTTTCTCTCTCCTGAACCTCAGATGGAGATGATTTTCAAAGAAAAAGAGAACTATAAGAAAGGGGAACAGATGCTCCAAAAGACTCCTCCCTTTCTCTCTACCCATAGCATCAACAACACCTGAAGGACAAGGAAATTAACATTGAACTGGGAAGGGGTCCTGGCTGAAAGGAATACAGGCAGTAAGACTGCTGAAGCATGTGGTGAGAGAAACCTTTGCTTTGAATTAATTTAGCCTCTTAAGTTAGATATTAACTGCATTTTACCTTTTGTTTTCTTGTAACCAATTCTGACTCTCATGCCTCATTACTTTCTTGTGACGGGTTATAGAATCATAGAAGATTAGGGTTGGAAGAAAACTCAGGAGGTCATCTAGTCCAACCCCCTGCTCAAAGCAGGACCAATCCCAACTAAATCATCCCAGCCAGGGCTTTGTCAAACTGGACCTTAAAAAACTCTAAGGACGGAGATTCCACCACCTCCCTAGATAACCCATTCCAGTGCTTCACCACCCTCCTAGTGAAATAGTTTTCCCTAGTATCCAACCTAGACCTCCCCGACTGCAACTTGAGACCATTCCAACTTGTTCTGTCATCTGCCACCACTCAGAACAGCCTAGCTCCATCCTCTTTGGAACCCCCACGCTTCAGGTAACTGAAGGCTGCTATCAAATCCCCCCTCATTCTTTTCTTCTGCAGACTAAATAACCCCAGTTCCCTCAGCCTCTTCTCATAAGTCATGTGCCCCAGCCCCCTGATCATTTTTGTTGCCCTCCGCTGGACTCTCTCCAATTTGGCCACATCCCTTCTGTAGTGGGGGACCCAAAACTGGACGCAACTGGGATGCCACCTGATGTACTGGGATTTCACTGAGCCTGCCAACTCCACTAGCCTAGGCTCCGTGTCCCTGTGTTGCTGAATTAGGCTCTCTGGCCTCTGCACACACACACAGGTAGGGACGCACCAGCTGTAGAATCACACAGAGTCTGAAAATAGCTCTTTATGAGAAGATTCAGCTAGGAAATCGCCCAGCACTCAAGAGTACTGGAAAGTACACCTAAAATAATATTGTCTTGCACTGTAGAGAAATCTATACAATGTAAGCTCATGAATCCGCCCCATCCCTCAATGTGGAGGAAGATATGCACAACTTCTTCCCCCCAGTTAGAAATTGCACAAACTGGGTTTAATAATAACCAAAACAAGTTTCTTAACTATAAAAGGCAGATTGTAATTGATTATAAGGGATAGCAAACAGAACAAAGCCATTACCAAGCAAATAAAAAAACATGCTTACTAAGCTTAAGATCATAAAGAGACTGGTTTCAAGAAATAATTTCTCACCCTAAATGTTGCTTTAGGCAAGTTGCAGAGTTTCTGTATCTTAGAGTTCCAGTTATTTCTCTTTACAGACTAGACTCCTGTCTAAGGCCTTGGCTACACTTTGAGTTGAAGTGCATTAAATCAGCCCCGGGTGCCCTAACTCCTGAGGTGTCCACACTGGCAAGGCACATAGAGTGCCTGGATTCTGTGGCTGGAGCACCTCTTGTAATCCACCTCCACAAGAAACATAAAGCTTGCTGCGCCTTGGCTGTAGCGCCACGGTGCCATTGCGGACGCCCTGGTCTATTAATGTGCTCTGATCAGCCTCCATGAAGTGTCCCACAATACCTGTTCTAGCCACTCTGGTCATCACTTTGAACTCTACTGCCCTGCCCTCAGGTGACCAACTGTCAGACCCGCCCTTTAAATTCTCTGGGAATTTTGAAATTCCCCTTTCTGTTTGCTCAGCAAGGCATGTAGTGCTCTCAGCGAATCTTTCCAGGTGACCACGCCTCCACATGCCAGGCGATCCCCAGTATGGAGCAATGGCAAGGTGCTGGACCTCATTAGTGTTTTGGGGGAGGAAGCTGTCCAGTCCCAGCTGCGCTCCAGCTGAAGGAATTACGATACCTATGGGCAGATATCAAGGGCCATGATAGAAAGGGGCCGTGACCAGGACGCAGTGCAGTGCAGAGTTAAAGTGAAGGAGCTGCGGAATGCCTACCACAAAGTGTGGGAGGCAAACTGCCGCTCCGGTTGTGCACCCACGACCTGCCGTTTCTATGAAGAGCTGGACGAGATACTTGGGGGTGACCTCACCTCCACTCCAAAGAGCACCATGGACACTTCAGAGGACGTAGCAGCCCAGAGTTCAGCAAGGCAGGAGGAGGAAACGGGAGCGAGGGTGCTGAGGACAAGGGGGGCCCAGAGCCAGAGGATGGCCCGGTATCCCTAGATGCATACAGCCAGGAGCTGTTTTCAAGCCAGGAGGAAGGTAGCCTGTCGGAGCTGACGGTGCTTGTGGAAGAAAAAACAGCAGCGGAGGTGCCCAGTAAGCAGCTTTTATTTTGGGAAGTTAGTTGTTCAGTGTGGGCTCTTGGGGCAAGGAGAGTTGCAGAAAGAAGGGTAAGGGCTGTATGCATGCCTAGATGTGGAATAGGGCATTGATGTACTCTCTCACATCGTGGTAATAGGCCTCAGTGATCTCATCGAAGGTCTCATGCAGAAGCTGGGCAATCCTGCTTGCGCAGGTTCCTTGGCAGAGCTACTGTGCTCCTTGTCCCAGAAAGGCTAATATGTCCGCGCCACTGTGCCGTGAGGGGCAGGGGGACCATTGCTGCAGACAGACAAGCTGCATAAGGGCCAGGGCAGAAGCTGCATTGTAGTAGAAGACCATCTCTTGCTTCCCAGGTTACCTTCAAAAGCGAGATATCTTCCAGGACGAAATCATCCTGCGGAAAATGTGGGGACAGTGTTCAGTATAGTGTTCAGTGTTTGCAGCTGTTGGCTCTCCCCAAGCCACAGAATGCCAGAGGACTGTATGGCCTGAACAATCAGTCCCCCTTGCCCCTGTGCTTACTCACCATTTCGGGGCTCTTGTGGGTTATGTGCACTCGCTTTGGGATGGACACTTTCTGCTATTGTGTGCACTGTGCTTGTCTTTAAGTTCGGCCGAATCATTGCTCTGTCTAGTGTGAACAATGCTGCCTCTGTTAAGTGTTGCATTTTGGCTTTACAGATGCAACCTTGAGATCCCAGCCGTCCTTGTTATCAATGGCCAAAAGGCTGAAAAGAATCAGGAAATGTCCGCGAAGAACCAAGGAGGACCTGCTGCATGAAGTCATGTAGCAGTCCCTTACTGAAAATCTAAAATTACAGAAGTGGCGGGAGACCGAAAGGAGGCTCCGCCAGCAGAATGCAGATCACCAGCACCAAAGCATGGAGTGGCTCCTAAGCATTATGGAGTGCCAAGTGGACTCGATGCAGGTGCTCATAGCACTCCAGATGGAACAGATCCACGCCCGCCCCTCCCTGCAGCCCTTGTCCCAAGACTCTTCCCCTTGTGCCCCCATGTCACTGCCAACCCAATATCCGATTTCTTATCACCACCAGCTGCCTCCAACACCTGTAGCTTCACCACCCAGCCCTGCAAAATACAACCCTTACCCACTGCACTCAATCCCCATCACCATGCATTTTAGCTAGCCTGAAGTGCAGCACTCATTGCACAGCACTCCAGATAGGAAGGCTGACTATGATAACAGGACATACACAAATATGTGATTGTCCCATTCCCCACCCCTACCACACAGCACAGTTGTATCATGCCATGTGTGTTTCCTCAGCAGTTGTGTTTCTTTTCAATAAATGAATGTTTTGGCTTTGCAAACATTCTTTATTGCATTAAGTAAAATAAAGCATAGCCCAATAAAGCAACAGGCACTGCAAATCAGTGTATCATATGTAGCAAACACAGATGCATACTAGCATTGGAACCACTGCACTTTTCCCATGCACGGCACCAAACATTACTGGCGGCTTTCAGCATCGAATTGCTCCCTCAAGGCATCCCTAATTCTTACAGCCCCGTGCTGGTCCCCTCTAATAGCCCTGGCTTCTGGCTGTTCAAATTCAGCCTCCAGGTGTTGAACCTCCGTGGTCTGTGCCTGAGTGAAGCTTTCACCCTTCCCTTCACAGATGTTATGGAGGGTACAGCATGCGGATATAACTGTGGAGATGTTGTCATTGGCCAGGTCCAGCTTCCGATACAGACAGCACCAGTGGCCCTTTAAACGTCCAAAAGCACACTCCAGTCATTCTGCACCTACTCAGCCTGTTGTTGAACTTCTCCTTGCTGCTGTCAAAGCTCCCTGTGTATGGTTTCATTAGTCATGGCATTAAAGGGTAAGCGGGGTCTCCAAGGATCACAATGGGCATTTTGACTTCCCCTATGGCGATCGTCTGGTCTGGGAAGAAAGTTCCGGCTTGCAGCTTCCTGAACGGGCCTGTGTTCTGAAAGATGTGTGTGTCATGCACCTTTCCAGACCAGCCTGCGTTAAATGTCCATGAAACGCCCACAGTGATCCACAAGCAGGGCCGGCTCCAGACCCCAGCGCGCCAAGCGCGCGCTTGGGGTGGCGTGCCGCGGGAGAGCGGCAGGCGGCTCCAGTGGACCTCCCACAGGCGTGCCTGCGGAGGGTCCGCTGGTCCCGCGGCTCCGGTGGAGCATCCGCAGGCATACCTGCGGGAGGTCCACCGGAGCGGCGGGACCAGCAGACCCTCCAAAGGCACGTCTGCAGGACGTCCACCGGAGCCGCGGGATCGGCGACTGCCAGAGCGCCCCCCGCGGCGTGCCGCCCTGCTTGGGGCAGCACAATTCCTAGAGCCGCCCCTGTCCACAAGTGCCTGGAGAGCCATAGAGAAATACCCCTTCCGATTTATGTACTAGGAGGCTAGGTGGTCTGGTGCCAGAATTGGAATATGCGTCCCATCTATCGCCCCTCCACAGTTAGGGAAACCCATTTGTGCAAAGCCAGCCACAATGAAATGCACGTTTCCCAGAGTCACGGTTCTTCTGAGCAGGATGTGATTAATGGCCCTGCAAACTTGCATCAACACGATTCCAACGGTCGACTTTCCCACTCCGAACAGGTTAGCGACTGATCAGTAGCTGTCTGGAGTAGCCAGCTTCCAGATTGCAATAGCCACATGCTTCTCCACCGGCATGGCAGCTCTCAATCTTGTGTCCTTGCGTCGCAGGGTGGGGGCGAGCTCAGCACACAATCCCATGAAAGTGGCTTTCCTCGTCCGAAAGTTCTGCAGCCACTGCTCATCATCCCAGACTTGCATGACGATGTGATTCCACCATTGTATGCTTGTTTCCTGAGCCCAAAAGTGGCATTCCACTGTGGTGAGTATGTCCATGAATGCCACAAGTAATCTTGTGTCGTACGTGTTATGTGAGTTGACATCATCGTTGGACTCCTTACTGTCACTTTGTAGCTTAAGGAGTAACTCGACAGGAATTCGTGACGTGCTGGTGAGACCCCTCAGCATATTCCTTACAAATTCAGGCTCCATTCCCGCAGGCCGAAAGAGAAGACAGAGCAGGCAGTACAAAAACCGTTGAAAGATGGCGCCAAATGTGGACAGACGCACAGGGATTGCTGGGATGCAAAGGGATGCATCACAGGGCATTGTGACAGGACCCAGGATGCCCTGTGCCCTCCTTCCCCCTTCCCACAAGCCACAGCACCAGAATGGGAAGAGGTGCTCCGTGGGATAGCTGCCCATAATGCACTGCTCCCAATGCCACTGCAAGTGCCGCAAATGTGGCAACGCCAGTGTGCTTGCAGCTGACAGTGTAATCACATGGCAGCACTTTCCCTGCTGCGGTCTCTCTGGGCTGATTTAACTCACAGCGCTCTACATCTGCAAGTGTAGCCATGCCCTTAGTTTGGACTCAGCCCTTGCCTTCCCCACTGTTCAGTTCCTTTGTCTCTGCAGGTACTTTCTGCAGTCATTCTTCCTGGGCAGGAAGGCAATGGAGAAGAGTCCTGTTTGCCTTACTCCCCAGTCTTAAATATAATTTACATAAAGCAGGAAGCCTTTGTTTCCAGTGGAAAAGTACCAGCAGTGTCCAAGGTGATGTTTAGTACCAGGTGACATGACCACATGACATAGTAGAGTCACAGTAACATCCCAGGATGCCTCTCAGGAAGGAGAGAGATTAGTATCTTCAACGTCTTATTGTTTCTTCCTAACGGTCCATCAAGGCTGATGGCCTGTTGTCTGGTGGGTGTTTCCCAAGTACATACCCAGTTGTAATTGTTACATAGTCAATATTCCTAACTTTATATACAGAAATGATGCATGCATACAAATTGGGTAATCACATTCAGTAAATTATAACCTTTCAGATGAAACCTTACAAGACTCATCTTGCATAAAATTTATCTCAGTTATGCCATATCCATATTATAAGCATATTTCCAAAAAGAATATGGGGTGTAACGTCACACTTGTAATCACTTAAAAACTACCTTTCTGTAGTTAATAAACTTGTTTTATCTAAACCAGTGTTTGTTTGGATTGAAGTGTTTGGTAAACTTCTTTTGGGATAACAGGATTTGCACGTACCATTTTCTATTAATGAAATGATGGACTTTATATGAGCTTATATTGTCTAGGAGGGTGCCGGGCAGTACAAGACACACATTTCTGGATGAAAATCTGGGACTGGGAGTTTGCTGGTGTTGCTCTGCAGCGTAATTCATGGGTGGCTGGCCATAGCATTCATACAGTATAGCTGTGAGTGATTTATATGCGGGAGGCTGTGTATGAACTGCCTAGGAGTGGTTGCTCTCACAGTGGAACAGTGTAAGCGGCACCCCAGGTTGGAGAATTGAGGGGACACAGCTGTCCATCAGTCGAGGTTGTACCCTGGGGAATGTCAGTCTCCCAAATCCCAGCTCCTGCATTATGCATAACTCAAATTCACAGCCATTGAGAGTATTTGTGAAAGTGAGATCTGCTCCTAAACTCCAGGCAGGACAACTTGACTCTAAAAAGTCAGATCATATTTCTCATCTGTTAGAAAGAGCACCTGTCTAAACTATGTGAAACTGGCTAGTACTGGGTACGTTTTGGGCACTGACCCATTAATATAAAAGGGTGGGGCTTTGTATCCATTAGCAGCAATCAGCAGCTGAAACAAAACTAACCTTTTCTTTAGTCTAAGGCTGGACAAAATGGTGAGGATAATGGCTGAAATAATTAATTAAAGCAACACCCAAGGCACTTTGTTACCCTCTGGATGTGCCCTCCTCAGCTAGGATACAAGAACTTCAAGACACCTTAACCATTTCTATTCCTGGAGAACATCCAAGGGAATAAATTAACTTGGTTGCCAATACATCAGAACTTTTGGCAGCATGTCAGTAAAACAAACCTAGAGCAAGTCATTACTCCCAGGGAAGCACAGGGCAAAAAATATTGTCCTTTCCCCTTCTCTGATCCTTTGATAAAGCCTGCACTTGTGAATAAAAGACTCCACAAAAAACTCCTCTGCACATTCTCAGCACCAGATTTTACTGATTATCTTGAGTGTTTTGTCTCTGCTTTTCAGTTGTTGCAGAAGTGGCTGTAAGAAGGCACATTGTCGTCCAGGAATATGCTGTATCCTCTGTCACATTCCCCTTGGCAGGTGTCCTCTCTCTCTTACATATTTTTCCAGGTACAGTATCCCTCGTCTTCCATTCATAAAGTGATGTGGAATCAGTACTGATCTTTGTTCAGTGGCACTCTGTCTAAGGTGCCTACTACCTTTGTATCAAAGCTACATTCTTTGTGCAGATCTTAATGTGGTACAACCTAAAAAATAAGCAATCGGGGTGATATATTCACCTAAAACACCAAGGGCATTGGTTAGTCTGTGACACCCTGGGTGGCTACCACTCCCAAGGCAGCCTAGGCAGAAATTAGCCTCATCTGCTTCTGCATTAATTTTGTCCATCTTGGCAACTGAAAATACAAGTATGTGAAAGTTCAGTTATATTTCTGCAGAAAGATATGGGATATCTTCCATGACAATTCAGCCCAGAAAACATAAACAGTGCCTGCAATGTCCATATAGCATCACCCTAAGGCCAGGCAACTTCTGTGGGTAGACCCTGTGGCTTAAGTGAGCCTTCAGAGATGCACTGGCCTTGTGCACTCCTGGCTCATTGCACAGCGATGAATTTTACCCTCCGAGGCTGCATTGCAGGAGTCCATCAGCAAGATTTGGCCATTTCAGTATAGTCATCATATAGCTAAACCTTATGTAGTTAGCATGTAATTAAAGGTTACTAAAATGTTAAACGATAACACTGATATCAAACTTTTCTTTTTTAAAAAAGGACTACACCTCTTAAAATATTTTTTTCTTTGGGGTTTTGGAGAATATTGAAGTACAATGAAGGACTCTTCAATCAATCAATCCTTGAGGAAGGACAATTCCCCATAAAGTAATACATTCCTTAGGGCATCAGGAGAGAAAATGCTACCTGTGTAGGTACTTATATAGCCCCAATCACTGTAAAGTCTAAGTGCCTACTTGACCTGATTAAAGAACAGATCAGCTTAACAAAGACATGATTTGTGTTTAAAATCTAAATGTTCTTCTGAAAACAGGCTGAAACAGAGACAAACCTGTTAGGGGAGTGAAGCTATTCAAAGACCATTTCACTGCAACAAGGATTTTTTTGTTTAGCAGGATTCTCCTGAGTTTGTGCCATGTAATTTAAAGGATTTGTCTCTAAAGATGTGACAGCAGAGCCAGTCAAAATGCTGGGGCCCAATTCTTCATCGTGTTACAGACCTTTACATCACTGGCTACAAGCAGCTGCACTCAGCGCCAGAGTGCTCCCCGGCATCAGAGCATGGCATTGCAGGGGTCTTCAACTTCTGACCACTTCCATGGCCTATCTCCAGCTATATCTTCTGTGGCCTGGCCCTCTGGCCTGGTCACTTTCCCAGTTCAGTTCCCATGCGGGGTAACAAAAGACCAAATGAAGATCCAAATACATATCCAAAGCAAAAAACTTTCTGCCCCTCTTGGGCTACATGAAAGTCCTCCACTCATTGCCCCTCTGCTCCCAGGCCCTCATTGTTCTTCTACATTGCTTCTTCCTAGCAGGTTTCCCCTTCCCAGGGACTCTGGCAGCTTCTCCTGGGGATGTCCCTGCTTCTTACAGCCGCTATGGAAGAGCCTCCCACAGGAACCTGACCTGCTCCTTGTGGTTCCCTCCAACAGGCCTTCACCAGGTCCTTCCCAGACAGAGGGGACCCGCTCCTCTCTCCTGGGTCTTCTCCTCCCTGACTGAATTCTCCTCCCTCTCTCTATAGTTCTCCCTGACCCTTCTAGGGATGGAATATTAATTCTAATTGAATCCATATCAGGGTCAGCTTAGGGATAACTGCTATGTCACAGGCAAGGATGAATCTGACTCCCGCTTAAAGGGCCAGCCAGCCTGTGACGCCGACCAGTGATGAATTCCTATGGGGTCAGGGAACCAGTGTAATAACACTGCCCTTATAATCTACTTTTTAGAGGATGTGGCCAAACAAATGGGGCCTGGCTAGAACACTGCTGTACTCTGGCCATTTGGGGCTGCCAGAAAGGCCCCTTGGGGTTTCGGGCAGCCAGATGCAAGTTAGAGTAGCCCTGAAGCTGCTCTAACTTGTGTGAACTCTGTACCAGCCCCAGGCCAGTCTCAGGTTGTGGGAAATGCGAAGGCAGCTTAAAGGTCAGAACAGAAAATCAGACAAATGTTTGTCAATTGATCTTAGAACTAAAGACTTGCTTGCATTTTAGGATACTGTAGATACAAACTCAGATGTGGACAAAAGTGTTTGGGGAGGAGCATATTCTCTCTCTATCTGCTCAATTTTTCACATTATATCCTGGACAGTGCAGTGAAGGGGAGCAAAGATGCTGCTTGGTGTAGCCTCATTTACAGGAATCCCATTGGCCAGGACAGGAGTCCTCATTGTGGCCCAAGAGGACATGTGAGCAGGAGTAATGTCTGCCCTAGTTAGCATTTGCTTTAGACCAGTGGTTTTCCACCTGTGGGCCCACACACAATGTCTAAGACTTCCAAAGAGGTCCGTGCCTCCATTTGAAATTTTTTCAGGGTCTGCAAATGAAAAACGGTTGAAAACCACTGCTCTAGACAGAAAAATGCAAGGTAGACTCCTGGGGAAGGAAGTGCTAGACATGGCATACCTCCGAACCTGCAGCCCATGTACTGTGAGGGGAGCAGAATTAGCTGTCTGTCTTTCGTGAAGCAAGCCCCTAGTGAAGGGGGGGGGGGTGAATGTGTATGTTTTATGAGGGCCCAGTCCAAGGGAAAGGCCTGGCCTGGGGGCCACATGTGTCCAGTGAAATGTTGCTTGGGGCCTGCTCTGAAGAGAGCTGTTCGCTTGCAGGGTGGGCAGTGAGGGGAAGAGGCCCTTTATACCCTCTTCTCACCCCTTGTATGCCAAAGGGCAGGGCTTTCCTCTGGTTTGGCAAACAGCAGGCGGCAATCAGGGAAGTACGGACAGGTCTGAGAGCTCTTTGGATGTAAAGCGCCATAGAAATGCAAGTACATCCCCATGTCTTTAATCAGTCAAGACGGCAGGTTGGTTGATTACCTTCCACGCTGCTTAGTATATGGGATGAAGTGAGAGAAAATGAGAACCTACCATCTTGCTGGCCAACGGGTGCTGTTTTCCCTCAAGGAGAGCTAAGACCATCTACTGTAAAGACCATGTACCGTACCATTTCATATGGATTACTAAGCGAAGTGTGGATTCAGGAAAGTAAATGTGTTAGGCCAAATTCTATCCACTGTAACTCCATCCAGAGAAAGGGAGAGATTTACAGCGGAGGTGGATTTTCAGTCCAGCTCTAAGATCGTACATGCTGAAAATACCCTAGGTGTTAACATTTGTCAGTAATTGACTTAGAATCAAAATGACCTGAAGGGGGGAGGGATAGCTCAGTGGTTTGAGCATTGGCCTGCTAAACCCAGGGTTGTGAATTCAATCCTAGAGGGGGCCATTTAAGGATCTGGGGCAAAAATCTGTCTGGGAATTGGTCCTGCTTTGAGCAGGGGGTTGGACTAGATGACCTCCTAAGGTCCCTTCCAACCCTGATATTCTGAGATGTCAAAATACCTTTTTCCCTTGTCAGTGTTTTTGTTCCCAGAGAGAGAGGGACCGAAAGCTGGGACAGGCTCAGTGTATTTCCTATAAAATCTTTTCACTCTCCAGCTTAGAAGGCCACCTGCTGCCATCGTTTTGCCCAGCTGTTCTCAGGAGATTCTCAAACGGATGCACTTGGGTTGGAGCCAAACTGGCATGAAGTTCCCATGAATCTCAAGACATTTTATGACCTTCACACCACCAGGCTAGAAAAACTGGAGCTGTTTACAGCCTAGGACCAATCTACATAAAAGCATTTGTTATCATGGTGAAGGGGATATAAATCAGCCTTCATGCTCTTACCTCTCTGTCATTGACCTTTCTGTGGTATGAGTGGTGAAGAGACTAATGGATAGCAACATATGCCCATGTGCCATTGTTGTGGGACTAGATCCATTACTGACTGCTGCCTTGTCCTTACATGGCAGGCTCCAGCAATAATGTATCCCAATGAACTTTACATTATGAGATCATTCTCTCTCCCATGGTAGGTGCAATTAAAAACTGGCTCATTCCAGCTGACTCAAGCTTGCAGGACTCAGGCTAAGGGACTGTTTCATAGCGGTGTAGACATTCAGGCTCAGGCTGGAGACCGGCCTCTAGATGGGAGATGGGAGTATGGGAGATGGGAGTATGCCGGAGCTCAAGCCCACATGTTTGCATTGCAGTTAAACTGGGCTGTATCCTTGCAAACCCAAGTCAGCTGACATGGGCCAGGCATGGTTGTCTAATTGCAGTGTAGATATACTCTCAGTGAACAACAGCAATTTTGCGCATGATAAATGCAGCAAATTTTCATGTTGGTTGTAATCTTTTCACAGGAAGAAATACTTGGAAAAAAGGGCTTCATGCATCTTTGGGATTTTATGATTGCAACACGATAAAACTACAGATTTTGGAGCTATATAGCCAACTCTTTATTAACAATGAAATTAACGCTAAGATAACAAAGACTTTCCCCAAGACAAAGCTACTCCTGGAGATCCTCCCTCAGGCCTGTTCAGCTCACATCCTATCAGAATGACTCAGGGTCTGAAAAAAATCACATCTCACAAGGAGAGCTTTAAGGAATCCCATCTATCTGGCCTACTATCAAAGAGAAGGTAAGGAGACAACCTGATCATGGCTTATAGGTATCTACATGAGAAGTATCTCATGCCAGAGGGCTCTTTAATCTAGAAGACCAAAGCCCAACAAGATCCAAAGCCTGGGAGCTGAAGTTCAACAAAATTCAAAGTAGGAATAAGATACAAGGTTTTAACCATGAGGGTAATTGATCATTGGAATAGATTACCGAGGGATTGGTCAATTTCCATCATTTAAATGCCTTCAGTCAGTTCAATCATAAATTATAAGGCTTGAGGCAGGGATCACTGGTGAAATTCTCTGGCCCGTGTCATGGGAGTCGGGAGTAAAAGCCATGTGTCCTGGCTACAAGTCCTCTTCTCTCATGCTCAGGCTTCCATCTTGTGTTCGGGACAATCCTACATTGGCTGGCGGAGACAGTAGGTGCCTTAATAATTTTTTTCCTGACTTCTGATTTCTGGGCTTCAATGAGTGACAGCTGCTCTTTGTTAACAGGGAGCTCATCATCTGTCGCCAAGCTAAGCAAAATGACTGCGGTCTTGTGAAACCTCAGCCAAAGTGTACAAGATGCATTTTTTTACCACAGTTGATTTTTCAGGCTATTAATATCCTGCGGGGGTGGAACCTCCTTCCAATAATCAACAAAAAGTCAACCACTAACCCAGTCTACTACTATAAAATTAGGAGTTAGTCTATGGATGCATACAGGCTTCCATATGCAATGGTAAAAAGCCACACCGGACGATTGGTGGATGCCGCAGGAGTATGTTGTGAGGCACGAACACATTCTCACTTATTATGGGAAGGAACAGGGCTCTTCACAGTTTTAGAAATGGAAAATGAGTCAGAAGTGGATATTGGGGCAGAAACTTCTGAAAGGCCAGCTGAGCTCCTGGGGGGAAGGAGGAGGGGGCAGTTTGAAACTGACATTGCCCCTGCCCTGCCACTTTGCTCAATGTACCAGTACTCTCAACCACTCTCCTTGAGCCTTAAGAAGTGGAACTGGGAGCCTTAAACCAGGGGTCAGTTCAGGTCTGTGAAATTCAGCTTAGGCACTGCTCAGGCCCCTCCGGTAGAGTTGGGGAAGCAACAGTTTCCCACTGCAAGAGCAATACTGGCTGTGGGATTTAAACAAGAAGAAGCGGCTTCCTTTCCTGGCTCAGACACTGTTTTCCATAGATTTCAGAGCAGCTTTTGAGCTGATTTTAGACACCCAAGTGGAGAGTTGGTTTAATGCACCCAATTCAGTTTCTTAAGGATTTTTGAGGGGATGAGACAGATAAGGAAATAAAGCAGTATGGAATGGGGCTGCCCCAAGAAGAGAAGGGGGAAGACTCCAGACTTTGCCCTGCAAGACTTTTGAAAAGAAAACCCTCAGGCCCATTCAGTAAAGTGGCCATGGAATGGAAGGGTAAATTCAATGTTGATAAATGCAAAGTAATGCACATTGGAAAACATAATCCCAATATACATATAAAATGATGGGGTCTAAATTAGCTGTTACCACTCAAGAAAGATCTTAGAGTCATTGTGGATAGTTCTCTGCAAACATCCGCTCAATGTGCAGCGGCAGTCAAAAACACAAACAGAATGTTGGGAATCATTAGGAAAGGGATAGATAATAAGACAGGAAATATCATATTGCCGCTATATAAATCCATGGTACACCCACATCTTGAGTACTGCAAGCAGATGTGATCATCCCATCTCAAAAAAGATATATTGGACTTGGAAAAGGGTCAGAAAAGGGCAACAAAAATGATTAGAGGTAAGGAACGGCTGCCATATAAGGAAAGATTAATAAGACTGGGACTTTTCATCTTGGAAAAGAGACGACTAAGAGGGGATATGATAAAGATCTATAAAATCATGACTGGTGTAGAGAAAGTAAATAAGGAAATGTTATTTACTCCTTCTCATAACACAAGAACATGTGGTCACCAAATGTGATTAATAGGCAGCAGGTTTAAGACAAACTAAAGGAAGTATTTTTTCACACAACACACAGTCAACTTGTGGAACTCCTTGACAGAGGATGTTGTGAAGGCCAAGACTATAACAGGGTTCAAAAAAGAACTAGATAAGTTCATGGAGGATAGGTCCATGAATGGCTATTAGCCAGGATGGGCAGGGATGGTGTCCCTAGCCTCTGTTTGCCAGAATGGGTGACAGATCACTTGATGATTACCTGTTCTGTTCATTCCCTCTGGGGCA
Organism: Mauremys reevesii; assembly: GCF_016161935.1. Lineage (NCBI taxonomy): Eukaryota > Metazoa > Chordata > Testudines > Geoemydidae > Mauremys > Mauremys reevesii. The sequence continues at coordinate 64,367,330 of NC_052625.1, forward strand.
CCTGGCATTGGCCACTGTCGGAAGACAGGACACTGGGCTAGATGGACCTTTGGTCTGACCCAGTGTGGCCATTCTTATGTTAAATGAGATGGTATAAAAAGGTGGCAGGATGCAGGGCTCTTGTACCACCCCAGCCACTTAGCAGCATTTAAATCCCTGCTCAGGGCTGCTGAGCAAGTCATGATGAGACCCTCGGGTTAATAGGAACTAGGGTCAGAGATGGGAGGTTCATGCAGGAAAGCCTAGGAACTAGCAGCATTGGGGAGAAAGCTGAGGCTGATGTGTGTGTTCTGTTATTATCTGAGTAACCAGGAAGGCCAGATCACAGGAAGGGGATATGTGTGACCTTATATAGTATGTGGAGAGTTTATTTGGAGCAGGGTGGGCTTGCCACCTGCTCACAGATGAGATAATGAAAATGGAGCAACACATCCTGCCCTATATTTCATTTACTTCTTTCCCATTTAAGGGGCAAAGAGGATTGGCTCCTTTTCAGTGATGAGGCTGCAGCTGTGCAATGCTGGGAGTTGGTGTTTGGCTGTGACATCACAAAAGCCCAGCTGGCTGATGAGAGCGGGGCTTTGGCCAACTGGTGTGCAGCACCAGACTCTATAGCAAATGCTGCTGGAGGAGGGGGTGGAGTGGAAGGAACATTTGCTGGGAGCAAAACACATTGTTCCAATTTGTGGTCCTCCTACATTATTGTCTGCGAAGCAGCTTTCAATTAGCCACAAGTCACAAGACTCAACCATACTGAAAGGAAGTGGAGTGTAAAAAACTCAACCAACCAAAGAGGCAAAAAATCTTGAGAAGAGGGGGGAACATGTCTCAATGGAAATTTCCCCAGTGTTTAGGCAGGGGATGGCCAAGCCATGGACAGCACCAGGATCCCAATTCTACTGCTGTTCTATTCCTTTGGAATCACTATACCCTGCCTATCACCAAGGCATCTCAGTGCCCAAGGGTTTCATCTCATTTGCATGAAATGGAGCAAATTGCAATCCCCTCCATCTTCACAACCAATCCCCACCCTACCTGGCATTGCTAATTCACTATCAAGAGGTGACTTCTCAGCTCCAATCGGCCCATGCTGCCAGCTGCCATCACCCACTTGTTACATGTTCACACAAGCTCCGTCAGGCTTTCTCCCATGCTGCCCCTCTCTCTTGGGAGCAGCTCCCCATAAACATCTGCCAAGCCACCTCATTATCCTCCTTCCAAACCCTCCTTTGCCACAAGACCTACAAAAATCGTAACAACGGTGAGACTAATGGTGTGACGAGACCACTGCCTCTCCTCCGGACCAGCAGTGTCTCACTGTTTCCTTGCATTCCCCCGTCAGTCTGCTGTCTCTGGTCTGATGCGTAGTTTGTAATTCCTTGGGGCGGGGACCGTCTTTTTATTCTGTGTTTGTACCACAGCTCGCAGAATGGGGTCCTTGCCCATGATGAGGGCTCCTAGGTGCTACAGTAATGCAAATAACAAATGCTGACCATCCTCATTACAAAAGTGAAGCCCGCCAAGATTCCAGAATGAACTAGGGAAGGCTGGGTAGTCCTGTCAGTGTGTAGGGCGAACAAACGGAGATCAGGAGACCTGGCTCCTATTCCGAGCTCACCTGCTGGCTCTCAGACACCTCTGGCAAGGCACTTCTCTGTATGCCAGCTCTGCGTGTCTGAAAAGACAATGATGACACTTGCCCTCCTTTGCAGAGTGCTTGGAGATCTACGGCTGGAGACTGCTACCTGAGGGTGAAATTTACCCCTACGCAGAGGGCCTTGAGAGTTCTCAATACAGGGCTGACATGGGACTGAAGAGATGAACAGGCTGTGTGCTGGTGCTCTGAACGGGGGGTGAATTTCAATGCAAGTGCGATGTATTATTACTGCTCCACAAGCCACTCTGTTTTAGCCAAGGACCATTATTAATTATCTTAATATTGTCTTATTCAGGCAAAGTTAAGCCGCCTCCTACCAGCTAGAACCATGTATTAGGTTCAAACAATTCTGAAAACACCCATCTCTAATTCAAATCCTTATATACTTTATCTGAGTGGTGGAGCTGCTACTGACGCCGCCATAACCAGACTGGGTTTTCCCCTCCTGTGAGTGGTTGTGCCGTGCAGAATAAAGCATGGGGTTTCTGACCAAGAAGCAGAGTGACCTAATGGATAAAGGACTATTATGGATCTGGAGGTGGAGGGTCCCCAGACAACGCTGAAGTCATTAGGAAAGTTTTCATTCTAATTGTCTGTACTAAACGCAGCCTGTGGTTTTGACAAAACACTTCACTTTCCATTCCTGCTAGTCATCGAACCTTTCCCAGGCTCTGATATCAACATGAAATCACCAGAAATAAAAAAGCAGGCATCTGAAAGTGATTTGCAGCAAATTCAACAAAGCACGGACATGTTTCTTTAAAGGAGATAGACGTTCAAAAGCTATTTCACAAGACGTGACATGCTGCAATACCTAAGTGAATTACATTCCAAAATTACAGCGGTAATCAAATTTAAAACTCAGATTAAAAAATCCCTCAGTCACATTATAAATTTATATGCCGAGGACATCGACCAATAAGTCTGATGAATTCAGTTAGAGAAATACGGAACAGCTGTCTTGTGGCAGACATGTTTTTGCTACAGTTTAGGGGGCAGCATTGCCCTTGCAAAGCTAAGAGGGCAGTGCTTAATTTGTGGCAGGGCTTCCAGAGCTGAGCCCTGGCACCTCTAGGCTTGGCAGTTCATAGCCCCAGCACATCTGGTTTGCCACATCTTCTGAGAGTAAAAAAATTGCTTGAGCCCTGGGCACCTCTTTCATTACAAATTTGGGACTGTAAGAGGGGACGTGACGGGTTGGTTTACAGATTCTCTGGGGACGTTTTAACAATTCATGTTAATATTTCAGACACTTAGATTTGCAAAAATTGAGGTTTGCCCCTCAGAGAATTAGCTGGGAGGAGGGATGGAGTATTACAGGAGTTACCCTGGTTCCTTTGCATAGCTGCCATGATTTCTGCCATCTGCCTCAGCCAGCCATATGAGATGAGTTGTTGTGTCACATGCTGGCGCTTGGTATATGTATAGATCATTCAGCTTTGCAGGGTGCTACAGCCACTCACAGTGCACATAGCCCATCCGGGGAGGGAGGGGGTCACAGCTGCTTCAGTTGTTTTGCACCTAGTGATATAGGGCCCTACATACACAGCTGCATCTGCAGCCTTATGGGATACCACTGTTGCTGACTGCAGTAGATAGTCCAGTTCTGTTCGATATCTTCATCAATGATTTAGATAATGGCATAAATAGTACAAAATGGGAAATGACTGCCTAGGAAGGAGCATTATGGAAAAGGATCTGGGGGTCATAGTGGATCACAAGCTAAATATGAGTCAACAGTGTAACACTGTTGCAAAAAAAGCAAACATGATTCTGGGATGTATTAGCAGGAGTGTTGTAAGCAAGACACCAGAAGTAATTCTTCCGCTCTGCTCCGCGCTGATTAGGCCTCACCTGGAGTATTGTGCCCAGTTCTGGGTGCCACACTGCAGGAAGGATGTGGACAATTTGGAGAAAGTCCAGAGAAGAGCAACAAAAATGATTAAACATTTAGAAAACATGACCTACGAGGGAAGATTGAAAAAACTGGGTTTGTTTAGTCTGGAGAAGAGAAAACTAAGGGAGGACATGATAACAGTTTTCAAGTACATAAAAGGTTGTTACAAGGAGGAGGGAGAAAAATTGTTCTTAACCTCTGAGGATAGGACAAGAAGCAATGGGCTTAAATTGCAGCAAGGGAGGTTTAGGTTGGACATTAGGACAAACTTCCTAACTGTCAGGGTGGTTAAGCACAAGAATAAATTGCCTAGGGAGGTTGTGGAATCCCCATCACTGGAGATTTTTAAGAGCAAGTTAGACAAACACCTGCCAGGGATGGTCTAGATAATATTTAATCCTGCCTAGATGACTTCTCCAGGTCCCTTCCAGTTCTACGAGTCTATGACACAGTACAGGGATACAGCTGGATGGGCTGCTACAGTTACGAGATGCTTCAGTTTCATATTCAGCTTTACTAGGTGCTAAGGCTGCCGGTCACAGTGATTTACAGTGCACTGTGAAGCCACTGTCAAGTGTCAGGGTGCGCTGCAGCTGTTACTTGCATGTACAGCTTTGGAGGCTGCTAAATCCGCTAGTTATACATGCAGTCTCATGGAGCCCAAGAGCCATATCTTGCTGTGTGTGTGCAAAGGAAGGAACAGGCCAGCCAAGGAGTGTGACAGGGAAGCTACCAGCAGATGGAGAAGCTCACTGTCCATTATACAATGTGGACAGTTATCTTACATAAGAGGTCAATGAAGAGGAACATTACTATTGTGATGTTTGTTAAGGGACAATGCCTAGGAGAAGGCAGGGCTCCCTGCCCAGTCCCTGAGGACTGGGTTGATTCCTCAGGCTGGAGACAGTTACGTTTCACTATGTTTTGCTTATACAGTATTATCTTGTTTAGTTTCATGCTTGTAAAGATTCTGTGCTGCTCAACAGACCTTCCGGCCTGGCATTTGCTTCTGCTGAGTCACCCACCAGCTTGAACATCCCTTGGGCAAAACACCAGCGTCTCGCTGCCCGGCTCCAGTGAGATTGGAAGTCACTTTTCCACAGCACTGTGTTTACTCAAGGGCTGTACAATATTGCAGGAAAGTGCTTTCACTTATTTTAAAGTGAAAGTTTTTTTTAAAAGTGTGTGGGTAGAAGGGTGGGGTTCGCTTTAAATTTCAATAAAATGGTGGAACTGGAAAGTCACTTTATGCAAGGTCATTTTTATTTCATGGACGGTCACTTATTCCTGCCTGACTTGGCTCCAGCACTCCAAAGCAGAATGACACTGGATGATACCAAGGTAAGTGTCCATTAATGGTGGCCCTGAATGAGATTTGTGGGATGACTGCAGGTTTCGTTTAAAAAAATCTCATGTGCCAGTTGATTTAATGTGAGGTTGCGAACAGCTAAAATCTCAGCGAGTGTGGGCATGAGCTGGATGTGCCTTTTAAATGTCAGGGCCCACATTTTTGTAATTACCTCTGCATTAATTTAACACACAAACAATCAGTTAGACATCTAAATGGTCCTTTCTCATGTGGGAGTCCAACAACTGTAGTAACTGTACACACGCATTAGGAACATTTGGACCCAGCAGGACTATGCAGTTTTTCTTACTCATCTCACATAATGTATGTGGTACTAAGAGAGTACAGAAGACGACAATGGGAGCATTGCCTGAGTAAGAACTGAGTACGGTCTAAAGGAGGTGACCTGTTGTGAATATGCAGTAGAGGAACAAAGCATATTTATTATGGCAGATTAAACATATTTTGTATTATTTAAACTCTGTGGGGCAGGCTGTCCCTTAATATGTGTTTAGACAGCACTTACCACTCCAGTCGCAATTTGGGCTCATAGGTGCTACTGTAATATAAATAATCAGAGCCTGGTGCGGATACAAAATTTATCTCCATGGATGCAGTTATCTGTGGATTTAAATTGGTATCCGCGGAGCTGCAGGGTTCTACCGCGAACTGTAGCAGCAAAAGCAGCAGCCCAGTGGGCCACTGATCCCAGGAGCCAGTGTCCTGAGCCAGCAGCTCCTCCAGCGTATCTGTACTGTCCCCAGCCCCACCCACTGCACTAGCGTGACCAGGGACAGCTGCCAGTGAGTCTGGTGCCCGCCCTAGTGGGTGGGGCTGGGGGCAGTACAGCCACGTTGGAGGAGCTGCTGGTGCGGGATGCTGGCTCCTGCAAGCTGCTGCTTTTGCTGCTGCAGTTCCTGGTAGAGCGCTGCAGCTCCGCAGATACCGATTTATATTCATGGTTATACATTTTGTATCTGCGCAGGGCTCTATAAATAATTGCCAAAACAATGACATTTTTATATGAAAGTCTAAAAAAAAAAAGAAGCAGTGCTGTTAAAAAAATACATTTATAAGGCACCAAAAGCGCAACATGTAATATGAACAAGGCCATTTATTTTCAAATGTTACAGAAAAATTCCTGGGCTTTACAAAAGCCATTATTTGATTTGTACTGATTTTTATCCAAATTTTGGATGTGCTGGAACTCTCTAGACTGGGCTCTCTGCTCCAGAAGGAGAGATGGTGGCTCCGTAACCTGGGTTGATTCCCAGGCTGCCATTTCCCTTTCTGGAGTGGAAGCCAGGTCAGAAGTACCCAGATGACTTGAGCGCTGGTGCATGTACTGCTGTTGATCCCAAACCCACCACATTACCAGCTTGACAGACAGCATGGATAGGTATCAACATCCAAAGCCAGTAAAAGTTAATGAACTGCTTTTTGTGCTAAAAGTGGTCAAGACCAAAAAACTGTGTCCAACTATGTTTCAGAACATGAGGGTTTTTTTGAAAGTTAAAAAACCCAAACAGATCACAAATAGGAGAAGAGAGTGATATTTACCCCTGCAAGTGTGTAGCTTACCCCATGGGCTGGAGAGCCTAGGGCTAAGCCAACCCTGATTACATGATGAGCCCCTCCTGAGAGGAATCAGGTGATTCCAGTATAAAGGAACAGGAAGTTGCTAGGCGAGGAGTTCAGGAAGCTGTTGCAGACCTGTAGAGAGTGAGGGAAAAACTCTCTAGGCAGGCAAGGGAGACCTGGGAGAGACTGTAATGGCCTATGGCAGGAAGGCTTGGAAGGAGGAAGAGAAACCTTGTGCTGTGTGGATTTAGGAACGGACTTTGTTTTGAGTTTTATTTGCATTTTGTTTTATATTAGGGCTGTCGATTAATCGCAGTTAATTCAAGTGATTAGCTCAAAAAAAATAATCGGGATTAAAAAATTAATTGTGATTAATTGCACTGTTAAACAATAGAATACCAATTGAAATTTATTAAATATTTTGGATGTTTTTCTATATTTTCAAATATATTGATTTCTATTACAACACAGAATACAAAGTGTACAGTGCTCACTTTATATTTATTTTTTATTATAAACATTTGCACTGTAAAAATGATAAACAATAGAAATAGTATTTTTCAGTTCATCTCATACAAGTACCATAGAGCAATTTCTTTATTGTGAAAGTGTAACTTACAAATGTAGAATTATGTACAAAAATACATAACTGCACTCAAAAATGAAACAATGTAAAACTTTAGAGCTTACAAGTCCACTCAGTCCTACTTCTTGTTCAGCCAATCACTAGGACAAACAAGATTGTTTACTTTGATGGGAGATCCTGCTGCCTGCTTCTTATTTACAAAGTCACCTGAAAGTGAGAACAGGCATTCGCATGGCACTTTTGTAGTCAGCGTTGCAAGGTATTTACGTGCTAGATATGCTAAACATCCGTATGCCCCTTCATGCTTCAGCCACCATTCCAAGGGACATGCTTCCATGTTGATGATGCTCATTAATAAAAATGTGTTAATTAAATTTGTGACTGAACTCCTTGGGAGAGAATTGTATGTCTTCTGTTCTGTTTTACCCATATTCTGCCATATATTTCAAGTTATAGCAGTCTTGGATGATGACCCAGCACGTTTGTTTTAAGAACACTTTCACAGCAGATTTGACAAAACACAAAGATACCAATGTGAGATTTATAAAAATAGCAACAGCACTGGAGTCAAGGTTTAAGAATCTGAAGTGCCTTCCAAAATCTGAGAGGTTTGGAGCATACTTTCAGAAGTCTTAAAAGAGCAACACTCGGATGCAGAAACTACAGAACCTGAATCACCAAAAAATAAAATCAACCTTCTGCTGGTGGCATCTGACTCAGATGATGAAAATGAACATGGGTCAGTTCACTCTGCTTTGGATAGTTATCGAGCAGAACCCGTCATCAGCATGGACGTATGTCCTCTGGAATGGTGGTTGAAGCATGAAGGGACATATGAATCTTTAGTGCATCTGGCAGGTAAATATCTTGCAACGCCGACTACCACAGTGCCATGAGAAAGCCTGTTCTCACCTTCAGGTGACATTGTAAACAAGAAGCCGGCAGCATTATCTCCTACAAATTGTAACCAAACTTGTTTGTGTGAGTGACTGGCTGAAGTAGGACTGAGTGGACATGTAGGCTCTAAAATTTTACATTATTTTATTTTTGAATGCAGGTTTTTTTGTATATTATTCTGCATTTGTAAATTCAACTTTCTTGATAAAGAGATTGCACTACAGTACTTGTATTGGGTGAACTGAAAAATACTATTTTTGTTTTTTACAGTGCAAATATTTGTAATAAAAAATAAATAAAAGTGAGCACTGTACACTTTGTATTCTGTGTTGTAATTGAAATCAATATATTTGAAAATGTAGAAAACATCCAAAAATATTTAAATAAATGGTATTTCATTCTTGTTTAACAGCACGATTAATCGTGATTAATTTTTTTAAATCGCTTGACAGCCCTATTTTATATTAATAACCCTAATCCCCAAGCTGGGTATTTTTGACCAACAAAACCCTGAAGGGAAGTTTTATTTGAACAGTCCAAGAAGCGAAGCTGAGGCAGGCTCCTTGTAGCATGATCATAGGCCCCGAGGGGGGTGCAAGGCAGGTGGCAGGCCCTGTTACAACCCCAAGATTTATCCAGAAAATGGCAGAGTCAAATTTTTGCATTGATTTTCACCTGTTTTAAAAATTTCATCATAAACACTGAACAATTCCCAGGAAATTTTAAAACAAAATAAAAACTGAAAATGTAGGGCCTGAAATAAAAAGCATTGTTCAAAGACTCACTCAGCTCTGGGAATTCCCTATAAAACCAGCTGATCCTGTTCCAGTTGTTCAACACTGTAAATAACTTAAGAGCACACATGTTTTGGGAAACATGCTTGCAGTACACACTGAATTAATTTCTGAGCGCTAAGTCATATGTTGATTACCACTGCAGAAAACCTGCATTAGGCAAGATCCCAAGCATATGCACAGACACAACAAATGATAAATGAGCATCTGCTTGTTTAAAACCAGTGCTTGACACAGTTTGTTTTCTTAAGCAATTAAAACACATCTTGGCAGTCTCCACTCCATTCCAGAGGAGTACCAGTATCTCCTCCCTTCACTTTGATTAAATGTTTGCTTTGATAAAATAGTTAGTAATACATTAAATTTAACATTCAGTCATTCATAGAGAGACCTGACTAATAAAGAAGGAGGATTTGTACTTTTGTAGGACACTCTGTCAGTCGCTTCTTTACCCCTTGTTCTAACATTCAAGAAGGCTTACGTGATTCACAATAAACTGATGTTTCTTTAAACAGCAGAGATTATAATTCAATTAAACTGGATCAAAAAGTTCTTCTCAGGTTTATATCATCCTACCGGACAACTCAAATGGCCTTTACTCCTGCCAAGAAGCTACCCATTCATCTCTGAAACAGTGCAGGTGCATTTCTTAATACAAAGGGCATCCTGTTTGAAAAGGGTGAGGTTCCCAGTAACATCCAAATGGCTACCATACATCTAAAGCCTTTTGTTAGCAGCCACTCTATACGTCTGAAGTGCATATATGTTTTTACATTGCTACAGTACATTTTGGGGAAACTGAGGTTTCTTCACCAGTGTGCTCCAATCAGCAATAATGAAAAACAAAATAAACTAATCATGCTGCAGACCCAGAGGTTTCTAACTCATGTGAGAAGGCTGCTGGAATGCTCTAATGGTTTGTCTACTCTAAAGGGAAACATAACTATTTTGCTCCACAGCCATATGACAATTCAGTAGGTAAGAAAGAATTCTGTCAATAAACACTGAGAGTCATTATTACATTTGGCATTCACAAGCATAGTGCTGTGGAGGCAGCTATCTTCTTGAAAAATTGCATTTGTGATACTATGACATTCTGTTTTATTTAACAGATTAAAGATTTATTTAAGTAAATTTGTAACGGGCCAGAAATGTTCAGGATTCAGCCGTTGGCGTTCTCTTCCTAATCTTCACTATGTGTGGCCCTCTTCAAAATGTTGGAATTCAGGAGGAAGGAATATTTTTCCTTCAGGATTTTACCCCCAAGAAATGGTTAAATGCTTTTGCAGCATCAAGTTAGATATCTAAGTGACAGAGGTCTGACGCAAAGACTCCCATTGACTGCTGTGGGCTTGGGATGGGGCCTCAGATCCTTGCAGTTCAGTATGAAGTGTTGCATTTAGAGCTATCAGTGAAAGGCAAAGGACCCAATTTTGGATTTGTTGCTGATTTACTCATCGCTTAAAACTGGATCGAATCGGATACTTTATAAAAAGGGAAACACTTTGAAGATATTATTTTCTTTTTCCTCCGGGTGTGTTATTGCCTTAAAAGAGTGAATTGGTTTTTAGTGGGGTTGGAAGGGAGCCGTCTGTGTATTTAAAGATTTTAGCTGTTACTTCTTAATATAAATAATGCGCCAGTATGTGTTACAAACTGAGCATCTGGGTAAGTTCTGCTTAAGTGAAACATTCCATTTCTAATCTCCCCCACACCCATCCAGAAAACTTGGAAATGTCTGAACGTTGAGACTTTAACTTGCCATGTAAATAACACTAATGGAGGGACCAGCAGGGTGAAACCCATGCTATGTAGAAGGCCACCATTTCAGCCCATTCCTACACTCCTCAAAAGATCACACATCTAGAAAACTGAGAAGAGACTGCCAAATACAGAACCCCTTAGCATTTCTGGGCAGCAGCTTTTAAGCACATTTCCTAAGATACATATCAACAGATTACATAAAACGGAATCTTGACGTATCACAAGTGATGTCACTTTTCAGCAAGATGTTTGTCTCCAGGCCACTGTTTCCATAAATGTGAAATGTAGTGGGGTCATGAGGCTTGTGGGGCGGGGACAATGACATAAATGATGGACAGCCCTTGCTCTTCCCCTTCTGCACTGGGTAAATTTCAACCGTAATACTTTGTGAAGCTTAAAAAAAATCAAATATGTAACAGTGGAAAATGTGGGACTAAGCGTGTCCACAGTAAAATGTTTCATTAAGTTCTCAGGAGTGCACTTCTGGTCAGAAGCACAGTGCACGAGTGTGGGCCTAGATCCTCAAAGGTGTTTTGCTGTCTAACTCCCATTAAAATCCTTTGAAGAGCTGGTTCTGTGGAGCCAAGGACACAGGCAGAATTAGGAACATATTGGATTTAAAAAACCCCCCAAGGACCAGCTGTGCATCGCCTGCATTTCAGTCTCTGATAACTTTCTCACTAATAAAAGCAGCAAAGAATCCTGTGGCACCTTATAGACTAACAGACGTTTTGCAGCATGAGCTTTTGTGGGTGAATACCCACTTCGTTGGATGCAAGTAGTGGAAATTTCCAGGGGCAGGTATATATATGCAAGCAAGAAGCAAGCTAGAGATATTTTCTCACTAATTTCCCTTCTGTCTGGAAAATTCACATGTTTGGCTACAAGCTAGAGCTGAATAGCAAAAACTAGGCACAATTCATATGTGAATCTGCAGGTAATTACATGCTCACCTAGTTGGGTAAAGGAATTCACCAGTCCCACAAGCCAAATACCTTTGGACCATGGAGTTTATGAGCTAAAGGGCAAATCTTATATTGGCCAAAACTTAGAGATATATGGGTGCAAGAGGCAAAGATACCCACATATCTGGCAGCTCTACTCCCTCCATCCTGGTCATTGCCAGCTGTCTTGGGTGCATATCTTCAGTCAATAATGCAGTGGAGCAGAGACACTGACTGTAACCCATTTAAAAGGAACTGTGCACCTGAATTAAAGGGCATAAAGAAATCTGTCCCTGTCTATTTCCACCCTCAGCACACACCTTGTTCTCTTTTGCCCAATTTGTTTCAAGGCACCTTCTCTATGGCTGTTCCACCTGTGATCTCCCTTCCTTACACGAGGCTTCATAGCACAGACTGTATGTGAAGCGTTGAATTTCAGCTTGTGAGACAAACTTCTAATCCTGAGAACGTTCAGACATCTCGGCTGAACAATGCTGGTGAAGGTTTCTTGAAGGGAATGCTCATGGTACATATGTAGGATCTTTTTAGAAAATGGTTCGGTGTTCATCTTAACCAGTTCATAAGGGAGTGTTTGTAACTCTGATTGGTTTTCACAAGGCCTGGGGTATATTTAAGAAAGGATATCAACTGCCCAGTGCCACAGAGACTAAGGAATTTAGAATTGACCTCGTTGGCTGGTGTCCCCTGACTTTAATTTTCCTAAATGTCTCTAGCCATGAATTAAATCTCAACTAAAAGACTAGGTTAAAGCTTTCAAACCCGGTGATCTAAAGTTAGGCTCCTAAATCCATATTTAACCACCCAAGTGAAAGAGGCTTGATTTTGAAAATTGTCGAGCCCCTGTTCACGCTAATGGGATTTATGGGGGGCTCAGCACTTCTGAAACTCAGGCCACTGCTGTTTAGTGTGTAAATATTGATGTTGGAGCCTAGCTTTAGGCACCAGGGTTTGAACATTTTGGCCTTGAAGTTGGAGCTGCAGGGAGCCGGTACCTGTAGGACATTTGTACTCTTCAGCCGCATTAAAGAGCTGAAATGTTAGACTTGTTGCTCTTTGGCTGGCTGCTGTATTTTGACTTTGTTTTTGTCTCACCTTTCCCCTATTTTAATTATATTCCATTTGTTATTCATCCTGCAGCGTTCCAGGACCCCCTCTCTTCCCTCCAGGTTGTCACTTTCTTCCTTGAGCATATGCTCATGCAGGGGAGAGATGACAGAGTGAAACATTAGACAGCATGTTAAGATGATTAAAAGGCATGTAAGAAAACCAAAGCTGTCATTTTAATCTCCTGCTAATGTTCGTTGGCATGGCTCTGAGATATGGTACCGTGCTGACAATAGTGATGGACAGAGTGTGAGATTGGCCCCTTGAACCTGGGGGCCTTGCAGGAATAGATCATGTCTAGACCTGGTTTACATCAAGGACCAAACCGGATAAGCCGATTAGCCAATTAGAAATAGTTCAGCCAGTGGAGATGAGGGACCAAAGAAATCTGAAATCGGAGCTCTGGGTATCACAACTGATTAATAGTGTAGCAAAGATGTGGAGTTTAGGAGCAGCTGGATTTGAGAGGAGAGAAGAGGAGTTTTAATACAAATACTGGATACAAATAAATAACATTCTTGTCTTTTCCTTAGTACCTTAATGAGGAGACAGATCAAAACTTCAATTGTAAATGCAGAGAACAGTCATATTTAATCCTCCATCCAAATATTATCAACCCATCCTTTAAATGTCAAAATAATAATAATAATAATAATAATAATAATAAAAATCTCTTGCTCCAGAGGCCTTATTTCCTTTCTTTACCAGTCTAGTACTTTCCATTGTTTTATTCCCATCAGATTGCACAATATATGGATTCTACTAACACTCAACATGTTTTTCAGCATTTCCCATTGTGGGCACCCTTAGTCAGGGATCATGTCAATCATCGTAGTTTAAAATTACTTACTTGGAACACCATAGACATTCAGCTGAGCTAATGCAGAGGTGATACATTTTAATAAATGGAAGAAAAGCAAATATAAACGGCCTTTGGGAAGGGAACATCTCTATGTACCCAGTTCTCTGAATCCATGTCTGACCCTATTAGAGTAGTCAGGGCTACTGCCTTCTTATGTCCCCAAAACACAAAGCCATATGTGGGGAAAGAAAAATAATCCGTCTGACCTTTCCAGTGAACTGTGTGGCTCATAGTATAACACTTATTAGAATTCTTATTTCTCAAGTACCAATAGTGTGCTTGGCCTTGTATGAAAAACAGAAGACGACTTCATCCCCGCCCCAAGAAATGTGCAACCTAAACATAATGCACTACATTCTGCTCTGACTTGCCTCATACAGTCCATCTGCCATCAGTAGGCTGGCATGAGGTATAGCCAGGGCAGAATTGAGGCCCAATGTATTATAATGTGTAAAGGCACAGTTTTTCCAAGCCTGGCTATCTCACTTTACCCCACTCTTGGCTGGTCCCCACTCACACCTGTTGTGCTACTTGTCGTCCATTGACATTCCAGTGAAATCAGGGGAATGTGCCAGCATGCTTGGTTCATTCAGCAGCACAGCAGGTGTGTCCTACCTGGACATACCTGAAACATTCCGTGGCTGTCAAGCGATTCGGTGTCAAACACTTTCTCATGGTGAAGAACAACAGAACCATGACAGAGATGAAATAAATTTTGTCAACATGAGACACCCATGCCTGGAATTTAAGGGAGTTGGGTGCCCAAGTCCCACTGAATTTCAATAGATGTTTTGGTGGCTAATTCCCATAGATGTTGTTGAAAATCTGAGCCTAGACTTTGATTTAAACTCTGGCTTTAGCATTGTGATTTTAATGCCCATAGCTGTGCATTCTACAAGCCAGACATTTACTACAGCTCTGCCTCACTCTGAAAAGAATGTTTCTACTTTCTCTATTTCCCGCACCAACCAAACCTCTCTTGACCATCTTGTTTCTCAGCACCTGTGTCAGTTTGACTCTTTAGTGCCTTAGAGTCTTTGATATTTTCTTTTTGGCTAGTGCTGTGTCTTGTCAATTATCATCCCCTCATCCTTATTTTTTCTCTCAGCCTCTCACAATCTTACATTCACATTCATTGGACCCTATATCACATCTAACAAGCATCTCTGTGGAGTTCTGCATTATATTGGCTCATACGTGAAACCAGCATCAATAATGAATGCAAGAGGACAGGCCTGTCTCCCGGTGGAAGGAAGTCAGCAGGAGAGGTATCTGTGAGCAGGCAGCATTCTCTTGTGTTAAGAGCAGTGGAGTGAGTCAAACCTGTGTTTTGTTCATGATGCTGTCAGGAATTTGCTGACTTCAGGCAAATCACTTGCAGCCTGACTTTCACATAGGCCTGGTCTACACTTCAAACTTAGGTTGGCATAGCTACGGTGCTCAGGGGTGTGAAAAAACCACAGCTCCCGAGTGCACAGCTAGGCTGGCCTAATCCCCAGTGTAGGCGCAATGAGGTTGATAGAAGATTACTTCTGTTGACCTATTTACCGTCACTCAGGAAGGTGGAGTTACTCCAGTGACGGAAAAGACCTTTCCGCCACTGTTTATACTATGGTGCTACAGTGGCACAGCTCAGTACGTGTGCCACTGTAGTGCTTGTAGTATAGACATGGCATTATACTCTGGCCACTGTACACCACTCTGGCAGTGTAAAGTGGCTTCAGAGAGTGGAAATGGTAATTTATACCCACTTTAACGTCCTTTTACACTGCTAGAGTGGTGTGCAGTGACCTCAGTTAAATGAGAATCAAGCCACTTGTCCCCATGCTTGTTCCCCGTTTGTAAAATGGGTATATAATACCCACCTATGAAAAGCATGTTGCTCAGATGAAAAGCACAGTAAAGTCCAAGGTGGTACTAATAATTAGCTCTTCCAGTGAGGTAAAGAACAGAACTGCCCAGAAGGAAATTTTAAGATAAGAACGGGGCAGAATACCTGCTTTAGCATTAGAGACACACAGATACAGTCACTCACATCAAATATTTTGGGAGAATTCTGTAAGCATGTGATGTCTGTTGGGAGCTTTACCTTTAAGAGGCTCATGTTATATGATGCACAGGCAGCAGGAATTGAGACACGGAATGAAGCGGATCAAATGCTTACTGAGCTCCACAATGTGCACCAGGAGATGAGCTTTATCTTGGGCATCTATGAAAGACAGGGAAGGCTTCTGCTGACCAGCAGCAGTTGTTGCAACCCTTTTGGTGCTGCTCCTCCATTCCATGCACAGGGGTGGTGGTGGCGTTATTAGAATTCTGTTGAAACCAGTGGAAAATCAGGATGAGTCCAGTACATTCAGCAGCAGAGCAAATATTTTCAGGCTGCACATGCCCAGAACATCCAACACACCCATGCCCTTAAGGAAAACATATTTCCATTGTCCCAGAAAATTAGAAATACACACATGAGATTGATCAGAAATACCCCCCTCCCCCCTGAAACGTTTCAATATTCCCTGAGTTATTTGGATAGGAACCAGGTTGGGCAAAACAAGCCTGAACTTCTTATATTTGGATTTCCTGGCAAGAACTCTAAAACCTGGAGATGGCCAAAGCAGATGTAGCTCTAGGACCAGTTCACAATCATTATTGTTGTTATTTGTATTACTGTTGTCCCCAGGTGCCTCAGTCATGGACCAGGACTCCCTTGTGCGAGGTGCTGTACAAACACATAATCTATCTTAAAGAGAAAAAGGACTGGCAGGAAGTCTGAGTTTACCTTCGTTCACTGGGCTACAGTAGCATTTCCAGGAGCAGCACATTTGATCTGTTCACAGAGGGGAAAATATTTCCATGAGGTCTGGTTCAATGAATGCATGGAACTGCTGGGATCAGAGAAATGAGGATCTGGAGACATTTTTCCTTAATTACCATTTTCAGCTCACTGTAACTCAAAACAAAATAGCTCCCAAACTATGACCTAAAACAAAAGGTGTTGTCAGTACAATGATTGCAATAGCAATAAAAAATCATAGCATGGTAGCATCTAGGGGTCTCAGCCAGGGATCAGGGCTCCATTGTACTTAGTTCTATCCACGCATATAACGGAAAGAGAGTCCCTGTTCCAGAGAGCTATTACTGTTAGTATAGTGCCATAACAAAGCGTGGTGTTTTACAGGCAAATGACAATGGGTAATGTTGTATTTATCTGGTGCAACCTCATAGACACCTGTGGAGTTACAGGATTTACCCTGGAGTGAGGTCAGAATTTGGCTCCAAGCCCCCACACTCAATGTTTGTAGTTACATATTCAGGTTTGTCCATTGAAACTACAGTACAGCCTGATCAGTGTTGCCTCCACCTACCCCTGAGATTCCTCCTATAGGTATACCTCCTATTAGGGGACACCTGTGACATTCTGCCCATGGGGCAGTAAGCTTTTAGACTTCCTCCAAGTGTCCCACCTGTCCTGATTATGATATAGTCAGTGAGGTGCTGAAATGGTGGTGAAGCAGAGGGAAAAATCGAGGAACAACACAGTCTTTCAGTCGTATCAGGAACTCCTCCTCACAGCCCTTCTCTTACCAACACCATGCTGGGAGGGAAATATATAACCCCAATTATAACCGTACACCCACAAACCACAGTTGACTTTAACTCCTGCCACTGCTTCCTAGCGGGGTATATCAGACCCACTTGCGCAATGCGTAGGACAAGATCCTCCCATTCACTGAGATGAGGGAGGAGTTTTCCTTAATTTGCTGGGTGTCACCCTGTGTTTTGGGATCCAAAAGTTTTGTGTTTAACTCCTCTTGTAGTATATATGTGTATGCACATAGATCATACCCAAGGCGCAAGCATTCTTTTCCATTTGCCTTGAATCCGGAGCAGGGAGAGTTCCTGCAACCATCACGCCACGGACACCTTGATGGAACCTGACAGGTTCCCTGCGCTTGCCTGCAGGTGCTGCTTCCTCATATGCTGCTGTGTATCACTTAGCCTGGAGAAGACTAACAAGCCTTCCCAGTCCGTCATATTTTCTTCCTGAAATGTCCCCACCTACTAGAGAAAATCAAGTAACAAAAGCAGAACAGGGCCAGTTGGCATAAAGCAGTATAGTTCCATTGAAATCAATGGGCTGGATCCCCAGCGGGTTCAAATGGGCACAGCTCTATTGAAGTCAATGGATTTAGGCCAATTTACATAGTCTGCTAATCTGGCTCAGTGTCACAGCGATGGGCAACCGGAGCCAGTAAATGTCAACAGGACAGATTTGAGTGAAGATGATGTCTGTCTTGGATGTTTCAAATAAGCTCTACGAAGCTTAGTAGATATTTAAAATCAATCATTTCACTCCTCCTGGCCCCAGTTCATTTCTTATCCTGACAATAGTAGTTAGCTCAATTTGGATTTACCAACAGTCCTGTTTTAGAATCCAAGTTGCTCAGAGTTGCCCACTTTGCAGGTGGGATTTGAAAGTTCAGAAAAACTTAGTTGCAGAGGGTTATTGCACCGTTTTGCAGTCTCACATGTGTGCATTGCATCACCTCAGACTGGCAGCTCATGATCCACGATGGCACAAACCCCAGACAAACAGGGAAATGGTGCTAATCCTGCCCATTGTACCAGGTTTTGTTCTTTTTGAGTTTATCATGGAAAAAACAACAGTGGCTCACTTGAGGAACTGGATGTTTTAAAACTTGGGTGTCTTCAGGGAAAACTCGCTAAAGAAAAGTAAAGGAGGTTTCTGTGCAAACCAGCTGAAGTGTGAAGAAATAATAATTAAAAAAGAAAAGATTTCACAAGGAGAGCAGATTAAGGTCTAGCTGTTGCCTGTATAACAATGTCATCATGCTCCGAAGGGGGAAGAGAGAAAAGGAAATCAAAGACACGACAAAGCACAAATAACTTCTGATGAGGGATCTGGATAACGTTACAGGCTTGTGAGTTGCCCTCCCTGGAACTGATCCAGAGCCTGTTGAAATCAATGAAAGTTTTTCCATTGACCTCAATGGACTTTGGATCAGGCCTCTTTGTTTTCTCTATATTAATGGCATGAAGGATGAATGTGATTGGTTGTAGAACAGAAGGAATGTTCATGTTCCTACAGGAACAGGAAAATGAAATGGGAGAGTGTGGAGGTGTATGCACACCCCATCTCCTGTCGGGGTGGACAGTGGGTGTGTGGACACTGTGATTATTTTCTGTTAATTTCACTTAGACATTATGGATCACTTGGCACTTTTATTAAGAACATGTTCGTCCTGGTCATCCTTGGCCAAATGTTTCCCCGTCTGTGCATTACCTTGCATCTCAGAGGTGGCTGCATTTCAATGGAGTGTGGCTCCCATACGCATCATTTTTATTATAATAATGCATCTGCATAGTATTTAAATCTATATGCCTACAAGACTCTGTCCCAATGGATTTTAGGCTAGGCCTACACTGTGTGTGTGTGTGTGTGGGGGGGGGCGTTGACCTAAGATACGCAACTTCAGCTACGCAAATAACGTAGCTGGAGTTGGCGTATCTTAGGTCGATTTACCTGGCCATGTGGATTGTGGTGAGCCGACCACTGCCACTCCCCCATCTCTCGCCATGGTGGAGTTCCAGAGTTGACGGCAGAGCGATTGATTTTATCGTGTCTAGTGTAGACGTGATAAATCGATCCCCGATAGCTCGATCACTACCTGCCAATCCGGCGGGTAGTGTAGACGTACCCTTAGTCTAGTGGACCTGGCAAAACAAGTAGTACAAGACAGAAATACATAGACTGTAGTGTGGTCATTAGCACCCAAATGTGTCACAGAAGGTGTGTATGAGTTTCATCTGTTTCTTGATGTAGGTGAGGATGCAGTTTGTAAAGCACTTAGTGACCCTTCAGGATGAAAAGCACAATATACATGTGAGCTACGGCCGTTGTTATTCCTTAATCTACCTGTTGGGTTATGAGAAAAACTTCCTAGCATCAGAGATGTCCTTAGCTTCCAGCCAGTCACCACCTGTGCTGGCAGAAGTAGAAAGAGAAGATTGAAGGTACATGGGTAGTAGAACTGTGGCTGGCAGCTGATGATGTCTAGTTGTTGGTTAATCCAAAAGTCCAGGGCCAGCTTTAGGTTTTTTTGCCTCCCCAAGCACAAAAAACCCCCAAAAAACAACCTCTGAGAGTGCAACTGTTGAAGCAAAAAAAAAAAAAAATTACCGCCCCTGGAATCGTGCCGCCCCAAGCACGTGCTTGGTTTGCTGGTGCCTAGAGCCGGTCCTCCAAAAGCCCACAAGACACCACTTGCCCATTGCATGTGAGCATGAAGACAGAAAAGCCCAGGGAAGGCTCATAGCGCAATCGTCAATAGTTCTTGGCTTTTTGTTTATCCATTCAGTGAGAGAGATCCAGCAACAGGACAACTAGAGACGAAAGAGAGGAGGCTGATAAACAATTCTGTGGGAATTATCTATGAAATGAATGAAAGTTAACTACGGCTTCAACCTTTTCTCTTCTGCAGAAATATCTAAGACTCCAAAGGCTAACCCACCAGTCTGCTTCACCTGCCCAGGCGATAAGTTCTCAGAACACTGGTTGTGTCAGGCTACCACCCATTAGAGATGGACATTTCTTCCCACCACACAACCGATCCCTTGAAGCTCTAAACAATTTGGTATTGATAATATTTTTGGCTTAATCACATACTAATACAACTTCATGAAAACCAGACACCCCCTACCACACGCTGTGGGAGGAGAAGATGCTTTGAATACATCATCCTGTCAACTGAGTTTATTATTCTTTCATTCAAGATAAACTGCAGCAGCCAAATGCTGGCCTGTATAAATTCCAGCCTCAGAAGTCCAGCAGGCACCCGGCTCCTTGTTAAACACACACATGCACACATAAATCCAACTGGGTAAATAATACGACATCTTCCAATTCCCAGCAGATCCTTCAAAGGCTGATGTTTTCTCCGTTACCTGGGGTGGTCTTTGAAGCAGCTGTATAAACCAGGGGCTCACTACTGGGCCAGGACATGGACTACATATAGGCAAGTGGCAAGATGGACTTATCCTGGCACACGCAAGCCTTGTTGCCCTGTGCTAACACAGCTTTGTCTAGTGTCTGTCAAATACCACATGACAAAGAATCGACAAGCTTCAGAATCTTTTACCTCCTACGTTTACCTCTCCCAAGCATTCTCTTTTCTATTGCATAGACAAAAATAATCTAGGCATCAAAGATGTATGGAAAAAATATAAAACCTCATGGTTCAGGTTTTAAGACAACCTCTAATTGATGGGGGCTAAGAAGCTTAATGGTCTGATTCAGCAGGGCCATTCCAATGTTCCTTTCTCAGGGGTTAGTATGAGCGAGCCTGGTCCAGAGTGAATCCCGTTAACCTGCTCTTTGACTACATTTAATTCAGGCGCACAAAGTTTTACCAAACTCATTTAGGGGGTTCCATTTAAATCATGCTGGATCAGTCACCCACATGCATTCCAGATGACTGGAAACTAAAGTAATCCCTCCCCCCAAATGTTCAGTCATAGGACAGGAAGGGCGTGAGTCAAAAACAGGCAAGCAAAAAATAGTTTTTCCAAGTCTCTCTCGTTTTGTTCTGGCTTCATCAATATACAGGTAAACAGCTGCTGGCAATAGCATTGATGCACACTGATCCGGTTAGATTCTGCTGCTGTTTTAACAGAGCTGATCCCGCCCTAAAGCCCAAGAACTGATTGGCCACCAACTTCGCCCTAGAGTGGTTTATTTCAAGCTTCTAATAATGAGAAAAACCAAAGACACAAAAATCGTTTTTACCGCATACATAGATGAATAGGTGTATGAACAATAGAGTTAGTGAGTCGGACAGGTGATTAAGGAGATCCCAGATGGTTGCAACTGTGCATTATAGCTTACACCTCTTAGCTACATACCAAGCAGGATTGCTTCTCCCACCTACATGGAATCATCCAGGGGGACAGACAACACTGATCCCAAAGTCTAGGCTCAGGGTGCGGATAGTGTATGGAACCACTACAGCAGACCCTCCATGCACCATTTGTAAGAAGGGGAAACATTCATTGTTATCACTCCCTCTGACATTAAGCTCCCAATCCCGCTCCAGAGGAACGCTCTCCACCCTCCAGAAGAAAGACCTCTTCACACTTCTCTGCATCAAACTGGAGATTAGCTGATACTTAAATAACCTCTCTGAAGGAGAGAAGGAATGGGAAGACTCACAAGAACCCTGGGGTAAATACCACCTCACCAGAGTCCCTTCGGTCTGTTCCTGTAAGTCCTTTCTTCCACCCCTAAAGATGGCAAGATCACCATGTCCCAAGGGTCCAACTCAGATGTCTCTGCTAGGTTTGTTGACAGGAATCAAGAAATGATTTAACTGATTTTGCTCACTCAGCCCCAGAGATCAAGGACTTAGGCATTACATCTGTAAGGGATATAGAATCTCTGAGTGTGTGCAAGCAGAAAGGTAAGACAATGGGACTCTTCCAAAAATCTTTACAATGGTTGTTATTGGTTCCAAATAGCTAGTCCTAGAAAAGAAGAGATTTGTCAATAGGACATCCTTCAGGTTATATCACCTTCGGAGCAGTAAGGACAACAATAGGTTCCCTCCATTTCTAAGTGGTTTCTACTTTCCGGCTTATAGCGAGGACTGCCATAAATCCAAGAAGATCTTCATGAATGGGACCGAGTCACCCAAAGAGCTGTCAATTGAAAAAATCAAAATGTTGTTCAATACAGGGTTTGAAGGCCCCCTGGTTGAGATGGAGCAGCAGTGAGGTAGGGATTCCCCTTCTGAGCATCCTTGAACTGGACAAAATCCAGGTCTGACCACAGGATAAAAAAGAAACAACTCTAAGGAACAGCTGGAAAGAAAATCAAAGGAGTGTCTGAAGGTCCTAAAGTCAGCCCTCCGGTCTCCTTCCTGTTTGATACATCACATTTTGTTTCTGGTTAACCGATGGGCAGCACCGTGGCCTTAAGGAAGTTATTGCATAGGGCCCTGGACTCAGACTCCTTGTTCTCACTGAAGCCCCTTTCAGTGGCATGAGGTTTTTTAGGGAATCCCTTGAAAAATCCCTGAAAGATTCATTGGAATTTAGGCTCCTTCTATTATCCGATACCAGGAGGGAGATGAGACAGCAGAGTCAGAGCTACAGAAACAAGATACCATGATGCGATGTTCATGGGATTTTGGCAGGGCCGAATTAATGCAGGGGCTTTTGGGGTGCAGCCCAGGACCTCAGGCTAAGGGGGGCCCCATAGGCCAGATGGGGCCCACTGCTTCTTTTCATCCGGCCCATGGCAAGTCGCTGGACACTGGTCCCTGAATGTCAGTGCCCACCCCCCCACAAGCAGGGCTGGAGCCGTGCACGCTGGCTCACCAGCATGGCCCTGCGGGCTTCTAGGCAAGGGGTGTTCAGGGGCAGGGGCAGGGGAGGGGAAGCACACACACGCTGTAGCTGGACTGGAGCCCAAATCATCTGATTCAAGCTTTCATTCTGATTGGCTTGGACCAGGAGCGGGCCAGGGCTGGGAGCCAACCAAAAAACAAGAAGCTACAAGCTACTGTAAAAGCCCTGAAAGCCAAAAAGCTAGCTAACAGGCAACGCACGAGCCAACTCAACCTAAAATGAGCCCAATTTCTGCTTAGTTTCCATGAATTTGGCAACTCTGGGGGATCCTGCCTTAGCCTCACTGTGCCGCCGACTAGGAGCTGCCCAAGGTAAGTGCCTCTCGGCCAGAGCCTGCACCCCGCACCCCCTCTTGCACCCCAACCCTCTACCCCAGCCTGGAGCCTCCCCTGCACCCCAACTCCGACCCGGAGCCTGCTGTTGCACCCCAAACCCCTGTCCCATCCCTGGCTCCACCCCAGAGCCAACCCCCCAGCTGGACCTGCACCCGCTTCTGCACCCCAATCTCCTGCCCCAGCCCTGAGCCCACTCCCACACTCCAAACCCCCAGGGGCCCCACAAAATCTAATAACCCCAGGCCCACAGGAGAGTTAATCTGGCCCTGGATTTTGGCATCCATTCCAAGATTCCTTGTATCTGTCCCACTGGCATTATACCACCTACAACTGAAAGCTACTACATTAAAAATGCTTTCTCTTAACCAAACCCTGAGAGAGAGTGGAAAATCCTAAACTAATGCTTGCTTTATTTTTGTTAGAGCCCTTCTCTTCTGATCCTTCTACTATGCCCATCCACACACAATCAGGATGCCAGACTCTGCACAGTGATTCATTCTGTATTTGTTCAGCATCTCAGCTCTCACAGGTGTACACTGTGGCCCAGATTTTCAGCATAAACCCGGCACTGCCAGGGAAGGGGCTAGGAAGGTTCTGGGTGCTAAGGGAGCTCCGCCCCACTGGCCCTGACAATCATGCCTGGTAGGGAGGAGGGCTTTAAGTTAAAAGGAGGAAGCTGCAGTCCGTTGGGGGAAGCCCTGGGAAGGAAGTGGCTGGAGTAGCTCTTGGATAGCAGGTGGAACCCATGTCAGGACCCACCCCACCCTGAGTTCCAGGAGGAGTCCAGGGACAGGCTTGATAGGGAGAGACTGACTCAGCTACTTAGCTGTAAGGACTCCAGTAAAACTGCTGTCCAGGCCTTCCTACATCAAGGTGGTGCCTCTGACCTTTCTGCTCTTTGCTGACCCTGGGAGGGACTCCTATTGTGCTGAGTGTGAACATTTGCTTTTCCTCCATCTGTAAACACAGTAAACCAGCCCACAAGGGCAGGGCCCACTGCCAGGAGTAAGAGGCTGTGGCTGGGCTGAGCTGACCCTGTGGTGATAAATGGGCATGGCAAAGGGACCCAGCCCAGTTCGGGAGACAGACTCTTTTTACATGGGATGTTGCCCTCTCTCTCTTTTTGTTAGAGCAATTTGGCCCCTGCATTGTATGAGCCATTGGGTGGCTACCTGATTTACTCTTTTAATTTCTTACAAACAGATACACACAAAATTCAGACTCCCTAAAAAAAAAAAAAAAGGCGGGGGGAGGGGAGGCCACCTTTTGCCACCTGGACCTAATAATCTCCTCATATCATAAAAATCAAAGGACCTAATTTTAAAGGCACGATGTGCATGAATGTGAAACATACAGTAAAACTCAACAAGATCACATCACCTTAGCTTTTACAATATCAGGTGTAGACGCTTATTGTCTTTTCTCATTTCCTGATTTCTTGGCTAGGTGAATCATTATCTAGTACTTCTTCAGTTCCCTTATTGGCCTCTGGGCAAACCCTTTGGTGTAAAACATGTTCTACATTTGTGTTTGCTCTTTGACAATGCTAAGTGAACCAGCACGGTCTTCTGGAATGGTACAATCCAATGTGGTCTTTCGCCGCTGTTCCTCTTCCCCCAGATTTATGTAACCATAAATAAATAAACAAACAATAAAAGGACCAAAAAAGTCACCATGAATAAAAGGGGCAGTTAGGGGCAAAAAGGCATCCTTTAGAAACTGGAAGTCAAATGCTACTGAGAAAAATAGAAAGGAGCATAAACTCTGGCAAGTGTAAAAGTATAATTAGGCAGGCCAAAAAAGAACTTGAAGAGCAAAAGACACAACAATTAACAGCAAAAAAAAAATTAAGTACATCAGAAGCAGGAAGCCTGCCAGACAGACAGTGGGTCCACTCAATGATCAAGGTGCTAAAGGAGCACTCAAGGGAGACCAGGCTGTTGTGGAGAAGCTAAATGAATTCTTTGCATCTGTCTTCACTGCAGAGAAGGTGAGGGTGATTCCTACAATAGAGCCATTCTTTTTAGGTGGTCGATCTGAGGAACTGTCCCAGATTGAGGTATCAGTAGAGGAGGTCTTGGAACAAACTGATAAATTAAACAGTAATAAGTCACCAGGACCAGATGACATTCACCCGAACATTCTGGTGGAACTCAAAGTATGTAACCTATCACTTAAATCAACTTCTGTACTAGATGACTGGAGGATAGCTGACGTAATGCCCTTTATTTCAAAAGATCCAGAGGCGATTCTGGCAATTACAGGCTGGTAAGCATAACTTCAGTACCAGGCAAACTGGTTGAAACTATAGTAAAGAACAGAACGATCAGACACATAGATGAATATGATATATTGGAAAAGAGTCAAGACGGCTTTTGTAAAGGGAAATCATGCCTCACCAATCTAATAGAATGTCATCTCTGAGGATGTCCACAAGCATCTGGACAAGGGTGATCCTGTGGATACAGTGTACTTGGACTTTCAGAAAGCCTGTGACAAGGTCCCACACCAAAGGCTCTTAAGCAAAGTAAGCTGTCCTGGGATAAGAGGGACAATCTGCTCATAGATCAGTAACTGGTTAAAAGAGAGGCACAAATGGTCAGTTTTCAGAATGGAGAGCGGTAAATAGTTGAGTCTCCCAAAGATCTGTTAGGACCAGTGCTGTTCACAATGTTCATAAATGATCTGGAAAAGGGGGAATACAGTGAGGTAACAAAGTTTTCAGATGGTACAAAATTACCCAAGAAAGTTAAATCCAATTCTGACTGCAAAGAGTTACAAAGGCTCTGTCTACACGATCACTTTTGTTGGTAATAGAGGTCTATGAAATCAGGAATGGTGTGGGGAAAGTGAATAAGGAAGTGTTATTTACCCCTTCACATAATACAAGAACCAGGGATCATCCAATGAAATTAAGAGGCAACAGGTTTAAAACAAGCAAAAGGAATACTTCACATAATGCAGTCAGTCTGTGGATCTTGTTGCCCAGGGGATGTTGTGAAGGCCAAAGTACAACTGGGTTCAATAAATGGGGAGAGGGATAGCTCAGTGGTTTAAGCATTGGCTTGCTAAGCCCAGGGTTGTGAGTTTAATTCTCAAGGGGGTCATTTAGGGATCTGGGGCAAAAATCTATCTGGGGATTGGTCCCACTTTGAGCAGGGGGTTGGACTAGATGACCTCCTGAGGTCCCTTCCAACCCTGATATTCTATGATTCTAATTAGGTAAGCTCATGGAAGATAGGTTCATCACTGTCTCTTAGCCAAGATGGTCAAAGGTATAACCCATGCTCTTGGTGTTCCTAAACCTCTGACTGTCAGAAGCTGGGACTGGATGACAGGGGATGGATCACTTGATAATTGCCCTGTTCTGTTCCTTTCACTCTGAAGCATGTGGCATAAGTCACTGTCAGGATACAGGGCTAGATGGATCATTGGTCTGACCCAGTATGGCCATTCTTATGTTCCACATATTGTAGTAGTATAATCCAGATCCTATTGCTCCACTGAAATTTTATATTAAGCAACATGATGTAAGTAAATACCATGACTGAGTTTTAAAAAATACCCCACGTGGCTTTTATAACAAAGGAAACCATGAATAGGGAGGTGGAGTGATAGTATACCTTACCCTCTTTCCTGGTCTTCTCTTTACTCAGCTATTCCTAATCAGCCCTCATTATATTCCCTAAATTCACTCAGGTCCACAGTGTCTCTTGTGGTTTCTAACTGTGGCTATCAGTGAGCCAGATGAAGCCATGGTGTAGCTCCATTCATTTCAATGAAGTTACACCAGAAAAGAATTTGATCCTGTATGTGCTGCATTCTCACCAATGTCCCTTTCATTTTACATGACAGCCCTCCAGCCCTGACTACTCCTCTTTGGCCCAGGATATAAAATGTATGCTTATCACTCAAGTCCTATAGATAGTCAAGAGGCTGTAGTCCTAAGGGCCAGAGAGAATCCTCTGTAACTTGCATTCCCTTGTGTAGCACCTGTTAATATTTTCCCACTCCAGTTTTTTCCTGCACCAGTCAGTCCATATGTTTGGGCTTAATCCCTCCCAGCCTGTAGATGGAGGCAGATCCTTTGACCTTCTGAGTTCTCTGTGTTCCCATACCTGACATCTGCACCCTTTCAGAATTCTCAGCTGACACAATCACAGCAGTGAACACAGGACTAGGAACTGTGAAACACAAATAATGTGTCAACTTCACTGGAGAGACCAGAATGACTTCATACAGCTATATTACTGTCATGTTCTCGCTCTTTTCAGACTGGCTTTGTGAATTTTGAAAGGAAGGGGTGAAGGCTAGGACTGAAGAATTTGAAGGAGGAAAATGAAGGGGCATTACACTTTTTCTTTCCCCTTCATGCTCACACACCAGTCCAGATGTTTGGACTCTCCCCAGGCAGCACTAATGGGTTAGATAGGGTTTAATGTGCGTCATGGGCCCCTGAACCAGCCTTTTAACAAAGGCTGCAGTGGCTGAAGCCTTTCTGTCCCGCTCGTGTTCTTTGGAAAAGGTGACTACTAAAGCTCAGGTGGACACTTTGCACTCTGGCCATGAGGACATCACTGACCTACCTCAATGGGCTTCAGAGGAGTTTTGAACCTCTTCTTAATTTAGTTCTTTTACATAGCTGGGTTTCCCTTGCCAGCTGAGATAGGCCAATGTGATTGCCAGGTCCCACTGAACTCCCCAGCTGCCTAATTCCTTAGTACAGGAAGGCTAATCTTACTGCTCTTGCTTCCAACTGGATGATAGCCCATTCATTCTCCGTCACTGATCACCAGCTCCCTCCTTTCTCCAGATGGGTTCTCTATCCATGCAGTATGGTGTTTGTTTTTCCTATCTGCCAGTCTGAGAGATTCTCGCTCTGTGTCATTTCTTGTGATGAGTTATCACCTGCGGGAGGGTTGTGACTTGTGCTGATAACCTCAGGAACTCGATAGAGTCCATCAGTTCTGCTTTCTAATGGGACTATTGGAAGTGATGAAAGCAACACGTGGGCAGTGGTACAGGATCGTGGCAAAAAGTTTGATCACCTTTTCCTGAGTGTCATGGCAGCTCGTTCAGGGGCAGTAAATCAGAGTGTCCTGCTGTGGAATGTGCCTGGTGAAAGAGCTGGCATGTTATTGTTATGTAAACAGAGTGGAGAGGCAGCGGGACTGTTTACAACAGACAGTGTATTAGCAATATCAGCCATACGCTGTAAATCTTTGGGTCGAACTATCTAAATACAGTCAGCACTGCTGGGAATTTAGAGAGCTCATTAGCCTTGTAATGATGCTTGCTTTCCTTCCGCCCCACAAAAGGTAGGTAAGGATGGGTTTAACTTTAGGTCAAGTTTTGGTTTGCTTTCCCAGTATTATTCTGCACAATGAGAAAGTGATTCAGTAAAAGCTTCATTCGTTTGGGGTTGATTTGATTTAACTTTGGGTCATTAAAAAAAAGAAAAGTATTAATTTGTCTTACAATAGTGCCAAGAGGCCTCAATTGGGGTGGAGGGGAGGGGTGGCATTGTGTTAGTGCTAAACATACTAGAATGGAAAGATAGCCTCTGTCCTGAAGAGCTCACAAGTTAAATTGTGGGATTAATAATTATGCTGCTCCTAACTCATGCCTTAAGGGGGGCTCTCAATTTCTTCTTTATGGTGGTGCCTGCATTCAAACTTGATTAGTGCAAAAACATCGGCCCCCCTGTACAAATTTTGTTTTTAAAGAGCAATTGTTAACCTAGAGGGGTTTTGTTATTATTTGGGCCTGGGAGGGGAAGCGTCTGCAACTGTAACATTTCTGACTGCTTTCTAATTCCAAAAAATGTGGACGTGTGCATGGGAGAGAACCAGGCACACAGAATGTGCGTTCACTGCAGGCCGAAGTCTCATGCTCACCGCACACGGGACGGGAGTATGCAACAGCTGCAAGGACAGACCTTTGCATATACTTTGTATTAAATGTCCCGAGCTGTTGGGCTCCCACTCCTTCTCTGAGACTCAGGTTCTTCTGGTTAGTTAGTTGTTTGCATGTTTGTGTGGCACCAGCTGTTGCTGGGAGGAAACTATTCTTGATTTTTTTTCCCTAACCAAAATATTTCTTTTCTTAATTTTAATCACATTAATCCCTCCTTGTAGCCCAGGGCTTTACAGGGGGGACAGGGGGCAGCTGAGGACAGGGCGTGGTGAATTGAACGTGAGTAGAATTCTACCACTCTTGTGTTTTTCTACATCAATCCACGACAACAACCACCAATATGGCCAGCTCTACTTCCCAAACAGCGCCCAGCAAAATAAACACATGTGCGAGAGCGATGGAGACGTGTTTACCGTACACAGCCAAGTACAGTAGATTTCTGAGGATGTATCCAGTGGAAAAACACATGGGCCTAAGTAAAACATTAACCAGCAAGGGCTGCCTAGCCAGGAACATGTGTACCCTTCGCAGGCTGTGTGACTGCTCAGGACTTGGGGCTCTGAAGCTCACTGTAACAGCTTCAGCCTTTTTATGCTTAGCAGCTTTTTCCCCCCTGATAATTACAAAATAGACCTGGTTCAGATTATAAACTCTATTCAACCAGGAAAAGAAGAGGAGGGTGGACAGTCCATGATCCAGAGAGAGTGTACGCTGCCCTCCACGGCATGAGCTAGTCTGCAGCATTAGCAATGCTCCTGGTGCTCCTCAAGCTGAAATTCACCCCTGAGCAGAGCGCAGCACTGGGCTTATCCACCACATCTGCTCATGGGGAATTTCACCCCCAAAAGGAAGCAGTGAATAGGTGATGAGACCACTCATGGGGTGAAGTACTTTGTGTAAGGTACCACGAGCTAACCATTCATTTGTCAATGATTTGGGTCAGGGAATGTCTTTTATTGTGTGTTTGCACAGCACCCAGCACAATGACCCCCTGATGCTGACTGGGGACTTTGTGTCCTAGTAATGCATAATTAATCATAATAAAGACAGCAGCTATGGCTTGAAGTCACATTGGGTCAAATTTACTGTTGGCATAGCTGAAATCAATGGAATGGCATCCCTCGAGTTGCACCCACTTAAGCTAACATTGGATTTAGGACCTTGTTGAGCAAAGCACTCTAGCACATGCTTAACTTTAAGCACATGGGTAAATGACTTCAGGGCAACCACTCCAATGCTTGCGTGCTCTGACAGCTTGGCACCTTGTACATTGGTAGCATTTTTATATGATCACCGTTCCAACTATACCCATGCTTTCAAGGTAACTTTCCACTGGCGGTGGCCCAACAAGCACTTCAGGTATGTGTCAGGTCTCTTTCAAAACCAAAAAAATCTTATCTCTCTCATTATCACCCTGACATTTGCTTTGGCTTTGTGTTTAATTACCTCTCCAATTTAACAAAGGTTCAGATAGGGTTGAGATAATGGGAAGTCAGTGAAGCTGATGCATAGGAAATAGTGATACCGAAGGTGTTAGACCGTGCCAGCTGACCCTCAGTTATAAGAAACAAAGGCTGATAAGGGGGAAAGCGATTAATCCATCAACTAGGCAACATGGGGATGTATGAAGAGCTGTCAGGTGTTTGCACCTACATCCCACCTGGATGGAAACAAACAAAACAGAGTCTACTTAGACAAATACCTGTGCAGCAGAGCAAAGCCAGACAAACACCGGGAAGCCCCTGAAAAAGGAATAAACATGGGAAATTAATAAACTTTGAAGCCACCCAAAGCCTAATGCACAACTGAATGCTGACCTGATAAAAGGGATCAATTATTTATTGCCTGCATGATGGTAGTTCCTAAAGGCTGGAACAGAGATCAAGGCCCCCCATTGTGCCAGATGGTGTGCAAACATCATAAAAAGAACAGGAGTCCTTGTGGCACCTTAGAGACTAACTCTAAGGTGCCACAAGTGCTCCTGTTCTTTTTGCGGATACAGACTAACACGGCTGCTACTCTGAAACCAAACATCATAAAAGACAGTTCCTGGCCCAGAGAGTGTGTAATCTAAATAGCCAGAGGGCGGGAGGGGAAACAGCGGTAGAGTGGTGTAGTGACTTGCCCAAAATCACACAGCAAGATGTTGTCCCAGTCCAGTGCCCCATCTTCTGGGCCATGCTGCACCCCACACAAGATAGACATTGGATTCAGGGGAAAAGGTCTCAAGCCAACCTCAATGGCACAGGGTAGCATTTGCACCATTGCTCCTCCTTGGGACTCCACTCTGAGATGGCAGCTTTACATTGTGGTTAGGTTCCATAAGAGTCCCGTCACTGGAGGCTACCCACAGAATGCAGCGACTTAGTGCTTCTGCAGCCACTGTGGCCATGCCTCCTTCTGAGCCTGCATTTGAGGATGTGCTGGCCAGATGGGAAAAGTATGGACGCCCTGCACATGGCCCTGTACTCACAGCTTCATGCAACCGAGCAATTCCCTCCTCATTTCCCTCACCTCAACAGGCCATGCTCACCGTGGCTGGTGCTGTGAGTGGTGTCGTGCACAAGCACTCCGCAGCAGAAGTGTCAATAAGCGCGTCTTATTTAAAACATTAGGGGAGCAAGGGACAGGAGTTCCAAATCTTAACTTTTGCTTTCTGTTGTGACTGTACTGACAATGGTGTGTCTGTGTGTTTTATCTGCAGCTGCTGCCATGGTGGCCTTGATGGTTCCCATTCCACACTCGTGGAACGCCTGAGCTGGATAAGGAGGAGAAAGAAGACGACGCGAGATGACACAAGATCCAGCAAGCCAGTGCTGCATCCAGCCTTGAGCGGAGGGCCTGGAGGATGAATATTGCAGGCTGTATGGAAAAGGAAAGCACAGATAGGAGAAAGTCCCAGGAGTCCCAGCAGGAAAAGAAGAGGGAAATGACCTGGGGCTTCTCCAGCAGCAGACAGACACTGCAAACTCTTGTGGACCTACAGGTTTAACAATCACGGGCTCACCTTCCTTTGCAGTCCATGGAGAACTCCAGTAAAGCAACTCCCTACAGTCCCCCTCAACATTCCACGTGTGGCATCAGAGGCCGCACCCCTACCCCTACCCCTCCACACCAAGGGACATTAGGGACAACCAAAGCTTCACATGCATTGACCTGTGAGAGCCACGGTTGCTGTATGTATAGTTAAAATGGACAGGAGTGTTCTTGCTCTGCTCCATATATTTATTAAGTTTTGTATTTGCTTTTGACTTGCACAGAATTTTTTGCATTGTTTTACTCAGTAAAATTCTATTGTTTGGAAAATAATTCCTCTTTATTAGTTCCCAACACCTGCTGCAGAGTGCTGAGAGGTACTGAAAGCACCCCCTTGTGATTGGACAGCGTGACACAGCTCATAGGATCAGTGGGGCGGGGAGGGAAAATAGTGTAACAATCATAAATGTACACCAAGCACCACACAATTCCTAACAGGCCCCAAAACAGCAGGGCCAGGTTGCTCACAGCACACCACGACATATTACTGTGGCTCACTGCTAAAGTGCTCTTTCAAAGCCTCCCTGAGCTGGATGGCTCCATGCTGAGCTCTTCTGATAGCCCTTGTGCCTGGCTGTTCAAACTTTGCAGACAGCTGCTCCACCTCCACCCCAGGGGCAGCTTTTCCCTCTTTGCTTCACAGATATTATGCAGGACACAGCAGGCAGCTACAATCGCTGGGATATTTTTCACACTGAGATCCAGTCTTGTGAGTAAACAACATGAGCACCCCTCCAATCAACCAAAAGCACATTCAACTGTCATTCTGCGCTTGCTGAGCCAATAGATGAATACTTCCTTGGTGCTGTTGAGGTGACCAGTGTATGGTTTCATGAGCCATGGGAGTAAGGGGTACGCTGGGCCCCCCAGGATCACTATTGGCATTTCAACATCCCCAGTGGTAATCCAGCAGCTGGGAAAAGAAAATCCCTGCTTGTAGTTTTCTGAACAGTCCTGTGTTCTTAAAGATGCAAGTGTCATGCACCTTCCCTGACCAGCCAACACTGATGTTGGTGAAACATTCTCGGTGACTCACCAACACTTAACCATAGAAAAGTAGCCCTTTCTGTGGAGGTACTCTGTGGCACGGTGTTCTGGTGCCAAAATAGGGACCTACATGCAGTCTACCCCTCTACCACAGTTCGGGAACCCCATTGCTGCATCTCCATGCCCTTTGTCCTGCGCATTGCCAAGAGTCACAGTCCTGCGTCACATGAGACTATTAATGGCCCTGCACAGTTGCATGACAACGACCCCCACGGTACATTTTCCAACTCCCAAATTATTTCCCACTGACCAGTAGCACTCTGATGTTGCAAACTTCCACGGTGCTATCACAAGTTGCTTCTCCACTGCCCGTGCAGCTCTCATTCTGGTGTCCCTGAACTGCAGAGCTGGGGCAAGCGTGGCACACAGATACAGGACTGTGGCCTTGTGCATCTGAAAGGTCTGCAACCACTGCTCATTATCCCAAGCCTGCATTGCAATGCAAACCCATCAGTCCGTGATCTTTTCTTGGGACTGCCATATATAGCTGCTCTGTGAATGCCACCAACAATCTTCAATTGTTTTTCACTATATACCACAGCAGTCTGTCCTCCACAAAATCGTCATGCTCCCTGCTGATGCAGTTCTTCTTGTGGCTCTGCAAATACCAGAGGATCGTGCATTCTGGGCTTGCAATTCTCATGACAATAGTGCAGAGCTATGCAGGCTCCATGCTTCCATTAGACATGGTCAACAGCTTCATGGAATTTTTTTTAAAAAGGCTAAAAAATTATGGGATATAGATGACATGATGGGATGGAGAAAGTTGCATGCTGGGAAGTTGACCCCTTGCTACCAGTCATCCCTGCGCGACTCATTTCTGTCCCACTCTGCATTGCCAAAACTTCCCAAAAGACAGTGCACTAGATGATGGTGAGTTGCATGCTGGGATACCTACCCATGATGCACCTCACTGGGCATCAACACCAGCACTCCTGATGAGTGACTGCAGCCCTGATGCAAGGAACCAAGTATGCATGTGAACAAGTGACATAGTAACAGTGGTGGCTTTATGCCAACATAGTTTGTGTCAGCAAAAGTGTTAGTGTAGCCAAAGGAGTGACTCCTCTAGCCGGTAGCTAGTGTAGACTCAGATCCTCTACACCAACTGCTAGACCGTGTATGTGCACTACAACAACAGGTGGGTGAATCAAGCAAGCAAACAGACTGGAAAGGGAAGGAATCTGATGTAGCAGGAATAAGAGCATGTTTTTACCAAGAATCACAGTGAGCACAATCTGTAGGTATAGTAAGACTCTCAGGAGACATTCAGTAGCAAGAATATTAGTTCACCATCTGCCTAACTTATCAGCTGTTAGGGTTTTGTAGATATCACAGCCCAGGTGAGTTTTAAGGGGGGATTTGTGGGTGGATAAGGTAGTGGCCTGCCTGATTTTTTGCAGGAGTTTGCCCATGCGTATGGGGTGGGATGGGAGAAAATGTGGAGGTGTTTTTAGGGTGAAATTGGTGGTCAGAGTTGGCTGAGTGAAGGCAGAGGTCAACATGGCAATGAACTAACAGAGCACATAAGTAGGGTAGGGGTGAATTGTGACAGGATGTCAGACAGAGACACATAGCTTGTACTTGATGTAGTGGAGAAAGGGAAGTCCATTGGTCAAAACAATGAGCCAGGAAGTTGATCTTAGTAATAGCATTTTGAAGGGATTTGAGGGGAACAAGGTTGTAGCAGTCAAAGCCAGAAAAGAGGTGGTTGCAATAGTCAAGGTTCAGGATGATGAAGTCCTGGATGAGAGTTTTAGCTGTCTGGACAGAGGAAAGGTGAGGTTTTAATATTGTTAAAGATGAAGATGCAGCAAGACACAGAGAAACCCTGGAGGCATGAGCCCTGGTCTATACTACGAGTTTAGGTTGAATTTAGCAGCGTTAGATCGATTTAACCCTGCACCCATCCACATGACGAAGCCATTTTTGTCGACTTAAAGGGGTCACTACTCCTCCCTGATGAGGGGATTAGTGCTGAAATTGACCTTGCTGGGTCGAATTTGGGGTAGTGTGGACGTAATTTGACGGTATTGGCCTCCAGGAGCTATCCCAGAGTGCTCCATTGTGACTGCTCTGGACAGCACTCTCAACTCCAATGCACTGGCCAGATAAACAGGAAAAGCCCCGTGAACTTTTGAATTTCATTTCCTGTTTGGCCAGCATGGCGAGCTGATCAGCACAGGTGACCATGCAGTCCCCAGAATCGCAAAAGAGCTCCAGCATGGACCAAATGGGAGGTACTGGATTTGATTGCTGTTTGGGGAGATGAATCCATGCTATCAGAACTCTGTTCCAAATGACGAAATGCCGGAATATTTGAAAAAATCTCCAAGGGCATGAAGGACAGAGGCTATAACAGGGACCCGCAGCAGTGCCATGTGAAACTTAAGGAGTTCAGGCAAGCCTACCAAAGAACCAGAGAGGCAAACGGCCACTCCGGGTCAGAGCCCCAGACATGCCGCTTCTATGATGAGCTGCATGCCATTCTAGGGGGTGTCCCTACAACTACCCCACCCTCCGCCCGTGCGTGGACTCCGTCAATGGATTCTCACGCAATAAGGATGAGGATTTTGGGGATGAGGAAGATGATGAGGAGGACGACATTGAAGATAGTGCACAGTATGCAAGCAGAGAGAATGTTTTCCCCAACAGCCAGGAACTGTTTATCACCCTGGACCCAGTACCCTCCCAACCCACCCAAGGCGGGCTTATGTACCTTGAAGGCAGAGAAGGGACCTCTGTGAGTGTACCTTTGTAAATATTGTACATGGTTTAAAAGCAAACGTGTTTAATGATTAATTTTCCCTGAAGATTTGGGATATATCCGTGGCCAGTACAGCTACTGGAAAAGTCTGTTAACATGTATGGGGATGGAGCATAAATCCTCCAGGGACATCTCAATGAAGCTCTCCTGGATGTACTCCCAAAGCCTTTGCAAAAGGTTTCTGGGGAGGGGAGCCTTATTCCGTTCTCCTTGGTAGGACACTTTACCATGCTAGGCCAGTAGCACGTAGTCTGGAATAATTGCATAACAAAGCATGGCAGCATATGGTCCCGGTGTTTGCTGGCATTCGTGCAACAGCTGTTCTTTATCTCTCTGTGTTATCCTCAGGAGAGTGATATCATTCATGGTCACCTGGTTGAAATAGGGGAACTTTATTAAGGGGACATTCAGAGGTGGCCGTTCCTGCTGGGCTGTCTGCCTGTGGCTGAACAAAAATCATCCCCGCTGTGCGCCATGCAATGCGGGGAGGGTGAAGCGATCATCCCAGAGAATAGTGTGTGTGTGTGTGGAGGGGTTAGTTGGGTTTATGCTGCAAGTTAACCCGAAAACCGCAGCCCTCCTTTTTAAATGGCCAACCCAATGGGTGCTTGATATGGGAACTGAGGGCCCTGCTGTTTGAAACCATGTAATGTTAACAGCTTGGTTCACCATGAAAGAGTTTACCCATTGTTCTCTAAAATGTGTCTTTTTAAATACTACTCTCCTTTTTTTTCCTCCCGCAGCTGCAAATGTTTCAACGCTCCCCGTATCATCTGCGTCCCAGAGGCTAGTGAAGATTAGAAGGCGAAAAAACCACACTCACGATGAAATGTTCTCTGACCTCATGCAGTCCTCCCACACTCAAAGATCCCAGCAGAATGCATGGAGGCAGACACTGTCCGAGTGCAAGAAAGTGCTAAATGAACGCGAGGACATGTGGCGGGATCAAGATGATAGGTGGTGTCAGGGTGATGAGAGGAGGCAGGATGCAATGCTGAGGCTACTAGAAGATCAAACTGATATTCTCCAGCGTATTGTTGAGGTGCAGGAAAGGCAGCAGGAGCACAGACTGCCACTGCATCCCCTGTGTAATTAATCACCCTCCTCCCCAAGTTCCATAGCCTCCTCACCCAGACACTCAAGAACGCAGTGGTGGGGGGCCTCTGGGTACCCAACCACTCCACTCCAAAGGACTGCCCAAGCAACAAAAAGCTGGCATTCAATAAGTTTTGAAGTGCAGTGTGGCCTTGTCCTTCCCTACTCCCCTCCTCCACCACCCCACCCGGTGCTTCCCTCCTCCCACACCCCTCCTGGGCTACCTTGGCAGTTATCCCCCCATTTGTGTGATGAAATAATAAAGAGTGCATGAATTTGAAACAACAATGACTTTATTGCCTCAGCAAGTGGTTATCAAAGGGGGAAGGGGAGGGCGGTTGGCTTACAGGGAAGTAGATTGAAGCAAGGGGGCGGGTTTTCATCAAGGAGAAACAAACAGAACTTTTACACCATTGCCTGGCCAGTCATGAAATTAGTTTTCAAAGCTTCTCTGATGCGCAGCATGCCCTGCTGTGCTCTTCTAACCGCCCTGGTGTCTGGCTACGCGTAATCAGCAGCCAGGCGATTTGCCTCAACCTCCCACCCCACCATAAACTTCTCCCCCTTACTCTCACAGATATTGTGGAGCACACAGCAAGCAGTAATAACAATGGGAACATTGGTTTTGCTGAGGTCTAACTGAGTCAGTAAACTGTGCCAGCGCACTTTTAAACGTCCAAAGGCACATTCTACCACCATTCTGCACTTGCTCAGCCTATAGTTGAACAGCTCCTGACTACTGTCCAGGCTGCCTGTGTACAGCTTCATGAGCCAGGGCATTAAGGGGTAGGCTGGGTCCCCAAGGATAACTATAGGCTTTTCAACATCCCCAATGGTTATTTTCTCATCTGGAAAGTAAGTCCCTTGCTGCAGCTGTTCACACAGACCAGAGTTCCTGAAGATGCGAGCGTCATGTACCTTTCCTGGCCATCCCACATTGATGTTGGTGAAATGTCCCTTGTGATCCACCAGGGCTTGCAGTAGTATTGAAAAGTACCCCTTTCGGTTTATGTACTGGCTGCGTTGGTGCTCTGGTCCCAAGATAGGGATATGTGTTCCGTTTATCACCCCACCACAGTTAGGGAATCCCATTGCAGCAAAGCCATCCACTATGACCTGCACAT
The DNA here is from genome assembly GCF_016161935.1 of Mauremys reevesii. NCBI lineage: Eukaryota > Metazoa > Chordata > Testudines > Geoemydidae > Mauremys > Mauremys reevesii. The sequence continues at coordinate 64,405,531 of NC_052625.1, forward strand.
TTCCCAGAGTCACTACCCTTGATAGCAGCAGCTCAGTGATCGAGTTGGCTACTTAGAACACAGCAACCTCCACAGTAGATTTGCCCACTCCAAATTGATTCCCAACTGACCAGTAGCTGTCTGGCATTGCAAACTTCCAGAGGGCTATCGCCACTTGCTTGTGAACTGTGAAGGCTGCTCTCATCTTGGTATTCTTGCACTTCAAGGCAGGGGAAAGCAAGTCACAAAGTTCCATGAAAGTGCCCTTACACATGTGAAAGTTTTGCAGCCACTGGGAATCATCCCAGACCTGCAACACCATGCGGTCCCACCAGTCTGCGATTGTTTCCTGGGCCCAGAATCAGCATTCCATGGCATTAACCTGGCCCATTGCCACAATGATGTCCAAATTGCCACGGCCCGTGCTTTGAGAGAAGTCTGTATCCATGTCCTCATCACTCTCGTCACCGTGCTGCCATCACCTCCTCGCCTGCTTTTGCGGGTTCTGGTGCTGCATACACTGCAGGATAATGCGCGTGGTGTTTACAGTGCTCATAACTGCGGCGGTGATCTGAGCAGGCTCCATGCTTGCCGTGGTATGGCGTCTGCGAGGAAAAAAGGCGCGAAACGATTTTCAGACATTGTTCTCACTGAGGGAAGGGGGCCTGATGACATGTACCCAGAACCACCCGAAACGATGTTTTTGCCCCATCAGGCATTGGGAGCTCAACCCAGAATTCCAATGAGCGACAGAGACTGCGGGAACTGTGGGATAGCTACCACAGTGCAACGCTCTGAAAGTCGACGCTAGCCTCGGTACTGTGGATGTACACCGCCGACTTAATGCACTTAGTGGGGAGACACACAATCAACTGTATCAAATCGATTTCTAAAAAAATCGACTTCTATTAAATCAACCTAATTTCGTTGTGTAGACATACCCTGAGTCTAGAAAGAGGACTGAATCAAAGCTGATACCCAGATTATGGGGCTGGCTGTTCGTCGCTTGTCCACAGTGACTGAGAAAAATAGAGAAAGGAACTGCCAAGAATTCAGTTTTGGCCACGTTGGATGTAATGTGACACCTGGAAAGCCACAAAGAGGAGTCAGAAAGACAGGCTAAGATTTTAGTTTGGATAGAGGGAGACAGGTCTGGAGTGAAGAGGTAGATCTGTAAAGGTAGTAGTCAAAGCTGTGCTTGCAGGTAATATTACATAATGAGAGGATGTAAAGGAAGAAAAAAGGAGATGCAGGACAAAGCCCCAAAAGTTGGAAGGGGGGCAAATGACACCCTGAAGGAAAAATTAGAGAGATAAGAAGAGAACCAGGAATGTGCAGCCATGAAAGCCAACATGGAATAGAATTGCAAGAAAAGGAGCACGATTAATTGTGTTATGGGTAACTGATTAATTATGAAGTATGAGGATGGAGTCCAGGCCCTGATATTTGTCTAGAAAGAGGTCATTAGAGATCTTGGCGAGAGCAGCTTCAGTGAGTACAGAAGATGGGACATTCTCCAAACAGCTTCTGGAATCCTGCAGGATGGCTTTGAGTGCAATTTTCAGCCGTCTCAAACATTGTCAAGTCAGGCAAAATGAGTTCCTGAGCAACCCACCCTCATATCAAGAGTTTCCTAAAGGTTACAGAACTCCTTAGTTCTCCTCCAACACAGATATATGAATTGAGACCTCAACCTAGTTCTAAGGATGATGTTACATTCTCCTTTTGAACCTTCATCTTCAGTGTTCCTCTACTCTGCTGGTATCAGAATAGCTTTCCTCTCTGTTTATATCTCCCTGTAGAACTGTCAGGCACTAAAAGTAGGAGAGAGAAAAATTAAGATTCCTTACCTGTTCATTTCCTTTTTCCTATTCTGAGTCCTGAAAATCCATCCCCACCCTGTCTGTCTATTTTTAAGGAGTGCTCTCCAGTAGCATGATGTTTTCCAGCAGACTTTTCACCAATGTCCTCAGCATGCTGTGTGTGTCTATTAAAATAAATCCAGCTCTTTCAAGATGACTAGCTAGTGGCCATTATACAGATGCTCAGTCAACTTGTCAGCCTACTGACCATTGGTTTTGGTACTGCATCAGATTTGGGAGTGCTCCACTCCAGCCATTCTTCCAGGGGCCAGAGCTCAGGAGGTGGCCACTGATGGCTAGTCCTGGTGTGCCTCCACTTCCAGTACAGAGGGTATCATTGTCAGACACTCAAAATAGGAGAAAGGAAATTAATGGGCAAGTTATTTTAAAGAGTCTGAGTGACTGATGAAAAGAATGCATCAGAAACAGAGGAAGTTTCACCAGGACCTTTTGTCATCAGCCTGAACTATTTTTAAGGTTTAAGAAATAAAGTTTGGATCAGGCCTATTGAACTAAGGCTAAGCAGTTTTCTCTCAAATGAAACTTGACAAGCCCATGCAAAGCCCACTGAAATAAACGGGGGTGTCTTTCCATTGACTTCAGTGGGCTTTAGGTAAGGCCCTGTGTGATCTTAGGGCCAGATCCTTAGCAGGTGTAAACTGGTGACACTCCACATTTAAGCCAGATCCTTAGCTGGTGTAAGTCAGTATGGAGTTACTCTGATTTACACTAGCTGAAGATCTGGCCCTCTGAACCTTTTCCCGTGTAATGTTTATGTAGGGCCATGAGTGCTTCCAGTTCATGGCCCTCATTTTAGCTCTATCAGTGCTGGTGCTAGCTTTGGGTATTATTTATTATCCTATTGTCCAAATTATGACGTGTTTATTTCATAAGTGCCCAGATAAGCATCTCAGTATTTATCATAGACTGCCCAACCAGCTATGCGTAAAAAGAAAAGAAAAAAGAAGATGCTTTTGCTTTTAGGAGTGCCCATTCAGGATTTTAAGAAATAATTTCTCTGAGTGTCAGGGATGCCTTGCGCTGCAGATGTGTGACCTAGCTTTAAATTGCCATTGTAGCGAAGAGACAATGCTGCTGATGGACAGTACAGATCGATGTGTATGTCTCTCCTCTATGAACTTCAGAGCCTTTAATTCCAACACCTACATTTTCAAAATGAAACTCCTTGGGGAATTAGCTGTAAGAACCTCAGCCACATCAGTGAGAGTCAGGCAGCTAAATCCCATGTAGCACTTGGGATATTTAAGACTAAGCTACAGACACTTTCCCAGACTTTTTAAGTTAAGGACAAAAAAAGTTTCGGTGTAGCCCACCTTTCATTGACACTCACTAAGCACAGCCCTTTCTTATTACAATGGTAGAAAGAGGGTGTTTTTTAGATAACAGAAGGGTATATACTAGGTGTTTTAGGCTTTTAAAAGAGGAAATCTAGTAAACCTGCTATTCTGTTTGTACATAGGAGTCTTTGCCTCCTGATACACATGCTGTCTTCCCTTCCTTCACATACAAACAAACACAAGTCATAAACAAGTTCAGTTGCAAAGATTCATGCCTGACAGTCCCACAGGAATAATCCATACTCTGGACACAAATCCAGTTGTCCTACTGTCTTTCACTGCCTTGGCACTGTCCAGCCAGACTGTCCTGCACACAGCGTCTCTCCTCAGAATCCCGTTCTGGGGGATATGCTTTCAGTGATGATACTTTCTGCTCACAGATAACAGGTCAGACAACCAGAAATCCAGCAAGGTCTTAGCCCCAGTGAGCAGGGCTGGATCACAGTGTTATCTGACTGCATTCCTCCTTCATCTCTTCCTTCTGTCAGTGTTTAACAGAACTCTAGTCAGCACAGATACATGGGAAGGTTACATGCTTCTGAATGAGCTCTCTCTGAGGGCTTGTCTACACTACAGGACTATTTCGAATCTACTTAAGTCGAATTTGTGGATTCGACCTTAATAAGTCGAATTTGTGTATCCATACTAAATACACAAATTCGAACTTCTGAGTCCACACATTCGGGCCAGCTTCTTTTGGGAAGCGTGGTGCACTGTGCTATCACCCACAGTTCCCCCGCCTCCCCCCCCTGCCATTGTGAATTGTGGGATTTCCCATGCTGCAATGCTGGGAAAATGTGTCGTTATTGAATCGCAATCCCCTCCTTCTCTCCTTGAAAGCGCGGCGCGGCGTTCTTGCTGTTCGCTCTGGTCTGGTGGACGCGCGCGCCCGCAGCACAGCAGCATGGCATGGATCGCTGCTCATCTCTGCTGTGCCGGCAACTGCGCCCCTCGCGCTCGCACTCGTTCACCTCTTCAGATGCTGAGAAGGCGAGGAGAGGCTCCGGCAGCAGAGTGGGAGAGGGTGGCAGGAGAGGACAAAAAAGGGGCACGCGCCAGGCAGTGGGGTAGTGGGCAATGGTGGTGGGTTGGGGTGGTGGAGGGCGTGGATTCTGGGCGAAAAACAAGCACAGACTGGTGGGACACGCTGCTGCAGGACTGGGGGGACACAGCAGATGCTGCGAAAGCTTCCTGGACTTCAGGATGCGTTTTAGGACTGTTGTGTGACTGTTGCTTGCCTTGGTGACACTGGGCCAGGAGCCCCACACCCTGATCAGAGCAGCCCTGACTGTGCAGCCTGAACCCTGCAGAAACCCACAGCTACCGGGAGCTAGCGAAACAACAGCGGCGTGTTTGGCAAATCCGCGGGGGGTGGGGTGGATTGCCTGTCATCATGCCAATCGCAACTGCTCTCAAAGGCAGTGACTGGTAGTGACTGTCAGGGGTCCATCATGTCAGATGTCACGCGATGGGGCGATGGCCAAACGATGATGGGGCTGGGGATGGGCTATACATGGGATCCATCCACCAGCCACCACCACAGCACACCAGGCCCAAGGGCTACTTTTCAAAAGTGCTGAAAGCTGGTGCTGGACCATAGGGGACGTTTTGGTGACATCAGCGTTACCAACATCAGCGTCGGTTCGGGCGGGCAGCGTGGGAACTCTGGTGTTGTTGGGGTCCTCCACTGTTTAGTTCTTCCCAGGCCACAAAATACTTCGGACCAACAAAAAGATGCCTACAGATGTCCTACAGGACCCGGCCTACCCGGGCCCCCCCTGGCCCGCTAATACTGGCTCATGGCGGAAGCGGCGCTGCCTTGAACTTGGACGCTGAAAAACTAATGTGCTGGCAGTGCAGAATGGTGTGGTGGTGTGTGGGAGACACCGGGAGTCTCAAGGGAGCGGACATTACTGACTGGCGATCCTGAAAGCGCGTGTTATTGCTCCGTAGCTATTCTGTGTTGCTGTGAGAGCAACACCGAGCTTGAGAGAGGAGGTTGGGAGGTTGGTTGACGGCTGCTTAGTTGAAGCAAATCGCCTGCCACTGCTGGACACTGACCAGCAGACACCCAATATGAGAAAGAGATCAGCATGCGGAGCAGGAGGCGAGAGGCTTTGGCAGCTGATGTAAGCAGGGTAACCTGTGACACTTGTTTTGAGAGCCTGAAGCTAACCAACCTGATTTTAAACCACAAAACTTTTTTTTTATTTAAACTAATTAAATGTTTTATTAATTAATAATTAATATTTCTTTTTTCATTTCTTTTTTTTCTTTTTGTCTACAAACATGGGGTGGGTTGTGGTTTGTGTGTTTGCTGATGGGTGGGTTTGCAGAGGCGGGAGGCGTTGGGGAGTGTGGGTTGGTTACGTTGGATGGGGTGAGGGGTTTGGGGGAGGGGTGAGGGGTGTGGGGAAGGGTGTATCTTTGGGGCTCTGAGGTCTGGAGGAGGACGCTATTGGGGGGGGGGAGGATCGTGACGGGAAGCCAAAATGCATGTGAAGGAAGCCTGCCTTTACAGCCCGGGGAACCTCTCAGGGAAGACAAGCACACACACCTCATGCACAGCACAAGGCCCCATACACTACCACAGACTGTCTGTGTGTGCCCAGTGTTGCAGTGCTGTGTGTGCCCCCTGCTGCCCTGCAGCTGCAGTGCAGTGATGGTGACATTGGTGGGTGCAGTGACATTACAATTACCCCCCACAACAACAAAAGTCTTCTTGCACCAGAAACGTGGCGGAAAACAAAGTCAGAGACAAACACTTTTTTAAATGGTGTAATATGTGGGGGGGTTGAACTTGAGGGGACTGGTTGATTTGATAAAGAAAGAGCTTGTACAAATTTACAGGCAGCACAGTTGTCTCTACTCTAATCCGGTGTGCCCGTGCAGGGACAGTTTTGCCCCTCACGGCCCCTACGCCCCTCTTGGTTGGGGGGGGGGGGGGGGACTGCACTGGCGGGGGCTGGCGGTTGGGTGCAGTCGGCAGCACAGGCTACTCTCCGCCTGACTGCGGGTCTTGCAGAACATCTAGAAGCGGCAGCGCTCTCTTGCCTGCTCCCAAGACCAACAAGCGTTGTTTGCGCCTGCACTGCCGCTGCTGGTCCTCCTCCTCCCTCCACGTTCCAGTGCTGCTGACACTGCTGCTCCTCTCTGTCTCACTGTCTCTGCTCTCTGCCTCTGCTCTGCGTCTGGCCAGCAGTTCCTGGAACATGTCGTCCCTTGTCTTTTTCTTCACTGCTTGTCTTTTGCTCTCTCTGTGATCTGAATGGGGATGAGGGGGGAGTGAGCTGGGGCGTGTGAATGTGAAAAAGTAGTGAAAAGTGAACATATTGAACAGTTACATGTAACAGTTTTCAAACAGTAGTCGAGTCTTGTGCACCCTCTCAGAAAAAGAAGTCTCAGAACTAGAGATCTCTAGAAAGAACTAGTTGCAGGAAGATCTCATCATTGCACAGCACCATTGCTGGAGCAGCGGCGAGCAGCACAGAGTTGCACAAGTGCTGGCTTAGCTGTGCTGCTTAGCAGCTAAGATGCTTAGTGTTAGTGCTTAGCTGTGCTGCTGAGCTCTCCCAAAAGAGCAAAAAAGCAAAGCAGAAAAGAGATGCTCCCTGATCTCCCTGCGGCAGACCCGCCATGCTTTTCCTCTGAGGCCTGCCAGTAAAACTCTGCTAAGGGGGTCATTCTTGCAAAGTAAAAAAACTTTGCTTCAGGGTCATTCTTAAAAAAAGTAAAAACTGCAAAACTGAGTCATTCTTATTCAAAGTAAAGTCTCTTATGCACCCAAGTAACACAACACACTAACAACACTAATTAGACACAGCAGATGCAGCACATCACCAACGACCTGACCCGCGTCACAGGACACAGAGAGAGCGATGAGGGAGAGGAGGAGCAGGCCCCCAGGCTAGATGGCATGGCGCGAAGGCGCTGGCACTCGACCCTCCCACCGGCATCACCTGTGGAAGGGAGCTGGACGGAGCACCCACTGCAGCCCCTCTAGCCTCCTCTCCCTGCTGAGGCTTTTCTGTGCTCTCAGCTGCTCTTTGAAACTTTTTCAGAGGACTTTTTTTCCATTGCTATTTAAGTTTACTTTGTTTTTGTTTGTTTTTTTTTTAAAAATTTGTTTATATAAAATTTATATTTTTCTATTTTTATTCTTATAAAATAAATATTTTTCCTCTGATTCTTTGTCCAAATCCTGATCCCTTCTTCTGAGGTCCTTCTGATGATATGTCTGGTTGTCGAGGAAAGGGGAGGGAGATGGGGATGAGAGATGAGATGATCCGATCTGTCAGGTCGGAGGGGGTTCGATGCCGCCGCCGCCGTCTCCCGACCCTGCTCCCTCCCCTCATCCCATCCATGAAACAGGAGTGAACTGGCTGGAGACTCGATTCCACACCACATCTCCAGGCGTCTGGGGGGTGGCAGACCCACCCACCCCTAGAATGGCATCTGCAGCCAGGTACCTTTTGGTCTGGGGCTGGGGCTGGGCGGAGGCTCCGCGTGCATCGCGCTTGGCTGATACCCTTGTCTTGTTTCCTTTCTTTGTCACGCACTGCTTGCCGAATCCTGTCTTCTCTGTCCGCTTCTTTCTTTTTAGAGACTTCGCTCGCTCCTGCCTGAAGGCGTTGAGCACAGAGAGAGAGCTCCCTCCCTCCACAGACCCCATCAGATCCTGGACTTCCAGGTCTGGGACAGCCGGGGACGCCTGCTCTCTCTGATTGCTGATCTAGGATTGCGGACTCCTCTGCTGGAGAGCTCTGCATCGTGCGCAGCGCTCACCGATGTGCAGGAGCTGAAAATTCAAGCAGTCAACAGGAAAATGAATTCAAAATTCAATTCAGATTCCGGCTCTGGAGCTGTGGCTGGAAGGCGCACTGCTGAGCAGAGCGCTGTAGCTAGGTGCACTGTGGGATTGCTCCCGAGCTCGGGCTCACCAAGCTCTCGATCTGCTAAGCACCCAGCCTGCAAGTTAAAGGCTAGCGAGTGGTGGTTTGCGCGTAGTTCCTGCGGTTCAATTAACCCTGATAAAAAGTTCCTCTGGTCTGTTTCGAATGATTAATCCTGAGACAGAGCCCAGAGTTGTTGTCTAAGGCCAGTTCAGTGTCCACTCCATCCATTGGCTTCCCTCAGAAAGTTCTTCAAAGAATGCCAAAGGCTTCTGTGTCTATTGGCTGAGAAAAATATTCACAAGAGCAGCGGTAAAAAGTACAAATCAGTGTAGCTGCAGCAGCTCTAGATAAATTCATGCAGGATAGGTCCATCAATGGCTATTAGCCAGGGGATGGACAAGAATAGTGTTCCTAGCCTCTGTTTGCCAGAAGCTGGGAATGAGCAACGGGATGGATCACTTGATGATTACCTGTTCTGTTCATTCCCTCTGGGGCACCTGGCACTGGCCACTGTCGGAAGGCAGGATACTGGGCTAGATGGACCTTTGGTCTGACCCAGTAGGGCCGTTCTTATGTTATGTTCTTTGCTGGGTGGCAATCTGGTGACAAAAATGAAATGTAAGTCACAAGAAATATTGCAGTGCGTTCTTTTTCCCCGCTTCACCAAATGATACATGGAGTAATTTGTATCACATGGTGCAAAGATTGGGTTGTTTTTGCAACTACCAAAACCTATCAAAAACCTGCAAAGCCCAACGTGAGTAATTTTGCCCTTTCACATAGCCACCAAAGCCCAAACTGAACCGCTTTGCCTTCCATTGTGGCCCTTTCTTCACGGCTGTATGAACAGACCGGATTATTGGGTCCCTGGGTGAGAAAGGATCACTGGAAGCCAGCAACTCACATCCATTGTCTGTCTCAGTTTCTGGATCGCAGGTGATAGAAGGTCTGGTCTCACAGCACATCACCACTGATATGAGCTGCATGAGTGTACCCTGAGGATTGATTGTGCAGGTGGATCACCTGCTCTGTACTCCCATGCTGCTTTTCCATCCCACATTTATCTGCTTTGACATTCTGAGGGGTGTACAAAGGCACAAGGTTGGGGATTCCTTCAAGGCCCTGAATAACTGACCCTTCCCCTTTAGCCTCTTATCACATCGCCCTCTACCCACTCCACTCCGCTAATGATACCAGCCTCAGTATCCCATTGGCCTAGAGTGACCAGACAGCAAATGTGAAAAATCGGGACAGGGGGTGGGGGGTAATAAGAGCCCATATAAGAAAAAGACCCCAAAATCGGGACTGTCCCTATAAAATTGGGACATCTGGTCACCCTACATTGGCCCATCTGTCCCACAACCCTCTTGGCACCTTTTGCACATGGCTCCTGAGGCAGGAGATGCTCTCTCCTGAGCTGGCTGACTAGGCCATAACCCTCGTCTCATTCAAATCCCTCCTTAAGATTCACTTCTACCATGACATCCAAAGAAGCAACTGAACCCAGACATATTTCTAAGACAACTACTATATATTTTTCAATTTTTGTTTTGTTTATTCATCCCAGGCACACAATTCTGCTGAGTTAACGGAGTGATTTTGCTAGTGTGGCCCTGTCCATCCGTCCTTCCCATCTTCACCCCCTTGACTGCATAATGTGCGAAGCAGGGCTGGCTCCAGGGTTTTTGCCGCCCCAAGCGGCGACAAAAAAAAAAAAGCCGCAATCGTGATCGGCGGCAGCTCCACCGCGCCACTTTCTTCTTCGCAGCACTTCAGTGGCAGGTCTTTCCCTCTGAGAGGGACCGAGGGACCTGCCGCCAAATTGCCCCCGAAGAGCCCAACGTGCCGCCCCTTCCCGTTGGCCGCCCCAAGCACCTGCTTGCCGAGCTGGTGCCTGGAGCCGGCCCTGGTGTGAAGTCTGACGGCTGGTGGTGTGGGCCTTGGGTGATTTATCCGTAGGATGAGGTGCCCAGGACACACTGGGGAGCTGCAAAATAATAATAATCATCTGCTGCAGCCGTCTTTGAAGCTGCTTCAACTCTCCTCCACCACCAAAACACAAACAGGCATGTTCAGCGGAGCTGCCTGCTGAGCCCTACACACCTCCACCTTGCTACAGCTGGAGCCCACACACAAAAGAACTTCACTTCATGCGGCCTGGCCCATTGGCTCCTGCTTGCTTCACTCTCACACAATAGAACCGCACTGCTCCCAAAGCTGTTCAGATCTTGTGAACGCATGGGGAAGGGAGCAGGATTCTGGCCTTAGCAGGATGCATCCCGCTGTCTGAATTCAACTTAACGTCTCTCACTTTCACATCCATCCCAAATACAGTATCCTTCCCCCTTAGTTACACCACAGCTGGGAAGGACATGACCCGAGCCAAGAAACTTAAAGCTGAAATTGACATTTATCGTTAATCTCTCCACTGTTGCTTACAAAACAGGCTCAGCAGTTCAGGACTAGGACATGGAGCCAGCTTGAGCTGCACTTTCCCCAGCTTTTGCTGGTTAGGTTTCTAACATTAATTCCTTTGCATTTTATTTAAAAGGCAGCCTTGTTTATAAAATGCCCATGGCTTGTTTATAAAATCCCCTACCTCCAAAGCAATGTGTGTTTGATCAGTTCTGCATTTTATAGATCACATTCCCATGCCATTCGGTTAAAGGTGAAATTCACCCCGTGCAGAGGGCCAGTAAAAAGCATATTCACCACTTAAGTCCCGCTTCAGGATGAGACATGGCAGGCTCCCCACCAGCCAAATAGATGACTCATTTGTAGGCGGCCTCCAGCACTACAGCCCAAGCCCAGGTGGGGCCAGAGAGGGCTTATTTAGGATGTAAGTGATGCACAGGTCTTGTGATGGCTGTCTGCACGGGGTTGAATTTTCCCCTAAATGAATAGTTTACGTCAAGCAGTACTTTTAGTTCAAAGGCGCCATTCTGGACCATTTTGTAAATGAACCTTTGGGCCACAAGGCCTATAGATGGAAATGCCTTGGAGAAGCATTCTGAGAAACCGGCCGATGGAGAGGCAAACTTTGTGCCCCCTGTGAAGTTTAATGTTATAAATCACACCTATTTTTAACTTGCACAAACACAAAAAATAGCTCCGACGCCAGCAAACCGCTGTTTATATTTTAAATGTGGAGCTCAAAAATAGCCAAGACAATGTGTTTTTTTTTAAAATATGGTAAGAAAAAAATATATGTCAAAGGCTGAAACTCTGTTTGCGAGGAACAATTTTAAATTGGGACAGTTGTGAAGGTCTGAAAATAGGGGTTTAAAACGGGAAATGCCAGCGTCATCCTAAGTATAGCAGCCTTTCTTACATCTCAACTACCAGGTATTTAGAGGGTGTTCTTGGAAACTGCCATTAGCAATGTCTGTTGCCCAAGGTGCACCATTATTTTGTTATGAAAATCCTGGCACGGTTTCACACAAACCAAAGGTGCTGGGCTTTTGATCCCCAACACCAAGCAGCTCCTTGAAAATGGCACTGAGTGACTCATTCTGCCATGAGAAGCAAGATCATGAGAAGTTCTTATGTGTTCTCAAGATGCTGATTCCCTCAGAATTGTGTGCACAGGCCCAGTGCCGGGCTAAGTCAGTTTGGGACTGTAGGCTCCACCCTTGCTTAGTGTGGTAGTGAGGGAGCCACCTACACACCTAACTGAGAGGTCTCAAAATGTAATTGTAAATAGGGACTCATCACTGGACTGGTGTGTTTCTCGTGGGGTCCTGCAGGAGTCCGTTCTTGGCCCTATGCTATTTAGGAACTTAATTTATTTAGCTTAACAAAGAGAAGGTTAAGGGGTGACTTGATCACAGTCAGTAAGTATCTACCTGGGAAAAAAATATGTGGATACAAATCTATATTTGAACACCTAAGTAAGTGGTCTCATTTCTGGAGGTCCAGCACATTCACTACTCCTGTTAAAGTCAGTGGGGACTCAAACCTCTGAAAATCAAGCCACTGATTGAAGGTTGGATTTTTCAAAGGAGCCTGAAAGACTTGGGAACCCAATTTACTGGGATTTGGGTACCTAACCCTCTTAGGCTCCTTTGAAAATCCCAGTTTAGGTGCCTAGCTTTGGGTAAGTCAAATCTGAAAATTGCAGAATAGGACAAAAAGATCACTTGGTCTCACTTTAAAGGGACACCTCTTTTAAATCCATTCCACTGAGGTAGAGGCTGCATAGAAATTTAAATCTGCACCCATGCTGTATACGGGTGCCCTAATTAAGTGCTCAAGTGCTTTGCCTCCCTTATATTATCAGCACAGCATCCAGTGACAATGCCCATCATTTTCAGCCCAGAAACTGCAATGATCTCCAAACGGGCACAAGGAGTCCCCAGGCTGGAGCTCATTGCAGGACTATAGCCCTAGTCATTTGCCACCCACTTGTTATACAGGGCTGGTAGAATCTCTGATTCAGTAACAAGAACAGCACCTGTGCTGAGTTTGTGGCATTCCAGACCATGCTGTGTTCTTGTCTAGGGACACTTTCCTTTTCGCTACCTGCCCATGCTCCGCTTAGCAGAAGCTACACCATGCTGGAATGCAGTAGGTTCCTCTTAATTCAGCAGCAGCCCATCCCGGTCCTCAGGACAGCTGTGACAGAGAGAGAGGAAGGAAAGATGATATAATGTGACACAAAAAATCAGAAGAGACAATTTAGCACTAACAGTGTCCAGTGTAGGCAGCCGGAGTGGCACCCTGATTTATGCAGCAGCAGCAGTGACCTTTGTCTGTTAGAAATAGAAGGAAGACCAGGTCTGGTCTCTCTTTTTCCCCAAACAACTGAGAGCAATTCATTCCCAGCTTTCAGGGGCCCACAGACGCTACGTCATTTCTCTCTGTCATACCTGCAACTGCAAAAGGAGACTATTTCTTCTCTTTTCATTTCAGGACAGAGAGTCATGTGTAACAACTAGTGGGCATTGAATGACGAAAAATCTTCTAGCTCTCCAAATGCCTTTTTTCCTGGCCTGGAGTCAGAGCTTTCAGAACCAAGTGTAAAGTTTTGCAGTCTCCCAAAGTTCCCAAATGATTCTTATTTATAGCACCTGGACACCCTAGCTGAAATCAGGGGTCCATTACGCTAGGCACTGTACAAAACACAGGTAAGAGACAGTCCCTGCCACCAAAGAACTTACAATCCAGAGAGCTAAGATGGACAAACAGTAGTATTGCTGACAGATGGGGGACTGAAGAACAGAAAGAGAAAGTGACTTGTGAAAGGTCACGCAGTGACTCGGTGACAGAACAAGATATTGAACCCAGATGTCCAGAGTGCCAGGCCAGTGCTCTCTTTATCTCTCTGAATGTTTATAAGTACTTTTTTGGCAGTCTACATTCAGTGCGGTTCCCAAGGAAAAGCTAACGTTTGGGAGGTGGGGGGAGGGGAAGAGACCATCTTCAAGATCCTCCTTGGGGCAAACTGGGGACAAGGCTATTAAAAGAGATGACCAAACGCCTTATGGCATCATGGGGACACATGCCAGGTGCCTTCACTGAGCATTTTGTTGTTTGCAGGTTTCTTTTCATTTGGGGCCAGTACGTCTTTGGCAAGGAAACAAGCCATATCTTCACCTCCCTCTTAAAAACCCTCCCCACGTATATATTGGTTATTTATATTCAAACCTGCCCTTAAATCCTGGTAAGTCAGCCTGCCCCTCATAGCAACAGAATCTGTCCCCCAGTGGCTATCTGCAAGGTGTGTAATTGCACTCAGAGCAGGGGGCAGGGCAGTGACAGACGGTCCGAGCGCTATCCTTGGCAGATTTAGGAATAGAAGTCGGAGCTGACGGGCGTTGCCTCACAGGAGCTGGAAAGGGATCAACTTGGAGCAAGGGCTGGCGCCACATGTAGGGGCCTGGCTGTGAGTGGCAGAAGTCTGTGGGCACTGGATGCCTCTTAACATATTCCACTGCCCTCAAGACAAGGTAAATTGTTGGTTGAGACAGACATCAGTTGTGGGTAGTTCTCCTGCTTCCGCAAATTATTGGTAAACCTATTCTTTTGTTTGTTTTAAAGGGACATTTCCCCCCCTTCTCTCTTTAAAGTGCAGCTAGTGCAGCCCCCCACCCCTAGTCAGGTATCACAGAGCCATTCCCTCCCCTTTCTTCTTTACTCCCCTCCCCATACCCTGAAGAATCCAGCTCTAGGTGCAGTGTGTCAGTCTCCGTGTCCATTCATCCCTTTGTGTCTCTGCCAACAACAAATGCCAAGCAAAGCTAATTGGCACTGCGAGATCTCTTTGAAATGGAAAGTTGTCTACTGTAATCAGAATGAGACAAAGGGCTTGATTGTGCTGTCAGTGAAGTCAGTGGTGAAATTCCATCTGATTTCACTTGTGCAGAAGCAAGTGCTAAGCACTGACACATTTAGGAACATAGGAAGTGCTATCTCAGCCTAGTTATGCGTTCAGACCAGGATCTTGGCTCTGACAGATATTTGGGAGAAAGATGTAAGGACCCTGCAGTAGGCAGATGAGGGGAAATCCGCCTCCAGGAAAAGTTTCTTTTAACTCCCTCTGTGGTGGGAAGGTTACCTCCCTTCCAAAATCTTCCTTCTTTTCTGCTTGCTTTTTAATCCTCACTATTGCAACTTTGGATGTTCCTTGTTATTCCTACAAATGTCCAATCCTTTTTGGGTATTCTGCTAAGCTCTTGGTCTCAATGATATTTAGTGGCAGTGAGTTCCACAGGCTAATTGTGCAATGTGTTCCTTTCCTTTTAAAATGTGCTGCCTTTCAGTTTTGTGGAACATCCCCTTGTTCTTGTGCTGTGAGACAGTGTGAAAAACAGTGCCTGATCTATCTTCTTTATACTAATTATTTTGGGTCTCTTAGCTATTTCTGGTCTATGATAGTAGTTTGCCTCTCACACCATGGCTACTTAGTCTTCTAGCTGGAACAGCCTACCGAGGGAAACAGTGGGGGCGAAGGACCTCTCTGGCTTTAAGATTAAGCTTGATAAGTTTATGGAGGGAATGGTTTGATAGGATAACGTGATTTAGTCAATAGGTCAATAACGTGCCACCACTGGTAATTAGTACCGAGGGTCAATGTTGGGATATTGAAAGTCTTTTTCCTGAGTGTCTGGCTCGAGAGTCTTGCCCACATGCTCGGGGTTCAGATGATCGCCATATTTGGGGTCGGGAAGGAATTTTCCTCCAGGGTAGATTGGCAGTGGCCCTGGAGGTTTTTCACCTTCCTCCGCAGCATGGGGCAGGGGTCGCTTGCTGGAGGATTATCTGCTACTTGAAGTCTTTAAATCGGGATTTGGGGACTTCAACATCTGAGTCAAGGGAGAGAATTATTTCAGGAGTGGGTGGGTCAGCTTTTGTGGCCTGCATCTTGTGGGAGTCAGACTAGATGATCATAATGGTCCCTTCTGATCTTAAGTTCTATGATTCTATGATTCTTACAAGCTTCTTGCGAGTCACTTTGTCTAAAGCTTTTTGAAAGTCCAAATACATCATTTCAACCAGTTCTACTTTATCTACTATTTTATTAGCAGGTTCAAAGAATTCTAGTTATTGGTAAGATATTAGTTTGCAGAAAGGTCCCTATCATATCATGATCATTTAAGAGTTGCATAACTTATTATTCCAATCAATTTACCTGGTACCAGAGTAAGGCATACTGGTCTGTAATGCCCAGCACGGCCCCCTTTGCCTTTTTAAAAAATAGCTACAAATATTTGCTACCCTCCCCTTCTCCAGTATAGTAGCTGATTGGCAGAATGGAGACCCGGAGTTTCCAGCTCCCATTAGTGATCAGGTTTTCAAAATAGCTCAGCATACAGCAGCTCCCATTTAGAGATGGATGAAAAAATTTGCAGGAAAAAAAATGTGGTGGGGAAGCATAGGAAGGAAGAGATACAGATTGGCAACACTGAAACCTTTCACAAATTTGTGTTGATTTCACCAAACTGGTTTGGTCGAACTGGGGGGGGGGAGGGAAACAACCTGAAAAAATTGCAACTTTTGATTTTTTTTAGTTCCAAATGACAATTTATTAAACATTAAAAAACATTTTAAATTATTGAAATAAAAAGAAAATGTTTCAATTTGTCAAAACGAAACATTTTGTTTGATCTGAAATGAATTTTTAATTTGATTTACCAAAAGCTTCAAAAAATTATTTTTTTGGTTTGACCTGCAATGATTCTTTCCCAACAAACTAAAAAAATCATTATTCACCCAGCTCTATTCCCACAGGAAAATGAGCCTTTTGAAAATCTGGGCCAATATGAACAGTGAGACAACCATTCACAATTATATCAAGTCGGAGAAGAAATAGCGATTCCTGGGACACACCACCAATCACTAGCTGCCTGGGGTTAGGAAGAAATTCCCCCCATGGGCATGTTAATGAATAATTGGGGTTATGCAGGGTTTTACACCTTCCTCCAAACAGCCTGCGGTGGATGGCAGAACACAGAGTAGATGTGCCACTGATCTGTTTCCCTACAGCTATTTCTGTGCTCTGGTGTAGCTCTTTGGGAAATATTAACAGATTCCCAACAGTTTTGTTGGATTTGACTGGATGTATTTACCCCATTCAGGCTCTTAACTCAAAATTGTTTTTCTGCTTGAACCCAGAACATGTCCAACAGCTCAAGAATCAACTTTGCCTTTCTCAGTTCATTCTGTTAGGCAGATCTTTCATTTAGTTGAGCTTCCTGTATTGAATTGGCTGGAGACAGACACTCTCCCTCTTCATCCCCTTGTTTGGGATTATCCACATCCATTTATTTGAATCTGACAAAAGACATTCCTTCACCTTTCTACTCTTACCAATCAAAAATTTATACTGCTTGACTCTCCTTTTGCTCCCTTTTACACTTCCAAAGTGAAAGATCCGTGTCTGTCCTGCTCATCGCTACTCCAGATTCATTTTCTTTGTCTCCCCTATGATGTGTACTGAAGCTTCTTAGGATGCTGCTGCTGAAGGATATTTGTCAGTGCTTTAGCAACACCTTTGCATCTTTGGGCTGGTCTACACTAAGGGGAAAAATCGATATAAGATACGCACAGCAGCGGCGCGTAATAACGCTGAAGTCAGTCTATCTTATATATCGAACACTCCCTCCCCTCCGCGGCGCGATCGATGTCGGGGCTCTCATATGCCCGCGCGCCACCGCCACCGTTCGGTGGGGAGTTCGGAATCGATAGCGCAGGGTTCGATCGATATATCGATGTCTAGATGATATCGATATAATCGATCTCGAATCGATCGAAACGCGGCGCCGGTGTAGTGGCGTAAGCTTTGTTGCACTTCTTGTCTGACACTGCAAAGGGCTTACCAACATAGTAATCAATGTTGGCTCTTTTCCAATCATGAGACTCAGCAGCCTTCAATCAGGATTATCCCCAATAAACCATCTCCCTGGGACAAATGAATGGCCGAAGATGATGAACAGATACAGCCTGCCATTGTTTTGGCTGACAAGGTGGGGGAGGTAATATCTTGAGAGGAGATATGTGTAAGCTCATCTCTTTCACCAGTAGAAGTTGATCCAATAAAAGATATTACCTCACCCACCTTACCTCTCTCATATATCCTGGGACTGACACACTACAACACCACTGCATACACCATTGTTTTGGGGGCTCGTTTTCCATCCGGTATGAATAGAATTCCCTCTGAAAAGTGCTTTTGAGCGAAGGCTTATGACAAAGATTACATTTAACTCTTGAGACATGGACATGAAAATGAAACTAATCTCCAATACAATACGGACAGTACCTGCATCGGGGTAACCAAGACAGACAGACAGAAAGGACAATTCACTTTCAGGGAAAACTTGTAGTGAGTGTTCCACAACCCAGATATAGTTAACAAATAGGCTCATTCCATCCGACAGGGAGCTGCAGGATGTGCCAACTTCCGAGTGACACACAAAACTGAATTCCATGAGCACTTGTGGTCATTAAAGATTCTGTTGAACTTCTTGCAAAAGTGGTTGTTGGCTCCAGCATCCAGGTCAAATTCTGTTTTAGGATATTATAGTCTGACCAGGGGCAGCTCCAGGCACCAGCACGCCAAGCACGTGCTTGGGGCGGCAAGCCACTGGGGGCGCTCTGCTGGTTGCCGCGAGGGCGGCAGGCCAGCTGCCTTCGGCGGCACGCTTGCGGAGGGTCCGCCGAAGCCGCGGGACCAGAGGACCCTCCGCAGGCATGCCGCCAAAGGCAGCCTGCCTGCCGTGCTTGGGGCGGCAAAATGCCTAGAGCCACCCCTGAGTCTGACTCACTAAAATGTGCCAAACATATCAGCAAGGCCTTCAGCAGACCTTCAGCAACAAAAGCACAACCCCCTCTCCAGAGCTAAAGGAGTAATCCCATCAATTGCTACTAAATACCAGGGTCTTGTCTTTGCTGAGGTCAGTCACGAGACGGAGACAGTCATACCGGTTTTTTATAAGCCATTAAATGTTTACCACATTCCATTCCAGAGGTGGTTCCCCATCAGTATTTGGTGAAGTGATACCTCTAGATTATTTATTTGCACTGCAATTGTGCTGAGGAGCCCCAGCCATGGACCATAATTCCATTGTGCTAGGTGCTGTACTAACATGGAACAAGGAGTCAGTGCCTACCCCAAAGAGTTTACTGTCTGAAAAGCGATTTGAGAACCTTCTGCCAGAAAGGCACCATACAAAGGCAGCATCATTTACTAGTGAGCTTTTTATCCCACTTTCTATAGACACGTCCTCTCGCCCTATTCACCACGGAAGTTTTGTGGTTATAATTTATTGTTTTACATGTGTGACATTTGGCAAAGAAAACAAAGTTACCATCTCTGCCCCGGGGATCTGTGCTCTCTAGGGGGAGTCATCATAAGGGAGTTGTTTGAAGCCATCAAGAAAATTTGGCGTTGATGCTGAAAATTCGGGCTGATGTTCTAATTGGCATAGCATCCTCCCCTCTCACTCTCTTGGCTGGTGTAAAAGAGAGGGTATTTTCTCCTCTTCATGCTGGGCCCGCTCCCCAAATACATATGCACACACCTGGCTATTGTGAGGAGAATCACAACAGTCAGTCACCTTTACTCACGCTTGGATACAAGGAAGCGCAAAGGCAGGTAGACATCACACCT
Source organism: Mauremys reevesii (assembly GCF_016161935.1). Classification (NCBI taxonomy): domain Eukaryota; kingdom Metazoa; phylum Chordata; order Testudines; family Geoemydidae; genus Mauremys; species Mauremys reevesii. Next base: position 64,424,735 of record NC_052625.1, read on the forward strand.
GTGCTCTGTTTGATTATGACACATCTCATTAAACACAGGCTGCCATCTGCATCAGGAAGCCCAGGCCAACATCTGAGCTCCGACTCAGGGAGAGCACCAACAGGGATTAGGAGGAACAAAAGTTGTGCTGTCAATGAAGAGTCATGCATCCCCAATTCTAGATGCAGCTCCTCATTTCTGTCACTATGGGATTTAATAAGCATTTTCAGAACTACTGGTATGTAGTATCATATGCCAATGACTGAGGTCTACCCAATTTGCTCTTGGCTCTCCACAGGACGCGTTTCCAGGTTGGATGGAGAAGCAAGGAAGAGAGTGAAGGGCCAAAAGACTCATGTTTTGCTTTCCTGCATGGAATCCACCTTTTCTTCACTTTCAAGTTCTTTCACTTAAGAAATCTAAACGGCAGGAAGGCAGGGGAGAGGCCCCATTGGCCCTACCTCCATTATTTACTTTTGTTACAAAACTTGATACACCCAGTGCCCCGTTGTCATGGTGCCAGCCATTGTGCTTGGTAGTGGAAGGAGATTATTATTATTATTGCTTTAGTGCCTGGGTACCCCAGCGAGGGATTAGGGCCCCATTGTACTTGGCACTGTCTAAACAAATAACACAAATAGTCCCTGCCCTAGAGAGCTCACAATCCAGGATTCCGCCAATATCCAGCAGGTGAGTAAACAGACAAAGGAGGGAGAGGGAGGTGGAAAGGCAAGGTAACAGTGGAGACAGATGCATGTGTATAACTGTGTAGGCAGTGGCCTGGGCAGCCAAAGGTGATTGCCAGCCTAACTAGTTGTCGCTGTTATTCATGTGGCTTGCCATTAATTCCCACAATATCCTAGGTGCTTTCCATGTATAAAAGGCCATGATCCCTGCCCCAAAGAGCTTGCACTCTAGAAACACAAGTAAAACAGCCAGGTGAAGAGTCAGGGAAAGGATTAGAACATTTCAGTTGAGTGATGAGGTGCTGGTTGGCTGTGTCTTGGTCTGTATCTCTGCGAGTACTTGTACGTGATGGCCCCTATCACCACAGGCCTTTGATAACACAATGACTCATAAGGTTTAAGGCCTGAAGGGACCATTAGATCATCTAGTCTGACCTTTTGTATAGCACAGGCCATAGAATTTCACCCAGTTAGCTCCATAATGAGCCCAATAACTTGTGTTTGACTAGAGCATTGTTTGTGTTTGATTAAAGCCTCTCTGCCAGAAAGGCGTCCTGGCTTGGTTTGAAGACATCAAGAGATGGAAAATCCACCACTTCCCTTAGTAGTTTGTTCCAATGGTTAATCTCCCTCACTGTTAAAAATTGATGTCTTATTTCTAATTTGAATTTGCCTTTAATCTAGTGGAGAAAGGCACAAAAAGGATGAATGGTTGGAGGTGAAAGAGCCTTTTAGCACCCAGAGTTTTCCTCACAGTGAAGGTCCTTATACATGGTCATCTCTTGATCTTTTTGATAAGCTATCCAGAGGGAGCTCTTTAAATCTCTCATATAATGTTGAATCATTTAGAAGTAATATGACACAAATACAAGACTCTTACCATGGTAAGATCCAGGGGTGAAGGGTTAGATATGTTATAAGCTATTCCCCAGTTACCCTTCAGCCTTGCCACATTATTAGTTGGCTGAGGCCAGATATTTAAAGGCATTTAGGTACCTAAAGATGCAGACAGGCACCTAGTGGGTACTAGTATCTTGTGGCAATGAGTTCCACTGGTTAAATGCACATAGCATGAAGAAATATTGCCTTTTATCAGTTCTCAGTTAGAGGAGCCTGATCTCCATTCTCTATACCATCATTCATTTTATGCACCTTTATCACATCCCTTCTTATTAGTCTCTTCTGTAAAGTAAACAGTCCCATTCCTTGCCCGTGCAGTTTCCATTGGTAAATAGCATTAAAATAATGCTTAAAAACATGTAAATATTTTTTTGAAACTAAGTGCAATTTAAGTTAAAAAAAAACCTACATAAAACTCTTTTTTGGCTCCATTTTCACTCAGCTTTGTCTTGGTTGCATTTAGTGGTCTGGCAGCTCGCTGTATATTTTTGGATCAAATACTCTGACCAGTAAAGACAAAGGTTCCTGGTATGATACACAGGGAAAGACCTCAGCGAAGAGGAGTATTTATTTTTGTTAAAATAGCCCATCTCTATTTGTATCAAATTTGGCAAATGAATGGGTATGATTTTCATTTTTTTGCAATGCTTCATTTTAAACTTTTGATAAAAATAGTAGATAACAAAAAAAAGTTGGTTTATTTTTATACCAATGCATTTTTTCCTTGCTGCTCAAGTCTCAGACAACAAATATAGCACATGGGGGCGGCAAGTTATGGGGAGGGCAGAAAACTTTTTGTTCTCATTTCCACAAATCTGAATCAGTAACCACAAGCCAGACAACCCCCACATTTGCTGCTTTTTCCCACTTCTACTGTTGCTCTTCCTTCCATGTCCACCCCTGTGCTCAGAATTCCCTCATCCTCCGGCTCTTCATTCAGGTTTCTCTCCTTCTGCAAGTCCTCTAACGGATACCCTACCAAACAGTAAAGAACACATCTAGCCATTGCTTAAAATCTGCACCTCTCAAAATGTCACCTTTTTACCCATGTATCATATTTTTTGGTCTGTATTTACTGTGCCTAATTTAGGCCGTGATCTCACAAACACACACATGAATAATGTTCTGGAGGAAACTGGACAAATGAAAATCAAGTATTCTCAGAGAATGAAAGTTACTCATGTGTGTAAGTGTTTGCAGGACCAGCACTTTTGTATGTAAGCTCTTTGTATCGGGGCCATATCTTTTTCTAGGTTTGTGAAGCACAGAACAGTCTGTTGGTGTAAATCCATGTAGCTCTACTGAAGTCAATGGGCCAGATTCTTAGCTGCTGCAAATCAGCATAGCTCCAAGTCAGTGCAACGATGCAAATATGTATGCGCTGGGGGCATGGCCCAGTACTGTTGACATGCAAAATAAATTAACTAATTGAATATTATTACAATTTCTTTGGATATATGGACATGAATTATTTAAAATAATGCAAAATTAGTTGACTGTCAAACTACATATAAAGAGACACAGCTTTACAATCAGCTATTAGCAGCAGTAGTAAATATTGATAGTGTATAAACATTTATAGCACCCAGAGGCCCCACTATGCTGGGTGCTGTTCTGCCACAGAAGAGATGATCCCTACCCTAACGAGGCTGGAAGAGATATACACCTCTTCTTCACCCCTGTGAAGGCAGAACTCTGAATGAAGAGATGGACTTTACAATGCACCCTGAAGATTAACGGGGTCAGGCTTGGCTGAACCAGTGAGAGAAGCAAATTTAACAGACAAAGACCTTTCACTGACAACTCCCTGCCCTAGCCATTCCAGTGTTTAGATAGTACACAGCGAGTTAGCTGATCTCAACTGTTGTGGTGGAACATGGAGAAAGCGGTGGTTTCTTAGGTCCTGTAACAAGGACTCTAATCACACAGAGCATTAAAGAACAATTGAACAGCACCTAGGGGCAAATAATCTCACATCAGACCTGTTGCGTCATCTTCTAGCAGTCTTCTGAATGCAGCGCCTATTGGCATAACTCAAGGGATCCATCAGAGCAATGGACAGCATTAATCCTTTTATGATAGATCTTGTATATCAGTACATACTAGGTGGGCATGGAAGGGACCAAAAATCACTGTGTCTTTTCAGGCCTGTCCAGTGTTGGCAACATATCAGTGGATTTCAATTAAATCATCTTCCAGCTATACCTCATAGGCTACACTGAAGGGAATGGAGATATAGTCTTCCATCTGATCATCTCCACAATAAAGCTAGGAAATTTGTCATTAAGTCCCGTCCATGTTAGAACAAACTGTGAGGTGATGGATGAGTTAATGGCAATGATGCTGATTTAATTTTCTTGATCCAGCTTATGTTTCTGATCCTCACAAATGCGCATGAAGACTGCAAAACTTTCCACAGCAAATTTTAATCCCTTGAAACAGACAAAGCAAAAACCGCATTTTCAGAAAGGTGGACCTGTCCCTTCTCCACCCTAGAGAGAGTTATTTTTCTGTATAAGTGTATTCAAAAGTAATCCTTGCACACCACACAAAAGGAAGATCACGTTTCCTTCCACCCTCCAGGTTCCTTTTGTTAATAATAATTATCAACCAACACTCAGCTCTCGAGTCACGTGTCTACTGGTGAGAGATGGGCTGTGTCTCTAATCCCGGTCCTCCTCTCCCATTATTGTTTCATTATTGACTTTAAAGTGCAACTGGAAGCCAAAAATGAATGGGAAATTGGAATTGCAAGACTGGTGGGGCAGGTTTTCCCAACCGGTGTTGCAACAGGCAGAAAAGAAATAAATTTAAAAATACCATTTATCAAGAGTCAGGTCCTTTTAGGGTCACTGTGCACATATGTCACAGATCTAGGACAGCAGCAAAAGAAAAAAAAAACACTTGGTTATGTTTCAAGTTTTAAAAGTGGCCTCCCTTGATGCATCCCATGTGTCAGCCAGAATTGAAATGGCTCCAGAACTGGGCAGCAATTATCCGAGATCCTCCTCCCAAGTGGAACCAAACTGAAAATACTCCCCCCGCCCCTCAATAATTCAATTGGGACAGTCAAAGCAGTACTTTGGGAGAGACTCTCTCAATTAACAAGTTACTGGCTGACAAGGCGAGCAGGACTCACTCTCAGTCAGAGAAAGTTCTCCTCAAAGTGATCTTGCAGACACAATGCCTCTGGGATTTTTGCTTCCAGAGACTGAAGCCAGAGTCCTGATCCATGGAGGAAACCCTTGAGCTGGTAGTACATGAACAGTTCTGTCAGATCTTGCCACCGGGACACCAGGCAGCCACCCTGGGGACTGCAGAGTGTTTGATCAAGAACTTCCTGGAGACTGAACTAGACTGTGGGGTGCCCCTCTCAGCCTGAAACAGGAGAAGTGGGTCTGTTTGGTGTTGGGCTCTTCGAAGAAGGTACAACCCCAGGGGTTTAAGAGGGCCACAGGAAATCTATTTTGTGGAGTGGAGCAGCCCCCCAGCTAACACGATACCCTCTCTGAGGGTGACAATCCCCAAAGGGAGCACTTGGGCAGGGATTGAAGTGGTCCATGAGAGAAGAGGGGTTGATAGGAACTGCAGAAGCTGCTTCCCTGCTGAAAACCGTTGTTGACCATGTGGAACTAGTACAACCCTATGGGAAGGAAGGAGCCTGGTCTGCTTCACTGGTGGGAAAGAGGGCCATAGCCACCACTCCTGTCTGAGTCTGGAATATGACAATGTGGCAGCCTGCTACTGCAAGATATCAGCATTCCTCGGGAAGCCTGGTGCTCTAGGTGTGCTCATTATAGTCAATGTATTGGAGGTCCATGGGGTGGTCAGTCTGGTTCTGGCTAGACTTCTGTACACAAGCAGCTACCGGGCCCCAACATCCTGAAAGCTGGGGAAATGTTGCTTATATGGTCTATCCATGGATATTTCTGACTCTATCCCACTAGCAGGCTTAAGCTATCTGTAAATGGGAGCACTATGGAGTTGGTGTTGGCAAAAGAATTGTTATATCCAGTGGTGCTGGGTGAGATTGGGGCCCGGTAACTGGCCTGCTATAAGAGGCAAACCAATCCTGCCAGGATCCTAGCCCACAGGTAGGGTTGATGTACCACTTGGGAAGATCTTACCCTTTACCAACCCTTAACTCTTTGGCCCTTCTATCCTGACCAAGAAAACTCACAAGGAGTGTTGCCTTGTCTGGAAGTGATCTCTACTGACAGATAAGGGCCTGGGAACATGGGCCCATAAATCCATGGCCACCCAATGTGGATAGGACCCCGCAGATTCCCAGACACGACTGCCTGTGGTCACCCGGGCCCTTAGGGTCCTACAGTTCCTGAACCAAAACTTTTGAAATGGACATGGAATGGCACGGCTACTCAGTGCAGTTTGAACATCCCAATAGGCCCACACAAGGGTTGCTACCTCCAGGAACCCCAAGGTGGACAACCAATCTCTCATGGGCTTTTTTGACTTTGAACAAAAACAGCAAAACGGGCAGTTCGCTGGGGTAAACAGGACCCTGGTGAATGCAGTACAGGATGCACAATGCCCTCACTTTGAACTGGAAGGAGGTGTCCTGCTTTGGATGGTCAAAGAACACCAAACAGGGAAAGGTCGGTCACAACTACTTGTCCTCAGGTTCTTTAGGCACAAAGTCTTCAGGCTGGCCCACAAAATACCATGATTTGGATAACTGTGAATGGAAAAACCCCAGGAATGAATATTGGCTAATTTCTTGGCCAAAGTAGGGGTACATCAAGAGGTTATGGACTATTGCAACTCTTGTCCCAAGTGCCAGCTGCTGAGTGCCAAAGCTACTGAAAGCATGCCTCTGAGTCCTCTTTTCTGGGTATACACTCCATTTGAACTCATTGAGGTAGATTTCATTAGGCCCTTTGAACCGACAGTCAGGAGATGCTGCTACGCTGTAATCATCATGGATTATGCCACCCGATACCTCAAAACCATACCCCTGAGGTCAATTTTGGTCCAAGAAGTTGCTGATAAATCGCTAAAAGTATTCCCTCAGGTAAGCATCTGCAAGGTGAGCTGACTGAGTATGGTAACATCTTCATGTCAAGGTTACCACAAGAAATGTACTCCCTACTTGACAAAATCCACAAGAACCTCAGTGTACCATCTCCAAATGGGTGGGTTAGTGGAATGTTTTCACTGAACTTTCAAAGGAATGCTGTGCAAGTGTGTCACAGCTGAATCTCACAACTGGGACCAACTGCTGCCATGCCTACTATTTGCCATCAGGGAAATGCAATCTTCCACGGGGTTCTCCTCCTTTTGAGTTGGTGTGTGGAAGGTGGCCCTGGGGAATTCTGAACCTGGTGCAGGAAGTTTGGCAGGACTGAAGGATCAAGGCTGAGAAAGTTGAGCAGTGTGTCCTCAATCTACAGGAAAAATTAAAAGTTAAAATATCAGAGTTTCTAAAAAATCTAGATACTTTCCTAATACAGAAAGGTATGGCACTCAACACATGGGAACTATTTTGGACTTAATTAGAATGGATAAACATGAATTAATCACTGGACTAGAAGTTGGTGGTTGCCTAGGGATCATGACCTATTTACATTCAATATGGGCAAACAGAGGACAGTCCCAACCAGTAATTATATATGCCTTTATTTTAGCTTGAATTGATTGATAGTTCTGGGGTAAATTATAGGGAGTCTAGGACCTGTATTGCTACAGTTTTAAGATAAATAGGGTGGGAATCACCTTTAGATTTGGAGGCTCTAGGAACAGGCAAAGAATGAAGACAGTGACCACACACACAGTTACATGTAAGAAATCTTGTCTGTATTATAAGCAGACGACTAATGTAACTAATGTAACTAATGTAACAATCACAAACATATAAAACCTAAGAGAGCCCCCACACTCACTAATGTTATATTCACACTCACATACCTGGTGGATCTCTCAACAGATGGTCATTGATAGAGGGGTGGTTTCTGCTGGGATCTGCCCAATCTCTTCATACCAGGGAACCCCCTTTTTTATCTTGTTGTTCTGACCACACTTAACACCTTGTGCATATGCATGAGGGTTCCAACCTCCTTTTCTTTATCTCTTTTTCCATACCCCATAAATTCTTGGGTCCCTGCATCTCATAGGTCGTTCTCTTAATTCCCCTTATTCTCATGAGCATTTACGTAAACATGTTTCCATTCTGACCTGTGGTCAAGGCAGAACTTTCCATGATTACAATGAGGCACCTTGCAGTCTAGACAGATACACTGTAGTCTATTTTTCCAAAACATCACCTATTGGCACATCATTTACAGTAATCTTGTAACCCTACTGGTGTAGGGTCATTCTTGGGTTACGCACTTATGTCAAGTCTCCTTAAGCCTGAGGCCTAGTTTGGCTAAGCTGATATCTGACAGGCCTTAAAAAAGGGACTAAAAACAGGCTAATCATCAGATCTCAAAAAGCAGCTGTGAATGGTGAATAATCATTGGGTGGGGATGTTTCTAGTGAGGTTCTGCAGGGATTGGTACTAGGCCCAACACTATTGAACATTTTCATCAATAATGGGGAAGTAAATATAAAATCACTGCTGATAAAGTTTGTGGATGATACAAAGATTGACAGAGTGGTCAGAGCTTAAATGCAGCCAGAGCTGTCCGGAGCAGAGCTCTGGTAAATATTTTCAAACCCACAGGGCAGAAGCCCCGAGCCTCAAATTGGGGGAAGGGCTCCAGGAAATACTGTATGAGAACTTAAGCCCAAAGAGTGGTAAATAATGAGGACAGGGCAGGGATACAGAGCAGTCTGAATCTCTTGGTAAGCAAGGCCCAAACAAAAGACATTTTAATACAACCAAATGGAAGGTCATACATCTAGGAACAAGAATGGGCTCTGTATCCTGGAAACCAGTGTGTCCAAAAAGGATTTAGGGGTCCTAGAAGACAAAGAACTCAACCTGAGCTCCCAGTGCAATGCTATAGCAAAAAGAATGAATGTGATCTCTGGATATATAAAGAGAGGAGTAGGGAGTGGGCGCAAGGAGGGATTTTACGTCTGTATACAGCATTAGTGAGACCAATACTGGAGTACTGCCTACAGTTCTGGTGTCCACATTTTTGACATAACATTGAAAAAGTAGAGAGGGGAGTTCAGAAAGGAACCACAAAAATTATTCAGGGGTTGAAAAAAAATGCTTTTTGGTTAGAGACTCAAAGAGCTCAATCTGTTCCTCTTATCAGAAAGAAGTTTAAGCGGTGACGTGATTCCAGTGAAATACTTTCCTGGGGGGAAAAATCAGGTCCTGAAAGGTCTCTTTAATCTGGTGGAGAAAGGCATAACAAGAACCAGTCAGTGGAAGCTGAACCCAGACAAATTCAAATGAGAAATTAAGCACACATTTTTAGCAGTAAGGGTGATTAACCATTGGAACAAACTACCAAGGGAAGTTGGATTATCCACCTCTTGATGCCATCAGATCAAGACTGGATGCCTTTCTGGAAGCCATGCTTTAGCCAAACAAGTTTTTGGGTGCAGTACAAGGATAACTGGATGAAGTTCTCTAGTCTGTAATATTTAGGAGGTCAGACCAAATGATCTAATGGTCCCTTTCTGACCTTAAACTCTTCAAGAACATTTTACTAGATATCCAGAAAGATACTAAAACCCACAATTGAGAAAGCAAGCTATATGCAGCTTTAAAAACAGCTTGGGTTAGAGGGGAAGTGAAAGCAGTTATAAGAAATTATATATAACAAATGAGAAAAAAGGGAGAAGTTGATAGCGAAAAATATAAATTAGATCCTAGAATTATAGAAAATTGATAAGGAAAGCAAAAGGACACAAGGCAAAATCTCCATTCAGCAGCATTAAGGACAATAAGGAGTTTAAGTAAATCAGGAACACAAGGACTCAGGAATCCTAACAATGTTAAATGTCCATTACTAGCTGGAAATGGTGAACTTGTCAATAATAATGCAGAAGAGACAGAAGTGTTCAGTAAATATTTCTGTTCTGGCTTTTTTCCAAATACAGATGTATTCATATTGTAAGGAGGAAATATTTTCCATTCCAATAGAAACTAGGGAGAATGTTTAACAGAAAATAATAAAGCTAGATATTTTAAAATCAGGAGGTCTGGATAAATTGCACCCAAGAATTTAAAAAGAACTGGCCGAGGAGCTCCCTGAACCATAGAGGTATATTTGGTTGCTCATCAGGTTGCTGTGTTAAATTAGGGAAATAAGAAGTTGAGGCTCCACTAAACAATGGGGGACAAAGTGGGTGACCAACTTTATGGCCCTGAGGTTCACTATGTGCTGCTGTAACAGGTATTGGGGGAAAACACTATTTCTTTCGCCCCTCCACCTTTTACTATGCAGCAGTTTTTCTGCTGTGGTCAAACCATAATTTGGTCTTTTTCAGGACTTGGATACATGTCTCATATATATTATACAGAATTAATCAAAGAACGAGTGACAATCTATAAAGCAAAATATTTACAATTCTAAATATATATTGATATATACATATATTCCTAACAGTTGGCTTATAATCTTTGGGGGAGAAAGGTATGAAATCTCCTCAATAGCAATGCCGAAAGAAAACATTTTCAGTTGTTTTTTATGTTCTAAAACAAATGACTCTTTATACATGCGCACATACATACACGTCCTTAGGATATGGATTTATCCCCTTCTTAATATCTGCAAGGTGGGATCAGAACCTTATATTATATATACAAGGCATGTGAGCTCTCCTGAACAAAAGAAAGAACAACAGTCCCAGCCTTTTTCTTCAAACATTTTCCCTTCCCGCACAGCAATCTGCAATGCACACAGCCCACGGCCAATCTTCAGTCCTCCTCTTCCTCGGTGGGTAAAGAGAGCTGCAGTCCAGCTCCAATAAAACCTGGCAAACTCTCTGTAATGTGTCCAGGCTCCACCAGTCCCTAGGATTTCCCTGCACTGCTCCACTGCTGAGTGGTCCCATCAAGCCCCAAGTTCATCCATTCAAAGTTTCCTCACCCAGCCTCTTGCCGGGCTCATCACCCTAGATGGAGTTTTTCCATGTTGTTCCAGACAGCTACTGAGCATACCCAATGCTCATCTCACCTAGCTTCTGGATTGTTCGGGCACATTCCTATGGAGTCCCCCTGGCTGGCTATGGGAAATGTGCCAGCACACAAAGCACTTCAAAACAAAACATGGAAACTGTATTTCACCCCACTGTTTACTCCCCTATTTCCATGACTATATGCTGAAATGCAGTGGGTTACACTACTAAGCCACACTCATGTTTAAGTCCTGACCTTAGTCTCACACATTACCTAGCAAGGGCAGGGAATGTTATGAAGGCAGAACACTCATCTTTAGGGCCACCTTGTCCTTGAGTAGCATCACAGGCTTGTCACTCAATACAGACATTAGCAGAGCTCTAAAAAGTGTTCCCAGCAGGGGTTGACCGTAGTGATATGTAGCTAGAATAGGCAAAGGGCTCAAGTCTTGCTTTGGATCTGTACCCCAAGATGCACCTAGATTTTCCCCTACTTGGAAACATGTGTTAGAATCATAGAATCTCAGGGTTGGAAGGGACCTCAGGAGGTCATCTAGTCCAACCTCCTGCTCAAAGCAGGACCAATCCCCAGACAGATTTTTGCCCCATATCCTTAAATGGCCCCCTCAAGGATTAAACTCACAACCCTGGGTTTAACAGGCCAATGCTGAAACCACTGAGCTATCCCTCCCCCCAAGACTGAGCTTGTGTGATCCTGGAGAATCAAGGATGTCAACAAATGGAGAAGAGAAAGAAATGTGATCTACTAGAATGATAGAATTAGGCTGGTAGCTTTCACTCATATGTTGAAACACAGGGAACTGTAGCTTGTTGCAGAAAGTAGTGAAATTAAATTGGTGCCCAATGGATTTAGAGACTACAGAACTAGCCACACACACTTGTTTATTTTCCACTTTGTCTTAACAATCGGTCCTGACTTTGGGAATGATAATGTACGGATTCTTGCTGTGTTCTTTCTATTCCATTCGGCTAGGCTATTCAGTGGACTCCTTCTGTACAATCATGCTTTGAAAATTACTGTTAAACCCTGACCCTCTAGGCTCACTCCAAGAGGAAACTCTTTCAATCTGGTTTTGATGTTCTCTTCCTCTCCTCCTTTCAGGCCATGCTCTCCACCCCAGAAGGCAGGCAGGCTGCCAATCCACCAGCCTGCCCCACTCCACAATAAGTGTTATAAACAAAAGAATGCACAAAAAGGAATTGTTAACTGGATTGGCAGCTGGTAGCAAGTTTTTTTTTTAATTGTGAGAGTGTTCGTGTGTGTGTGTGTTCCAGAGAACATTCTATTCTATGTTATTCAGGTTCTTATACCCTGCCTTGGCCTTATGGCCCAAACTGTTACTGCTCAGGGTATGTCTGCCACAAAGCACAGAGAAGGTAGCAGAAATGGCTTATGTATTGAAAAATTTACACTCTTCTCTCTTTAAGTTCCTCCTCTGCCAAAAATAGATCCATTGGGGGCAGATAAGCTGGGATAGGGCGCTGGGAAACTACTTATCCAGCCAACAGGCTGACAGATGCCTCCATCTTAAGAGAGAGCTGAACATTTTCCCAACAGTTAGGTGCATTTATAAGGCCAAATCCTCAGCTGGTGTAAACTGGGGCCGCTCCATTGCAGTTAAGAGAAGAGCTTGCAGCCAGCAATTCAAGTAATGGCTGCAGAGTAGCCCTGGAGCAGTGGTTCCCAACCGGCGGCCCAATCAGCACACAGCTGCAGCCCATATATATGACATCTTCAGGGCCATACAGGTAGTAGTGTGGATGCAGCCCACATAACACACAGAGAGGTGCATATGCAGCCCACAATGGTAAATAGGTTGAAAACCACTGCTCTAGAGAGCAGATTCCATTCCTTAAACCCTGATGCATATCCACTTTCCCAATGGCCCAAATACAGACTTGTCGTTATTTTAACTACATAAAAGTCAGTGGGCCAGATCACCAGCTGGTGTAAGTCAGCAAAGAGCCATTGACTTAAATGAAGCTAAAATGATTTATACCAGCTGGGGATCTGACCCCTTGAAGAGGTAGGGCAGCCGTTCCCCAAGTGCACAGACTGCTGCTCTGACCCTTCTGGAGATCTGGCCCTGAATCTGCAAAGGAACAATGTTGTTTGTTTTCCAAAGTGCAATTGAAGCTCTTAGTACAGTTAAATGTAATTATTTCTTTTTAAGTGCAATTTTGGGCAGTTAGGTTAGTTCCCTCTGCTCTCAAACTGTAACATGCCTGACCTAGCATCAGATATTTAATATAGTCCAGCGAGACATGCTTCAGCTGGCAGTTAAACCCTGGTCAGTCTCCCTCCCTTGATCCTTAACATACAATATGCTGGGCTGTCTCCACCAATTTGTAGCCTAATTTACATTAAACAGATTCTAACAACTGCATTGGCCTTTGGTTGATGTATCTCATGTGTTGTAGCTGTCACAGAGTTAAAGACTGAATTACCTGCACAGACACGAAATAAGCAATCGGCAGCTAAACTAAGGCTGTTCCAATACATAGGAGGGAGGAGATAGGGAGCTTGTGCAATGGATCATCACAGAGCAATGCTCTGCAGGGGTGCAATCCAGGATGGGGTATGGCAGTTATACAGATCGATCCCGCAGTCTCCTTTCTATACAGATAGGTAAAAGGTCTTGAACTCCCGAGATTATAGCAGTGGCTGCAGGGTAGCCAAAGATAGAGGATTCCATTGCTTAAACCCCTGCCCACCTCCATTTACTCCATGGCCCAAATACAGACTTGTCTTGCTTTTTTGTTTGCTACCACAGCATGGACAAATACTCATGCTTCGGCTATTGCACATATATACCACTGGCCATCATTCAGCGAGACGAGAGAACAAGGTCTGTGTGCAAAGATGCAAGCGTGTGACCAGCCATACAGAATGACAATCCTCTATCCATAAATGTTTCCACTTGTGTGCACACTAAGCCTCAAGAGTTTCAGTTTTTATAAACCCATTAGTGCTAGTAGAGGACATAAAAAACATTAGCAATGGACAGCACCTAACAGCCCCATGCGTATTGACCATACTGGTAATGGCTCAGCTATCCCTTGTAAATGGGATCACAGATCTCACACTCTGCAAACTGTGCATTTTGAGCATTTTTCTTTTCTTTTTTTGCACAATATGGAGAATATTTATTTCAGACCCGGGCAGTTAAAAGAGTTCTCCACGCTGTTGTCAGAGTCCAAAAAAAAAGATGATTAGCTGGTGTGCGTACTGAGCTCTTTGGCTGACTATGGAAGTTTTTCATCTTTTCATTTCATGTGCCTCCAAACATTTCACTCAGCTTTGCTCGGCACAGGAGTGCTGACTCACCATTACCCCGCACGGAGGCTGGCTACACTAAGTAAAAGGCCTGTTCTCGTGGCGGAGGTCCCAGATCAGAAAATGATAAAATGTCAGGCTTTTAAAAAAAAAAAAAATAAGCACATCATATTTCATTAACAAGTTGCTTGTAAAATGCAGTGCTTATCATGAATATCTGATGGGCCAGTCTAGCAACGACGGTGTTGGCATTGATTTCACTTCTCTTTCTCTGGGTGGGAATTTTGTAAGCCTTCCTTGTGTACATGGGGTTATTTTTTGACAGTCAAATGTAAGACCCTGGTGAACCACTGTAAGGATGATCTCAGACCTCCCCCTTTGGAACTCAGTCCTTTATATTAATGGGTTTCAACCTGTGGTCCGTGGACCCCTGGCTGTCTGCAGACTCTGTCTAAGATTTCAAAAGGGGTCTGAACCTTCATTTGAAATTTTTTAGGGGTCCACAAATGAACAAAGGTTGAACACCATTGAATTATTCAGTGTTCAAGTTATTAATAATAATACTTTGCATTGCGTTACTTCCATCTAAGGATCTCAAATCACTTTACAAACATTAGAGGCTGTCAACTTGAATTGTATTTTGGCGCTAATTTTTTAAAATTCCACTTTGACAGATCCCTCTTTAACATGTCCTGAATTTTTTTTAATTACTTGGAAAATAAATTGATAAAGGTTTTGCTGCTTCACTATTAATGTTTATAAGGGTCTTCTCCAGGAAGGAGAGAGAGTATAAAAAGGCAACAGTGACCAGGGGCGGCTCTAGACATTTCACCATCCCAAGCAGGGTGGCATGCCGGGGGGGGGGAGCTCTGCCGGTCGCCAGGAGGGCGGCTGGCAGCTCCGGTGGACCTCCCGCAGGCGTGCCTGCGGAGGGTCCGCTGGTCCCGCGGTCTGCTGATCCAGCGGCTTTGGTGGACCTCCCGTAGGGACGCCTGCGGGAGGTTCACCGGAGCCGCCTGCCACCCTCCCGGTGACCGGCAGAGTGCCGCCCGCAGCATGCCGCCCCAAGCACTCGCTTGGCGTGCTAGGGCCTGGAGCCGCCCCTGGCAGTGACACTGACTATATGCAGAGTGCTGTCAAATGCAAGAAATGAACGAACTGGGAAAAAGATATTGAACAGCAATTATTTGTCTAACTTCTTTCAATAGTTAAAAGTAACACTTAAATAGGCTATCAAATGTACAATATCTTACAGATGTGATTTTCAAGCTTGTGGTGTCCCTTTAAGGGCCACATTGTGAATCCCTTTGTGAATAGTTATAAAAAGCCGACCCAAGAAAAGTTAATAGAACTTTACCAATTTACATCGGCTGAGGATCTGGCCTATGACTCCAAGCTATTACTGCATTAAACCTCTTGGGTTTAAGCAAAGCCTCAATTTTCTTGGGTTCTTTGTAATAATTACTTCTCCATGGTTCAGCGAGGCTATTAGTGTTATAACTTCTCATTCTTGCCTGAGCTCTGCTTCACCTTTTGTTCTGCTAGCATTGTTAATGGAACTTTTCTACGTTCCCGCATTACTGCATGGGTATTCTTTTGCAATTATATGTAGTAATCCCCCAGGACCTGAGAAAACTTGTTGATTCTCTGTTACAATAGTGTTTTTGTCAAGCTCTTTTTTTCACCCTTTTGTTACTTTAATTATGCTCATTTCTTTGCTTGTTTGGTAACTTAGTACGCACAGGGTAGCAGCATCCATGACATAAGTGTCTATGGGGCATGGCTTCTTTGTAATTTACCAAGAATTCACATCTATTGGTGGTTTGACAGAACAGCTCTTTCTAGATAGCCTTCTATTGTGCAATAGGATATTATTCCATTTACTTTGCATGAACTCTGTTACCACTGGGCAATTTGCTTGAGCCTGTTTTAAAATGACACATGTGGCCTTCTGTCATTTGTAATTTTACAAATACTTAATATTTAAAGGACATGTTGACTGCTGCAACAAACAACATCATTTTCTCCTTCACTGTTCCCAGTACACCCTGCCAGTATGGTATGGCTTATTTAACCCTTTGTGTTGTAGCTCATCTTCGCTGGCACAGCGGCTTCTCTTGCCGCGAGGCTAATGGGGGGTTGTAAGCCCTACATCCAGCATCTTGTCCAGTCTGCCATTCTGATTTTTCTGACTGGTAACAGAGCAGTTCTGATCATGCCACTGAAGGCTTTTGCTTTGCGGAAGAATAGTTCTTTGGAGTTGTGTGTTCTCACAGCATTATTTTAAAATATTAATTGTGTTGCCATAGCATCTAGGATCCCCAGCCATGGATCAGGACCCGATTGTGCTAGATGCTGAACAAACACAGAATAAAATGATGGCCTCCTTCCCCAAAGAGTTTACAAATCTGATTTGCCTGCTAGTATTTGCATATCTTGAAGTTCTTGTTATATTTAGAACAGTCCAGATCTAAAGCTTCCACTAGATGTATTTTCCTTGTACCTCTTCACACTGTGTTTTGCCATCATTAGAATTTGGTCTTTTATTGTGTCTTATCAAGTGTCAGAACAGCAATCTGTCTAACATGAGTGACCCACAGTTCCTCTCACCCTGGCAACTTGTATGCAATGCTTTCCAGGGGCAAGGTGGCTTGAAGTATTTTCCAGAATGCACAAATAATTGAACAGGGTCTAATTTGTCTGCTTCTGACATGTCCTCACTGGCTAATCCATGTGTTGAGTACACAGTATTGCCAGTTTCATGCAGTTGGAAATCATGAGTCAGGACCTAAACAAATTATGATACCGGCTTACAAATCATGGTATTTGAAATAATACATTGGCGTTAGTTTTATGTGTGTTCTGGTGTTGGAACTGTTAGGATTCAAACTTTCAAGTTTTTCTCGGCAACCACAAAGGCTAGAAACTTGCTTTTAAAAAAATGCAAGTTGAGATGCTCACATAACCATGTGATTCCAGTGGCCAAGGCTTTAAGAAAAATACCAACTGATGTGTCACTCACAATGAAAACACCTTTAGATCAGTGTGACAGTTTGCCCTCCCCCTGCCCCCCGAATGCCACCGGATGTGCTGGGATGGTACTGATGGTACCTATTCTGCCAGCCTGGGCCCCCTTTACCTGGTCTTCCTGGGCTAGGCTCCCAAGCCTCTTCCAGCCAAGCACACAGGCAGGGCCGCACCCAGCTGCACAGAGAGACCGAGATCCGCTGTGGAAAGATTCAGCCTTATGGGCTCACCCCAGCACTCTGGTGCCCACTTCTTTCAAGGGAAGGAATTCCCCCCCCGCCCCCCCCCCCCAATGTGAAGGGAGAGATGCACAACTTCTTTCCACCACCACCCCGGCCCTGCAGTTAGAAATGACACAAACTGGGTTATATTAGAAACAGGAAATCAGTTTATTAACTACAAAAGGTGAATTTTAAGTGGTAAAGAGGTAGCAAACAGAACCAAGCAGGTTACCAAGCAAATAAAACAAAGCACACAAACTACGCTAAGGTAGAGAAATACGCCCCTCTGGCCAAAACCTTGAGAACTAAGGGTTACCAGGTTTAGACACATGCACTGATAGTCAGAGCCTTAGGCACATGGGACCCCAGTAACGAGCGAGTGCTGAGAGAATGCGGAATTGGACAACGCTACGCTCGGCTGATGTGGTAACTCATGGTGTTGGACGCCATCAGGTGGTTGAGGGACATCTACATAGAACACATCACCAGGCATCGGCAATACCAGGAGGGATGAGCTGGAGTGCCAATGAGAAGCGAAGTCAGGAAAGTAACTGAAATACTTTCCTCATGGATTGTATTTTCTAAATAGACAACCAACCTAATTCTCAATTACTGAGGGACAATCTCCACTCATTGATATATTTTGCTTTCCACAACCAAATCTTTGTACAACTTTTCATGAGTGATGTACCCAAGTATTCAGATTCTAATATCTAAACTGTATTGTTAAATCTATTCACCTAAATTTGGGTTATTGCTGATTATGTACTCTATGTATCATATGACTTTTAAAAACTAACTTTATATTTGTGGATAATCTAAGCACTATACTCAGATGTACACTCTTTTCCCAACCTATGTATTATATAAATTTATTAAAGCTAATGTTAATAAAAAATTATATCAGCTGACCAGGTCACCTGACTCTAATATCACAGTGTCCATGAGTCAGTGGCAGTATGGAGAGTCCACAGGAAGGCCAAGCTTTTTCACAGTCCATTGTCCTCATTGATGGGCCATTAGCCCTGTCTGGCTTTTCCATTTTGTACCTGAAGTGTTGGCAGTGAGCATCACCCAAAGTAGCAGAGTTGATTTACAGATACATAGTCAATATTCCTAACTTCAGATACAGAAATGATACATGCATAGAGATTGGATAATCACATTCAGTAAATTATAACCTTTCCAATGATATCTCACAAAACCCATCTAGCATAAAGTAGATCTCAGTTATATCATATTCATATGATAAGCATATTTTCATAAAGAATCTGGAGTGCAACGTCACAATCAGTGCAAAGAAAAGCTACTATTTCTCTATCATTTTGAGGCTGCTAGACATCCCAGTACTAATCGCAAATGTTTCTTCTATCAGCCCAGCTTCCTTCTGACTTCACATATGAGTGTCGTAGCAGTGATCCAAAATAAATATCACACAGGGTTTAAATTCTTCCCCACAATGCCCAGGAAGCTGTTGTCCCCATTTTGCAAAGAGCTAGAGAAGCTCGCCAGGGTCTGAAACACAATCCCCTCACTTAAAATATATCAAAATGGTCATACTTGTCCCTGCCTCAATGTGGCTTCCTCGGTCTTTATTTTCTCTCCATATTTCAGAGGAGCCAGGTCTGTGCTAGGGACATATTCACTAAGGGCTTGGCTACACTTACAAGTTGCAGCGCTGGTGGAGGCTTTCCAGCGCTGCAATTAACACCCCGTCCACACTTGCAGGCACACAACGCGCTGCAACTCCTGGTGGGCTGCTGCTGGAAACCCATCATCGGGGTTGGGGTATAAGAGTGCAGCGCTGCTGACACTGCTCAGCCTCATGTGCAGTGCACCAGCGCCACCTGTCTCCTCCAGGGAAGGGAGAGAGGCTATCCCATCCTGTTCAGCCACTCTCTGCATCTTGTGCACTACTGCTGCTGCCTGCCTCAGGTGACCCTGCCCTTTAAATGGAAAAAAAAAAAAAAATCCCCTGTTTGCTGCTGCAGTGGTGGTGTGTGTGGTCAAGTAGTTACAGTTAAGGTTACAGGTCATGCCTCCCCCCCCACCATGCAAGCCCCCCAGAGCACAGGGAGGCAGTGCAGACCTCATCAGTGTTTGGGGGGAGGCGCGCCTCCAGAGCAGCAGTGCGGCCGGCGTAGGCCCTGCCGAATGAATTTATCTATATCATATGAAGGGATCAGGGGGCCATCAACGGGGCCTTAACGTGGTGTGGGTGAAAGTTAGAAGTGGAGTGCTAAAGAGAGGCCGAGAGAAGACAGAGCGAGGAGAGCCCCGAATCCCCGCCGCGCCGACGCGGGACTGGACTGGAGGGAGATGGACAACCACACAACCCCCCACCCACCACACATCCCAGGGTAGGGGGGACAGGGGAGGGGGAGGGAGAGGGGAGGAGGAGGAGGAGGGGAGGGGGAGAGAGGAAGGAAGGAAAGGGGAGGGGGGGGGGAAAAAACCATGCAGAGCAGAGCAGGCAGCCAGCCAGCAGCCTTCCAGGAGAAGAGGACAGCAGCAGCAGCCAGCAGGCAGCAAGCAGCAGCAGGAGGAGGAGCAGAGGAGCGGCGGCTTTTATTTTTATGTTTCTGGAGAGGAAGGGGGTTATGGATGCATGCATGGCAGTCTAGATGTGAAATAGCCCGTGATGTGGTCTATCACGTCAGCGGTAATCTGCTCAGTTATCTCAGCAAGCTTCATCCAGAGCGTGGGCAATATGCCTGCGCGGGTTTTTATAGCAGAGCCAGAGCCACTGTGTCCCTTGACGTGTGGACGGTGACGCCGCGCCACTCTTCCAGGGGGGGACCATTTTCTGAAGCACGGCACGCGCATAGGTCCCGGGGGGAATCCACATTTGCTCTCCCGCCCCCCCCCTCCCCTGTGACTCTAGTAGAAAAACATCCCAGAGGATTAGTCCTGTGAAAATGTTGGGGAGACTTTAGTGAAAGAGATAGAGATAGGAGATCATCCCTGCATCTGCATCTTCACTCAACCCTCACTCCCAGATTACCCAAGCAACCAGCTCTCCCCTCCTCTCCCCCCTCCCTCACCCCCCTCCTCTCCACCTCCAGCAGCAACCAGCTCTCTCTCCCTCAAGCCTCCTCTCACACTCCATTCACCGTGGCTTCCTGTTGTTTTTTTTTTTTTTTAAAGAAAAGAGAGTGAAGAAGCAAGTGAATTCATGTCTGGAGATAGTGGATACAATGCTGCCCGTGTTAAATGTCATCATTTCTGTGTGTACAGTGACCTTGACTGGACCTGCCCAGATTCAATCACAGAGAGCTTCAAAAAATGAAAAAAAAAAAAAAGAGAAAGAGGAGGACATGCTGAAAACTGTTCTTCAGCTCTCTCTGAGAGAGAAAAAAGAAAAAGAGGAGCGAGAGAAAAAAAAGAAACCCGCAAGAGAAAAAGAGGCCCAAGAGGAGAGAGGAAAGCAGCTGCTGGCTGCTACCTGAGCTGCGCTAGAGTCAGAGTAGAGTCACTGCAGCAATGCAGCAAGCAGAGCACTACTACCCCCCCCCCCCCCCGCCCGCCCTTTGTGTTGTGCCCCCCCAAATGTCCAAGCCACCCACAGCATCCAGCATCCAGGCCACCACACCACCACCCACCAACACCCAACCCCTGCCCCCCAACCAGCCCACCCCCCCCCCCACCCTCCCTACTACCCCCCATCCCATGCCCATCATATGCACAGTATGTGCAGGAAAGCAACATTACAGACATGGCATATGCAAATGCACAACTGTACAAACTTGCAACCACACCACCCCCCTCCACCCTTGCCCTTGTGTGTTGTGTTGTGTGTTGTGTCTCTGTGTCTGTCTGTTTTTTTTTTTTTTTTCAATAAAACATTTCTTGAAAACAAAAATTATTTATTATAGCAAGATAGTGAAAGACACAGCCCAAGAGAAAGAGACACAAGCATTAGCAAATATATTTATTATGGATAATAATATTATAGATAATAGAATAACAGCAGCAGCAAGCAACAACAGCAACATTGCTGTTGGCCTTCAGCCTTCTCTTCCCCTTCCTTGAAGCCCTGCTCTCCTGCTCTGCTGGGCCTCTGGCCCCTGCCTCTCTCTTCTCTGGCTGTTTCAGCCTCCAGGAGATGTCTCACCTGGTCTTGAACCTCTCTCAAATGTTTCCACTTCCCTATCTCACATTATATCATGGATATTATAGAGGCTGCACTAACCCCGCTGCTTCTCTTCCCTTCAGCTTCAGCCCCCAAAGCATCTCAGCACGCATAAAAGCCCAAATTCACACACAACACACTCTGCAGACTCAGCCCTTGCTGCCCTGTCCTGCCCTGTCCTGCCTTGCTTAGGTTTCAAGCTGCAAGCCAGTAAGGTAGGGTGGTATGCCAAGGATCATGGATCATCACCCATGGATCACTCCTGTTCCCTGCCTGTCTGGCCTGCTGTCTGCATCCTCTGATGGAAACTGCCTGCCTGCTGTCGTGCATCCAGGCCACTGATCGAAAGATGCCAATGTCCATCACAGGCCAGCCATAAATGTCTATGATGAAAGCGCCTGGCGAACCATAGAGAAAAGCTTATGAATATGCTGCGACTGGAACGGTGGGAATAACAGCCATATGCGGAATATCTATCGCCCCCAATATATATCCATCATCATGCCCCCACAGCCCCATGAAACCCATTTGTGCCAAGCCATCCACGCTCTCCTCCACGCAGGATCACGGTCACTTGCCAACTTAACTTGCAAACGAAACTTGCATCAAACTCGACCCCACGGTCACCTCCCGACCGACGACCGGTGACCGACTGGTCAACACCTTTCAGTTCCCACCCGCAGCCAGCCACCAGCTAGCCACCGCAGCAGCAGCTGCCAGGGCCGTCAACGCAGCTCAATCTGCAGGCCTCAGTGTCCCGTGGTTCTCATCACAGTTTTCACATGGCAGTTCTTTCTCATCCCAGAAGTCCACCACCTGTGCACTGCCCACCCACCACTTCCAGCTCCCCATCTCCCCACTCAGTGCTTGTTTCGTGAGCGCGCGCGCGGCGGCAAACTCAACTGAGTATTTCCGTGAATGCATAAGCACTCTAGTGTCACACATCAACACACACATGACTGAATATATGATACGTTGGACTCCCTCACTGTCTCTCACTTTGGAGCTGAAGGAAGCAGCAGCGGCGACTGCAGTGTTCAGCAGATCACAACACAGAAGCAGGAGAGGCTCCATTTGCCACAGAACAGAAGAGCACACAGAGCTGCAGAAGAACAGAACGATGCACCAAGCAATGCGCGCCAAACGCCATGCTGGCGTGAACTGATGCACCACGGGCCCCCCGCGCGACACGCCCGGCCCAGCGCCAAACTTCCTTCCCCAACTTCTCTCGGAAAGCAACATACATGCTCTCAACGGGTGCCTGGTGGGATAGCTGCCACAATGCACACGCAGCTGCTGGCTGCTGGACTGCAGCGCACAGCGCTGTCCAGTGTGCCTGTGTGCTGTCTGTGCAGCACTGGCTGTGGCCACACTGCAGCGTAGCGCTAGCGCTGCAGCTTGTAGCCTGTAGCAAGCCGAGTGCCTAACATTAGCCCGACACTGGGCCACAGATCCAACCATCATTCAGTGTGGTATGGTCAGAGTGACTAGAAGCCTCCCCTTCAGGAAAGACTCCGAACTAGAATAGCAAGACTAAGGTGCATTGGTAGAACAGTGCCAAGCCCAGGATTTGAACTGGCAGAGAGTTCTGTGGGCCAGGATAGGTGTGAATTGACAGAGCTGTGGGGGGAGCCCAGGAGTGAATTGAGGGACGTGCCACAAAACTGTGAGAGTAATTTAGGACTGGGATAGCGGAGGCAGGAGGGTTTTGTGGAGCTGCGGGTCAGGACTGAAGTGCGATAGCAGAGCTCTGTGGGGAGTCTAGGACTAGAATAACAAGAGCTGCTGCTGGTCAGGGTAGAGGTGAATTGTCAGGGCCATTGGGAACTCAATGGGAACAGCAGAAGTACAGCAGAACTGAAGTGTGTTCACAGAACTGTACAGCCAGGGACCCACAGCGGGGCGGAGGTTGCTGCAAGTTTTCAGTGAGGTGTATTTGGCAAAGCTGTGTGGAAAAAAACCACCTGCCCTCAATAGCCCAGCTCTAGCTTGTTCTACCGCCCTGTCACTTCCCTGTGTACTGCAAGTGTCACTCTAGAATGACACTTGGGGAAAAAGAAAAGGGGAGTGAAAGGCTGACATTCCAGAATGATGAATATTCCTTTCCAATGGTCCTTTATATGCTCAGCAGTCGGAGCTGGGTCTGCAGCTTTGCTGAGGGCATGTGAGAACTGTACTGGGGGTGCCAGTTTTGGCAAAGCAGCCAGCAGTGTATGGATGAGAACAATGGGCAGAGCCAACACCCACCACCCCCTCGAAATCCCTCCCACGCCTGAACTGAACTGTAAGGAACTAGAATAATGGCAAAGGTCAGCCTCCCACAGCATTTGGCTCTCTCCACGGTAGTACAAGGGACTAGCAGCCCAACCACGAGCCCGGCCTTCTGTACCTGGTGTACGGAGGGCAGCATGAGCCAAACCAGCTAACTCAGAATTCTGGGAAGCCTCTCCACACCCCAAATCAATGTGTTCTCTTCCCTCCACACATTCTAGGCCCCTGGGTGAAGGCCTTGCTTGGCAACAGATGCCTAGAAGAACTGCATGACATATTAAGCATTACGTAGGCATGTGATCCTAAGTCCCTGGCAGTGTGCCAGCAGAATCATATTCCCATTGCATTCCTTGGACATCTCCCAGATGCTGGTCTCAGAAAGTCACTCACCCAGTATGGCTTCATTGTTCTCGCTGGGCCGTCTCAACACAGCAGGATTTGATTGATCATTGAGTGTGCATTTGTATGTCACCTCGAAGAGAGCAGAGGAGATGGAGGTTCTTTCTGTGGACAGTGCGTATCCCCATTAAACCCTTCCAGCTGCTGCATCCCTGAGAGCAGCTGGGGATGGGGCCTTTCCAGGTGTGTTGTGTAATCATTTCTCCAGCAAGGCCTTCCAGTGGGCGACTGGGGAAGGCTCTCGTTGCAGTTGAGTGTTTCTCTAATGCTGGGGGGTGGAAGGACCATCTGAGAGGTTGGTGCAGGGGAGCACATCAGCATGAGCTAGCTGCGCTGGGTATGCCTGAAAGGCAAGTACAGCCCTGTGAGAAGCAGGCTGCACTCTCTAGAGGCCTGTGTAATTACAAACGCATGTGTATGCACTTCAGACAGCATCCTTTCTTTCTTCCTTAAAAGTAATACTCACAGTGGGAAGCCTGGCTAGAGGTGAACATCCCCACACCAGGATACATCTCTGTTATATTTAGAAGAGCAGGAATTTTTTTGCATCTTTATCAACAGACCACATTGCCTTCACCATCCTTAGGGCAGGTGTCCATTCCTCCTGATAATTCCCTTTTATCCTCCACTTACAATTTTATTACAATGCAATAGATACTTAGATGCCCTGGGTGTGACGTGCTAGAACAGAACAGACCTCCAGTTTCATCCTTCGGTTCATTTTCCATCTGGCCTCACCTGTTAAAATTTCAATCTGAACTCCTCTTCCAGTCTCTTTGCCTTGGACATTTATGAATCAAAGCTGTGGGTTTCCAACGTAGTCTATACCTTCCGTTTTTGCCTCAATGCAATCCACATATTTTTCTCCCTAGGAATCTGGGCTGCTGAAAGAAGAAATTTCATTCTCCAGCTGTATTTTCAGTCAGTCCCCGCCTCCTTTGATTCCCTGGACACTTATTCAAATAGAAAACGATCTTGCATGGATTCTGGGATGGTGCCATTGCACAGAGCTGGTGCTTTGCTGGTACAGTTGAAGAATTCTAATCACAATTAGAGTGAGCAGGAATGAAATCTTCTGCCTCCTCTGGGGGCAGAGGGGAAAGAAAGCTGCACCAGCCAGCTCATCCCCAGAGTGGGTAGTGTGGCAGAGAGGTGGGCATGGCTCGGGTGCCCAGAGAGGAAATTGTTTTAGTGCTTCCCCAGGTAGCCTTTGCTGTCGGGGATCCCACGGAACTTCAGTCATTACAAAGGTACCAGGTAGCAGCACTGCAGTTAAGGCTGCATGCCACAATGAGTTTAAGAAAGGAGGCATAAATTCCTAGTGTGGTAAAATAAGATGCACGTCGGCTTACACACAGGTTTAGCTGTTATGCCCTTTGAATTTTCTGTGTCTTTTTTGCTTAGTTTCTCTTCATACATTTTTAATAGAAAGCTTTTGCAATTGGGCTCCTGTTGAAGTTTATCCTTGGCAGTCCTGCTTTGCACTGATGACCGAGATCTTTTTAAGAACTTTGTCTTATGTAAGCACAAATTGGAAGAGAGGTGGATTGTGACTAGATGTGGTGCAACGGGTAGGTTATTTAGCTTGGGCAGGCATTAATTTGGATTTATGGTCATTTTTAGCTTATATTCATCATACCATACTATTTATCTAGCTACTTTTATGGCCCCTATCACCATAGTGTCTGAGCACCAGTATTGACTTTGGCTAGGGAAATAGGAAGGGTTTGCCCATTCCAACATTACTGTACTTTTATGAGGTATTAATAAAACTTGATTCTGGTCTCTCATTTGTCTAATACTACTAAGCTGTTCAGAGCCTTGGGAGTAACAGAATGAAGGGGGTAAAGTCCAATAACATTCAAACTACAGTAGTAGCTGTGACTTCACCCTTTCTTTAAATATAACAGGTGTTGCAAATATAGATAGTATGTGACATATCTGGGACTCACACACACAAAACAGGTCCATTTTAATATTATAAAATGGTTTGATATAACATGAAACTCAAGTATAATGAAATACAATATATCCCTATGATAAAACTCCTGTTTAACTTCAGTTACTGATACTACACATTCAAGGAACTCCATGCCAACTCTGGAGGCTATGCAGAGATTGTCTCAAGTCTACTACAAACTGCAGATTGGAAAAGTTGTCAGAGTACGAGGCCTGTTTCTTCAGTACATTAAGGCAAAAAGAGTGAGTGAGAATGAACCATACGGAACAAAATAAAGAGTGACCAGTGAGTCAATCCACGGATATGAGACGGCATTTAGGACATATGCCACAGTATTTGGAATTTGATTATGGACTTTTATTTGATGGGGTATATTCCTTGTGGGATTGAAGTAACGCTGGACAGAGCAAGCAGCATTTAAAATACAGACAAAGTGTTTGTGAAAAACATTCAATTGGTGGGAAAAGAGATGTTACAGTACAACTTACACACAGAATATGTATGTATTCAGCATTATACATATAACATCCAAAATACTACACTGAAAGAACATTAAGGTTGCAAAGTCAAGCACTCAGAAGTTAGAAAATGCCAGAATAAGTTGCCTGTGCAATGATCACATGCTATTTTTCCATAGGACTTCTGCCTCATTCAGTGAATGGATAGCTATTCAATGTCTCCCTTTCAACCTCTTCATTCAATGTGTGGCCTCTGGCCTATTTTCCACACACCATTCAAACTCTGCACTGAAAACAGAATTGTTAAACGTTCTCGTGAGCATTTCTATGGTGCTGTCACAGTAATAATCTATGTTTGTGAAAAATTTGGCTAATTTATCTTCGCAACACACCTATAAGATTAAGTGGTATTGCTACACCCTGTTACAGCTGGGAAATAAAGCCACAGAGAGACCAAGGTCAAAATTGTCAAACTGCCCACTAATTTGGAGTCCCCAATTTGAGATGTTTGGGCCTGGTTTTCCAGAGTACCTAGCATTTTTATAGCACTTTATATGTTCCAAGTACGTCTCCCATTGACTTCAGTTACAGCTGAGAAGGCTCAACAGTTCTGCAAGCCTGGCCGTAGGTGTCTTACACTGAGAATCCAGAAAATGAGGAACACAAAGCTAACGGCCACCTGTGAAAAGTCTGGTTCTGGTGAATTGCCCAGCATTATACAGGGACTCTGTGGCAGAAGCAGGGATAGAATCCAGTTCTCTAGAGTAACATTCAGCTGACTTAACCATGAGCCCTTCCTTTCTCTTCCTGCAGTTCCCTGCGCCTCAGTCAATACACACCTTCCAACCAAGACCTCTCTGAGCTGCCAGTCTTCTACCATGATCTCCTCAGGACCTGAAAGCTAGTTTCAGTGACCAGGTCTGTAGCAGCTCCTGAGGGGGAGGGCCTCCTAACCGAACCCCTGCTACACAATCTCCGTCAGTGTATGAAGGTGGAGGAGTCCCCCTTAGTGTGCTGCAGGTTGGTCTGGCCATCATCACCAGAGTCAGAGACCTTCTGGACTACAATTGGGGGGACTCGGTGAACCCTGTGACACTTAGCCTGAGCATAGGGCTGTACATCCCGTATGTCCCCGGTAATGTGCCTAGGAGATGAGGGCAACCTTGCATCCTGCTTCTCTGGCCTTCTTTGGGCCGGTCCTGCAGGAGGATGCTCCCTGTCCACTTCTCACTCCGGGCCCTCCAGATCTTGTCATCAGTCCCCTGCCCTGTAAGCCTCTCTGGCTGCCTCCAATGGGCAACCTAACTTGGCTGAATTACATCCAGCAAGTCTGCCTCCAAACCACATCCAGGAAACATCTGTATGAGCTCATCCTTCATACCGTCCACTTCCTCACCCTGGTGTCTCACCCCAACACCAAGTCGTGGGACCTATTGCCACCTGCAGAGGTGAGGAACCTCAGTGGGCTAGTCTGTACTTCACTCTGGTCCCACGGCCCACTGAGGAGATCAGCTGGCAGCTCCTTCATGGAGCCATAAGCACAGGTGTGTAGTTGGCATGGTTCATGAACTCCCCCAACACTTGTCCTTTCTGCAGTGAGAGGGAGACCCTGGCACACATCGATGTGGGGAGTGTGTCAGGTTGTAGCCCCTCTTCCAGCTTCTCCAGAACATCCTATTTAGGTGCTGGTTGCACTTCTTCCCACACTTCCTGATCCACTCACACCCCATCTGTGGCCCCACAAAAGTTGCGAGACCTCCTTGTCAACCTCCTTCTGGTGCTAGCCAAGACAGTATCCATCACACCAAGAGGAAGAAGGTGGGCAGTGGGGATGTTCTGTGACTGTGGGGCCTATTTCTAGTCCATTGTTCAATCACATCTCTGAGCAGAGTTCCTCTCAGCAGTATCCACTGACTCTCTAGACACCTTTGACGGGCAGTGGGCACTGTCTGAGGATCTCTGCTCGGTGTACCCTTCTGGCTGTCTTATCGTCAACCTTTACTCCCCTTCTTGTTTTCTCCTTCGTGGTCCCTAGCAATCAATTGTGGCTGCAGCTTAGGGGTTCCTCCCCCTTAGTTGGGGGCACAGCCCTTTAGTTATGTTTGGGCCTAAACAAGCTTGTCCAAGTACTACAAATAGCACACCCCTTCCAACTTCTGCAACACACAAGATAGGAGTCCTACAGACAATAGCCTTCTTCACTGCACAGCCCTGATTCATTCCCAGAGCCCGGCCTGCCCTCTACACTGAATGAGGCAGTGGTCCTGTAGAAAATATAGTTTATGATAATGTAACTAAAGGTCATGTCATAATGCTCACACACGGGAGCTGAATTAACATTGAATGGAAAAATCGCACTTTGGGCAGTTTCTACATCACTTTGCAATCTTAATGTTCCTTTAATGTAGCTTTTTCATATGTGCTTTCTTAAGTTTTGTCAAAAGCAAACTGAAAAAACCCCAGACTGTATAATATAGAAACATATTGACCGTATCATGGGTCATCAGCAGGACTGAAACCATAAGATCCACAGCATAGACCTCTGCCCCTGAAGCTAACAAAGTAACTGATAGCAGTAGAAGGTTGTTATTCTCTATTTGTACAGACAACCTTAATTCTTGCATTTCCTAACTGTTCAGTGCTAAACTTTGCAAGCTTAACATTCATTTAGCATAGGAAATTACAAAAACAAACTAATTAAAAATGGAAAAAATAGAAATTCCATCATATTGACCCCCCAACTTGAGTCATCAATAAGTCCCTTAGAGCCACAGTACAGATCTGTGCCTCTTAAGATAATTGAGTAAGTAGTAGCAGTAAGGTGAAGAAGGGACGGAGAGGGACAGTGGATTTCACAGCTATTTGCTGACAGCACAGGCATATGGAAACTAAGGACCCATGAATTAAATTCCAGATCCTGTAAAGGAGTATGCTGTAGTGATCGTAAATCAGTCTGCCCCTGTGCCCCTAGCCAGTCTGTTCCTCCTTCTCCTATAGATCCCAACTCCTGCCTCCTCCTCTGCCACCTCTCCACTATCCAGACCATTTTAAAGGATCCTTAGTGTAAAGAAGACTGAGATCCCATCTGTGTATGTGTTTGAGTGATATCAGATGGAACCAGTTTAGTAAATGTCACAAATGTGGCACATTATACACCTTTTTCCACACGGGTCCAACAGCTGATCTCCTGCCATTCCAAGAGAGTCTATGCAATAATATAGGAAGATGCCCTGCATTTGCTTGACGTTTTAACAGTAGCTGACTATCTTAGCATGAATTTGATGCACAGCGGGTGACCGTATAAAAATTGCAATTGGTTTAGCTGTGTTTTTAAGTTCAATGTGATAGAGGCCTCTCCCTCTGGGGCGGCATCCGTGTCAGAAGGCCTTGGAGACGTTACCTCATTCATCTTAATGAGACACCCAGACGTGTGACTGACACAACCATAAATTGTTCATTTTTTGTGTGCGTGGGGGTAAAAGGACTCCCTGTGTTGCC
This sequence comes from Mauremys reevesii, assembly GCF_016161935.1. Lineage (NCBI taxonomy): Eukaryota > Metazoa > Chordata > Testudines > Geoemydidae > Mauremys > Mauremys reevesii. Next base: position 64,454,603 of record NC_052625.1, read on the forward strand.
CCATGAAGGGCTTGACTGTTTGATATGCTGACGTCTGCTGTTTACCCTCACTTCACTCTGGTTTCTCCACACAATTCCCTTTTGATACTTTGGCTGCCCCTTGTGAATTGCCTTCATGCCTTTTCCACATATCCACCATATAACTGTTCTCTGGATCCACCAGAGGGGTTTACCTTCACCCCAAATACAATTCCAAAAGGAAGTATTGACACCAGCAGCCCAAGACACCTCTATTCAAATGTACGCTACCAGTAGCACATTGTTTATCCAACCAAGTAACCACCATTTCCCATAGTCTAAATTCTGTTCTCTGTATGTCCCCACATGCGCCTTATTTTAACCTCTTACAAAGTGGCAAGCCTAGGATTTTGGCTCCACTTAATAAAATCTAGGGTATCCAATGATTCCTACAAACAGCCACAGAAGGGGAATGAGGGAAGGGCTGGCAGTGCCTGTGAGGTTTATAAAGGCACTTCTCTCTGACCATCTGGCCACGTTCCATGGCCAGTCCTGGAGACCCAGTCACCAACGTGAGCCATTGCAAAAGGAAAATCACTGGGTCAGAACTTCTGTCATGGGAAGGATGTAGCTTTGTGGGTTCTGTAACAGAGGCTTGGAAAACTAGCATCCTAAAGGACCCAACCCAACTAGCATCAGAGAATCCAATCACATCAGTCACACCATCAGGGACTCATTCACCTGCACATCTATTAATGTGATATATGCCATCATGTGCCAGCAATGCCCCTCTGCCATGTGCTTTTCTACGTAAAAGAATAAATGGACACAAATCGGACATCAGGAATGATAACATACAAAAGCCAGTAGGAGAACACTTCAATCTTCCTGGACATTCTGTAACAGATTTAAAAGTAGCTATACTTGAACAAAAAAACTTCGAAAACAGACTTCAAAGAGAAACTGCAGAACTAAAATTAATTTGCAAATTTAACACCATTAATTTGGGCTTGAATAGGGACTGGGAGTGGCTGGCTCACTACAAAAGCAACTTTCCCTCTCCTGGAATTAACACCTCCTCATCAGTTATTGGGAGTGGACTACAGCCACCCTGATTGACTTCATAGAATCATAGACTTTAAGGTCAGAAGGGACCATTATGATCGTCTAGTCTGACCTCCTGCACAACGCAGGCCACAAAATCTCACCCACCCACTCCTGTATCAAACCCCTAACCTATGTCTAGCTACTGAAGTCCTCAAATCATGGTTTAAAGACTTCTAGGTGCAGAGAATCCTCTAGCAAGTGACCCATGCCCCACACTGCAGAGGAAGGCGAAAAACCCCCAGGGCTGCTGCCAATCTGCCCTGGAGGAAAATTCCTTCCCAACCCCAAATATGGTGATCAGCTAAACCCTGAGCATGTGGGTAAGACTCACAAGCCAGACACCCAGGAAAGAATTCTCTGTAGTAACTCAGATCCCACCCCATCTAACATACCATCACAGGCCATTTGGCATATTTACCGCTAATAGTCAAAGATCAGTTAATTGCCAAAATTAAGCTATTCCATCATACCATCCGCTCCATAAACTTATCAAGCTTAGTCTTGAAGCCAGATATGTCTTCTGCCCTCACTGCTCCCCTTGGAAGACTGTTCCAGAACTTCATTCCTCTGAGAGTTAGAAACCTTTGTCTAATTTCAACTCTAAACTTCCTGATGGCCAGTTTATATCTATTTGTTCTTGTGTCCACATTGGTACTGAGTTTAAATAATTCATCTCCCTCCCTGGTATTTATCCCTCTGATATATTTATAGAGAGCAATCATATCTCCCCTCAGCCTTCTTTTGGTTAGGCTAAACAAGCCAAGCTCTTTGAGTCTCCTTTCATATGACAGGTTTTCCATTCCTCGGATCATCCTAGTAGCCCTTCTCTGTACCTCTTCCAGTTTGAATTCATCCTTCTTAAACATGAGAGACCAGAACTGCACACAATATTCCAGATGAGGTCTCACCAGTGCCTTGTTTAACGGTACTAACACCTCCTTGTCTTTACTGGAGATACTTCGCCTGATGCATCCCAAGACCGCATTAGCTTTTTTCACAGCCATATCACATTGGCGGCTCATAGTCATCCTGTGATCAACCAATACTCCGAGGTCCTTCTCCTCCTCTGTTACTTCCAACTGGTTCCACCCCAGCTTATAACAAAAATTCTTGTTATTAATCCCTAAATGCATGACTTTGCACTTTTCACTATTAAATTTCATCCTATTACTATTACTCCAGTTTACAAGGTCATCCAGATCTTCCTGTGTGATATCACGATCCTTCTCTGTATTGACAATACCTCCCACTTTTGTGTCATCCGCAAACTTTATTAGCACATTCCCACTTTTTGTGCCAAGGTCAGTAATAACAATAAGATTGGTCCCAAAACGGATCCCTGAGGAACTCCACTAGTAACCTCCTTCCAGCCTGACAGTTCACCTTTCAGTATGACCCGTTGTAGTATCCTCTTTAACCAGTTATCCATCTTTCAATTTTCATATTGATCCCCATCTTTTCCAATTTAGCTAGTAATTTCCCATGTGGAACCGTATCAAATGTCTTACTGAAATTGAGGTAAATTAGATCCACTGCATTTCCTTTGTCTAAGAAATCTGTTACCTTCTCAAAGAAGGAGATCAGGTTGGTTTGGCACAATCTACCTTTTGTAAAACCATGTTGTATTTTGTCCCAATTACCATTGACCTCAATGTCCTTAACTACTTTCTCCTTCAAAAAATTTTCCAAGACCTTCAATACTACAGATGTCAAACTAACAGGCCTGTAGTTACCTGGATCACATTTTTTTCCTTTCTTAAAAATAGGAACTATGTTAGCAGTTCTCCAGTCATACGGTACAACCCCTGAGTTTACAGATTCATTAAAAATTCTTGCTAATGGGCTTGCAATTTCATGTGCCAGTTCCTTTAATATTCTTGGATGAAGATTATCTGGGCCCCTCAATTTAGTCCCATTAAGCTGCTTGAGTTTGGCTTCTACCTCGGATGTGGTAATATCTACTTCCATATCCTCATTCCCATTTGTCATCCTACCATTATCCCTAAACTCCTCATTAGCCTCATTAAAGACTGAGGCAAAGTATTTGTTTAGATATTGGGCCATGCCTAGATTATCCTTAACCTCCACTCCATCCTCAGTGTTTAGCGGTCCCACTTCTTCTTTCTTTGTTTTCTTCTTATTTATATGGCTAAAGAACTTTTTACTATTGGTTTTAATTCCCTTGCAATATCCAACTCTACATGGCTTTTGGCCTTTCTCACTTTATCACTACATGTTCTGACCTCAATAAGGTAGCTTTCCCTGCTGATCACTCCCATCTTCCACTCCTTGTTAATTGTCCCTGTCAACACTGGTTCTTCACTTGTGAGGTAACTCCCTTCTCTTCATGTGTCAGTATAATAATGCCTGTATCTGTAATTTTCACTCCATGCATCTGAAGAAGTGGGCTTTTTCCCTACAAAAGCTTATGCCCAAATAAATCTGTTAGCTTTTAAGATGCCACCGGACTCCTTGTTGTTTTTGTGGATACAGACTAACACAGCTACCGTCTGATACTTATCATCCTAAATGCTCTCCATTCACTAGCTGCCATGAATTCAAATCCTCAGTGTCTGCTGTGGGCTCTAGGTACCATCCACTTAAGTAATATTGCCTCAGGGAATAATGGGCTCCTGTCTCTATGGAGTACTAGTTGTTCTACCTTATATAATCAATAATAGGAAAAGCAAAAGGCCATCTATCCCTAAATGTGTTATTTTTAAAAATTCTTATTCTTATTGTCCTGCATTTCAAAGACAACCCTCTTTTCCCTCCTCTAGAAATAGATCTAGATATCTCTTGAGCTCTTTTCTTCAATTGATACTTGTAGTAACTTATTCTATAAATTGCTCACGTCTTGCAGGGGTAGTTCTGCCTGTGGTTCTTCATTTACTCCTACCTTCTTCAGTTTTCTTAGGCCAGCAGTAGCCTATTACACAGTCTCTTATTGTGCTGTTGGTCATTTCCACCCTAAATCAGCACGGCGTCAATAGTCAGGTCCAGTACATCCAAACCTACAAAGATTGGGGTAAGATCCTGCTGCAGCTCAGGCCCCAAGGCAATCCCCAAAGGAAATTGCTTAAACTTACTTCTATCAAAAGGGAACATGAAGGTGCCTTTTCTGTATCAACCTGGACCTGACAAAGCCATTGGCTTGCATCGGAATCTGAAAATACTCTTGCATTTTGCAGTCTAGACATACCCTCAACTCTTTTCAGGGGATAGGCATTAGCATTTGAAGGTCCTATCTAAGTCTTTTGGATCTACACAGATCTTTAACTGATTGGTTTGGGTACTGTGAGCTTGATGTTAACTCAGGCACTGGATGTTTGCATTCACTCAGTAACATCTAATTTTACAATCTGGTCAAGTTCAATTTTGACTTTATCTCACAGTGCTAATGGGATTTTACTTGGTCACATGCACACACAATTTTATATATGTGATGTACACTGGAATTCATATCAATGAGATGTATTATATTCTTAATCCAGCCCAGCACATTAAAAAAACCCACAAGTTCTTTAAGAACATGTTTTGCATCTTATTCATTACACAAAATATACACCTGCATTTGCAGACTTCAGTTCAACTCAAGCACACATAGGGCCTCATGTTCCACTATTTCAAATTCATGAGGTGGTATTTTGTCCTTGTACTAACATGCCAGTATAGGTTTGCCATGTGGACTGTTTCTGTGTCTGCTATATGAAACAAGCTTGCTTTTTTTAAATATTAACTTTTGGTTCTTAACTCCCAGATGTCTCTCTTACCAACTCCAAGCCGGCCTTGCTTCTTTCTGCCTGCAGTGTAATCCTTTCTGACTTTTTCACAGTCCATTGGGGGGGGCCAAGGGGAAGAGAAGGAGAAAGGGTTACAACTCTCATCACACTCCATGAGCCCTCTGGTGGACTTTAGTGCAGAGTGAATATCTTAGCGACAGGATCTTTGAGTACCCAGCCCTATTGCCTCAAACTGAAGGAGCCACATTCACACAATATTCCACCTCTTAAATGACCAGGTTCTGCAGTTAAGTTTCCATCCCTGGGGTGCAAGTGAATTTAACTAGGACATATTCTCCAGTTCCTGCTTCTAAAATTAGATTTAAATCAGCAAATCATCCAGCTGGAACAAGCTATTTACAGCTGTACCTGAAGCTCTGATAAGATAATGGATAGGTTGTAAATACCTACCATGCTATGTTGCCTTTGGCTAGTGTTTAGGGATCACAAATAAACTGGATGGCTCTGAGTATTGAATAACATCATAGGGGTCCTGTCAGGAGCTATGAGCTAGTATTCTAGTGGGTTTAAAAAAAAATTGGAAGGCTCCTAGGCACCTTGTATGCATAACCCAATGGCATGGTGAACACTGTATCAGTTTGTGTTACAGCTGGATTTCAATGCAGGGGATCAGCGTGGACTTTTCATTAAATAGGTATACATTTGAAGTGAAATTGGCCTGACATTTATTGGAGTTAGGGAAGGGAGCGAGGGGCAAAGAAAAATGATTTTAGAATGAGGAAGCAAACAACAAGCAAGGCTGGCACGCATACCTGGGAGGAGGAAAGAAACCTTTGCCCCTTTCTCATCCCTCACCTAAAACAAAAGCTCTCTGCTTTCAGATAGTCCAAGCGGGAGCGGGGCTGGCCTCACCCGTCCCGAGGGCTCTACATGGGGGGTTCCGTTCTATAGAACCCTGTGAGGCCTCTGGGGGAGATAGCAAGGCCATTTGGGCTTCCCTGACATGAGATAGAAGAGTTCTAGAGCTGGGGGTCTGCTCACTAGAATGATCTGGCATCAGTGTTCTCCCAGGGCCCAGCCAAGACAGGATCCCTGGTTGTGGCTCATTCCACCTAACACAGCTATGATGCTGACTGGTTGGGGGATACTAACCCTGCCACGTTCTGTTTGTATCTGGCATACCATTGACAAGCTGTCCCCATTCCTCACCAAAAGGATTTGCCATCTAGGGGTACCTCTGGGCCTCAATAATTCCTGGATCCCCAAGTGGTTAGGGGTGCTCTGTTTCATCTACGTTTGGCACAGCTGCTGTGATCTTTTCTCTGAGATGTAACCCTAACCCCAGACTCCCCCTGGATTGGATACCATAATACTCCATCTAGGGGAACACTTGTAAGCCACCCACTTGTAAGCTGCACCCAGTGTAGAGTATAATGGCCTATTTGCTTAATGGTGTTAGTCTGAGAAGGGTCATATTATGCCCATGTTCTAGAGACTGCAGTGGCTATCTGTTCATTTGACTGAAAGAGAGTCAGACTCTGTTAAGCTTTGGGGCCCCCTGCGGAACTCACCAGGTGCTTGCCTTATGTGGTGATTGAGGTACATTTTCTATGCAGGGGGTGAGCTGGTCCTGTCTTGTGTTCTTAATTTATATTGCTGTGGTTACATATATATGTGCAAGCTGAGGAACTGAAAAATAAGCTCCTATTTCATTATTATTAACAGACAGATGAGGTGGTACTTCCCCACCCTTCCCATGAAACCACAATCATGTTCAGCTGGACCTATCCAATTTACATACACTGACACAATTAGTTATCTGCAGGTGGTGTAAACTGCTTCATGACCTAGGAACCATTAGGGGAAGCTACTAGCATCTGCTGCTGATTCTGGTCTCAGCAGACAGCTAGAAATAGAACCAAGCCAGGCAGTCAGGAAAACCAGAGAGCTTTATGAGAGACAACATGGGCTAATAGGGAGCACACAAGACTTGGAGTCAAGAGACCTCAGTTCTATTACTAGTCCTACTATTGAGCAATGTGCCTCAGTTTACCCTCCCACCCTTGGGCTGTTTTGTCTATTTAGGGATTAAGCTCTTTGGGTCAGGGACTAACTCTTACTGTGAATTTGTGCTGTGCCTAGAAAAGTGGGACCCCTGATCTCAGTAGGGGGCCTTTACTGTAACAAAGGTCACAAGATATAGGGCCATACCACTGTAGATTGGTGGTCCAATGAGTCTGGCCCACGTGTTAAAAGTGGTGAGATTACATTAAATAAGGGATTTTTAGTTTAAGATCCTGTAGTAAACATGTTAATTTGGACTTACAAGATTCTAGTAGCAGCTTCCCAAGAAATAGATGCCTTTTTGCCTCAAAGGAGTGTTTAACTGAAACCTACCAGCACTAGCCTGGCCTAATCTCCTAACCCAAATTAAGCTACTGAAACTGGAATAAGATCTCAACACTGGAGCAAGATCCCAAGCAGAAGTAAACTGTTAGACTAGATCAAGCCTGTGAGCTATACTGTACTCCCAAACTAGAGCAAGTTTCTGAGCTAGGCTAAACATACTAGTCAAAATGAGGTCTCCAAGGCTACACTAGACTTCAAATCAACTACACTCCCAAACTAGAGTGTAGTAGTTTAGGCCAAGAGTCATTTATAGCTTCATAGTCTTTTAATCCCACCCCTAAAATGTTTTGGCCAATCAGCCCCTTCATCTGATCCAAAATGGAGTCTCACAGACAGCAGCAAACACTGGCTTCTCCCAGCTTCAAAGAAAATGTCATTCATACATCACTCCAAAGTAAAAGTACCTCAGTTGTCTTTTTTTTTTCTTTTCTTTCAAATAAGGTAATAAGGAGGAAAAGAGAAAGCAGTTCTATAGTGCACACCCTGCAGCTTGGTTCTACTTTCCTATCTCTCTTGGGGATTAAATAAGAAATTTTACTATGAGGAACATATATTACCCTTTTAACCTGTTCCTAACCCTACCCCTCTATGTTCTTTGGGATAGCTTGCTCTGTTGCATGGGCAAATATTCACATAGCCTTCTCAGTATGCATCCGAAGTGTGACTGACACCAACATTACAACTTCAGAGGTGGCCACAGTAGTTGCACCTACCTAGTCCAACCTGCATTTGGCTAAATTTGGTGCCACAAGTTCCTAAACCCCCAATAGTGTGTGGTGAAAGCACTGCATTGTACTGGGGCGTGGGAAATCTGAGTTCAGTTCTGCCACAGACTTATGGCATGATCTTAGGCAAGTCACTTCTCTCTCTGTTTCTCCATTCCTTGTCTGTAAAATGGGGACGATGCTTCACAGTACAGCCATCAGTTCTTGGGAGGCACTCAGCCACGTTAGTGAGAGGGGCCATATAATTATAATGCCTGCTGCTTTCCTGTTTTGAATGACTCATTTCAGCTCAAAGAAATCCAGATTCCTTTGTATCTGAAGGAACCCAAGATCATGTTTTTAAATTCTAACGGGGTTATATTTGCCCATCACACACAGCTCTAAAAGTCTGGCTAGCACGGAGAGGGGAAGTGGGGATGTTATACTTAGAAACGGATTTAATTAACCTTGCTGTTTATTGCTTGCTTCCAGAGTTCAGCGAGGTTAGGAAGAGAACAAGGGAATAGGTCACTCAATGTTTACACTGAGATTTTGAAGAATAGACCAGTGACTTATTTCGGCCCCCCCCCTGTTTTTTTAAAACATTCTGAGTCTAAAGTTGTGGATTAATTTTGGAGCCAGGGTGGGGAATGTTGATTCAGAAGGTGGTAAATATGTGGTGTTAGGATGCAGTGTTAACTCCTCTGTTGTATCTTTAACTCTAGCACATCTCTTTACTTCCCTGGCTTTTTGTATGCTAAGAGCATTTTGGAGATCCCCAGCAGACTGGGTGAAATTCACCTGTAGGTGAAGGGCCAGTACAGAACTTCGATTGGGTATAAGTTTTGTGCTGTCTTTCTGCATAGGGGGTAAATTTCACCCATTATGAACATTTAAGGTGGAATGGGTTGATATTTCTTTTTTAGAAAATGTTTCAACTAAACCCTAAGGATATGTCTTCATGGCAGAGTTAACCTGGGCTCTTCTTATTCAAATAGGTAAACACCAGATCTCTGGAGCACCCTGGTGTTATGCACCATGCTGGTGCATTGCACGTTGGTTTTTGTAAACTCTGTGGTCAACCAAGACATGCATAATGAGAGAGTAGTAAATCTCCTTTCTGGTTGACATATTCATTGCACCTTGTGGGGGCAGACAAAAGGCACGTGTGGCATTGATGGACCCAGCACAGTTCAGAAACCCCATTCTCTCAAATTCGCTGCTATTTTGGGGGCATTAGCAATCTCCAGCACCTATGGGTAAACTACAGCAATAAGACCTCGCAAACCTCCGCCACCACATTACCAACAGTTGATTTGCCAACACCGAACAGATTAGCCTGGGGTAGTTGGCTTCCAGAAGGGAACAGAAACCCTCCTCTGCACTTCCACACTGGTGCCCAGGAAGGACAGACAAGTTCTCCCACTATACACTGCAAAATGAGTAATAAAGCTCTGCAGCTTGAAGAACTATGGGATATGCCCCAGAACTCCTAGTGCCTAATCCAGGTTAATTCAGTGCTAGTGTTGACACAACAACATGAGTGAGTCAAGTGTTGCTTAGCAGTTTGGATGCTCACACCTAGGCTTGGCTAACCAGGTGCCCATACTCAGGCAAACTCTGCAGTGAAGACATACCCATAGCATTTAACAGACATCTGCTTAAGCATCATTCCTGTCTTTAGTTCTTTCCAAGTTAAGCCTTGGTGTCCTAGCTCGATAAGTCTGTCTGTGTGCCTATTTTACCAGGTGTATAAAGGTACAGATCTGCCACTGACTAGGGGAGATGGGCCAGTGAGTGTATTAATACTATGGAGGTTGCCAAGAATCAAATGGAATCTAACTCACAACTAACACACTGCATTTTTCCCCCTGGTTGCTTTTATTCTGGCTAGGTCCTCTCATCTCTCATGGTGACCTGAGGGACAGCTACAGCTCCCCGCCATAGCCAGACACACAGACATGCTACAAGAGTTAAGCTAAGGCACTGGCAGATCTAGTTAAAAAGTGGGCTACATTTCCTGTTGCCTTCCACTTTTGCTCAGGAATAGAACATTTGAGTCAGTTTGGGCAGCGAGGCCAGATCTTAGAACAGCAGGCAATAAACCACTGAGCTCATTTCTTAGCAGATGGGTTATCTTGAAACCAGCCTTCATTCCTCATTGGAAATAACCCATTGTACCAGGAAGAGGGAAAATAGATGGTGCCTCTCATGGCCCTGACTGATACATACGGCAGCAAGAGGTACAGTTGAAATGACTTCCATGAAGTTGGTGTGGCTGTGGCAAGGAGCTCCCTGGCTGGCTCCGAGTCTAATGAGCAACCCAGAAGCGAGCAGGAAAAGGTTAAATCAGCCATTTGTACTGTACATGAAAACAAGGGAGGCAACTGAAGTGGGAGGATGAGCTAAAACTGGCTCTGGTTCTGTCAATGGTGGGGGTTTCACTGCTGGAGATGTAAAATATATTGTCTACCGATGAAGAAGGGAAGAAAGCTTTCTAGAAGTAATGAAAACACAGGAGAAGTGTCGTGTCCCTAGAATGAAATGTCATCTACTGTACAAGGGAGAGATGATCCACATAAAAGGAAGTAAAAGAGGAATTTTCTACAGGCTTGAAAATAAGTCCTCAAAATAAGACAGATTCTCTTCCTGAAGACTGAGGAGCAGAGCCTCAGTTAGTGTAAATAGACTCAGTTCCGTTGACTACACTGGAGATACCCTGCTTTATGCCAGCTGAGGATCTGATCCTATATGTTGATGGAGTGTGAAAATAACAAGGTGTGAGAGGTTACCCAGGGACGTGGAGCTGATACTGGAAAAGGTATTGGCTCCAATTCTGCTCCCAATTACACCAGTGTAAAACTGGAGTAACTCCACTGACTTCAGCAATGAGCAGAGTTTGGTCCCATCTGTATTTGCCAAACAGCAGACAAACCAAATGCAAAAAAAAAAGGCCTTAGAAAGAGGCTACTAAAACATGACTGCAAATACCACTGCTAAAAAGGCAAAAAACTGTTTACAGAACATTTAAAAGAAACATAAATAAAATCCTGCTGTGACAGTTCTAGTAGGGCACGCAACATCTCAGCTGCCTGCCTTAGATGGTCCAAAATGGAATCCTTCATGTGGCGTGACCACACACCTGTGGAGCATGCAAGGTCACACTCACCACAAAATGGTGTCCTCTATGGGAGGTGGATGGAATTGTTCCATGGGCCGCCAATTGGCCGGCGTGCTGCCGGCCAGTAGACAGCACGCCACTGGAAATCCCTAATACTTGGGCATGTCATAAGCCCAACCATTATGCAATAACGTGCAAGTGGTGCAATGAGCTACAGGCAAGATACAGAGATTCCTCCAGCAGAGAGGCTCTGCCACTGTTCTGTGCTTTGTAAGCTTTTTTCTCTTGCCTTCTCTAAAGGACGTAGAGTAGACAGCTCTGGTGACATGCATGAATCCTGAAATTAAGGTGGTAATTGTATCACAGAAAAAAGTTGTGTGTTCCAGTAACACAGGGGAAGTAGAGAGGAAGGATGATCTTGTGGCTAAGCGATCATACTAGCATTTAGGAGACTTGGGTTTGATCCTTTCCTCTGCTATAGACTTCCTGTGCGACTTTGGCCAAATCACTTAATGACTGTGTTCATCATTTGTAAAATGGAAATAGTCACCCCTCTCTTTGTTTACTTAGATTGTAAGTTCTTTGGGGCAGGGACAATCTCATTCTATGATTTTGTACAGTGACTAGCCAACGAGGCCCCAGTCTTGGTTGGGACCTGTGGGTACTTCTTTAATACAAAAATGATACTGACACAGAAACTTAAATCATACGACTCACAGTTTTCCACCAAAAGAAGGGCTGTGAAATGGTGACTGGCAGCAAATGGCTTCATTTGCAGAATAGACGTGATACCCGACGAGGTTCTCTCCTTTGGAACTGTAGAGGAAAAAGGAAGTAGACAGAGACTTGGAATGAGCCCTGCAGCTGAACAGAATCATTAAAAGGGAAATGTTCCACTTTTCAGACACCCACCGACTGCACACCCTTAGTTGTCAACAATATCCCGCAACAGAGTATCCTTAAACAATTACAGCCCATACTTGATGGAGGCAGCAACCTGAAAGAATTCTTTCCTGAATCCCCTCTTCTCACCTTCACTGGGTTTGATGATTTTTTCAATGGTTGTAAGCACCATCAGGGATACAGCAGTTACTGCTTGTTCCACATCATCAGCAACAGTTCATGCGAACATGATAAAAGCACTGTGTGCGCTATCTCCAGAGAAAATAGCTATACAAGCACCAATACAAGCTATAAGTGAAAGATAGAGAAACCAGGACTTCGCATACACCCTATACAAATGAGTTTTCAGAGTGAAATTCACTCCTTTGCAGAGGGGCCACAGAAGACAGACTAAGCTGAAGTGGTCCGGGGTGTAGCGTTGTATGTAACCATCCAAATATCCGTTGAAGTCAGTGGGTCGGATCCTCAGCTGGTGTAAATTAGCATAGCTCCACTGAAATCTGCATAGCTCCAGTGAGCCAGATCCTCAGCTGGTATAAATCAGCATAACTCCACTCAAGTCAAAGCCTGATATTCAACTGGTGTAAATCAGGGTAATTCCACTGAAGGCAATGGGCCAGATTCTCAGCTGGATAAATCGACATATATCCATTGAAGTCAATGGAACACCATCAATTTACAGCAGCTGACATTCTGGCCCACTTTGTTTTATAGTTAATGTGAAAGATAGAAGAATTGTCCAAAAAGACCAATTGAGACATATTCATGTTGCAATGATAGCAACTAAAAAAAAGGGAGGGAGTATTTTCCAAGTTCAAACATTGTAATTGTTAGACTAATTTATCAGTGTATTCAATTTAGAAGACAAACTTTTAAAAAAGGAAATGGTATTATTAAAGGTGGAGCTGGTGGTGCCAGGCTGTGATGGAATACCGTACACACTACTGTAATAATCTTTGTACAAGGTGTGCCTTGTAAGATATCATTTGAAAACTCGTAATCTGCTTGTCGGTACTGTCCTGATAAAATATATGGGACAACATTGTATGTGAAGTTACAAGATTTCCCTGTCTGGTGGTATTAACACATGTTCCAAACCCCACAGCCCTGCCCAAACAGAAATTGGCAAATAAATCTGTCCTAAGCAAAGGAGTATGGGCATGCCTTAATTTGCATTTGAGCAGTAAATAGAGTCATCAGGCAGGAAAGGAAAACAAAGGAAGCTAAAACAGGTGAAAAATCATCAAGGAATATCCTTCCACATAGATTCTTTGGCTCCTGGGTCTCAGCTGGAAATGTTTTTCAAGAGGGGGACTGAAACTATTAAAAGGAGGGACAAACACCTGACGGCATCCTTCTCTCTCCCCATGCTCACCTCATTCTCTGCACCGGAGAAGACTAAAGGAACCAGCTGTTGGACACTGGGGGAGGGGTCCTGACCTGTAGAGTTTGGTCAGTAAACTTTGCTGGAAACATGTGGTGTGAAAGTTTGCTTTGTAACTAAGATAGTTTCTTATATCGATACCAGTAACCATTTTATCTTTATTTTTCTTGTAACCATTTCTGACGTTCATGCCTCATTACTTATACTCACTTAAAATCTACCTCTTTGTAATTAATAAACTTGTTTTACTGTTTTATCTAATCCAGTGCATATAAATTGAAGTGTCTGGGCAACTCTTTAAGATAATAAGCTGGCGTATTATTCCCTTAAAGGAATAATAGACTTAATATACTTGGACTGTCCATGAGAGGGCTGGGCAATACCGGTCTTACATTTCTGGGGGAAGATCTGGAACTGGGAGAGAGGGTGTTGGGGTCACCCTTCAGTATAGCCAAGGCTGAGAGCTAGGGTGTAGCTGGCAGGCTGCAGTTACACACAGACACTTAGGGTGTGGCTTTTATGCTGGAAGGCTGTTTGAGTGGCCCTGGTGGGAGCTACTATAGCAAGGCATTGTAAAGCACCTAAGGTTGCAGGGCAGGGGTGACACAGTATCTCAACCCCTGGTCTTAATTGTACCCCAGCATGTCACACACGATAGTTAACATTGCCTAAAGCTTTTCATTATAAGTGATTTCTGTTGTCTCTAACTGTCAATCCAACCATTTGGACTGACATTTCCCATGCTGGGGAGTCTGCCTACAGATGATTTTTTTTTATCGTTGTTTGTTTTAAGTTTCAGCTAAAATGGTTCAACCATGTCCGAGAACAAGGCTAGAAAAACAGACTGTTTTTTCCACGTTACAAAATTACATCCTCTTCAGCTCTCACTTGTTCAGTAAAGGTTCATTAGAAGCTGCCAGCTAAATTCTCTGGAGATATCTTCTGTACTGGGTGTGCTCCATCCCCACACAGCTCCTGGGTGCCAAAGGGACTAATCATGCACCATCCCCACAGAGTGACCAACCATGCTGCACCCCAGGGCTGAGCATGAGTTTCCCAGAAGTGGCTCCTCCCTGCTGCAAGGGACCACTGTGATTCTGGGCATGGTACTGAGAGCTGGGAGGCTGTGTATCCTGTATTGCCAGTGCCCTCCTGCTGGCACCTAGTCAGCGTGGAGGAGAAGAAGGAAGACCTCTGATTCAAATATAGAAAGATGAGAGGAGACAGGAGCTGGAGCCAGAGCTGGGGCAAGAGACGGGGGGGATAGGATTGGGTAGAATGGTGTGGGGGCAGGAGCTGGAGAGAGGAACAAGAGCAGAACCAGGAGAGACTGAAGTAGGAACAAAGACAGTCGGGGCTACGGGAGACAGGAGCGGAAGCCAATGAGGACAGGAGCAGAAAGATTTCTAACTTTAAAGCACACTTCCTTGCAGAAGCTGTTATGGAACCTAGGCTTCTCAGTCTCAACATTCCTCTTCTGTCTAACAAATAGCTGTGGAACCCACTGGCACAGAGTGTGTCCCAACCGCCTTTAATGGCTGGCCCAAATAGAGGCTAAACGGCCACTGTCCCTTACTCTATTAGCTCAAGTGGCAGAGGTCTAAGCTGTGGATCTAATAGCTCCAGTCCTACTGATGCCTCATGCTGGTGTCAGTTTATTTTCCACATGATACAATTTCCATTTTTTTCAGATGGCTTTTGACAAAACTTAGGCAATAACATATGTAAAATGACATTTAAAGAACATTTAAGATCACAAAGTGAAGTACTCCAAAGTTAGGAAATGCCATAATGAAGGCCTTCCACGCAACATTAATTCAGCTCCCTTGCGTACATGGGTTATGATGCAATGTTTAATTACATGATTACATGCTACTTTTTCTGCAGCACACTGGCCTCCTTCAGTGCACAGGGCTGACACACTCTGGGAAGGACCAAGTGTTATGTAGCGAAGACACAGACATGTGTTGCAGAATTTGAAAGGTGCGTAGTGAATGAGACACAGGATTGCAGGAAGAGAAATGACGGTCTCATGATTAAAGCAGTTGAATGCTGCCCTGGAGACTCGGATTCTATCAATGCCTCTGCCACAGAGTTCCTATGGAATGCTGAGCAAGTCCGTATAAACCAACATTTTCACGGGTGGCCACTGCCTCATTTTTTTGGAGGCTAAACTTGAGAACACTTGGGGCCAGATTTGCAAAAGTTTTGAGCAGTCACAATTGAACTGAGGGAGCTGTGCTCTGAACATAGGAAGTGCTATAAAAATGCTGAGCACTCTTAAAAATCAAGCCTCTGGCATCTCAAATTGGGCATCCAGAATTAGTGGGTGTGGCTTTAAGCTCTCTGTGCCTCAGTTTTCTACCCGTAAATTGGGGAGAATTGCACCACCCTTCCTCACAGGGGGGTTGTGAAAATACATTCATTAATGTTTGTGAAGCAGTTGGACACGGTAGTGAGAGCACCACAGAAATTAATGATTCTGTATTCCATACAAGGCTTCAGTAGTGTGCAGTACATAAGGACTGGGTTCAAATGATGAGGATAAAAAGGTATATTGAACAATCTATACAGTAAGCACTGTCTCTCCTGCGCACTCCATGAGGCAGGGGTCCTGTGGAAAGAATGTGTGTGACTGTGGAATTAAACACTGTATCATAATGTAGATGCACCAAAGGGCAGTTTTAAGAGGGCAAGGCCAGTCTTAATGCTGGCATTGCCTCACTTCTGAGTGCTTTACTGTGCAGCTGTAATGTTCTCTTAACATAGGTTTTGGTATGTAATAAAGATGTAAATTCTTCAGCAACTTAAAAGCTATTACACTTCCTGTTAAGATCTTATGCAACTAGCACACCTCCTAAAAGTAAGAGATGGAAAAGCATTACTGGGTCACCCTGCTCTTCTCCCTGCCAATACAAGATTGGACTTTACAAGAACTGTCACATTTTGGGATGCAATCCAGACCAGTAAGGAGTTGTGTCACCACCTGCCTTGTCACCCTGGGAGCCTTAAATGCTCTGGTGCTGTGGCTCACAGCCAGGCCACCAACAGCCAGCAGACCTTCGAGGAGCAGTGAGTGCTCTCCGGGGTTCTCTGCTCGGTGTCCCCATCAGGTTCCCTTCATTTAGCCCTGTGACTTCGCTCCTGTCCCTGTTATATCTTTAGTTCTCCCCCGTAATTAATTGAGATCCCAGACTTTGTGGATCCTCCCCTTAGGCTGGGGGAGGTCCTTTAGCAGTGGGCTTCCGCCCGCCCACTTCCAGAATCCCAACAGGACCAACAGCCACCAGACAAGCACATGGTATCCTGGGGGTCTATGTGCTGTGCAGCCTTACTTCAGCACTTCTGACCCTCAGCAGCCTACCTACACCACAACAGCCCCACCCTAAGAAGACAGGGGAAACTAGCACCTTGTTCTTCTGAGGAAAGTCCTGACTGAGAGACACTCAGCTACGCTGGACATAGAGTAATTGATGAATGAAACCTTTCTGAAAGAAAGACAGTGCCTTGCTGGATTAAGTTTTAGACTTTTAGATGCATGTTTTCACTTTTATTTGCTTGTCACCATTGCTACCTTTATATCTTTTACTTGGTGTCACTTAACCAAGGTCCTGTTGTTAAATAGACCTGTTTTATTGTAATCTAAACCAACCCAGTGCTGTGTTTGAATTGAAGTAATTGCTAACTCCAGTTAATGTGGCAAATTGCTGAGTATTGTCTCTTTAAAGGTACAAATGAAGCTTATTCTTTCTCTGAGTGGCCCAGGAGAGGGCTAGACACATCAGGGCAGATGGTTCAGGGGAAATTCAGAACTGGAAGTGTGCTGAGGTCATCTCGCCAGGTGTAACCAAAGCTGGTGGAAACCAAGGGTGTCTGTTGTGTTGTGGCAGACTGATGGGGGTCAAAAGCCCTGAAACAGGGCTGCAAAGATACTCAGGATACTGCTGGCTGCTGGTGTCCAGGCCATGAGCCACAGCAGCAGCACATTTAAGGCACCCAGCATTACTGAGCAGGCCCTTACTGGTCTGGATTGCACCCCAAAATGTGACAAAGACATATTCTAGTGGCTAGTTCTTAAAAGTTCCACAGGATTCAGCCTAAATTTTTACTTAACACAATTTCATTCCCATTGTGCTTTGTTATGCAGCACATGAAATAACTGCTCTCCACCTTGGGTGTTCAAAACCGATCTGTAGATTTTCTCAGCCCCCCTCACCCCCCACCCCACGTCTAGTCAACGTTTAGCAAAACCAGACAGGTCTAGCTCATATATTCATTCTCATCAATCAGTCCTTCCAGCCTCTTGACCATTGGTATTGCTCTTCTCTGAAGTCCTTCAATATCTTTCTGCCTGTGTGGGGCTCAGAACTGAATGCATGACTCCACTGTTCTGGAGAAAGACTATTACTTCCCTACTCTGTCTAGGGATGTCTTTGTGTTTACAACCCAAAATTGCACTGGCTTTCTTTGTAGCCATATCACATTGCAAGATCATATATAATTTGTTCCATTTATTGGTCCATTTATTACCATCCATTTGCTGTGACTGCTCTCCTCTTGTTACTGTCACCCTTATGTTCTTTTGGCATTACAGCTTCCCAGAGTTCTCCTTCCCATGAGCCTGTGTATTTTGGATTTATTAGCTTGCTTTTTTCCAAGACAAATGCAATTTTATAGGATTTTTGGCTGTGTTTCTAATTCTACTAAGTCTCTGTATAATATTTCCCTGTCCAGAATTGTGTTTGCAATTCAACCCAGTTAAATATTATCTGTTAATGCCATTAAGGTGCTGTTGACTTCCTTCATCTGGATTAACAATGAAGATATTCAATCAGAACAGGAGTAACATTGTCTAAAGGCCCTAAGTGATTCAGGAGCCTACGGCCTGTTGACTTTCAATGAGATGTAGGCTCCTCAGTGCCTAAGTCAGTTCTGCAAATGAACTTTATATTTTACCCCAAACCTGACACTGATCCAGCAGGGGGCTTAGTGCCACCAGCTTCACTGTAGACAATTGAGAATGTACAGCACCTCACAGGAGAGGCTCAGATTCTCCTGGGATTAGGCTTTATGCTAGTTTACTCCTTTAATACAGTACTTCAGGTTGTAAATCATCCATGCCAGTTGACTTGCACATGTTCCAATTTTCCTGATCTACCCATTATCAGTACTTATTGTTACAGGCTCTTCCTTTCTTCTTAATTGTTCCGTCTCACTATGTATAGTTTCCCTGAAGACACATTTTGAAAGGAAAGTTCTGTATCTTGAAGCTATTATTTGAGCCATCCTTAATTTCATGCCCTGCCTCATTTATTAATGGATTATCTTCCCAATACTACTACTTTCCCCAAACTACATTTCTAAAGTCCCTTCACGTTCTCCTTAACCCCTTTAGCAGCAGTAACTCTTTTTGAGTTCTTGCTGCCTGGATCTTTTGCCTGCAGGATTTAATCACTCAGCTTTCTTATTTGGTTGCCTCCCCCTACGGCTGTGGACATTCACACAGCTAAATATATAAATCTGTTGAGGCAGGAGATAGACAGGTATCCTCAAGATATGGTGGTGACTCTGCTTCTTCTACTCCCCTAAATGCTTCCCTGTGCCAACAAACATCACTTCCAATTTATCTTGTCTGAATAGCAGCCACTTTGCTTTCACCCAGATCCTTGTTTTGGTCAGGTCCCTATCTTGACCCCTGTCCTGAGAAAACAGTGAGACTAGAGAAATTATACCAAGGCTTATACGTCAGAGATATATTTTCTGTTCCTCAATACATTTGCAAACTTCTATTCACTGATGGGATAATATAGCACCTGGAGGACACAATCAGCTTTGCAGAAGGGAGTTAGCTGCACTAGATGATGTCAATGGAGGTCACTGTTGAATCCCACTTGTTGGGCTGAACCTTTACCCTCTAAAATCTAAGGCCCCGACCCTGAAGTAAGTTCTGTCCATGCGGACCCTTGCGTGGTGTGCATGGTTGGATTGGGGCCCAGATTTTCAGCTGTTTTATTCACAAAGAATACCCGCAGCCAACTCCAAAAGACTCCCTGCTGCAGCACTCGCCATGATCATCGTAGATCACCATGACAGGGTAGGTTCCTTTAAGGAAGGAATTCATGCTGTTTCTCTACTTCTTCATTGAGATGCCTAAGCAAGAAATCCCTGCAGGCACCTTTTCAAGTTACATTTTAATCATGCTCATAAATAACATGATTAGAGATATGAAGCTCGTGAATTATCCACTGTGTAAGCACTCACAGATATTTACTGTAGCAGCTCTGAACAGAAAGGCAGGCTGCTCAAGCAAGCCAAGGTGTTACCCTTAGATGACATTAGTCTATGATTAAAAGTAGATGCGATCACTTTTGGACATTGCATTTCTTGGGACGATGCCAACGTGCATAGTGAAGGAATGCCACCTAAATCTCAGTCCGTGTCCTTGCCAGCTTGCTCTGAGGTTCTTTATTTAATCAGACCAATTTTTATGATACAGGACATAGGTGCCGAGTTTCTAATATGCTGCGGGGGTGCTCCCCCACAGCTCCACCTCTTCCCCGCCTCTTCCCACCCCCCTTCCCCGCCCAGTTCCGTCCCCTCCCCCGAGCATGCTGCACCCTCACTCCTCCTCCCTCCCCCAGTGCCTCCTGACGCCGCAAAACAGCTGATCCACAGCAGGCAGTAGGGACTGGGAGGGAGGGGGAGACACTGATCTGCAGGCCCACCAGCGGGCAGGAGGCGCTGGGGGGTGGGAGGGTTCTGGTAGGGGGGCTGCTCGGGACCCACAATTTTTTTCTTTTGGTTGCTCCAGCCCCAGAACACCCATGCAGTTGCCACCTATGATACAGAATTCTGGCTAACGGGCAAACCCACCAAATGTGGTGATACTGGTGCCGTTCTCCTCACAGCAGGTAGCGCCCTCTGCACATGAAGGAATAGTGCTCCACGGGGGCCAGTTCTTCCCCCACCCATTGGCAGCTTTTTGGGGCAGGGCCACTAAATCTATGAGTTTGTGCAACCAGTGATGAGCTCCCTCCAAAAGCTGGGATGCAGCAATGGGAGACGCTAAAACATGAGGTTGAGGAGCTTGCCGTGTCATGTCGCCAACTGAAGAGGGAGAATGATGGCCACTCAAAAGGTGTTCTGTATCATGAAAAATGCATTAATTTAAATAGGCTTTGGGGACCAGTGTATAGTGGGCTTGACCTGGGAGAAAAGCAGTGTGTTCAGAGGGAGGGGTTATATAGTCAAAAGGACTTTGACAAATTGGAGAATTAGTCTGAAATCAACATGATGAAATTCAATAAAGACAAGTGCAAGGAAGGACTTGAAGAAAAATCAAATGCACAACTACAAAATGAGGAAAAACTGGCTAGGTGCTAGTACTGCTGAAAAGGATCTGGGGTTATAGTGGATCACAAACTGAATATGAGTCAACCATGTGATGCAATTGTGGAAAAGGCTAACATTATTCTAGGGGTGTATTAACAGATGTGTCATACATAAGTCACAGGAGGTAACTGTCCTGCTCTACTGCACACTGGTGAGGTCTCAGCTGGAATACTGTGTCCACACTTTAGGAAAGAGGTGGATAAATTGGAGGGAGACCAGAGGACAGCAACAAAAATGATATAAGGGTTAGAAAACCTGACCTATGAGGAAAGGTTTAAAAACCTGGGCATGATTAGTCTTGAGAAAAGAAGACTGAATGGGGACCTGAGAACAGTCTTCAAATACATTGAGGACAGTTATAAAGAGGACAGTGATCAATTATTCTCCATGTCCTCTCAAGGTAGAACAAGAAGTAATGGGCTTAATCTGTAGCAAGGGAAATTTAAGTTAGATATTAGGAGAAACTCTCTAAATATAATGGTAATAATCTCTGGAATATGCTTCCAAGAGAGATTGTGGAATCCCCGTAATTGGAGGTTTTTAAGAATAAGTTGCACAAACACCTGTCAGGGATGGTCTAGGTTCACTTGATCCTACCTAAGCACAAGGGGCTGAACTTGATGAGCTCTCGAGGTCCCTTCCAGCCCTACATGTCTATGAATCTGTATACGCAAAAGGTTCATGGTCATCAGCTGTTTCTGATTCCGGTTCTCTCGCCACAGAGCAGATACAGTCATGGTTAGTGGGAGAGCAAAAAGCTTTCAATAAGCTTCTAAAGTAAAACACGATGGTGAGCTACCCAGTGTAGCAGAGGAGAAATACCACTGGACTGAAGCATGTTTTCCACTGTGGAAATGTTAAGCTCAGCACTGCCCTATCTCAGAACCCCACTGCGGATGTGTTTTTAATAAAGCAAAGGGAAAAAGGCTTTCTTTAAAAAAATGGAACAAATGTGATTTAAATCCTGTTTTCTTTTAATGGGCTTACTCATATACCACAGTCCCTTCTTTAAGTCAAAACATTCCCACTCGCTCCCTCTGGGGCCACTTCTCTAGGAGACAGGATTCTGATGTGGGATCACCCACAGCTCCTTCAGAATTCCACCGTGCAAGAGGAGATGGAGATTTTGGTGCCTGATTCACCAAGAAATAACACTGGTGTTGCTGCAAAAATGTCAACATGTTTTTTTCTTAACTGGCCGTTTTTTGCTCAAGACAAACATTCAGTTCTACCCAAGGGGCAAAATGTCACCCATTTTCCCTGCAAGAGTCATGGTAACTAGTGAAAATGGCAAAATGTCACCCACAGTAACTGAAATGGATTGCACAGGTATAACCTAGTGTAATTCATCCATGTGCAGAGGCCTATGCACCACTTAAGTGAATTTCACCCATTCATACTAATGCAATCCCCTGTAGACCATTAAGAATTTAAATGGGACTTTAATAGTAATCATCATTTCTAAGGCGGTACCACTCAGAATCATAGAATATCAGGGTTGGAAGGGGCCTCAGGAGGTCATCTAGTCCAACCCCCTGCTCAGAGCAGGACCAATTCCCAACTAAATCATCCCAGCCAGGGCTTTGTCAAGCCTGACCTTAAAAACCTCTAAGGAAGGAGATTCCACCGCCTCCCTAGGTAACCCATTCCAGTGCTTCACCACCCTCCTAGTGAAAAAGTTTTTCCTAATATCCAACCTAAACCTCCCCCACTGCAACTTGAGACCATTGCTCCTTGTTCTGTCATCTGCCACCACGGAGAACAGTCTAGATCCATCCTCTTTGGAACCCCCTTTCAGGTAGTTGAAAGCAGCTATCAAATACCCCCTCATTCTTCTCTTCTACAGACTAAACAATCCCAGTTCCCTCAGCCTCTCCTCATAAGTCATGTGCTCCAGCCCCATGACTTATGACTTATGAATGGAGCTCCCACTCAGAGTAGGGCTCCATTGTGCTGAGCACTGTACAAACCAATAACTTTAAGAACCTGTAGGACTAGAAGCTGGGACTGTGGGGGTTCAGGGCTGCTAATACTTCTACATCACCATTGGAAGCTTAGGCTTGGTTCCCGCTGGAGGACCTTGGGATGTCAGGCAGTGCAAGAAGTACGGCCCAGCAGGGCCTGAATGACGGCTCCTCACAGCCCACTGATTGGCTCATGCCAGGATATAATCCAGGAAGCCATAATGGGGAGTTGTCTGAACAACAATGCAGACTGTCTACTTGCTTCTGCTCCAGACCTTCCTTTGCTGTGGACCCTGGACACTGGCTCCTGATCCTGGTTGGGCTTCAACTCTTCTGTTTACCCGCTGTCTGTAATTTAGTTCCTGACCCTGACTTCCTGGTCTTCTGACCTGGCTCGATCTCGTCTTCACTACTTGCCTTCTATCTGCAATTTGGTGCCTGACCCTGACTTCCTTGTGTCCTGACTCAGCTTGGCCCTGACCCCTGCTACTCACCTCCTGGATGCAACATGGTCACTGACCAGTGCACACAGACCGCCCACAGCCTGGCACGGACAATAACACAGTCTCTGCCTCAGAGAGCTCACAGTCTAAGATTAGACAAAATGCAACAGGTGAAAAAACAGGAAAATGGGATAAGGGCAGGAGTAGTAGGACAAGGTTATAATGGTGACAGGAGTGTGTGCATAAATTAGCTGCAACAGTGGCTGCAGTAGTCACCAGCCCGAAATAGTACATGGCCTTTGTGCTGTCCCTCTGCACAGGGGTTCATTTCACTTATTTTGGCCCTATCATTTCTTTCCCCTGTCTCCCTCACAGGTTTCTAATGGAACCGATGGTTAGAGAGCCCAGAGATCAGTGTTCCAGCTGGATGGATAGCTACCAGACTCCACTTTCACTTGCAGGTTTTTGCCTTCACCCTGTCCCAGTGGCTGGGGTGGGCACTGCAGACCCATAGCGCATGTGTGATTGGCACGACTGTTGCAAACCATCTGGCCAAACCTGACGTTCTTGGTTTGAAATTGGAATTTTCCTTCTCCTGGGTAGACTGCCTGCCCTGTCTGACAATCCCGCCTGCCTGATAGAGGTACAGAGAGGTGACGTGACTTGCCCAAGGTCATCTAGCAGGGCAGTGGTAAAGCCACAAATGGAACTTGGGGGTCAGTCCCATACACTCTCCAGTGTACCATGCTGCATCCCTCCACTTTTACATGCAAGGCTGTTCAATAACATACTTGTTGCTAGCCTCACTGATCGGCTTTTCCAGAATGACATCAGCCAGCATGTGCAAAAAATAAATCTGACCAATCAAATGAGAGACTAAAAAAACACATATCTTGCTCTTTGGGCAACACTTTTCAGGTTGGTAAGTTATGAGTTGGGCCGGTCATTAGGAAGGCACTGAGGCACAGCGTTCCGCAGCAACATAAACAGGGGAAATGTAGGATTCAGTTCCTGGGAGTGGTGGAATTGAGGGGTGGGGGAGACAGATCCTCAAGCGGTGTAAATCAGCACAGCTCCATTGAAGTCCATGGGCCAGATCCCTACCTAGTGTAAATCAATGGAGTTATGCCAATTTACAAAAACTGAGGATCTGGTCCAAATTACTTCTTTGCTGGTTCAGTTGTGTGAACTTTTACCATAAGCAAAAAGCGTATTTGTTGTTGTTTTGATAAGAAATACAGGCTGTTTCGCAAAACTTGACAGCAGAGAATGTGACACTGGCCAGAGAGATGTCAGGTTTGCATAACTGGGGGAAATGTTGCAAAGTGAAAACATGCTGTGTGTCTGGCGCCGTTTGCGGGCGTTCTGAAAGACAAATTCTTCAACACATTCCTACTTCTGCCAGGGGCCTGATCCTCCCAGATTTGCAGAGTTATCAAGAAATCTCTTGAAACCCTCTCCTGACAGCCGAAGTGTTCTTTAACCTCAGTTCATCAAACCATTGGCCAGGAATCTGCAGTAGGGATATAAATAGTAAAAAATAAAAAAAAAAGTCAGAGTTTTGACAATGAGTGTTTAAAAAAAAGTGATAGCTCTGTAGCCAATGGGTCTGCGGGAAGCTTGCCATCCCACAGTGCCAGAGACCAAAAATGCCGCCAATTTGTCCCTCTCAGGGCCACCCAAAATGTCTCGGTGGATGGCCACGGCATTGTGTGCATCCCTAAAATAAGATGACTATAATCGTGGTTAGACTTTAGTGATCCAGGAGCCACATGAAAGCACATGAAAGCCACAGAATAACTTGGCTACAACATCTGCTGGGTGCTCTGCCAGGACTATTTCTGAGATGATGAAATCTCCATCTCTGGAGAGCTTGTCCTCATTTCAGGTCCCCAGATTACTGTGTACTTGAGCTTATCAGCCCCATCACTCAAGCTGCTTTGAGTACACTTGTGTTCTTTCTCTGGCATCTGCATGAAGAGGGTACTCCACGCCCCAACACTAACCTCATCATGCCAAAGGAGTGACTCTTGCATGCCACATCCTGAACTCGTGAATACACTGAGGAAGTCCTCCTCTCACCTCTCCTATGAAGAACCCAATAAACCAGGAATATACCCAACAGGATACTTGTTTCACTTGCCAAGTGCCCAGCAGAGAGCAGAACATGGTTAGGGACTGTAGGTTCCAGTACACTGAACAGGAATGCAGGACTCTCCTGCTGAGTCATCAGGGCATAGTACCATGCATAGCTATGCAGTTATTTTTGCTGACTTACTCTGATACCAGATCAAGTGAGAACTTTTAGTCAGCCAACCCAAGGGTATAAAAGGGAGGCAGAGAGAGCTTTGCACCATAGAAGCAGTGCAAGCTGCTAGAGTGTACCGGTGAATCTCGTCCAAAGTCTTTAATTATCCCACAGTGTGGGACTCGTGATCTTGAATTTTCATCAAACTGAACAGAGGCAAAATAAATAAGAATTATTCCCTCTGAACCAGTCACCTAAAGCTTAGTGGAAGTGCCTGACGTTAAGTGAACCAGACCAAATGAAAAAGCAACAGAATAAGAAGGAATCATTCCCATCTCCGGCTGAGTTGGCTAAGTGGGCTGGGCATGGCAGTTGTAACAATCTCCATGCCCTTGTGTTTCATTCCTAACTTATTAGAAATTCACTATGGATAATTATAGCAACAATGTAAACAACAGATCCATTCTGTCTCCAAGGCTCATGCTAGGCTGCTGTCCTCATCCTCTGGATAGTTTCAACTCCGATGCTCGATAGGAGGCCTCTGTCTCTCCTGAAAGAACCTCACTGGAAGAGTACACTGAACTAACCCAGGGATTTAAGAAAAAAAACTCTTTATATTAGGGTGAACAAAACTCTCTCAGGCTGCGCTGCTGCTACACAACCACCCACAAGAGGGAGTGGGGGAGAAGTGCTGCAATAGGCACCTGCCTCCCCAAAGCCTGCCACCTCTACAATCTGTTCAGCCACTGACAGCCTGAGACCAGCAAACACCAAGAGCACCAAAGCCATGGCGAAGGATGTACACCCCGAACCAAACCACTGACAAAGGCCAGTCTAGTCACAGGTTGGCCCTCAAACTGTATACCTGTTCTGCTTGGATCGTGGTCTAGCTTCCAGCTATTTGGGTTCCATAAGATAATTCCTCCCAATGCATGATATTGTGTATTACTCACTGTTTCGCACCCATTATGTCAGTCCCTACTGGAGTCGCCCGACACAGAAAATGCACTTGGGAAAACAGGGAGATCTTCAGAATGAAAAGCAACTACCATGGTGCATCTCTAAGGAAATGGCAGTTGTGCTGCTCACTTTTGTTCCTAGAAACTTTTCAAACAGATGTTTTGTCTGGTAACAGCATATGCTCTGGGACAGGATTCTAGCCACCTGCTAAAGATGCCAGAACATAGGCAGGGTAGTAATCTATTCTGATATGCGACTTATGGGATTTCGGCACACATAGGGTGACTTTCCAGTACAAGGCCAATGCACCACTTAAGGGCTTAAGTGTGATGGAAGTAGCATTGCCAAATTTCAACTCACAATATTTGGTGGTTTGTCTTTAAGCCACAGCTCCTTAAGTCATCATTACATGAAAAATTCAGTTCCCATTTTTCAAGAGACAAGGAGGGTGAGGTATATTTTTTATTGGCCCAGCTTCTGTTGGAGAAAGAGAGATGCTTTCGAGCTTACACAGATCTGTTCTTCAGGTCTGGGAAGGGTAATCACTGTCTCAGCTAAATAGGAGATGGGACAGATCGTTAAAAGTAAGAAGTTGCAGGAGACCACTTAAAATAAAGCAGGCAGTTAACATCTCTGCAGTCATAGAACAAAGGAGGGTTAGTAGGTTATAAATTGTCATAATGAACCATAAAACCAGCGTCTCTGTTGAGATCATGATTTTTAGTGTCTAGCAACAGAGACACTGGTTTTATGGCTCATTACAACAATTTGTAACCTACTAACCCTGCTTTGTCCTATGACTGCAGAGGTGTTAACTGCCTGCTTCATTTTAAGTGGTCTCCTGCAACAAGTGCTAACCCTTACGTTTAATAATCTCTCACATTGTATTTAGCTATGACATTCTTGTTGCCTTTCCCAGACCTGAAGAAGAGCTCCATGAAGCTTGTATACTTGTCTCTTTCAGCAACAGAAGCTAGTCCAATAAAAGATATTACCTCACCCATCTTGTTGCTTTCATATCCTGAGACCAACATGGTACAACACTACCACAAACTGCAGAGAAATGCTTGAAAACATGAAAGCAAAATGCTCAAAAACAAGAAGACAAAGAATCTCAAAAAAAAAGTGTTGTCTTAATTCTCACGATTTTTAAGACAAACACATGACTTTTGGGAGCTGACTCATGTTTTTTGAACAGCTAAGGTTATCACTTAAGTAGTGCACAGACCTTGTGCTGTCCTTCTGCACAGAGCGTGACTAGCACCCACAAATAGGAATTTTATGCATAACCCCTCAACGTAGCAAGCTGAATATATACCTCCATAACCCAAAGAGGGTCCATGAACATATTAGTGTCTGAAAATCCTTGTACGATTTAATATGCAATACTGCTAGGCTTTGCTAGAATTTCCACTCGCTCTTGAGGAAGCCGAAAAACGTTCACTGGAAAACAATCAGGAAAAAATTTTCATCAAAAATTTACACTTGTGATTTTTGGGAATGCTGCCATGACAGGAAGCACAGCTGTCCAGAAGCCACACTGCAGTTTAAGCATTGCCTGGGTGGTGCACAAGGGAATCCTGAGTTGTCTTCCACTTTTGGTTTAATAATCCTTGGCATTTAAATAACACTGTATAAACATGATTCAGTTGCTATTAATTATGTAAATAAGTCATCATGCTTACCTTGCTAAAGGGAGGAAAATACTACAGGGAGAATTTCTCTCATCTATTATCTCTTCCTAGCCCACTGTGATACAACGGCACCATCGGCGTTACTCCTTCCCATCTATCCAGGCCAGCTGCTAACAGAGTCTTTTCAGGGGTGTTCTTCAATATCCATCATCAGCTGTTCTCAGCATTCTGGGGCCTCTTCAGTGCTGAACTCTTCCACATCAGTTATTCTCCATTTCCTGCAGTGTAAACTGCAATACCATTCCTATGGTGCAAGCTATAGCCAGAACCTCAACCCGCTTGGCCAGTGTAGAATGGGAGCGAGAGTGGGGCTGTGAGTCAACTCTGGCTCTTCCCATAGCTCGCCACTAAGAACAGGCTTTCCAGGGTCTGTCACCCCAGTGGCACTGCTCTGGAGAGTTTGCCAGACTTATCGTTGTGTCTGATTTCTGAGAGAGGGCCTGAATGGACACCAAGCTAATCCTCAGCCTGTTGGACCAGAGGGAGGCTCATTACACCAGGGAAAGGTTTGTGTCCACTCTTACCTAAAGCCACTGTGATAATTTCTGTGCATTCAGCTCAGGGCTGAGACTTGTTCTGCCCTTTTGCAAAAGCCCTGTGTGTATGTTCCACAGAATGTAGAAGGGATAGTAAGGAACCGCAGAGTATTTAAATAACACATTGAGAAATGGCTATGCTAGTTAATTATTTATCATGGTGTGAACTTGCTGAATAGCAAACACGCTAAAAATGTGTGTGGTGGGGGAAGGGCACTGTCAGAGATTAACTAGGGACAGACTCAAAAGTCAACCAGAAAGGACTCGAGACGGGCCTGAAAAGGCTAAGGAAAGGTCATGGAGCAGACAGGAAGGGTACTGTAGTCTCACTCAGCCTCCCAAGAAGCAGGGGTGCTGGTTCCCGGTAACGAACCGGTGTGCAGGGCAGGTACAGCATCATATTCCCAGCTCAGGCTTCCCCACAGCATGCTTGTCTGTAGTATTGGCTGGATAAGCAGAATTATGGTTCCATCTCATCTGCAATGGAATCTTAGCGCTTGTCTAGATGGGAGGTTTTTCGGTTTTGGTTTCAGTTTTCCTCTGTTTTTTCCACTTAAACTATTCAGATATAACTATTCTGAAGGAGTGCGGCCGCCCTGCTTTGTGCCAGCTTACGCTACTTCCCTTTTGAATCATTGTGTCCACACAGCCCTGTGCTTTTATGAAATAAGCACAGGATGTTCTGGGAAGACAGCCCATGGTGCAATGTTATGCCACTAGGTTTTATGCATTCTAGGATTTTTCTTCCAGTGCATTGTGGTAACCTACTAGACGCCACTGGGATTCTGGGACTTAGAGTGAGAGGGGGGGTCAGCTCACAAATTCCCATGATTCCTCTCTGGACATCCCATAATTCTTCTGGTTTTTGTGAGCAGCACCATTTTCAAAGTGCTCTCAGGCAGCCAAGGGGACCACAGCAGAGAGGACCCTGATCCTGACAGCCATTAACACAAATAAGCTGATTCACAGTATTGGCAATTGCCCAGCTGGATGCACAGCAGTGCAACAGAGATTCAGGTAGGGGAGGAGCAGAAGGCTGAAATCGAGCAGCTACTTGGGGATGAACTTTTCCTCAAAGTGTCACTTGGTGGAGTGCTGCATCTAGGCTCGGCTAACTACCCCGACTGGTGGGACAGGCTAGTGCTGCAGGCGAGGGCTGATCAGCATTGGCAGCAGAACTTTGAGATGACAAAAGCCACTTTCATAGAAACCTGTGTGGAACTCACCCCAGAGCAGCGGCAGCAGCAGCACCCTAACAGGAAAACTCCCTTCCGAGTGGCCATCACCATCTGGAAGCTCACTGCCCCCGATTGCTACCAGTCTGTTGCTAACCCATCTCATGTGGGTAGACCCATAGTCAGGGCTGTTGTCATGGAGATGTGCACTGCTGTCAAGTGAGGGCTGCTGCCTTGGGTCAGAAACCATGGCAATGCACAAAAAGGTTATTGATGAATTTGCACCATAGTGTGGAGGCCACAGATGGGACCCATATGCCTATTATATGCCCTTCACACCAGGCATTGGAGTTAATCAAAAGAAAGGAGTATTTCTCCAGGGTGCCACGCGACTGGTGGGTTCACCCATATGAATGTGGGATGGTCCAGAAAGGTTAATGATGCCAGGAGCTTTAGAAACTCTGGCCTGTTTTCTGCGATGAGAAATGGAACTTTTGCTCCCTGGACCAGTGTGGACATCAGTGGCACTGTGATTCCTACTGTTTCCCTGGCTTTTCCTGGACTCTTTAACTATACCCTGAGCAGCTGCAGAACGACAGCGGAGCGTGCATTCAGAAGACAGAAGGGATGCTCAAGGTGCCTCTGTCATGACAAGGCTGGACACCCCTGAGCAATGTCAGGCCTCTTGTGCAGGTGCTTCCTGCAGTTTGCACAACCTCTGTGAGAGCAAGGGACAGAGCCTCACTGCAGGGCGGGATGCAGAGGGGAAGAGACTTTCATGAGTGTTCTCTGCTAACTGCTGCAACTGGTCAAGGACACAGGCTCAGGGATGAGTTGTGCTCCTACTTTGAGGCTGGGGGCTAGTGATGAAAAATGTACCTATGCTGAAGGATGGATGTTGTTATGCTTCGTCCAACAGTTTTGTGACATTTGTCAGCTGAGTTATAAATAACTAATAAAACAAGGTGTACATAATCTAAAGCTTTATGGAACCTAACACAGCGCACACTTACAAGCAGCGGAACAGTGACAGACGTGTCTGAAGTGCTGAGTGTGCCCATGTTTGTGCTGAGGAGGTCACAACACAGTGCAGGTGGGGGGTGTCAAATGGTGAGGGAAGAGCATGCCCCTTGTAGCTGGTGAAGTAAAGGGGTGCTCCCGGCATGCAGTGCTCTCAAAGGGCTTCAGGACATGGCAAGTTGGTGTTGGCTGTGAACAGAGAGCCACAAAGTTCTCCAGCAAGTCTGTTTGCCTCTGCATCATCTCCAGCAGTTGTGCCAGCATGTCCTTTTCTCTGGCAGTGCGTGCCCTTAACAGCCTCTCCGACCGTCCCCTGTCCTTCCCGCTCGCCTTCGTATCCTGTGGAATGAAACCTTCCTGCCACTCTTCTATCGTCTTCTCCCTCTGCTGGGATGCAGCCTTGAGGTCACTGAACATTGTCCTCCCTTGTCCTCTTCTGCCAGAGATGTGCCAGCTGATCAGAAAATGACAGCACTCCTGTCAATGGGCCATGGCAAGTCAAGTGCTGGGGGGCAGGCGAAAAAGCACAGGTAGCAATGGCACCAGTTCTAGTATCCATGTCAATAATGATGAAGTGTTGCTTTTTCCTCAAGTTTGGGATGCCATTCCCATGTGCTCTTCCTAGTCTAGGGTGAGTTTGGAGATGGTCAGATATTTCCCACCTTACCTACCCCCTTGTATATGACCCCTGGACCAATGCTGGGTTGATAGTGGCCTGGGGGATGGGTAAGGGTTGGGTGGGCAGCAGGGGGCAGATTAATAATTGCACACACACTCTGCAGGCTGCCTTAACGTTGCAGGATATTGCCCCGAGGCATAGTGACAAAAGGAAGGGAAGGCCTTGTTAAAAAAGGCGTTGGGAAGATATGCAGCACTGCTATTCACCAGGACAGTGCCCCTCCAGCTGGAGGAGTGAAAGGAAACCACAACCTCTATGGCAGTGGTTCCTAAACTGGGGTTCATGAACCCCTGGGGGTTTGCGAAATATTACAAGGGGTTCTCAGGAAAAAATTCCCTAATGGCGGACAGAGCTGTTCCTAGGGACCCCAGGCAGCACGGGGCCAGCAGCCTGGAGCCCTTGGACTTCTAAGAGCTAAGCTGGCTTAACTCCAACTTCTGCGTAAATCTCTGTATTAATTTCCTTAGCTTCATCCCAACTTGATCAAAGAGAGAACTCAGATACAAAGCTCACCAGGAAGAACTGGGCATCAGGGAACATGGAGCTACCTGCAGACTCACAGGTTGGCCAGTTGGTGGGCTGCGTACATTTTCATCTACCATGGAGGTTTCTTGAGCTCATTCCTAGAAGAAACATCTTCCAAGGAAGGTGGTGCTCCAGCAATACTGCTAAATGGCAGCTCTGTGAAATGTCCAGGTCAGTTCCTGGCTGGGACCAGAGGAGCAGGGAAGGGTGCTCCTTGCTGATCACAGGAGCTCAAGAGAGAAGCAGAAAATGGGTTCTCATGGTAGTTGCATTCAGTGAGGAGGAAGAGGCTCTGAGAACTTCAGCTTTGAGGTATGAGTGAAGAGAAAGGGGCTACATGGGTAAATGACCAGGGAAGCATTAGTGAACTAGAAGCAGAGGCATATGGCTGCTGTTTATAAGTTCCATTGGCATAAGCCCCAAGAAGGGGGCAAGGCCTGTTTAGAAGACCAAGTGAAGGGCAGGATTTAAAGGCCACAGAGACAGGGATGAAGACCCTGGTAAGGGCAGATAGTTTTGATGGACTTTTGCAACCCCATCCACTTTGACTGTGTGACTTGGTCAGAGGGCTGAGTCACTGAAGACCTGCCTAGTGAGGTCAGCAACCTACAGGGGGCGCCAAGAGCAGGAAAGAAAGATTGCAGCACCACACCCAGATGACAGGAGATACTCAGGAAGTGTGCGCCCCCCCATCACATGCTCTCAACGTAGTATATGAGGCCAGGTTTACGCTACAAACATACATTCATACTAGGTTGCTCTAGGGTGTGAAAAATTCACACCCCTGAGCAATGCAGTTATATCAGCCTAACCCCCAGTGTAGATAGCGTTCTGTCAAGAGGAGCACTTCTCCCATTGACATAGCTATTTCCTCTTGAGGAGGTGGATTAACTACGCTGACAGGAGAAGCTCTTGCGTTGGCATAGTAGTGTCTTCACTGAAGCGCTACAGCAGCACAGCTGCACTGCTGCAACTTTTTAAGTGTATACTTGCCCTGAGTGCCCCACAAACATTAATGAATTTATCTTCATAAGACTTCTGTGAAGTAGGGTGGTATTAGTATCCCTGTTTTATAGACAGGTAAACCAAGACACAGAGCGATTAAAGCTAACAAAAGTTGTCAAAAGAGATCACTAATTTTGGATGTCCAGTGTAGACACCCAGGGTCTGATTTTTCAGAGCACTTGGCATTATATAACACTTGATATTTTCAAAATACAGCTCCAGTTGACCTTAGCTGAAGCAATGAGTTCCAAGCAGTTCAGCAAAGCAGACTCCAAATCTCTTAAGCTAGGTACCCAGAAAAAGTCCTGCTCAGCCTCAGAGCCTTGAACTGCAGCATGCTTAGTTGCTGTGTGGGGATGGTGCATGCCCAGTCTAGTCCCATGTAGGAGTTGTGAGGGGATGGAGCATGCTCAGTGCCGGTGGAATTCAGAGTATTTCGAAGTCAAACTCTAACAATTCTCCACTGAGCATGTGCCAACTGAGATTTTTCAGAGGCTTGTTTTAACTTGGCCAAATTTGGGTGGATTTTCCTGAGGACAGCAAAGGGCACATCCGGGACACTAGGATGAGCCCTCTGGTAAATTTGAAGTCCTGTTCCAAAGCATGGGTGCTAGAGCTTCTCAATAAAAATGTTATGAACCAAAATTTAACATGGTAAAACAAACTATTTCCCTAAACTCATTCTCAGAAACAGCTGAATTATTTTAACTGAAACTTGTATATCAGCCTAAGACAGACATCCGGCACGGAGAATTTTAGCCTAAATTATTAAAGTTTGGCAAAGTTATAAGCAATTGAAAAAAGTGAGATAAGTGTTAGACAACCTTATCTACAGGTGTACCTACTAGCTCTGCCTATACTTGGCATAGCTAACAGCTCTACCTATAGTACAAGTATGTCATCATCATAACAACATCCTACCTGTCCACTTTAGGTGTCTATCCCCATGGTAACACCAAGACCAATTTAAGTCAGCAGGTGTTTTGCCTGAGTAAGGCTAAGAAAAATATTGAATAAGGACTCTTGGATTTGGTCCAAGATAATTTTGATGTAAATAAGAGAGAAATTAAATACAGCTAAGCCTTGCAACTTCCCAGTACTATATTTCCTTATCAGCCAGAAATCCCAGACAGTTTACACAGCACAGTGCACCAGAAAATTCAACAAGTTGTGCCTGGAAGTGATTCATGGGATATTTACCCAAGTATCATTCTCAAGAGCTGAATGACACAATTGCAGCTGACACCGTGTTAACCGCTGTACAGTCTGTGGGCACTGTAATACATTTGTGGACTAAACAACATAGGATGATGATGGAGTTTCACATTGATACTGACGAAGGATGATTCAGCAAACACTGTAGGTGAAAATGTGTATGCAAGAACAGACCAATGTGAGAACCACAAACACAGTTATATATGAGACAGACAAGGTTGTCTATGACCATTGCGGGCTGTTGTGAACAGTGAGAAGCAAGGATACATTTTCCACACAAGGTGTTAATTCATCTTGCTTCAAAGCAGTTAACAAAGATATGACAAGTCTGCCACCACCTCGCTCTGTCATAGATATTGCTTCCCAGTTGCTGAAATCAACTGACAGGTTTTCAAGTTTGACTTCAATTTGTCTTTATATAATTTGTACTGGTCACCATGAGAACAGGTGTGTGCTTTAGCTGACCATAAAATACGGTGTTAGGTATTCTCAAGTTGGCCATACCCACAAGATGCCCTGACTAATGAAGATGAGCTTTTATGAGTGTGCTTGGAATGCCAGACCTCTGACAATGATTAAGGATTTTGATATTGAGAATCTTGTTCCACCATTTGACCCTGCACACAAGGTGAAGACAGCATATGTGGAACTGATCAAAGTTCCGGATGTCATGGTTGTCCATGTCTCACAACCATATAGAAGCGTTGGACTGCCCAATAGACATTTAGCTTAGTGCTTATTTCGACATCCCTATCATTCCATAGGTGATGTGACAGCATTCCAAAGGGAGAGCTGGCCTTGGCTATGCAATGGGTAATCTCATCATTATTGTGGCATTCTGGGACACCACACTCCCTAGGTGGCAAAGCTTTTTCCTGGACTTGAGAGGAGCACTGTTGATCATAACTGGGTACGCGTTCACATCCCACAGCACAGGTTGGTATGGTACTTCAGTTTCCTTTAGGCTGACTGTGAAATCAAAATGACTGTGTGAGTGAAGTGATCAGTTATAAACTGAATGTCATCAATCAAGTGAGCACCTGAAGTGATCAGTTATAAGCAATAAAAACACTTTAGTGAGTAAATCTGCCACTTTCATGCAAACACAGAAATGTTGCAGACTGAGCAACTTCTCATCACTGCAGAACTCGATAAAAACTCCTCTGTCAGTGTTATGAAATGCATCCATAAGCATATCCGGAAAAAGGACAGAAAAGTGTGGGAGCCAGCATGCAGCCTTGCTTGGTGCCATGGGTGACCAGAAAGGGGTCTGATATCTCACTGTTTCCCACCACTTTGGCCATCATTCCATCACAGAAGGACCGAATGACAGAAATAAACTTTGCAGGGCATCCAAAGAGGAACACACATTTCCAGAGCTCCTCATGATTTACAGAATCAAAAGTTTTAGCAAAGTTGACAAATGCCATATAAAGACTACAGTTTGGCTCCCAGCACTTTTCCTGAAGCTGACAGGCTGTGAAGATCAGGGCCAGCTGCCCCAAGCAAAAAAAAGAAAAAAATCCTCCGGGAGCACACAAAGAAACCAAACAGGTGTCCGGAATGCCACCACTGAAATTGTGCCGCCCCAAGCATGTGCTTGGTTTGCTGGTGCTTAGAGCCGGCCCTGGAGAAGATCATGTCTGTAGTGCCCCGGCCAGACCAAAATCCACATTGAGACTTGGGCAGGATGAGTTCCTCAAGGCAGGTGTTAAGTTTAGTCAACACGACCTGTGCGAGAATGGTCCCAGCAACAGAGAGTAGGGAAATGCTGCGGTGATTATCAAAGTTTGACCTATCACCCATACGTTCATAGAGGGGGACAACATCGGCATCCTTGAAATCTTGTGGCACCAACTCTTGCTCCCAAATACCACATAAGAGCTGTCAAGGTTCCTCCCCCACTCTGAACTTTAGGGTACAGATGTGGGGACCTGCATGGACACTTCTAAGACTAATTACTAGCTTATATCTGGTAACACTGCCACCATCCAGAAATTTCAGTGTCTGGATCACTTTTTGTCCCCCCAAAATCTTCCCCTCCCTGGGCAGCCTTGAGAGGCTTTTTCACCAAGTTCCTGGTGAACACCAATCCAACCCCTTGGATCTTAACACAAGGAGAATTTAACCATCTCCCCCTCCCTTCCCCCACAAATTCCTGGGGAGTCCAGATCCAATCCCCTTGGATCTTAACACAAGGAAAAAAATCAATCAGGTTCTTAAAAAGAAAGCTTTTAATTAAAGAAAGAAAGGTAAAAATTATCTCTGTAAAATCAGGATGGAAAATACTTTACAGGGTAATCAGATTCATATAGCCCAGAGGGACCCCCTCTAGCCTTAGGTTCAAAGTTACAGCAAACAGAGGTAAAATCCTCTCAGCCAAAAGGAACATTTACAAGTTGAGAAAACAAAAATAAGACTAACACGCCTTGCCTGGCTATTACTTACAAGTCTGAAACATGAGAGACTGATTCAGAAAGATTTGGAGAGCCTGGATTGATGTCTGGTCCCTCTTAGTCCCAAGAGAGAACAACCCCCAAACAAAGAGGACAAACAAAAGACTTCCCTCCACCAAGATTTGAAAGTATCTTGTCCCCTTATTGGTCCTCTGGTCAGGTGTCAGCCAGGTTTACTGAGCTTCTTAACCCTTTACAGGTAAAAGAGACATTAACTCTTAACTATCTGTTTATGACAAGAGCCATGTGAGGTGCCTTGTAGAGTGGCAGCCACTCTGCTTATAGATCTCCACTGGAAAGCCGTCCAATTCAGAGGCTTTCCCTTGTGACATCTGCTTGATTGCTGTTATGGTCTCATCTGGTGAGAGGGAAAGAGGTTGCGGGGGTGAGCGGTGATTGAGAAGTGAACTGAAATGTTCCATCCATTGGTCAAGTATTTCTCTTTTGTCAGATACCATCCAGTATGGATACAGGAATTATCCTGTTGCATCTGGGGCCAGACACAGCATGAAGGCCAGCAAAAAAAGTTTATGGTGTCTTTGCGGTCTACTCCCCATTGTAATACTTCTGCTTTCTTTTCCCACCACTGGGTTTTCATTTGCTGAAGTCTGGCGTGAACCATCTGTTTTGCCTGATGATATTCAGCCTTCCTAGCTGCCAAATCCTTGTCTGCTGTGTAGGCTTGATGGGTAGAGTGCAGTGAGTTCAAGAGCCAACATATTTTGGGGCCATTCTCATCAAACCAGTCCTGATGTCATGCCTCAAGTATGTGTCCAGGCTGTCTCATCATCTGAGGCTTCTGTAACTGAGGGAAATGTTTCCATCAGGTTCTGATGGAATTCCAATTGTTTGTCACAGTTTTCCAGACTTGGAATATTGATTTTTTTCCCACTGGCTTCAGTTGCTGTCTAGGTTGCTTAATAGCTTTGGTAATTAAACAAGATATACACACAAACCCACCCTTCATACTGAATGTCATTTACTGTAACTATGGTGGTGCCCAGATGCCATGGTGAGGGATATGCTAGAATCACAGAGACAAGCCTTCTATACATTATGGTTTGTTAGGAGAGTTTGCATGTAAAGACTCAACGGCAAAGTGTGGCTTTTCACAGATTTTGAAAAATAAGGTTAACGGGGTGGAGGGGAAGGGAATCGTCTCTGTCACAATGGCTCCAAAAGATGGAAGTCTCATTCCATTTTCAAATGAATGGCAAAACTGCCAAGAAACCAAAGCAATCTGGGGCTAACTGTGCCATTGACTCTTGGATGATCTGTCCAGCACTTAGCATCAGAGTGAAGAGGCTTTGAATTGGATAAGGAGATGGAAAAGAGGTAGCAGCAGATGGTTATTCATTATTTATACTGCAGTAGCACCTAGAAGCCAACCAGGTTGGGGCCCCCTTGTGCTAGGCACTATACAAACACTTAGCAGCTTCTGCCCTGAAGAGGACTAAGTGCTTCCCTTCTCTAGAAAACTAGCAGTGCCAGAACACAACCTCAAGGAGTTGTGTTTACCATCATGACCGTTCAGTCAGTGCAGATAGAGGCAGTTGAGCCTAACCTGTGAGTTGGTCTATGAGCAGAGCGAGGAGAATCTTCATTGTGCTGGAAGTGTGAGATTAATCCATGGAAATCATGGGGAGCAGAGAGGGTTGTGACATTAACAACTGTGACTTGGCTCACTATTCCTCTCAAGGTCCCAGAGAACACTGAAAATAACTCCCAAGTTGACTGGTTTGTACCAGAGAAAAAAATATTTGTTTTCCACTCCAGAGTGATTCAGCTGTCTCCATTTCTATTTGCACCTTCACCGCAATCCATTTCACTTATCTTTGCACCACTGGGGCAAATCCAGTAGAGTATACCCATTCCAGTTTAACCCAGCCAGACTTGCCACCTCTAAGAACAAGCCAGTTGGGAAAGAATATACCCTGGCCTTGATACAGTCAATCACGGAGGAAGAGACAGAGTTTATGTAAAGTCATCTTGGTCATCACTGGGAATTGAACCTGGGACCTGACGAGCCTGTATACTTTGGGCTAAAGGCCTCACTCAGAACCTACTGAAATCTATGGAAAGCCTCCCATTGACTTCAGTGGGCTTAGGGTCAGGTCCTAAGTCCACTCACTAGCAACTGTAGCCAAGTCATATTGTGTGGACTGGCACACAGCTGGATACATAATACACTGAACAGTAGGTTGCAATCACATTCTCCCCCAAACGGCTGTGTATTTTCCCCTTCTCCTTTCAGGAGCCCTGCTTCTGCAGACTTCAGGCAGAAGAAATAACATGCTTAGAAACTGTAACTATAAATTGTGCTTTCTCCATATAGACTTGTATTGCACTACGGTGGCTTCTGCTTATTAGTAACCTCTCGGTTCCCAGCAAAAGTTGCCATTATCTGGAAGTTGCTAACAAAAGGAAAGCAAGGTTGTGGGGCTGCAGCCAGGGAGGGAAGTGCCAGGCTGTGTTTTCCTTGGCTGCAGCCCTGCAAACATGCCTGTGGCCTGTGTTTGCAGTGTCCCAGCACTTCCTTCCCTGGCAGGTAGGCTGCAGGGCTGCAGCCAAGGAAGGAAGCACTGGGACATGCCAACCTCGGCCACTGATGTCAGGGCAGGATGCAGCCTGGAGAGCATGCAGCTCTGTAGACCCCCCTGTCCCTGCTCCCTGTGGAAAGCCCTGGAATCCAGGCAGCAGCCCCACTCCCTGCTGTTGCCCAGTCCACAACATTGAGACCTCAGCCTGTTACCTCTTGTGTGCGCGGCGGGTCCCTGACCATAGGCAGGTTTCCTGCAGCCAAGGAAAGAAGCACTGGGACATGCTGAGCCTGGGCCCCTGGTGCCAGGGTAGGACCCAGCCCAGAGACCACAGGGAGAGACACTGTGCAGCGCCAGCACTTCTTTGCCTGCCTGCAGCCCTGCCAACCCGCCTGCCGCCAGGGTCTTTCTTCCAACAAAACTTGATAAGTGTCATGCCTGCTGCCAATGTTCAAATCCCACTAACACTAAAGTCAATGGGTTGGGTTTGGCTCCTGGAAAAATGTCGCTATTAACCTATTAAAAGGTTTATTTTATTAAAAGTTGTTAATATCGGGATTCCTATTAGGCAGAATCTACGGTACTCAAAACTTGTCTTTGATCAAACTCCACAAGGTAGGAGCCATCTTTATGTTAACAAACTGGCATGACTCCTTCCTGTTCCTCATATCTAATCAACTTTACATAAAAGTATGATTCCTTAAAGTGGTCCTTACAGATGAAGGGTAACAATTTTCAAAAGTGCCTATGAGATTTAGGAGCCTAAGTCTCATTGACTTTCAACGAGACTTAGGCACAAGGAGCCTAAGTGACTCTTGAAAATTGGATGCAGGCTTCTAAGTTACAAAATTTTACCGCAAATGTACTTAAAACATAGCTAGCCATACTTCCTTTCTTTTGTTTCCTATTTTGTATTAGCTTAGTATAAGAACAGGTGAGACTGCTGGAGCATGCAACTTGTTATGTATTATAAAGTATACCGTTACTCCTCATTGCGCCCATATGCTGTTCTCTCACACAAATATAATTCCCTCTTGGGAAATGATCTAGTCAATATATGTCAGATTCTGATACCCTCACTCATGTTGAGTAGCAGCCTACTCCTCAAGTGGTCGCACTCACTTTGATAGGAATACTCAATGAGTAAGATACCCTTAGTCACACTGAATAGTATGGCTACACTGCAATAACACACCCGCAGCTGGCCCGTGTCAGCTGACTCTACAGGGCACAGGCTGTGGGGGTATGAAATTGCAGTGTAACTGTAATTTTATAGCACCACAGCCCGAGCCCTGTGAGCCCAAGTCAGCTGACACAGGCCAGCCAGGGGTGTTTTATTGAAGTGTAGACATACCCTATGGGTACCAGAATCTCACCCTAAAGGAAAAATATCAGAAACTGTTTTCACAAGAGAATTCTTAAAGGTTATATTGTAGCACTGTGGACTACATGAAATATCATAATGATAAAGGCATCTAACACAGACAACCTTTAAAGCATTTAAAAAAATATTTTTAAGAGAAGTTGATTTCTTTGAATTCCTTTTCATTTCAATTGATTTGGTTTGGAAGTTATCAGGCAGGCAAAGTCAAAAGCTGTTGAGCTACTTTTTCCTCCGACAAAAATGGAACCGTGAAAGGTAGATGAGGAACTGGTGCCATCTACAGAACACTAAAGGGAATGCAGTTCAGCACCCTGACCATTAAGGTCCCGATCCAGCAAAACACTTCAACATGTGCTTATCTTGTTTCAAGTCAAGTCAAGTCAAGTCACACACTTGAGTGGTTTGCCGGACTGAAATCTAAGGGCCCAATTTTCAGCGGTGCTGAGCATTCACAGCTCCCACTGACTTCAGTCAGAGCCTCCAGTGCGGCTCGAAAGGTGTGTGGCAAACAGTCAATGAGACACCAGGGTTATGACGGGAATATAACGTACACGCTAAACTCACTCAGCATCAATCACAAAACGAAGCAGCTGGGCAGTGGAGCATCCTCATTTGCCCCAGATCCTGGAACAAAGTTGTTAAGGCAGTAGAGTTCTTGTTTCAGAACCTGTGAAGAGCCCCTGACTCAGCAACGCATGCCACACCAGCTCCCGCACCTGCCCCGAGAAGCTACATTCAGAACCCAAAGGGCAGTGGGGACAGCAGTACAGTTGCCTGTTGGATCTTTAGGCCGTTTAACTCCTACTGAAGATCCTGGGCTAGATTTTTTCAGTCCATGCACGCACCAGACACAGGTATGATGGCAAGCCACAAAGAGTCAGTTGTTGGCTCCCTGATCCCATGTTGCCGGGCACCAGTGTAAACTAAGGAATAATTCTAACTTACACTGCTGTCTATGCCCCTCACCCCTTAGTGGTATCTGAGTGCACCCAAAATCTTCCCTGACAACATCCCTGTGAGGTAGGACAGTGTTACCAGCTCCATTTTACAGACAGGAACTGAGGTACAGAGATACTAAGTGACTTGCCCAAGGTCACTGAGAGAGTCTGTTGCACAGCAAGGATTTGAACTCTGGTTTCTGAATGGACCCATGCCATCTGCTGTGCCTGTATCTCCAGCCATGGGCAGTGACAAACCAAATATCCATCATGTGACTCGTGCCAGGAAAGGAGCATTTCTCAGCTCAGTATGTTTTCAGAAAGGGCATGTATGAGATGCAGAATGAGGATCTCACCCGATTGTAGATGTTGAAGACATTAGGAAATCTGGCCCTACATCTTAGTGCAGTCTATGGGGAGATTGATGCCTGTTTTGCTGTCTATATTTCTCCCGTGAATCAAGCAAGTTATCCACTCAGTGTATACCCCCCCTGAAGACACCGTTCACGTATCGGCATATATGTGGGCATGGGCTACACTCTTCCTGAATGACTCTGTGTGCTCCCAGGTCACTATCAATAATGCAACTAGGATTCATTTTTTATCTTTTAAAATAAATATTTCTCTTGGATTGAAATCCACGCAGGAAATGGCATCTCCTTGCCGGGCAGCGTTTCAGAGGAGGCAACCTGACAGTCTTCCATATAAGGCATCCTCACTGCTGCTCCCACAGTTTGAAATGTCTGCATTTCCTTCTCCCTTCCCCATTTGATAGCCCACTGTCTGACACCTGGTCGACTCATGTACCTACATGCCAAGTGAATTCTCCTTTTGCCCAGGTGTAAATGGCTCTACAGATTGCAAGGCAGGGGAGACTCAGGCCTGTAGCCTGGAAATCCATCAGTGTAGATCGGCATATTCAATTCTTTGTGGTTACTACAATGTTCAGCTGAGTCTTTCTGAAGGAGGATTTCAACAGCACAAGGCCTTTGAGGGCTGACAAGGTAAAGGACAGGAAAATAGAGGAGATCCTAGAGTTCCTGCTCCACTCTCCTGACCTTAAGGGGAAAAACTCTCAGAGGATTAAACACCCTCACTTCACTCAACCTTGTATTGATTAAGACATGGGGCACTATCGGAATAAAATCATGACTATTATTTGTATTACAGTAGATCCTAGAAAGCTCAGCTCAATGCCCCTTTGTGGTCAGCCTGCCTAATGTGCAAACACACGGGAAGAGTCAGTCCTTGCCCTCAAAGAGGTTACAGCCTAAATACACAAATAGTGTGAAGGGAAACAGAGGAGCAGTGATGTGCCCCAAGTCACACAGCAGGTCAGTGGCAGAGCAGAGAACAGAATCCAGTTCACCTTTGTGACGGGATCCATGGGGTGCAGCCTGGGACTATGGGACCACTGTGCCCCCTTAACTTTCCAGCCTGGGCTGTCTCCCACAATGTTTTGCTAATGACAAGCAGCAAACCCCTCCAGGTGCTGTTATCACTCAGCACAACCACATGTGAAGCCACACACCCAGCTAAATTGCATGATGCTCCCAGAGCCACTCATGAATCATGCAGAGAAAGGCGCCAGCCAACTCCCTCCAGCTCCCAGTTTTGTACCTTAGGGATATACCATCTTGTACTGCTCAAGACCCTTTCTTGAGCAATGCAAATGTATTAATTGGTTCACCACTTCATCAATGGAAAGTGGATATACACCAACCTTTGTAAACCTGAGCAGATTTACCAAACATTTCAGGCAACCTCAGTGGTAAAGATAAACAGTTAAACAAATTTGTTGACTACAAAAGATAGATTTTAAGTGATTATAAGTGATAGGCAAAAAGTCAGTTACCAAAAGAAGTTAGTTACCAAAAGAAAAGAAAATATAAGTATGCAGTCTAAACTCTCAACCCTATTAGACTGGACAACAACTAGATTAAGCAGCTTTGCTAACCGCACTGGATATTGCAGTTCATAGTACACAGTTTCGCCCTTGAAACCTGGGCCAGTCTCCTCTGTTGGAGTCTTTAATTTTCTGAGTGTCCTTGTTGCTTGCAGCGTAGGTAGGGGAAGGAGAAAGGCCAAGCATGTGGTCACTGTGTATACCCTTAGTCCATGCCCTTGGAGAACACAAGTCCAGGCATGTCTGGTGGGCACTGCTGAGTCCCCAAGTAAGGCTGAGCAATTCCCCTGGTGTGGCCTTATGCATGTGAGTCAGTGAATTGTAGCTCCCTTGCTGGATAATGGCTGTTGATGGTTATT
Source organism: Mauremys reevesii (assembly GCF_016161935.1). Taxonomy (NCBI): domain Eukaryota; kingdom Metazoa; phylum Chordata; order Testudines; family Geoemydidae; genus Mauremys; species Mauremys reevesii. The sequence goes on from NC_052625.1 coordinate 64,498,371, forward strand.
TGACACCCACCCGGGCGTTGGTTACTTTCCTTGCTGTTGTCTCTGGGGAGCTGTTTCCCCCAACTTACAGCATGTTTAATTGACCACCATACAACACAATCTCATAACTTTATATGCTTTAAGGATACACATATTTAGATGGAACAGTGGGTTTCAGCAGATCATAACCTTTCCCATGATACCTTAGAAAGCATGCTTTATATGCAATATCACATTTAGATACAAATGATGAATATGGGGGTTACAGGGTGCTCCCCTGGGGTGTAGAGTGTCACAACCTTACTCACCCTCCAGGGGCTTCCTCACTTGCTCCTTCTGCTTTCCATGCCATTACCCCACTGGTGACAATGGTCTGATCCTGCTCCATAAAGCTTGTGCTCATTCATGTTTCTGGCTCTCTGAGATGGAAAATTAGAGTCATTTTGCAAGTGCCTCTCCTCAAACCCTCATACTGGCTTATTTTCCTTTGGCAATTCCAACCCAGCCTCTCTTAGTAATAAATATACATCATGTGCAATGACAACAGAGATCCCAGGATCCCAGGACTAATTTACATACCTTAGCAGTGACACACCTAATTTATCAGGACATCTACAGTGCATTTTTAAGATGCCAAAAGTCATGTCAATGAATCATCTGTTGCCTTATTATAATTTACTTCTGCCAGAGATTGGGGTTGCAGAACAGGAATAAATCATGTCCCCTGAAAAACAGAAATCAGAAGAATGGTATTTTCTCACCTCTCTCAACATATGTGGATTGATTAGCTCTATGGATAGTCTCCCAAGAAGCAGTCAGTTTCAAAGAAATCTGCCCAGACCACACTGTACAAGTATGTCAGTCATTACATGATCCTGGGTACCTTTGGGCCATGTCTGGGATGCTGAGTTAGAAATCTAAAAGCAGCCTGCTCACTCACTGAATGACAAGGGTTTTCTGTTTCAGTCTGTTGACGGACTAAAGAATGGGAGAGGGGAACTAAGAGGAGCACATTTGCACTCTGTGACACCCAGAACAGGAACCACAGAATACTTTTATGGCTAAGGAGCTGGACTAAGACTCAGGAGATCTGGGTAATGGCATAAATTGAAAATTTTGTGGATGTATAACACATCTGCAAAATTTGCTATTTAAGCCATAACAAACCCACGAAATGTGTGTGATTTCTCCACAGCATTTCTCAAACTGGGGGCCCTGACCAAAAGGGGATTGCAAGCCTATTGAGGGGGGTCATGGTATTGCCACCCTTACTTCTGCATTGCTGCTGGTGGCAGCGCTGCCTGAAGCTGGGAGGCGGGAGAGCGGCGGTTGCTGGCCGGGTGCCCAGCTCTGAAGGCAGCACCGTGGCCAGCAGCAGCACAGAAGTAAGGGTGGTATGGTAGTGCCACTCTTACTTCTGGGTTGCTGCTGGTGGCGGCACTGCCTTCAGAGCTGGGCACACAGCCATCAGATGCCATTCTCCGCTCTGCCTTCAGAACTGGGAGGCCAGAGACCAGATTTCACGGTCCGTGATGCGATTTTCATGGCCATGAATTTGGTAGACCCCTAGTTATAGATACCTTTCACATAGTTCTCAAAGCTTCGTCTGTATGTCTGTGTCAAGCATGATGAACTGAGAGCTCTCAACCCATCCTACTCTATTCCCAGAGGTCTGGTTAAATACCCAATTAGATTACAAACTTCATGTTATAAATTCTGATGATGACTCTCACCCATCCTGATCTGCCCAACAACCTAATTCACCTGTATAGTCAGTTCATAGTTGTTAGCCACATGCTGAAATGTTGCTATGGAAAGAGGAGATAATTGTGTGAGCATGAGGGGAAGTGAGCCATTTATGTCAGTGACACTGGTGTTGATCAGATTCCATCACTCAGCAAGGCAAAGTTAGGAGAACTCGGAGAGTCAGTCTACTGAGGGTAGCTGCTGAAAGAGTGATGGTGGGGCAGGTTCCTCAGCTAGTGTAAAGCAATGTGGCTCTATCAACTTCAGTGACTTCCACTGAAGACGTTAGACAAATCAGTTGACCCCAGCTGATAAGGAGATGCAAAACTGGCTGCTGTGCCTCCCCTCCTCTGAGGTTTGCACCTTCTGTGCTGCAATTCATGAAAGATGAAGCCTTGAATCTGACTCAATGAGTGTTTACAGTTTATATACCTATAAAGAGTTGTTTCTACAGCTAACTTGACATGCAAAGATTCTAAAACTTGCAAATTATTCCATTTAAGTTTTATGGGGCAGGACCTCCCAACCATAGTTCATCGGCCACACTGGAACACGGGACTTCCAGCACCAAAGCACTGACTTTTATTACTTGAGCTAATGGAGTAAATCCGTTAGCTGACAGCAGAACATAGGAACAGCCATATCGGGTCTGACCAATGGTCCCATTAGCCCTGTATCCTGTCTCCAACAGTGGCCAATGCCAGATGCTTCAGAGGGCATGAACAGAACAGGGCAATTATTGAGTGATCCATGCCCGGTCATCCAGTCCCAGCTTCTGGCAGTCAGAGGTTTAGGGACACCCATAGCATGGGGTGGCATCCCTGACCACCTTGGCTAATAGCCATTGATGGACCTATCATCCATGAACTTATCTAATTCTTTTTTTAACCCAGTTATACTTTTGGCCTCCACAACATCCCCTGGCAACAAGTTTGATGAGTTGTGTGAAGAAACAGTGTGAAAAAGTATCCTCTATGTGGCTTAGCCTTTGGAGGCGGGGATACAACATATACTGTACTTGCATTTTAAACATACAAGTAACTTTAGGCCTTGATCCTAAGCCTATTGAGGTCAATGGAATGACTTCCTTTGACTTCAATGGTCTTTGGATCTGGCCCCATTGTGCATTTGATTAAACCTGCGTTACCTCTTACTTAGAAATGAACCTTCTAACAGATGGTTGCATTGAGCTGGTTGGGAATTTTCCACCAGAATGATTGTCCAATGGAAAATACACTTTCCACAAAATCAAATTTTTCCACAGGAAAATTTCAATTTTGCACCTACATTTTTCAATTTTCCATTGGAAAATCCCAAACAAATGTTTCATTCCCAGTCAGTTTGACTTGAATCTAAATATTTTGGGTAGTTGAACTGACTCAATATGCTCGGAGTCAGCTCAACATTAACTTGTATTTCCTACTAAGGCACAATGCCTCATGGATGTTGTATTCCAGGCCCCTACTCTCACCTATGGGTTAGGCTTGCTGCATCATTAATGCATGTCAGTCTTCCTCTGACTGAGTGGCATGGTACTTCATGGGAGTCACGTAGTTGCAAGTACATCATGTGAGATGTAGTCCAGCCAGGCAGTCTGGCTCAGAGGAAGTATGGGGGCGTGAGGCAACCCACACTACAATAAGGCAACATGCCACCACAGAGAAATGCAGTTTAATGTTGAACTGACTCAAAATGAAGCACTAAAATTCAGTTTAAAAATTCAAACCAAACCCAAACACTTCAATTCAGGAACACGGACAGTTCGTTAGCATTTTTTGATTGACATTAACCGCTTCAGGCAGCGTGGTAGCCTTGCTGGTCCCAGGATGAGAAAGAAACAAGGTGGGTAAGGTGATATCTTTTAGTGGACCAACTTCTGTCGGTGAGAGAGACAAGCTTTCAAGCTTACACAGAGCTGCATAAGCTTGTCTCTCTCACTCACAGAAGTTGATCCACTAAAAGTTGTGACCTCACCCACCTTGTCTCTCTAATAAACGGTTTTGTCATTTCCAAACTGAATTTTTTTTCAGAATGTGCCATTCTTCAAAAAGGTTTGATATTTCAACTTTTCCTCCCAGTCCAGGACTAAAACAAATGTTGAAATACCAGAATCACCCTTGGGATAGAAATTTCAATTTTCACTCAGCTCTACTGTTGCACAGCAACAAACTTACAAAAATAATATTTTTTCACCCCTCAAGTTCTTAGATATTAGTATTATTAATATAGATATATTGCAGTAGCCTTCTCACTAGGGATCAAGGCCCCATTGTTCTTGGCATTGTACAGACCAGTAAAAGAAATGCAGTCTCTGATGCAGAGGGCTCACAGTTTAGATATTTATGTAATTTAAGATACCCTTAAATCATTCTTGAAAGGTTTGTAGGCTTTATGCTAAGAAATCTACATATTTGATATTTCTGCTTAGAAAGTTCAAAGCTCACAATTGCTGCATCCTGACACATTTCACTCTCTTATCCTGCTTGTCTCTTTATAACAAACAAACCACCTACAGTGACATTAAACTGGAACATTACAACAACATCAGATCATAGCATTTCTGTCATCATACAATTCAAATCACACCCTGGGAGCTCACATGCAAACTAGCAAGGTTCAGACACATGGGCAATCAGTCTGCATATCTTTCTTGCAGATGAACTATCCGGCCTTAAAGGCACTTTTCACTGTACTATGAGAACAAGCAGTTTGCAATCTGTAATCAAATTTCTCTTGAGGAAAGGTGACTAGTATTTTTTCAGGGGGTTGAGAGTTAAAACACCTTTAATATTTACAACTGAATCTCATTCTTAAGGGTTAAGAGCACATTCCCATCGGACAGATGGAGATTTTTGGAAATATTTACAAACTCAGACACAGTGTAGGCCAAACATGAGGGTTTAACCACACTACCAATTTTGAGGCGTTTGTGGATAGGTCTGGTGTTCCTTGTTGTCCTCTCCAGCAAAGCAGACAGATCCAGGTAGAAGCAGCATTTGGAACAAGGCCTAAGAAATTAAGGCTAAGAAAGGGAAGGCACACTGGAAGCAGGTAGCTAGTCAGGATTCAGTTAATGGGATGCTGGGTGTTTTGATTTCAACATTATGGGCCAGAGACTCAGCTGGTGTACATCAGAACAGCTGCACTGAAATCAATGGCCAGACCCTCAGCTGGTATAAATTGGCTTCACTCCATGGACATCAGTGAAGCTACACTGATTTATACTAGCTGCGGATGTGGCCCATTGACTTCAATGAAGCTATGCTAATTTACACCAGCTGAGGACCTGGCCTTTTAAAAATCAATCCAGGCACAAGCTGTGCAGTGGTGTCATTCTGATGGTAGTTCCAGATAGTATGTCATGGGTCTGTGGGATCATAATACTGTCAGCAGTTTCACCACGGAATACCGTTGGACTTAGCACGATAAGCAAAAGAATGTAACACACACAAAAAACCCCCAACAGCCACACTTTATTTTAAGTAGTGAGAGGGGATGGGGTGAAAATGAGTCGCTCTGGGTTAGCAGGGAACTGGTTTTGTTTTGGATGACAGCCCCTTGCGGCTGCAGTTTCCGCAAGGACTCTGTATTTCATCTGTTTCAAGATGGAACTAGCCCTCAGGATTCCTGAAATAGACCAAGGAAGCTAGACTGGAGCTATTTTAATAACTGGAGCTTGTTCCCTTTCAACTTTGTCAAGCGACGGGAGAGCGAGAGAGTAGAAGAAGACAAGCAAGAGTGGGGAGTGTTATTTTAACATGTGCAACCTAGTTGTCAGTATGTGGTGGCTAGGCTGTGTTAGCACACATTCCACCCACTAGTACGTGCAAGGATTCACAAACATATTTAGCACCAGCAAAAACCAGAAACAGTCTCATAGGCAAATGCACACACAAACACGTCATTGGGAAGGAATAGAGGTTTCACTTGTTTCCACACCAAGAGGAAAGAGTGAGTTAATCCATCTTACTGGACACACACAGTGATGAATGAACGGAGAAAAGGAGAGAGACCTTTGTGACCCAAGAAATATACAAATTGCAGCCCCCCCACCCCCCATCATGCAACTACAGTGCATAGAGCACAAAAGTTCCGCCTGGAGGTTAGCCCTTCTCTCCCTGGACTGATACAGATGCAATACTGTGTGAAGACTGTGGAATAGTTAAACAAGCAAAGTTCTGGAACACCTGATGCTCTTTCAGCAATAGCGGCTAGAGTCTGGATACCATCCTCTGCCATGTCTCTGGGAATAACTTTTCATAACACTCATGCATGTCATGTGACTGGTTTCCAAGCAATCTCTTCCCCAGTGTCTTGTGGGTCACATCTTCATCACAGCCCTGTGCACAGCCTCCTCTCAATTCTCCAAAACACGAATTTGCATCGATAAAGCCAGGGCCGGCTTTAGCTTTTTTGCTGCCCCAGGCAAAAAAAAAAAAAAAAAACATCCGCCCACTCCCTCCGCCTGTGGGCAGCCAGGCACTGGCTTGCAGCCGGGCGAGAGGGGCTCCCCACTCTGGGATGGGCATCTTTTAGGATGCTTAACAGAGGCAGCACTGGCTGGGGTCTGTGATCTCCGCGCGGGGCCGGCATTGCAGCGGGGCTCGGCACAGTGCAATGGCGCCGGGATCAGTGGGGCTTGCCCCTCCACTGCCCGCCGGGCCGCCACAGAACCCTCCCTCCGCTGCCCGCTGGGCCGCCACAGAACCCTCCCTCCTTCCGGTGCCCAGGGGCTGCAGGAGGTGGTGGCTTAGCCACTCCTTTAAAGACGGTTCGGCCAGGCTGGGCTCAGAGCGGCGCGGGAGGCGGAGGCCGGTGCAGGTGGCGGGGAGTGGCACCTCCCGGGGAGCCCGGCTGCACGATGAGCGGCGCGGATCGATAGTTCCTGCCCCGCCCCCCGGGCCAGGGTCCGTGTCCCTGTATGGCTGGGCTGGCCGCCCCAAGATTGGCCGGAATGCCGCCCCAGGCACATGCTTCAATGTGCCGCCCCAGGCACATGCTTTCTCATCTGGTGCCTGGAGCCGGCCCTGGGTAAAGCTTTAGAACATGTCTTGAAAACACGATACGCTTCTTCCATACAGATTGCCAGGTCGTTTAAAAATCTCAAGGCAGAGCAGGTCTAAACAGCAAGGCCCAGGTCCCTTAATGCAGGGAAGAGTGGAGAAGTGTCTTTAAGTCACCTTTGTGCCTCTTTACTTCTGGGCCATGCTGGAGACTCAGCCAGCCCCTGACACAACTTTCCCTGGATCTCTGTAAGTTATGCTGGCTTGTAGTGGTCCTTCACATGCCGTTATGGTGGCACAGAATAGCCAGAGCGTACTGCACTCCAGCGAGGCCGCTGGCTCACCTTCACTCTCTTTTCTTTGGGGGGAGGGGGAGGGTCCACAGAGAACTATTATGACAGCTCCACGCTGCTCACAGAAGCACTTGCTACAGTTGAGATACTCTGTGGGGGCCAGGTAAGCCTCTTTCCAGCCACTTAAAAGTTGCCAAAATAACATAAAGGGGCCTTATGGCAAGAGAGAATCTGGGCCTACACAGTTGCTACTATAGTATCTTGATTCCTCACTATCTTTGTCTGTCCTTTGTATAGAGCTAACATTTGAGTCCAAACTGATGGGCCTAAGGTACAAGAACTCAGCCCAAAGGCATCAGTCTGTCTTGACATTTCTTCTTTCAAGGTTCACTTGATTCCTTGTGTAATGATGCTGCCTTTGGTGGGACACTTCTGAGAGTATCAAGTCAGGACAAATTGCTCAGAGCAGGGCAGTTACAGCCCAAAGCTGGGGTTCCTTTCAGGGCCGGCTCAGGCTTTTTTGCTGCCCCAAGCAAAAAAAAAAAAAAATGCGGGGCCACCGGAGCAGCAAAGCAGGGGAAAAATAAACAAAAAACGGCACAGCTGGAGCGGCAAAGCGGGGGGGGAACACGGCATGGCTGGAGCGGCAAAGCGGGGGGGGAACACGGCGCGGCTGGAGTGGCAAAGCGGGGTGGGGGGACAACACAAAAACGGTGCGGCTGGAGCAGCAAAGCGGGAGGGGGGAGTGTGGGGAGAAACAACGGTGCGGCCGGTAAAGCAGGGGAAAAACAAAACAAAAAAACCCTACAGGGTGGCCGGAGCCAGGGGACTCCCTGTGCTGCAGCGTGCGTGCCCAGTCTAATGGGGGGAAGGGAAAGAGAAAGAAGGGGGGTGGCCAGCGCTTCAGCGGGGCGCTCATCTCGCGGTCCCGATCGCTGCGCCGCCTGCCGGGAGGGCTCCGCTCCGGTCGGAGGGGAGGGAAGGACACGGGCTGCCCTGCTGAGTTTGCTGCAGGGCGCGCCCCTCCTCCATGCCGCCCCACACACAGGGCGGCCGGAGCAGCGGAAAAAAAAAAGCGGCCATGCCGCCCTAGGTTTGAGTGGAATGCTGCCCCATAGAATCTGCTGCCCCAAGCACGAGCTTGCTCAGCTGGTGCCTGGAGACGGCCCTGGTTCCTTTACTTCTAAGGCACACCAAACCAGCCAAACAGAGAGGACTTCGGTCTGATCCCACTGGCTAACCGTAAGTCACACAAGCAATTTCCTTAGACATTCCAGTTTCCCAGTATCGCCACCAGTGCCACTCGTAATGGGGACAAATGGTTATGAAAGAAAAAAGAAAAAAGGTTCTCCCGATCCCAAAGCCCAGATCCAAATCAATATACAAGTCAGATCTTATCCACAAATCACACTGTTGCCAATCCTTTAGAACCTAAAATCTAAAGGTTTATTCATAAAAAGGAAGAAATATAGATGAGAGTTAAAATTGGTTAAATGGAATCAATTACATACAGTAGTGGCAAAGTTCTTGGTTCAGGCTTGTAGCAGTGGTGGAATAAATTGCAGGTTCAAATCAAGTCTCTGGAGTACATCCACATCTGGGATGGATCATTCAGTCCTTTGTTCAGAGCTTCAGTTTGTAGCAAGGTTCCTCCAGAGGTCAGAAGCAGGATTGAAGATAAAATGGAGGGGTTTCTAGGGCCTTTTATATTCTGTCTCTTGTGGGCGGAAACCCCTTGGTTCCCCTGTGCAAAATCACAGCAAGATGGAGTTTGGAGTCACATGGACAAGTCACATGTCCATGCATGACTCAGTTCTTTACAGGCCAACGCCATTGTTTACATGTTAGTTTGAAAACATTCCCAGGAAAGCTCAGATGTGGATTGGCATCTCCCAAAGTTCATTGTCAGTTAAGTGTTTCTTGATTGGGCACCTACTGAGAATAGTCCTTTCTCAAGAAGCTGACCAAATGCTTCACTGAGGCTACTTAGAATCAAAACACACTGAGATACAAGTTCCTAGCCAGTATTAATAACTTCAACTACACAATGATACACACATACGGACAGCATAATCATAACCAGCAAATCATAACCTTTTTATAGACACCTCACACGACAACCTTTGTACAATATTTGCTGCAAATATATAACAGTGGTTGCAGTTTATGTCAATAATGTCACACCTTGGCCCTGTAATCATGTCTCTCAGACTCATTCAGCGGGTGAAGTAATCTTCTCGATCAGGTGGAAAGAGCTAAAACGTGACACAGGAGATCTCTGCTCCACTGGCTGCAGCCAAAACAGAACGTTTACCTGGTCTGCCAAGTAAAAATACTTCTTATGGACACATTCCTCCCAGGGTACGTGTGTGTGTTTGAGAGAGAGAGAAGGAAACAGAGGGAGAAGAAAGAGTCTGTGATCAGACTAGAATGGGAGGAGGGAGATAGATAGAACTCCCTGAAAGAAAATGAAGATAGAGACAAGTGGAGCATAGAATACTGCTGTTTCATTAGCAATAAGTGTCATGGCAAGCAGGCAGAATTGTAAGATACAGGGTTTATTAGACATGTGGAGTGAATAGTGGCCCCATTGAAGTCAATGGCAAAATTCCCATTGACTTCACCCTCTGAGGCCACTGTTAATACTGAGGCTCTGCTATTTGTCTCCCAGAAGCCAACCCCAGGTTTGTATTCCTGAGCCTCTAGTCCCACACCAATTTAGGTCCCTCCTGGAACCTGATCCTTTCTCCATTTCCACTCCTGAATGTGGAAGGGTGAAGTGAGAGATACTTGTGAATGCCCTGCTCTTGATTTCTCAGTCATCCATGGGAGACTGATGAAATAAAGGGTGTAGCTTAGAGCAGAATTTGGCCCTCAAAGCCTGTGAATCCCCACCTAGCAGTTCAGTTTTCAGACACCCCTCTCTTCACCTTTCTAGTTCTGTCACACCATGTGTCTGTGTAGAGGGCCTATGTTTGACTTACGAGTGCTACAGAGTATGTCACTGGTAGCTCCAGTACCTCAGTTGCTTCAACTAACTCAGGGCATGATCCAAAGTCAATGGAGAGACTATGGGATAGAGATGATAGTATGGGAGGGAGAACATTGCATTATGGGAAGTTGACCTCTTGCTCCCCATCACCCATGCGCAAGCCATTCCTGCCCCACCAAAACTACCCAAAAGACAACATGCTAAATGGTAGCAGGTTGCACACCGGGATACCTACCCATGGTGCACTGCACTGTGCATCAACACAAGCATTTGTGGCGAGTATGCGTTGTGCCGACACAAGGATCCAAGTACGCACACACACAAGGGATATACTAACTGTGGCAGCTATATGCTGACGTAACTTATGTCGGCAAAACTTTGTAGTGTAGACATGGCTTTAGACTTCGGATCAGTCCCTAATACAGAAAGGCACCATCTGCGCTCATGATTCCTTTAGCCAGTGGTCTGTACACAGGCTGGCAGAACATACAGTGGTGCTGGAGTGCTAGAGAATAACACACCGGAATAAGGGCATGAGGTCCCATTGTTAGGTGGGCTTTGGGTGCTTGCTCTGTTATCACACTCACTTCCACCGACTGAAACTCACCATGTGCTGCATTTCTGTGGGTAGAAGCCCTGTTTCCTTTTTTTAAAAGTGCACCTTATTAAATAAGTGAAGCAGCTTTACACACAATTGGGGAATTTGGGTTGTGGTCCTGTGCTCACAGACTGCCAGGGGCTGGGGACTTTGTAGCAGCATGTCCAGCTCCAGGGGAGAGGGTGCAGAGCACAGAGTTGTGCTCAAGTCACTTCTGTGATGTTGCACTCTATATGATTTTATGAAAGTATGCTGATGAGTGTGAACATAATATAACTAAAATATGCTTCATGCAAAAGGTCTCTTGTAAGGTATCATTACAAAGCTTATAATCTATTGAGTGTGGTCATCCTATTTGTATCAATGTATCACTCTTGTACTTGAAACTAGAAATATGAAATATAACTCTGAGGGCCTATTGTAATTATGCAAAGTGAGGGCCATTAATGGTGGTTTGGAATCTTGATGGCTCCCATCAACCAGGACAACTGACTGTGGATGGCTCTCTTTGCAGGCAGGCCTTCCTGTGAGTCAGGCTGGGAGGAATGAAGGCTTGGGGTCTTACAGTGAGGTATGATCATGTCACCTGAACAGGAATCCATCTTTAACCTGGCGTTTTTCCATTGAGAAGGAGGGGTGGGAACCCAGAGGGACGAAGGATTCCCACCTTATGCAAAAGATATATAAGTGAGTGGAACAGAACAAAGGCAGCGGCAATCATGAGAAATCCCCTAGCTACCACCTGAGCTGGAACAAGGGCTGTACCAGGGGAAAGGGTTGTGCCCAGACTAGGAAGGCGTCCAGTCTGTGAAAGAAACTTATTGAAACATCTCTGAGGGTGAAATTGTATCTGTACTCAGTTTTATTACTGTACTAGGCTTAGACTTGCATGTTTTGTTTTGCTTGGTAAGTCACTTTGTACTGTCTGTCACTACTTGGAACCACTTATATCCTACTTTCTGTATTTAATAAAATCACTTTTTACTTATTAATTAACCCAGAGTATGTATTAATACCTGGCGGGCAAACAGCTGTGCATATCTCTCTATCAGTGTTATAGAGAGCAAACAATTTATTAGTTTACCCTGTATAAGCTTTATACAGGGTAAAATGGATTTATTTGGGGTTTAGACCCCATTAGGAGTTGGGCATCTGAGTGTTAAAGACAGGAACACCTCTTAAGTTGCTTTCAATTAAGTCTGTAGCTTTGGGGCACTCTGGGTCTGTATTGGAGCCGACTGGCGTGTTTGGCTCAGCAAGACAGGGTGCTGGAGTCCCAAGCTGGCAGGGAAAGCAGGGGCAGAAGTAGTCTTGGCACATCAGATGGCAGCCCCCAGGGGATTTCTGTGATCCAACCCATCACAACTTCATCTCACCAACAAGCACAAATGCCAGACACCAAAGGAAGCTATGTCCAATGCAAGGCTTCTGATGGTGTGGCTGGCCTGGGAAACCAGAGGAGGCCCAAGAGATCCCTCCAAAACATTAACTCTGCCATATGGGAGAAACCTGCTTCAGAAGAGATCATTTATTCATCCTTATTCTGTCAGGCTAGCTTTACCTGGGTGTAACTCCAGTGCTTCAGTAGAGTCAGTCCTGATTTTCACCAGTGTAAATAAGAGGAGAATCTGGCTCCCTTGCCTTTACTCCACTTCAAGTCTGTCCTGTGTCAGGTAAAGCACCTCATCACAAGGTGGCCTCTGAAGATACAGCACTGATTTACCCCAGCTGAGGATCTGGTCCATTTAAAAAAAAAAACACTTTACTGGCATGAGCAGCTCAGAGTATTGCCTGACTGTAAATGACAGTAAACTTGTGAGATTCATGTCTCGGGATCTAGGTGAATGTCACTGTAGAAACATAATAGGAAATTAGTCTGTTCTGGCCATAAAAGGAAGAAGCGAGGGGAGACCCAGAAGGGGTCACAACATGATAGCAGGTACTGGAGATTTCTCTTGGCTTCAAGGCTGCATTATTTGATCTGTTCAGCGTGTCATGCGCCAGCCAGCCTGCTCTGTGTGTGTGTTCAGCCAGCTACTGCATGTCTGAATTTTCCTAGACAGATGGTTGGTTTAACTTCTTTGGCTGTGAGCCACCTTGATCATAGGGGTAAGTGCATTTTCGAGGCAATGTTATGGAACCAGTTCGGGTCAGGCAGGAATGCTTCTTGAGCTGGTACTGGGTTCTTTAAAAGTAGTCTCTGCGTAGGATGACCACCTTTATTGGATGGAAATAAGGGAAAACCACATGAAAAATAAGGGACAACACTTTATTTGAAGAGACATTTTAGGGAAACATGATTTCCCTTAGCATATCATGTATTTTTTCTCTCAAGTATACAGTGCAATTATCAGAAACTTCAATTTAATGTTTAAAATAGTACTTATTTGTAAGTTTTAATACATCATAAAATAAGGGACAGGTGGTCACCTTAAGGAACAAATCGATGAAATAAGGGATGGTCCCTTATTTTAAGGGACAGGGGATGCCCTATCTCTGCAATGGGCCCATATGATACAAATGCACTGCATTTGACAGAATATCTAAAAGCAAATGATCCTAGAAGCTTAGATGTTACAGCTCAGCCCAATTTCTGTTCACCACACGCTAGAACATCCTCTGAAAATGTCTATCAACATAGAGATAGTAAATGTCTATCTCTGTAGAGATCAGGATAAGGAGTAATCACATATCACTTCTAAAATGGCAACATCAAATACAAAGGTTATGTTGCACACACTGCACTGCCAGGCAGTCTTCATGGATGTGCAGGACAATGATGCCTTTATTCGGGGTGACAGTGTCTGAAGAAGTGGAGGGCACAGTAAGTTTCCACCTCTATAGATCCTCCTCTGTGACTACAAAGCCTCAGTTAATTCACTGAGCACCTCAAAGATGCCAAATATGTATTTATTTATTTATTTGTTTGTTTGTTTATCCATCCACGGACCAGGCTCATATAACACAGCCTGATTGGAAAATTCACTAGGGAAAGCTAAAATTTCTGCTATTCTCTCAGACTTTGAAATTCTGCTGGCCCTTCCCTCCCTCTCAGTACGTGAGCCTGTAATCCAGTCACAGGAGTGAAAAGGGAGTACAGTGTACAGAGGGGAGGAAAGCTCAACCTGATACCAAGTGAGTAATCGGCAGGGGGAGGTTCTCAGGCCCACCATGTCATTAATAATGGATTTTATCAGTGGTCTCTCAGCACCAGCCTAGCAATCTCAGGTAGAGTCACTACAAGGGCGCACTTCTGCTACTGAGCAGCTGTCAGAGAGCGGTGGCAAGACAAAGTCTGAGGAAAGCGAGCAAGAGAGGGAAAGGAAAACACATGCTCCTGTCGTTAAAATCACTGGGCCCAATTCAGAGACGTGGGAAAAGCTTTGAAGTCAACAGGCATTTCGCCTGCATCTCCAAGGGCAGGGATGAGCCCACCATTTCTCTTCTTTTTTTCTTTGGTTATATGCACCATTAGTAAAACCATATTCCAAGCCTAAAAAAGTCCAGAGAAGTGACACTCTTAGGCTAAGGACCTGAGGAATAGGTCACTCCTCTATTCATCTTTCTCTCCCTCACCGTCTTCTCATCTTGCTGTCACCTATTATTTCATTATTGTCTATTAGCAACTTATTCTCTATGTTAACGGTGCATCTCTCTAGTTAGAGAAGTTCCCATTGACAGTCATGCAATTTACTCCTCCTGGGAGAGTTCTCTAGGCAGAGGATGATTGCTGCACCCTGTGTTTCCACAACCTGCACTCCGTTGCCTTTACCTGTCACCTCACTCACCGCTATTGGGAACTCCAGAAGGAGACACCTTTGAAGAGCTCCAAGTTGTTATTGCTAGCTAGCAACACCTCTTGTAAAATCCATGCTCCCTGTGGGTCTTTGAATCCTGCTTTGCCAAGTGGTCCCCTTACTACATCCTCTGCCACTGGCCGGTATTCTGCTCTCAATGTCTCTGGTGTAAACCCAGAGTCACTCCGCCGACTTCAACTGAGTTGCTTTGGATTGACATCACATCAGTGTCACTGGGAGCAGAATTAGCCCTGTTGTTTCTCCTCTCTCCACATCTGGGTGTGAAGCAGGTTGCCATGTGGTCTGTGACTTCTCACTGTTTAGAAATCCCAGTGCTGTGTTTGCCACTTACCATGCCCAGGAGTCTGATCTGGCATCCTGAGAATTTCAAACAACATTTGTCAAGACTTCATTGTTCCTTTGACTCCTGTTTCTTTCATGGAGTCTAGGGGTACGTCTATACTACCCGCCAGATCGGCGGATAATGTTCGATGTATCGGGGATTGATTTATCGCGTCTCATCTGGATGCGATAAATTGATCCGCTAATCGACACCCGTACTCCACCTCGACAGGAGGAGTAAGCAGCGTCAAAGTGGGAGCCACGCCAGTCGACTCGCCACCATGAAGACGGCCAGGTAAGTCGAACTAAGATACTTTGACTTCAGCTACGTGAATAAGTTGCGTATTTTAGTTCGAACCCTCCCGCTAGTGTAGCCCAGGCCTTAGACCTTTCTGTACTCAAAGCTGAAGGGAATGGAAATGACTGTTAGAACTGGTGATTTGTGGCCACTTCATGCATTCTAACAAAGAAATTGCAGAAACCTGATCATTTCACCTATGAAGATGAGCTGGGAAAATACTGCAGACAATGTGAAATAAACAAGGGATAGAAATGTTGCTCCCCTTGGCAAACAGAACTGGTACCACCCAATCACACTATGCACAAAAAATGTTAATAACACTGGTAAACAATCAGAAACCAGCTCATTTGTAAAAGTGCAGTGCATTTTTAAATGGTATTTTCATGAGTAAGTTGGTTTCTGATTTGCTGAGAAATAAACCAAGCCAGCTCTCTATATGCCACTGAAGTCAGTAGAGTCACATCACTGTATAAATGGTATAAGTGGTATCAGAATCAGGCCCTACATTTTCACTAATGTTGGAGTGATCAATCTTCGCTCCTTCACCTCAGCATCTACTAGACACAGAGGATCTGATTTTCCTCTCACTTACACTAGTATTGCATCCGTGCAACTCCATTGTCTTAGGTGGAATTACCCCTGACTCCAGAACGAAATTAGGACCAAAATGAACAGAGGAGGAGCCTGCAGTCTCTTTTTCAGGGCCTACTTGTTCCTAGGAGAGACTATGTGTTAGCAGGTGTAATTGGCCTGGAAAGGAAGGAGGGAAAGAGAAAGACAAGTACATAGCCTCCAGCACTTCATTTATGACAACATCCTTCCAGTGATCCATGCCTACTTTGCGCGGAAGTATGGTGCTAATTCTACCCTTGACACAAGGATCAAGCAGTGTTGTCAACACGTTTTTGTCTTTTAAAGGTTCCCCTGATTCTGGAGTGTGCCATTGGCTCAGCGACTTGGATTCCTGCCAGAGGAAATCACTGAAGCTGGGTCTCATTCAGTTTGAAATGAGTTGTTCTCTATTTTATAGCAACTGGGGAAAATACTGAGTAAGGAGCAGCCTGTGCATACTGAGCGTAGCCAGTTCCAGTGGGTGGAGGATGATTGCTAACTAAACTGGTGGCCAGGAGACTGAAATGGGTAAAGGCGAGGGAACAGGTACCTCTCCAATCTGTGCTTTAAGGGTCTTCTCTGTTGCAGACATTGCCACAGTTAACCAGGTCTGTAGCACCTCCAGGTTGGATTGATGAAATGTGTTCTTACTCGGGTCTACCCTCGAAGATCATCCAGATGCATTATCGCCATGCTTCCCTGAAAGAGACAGGCTGCCATGAGCAATATAAGTCCTGAGAACCGTGTCTCACACTGCTTACCCACTTACTTCAGAGTGTAAATCAAAGTGTAGGCTCTGATCCACATAGCCATAACTGATCTGTGACATGGCTGCTTAAAAACTAGCCTGTTTTCCTATGTCCTGTCACAGTGGTTGAGATCAGCTTGGATGTTTCTGCTGATAGCTCCTAGGACTGAACTTCTTGGGACTGGCAGCACGACTGAATTCCCAGCCGAGCGCCTCACCCATGGATCTCACTGCTGGCTTGCCAGAGCGAGGGCTTTGGGAGGGGCCTTCAGAGCACTCTGAAAGGGACAAGAAATCTGTTCAGCCTGACCTTTGTGCATGTGGCTTTCAGGAGAGACCTCTCACAGAAGGCTGCAGCTGCCAGGTCTGAACAAACCCTGCTGAGTCTGTTTGCATGGGTTGGCATCCCAACCATTGTTGGGTATTACAGAAGATGATGCTGGTTAGTGACCATATTAAAGCTCCTGTGGCATCTGTGCCCTTGCTATTTAGTGTAGCAACCACTGCAGCAAGAAAGGAAGTTCCCCCACTTCTGCTGCCATGTGGAGATCTGGCTTCTTCCTTCCTGCAAAGGACTTCCTGGATTAGAAGGGCTAGTGGCTCTGACCAGGTAGTTTCCTGTAGCAGGAAGCCAGGGGATCAGAGAGACAGCATTCTCTAAAATCTGGGGAAGGAGTTACCAAGATGGAGCAGAAAGCCCAGGACACCCGTGCCCCAGAATATATAGTTGGCCCAAGTGGCTAGCCAATTTTTGGGGCCGTGCTGGGTTGTTTCCATGAAGAAGAGAAATTGATGATGGGGGTCAGGTATGTCTTTGGTGCAGTCCTATTTATTTACAAAGAACGTACTCAACACACTAGAAACAAACAACTTCAGGCAGTTTCCTTGCTCACAATTTCCAAATCTGCCTTTCCAGCCAGCGCTGTGCCCCATTGACATTTGACTCTGCTCCCTCTCAGGGAGCAAGCTCACAGTTGTGTCTCTCACTATCTGCTGGCTCTCAAAATAAATATATGGAGATATACCTATCTCATAGAACTGGAAGGGACCCTGAAAGGTCATTGAGTCCAGCCCCCTGCCTTCACTAGCAGGACCAAGTACTGATTTTGCCCCAGATCCCTAAGTAGCCCCCTCAAGGATTGAACTCACAACCCTGGGTTTAGCAGGCTAATGCTCAAACCAACACACACACACACTCTCTCTCATATATATATCCAGGAAGCACTGTGGCCCATGTGGCGTGGGCCAGGTCTACACTACAGAACCTACCTCGGTATAACTGTGTTGCTCAGGTGTATGAAAAATTCATACCCCAGAGCAACATAGTTACACTCACCTAGCCCCCTGTGTAGACAGTGCTACATTGGCAGGAGAGCTTTGCCCATCAACATAGCTACCGCCTCTAGGAGAGGTAGATTAACTAAGCCAACAGGAGAGCTCTCTCCTGTCGACATAGGAATGTCTTAAGTGCTGCAGCAGTGCAGCTGCACCCATGCAGCATTTTAAGTGTAGACCTGCCCTTAGTTCCTGCTAAAGCCTTGCCATGCAGCCCAGTGCCTTGTGTGGTAGTTTCTAATGTTTCAGATCTCACTACACAATGGAATATTTAATTGCTCTTTCGGTTAGCCTGAATGAAGGGTGCTTAGTACACCCACTGACTTTACCCAGGTCTGTAATTGATGACAGCCACTAACATCTTGGAGCATAACATTTAAAATAAGTTTGGGGTTTCCAGGGGCTTCAGTGAGAGGATGGCTGGGGGCAAGGTCTGTGCCAGCAGAACCTCTTGGGAACCTGACTTTTCACAGATTCAAGTCTACCACTACCCTGCTGGAAAGGGAACTTTATAGTATTCCCATCCAACAACAGTGAGAACAGCATCAATGCATGGATTATTAGACCTAGATGAATTTCAGGGCACAGATCAAGGCAGATTTATCAAATCAAGACAGTTTTTGATGGTAAGTATATTTCTTGGTCAGGGTAAAATCTCTCTGAAATATTAGGAATGTACCATTTTTATTACTGACTGTAGCAAATCGAGCACTCCCGAGCACGGCACCTCCTGCTGGTCCTCCAGGAATTAGCTCATTCCAGCACTCAAAGCATCTCCGGCTGGATGAGGTCTCTCCTGGACCTTGGTGCCCCTTACCCTGGGGTTCTGCCCCACAGCAGTCCCCACACTCTGGGTCTCCCCTCCCAGGGGACCCCCAATCCCCTGTATACACCTTGCCTCAGTGACTACTGCCAGTCATCATCTAGCCACCGCTCACTGGGCAAACTGCAGTCTAGTGGCCACTCATCATTGGCAAGGGGATTGGACCTGCTGCCTTTCTAGGCCCAGTTGTCTCCATGCAGCCCCAGTACCTCCTTTGGCCTTCAGCAAGGCCTCAGCCTGGGGACTGACCAGAACAGAGCTCCTGTGCTCTGCCTGCCCTTCCCCAGGTCCCTGTGCTCCCAGGTAGCTAGGTCCTTCCCACTCCAAGGCTGGAGTGAGACTCTGACTCAGCTCCTCCCTCACAGCCCTCTTATCAGGGCCAGCTGGGCCCTGATTGAGCTGGCCACACCTGTGGCCAGCTACACAGCCAGCCTCCCTCAGCTGTTCTCACTCCTCATATCCCAGGAGCGGGGTAACCACATCGCTACACTGACAAATCGTTACAAAAATTGTGATTTTTAAAAGTCCAGATAACTTCTTGGCTCCTCCCAAGAGATCTCATGAGTGCTGTGGAAGATCCTAGCAGGCAGTTTGTGGGCCAACCCATCAATAAACAGGAAACGGATTAATTTCTACTGCCTAAACATGTTTCTTTCAAAGAGCATTTTGATTTCTGTGTAAGGTTGGGTTAGTGTAGTTGTAGCCATGCCAGTCACAGGATATTAGAGAGATAAGCTGGGCAAGGTGATATTTTTTATTGGACCAACTTCTGTTTGTGAGAGGGACATGCTTTCAAGCCACACAGAGAAGAGAACAGCTCTCCTGGACAGAAGTTGGTCCAATAAAAGATATTACTTCACCCACCTTCTCTCTAAGTCAGAGCAGACAGTTAAGTGGTGAGAGTTGAAGTTATCTGCCTTATCTAAGTCACTTCATACGCCTGATAAAATTCCTCTTGTTAATCTGGAGCAGCCTGTGAGATATTACAAAGCAAAATCAAATATTTGCTATCCTTGTTCCTATTGTCACACATCGTGATTATTCTATTTAATCTCCCGAACAGACCAGCTGTTGGCTAGAATTTCTTCCTCGTATCAAGCTGTCCAAGTCATGATGTAATATAAGGCATACAAGTCTTGAATGCTCAAGAGGTATCTCAACTTCCCTGAGCAAATGCCAGATTTTAGTTTCTTTTTTAAAAAAAATTCTGTCTGTATGGGAATCTTTTTCTCTTTTTTTTTTTTAGTGAGTGACTAAATGTATAGGCTAAAGCCACGGATAGTGATGGTGGTCAACAAGCAAGTTTCTCACTCTGGCTCTGCTGACATATCTCATTCCCAACCTGCAGCTCTACTTGCCTTGTTAGTCCTGTCCAAGTCTCTCTCTCCAGCTCTGCTGATGCCTCTCACTCCTGACCCACAGCACCTCCTGCTATTCCACTTCCAAAGTCACCATCCAGCTCTATCAATAACCCTCAGTCCTGACCAGCAGGAGTCTTGGTGTGTCTTTGGAGCAGAAATTAATAACCATGGGGAATTATTTCATGGTTGTTTTGGGTTTTTTTTAAAGGAAACACAAGTTTACCAAGAACTCATTTCACTTGTCATCTGATGCCAGATCTCCCAAGACAAAATACCTTGTGCATTAAACACTTGTTCAGTTTGACTCTGAAGTGTTCTTATGTTTGTCATAATCCTGAGTGACCATGACTTCATTTTCTATAATACTACTAAGTGTCAATAAGTAGGAACAGTATATTCCATTCAGAGTCCAGTAAGCTATCCAACATGTATTCAGTACTCCTCTGTCACCTCATAATCCTACCACTCCTCCCTCTTCCTCTTTCTTTTCCCCTCTTTGGTGAGATTCACGCAACCATACGTATCAGCTCTGCCCCTTTTGGAAATGTTGCATTGCTTGCACACATGTAATATCACAGAGCACACCTGGGGAGCATGCACACACATTGCCCTATGGACTCAGTCTGGAAAGTGCTCCCTAATCATGTGTTAGCACAGGCTGCTTTTTGGGGAGCCACACCTGAGAGCAAACATGCTGTGGCGAGCCACCTGTGGTACCAGCTGCCAGATTAAATCACGCCAGCTTGCAAAGTCAGGCCATCCCAAAAGCAGCTCACTTATCATTGTAGCCTGCTTGATTCAGTGATCTAGTAACTCCTTCCCTGATATCACTGAAAGCATTGCATTAGGCATAGTGTGCAGGAATGATGACATCTGTACACACAGCCTTGAAAAATGCTGCAAAGCACCTTAAACCCCAGAGGTGGATATCCTGTCATTTGCAAACAGAATAAAAAATGTTACACTGATCTATGCTTCTGTTATTTTTGCTTTGACAGAAGATGTACCTTATATCCTGACCATGCACATGTTACAATATGGACTAATTCTAATTTCACTTGCACCGGACTAAATCAGGAGTCACTCCAAGGAATCCAATGGAAATACACCCATGTAGATCCAGTATAGAGAGAAGCAGAATTATGCCCTATATGTTATCATCTGTACGCTGAGCTATATTGTACATATACACCAACCTACTTGACTACATAGAAAATATATTTAAAATGAGCTGACCCATTGGTTTACTCCCTGCTGTGTGTGGGATCCAGGATCCTGGTTCTGAGTTCAGTGCCTCAGTCTTTAGCGCTGGCAGGGGTTGGGACATGTAGCTAAAATGGCTTGTTGGGCCCCTTGGGGAACAGAGCACCCCCACTGCTTTTTAGCAGTCCCCTACAATCAAGTAAAGGAGCAGCACTGACTAGCTTCACAGGGAAGGGCAGTGTGATGCATGGTCTTCAAAGGGCCTGGGAGGAAATGGAATCCCAAGGGATGCTCTGAAAAATGGGTAAAATATTAACAAATAGGCTAGCCTGGTGGCTTAGTACTACTCACCGTGCTGTCACCCCAGCACATGTTGCAAGGCTTACCTACACAGGCTGGGATCAGCTTGTGGGGACACTTGAGTGGCTTTGAATTTCTCTTGTGGCTCAAGGAGTTTCCTGTGAGTTCTCCTGAGCTGGCACTTTGTCAGAACAGTTAGGCATTAATCTGTGTGGTTTTATAATTGATGTCTGTGTACCTGGAGGTTACAATAGCACTTTACACCATGAAAATAAAGTTAACCAAAAAAAGCCCCAATCATCTCCTGTACCGCAAGGGAACTTTCTGGGTCCCACAAATGACTCAGCACATGAGTAAGATTGACTATGGACTTCTGGCATCCGCCTGGCAATTATGCCGTGCTCTCCATTACGTTCCAATTACCCACTCTCCTCAGACAGACTCATCAGCCTGAGACACTTTCCTGTCTCTTTAAAAGGCAGGACATTTGGGAATAAAGCCTTGGCTATTATTACTCATGTGTATTGCATATACATATACTACTTTTACCTTTCACTCTCTGTAGGTAAACAGAAGTGCCACACTATGACAACATTATCTTCCCTGCATTCTCCATGCCTGTCATCCTTCCCTTGTGTCTTCAGTCTATCCTCAGACTGTGACACTGCGATTTTCAGTCGCCTGAGGAATTTGGGTGCCTATGCATTCAAGTCTCTTAGATGGTTTTGAAAATCTCCTCCTAAACCCCTCAAGGTAAAGACCACTACCCTAAGGCCTCCTAGTGTTTCACAGGAACATCCAGTAGCAGCAATACCTGGTGCCTCAGAGTTGTGGCATTAGAAAACATAAATCCAGAATTTTTTTTAATGTGTATGGTGGGGATGAGCTGTAATCCAACAAGATGTCACTATGAGCAGATGTCCCCAGGCTTACACAGATGAGCGAGAGCTGCAATATGGGTAGGTTTGGCAGAATTATATATATATAAATTCTGATGGCTAATATCTATGTTTATTTTTAAGCATTTTTTCAAATTTTATCAATTTAAATTTTCATAGTTGTGGGAAATTACAGGGGGGAGTCAGGCAATAATTATTTAATGACATTAGACATTGAGATTTAAAATGTTAAAGCTTTATAACCATTAAAAGACACATGTCAACATCTTGTCAAAATGTTAGCCTTAAATCAAATTTTAATAAGGTCTCAAGTAGCATTTTTATTACTGTACGAATCTGTAAATTTTGATTATTATTGATGGAAATAGGTTCTCATTGGTTTGTGAGCGTACGGTGAAATTGATGTTTTATCAATATTTACTGATAAAAATCTGATCCTTCCAAGCCTAAATATGAGGGTTTTATCATTGCTTCTAGAATGACAACAATGGCCAAAGAGGAGAGGGAGTGGAATCTAGGTGGACACACCAAAAAAAGCAACTTGCATATCCAAACTCTGACTAGAGATGCACCGATCCCAACTAGGGGGCACCCCTAAGAACTCTAATCCAAAGTGAATAGTCTGTTTTAAGTAGTTGAGTAAAATATTCATGGTTTCATGAGAGATTTTCAAGGCTGAACAAGGACTAGGAAAAAACTCAAAGACACTGGGATTCAACAATAGGGCTTTTTGGAACCTGGTTTCCCATCCTCTGGCAAAGTCTGAAAATAAAAAAATCATTTTGCATCAGAATGAAGCCAGGGTTCCAAGGACATCCAGAACTGGCAGGCTTCCTAGAAGGGAGCCTCAAAGACCTGAGGACTCCAGTTTAAGCCAGGGCAACCAGGGTCCCATTTCTTCAGCAGCCCATGAGATGGGTGAGCCGGCAGGAAACCAGGGAGTTTTCCCTTTGAAACCTGCCTGGTTTCCATCAGATTTGACAAAAATCGACACATTCCTGTGAAACATTTTGATTTTGACAAATGGGCATTTTCTGACAGAAAAATGGTCTGACAGAAAAATTCAACTACTCAGCTGATACAGGGACTTGAGAACAGGGCCTAGAAGGAAGGACTGAGGGAATTTGGATAGCCTGGAAAGACATCATATGAGAGGAGAATAGCAACGCTGTGGAAATATCTACAGGGTGATAATGTAAAGGAGATGAAGGAATTGCTCATACTGGAGATTAGCATCACAGGGTGAACTGGGCCGGTAAGGGGTAAGGTCCCAGCTCTGATCTGTGCCTGAATCAGGTGACCAAGGGTCCGTGTGTGATGGCAGCCCAGAAGCAGCACTGACTATTAGAGGCTGCCCCTCTCATATAATGAGAGAGACCCACAGGGAGCAGAAAGTGTTGGGAGGCTGTCCAGCCATAGAATCAATGGAAAGGACTGTGTTGGCCCCAAGGAGAGCTGAGTGGTGACAGGAAGGGGGGAGGAACTGCAAACCTAGCCCCTGTGACCCAGAAAGGATTAGGCCCAGAGGACTAGAGGGGATTAACTGGGAAACCCTGCTCACCAGAGAGAGAGAAGGACCTGCTTGCACTTCGCAGGCCCAAGTGAATTATTTCATGTTATGTTTCAATAAACTAAGCCACAAGAAGAGGGGAACCTGATTAAAACCTGTGGGATGGATGTGTTTAGTCCTTGGAGAGTCAGAGGGTCTGCTCTAAATGCCTCACCTGATACATCCCAGGATCTCATTTCCCTTTCTCACAGCCATAGGTCAGGTGTTCCCTTAACTGTATGGTGCTCTTCTAGTGTAGACAGGTGGCCTCGAGACGGGACTAATCAGAAGAGTGGAGACTGAGTAACACCCTGGATTATTCCACTAGCCTTCCACCTGTGAAGATCCAGGTTCAAATTTAGATTTGTTTGATTCCTTCAACACAATCTTTAATGGACATTTTATCCACATTGCAAACCATCTTCGTAACAGGGAGTCTGCTGAAGAGAGAGCCCTGACGCAAGAATAGCAGGAGCTGCAAATTAGAAGGGTGGTACAGTGTGATAGCCAAAGAGTGGAAGAGAGGAGTCCAGGGGAGTGCTGGAGGTCAAGTTTGAAGCATTTTGGTCAAGCTCTGTACAAGAAGTTTACACAGCCCCTATCTGACTCTGTTTTTATTAGTCCTCCTCACTTCCATGAGCACTAGATTCATACTAATTTGCAAGGGAGAAGCAGATAACATACATAACTAACTGCCCATTTCCCACTCTTTTATAATTCTGTAGTTCCTTCTTAAAATAACCATGTGAATCTGTAGTAAAGATCCCAGCTCACGTGGTTGGTTCTGTACTCAGAGACACAGCATAATAAAGGGGGCAATAAAGGGAAATGTGGCACTTTAAAGTTTATCCCGTAAGGTTAGAGTGATGGTTATAAAAAGAAACTGACCTCTCACCTATGCTATTTCCAGGTAGAAAAAATAGTGGTGCTGGTTCTTTAAGTGTGTGTGTCAGATGGGGGGCAGGGGGTGAGGATCAGTGACAGTAGGTTGGCCAGAGCAGAGTATTAGCAGAATTGCAGAGTAAAGTCCAATGTTCTGCACCCTGGACCATACAAAGAGCATGAGCTGGGAGAAAAACAGGCAAAGGGAAGGCACACAGGGGCTTTATTTTCACAGGCCAGGGCTTCTCAGGTTGTTCGTGGCAAGTGGTTTTTCAGTGGTGCTGATCAAATAATCCAAAAAGTAATTCACAGTATGTTAATGAACAAGCTGGAGACCAAATTTTAACTAGCAAGGCCAGTGGTTCTCAACCTTTTCACACTGTGACCCCATGCTACAAAAGAAAGAAGTTTAAGGACTCTTCTCCCATAAGTTCTAGTATGTCCCTCCCATATAGCCATAAAGAAAGAGAGGATGGTCATGACCCCCTGAAACCTGTTCAGAACTCCCCTGTGGGTTGCAATCTCCAGTGTGAGCGTGCATGATTGGAGTGCTGTACAGCCCTCCCCCACCCCCACCCCCACATAGTAAACGAGCACCTCTTAGACATCAGTGACTTCATCTTCTCAGCACCTTGTAAGACAGGGAAGGATAGTTATCCCTGTTTTACAGATGGGGAAACTGAGGTACGGAAAGGTGAAATGAATTTCCTAAGGTCACACAGAGAGTGTATCACAGTCAGGAATTAAAGCCATATCTGAGTCCCAGTCCAGCGCCTTAACTCTATGGGCTTCTGTGATGGGACGGGACTCACCACTTCGGTGCCTGTTGCTGGTCGTGCTGGGAATTAGCTCTTGGTTGCTGTTGCACTTTCCTTTAGTGGTGTCTCACCACCATCACTTCTGCTCCACCTCTAAGACCCACGTCGCTCCCCAGACCGCAGCCTCATCTTCTGGGCACGTCCCTCCGGCTGTGCCCCACTCCGCTTTCTCCCCATTTCTGGGGAAACCGGCTGTCTCTAGTTCAGCCACTTGCCGCTGTGGCCTACTGCAGCCTTCCGTCTAGCCCCTCACCTTAAGGGGTAAACTGCAGTCTGAATACTGGCCACCCCCTCTGTGGCAAGTGAAGGGAAAGGGGAGGGGGTGAGCCCGCCTGCTACTCTGGGCCCCGACCCAGGAACCCCATAGCCGGCGGCCATGTGCTGCTGCTCCTCCAACTCCCGCTGCCTATTTGCCTGGGCCACTTCCCTGTAGACGTAGTCCCTTCCTGGCCCTTTGTATCAGGAGCCTCAGTCTGGCAGTCCTCAGGCTGGAGCTCCCTACTGCTCCCCTCACCCTGCCCAGCACTGCTCTATCTATGGTACTCCTCTAAGGCAGCCAGTTCTAAGGCAGACTGCCCCTGCCCTGTTGAGCAGCCCTTCTTATATGACCCTCCACTGGCCCTGATTGGCTGCTCCAACAAACCTTCTCCTGACTGGCTCTCTACAAGCCCTCCTCCCATTGGTTGGGTTTTGTGCAGCCTCCCTAAAGGCTGCTTTAACCCTCCATCTATCTGTGTGGGGCAGCCACCCCACCACAGCTTCCTTTTTCCCCTATTCTTTTTCAGGTCACATTATTTATTTTTCAGGGGTATTTAGAAAACACCAATTTGCAAAAATATTCACAGTTCCCAACGCCTTCACCAATGTTCACAAAAGCGGATATTTCACTGACAATTTTCACAGGAAAGAGTGTTGTCCATTATTTATTCAAGGCCTATGAATCACTTACAGACTTGACACAGGATGTATGTGGTGTGTAAGCCTTGTTTGGGCCCTTTGCACAGAGATGTATATCACTGTGGGCCCAGTCCTGCAGCTTATTTCCATGAGTAGCTCTGCTTTGGTCAGTTAGAAAGTGGAGAGAATATATACAAAATAAACAGAACCAAACCTATACCTAAGTCTAAGGCTCCTCGGACTCTCTTATCCAGACCCATCTTGAAGGTTCAGCAGGTAGGATGCTCCCACCTTTAACATGTTTGCACCTGTAACAGCACGGCTTGCTCCTTAATGAGTGAAAGGCTGGGGATAGTCAACCCTGATTACAGAATGAGCCCCACCTGAGAGGAAGCAGGTGATTCCAGTATAAACGCAGCAGAAATCCTTAGAGAAATAGGAAGTCCAGGAAACTGGGCCTATGCTTGTAAAGAGTAAGATGGCACCTCAGGGCCCTGAGTCTTTATGAGGGAGGACAAACTCCAGGTGGGAAGTGCTGGGAGACCTTATTGGAAATCCTGGGAGGTGTCTGCCCACATCTAAAGGCCCCTCCCCCAGCCTTGCGTGAGGGACCACTGGACCCGGGAACCAACCAAATGCAGGGGACAACTAATAAATAACAGGGTCAGGAGTGAAGGTCACAGGTTCAAAACTAGGAATCCAGAGGGGGACACCAAGCAGAGAACCCCAGACAGCACCCACTGCTCCTCAAAGCTGTCCAGGGAGCCAGCGGATGCCGCCCAGAGGAACTCTGCCCAGATGCATGAGACAAAGGAGGAGCGGAAATAGGCCCCACAGTCGCAGAGCACTCCCTCATCTAGCATCCTCCTCCTGGTGTTGAAGATGGCCAGGAGGAGGTTGATGAGGAGGTCTCGAGACTTCATGGGGCCATGGACAGGATGTAAGAATATAAACAGGTGTGGGGAAAAGTGCAGCCAGAGCCTCAGTAGGAGGCTCGGGAAGAGCTGGAATAGGGGCTGCAACCTGGTGCATTCGAGATAAGTGTGCACCAGGTTCTCCCTCATGCCGCAAAAGGGGCAGGCATCGTGGATGGGGGTGAACTGTGCCAGGTACACGCCCATTCTCATGGCTCCATGAAGGAGCTGCCAACCGATATCCCTGGCGGGCCGGGGGACCAAGGTGGAATAGAGGCTGGCCCACCGGGGTTCCTCGCCCTCCACAGGTGCTGGGAAGCAGAAAGACAGATCCTCAGGGAGGAGAGGCTGTGCCCAGATGAAACTAGGACGAGGATTGTGTGAGCTTATGTTCTGGTTTGAAAGACTTTGTGTTACTTTGGATTATTGGGAAAGATGCTGAACTGGGCTTAGAGCTGGAGGACCAGTGGACCCGAGGGCTGAATAAATTAATGTTTAATTTCCTTTGGGCTGTGTAGAGTTTGTTTGGGAAGCCCCAAAGAAGGGCAAGAGAGAGGCAGGGCACTGCAGGAGCTCCCCAGGCCATGAGTGGTGTTCTAGAAGCAATAAGTGTTACACTGACAATCAGTTCCTTGGGCCCTCTCTTCATCTCACCCTCTCCAAGCTCCAGTCCCTCTGTCTGTGACATATCCCCTAGCAAAAGGACTTGCCCTCAGTCTTTCTAGGATCTCTGCTCTTTGTCATTTCTCCTGTACCCCAGGAGTCTCCCTCTTGGAACTTGAGCTGGGAGCATCTGGCATGAACAGTCTTGCCTTGATGTATTTTCATATTGACAGAGGCTGCTCAGGTCCCAAACCTATCCATGGTCTTGACTCCAAGCACAGTACCCATTGCATGTTTTGGTTTTATTTAATATGATTCCCTGGACAAACATACTGGTTTTTCACCTCCTGAGCCTTAACAAATATTGTTTCAAAAGTTCCTTTGAATTTGTACATATGGTCTTCTGTCTTTCCCCCACACAAGGATTTCCCATCCCAACTCCTACCCTTCTAAATACTGGGCTTTAATATGTGGACAGCTCTTCTTGTCCCAGCCTAAATTAGCATAATTTCCCTCCTACAGTCCCCAGATCACCTCTTGTTAATTGTTTCAGGTTATTGCCCTTCAGTCAGCACCTTGAAGTTCCTGTATTTCCAATAATGCCAAATGACACATGAATTCATGAAAGACAGGGATCCGTCCTGCCTCCCTGAGGTAACTAGGATCCAATCTAAGGGACAGACAACTGGTGTTCATTTCATTACATGAAGAATTGCAGCATTCTGCCATGGTGAATTATACTACAACAAGAGAATGTCAATATGAAGAGCTATAGCGCTTAGACAAGCAGTTACTCCATCTATCCTTCCCTGGAAAATTAGTTTCCAGTTCTAGAAACATTTCTGAAGAAATGCCGGAAGGACATGCTGAGATCACTACTTGATTGCAAAGCCCCTGTGAAATAAGGAAGGGTTGGAGACCTCTAAACTGTGCCAACAAATATTTCTTTACCCATGAGCAGCAACAATAAGAATGGACTTAACACCATTATCTTTCCTGTACATGTTAGCTGCCTACATAGCTTGAGCAACAGCACTAGAGCAAACAGCAAATAATTGGAGCAGCAGCAGCAATCTGTTTTTCTTCTGTGCTAGTCTTCTGCTTGAGCTCACCTTTGCCCCCTCAGCAAATCCTTACAAACTATATGGCACTTGCCTGAACAGCTGAACTGTAAACATAAGGCAAGAGAAGACCAAAGGTGAGACAAACATGAGGCTGTGAAAAGCAAGCAACATATCCCAGCAGCTCGTAATGATCCAGGAACAGGAGACAGAGCTGAAGTCCAAGAACTGGACTGAAACTGATGTTTGCTTGCCCCTACGATCATAAAACACAGTTTGTTTTGAAGATCCACTCCTACTATGAAGTCTATAGAAAATTGACTGACTAGTAACAGCAAGGTTGGGAATGGGAAATAATTTAGATAGTTAATAATAGTATTTATTTTATGTTAAATGCATGGCCAGTTGTCACCCTGGCCATTTAACATGTATGTTGTACCCCTTTTGTTTACCCTTTGTCTGCCTCTTTTATATTATAAGCTCTTTGGGATGGGGGCTGTACCTTCTTCTGTATTTTCATAGCTTTCAGTACACTGTGGGGCCACTGGAAACAAATAATAATAACTACTCGTATTTCTGAACATAGACTTCTGCATACTTTGCTGCTCTTGACAGCGTTGGATACGGTTGACCATAGAACCCTGTTATCCTGTCTTGGGGACATGGAAGGGGTTAGCAGATTGCACTGAGATGGCTTCCATCATTTCCCATAGGCTGCTCTCGGATGGCTATCTGCTGCTCAGCCTCCAGAGCTGTCACCTGTGCAGCCCACAGGGATCCATGTTCTTCCAACTTCAACCCCAGATGAAACCATTAGGGGAGACTGTGAAACAGCCTGGTCTAAAATGCCTGTAATATGCAAAGCTCTACATCAACTTCTCCCCAGAGGCAATAATACACCTCTGACAACTAGTGCTGTGTCACCTTCACATCACATCTACCAGCCCTCCAAGAAACTGGCTAAGAGCAGCGACTGAAGGAGAATCGACTGAGGGAGGTGTTTTGAAGAACTTACCATCTCTGTATCATCACCTTCCAGAGCGATCCTGCTTCCTCAGATGACAAAGACAGTCCACAGCCTCAGTGTTCACCTGGAGATCTCATTGCTTCTGGAGACCCAAATAGCCACATCTGCTAGATACACCCTTTCCCACCAACCATTGGTAAGAAGACCACACCCCCTCTTGTCAGATTTAGACTTAGATACAACACTCCCAGCATTTATCACTTCCAGGCTTGCATATAGTAAATCTGTACCTAGGTATGAAAACACTGATCTTAAATATCCCCACTTGCTTCAGAACAACACAGGCCCCCTAAAACTCATCCGCCCAGTGCTCTACTGTCATCACTGGCTCCTGGTCAAATTCTGGGTGAAATTTAAGGTTTTTGTCCTCATTTTCAAACCCATCCACGGGATTGGCTCTGGCTACCTGGGGGAACCACCTCACCCTCTATAATCAATACCTCTGCTAACAGCCACGGGCCACTGGAAAATGTCAGC
This sequence comes from Mauremys reevesii, assembly GCF_016161935.1. NCBI lineage: Eukaryota > Metazoa > Chordata > Testudines > Geoemydidae > Mauremys > Mauremys reevesii. The sequence goes on from NC_052625.1 coordinate 64,528,931, forward strand.
TCAAGGGGAAGAGACTTGCATGCAGCAGGTGGGAGTCTTCTCTGCAATTGGCTCACACTTCTGAAAGAGATAAGGATGAACACCTTAGCACCTTCAAAGCCAAGTGCAAATCTCACTCCTTCAGTCAGCCGCCTCCCTCCATCACCCCACAGTAACACTACACCCACACCAAATACGGCCCCAAAGCCCAGTCCCTGCTGCTGAGATGGAAGAGAAAGAGAAAGAAGGTATAGCTCATGTGGGCACCATAATTTTAGAGGCACCAAATTCAATGGTGATGGGCACTTTAAAAGAACCCAGATAGGTAAACAGGGAGTGAAAAAAAAGTGGATCACATCAGAATTCCATCTAGCCCACTATCTTGTCCCTGTGGCCAGTATCAGAAGCTTCAGAAGAATGTGTGAAACCCCCATAATGGACAATTATGTAATAACCTGCCAAGAGGGAAGATTTCTCCTAGCTCTTGACTGTGTGGTTTATGTCCTGAAGAAGAAAGATGTATCTCTCTTGTAGATTTTCAGCTAACTTATGTAAGGATAGATGATATTTTTGTTATTCCTATAAGGCAAATGTCCAGTGTGTTTTTAGCCCCACAAAGCTTGTTGCCTCAATGATATTTTAAGGCTATTAGTTCCATCGGGTTCACAATATATAAAAAGTTCCTTTATCAGTATTAAACCTGTTGTCTTTTAATTTCATTGTATGTACCTTTGTTTGTGTCAAAGGGTAAGTAGTAGCGTCCGATTCGTCTTTTCTAGAGCATTCGTTATTTTGTATACAGGTCTGTCGCATCTTAGGTGCATTTAACATGCGCAATTTCAGCTTTACGCGGTTGGCAAAAACAAGAAGAAAAAAAAACAAAAAAAGAGAAAAATAGCAATTTAAATACTCTTTCTGTAGTGCGGGCGATTCCGCCCGCCATTACACTCAATGTAATTTTGACTATACGCGATTTTTGCTTTACGCGCTAACTGCGGAACGTAACCCCAGCGTAAGATGAGACAGACCTGTACCCCTATTAGGCCTCCACCTCTCCAAACTAAATGGTCCTAATCTTTTTCAATGAAGCCCTTCCAGACTCTAATCTTTTTCCTTTATGTCCTTCAGATAGGGTAACTAAACCTGAACACAGCATTCCAGATGAGGATGCACCTTTCATTTATAGCAAGGTATTATACTATGTTCAGTATTATTTTCTTTTCTATCCTTTATGCACCCTGACATTTTGTTTGCTTTTTAACCACACTGAGCAGAGATCTGAATTCAGCCTGAAAGATGCCTAAGTATTTTCTGGCATAAAAATAGTTATTTCAGGACCCATCGTTTTGCATGAGTAGTTCAATTTGATCCTTCCAATATGCGTCACCTTGTACTTGTCCATGCTGAAATTAAACTGCCAGTTGCCTGCCTTTAGTGAGTCTTTCTCACAATTTTCCCCACTCTTGGCTAATCTAAACAATGTAATTAAACACTGAATAAGAGGGTTAATGATACTGAGTCCTGTGGGAATGCACATCTCAGAGCCTTTTTATGAGGAAGAGCACACACCAACACAACCCTCTGGACCCACCGCAAAATCATGGCAAGATCTATGAAGGTGGCTTGGAAGAGCTGGTATTATCGGGAAGGAGAGTTGACCTCCATCCATTACTGAGGAGATCATTGTCCTGCTCTGTCTCTATGCCACAAACAAGCCTCAAGACTGAGTGACACAGGTCCAAAAATTGGAGAACATTAATTGCTATTAGAGTTCTTAGATTCATAGTTTTTAAGGCCAGAAGGGATCATTAGCATCATCTAGTCTAATCTGCATAACACAGGCCAAAGATTATCACCTAGCAGTGTCTGTATCAAAACTATTGAGCTACAGCATATCATTTAGAAAGATATCCTATCTTGACTTAAAGACTGCAAGATATATAGAATCCATCACATCTAGAGGTAAGTTGTTCCAATGAGAGGGCTCCAAGCCTAGTGAGTGGTGTGTTTTGGTTGCTCCCGCGATGAGAAAAGGCAAAAGGACATGACAGGCTGGATCACGCAAGATTTCCAGCCCCCACAGGACTTCCAGAGTACACTTGAGGTCTCATGGGGTTTGGACCATGATTTGGAGCCATGATAAGAGTCATGTGCTCAGAGCCACTTCCCATTTGCTGGTTTGCAACAGTCAACCCACCCTACCCCAGTTATCTAGGTCGCTGTGGACTGTGTTAGTCTGGGCTGGGAAGGCATTTTTCCCCATACCACCAGATTGGTCAAGGCTGGTTGGATTTTTTCACCTTCCTTGCAGTGAAATCTAGGGGTTGGGTATTTGGCAACCAGAGGGCTGGAATTTTCCCCCTCTTGGAGGCGCCCAGAGACCCTCCTAGTGTGATGGTTGGCTCCCCCTTGCAGTGGGAACCCCCAAGAATTGGCAAAGGATCAATGGGGTGTGAGTGACTGCACTGTCTGTCCCCTGATGGGAACCTTGTAATTTGCTGTATAAAGTTGCAGTCTTGTTAATACGCATACCACATGCCATTGCCTTTTTCCATGCAGTGAGCGCACAAAGTAGTTACCCTCACTGCTAAAAATGTGCGCCTTATATCTAGTCTGCATTTGCATAGCTCAGTGGTTCTCAACCTATTTACCATTATGGGCGGCATCCAATAATACCGGTATGGCCCTGAGGATGTCACATGGACTGCAGCTCTGTGCTGATTGGGCCGCTAGCTTGAGTGTCCAACCAGTGGTTCTGCACTAAAAGAAAAAGACAAAATGTGATTCAATTATTAGAAGCGCAATTCACACTAGAAATAATAGGCAAAGTTTTAACAGTGAGGGTTAAACCTTTGGAACCTCTTAGCTAGGGACATGATAGTTTGGTACCATCTTCTCAATTAGAGATTGGATGATAACTTGTGAAGACCTGAGTGACAAGTGCTAGGTAGGCAGAAGATGACCATATCACTCAGCTAGGTCTGTCCCCTGATACGTATGCCTACTAGCTTGATAAGAGAGCTAAGTAGAGTTGTTTAGATTTACTTGGCTGGATCCTTCATTGTTAGTAATCTGCATAAATCCAATGAATTCAATGAAGCTATGCCAATTTAAACACCAGCTCAGGATCTGTCCCACTCTACATTCTTGAATCCAGCCAGTTCATGTTTTCCACAAATACCTGGCTGGCATATTTTTTTTTTCAGCCAGATTCCCTGCACATACCTCCTCTTGGAATCCAACAAACACCATATTCTCACTCACTTATTGAGCATGACATAACATCTCAGTGTTAACCCCATAAATAAAAGAAGCACACATGTTTTCACAACAGAGACCCATTAGCAAGTCAAAGCAACCACTTGGAATGGTGGAGGCATGAACCTAAAGAATCTGTGGTATTTGTGAGAAATGCAGATAGCAGAGTCTTTGAGTTACTTCCAAATACTTCAGCAAGTATTCTCTTAATTCATATGGCCTGCTTGGCCAATTGCAGGGCTTGATACCTTCTGTACCAGTAGATGTATGTGTATGGAGCAATGGGGCGTTCAGGGAAAGGAGGGCTAGAAAGGTCTAGGGGCTTCTTATGCCTTAAAGTAAAACAGCAGTAATTCATTCTTGTAAAGCATCTTTCCTCCAAGGATCTCTGAACACTTTACACACAATTATTTAAGGCTCAAAACATCCTTGTGAGGCAGCTAGTGTTATTGTAGCAAAAGAGAGGTTAAGTGACTTGCTTCAGGTCACACCACAAGTCAATGGGGGAGGCAGGAATAAAACCCAGAACTCCTGACTCTCAAGCCCCACTTCTACTCTTTTTATGCAACACTCCTCTCCCAGAGCTGGCAATAGAACCCAGGAGTCCTGACTCCAAGCACCCAGCTATAATTACTAGACCACACTCTCTCCCAGAGCCAGGAATAGAACCCAAGATTCTTCATTCCCAGGCCCATCCTTTAAACCAATAGACCGGTTCCTTTTTAAGAAAGCTTTATAAAAGAGCAATCCATTTGTTTGTAACTGTTAAAAAATCTAAGACTCCGGTTTTTTGTAAGACAATACGGTGAACTGCAGGCTCTGTCTCTGTCACCCATTTCTTCTGCTTTAATTTGTTTTGGAAGGGATACCCGGGAGAGGAGGAACTCAGGCCTTCCGATGAGGGCTTGCTGAAATTGCCTGCCCAAACCAATGTATGTGTTGAACCACATACTAGTCACCATGAAATCACAATCCTTGCTGGGCATTTGACTAGGGCATTTCAACCCAGCTCTCCCTCTTTGAAGAAAATGATCATTCCCACCCTGTTGGCATCTCCTGATCCTACTTTCTTTTTCCTTCTCTCACTCTCCCTTTGTCTTTTGCCTTCTCTCCCCATCCCTCCCTCTCCCTCAGCAGCCAGCCCCACTTGTCAGCTTATCCCGAGTCCGGCAACCCCCGAGCTTCGAGAGCTGGGCTCCATCTTGGTTATTAGTGGCAAACGCTGTCACCTGCTGTGCAGCACCCCCCAGCCACTGCTCCAGCCCCTGCCCTCCTCGCCTCGCCGGGAGAGGGGCGGCACCTGCAGCCAGGGGCCGGCAGCGCATGTGCAGAAATGCCGCATGCAGGCACGTGGTGGGCTCTTGCAATGTCAGCGCTTTCCTAAACTCAGTCACAGTTTCTCGGCTTGACACAGCGCGTGGTCAGTGCTGGGGCGGGGTTCGGGATGTGATGCATGAGCTGTTGCAGGGCTGGCTGGGAGCAGAGGAGCCCTGGGCAGCAAAGGTGGGGGAGAGAGAACGGGGCCTTGCCAGGGATGCTAGAGAGTGAGGGGAAGCGCAGGGCTAATGTGCGGGAACGCGTTCATCCTTCCCTGCCCCTCAGCCACTCCCATCCTGCAGAGGCAACATATGGGATGGTCACATGCCCCCCCCTTTACATTGTGCCCCCCACTCTCACCACTTATATGTCAGCTCTGGCCAAACTCTTCTCTTTTTCCCCTTTTCTTTCTTTTCTGTGACTCTCCTGGTCCCTCTCCATCCTTATCTCTCCCTTCACCACCTCCTTCTTTCTTTGAGTCCAATCCAGTGTCCACTGAGGTCATTGAAAGGACTCCCATGGACTTCAATGACCTTTTGTCCCCAGTTCTCTCTATCTATGTTTACCGCGTCTCCCCCTTCCTTCCTCACAGTTTGGGTCTGAAATTCCAGGTGCTTCCGGGTCACACATGAACAATGCCATGAGGAGTGAAATTCTCTCCTTTTCTTTAGCTTGTCTGTAAATATTTGTCCTCCTTCCAATGTTTTTTCGTCATTACTATGCATGTTACAGACGTGCCTAGAGACTCCAGCTGAGCTACTGTGCAAGGTGCTGAATACAGTAAGAAAAAGTCCCTGCCCTGGAGAGCAAGCACTCTACATACACCCGGTGGGCACAGAGTCTTGCCCAAAGTCACATGGCAGAGCTAGGAATAGAGCCCAGTTCCCTGACTCCTACACCAGTGCCCTAGCTACTACACCATGAAAACTCCCACCTCTTGCTCTTTTTTCCCATTCCTCTCTCCCCACCCCCAGCCACTGCCCTCCTCTCTTCTTTTATTTTAAGAGTTGACTCTACCGTTTCCCATCTATAAGGTGACAGACAAAAAACTTCCTCAGAAAACAGTCATAAAAGGAAGAAGAAAATGAAAAAGAAAGACCCGATGGAGAGCAGAAAATTACAGTGTCTGGGGCAGTATTTACAATAATTATAACTATTATAAAGTACAATAGGCTGTAGAAACCCATAATTCTCCTGGTGCTTTCTGATTTTTAGCTCTATCTTTAGAAAGTGCATGCCAGAGAAAGAGTCAGAAACGGAATGTCACTTTCCTCACTGTGCTGTAAAAGTGTTGGGGGGGGGGAATGTTTGTGTCTGCAGAGACACAGGGACAGGTGGCTTGGAAACGGGAGGCATGGCCATTGCTCCAAGTCACCAGCAAGGGTAAGTAAACAGCCTGGGTATCTCTATACAGAAGTAAGGAGTTGCATCTGATGGTGGCTTATACCCATGTGACCTTGCTCTGACAGCTCATTGATCTGGATTTCCCTCACTGAAATCCTCCCTGGCTTGTTTTACAGTAGAAAACTAGGACTTTGACTTGTTCTTTGCGCTGCAGGTCACCTGGTAAACTGCAGCTCCAATGTCTTTGATAACTCTTTACATAGAGGGGATTGGAGCTAAGATCAAAAGTGTAGTGTCTGTTCTTATCAGTTTAATTTCTGACTTCCCCATTTATCACCTCCTGGAAGCAGGGATTATTCCTTGTTTCTTGGGTCACTCTGAAGCCCCCTGCTCTAGGTTCTTGTACCACCTTCATCACCGTAGTTCCCGAGCACCTTCCAGCAGTGCACTAACCAACATTACTAATATCCATCATGGGTGACTCATTCTATCTCTCCTCCTCTCCCCTGGGGCAGAATTAGGTGTACCATGGAGGGGGTTGTTCTGGGCGGTGGGTTCTCTGCGTGTACACATTGCTCTGTGTTTGCGCTGGAGAAGGCAGGTTGAAGCAGTGCCCCTTGCACTTGGAGTGGAAGGTACAGAGGTTTGTGATGGCCCTGAGCTTCTGGGGGAGTTTGTTCCACTGTCTAGGACCAACCCCCAGGAGAGCTCTGTCTCCTGCACAGACGAGTTTTCCCCTAGTGGTAGAACGTTCCCTGGGTCCTGAGGAGTGGACATGGTGACTGTGGTCCCATCCAGGAGTTTTGGGTGATCTTTCAGTTATCCTGGGCTCTGGCTTTGAACACCTTGAAGAAAGAGACTGAGACTGAACATAGTGACTTGACTCAATATTGTATGGCAGGGATCAGCAACCTTTGGCACGCCAGCATATCCCTCAGGCCGTGCCACTTCCTGCAGCCCCCATTGGCCTGGCAAACCTTGGCCAATGGGAGCTGCGATCGGCTGAACCTGCAGATGCTGCAGGTAAACAAACCGTCCCGGCCCACCAGCGGCTTTTCCTGGCAGGCCACGTGCCAAAGGTTGCCAATTCCTGTTGTATGGGACGCCAGTGTAGAAAGCGGAGGACAGGTGCGATGTACTCACAATAGTCCATGTTGCTGAGGAGCTGTACTGCAGCACTCTGTAGTAGCTGACATTTCCTAAGGTTTATCTTCACGACACTCATCACTGTGGCATCTGAGCACTCTCCTTCTCTCAGCGTGTGCTGGGAACTGCAGCTGTCAGGAACCCTCTAGCTCCGTCTCCCTACCCCCAGGCAGTGTCTTCCATGTGCAAGCTGGGCTCTGCTGGGCCCAGCATCCCCTAGTGACAGCCAGCAGCACTGCAGCCCATTTCTGTGGCGGGGGAGGAAATTCTGCATGCACATTAATTTCTGCAAAATTCTGCATTGCGCAGTGGCGCAAAATTCCCCTAAGAGTATGCATTACTTAGCAACGTGAATACCAGCTGACATGTGGGGGTCACTAAAGGCTGCTACAATGCTACTTCCTAGTCAACAGCAAGAATGGTACTTGAGATCCACTGAAAGAAGCTGAGCCTCCCTTGAGGAAAGGAGAGTTATCATCTTCTCTGTCTGTATAAATCCCTTTGAGGTAGGGACTGTCTCTTACCATATGTTTGCACAGCATCTAGCACAGTGAGGCCCTGCTCTCAGCTGGAGCCTCTAGGTGCTACTGGAATACAAAATAATCACTTGGAATAACTGCCAGTACTAAACAATAATACATCATCCTCACTTCCTGCAGTGCTGCCTTGGGGAAATGGGACTTCTGGTGATAACATAGCAATATCTAAATAATTGATGTGCTAGAACTATGATGTCATTCCTAAAAGAGCCTGTTCCTAACGTTGGCTTTCCCAGGAAAGATGTCAGAACATAGTGAGTAACTGGGACCTCGACTGAGTACCCAGATGTACGTGCTGGGATATGGTGTGATGAGAAGCCCAGGCAAACCTAGGTTCTTTCTTATGCTATGCAGTTGGAAGCAGACCTCAGTACATATTAACATAGCTGTTACTCCACTGATGGCCTCTGGGAACTTTATAAACAGCAAGAGCAAAGTTCGATTAGAAGTTCATAAAAGAAATGAACCCTCTCCCTATAAATATATGATTGGGTGGTTTTATTTGAAATGTATGTGGGAAATAGGAAAACACATCCAGGCATGACACACATACCCATGCAGTTAATGTAGCTCTATGGTTATCAATTATGGACCAACTCCTCAGCTGGTTAACAGGGCTATGCCAATGTACACCCGCTGCAGATCTGGCCCAATATGTAGGAAACTGACTGGGTACAACAGCTGGGAAGGCCGATGAACTCTATTTTTTGGTCAATGTACTAGTGCAGTGGTTCTCAACCAGCAGAGGGGGTACGCAGAGGTCTTCCAGGGGGTACATCGCTGAGGTCTTCCAGGGAGTACATCGACTCATCTAGATATTTGCCTAGTTTTACAACAGGCTATACAAAAAGCACTAGTGAAGTCAGTGCAAACTAAAATTTCATACCGACAATGACTTGTTAATATCGCTCTATATACTATACACTGAAATGTAAGTACAATATTTATATTCCAGTCAATTTATTTTATAACGATATGGTAACAATGAGAAAGTAAGCCATTTTTCAGTACTAGTGTGCTGGAACACTTCTGTATTTTGATGTCTGATTTTGTAAGCAAGTAGTTTTTAAGTGAGGTGAAACTTGGGGGGTACACAAGACAAATCAGACCCCGGCAAGGGGTCCAGTAGTCTGGAAAGGTTGAGAGCCACTGTACTAGTGTAAATATACCCTTCACTCAACAATTAAGTGTCAGTGTGCATGTGAGTGTGTAAGTATGGACTTCTGTGCATGGCTAGCCCCGTGTGTGATGTGTTTGTATTGAGCAAGGGAAGCATGGGACCCACAAGCTGCACACAGAGTAGACAGTAATAGCCACAAGTGAACAATGTTTGCAATATTAATGGTCAACTGAAAAGTCTCTTCCTAATGTGAAATACAGCCTGGGCACAGAATCATAATTTTCCGGGTGAAAAAAAGCCATGTGACTATCCTTCACCCAATCACATTCTGCCAGAATCATTACAACAGTGTCGCTTGTGAGTTTTTTCCATGGCTTTCTAGTGAACTGGCCATGACCCCAGAGTGTTATATAATGAAGGGGATGGCAGTGTTATGTACTGAGTGCCATCAGGGCACTTACTGCTGCCCAAAACAAAATGGAATAACCTGCCTTGGAAGTTTGGACCACATGTAACTTGTACATAACCATCAGGGTGGCTCGCTACTGAAAACACTTAGGGGCACGTTAGGGGTTCTCCCTTTTTGTATCTTAGTATTGTCAATGCCAAAAAGCATGAGATTGTTTTAAAGACTATATTGTGGGTTTTGCTCTGTCTTTTGATTTTTAAGCTCCCCCTGCCCATCCCCAACGTGTGTGAGAGAGACAGTTCATGTTGCCACTCTCCCAAAGATACACACTATGGTTCGCAGATCATGCCAAACCAACCTGATCTCCTTCTTTGAGAAGGTAACAGATTTTTTAGACAAAGGAAATGCAGTGGATCTAATTTACCTCAGTTTCAGTAAGGCATTTGATATGGTTCCACATGGGGAGTTATTAGCTAAATTGGAAAAGATGAGGATCAATATGAAAATTGAAAGATGGATAAGGAACTAGTTAAAGGGGAGACTACAACGGGTCATACTGAAAGGTGAACTGTCAGGCTGGAGGGAGGTTACTAGTGGAGTTCCTCAGGGATCGGTTTTGGGACCAATCTTATTTACTCTTTTCCTTACTGACCTTGGCACAAAAAGTGGGAATGTGCTAATAAAGTTTGCAGATGACACAAAGCTGGGAGGTATTGCCAATACAGAGAGGGACCGGAATATCCTACAGGAAGATCTGGATGACCTTGTAAACTGGAGTAATAGTAATAGGATGAAATTTAATAGTGAAAAGTGCAAGGTCATGCATTTAGGGATTAACAACAAGAACTATTGTTATAAGCTGGGGGGGGGCATCAGTTGGAAGTAACAGAGGAGGAGAAAGACCTCGGAGTATTGGTTGATCACAGGATGACTATGAGCCACCAATGCAATATGGCCGTGAAAAAAGCTAATTCAGTCTTGGGATGCATCAGGCGAGGTATTTCCAGTAGAGATAAGGAGGTGTCAGTACCGTTATACAAGGCACTGATGAGACCTCATCTGGAATACTGTGTGCAGTTCTGGTCTCCCATGTTTAAGAAGGATGAATTCAAACTGGAAGAGGTACAGAGAAGGGCTACTAGGATGATCCGAGGAATGGAAAACCTGTCATATGAAAGGAGACTCAAAGAGCCTGGCTTGTTTACCCTAACCAAAAGAAGGCTGAGGGGAGATATGATTGCTCTCTATAAATATATCAGAGGGATAAATACCAGGGAGGGAGAGGAATTATTTAAACTCAGTACTAATGTGGACACAAGAACAAATGGATATAAACTGGCCATCAGGAAGTTGATTAGACTTGAAATTATACGAAGGTGTCTAACCATCAGAGGAGTGAAGTTCTGGAACAGCCTTCCAAGGGGAGTAGTGGGGGCAAAAGACATATCTGGCTTCAAGACTAAGCTTGATAAGTTTATGGAAGGGATGGTGTAATGGGATAGCCTAATTTTGGCAATTAATTCGTCTTTGACTACTAGCGGTAAATATGCCGGATGGTCTGTGATGGGATGTTAGATGGGGTGAGATCTGAGTTACTACAGAGAATTCTTTCCTGGGTGTCTGGCTGGTGAGTCTTGCCCACATGCTCAGGGTTTAGCTGATCATCATATTTGGGGTCAGGAAGGAATTTTCCTCCAGGGCAGATTGGCAGAAGCCCTGGGGGGGTTTCGCCTTCCTCTGCAGTGTGGGGCACGGGTCACCTGCTGGAGGATTCTCTGCACCTTGAAGTCTTTAAACCATGATTTGAGGTCTTCAATGGCTCGGACACAGGTTTGATACAGGAGTGGGTGGGTGAGATTCCGTGGCCTGCATTGAGCAGGAGGTCAGACTAGATGATCATAATGGCCCCTTCTGACCTTAAAGTCTATGATTCTGTGATTTGGGCCCCGGCTGCAGGCTGCCTGATGGTGCAGGGCTTCCAGCTTCTCCCCAAACCCCACCGTCCCTCGGCCCAACAGTTTATACCCTAAGTCCCACCTCTGCTCCTCCTGCAGCTCCAGGGCTCTTCACCCCCCTCTGCCAGGCCTGGGGGGCAGCTGCAGCGGGTCCTCTCTCCCCATTCTCATGCCTGGGGCAAGGGACAGCTCTGGGGGCTCTTCACTCTCCTCTCCTCCTTCCCAGGCTTTGTGTTGCTGGGATGGAGCGGGGAGGGGGAAGGATCAGACTGACCCATTATTATTCACAGGAGGGGAGTGGGGAGAGGAGCTTTTTCTTCTTCCAGGGGAAGAGCTCTGCCTGATTCTTGCAACAGCTCTGATTGGCTGCTCTTCCCCAGAGCTGGGAAAGTGGGAAAGGCAGCCAATCACAGAGGGCTTTCCCCAGGTAGGGCTAAAATTCCCAGGAGGGCTGGAGCTTCTCACATCATTGCAAGACTGGCTCCAATCCCCAACCAAAATTAGGCAGGATGGAATGAGTTGGAAGCAGGTTGTTGGGCACCTCCAATTCAACTGTGGGCCAGGGCCAATGAGACACAGGGGCCAGGAGGACATGTTTAATTTTCCTGAGATTTTTAGCTAGATCAGAAAGTTCAGCTATATAGAGAAACCAAGTGAAATTGGCATCTGCTCATTTCAACTGAGCTGCTGTACCCTCATCCCATAAGGGACAAAAGCAAAATACCATTTCCTTGCAGCTGCTGACATGCTCCAGCAAACAAGGCTTGACTGCAAAATGCAAGGTGAACGGCAATTTAATAAATAGCTAAACCGGGCAAAAAGAGTTCACTACGTGCTACTGCAGCCAGCTTACAAATACGTACACGTCTGGCTGCTTCACAGATGTGAGTCAAACTTGAACCAAGGCTGATTGAAGTGCTTTCAGGGTTTGGGCTGAGCAGTTCATGAAGCTCTGGCATGCCTGTGTATGTGGCAGCTTACTGGAGTATGGCATGTCATTGTTGTGACTTGTTTTCACATGCGTGCTGAATGCAAGCACATGTGAGAGTCTGAACACATGGGCATACCTATGACAGAGAGAGATGGAAGGACACAACATGCACCAAGGGAAATAGAATCAGAGGACTAGATCACAAAGATCCTCCTGACAAAGGAAGGACATTTTGTGGGGGATATTTTCTTCCTTTCATTACCTTCTTTATTCCAATTGGCTTAACTGTGTAATAGACTCATAGACTTTAAGGTCAGAAGGGACCATTATGATCATCTAGTCTGACCTCCTGCACAACACAGGCCACAGAATCTCACCCATCCACTTCTATAACAAACCCCTAACCTATGTCTGAGTTATTGAAGTCCTCAAATTGTGGTTTGAAGACCTCAAGCTGCAAAGAATCCTCCAGCAAGTGACCCATGCTCCATGCTGCAGAGGAAGGCGAAAAACCTCCAGGGCCTCTGATGTCTACGGAGTTGTGTCTCCCCAGCTCAGAGGAAGAGGTTCATTTTGCACACTGAATTCCTACTCTGCCCATACTTTGGGACTCAAGAGAAGCAAACCTGGCAGTGTCCAGTTAATTGCCAGTATCTGGAGCAAATGCCCAGTTTGCTAAGCTGGGTGAAACAATGAATGAACACTTACTCAGTCTTTTCCCTCTGTCTCAAAGGTCAGTGCCGTGTTCTTTTGCTGCTTCCCCTTCCTCCCAGGACCTTGGATCCCTGTTTAAAGAACTTGAAATGACAATAACATGTAAACTGTTTGGCCAGGGTGTATAAGTAGAGGTCTTTGTGTATCATAAATACATGATAATGGGGCAAAGGAGAGGAACAGAACAGTAGTGCTCTGTATTGGTAGAGTCTTTTTCTATGGGCTCTCATTCTCACCTACTCATCTATGTGGAAAAGTCTGATGATATAGGGCTGGGTCCTCAGCTGGTATAAATCAGTGCAGCTCCATTGAAATCCATGGGCGACATCCCCAGCTACTATAATCAAGGCAGATTTGCTGAGGTCAATGGAATGACACTGATTTAGGAGGATGTGGTCTATATGCTGAAGAGAAATGAGAGGAGAACATATTCAACTCCATTGTTTTTATTAAGAAAAAAAACATATCCCGGGAATAAAGTGGGGGCTGTCAGGGCTGTGTTACTGCACAAGCCCAGACCTGGCATCCATTAGTGCAGTGTGGGGCCTGCTCTAATTTATGCCACTGGCAGCAGCCCCTACAGGACCTTATGCTAGGAGAGGATCAGCAGAGCCAGCGGAGATCCTCATGAACCTACCCCCTCCATACCGCTCCTTCTCCCAACACACCCCCTTCAGTGGGGGTGCTCTTGTTGCAGGAGTCCGCTTGGCCACTGTTACATCAGTGGGAGTTCCCCTCTGCCAGGGCCGAGCAGCACAAAGGAGCTGGATTATAACAGAGGGCCTGGCCCTTGGTCCCTGTCTATCTGGGCACATCTATAACCCCAATCACCATAGTATCTGAGCAATTAGTACAAGTTTTGACAACACAATGGTCTGTTTTGGTTTTCTGGGAGGTGGAAACTTCATACACAGTAACACTACATTTTGTATCAGTTAAAGTTGCTGCACACATCACATATTTAACACAAATCTCAAAAGCAAGGATTATACTCTCAACTCCTCTATCCAGAGACACATTCTTTTGCACTTGCACAGCTATTTATAGACTACAGACAATGAACCATAACCTTAACTCTGCCCTAGTAGGAATGCCAGCCTTCCAGCACATCCTTCCCCAAACTCCCCCTACCATTACCATCATAAATGGACCAGGCTTCCCCTTCTACTGTTCCTTCTGCACAGTTCTAGGAAATTGCGCTCCCGTTTTGGGAGTGGGGTGCTGGAAGGCTGGCTCAGTGGCAAGCCATCACTGGAATACGAGGTAAGTATGCTGAGGAGGCAGTGTGGGCCAGTGGCTAGGGTCCCAAACCAGCACTCTGGCCACCTGGGGTCTATTTTCAGCTCTGCTGCTGACTGCTCTGTGACACTGGACAGTGACTTCACCCCTCCTTTCTGGTTTCCTTCCTATCCTTTGTCTGTTTGGTTTATTTAGACTGTAAGCTTTGCAGGGCAGGGACTGTCTTTCACTATACATTTGCACAGTGCCTAGTACAGTGGGATCCCGGTCTTGATTGGGTCTGCTAGCCAAGACTGCGAAACGAGTAATGAATATTCAATCAGTAGAGGCCCGACAGGAAAAAGATGGCCTCAGTGAGAGCAGACAGTCCTGTGATGATCTTTTGTCTTGTCATGGAGCAAAAGTGAAAAAACTTTCACATTCTGGTTTAAAAGTCTAGTCTCACCTCTGAAGAGTTTCCAGCTTAGGGGATTTTCAATATTTAGCACCATGAAAGCAGGACATCAAAGCTTTGCTTTCTCAGGAGCTACAGGATGCAGCCACAAATGCTACCATGAAATAAGCAGCTCTGCGCTGAGTTCTGTGGACTTGCCTGAGAACACAGAGCTGAGATCCTTTGTCAAGCTTTTGGGACTATAACACAAATGCCTTGTAATTTCCCAGAAGATCAGTGAAAGGCTCCTGGCTCCAAGCCTATCATTCAGGTAGTGGCACAGGAGAAACAGACAGAGAGTGACCCTGACATGGTTCTAAACAGGGGTGAGGGCCACTTGCCTGCGTCACTATGGAGATAACATCAGTCTGTTGGAGATGGCCTTACAGCAGCCTAATCATTCCTGCAGACAGAGGTGAAGCTGGACCCCGGGAGTAGCTCCCCTTTTCAGCTAATCTCTGGGCAGCTGAGGGATCAGTATGGGCGGGGACACTGTTTCACTGGTTTCAGCTCAACTAAGCCAGCCAGTCTCACAGCCTCACAGGCTTCTGAAGATGCCACAGGTGCTCAGATACCACAGTGACAGGCATAGTGTATGTACTAGGGGCTCTAATAGATGGGGTGGTCCTTGGTTTTCCATATCTGCACTATGTGGAAGAGTCACTGCTCAGTCTCTTGCTCCCTTTGGTGGGGAGGGGTGGAAGAGGGCTGGCAGTGCTGCAGAGGCGGCCTATGCTCAGCTTCTCAGGGGAAAGGGAGCACCTACTCCTGTCCAGCTTTAGAGAGAGGCTGAGCTCTGCAGGGTGTCCATGGCCAAAACATGGATCCCAGAGATAAGGGGCCTTGCTGGTGTCAAGGGTACAAAAGAGGGGACCCCGAGGGCTCCCGGATCACACAGAGGACCGTCTCCAGGCCTTTGCTACCCTCATAATCCTTTAATGGTTTCTGCACCTTTCTGTGTGTGGCTCTGAAGCCATCACACCCAGAACATGTTGAGGCTGATGCCATCACAGAACATGCCTACCTGAAATGCAACCCCAGCAAGGTGCAGCACAGAGCTCTGCCGAATTCTGCAGAACTCCAAAATCAAGGTGTGTGGACCTACCAGACCCAGCCCTTCCCTGGTAAAATGCACACACCCAGGAAGTTTCCAGCATAACTCATTGGCCTTAAATATTCAGAAACCCACAGTTATGTCCTCTGGGATGTAGGCCAAACAAAATAAACTAACAGAAAAAGTAGCAGGTTTTTGACTTTTGAGAGTTGGATGCTACAACCATTGGTGGCATGAGAAGTAACATCCACCATTTGCAGAGCAAACCCAGGGAAAGCAGGGTTTGTGTCAGGCTGCTGGGAGTGAAATGAGAGATGAACGGTATGCTTGGGTGCTGGATAAACGTCCTCATCCTAAAGCCTTTTGCTGCCCACTGGTGAGGGGCCATGGGCACATGCACTGGCAGAAGATGTAATGGAACCTACTCTTCCCTGAGGCAGAACCCATGCAATCTTGTGGACTTCAGTGAAGAATCTGGCCCATCGTGAAGGCTGTTGAGCAGTGAGGGCTTGTGTGTTCAGAATAGAGTCAGTGGTACCCCGAAAAGGGTGGCTGGGACAGCACTTGCGCGCACACACACACACACACACACACACACACATGCATACACACAAACACACACTAACTTGGTTCCGTTTCCAGAACCCCTTCCCCTCCCCCGTACACTCACCAAAAGAGTCTGGAAATTGTCTGAGGAAAAGCACAGCTGGAACTCAGTGCCACAAGCTATCAGTGAGGCCAAGAACTGTGTGGGATTCACAAAGGGAGCAGACGTTAAGCTGCATTGCAAGAACATCCAGCGTTACATTAGATAGGGTAAGAAAACAAGAGGTGTAAACTCTTGTGCTTTGGGACATAAGCCAGCTACTGACTGACAGGGATTAAGCAGAAACTTCCCTTATGGGCAGGTTATTCCAGAAATGCCTACAGCTGGGTTTCATGCACCTTCCTCAGAAGTAACTGGTACTGACTAGTTTCAGAGTGGTAACCGAGTTAGTCTGTATCAGCAAAAACAATAAGGAGAACTTGTGGCACCTTAGAGACTAACAAATGTATTTGGGCATAAGCTTTTGTGGGCTAAAACCCACTTCATCTGTGGAAGTGGAAAATACAGTAGGCAGGTATATATACACAGCACAAGAAAAGATGGGAGTTGTCTTACCAAGTGGGGGGGTCAGTGCTAATGAGACAATTAAATTAAAGTGGAAGAGGGCTGTTCTCAACAGTAGAATACCAAGGGAGGAAAAATCACTTTTGTAGTGGTAATGAGGCCAATGTAATCAGGGTGGCCCATTTCAAACAGTTGACAAGAAGGTGTGAGTAACAGTAGGGGGAAATTATTATGGGGAAATTAGTTTTTGTAGTGACCCATCCACTCCCAGTCTTTATTCAGGCCTAATTTGATGGTGTCCAGTTTGCAAATTGATTACCGTTCTATCGTTTCTTGCTGGAGTCTGTTTCTGAAGTTTTTTTGTTGAAGAATTGCCACTTTTAAGTCTGTTATTGAGTGTCCAGAGAGATTGATAGAGAGAGGACATTGAACAGGATGGTCCGCTGGGCCGATCCAGCCTGGGAATTTCTGTGGAGCAATGGAAGGAGTGGGAAGAGGCTGGGAAGGGGGAGATATGGAGAAGAGCTGAGGAATCTCTAACTTTTGTACTGGTGACCCCTTTCACACAGCAAGCCTCTGAGTGCGACCCCACCTTAGAAATGAAAAATACTTTTAAATATATTTAACACCATTATAAATGCTGGAGGCAAAGCAGGGTTTGGAGTGGAGGCTGATAGTTCGTGGCCTCCCATGTAATAACCTTGTGATCCCCTGAGGGGTCCCGACCCCCAGTTTGAGAACCCCTGATAGCGTGTGCTCTCCTTCTTTCTCTCACTCTTGTTTTTGCCAAGCATGTAAAGTTTTGAAAAAAGAATTGCCTAGATTAGATAGATAGATAGATAGATAGATATTTTTTAATTGTCTGTCCAAATGAATTCCCAGGTCAGCTGCCCCATGATGTCCCATCCAGGGATGGCTGATCCTCCCCAAACTAAACAAACGCTTGCAACAGCAACAATAAGCAACAGAATATTAAACATTAAATCAAAGCATGTCTGGTTCCTCCCCCTTGGGATAGAAAAGAAATACTGTGGGAAATCTAATCTGAACCAGGTAAAGAAACTGTGCCTACAAGATATTTTTGAGAGAGAATTCCTCTCCAAGAGACTTTGTGTGGAAACCATGACTAAGGGGTGATCCACAACATGCCTGGTGCACCCAGGTGTGTAAATAAATAGACCGAACCACGCCTCCATATCGAATGGCTGAGAACAGTGCACATCCAACTGCAGAAGCCAAAGGAAAGAAAGAGAGAGGGTTCCTCTGAGCAGCTAGCTTTGCAGTACAGGCAGCTCCATAGAGCTGGAGAGAGGCCATCTAAGTCAGATTCACTGGTTGTGAGGGGCATGGGCAGGGCTGTGTGTGGGGAGCTGAGGACTAGAATAGCAGGGAGTTGGGGATGGGGTGTTTCATATCACTGTTACCTTCAGGAACCATGTCTGCATAAATGTGCAGCACCCAGAACAATGGGGCCTTCACCCTGATTTCCAATAATATATACATATAACTGAAAAGAAATCCCTCTAGAGCGGCACAGCTCCCCATCCAGGCATCTCCCCCTGCTTCCATCCTACAGTGGAACAGCAGTTAACATCTGCAAACACAGTTTACTCCATCCTTCAAGTGACTCTGGGAAAGGGGAGACAATCTGAAATCAAGGAGAGATTAAGGTGCTCAAGCGTCTTCCCTTCTGCTCTGCCAGGCACCTGAGTAGGTGTGCCACCACTCATGACTATTGAGTCATGCTGGCCAGGGCTTCGTCTTATAAAATCTCAAACTGCCTTTGTGGGTGGCTGTTGATCTGCCCTCTGGTAATTCAGCATCAGGTGACTGGGGTAGCACAAGTGCCAGCAGCAATATCTGACCCATTTACTAGAACAGGACCTAATCAATGGGTTTTGCTGCTCTTTTGTCATCTTATCATCTACTTGCTTTTCCTCCCTCTATAAATCTCTATCCAACAGCTGTGTCCATTGCAATGAAGGGTACAAGCGACTGAATTCTCCGGCTCAGCCTGGGAATGTAGAGCACTAGTACTTAGAGTCACACTGCATGCTGCTGAGATCATCAGGTTCCCCACCCCAGCACTCCAGTGCCAGGAGCCACACTCCCAGCCCCGGAGCACAGGAGCCACCCACGAGCATCGTGATTGATATTGTTCCAGAGCCAAATTCAGAGGTATACGTTGGTTAGACTCCTCCACACTAACTTACATTCCTACCTCCTCAGGTAGCTTTCCCTCACCAGACCCTCTCAGGGCTCATCTACACTGAAAATGCTGCGCTGCACCACTGCAGCGCTTCAGTGAAGATGCTACCTATGCTGACGGGAGGACTTCTCCCATCAGTGTAGGTACCCACCTCCCAGAGAGGCAGTAGCTATGGCGGAAGGAGAAGCTGTCCCGTAGACATAACACTGTCCACACCAGGGGGTTGATCAGTATAATCGTGTTGCTTAGGAGTATGGATTTTCCACACCTCTGAGCAATGTAGTGATACCGAGATAAGCTAGTGTAGACCAAGCCTCAGACCCACTTACACTGGAGTCTCTAAGATGGTGTAGCTTGCACCTCAAGGACCTGGAAGAAAATGTAGGTTACAGAAGGGCCTGGCCTACTTCAGATTACACTTTTTTGCAGCCTCCTGTAACCCACTAACCCCACTTTTTATCCTATGACTACAGGGGTGTTAATGGGCCACTTCTCCTTGAATGGTCCCTTAGATTATGCTTAACTATCTGTTCCACCTTGCATTTAGCTGTGGCACTGGGAGTTCCTATCCCAGACCTGGAGAAGAGCTCTGCATAGTTGGAAAGCTTGTCTCTCTCCCCAACAGAAGTTGGTCCACTAAAAGCTACCACCTCACCTACCTTATCGCTCCGATGTTACAGCCTCCTGTTCATTATTTTTCTTACTTCAGCCTTCTTTTCTGACCCCTCAGTGTGTGACACACACTTTACACCTGGTTAGTCTCCGAGGGCCAAATGCAGAGGTGATGGGTAAGTTGCGGAGGTGTAGGTTCTACATTGGTAAATTATGCTTAAGTGAATGAATCTAAGCTGGTGTAACATACTCTAACAGGGGTGGAAGTAGAGCAGGGTGAAACTTTTCTCAGCAAAAAATGCAGATTTAGCAACACCAAAATGTTTCTTGAATTTGTTGTATACAGTGTTATAGGCATGTCGCTCCCAGGAGGGCAGAGCGACAGGGTGTGTGAGATAATATCTTTTATTGGAGCAACTTCTATGGTCAAAGAAGAGCTCTGTGCGGCTCGAAAGCTTGTCTCCCTCCCCAACAGAAGTTGGGCCAATAAAAGGTATTACCTTGCCTTCCTTATCTCTCAAAATTGTGTCTGTCTCACCCAACTGTTCCTGTTGAAAACAAAAACATTCCAAAAAAGTTAAAACCTTTCATTTCAACATTTTCTAAAGGGTCTAATTTTTCATTTTGAAGCGACTTTTTGGTTTGAAATTTCCTTATGTTTTATCTTTTAAAAATGCCAAAATATTGTTTGAAAGCTTCAAATCTGAATGGAACATTTTGTTCAACCTGAAACAAACATTTTTTTTTAACTTTTCAATTCACCAAATGTTTAAAAATATTCATTTTCAGTTTGACCCCAAACAAAGTTTTTCTCCCCAATTTTTCAGAATTGCCAGCAAACTGATAAAAAGCATTATTTGCATAGCTGTAGT
Source organism: Mauremys reevesii (assembly GCF_016161935.1). NCBI lineage: Eukaryota > Metazoa > Chordata > Testudines > Geoemydidae > Mauremys > Mauremys reevesii. Next base: position 64,549,173 of record NC_052625.1, read on the forward strand.
TCAGGTTCCAGTACCCTGCATAAGAACACGTCTCCTCTGTCAATTCAGACTAATGTCAGCTGCCAACACCCCCCTATGTAGACATGCAGAGTTATGTTGTTGACTCTTGCTAGCTGGTGGATTCTCTTAGCTCAAATGCAGGATGTCAGAGTGTTTGGAGGATCTCTGTGAGGCACATGGAATTGGGGCAAAGTGTCCTGCATGAGTAAGTCTAACCTCCAACTTATGTGGTTATGGAAGTTAACAATAAAGGAAACCCTAGATAAGCTTTGACCACATCTAATGTGTAGTTACTCTGGGCAGAGCAAGATGGGAACTCCACTTGGTACCACAAGCACACTGTGGGGGCTGGAGGAAGGTTACCTCAATTTAGGCTCACTGCTGAATCTGGCCTTCAGTCTCTGAGTGGACCCACACAGCAGGGCACGGGTGTTTCAGCTTTATAAATACCAAGGGTGGCAGATAGTATTTTATTAATAGCACGAGAGGTGTTTCTTGCTAAGCAATAGTCAGAAGCATGGAGATTACTGCTGTTACATGCCAAGGTCTGAGTTCCGAGTCATTTTGGAACTAGCTCATTCTTTCATTGCTATTATTTCATTCTCCAAATGAGGGTCCCCCATCTTTAGAACAAGATGCAAAGTCAGGAGACGAGCAGATGGTAGGCTCTGACCCAATGGGAGGAGCTCCCTGCTGCCAGGTGATCGGTTTACAAACAGTGGTTCATGTGAGCAATGAACACATTTTAATAGACAGGGAGGAGCCACTGACTTTGGAACGGTGACCTGTGTAATATACAGTAGCTCTGTGATAAGAGGGTGCAACACCCTCAGGCATCCAAAGGTGAGTATCTCCTTTCTTGTAATTGCCCAAGATTGTAGACTGCACCAGGATAGGAGGCTGAGGGATCTTAGCCATCATTACTGAAGGATCACCCACTTCCCATGAGGAGTTGTGGGCCTTCCTGTAGTTGCTTCTGGTCACAATGTTTCTCCTGAGACCAGCAATACTGCTGCTATTCCAACCCTGCAATTGCTTCTCAGCCCTGACCTGCAGCCACCTGCTATTCCAGCCCTGGGCTCCCCACACACAGCTCTGCCAGTGCCCCTCACTCCTGACCTGCAGCCCCCCTGCTATCCCAGCCCTGGGCTCCCCACACACAGCTCTGCCAGTGCCCCTCACCCCTGACCTGCAGCTGCTATTTCAGCCCTAGGCTCTCCACACTGCTCTGTTGATGCCCCTCTCTCCTCACTCCTGAATCCAGTTCTCCAAAAATGAAAGGCTAACCCTGAAACTCATCACATCGTTGAACCTGTGCTTTTAATCCCAAAAGCCACTTTGGGCTCCATCTTGCTTTACAGGAAGAAAGTAGCAATAAGATGGATATTTCATCCTGAAACCACAGAGCTTACCAGGCAGCTAGAAACAATGTAACAGATCTGCCAAGCCTTAATCAAGGGAGAAACGTCCTTTCCAAAGCAAGGTTGATGAGAGTAAAGACTCAGGAGACTATATTATGGAGGGGAGGGATAGCTCAGTGGTTTGAGCATTAGCCTGCTTAAAAAATACAGGGTTATGAATTCAATCCTTGAGGGGGCCATTTGGCAATTGGTCCTGCTTTGAGCAGCAGGTTGGATTAGATGATCTCCTGAGGTCCCTTCCAACCCTAATAATCTATGATATTAATTCAGGCAACAGTTGCACATCACATGCATGTGAGGTTGTTATCTTACTATGCTAAGAGTTTGCCCCTAAACATCATACATGATCTCAAAGCATTTTACAAACATTATTAATTACACTTTAACAATTATTCTTTAATTTTCCCTTTAACCCAGTGGGGTAGATTAGTATCACCATCCCCATTTTACATTTAAGGAAACAGACACAGAGTGGGGACGGCCCAGATCCTCAAAGCTATCTAGGCTTCTAACTTCCATTGACATCCACGCCAAAGTGACTTGCCCAAGATGACACAGCAAGTCAGTGGCCAAAGCTGGGAATAGAGCTGCAGAATTCCGGTGCTGTCCCCTGCTCTAGCCACCCGCTCCTACTCCTTGCCTGGGTTAGAGGAGCCCACTGAAATCTTCTCTTTGTACCCAGAGACGGGATCTTCTTGGGTTACCTCAGTGCAAGTTTTCTTGTGCTGTTTTGCCATCCCTAGCACCCTTTTCTGAGTCAGAGGTTGCTCAGCGAATGCACCAGGCCCAGAGCTTGCACTAGTATGTGTGTAGTCATTCAGTGGTGTAGAACAGTGGTTCTCAACCAGGGGGCACACAGAGGTCTTCAAGGGGGTACATCAACTCATCTAGATATTTGCCTAGTTTTATAACAGGCAAAACACATAAAAAGCACCAGCAAAGTCAGTACAAACTAAAGTTTCAATGACTTCTTTATACTGTTCTATATACTATACACTGAAATGAAAGTACAATATTTATATTCCAATTAATTTATAACGATATGGTAACAATGAGAAGGTAAGATATTTTTCAGTACTAGTGTGCTGGGACACTTTTGTATTTTGATGTCTGATTTTGTAAACAAGTAGTTTTTAAGTGAGGTGAAACTTGGGGGGAACGCAAGACAAATCAGCCTCCTGAAAGGGGTCCAGTAGTCTGGAAAGGTTGAGAGCCATTGATGTAGAGTTCTATCTGCTTTGCTACCTAGTCCCAGCTCTGAGACACCCATGGACTGATTTGGTCATTAACATTCATGATGTTGTAATTTGAATGAGAAGGAAGGATGCACTTCAGTCTGTGGGTGTACATGAGCATATGTCCTAGAGTGAGCTGAGCATCACGGCACGTATATGGTGTGTGATTGCATGGACGTGGAGGCATGAAGTAATCGTACATTAAAGAACAATATCATTTGGTAGTGATCAAATATCATGACATTTCACACAGTGAGCTCACGAGGGACAATGCAATTAGTCTGGGAAATGATCTGACACTGGATCTTGTGATACAGCCTGTTACAGAGTGACTAATGATAGCTTTATAGCTGCTTCATGTCAGTGAAGGGGCACAAAACAGCCAGAGTGTACCTGTGAATTCTGCCTTGAATTATTTAGAGTAGAAAAATCTTGGTTCTGGTTTTCTTCTTACAGGCAATTAAAACTAACAATCGGTAAAAACAAAAACACTCTTTGTCCCTACTCTGCCTGAAGGAGTAATGAAATAGCTGTAATATTAATATGAGGATATACACACACACACATTTCCTTTCCATTAACATAACAAAAAACAGCTGCATAGATTTTTGCTGCCACACTTGCACCCAGCTGCCCCCTCTTTAAAGTGCTAATCTTACTGAAAAGACTCAATTGGCAGCCCTAAATCAGTTCCTGATTCAGCTTGGTGGCATGAAGCAGCCCAGTTGGCTGAAGTAAGCCGCAGTTTCTCTTGGATGCATCATCTCTAGCGCTTCTCTAGAAACAAACCACCGCTTCCTCTGCAGCCAAAACTCCAGCTCTCAGTAGTGCTAGATGTAGCCGGGCTCCTTAACTACACCAGCCTGAATTAGGAAGCGCTTCAAGGCTTCCGATTCAGTGAGATTAATAACACATTATAGGAGCCTGTCTGTTTGCAACAGGGGCAGCTGGGTTTTCCATTGGCTAGCAGCCCGTGCTGGTCATGTGACAGGATATTGACCTTTGTGACTGGGGCCAGGTTATAAAGTTTTGTTTCTTAGCAGTATTCACATGCGTCCTACCTTTAGTATGTGGGATTATAGATTTTGGCTTCTTTCTCAGCTGTAAAGCCTATATAACACTGTAGATAGCTAAAATTGGGGGAGGGAGCTTCAAACCTTTTTATCTCCTCTTCCCCCCTTAGCTTTCCACACACATGATCATTAAGCACTGGCCCCACTGAAATCAGTGGCAGTTTTGCCCTTGACTTCTGTGGGGCCAGGATTTCACCCTGTAGTGTGTGTAGGGATTGTTTGGGAAGCATCGCAGCCCTGTTGAGTGTTAATTGCACCCCGCTGTGCCTGTGAACGAAAGGAGAAAGGGCTGTCTAACCTGCAGGGCCCTATGTTGGAAAAAGTTAGTCAGATAGTAAATAAAACTAATCTGGTGGATGTGATTCACTTGCATTTTCAGACGCTTTTTTATAGGACTTGTCACAAAAGGCTGTTAAGGATAATTAATAGCTGCTGGATGAGGGGCAAAGTCTTGTTGTGCATTAATCACTTTGTCAGCTTTTAAAGAAAGAATCCGGCTGGTCCTCAGAGCAGAGGGAGCCAAACAGTCAGGTGCCCCAGAAGTCTGATAGTGCCCCAGGACTGGAGTGTGATGACGGCTATTTAAAGTTTTTATTAACGCTCTTGCGAAGGAAAGGGCATAATCTCAAGTAGGAGCAGAGAGGTTATTGTACCTTTGTATTTAGCACTGGTGCGACCACTGCTGGAATGCTCCGTCCCGCTCTGGTGCCTGCCATTCAAGAAGGATGTTGATAAATTCAGGAGGGCTGGGGGAAGAGCCACGAGAATGATTAAACAATTAGAAAACAGGATTTATAGTGATAGACTCAAGGAGCTCAAGTTATTTAGCTTAACAGAGAGAAGGTTAAGGGGTGACTTGATTCCATAAGTACCTACATGGGGAACAAACATTTGATAATGGGCTCTTCAGCCTAGCAGAGAAAGGTACAACACACTCCAATGGCTGGAAATCAAAACTTGTCAAATTCAGACTAGAAATTAGATGTACATTTTTTTGATAATGAGAGTAATTAACCATTGGAACAATTTACCAAGGGGTTGTGGTGGATCCTCCAGCACTGACAATCTTTAAACCAAGACTGGATGTTTTTCTAAAAGAGCTGCTCTGGGAATGATTTTGGGGAAGTTCTATGGCCTGTGCTATACAGGAGGTCGGACTAGATGATCACAATGGTCCCTTCTTGTTTTGGAATCGGTGAATCTGTGAACTTTATTGTTGGGACTCAGCTGTTTGAGCAGTTTGAAGTGGATTGAAAAGCACATGGGACAAAGCAACATGATGCGCTTTGAAATTCACCTTGGATAGGTGCAAGGTGACATTCCCTGGCACAAAATAACCTATTTTTTTCCTATCTGCCAAAGTACTGTGAATTTCCTCTGAGGAAAAATATTGGTGCCTGCCCTGAGTATAGAATCCATCCAACAAACAAAGTAGGGGCTTGAGTGCATTAAAAACGGGGCAGGAAATAAGCAAGAAATGTTTCTGATGGCACTAGGGTACATGGAACAATCCTCATTTGTCCCTAAGGAAGCTCTAAGACTGACGATAGGCAAGACAGATGGTTAGAAGTGGAGTGAGATTACACATGAAGGGACGCAACAGAAAAACTAGGATTTCGTAGCCTGAAAAGGGTTGAGTAGGATTTAGTGGAGGAATTTAAGAGTGTGAAGGAAGCTCAGGATTGCCAAAACGAGCATTTAAAAAGCGTGTACCAGGCCTCAAAATATTGTAGGATTGGTTTAATAATAAAAGTTGGGTTTTTTGTTTTTGTTTTGTTTTTTTGCCTCCTGGCTTCTGAGCCTTCAGGGCACCCTGTGGTCACATTGTCAAGCTTTTCTCTGCAACCATGAGGGCTACACACTTTTTTTCCCCCCTGACATCTAAGATGTTCATCTAATCACATGACTCCAGGAGACAGGGCTTTCAGAAGAACACCAAGTAGCATGAGACTCACAGTAAAGTCATGAGAGTTGGCAACACTGGAAGCAGATCAGTGCCTGCTTTTAAATGTAGTACCATGAGATAGGAACATGAGGTGACTCAGTGAAATCAATACCCAGGAGAGTGTCAGTGGAGATCTGAGCGCATTTGGGACCTTCCTTGGAGGACCAGGTCTTGCAGATTTTGACCTAAGATGTGATGTGCTGAGACTTAAAGGCGGCTGCCCAGTGCGGGCTCAGAGGCTGGTAAATGTCACTGAGTGCCTGGGAGTTCAAACGTTCCTGCAAAACCTAACTGGCAGTTTCCAGCTCTCAGAGCAATTTACTCAAATGATAGATCTCTCCATGAGACTGGAAGAGATTTCATAACTGCACATGGGGTGGGGTTTCTTGTGCCCCACGGCAGACAGATTATCTCACGATCGCCACACCCCACTTCTGAGACAGTCACCCTATGTCATCTCCTCTCAACGTCACAGGTCACCTCTCTCTCCCATCACCCGCCCTCTTTTTGTTTCTTGTGCCACCCCCTTCGCTAGCCAGGCCAGAATGGACTCACCTGAACTGTACGTCACACAAAGCAGTTTGTCTCCCCTGCCATTTCCTCCCCTCCCTCTCCCTTTCCTGTCACCCACACTTCATTCTATCCGGGAAACCAGAGCACAAGCATTAACCCCTGGGCTCACAGTGATCACGCTAGTGGAGATTGCCCTGGCAACGCTGGGGGCTCATGTCTCCCCTCCCACATCTGAGTCAGGCAGCAGAGCATCACCAGATCAGGGAGCAATAGCAATACTGTGCAATTCCGAGGAATCACAATGTGCTTTACACACAAAGGCCCCAATCTGGCAATTTACAGAGCCCAGGCAGTCTGCTGGTGCTTCACAGCATCCCCATCCACATGTGTGCATTGCAGGACTGGGGCATAAATAGGCAGGATCCACTCTGCCCACTGCAGCCTCGTACGGGGTGGAATGTGCAGCTATTTGAAAGCGGAGCCACTGAGGACCAAAAGTGCAAGCACATCCTCTCTGCAGCATGGAATTACCTGAGCTGGACTATGGCCACGCAATGAGAATTAACTATTGTGAAAAGTGCTGTGGCATCTTCAATGATTACAACTAGCCAGGAGAGCATCTCTCTTGAAATATAATAAAACTAAGAATAAACAACACAGAGCCTTTCGTCAGAGCCTCGAAGTGCTCTGCCGAGGTGAGGATTATTCTTATTTTAAGAAAAGAGCCCCCCACAGATATGCTCCAGATGTATCACACCCTTTTCCTGGTGTCAGCAGGTTCCCACAGCTTTTTACTTCCTGTGTGACCTTGGATTGGTGGATTCCCAGTCACTTCTGAGTTTTCAGTCAAGATTGGCTGGCTGTCTAAAAGCTATGCTGTAACTCGCCCAGAAGTGATGGGTTTGGTGCAGAGATTACTGAGGGAGGTTCTTTGGCCTGTGTTATACAGTAGGCCAGACTAGACGATCACAATGATCTCTTCAGGCCTTAACACTTATGAATCTATTAAAAGTTGATGGAACCATAACATTTGTTGGCCCCAGGAGCATTGCAGGGTACAGCGTACAACTACTGAGAGGTGGGAACGTCAGCGGCCTCACGCGGGCTCTCCTGAGCTGTTCCACAGGGACTGCAGCTAAGGGGGCAGGAGACTCCTCTTTGATTTGCACCTTACACTCACCTTTGAGGGAGTTCTGTCAGGAGTGTGGGGAACTGCACCTTTAAGAGACTTGTGTTGTGTAATGTAGAGGCAGTTGGCGCTGAGACACTGAATGAAGCAGATCTCTGTCAAACACTTTGTCTCTGAGTGCTTACTGCACACTGCAGAGAGAGGTAAAGGCCCCAAGGGATGTTTCTGAGACAGCCCCTTTATGCTCTATCCAATAGTTTGGTTGAGTCTTTGTGATGCTGCTGTCTGTATCAGTCAACATCAGAGCCTGGCACCGGTTTTATGTCACTCTCTCAGCTTGGCAAATCAAGAGACATTTGCCAAACTGGACCTTCTGTCCTCACCAAGTGGCCCAAAGCAGGTGAGGGACCCTTCCAGTGCACATGGAAATAGTGCCAGGAATAGCTGGGGGAGAAAGGTTTGAAATAGCAGAGCTGAGCCTTTTCCGTGTCGTCATCAGCCTTGTACCTCAACACCTGGCATCTGCAGTCTGAAAATCACAGGTTTTGCCATCAGCCCAACCTAGAGTGCGGTGGGAGTGCACCTTCCCCCATGCTGTACAGCGTATGCTGGGCGCACATCTTCAGAATGTAATCCTGGAGGTGTCTGCCTATAGTGTGTTGCGCCAGGCCACTTCTGGAGTTTGCATGTGATCCGGATGCCTGAGGAGTCATTCGAATCTTGTGTTTCTAATGACACATCCAAAAGGGCAGGGTTCACCTTGTAAAAATAGACTCTTAAAGAGTTTCAAACAGTAAGATTACATCATGCAGGTAGAGTTGTGTAACTCAAACCAAGAGCACAGGTACTTCATAGTAAGTCCCCATGTGATGTAGGTGTGTCATGTACCCGGAACTACATATACACCACAATCATCAATCAGAACTGAACACTTCTGCTACTGTTCTGTTAGCTGTAAGTGGTGAACTTTTATAATACCAGGGGCAAGCCCCTAGCAGTGACATGCACTAAGCCAATATATTAGCCAGGTTTGCCTGCATAACCTCATAAGCAGTACAAGTATCCTTAAATAGGTGGGCCACAGCTTGAGAAGGTGTCATAGCATCCACCATGCCAATGCGTGAACCCCGCAGTATTGACAAAGCATCAGAGGGGCCATTAATACACAGCCTCAGAGTGCATGAAAATCCCTGAGGACCATGCACACAGTATCTGCACACAGTTCCTTAGTCCTACAGCATGGCATCAGATCCCGACCCATGTCCCCTCCATGGTGCAAAGCCCTCAGGACCCTCTCAGTCCAACCAAGGTCCATGCTCATTGAGCAGAAAGCAAATCCTGAAGGAGGGTCATTCAAAATACTACTGCTAGGGTCACCATCACTCTAACCTCATCCTCTGCCCCTCTGAGGATCCCTCCCTCATCTCTTCACCCTTTTCTGCATCATACGCCAACTTCTTGTTCTTCTCTTCTAGGCCTTTCACATTTTAGCCCATCATGTCTATGTGTCCTGTTACCTTATCGTGACGGTCTTCTATTTAAGGCATTGGACTAGGACACAGGCTATTTGGCCGGCATTCAGTCCTGAAAACTCCCTGTGTGACCTCAGGAAAATCATTCATCTCTTTGCCTCAGTTCCCCATCCTTTGTCTGCCTTGTTTATTTAGACAGTAAGATCTTTGGGGCCTGGACTGTCTCTTCCTCTGGGTTTGTACAGTGCTTAGCGCAATGAGATCCTGAATTTGGGCGGTGGGAGGGGGGTGAAGTGTCTAGGTGCTACTCTAATACAAATAAATAGTAATAATAAATTCATTCCCATGCAGAGGGCCAGCATAAGGCCTATGAATTACTTAAATCTTAATGCTTAAATGGGACTCTAGGGCCTAGGTCTTGTGCCTATGCACTAAATTTACTCACAGTGAATAGGAATTTGCCCATGGGCCTGATCCCTTTCTCAGCAGCACATAGGATGACCAGACAGCAAATGTGAAAAATCGGGATGGGGGTGGGGGGTAATAGGACCCTATATAAGAAAAAGACGCAAAAATTGGGACTATCTCTATAAAATCGGGACATCTGGTTGCCCTAGCAGCACAGTGAAGGGGCAGGGATCACTTGTGCTATAACGTGCATCCCAAATCTGGTAGCACGGTCCCAGTCGGTTCAAAGTCACCCCAATCTACACTTTCACCAGCACAGGGCTCTCTTCTTTCTTCCATTCATGGGCAGGCAAGCTGCCCCCAAAGCACTAGGTGTTAGCAAAGCCATTGTCCAGTGGTTAAAGCAGCTGCAGGGTGGCAACCAAAGGAAGATTGTGAATGAGTTTAAAACATCTCGGCATCAGCGTGATTTTATCACAAGTCCTATGCTGGATGTGCCCTTCCGACCTTCTTCAGGTACATCATCTCCTTTAATACTGCCGAGTAAATGAATGGGACATCAAATGCATGGACGAGCTCCATGACGCTGCACAAAGGCAGCTTTAATTTACTGGTGAGCACCATACGGAGTCCTCAAGACAAAATCCCATTGTGGAGGATGAAAGATTGTACTCCTAAATTTGAGTGCAAACCTTCAAATCCAGCCTCCCATGCATAGTCTTTACTTAGGGAGTCACCCAATTGAGCTGCGCGGGATCAGGCTTGTACTGATGGGGATAAGCCATCCGAAGGAATGGGGACTTTAGCTTCACTTCGAAGGGCACCCTGATGGTGCCACTCTCTCAGGGGTCTCATATCTCGTGAAGGGATCATTCCTCAGCCACACTATGGCTGCGGCATAATCTCTGAGCATGTGTGCATCCAAGGCAGCTGCAAAAGTTCCTTTGCACCCAGCCTCGGAGAAGACACAAAGGAGACTTCCAACAAGCAGAAAACCTTAGTGGAAAGATGTGGGATCTTACCAAACAGAGCCAGTTCTCTCACTGAGCAGCAGGACACCGACGTTCCCTAGCTTTGTAAATGTGCTAGTTCTCCAATCCCCTAGTGAAGTTTAACATTAGGGGCACATTCCCATTCCCATTCCCCTCCCCATCAGGCCCTGCGTACAACCAATGGCTAATGAAGAACAGAGTGGGTAATAGTCTGGGTTCGTCATGCAGCTTCCCTGAGGAGGGCTTTAGTTCTCCATCTTGGAGAAAGTCAGTTGGGTTCCTTCATGCTGAGATTTCATTTTCAGACGTGCCGCTAGGAGCAGCGTGGAAGCATGGCAGAGGGCACCTTCTTGGCTTCCAAAGTAGTGGTAGCCAGGCAGGCTGTCTCTGCATCTTACATATATGGAAGCATCCACCACATTTCTGGATGTACAAGATACTTGTGAATGAAATCAGTACAGCCTCCTAAAATACTTACTCCCCTTCCCCTCTGCAGCACAATCTATGTTCAATGGGCTCTGTTAATACCCTGTGCTAGCGTGTCATGTCAAATATGCCCACACTCATGGGTGACAACCCGCATCCAATACACTCACCTTCAGGACAACCAGAGGATTAAGTCCATCTGATATGTCCACCTCCATGGCTGAGGAAGAATGGAAAAAGGACACTGGAGGTTTAGCACATTACTTGGCACATGCTAAGTGCTTTTAATCAGTGGATACCAAAGATGTGTCGGTATCATTCTCCCCATTTTACATTGAGAGGTGCCAGAACATGACGGCCATGGCTTGGCTGAACCATTGCTGATAGTGTTGTGTTGATATAATAAAACTTTTATTAAAATGTGCACAATGATCAGCTCCCTCTCTCCTCTACGTTGTAGGGCTCTCCTCTTCTTAGATAGTAAGTCCACTGAGGACCATTAGGGTCACATCTGCGTCTATGTTTCTACTCCACCAGTACAATGGGGCTTCAATCCTGATACTAGTGGCAGAGTTAGAAGTAGCCTGCTGGTCTCCTGACGCCTAGGCCTGAGCTCTAACCATTTAGATAACACTCCTCTACCAGAGCCAGGAAGAGAAGCCAAGAGTCCTGACTCCTAGTCTCCTTTGCTCAAACCCACCAGACCACAATCTCCTCTTAAAACTGGGAACAAAAATCACAGAGTCCAACCACTTGAATCCCAGGTGCTCTCTCACCTCGAGGCAACACTGGAGGGGGGTCTGTTTACACACTGGAAGAACAACAGGATGCAAAGCAGAAGGAGAAGCCAAAGAAAATCAAGATCAGAATTAAATTCTTTAATACAAAAAAAAGTTTGTTTGTCATCGTTGTAGTTGTTTTTTAAGATATATCTGTACTTTTGTGTTGGTTTGTTTAAAAATAAATATGTACTACGGAATATCTTGAAAAAATTCACTAGACACAATATGTATTGTTAATATCTTTTTCCCCGCAATTATTACAGATAAACAGTAGCACCAATAAATAAAATGATAACAAATATTAAAATTAAAAAAGGAAATTCAGGATGTAGAATTTTCTATTGTTCCTTTTTTTTTTACATATATAAAAAAAATCGTAGCGTCTATTTAATCCGAATCACACATATACATAGACATATATATATATATATACACACACACAGCCAAATATATATATAGTATGTAGATGTATATCTAACCCTTGTCTCAATAGGAATGTGTAGGGGTGTCTGTTAGAGAAACTCAATTAAATAACTACCTAGAACATGCTACTGAGTCTGCCAACAATTGGGGAGATGGGTTGGGGCATAGAAGGGTTAAACTTATACACAATCAGTTAAAAAAAAAAAGGAGGTATGGTTTATAAATAGTTGAAATTAAATATTAACAAGAAATACTGAAAAATCCCTACTCTTTAATTAAATTATGTTTAATTTCTAATTTAAAAATGGATATTAAATAAGTATATAAAACACTTTCTCTTCCCGCCTCAGAAGCTTCTGTCTTAAGCACGATGCAGCGCAAATATATACATGATGGATTCAGGCACACACCCGCGTGTTTTCCTCCTCCTGAAAGCCATCAGTTGGCTGGGGAATTCGTAGTGGTTAGTAGTCACTTGTGGTGAGTCTGTTTTTAGACTGTCTTGTCTTTTGGGACGCTTTCATTTGGTACATTATTAGGTGTTGAAAGTTCAATTGCAGGTGGTGGCTGGCAGCATTCTGACACAAACCAAGTATCCTTTTGATTATTGTTTTTTTAATCACAGAACTCGATTATATATATCCACATAGACATACAAACACTCATTGGTGTGCAGGGGTGTGTGTGTGTGTGTGTGTGTGTGTATGTGTGCATGTGCATACTGGCGCATATTACACATATAGAGAGAGATGGCCAAGATTTTCAAAAGAGACTAGTGATTTGAGGTGATGGGTACCCAACTTGAGCCTCCTTAAAGGGGCCTGGTGTTTCGAGAAGAGGTGAAAAATCAGGTCTCCTTAGGGTATCTCATATGAAGCACTCAAAAAATAAATCACTGCAAATCACTAGGCACTTCTGAAAATCTTTGCTGTATAGATATATATATATATATAGGTACAGATAATTAGATATACAGACACACAAACACACACACCCCTACTGTGTATATACTTTTGATTAATATCCCTTTCCAGAAATGTTCCATCCACATCTTGGACGCTCTTCAGTGGCAGCGCTGTGCATGAGGAGAGCAGGCCGTGCTGTCTGGCTATGCACGGTTCCCCATTCTTGCTTCAGCGCCCTACAGGCCCATCTGTCGTTTTGCAGCCACCAGGGTGAGAAATCGAGTTTCTTGTAATACCTCCTCAAGGGGAATGGTTCGTGCGTCAGCTGCCCACCATCCTTAAGGCCAGGCTCTACCCTCGGCAGAGTTTCTACAGCAAGTCAAATCAACGCAATATGTACACTGACATCCCGTGTCCCAACAAGGCAGGTCGTGAGACGAATAGGAGCAAAGGTTGGAGGGAAGGAGGGGAAAAAGAATCCTCAACCACGTAGAGGGCCCAGCGTGCCAATCCGCTTCCTTGACCTTTGACCCATAACACCCCAAGGCACCGCTCTTTGGAATCCCCTGCCCTCCTCTCTGGTTCCTCTCCTCCCCGGCACGGGGAAGAGAAGGTGGTTTGTGGAACAGCCCACGCAACAGAGAAACAGCGGCGGCCGCACAAGTCAGTCAGAGTTAAGAAGGCTACACCCAGCGCTTTCCAGTCTCAGCTTGTTTCTTATGCCCCAAGTAGCCCGCTTGTGTCCACAGCAGTCGAGTATATCCAGTGAAGACACCAATAACATTAGCAATGTTAAAAAAATTCAGTGTGTGTACATACACACACGCGCACGCACACACACACACACACATACAGATGCGGTTAAAATATATACACATATATAGATGCATGTATGTATATATATTTATACCTACATATGCGTCTGTATGGGAATCCCATAAAATACACCCCTATAGTCTTCCTGGCTCTGTTATTTAGCAGCATGAAAAGAAAAAAAAAAAAAAAGTTCAAAACCCAAAGGTGAATCCTGTGCGGCGGGTGCCTCGGGGAATGTTCCTTCCGGAGTCCATCATCCGTACTGAAAGTGCTGTGCTCTACCGATCCTTCATTTTAGGGTTCATTTGGATTAGGGTTTTTGTTTTTTTCCTTTCTTTTTCTTTCTTTCTTTTTCCATCCAGGCGAGAAATCAAGCTCCAGAAACAGGGCTGTTCCCCCTTCTTCTCCGCTGCTCACCGTCTCGGCTTTTCACATCTGCTGGGGAGGAGAGGGAGGAAAGAGAGAAAAGCGGTTACATTTGTGTGGCAGGGAGGGCGCTGACAAGTTTAAGACTGCGCTGAGGCTCTGCGGGGACAAGCTGAAGGCACTGCAGGGACCCAGGTAGTGATTCTTTCCGTACTAGAAGAGGGAGAAAAATCACTGAGAATATCAACCCAGCCAAATCACATTCCCCTGGGTTCTTAGGTTGGGGGGTGAGTTAGGAACAGAATTACAGCTGAAAAGTGCCTTCTCCCTCCTCATCCTTCAAACCCACCCTGCTTCCCATCTGCCCCTTCTCAGACTCACACACCAACTCATGCAGAGATACACACATACACCCCCACCCCAACTCCACCTGTGGTTCCCACTGGAAGCAGTGCAGCCAAAACGGTCTCATGCAGGCAAGAAGATGAAAGGAAAAGTGTGTCTCATTCCACTAGCTGCTGCGAGCAGGGGTTAGTGCCAGAGAACAGTGGCAGCCACTTGTGGAAGCAGCAGGAGAAACAAGAGCTGGCCCTGCCCTGTAGGGACCAACTTCAGAAACTCCAGCGGGGAGAGAGGGAGGAACTTCAGCTTAACCAGCTTTAAATCCGGAAACAGCTAAATCACCCGCTCCCATGGCTCCATCCTGCACTCCCGGCCAATGCACTGGCTCTGGAAACCTCTAATCATGCCACTCACCCCACCACAGGGAGAGCTTGGCAAGAAAGACTAATAATCCCTCAAGACAGGAAGGTGTTTCCCCCTCCCCCCCCACTTGGGAATATTTCCCACCCTTGAATTCTGAGGGGATGATTTCCAGCTGCTCCTGGGACGGGGGAGGGACGTGGTGGGAGATAAAGGTCAAGGGCAGGGAGCTGTCTGGTCTCACTCTCTGTAACTCAAGAAAGGCTGGCTTGGCTCTGCCCACAACACCAATCACTCTCCCACTCAGGTTACACCTCCCTCCCACCAAAAAAATTTCCTCTGCGTTCACAAGCCCTGGCAGCACCAGAAGTCTGGGCTTCCCGGGGTTTGGCACAAAGCAGGATGGCACAAAGCTTTCGGGGTGTGAGCACCTCGCTCCCAGGGATGGCTGTAATACACAGCCGCTGATCAACCGCAAAACTACCACCAGGCAGGGGACGAGATGCCTCAGCTTCCAGCCGTTGGCCACACAGGACCTCATTTTCATAGCCACTTGCCCTCTTCGCCCCCAGCAGAAACAGCCTAACACCCTCTTACAGGAACCGAATCTTTGTGAATCAAGGCTGGAGTTTATAGCCACAGGCTGGTCCTTAGCAGTTCCTTTTACACATCTATACAGAGATTCTCTCACACACACCAGCAGGATCCTCAGCTGGAGTCAATCAGCATAGCTCCATTGAATTCAATGAGGCGACACTTATTTTCACCAGCTGAGGATCTGGCCCACGGTTTCTATGCATGTCTTTCTCCAGCTATAGCTATGACTGATAGAGAAGACGTAAGTAGGCTGAAGACACAGCATGGATGGCTGGACAAACCACACTGTCTCTCTGTAGTCCCATCACACATGCAGCAAGAAACAGTGACCCCGCCTTGTGTACACTATAGACAGACACACACATACCATGTCTCGTGGCAAAGCCTCACGTACTCTCATCTCATTGTTAGGACATGTAGGGAGCTGTGTGCACACCACAGGCCAGAGTCCTCTCCCTGGCATTTAGGAGCATGAGGGCAAGGAGAACTGCCGGCTCTAGGGGTGCATGGGGGAGAGCTCGGGGAAAGCGAGGACTTCCTGGACTGTTTCCAGTCTCCCCACAGGGGTGTGAAAGAGTCACCCTCCAAACATACCAAGGGATACATTGTCTATGCAAAAGAGGGAGTGTAATCAAAGTGCGATAGAGAAGCCGTGTGCCTTTTCTAAACCAACCAATGGGCAGTATGTACACTGGGACGTATATGGGGTTACAGGCTTGTTCCCTGTTTAACACAGCAACACAAAATCCACCAGGGTGTCCTGCTAGTGGGTACGCTGGCCCCAAATGCCCCGTCTGTGGAAGCCTCCCATTCGATCCCTGCCAGCGCATTCAAAGCTCACAGCAGACGAACGGTAAACGCTGTCCCCTTCCCATTGCAAGGTGTCCCTCTGATCCCTGGCCCTTTAGTACAGAGGAAAGGAGCGACCACAGAGCATTGGTGCCAGAAGCCAGCAGGAAGCAAGCTCCCCCTCTCTCTCTTTCTTTCTCTTTGGGTGTTTCTCTTTCATCCTTCAGGACACAAACCTGCAAGTGCGCTCGTTTAACTCAAGCTGCCTCGACTTGCAACGTGAGTCTGTGAATTTGCAGGAACATTTACAGGTCTGGGGATCTTGTACAAACAAGTGCTTTCTCCTCTCTGAGCAAGGCTCACAGTGACTGCAAAAAGGCAAAAGGAAAGAAGTCTAAGCTACAGCGCTTCAGCAGGAAGAAAATACACATGCAACACTCTACACATCCAAGCAATCCCCTGCCCCCTCCCCGCTGCTCCCACACGGCCCCATTGGAGCGCTGCTGGCCGACGGACTCGCACAGCAGCGCTCCGACTGGCCCGGAACCTAGTCGCGACAACACCCACTTGCGTTAGCGTAAAGAGACAGAAAACAGGCTCTAAGCACAGTATTCACCAATCCCGCATTGGGGCCAATCCACACGGGGGCAGGGAGGTGAGAGAACCTCTCTGACTATGGCTGGGTTAGCAACGGGCCCCTGAAATAGAATGTCCAAGCTACAAAGAGGCCAGCAGCTAGTCGGTTAAACCCCCGTGGTCTCTCCTCCCCCGGAGAGGCAGGCAGGGCTCAATTGTGCAGTGAGGGCACAGAAGACCCCTGCCCCTTGCTGCTACAGTTGAGTTTTGTCTTGTCCTTCCTTGGGCACTGGGGGATTTAATTCATTCTTTAAGCCCCCAGCCCACTCCAGACCTGCCACCTGAGAGACTATCAGGAGAAAGGGTGTGAATTTACAATGCAGAATTGTGTGAAGCAGAGTGAGTGAGAGAGAGAGAGAGAGAGAGAGAAGCCACCAAATCCAGCAGATGCAGAGAGCCCCCCTAAGTCACCCAGCCTTCCACTACTCTAGGCTTGTGTTTTCATCAGACACACACGCACATGCACACATGCATGCACAGCTGAGGCCAGCCTCCTGTCGCCCGCCTTGCAGCAGGGACTGGCGGAGGACGGAAGCCGAGATGGGAAGGGGGATTGCACAGGCGCATTATAAGGAGTGATTACAGCGCAACGAGCCCGCCCGGCCACCACATTCCTGTGCCCTCGGAAACGACTACAGCCACTCGTCAAAGAGAGGAGGTGCCAAGCAAGCAAAAGCCACCTGCCCTGAGCTGCGCTACCCCTGCCCAGTGCCAGAGCTGTGCCACCACCAGTGCTGCCCTGCAGGGCTATGAGCCAACCAATGATTCGGAGGGGAGGGGGGAGATTTTGAGTGTGCTGCAAGCGGGCTGATTGGTTTGGGACAGAGTCTACGAGCACATGACACAAACGTACAAGCTGAGCGGTTTGTACCGGCTTTTCTTGCGCTTTCTCTTTTGCCCCTTCCCCTTTCCTCGCTTTGATTTTCTGGAAGAAAAACCAAAAAAAAAAAAAAAAACAGAAAGAGAGAGAGAGAGAGAGAGAGAACGGAAGAAAACCGAAAGGAAAAAAATACAGCCGTGTGTGTCCATTCGGGGAGAGGGAAACACCCGGGGCAGGGCCGGAGAACCGGTCTCTGGGATGATGTGCTCATCACACCGTTCACACTGGCCTTCTCATGCTCCCCACCACAACCACGGGGCAGAGAGCCCTTCAGATCAAAGGCAGCCTGGACCAGTCCCAGCAACAGCATCCTATTGCCCTGCTGCTACCGCCTCAAGGGTAGGAGGGCTTTGCGGGGGGGTGGGGGGCAGAGAGACTCAGCAAGTGTGGCCCAAACTCTGGGAGGGCCAGCAGCAGAGCGCCCGTCACTGACTGACAAGAAGAAACCAGAACAGAGAGACTCCCCTCCTTGATAAACTAAAGCGCTGGGCCCAGACATATCCAGGTGTGCAGGACAAGCTGCAACACCAGCGCCGCCCCATGCATCACCAGTATCCCAAAGGGAACCTTGGTGCTGCAGAGAATTCCACCGCGGGGACCAGCCGGGCCAGGGTTAATACGTGCTGGGACAGGGGGTGGAAGCTGCCCTCTGTGAGGGCGGGGTGTGTGGGTGTGTGTTAAATCTTTGCCACGGGAGCCTTGCTACTAAGGGGTAATGAGTTGAAAGCGTTTGGTCAAAGTTCTCCCAGGCCTTTGCCCCGCACCCACTGCCCTCGTGGCAGCCAGGGGCAGCTTGGCATAGGCAGTAGCCCGCTCACTTGTGGGGGGAGGACCCTACAGCGCGAGGCACGTCGGCGCCCAACCTGTTTCCCTTTGCTGCGGCAGCTGCATGGGCAGATCGAGTGAGTGATTCCTGCAGGCAGGTGAGCAGCGGGGCAGGAGGAGTCAGAACCTGAGTGACTCACTCGCTCATCCTTGCTGCTCGCTGGCTCCTGACTGTCAGCCCATGGCTGGGAGCTCCAGGGCTCCCGCTCACTGGCAGCTTCCTACCTGCTCTGCATGAAGGAGGAAGAGGCCTGACCTAGTTCTGACACCTGGGAGGGGAAACAGACCCCTCTTTGCCAGCCAAGCAGTTTTCAAACCTCCCCCTCCCCCTTCCACCTGGCGCTGCCCGAGAGAGGAGCGGACGGAGCCAAGAGACTGACTCATTTTACACCTTCTTCTTCCAAATCCATCCATCGCTTCTGATTGGCAGGCGGGTCTGGGAGGAGCCGGCACTGATCCGGCTGCCAATGGCAGAGCAGGGGGACAGCCTGCTCTACCCCCTCCAGCTGCACTAGCACCAGCGCAAGGGACACATGCGACAGAGACAGCAGACAAAGTCCCAGGGTTTGTCAGTCAAGTGAGCCCTTGCACCAAAGCCCTCCTCCTCCCCAGCTCTGCCTCCCTTCCCCGGCTCAGTCCACCTTGGCTGGGTGGAGAAGGGTGAGGAGAGGGGGCGGGAGGACCCTGAGGGTAACTGGCAGGGTGTTTCTTGGGCCCTGTTCAAGCCTGTTTGCTGGCACCGGCAACTGAGCGTTAATTTCCTTCCAAACTCTCTCCTAGCTGCGGGCAAAGAGAGCGTCCCAGAAACACAAGGAGAGTTATGGGGTGGGGGCGAAGGGATGGAAATGTCCTTTGGGGGAGATTTCCACGCCTTGCAGACTACAGAGAGACATTAAGGACAAATGTACTCGGGGATGGAGGTGGGGGGACGGAAACATCAAGCACAACAGAGACTTCAGTCCGACCCAAACCAAACTGTCGCTAGCGTGCAGGAATGGCATAGAGAAGGGGAGGTGCTGCGGGTCAGGTTAGAGGAGAAGGAATGTTGCACAAACAGAGGGGAACAGGCCAGCTACTTCGCCCACCCCCCACGGCACCAGCGCTCACACGGCCCCAGCTCTCTCACACTTTCAAAGTACAGAGTCACTCAGACTGAACCACCACTGCACATACTAGTCCAGCGAGAAAGAGCCTCCAGCCGAAGCCTGGGGGACGTTGGCCTGATGGAACCATGAGCCGAATTCCAGGGAAGACGGGAAGCAACTCTGGCTGCACAGCTGACCAGGAGGGTGTTCTCCCTCTTTCTCTCTTTCTGCCTCATCTCCCCATGCCCCAGCTCCATCACTTCCCTAGCTGGCACTGTGCATCCAAAGTGCAGAGCCGCTAGCCCAGCCATGCACAGTCCAGCTCCCCCACTCCCAGGGAGGGGTCACGCTTTCCTCTTTATGGCTTGATTTGTGCTGGGTGAGTGCAGGATCCTTCGTTCCTCTCTCTCTGTTATCGTCGCCGTGAGCAGATGGCATCAGGGTAATTTTCGTGACCGTTTTTGGAAAGGTTCTACCCTGACCCTTTCTGTGTCACCCGAGCAAATCCACAAGTTTGACCGAGATTCTACCTCTTGCTAAAGCCTCCGTCGGGAACATTCACACATGCCGCTAGGCGAGCTAAAGTGGCTCCTTTCCTTCTCCCACCCGCCTCTCACTGAGCAGTGTCTAGCCCCATATAGTGTTCGCCTTGCCTCCACCAGGCCTCGAGTGCAATCTCTTCCTGCTGCCAAGCACGGCTCTTGTTCAGAGAGGGAGGCCCTGCCAGGAACCAAAGCTGAGATGGATAGTCTGGCTGCTGAAAGAGTCTCTGCGCAAGCTGATGCGAAAGAAGCCAGCAAGCTCTCACCAAAACAGCAGGGAAAAAGAAAGGCAGCGATTGCCAGTGACCACAGCAACACTCAGGTGCTGCACCAGAATCCATTCCTGAATGGCACCTAACTCCATTCCAAGATTTCTCTGACACTCTATGTAATGTGCCAGGGAGCCACTGTCATGTGGGGTCAGGCAGGGAGCAGACTCCTGCAGTCCAGAATAAGAAGGAAGAACCCCCGGAACTGGATTTCTGTGCCTTTCTGGAATGGATTCAGGGTATAACCCCCTAACAGCACCACTAGCTTAGTAAAGAAACAACACCTAGATCTGAGCATCTCCTGCTGTCAAAGGAGCAAAGAGGGGGAAATAAACCACCAGCCAACCACCAAAAGAAAAAGGAGGAAAAGGCTCGTCACTTACTTTTCTTGTTTAGTTTTGACGTCTTTCTTTGGTCTGCGGGGCAAGAGAAAACAAATGCTGGCTTAGAAGGGAGCCAGTGGCAGGCCCTTATTCTACTGTCCTCCCCTTCACCATCCCAGCCCCCCCTCCCCAAGGACAGCAGTCCCACCACTGCGCCCTGGGCACGTTGCACACAGGTCCCATCTATCCCGACTGGCTGAGCGACTTCCCTGGAGGGGTTTGTCCTCCTTTCGCAACCCGCTGGCAGCCGAGGGGCTCCACGGGACAAGGGCTATCATCGGCGCTCCCCCGAACTCTCCTCAAGCCCCCTGGCAGTCTCTAGAAAGGTCACCAGCGAAGGACCCTTTGCTCCCCAGCCCAGCTGCCCCTCTGTGAACCAGCTTGGAGCAGACCTGCAGCCTCAGGCCAGGGTCCCTAACCCCCACTGCCAGTAAAAAGGAAAGGCCAGCTCCCCGTGGGCGGGTGCATTCTGAGGGCAGCTGGCACCCTGGAGATCCCCACCGTGGCTCCATCCTCACCTGCATTCACATTTACTGTGCTGTAAGAAGCTCATGTGCACTATGTGCTGACTCTGATGGGGTTTAATTCTCATTATCTGGAAGGAAAGACACAGAGAGAGTCACAATCATGGGCCAGTTGGGGCTGATCGGCATCTCTGCCAAGGAGCACAGACAAAAGAAACATTCCCAGCCCCCCGTTGTCTCTCTGAGGAGGGCACCAGAGCTCCTAGCGGTGCTTCCAGGCGCATCCCCATGGTCAGTGGAGCCCTTTGCACGCCTGGCAGGAAGCAGCACCAAGCTCTGCCTAGGGCTTTATTTTTTCAAATGTGAAGTAGAGCTGGTGCTGCTGAAAAGTGCAGAGTGACAGCCCTGGACGCTGGTACAGGAGCAAGGGCAGCTGTGCAAGCTTCCCCCATGCTGCCCTGTCCATAGACTTCCTCCCTAGTGATATTTCTAAAGGCCGACACTTGCTTCAACAGTACCAGACCCCGCTAAGACCGACAAGAAAACAGCTGATTTCACAGCAGCCACAAAACTGCCCTCAACTAGAGACGAACTTCAGTCCCTACCAACACGAGTGGCATTTAAACCAAGATTCCACAGCCCACTCCTGATCACCTGCCCCATCCTGGATTCAAACTGGTGCCTTCCCGGTGTAAGGCTCTGGGAGCAAACTCGTGATCCCCAAGTCGCCCACTCTGCCCAGGCTGCTCATGCAGAATGAAAGCCACTGCGTAGCAAGACACGTGAACCATTCAATGCTGCAGAGCTACGATTCCTGCACTCAGCACTAGAATCATCCCTGTAGGGACAGCTCTTCAGCTGGTGTCAATCAGAGCAGCTTCAGCAAAGTTACTTAAGCCATGGATCAGACCCTCTGTATTTATACTGCACTCATCACGGTGGTATCTGAACCCAGCTGGGATGCTGGCACTGGTGCTTCCAGCAGAGATCTGCTGATGTGTTCCTGCCCCCAATGCATGTGCACATCAGTCTGCTACAGTGAGTCCAGTGTGAAGAGGCAGGAAGAAACATGCATCCCTATTTATAGCACCCTGCATACTGGGACCCCAATCCTGACTGGAGCCCGAGCTGCTGCTGCAATATAAATACTGCAAGATTCTCAACACACAAAGTCAAATTTGGCTCAGGTCATGAGTAAAAGGAGTGTGTTTAGTGTCAACATAGTCCCATGTGGTCTCTTGTCCATACCACAAAGCCACTGCAATATTTACAGTTTCTGCTTGAGGGGCCCAAAGCTGGAACGGGGGTGGGAGGAGGCTGCAGGTCAGGGGTGAGGAACTGTGTATGGGGAGCCCAGGATTGGAATAGCAGGGGTAGTGCTGGTCAGGCTCAGGGGCATCAGCATTACTGTGGGGGTGAGAGGCGGGAATCTGGCCAGTGTGGAGGTACAGTGGCTGATCTATATGGAGAACACTTTCACAGAGAGCCTCCTGCCAGTACGCCTGGCCTTCGCCAGCCTCTGACTTTCCTGAGTACTGAATTCAGCAGTTTCAGAACAAAAGCGAGAAAGGCACAGAGACTTTTCCACTTGACACTGCAGCAGCTGCATTTCTTAGAGCCCCTTCCCACCCCTGCTGGGCCATTGGAGCTAATGGCCCAAATCCCCAGCTCTGCTGGTAAAGGCTGACCTGACATGCCCTCCAGGGGAGAGTTCAGAGAGGGCATCCTCTTTTACACTATGCTCAGCCGCCACAGGAGCAAGCGCTGCCTGATACAAGTGCCAGAGCAAGAGTTAATGTGGAACAAGGGGCTGGGAAGATTCCCTGCCTGGCCTCCGATATAACACAGGGAAGTCATTAGAAGTGCTCCCTTTATAATGCAGCTTCTCTGTCTGTGGCTAGTGAGTTAACTCCACTGACCCAGAAAATGGATTCTCCCCTTAACCTTAAATGGAAGCAACTCATGTTAAATCCACTTGGTGCAGCCACTGGAGATCAGACCCCCGAAGCAATGTCTCATCACACCAGCCTATGGCTAGAAGTGAGACTTGACCACCCCCCTTTCCCCTCCCTAAGACTCCAGAGGAGGCCCATCTGCTTTCTCTGTAGAGGTCTCCCTCCTTCTCCTCCTTGGCTGCCTCAGAGCGAGCAAGTTACAGTGACAAAGGGGATGGCCGAGGGCAGGAGGCGTCATCCCCTCTGCTATCCCCATTCTCCAGCCTCACCTCCATGGTGACATTGTGCACTTCCATGGGGACGCATTCTAGGCCCTCGTCACCGCAGCAGCCTGCACACCTCAGCAGGGGTACGCAGGACGGCTTGAAGATGTACTCCACCTCATCGGGGTACTCCTGGAAAATGTCCACCAGGGTCTCAATCGTCCTGCAGAAGCTGCGCTCGTAGACCTCCAGGAACCTGATAACTATGAGGCAGAGGGAGGGAAGGAGAGAAAGAGAGGGAATGAATTAACAGCAGCTCAGCCTGGGAACACTCACACCTTCCCCTTAAAATGAGACAAGCAGTTGCAATTACTGATCCCTCTGCCCTTTCCTGGGGGCCCTGCTGCCCCGATCTGCCTCTGCAGTACAGAGTCCCTCATCTTCACCCCACCAAGCTGAGGGGGTCCCCATTGGTGCAAATTAACTTCCCAGGTATCCTGTTAACTCCTTAGGTGAAGGGGGGCTCTTCCTTGAATTAGCTGCTGCTTCTGAGTAGCAGAGGAAGGGTGGAACTGGGAAGATTACTGTCTAGGCTGATCTAAGTCACCTGGCCCCGATGCCTCCTCTACCTGCCTTCCTAACCCTGTTATCTGACACACTCCATCGGACGCCCTGCCACTAAATGCCTTAGCTCAGCCAAAAAGCACCTGATGCTGACACGGATGGTTTTGGGTGGGGGTGAGTCATTGGTAGGATTTATCTTTCACCCCATTCAAAGTGTCAAATTCTCATCCAATGGACACTGGGAATGCCATAATCTAAAGTGGGAAGTGACTCCCAAAAGGTCAGGTCAGAGGGGACAGACTCCACCACTGCCAATCTTTGGGAACAGAAGCTCCCTTGGGGTGAAGGAGAATGGGTTTGAATCATTAAAAGCGCATTCCTAAACCTCCGTGCTGTCCCTCCCCCATTCTACCTTCCTGTTCACCCACCCAGAGCCTGCCTGTCAAATCCAGAGCATCCGTTCCAATATGCCACCTTCTGCAGCACTACACTGCCTGTTAACGACACTTGCCAGAGTATCAGTCCCTAATTCTCCAGAACCTCTCAGCCAGACCACGGTTTCTCAGCCCAGGAAATCCAGGGTCAGCGGAGTGGAGGAATCAAAGCCACCTCTCAGCATCCAGGGTAATAACTGGGCCACATACCAGAATGAGGCAGAGTGGGGTGCAGATCTGCCTTTACTTCCTCCCTTTTACTCTGAGTACCCAAGCGAACTAAATATCAGGTGCTGGGACCCTCTCTGATTTCACAAGTGTTTCCCAGTGCTCCCCTGTCTGGTGCCAAAGATTCATCTCACTGCTTGGTCAAGGGGTGGAGAGATTTAAAGAGGTGATAGATGAATACACAGACAAAGCCCTGTTCTGCGGATAGCAAATGCATGGCACCCTACAGTCCAGCATGCATTCTAGAGAGGAAGTTTCAAAGAGCAGAGGGAGAGCGTAAGCATAGGGAGACAGTGGCTGGCCTGTGCTGTTCCACATTAGAATGATACGCCTGCACTGTATGCACACAGTCCTGTAATGGTGAGGTCGATTACCCCATGTGATAAGCACAAACTGCTTGCATCATGGAAAAAATGGTCTCTACTAAGTGTTTCTGGAGTGCCCTGAACCTGTGACAAACTAGCATAAAGGTTACTTTGCCACAAAAATGTAAAAGCTGCAGAGCTCTGAGCTCAGGGCCCACAATTAATTGTTGAAAGTTAATTCTAGGTCATGCAGAGCTGACAGTGTCACAGTACTGCTGGCAGTGGGTGCGAGGGGGAGGAGCATCTGTTTGGGAATTGAAAGTGTCAGACAGCACAAACGCTATTAAAAGGGAAAGTGGCTCAGGAAAGGGAAATGTGACCTGCAAGACAGGGACTAGTTGCTAGCATTCTTCCTCCAGAAGAGTCATTCCCCCTCTCCT
The DNA here is from genome assembly GCF_016161935.1 of Mauremys reevesii. Lineage (NCBI taxonomy): Eukaryota > Metazoa > Chordata > Testudines > Geoemydidae > Mauremys > Mauremys reevesii. The sequence continues at coordinate 64,574,380 of NC_052625.1, forward strand.
CCGCAAGCCTGCCTCTCATCTCCTTCCCTGTCTTGTCTGTGTTACCTCCTTCTTCTTGTTCCCCTTCAAGGTGACCTTAACCTTAAAAAGAGACTACCTCTATTACAGTAGATTTAAACAATTTAGCCCCTGGGAAATTACACAGGCCCAGAGACAGCCATGGAGGCGCACTGCTGATTACTCACACCCTCCTAGTGTTAAGGATCTGGGAACTGTCGCAATACAAATAAGTCTGGGATAAAAATGCGGATGGATCCATGCAGGGATGGAATCGCTACATGTGCAAACCAAACACTACTGTGAGCGCTAGTCTAGTCATGACAGGCAGAAACTGAAACTGACTAGAAACTAAAGTGAAACTGACCAGCCTGCTTCCATCGTCCAAACTGAGTGTGTCAGAAGGGAAAACCAACTGCATAAATGGTGAAAAAATACATTTGGCTTTTAAAAATTCATTTTTATTTTATTTTTTGTATAACCAAAGGGGTTATTAGCAACATAAGGAAGGCGATTCCATTTCTAAGGGCAGATTTATGGGTGGATTCCAAATACACTGCTTTGCCAGAACAGCACCAAGCAGTTGAATCATGCCAGTGACTGTGGTCTATAGTCTGGTTTCAAAACTGCATGTGTAGTTTCCTTTGCAGAGTCTTTTGTTTCATTTGTACAGTCTCCAGTCCTTACACGTTCAGCAGTGCCCTGACCATAGTGCTGAGGATTCACGGTGCTGCCAAACCGAGAATGTCCCCATAGGAAATCTCCAGTAGAAGCCGCAGCCTTTACTTGCTGCTGTTTTTTGTGTTTGACTATGAAAGATTATTTTCAGGAGCATGTGTCAGCTTCTGAAGATGGGGAGGGGAATCTGTACCCAAATTTAAATCAAAATATCCTGCCCAAAAAGGGGCAGATCTCACCAGATGCATTGATTTATTTGAGTTTAAGGTGCTCAATATTTAGCAGGATCAAGCCCAAATTTGGAAAAGAGGGTGGTGCTCACAGAATGGGTTTGTGATTGGTTCACTGCTGTGCCCATCACTGGCTGAGCAGCTATATATACACATACTGTTCTTTTAAAAATAAAGAGCTGGTGGTTTCCTTTATTTATACCAGAAAAATCTTTTCTCGTGGAGCAAACAAAGAGTGTTTGTCTGGCTTCTCTACAACGGCCTGTGCCACAAAATCATGTGGAAGGATATCTGAGCAGCAGGGGGGCTAGGTCGACAATTACAAATAGTCCCCAAATTGGATCAGGTCCATCCCAAATGTAATCCTGGCTGAAGTGGGTGGGTCAGTGAAGAGGCCAAAGAAACAAAATGACCTTTCGTCCCAGGACCTTTACAAAGCATGAAGCTGTATGACTCCTCTTGTGGAGTAGCTGAGTATTATCACCCCATTTCACAGAGGGGGAAACAGAGGCACGGGGAGGGGAGCAAGGGGGAAGGAACGGGATCTGACTTCCCAAAGTCTTGGAGCAAATTAAAAGCAGAGCCAGGAAGATAACCCATAAAGCCTGATTTCTAGTACCCTGAGCTAACCATAGACATATTTGCATCGCAGAACCAGGAATAGAACCTATGCGTCCTGATTCCTAGTCCCTCTGCTCCAATCAATAGACCAATCTCTCTTTCCTTCCCATCACCATTCTTGTGATGTGGAACCAGGAGTGGATGGAAATTAAGAACCCTCCATTCAACTCCTCCTCTCACCAGTAAGATGGATGGGAGCACAAAGGGGGCACAGACCAGGGTATTAGCTACTACTTGTTTCTACCACTAGCAGAGGGACTGGGTATCAAAATGAGCCTCATAGCGTGCTCAATCCTGCTTCCTCTGAAGTCAATAAGCCTTTCACCGTTCATGGGGCAGTCTGCCAGCAAACCAGAAATGGATGACAATGCAAAATGGACACCTTGTAACAAATCTAGCCTGCTGGAAATCTCTGGCAACACTCCTATGGCTTGTCATGCCAATAAAGTTATTGAAATTGAAACTGAGTGTGGCAGGGAGGGGTTCAGTCCCTAGGTGCACTGCTAGAGCCCCCTGCTGCCCTGCTGTGGGAATAACACCGAGGGTCACAACCTGCCAGGCCATGCCAATCAAGATGAGGATAAAGACAAGCTGGGGCTGGTCATTGCCAGCGTAACAGTGGCTTTCTCCAGCATGAAGGTGGAAAAGAACAGTAACCCTGTCTGAGTTGTGGCACAGAAGGTCACCTCACCCTACTGATCCAAAATCCAAGTGCTGTAATCCCCAGTCTGAATCAAGAACTACAGAGAGAAAGATGAGCCATTAAAATATACGGGCTCCCACAAGTCAGAAGTGGGCTACCAAGGCTTGCCATCTCATAGACTTTAAGGTCAGAAGGGATCATATAGCTCGGTGCCTACTGCGGTTCTAGTCTATACCCAGATTTATTCAGCCCTCCTTCCAAACACCTGATTTACTACCCATTATAGTCTTTGAGCAGCTAGAGTTATCTGAGATAGCAATGACTTGAGACGCACCAAGGTCTCACTTCCTTTTCATCCAGTATCCCCGTAGGTACTAGACTGCCATCAATGAACTGAATGGAATCAACTGGGCTATGGTACCAACTAATACACTCTCTAGGCCTGCTACCTCAAACAGAGCAAAAGGGAATGTGTTTCAGGTCTGTCACTATATAGTGCAACCCTCTCCTCCTTCCAAGAGTTCTGGCTGAGAGTCTGGAAAATTAGCCCTGGCTGCTTCTTTTTTTTTTTTTTAAGATGAGCTATCTTACTGGCTCAGGAAGATCCAGGTGCTGATTGGTCCTTTGTCTGATGATCAGATCTTATCACTGAGCAGGGCATAGTGAGTGCGCATGGGAAAGAGGAGAGGGAGACAGGCAGCAAAAATGACAAACTCCTTCCTGTGACATTAGGGAACTACTCATAGCCACTCAGCTTCTGGTAAATTGGGGTTTTTTCCGGCATTCTGGGAAATGGGCAATGGGTTCATACGGATCTCTGCAATATGTTCCATTGGATTGAGCCTGTGCCCCCCAATCTCTCCAGAAAAGATGAAGGAAGAGAAAAGTCTGCTCTTCAGACAGGCCCACCTGTTTCACAAAATGGCTTTCCAAATTAAAGAGCAGCTCTGACTAATGTATTTGAGCATAAGCTTCCGTGGGCTACAGCCCACTTCTTCAGATGCACAGAATGGATTCTATGCATCCGAAGAAGCGAGCTGTAGCCCACGAAAGCTTATGCTGAAATAAATTTGTTAGTCTCTAAGGTGCCACAAGTACTCCTGTTCTTTTTGCGGATACAGACTAACACGGCAGCTACTCTGAAATCTGACTAATATGAAGCCACAAAAGGGTTAAATCTGGTGTCTCACATTTCAAGTCCTATTCCCCCCCTCCCCCCCCCCCCGCCCCCATGCACACTTTGCTCCTGCTTTCCAGAAGGTGGCAGTATTGGTCCTCAGGTTCTTCCCAGCAGCTTGGCTCAATGTCTCCCCCAAAGCACCCCATTCCCCACCTCCCAGAGCTTCTGCTCTTCCTAATTGCTTGTAAGCCCTGTAGCTGTTGAGAAGAAAGAGGCAAGCCGCTTACCTTCATTGGGTTTCCTCTCCCCATCCCCCAGGGTCGGAGCGGCCTGCGACAACTGCAAAGATAATAGAAAATTAGTCAAAACACAAAGTCATTATCCTGTCCCCAAGGGCGGTTAGGGAGCTGAGCTGCTTCCCAGGATTCCACCCTAATGCTGCGGTAACAATGCCACTGGAAGCAACAGTGTTTCAGAGCATTATTGTAGCGTTCGGATGCATTCCAGCTCCTCTAGTTCCATCCCAACCCTCTTCTCCCCTTGGAAAATAAAGCCGCCACAAAGGAGCATGTCTGACTTCCCTATTACAGCCTTACAGGGAGAAGTGTTGCATGCGGGGAGAAGTTATTAGTAAAGGCTTTTGCTGGCTTTGAGGGGAAGTGTTCCCCCCCCCACCCCATGTGACTGCAAGACAAGCACAGAGAAACCTTTGTCTTCTCTTTCCTCCAGAGCAGGAGAAAATGAAATAAAAATAACACCTTCAGCCTGGGCTTAAAAAGGGGGGGCGGGGCAGAGACACAGCATCCAGGCAAAGGCAATTCACCCCAGTGTGTGTATGAGAGAGAACCAGAGAGGGCACTTGGGAGGGGAGGGGAGTGGGTGGGGATCTGGTTTAATGCAACATCAGTTTAAAAAAGAACACAGAGAAATTAACTGCTCAAAGGCATTTCGAATTATTAAGGTCAAAAAAACAGAGCGGGAATCTGGGCGGGGGAGAAAAACAACATTGGTGACCTTCTAACGCTGACATGACAAATACGCTAGGAGATTTGTCCACGTTCATGTTCCAAGGAAAGTTAGTGGAAGGTATTTCAAAAAGGGGCCTAGGTTACAAAGCAGGCTAGCAAGTGCAGATGGATTGGGTACTGCTTTTAAAGGGACAACAGCCCTATTTTTTCTACCTCCCCTCTCGCTCCTAAATTAGTCTCTGTTATAAAGGTAAATCATTTGAGCTGGCATTATGTGGCGGGGGGGAGGAGGGTGAGAAAAGTCTCATGGTTTGAAAGGTCATCTCTGCTCTTACCATGTTTGCCGCCGAGTGGTGGCGATGGTTGGGCGTCGATATTTAGCTTTCTGTCAGAGTGATTAACTGTTACATCACTCCCTCACATAGTAACTGCCCCAAACTCCCCTTGCTCCCTCCCACTCCCCCAGCATGAAGGGCATTGCGCACCACAGCACAATGGGGCCACAGATCTGGGCCAGAGCCTCTGTGCTGCAGAACCAAATCTAGGCCCCTCAGCTCCCTCTGTCACACTTTCCTAACCAAAAAAAAAAAAACCCCTCCTGCTGCTTTTGTAGTGACAAGAGAGCTTCTGAGTAACTGACACAGGCATTAATGGAATTAACTAACCTGCCCCCAACCAGAGGGAGAGATGGAGAGAAAGCATTACAGTGTTTTATCAGAGAACTCTTTTAAATTTCAGGTGAGACCTTAAAAACCCAGCTCCTGTCTGCTCCGTGTGAGCATTATAGCTCTGACTGCATTTTCCATAAGGCAGACTTCACCCTGCTGGCCTTGACCAAAAACACCCAGTCACTCACTATTTCTGCAATGTGTTGCCATCTGCATGTCCTCCACCCCAGAGACAGCTGCATTTCAGTGGAGCTGAATTAAAGTGCTTTGGGATGAGTGGTGATATATAACGCAATATATTATTTATCACTGATTGTATTAGGCTTTTTAAAAAAATAATCACTGTCATCTCACAAATGGCCAGGTATGTGACTGGAGCCAGCCAGCCCAAGCCAGTGTGAGGCCTGCAAAATAGATCAGCTACCTATATGCTTCCACACAAACCCACACACAGCCTAGCACCACCAGTTTTAAGAGGAGGGAGGAGACGGAGCTTCCAAAGCATGAGAAGAAACCCCTCTCCCAATTATTCCCCAGGGCCAGTGTATAGTTCCCTCTAGCTAAGGTTCCCCTGATCTGCCTCCCAACACCACTGAAACACATAAGCTCCTGGCCCTAGGTATAACATGCAAATCCAGCCTTCAGTCACCCAGTTAAGGGCCTATTCCCCATGGGAAGAGAAGCTATCTTCCCTCACTTGGCATTAGGGCTGTGATATCAGCTTTAAAAGAGGACTCCCAGGAACATTTTCATTCCCGAAGGGTGAAGGTCACTGCAACAGCACAAACAAAATGGAGGAGGAAGAGGCTGCAGCAGCCCTCCAGAACCAGCCCATGCCTGAAGACCAAGGGCCAAAAGGGACAGAAAAGCATCAGCTGTGCCCTAGCGAAGGACAGAAATCACCAACCAGATCAGTCTGTTCAATCTACAAGGCCCAAAAGTACTGTTAGGGTAGGGCTTGGAGTCAGGCACAGCATGATCATTGCTTGCTACTGAAAACTGGCCTTGAGACACCTTTACAGCTTCGCTGTGCCTACTCGCTTTCTGTGGCCGCTGGCCTCCCCTGCCACATGCCCCCCACGTCGCCGGCAGGTGTCAGAAACAGGTGTAAGCAGCTCATTTTCACTCCTCACCTGCAACATAGCCCATACGTCGTTCTACAGCAGAACCCACCGTCTCACAACCAGCACCTGGTGCAGCAGCTAGAACCCATTCTAGGAAGTAACCAAACTCTAACCCGTGATTTTACTGTTATCAAGGTGTGTGAGTGCGTGTGCAAACTGCTAGCTAACAAAGTCTGCAAGCATGTTAAAAGTCATACAACAGTCTGGGAAGTCACCTGAACTGAATTGCTGTGCCTGCTTGCAATCAACCCCTCATGCCACTCCTGACTACCAGCTGGCCCGGAAAGAAGGTGATTTCACAGCAGCTTCTGGAATTATTAATAATACAAGGTCTCTCTAGAGGCCCTGCTCCACTAGCGTATTTCTCTCACGCCTTTTCCCTTTCCAATGACTGGTACCCACAGAGCCTGTCTGTTGAGGCAGCATTGCTTGGATGGAAGGGACCTTGCCTCACATTAGACCAGGCGGCTATGTATCACAGAAGGGGCAACTGACAAACAAAAACGGAAGAGCCCTTCAGGGGACAAGGCCCAGTGCCCTTCGGTGGGAGCCTGAAGGTCATGCTGCCTGGGCTCTCTCTCCTCTATTGGCATTTGGAACTACTCATCACTTCCGTAATATGATTGCTTTCCATGTTTTTCTATGGCATGGATGCGGTCCCCGAGCTAGTGGCAGATAAATTGCCTTGGGGTAGGAGCTATACAAGAAGAAGCTTCTTTTGTTCTCTTTGCTATTTGCAGGTTGTTGAGAATTTGTGGTCTGAAATCAGCTAAACACTCCCCAACACAGTCAGCTCCTGACTCACTCTGTCTGTATCTGCCCCTTCTCTGTCCCCTGTCTGCTTGACTGAGGGATCCAGTTCTAATGTGAAGCAAGTTATTCTCTTGAGGAAGAGAAAAGGTTAATCCAATTGTTCCCCCCACCACAACCCTTCTCTTCCTTCCCCTCCCCCTAATCTCTGCAGGCTCATTAAAAGAGCTTTGTAACTGTTTGGGGCTGGAACAAACAATCCAGCCACTTTGGGAGGGACTCTGGGACGGGAGTTAAGGCACTTTCAGTCTTAGGCGCTAGGAATTCTTCTCAGAGGTTTCTGCGTAAGGAGGAGGCTTTACTGCAACCTTTCCCCATTGTACATGCAGAGAGAGGTCAGTAATCCTGCAAGCTGCCGGCAGACAGCCTGGGGATCTCTGAGACAGAGTAGAATGGGGCAAGAGAATCTAGGTTTGTCCAAGAATTAGAGATCCTCTGGGATGGCAGTGCGGAATCCCCCTTTTTGCTCCCAAGACCTGCTCCTGTTAGTCTGTTCTCAGAGCAAGAGCGAGAAGCAGCTTTGGGGAAGGTGACCCGCTGTGGCTTGTCTATGCAGCGTGGAAGGGGCTGGGGAAGTTAGTTCTCCTGGTGTTTCCAGTGTGGCCTGGCTCATAGACACACCAAAAGCAGGAGCTGGGTGGGTGTGAGATCATTAACAGTCTAGTCACAGGCTCTCTTTCCCTCCCTCCCTTAGTGTCTGATCACTGCCGGATCCCTATGGCAATACAGCTGGTGTACCCAAGTCTCTTCACATTCCAGGGCAGGAAGGGAAGAGCTCGCCTCCCAGGATATTCTCACCCTGGGGTCACTCCTAGGAGGCTGCAGTTTAGAATCAAACCCATCAAACAAAGAAATGATGGGGCTGGCCTGTGCTTCCCTGCTTTCTAGGGAAAAGGGGCTGTGGGGAAGACAACTTATCCTCTCCCCAAACCCACCAGCCCCACCTGACCCTGAAAGGAGTGAGGACAGGGTGGCAGGGCCAGGGCTGGCTAACATTTGGGGAGGGTGGTATTCTAACTGCATTCTCCCCCCACCCTAACCCTCATTACAAAGGATACTCCCCACAAGTAGACCGGGACACCTGCAGCAGCACCGCCCATCCCAGGCCACCAACTCACAATTTCCCACTGTCCCAGCCTCCCAGCAAGTAGTGATAATAATAGTAACAGCCTCCACAATGAGTAATTATAACTCTGCCTTTACTAAAGCGGCATTGTAATACCAGCCCCACTCCTCTGCATTTATGAAAGCAGCATTGCATTACCTGTGTACCTTGCTTTTCCCATGAGCCTGGGCCAGGGCTTTATTTAATTCTCCCCAGCGTGCCTGGCTATGCAGATACGTTTATTCAGCACAACTGCTTGATAAACAGTGCAGATAAAATATCATCATCAAAGCACGAACCTTGGGTCCCAACACAAAGAGTCATGTTTTATGCCATGCTCACGGTCATCGCCATGCTGCCTACGTGAGATCTGTCTAGCCACCAGCATTTCTAATGTTCCCACCACCGTAGTATCTAGGCGACCGACATACAAATAAGGGCAGAACTCACATCTGTCTGCAGGAAGCTGGCGGTCTGTCTGTCTAGGCACTTATCTGGCCCCCATCTCTGTACTATCGGAGGAGCATCTCACAGTGTGAGGCAGGGATGCCTCTTCCCAGCCACTCTGTTATTCCTCCTTATTTGTTCCTACCTTTTCCCTCTGTCTCCTTCGTTCCTTGTCATTATCCTCCACTGGTGAGGAGAGACTTTTGCAGAAGGCTTTTTGCACTGTGTTCTGAAAACGGCCAGACTTGGGTTCTGTCTGATCTGCTGGTTTCAAAGTTTTTTGGTTTTTGGTTTTCTTTTTTCAAAACCACCTTAACGTGAGACTAGCCAAGGCCAGGCCAGTGATATCACCATAACTTAACACATGACACTCTCCAATAGGAGGGAAGCCTGGCTTTCTATCAAGTGCAGGCTAATATGCTGCTGTCACTAAGAAAGTGGCACTATAACAGGCTAGCAACAAAGCGTGTGATGCCTGCCAGACTTTAGTTACATCTGAAATGGCTTCTAATTGAGGAGTTACCTTCTAGTGCCCGTGCTGAGCAAACAATGTGAACAGCAGGTTCGTTTCCCAATTATATTTATTTTCACACTGGAGGGCCTGGCCCTCCGCGATGGCCTCCCCAAATTCCTGAAGACAAATGGCAGAAGAAAACTAACTTGTTCTTATCCCTCCAATTATACTATATGCCCACCTAGCCGATGTACACCACAGCCACCTGGATGCTCAGTCTAACCCGTTTAAAAACTCCTGGCAACACATCCCACTTGACTCCCTTAAAAAGGAGACAAAGAGGTGTATTTTGTACAAAGAGGTGTATTTTTTAAGGAGACCAAACCGATTTCCGATCCCTGGGAATGCCAGGGAGGCTAGGGAGAGAAGGGGGAAATCGGAGTTTTGAAATCTCAGCGGGGACATGTATTTTGAAAGCAGTCTGGATGAAGTACAGAATCCATCCTGCCCCCTTTGATCTCTGTTTGTTTTTCCAGCGAGGTGTTCTCGGAGCGCCAGGCAGTAACATGCCCGAGAGCTCTAGCTAAAGACAAATAGGGCAAAACAGCCCTTTGCAATGTCAGGAGACAGAGGACGAGGCTCGCAGCCCAGGCACGGTGCTCCCAGAAGCTGATGCAAGAAGTCAGCGTGCCGCTTCCATGCCCGGGGAGCGATGACGGGGCCAAGCACGGGGATCATGTCCGCCTGTGGCTTTCAAATAAGGCTCCCAACTTCTACGAAACTCCACAGGCAGCAGATCCGTCCCATTCCCAGGAGAAAGAGGAGAGTGGGCACGGACTGAGCAGCGAGTGGGAAACCGGGACTCCTCCAGGAACTCATAAAATCCCGGATCTCTCTCCCCGCCCGCCCAGTACAAGGGTGCCTGCTGGCCATTACACTCAAAGTGCATCTGTGTGTGTGTGTGTTCACTGTAGCTCACACACCTTTCTCGGTGTTTGTCTGAGGGCGTGCGGCGTCTGGGGCTACTTCTGCACGGGACACACGGCACCGCACACACAGTCGTGCCCTTGCACACGCACGCAGAGACAGCTGCATATGTGACTTCCATGCCCCTAGCCTGGGCGCGGGGCAGGCAAGAGGTGCTCGCTCTGCCACGGGCATCAAGGAGTTCCCAGCCTCGAGGCACGGTCGGTGGCAGTCGCAGGCCGGGGGGAGGGGGGAGACCACGCCGGGCAGGGGGAAGGCGCCCCCTACACACACACACAGACACACACACACAAAGCCCCCCCCCCTCCTCCCTTACCTTGGCGTTGTGGAGATAGAGCAGCGCCGCCAGCCCCCAGTGGATCCAAGTGAACAGAAAGTTCATGATTCCTGGAGCAGGTCGGGGGAGGGGGGTGGCTTGCTGAGCTTTTGCTGTCTCTCTCTGGCCGCCTGTCTCCTTCCCTTTCTCTCTACTCCTCCGTGCCCTCGTCCTCCCTCTCCTGGAGCCGCTCCCCTGGGCGATTTCTGCAAAGCTTGCGGCCGGGGGGAACTCTTCAGTCTCGGGTTTCACCCCTCCATGAGCCCGGCTCTCTAACCGCCAAAGGAACAGACACCCCCCTTTTTTTCCTCTCTCTCTCTCTCCCTCTCTCTTGTTCCCTGCACAAAGCTCAGCCTCCTCCGTCCGGCCCGGTTCCGATCCGACCCCCGGAGGGACAATCCACGCTCCAAACGGCACCGATTTGTAACAGATTTCCCCTCGGAGAGGTAAGAAAAACCCACGCGCGCGCACACAAAAAAAGTTTGCCCGAAAGTTTCAATGCATTTTCCAGTCTTCGGGTTGGTTTCCTGCGGCTGCTCCCAAGCTGGAGTTTCCTTTCAGGGGAGGGGGGCTGATCCCCGCTTTGGATCCCTGGTTCTGTTCTCCTGCAACTAGGAGGGATCGGGGGTGCGGATTGGATCCCTTTCCTTCTTTCCACCGCTTTCAAAATCCAAACTGGCCGGGGAGTGGAGGGAAAATCCAAGCCGGTAAGAGTGGGGGCGGGGGAATAAATTAATGAGTGGGTAAAAATAATAATTAATAACAATAGCAAATCCCAGCGCACAGGGAGAGCTGCTCCTCCTAGTCTGCTCTGCTCCCTCCTGTGCTGATCTGGCTCGCTCGCTCTCCTTTCTTGGCGGAGTCTGGCTGCACTTTGCTGTCGCTCGCTTGTGAACGTCAGGCAAGAGCCACAGCCCAGTGCTCTCTTTCTCTCTCTACCTCGCTTCGCTCTCCCTCTGCAACTGCACCGCTCAGCCAGCTCCGCTCCCTACTCAGAAGAGCTTACTAAGCCCCGCCCACCTCCAACCTCCTCCCCTCCCTCCTCTGGCGCGGGGGGGGGGTCCAATTCTTACACCGCCTGCTCCTTCCGAAAGCTCTCCGCAGAGTCGTGTGGTGCTGGCAACCGCTTGCAGCCAGAGGAATTGGGGATCCTCTCCAGTGCCCCCAGCCTCTTTCATTCCCCCCCCCACAAGTCACGATTGCGTCCCCCCTTTTGCAAGCCCCTGTGGGCACGTGTTCAAAAAATCAGATTCACCTCGTGAACGAGGCTTGCTCCAAACCAAAGCAACATTATGGGGGCAAGAGGGGGGGCTATGTCCTCGCCTGCTAATCCCCAAAGGGTCTCTGACCCCAACATTCTATGATCTCTTAGCACCTAGGAAAAGGAGCATTCGCTCCTCCTATGTAGGTTTGACTTCCCTCCAGCCTGTGTGACTTCATGTCCACTCAAAGGACCTGTGGGTGCACGCTGTGTGCTGTGGGGACCGTTCTGTCAGACAAACCTCAATCAGCTTCCTGGGGGTTAAAAATCTGTGCAGACAAAATGTGGACCCCGTACACATTCCCTAATCAAGATCCTTCACTCCTGCCACCCACAATATTTCATCCTTAGGAGAATATTGTTTTTATCCCTTTCTTTTTCTTGCAATAGTTTGCATGTGTTAAAATAGAGAGAGAGAGAGAGATCTCCTGCCTCCTGACAATCGGGTATATTGCATGTTCAACCTGGGCAAATTCCTTGAGTTCACCACAGGCTGCTGAAAGGGGAAGGGGGTGGAAATGGGGAAGGACATATTCTCTCATTAGAAAGCAGTTTATTTCCAGCATAGTGCCACTAGGCCTGGGATGATACAGAGAAGCATTGACTCTATAGAGGCACCTGCTGGTGGAGGAAAACACACACACAAAAATCATTTTATTTCCCTTCGTGGTTCTTCGATTCACTCTTCTTTTTGTTGGCTTATCTTGGAATTCCTTTTGTGCTGGCATCTCATGCAGCATTCACCAATCGGGGGGGATGGAGATCAGTCTTGCTGATCCAGTCTAAGACTTGGTCTGAGTAAGGAGTGACTCACTTCCAGCAACTGCAGTGGTGGGCTCCTCATGTGCACTGCAGGATTTGCAGCAGAGGGGAGAGATCAGAGCTTTGTAGAAGCCTGAGGAGGGTCCGGGGTCCTGCTTGCAACAGGGCAGGAGGGTTGTTCAAACATTGCAAAAGACTCCCTCCTTTTTTCTAATTGTTACAGACTCCTTCGGAGGCAGCAAATTGCAAATGACTGGACTTTCCCTTAAATGTCACTGCCAAAAATTGCCTCAGGGCTGATAGGCCCACAGGAAAGGGGTAGGATATTTCTCTAAATAAAGCTAAAATAAAAGGTCCCACATTCTGGACTTTTTCCAACAATGTTTTGTGCAGATCCCTATATGCAGTCCCATCCTCCTGTCCTGGCCCCTGCATCGCTCTCCATGGGCAGCAAACAGCTGGGCCTATGGGGTGGGAGAACTGCATAGTTTTCTTTATTCGGTGTAAAGTCCAACCAACTTTTTTTAATTAGTTTTTTTTATGAATAAATGTTGTTATGAATCGAACAATCCATAATTTTAACAATCCTCTGTCTGGGTGAAATTAACAAGGCCTATGCATCACAGTAATCTATCAAAATAATTTTCAATCCACTGATGGGTCATGTCCCCATAAAGCTACAATGTACTGTAAATATTGTACAGCATCCTCACTTTTAAAATTACCCCTGTAACATTGCTCACCTGGTCTTATGTTTCACCTGGCCAACATCCTTTTACCAAAAAAGCAACCAAACTGAAATCTGACCAAATGTTTATGTACCTGCATGAATTCAGGCACAACCGAGAAGACTCATGTGCCTTCCCATGTTAAGGTTCTACTGCAGCTAATATGAGGCAATAGCTGTAAGCATTTCTATGGTGCCTAGAATGTTTATTAGAGGTGCCATACATCAACAAAGAAACTAAACAAACGTCCATGCCATATTTCCTGTATGGTTCTTATTCTTTTACTCATGATAACAAGTCAGAAGTAGCTGAAGGATGGGAGGAAGAAATTAATGGCCACAATGTTAAATAATGGGTACCTCAAAATACTAAACCCATATTTAGGCTCTTAAGTTAGTGGCCTTATTTTTAAAATGACTGAGCAGTGACTTATTTGGTAGCTGCTAGGTGCTGAGTACTTTTAATAACCAGGCCATTTAGGACTTATTCTTGTACCATTGAAGTCAATGGGAGATTTTCTCTTGACTTCAATGGGCATAAAATCTAGGTGCTTAAATATTAATTTTAAGTGGTCTGAAAAAACAGGGGTGTCTATCATAATCTGGGAGCAGGAGCTTCACTAAGACAGTGCTTGAACTTTTATTTTTGCCAGATCTGTGACCCCCTCCTTCCCCGCACACACATACACTGTAAGCATTGACTTTATAAGCCTAACTTTGGGCCTCCATTTTTGGAAATCTTGACCCATGCTAGTAATACCCTTCAGTTAATCACTCGATTAACCCTGAAAACATGCAGAAATATCAAGCCATTTTCAGTAACATTGCACTAATGTACTTGGATGAGCTGGCGGTTTGTAGGCTGGAAAGTCAGGTTTCCAAGAACTGCATTCTCGTTTTTTTCCTCCCTCTGCTTTCTGACCGCTGAAGGAATAACCAGAACAATTCTAAGAGATCCGGACCCTAAGCAAATTTCAAAATGGAATGGGAAGCCTGAGAAAAGTGGACATTAAAAACCAAACAAAAGAGCGTTTTCTTAGAATTCCATCTTGTGGGCAAGTCTGATGGAATCTGGATTTGGATCATCTAAATTGGGAGAGAAGTCAGGGAAACAAAGAATAATTTTAAACATTTTAGTGCCAGAGCTATTTCTTAATACACAAATTACTCTCTGATTTCATATAAAGTCCCCCAGTGCCAAGCCTGGAGCATAGCACCAGAAAAAGATGTAGCTTGGTCAGTTCTCCCAGCGGATCTGGAAAAAGAGCCAAAAACAGTATTGTACCATACTAGGAAAAGCCGTGAGTTGACAGGTCTGAATCCTAATTATTCAAATATGTTTCAGTTGATTATTTTTCCTTGAGAAATCACAGCTATGCAATATATAGTAGCTTGAGTATGGTATAGTCAATTGCTAAACTGTGGGTGGGTGGAGTAGATAGATCAGTGAATCATTCTATTCTTTTTTCTTTCTTTCTTTCTTCATTTGCACTAACAGAAGCAACTCTAGGTGTAACAAAAGGTTTTCTTTCTGCGATGCTTTGCCAACGCTCCCTCTGGTGTGGTATAAATAGAATACAGGCAGCGGGCAATGTTAATACAGTTTGTATTTGCAGTCATTAGAGATGCCCATGCACCACCCACTGGCAGCTTCACTTGCCTCTGTCATTCAGGAGTTTCTGTGGAAATTCTCAGTTTCTGGAAATAAAAAATGCATGGTACACTGTGCACCATCACACAGGCTGTCACTAGATATTACTTTTACAGCTTGGGTGGCTTTTTTCCACTGTCAGATGCTAAATCAGGCATATCTGGAGACCCGAAGAAGAGCTCTGGGTAGCTCAAAAGCTTGTCTCACCAACAGACATTGATTCAAAAAAAGTTATGACCTCACCTGCCTTGTCTCTCTCATGCACTGGGACCAACATGGCTACAGCAACACTGCAAACAACATTTACAGATGACAGCTTTAAGTTTCTTAGGGCTTTTAACCTCAGAATACTACACACACTCCAATGAGCATCCTAATTAAACTATGTTTAGGACTGTTTAAATCTAGGAAGCTTTCTTAATGATGCCTTCTCCATGTGAACTTGATCGGTTCTCATACACACATGCATATACACAGCCACACTATAAAACCATCAGATTAGGAAATTAAATGCTGGGATGCTTCCCAGTTAATAAAAACAAAAGATACAAGCAGAACAAAGGAAAAATGAGATACATAAGATAACGGGGTTGTAAACTCTTCAGCTCTCAGCATCTTCTGCACGGGTGCTGACTTTTGGTTTTGCTGGTGGGCGCTCCTGTCCACCTCCTCCCCCTTACAAGCAGCGGGCAGGGATTCAGGAAGAAGAGGCTGAGCAGGGGTGGGGCCTTGGGGCGGAGGGGTGGGTGGCTCCTCAGGAAAACATCAAGTAGGGGCCTGAACCCCAGAACACTCATGGAGTCGGTGCCTATGGTCTTCTGGACTCTCAGGTTACATCTGCACGGCAATTAAACATGTGTGGCTGGCCCATGTCAGCTAACTTGGGTTTGCCCATCTAGGGCTGTGTGGCTGTAAAACTGCTGTGTAGAGGTTTGGGTTCAGGCTGCAGCCTGAGCTCTGGGACCCTGCAAGAAGGGAGGGTCCCAGAGCCCAGGCTCCAGCCCAAGCCTGGATATCTACACTGCAATTTTTAACCTCACATCCCAAGCCCTGCGAACATGAGTCAGCTGAGAAGGGCCAGCCGCGGCCATGCCAGAGGGCTTTTATTCCAGTATAGACATACCCTCATAAAGTAGCAGCTTGAAATTGTAGTCAGCAGGGTTTTCTGCTGCCACAATGGAACTTTAGTGGAACTTCAGGTGCAAGGAGAAACTGATCAAAGGCTGGCATAGCCTGTTTGTTGATGTCATGACTTCCTCTCCCCAAGGTGGCTGGACTTGGAGATTCTGGAAGGTCAGTCTTCCCTCAAATGGCTCATTGACCCAAAAGCTGAGCTTCTGGGCCTTTCTGTTGATCCTTATAGTATACATACTCCAATTGCTCTGTCTTATAGCTCCTCTCTTTAATGTCTTCAATTAGGTTCAAATGAGGTCATCTTTAGCTAGCATCAGTTCTAGAAAACTCCACTTTAAATCAGTAATTCAAAAGGATATTTGGGTGTTTGCCTGCTGGCTGCCACAGAAGCTGAAAGTCCAAGTCTCATACAAAAAAATGCAGACATGCCACTTTTGAGGAAGTTGGCATAGTCTTCTCTGGGGAAAATATTTTAAGCTGTCATGCCACCAATTTTACAGGAAGGTCAATGTAAAAGAAACTCTATAAAAATAGCTGAATAAAAAAACATCCAGGCAACAGCTATTCACCCAACAGTCATCTATCAGCAATATTAAAAATAAATTCAGACTTATGATCCAGTTCATCTTTTCTCTTTGTTTTTTACTAGTCTAAAAATAGACTAATATCCTTTTTGGAACTAGGCTATAGGTGAAACAGCTTTACATTCTGAAATCTACATCGTGATAGAGAAAAGTTACTTTAAAGCTTACCCAGTGAACACCCATTAACAAATATAAAATGTTATATTTATATCAGGTCTGTATTCCCATACACACAGGTTTTCACGCACAGGGACTACAATAACTCTTCCAAAACTAGAAGGGTAAGAGGAAAGGGACTTTGGTTCATAGAATCATAGAACCATGGGGTTAGGAGGGACCACGAGGGTCATCTCGTCTAACCCCCTACCGCGATGCAGGATTTGTTGTCTTCACTATGTGTACATCATGTTAAATTCTACCTGGGAGTAAAAATAAATGGAGCTTTGCCCCATTCCCTTGCTGCACATTTCATGATGGTTACAGTATGGGTGAGCTAACATTTTAACTACCCAGATCATGTATTATAGTGCAGTGCGTCCATGCACATGCACACAGAGATTCAAAATCCCCTGAGAGAGTAGCGCAATGGCCTGTTGTTGTTATCATTTATTGTGGTAGCCACCCAAATGGGCTACGTGCTTTCCAAGCACAGAGGACGACACAGTCCCTGCCCTAAAGAATCAATCACATTCTGACAGAATATTTCAATAAACATCTGGATGTCTGCTTTGCTCTCTAGTGAGCTGTACGCTACACTTCCACTGACGCATATTATGTCTCTGATTGTTTGCCTTCCTCCCCAGGAGAGTTTAGCCAGTTTGTAAATGCAACAGAGAGGACGTTGAGTAAGATGTAATGAAGCTGCCATCACAATTTTGAAATGAAAGTGCCCCGTTTTCACTGAATCATAAACACCCTTCTGCCCTCTTTCACACAAAACAGTTTTCAAAATGCTCAACCTACCATCTCAACCAGAGTTTAGGTTCGTAGGCCACTCTGCCACTTAATGTTATGAAACTTGAAGATTCAGATCCTGAAGTCTACTCCTGTCCCTTTAAAAGTCATTACTCTGCTTTATGCTTTGTTAAAGTTTCACTAGTCCCAGAATGATTTTTGCTGGTAGTGTTGATGCTGGAATAATACAGAACTCTAAATGTAGGCTCTGAGTTTGTCCTTATTATTGGGTGAATCCGATTTTCGCAAAGAAGTTAACTTGGTTTTTCTGCAAAATCACATCTTAAAATCATAGGGGCTTGTCTACCAAAAAAAGCTGTACTTTATCTTACAGGTAGGGGAATAAGCTACACTGGTATAAGGCATGTTTGAACCAGTTTAATTGTGTCCACGCTATGGGTTGTACCAGTATAACTGTATTGGTAGAAGATCACTCCCCAACTGAAATAGTTAAATTGATACAAAAACCATGGTGTAGACCAGATATAAGATTCCCTTTTATTTTAATCCCTTTCAAATGTTTGGCTCTGTGATGGGGCGTACTCCCCACACCAGCCTTGAAAGAGCTGAATTAGGCTAGGTGGGCCCAGTCAACCAATTAAGCTGCAAATGGAGGAGATTTAGGCACTAATTAGGAGGAAGCTAGGGTTGCCAGGCATCCAGTTTTCGAAAAGGGACCCTTGTGGCTGCAGTCGGCACTGACAACTGGGCCACTAAAATCCCAGCCGATGGTGCAGTGGAGGCCTGGGGCTAAAGCAGGCTCCCTATCTGCCATGGCTCTGCAATGCTCCTGGAAATGGCCCCCAGGTCCCTGTAGCCTCTAGGTACCGGCCCCAGCCCGACTACCAGCTCCACAGCTCCCATTGGCCAGGAACTGCAACCAATGGGAGCTGCAAGGGGTGTTGCCTGCAGGTGCGAAGGTAGCATGCACCGCACAGAGCTGCCTGGCTGCGCCTCTGCCTAGAGGCCGCTGAGACCTGGAGGCCGCTTCCTTGGAGTCACAGTAAGCGCCACCAGGACCCCACACCCCACCCCCTTGGCTCAGCCTGGAGTCCCCTCCTGCACTCCAAACCTCTCATCCCCAGTCCCACCCCAGAGCCTGCATCCCCAGCCCAGAGCCCATACCCCCTCCCACATCCCAACCCCCTGCCCCAGCCCGATGAAAGTGAGTGAGAGTGGGGAAGAGTGAGAGACGGAGGGAGGGGGTAATGGAGTGAGTGGGGGCAGGGTCTCAGAGAAGGGGAGGGGAGGGGCGGGGCAGGGGTGTTTGGTTTTGTGCAATTAGAAAGTTGGCAACCCTAGAGGAAGCTCACCTGTGAGGGAACAGGCAGGGGCTGGCAATAGAGTGGGAGGCTGCAGGAAGGAAATCTGCAGTCTCTCTCCCTGAGGTAAGGGAGAAGGAAGAGGGGAGAGGAAGGGTTTACCTAGTAGGCCCAAGAGAGAGGGGCTGTCTAGGAAAGCTGGAGAATGAAAAGCTTGGAGAAGCATGGTAGGAAGTAGTCCAGGGGTGAGAGCAGTAAGGTTGGTGTAGCCACAGACCTTAACGGCTCACTACAGAGCACTGGACTGGAACCCACAGCGTAGGCCTGGATTCCCCTGCCATCCACGGCAGAGTGCTATTACATGGAGCAGCGAATGGGAAGACTGCCTGAGTCACTGTGGGAGTGACATAGTCAGGGCAGTGGGCGTGAGGACTGCCTGACCCTGCATGTGGAGAGAGACCTTGAAAGACTCCCCTGGAAGGGGAAATCACAGTGGGACCTGGCCAGAGGGCCGAGTCACAAAGTGGCTGTACCGTGACTACGTGAGCAGGAGGAGAGCGGCAGCGGTGAGAGAGAAGAAAGGGGGCACTGAACTGGGTGGAGCTAATCACCAGAAGGAGGCACCACCCAGCAGGGAGTAGAGCATCCTGTGATGGGCTCATATTCATACATGTCCCCAGGAGCTCTCCACTGGCTAAAATAGTAGCAATCAAATATGGACTGAAGAGGGGGTTGCCAAGCTTCCAGGATTGTCCTGGAGTCTCTAGGAATTAAAGATTAATCTTTAATTAAAGATTATGTCATGTGATGAAACCTCAAGGAATATTCCAACCAAAATTGGCAACCCTAGAGTTGGGGCGGGATCATTTTCTCTTTGAGATTTATGTCATTGATTTGTATTGGGCTTGTTTTTCTGTGTCTCAGTAGCAAGGCATGACACCCTGCTCCGGCCTGGACAGCATTGCCATAGGAACAGTCCAGAGTCAGAGACAGGACCAAAACACTCCTAGAGAACATTGTGTGCTCGTTTCAACCGCTAGGTACCGGGGCTGTCAGATACACGACTTTCACCTCACACATGATGGGCACAGTGGCAAAATAATCCAGGCAGGCTTTTGTTCCTGGCTAAAGTGAATTTCACAATCTAGTGCTATCTAAAAAAAACCTGAAGCCAGCCTCATTGCACATACCGGTAAGTGTATGTCACATGGAGGCACCCTCATATCAATCACATTGCATAGGGGATTGGGAAACCTACTCAGTCTGCACCCCGAGGTATTGTTTCTAATTCCCTGTTAACATGCCAGGCTCCCTGCTGTTTTGGTGTACCACTCTTTGGAGATTTCTCTCCTGGTTCTGGGTGTGCTCAGCCAGATGGATATTGCAATATCTGCAACTGCCAAAAGCCTCTCCTGAGATGGAGTTTTTCTTTATGTTTTAAAAAAACAGATTTAAGAGCAGCCTGTCATTTTGGAGGTTGGCATTAATTGTCTGGAAGGAAAACATCTTGTGGTGACTGGAAGGTTTATTTTGTACCTTATCAGTTCATTTATTGATTACCATAAAGCTAGGTCTCTTTGTCCAACAGTCTCTGCTGGGTTAATGTTCATGTACTGTGTAGCACCAGGTTTGCCCTGGGTAATTATGGGTATACCACTGGGACAGCGCTACCAATCAGCTTGAGCGTGTAACATTTCACTCTGCCACATCACACCAGTGACCCTCAGAAGCCCCTGAGTGTTGAGTGGATTCTGCTGTGCAGGTGCTTTTGTCTGATATTTGAACCATACAGACTCTCTGTGGTATTTTTGGAAGGCCTACCTAGCACCAAAGGGACCATCTGAAGAGCAGGGTGTATTCCTGGAAGATTTTGGGGCCTTTACAGGCTCTCCCTCGTTTAATGATGTATGCTAGGTCCAAGAGGAACCCGTAAAGTGAATGCAGATTGCAGTTCTACTTTGTGGTTGGATTGTATCCTCCAGTGAATGGAAGTTGGGACTAGTGGCAGGTTTATTCCTTCCTGCAGGGTTTCATTTGAAGAAGCTGCCTTTTATTTCTTTATGAAATGGGCGGTAAGAATGGAGTATTCTCATTAGTTGACAAAACTCTGGGATGCAAGTTATTTGGGCCTGCTGACAAAGGGACCGTCTACTGGTAAGCAAAGGAAACACAAAGTATATGATGCTTATTCCTGGCTGCTCCAGTGTCTCTCAGCTGCAGTCAGACAAGACCAGAGAAGAAGAAAGAACTCAAAGGAGGGGGATCTAACAGTACACAATCCCTTTCCCCAAAACTCAACAGCATGCAAACAAGCCAAGCCAAAGTCCATCCAACCAAGAAGAAGCAGACCCTTCTGCCAGCGCTGCTGATAAAATGAGATTCTTAACACCATCGTCTGCAGCAGACCCAGAGACTTCCTGACATCCGCAATACTTCAGCACTGAGATACCCTTCTCTACAGAGCGGCAGATTATATGACAGGAGGAGTGTTGCTGCTGTATATTGTACTTTGACTTGCTTTAGCAACACTTGAGCTAGAAGTAAAAAACACAATAGTTCTTACATCACAGTTGCAATAATGTGTGGCATGCAGGCCTGGTCAGAAAGGGGTGATGAGAGGATAGGATGAGCACACAGTCTCAGTGCCGCAGGAGGGGCAGTTCTCTCAGCAGAAATATATCCTACATTAGACCTCATCTTGACAGATAGAGGAATTGGCTGCAGAACTAAAAATTTGTGATTGCTTAGGTGCAAAGTCCCAACTGGTCATATATATATGACTTTATTCTATATAGATATAGATTAGAGTTGGTGCTTTAAAAAGGCCAATTGCACAGAGCTGAAAACAAGTCTGAGCCAAACCAGGTGGAATAAGAATAGAATAGAATAAAACAGAAAAATGTGAATGATATTTGGGAACCATTTAAAAACACTTTATTAGATGTTCAAAAAGCCATAATTTCAAAATGGGAGAAAGAAGGCCACACTCATAAAAAAAAATTGCCGGGCTTAGTGCAGAAGCAAAAGGAGATAGAAAAAAAATGGAAAAAGGGGAAAGTTTAATAGCAAAGAATATAAATCAGAAGCTAGGAATTTTAGAAAAATTGTAAGGAAAGCAAAAGGACACACGGAGAAACCCATAGCCAACAGAGTTAAGGACAATCAGAAGGAGAGTTTTTTGAGCATATTAGGAACTGAAGGAATCCTAACAATGGTATTGGTCCATTATGAGATGGAAATGGTAGAATTGTCAATAATAATGCAGAAAAGGCAAAAGTGTTCAATAAATATTTCTATCCTGTGTTAGGGAAAAAGTCAGATGAGGTATTTATATCATATGATGATGAAATACTTTCTATTCCTACAGGAACTAAGGAGGATGTTAAATAGTAGCTACTAAAGTCAGACATTTTTAAATCAGCAGGCCCAGATAACTTGCATCCCAGAGTTTTAAAAGACCTAGCTGAGGAGCTTCCTGGACCATTAATATTGTGTTTTCAATAAGACTTAGAATGCTGGGGAAGTTACAGAGGACTGGAAAAAAGCTAATGTGGTGCCAATATTTATAAAGGGTAAATGGGATATGACCCAGGTAGCTATAACCCTGACAGCTTGACGTTCATCCTGAGCAAAATAACAGAACAGTTCATATGGGACTTGATTAATAGAGAATTAAAATGAGGATAAAAAAATAATGCAAATCAACATGGGTTTATGGAAAATTGATCTTGTCAAACTAACTTGATATCTTTTTTTATGGGATTACAAGATTGGATGATAAAAGTAATAGTGTTGATATAAAATAGTAAGACTTCTATAAGGTATTTGAATTGGTACTGCATTGCATTTTGATTAAGAAACAAGAACAATACAGAATCCACATGGTGCACATTAAATTGATTAAAAACTGGCTAAGTGATAGGTCTCAAAATATAATTGCAAATGGGAAATCATCATCAAGGGTCGATGTTTCTGGGGGTGTCCCACAGGGATCACTTCTTGGCCCTACATTATTTATCAGTGATTTTATGTTTCCTTCCAGGTCATTAATAAACATGTTAAAGTTTGTAGATGACACAAAGATTGGGAGAGTGGTA
This sequence comes from Mauremys reevesii, assembly GCF_016161935.1. Lineage (NCBI taxonomy): Eukaryota > Metazoa > Chordata > Testudines > Geoemydidae > Mauremys > Mauremys reevesii. Next base: position 64,596,980 of record NC_052625.1, read on the forward strand.
AATAATTAAGAGGGCAGGTCATTGAAGCAGAGCGATCTGGATCTCTTGGTAAGCAGATTGGGGTGGGTATGGGATTTCAATATGGAAATCAGACTTCAGTATTAGGGTTTTTATTAACTATAGGTATAGAAAAGTATTGGTAAGTGGAATAGGATACCATCCTAAAGGAGTTTTAACTGCCATTCCAGCTGACACAAACTAACAGCAGACAGAAAATCCAAAGTTGGGGCTGAAACCTATTCGTCTCACAATGACACTGTGAAGCCTAGCGTGCTGCTCTGATAGTGAATTCCCTGACTGTGACAGCCTTAGTGGTTTTTTGTTCCCAGAGTGTGATTGGAATTCTCATCATTCTACCTAGATACTTATATCTTCCCCCCTTGAGATAGTATCTGAGTACCTCACAATCTTTAAGATAGGGAAGTACTACTATCCCCATGTTATAGATGAGGATCAGAGGCACAGAGAAAGTGAATGACTTTCCCAAAGGGAACCTGTGGCAGAAAAGGGAATTGAACCCAGATTTCTAAGTCCCAGGCTAGGATTATAAACCACTGGAGCACCTCTTGACTACAGCACTAGCTCAGACTTTCATGCTGTCTATATTTCTTTCTGCCGGGGGAGTAGCGGTTGAGACGAGATACTCGGCATATGATCAAATCTACACTAGGACATTCCCCAGGAGACTACGCATTTGTGATTCTGTTAGTTTTTCTCATTATCTTTATTTATAGAAGCTAGATATGGAAAAGGCCCATGAGATCAGCTGACACCCCTTCCTACCCCCAAGACTGCAGGAATAAAATAGCCTTCACACCCACAGTTAGACTGAGTGTGAATTTCAGCCTTGATGAAGGTATCTATTAGGATTGGCTGCTTGTTTGGTCAATGCCATGAGAAAATAGGGACTCTTTGAACATTGCCTTCCAAACCATGTAAGCCACTGCCTGAAAACTCAATCATCAGACAGGCCCAATGGGCAGAGAACTAGACCATCTACCTGCTTCTCGCAACAGGGTAGCTATGGAATGCCATCAAATAGGGTTGTGGACTGGAAACATCATTAACTTACTGGCAATCAGGGATGTGAGTGTTCTTTGGACTGTTTACTCACACTTTGCAGTGTCACGTGGCTGGAAGAGGGGTGTGATTCCATGACTCGAGTGCCCTGATACCATGCTGATGGGTGTGGCAGAAATGCATCAAGAAGAAGCCAAATCCTGACATTCTTACTCAGAGGAAACCCCACTGAAGTCGAAGGGAGTTGTTTGCTTGAAATATGGACTGAAAACAAATGAGTGAGGATTTCAGGATCTGGGAGAGTTATTAAAACTTCATAATTAAGGGCATGTTATTTGACTTTTCAAGACTATGTGTGCTAGCCGCTGTGGATGGAAACACGCCAATGGGAAATGTACCTCATATTTCCTACACCCCCAAAATCACATTGTGCAGCCTGTTCTATTAAAACCTGTATAGGGCCTTATCCAAAGCCCAGGGAAGTCAATGGGAGTAGTCACATTAACTTCAATGGACTTATATAGGGCTGCTAAGCACCCTATCAGAAAAAAGGTACCACTCCCCCAGTTTCTGTTGCAGACAGCAGGGAACACAGTAAGTCTGAAAATGCTCTTGAATCCCATATCTTTAATGCAGTACGTTGTGCCAAAACAACCCTGCCATGTATGGCTAACCTCCCCACACCTCTGCTCTCTTTTTCAGCAGAACTTGGTACAATTGCCTCAGCAGCATTCTCCGCCTTTCAGCCAGAAGGGTCCCAAAGTGCTTCACTAACTGTATACTGTATATACTGTGAGAAATCCAACACCCAGTACTGACAGCCTCTGGGGTGGAGCTGCATTTCTGTCACACACAGCCAGCAACGCCACACAAACAGGGGAGGCAAAGAGCAACAACTCGCAACTGAGAGTTTGACATGTTTATATACAAATAATAAAAAAGGCAGGGACTTTTGCTATCGTGTGTGCAGCAGGTATATCTATAGATAATGTAAGCAAAATAGTGGAGGTCATACAGGCATACAGATTTGGGGGTATTTATATGGGAAGAGATAGTGCAGTGAGGAAGGATAGATAAGGCAGTGTAGGAGGAAAAGAGACAGAGGAATTTTGAGCAGTATATTTGAGAAGACCTTGGGAGTGAAGTTAGACTCTTTAAAGACAATATTTTAAATAGCCCTGAAAATGAGAACAGATTTTTCTGCAGAACAATTGTCTTTTTTTCCCCATGTAAACATAGACGAAGGAAGGATAAATTGACAAAAACTCGATCACATTAACAAATATGTATAAAAATACCAAACAAATCCTAACTGAACATCACATTCCAGACCCTCTCTGCAGCCCTCAACAGCCTGAAATGCACAGAGGTAAAGAGAGTAAAGGGCCACTAGTAATTCCAAAACCCAGTCTCCTGTGATTACCAGCCAACCTTTAAACAAAATGCCTTCACACACTGTCAACCGTAACTGTAATTCCATTGTCTTTACATTCTGGCCATTGAGCTCCCAGTTGAGAGAACAGTCAAGCAGAACACAGTGTGTAATACAGAAATCTAGAGGAGACAAAGAGAAAGTCCATCCGGGAGAGAGAAATATTGTTCAGTACGGATCACCAAGCAAAATCTACACAAATTCCAGAAGATAAGAATTGTTAATAATTTCCTCCTCTGAGTGGTCGGCCCTGGCCTCTTCTGCAACCTCTTGTTCCCATGAAGATAACATTTTTGAATTAAAAAAATCTTGGCACCATTCATGTATATCCATATCTATATGATATAAACTAATGCAGAGTTTCCCTGGATAAAACACTGGAACATTTCCATCCCTGTTTTAGAAATCTTTGACTTTAGACAATCAAATTTCTGTTATCTCTGATAGGTTGTATGGGACGTTTGAGGAAATATGGACATGTCTGAAAAGTTAAACTTTCTGCATTTTCTTTCAAGCAAACTCCAAGCTCTGTCTCCAACAGACATACATACAGTACTAAGTGTTCTTGGGATCGGAAAGTGAACCATTAATTCCACCACACAGCAAACACCTGCAGCTGCTCCTGTAATCCAAAATACTGGTTAAGGTCCATCACATTTTTTTTTCCTTTAAGGGTCTGATTAAGCTCCCAGTGGGAGCTAAATCAAGCCCTAAAATAGTATCTGGACCTTCCAGAGGATTCCATGCCATTTAAACTTTTTGCACATTCCACTACTCAAAGGTTTGTAGCCCCAGTGTTATTTTCCGGTATTTCCAAGATTGTATGTGTCTTGGTTTTGGTAACAACGTATTTTCTTAAATAAATTGCTTTTCAGGGACTGGGTTGTGGCTCTCCACCTGTGACTGCAATGTCCTGGATCTGTGCTCACTGTTTGCAGACTTTTCGGCACACAATTCAACAAATCATCCTTCATGTGCTCAATAATCCTGGAGTAAAAGCATCAGTTCCACTGTTGTTAATTCTTTCCATTGCCTGGTGCTGGAAGCCTCATCATCAGAGACAGCCCCCAGCCAAATCACCAATTTCAGAAGTGGACTTGCCTGCTATGAAGGAAAATGGTAAACTGCTTGCATCTCCAGATATCAGAAATGTGACCAGTAGTGTACAGAATAATATCATAATGACACAATTTGGCTTGTGGGCTGCAAAGTAACTGTAAAAATGGGCATTTCTTACTGTGCAGTTCTGGTCCCTTTGTATATTTAGACTCATAGTTACTTACTCTACTAACTAGAACACATGTGTATTGCTTTTTGCCTGAGTTAGCTGTCCAGGAGCCACACAACTCTGAGAGAGCAAGCTGGAGTCTGTTCACAGAATCATCAACTTCATTCCAGCTTTATTGAATCATGAAGATCATGAATTAGAAAGAACCCAGCTTGACAATCAGATCCCAGACTGAGATTGCAGGGCTAACACTGTAAATAAACCATTGTTTTACTTGTAAACTGAGAAAATTTCATCTGGAGTCAATGGTAACATTACACAGTGTCCCATGCTCTCCCTGCAGAGGCTGAGGGATCAGCGAGCTTAGGGGCAAAGTTTCCCGCAGATCCCCAGTCTGCATGAGTTTAAGTGCTCACATGTCTCTTCCATGGCCTACAGTGTTCTCCCCCCCGAGGGAAGAATCTGAGGAGATTTGTGTGGTAAATGTCATGAAGTTTCCTGGAACCCATGGGAGATTTCAGTATGGCCTTTTGTAATCTGAGCATTATCTAGAAGGATGTGTTCTTTATAACTCCCCCATGCTGCTTACACTGAAGAGTCCTGTCTACGGTAGCATCATTACCGATTGTTGAGAAAGGGTGCTGCTGAACCCAGTCTGAACACAGCCAAATTGCAAGAGCAGCCTAAGATGAACTGTTTCAGGAACCAGAGCTCACCTTTTGCTACAGGATAGCTCTTTGTTCTCATTATTCCAGTTGGAAGTATAGGTGTACCTATTGGGTTCCGGGAAGTGGGCGGGTGGAAGCCCGCCCACTGCTAAAGGATCACCCCCACAGCCTAAGGGGAGGATCCACAGGACCTCAAAAACCCAACTGAGTTCGGGGGACAACTAATAAAAGAACAGGGGACAGGAGTGCGGCCAAAGGGTCATAAGAAGGGAGGCTGACGGGGACACTGAGCAGAGAACCCCGGACAGTGCCCACTGCTCCTCGAAGGCGTCAAGGGAGCCAGTGGACACCGCCCAGAGGAACTCTGCCCAGATGCATGAACGGACAGAGGATCGGAACCAAGCCCCACAGTCACAGGAGTCTCCATTTGCCAACCTCCTCTCCCTGGTTGTGTAGATGGCTATTTTAGCCAGGGCGAGGAGGAGGTTGACCAGGAGGTCCTGTGACTTTGTGGGGCCGTGGATAGGGAGTGCATGGAGAAGGAGTTGAGGAGAAAAGTGCAGCCAGAAATGTAACAGTATATTGGTGAGGAGCCGGTATAGGGGCTCCAACCTGGCGCACTCTAAGTAAACGTGCACCAGGGTCTCCCTCGCGCCGCAGAAGGGGGAAGTATAGGTATATCTATTGGGTTTCTGGGAACCGGGCGGGTGGAAGCCCGCCCAATGCTAAAGGATCCTGCCCCCCCAGCCTAAGGGAAGGATCTACAGGATCTTAGAAACCCACTAATTTCGGGGGACAACTAATAAAAGAACAGGGACAGGAGTGCGGTCAAAGGGTCATAAGAAGGGATCCGGACGGGGACACCGAGCAGAGAACCCCGGACAGCTCCCACTGCTCCTCGAAGGCGTCAAGGGAGCCAGTGGACACCGCCCAGAGGAATTCTGCCCGGATACATGAACATGGAGGTGAGGGGAAAAGTGCAGCCAGAAATGTAACAGGATTTTGGTGAGGAGCCGGTATAGGGGCTGCAACCTGGCGCACTCTAAGTAAACGTGCACCAGGGTCTCCTTCGCGCTGCAGAAGGGGGAAGTATAGGTATATCTATTGGGTTTCCGGGAAACGGGGCGGGCAAAGCCCGCCCCATGCTAACGGAACCCCCCCCCCAGCCTAAGGGGAGGTACCACAGGGCCTCAGAAACCCACTAATTGCGGGGGACAACTAATAAAAGAACAGGGACAGGAGTGTGGTCAAAGGGTCATAAGAAGGGATCCTGACGGGGACACTGAGCAGAGAACCCCGGACAGCGCCCACTGCTCCTCGAAGGCGTCAAGGGAGCCAGCGGACGCCGCCCAGAGGAACTCTGCCCGGAGACGTGAACGGACTAAGGATCGGAAACAAGCCCCACAGTCGCAGGAGTCTCCATTGGCCAACCGCCTCTCCCTGGTCGCGTAGATGGCCATTTTTGCCAGGGCGAGGAGGAGGTTGACCAGGAGGTCCCGTGACTTTGTGGGGCCACAGATAGGGAGTGCATGGAGAAGGAGGTGAGGGGAAAAGTGCAGCCAGAAACGCAAGAGGATATTAGTGAGGAGCCGGTATAGGGGCTGCAACCTGGCGCACTCTAAGTAAACGTGCACCAGGGTCTCCCTCGCGCTGCAGAAGGGGGAAGTATAGGTATAGCAGGGTAGTCACCAGCTCCTGCCCTGAGGGGTTTAAAGACAGCCCTGGGAGAGGGCTGTGGCAGGGGGAAAGCTACTAGGCTGATTGGGAGACAGCCTCAACTGTGGCCACACCCTAATCAGGGCCCAGCTGGCCCTATAAAGGCTTGAGCCAGGAGCTCAAGCAGACAGTCTCTCTCTGCGTTCAGAGAGAGAAGGGCCTCGCTGCAGGGAGCTTAAACAGTTATCTGAAGTGGAGTAGGGCTGGGGGAAGGCCAAGGGAGCTGGGGAGCTCTGGCCTAGGAAAGCCCCAGGCTGCAGGCCTGGTAAGGCCTATTAGGTACTGGGTTGCAGGGGCAGCCCATGGGTAGCCAGAGGCAGCAGGTCCAAACCCCTTTGCCTGTGATGAGTGGCTTATACTGCAGCCTGTCCCACTGAACAGGGGCTAGATGGAGACTGAGCGGTAGCCAAGACTGAGGCGAAGTGGGGATAGTGGGTGGGTGTTCCCCTGGGGGAGACCCAGACTGTGGGGGTATTGCCAGGGGGCAGCACCCAGTTAAAGGGGCACCAGGGTCCTGGGAGGGACACGGGGGCCAAACGACAGGAAGGACACCTGGCCTGCAGAGGGTGCTCTGACGACTGGTGAGCTAATTCCCGAGATGACCAGCAGGAAGCGCCGCTGGGTGAGTCTGCGCCTGATTACAATTGGCCAGATTTTGTTTTTGACTTAAGCAAAAATTCTCTCTTCTCTTGCTACCTGTTCAAAGCTCTGACAGTTTGGAACCTCATTTAACTAGTGACTGTTTCATCCAGACATGTGCCTGTTACTGCAGAAGGCTCTGATGCTCCATGAATCCCAAACCTCTCTGCACCTTCCCTACATCTGTTCATTGGTCTCTGTCATGTACTTCTAGTACACTCTAGGTTACAGGGCTGCTAATAGCAGGTCATGCTCTTGTACCAGATATGTACTCGCTACAGATATTCCTTTACAAAGAGAGATACTAGAGGTTTGTCCCTGAGATCTTTTAATGCACTGCTAGAAATGGCTGTTGTGTGCTTAAGTATACTATAATAGTATAATACAGTATAGTTAACATTATAATACAGTTTAACATTTTATTACATCTCCCTCATTACATTTTAAATTCCTAGCATTTACAGAAATTGACACTATCATGCTATCTTTAGAGTTCCGTACAGATCAGTCTGCTAAGTGTCTCTAATTGCACAGCCCAGCAACATGGTCATCTGGCTGTTCATTAGTTGCAATCACTGCCTGTAGTCAGTTTCAGATCTTTGAGTCATTGTCTTCTTCTTCTGCACCAGCCATCTGTAGTGTTTGCTCTGTTGACTGTTCTTTCTGAGGGTGGTGGTGGTGGGGGGGAATGTAGATACTGATGGTTTCTGTGAACTCTCCACTGTCAGTCTTGATCACATATGATCTGGGCACTGAATTCTTTTTCTTTATGACAGCTGGCATTCTCCATCCCTTTTCTCCGTCCAGTATGACACAAACATGGTCACCAGGTTCTAGACCCTGAACTATATTCAGTAGCTGTTCTTGATGTTAATCTGTAGTTCAGAAGAGCAAAGAATGGAACTTCCTGCTGTAGGATTTTCTTGGCTGTCTGTACAGTTCTCTCAGCCTCTCCATTTGCTTGTGGGTAATGTAAGCTGCTAGTAACATGATCAAAATCATATTTTGTTCAGACAGATTTAAAATCTGCTGCAGTGAATTGTGGTCTGTTTTCCATCACTAGTTGTGGAATACCAAGATGAGCAAAAGTGCACTTTAGTTTCTCAATAATGCTGCAAAATGTTATGTCTTTCAAGTACCTTATTTCTATATACCCAGAAAAATAGTCCACTATGATCAGGTCATGATGTCCTCTGAATTTGCATAAATCTGCAGCTAGTCTCTTCCAAGGTCTGTCTGGTAGAGGTATTTGTATGGTTCATCATTGTGTCTTGAGGTTATTTGTACTAGATATCCTTTCAAAAGTCCAATGTCACCACATTCTCCATAGAGTTCTTCCACTTTTCTCACTAGGCCCATCATGGCTTCCATGCTGCAGCTGAGAAGGATGTTGGCATTTGAGTTTTTGATCACATGTACTCTGAATGCAAAGCTTTCTTCTTTGTAAATTGTTTCTGTGGTGAACTGGTCCATACAGTTCAGAATACATCTAGGGCTAATCAGGTCTGTTTCAGGTGATTTCACCTCTGGGAGGGTTGAAGGTAATTGTCCATCCCTCCTGAGAGGACTGTCATTTTTCCTCCTGAGTCAATTTTAAAAACAACAATCTTTCCATGAATACTCAGTTTCACTCTCCAGGCAGGCTCTGTGTCATCATATGTGATAGTTAATAGAAACAGTGGCCCTTGATTGTCTGTAATATTCAACTTCCTGACTGCCTTGATATTGCAAACAGCTGCAAAATGTCCATATTTTGTGCATTTATTACACCTTGTGCCTTTGGCTAAATATTCATCTGTTGGGCTATGAATCTTTCCACATCTTGTATATTTAGAATGAAAGGTTTTGTAATTTGCCTTGGACTCCCTCATAGATTCAGGGCTTTTATGGTAATGACTTTTAGCTCTCATGTTGTCTATTTATAGCTTCTAAGTTTCAGGTTTTTCAAGTTGCTCCTGCCTTTTGTTCTGCTGTTTGACTAGTTCAGACTGCTTTGCTATCTGTATAGCTGTGTGCAGATGTAAGTTTGTCTTTAATTGTAGTTGCTATAAGAGCAGGGGCGGCTCTACGAATTCCGCTGCCCCAAGCAGGGCGGCGCGCTGCGCCGCTCGCGCTGCCGGGTGCCGGTCCCGCGCCTCCGCGGGACCTTCCGCAGACGTGCCGCTGGTCCCGCGCCTACGGTGGAGCTTCCACAGTCATACCTGCGGGAGGTCCACACAAGCTGCGGGACCAGCGCACCCGCCGCAGTCATGCCTGCGGGAGGTCCGGTCGTCCCGCGGCTCCGTTGGACCTCCCACAGGCATGACTGCGGAAGGTCCGCCGGACCCGCCTGCTGCCGTCCAGTTAAAATGCCGCCCCACGCGCGCGCTTGGCGCGCTGGGGTCTGGAGCCGGCCCTGTATAAGAGGTTCTTGTCTGATAGACTGGTTATTGGGTTATCTCTAACATTTTCATGTTTTTCAGAGCAAAAATCAGTTTTCATCCAATGTATGAAGAACTCTTACAAAAGATTCAACATTTTCTTTTGATTCTTAAATTCTCTGAAACCATGCTCTTTCATAAACCACATTTCTCTGAGGTATAAAGTATGCATTAAACAGCCAGAACCCTTTCATAGTCCTCTTTGTGACTGTCTTCAGTAAAGACAAAAGATTTAAAGATATGTTCTGCCTGCTTTCCCCATAACACAAATTAAAGAAGATACCTGAATATCTCCAATTTCGAGGTGGAGTTTTGTAACAATGCAAAATACTTCTTCCAATCTGTCCATTCTGAAGGTGTATCAAAGCTGAAGTTCTCCGGGGCATTGAAGAGTGACATGTTCATGAGCTCTGCGTCCTTTGTTGCTTTGTTCCTGCTCTCCACTGCCAACAGTTAGGTTGCCCTTACTTCTAACACCATGTCATGTACTCCTTGTATACGGTAGGTTCCATGGCTGCTACTAGCAGATCATACTCTTGTACCAGACATGAACTGGCTACAGAGCTTATTTCCCAGAGATAGCTACACCAGATGTCTTCAGTGTACGATCCTTGAATGTACTGCCAAGAATGCACTTGTTGATGGAAGGATCTCAGACATTATCCCTCAGAGTCCATGCCCAATTCTCTTCCCAGGTCTTTGATTTTATCCCTTCACCCATTCCCCTGAATCTATACCTCTGGCCTTGGCTCCTAGGAAACAGCATGCAATCCTGTTTGGATTACAGGATGTCTCTCTTCTGTAGAATGGTTGGCTTGGTTGGGTCAGCATAAAGAGGCTTCTTTGGAGCAGAATGTAGAGAGGGCTTTTATTAGTGGAAAAGTGGGTATGGACAGATCAGTCTAGGCTGTTCACTTGTGGTTTGGCTAATGCAAGAGTTATGCCCCTGGAAAGTGGCATATGGTTTCATCACAGAAAGAAGCACCATTAGAGTAACACTCGGAACTTCTTTTTATTACATAATAACAACGCTTTCCCTGAACCCAATGTTCCAGTGGTGTGCTTATGAGCACAAATCCACTAGTTCCTCTTCCTTAGATTATTATGTAAGTGTGAATAATCATTTTCAGCAGTTACTGTTGAGCACATCATTACTGAGAGACTGAATCAAACAGGACCCAAATGAACTTCAATCACGTCTTCAGCTTCCACACATACACAACCACACCCTTTCTCTTCCTCCATTCTCTCCACCTCCCCTCTCTCTCCCTCCTCCTTGCTTTCCCTCTCAGCCTTCTCTGCTCTCTTTCTCAGTTTCTCTTCAGATCTCATTTCATTTTCTGCCCTATTCTAAGTCCTTCAGCTCTTACCAGCCTCTCCCCTATCAGACTCAGCAGTTCAGGGCATCATCACTCTTCCCTTCACTGATTTTCAAATATACCTGAACAATAATATACTGACACCTTGTCTGAATCATACCAGAGCTACAATAGAGACAGCAGGGGGTTGCTCAGGGAAAAGAAAGGGCCACAAACTCAAAAGCCACTACAACAGATCCTGAAGCCCTACTCTGTTTGATGGCCATGGGTGAAAAACAAGCAAGGACCTCAGGATTTACCTCAAAAGGCCTGTAGCTCGCTAATAGAGAAACTGAACCTGTGCCATCAAGCAAGCTAAACTAGGACTGTTAAGTGGGACACTTTCCTATCGATCTCCCATGTCAAACGCTCCTCCTAAGTTTGTGAGTGACCTTGAAGTAGATTGTTAGAATTCCCTTTGGAGAATAAGAGGATCAGTTGAGTGGGGGAAGGACAGGGAAGACCCATAGCTGGTGGCTCCTTGTTTGTCTGCCTCACTGAGCTTTGTGATGACCACTTTAATCACAGCTGCACTGACCCAAGTGTCTGGTTCATCAAAAGAAAGCCAAGCTTAGTGTCTATTCTGGGAAATTCAGTGGGAAGGGAAGGGGGTGGAGGTGGGGGGTGAGTGGGAGTCTGACAAGAAGATACTGTTTCCATGGTTTCAGGCCTCTTTCTTTCTCTGTGCTCTCCTCTTCAGCAGCTAATTCCTCTTGCTCAGGCCCAGCTCTCTGCCTCCTCACTGGGATTCACCTTTCCAGGCTAGACACTGGCTCACAACACGACTCATCAAATCCTTCATTGCTGGAGCAAGGGGGCAAATTCATCCCTGGCATTGACATAAATGGATTTGCATCTGCTAACACCAAGGCTGATTGTGACCCCGCCTGCTCTTCCCACTGAGCTTTCAGGTTGTGCTGCCTACTGCCAGCCTTCTCTTTCCCTCCAAATGGTGCTGCCCTCTCACATGGGTGAGGCCTGGCTAGATACACAAATTCACTGCTCAGAGACTTGCAAGAATACAGGGGGAAAACTACTTTGTCACTAGCATGAACAAAGCCTTCTCTCTCCTGCTCTTTCTCTTGGGGCAGGGGGTTCTCCAAGTTCACTCCATTTCCCTGTCTGAGCTCCCGCTTCAAAGCCCCCCCATTGCAGCAACCGTCTCTCTATTTTGGAGGAGAGGTGGACGTGGATCCAGCTCTGCTCCACGTCAGATGCAGAACGGGTCACTGTGGTGGAAATTCCTTCCCAAGGGACTGAACACCATCTCAGCAGAGCTCCCAGCCCCTGTCAGGCAGGAGAGCTAGTGACTAGGTGCAGGTCTGTCTGTCTGTCTGTCTCTCTCACTCATTTCCTCACTCCATTTCTCTCTCTCTCTCTCTCTCTCTCTCTCTCTCTCTCTCTCACACACACACACACACACACACAGAGCTCCAATTCCAAGCAGGCCCTTTCCACAGAACACAAGAAGCAGCAGAATTCCCAGCTGGAGACTGTTACGGCAAAGAGTCGATTCAGATATCTTTTCTGTTGCCCCAGGGTCTAGGGTTTTTTCACTGGGAACACCCCCGCCCCCTTTCCCGTGACAGAGTGAACACAGCAGAGCTGAGAAACAGGCTCATGGATACAAGTCCCAACACAAGAGAGGGGAAAACAGGCCTGTAAAGCAGTCTACCCTGTCATTAAAATATGAAAAGGATTAAGCTTATCGTCTGCTTAGGAAACAGAGGAGAAGTGGGAAGTGGCAGTGTAAGGGGCCTAAAGCTTAGCTAGCTTTGTTTGCCTTTTATCTCTAGTGGGGAGAACTAAGCAGTGTTTACAAATATGCTGACAGCCCAGCCCAGACCATGCTCCAAAAACACAACATCTCCACTCTTGGCCTGCATTCAAGCCTCGGCATTGCCTCCCTGTAGCCAACAAGGAGTAATAAATAAAAGCAGCGATCCAAACTATGACACAACTTTTGAGTTACAGTTTGCTGTGCCTGGTGGCACAGAGCGGGCTGGTGTCCACACATCCCACTGGCAATTGCTCCAGTAACAAAAATATTATTGTCTGTTCTGCAGTGGGATATTAAAGACCCCAAGGCACTTTGTGTAAGAGTTGGGATTTAGCCAGAGCTCTGTGTTTCCTGTCTCTAAATGCTGTGATGCAATAACTCTGCCATGGCCTGGGCACCCATTAGCCTCCATCCAGTAGGTATTTAGACCCTGTAAATGAGCATGATGCATGAGCTGGCCCCTCTGCACAGGGATGAATTACACCCAGAGAGTGCTTTGAAGTCCTTTGGGATGAAAGGCGCTATATAAATATTTACAATTTATTATGATTAAAGATAACCTTGCCCTCTCCTCTCCTTCCCATGTACCCAGCCTGAGTCTGTCTTACTGGAAATTCACTCCTCCCACTGCCATTAGTTCCTAAGACCTGTGTATTTTGATCTCTAGAGGGTGCTAGAGAGCAATGTTTAACTTCCCTGACTCACAGACTATTTACTTGTGGTCCCTGTTGAGCGTCTTTGTTAAATTAAGAAGTACCTTGGGGTAAGGGTCCCATTACACAGATGGGTCTCTCATTCCTCATCACTCTCAAACTGAACACAAGTGGGGATTAGCCAGGGGCAGGGAGTGTGCCACATGTGTACAGTGCAGCAGCATTCCACGCTAGGGTACTCTTTGCCAATCAGAGGCCATGGGGACCTGGGATGAGAGTGGAGGGGCCTTAGCACAGACACCTGTCAGCGACATCCACACTCTACATGCTGTTAGTGGACCCTTTAGTACCGCCCGCTTCAATCCCTCTGAAACACATATGCCTGGAAATTAGGTGCTCGGGTGCCAGGATGATGGGTGCGGTATAAGACCCAGAATACAATAGAGAACAAGAAACTATTTTGTGTAATTGTGTTCTTCCAAGTCTTGGAGCAATGAACTGCTGTATCCAGCCTGGCAGGGTAGCATGAAGTGAGCCTTCGGCCACATCTACACTGGGATCTGGGGTTGCAATTCCCAGCTTATGTAGACATATCTGTACTAGCTCTGGTTGAGCTAATGTGCTAAAAATAGTAATGTAGTTGCAGTAGCATGGGAAGCAGCATGGTCTAACCACCCCAAGAGGACACCCACCTGGATCCCATAGGTATGTACCCAGGGCAGCTAGCCTGTGCCACCACTCACCACTGCCTGTGCTACCATGGCTATGCTACCGTTTTTAGTCTGCTAACTCAACGTCTACATGAGCTGGGAGTCACACCTCCAGCTCCAAGTGTAGATGTAGCCCTACCATGAACACACACACACACTGCCTGTATTCTTATCCAAGAATTGGCTCATTCCTGAACCCAACTAGGAATTCATGCAAACTTCAGGCACTTTGCAAGTTCAAACATAAAAGAAACATTTTTGCCCTTTGCGCTTCCCCGTGATGAGAATGAACAGCTGAGACCAGGCAGAAATGAGGTAGGGCTCACCCTGCCAAATTGATTATTTGAAAAATGCCCAGTCCTGGTGGCTTTCATTCTCCTTTCTGTGGCAGGACCCAGGTAGAGTCGTGAAGCTTAGGAAAGCCCTTCTGCTTCTAGCAAGAGGTGTTCCTCATTTTATTCCTTGACATTGTGTTTCCTGAAGGACACGGGTGCCCAATATTGGCAACACTAAGGGGATGCATTGGTGTTTTGCCAGACCCTCAAGGCCTGCATGTTAACTACATATAAATGTACATAAGGTTTTAATCAGAGCTAAATGTTCATAGTTGTTGTTTTTTATTTGGACAGTAACAGCACACTGCCCCTTCCAGAATACAGAGGAGAACAAACTAGGCTTTGAGAATGGCAGGGGAAGTTGTAACAAGAGAAACTGGCCCAGCTTCTCTGGAAACAGCTTCATCCCCACTTTTACCTTGAGGGTGGTGAAATGTATTATGCACTGCACAGTCAAAGAATCCATTTGGGGTCCTGTGACCCTAAGAGCATCCCAGTACTGGAGGGCAAGGGGCTCACTGGTAGATGGTAGTGAGTTTCAGCTGGTCTGACCAATTCAATGTACCCCAATTCACTTATGTCATAATCCCTATCTAATAGGTGTCATGTAAGGTATCATTGGAAAACCAAGAGCACATTGATCATTAATATTCTTGCATGGTGTATGTATGATAAATGCCCAAAGGACTGTACAAATGTGAAAGAAATATGGGACTAAAATGTGTTTGAACCAGAAAATTCTGGGGAGTGGGTAAACCATTTTTTCCCAAAGGAAAGGTCGATGCCTCCATCCAAGTGCCATCACAGACAACTGGCAATCACAGTCCAGTGGCCTATCAGCAGCTGCAGGGACAGATCAATTTGCATTGTAGAAAGCACCAGTGGGGAAGAAATCCACATGGAGCCTTCTCTTTCAGAAGCCATGGCACCTTTCTTCACAGCAGGGGCAGTGAACTTCGAGAAGGATATATTTCCAAAGTTCCCTGGAGTGAAAAACAGAAGGGCAAAGAACCCAAGTGATCTTTCACCTAAGAAGACAAAGGCACTGAGCACTTTGGACTTTGTGGAAGATCCTGATCAAGCGGGTGGTCAGCCATCTTGCTGGAAGGAGATGTGGTAAGACTCTTACCATGAACCAAGACTGGAGTTTTGTTATGTCTTAGTCACTAGAAAGTGTTTTTCACTTTTGTTTGTTTGTAACCATTTCTGATTTTATCCCTTATACTCAAACTCACTTAAACCAACTCACTATCTCTTTTTGATTAAATAAACTTGTTTTACTTTTATTCTAAATCAACCCAGCACTGTGTTTGACTTGAAGTGATTATTATCTCCAGTTAAAGCAACAAGCATATATGCTTTTGTCTCGTTAAAGGGGCACAGGACCTAATTAGACCTCTGAATGTTCTAGGAGAGAGCTAGGCATTTCAGGGCAGGCAGGTTTGGGGAAATTCGGTCCTGGGGTGTGTCAGGGTCACTTGGCTAGTAGTAACCAAAGCTGGTGGAGACTAGAGTGTGACTGTGGAACAAGCAGGCTGCTGGAGTCAGAGTTGCGGACCCAGGGCTGTCCAACACACAGAGACTCAGCATGTGCTTGTGGGCTGGCTGTGAGCTTCCAAACAGGGCGCTCCAGCAGCAGAGCATTTTAAGGCATTCAGAGTTACAGGACCAATTATGACAAAATTTCTCACTGGCCTGATGCACCGCAATCTGTTCCCAGAGCTCCCAGCAGCCGAGCGTGGCAGAGGGTGGCGAATTGCACAGTGAGAGAGCTCCCCGTGATTCAACACTCTCTGTCGATGCAAGAGCACTGACTGTGGATGCAGTGGATGCACTCTGACGACAGAAGGAGTGTTGTGTGGATGTGCACAACCGATGTAATTCAAGCGGCTTATGATCGTCAACATAACTTACATCGACTTAACTCTATAGTGTGGACACGGTCTTAGGTTTGTCTTTTACCTGTAACCTTATGTTTCTAAACCCTTCTATTGCTTTTATTTGAATCTTTAACTCAAGCTCTGTTAAATAAACTTCAGTTTGGTTTTGCTATAGATATGTCAAAGGGCAAGTCTACACTACCGCTTAAGTCGATCTAACTTATTTCGCTCAAGGGTGTGGGGGAAAAAAAACAAGCAACGCAAGTTTTGAACTGTTCACACCGGCACAGTGAATCGGGGTGCACTGCCTCCACAGATGCAGTGGATCAGTGTATGTTGTGGGTGCCCAGAAGACAAGGGACTGGGCACTGGAGTGTTCCAAAGTGAGGTGTATAAATTGCTAGCCACCAGAGAGAGAGAGTGGGGCTTGAAGAGTGGAATGCTTGTGTTGGAGGATTTCTCAGGTAGGCCCAGACAAGATCCTCTCATGCTGTAATCAAGTAGTTCTGATTTACCCCAAACACCTCAGGTAACCCCACAATGTGTCACAGCTACCATTAGAAGAAAATGTCACTGTTTGAAGCAGACAGACACTTCTTTGTCATAATGTAAGCAGCTACAAGGATCACCTTGAAGTTCTCCACAGACCTCCATTGGTGTATGAACCACTGATGAAGAATCAGTTTGTTAGGTAACTGCTATTTTGATTTGTTCAGTTTCATAACAGAAAAAGTATGTTCACAAATCAAAGTAATTTCAAAGACTCTTGCACAAATACCAGTCCTCATGTAACTCTGAATATCTGTCACTCAGCAGGCATTTATAGAGAGGCATTAAGTGTTATCCATCACAAAACCTCAGTTCAATTTTAGCAGAACATAGGCTTCAGGTTCAGCTGGACATGGGTCTGCAAACAAGCTGAACTTTTTGTCCCTCTGAATGGTTGAACAAATTAATCTTGATGTTCCTTGATCTTTTCAGCATGGGGATTGCTGTCACTTTGGCATTTCCTGAGAACTTGTTGGAAAAAAGGAAGGGTCATTCTACTGAAGACGTCCATGAAAAAGCGACCTCTGTGTTTGGAAGACTGTCACCTTGCAAGCAAGAGCAAGGAATATCTACTTCTGATCTTGAATTTGGAGATGCTCGTTACTATGGGAGTGTGCTGCTGTCCATGATAGAGGCAAGACCACAGAACCCTTTGCAATCATCAAGCACGTCCAGGGCCGCCTGGGGGGGGCAAGTGGGGTCAATTTGCCCCGGGCCTCGCAGGGGCCCCCACGAGAGTTTTTCGGGGCCCCTGGAGCAGGTTCCTTCACTCACTCGCAGGGCCCGGGCCCTCGGAGCTTCTTCCGCTCCGGGTCTTCGGCGGCAATTTGGCGGTGGGGGGGTCCTTTCACCCTGGGACCGGAAGGACCTCCCGCCACCGAATTACCGCCAATGCGGGGGCCCCCCGCCGCTGAAGACCCCAGGCCCCCTGAATCCTCTGGGCGGCCCTGAGCACGTCAACACTTCGGCCTTCCTGATTAAAAATGCCTCCATCTCTTTCAGAAAAACAACAAACCTTACCAAAAACCTCTCCTCTTGCTAAGCCAGAGGAATGCCAACCAGTGCAGTAGATCATGATATTTACCTTTGATTTCCTTCAGGAATGCCTTAAATTGGGTGTGTCTTAGGCTATGTTATCTAATAAGCCCACTGGAGCAACAATAGTTGAGGCCTTATATCTTTCCCCTACAAGTTTGCCTGCCATATGATGCCAATGGCACTGAATTCATTTATCTTCACACTCACCCAGCTGAGCAATGAGATGACTGAGGAGACACCAACTCTTGTAATGCCAGCAAATATTCATAAATCAAAGCCCAGAGATTCTGCATGTTCCAGCAGATTTTTAAGAAGCACAGACCCCTTTGAAGCCCCCATGAAGAAAAATAAGTATTTGGGTCACGGAAGCACAGTCAGTACATTTATTTTTTAACATGGATAAGTAGAGAAATTCCCTCATAATGTCCTTGAGCATCTCTACAATGTTATGAAATACTGTCAATCTGTTCCTCTTTATTGGATTGTTATTTGGCTCAAACTCAATTCATCATTGGCTAACTTTATTCAGAGCAACAGTTTTTACTTAGATTCATATCTTGGGAGGCCAGAAGGGAGCATTGTGATCTTCTAGTTTGATGTCCTGCATAACAAAAGTAGGGCACTGCCGAATTCACGGTCCATTTTGATCAATTTCACGGTCAGAGGTTTTCAAAATTGGCCGATTTCACATTTTCCAATGTTTACCTCTGAAATTTCAGGGTGTCGTAACCATGGGGGTTCTGACCAAAAGGGGGTCGCAAAACTGGTGTAGGGGGGTTGCGGGATTGCCACCCTCATTTCTGTGCTGCCTTCAAAGCTGGGCTAGGCTTTGAAGGCAGCAGCCACAGATCTTCCTGCAGCAGGGGAGATTCCCGGATGTGGGTCTGATCTCTCCCTGAGAGCAGCCATGCAGGGGAAGGGGAAGAGGAAGTCCTGTCCCTCCCCAGCCTGGTGGACTAGCAGCTGGAGCCCGGTGAATGGTGGGAGCCCCCTGCCCCAACCCTGCCCATCCCCCACCCCTCTAATAGCTAGATTACACTTGGGAGACTTGATTTCACAGTCCGTGACATGTTTTCACGGCCGTGAATTTGGTAGGGCCCTAAACATTAGGCCATATAATTTCACCCAGGCTTTGTTTCACAACACACGGCGCTGATAGTGGGGCTGGGAAAAGTCAGAAGATTTTCTTTGCAAGCAGGACACTAATTTAAAAATAAAGAAAGTCAGAAATCTTAAATTCTGCAGAATCTGAGGGGCACAAGGATATAGTTATATGGGGGATTCTGCATCACTTGCAGTCTTCCTAAAATATATGCTCCTAGCTCGATCAGAAATGATGGGCTTGATGCAGGAATCACGGGGTGAGTTTCTATGGCCTGTGTTATGCAGGAGGTCAGATTAGATGATCGTGACGGTCCTGACTGGCCTTAAAATTTATTAATCTAAGAAAAGAAGTTCCTTAGTGGGCCCTGGTTTTTCTACCACAGCTCTAGAGCTTCTAGGCATCTCTACATTAGAATTTGTCTGCCTAGTAATACATTTTCAGCCTCCCTTCCATTTCCTGTGTGTCCCTCCTCCCAACCCCATCCTCACTTTTAGGAAGGCCAAGGGATCTAGTAGCCTATAAAACATCAGAAATAACATCATTTTAGAAGTACCTGTCATGACCCTACAAGTCTTGAACCTGGGTCTACAGTCAACTGTTGGCTTTCTCCTCTTACCTAGCAGGGTGCTACTAATCAGTTGAAGCCATGAAACCTGAAGTTATATCAGGGATGGCTTCCCAGGGCCTGCTTGGAGGAACACTGGGAACTCTAATTGGTCAGGGCTTCCTATTTAAACCCAAATTGAGGCACAGGAAGTTATTTGCACATCTGGGCTCTACCTGGTTGCTACGTTGGATCCTGCCTTCTTGCCTGAACCCTGATTCCCTGACCTATTCCTGGCTCCTGCTTTATTCCTGATCCTTGCCCCGATCTCTGAATCTGGCTCTGACCCTTGGCTTGACTCTCCAGCTCTGAGCTGTGGCTCGACTCCTGACTCCAACTCTGGTTCCAATCATTGGTTTGACTTTCCGACTCCAGTTCTGAGTCTTGGCTCAACTCCTGACTGTGACTCTGGCTCAGTTCCTTGGCTTGAGCCTCGAACTTTAGCTCTGACCCTTGTCTTGACTCCTAACTCCAACTCCTGCCCCAACCACCAGATCTGGCCACCTACCTCTTGGTCCTGACAGTTTGTGTGGATCACTGCCCCAAGAAGTGGGCCCAGGAAAAGATTGAGGATGGAGCCAATCAGTCAACCTCAGCTTCAGGAAGAACCAGGTTTACCCGAGTGGGCTGAGTGCCCTCAGGTGGGCAACCAAGCACTATATCTCAAAGTGCACAATTGACCACTAAGAACCAACTGTTTTGGGAGCAGGTGAGCCAGCGCCATAACAAGAACACAACACTGTGGGCACAACACTGTGGGCACAACCCACAGTTTCTGCCCCAGAACAGAGTCCCTCAATCCCCTGCCAGAATGGTTTGACAGAAGTCATTGGGGTTCTGGGGCGGGGGGGTTATGAATCAATGCCGCCTCCAGTTCCCAGTCCATTTCCAGGCCTATGCTCCTGACAAGGCCAAGATAGGCCTGGTAATTAGTCTATTTTCTGGGAAAGTTTTGGATTAGGCCTCCCCTTTGCTGGAAGGCAATAGCCTGGTATTGTCAAACTGGGACACTTTTCTTCAGTCAGTATTGTCAAAGTATGTTGACCTTCATCATGCCCACTTAGCAGAAGCTGCATTAAGGAAGCTTCAGCAGAGATAGGGCATCACCACCTCTTACATGGCGCACTTCCACTGGTGCATTGCAGACATTCAATGGAACGAGACAGCATGATGATACCATTTCCAATGAGGCCTGCAGGAGGAAATTAAGGATGAGTTGGCCCAGATAATGAATCCTGCAGGTCTGGACATTTTCATCAGCCTTGCTATGAAATTGATGCTATTGCTGAATTGATGACCAATTGCAAGAGCAGAGAGAGAAAAAGAAGGGTTCCTTCTAGCCCTGTTGTCCCTGTGCAAGTCCATCAACACATACCCTGCCTACTGAACCAATGTAGATAGATCTAGTCCACAGTCCCAAAAAGAAGGAATGGCACCAAAAATGCCACCTATGTTTTTATTGTGGTGAATCTGGTCAAGCTGTAACTGCTTGTCTCATACAAATCCCAAATAACTCAGGAAATGAACTGGCCCATGGCACTGGTTGTCTTCATTAAGAAGAAAGATGGCAGCCTCCGTCTCTGTGTAGATTACCTACCCTTGAATCAAATCACAATCAGGAATCAATACCCTCTGCCCCTAATTCCTGAGATGTTGGATTGTGTAGAAATTGCCCAAATATTTGCAGAGCTAGACCTTCAGGGGGCCTTCAATTTTGTGCAGGTGATAAATGGAAAATGACGTTTAGGATCCACTATGGCTGCTTCCAGTATTTAGTAATGCTGTTAGGCCTAATGAACACCCCAGCCACTTTCCAACATTTCCTCAGTGATGTGTTACAGGATATATTACACTACAACATTTTGGTCTATTTTGACAACATACTCATTTTTTCCAGCAACCCAGAGAAGCACAATTTCTACATCAGGACAGTCCTAGAGAGACTAAGGCAACATGGCCTTTATGCTAAATTAGAAAAATGCACTTTTGATCAAACCACTATAGAGTTCCTGGATTTTACCCTGTCTCCTAAAGGAATTAAGATGGATACATACAAGATCCAGGCTGTTCGTGATTGGGCCATTCCCTGAAATGTCCATGATCTGCAATGCTTTCTAGGCTTTTCGAACTTTTATCCCAAATTTCTCAAAGCAGATCATACCTCTCACAACACTACTTGCAAGAATATTCTGTTCCATTGGCCCCTTGAGGCCCAAACTGCTTTTGAACCATTAAGCTACCCTTTACCACTGATTCTATATTGGCTCACCCAGACATCCCACAGGATTTTGTGGTAGAAGCAGACAACTCCATTATGACGATTGGAGTGTGATTCTCACAAAGACACTGGGCTGAGCAGATTTTATATCTCTGTGCCTATTTCTCTCAGAAACACACCCCTGAAGAGCAGAACTATGAAATCCTGGACAAAGAACTTCTACCCACCAAAACAGCCTTGCAGGAATGGTGTCATTACCTCATGGTGGCCCACCATCCAGGCCAGGTTTATATCGGCCATAAAAATTCAGAGTACTTGTACAACGCTAGAGCACTGACTCAGTGACAACTTTGATGGGCCTTGTTCTTTTCACAGTTCAACTTAATTGTTTCCTAGCATCCTGGAATTAGAATTGGCAAAGCTGATGCCTTATCCCAGAAGCGAGAATATTACACCACTCAAAAGGGTCTAAGCCAGGAACCATCTCATACACTTTAACCCCACAATTTCATGAATGCTGCCATCTGATAGAATTTATTTTCTTTACTCTATTCTGCCTCTGCTTCAGGAATACCTTCCAGTGAATTAGCT
The DNA here is from genome assembly GCF_016161935.1 of Mauremys reevesii. NCBI lineage: Eukaryota > Metazoa > Chordata > Testudines > Geoemydidae > Mauremys > Mauremys reevesii. The sequence goes on from NC_052625.1 coordinate 64,618,924, forward strand.
GCAATAAACAAAGAGGCATATGACACTCGGGAGGGAGTCACATTTGTGAAGGGCCACATTGACATTCCCCCTGGTCCCCTATGCATGATGGCACTACAATTACCACACAATAAACCCTCCTTCAATGCCTGGAAACCCCACCTAGGCCTTGGGCAACTATCACATTAAATTTTATTGTAAAACTCCAGAGTCCAACAGGTTTACTATGATCCTGACAGTTGTAGACCACCTTACAAGAATGGCCTCTTTTGTTCTCAGTGCCCACCTACCCTCATCTGAAGAAATGGCCGAATTAGAGACAACCTATGTTGTCCGTCTCCATGGTCTGCCAGACTACATTATCTCTGCTTGTGGCCCACAATTCATCTCTCACTTCTGGTGGGAGGCACTGCAAATTGTGGGGTCCACACACATCTCTCCTCTGTATACCATCCTCAGACCAATGGCCAAATGGAGAGAGTAAACCAAATCTTGGAGTAGTACCTACAGTGCTACACCAGCTGCCATCAGGATGATTGGGCCTCACTATTACCATACGCAGAATTTGCAAACAACAATGCAGATCACACTTCCACAGGTCAGAGCCCTTTCTTTGCAAACTATGGGTTCCACACAGAGTTACCTGCATTCTCCTCCAACCCAGCCGCATCAGATGGAGTTCAACAAATCCATCAGACCCAGGAGAGACTAAGGGACCATCTTGAAAAGCAAAACTGCATTATGAAAGGCATGCAGACTAGTATCATAAACCAGGTCCCCTTATTCAGTGGGTGATAAGGTGTGGCTTTCAGCAGAAGGTCTTTGTACTGATAGACCTTCCTGCAAACTGAACCACCAGTTCCTGGGTCCCTATCAAATCAGATGACAGATCAACCCAGTCACCCTCAGGATCCAGCCTGTTTCAGGGCTTAAACCATACACAGGAAACCCCTTCCTTCATCGGAATAAACCACCTCCTCTGCCAAGACATGTGCAAGGCCATGAAGAGTACATTATCCGTGAGATCCTAGACTCCAAGATTCAGTGGGGCAAATTCTGGTACCTAATCAAGTGAAAAGGATGTGGCCCAGAGGAACATATTTGGGAACTGACAGAAAACATCCATGCCCCTGCTCTTCTCAAGGCGTTTCACAAAAAAACGCTCTCAGAAACACACTTGCACCTCCAAGGAGGGGAGTACTGTTATGATGCCACAGGACTATGAACCTGGGTCTAGGGAGCTCCTAGTCAAGTAGTACTCTCCTGCTCCCAACAAGCAGCTCATTACTAGCCAGTTGAGTTGGAGAGACCATGAAACCTGAAGTTACATCAGGGAAGGCTTCCCTAGGCCTGATTGGAGAAACACCACGAATTCTAATTGGTCAGGACTTCCTATTTAAACCCAGGAAGTTGTCTATGTAAGTGGGCTCTACTTTGCTGCTATATTGGATCTTGCCTCATTTCAGCCTCCCTGACTAGTTCCTCTCCTTGCTCCTTGTCTCCAAAGCCTGTCCTGACCTTTGGTTTGACTCTTAGACTCTGGCTCGGACCCCTGGCTTGAGTCTCCCACTCTGACTCTGGCTCTAGCCACTAGACTGGATCCAGGGGCGGCTCTAGGAATTTGGCCGCCCCAAGCACGGCGGCACGCCACAGGGGGCGCGCTGCCAGTCGCTGGTCCTGCGGCTCCGGGGGACCTCTTTCAGACGTGCCTGTGGAGGGTGTGCTGGTCCCGTGGCTCCGGTGGAGCATCCACAGGCACGCCTGTGGGAGGTCCACCCAAGCCGTGGGACCACCGAACCCTCCGCAGTCATGCCTGCGGGAGGTCCACCAGAGCCGTGGGACCAGCGCATCCTCCACAGTCATGCCTGCGGGAGGTCCGCTGGTCCCGCGGCTCTGGTGGACCTCCCGCAGGCATGACTGCGGAAGGTCCGCCGGAGCCGCCTGCCACCCTGCCGGCAAAATGCCACCCCAAGCGCGCGCTTGGCACGCTGGGGTCTGGAGCCAGCCCTGACTGGATCACTTACATCTCAGCCCCAGCAGTAACTAAAGAAACTTAGTACTAATTCTTCACACTCTCTTCTCGGGGCTCTTTTCCAGGTCAGTCATTAGCAGCTATTCTGAAGGAGCTCACAGATTGCTTAGATCAATAAAATCCCAGAGCAGGGAAGGAGCAAAACACAACTTGGAAATGACAGTTTATCAGAAAACTGAGAGGAATAGGAGAGTAAAGGGAGGGAGGGAGGGAGGGAGGATGAAAGGAACAATGAGACAAAAAAGAGTGAAAGGGAAAGAGAAAGGAAAAGGAAGGAATGAAAGGGAGAGAAATTGGGAAAGAAAGAAGAATGGGAGAAAGGTAAAGAGCAGGAATAAGAGAAGGATGAAGAAGGGGAGAGGAAGATTGAGAAGGAAAGAAGAAGAGCAAAGAAAAGCTTGCCAGAGAAATAATACTACTTTGCATGTCCCAGTCTGGGTACAGAACTATTGCCATGTGACTCAGGAGACCAACCAGACAGAACAGGAAAGAGCACAGTGTGGCTGGTGCCTGTACAAACCAGAGGGTGAAACTCTCTATCCATGGAGATCATTAGACAATCACAGACAATGAACCGATTTGTAAAAATTGTGGGAATTCACAAACAGAAAAAAAGAATCATCCGGGGAAATAGTCACAGTGAACAATTCCATAAGCTTCAATTCTCCCCACTCTCTATTGGTCTGGCATCAGCTTCCTGCCTCACCAATGTATTTCCAGCAAACCTCCCTCCCCTTGCCAAGAAGAGCTGGGAGAAGACCAGGAAGACTTCTCCATGAACAATAAAGTGAAATAGAAAGGGAGTGATGACTTATCATATTCTCAGCCCTTTTGCATTCACTTTTCACCAGGGTTGGTGTGAGCTGTTTTATTGGTACAAATATTCATGGCCAAATTCTTGTGGCCAAAATTCAGTCTGAGTAGAGCAGGTTGAAAACCAGAATTTGGGAAACTGAGATATGTGCAGTGGGAAATTGCAATATTTGGATATTTGTTTTCATCCCGAATGAAAAGTTGAAATATCAAAACCATTCGCAGAATGAAAAGCTCCAAAAAATTTCCATTTGTTTGAACATTTTCAACTGAAACTAAACATTTTGACATTTTGGAGTCTAAATGTTGTGATTTGTGCACTCGACATTTCAGCTCCCATAGGGATCCCCACGATGCACTGCAGCAGCTCAGCCACAGGGAAAGACTGTGCTGCATCGTACAAGATGTAGTCTAAATGGGGAGTAGGGGCTAGTTCTCAATACTGTACTCAGCAGTGAGTACTTGCCTTTCTTCCTCAGTCAGGTTGCCCTACAGAGACAGCTATGGCTGTGCAGCAGATGGCTGTGGCCTGCCTCTTCCAGAAGTCTCAGGTTGTGAAGCGGGAGCTATGGGTGGGGCCCATGTTATGGTTTTCCTCTTGGGTGGGGCCTACTTGGCAGAACACTTTCTCCTTCTACGGCCACTTCTCTCACTCACTGCGTGTGTCGATGACCCGTAAAGGAAGTAATAACTGCCATAACAGAGGGACAGGCTTGTTGAGATGCTCCTCAGAGACGTGAAACAGAAACTATTCCAAAGAACTTACTGTGCCTTTCCCTCTAGGACAGTGGATGTACACCCACGCTGCAGTTATTAACGGTTAGATTGCGCAACCCTGATTGAGCACTTGCACAAGTAACCACCCAGCTTCTTTCTGTGAGTGCTCCCCAGAACGAGTAAGGGCTTACACAACCTAACCTTCACTGTGTGACAAATGGGACAGTGACAAATGGGAGGAATGGAGACAAGAAAATGGGTAGCTCTGTGAAATGTTACTGAGGAATAGGGGATAAGGCACAGTAGTTAACACAGTAACCTCCTTAGGGACTGTGTTCCTCAAACACCAGGCTGGAGCCTTGGTACTAATCGAGTTAAACAACATAGACAAGGGTATGCACCCACACTTCTCACAGCTGAGATCATACAATCCACCCCTCACCCCAGCCAGATTCTGACCTAGAATCAGTTAAATAAGACAGCAAAGGATATAGCTGTGTCTATAGCTGCATGCACACATCACTCATGGGACTTCAGCTGCATGTGCCAAGAGAACATTAATTTTTAAATCTGACACCCCCTCTCTCCCAGCCCCTGCTCCCAGGGGCTCAGACTATTGCAAAGCCCCACATCTGGAGGAAAACAATTTTGGGAAGTAGCAAACAGAGGCAAGTATTGAAATACCTAATGCCAAAGAAAGTAATATTTCAGTTAAAATATAAAGAATTGCACCACAAAGGAAATTGTGTGTGATAACTATTCAGATACAGACAAAACCAAAAATTGTAACAAACCACCGCAAATTCTTAGTAGGGATGAAAGAGCAATAGACTCTCTGGTTTCCAGGCATATACTATAAAACCAGTAAATGGAGCTCAAGTAGCAAGATAACATGATAGTTGTTATTGTTACAGGGCTGTGTGTTTCCTCATTGTAAGGATGCCCCCTGCATTACTAAACCAGATGCTCCTAGAATTGTGAGAAAATGTGTTGGTCCTTTCTGGGCACATGGGGGGAATTGTGGGAAGGCACTGGAGGATTAGCAGCACCCAAGTGGAGCTAGTCTGCATCCACACTATACAGTAATCATAGTAGCTGCTGAGTTGGGCTCACAAGAGCGTTAGCCTACACACCCTGACAGGCCAGGCAACTTGAATGAAAAATGCCATCACACTGTCGTGTGTGGACAGGACTCAAGTTAGCGGCACTCAGATTATTACTCGAGTTAACTCTGCAGTGAAGACAAGCGCCAAGAGGGAGGACAGCAGGGAAGTGCAGGTCTAAAGGGAGGAACAGTAGAGCAGCCCAGCCCTGTCCTGTCCTTCCTGATCATTTGTGGCCCTTCCACTCTCATCCCAGCAAATTCCCTTTGCGCCACAAAGCCAATGAACTCAGCAGTACCTGGGCCAGGTGGGGGCCGGACATGGGATTCCTGCCAGTCTCCCACGACAAATGATCTCAGCAACCTGATATGTTCCCAGCTACATTCCTGCAACTGCCACCCACTCCCCAAGAGACATTCCAGGACCAAAGCATACCGCCAGCGAAAGGAGCTGTCGATGCAATTGCTTTCTGGGTTTCACAGCCACCTGTCACAGCAGCTTTGAACTTTATCTACTCTGTGTGTGCAAACGCATTGTGTGCCTGAGAATCTGGCATGCCTCTGTGCGTGTTGGTGTGTCTCCATGAACGTGTGTGTTGTGGCGTGTATGTGTCTGAGTGAATGGGCCTGTTATGGGTCTGTGTGAGTGAGCGTGTTGTGCCGTGTGTGTGTTGTTTCTGGTCACTCTGTATATCTGATGGGCATGGGAAATTCCTGCTGGACTCTGGCAACATGGCCCTCCCTTGGCTAATTTTTAATGGCAAAGGTTTCATAATCACCCTCTGAGCTTGAGGAGCAGGAATTCCTGGGAGGTAATTGGCTTTGTCGGTCTGTTGAGCGCACTCGGCCTTGATCTCTTCAATTACTGCATGCATGTACCTTCTCTCACACTGACATGCCGCTAAGGGGAAGCCTGCCAGCTCAGGGAATGGATGCATGTGTTCAAAAGGCACGACTGTCCTGGGAACTAATCCAGTGCATGAGACAAAAGGCAATGCTAGCAAGGGGATGCCAGTCCCAGCTCAGCAGTAGCCAGGTGGCTAGTGACAGTGTATGGGCCCTGCTAGCCATGCAAGTGGCTTGATGGCTATTGCAATGTGATGTGTTTCCATCCGCCCCCTTATGCAGTACCGGGATGAGCCACTGGTAAATCTTGTTCTGTTTCATCCACACCACTCAGCTCACATTCAGTGGAATTGGGCCTTCATCATTCGCCACAATTGATACATTATGGGCCTTATTCTCATTTACACCAAGGCCTCGTCTACACTAGACAGCATGGATAGTGTAGCACTACACTGGTAAACCCTCCTAGTGGAGACGTAGCTTATACCAGCCTTTGCCTGTGCAGCTTAAACAATTCCCCAAACAAAAACAGCTGTGGGGTTTTTTTCCTGCATAACCACATCTCCACAGGGGCTTTTCCTGGCATAGCTGTGTTGGTTAGGGGGTGGTTTTTTCACACTCCTAACTAACAGCTACACTGGCAACTCTCACAAGTGTAGACCAGGCCTAAGACTCCTTTCCGCTGCTCTGGCAATGGAAAGAGTGGGTGTAAATGACATCTAAGCACATTTGAAGGCCCCTTTACACTGCCAGAGCCGCGTGAAGGGGCCTTAGTGTCAATGGGAATCAGGCCAAATGTGTTTTATGTCAAATGATACATTAAATATCACTAGAAATATGGTGCAGGGCACACTAAGTTGGTATACAGCTGAACCTCATGGTGATGGATGCAGCTCATTCATTATGGTCTAACAACATCTCTCTGTTCTCCTTATCGCCTCTGCTTTTATCATCCTCACCTTCCAACATCACATCACCCTCTTCACCCTCCGTGCACGTCAAACATCCTCAGTTCCATCCTCATTGCCTCATCCACCTGTGGACTCTCTGATACCATCTTTCGCAATATGGCCTTTGGGTCCATCCCCAATTCACCATTCACACCGGGGCCTGTTGTCTGTCCTCTGATTGCCATCAACCGATATCTGGTTATTCCCTCCCAGCCATCTCATGGCTATGCAGGCTGGAGTTCACTGCATGCAACTCTGACTCCCTCGGTTCCTTTAATTGCAGTCAGCATTCCCCAAGCAGAAGGGACAAGGGGCTCGTAAATAGTGCTGACATTCTGAGGGAGTTTCCCGGCCAGTAATTGACTGAACTTTCCAGCTGCAGTTCCAAACAAGAAATTAAAAAGCAATGTGACCTCTATCAAGGGCATGGGCAACCCCTGGTAACATAAACACGGTGTCCCAACGTAACTCCATCCTCTGCAGACACTGAGCTGACAGAGACTGGCTGTTTTGCATTGGAGTTGGGAGGGCCAGGCCAGACATGTTCTTGAAAGTCTATGTTAGGAGAACTAAAGGCAACATCGCAGCCTGTAAATCAAGCCTGGGCCAGAGGTTTGCCCTGGCTGTATTCTACATAGACCCCTTATCAGAACAATTTGACATCATCTATGTTAAGGGAGGGGCAGGGAGTGCTGCCAAGCGACCTCAGATTGAGATAAGCGTGTAGGCAAAGCAGACCTGGTTCTCTTGAAAGCCTCCAGAGCCCACTGATATGCAGGCCTGGTCACCCGCATCCCACTGCTCTGGGGAGCCTGCCCACCCACCTGCAGCTTAAAGAACCCTGGGGTCCTCTGACTCTGGGCGTGCTGGATTTCTACAGATTGTTTCAGGCTCACACAGCCTCCTTCACTGGACTGCAGCTTCATTTTGCAAGCAGAGAGTTGACAAATGCAGGCAGCCAAGAGCAGAGTGAAAAAGGGGATCTCTAGGCCCAGACTTTCTCAGCCGTTCCTCTCCTACAGTGGATTAGCAGAGAAACACCACTGACCCCGAAGTACTGCACAGAGCTCAGAATAGCTACATAAAAATGGAACCTTTCCCTACAGCTGCTCTCTTGGCAGAGTTTCCAAGGGCTGCTATCCCAGGTCCACTCTTACAGGAGGAAATAGGTACTAGGGATGCCTTCACGAGCTGGAACGTTGTGTGATGTATGTTAACCCCAATCTTACACCTCTTCTCGGGGCCAGGGGCCAATGATCGAAGAGCCGAATGACTACAGTTAAGGGTACACCCCTGCATATCTCAGTCTCAGCTTTCCCCAGCAAGAGGTGCTGTAGGGAATGATGAAGAAATACAGAGAGCTCCCATCTATTCCAGTGCTTGCATCACCCAGCAAGAAGAACTATGGTGAATGATGCAGGAACACTGAGAGCTCCCGACTACTTTAGCTCCCAGAGGGAGGCACTCTAGGGAACAGAGCAGAAGGGCAGGAAGTTCTCAGCTACCCAGTTCCAGCCCCTCCCAAGAGGACAAGCTGTAGAGAATGGGACAGAAGCACTGGCTGTTGCGGGAGCTCTCATAAGGAGGTGTGGCAGAGCAAGGAATAGTTTCAGCTTCCACTTATAATCTTTGGACTGGCCAGTGTGCTGATCTCCTCACCACCTGCTGTGCCATTTGCTTCTGTGTGTCAGAACCCGGTGTGCTGGGCGTCTCCTCGTCTCCCCCCTAGGCCCAGATACTCACAAAGTTTGAAATTAAGACCTAATTATGTAGGTCTCTCTTTTTCTCTCTCTTTACAATGTGCCATTCAACAGGCCTGATGGCTTAACCAGGTCAGGCTGCTGCCTCTCTACCTTCCCCCAACCCTCCCTTTTGTCCCCAAAGAAATGGCCATGGGGCCTAATGAAAAATAAACAGTCTGCAAGCTTTATCCTCAGCAAATGAAATGGCAGCGTTTACAAATAGGGTTTACAAATGTGCAGCTCTCACTTCCCCCAAAACTCTTCTGCTGCCTTCAGCCACCCCCACTGGAAACAAGGAACCATTCAGATATCCAGAGGGTCCCCCAGACCTGGCAGTGCCAGCTTCAGAACTTTCCCGTCAGCTCCCCTGTGGGCCACACAGTCATTTAAAAAAAAAAGTTTTTCTTGTGCCACTGATTTACTGTAGTAGGACCCTGGAGAAAGCCAGGCAGCACAACAGGTTTCTGCTCCCATTCTGTCCCTCTAGATACATGGGTTCTATAGTTCTTCAGGATCACAAGCGAAATGAGTTGGCTTACTCGGTTTGGTCTCCAATAAATATAGCTCCATATCACAAAACAGCTGGGACACTTGGTTTTCTTGAAAGCTGAAGACTAGGCACTCCGATTCTATGATGATGAGCGCAGTATAAGATCTTGTATAGAATAGAATAGAATAGAATAGCAGGGGGCTGCACATCAGAAGTGAGGGGCATTGGCAGAGCTGTGTGTCAAGAGCCCGGGACTAAATAATGTGGGGCTGTGGGTCCATAGTGAGAGGCATCAGCAGAGCTGTAGGGGTGGGAAGACCTGAAATAACGGGGGATGTCCAGGGTCAGGACTGAGGTGCATTGGCAGGACGGCATAGGGTTGAGGTCTAGAACAGAAGGAGTTACAGGTCAGGCCTGAGAGATATTGTCAAAATGTTGTAAGGGACACTGTCTTCACCTTGCCTATATGTAGCCAGCACCATCAGTCCCTCACTGTTCCTGTACAGGGACAATCAGCATGCAAAAGAAAGATTTCCAGCTGCAAAGCTTGGTCATTAGAGACAGGAATGTAACTAACGTGAGAAACATACTGTAGGGTGCAAAAAGAACAGGAGTACTTGTGGCACCTTAGAGACTAACAAATTTATTTGAGCATAAGCTTTCGTGGGCTAAAAACCACTTCATCAGATGCATGTCACTAGAAGAGAAGTTTGGATTGGAGAAACAAAAAGTGGTGGCACATTCACAAGAACAAGAAAGCCTCTTTACTCCATGTGACCAATGGTTCTTGCAGTTAGGTGAAGATTGTCTAAGGATGGAGAAATAGGGGGTCATTCTAGGGCAGAATTGGGCCTGGGGAAAGCAGCAGAGAAAGGCCTCTGCAGGGCAGGGCTGGGGTGCATTAGCAGGGGGGGTGGTTAGAAGTGCCCCCAGCCTGGAGTTGGAAGCAGTGCTAGGGATTCACAGCACAGTGCTTAAGAACAGATAAGTGGTCGAAAGGTCTAGCCCTGCTAATCCCATTTCCCTTCAATAGCTCTAAATCCATCACTTAAAAATTCAGCATCTCTGTGCTGAAGAGCTGGGTGGCCTGAGGGATGAATGAAGCACTTCACCCCTGGACAGCAGGGAGGCTGCAGACCCCAGGGCAGCAAAGGTCTCTGAGTGTCAGCACATAGCGGGGCTGTAATTTACACACACATGCTCCCATTAGCAATGCCGGGTGGCGTCCAGCACTAAGGCTTAGTCTCCTTCCACCCTGGTTCCATTAGAGGACTTTTGGAGGCAACAGTGGGTGTGTTTGGCTGCTGGAAAGAGGTGACTGTACTCAGAGCTTGGCCATATTTGTCCCAAGGATGTTGTGGATCTAATTTCCTGCCTGTCACTATAGATCTCAGGCCTTCTCACTTGCTGCCTCTTTGTGTTAAAAATATGGGACAACGTGGCAGATCTGTCTGAATGATCTCAAACTGGCCGGCTTCCCTAAGGAATTCTCATAAACGGGATGGACACGATGGGCCAAATACATCTCTGCTGTAAATCCATTGACTTCAGGACTTTTTCAACAAGGATAATTTGATCCAGCATATTTAAAATGCTGTCTATAAATGAATGCCCAAGAGTCCAGCAAAGGTCACTTTGTGAGTAGACAGGCCTCTTTAACTGAACGGCCAACACGTTTAATACCGGAACCATGGGGCTATTTTTAAAATGATCACATGATGCACTAGTATTATTGACTTATTAAGTGTCAGTAGTAGCATTAGCCATAGGAGTCACCAAATCCTGCCCCTCCAGCTGCACAGAGCTGGCTCTCCACTAGGCGAGACACAACCATCTCAGCAGTATCCACCTATCCACCTCCTGGGGGGAATGAACAGCGAGGGCGGGGGTGGGGCCCTCAGGGACAAAGATCCAGGTTTCATACTAATGCTCCCAGTGATAAAAGCAGCAGGGTAAAGAAATACAGAGAGTGCCCGGCCTATGAGCAGAGCCATCTCTAAGCCCCTCAGTCACCTATCAGACCCTGCACTTTTAGCACCTTCCAGCTATGGCTCTTGGGGCATCACTCTCCCCAGCCCGTCTCCTCCCCTCCATTTCAGCTGAGGTCTATGTCTCCATAGTCTCCAAGTACCACAAAGCCAGTGCCAAGATCTGTGCAGTCAGAGGGCCTAGCCTGGCTCAGCAAGGGGGGAGCACTGACTCTGTGTGTTCTTCCAGATCCCTCCCTTATCCACTCCTCCACTCAGTAATATCCCCACTCCTATCAGCCATTTGGGAGCTGACGTTGTTTGTGAGGCTGACAGTGTGCAGTGAAGGGATTATCTCCCCTCCCACTGGAATCGTCAGAGAGCTCTCAGCTCTGGCCCGCCAGCGATTCCGCTGCATACATGGCACATTCTCAGAGCGCCAGAGCCTCTGAATCAGTGTAGTTCCATTGACGTCAATGGAGCCATGCCGATTTACACCAGCTGGGGATCTGGCCCATTGACTTCAAAGGAGCTGTGGTGATTTACCCCAGATGAGGATCTGGCCCACTGACTTCAATGGAGTTGTGCTGATTTACACCAGTTGGGAATCTGGTCCTGGGAGTTTGCTTTCGAGGTTCTATTCCCCCCTCCAAGCAATCAGGCATTTCCTTTCCCCCGAGATATTAAAATCAATGTCCAGGAAGTGATGGAAGTCCAGTTTGCCTGAGGCTGGGGCCATGAATACACACAAGGAAAGTGCTCACACCAATGGTGCTGGAACTGGGGAGGGGCGGGGGGGCATGCCTCTCCACTTTTTAACATGGGCATAGTTTGGGGGGCAGGGGGCTCCATGCCTGCCTGAGGCTTGCAGTTTGGGGTGGGGGGGCAATGGCGCCCCCCCACCCCTCATATTATGCCCATGCTAAAAAGTGAGGGGGCATGGCTGCCTCTCTGGTGGCCTCTTCCCACTTCTACAGAGGTTATGGTGCCCTTGGCTTGCATACTCATTATTTCCTCCAATCAGGTGGCAGGATAGGGAGGCTTGCAAGCCAGCCATCACTCACTCACTCCCCCAGGAGGGGGCAGCTCCCTGAACACCACATCACTCCCCAGGCCTAGTTTGAAGGATGCACCCCTATGACTCAGGAGCGCCGCCAGCTTTTTTGCTGCCCTAGGCGGCAGAAGGTCCCGCCCCCGAAATGCTACCCCTGACAGAGGCGGCGGAAGGTCTGGCCACCGCAGTTGCAGCCCCCAAAATGTTAGCGCCCTAGGCAATCGCCTAGGTCGCCTAATGGGTTGCACGGGCCCTGCTATGGCTTCTTCCTTCATGTTCTTTATCTTGTGGATTCGATTTGGCTGTAACCCTCTATAGGTGGGGAACACACAGGAGGGGGAAAGGGCTAAGAATTTCTCAAGCAGATGCCAAAAGCCAGACTCCTAAGTCCTGCAGTGCCCCCGTGCTCCGTGAGGTGCTAGGGCCCCAGCCTCTCTTGCTGCTCCCAGGGGGAGAAGCCAAACTCTCTCGTCAAGCCTGACCTGCAGCCAAAATCTCCCTCCCCTACAGAGAGCTGGGCAGCTTGGAGCCATTGTACACCCTTCTGCTTCCTCCTCCTTACCCTGTGCTGGACAGAGAGGATCTTGGTCTTTCCCTGATTTCTGTCCCTGGAGCCCTCCCTGGAGAGTGTTAATTAACCCCCAGGGGATAGGTGGAGGGGAGGAACAGAGGATGGGACATGAGGAGACCTCTGCTTATCTCTCATCTGGGGAATTTGTCACTTCTGCTCAGCTTAGCTGCCCGGAATGAGCCTTCACAGAACCCTGCCTGGTCTGCCCTGCTGACAAAGTCACAAGAGATGCCGAGTGCAGCAGGAGATCAAGGCAGGGCTGGGAAAGGGTTTAAGTCAATTTTCCCTGCTCTGCTCCCCAGAAAAAGGGGTTATCTTCTGCACAGTGGTAAAGGCCAGCACGGAGTTCGAGCTCCTGCAGCCCTTTGGCCATGGCCTCTCACCACAGCCTCTACCTTCCCTGGCCAATCAAAGGGGCAAGCAGGTACAGGCAGCACAGAGTTTATGGATGGAGACATCATCCTTTCAGAAAGGACGCAGCCAGGTCATACCAAGGCTCACTCGTGTCTAAGCAGCACCAGCAGGTTCCCAGCCCAGCCACTCCACCAAGTCAGGATTACAAAGGAAAAGCACCCTCTGGCTTGGGAACTTAACAGTGAACTGGAGTCATTTCTTAATGTGCATCTACAGACACTAGGGATTCCTTTTCTGAGGGCAGACAGGCTTCTCCACCCTCCCCTCCTTCCCCATACTTCCTCTCCTGCTCTCATCCTGCAAGGTACTGAACAGCGCTGAAACCCAAACCCCTTATTCAGGTGCCCCTCTATGGATTTTGATAGCTAATTTTAAGACCCCCAGGTCTGAAAATTTTTGGCCCGTGGCTCAGTTTCCCCATTTGTAAAGGCTAATGAAACTGTACCTACCTGTCAGGGGCACTGAGAAGGTTAGTTAATGTTTGCCTGGTGCTTGTCACATGTAACCAAACTATCTACTACAAGTGTCAAGTATCACGCTTAGAACGCAGTTCAGTTGTCATGAGGGGTTTATGCAATTCCATACTTGCTGGAATAATAATAATAATAATAATAATAATAATAATAATAATAAATAATTTAGGCCAAGATTCTCCAAAGTGACAGGAGAATTTGGGGAGCTTCTGTCTTTGGGTATCCAACTTGAGACATCTCTAAAGGGCCTGGATTGTCATAAAGTGCTGAGCACTCACCTAAGTGTAAATGATTGCCCCATGTGCCAGGCAGCAGCGGTTCAGGCCCAATCCAGGTGTGTGGAAAAACAAACACACCACGGATGTATAAACAGGGAAATCTCAAACAGGAGTAGAGAGGTTATTTTACCTCTGTATTTGGCACTGGTGCAACCAATGATGAAATACAGTGTTCAGTTCTGGTGTTCACAATGCAAGAAGGATGCTGATAAATTTGAGATGGTTCAGAGAAGAGCCAGGAGAATGATTAAAGGATTAGAAAACAGGCCTTATAGTGATAGACTCAAGGAGCTAAACTCTGTTTAGATTAACAAGAGAAGGTTCAGGGGTAATTTAATCACCGTCTATAAATACATTGGGAACAAAAGTTTGATAATAGAGGGCTCTTCAATCTAGCAGAGAAAGATATCACACTATCCAATGGCTGGAAGTTGAAGCTAAACAAATTCAGACTGGAAATAAGGCGTACAATTTTCACTTCTAGTGTAGACCTGGCTTTAGGCTGTAATGGCCAGATGTCAAGAAGTGCTCAGTTTTTATTGAAAAAATGGGAGAATTCCCTCCCACAGAGCAATCACAGAGGCAGCTGCCAGATGCTGAGCAGTGTGGAAAATCTGGCCGTGAGCATCTCAGGGCAGAGACCTATCTTTATCATTTTCTGGAAAGCCCCAGGCAGAGATGGGCCATTGCAGGAGAATTCATTGATGATAATGAACTGATAAGTCTTTCCCATCTCAATCTCAGTTACCCTGTTGCATTAATATTGTGGGCTGAGTGTGATTCTGGTTTCAGTCCAGCAACATCCCCCATCAGATGTGTGGGCAATAAGCCCCTTCCAACCCCAGTCCATCAGAGACCCTCTCTACTCCATGGGCATGTTCTTCAGACCCTACTGTGCTGTGCTTCTCCCTCTCCAAAAATATATACACACTCTATCCCTGTGCCCTTGGTGGCACTGCTATTGGAGCCTTTTCCAAGCTGTAGGCCAGCTGGTACGTGAAAGTCCTGGCTCTTCCCCAGTTGCAGTGTCTCCTCTTGCCATCAGTGATGTCAAATCACTGAGCTGATTGAGACGCACCCTTAGGGAGGTGGGAGGAACGGAGCCTGGCACAACTCAGGGCCAAAGCCAGGTCTGACTTGGCCTCTTCGGTGTCACCACAGAGAGCAGAGCTCCTGCTTTTCTTCACCTTTCACATTTATTTTAAACCAAAACCCCAAGATCCAAACAAACGCCCCTGCCTGGAAATCCAGGGCTCAGACTAGCTTCAGGGGCTGGGGGAAGCCAGGAACCAGGGCAGACGCATATGAGTTCCTGGTGGTTTTCTCTTCAGCAACACTGATGGCACTGAAGTCCTGCCATCCACAATGACAGGAGGGAGGGTCATGTTACTATGATGCTGAGGCCCTAGGAATTGGGGGAATAAAATTGGGAGAAGGAGAAATATAGGGGATCTCAGAGGCCACAACCCTCCCCGCCCCCCACCAACAAAAAATTCTGAGTAGCGCAAACACTGAGGATCTAAGCGAAAGTCCCAAGCTAGAGGAGCAGAGTTCCACCCAGCCTGACTCATCTGTTCAGAGGAGGAGCCGGTGCTAAGCTGGCAGAGCCAGCCTGCCGCTTACTGTGCTGTGACATCAACTTTCAGGCGTGAAGCCTCTTTGGGGCTGTTCTGATTGGGTTTGAAAAAATCCACCTACTCTGGCTCTTCCAAACCCCAGGCCCTGGCAGCTGCTCTGGACAGCTGGGTGACTGAAAACATACAGTGCAAACCAGCTCAGAAAGGCCAGACTCTCACTGCTGGAGCCCCAGCCTGGCTCTCAGGGTGTCCAGGATTTACAAGGGGTTTTGAAACCTATTCATGACTTATGATAAGAGTCAGCACTAGGCATAAGCAGACTAAGCAATTGCTTAGGGCCCGAGCAGCTCAAGGGGGCCCTTATTAATTATTAGTATGTGTTGAGGGGGGGAGAATATCCCTGCTTAGAGCCTCCAGTGGGCTAGCATCAACCCAGCTTATGATGCTTTATGATTTCAAGGGAAGGATGAGTGTGTTCGTGTGAGAGAAGAGATGTGGGAATAGGGGAGGGAGGGATGTGTGACTGAAGGGAATGGGGTTAGGGGATGTAAGGGGTCTGTGTGTTAGAGCAGAGGGTGACGGGGGGTTCTAAGAGGAGTTGGAATGGGGGAAAATGGGGGTGGGGTGAGCTAAAGATGAGCAGGGTCCAGAGGGGAGCAGGAGAGGCAAGATATATGTGTGATAGTGACTGAGGATGAAGGGAGGTGAACAGAAGAGAGTGGAGGTAGGGGATGCATGATGTGGGTTGGTAGGGATGAGAGAGACCACACATTGTTAGCTTGTGCGTGCTCACATGCAGAGGAGAACTGGAGACATGCTCATATTTTTTCATTGGTCCATCTATCCTAAGTCCCAGAAACCTTGTACCTTTGTAAAAGCAACAAAGAATCCTGTGGCACCTTATAGACTAACAGACGTTTTGCAGCATGAGCTTTCGTGGGTGAATACCCACTTCTTCGGATGCACTTCTTCACTTGCATCCGAAGAAGTGGGTATTCACCCACGAAAGCTCATGCTGCAAAATGTCTGTTAGTCTATAAGGTGCCACAGGATTCTTTGTTGCTTTTACAGATCCAGACTAACACGGCTACCCCTCTGATACTTGTACCTTTGTAAACTCCCTCGCCAAGGGAAAGTATTTCACAAGATCACACGCAGCAAAACTGACTTTCTTGGAAAACCAGGCCCTTGCATCTCCAAACATTTCTCTGTGTGGTTGTTTTGCTGCAGATCTATGACTCTTTCCCGCCAGGAGCTAGGGAAGCAGCAGCACTATAGACTTCATGGGCTTAGATATGCAAGAAAATGCAAATGGCCAGAGCAACATTAACACTGAGATTTTGTGTTTTGCTTACAGAGAGCAGAAATGCTGCGTCTTTGGTCAAAAACATGGAGATTGGGGAGCATATGGGGACTCCATCTACAATGCAGAAGGCAGAGTAAAGTCTCCAGGCAGGATTCTACTGCTACAAAAGGACGTTACACTTCCAGACAAGCGATCTGGAAATCACTTCCATTTTCACTTACCCAACAAATCCCAAGTGAAGACTTTTGCATTTCCCGTGCAAGAGTTGGTGCTGTCACTCATGCCTAGGACTTGGAACCTAGATGGCCAATGGAGAGGCCTCTCTCTGGAGCCCGCCAATATCACTTCTGCGGTGGCTGGAAGGGGCTGGGGTGTGAAATGCTCCCTTTAACTAGGGGCTGAACCCATTGCCAGACTATGCTCCCAGCTGTGGAGTGTGATGAGAGTGAAAGTGGAGAAAGAGGATCACTTTCCAGGAGGAACCTAGAGTGGTGTGGGACCAGAGCTTCAGGAATGCAGGAGTGGGGCTGGCTGCTGGGAGACAAACAGAAAGCCACAGCATTAAGGCTGGCTTCTCATCATGTCTAATAATGCTGCCCATCACCACAGTGTCTGGGCACCTTCTGCATAAAATCAATAGCAATAGCAATGTCCCTAGTAGACTTTATGGAGTCTCTGGCACATCTCCCCTTTGGGGTTAAAAACTCTGTAACTTACAGTTCTGCCTACTTGCCTCATCATTTGTTTCTAATGAAACATTGCTCCCCTGGCTCCACACTCTGTCAGCTGCTGCTATTGCTAGATTACTCGTCCAGTCAGAGCTGCTCACCCAGAAACACGGTGGTAATTTCCTCTCATTCCTTCTTCATTCATCAAAGGCCAAATTCGAACCATGGGCTCCTCCAGAGGAATCCAGATTGTGGTCGCCCAGAGGCAGAAAGTCTAGTCAGAAGTGAATGGCAGTGGCCCTGCCTCACCTGGTGCTCAAAAAGTGGGCAGAACTGGCCAGGGAATTGGCAGGGCCAGGGCACAGGGGAGATGTAACATACTGTCATCCACCCTCCCCTGGAGGTGAATCCCCCTCTGTGAAAACGATGCTGTGAGTGACTCAAGCCACAGACCTGGTGATCAATGACAACCCAAGCACATACATGTAGGAGGGGGTGTCCTGCTTAGAAGTGCTATTATACACCAGCTTCTGGAGACAACTGTAATGGGCTTATTAGAAATGCCATGGACAGAGCGAAACACATCCGCCGTCAGGCCTAGTTTGGAGGCTCTCATTTCTGATGTAAAAGTTGCCATAAAGAGGGCAGCGATTGACTTTTCTCCACACCCACCGGGGGTAGGACAATATGTAATGAGATTAGTTTGCAGCAAGGGAGATTTAAGTTAGATATTAGGAAAGACTTTCTAACTATAAGGATAGATAAGCTCTGGAGCAGGCTACCTCAGGAGGTTGTAGATTCCCTGTCCTTGGAGGTTTTCAAGAGCAGGTTTGACAAACACCTGTCAGGGATGGTGTAGGTATACTGTCCTGCCTCAGACTGGGAAATGGATTAAATGAACTCCTGAGGTCCCTTCCAGCCCTACATTTCTATGATGAGGCTTGCAAATTCAAGGGAAGCTGCTGTCCATCACCTGTCACAGTCTATCAGCTATATACAGCACTGAGGCTAAGCACACACTACCCTCCACTCCAAAGCCAAAGATTGCAGCTGGAGAGGTGAGAAAGAAAAAGCATTCTACTGAACCCACAAAGGACTCTAGCCCTGATACTAGGAAGCAGATTTGCTGAGCATAGGTGACCCCACAAAAGGGCCAAATGGATTGGGCTCTGAGACAAAGGCATAGATTTGCAAGTGACTCGGAGAGTTGTGCCTCCCAATGAAGGGGAAACCAAAAGGAACAGACGCCACAGGACATGGATAAGAGGAAAGGTCCTCTCATGGATTAGTGACTGGTCAAAAGGTAGGAAACAAAGGGTAGGAATAAATGGTCAGTTTTCAGACTGGAGTGAGGTAAATAGTGGTGTCCCCCAGGGATCTGTACTGGTCTGGAACTAGTCCTATGCAACATATTCATAAATGATCTGGAAAAAGGGGTAAACAGTGAGGTGGCAAAAATTGCAGATGATACAAAACTACTCAAAATAGTTAAGTCCCAAGCAGACCACAAAGAGCTACAAAAGGATCTCTCAAAACTGGGTGACTGGGCAACAAAATGGCAGATGAAATTAAATGTTGATAAATGCAAAGTAATGCACATTGGAAAACATAATCCAAACTATAGATATAAAATGATGGAGTCTAAATTAGCTGTTACCACTCAAGAAAGAGATCTTGGCATCATTGTGGACAGTTCTCTGAAAACATCCACTCAATGTGCAGCAGCAGTCAAAAAAGCGAACAGAATGTTGCGAATCATTAGGAAAGGGATAGATAATAAGACAGAAAAAATCATATTGCCTCTATATAAATCAATGGTACGCCCACATCTTGAATACTGCATGCAGATGTGGTTGCTCCATCTCAAAAAAAAAAAAGATATATTGGAATTGGAAAAGGTTCAGAAAGGGGCAACAAAAATTATTAGGGGTATGGAACGGTTTCTGTATGAGGAGAGATTAATAAGACTGGGACTTTTCAACTTGGAAAAGAGACGACTAAGGGGGATATGATAGAGATCTATAAAATCATGACTGGTGTGGAGAAAGTAAATAAGGAAGTGTTATTTACTCGTTCTCATAACACAAGAACTAGGGGTCACCAAATGAAATTAATAAGCAGCAGGTTTAAAACAAACAAAAGGAAGTATTTTTTCACACAATGAACGGTCAACCTGTGGAACTCTTTGCCAGAGGATGTTGTGAAGGCCAAGACTATAACAGAGTTCAAAAAAGAACTAGATAAATTCATGGAGGATAGGTCCATCAATAGCTATTAGCCAGGATGGGCAGGGATGGTGTCCCTAGCCTCTGTTTGCCAGAAGCTGGGAATAAGTGACAGAGGATGGATCACTTGATGATTACCTGTTCTGTTCATTCCCTCTGGGGCACCTGGTACTGGCCACTGTCGGAAGACAGGATACTGGGCTAGATGGGCCTTTGGTCTGACCCAGTATGGCTGTTCTTATATTCTTATGGACAAAGGGCAAAGGTGATGCTCTATAGGAGATAGAAAAACAGATCTCCACAGAGGAAAACTGCCTCAAAGTGCGTCTCAAGACCTGAAGTTATTGTATTCTGTTCTATTCTATTCTAGGCAGAAAAGCTTGCAACACCTCTAGTTAAGCTTGCCCAACATTTTCCATTATAAGTCCCTGTTTTCTGTTGCTTATAACTTTGCCAAACTTTAACCATCCAGGCTGAAATTTTCCATACTGGATGTTTGTCATAGGCTGACTTGTTTTTACATTTCAGCTAAAATCGTTCAGTGATTTCTCAGAATGAGATTAGGGGAAAGCGTGTTTTTACCCATGTTAAAAAAGTTCTTATCACTGTTTCACTGAGAAGCTCTAATTTTGGAGCAAGAGCTTGAAATTTGGCAAGAAGTCACCCTTGTGTCAGAGGTGTGCCTTTTGCTGTCCCTGTGAAAATTTGCCCAAATTTGGTCAAGTTATAAACCTCTAAAAATCTTAGTTCACACATGCTCAGTAGAGACCTCTTAGAGTTTGGCAATGAAACTCTGAACATCCGCACTGAGCATGCTGTATGCCCTCGCAGCTCCTACATGACAAACTGAACTACAGCTCCAATGAGGCTCTGTGGCAGGATATCCAAATCAAAATATTTGGGGTTTGGGTGTTTGGTTTTTCAATGAAAAATCAACATTTTCTGCAGAAAGCAGGCACTTTTTGTGAAAAACTTAGTTTAGCTGAAAGTCCAATTTGCCATTGAAAAACAATGTTGACCAAAACTTTTCAACCAGCCCTAGTTGTCTTCCAGCTTCTGCAACAAATGAGGCAGGGGTCCTACAGACAACAGATTCCTTCACTGCACAACCCCGATTCATCCCTAGAGTGTGGTGCATCCTGTGCACTGAATGTTGTGAAGGCCAAAACTAGTCACAGGCCTTGAACTGCCATAGTGTCCAGCACTTGGGGCAGGAATGGGACAATGGGAGACAATGATATCTTTAACCCACCTTTGCACTTCCCATATTCTTGCATAGACGGGAGCCTGTCTGGCTTGCAGTGTAAGTCAGAGCAGCTTCCAGGTTGCTGTAACTTATCATCTGCTTCCTATGTCTGTCTATGGTCTTTGGGAAGCAGAAACTGCAGTAGCACCATGTTCTTCACACACACACCCTACACCAGAGCCAGGAGCGGGGCTATCAAACAGCTCTGATGCCAGCTTTCTGCCTCCCAAGGAGCCCACCTGCACAAAAAGATATTCTCAGGGGCCAGTTCCACTCCCTTTAAGAGCAGGACCCTTAGTGTAACTGCAAACCAGGCCCATAGACTCTTTTGGATCTCAAGAGCCCTCCAGTGGGACATTTAGTCTCCTGTCCTGCATCATTTAAAGATTGAGCTCATTGTCCTGAAAACAGTCCTGACAGATGAGTGTCCAGTCTCAGCCCTGAGTGTGTCCTGGAATGGGGACTCCACATGCTGCTCTGGAAGCTCGTTCCCTCTCTTTCCTTCTGATATAAAGGGTAGAACCCACCATCTTCTAACATCTTTAGAGTCCCATGGAATTGTGCCTGCCATCTCTCCATCTCAGATGAATGAGGGGATGGGGTTGAGAATGGGGGAGAGAAAGAGGTGTCACTTGCTTTTCTGATTTGGAAAAATCCTGGAAAGGCTGAATCAGTAGCCAAATCTTCCACGGAGCCAATGGCTGAGCCTGCTTCAGCCTCCATCAGCCTGTCACCTGGGGAGAGGGGGCAGTTGTCAGCAGCTCTCCGATTAAGTCATGTGGCATCAGCTTTGAGAGCAGGTCAGAAGCAGTGGCACCTTGTGCTTAAGCCGTGGGCGCTCAGGCATCCTGATGGGAAGTGGCACATCAAAGTGGGATTTGTGAGGCGGTCCGGCAGGCGGCTTCTCCTCTCATCTCTGCCTGGGGAGGGAAAGGCCAGTTCACCAGGTAACTTCCGAACCTCTTGCATCAGGATCACACTGCCTGCAGATCACTCTGGCCAATGGAGTTTGCTTGCCTCAGCCTTCTGCATTCAGGTGCATGGCCTGCCCCTAAGTGAAGCATAGAGAGAATATGGCCTGGAGCTCTCTAAACCAATTAGGTCTGGCTATTAACACAGCAAACCCAGGCAACAGAGTGCACTGGACACGCCTCAGTCCCCAGAGGAGAAAGTCAATGCAGTGAAGGCCCATGACACTGCCAAGAACTCTATGGCCCACATCTTTCAATCAACTTGGGAATCATGTTTTGTTGCTTCAGCTTGCTCTTCAGCAGGCACAGAAAACATAAACCAGAGTGAAAATACAGCACTAACAATCCACTGTCCTTCTCCAGTGCCTGTCATCCCAGGATCTCAAAGCACTTTACAAGCGGCAATTAAGCCTCACAACAGACCAAGATTATCTCCATTTTTAAAGTGGAGTGAGCAGGCACAGAGAAATTATGCACATTTCCTGCGGTCAACAAGTGAGTCATAGGCAGAGCTGTGAATAGAATCTAAGAGTCTTGATTCCCATTCCCTTATTTAAACCATTACAACAATACAAGCCACAATAGCAAATGCTATGTGAGTGCCCCATATAGTAGATATAATGCAGCTTTCAAACCCAGCATAACATTTTCCAAAGTGCTGCATCCGGTAATTTTAACAGAGGAATTTTTGTCTGTGCTAAACATTTCCTGTTCTGTTGATATCTACAACTGTACCTAACCCCTCTATAGTGCTCAAATACCATGATGATGAGTGTCACGTAAAAATCTGGACAGACAGGTAGAAGGGCATCTGTGGTGATAGGGATAGATAGATGTGTCTGGTGACAGACAGACCAGAAGCATTTCTCTCACTTTCTGTCTTTTTGTGTCTCTTAAGCTGTATCTACACTTTAAAATCTGTGATTTTTGGTACCAGGTGGTACGTAGGAACTACCATAGCAGATCAAACCAGGGCTCTATCTAGTCCATTATCTTGGTTCAGACATTGGCCAGCACCAGATGCTTCCAAGGAAGGTGTAAAATCCCCAGATTGGACAGTTTTTTCCTGACCCCAGCTAATTTTTGGTGGCTGCACCCTCCAATAACTTATCCTCTTCTTTTTGGTTACTGCTTTTCTGCCTACCGTCTTTGATCGGTTTGTTTTGTGTGTGATCTGACTTTAGATTGTAAACTCCTTGAGGCAGAGGCCTTGCACTGCATGCGGCTCCCCCAGCCTAAAGGTAATAATTGGAGATATACCAATCTCCTAGAACTGGAAGGGACCTTGAAAGGTCATCGAGTCCAGCCCCCTGCCTTCACTAGCAGGACCAATTTTTGCCCCAGATCCCTAAGTGGCCCCCTCAAGGATTGAACTCACAACCCTGGGTTTAGCAGGCCAATGCTCAAACCACTGGTTACAATGGTTGTCCTTGATGTAGATAGAGCCAGCTGTGTTCACCCCGTTGTCAGAAAGTGCTATTGGCCCTCATAGAATTAGGGGCCAGCCATGTTTTGTTACAACGGATGATCAGCTTGGCTGAGCCCGTCAACAGCCATGGGACAACTATTTTCAATTCCAAGAGTGGGGGACGAGGCGAGCCTCCTCTGACAAGCATGGGCCCTGTTCTCCCATCACAGGATCACAGTAACACCCATTGACAAAGGCCCCTGATGACAAGCACAGCAGTGCAGACAGTGTTTGTCCTGGTTGTTTCCCCTTTCCAGTCTGTGACCCTGTTTCAAACTTCTCTCTGGGTCCTCCTCCCATCCCTATCTCTCTAGATCTCTGTCTCGTTGTACAAAATTCTCCACCAAAATATTTCCACAAATAATTCCTGGTCTGTAGCTCAGTCATGAACACCTCATTGCACGTATGCTTGAAATGCAAATGATTGTGATTGGACATGTAGGTCATATGGAATCCTTTTCTTGTCCCTGATTGGATAAGTGTAGCCCTCAGAACAGTGTGATGCCAGAATTTGCTCCCTGCGAGTATTTTCTAATACCCCTTCCACGGATTGCAAATGCTAAAGGGCACAGCCAAGGTCAGGGCAGGGTGAGGTCACTAAATGAATAGCCACGGATTCACTCAGCTGTACTGATCACCCGCAGCTACCCACATACGAAAATTGGGGGCAATTTTGGCAATAGCTGTGGTAGCCCCCTGTTCCCCAGCAGGGTTGCACAGCCCTACAGGAAATATCACCCTGAACATACACTATAGCAGTAAGGATCTGGAGAATCCAGCATACACTACCCCCAATCCATCTTTTCCTAGGAATTCCTTCAGGGGTATAAACAAACAAACCGAAGCCCTCCTCAGGCCCATCCCCAGTGTCCCAGCTGTGTTCGACTCCAGGAGAAATCATGTTGGAAAGCGTTTCTCAGGGTGACGGGGCTGCTTAGAGGCACTTAAAACAAAACAACCAAAGCCACTCAATTAGAGTTTGGGGCTTAGGCTGCCCTTTATCTCATGAAAAAAGGATTAAAGCTCTCTGATAATTTATAAAGCGCTTAAGAGTTTAAAGGGGAATTGAGCTTTTATCTGAACTATCAGATAACAGAAAGCACGCAAAGGCCACGCACAAGGCAGCTCCATCTTGCAGTCAATTCTACAGAGCAAAGAATTTTTGCCACCAGCCCAGGTATCCGACCCCACTCCCATCGAACGTAATAACCAGACACTCCTTACCTTGCTTGTATTTGTAGCCATGCAACTATGGCGTGTCCCATCGCCTCAGATATTCAGCCAAGTAACTCTCACTTGGAACTTGGAAGGCTTTAAGCATTTGTTACTTAGTAGCTCAACTGCACTTCCTTCCTGAACCAACCCTCGTGTGCAACTCAGGGTTAGGTCAAGATCAGTCACTCCTCCTGCGTGTGACACTGAGGACTTGTTCCACCACACCGTGTGCTGATGTCACTATTATTTATTGAGCACTGTCAATGCATTCCATGCTGTGCAAATATATTAGGAAACACAGTCTGGGCCTCAGAGATCTTATAATTTTGTTCAACCTCTTTTTTTTGGTTGGTATTTCATTCAGCCAGTTAATATTTGAGTAGTTGAAATTGTCCTTCATTATTATCCTGGTAGAGCTTGCTGCCTTCCCAGATCTCTCTCTTTCTGTTCACCATCAGTGATGACCTCCCATGACAGCTACATTCTGGCAGAACAATGATTCTGTCAACCAATAGAGGGAGGCACAGGAGTGCAGGACACAGAACTTTCACTGGCTCTGATCCTAGACAGTGGAACTCACTCCCACAGGATATAAGAGATCATGGGCCTCACTGCCATCACAACTAAATGCAAAACACACTTCAGCTTAACTGACCCTCAAGAAATTCTACACACACACACACAAAGAAAACAACCCTATAAACTTACCAGACTCTTTCCCCTTGTGTAGGCCCTCTGCCCAAGCGTGGATTTTGCCCAGCAGTGAACAAGATGCTCATGTCAGTAGCCCCAGTGTGAATAAGCATTGCACGCTTGGGCCCTTTGTCACTAAAGCTAGCAGAATCTTCCACAAGGAGTAAGAGAATTGAAAATTGTCACCTCTTTCCCATTTCACAGACTATCTGCAAGAAGCGACAAAGAGTCCTATGGCACCTTATAGACTAACAGAAGTATTGGAGCCAGGGGCTCTACAAAAATCACGCCCCCCCCAAGCAGCGCCGCGCCGCGCCGCCGCCCCAGTCCCGGCGCCCCTCTCTGTCCTCCCTCCGCCATCTGGGAGGAGGGCGGGGAGGCGGCTGAGCTCCCGCCGCCCCAGCGGGCAGGTCCACGGGCCGGGGCGGCGACCCCGGACAGCGCCTGCCCTGCGTGAGCCCGCGCCCGGGCGGCGGGAAGACCGCGGGCGCGGCAGCACCGCAGCAGCTCAGCAGCAGGCCCGCCCGCGGGACCCGCCGCAGCGTGGCGGCCGCGGGGCCCGCCGAGCTCCACCCCCCCCCCGCCCCCCCCCCCCCCGCTGCCGTGCCTGCCTTGCCCCTGCCGCCCTGAGCCCCCTGATTGGAGCATAAGTTTTCATGGGTCTGCGAGAAGGTCATGATGTTCCTGAATAAATTAGTTATTCAGAATTATTTGATGAATCATCATTTGTAGGAGGGATCTTTGTGGGCTTTCAAGGACAGGATGAGGCATGAAGGTTGGCTGGGGAGAGACTGTGGGGGCTATTTGCAGGAGACAGTGAGGTCTAGTGGGTAGTTCACTGGTTTTGGAGACCTGGGCTGGAAATCCAGAAGTTAGCAAGAGGTTGTTCAGAAAATCTCAGCATCAATGTCTCATCACAGGAAAGGTCCAGGAAGGTTTATTTCACTGTATGTGACATAACAGCACTTGCAGTCACTTTTGCATGAAAGGGATTTCTAATCCATGCCTCTGTTTTCTAATCCTTTTCAGAGAAGTACTCTGGAAACTGCAGTTAAAACTTTCTAGGTGGCTGCTGATAAGGGGTTGCAAGTCATGCTTTGGCAAGGCATTTTGATCCAAAAAGTCATCCAGTAACAAAACAAAAACAAAAAAAAGTTTCAAAACTGCTACTGTCCAGAACATACCACAAGGAAAGTTTCTTGAGCCAACTTTTGATTTTGTGAGTGAGAGAAAAGATGGAAGCATCTTGCCCTTCAGGTTAGGTATTTAACACCTTTAGGCATTCAAAAATATCTGCCAAGTAAGCTAGCCAAACAAGCCACTTGGTATCTGCAAACTCACTTCCTCCCTGAGCTCAGACAAATGATGGAGAACCTTTCCCCGAGACAACCACCGAACTTCTGTGTGGTAATGTAACTAATGGTGCTCAGCTCCCATCTTAGCTCACAAAACTCCACAGACATGGAGCTGCCTGTGCAAACAGCTTCTCGAGAACTTGTTTTAGAATGGGTGGCTTTGTTGTTGTTGCAACTATTGCTGTAATACAATACAATACAAAAAATATAATAGTGAGTCCAGATTGCTTGTGGTGCAACAGCCTGCACTCACGTGACTAGCCCACTGTTTTCTCCAGTCATTGCATGAGCACCATCCCTGCAAATTCCTACACAGCACTGCCATTCCAAGCCAAAATCAGAGACAAAAGCATCCAAAAGTGAAAGAGCTGCTCCCTTGTAGCACACTGTGGTAATGACCGACAGAACAGAAATTCCTCTTGGAGTTTTTTGTCATTCTTAAATTTTACATATGTCAGCATCTGAGCAGCAGCTGACACATCCATCATTTCATCAAGTTGAATGGGAGGAAAAAAGGTCTCCACTTGATTTTGGCAATAACTCATTCAGTTACGTCATTTGCCATACTGTGAATGCGCCTGGCAATAGTATAGTTAGGGTAATCAAATCAAGTTGAGCCGCTGCACCTTGCCCCATCATAATCAGAACCATTTTCTTGGCATATGATAGAAAAAAAAATTCTCCAAAAGTGTGCGGTTTCTCAGTTTTAGCTATCCAATATGACAGCAAAAGATGACTCAAGGGCTTTCTCATTTGCTGGAGCTGCTGTTTTCAGTACTGTTGTCTGGCACTTTAGCGCTCCCAGCTCTTACTGAAAAAAATCAAGCAGTTTTGTTTGAAGAGAACTGTGCCATGTCTGCAAGTGCCGCAACATTTTAGAAGGTTTTAAGCTCTCCTTTGCCAGAACTTCAGCACACACCAAACACTGTGACCATGGGTCAAAACCAGTCCACGTAAATCCATATTCCAAATAGTGTGGATCATATTTGTGGTTTCTTGGTTTTTTACTGCTGTTCAGATCCTCACTGACAGCCCTTCCTTTGCTGCGAGTGGCAACTGACTCCCCTTCATTACCTCCCTTTCTCCACTTTTCTTCAGAAAATGGTTCGTCTCTAAAATTATTTCTGCAGCAACTTTTCAAACTGGCTTCAGCCACAACATGCTCAATCCATTGCTAGGAAATCGTTTCAGACAGTTCCGACAGGCGCGGGCCTGAGAGAGGAAGTAGAACACAGGGCCGGCGTTACGGGGTGGTAAGCAGGGCAGTTGCCGGGGGCGCCATGAAGTTAAGTTGCTTGGGCTTTGGGTTCAGTCCTGCATGGGCGGCGAGGCTCAGGCTTCAGCTTTCTGCCTTGGGCCCCAGCGAGTCTAATGCCAGTCCTGGCAACCCCATTAAAATGAACTTGTGACCCACTTTGGGAGAACTGCTGAGTTAGACTATAGGGTCTTTGGGTGGGGATTATCTCTCAGTAGATGTTTGAGTAGCACAATGGGGCCTTGAGGCCTCTAGCAGGCTACCATAATACAAATGATACATAATTAGAATTATGGGCAGTCCTTTCTCTGATATTGTGTGTTTTATTATATGGAATTTGGGCCCTGAACATAGCATGGGCACCTATGATATGTATGTATAACTGAATAAATACATATGTAATAAATATTCATGAGAAATGAGTGCAGAAGCAGCATAAACAAGGAGGGAGTGAATTTGTTTTGAAATTTGGCGACATAATCTTGGAACCCATTTGGAAGAATTCAGCCATCTCTGTGGTATTTGTGATATGTATATTGGGCATGGCACATATGTACCAGAGTTCAAAACACATCTGTGATTTGTGGCACATACATACCTGGGTTCAAAACAAATCTAGGATTTGTGACACTGGGTCTGAACATACCTGGCTTTTGTGGTATTTATTGAGGCTTAGGACCACTGCCAAAGCTGACTAAAAATAACTCAGTGTGATAATCCCCCGTAGTTCACCTGGTCAGTGTACTAGCATGCTCATTCTTACCTTGCACAGCTGTCAAGTAGAAACAAAATCCCTATTAATTGTGTCTGACTGAATTTCAGCCTGTCCGCTAAATCATCATTGATACAGGCTCAAACAATGAGTGGGTAACAAGCTGAATCCTCTTACAGGAAACGTACCAGATATTCTCTTGTGTCACCAGTTCAATGAGGAAAGATGAAGTATGCTCCTAGTTAGAGCTGCCTGAATACCTTGAAAACTTTCGGCTTGAATAAAAAATGGAATTCATGTCAGCTGAGTTCACACCCCATGCGTGTTCAGTCCCCAAAACTGTCCTAGCCAATGTGTTTGCGGGTAGGAATGTTTGTGAGAAGAGGAAACTGTATGTGACCATTGGTGACCATTGGTGGAAAACAAATCTTTGTAGCATTCTAAGAGTTATGTCCATTCAATAAGGGAGCAGATACCATACCACGTGAGTTAGGTATCCAATCAACATTAACCATCACAGCTGGAATCTTGCCCATCAGATACTCACAACAAACTTCTCCCAAATGGGCTAAAAGCTCAAGAAATGTCAGCAGAAATTATATGGCAAATAGTTTAGAATAATCAATACATTCAAGAAATCATAAGCCTATGGACAATTTGCAATCATTAAAAGAGGCTAAATTCACAGGATGCATTCGTGGCTATAAGTGATTCATCTACTCTAGTCAAGGCTTTTCAGGTCCATGTGGTGGCTGGGAACTCAGCCAAGATCTCCCCTTCAGTTGAGGAACCTGGTGTGCCAGCTCCCAAGCCCTTTCACTTTGTCTAGTTCTTTATGCAATGCATAATGATTTCTTTGTGATGAAAGCTCTGTCTCAGGCTTTGCCAGAGTCCCTCTCAGCTGTAGCTCACCTCCAGGCAGTGCATGGAAAACCCTCAAAGCAAGAGCAATGAGAAAAACCCGCTCAGGTTGCCTTCTTACCGCACAGCGTGTCTCTCCACAGTCAGTGCCAGAGCCTCTGGCTTTGTGTCCAAGTTCCCCTCACACAGAGAGCTGAATCACCCCTTCCCCACTCCCTGTTTCTGCTTTAACTTCCTTACATAAGAAATGGAAAATTCTGAGATGGAATTAAGCAGTAAGGAACTTTACAGACACCAAAGACATTAATAATCTCCCACTTGCCTACAAGAGACATGTTACTGGCAGAGAAAGAGCATATGGGTTCAGCTAACGCGGGACACACCACAGCATGTGTGTTATCCTGTAATAGCGCTGTGGCCCCAGTGCAGTAGCACATGACATACTGTGTATTACATCTCTATAGCAGCTACAGGTGCAACACAGAACAGCCTGTATTATGTTAAGCATTTATAACAGCCGCACGCCCCAGGTACAACAATGCATAGTTCAGTTTGCATGATATCATGTCTTTATAACAGCCTCTGGTGTCTCATGTGATAACGCACAGCAGGCCATAGTGTGTGTTATAATGCTGTAAAATCTTTATGCCAGGAGTGCTATAACATACAACAGGGTGTGCATTCGTTAAAATGTAATACTCAGAGATTCATCCTGCTTTGATAACAAAACTGGGTGTGTATTAGGTAACAACAATATCCTTATGCCCTAGGTACAATAATATTCAACAAAGCATATGTTACACTGTAATAACAGTGTCCCACCTCTAGTGCCAAAATATACAATAGACTACATCCTACTGTGATAGCCTTATTTCCAGAGCTAATAACAGGAAAGTGTCTCCTTAAGGAAAGAGCAATACATAATGTCACAGTTTCAGAGTAACTACAGCTGCATTCTCCCCACCCTCCCCCTTCCTGGTCATCTCCAGGAGTTCCCAGTCAAGTCTCCTGCCATCACTTTCTCTTGGCAGAGACCTTTTTCTCACTCCCTTCTGACCAGGACATTTTAAGGCCCAGCATTTCCCTGTCTTACAAGAGCAAGCCAGTCTGCTTTGCGGCCAGTGCCTGGTCATTGCTTTCTCTCCAAGGGCTATGAACAGTGTATTGCCAGCAGTTACAAGTTACCACATAGCTCTTTCTAAGCAAGCACATTTATTTTTGAGGTAAAAGCATTCCAGACAAAACATAAAAAGCAATGAAAGTTCCTGTTCACATGCTAAAAGCTCACCAGAGGTCACAGTTAGATGGAATATATGGGCCAAAGTTAGATGGAACATATGGGCCAAAGATATTAACATAACTCAGTCATTCTCCAGCATTAAACAGTGTTAAACATGAGCCAGGGCTTGGTATACAAAGACCTCAGCCTGCTTAGTGCCATGGCAATCACGCCATTAAATTCCTTTTAACCTTTTATTAAAGATACCGAAAAAGAAGACAAAACAGTTAAAGCATTTGAAATATAAAGTATTACATGAGACTTTCATTCTAACAACATCCCTTGTTCCCTTTACCGTTAGCTGGAGAGAGCGTTTAGAAGGGAAAACTCTTTGTTTGTTTGACAGTCTCCTGGATGGTATGAAAGATGGTAAGTTAATTGAGATGGGCAGGAGTTGCTGTCGCTGCTGTTATTATGGGCTGGTCCCATTTTCTAGAAGACAAAGCAAGACAAACACACACAGGAGGGGAATGAAAAGATAGAGAATGCAGCTTCTGTCTCTGGTGTTGACTCTCACTTGCAGCATCGCAGCTGGAAAAGCATATAGTCTTATCAGCCACTCTGAGACCTGGCAAACCCGTACCAGCATTGGGCTGTTTAGGGCATTGCTTTTAGCTGCCTCTTTCCGGTCACTGGCCTACAGCAGTGTTGCAATATACGCAGTCTTCGGTGGCTAAGGCAGACTCTTATTAGACAGAAGGAAAAAGCAAAGAAGAAATAAGGTGAAGAAGGGAAAGGACACATTTATGGGGGAGAGAAGGGACAAAGTCTCACCTCCCAGGTAATGTTCAGGATTCAGCTGGAGCCAGTAGACATTGCGATGGCATCTGAATGGGTCCCTCTCTCTGGCCTGGTCTGGTCTGGTCATCTCTCAGGATCAGGATGGGGTCTGGAATCTCAGAAGATGCTGGGGTCAGCAGCCATGTTAGAGAAGCTTGCTCCAGTAGCCAATTTTTCTCCCCAAAGTCTCTTTCTTTAAGGATCCAAAAAGGATCTGGTGGGCAGAATAGCCCAACCCCTCATCATTTTGTCCCACACTTTCCATATTTACCAGGCATGAGCGCAACACAGTCCTTGAGTTATACCAGGAGACCTTTTTGTTAGGACTAATTCACAGTCTTTCTGTCTAACTTTTGCACCTTTTCCCATCAGCATTTGCTGTTATAGGTTATTGTGACACTTTATGAATTTTTTCTCACTTCTTACAGTGGAACTCACAATTAGGGTAAATTTGAAGGCCCAATTATTACAACATCACCTTTATGTTTTATGGTATCCTAACAGATCAAAGTCCTTCTAAAACTCCCTCAAGGGTTTGTGCCCTGGGACAGAATGTCCTTTTTGTTTGCTGCATCAGAAAGAAGGCCTGCAGTTAATTTAACCACAGCCTTTTTATGCCAAAAGCCCTTTCTTTGGCTGTTGGTCTCTGAGAAAAACCCAGTTTGAACTGGTGTATGCAAGCCTCCACAGGGGTGGTACGTCTCTGGAGGTGTTTACAACCTAGATGATTCACCTCCACAGCCCCTCCCCCTTTTTTGGTTCCAGAAGGAGCTGTGGTAACCCCTCCCCATGGACTAGAACACAATCCTACATACAGTCCCTGGTCCACAGTGACACAGAAACCGAATACAATATGTTCCCCCAAAGATACTGCATGTGGTTGCCATATCTGTCACATCTCCCCCATAAAGAAGTGAATGTAACTAAGGTGTGTGACCGGCAGCTTAAGGAAACCCACGGCTTATTCCCTGGGTAGTGTTTCTGCCATTGCCTTTCAGAATTTTACATTTCTACTACTCATATAATAAACTTTCTGCTAACAATCTGGCATACATCATTCATGTAATTTCTCTCTTTAGAACATATGGGCAGATCTGTAGGGGGAGATCTCTTGTGCCCCCTTTTATTCCTCTCACCCCAAAACCTTTGGGTGTGAACTTAAGATCTGGTCGTTCCCACTCCGACCTCCCATCCAGTTCCTAGGAAGTGTGTGACCTGTCCCATTTTCCCCCAAGGTGTCAATTGAAAATTTCCACCCCCTCTTTGGAGTATTTCAGGAAGCAACTCTTTGGACAAAAGAGAGAAATAAGGCAGGGCTGGCTCCCTGCAATGCAGCTCTTAGCTCAGTGGTTCTCAGCATATTTATAATCATGGGCTGCATATGCAAGTCTCTGTGTGTTATGTGAGCTGCATCCACACAATATATATACTACCCGTGTGGCCCTGAGGATGTCACATGAGCCATCGCTATGTGCTGATTGGGCTGCAAGTTGAGAACCACTGCCCACTGTGCTTAACAGCATAGGGATTGGGCAAGGGAGATTCTTCAAACTTCCCCCATAACCAAATTCCTTTCTCTGCCCCACCTCCTTCAAGGTGGGGGCCTGGGCACCCCTGTGGCCTGACCTCAGCTTCTCTGAGGGGAGGGGGAAGAATATTGAGCCTTCACCTCACTGGTTTGGCCTTATGATCCCTGCACATTGAGTCAAGGTGTGCAGCAATTCTTCCCCCATCAGACTCAGGGTCCTTCACGTTTTCATGGACCATCAGGCATCACAGACTCGGAGGGAGGGGGGGAGTTCCCCTTTCTTCCTGCCTGTAGTTACCTCCGTCAGCTCAGAGGTAGCTGGCATTCATTTCACTTGAACATTTCTCACTGTAGGGCATGGCAGCACACTGCACCCACCTCACTGTCCCCATCTTTGGCTGGAGACGCTGCCATCACCAGGCTGTGTATGTACCATCTCTGGTTCCCAGGTATGGGAGGGAAGAGACCTTATTTCCCTGGCCTGGGCATCAGGACTTAGAGAATTTCCCTTTAAGTCCGTAAGACTCCTAGCTCTCCTCAGCAAGAGGTTGTCTCATCCCCTCTTCCCTCAGCCCCTGGTATTTGCCGAGGAGGTAACTTGATCTCAACAGTGTTTCCTCTCTCACACCAGCAGGGATGACACAACCCCCTCCTCCCTGTCAGATACTCCATTTGCATGTTGTCTAACAGCCTTTGCAGGGTTGGAGCAAACTGAAGGGTCCTGCTTCACGCCCTTTTGCCTTCAAGTCATAATATTCCTACAATAGCAAAGGATATGACTGTCTGCTAGCATGCCCGCAACTAGCACGCCTGACCCTTCCTGGGTCTATATAGGAATCGGTGCTGTAGGCAGAGCAAAGGCTTTGACACCAGGAACTGTTACCCACATTTCACACCCTGGGGGCATTTGATGGGGTTTCATGACATGGCGTTTAACTATTGTCTTAGTCTGTCCATCCAATGAATGTCTCCCCACAGTCTACCACCTGCCATTGGGGATCAGCTAGGCCTGCATGCAGGAGTGGGCAGCGGGATATGGGTTGGCGAGGGAGGTTTGGAGTGTGAAGGGCTTGGCATGAACATCATATGCCATTGGTGGACCAGCTGTGTGACACCCTCCATAGTTAACTCTGTCAGGTTGGGGTGCCGTGGCCTTTACAGCACTTCACGGGGCCTTAGTGGGTGGAGTGGACAATCCTGGACAAAGTGACCTAGCTAGCTATAAATGAGATACTGCTTTGCCCCACTCATCCTGGGGCAACTTGGGGTGGTTACTCTCCACACTGGGTGTGTATCTCAGCTTGGGCCCAATCACTGTTCTCTGATCCCATTTCATTCCTATTAGATTTTCCATCAAACACAGGCCAAGTATCCACATAATGGTCCGCCAGTGTCCCAACTTTGGTTACATCTCTAGGATCTTTTTCTGTCAGCAGTGATTTGAAGTCAGAGTGGCAGAGTTTATAGAATTGTTCTAAATTGTTAATTTGTAGGTCTTATCAACTGTGGTAACCCCCAACCAGTTCCCCATTTTCTTATGCACCCCCTAATTTGGGTTGACATCTGAGCATGTCATATCCCCTTTTTACTAAATTCCCTGAAACATCTTCCTCTATATTTCAGGAGTCAATTTAAACTTTTGCAACAAAGCTTATTTACACAGCCCATAATCTTGACAGTCCTCTCTGTCCATATGGGTAAAAATGTCTACAGTCTTTGTCCCTGACAGTAGAGGAGACAGATACCATACCATGTCCTCCTGCCCCACCTGGTTCAATTCAAACCCCATTTCAAAACACATCCATGTTGTCCCCTTTCCTAAAGTAAGGCAATAATTTGGAATCTATGCCTGGGACAGGTTCATGGAGTCTGGCTCCACCTACCAGATTAGAGTTTTGTTGGTGCAGTCTTTCCATATCTAACTGTTACTGATGATGCTTGTCCTTCTCTTTCTCCTTGTGCTGGTGCAGTTTCTTCTTCTGTCTCTTCTCATGCTGACGCTGCTTTTCCAGGTCTGCCAGCAGCTGGGTTTCCAGACTCATTCTGTCTCTCTCCAGCTGCAGCCTCTCTTGCTTACCTGTCCATTTCTCCATGATCCCTGTTGCCTCGGTGCACTCGGTCTAGATGGAGCTTTTGTCTCTGTCAGCCTCCTCCCTGCTTCCTTCTTGGAAGGTGTCTCCAAGACTTCCACCCCCCACTCGCCCCCACTCCTGCCAGTGGTCTGAATGGCCCATGCCATCCTGGATCATCATTCCTTTTCTGGTCCTCAGAATAGAGCAAGTTGACTAGCTGTGCCTTAGTCCAGCTCCCCAGCACTGAGCTGCCTTTCCCTGCGTATTTCAATCAGCTGGCTTTTTTTCAGCTATTCATCACTCATTTTCCCCTGTCTCTCTTTTCAGTGTTCCTCACTCAAAAAGCCTATGAGACTTTTCTCTGTGCTTTTTTTCCCTTCCACAGCACTTGCATTCACTACTGTTGGCACTTAACTGGCAATCCCCCACTGTCACACATAGCACCAAGAGTGGCTGGGTAGGAGAGCACCTCAGGGAGAATACTGTAACACACGGTTACCAGGAGCGCTGGAACAATTGTATAGTGGGGTTGCTGAGAGCCATTGAACCAAACTGTGAACCCTGTATATGGTGGAAACCACTTCAAGTCAGGGCGTGTGGCAGCACCTCCAGCACTCCTAGTTCCAGCATTTGTTATTGAAGAATCCAAGCTTTGTTATTGAAGAAAGCTTGGATTCTCCCAGCAGCCAGTTAGCTGGGGAGCAGCGCAAACAAGCCACCAGCACCGTCTGAGGCACTTGTTGCCTACATGACACAGCTAATAAAGCAGGCTATCAGAAAGCTCACTCCTGAATTAAGGTCTGGCGGCAACATGGAGGAATCCTGGGAGCAACATATGCAGCGGGGTTTGCTGTGCAATGAACCCTGTCTCAAGCACGCACTACAAACACTGGCAAAAATGGGTTGCTTTTAATAGACGTGTCTACTAGCAAGGGTGGAGCAAAACTGCTCTCAATATGGCCCCAATTGGGGAAAGCAATTAAGCAGGTGCTTCACTCCCTTTGACTTTGATGGGACCTACGCATATGCTTAAAGCTAATCGTGTGTTGTCTAAGCTCTGTCCCGGATAGGGATGGTTCCTGAATCAGGGCTTATGTCTGGAGATAGTTTAGGATTGGCTCTTAACCTAGGAGGTTATCTAATATGAGCTGGCTCTGGTACACGTTTCCCTGCACACGGTGGCAATGGATAGGGTGCCAGTGCGCCGAGTGAGGAAAGAGGCCTTGTTAGTAACTGTAAACAGTGCAGAGGCCCTAAGCATGTTCAGTCACATCCACAGATAGGGATGATTCTGAGAAGCAGTGACATCCTCTAAGGCTTTATTGTGCTCCCTGCTTTTCACACAAGCGTCCCTAAATGCATAAGAAAGCCTTGAGGAATAGGTCACTGAAGAAGCCTTGAGGAATAGGTCAGTGATAGATAAAAGCCTTGAGAAATAGCTCGCCGCCCCAGGAGCCAGTCTTGCAACTTTAGCTGCTAAAGGTTCCCTGATGTGATAGTTTCAGGAAGGGCTGCAGTGATAGGAAAGTGCATGTACATCTGTTCAGGGACCAAAACCAACCTGCCTGGTGACTGAAGAAGCCTCAATGAAAATTTATACAAGTAGATTATTGAGATACTGTGCTGAGGTTATTGCACAGCGAGGCTGAGGAAGAGGCGGACTTAAATCAGTCCGCACAGGAAAAGACAACCAAGTCTTGTACCAGACTCCAGTCTACATAACTGTTTGGAGATTAAGGACATGGCATGCATATAAAATGCTAGGACCCTGCATAAGGATGAAAGGCTTCTCTGTTGTGTCAGCTGATTATCAGGTGATTGAACCTTGCATGATCTCAAGGACGCTGAAAAATTGGAGCAGGTACAGGAAAGAGCCACAAATATGACTCAAGGGCTGAGAAAATATGTGACAGTGAGAGGTTTAAGAAACTCAATCTGTTAAATGTATCAGAAAGAAAATCAAGAGATGACAAGATTATGTATAAATACCTTCACAGGAAGAAAATACCAGGTGCCCAAAGGCTCTTTAATCTAGCAGAGAAAGGCATAATAAGAACCATTGGCTGGAAGATTCAAATTAAGAATAAGGCACAAGTTTTTAACAGTGAGGGTGATTAACCTCTGGAACAAACTACCAAGGCAAGCGGTGGATTCTCCATCTCTTGATGTCTTCAAATCAAGACTGGGTGCCTTTCTGGAAGAGATGCTTTAGCTAAACATAATTATGATTATGAGCTTCATACAGGGGTACCTGGATGAGGTTTTAAGGCCTGTGTAGTACAGCAGGTCAGATTAGATGTTCTAATGGTCCCATTTGACCTTAACACCTGTGAATCAATGAAGACACCATGTAATTACTACAGAATCATGTCAATAGGTAGATTTCACTTAGCTCCAACCAAGATATATGAGGGTAGTTTTATTATTAATTATTATTATTATTATTATTATTAATTTGTTTATATTCCTATGGTGACTAGGATCCCCAATCATGGAGCCTGACCCCCATCGTGCTAGGTGCTGTACAAACTCAGAACAAAAAGACCCTTCGAATCTCTTTCAAAGGCA
The DNA here is from genome assembly GCF_016161935.1 of Mauremys reevesii. Lineage (NCBI taxonomy): Eukaryota > Metazoa > Chordata > Testudines > Geoemydidae > Mauremys > Mauremys reevesii. The sequence goes on from NC_052625.1 coordinate 64,656,131, forward strand.
GAGGGATTTAGAGTCTAGAACACAGAGGTCCTACAGGGAAACCTCTAGGAACAGCCAAACTTGGCTGGGGGCGGGAGGAGGGGTGCCTGGAGAAATTAAGCTGATATATAAGTTATCAATAAATGCATGCTCCAGGAAAGGGGGACGGTTTGGACCTTATACAGTGTGTGTGTATTCTAGTCAGAACAAAGTGGGGACTGCACTTGCATCGACTGAACATTGTCCAGTGTTTGGGCAAAAATGCAGAGTGCACCATTAGTCCAACCATTTCCTAACTCAGGGATTGGCAACCTTTGGCATGTGGCCCACCAGGGTAAATACCCTGGAGGGCCGGGCCAGACTAGTTTGTTTACCTGCCATGTCCACAGGTTTGGCCAATCGCAGCTCCCACTGGCCACGGTTCGCTGTCCCAGGCCAATGGGGGCTGCGGGAAGTGGCGTGGGCAGACAGGTGCTGAAGTGAATGTATCGCCCTGCCACTCTGCTCCCCCTGAGAAACAGATCTCTGCTAATGAAACTGACAAATATCTGGAACACATACAATGGATTCCCTATTCCCTGATGGGAAGATGCCGTCTCAACCTGACCTATACAAAACAGAAAAATAAACATGTCTTCAATGATGCCAGGGTAAATCAGGGGTAACTCCACTGAAGTCAATGAAATGACACTGGTGTAAGAGCTGAATCAGTCACAGGGTGTGTTAGAAATAAGGAAACTCTTGGGAACATGAGAGAAGTCTGTGATCTGCAAAACTGCTTTCCAGTGTTTGATTCTATGTGCACATTTCATAGAATATCAGGGTTGAAAGGGACCTCAGGAGGTCATCTAGTCCAACCCCCTGCTCAAAGCAGGACTAATCTGCAGACAGATTTTTGCCTCAGATCCCTAAATGGCCCTCTCAAGGATTGAACTCACAATGCTGGGTTTAGCAGGCCATTGCTCAAACCACTGAGCTCCCCCTCCCCCTTTAGCTTTAGCTTTAGCTTTAGACTGTTATTAGTTGATTAGTTTATTTATTGGTTACAGTTTACATAGTTAATGAGCATGTGTCTAATCACATAATTAAGATACTGAAATGTAATCACCTCATTACAGCATGTAACTATGACACAGATTACTTGTGTGACCCAAAGAATCCTGTCTACATTCAGCAAACAATTTCCAGTCTGCCACAGCTGGGACATTTTCAAACCGCTCTTTTGCCAGCTCCCCAAAGCAATGAGTCTAGAATGGGCAAAGCTACCAGGGACATTTGGTTTAAAGGGACCAAGATGATCCTGCAGTTACTACTGGAAAGCAAAAAAAAAGGTTTGAACAATGAGAGCAAGTTTCTTTTTCATTCATAGCTTTATGGGTAAAATCCATCAGTGGGCAGAGGCCCAGTGCAAAGCTTATGCACCAACCACATCCCACTGAAACTGAGGGGGTAAGTGGGAATTAAGTGTACATAGGCCTCGTTCTGTCTCTCACCCCAGGTGAATTTAGCCCTGATGAAAGTTACTGAACTGGTGGCCCTGGAGATGAAGGCCTTAATGTATGTACAAAAAGACCACATCAGCATGAGCTTCCAATGCACCTTGCTGCCCCACAGCTTGGATTGGCCTCCATCTTGTCCTATCAGGAACACGTCTAGGAGGCAGCTCATCTCCATGCCTATAAAGGCACCAATGACTTCCCTCTGTGACAGTGGGTTTGTCATGTGGAAACATCTACTTAGAGCAAGACTAGGAGGAAGTAACTAATTTCCCACAGACCACCAACCGTCTCTCATTGTTGACCTGCGGCTGGATTGTAGCCAGCACTAAATTCACTTTAACAACGGCTTGTCTCGGTGTCATGGGAAGGTAAAGAGAGCCAATGTCACTGAAGGCCCATCCTCACAAATCGTAATGGAGGACTATGTAATAACACAGTGATAGCCCAAGCATTATAACACCGTTTGGTGCTCCCTGTGGAGAAAGGACAGAGCCATGTTAGAGAATTGTGGAACAGCCCTCTACAGAACATGTGGCATTAGCCTCTGCCCAACATCCAGGCAAGTTGAACTCCCAGGGGCTTCCCATGTGTGTCTGGCCTGACAATGTTGCGTGGCTGGAGTGTTATTGTAATGCATAACTAGGCGTCTCCCAGCTGAGGGGTTGGAGAAGGTGACCGAGTGTTTTAAAGCAGCTAACGATCAAGAGGAACAGTGACTAAAGGAGCTGTTGTCTTGGCTAGGACAGTAGGGGCATCTCAGGTGCAATTTCTGCAGAATGGCATTGTCTGTGTGCGGTTTTGACCACCTCTGTTCAAGATAAACAGGACTTGTGTACATTTATACAGGAAAATACCCTGCTGGACACGGTCTCACTGAATTCTCTGCCAGCAGGACACTGCCTTGCCAGGGCAATGATATGTAGAGTATTCTTATGCACCTGTGAGGATCTGGGGGCCCAGTACCCAGGCCTGGAGGGCTCCAGGCGAGTGATGCTTCCATGTTGCCACCCAGCAGCCATGGCAGAGCTGTGATCAACACACTATAGATCCTGAGAGACTAATCCCCACAGGAAGTGCCACCCACAGCAACATCCCTCCCACCCCACACACCCCACCTCTGATTGGTTCAATTGCACTATTTAAGCAAGGAGGGAGTTCCAGGAAGCTGTCTGTGCAAGCCGGCTGTACCTGGCCTGCTGCTAAGACAGACCCCCGCACTCCTTCCCTGCTCTGAACTCCGGCACCGTTCTCTGGCTTTGACCCCTGGCTCCACTCCTGACTTGACTTTGACCATTGGTTTGACTCCTAACTCTTTGCTCTGGCTCCGACCCCTGGCTTGACTCCCAACTCCAACTTTCGCTCCAACCACCAAGCCCTACTCTTGTTCTGACCACTAGACCTAACTCCTAGTCTTACCCACTTGGCCAGACTGCCCACATCCTGGTCATGATAGCACCTCCCAGAATACTGTCCCTCCCACACTACAAGAAAAACTACTACTCCTAGCCCTGGGACCCAAAACCCATGGCACTGAACGTTCCAGACAGAGCAGCCCAACCACATACAGGGTCAGGCAATAGTTTGCTGCGACATCTGTCCTGTGACTACGTTTGTTTATTATTATTTTTTAATTGCAGCTATGTGTGGTATCTGATGTGATACAGCCTGGCCAGAGGGCAGCAGGAGAGTGTTAGAAGGGAGCCTTAGTCCCTGTAAGGGGAAGAAAGTTTGCTATAACCTGAAGCCAATTAGAGCACCTACAGTCAGTCACATGATAAAAAACCCCTGCTTCAATCAGACAGTGTGGGGAGTTGGAGCAGAAAGGATTGGTATTGGAGCAGAGAACAGTTTGAAGGGAAGCAGAGGACAGTTTGGAGAAGTGCTGTGGTGGGCTAAGGAGTCCTAGACCCTAGGTAAGGGGCACCTGGCTTGTGCAGAGGGAGGGCAGGAAGCCCCCCCACAAGCTGAAGGGCAGGAGAGGGAAGTAGCCCAGGGGAAGGATCCGCCAGTTCAAGTAGTTCACCACTATCCTCAGGGCCCCTGGGCTGGGACCTGGAGTAGAGGGCGGGCCCAGGTCCCTCCCTCTCCACTTCCCTCCTCAAGAACACTAGTGGGGCAATTAATATTCCAATTCAGGGGCAAGAAATGGCACCCTGAACCCCCCCCCCCAAAGAAGAGAAAGCATGATACCCATCATAATAGTGCCGGCAATTTGCCACACTGAGCACTATCCAAAAATGCAGTTTGCAACATGACTGGTATCTGTTGCATATGCTATGGTGCCTCCTCTGTTCCTCTTCTCTCCCCAGAGGGAAACGTTATGTGTGGGGGTTTTGTTGTTGTTATGAGGTGCTTTGTGTTTTATTAGCGAGGGCAAGGATGTCTTGCAGTTGGAATAGAAAGCGGGGAGGTTGGAGGTGGTTCTTAGTTTCGGGTAGAGTGCATCTACCATGGCACAGATCATTCTGGGTGAAGCATGCCCATCATACCATGGAATATTCCAGCTACGCCTGGTTCGAGTGCACCCATCATGGCACAGAACAGTCCCAGCAGAGCATGCCTGCCACACCATGGAACATGCTGGGTAAGGAGCCCCCGCCTTGTTACAGAACATTCTGTGCTCTTTGTGTCCAGACGGGGGAAGACGTGTCAGTCAGTGGAGAGTAACAAACAGAAGCCATAAAGCTCGCACCGTCTCTGTGGGCCACCCAGTGGGCAAGCCAGCAGCAGGCTCCAAAGGCCAGCCTGAGTGCTGCCATGACTTCACGTGCATGCAGGCCCTGTCTGCTGTCTCCAGTTCAGGCTATGAATTTCATCCCAAATGCAGGACCCTGAGCTCCAGCTCCCAGCGTCCTCCCAAATTCAGACCTCCAGGGGTGTCCCAGGTTTGACTCCTGACTCCTGTGGGTCCCTCCTTGGACTGGAGGGACAAACAATCAAACTAAAGCTACGTGAGAAGAAAGTGATGTTTCCTAAGGCACTTCTGGGAATTCCCAGCCTGGCCTCTGATCCCCTCGGGGAGAGGCAAAGGAACCAGATCTCTGACTTCCCCCTCCTCTCCTGCGCAGTGCAGGCTGACTGGGAGAACATACTGATTCTTTAAATGTGAGGACACTTGCAGTTCTTCGTATCCCTTGTGCAGAAAGAGGCCCTGAGCCCAGGCTGCTGAGCTCAGCTGAAACTGGGCATCTCCCACTACCATCAAGACAGGGAAATTTGTGTCAGATGGGGAATGACCCTGCTCTGAGTCCTCCAGCTGCTTCCTATCCCCAGCCAGGCCCAAGACAGCACTAACTTCCCAACTCCCTTTCCCTGCATCAGTTACCACATTTATCACAAAATACATTGGCCTAAATAAGTGCCACGTCGCTGACAAATAGGCAAAAACATTACACAACTCAAATAAATGAGACAAGGTCAGCACACAGCAGAAGGCTCTGTAGAGAATGGCTCTAAAGGAGCTCCCACCTATCCAACCCCAGCCTTTCCCAGCAGGAAGCGCTGTGGGGTCTGGGGAAGAAGTAGTGACTGTAGGGGAGCTCACAACTCTCAGCAGGTGGTGCGGCCAAGAATGGGGCAGAAGCACTGACTTGCCGGGAGCACCCAGCTACTCCAGTCCCAGCCAGCTCAAAGTGCACTTGTGCTGTGCCCAGGCCGTAATTCCTTATAGGATTGATGGGGCTGGCATGTGAAAACGTCAGACTGTAACCACCAGCACCAGATCAGGTGAGACTCTTTACTGAAACCACAGGTGTGGCCCCATTGTCTGTGCCTAATGTGTGCTCTGATGGAAAAGTTTTACTCATTGGTTTCTATTGTTCCCTCCTAGGCTGATTCAGGCTCCTCACTCTATGTTTATATAAGGATTTTGGTGTGATCAGGAGGTCAGAAAAATTCGTCTTTTCCTCTCTCAGTGCCCTCTATGCCCTGCAGTTGCCCCTTTCCCCTCCCACCCCAAAACACTCAATTTCCTACAGCATGATTTAATTATGACTAGCATTGCTCATTCCTACAGCAGGCCCCATAGTCCACACACATTGGCTATGTTGCTTAGCCTGTGTAGCCTGCAGGGAACCGCTGTACCTGAGTGTCACACAGAGGCTTGGCCCTTTAAGAGAAGATGACTCTCAACCCCACCTGTGACACAGATAACGCGCCCCCCCCCCTTCCCAGATGGGGAAAAGAGGTCACATGACCCAATCAGCCCTCTGGGATAAATGAGGGGAAGAGATGAGAAAGAGGAGGAAAGCCTTCAGAGAAGGAAGCCAGCCCACCAGTCTGTCCTGCGAGTGAGTTTGCTAGAGAGCAGGGAACACCCTCAAAGGAGTTCAGGAGGGGCTGAATGGGAGAGACTGAAAAGAGCCTGGGAAGGGCGGAAAGCTGCTAGGCCCTGGGAAGGAGGGTGGTGGAACTCCTTTGTCAAAGAGTAAATCTTGCTTGGGTTAGTGAGACAAAGAGCTGGGACGGTGGGGCCAAAGGATCTGTTGTTGATTAAAGACTGAATAAGTAAGATCCCACAAAAGGGAATCTTACTGTAAGGATTCTGGTCTTAGAGTCAGTCATTGCAAAGAACCTCAGAGAGAACTGAGGGCAGGGCTGGATTTAGGGGTAGGTTACCCAGGCAACTGCCTGGGGTGCTGGGATTGGGGGGTACTGGGCTCGGGGTGCTGTAAAGTATTCAAATGTTTAAGAAATGGATGGCGGGGTGCCGAAGATGCTCCTTGCCTGGGGCACCATTTGGTCTAGGGCCAGCCCTGACTGAGGGCAGAGTGCCTGCAGGGTCATCTCAGGCCACAATGGCGTGGGCTGGGGGAGCACCCATTCAACATCATGGTCCAGGAAGAGGAAATGGGATTTTAGCCAGGGAGTCAAGCTGAGAGAGCCAAAGAAATTAATCCAGGGGGCATACAAGCATGGGGATAGGATCAGTAGTGGGCCAGTGGTGGAAAACTGGGAAGCACTGGCCTGGAGAACAAGAGACTGAAGATATGGGTTGGGGAAGGGCAAACTTGCAGAGAGAGGCGTGGGCACTGGAGAAAAGGAAGAGATGTGGGGAGGGCTGCTCATGGAGGCTCATTAGAAACTGGGGGGATTTTTTTCCTGGGTTTTGAAACCAGCTGGAAGCCCAGGGCACATTTTGGAAGCAAAATCAACAACGTGTTCTCGTTTCCTGGTCTGGGGTGGAGGGGGCTGTGCTGGTGCAGTTTGGACTGGCTGGCGCCTAGCTGGGACTTATGGACAGTGTCATGAAGGAAGATGGCAGAAGGAAGCTTGGTCTCAGCAGAGGAGGATTTGAGATGGTGTCTGATGTGGTGACATTTCAGAGGTGACAGGAAACAAGATGATGTGCAAAGAGGGCTGGAGGGTGAAATAGAACCGCTTGGGCCCTAACACTAGGAGTAAAAGAGGAGGTGACTTAATGAGAGTTTGCTCTTTATGGCAATTCCCCTGCACTCTCACCTGGGGCCTTTACAGAAAACCGGGGCAAGCCCCATACAGGAGAGCTCGAGGGGAGCACCTGGATGTGTTGGGACACAAGTTAAGTATCTAGGGCCAAAGTCCGATGAAATTAATAGAAGCTTTACCATTGATTTTAAATGGGTGCTGAATCAGGCCTTTAGTTAGCTGGCCACTTATTATCAATGTATTACATGTATTGCTGAGCACCTTGCTTAACTGAGCCATTTAGGATGCACCCATCTCTCTTTCAAATCCTTAAGAAGCAAAAATCTGGAGCCATCCATAGAACATAGTTAAAGTTCCCATTGCAACAATGTATCCATTTCTGATGGAAACCAAGATCCAGTTCCACGCTCTGTTTCATGATACAAAGGGCAAAACAGGTATCCTCAGTCTAAGGCACTTTTATTTCAGATGGTGAGCACTTGTACTGTCATGTGGTCATGGAACAGATTTGTATGAACCTTCTTGGGCAGCCCAGTTTATGCAGAATAGCCCATAGACCCTCTCTGTTGACTGTATCAAAAGCTTTGGTCCAGGTCCATGGCTAGATGCTAGTACTGCTGAAAGGATCTGGGGATTGTAGTGGATCATAAACTGAATATAAATCAACAATGTGATACAGTTGCAAAACAGGCTAAAATCATTGTGGGGTGTATATAAATCATCCGTCTGTTCCATGATCACATGACAGTACAAGTGCTCGCCAGTGGTGACTTCTCTGACGCTTTTGAAATCTCGAATGGAGTGAAGCCAAGCTATGTACTTGCTCCAGTGCTGTTCAACTTGTTCTTTGCCTGTGTCCTCAGCCATGCCACAAGGGACTTGGATCAGGGGATATACATCCGCTGCCGACTCGATGACTCCATCTTTGATCTTCGAAGACTCAGTGCTAAGACCAAGATGCTGGAGAGAGTTCTCGTTGAGGCACTTTTTGCCGATGACTGCACGTTGGTGGTTCATAGACATGATGACCTTTGGGCCATCATTGATAGATTTTTCTGAAACATCCCAGCTCTTTGGCCTCACCATCTGTCTCGGGAAGACAGGAGTCTTGTTCCAACCAGCACCTCATGCCAATGCCCCAATGCCAGCCATCTTTATCCAAGGCAGACAGCTGGAAAATGTGGCTCTGTTCAAGTATTTGGGCAGCACCATCTCAAGTGACAGTTCCCATGATAAGGAAATTTCCTCCAGAATTAGTAAAGCCAGCCAGGGCCTTAGGCGACTCCGAACAAAAATCCTTAACAAACACAACATTCGTCTCTGCACCAAATTGAAGATCTATAGTGCAGTGGTCCTAACATTTCTCCTGTATGGTTCTGAGACATGGACTCTTTATAGACAGCACATTAAGCAGCTTGAGCAATTTCAATAATGAGCATTCACTGGCAGGACAGAGTGACCAATAGTAAGGACCTTGAAAGAGCAAACACAACCAGCATGGAGGAAATGCTACTGAGAGCACAATTTAGGTGCACCAGACATGTCATCAGAACAGAAGACCACTGTTCCCCAAAATAGATCTTGTATGGTGAGCTGAGTCAAGGCAAAAGAAAGAAGGGTCATCCATAAAAGCACTTCAAAGATAATCCGAGGAGCAGTCTCCAGTGGGCCGGCATCAATCCCTAAGAACTTGAGCAAATGGCTCAGAACAGGACTCACAGGTGGTCTCTGACAAGATCAGCATGTAACAGGTTTGAGCAGGATCAACAAATTCATCTCCAGGCTGCAAGTGAAAGGCGCCACAGAGTTGCATCATCAAACATCATAGAGACAGACTTCCCATGCCCTTAGTGCAGCCGACTCTGTGCATCGCCATTCGGGACTTCGGAGTCGTATGCATAGCCATAGATGAGAACTGCGACAATATTGTCAGCAGCAGCAGCAGCAACGGACTACCAACAATCAACATGAGCACCTAGCCAGTTATTCCCTATTTTTTAGTTGTGTATTTGACTTTTCTTTCCAAAGTGAAGTACTTTGCACTTGTCTTTATTGACTACATCCAATGTTCTGTCCTGTAGGATGGGGGCCTCACTGCTACGGGCTAGCCCGGCCAGCCTGCTACCACAGTGAGAATTGTTCTCAGTGAGTCACAGCTCCTAGAATTGCAGTGAGCATCACATTCCCCTCTACAAATATTGCACCCTTTGTACCAGTCACAGGATCCCAGGCTGGACCAGTATCTCACCCGCTGGCCTGCCAGTGTCATGGAAGGGAGCAATGGAGACGGAGGGGAACCTCTCCCAGTCCTGGAAGGATTTGATACCAAAGTCCTTGAGGCTTTACTGAACCTCAGATACACAGGTACTCACCAGTTAGTACATGTCTGCAGCAGCATACTACAGGAGAGCTCCATCCCAAAACTTCCCCTCTCGGGGATGAAGCCATGTTTACATAGCGTGGGCTGAGGTGTCCCCTGCTCCAAACCTTAGGACTCCCTTGACAAATCTGCAAACCCTACAAGGAGGGAGATGAACAAGTTAGCCCTAATAACGTCATGTTTAACTAGACTATTGCAGTAGTTTAACCCTGGGCCAGTTGGCCAGTCCCACAGACCTCACATCCTTCTAGGGCTGAGCTATTCTGCTGGTGAGTGATCCCTGTCAGCTGACCCAGGAATGGGTTTGAGCTGTACACAGGGATGTCGCCCACCAGCTTTTCATTTGGCCAGGCGGATGGGTCAGCCTGGTGTCAAATCTGTCTTGGAGAGGAACATCTAGATTTTTGCCACGCAGAGTGGGTGGTTTCATTAGGTGGGGATGGGCAGAGAGGGGCAGGGTCATTTCATTAGGGAAGTGAGGATAGGAAGCAGTTCTGGGAGAATACCTGTTGCAGAAGTAGACAAGTGTTTAACACCCATTAGAAATGGTAGCGAGTGTGATGTAAGAGGGAGTCTGGGAGTCAGGACTCCTGGGTTCTATTTCTAGACTGGGAACAAGAACGTGGTGCACAGTATTAGTGCAGAGGACTGAGGTTCAGGGCTCCAGGGTTCAGAGTCCAATTCTGGGAGGGAGTCTGGGCTGGAGGTGGAGAAGGAAAGAGACAGATTGTCTGAGTTCTAATCCCAGTTTCACCACTGAAGCGCTCTGTAGCTTTAACACCTAACTGCTCTGTGCCTCAGTTTACCCCTCTATAAAATGTGGAAACTGAAGCTGACCCACCTCGCTGGGTGCTCTGGGGTGTAATTAATGCCTGTAATGAGCTTTGAGAGCCTCTGATGAAAGGGGAGGGAGAAGTGTGATCATTACATGTAGAGAAGCCAGCATGATTCAGTTGGACGAGCTGCCCTGTCTAGAACGTAGGCCAGGCGGGTGCTTGCAGCGGGGGGTGGGAAGGGTGTTGTATCAGACTCTCCCCATGTCTAGAAACAGCTGCAGCTCCAGTCCATCAGGGTAATTCCCTGGCAGAGCTTTGCTGCATCAGTGTGTGTTTGTGTTGCCTAATCCCCACCAAGCAGCATCTCTGACATGGCAGCAGCATGATTAAGATGATACAGCATTGCTGTCACAACCATGTAATTACGGGTTTCCTGTGTCACTCCCTGCTGGGAGGTCAGCAACTTGCCTGCCCTGCCTCCCTCAACAGCTCCCCATATGCCTTTTAACCTCCTTGCCAGCACAAGCCTCCAGCAGGGAAGGGAAGAGCACAGCACTCAACCTGCGGAGGGGAAAGGCAGAGGGAAAGGAGCAGTGGAAATGAAGGGGGAGGAATGACTTTGCAAGGGAAAAAGGAGGACAGAGAGTTAGTGGAAAGAAAGAAGAGAGAATGATACAGAGATCTGGAGGCGAGATAACAGGGAGAGGCAAAGAACAAGGGAGCTCCTTCCCTTTGTGCTTTGCAGCCGGAGTCTAGTGATCACCCTGCCCCAGGAGAAGTTCTGGGGGGAAGTGTAATATATGGGGGGGACTGTGTACAGCTTGGGGTACACCCTGCAACCATCAAGGAGGGACAGAGAGAAACAGAGGACAGCTGCTGTGTGTATTTCAGGGGACTGCTCCTAAATATTTAAATTCTGACCCCAATAGGGACTTACCTGTTCAGATCTTCCAGTGAGACAGGAGGCATTGTTCCCATGGTCAGGGCCTGCACAGGAGTTTGCCAGGTGTGATGGAAGTGAGCTATTCTGCCTGCCCAATGGGAAACCTATATTACAGTAAGTCCAGAAGGAGCAGGAGGAGTCCAAATGCAGTCTGCATCACCTTGGTTCATGATCTCCCAAAGGCCATGGACATGGCAAACCCATCAGATGCATTAACAGCTGACTCCAGCCTTCTCCCCTAACCCAAAGTAGAATGTCCTACGAGGCCCCAACATTGCTGGTGACTCATTGGTAGTAGCACGTGCAATAGGCAAGTAAAAATTCACAATATTATGTTGTAAACAATCTTTATCTAGAGCCACCTCATAAACTTCTTGCTTGAATGTCTGGATAAACCTTTCCACTCATCCAGTTGTGGCTGGATGGGAAGGTGCTGATGTGACATCTTTGGTATAACTTCTTTTGACAAACAATTGAAACTCTTCAGACGTGAACTGAGTTCCATTGTCATTTACAATCTTTTCAGGGGCTCCTAGCTGTGAAAATAATAGTCTTAGCACTTCCATCATCTGCACTGAATTAGTTGAATTAATACAGAATACTGAAGGCCATCTAGAAGGGGCATCTACTGAAATCAAAAACATATGACCTATTAATGGTCCAGTGCAATCTATGTGGATTTGCTGCTACAGAGCAGTTGGTCTCTCCCAGGGATGCAAAGGAACATATTTAGGGAAGTGTTGTGTTTGCTGATAACCAGAGCTGGCCAGACAATGCAAATCCTTTCCTCTGAAAAATTTAACATTTTTGCAAAAAAATTCATTCCAAATCAGTACAGTCAGAACCTAATGGACTTTTTCACCATGTCAGCTGCCTGCCTGGAAGGCTCTTGTCAACTGATATGAGCTCTGCAGGCAAGCAACCAAGGAGCTGTCATTTCAATTATTCCAACAGAAAATTGAAATTTTCCCATGGAAAATTTTGATTTTACGATGCAGGCATTTTCCATCGAAAAGTCATTCCAGCAGAAAATTCCCAACCAGCAATACTGATAACCTTGACAGTGTTTTGCCATTCCCTAGATTTGTATATCAGGCCTAAGCCTTCACTCCCAACTTATGACATTTCCCCCACGTGGAACAGGTGCAGGAATTTCACATGCGATGGGAGATTGTACTGAAAGGTCTGTTGCCTTTGCTTCTAGATCCCTTACTTCAGCAGACAGTAACTATGTTCAAAATGATAGAGAAGCTCTGAGTTTAGTCTGGGGAGTTAAAAAGTTTCACCAATTTCTGTATGGGAAATGATTTTATTCTAGTTACTGATCAGCAACTTTTTCATTTTTAACCCAAAGGCAGGCGTACTGGCAGTGTCTGAAGCACGATTACGAAGCTAGGCACTCACGGTCGCAATATTTAGTTGAAAAACACCAACCAACATGAGACTGCAGATTGCTTGTCAGGCCTGCCACTGGAGATAGTGAAGGGGAACCAGAGACAGTAGATATGCTCTCTATGGCTCAGATTGAACCATTGGCAGTTATAAATACCAGGGTACAACATGAAATTTAGAATGATCCACTGCTGGCTAAAGTGTAGAGCATTCTGATGAATGGATTGACTTATGCTAACAACCATTTCCAGCTTTTGGGTTTTTTTCATGTAAAGAACAGATAAGTGTATATCAGAAGCCTACCTTCTTGTCAGCTGTTTGAAATGGGCCACCCTCATTACCACTACAAAAGTTATTTCCTCCCTTGGTATTCTACTGTTGAGAATAGCCCACTTCCACTTTAATTGAATTGTCTCCTTAGCACTGACCCCCAACTTGGTAAGGCAACTCCCGTCTTTCCATGTGCTGTGTATTTATACCTGCCTACTGTATTTTCCACTCCATGCATCTGATCAAGTGGGTTTTAGCCCATGAAAGCTTATGCCCAGATAAATTTGTTAGTCTCTAAGGTTCCACAAGGACTTCTCGTTGCTTTTGCATCAGAGTGGCTATCCGTATGAAGCTCCAGTCCCATGTACTCCAAGAATTACATGAAGACCATTTGGGAATTGTAAAGCTGAAAGTCCTTGCCAGGTGCAGACGCTGTTCCAAACTCTAGCCTGTTAAATTGAAATGAGGTACTTCTTGTCACTGTCTTCAATCTCTATTTGTAGTTAGGCTTGGACCAGTGGATCTTGGAGAAATCCTTATCTCCAGCTAATGAGGCAAATATATCCTCTAATCTAGGCAAAGACCGTTGATCTGTATGCAATACCTGGTTAATGGTATTGAATCACCACAGATACAAACAGCCCCACTCTTTTTCATTACTGGCACTATAGAGGTGCTCCAATTGCTCCAGTTAACCTTAGATATAATTCCACAGTCCTGTAAGTGCTGAGGTTGCGTCTCTACCTTTGGTGATCCTGCAAAAGGTACTGAGCAAGCTTTGCAAAATTCAGGAATTCCCTCTTCAAGCACAATTTTTACTTTAATGTGATTTAAGTTTCCAGTGCCATTGTGAAGGACATCAGCTGCCTTGTCCAGAAGTTCTGCTGTTGCAACTCGCTGGCATCTTTAGTAGCTGTATCCGTTGACACAGCAATTTCTGGAACACGATTTAAAGTCAAATCAGCTTCATTCAATAACCATTTTTGTATTCCTTTATTTTCAATACCTCCCACTAGCAGGTCTCTTAATACATCATATAAACTCTCTCCAAACTGGCAATGCTCTGTTAATTTGTGTAAGCCAACCACATATTCAGATTTTGTTTCATTTTCTCGTTAATGCCATTTACAAAAGCATACGTGCTGTGCAATCACCAACGACTGTGGGGAGAGGTTATTATGTAAAATTCCTACAATCTCAGCAAATGCTTTGTCATCTGGTTTAATAGGAGTGGTTAGGCTGCCGTTTCCTCGTTCGTTTTTCTTTTGCTAAGCCTCTGCAGTCACTCACAGCATTCCTGGATTAGGCGCCCTTCCTCATCACCAAATGTTGTGGTTTTTGCTCTTTACACATCAAAGAAAATACGAAGGAACCACTTGGACATGGAGGGACCTGAGTGAATGTTTGCAGAATATACACAACCTGCAAGGCCTAGTTACATAGAAACGCTGCTGCTCTGCTTGAGTAACGGAGGCTTCTAAATCAGACTCGAGTGAGTACCTCAAGAAGGCTCACAGCCTATTTAAAGGGATACTACTCTTTTCCCATGCACTGCAGATAGATAGACGCACACACATACACAGCTATACATACAGAGCATGTATTTAACAGTGGAACCATCACAATATCCACATCACAACCCCAAGTAGCCACATGAACTTTTATCCTAGCCACGGCCTCCTTTCCACTCTGCCCCACAGCCACCACTGGTTGTTGCAGCTAGGTGCGGCGTACTGTCTCCTTTTAGACTCTAAGCAATTTGGGGCAGCACCTGTGTCCTCCCAGATGTACAGGCTGTGTATTTTTCAATGCCTCCTGTAGGCACAGTACACTAAGTCCAATATGTGTTTCCCCACAAGTGACCAGCAGCCCATCCTAGACATTCCCCATGGTCTGTCACTTGCTTTCTCTGTGCAGGGCTCTCCCTGCAAAGGCCTGAGTCAGGCACATAGAGAGGAACGATGGTTCAGTGGTTAGGGCACTCACCTAGCACTCAGGAAACCTGTATTCAATTCCCTGCTCTATCACAGACCTCTAGTCCTATCTGCCCTTGGGTACGGCTCTCTGTGCCCAGTTCTCCCACACACGCCTTTAACGGGATAATAGCACTTCCTTACCTCACAGCAGTGTTGTGAGGATCAATATATTAAGGATTATGAGGCACTCAGTTACGCCAGTCATGGGATCCACAGCAGTTCTTAAAACAGTCCTGAAATTTACTAGGAATTGCCTCTGATCTGGGCTAGCAGCCAGACACAAACCTTCTCAGGTAACAACTGAGTCAGAGTGATAGGGGAAACAATATATTCTGCTTCGTGCTTCAGCTAGTCACATTAACCATTGACTCACTCTCCTTGGAGGTTGTCAAACACCAGGGCATAAAGAGCCAGATATATTATTGATCCTCCCAGGATATCCTTAAACTGATCTCAGACATCCTGAGATCTAAATGGCAGCTGCTCCTAGTGCTATGCAGGATGGGTCCTCTCTAGAGTGAAAGTTCCTCCCAACACAATGCTGCGTGTGTCTGGTTTCAGGTGTCAGGTCCTTGCTGGGGAAAACAGATGGCAATGCCTTCCCAGAGGCAGGGCCAGCTTTAGGCCGATTGCCCTGATTCCCGGGAATTGGGCCCCGCACCTAAGAGGGCCCCCCACCTGCGCCTAAGTGGGTCCCGCGCCTTAGGCACCTTTTTAATTTTTTTTACTCACCCGGCACCCGTGGTGGGGTGTCCAGGTTTTCGGCGGCATTTTGGTGGCGGGGGCGGGGGGTCCACTCCAGGTCTTCAGCGGCATTTCGGCGGCGGGGAGTCCTTCAGTGCCACAGAAGACCCGGAGCAGACCCCCACCGCCAAAGTGCCACCGAAGCCCCGGATCACTGCCAGGTATTCGAATCGGGTCCCGCAGTTCATAAAGCTGGCCCTGCCCAGAGGCACTGCAGCTCACTCCATCCTCTCGGCTGGCCATCTTCCTCTGGGCTAGGTCCTGAGGGTCCCTGAGTCACCCAGGCTTGGCCTATAGCTTTTTCTACCAAGTCTTGTGACATCTGCACCAACACTGGCCTACCTCAAATTGGGGTCAACATCATGTACTTGGGCACTGGAATTCCAGCTCAGGGGCAAAGTATTGCACATCCAGTGCAACTGGTATCTACACTGGATGTTTATCTGCGAAGCCAAAGCATTCCACCTATTGTCTCCATCTCTAGTGAGAGCTCCTACAAAGGAAAGGAGTCTTTCCCCAGCATACTCCCTCTGATAGGACCAGTAGTAACTGTCAGAATCTCCTAGTTTTGACTTGAGCCCAGCTGGGCACTGCCTAGCACAGCCATCAAGTCCTGGGTACTGCAAGGTTGAACAAGGCAGGAAGGGTTGTCCTTCTTGAGCTTGGAGGCACCTTAAGAGTTAATACTGTAGGTTTTACTATGCCAGCACCCCTGTGTCACTTCCTCCTTACCACACATAATGTAAGTATGGCTCTTGCAACCACACAGGTTCCTCTGTGCTCCCTGCTCCTGCCTATCCCCCACCCCACACAAGCAACTTTGTGTCCCCTATTCCTCTCTGTCTCACAACCTCACATGTCTCTGACAGCCTCTTGGGCGGAACCATCCTGCACACCCCACACAGCCCTCGTTTCTGCCAGGTTCATGTACTTAGCCAGCAAGACAGTCTCCCAAAATGTGGCCCTTCATTGGACAGCTAATCCCCTCAGGAAATTCTGCCCCAGGACTAAGGGCCATAGAGAGGTAAGTACTCTCTAAGAGCCAGATGTGTTCTGTGAGATATATATTGGAGGGGGTGAGCACTTTCTATGTGCAGTATGGGAGAGAGCAGGCCTTCTCCATACACCATATGGTAGACAATGCTGTCTGTGCTCTGTATATGGGATATGCGCAGCTCTGGGTGCTCTACAGGAGGGGTAATATTCATAATACCCTGCACTTCTAAAGCACCTTCTGCAGAAATCACAGTGCTTCCATCAACACCATTATCCCCACTCCACCGAATGGAAAGTGGAGGGACAGAGAAGTTAAGCGATTTGCCCAAGGTCACACGGTGAGCCAGTGGCAGAGCCAGGAGAGACCCAGCTCCTAGTTCTATGCAGGATGGGTCCTCTCTAGAGTGAAAGTTCCTCCAAACACAATGCTGCGTGTTTGGCTCTACACCCTAGACTAGACTGCCTCCTGGCATGTTCTCATTACATCATGGGGGAGTGGGGGCAGGGGCATGCCTTCCATTCAGTGCAGAGGGGGAGAATAATCCATGCACCATACCAGAAGGGAAGACCTGTCCCTGCACTGCACTGGGGCGCTCTCCAGACATTGCACATAGCTTGGGGACTGCCTTCCGTGCACCATCTCTGGAGGCCATAAAGAGATGGGGGAGAAGTGGTCTCCATGCACGTTAGCGGGGGGAACATCCCCTGTCCAGCAAGGGAAGCACTCTCCATGCACTGCAGAGGGAAAGGAGAGGGGGAAGACACGCTCCATCTACCATAAGGAGAAGGGCATTTTCTGTGCCTCTCCACTGGGATCTGGCATACACCAGTTTGCAGAGATGTGGAAATTCACCTGCAGCGTTGCATCATTATGGTCTGGCTGAGGGAGCATGAAAGGAAATGCTTTCACACATAAAACCAGGCATCAAACCGCCCGCTGCGGTCACATTTTCCTTTGAAAGCTCCTGCAAGGTGAGTCACAGGTGCAGAAGCACGTCAGGAAAGGAGATGCCAGCTTTCATCATCCTTCCCGCCCATTGCAGCTTCAGAAGTAGTTGCTACTTGGCTCTTGCTAGTGGGATCTTCTGTGCAAGCTTGGCAGTGCTGGTGATGCCCAGAAATAGCTTCCCCTGGAGGTAGAAGGGAAAGGTGAATGATACTTGAAGTAACACCTATAAGATTCCTGTGGAAAGCTTATGAGAAAGAAAATCTGGAACTGTTTATTGTCTCTCCCTATCTTGAATAGAGAGAGAATGCCACCCATGAAGGCACATAAGCAGGTCAGGGAGAAGAGACAGAAGACTCCGTAAATTCACCAGGGACTCTGCTGTTGCCAATCTAGTTAATGTGTGAAGTGCTCAGGTTTTTGCAATGATGGGTGGCAGTACAAAGCCCTAAGCTAGATGCATAGGTAGGTAACAAAACAGAAGTGCTTTTCCGGCTGAAGTTCTGAAATACCTTCCATTTATCCCGCCCATTGGGCCTTCTCACCTGCACTCTGCCCACTTACTCAGCTCTACTGGGACTACCTAGCACATGTCACACCTCTGATCAGTTCGTTGAGGCAGGCACCCTCTTCTGGTTCAGTGTTTGCACAGCATCTAGCACAGTGGGTCCTGCCCCATGACTGGGGCTCTTAAGCATTATGGAAATACAAATAAATAATAATAATAATGAATAAACAAGTCACCACTTAAAAGAACAAAAGAGACTCTACCAGAAACACTGTGTTTTTTCTTTTACTCCAGATATGGTTAAGTTAAAAACAGAGATGGAGGAATTATCCCTGGCTTGAGGCCCAGACTGGGCAATAGTCAATACGGGACCAGGGATAGTTTTACGGTCTGATATATTGCAACGTGCCATGGCCAGGAATATCATTGCCATATCCCCAGAGAGCTGAGGTTACAGGCTTTCCAAAGATATAGTGCTTTGCAGCATTTGTCTCCAGCCCTGTCAAGTCTCAAGATATCCTCTCACTATATCGATGGTATTTATAGTGCACCAGACAATACTGGACAGACCAATGTTTGAATGTAAAATCATGACAGCCTGCTTTAGGAAGCTATTTCAGGCCATTCCCAGGGCTGGAATAGCGGGGGGCTGCAGATCAGGACTGAAGGGCACCCTCAGAGCTGGGGGACAGTCCGGGACAGGAATAGCGGGGTGGGCTGGAGGTCAGTATTAGGAAGTGTTAGCATAGCTCTGTGGTGGGGACCCAAGACTGGAATAGCATGCAGTGGGCTGGGAGTCAGGAGTGAGGGGCCTTGGCAGAGCTGAGTTGGAGACCTAGCAGTAGAATAACTGGGGGAGCTGCAATCAAGAGTGAGGGCCATTGGCTGAGCTGTGGGGGGGAAGTTTGCACAGTCCCTGTTTGCTCTATGCCTAGATCTTGCCTGCGCTCTCCGCCTTTCTCCTTCCTGAGCAACAAGTGTATCTGGCCATTTAAAACTCAAGAATAATTATAAAAAAGCTGGAGTTCCCCGAGGAGTTCCCTGTCAAACCCCATTGCCTGCCTTTTGTGTGTATACGTGCAGAGAATATATGCACACTATGGACCCGGGATGTGCAACCTACATATACAACTGCCATACATGTTGCATCAGGTTATGTAAAGTTCAGTTGCATCACATACTTCATAACATTGCACAACTCAGCCTGCAACCTGATGCAATGCCAAATATAGGCTGCATTTGCCAACCGGGGCCGTATAGCTGCAGCCTGGTGTTAGGGGGAGACATGCTGGAGTGACCCTGGCATACCAAGCTCAGCCTGATGTGGGAAGTGCCTTTCCTGGCCAGCAACAAGGATCTCCCTTTCCATAAAGGGGAAAGCAGCTCCACTCCCGGGCCTTCACTGCCATTGGCAGCAGCACAATAGGAGCCAGGGAGCTTGACGACTGAGTGAGTGAGGTGTGAGCTGCTCATGTCACCTCCTCTCCTCTCTGCACAGAGAACTGAGCAACTCACCCATCAACACACCTCTGTGGGATAGATGCCCAGGCTGAGGGTAACCCCTGGGGATTCCAGCACATTGCTGGGTGAAAACTTTGCTAGCAAACCGCTCTGAAAAGAGCCAGTTCAGGAGAGTCCAGACAAGGGACTGACACACTCATAACTTCTCAGGACTCAGTGGGCAGCCCCCAATTTGCATAAAAGGAAGCTGATCTCAGCCAGCCTGCTCCCTGATATGGAGGTGCAGCCTGCTAAGCTGACGAGTCCCAGAATACAGACTTTGGCCCTGGTCCAGGCCAACAGACTTTGTATGGACCTTCTTGCTTCTTCACCACCGCTTTTATTAAATTATTAATTATTATTATTATGAACAATAATAATAATTAATAATTTATTATTAAGCTGGGTGAATCTCTGAGTCACAGAACAAGCTTCTCAAGCCATGGGGAGTTTGTGACCCACACAGCGAGGCACTTTGTCACCCTCTAGTGGTGGCAGAGCAAGATGTAGAGTCTGTTGAGCGGCCTGCTGCAGCCTTTGCTAGCAGAATAGAGGCTTTTAGTGTGAGCTGTAGAGGCTCATGTGTTTACCTTCAGAGACCACAAGTTCGATCCCCACTGCCTACGACTCTCCTAGCGCACAGCATTACATCACAATACTGAGTTGATCAGAATGGTTTCTGGGAGCAAGCTAGCCCTGACATTAGAGAGGTGAGAGAGGAGGAAGCAGAAAAATGAAGGGATAGTGAAAAGGAGCAGCATTCTTCTGTAAACCTTCAACTTTACAACAAAGGGCTTGTTGTGTCCCCAGGGGTTTTAAAGCAGATTAAGGCGAGTTAATACGGTTTGAAAATGTTTGCGTAGGCATGATGTAACTCATTACAACGCATTGACTCCACATTTATCGCAGACTCAGGAGTTCTCTTGCAAAGTGAACTAAGTTTGCTCCAAATCAATTTATTTTGGCCCATTGTTTGTGTTCACACTACTTTGGCAGTTCTCCAATGGCTATCCCACACTGCTTTGCAGGCAACCATTACTGAGTGCCCTGTGTGCCCTTCTCTGCTCTGGTATTGCCAGGGATGCCCCCTTCACCATATAAAATTTGGCAGGGAGCCAGATTGTGCCCATTTACTCCTGGATTCAAGTATATCAGCACTGCTGTGACATTACTCCAGAAGTCCTCCAATATGCCTCGCACAGCCGCTTGGTGCTGTCCTGGGAGGTGATGATCAGGAAGCTCTTGGAACCAGTCACCAGAATGAAGATCTTTGTGTGGACACTGCTCAGCAGATGTTCATGAGAGGCCATGGCAGGATGCTAGCCAGTGCTGGATAAAGAGCAAACAGCTCAAAAGAATGGACTTTAAAACTAGGGATGACAGGAAAAAAAATCCAACAGGGGACATGCAACCTGTTCATTTTTTGAAGCACTAGACAGGATTTTGCACAGTGACATGCCCACCCAACCCAGGAAGGGTGTGGAACATGCTGCCCACCCACACACCCATGAGGATGACCAGCAAGACTCACTGGAGGATGAGCATGAGGAGGCCAATGAAGAGCTGTCCCTGAGCGTCAGGATCGCTTTGGGACTCAGGACCCTGATGAAGGCGACCCTCATTCCTGCCGCACAACAACCGAGCCCGATTCCCAGCCAGCAACCCAGCCACACACACACACACACACACACACACACACACACACACACACACACACACACACACACACACACACTTTCCACAGCCTTTTTCCAGTGGCAAAGCCAATCAGCACACACTGCATAGACAAAAAACCCAGTACAGCTTCCTCATGCACATATCACGTACCATCTCGGAGCTCACCCAAGAGCTGGAAGAATCTCAGGACGAGAAGGTCAGAAATGCATGTTAAGAAATGCTATCTTAGCCTCACTGGAATATGAACAAGAATCACTTGTGTTTTGTTCCTACTCCTACAGCCACAGCACCTGCGGCAGCCAGACCCTCCAGGACAGGGCCTTTATCTACGGCTAAGCGTCTGGCTAACCTGAGGGGGAGAAAACTTGGGATGAAACATTTGCAGATGTCATTGCCAAGTCCCACAGCAAAACCAAAAACAGCAGAGAGGTGAAGGCAGTATCTGAGGATGGACAGGGAAACAGAGAGGGAGTCCTCCAGAGAAACTGTGGGAGTGGCCAAGGACAGCATCACCGTGGCCAAAAACAGGGAGAGGCAGAGGCAACTCCCACAGGGAAAGGTTCTTTGGGACAGCAGGCACTGCAGAATTGAAACCCGGGATCCAGCCATGTTCTGAAGCCCCTGGAGAATGCAGGGTATGGGGACTGCCAGCAACTCCTCCCCACTGCACCCTGCAGCAGTTCTCCCTCAGGTCATACCCTTCACAGACCGAAGTTCAGGGCAGTGAGAACAGTCACACTTGGGACCCAGCTCTTTTGAGCTCTTCAATGCTGCCGATAGCTTTGAGCCTCACCACTCAACACCAAGGCCCACGAACAAGAAGAGGCAGAGGCAAGACATATACTTTCCTGTGACTTTAAGCACCCCCCCCCCACACACACACACGTTTGTTTTGTTTTGCCCCACACTGCACTGTTGCACTTCGAGTTTTTGCTTCACTATTGTTTGAACTAAAGGTTTCTTTCTAGTTGGTAGCTCAAATAAAGCTTTATTTTTGTTTGTAACATAATTGATGTTGTGTCGTAATAAAAATCGCTACAAATTCATTCCAAGCTATGGAACAGAAATCATTCACCGGGTTTCACAAAAGCAGGGGCAGCTCCAGGCACCAGCGCACCAAGCGCGTGCCTGGGGCGGCAAACCACGTGGGGCGGCCTGCCAGATGCCATGAGGGCGGCAGTCAGGCTGCCTTCGGCGGCATGCCTGTGGGAGGTCCGCCGGTCCCGCAGCTTCGGAAGCAATTTGGCGGAGGGTACGTCGAATCCGCATTACCAGCGGACCTCCCGCAGGCTTGCCACCGAAAGCCGCCTGACTGCCGTGCTTGGGGCGGCAAAATACACAGAGCCACCCCTGCACATGAGCATCTAGGCCAAGACACACACAGCACCCCACTTCCATGACCCAGAAACAAGACTGCATAGCTCATAAGCCGCCCTACCCCTCCTCCCGCTCTATGGTTTAACAGCTGGACGTGCAGCTGCACATTTTCAGGCTGGAGACGCAAAATAAGAGCAATAGGCATCCCTCACAATATTGCCCCAGCTGTTTTCATTTGCTGTGGGACGCCTTGGTGGCTGCTCAAACCGCTGAGCAAGTCTCTGCACCTCAGCCTCCCACCCATCGTTAAGGCTTTCTCCCTCACTCTCACAGATCCTGTGCAAAACACAGCATATGGCTAACGTCATTGGAACACTCTTTTCTGCTGCTTCCAACCTACCCCACAAACAATATCCCCGCTGGTTCAAACAGCCAAATGCACCCTCCCCCACCATTTTGCAACTACTGAGTCGGGAGCTTAAAAAGTCCTTCTGGCCAAGGGTTGTGAATGGCGTCATTAACCAGGGTCCCAGCGGATAAGCCAGGTCTCCCAGGGTAATTGGAGCAATCTCCACACCATTAATGTCCATAGTGTTCCAGGGGACAGACAGTCCTTTCTCCATTAATTTAAATAGCACTGAGTTCTGAAAAAGCCTAGCATCAGGGACCCTTCCAGACCGCCCCGCATTTATGTCTGTAAACCTGCCGTGATGGTCAACCAGCCTGTGGGACACCAGGGAGAAATAGCCCTTTCTGTTTATAAAGTCTGTGCCCTGCAGCGGGCGGGGAGGACATCAATTGCCCACAGTAGTTTGGGAACCCCATGTGTGCAAAGCCAGCAATCATCTCCTGAGCATGACCAAATGTTATAACCTAGTGGGACAGTACCTTTCCCATGGCTTCACACACCTGCATGGCAATGGCCCCAACAGTTGATCTGGCCACACTGAATTGTCTGTATTCTGGGGTGATCAGCTTCCAGTTGGCAATGGCAACCCGCTTCTCCACGGTCTGGGCACTACATCTTGGTACGGTGCTGCTGCAGTTCTGGGACTAGTTCAGCACAGATCTTGAAAAAAGGTTGCCTTCCTCATCCTGAAATTCTCTGACCACTGCTGGTCATCCAGGTCTGCAGAACAATCCTTTCCCACTGCCTGATACTCGGGTTTCCTGAGCCCAGAAATAGTGCTACACTGTATGAAGCTGCTCCAGGAACAGGTCCTTTAATATCAGTTCTGGGTGTTTTCCTCATCCTTGCCCTCATCCCACTTCCTCTGCCACTGAATCTTTCCTTCCTGCCGCTGCTACCACATCATCTGCCCCATGGGGCAGTGGGCACAGCATCTGGGTTTGAGTGCTGAAATACAGCCCAAGCAGCCTCTGTGTGTTTATGGTTGCCAACAGAGCAGTGTTGGGTCCATGCCGATCAGCAGCAATCAAAAAATGGCACTAGCCCACCCAGAAAGGAAGCTTGGGATGAAGACAATGGACACATGGGATTTTTTCAAATTTGAACCTACCTGGCTTCCACTGCGCATCCCACAATTCACTAGTGAGAAAAATCTCAAGATGCACAGTGCTACACAGCACAGCACAGGACCATAGGATAACCTCTGAGGACCCTCCGCACTTAGTATGCAGTGCACACAATGCAAATTGAACGACAGCACAGGCATCCCATGTGCATGCTATTAGTGCAGCTTGCGTATTACGAGTTATTTGATGCACATCAAAGAGCTGCGAATTAACCCCCCTGTGTAGACAAGCCCCCAAGTGAGAAATTAAAGTCGCCAGTTGTGACAAGGCACTGTTGTGATGTACCCGCCAATCACCATTCAATGAGCACCTGGTACCCGGTGCAAATATCCATTCTATGTAGACCTGATCCTCAAAGCTGTTGAAAAGTTAGCCTTGTCACATTTGCAAATTTTGGGAAACAGGGCTTCCCAGTCCCATTTTCTTCTCACCCCAAGGATTGTTATTATAACTGGAGGGGAATCTCAGGTACTTCTATATCAAGAGTCGTATAAAGACCAAGCTTGCATATACTGTACTACACTAGGAACTTCCTCAGGGGAGCTGAAGTTGACCAGGGACATTGGCTGGTCAGTTTTAAGACTGCACTGCTCAAGAGCACATTTCCCTCAGCTATGGAAAGCCCTAGCCACTACTGTGCAATGTGCAACCCCATCAGGCCCTAAGATGATGCAGATGCACCCACACCATGAGTCAAAGAGACAATCTTTCCAGACAAGCTGTATGTGCACCATCGTACAACACAGGAAGGGTGGAGTCCAAGTAAGCCACCTCAAGACTCTGTCATCTTAGGGCAAATGGAAGCTTCTTTGTCTCTGGCAAGGGATTGTGGGGGAGAAATATGGGGGGGGAGATTCTGAGAATAATAAGGGTGTGTGAAAACCCACTGCACTGGAAGATCTGTTGTTAGTCCTCTGGGATAACACTAAGAAAATGTGTCCACATCCTGAAGACTGGGTGCCTTCCCTAACATCAATATATTATATGCCATCTAGCTGCAGGGGAAGGTGGATGAAACCACTCCATGAACCTCCAGGCAAGGCTCACCAGCATATTCACAGCTAATTCTTCCTTCCAGGAAAGTGTGCAAGACCAAGTAGCAGCCAGAAGGCTGGATTTGTTTGACTTACTGCAGCTGTTCAGTAGGAAGAGGTTTTAAAACCAGTCAATCAGTGGTGAATTGCTTCAGGTGTGAAGGCAGGGTGGATTATAATGATGGTTAGGGAATTTGTTAGACCAACTGTGACCCCTACTGGTTCTGTCTGAAATTAGTGTGCTGGTTCTCGGCCACTGCTGACTGGCAAGCGATGAGTGTAGGGGAAGCTCATCAAACTGCTAAATAAGCCCTGAGAACTTGCATGTTAGGGTGGGTGGGGATTACTGTCTCAATGCCAGATTCATTGTCAGTCCACATGCCATGGTAATGCAACTCCCCAAGCCCTCTTCTACCCATTGGAGCAGAAAAAATGGCTTGTACTCCTCCAGAACACATACTTGTGTGTTCTGCAGTCATGCCAAGTTTCAGCTCAAACCCCAGAAAGCTGAGAAGGGTTAGGAGGTGCCAGTGCTTGGATGCGAGACTTGCACAGGCACAGGCACTGAAGTTCTGCAGCAAGTTATGCTGGAGATTAATAGTGCCACCCCCTCAATCCATACTGAACCAACAGGTGGCATTGTTTCTAGGAGGCCTCTGCTTTGGAGAGTACTGCTCCTTGGCTGCAATGTACAACAAAGTATCCTGACTACATGTGCTTGTTAAAGATCCCTCAAGGCACTTTTCAAAAGACCTGGGCTGTCAGCACCTGTGTCTTGGCTAAATTCCATTTTCAGCCTTGTTAGCCAAAACAGCTGTGTAACACTGTTGAGCACAGGGGCCAGATTAAGGCTGTCCAGGGCCCTGTATGCATCACAAAATGGAGGCCCCTGTGACTCTGCCCCTGCAGCCTTGCCCTCCACTTGGAATGGTGGTGGCCAGGGGATCCTCCTCCCTACCCAGAGAAGCATGGACCATTAGGGAGCAGCATAGTGATGGGGGAGTGTGCTATCCCAGTTGCTGGGGTATATATCTGCTTGGGTGGGTGATCCAGGCCTACTGCACTCTTCTCCCATTGCTTCATACTGAGTCTTCTTCCAGGGCAGTGTTGGCTGGCAGTGGGTACTGGAGTTAACACCCCACTTAGATGAGTCACAGATATTGCTGCGTCGTCTACAGCTGATTCAGGTTCTCAAGCTTTTCTTCACAACCAAAAGGGCTAGAGACTTACTTTATTAAAAAATGAAAGCTGAGATTCTGATTTAATCTCATGACTCCAGGAGCCCAGGCCCTAAGCATGGGCCTGTTGTTCCTATACCTTTATCTGGTCTTGGTTGTGCACTGTTTTAAAGAGCTGCTGTGTTTTGCTCCAGAGGTAGTTGCATTTCAGTGTGGGGCAAATGTTTGTTTCCATTGTTTTGTACAATGTTGTAGGATGCATTTGGATGAAAAGCACTACACAAAGGCAGAATCATTAGTATAACATTAGTATAACATTAATCATTAGTATAACATTAAGGTGATTCACCATATTTTCAAAATCAAAAACAGAATCATTTGTGATGACAAAAGACTCATGATATTTTTTTATTAGGTGTTAACGTCACTACCACCAGTTTCCAACTCCACAGCAAGACATGAGTGTTCCTTGGAGCAGAGGATTTTTTTCCAGTAATGTTGTGTTCTAAATAGATTTAACATGAAACAGTGAACAACACTGAATGCTAACACAGCTTTGATGGTGTCCTCCCACATCTGACTTGTCTCTTAGTCCAAATGCTGTTGGTCACACTGAACAAACCTTCCAATGGGCTGTTAGTTCATGCGAGATACTGGACAAATGCTTCAGTGCAGCATTACATGCTGATTAAACATTCAGCAGTTATTTAAAAAGCAAACATTTTGACCAATGAAATGAAAAACTAGGACATTTCACATATATTGGTTCCTGGGACACTGGGACATCATATGAAAAGCTGGGACATATGGTCACTTTACACGCAGACACACACTTATCAAGGGGGCATCTGCACTGAGCTCTCAGGTTACTTTACATCACATGAAGGAAGTACTCACCTGACTGATCTGGAGGTGATGCTATATCAAGAAATGTGCCTTACTTTTATATAGGTACAGGGAGGTGTACAGGAGACAATGGTCACACACACCTCCTGTCCCGAAGCCAGCAGATGCCTGGTTGATGAGGCCATAAGAGAAAGAGAGAGTATTAATGGTAACCCAGAAAAAGAAGGTGAAAACCATGACACAGAAGGACACAGTTGATTATTATTATTATATTAATGTTGCAATCGAACCTAGAGGCCCCCATCTCTGATCTCAGCCTCCGTCCCTATTGTGCCAGGCACTATACACACATATAATGAAAAGATGGATCTGCCCCGAGGAGCTCGCAATCCAAGGACAGACAAGCACATAGACAGAGGTCAAAGAAATGGAACCAATAAAGAGATTTTGATACCAGGCAACTAGATTGAAATGAAAGAGAGAGAATCTGCAGTTCCGAGAAAGAGATGATGATTAATTATGACATTGAAAAAGAAAACCAGTGTAGGCCTTGATATCATCAATGGAAAACCTTGAGAGTGGGGTGGGGGTCAGTGGGGAGGAGATGACTTTAGGAGAGAGAGAATCAATGACACCCTGGAAACAGGAGAGTTGCTTAATAGTAAGAGAGCAGACAAGCAGCTCTGGCCTTTACAGAGGACTGTATGTTAGATCCCCAAAGCCTGTGACCTGAGCAGGCAAGTTCCCTTTGGAGCACAACTAACTATTCCTGTAAGTTATTTTTAAGTATGTGTTTTCAAGCTGGAATATATTTAGACTAGTTAAATGAAAATGTGGTTTTCAGCAAACTACTTCTTTGGAATTTCCCACGCTGGGGAGACTGTTGTGCCTGCTACATCCAAACACATTATGGCTTGGAGCATACATGATGGGGGGAAGGCACTATACATGCCTATGCTGTCTTTAGAACATTAAAAGAAGATGGTAGCACAATACATCAATGGGCCGGGATGGCTTCATTACTTGGATGGGTGAATTCAAAGGAAATCCCCTGTGGTGAAGAAAATGCTCTTCCTCTTTCTTCTGAGCCTGTGCTAAACTACTACTCCAGGTTGCGGCGCAGGGGCACCGTGATGGTGAAGGTGCTTGTAAAGCTGACAGTCTGTGCACTTGTGGTCCAATCTCATGGCACTTCTCACAAGAGTCAGGATGTTCATTCTGGTGTCCTGGCCTGATTCGAGTTTGATTTGAGTAGCTAGTATAGTATCATAAAGGCTAGAGGTGAAAATGTCTTGTCAAGTAATCCAGTCCATCTCCTTGCCCAATGCCAGATTGCTCCCTATATATGAAATGTAGTATTGTAGTATGAGCACATTCTGTCTCCCCAAATCCCTAAGGCAGTTTTAATGGTTACAAGATTCTTTCTCACTTCCTGTCTTAAACAATTGTTCAGTGCTGCTGTGCAATACTGACCAGCTGCCGTATCCTACCCCAGAAGTGGCTGCATTTCAATGGCGGGTGAAGTTCTAGCAGTGTTTTGGGATGAAGAAGAATTGCAATATGTTATTATTTTTGTCCTAGTTTATGATGCATGAAGCTAGGAATGATGCTGTGCAGAATAATGACTAGCATTATTTATTGATTTCTCTTGCAAAGCGCTCACTTTCCCACTGGATTTTAGCCTGCCCTGTTGATTTACGGAAGGCTTTTTGAAGTCCCTCCACTACCGCCTGCACAGCTGGATTGATTTTTTTTCTGTGCAGTTCTGGGAAGAGCACATCCAACAGAATCCCTTTCCAGGGCTCTGAATTGCTTTTCCAGCTCTTACAGATATTCCAGCTGGAGCAGCACAACTGTGTGTGTTATAGTTTAGAAATATGACCTAGTTCCTTAATCCACACTATCCACTGCAGCTCTCGAAGGGTTTGGAGTCAGTGCAGAGCCTCTCTGGGTCACCTAAAACAGAGCTTTAAAGAGGTGCTTTTCTACTAGGGAAAATATTTTTGGCCATTATTAAATTAACCAATGTGAAAAAATAATAGAGCTTAAATGACAACAAACTTTGAACGCCCCCAGTTTCTCATGAGCATGAATGGGAGCTAACGCCCCTGTCACCAGTCTGTATCATCCAGCTAAGCCTCCTGCAGGGGAATTCCAAAAACTGCTTGGGAGAACCATTTGGTAAATACTAATACAGAATTAAGTGCAATAGATCCTATGGCAGAGCAACATTCAGGTTGCTGTAATGAAATACAAAGGTGAAGGCCCTAAATGCAGTGTTAACTCTACTGCATTGCACACGCTCTATGTTTTAGTGCAATGTTTCTCAGTTGGTGACTCATGACCCTTGGGAGGCCGGGGGAGGTTCACAAAAAGCAGTCCAGATGCCGGGCATTGAAAATTTTATTACAAGCTAAAGCAAAAAAAAATCTCGCTTGCCCCTTACCCTTCAAGGTCCAGTGTTCTCTGTCAACCTCTCAAAGCATACCCACAAATAAATTACACAGGTTTAGGATTGTTAGCATTGATACTTTTTTTTACTCTTACTTTTATGGTAATTGGGATCGAGTCATGAACATTTTTTACTTCAAATAAGGGGTTGCCAGCCTGAAAAGGGTGTGAGACACTGTTCTAGCACATACATTTCACAGCACAAGAAGCAATGTTTTAAACTATATTTGTAGCCTCTGTTGGTGGTGATCTCTTTGTAAGGCTCTCAGATTCTATAGGAATAGGGATGGTATGAAAATCTAAATGGACAGATGAGTACAGGATTCACTCCTGCTCCAAATGAAGCCAATAGCAAAACTTTTAATCATAAATAACCTGTCTTTTTAATCTATCTTTATATGAGAGATTTTTCCAAGCTCCTAAACATTCTCATTGCCAGTACAAAACCCACTCCGCTATCTTTTTGAGATAGTATGACCAGAACTGCCCAGCAAATTTCAGATGAGGCTCCACCATTGCTTTATATAATGGCATTATGGTGTTTTCCATTTTAGTCTCCATCCCATTTCTTATGCATGCAAAGATTTTCTTTGCTTTTTAGACCGTAGCTGTACATTGAACAGAGGTTTCTATTGAGCTGTCCACAGTGATGCCCAGGTCTTTTCCCTAAGTAGTCACAGTTAATTTAGAACCTAGTAATGTATATGAATAGTTCAAATTGTTCCTTCCGTTGTAGATTCCCCTGCATTTGATAACACTGAATTTCACCTGCCCATTCACCTAACTTGGTTAGGTCCCACTGAAGTTCCTCACAGTCTTTATTGGGCTCAACTAACCTACATAATTTGGTGTCATCTGCATGTGTTGCCACCTCTCTACTCAGTTTCTTCTCCCTTAAATATATTAAACTCCAATTGTAAGATGGAACCTCTGGGCATTTGAAAATTGCCCGCTGATTCCTATGCTTGTGTAAGCAGAGTCAGGATGAGCTCTGTCCTGACATCTGGTGGTCAATTGTGGCGAGTTGTGGAAAAGAACTTTAGGGGCTGATCTTGTTTGCATAGGCACACCCACTCTGCCTCGCATGAACCCACAGCAGCCTAAATGGTCACTTTGGCTGCTGTGGGATCCCCAGTATCTCTGTTATTGGGGCAGGAAGAATAAAGTGTTGTTACCCTGATTATGTGACTCAAGGACAATGCAACTGTTTTATGACAGAGGGACTCACCATCAACTAAGTAGCACTCGCTAGACAAGGGACATGGGTGTAAAACCCAGTGAATTGAGGAGATGAGATGAATCTCTTTTGAGGGCCTGAAATACCAATTCCCCTCCCCCTCCTGGAATATCAGAGCTAATTTTTATTCCATTAGGAGTTTAGTTATGGGTTGCTAAGATGAATTCACTTTGGGCCAATGGTGCACCAGCACTTAGGCTCCCCTAATACAATCTTAAATCACTAAAAAGCTGAAATTATTGAGAGCTGTGGGGGGGCCTGAAGATATGTTGCTGAGCAGCTGGTGGAGCAAAGCAGTTTGCAGGACAACTGGAATGGCTCACGGGATGGCTGGTGGAGCAGAGCAGCTGGTGGAGTGGCTCACGGTGAAAGCTGCAGCAGAACCCCATGGAGAGGTGGAGCAGTCAGCTTTGGACCATGTAAGGTGCCCCTTAACACCGCTGCGCCTCTCCCCGAGCTGGGAGGTAAAACTCTGCAGATAAACTTTCGAACTCTGGGGCTGCACTGACCAGGGACAAAAAATTTTGGGTTGTTGGACTTTTGGGTGATTTGGGGGTTGCTGGACTTAAGACCCTGAGGGGAAAAGGATACTGCCAAACTTACTTGGGGGAGGGGGTCTTTTGCTCATGGTTTGTGTTATGAATCCTGTTTGTGGTGTTTCCCCAACATAATGCTGCATTGTTTCCCTCTTTTATTTTAAAAGGATTTTGCTACACTCAAACTCTGTGCTTGCGGGAGGGGAAGTATTGCCTCTTATAGACGCCCAGGGGGTGATATGTAATTGTCTCAGGTCACTGGGTGGGGGCTCGAGCCGGTTTTGCATTGTGTTATTGAAACAGAATCCCTAGATATTGAACCAGGCCCTTGTTGCTGCCAACTCAGATGGGCAGAAGGGTTACACTTGGTTGCAGTGTCCCTCTTGCAAACTATCCCTGCAACAGCCCATCTCCTTGCCTAACCCTCTTGATCAAGCCCAGCAAGAAGAGTGTTGATGGCATGATGAGGTCGAAGCTTCATTTAGCCAAGCTATAGAAATGTAGGCGGCTTGGCATGCTCAGAGTTTTTCTCCACCCCCTCCCTCAGTGACTTTTCTTTCCCAAGCTTCTTCTCCAGCCAGGGCTGTCGCTCG
Organism: Mauremys reevesii; assembly: GCF_016161935.1. NCBI lineage: Eukaryota > Metazoa > Chordata > Testudines > Geoemydidae > Mauremys > Mauremys reevesii. The sequence continues at coordinate 64,687,851 of NC_052625.1, forward strand.
CAGAAAAATGTGCTTGGGGTTGTTGGGGCTTTTTTTATATACAATGAAAATTTATTTTCATTTTCCCAGACCTCATAATCAGCCAAGGGATTTTCCAAAACAAAATCCATTCTCAGGCCAAGCCAGAAAGTGGAAAATTTCATTCTAAACAATGACTGTTTCAGAGCATTCCTGTAAGGGACTGGGGTGTAGGCTGTCTTGCCTAACGGTCACAGCTGGGCTGAGGTCTGCCTACCAGGGATGGAATTTTCCAGGCCAGAGTTAGAGGAATCACAAGGCCAGGTTCCATAAACAAAGTGCCAGGGCCAGAGTCAGGCTGGGTCAGAGACTGGAAAGCAGAGGTAGTACCAGGTTAGAATCAAGAGGCAGTAATCTGGGTCAAAGTCAGGCTGGAGTCAGAGACTGGTGATTAGAGGCAGTTCCAGGTTAGGGTCAGGCCAGAGTCAGAGACCAGAAGACTAGGCATAGGTCTGTATGGTTGCCCAGACAACTTCTTGGGGGCAACCCCTGGGATTAAGTAGGAGCACTGGGCCAGTCAGAGGACTTCAGGGTACTGTCAATCAGGGTCTTGTGGGTGGTACTTCCTGCAGCACGTGTTCTGCACAGTGCTCCCCGGGTGTGCTTCTGCGGGGCCTTCTGATGGTACTGTGGGACTATCAGCCACCCCAGGCTCTACAGACCATGGTTCTAGTCACTGGGTCCTTATAATTCCAAGTCCATGAGAGCAGGGGAGAAGAATGAAAAATCAGTGGAGATAACAGGAACATACAGAGTTTAAAGAGTAAGAAATAAATAAGAGTTTGGGGAAAGGATATAAAGCCTCTTGCTTAAGCCAACCTCTAACTATTGGGTCAGGAAGAAATTTTCCCTAGGATCAGGTGCTCCCAAGTTCTCCTCTCTGCCAACGGCAGGGTTTTTTGCACCTTCCCCTGAAGCAGTTGTTGCTAGCCACTGTCAGAGGCAGGATTTTAGGCTAGATGGTCCCGGGGCTGATCCAGTCTGGCAATCCCTATGTTCCTATGAAAACTGTCTGGTGGCTACAGTGGTCGTTCCCAGCACCCATGGCAACACAGAAGCATCTTTTTATCCTGTGTTTGTACATAGCACGTAGCACAACGGGGACATGGCCCATGACCGGGACTCCTAAGGCCTATCTCAATGCAAATAATAATAAACAGTAAATATTTAGGCCAAAGTTCTCCAAAGTGGCCCCTGATTTTGGTGGCGTCCAGTCTGGGGGGTTGGGCACCCAAAAGTGGAGGCAGCCAAAATCTGGGACGCCCAGCAGTAGAAGCATAAAGTCAGCAGCCACTTTTGACATTTTTGGCCCTAACGAGTTATCGTTCTAGCCCCCAGAATGAATCCCAGAAATGTTCATTCAACAAGGCAACCCTGTTCTAGGCAGGTGACCTAGTCAACCTGCCTTGACACCTGAATGCCTGAACCCATTCACTAACTCAGGGACACCCAGGCGCTTAGCAGCTCCCACGAGCATGTGAAGAATGCAGCAGCCAGCCAGACGCGCACTGGGCCTCAAGATCCCCCACCCCGCCACACTCCCAGAGACCTCCCCCCCCCCCCCCGCTTTGCAGGCCCTTGTCTTCCGTGACCTTTCGTACATCACATGCCTCCCATAGGGGCACTTTGCAGGAGAAGTGAAAAAAGGGGAGGGGGCTGCATTCCCAATCCCCCTGCTGCACTGTCACCCACAGGTTAGGCTGTTCAGTCTACCAGGCCCCTCTTTGCTGGCTCTCTGGGAGTTCGGAGGCAGACGATGGCTCAGTGTCACTCATGGCCACAGGGGAAGGGATGGGGTAAAAACTCAGTACAAGAGGGGACTGTTCATTTCAAACCGCTTTTTCAACCCCAGACGGAAAAGGGGACAGGGCACTGGATGGAGCAGGGCCGGACACAAAGCTTTTCACCTCTGAGTCATTGGGGCCAGTTTGGTCAGAGTCACTGGGGAGAAGACCGGGATTCAGAATGCATGATGGAGCTGTTCACCTGTCTCATTCCGGCTCGGGTCAACCTTGGTGCAAGTGGGTGCAGCCTCATTGACGGTTGGAGCTGCTGGATCAGGCCCTCTGGGTTTGAAAGCTAATACATCCGTGCACCCAGCTGAGCGTCCATGGAGGGAGGCTGCTTTTACAGCCAAACTCCCGGAGGGGGGCGCACTTGTGGCCTGACTCTCCCAGCACCATCCCCCCTTGACCTTCCCCCGTCACCCTCGTTCAAAGGGCTCTTTCTTATTTTCTCCAACTCTAAAAATCACTTCCATTCAAGGCAAATATTTCTCCCAGCCCCTGTGAGCTTCCCCCCCTTCGGGGCCCTTTCTCGGGCAGCAATCACGGCGAGCCAGGCAAACATTGCCTCAGGGAGACTTTGAATTAGGACTGGGGGTGTGAATAGGTCCCACACATTCTCCCCAGCCTCCACTCTTTCCTATAGCAACCCCGTTGGGAGCGAGCGGGCCACACAGACCCTCTGTTGTGTGACAAACCCTGTCACCCCTCTCAGTTCAGGATGGGGGAGGGTGGTCATTTCTTTGCTGTGTCTCAGGGCCTGGGCTGGTTGCGTAGGACAGGGGGCTGACAGCACTGAGGAATGGGGCACAGTAACCTGAGGGATGGAGCTGGCTAGACTGGGCCCCCTGGAATGGAGCTAAGAGGGGGCTCCACTCACACACAGCTCCATCTGCTGCTGCTGCTTTCATCAAGTGACTCTGGTGCTGGACTGACAGCTCTGGAAACTGACGGGCCCTGTGTATCCTCAGGACAGGTATAGTCCAGGCAGCAGAAAAACAAGCTTCCTCTATCCATTCTCCCTACCACCATCCCCTGGTCTTGATGCTCAGGAGTGAGAGGAAATTCAGTCCGCATTAACAATGGGCCCAGATTGGAACCATTTATCCAAGTCTCTCTTCCCACCCCCCAGCATTATTAACATTCATTATCTGTGCTGTTATTTGGATCGGGGCCCTGTTGTGCTGGGCACTGTGCCAATAAATGTTTAAAAAGACAGTCCCAACCCTGAAGAGCTCACAGTCTAGGTACAATACCACTTAGTGGATAAAACAAATAGATGGGAAGGTGGGGTGGGGCAAGGAAATGATGAGACGATTATGAACACTCTGATGAGCAGCCTGTTGAGGATTAGGATGTAAGGGGCCAGGATCTGAACCGCTGCTGATTTGGGTCCCGCACGGTACTGCCTTGAGTGCTGAGGTGTCACAAAGCCAAACACACTCCCTGTCTGGCCCATCTCTGGTCTCCAGGCTTGGGTCAGTCGTTGGTCTTGGCTTTAGGAATAATAGAATACCTATTTTTAAATAGAAAATGTTCAGATGGTTCTGAGACTGGAGGGAGAGTATGGAGAGGTGAGGATTCTGGAAGCTAAGGGGTGTCCCTCTCCGCTGCAGTCCAGGCAGCCAACATCTTACCGTTGTGTGTGTGTGTGTAGAGAGAGAGAGAGAGAGAGTGCGCATTTGTGTGCCCTGCAGAGGTAGGGAAGTTGGGAGCAAACACCCTAGTAAAGTCACGGACCTAGATTTTGGATGCAGAAGTATACATGGGAATAGCATGAGTGGATAGGGACAAAATCAGGAAAGCCAAGGCAAAGAATGAGTTACAGCCTTCAAGGAATGTTATAAAGACACCAAGAAGGGGTTCTTCAAATATGTCAGACAAAAAAGAAAGATCAAGGACGGTGTTGGTCTGCTGCTCAGTGGAGAAGGTGAGCTGGTAATGGAAGATGATAGGAAGGTAGAGGGGCTCAAAGTCTACTTTGCTTCAGTCTTCTCACAAAAAATAACATGTGACCAAACGACTAGCGAAGTTACCACAGACAATAAAGGGGAAGGGATGCAGCTCAGAATAAGTAAAGAACACGTCAGGGATCTTCTGACCAATTTGAATAAACTCAAATCAGCAGAACCTGGTGCTATTCACCCCAGGGTGCTGAAGGAATTAGCTGAAGAAATCTCAGAGCCATTGGCAATAATATCTGCAAACTGATGGATGAGAGGAGAGGTCCCGGAAGACTGGAGAAAGGCTAATGTAGTGCCCATCTTTTAAAAGGGGGGAAAAGAGGAGCCGGGAGCTATAGACCAGTCAACCGGACTTTGATACCTGGGAAGCTACTAGAGCAGGGGTAGGCAACCTATGGCATGTGTGCCAAAGGCTGCACGCAACCTGATTTTCAGTGGCACTCACGCTGCCTGGGTCCTGGCCACCGTTCCGGGGGGGCTCTGCATTTTAATTTAATTTTAAATGAAGCTTCTTAAACATTTAAAAAACCTTATTTACTTTACATACAACAATAGTTTAGTTATATATTACAGACTTATGGAAAGAGACCTTCTAAAAACATTAAAATGTATTACTGGCACACGAAACCTTAAATTAGAGTGAATAAATGAAGACTCGGCACACCACTTCTGAAAGGTTGCCAGCCCCTGTACTAGAGCAATATAAAAAATATTCAGTATGCAAATACCTGGAGGATGAAGGGGTAATCACAAGCAACCAGCATGGATTCACCAAGAACAAATGTCAAATCAAACCTGCTTGATTTCCTTCTTTGACAGGGTAACTGGTTTGGTGGACAGGGGGAATGCAGTGGACATATTGTACCTGGGCTTCAGCAAGGCTTTTGACACAGTCCCACATGACATTCTGATAAGTAAGCTGGAGAAATGCGGGCTTGGCAGATCTACCATTAAATGGATACACAATTGGTTAAACAACCACAACAAAGGGTAGCTATAAATGGAATGATGTCAGATTGGATAGAGATCTCAAGTGAGGTTCCACAGGGATCTGTTATGGGTCCCGTGTTATTTAACATCTTTATTAGTGACCTAGATGTAGGAATAGAGCATACTGATCAAATCTGCAGATGACACAAAACTGATGGGGGGTTGCCAATACTTTGGAGGATAGAGCTAAAATTTAGAGGAATCTTGATAAATTGGAGAACTGGGCTATAGACAACAAAATGAAATTCAGCAAAGACACATATAAGGTGCTACACAGAGGGAAGAAAAAACAAATGCACAAATACAAAATGAGGGATAACTGGCTTGGCAGCAGCACTGCAGAGAAGGATCTGAGAGTTGCAGTGGATCACAACCTCAACATGAGTCAGCAATGCTGCTGCAAAAAAAGCAATCTTAGATTACATTAACAGAGGCATAGCATGCCAGTCACAGGAGATGATAGTACTGCTCTACTCGGTTCTGATTATGGCTCAGCTGGAGAACTATGTCCAATTTTAGTCACCAATGTATTAAAAGATGTGGAGAAACTGGAAAGGATCCAGAGGTGAGCAACAAAGATGATCAAAGGGATTGAACACAAGCCATATGTGCAAAGGCTAAAGGAACTGGGTATGTTTAGTTTGGAGAAGAGATTATGGGGGGATATGCTAGTGGTCTTCAAATACTTGAAAGGCTGCCATAAAAAAGATGGAGAAAAGTTGTTCTCTTTTGCCACACAGGGCAGGACAAGAGACAATGGGTTCAAACTACAGCGTAGCAGATTTAGATGAAATCTCAAGAAAAACTTCCTAGTTATAAGAATAGTAGGAGAATGGAACAGACTGTATAGGGAGGTTGTGGAAGCTCCTTCACTGGAGGTTTTCAAAACGAGGCTGGATCCTTCTGTCTGGGATGGTTTCACCATAACAAATCCTGCAGCTTGGCAGGGGTTAGACTAGATGACCTTTGCGGTCCCTTCTAACCCTATGATTCTATTATTCTAATGCCCAGGACCATATAAGGCCCAATTCATCATTGCCCTGTACTTTGTGGAGCCATTTACATCTAGGCTAGTGAGTGCAAAGTGGAGGTAAAATGTTCCCGGATAAGAATGGCAGCATGTTACATTCTCTCCGCACTAGTATAAATGGCTGCCCAGGGTGCAGGGCAGTGGTGAATCAGGTCCCCAGAAGTTACCCTTGTGGACAAGCTTCACCACGCCATTCACACAGAGCAGCTCTCTAATATGTCTGTAAATAAGAGTGGCATTGCTCACAATGCTCTTGGAGCGGAAAATGCAGGCTCCAGGGCTGAAAGCAAGTGCCTTGCCCCTTATCATAGGCTGACTGTGATCCCCAGACCATGTTTCCCTTGGGAGATCACCATCAGCGGGGAAATGGGTGAAGCTGGGATTCAGTGGAGTGCTGCCTGGCAGCTCTGTCATCGAGGCTGTGCAGTCCCTGAGGCATAGCTGCAGCATGCTGGACACACCTCAGCCAGCCACGGTCCCTACCTCTGCCCCTAACCACTGCTTAGAAGCCAGTGGTTTGTAGGAATTCTCCGTGGGTGCAGAGCTCCCCTGTGCTCACAGCATAGATTGCCACTTGGATAAATGCATTCCTCCATTACACCTGTCCCAGCTGCCACAGGAGCAGGGAGAAGGAGAGGGCTCTGAATCCAACAGAAAGTGTGGGTTAGTGGATTGAGCATGGGACTGGCCATCAGGAATTCCTGAGGCCTCACGCCCATATGCTCTGCCACTGGCTTGTAATACGGCTTTTGAGCAAGTCCCTTTGCAGCTCTGTACCTCAGTTTCCCATCTGTAAAATGGGGAGGATACTGACCTCCCTTGTGAGGCAGGGATGTGAGCATTAATGAAAGCTTGCATAGGGCTTTGAAAACAATGACTGCTGTAGTAGCCAGACCAGATTGTGGCAGGACTGGGAGACATGTCATTGCTATAATGAACCTCCCTGAATTGGTTAGGGTCATTCCAGCCTATGTGCCTGAGCTATGATGGAGACGCTCAGATACCTATGGGAATAGGGGCAATACAGAATGAAAGCCCTTTCCAGAAAGACCCATCAGAAGCTTTCCCTGCTCTTGGTTGCTTAGCTATTTGATCTCCCCAGCACATGCACACAAATGCAAAAGCCACAGAACCCCAGACAAAAAGGTCCAAAAGGAACTAGACCCTACATTGTCTAGCAATTGAGATTTTAAACAAGGCACTTTCAGAAAAATTACAGTTAGTGTGAGAGTTAACTTGGGAACAGGCAGTACAACTGACAGGTGAGAATGCAAGTCACCTGCCGGAACATAGTGTGGAAGCAGGGTACATGGAGAAACAAAGACAAAAATTGCAGAGGGAGAAAGGGAAGCAACATAAAAAATGCCCCTGAAGAACACTGTCTTCCGTGGGCAGAAATATGACAAAGAAGAACACAGGGCAGATGGCACTTCCAGCCCATGGATGCTTCTGCAGGAAATCTTAGAAGAAAGTGACTCTTTCCATGATCCTTCACCCAAGTTCCAGAGGGAGTCCCTGCCTCTTCTGGCCTCCCCAGCACACACTGTAGAATGGGAGCCATTCCAGGAATTGGGAGGGGTTGATCAGCATCTTCATGACATGCCCCAACTCCCAATATTAACACAGCCATAAAATCTCCCTGCGAGGCCTAGATCCTTTGCACCTGGTGCTTCTGCCAATAGGAAATTCCGTCCAGACTTTCTGGAGTACAAGGCTGCCACACCCTCTCTGGATGTAAATCTTGGCTGTTTCTGTAATCCAGCACTCAGCAGTGTGGTTTGAAACAGATTCTTTAGAAGGGTTTAAAGCATAATATGGAGCCACTCATTTTTGAAGGCCTCCACTGATCCTGCAAGACTCCTCTACAGCCCCCAGCCAGGGAGGAGTGCATGTGACTCCCCTTAGAATAACTGGATCGGTCACCAGGACTGAGAAAGGAGCACCTTTCACCCCTCCCTGTGGATGCTGTACCACCTTCTCTCCTGGGCCCCAGTCTGGGATTTGTTACCTTTTATGATGCACAAATCATACAGTGTTTAGCTCCAGATGGCAAGTGGGCAGTTTGAACTTTTACCTCTGACCTTATGCATGGTCACCTCCTTCCTTGCTTGTGTGAAGGTTCTCTCACGGGGTGGGACCTCCATGTTAAAAGTGCATGGCTGAGAGGACAGGATGTTTGGCTGTTCCCTGCAAGAGGTGCTCCCTCCTAGCATCAGCAGTTTTCACTGGGACCTCAAGAACCTGAGGATCCAGGTGACTATCATGGATTTTAAACAGTGTGAGGTACAGCTGAAGGGGCTGGCACCAGAACCATGAGGAGCAATGTCAGTTAGTCACATCCCTGCATCCACAGGGCCTTTGGTGGCATTAGAGTGTCACAGGAGTACCTGGGACTGCGATTCGGCTCTTTGCAGCTTTCTCCTGCTTGAGGTGTATGACCCTAAGTGACACGGCCAGTCAGGGCTGGATTAAGGCAACACCACAACATGGTGCCACCATGTGCACCGTGGCCTCAACCCCCCACCTAGAATGGCAGTGGCAGAGGGGCACCTTCTTTTCCCAAAGAGACCGGAGCAGCAGCAGCAGCAGCATGAGACCCCCCTGTTCCCTCCAGGACTGGCAGCAGAAGCCCTCCATCCCCTCAAGAGCAGTAGGGGTGGTAGCGGAGGTCTTCTTTCCCCCACCCCCTATAGAGGCAGGGAAACTGAGAGGGCCCTAAGTACTTATCACATAGATGGGTGGGCTGAGCCCATTGCACCATTCTGCTGCCACACACAGAGATCTCGGCTGGGGTGGTGTTGGCTGGGCTCCCCAGAGCAGTCGGTCTTGGAGTTAACACCCCATTAAGATGCATGGGATAGTTCACACCTCTTAGGAGTATTGATCTAGGCTCTGCACAGACTCAGGCAGGTGTGACAGGATCAGCTATACTTGGTTCATGCTTTCAAGCTTTTCTATGGCAATTTCCTGCTCCCGTGTAAGCTCTGTCTCCCACACTCACCAGCCGCCCCTATGAGCCAGCTGATTCATTGTTCTGAGGAAACACTGCTGCCATAGCAGGTCATGGTCATGCACTTAGGGTCAGTCTCATGGAGGGCTTTGCGTATCGAAACCAAGACCTTGAACTGGACTCTGTATTCAATGGGGAGACAATTACGAGAATGGAGCACTCAGGGGATGTAGTCATGAAGACTCATATGTTGCTAAGCAGACGGTTTCCTACCAGCTGTAGTTTTTTTAGGGTCTGTGGCTTCCATCCTAAATGTGAAGAGAAACCATCAATTTGAACTCTATTCAGTTTCCAAAATGAGTATATTATGTTTATTTTATGTATAATTCTTTGTTACAGTAGCAATCATAGCACACTAAGCATTGTACAGACATATAGCAGGCAGGGTTCTTGCCCCAAAGACCCTATAATCTATAAAGACAAATAACAGATAAAGGATGGGAAATAGGGGTACACCAGGCCTTCAAAGTGATCAGGACAGCTGGAAGTCATTTCAGGTCTTACACATTACCCTGAGACTCCAAGTTAATCACATATATTTTTAAAAGGTTTTCTCTCCCCTGAAGGTGTATGAAAGACCCCCACAAACAACAGAGGAAAGTGACTACATGCAGAGTGCTGATAAATACAAAGGGGGAACAAACTGGGAAAATAGTGTGAAAGTTTTTCTCTAATCTCTGGAATTCTTGGGAGCATCTCCGATCAATAGGAGGGGAAGAGCTGTCAGACAGAAGGTTGAGGTTTAAGTGGTCAATGTCCCTTTAAGGAGTTCCCATTTCCTTTCTCATCTGGAGGAGAGGTTGTTGCTGCTCTACCATAATCCCTCAGGATGAAGCTGAGGTGTCCTTCTCCCGATGCAGTACCACATTGTCACCCGCAAGTGAAACCTTCAGACGTGAAGTTCAGTGTGAGGGATGGGGATGGGGAGAGAGGCAGATTGTCCTAACACTCATCAACTCACAAATGCCATGGGTTCCTTTACGCCACCCCAGGCTATCCAGAGAGTGTCTCTCTCTGCCCAGCTCAGATGGAGACCTTATCAAGAGTCTGAGGTTTATTGCCCTGGGCTGCCCAGCCAAAGACTTCCTGCCCCTTCTGGGAAGAGGCCATTAACACAAAGACAAGAAGAATGCAAGTCTCCACGCTGCCCGGCTGCCCGCAGCTTCTGGGCCAGGCTGAGTTTCAGTGGGGATGAGGGGGCAGACCTTCACAACATCAGTAGCCTCGCCACACAGACCCAGCTGCATTTCTTCCCTTTGACTCCAGGATAGAAAACCAGGCACTGCCTGGCAACTGGCTCTGTTATTTGGGGTTAGGCTGTAGGCCAAGATGGCTGACTCGGCATGCCTGTCCACTGTAGGCTGAGCTGTCTGTGTTCATAGCACATAGCATGCTGCTGACAGGTTCTCAGCCTCTGCCCCGGACCCCTCTCTCTGCTCTGCTTTCACCAAGGATCGAGACACCTGAGAAGTACACAGCATCTCAGAAGGCAACTGGGTACTCAGTGAACAATGGGAGCTCCCAATCCTTGCCACCAGGAGTATGGTCTTGGTCCAGTCTCTGCACTCACACAGAGCTCAGCTCATCACTGCTACCCATCATGCCTGCAGAATTCATCCTCCTTTCCTCATCCTCAGCTAACTGATCTCCCAGTGCGCTGCCTGGCGAGGAGCCGGAGAGAGACGCTGGGAGGTGGAATGCACAGGGCCAAGAGGGGGAGAGAGTCAATGAGAACAGCCACAGCACACTCTGAGGGATGCATGACTGTAAGTCAGGCTCAGGTGGGACAGCATTTGCTACTGGGGTCTGTGCTCGTGTCGGGTGAGGAGAGGGCTCCCCAGGCCTGTCCCTGATGTAGTCCACTCTAGCGTCAGACAGGGCAAAGAGGGCGCAGCCTCAGTCTGATCATTCTCTTGGTGAGAGACCAGCTCTACCTACCCACCTGAGACATGGGCGGGTGGATGCCTCTAATGAGGATGATGCAGATACTGCAGGCACTCAGTGCTCTCACTGTCTGCCTCCGCTGGCCTCACCTGTGCTACATTCCCTGATGAATACTCCATCCCAGTTCAACCAGGAGCTCCCAGCCCAGATTCCTCTTCCAAGAGCTTTCCAAAGCCCTCACTCACGGATCCTATAAGCCTTTGGTGCCCCTGGGAGAATGGGGGCATGACGTATGTATGTAACATCCCCAGCCCTTACCTGTGCATCTGGTATCTCTCAGAGACTGCAGGGGGAAGCATGGCTTTGTGGTTAAGGGACTGGACTCCGGAGACCTGAGTTCAAACTCACTGCGTGCCTTGGGGCAAGTGCATCAGTTCCCCCTGTATGAAATAGGGATGATAAATAGTGGCCCAGCTCACAGGGGTGTTGTGAGAACTAGTCTCTTATGGTCTGTGTGGGGCTCAGACAGTATGGAGAGGGGGGCCACAGAAATACCTAGAGCCACACATATAGTTTAATTACATTGAACGCCAAGCAGGACACTGACAGGGGCACCTGGCTAAAGTGCCATTTCCTGTGCAGCCACATGTGCCATGTTGCAGCTTTGGGCAGCCCTGACTCTTCAAAGAGCCGTGGCCTGCTGTGGGCAGCCCCCGGTCCTTTCTAAGACCTCCTGGCCCCAGTCTCATTAGTACTTGTGAAACACAAATTGCTTCTTGTCTTTCTACTTGTCATCATCTCTTGGGACCCAAGAGTTCCCAGAAAAGGCATTTCCCTTCCGAAAGCGTAGAGGGCCTATTCCGGAAGCCTTCTGGGGGGAGCCATGCCCATCTGCACCTGCATACTGGGGTCTCTCCTTCCCACCTTATCTTCTGTGCTTGTCACGCCCCAGCTGTGGCAGCAGGGGGTTGTTTTCAGAACATCTCCCTGCCAGAAAGAAGGAGGGCTAGGAAGGTGGCCTAGCTAATGAAGCCTCCATCTGAGCTGGCAGGGCAGTTGGAGTGCGAATGCTTGGCCTCGATTAGAAGTGCTTTATTTCTGGTAACCGCTCCAGCAAATTCCAGTAACAATCATGAAACTCCTTTCCCCTCAGAGGATGGTGGTTCCAAGGCCCATCAGGGTTATTCTTTCCCATTTGGTTTCTTTTATGGCTAACTGGTGAAGGAATGAAGCCACAGAGGGAACGCGATGGAGAGGCCAAGGCTGCCCAAGATCCCACAGAGAGGATGCTGTTGAATTCTTACTAGATCCCAACGCTAAGCTATGACTGGTGGTGAGACAACCTCACATGCCTGGACAGCGTCCAAAAGTCTGGCATGTTGAGGGAATGAGCGGGGTTATGATGACAGGGAAAGTACTCTCCTGCCACCTCCTCAGGCCCCCGGGGATCTGTCTTATTTGGGGGGGAATCCCATTATGCAGCCCGCAGCCCTGCTCAGAATAGGCCACTCTCCTCACCTCACTCTGCTCAAGCCAGAAATGGGGCACTCACTATTGGAAGCAGCTGGCTCTGTCTCATATCTGCTCCTGACCCAACGATGCCTGTAAAGCCTGGGAGGCTGCCCAAAGAAGGGCTTTCCCCTGGAAGCTGCATGAACAAAACCACGGCACCCCAAAGCTTAGCCGCCACCACCGCTGTTGGGGAACCAGAGCCACGGGCTCTGCACTGTCAGAAGTGAACACAACACTGCGTTGAGAGCGAGTGAGAAAAGCTAACACTGGCATTGGCCACCTAGCCACCAGTAACATCCCTCCTGCTGTACCACATCAGATCATTGGTCTAGCTAGCCTAGAACCCTGGCTTTTCACAAACCACAAACAATTGGTTCTTCTAGTCTGATATCCTGCCCCCGTTAGACAGGCATAGACCATTACCTGGTCTAGTTGAGAACACACCCTCCAGCAGGGACCAGTTATTGTTGTTATTATTTGTATTCCCGTACTGCTGACGAGCGCTAGTCGTGGACCATGACCCTGTTGTGCTAGGCACTGCACAAACATGGAACAAAAGGACAGTCCCTGCCCCAAAGAGCTGACAATCTATGTTGCCACATGCTTCAGAGGAAGTATAATCCCTCCTCCACACCCCGGTAACGCACCTAACTGTGCAATATAGAATGCGGAGGACATGTGTTCTTCCACACCCCAGCTTCCAAGCTGTTGATCAGTATATAGTGTTGTAGGAGCAGCCGTGATCTGTATGCTATGTATAACCTGTATGCTCAAAAGGTCTGTTACACTCCCCACACACACACCCTTGTCTCCTCTCCCTCTTTGAATACCTGTGAAGTGGCTTTCCCGCACCCCTCCCTCCTGGAATGCTTGTGGGATGAATGGGCTGCTTGAACAGCTGGAAGATCAGAAGAGCTCCTAGACAGAAGATGTCTGGGACTCTAATTAGGCAGCGCTCACACACCCAATGCATGGACACTGCCTGAGGTGGAGTGTGACCAACCAGACGCAGCCAAGTCATCTCTAGTCACAGGCCATGAGGAGCAGGTCCTTAAAAGGGGAAGGGGCCATATGCTCAGCAGTACACTCACAAGCTTGTACCTCCCGTGGAGGCCCTTCGCCCAGACCGCCTGGCCAGTGGTTCGCTGCGTTGCATTCCATCGTGCCTCGGGAAGACTTACCTTCATCACACCATCCATCACTGTGCTGTGGGACACTTGCCTTAAAGGATCCTGACATCTCCAGTGCCATGCCTGTCCTGGGAGCGTGAGTATGCAAGTGTGAGTGTGATGCCCCCCCTCCCCTTCTTTTGAGCTTAGCTATCAATATAATAAACGTGCTGCTTTCTGCCAAACTCTGGTGGGTCATTAGTCCTCCCTAAGATTACTAGCTGACCCAATTTCGGGTAACAAATACCTTGAAGCATGAGTCTAGTAACTGGCAATTTTATCCTGGCCAATCTCATGGCGGATGCTGGATACAGCAGCTAAATATAACAGCTTTATAAAGATATAACTATTGAATCCTTGCTGAACCTTATTGTTTGGCAGAGATCCACTGTTGCATGACAGTTCCTTTTATCTGGTTACAACTTGTTGCCTTTTGATTTCATCCCACGCCCCATTCCCCCTGTATTGTGGGACATGGTGAACTGTGCCTGACTCGTCCTCTCTAGACCATTAATTATTTTATACCCAAGCATGCTGTCTCCCCTTACCTCCTCTCCACTCTTCCCAGCCCCTATCTCCCCCATGTCTCTTGGATTAAAGCCCTACATCCTTCTCAGTGTTTCCATTGCCTTTCTTGGGCTGTTTTCTATTTCTGTTCTGCCCTTTTGGGGCTGAGATGATCAAAACTGAACATAGGATTTCTAGAAGGATTCTCCCTTCAGAAAACACATAGCTCCCTGCACATGAAAAGTACACACAGGCACACACAAAGCAGTAGACACCCCAATGAACAAACATGTACACTCAGATACACCTAGCTGGCACATGTGAGTGCATGCATGCATGCGCGCACACACACACACACATACCTGCATGCTCCAAACAGTGCCGGCATGCTAGTTTCAGAGGGCAATGCAGACTGTCTCCCCAAAGGCCTGTTCATCTCCCCTCTGCAGCACCCCATTTATTCTCTCAGAGACTCCACCCTTTGGCAGTGTCACAATGTGAAGCATCTGGACAGCACCTCGATGAAACCAGTTGCCCATACCCATCTTCCATGCCCCGCCATCTCCAGCCTGTCCTGCAATCCCTGAGGCAACGGTAGGGGGCTTGATACATCTGTCTCAATGGAAAACTCACATCTCGCTCGGATATGCTTTCTTTTTTCCCTGCTAGCTAGTTTGGCTTGGCATGGGGCCAGATGTTAATGAGGAGAGACGGAATCTCACTCCCTGCCTACTTGGAACTCACAAGGATCAGCTGACAGCAGATCCCCACCCTCCTCCATTCAAGCTGTGCTCTGGCCTTTCCTTGGGTTGGTTATTTTAATGACTGAACATGTCTGTGAAAGTCCTGCCAAGTTTCAGTCTCACAGATGGAGGGAGAGAAACATACACAGTGGAGGGAAAAGAGGAGAGAGGCGGAGGAGAGAGGCAGAGAAGACGGCGGGGGGGGGAGAGGTCTTATCCTCAGCACATCACTTGGAGGAGAGAGGGAGAATGAAAGCTGAAGGCAACTCAAAGCTGTGAGAGGAGAGGGTGTGAGGTGAGGGAGAAGAGAGGGTGACCCTGCTTTCCTTGTGTGGATTGGCTCCTCCCTTCCCTTCAGGCTATGATCTGATGGTCTCTACACATCCTCCCAGGCATGGGCATCAGAGATGCTCCCATCACCATCAGACACTTCCCTCTGGCACATCCCAAGGGCAGAAGCGGTGAGGAAGTGGTGAGAGCAGGGAAGCAGCAAGCAAGAGGCACAGCCCAGAGTGTGAAGAGCCCAAATCGAAAGAGCAGAGAGGAAAAAGAAACGCTGGTGAAGGGGGTGCTCTGAGCACCTCTCCCACCCCCCACAGCCCCAGCAAACCAGAATCTCTCGGAGGCTTCAGATCCTGTAGTAAAGACATCAGAGATGTTCATATGAGCCATTGGCCCAAGGCAACACTGAGGAGTGTTTCTCCAGCCTTGAACATATGAATGAAGATTTGCTATCCACAGACCTTTCCCAGGGCTCATAAACTCGCACAGGATCCAAGGGAAATTTCCAAACAGACTCACTGGCCTCTTCTCTGGAGGACCCTGTGCTCTGACATACAGGGTGATCTGGTGGCTGTGCCCACTACTGCCAGGTATCATCTCATCGCCACCCTGGCTCTGCATGGTGCCTCTGAATGGTGTGAAACAAAACAATCATAGGCCACAGCCAAGTCCCAGCTCCCATACACGCTCTTCTGTTTGGATCATGGAGAGGAGGGCGAGCTCTCCCTCTGCTTTTTACAGACTAGGGATAGTTTTTCTTTCTCTGCCCTCTTTACTTTATTTAATCCCTGGCTCTGAGTCCATTGCAGAAATCTGCAAGTGCCCCTCACCCCTGACCAGCAGGCCCCCATCCCCGCTATCCCAGCTCAGGGCTCCCCACACACAGCTCTGCCAGTGCCCCTCACCCCTGACCTGCAGCCCCCCTGCTATCCCAGCCCTGCGCTCCCCACCCACAGCTCTGCTCATGCCCCCTCGCCCCTGACCTGCAGCCCCCCTGCTATCCCAGCTCAGGGCTCCCCACACACAGCTCTGCCAGTGCCCCTCACCCCTGACCTGCAGCCCCCCTGCTATCCGAGCCCTGGGCTCCCCACACACAGCTCTGCCAGGGCCCCTCACCCCTGACCTGCAGCCCCTCTGCTATCCCAGCCCTGGGCTCCCCACCCACAGCTCTGCTCATGCCCCTCACCCCTGACCTGCAGCCCCCCTGCTATCCCAGCCCTGGGCTTCCCACACACAGCTTTGCCAATACCCCTTATTCCTTTTCAGAGTAGCTCTGTAGCTTTGCCAGTCCAACACTAGCCCTTTCTGAACGATCCTAAAAAGTGTAGTGATTTTATGATGGAGATGAACATCTCCTGAGGTGAAATGCTGGTGCCCTGACCCTAACCCCCTCCTCAGAGATGTGGCTCTCAGTTCCCCTCTCTTCCTGCAGCTCTGAGCTTGCCTGGAATTCACTCTGAGTGGCGGATGGGAGGAAGTGGATTCCCAGGCCCCTCAGCCACAAGACTTGGAAGCTAATCGGGGAACTTTATTAAAAAATAATCATGTTGATAAAAAAGGAGCCTTGGAACCTGTTCAAACTGTGAGTGCAATGGTCACAGGAGGCCCTTTCCAATGAAAATGGGAGAAAGCCTCCTCCAGTCCCAGAGACACTTCAGGATGAGGTACCAGTTACCATTAGTACAGAGATCCAGGTGCAGATCACTTCTGAACAAAGCCAGCCCCCGGTACCCCGTCCATCACACTGCTGGGAATGGAAAACTCTCCCCATCTCTCCTTCCCAGGATCAGTTCCTGCTTGGATCGCAATGAATGAAGCATTTCATGTAAGCTGGCTGTGCCCTTTCCCAGAAGTTTTCTTCTCACCAGCTCAGAGGATTCCTCTGCTCTGCAGTTTTCTCCTTATCCCATGAGGCTTGCTCTGGGACCATCCAGGCTCAATAAAAAAAAAAAAAAGCCCCATGAAGTAAAATTCCCTTTCCCACACCATCCCCAGGATAGTATCAAAGATGGAAAAGCCCCACGAGGTCCCGTCCAGTCCATTCCCTGTTCTGGAAGTGAGGATAAGATTGTTCCCTACAGTCTATTCTCCCATACTTTATACAGTCCAATTTTCAACACCTCAGGTTATGTGGGTCCCATCCCTTGCTTGGGTGATTGTCCCATAGCCTCATAGATCCCTCAACCATTAGGGAACATTTCCTGATGTCCAGGTTAAATGTTTCTTTGTGGAATTTCACCTCTCTCTCCTAGCTCCACCCCCTTAGTTCACCCATAGGCCTCCTCTGCTCATCTAGGGCTTACACCCTTGGCAGACTAGTAGTGACGTCTCTGCCCTCAGTCATGGTTAAATCAGGCTTGTCAGAATTATTCCCACCCGCCTGATTAGTTAGCCCCTTTGGTTGCCCTTTTCCTAGCTCCCTGAAGGTTCTTGCCCTCTTTCTGGTGAAGAGGAGGCCAGCTGGGAGTGCCATGTTGTAGGTGACAATTCCCTAGGACTATCCATCCCAGCTCGGCCAGGAAGCCCCTGTGAGAGGAGCTCCCGGTCACATTAGATGGAACTCTCCAATGCAATCCTGGCCTCTCTTTCCATCTGATGCTTCATTCTTCACCCTTCCGGGGCCTATGGTTACTTCTCATTAAGGAGCTCCATTGTCTCAGCCAAGCAGGACACCTTGTTCCTCCTAGGTACCTTGACTACAGGTCCCCACACGGCAGTAAGTAGCCCAGAGGGAACAGGTGATTCAACATGCTCTGGTGTTTGTTCTGACAGTGCCTTGAGTTTCCATTCTGCAGACTAGACCTGCCATCCCCAGTCCAGATGCAACCTGCCTATCCTTTGCCTCAGGCATTCTACAGGAGAGGTGCCAAGTCCAACCCATCCCAAGTGCCCGGGAGAGTCCCCCTTCAGGAGATGAGTTGGCCTAGCTTGCTCTTCCCCAGCGGAGTTCCCCATCCCTTCTGGGTTGGGATTCTGCTGCACAGCTGAGAAGTATCAAAACAGTGACATGAATTGAGGTGTGCAGGATGCAGGGCAGGAGCAGGAATGCAGCTTCAGGGAGTGGAGTTATTGTAGTGTCTGTAACCCTGGGAAACTGATCTAAACACCTTGCAAAAGAGAAGCTCAGACAACCCCAAGGGATGGCTTGAATTTCAGGGGCCTCTACAGCTCCCCACAACCTCTGGTGTCCCAGCGCTGTGAATGGGGCTGGAGCCCCACCTATGTCAGCGTGGCTTCCCCCTGGCTGGAGCGGGTGCATGTGGAACGCTACTCGGCCTTATCTACCCTAGGTTTGTTTGTGCCAGATTTCCCAGCATTGTTAGTATGGGTGGGAGCGCTAGTGTAGACCACCAGCATTTTAGGCACCGTGTTTTGTAAACCTGCTCTGAGACATTAAAAACAGGAACTCTGCCCCCTCTCACCAAGCAAAGGTAGCAAAGGTGGGAACTTTGGGCTGGGGGTGGGAAGCCCTTGTGTAAAGACCTCCATAAGAATTAGAGCCTGACAAGGCCCAGTGCCAGGCTGCTTCTAAGGCTTATTCCAGTCCCTAGGAGAGAAGAGGGGGGTTTGTTCTTCATGGCCCATTCAGTCCTTGACCTCCCTGCTGAAGCTGTCAGTTGGTTCCGCTCATAATGGAAACTTTTCCTTTTGTGTTTTGGTTCTACTAGTTGGTTACCCCACCCCAGTGCATGCTGGGAACTCATTTGTGGGTCTCCTCTTCCCAGCCTCTCAGCTGAAGAGGACTGAGCTTGTCAACACCATGCTGGCCCAACCGAGCTGAGGCTGCTCTGTCTGCCACCTTCCTTCACTCTCTCTCTTTCCCTCTTCCAGCTCGGCATGGACAGCCCCAGGGAGGGAGGAAGCTTAGACCTCCCAGAATTCCTGGCTAGTTGATGACACCATAGGCAGAGTCCAGAACAACTTTCTCTGCTTGTGAGAGCTCCAGGAATTTCCTGAGGCTAGTCAGCGTGCATGCTGCAGGGCTGCTTTGTGTCACTCTCACACCCTCACACTGGCTCTGGGCCTACCATATCTGCCTCCATGACACTGCATTGTCCCTGGCTGCTCCAAGCCACCCAGACCCACTTGGCCTAGGTTGCATTTTTCTCCCAGTTGGCTCCAATCTCCAGTTATTTCCGTCTGTCCCTTTCTCCATCTAGCCATCTCTGTGTCTGTCTACCTGGGTTTTCACACTGTGCCCATTACAGGGGGGTCTTGGCACTTTTGAAACAGTCCTATGCCTGCTGCAGCCTGTTTCATCATATCACATGAGAGGATCAGGTCAGTCAGTGGCTCCTCCCCAGGGAGAGAACAGGATGGAGAACGGAAACCCCAGCACCCCAGTCCCGCCTCCCTGACTGGTGATCCCAGCAGGAGGGCTCTGATTCGCTGGCAGACGCAGGTGATGATGATGCCTTTGTGTTAGTCAACCTGGGCTGGCTGGTGGGCATCTGGGACTAGGAACCAAAAGGCATGTACTGCCTGGACACTCCTGCTCAGGGCTCTGAGCTGGGATGTGTCAGCCTGAGTCACATCCTAGACCAATAGAGCAGCGTCCTGTCTCTCTCAGAACAGATCAGCCACAAGGGCTGCTGAGTCAAAGGCAGCATGCAAAGTGTACAAGGTGTCACCTCTATGTGTGTGAGAGAGAGAAAGGAAAGCAGATTATCCTGGGAAGGAGCACAACACCCCATCTCTTCCACACCCTCCATTCACATCCCAATCTCAGAGCTCTCCTGATTGATACACCCAAATCAAAACATCTGGCACAAGACACATGGCCCGGATGTGACCGTATCAGCCCTCTCTTTCTTCTATGCCTGTTTGTTCTTCCCCTGTCCAGGCATCACCCTGAACTGACATCACGTGGCTCAGCCCTTCCCCAGCTCAGATGTGACGGGAGACTGTGTAAATAAACTGCCAGCTCACGCTGTGCTGTTTGTTCTGGGATGGCCACAGACAGCCCCTGCGGTTGGCAAGGGGGCTCCCTCCCTGCCAGCACCAGGCACGGATTCACTCTCTTCTGCTTGGGGCACGGTAAAGGCAGGGGAAAGGGCTGTTCTGCCAGGCTGGGCTAAAATAAATCTGGGTCAGATAGTGCTCTGTGTGCAGCTGACCTCAGCACAATGCTGACATCCCCCCTGCAAGAGACTGGGCATGGCAAGAGAACACACATGGGTCACTGACCCTCAGTTCCCTGGCATGACAGGATACCACGTGTTGCTCAGGTGACTTCATCCAGTCTCTGGGCCTGATTCTCCTCTTAGGCTTTGTCTACACAGTGTGGCAAAGCATGCCAGAGAAGTATAGAAATCACACACATGGCGCTCTGACTGCCCCGTGTAGACCCTGCTGGCACACTAAAAGGTACCTCATTTGCATTAACTTAGTCCTGTTTCAAACGTTAACAGAATGCAACACGTTAGAGCACTTTACAAATCACACCCCTCTGATGCACTTTGCCAGCAACATGTGGACAAGCCCTTAGACCCACTGGTGAAAATCAGGAGAGATTCCACGGAAGTCAATGGACTCACCCTGGAGCGAGTGGAGAATCAGGCCCTCTGTGGTAGGCTGAAGGGTTTAACAGGGGGTATGGGAGTTTTATACTGTGTGGGTCAGATCCTCAGCTGGGGTCACTCAGCGCCATTCCACTATAGTCAATGGGACAGATCCTCAGCGCGTGTAAATCAGAACAGCTCCCTTGGTGTCAACATCTGCCTTCTATTTCAAACCCCCCAGGGGGCCTTTCTTTGCAAGGCTGCTTCTGTGTCTCTTCCTTTTCTCCCTGGGGTACACACTGCCTGGAGGCCTTGTTCATCACTGGGAAACATCTCTTCCAGCCTCTTTTTTAATTTGTACCAATCCCACGCCTTAATGCTACTAGCACAGCATGCCTATGTCATGATTTCTGTTATTCCCACAACATCAGCTACTACCCAGCTGGACATAGGGGAGCTAAACACTGCTCCTGTGGATAAATGGACCCTACTGTCACACCCTTCATCAGGCCTTGAATGTAAATGTTAAGGGTAGGGTTGCCAACCCTCCAGGATTGTCCTGGAGTCTCCAGGAATTACAGATCAATCTTTAATTAAAGATTATGTCATGAGATGAAATCTCTAGGAATATGTCCAACCAAAATTGGCAACCCTAGTTAAGGGAGCAAAGAAATGACAAAGGCCATTCCTACCTCCGTTAGGTTAAATGTGAATTGGTTTTGGTTGTTTGGGACTTTTCTGGAAAATCTTAATCTGGGTTTTTGGAGCTGTGACAGGATAGTCTATCCCTGAAGGGTAGTGGTGCCTAATGGTCAGTCCATCCTTTCATGTGGCATAGCCCTTTAAGAAGTTAAAGACTTTGATTATATAGGGCCCAGAGAAACACCAGGGGAGAGGAAGTGGTCCTCAGACTAAGAAGTGTTTGGGAAAAAATCCTGTTACTGTTTCTTTAAGGGCCTGGGGCCAGGAGCTGTGTAGAGAGGGCGTGGCAAGGTTCCCCTCTGACCCAACCAATTGGGGATGAGCTGGGAGAAGGCCACCAGTATAAAGGCTGACTCCTTCCATAGCAAAGTAAATGGCAGGAGATACTAGCAGTGGGGAAAGGCTGGCCTGCTCAAAAGCCTCAATAAGGGAAAGGGGCCAGTTGGGGGGAAAGGCAACAAGGCTGGCTAATCCCCAGCTCTGTTCTAACGAGGAGGGCTCCTGCTTAGGAAGGGCTAGCCAATCTGTCTGACAGAACCCAGCTCCAGGGAGGAGAGCTGGCTAAGCAGAAAGCGTGGCAGTAACTCCTGTAGCCCAGCTCCAAAGACGAAAGCTGGGGATCCTGCTAAGAAGGACTGAAAAGGGGGTAACCCTGACAGGGAGCTAGGAAGGGTTCCCAGATCAGAGTTTGTTTTCAGGCACAGGAAAGAGGAGTCTTCTGAAGGAAGGAGCCAGAGCCTGCTAGTGAAACTAGTCCAGACAGATATATCCCTGGGTGTATCTGAGTACGCTTCTGCCTGTGCCTATGGCTGTCACTAATAAAGGAGCAAAGAATCCTGTGGCACCTTATAGATTAACAGACGTTTTGGAGCATGAGCTTTCGTGGGTGAATACCCACTTTGTCGGATGCAAGTGGGTATTCACCCACAAAAGCTCATGCTCCAAAAGGTCTGTTAGTCTATAAGGTGCCACAGGATTCTTTGCTGCTTTTACAGATCCAGACTAACACGGCTACCCCTCTGATACTAATAAAGGAGGCCCCTGAAAGGGGAGTGGGGGGAGGTGCATCTTAATATTTTAAAAAAAGGTCTGTCTGGACTTGTTTATAACCTAGGTGAATGGAAGTGAGGCAGGGCTCACCTGCAGCACCATGCCTGACTGAAAAGGGGTGCACCAGGATGACCTTCACACCGTCAGAGGGGCCTGTGAGAGTTGCTCCAGCCACTCTAGAAGAGACTGGAGAAAGGTTTATGTGGCAAACAAAGAGACTGAAGCCCTCTCCCTTCCAGCATGGGGTCCCTCTGGGGCAAGTGGAGGATGCTCAGGACTCAGAAAGCATGGAGATTACAACCCCCTTTGCCTCAACTCCAGCGATGCTCAGGTCATGAAGGAGAGGCTAATCCTACAGGTATCAGCCTTAACCTGCAGGCAAAGCAGAGATTTGTCTGGTGTGAGCAGAGCTGTCAGGCTTCCCCTTGCCCTTGCCACACACCTTGCTCTGTAACGGGATGTGGTTTACCTTTATTTTTCCCATGCACTAGGTGGGGATAGGTTTCAGAGTAGGAGCCATGTTAGTCTATATCCACAAACAGAACAGGAGTACTTGTGGCACCTTAGAGACTACAGAGGCTGCCAGAGTATCTTAGGCACAAGAGGTCATGAGGACTGCCTCCCTTGGGCAGCCTGGTGGTCTGCTGAGCTCCTTCTGTGCTCTGGGAGATGATTATCAGGGGCATATGACTCAATGATTAGCTCTCTGGTTACTGCTACTCAGCAGGGGCTCTCTCAGATTCCTGCCATCCCCCAACCACTACAAATCTCCTGCCTCATCTGATAGGGCATGGCTTTCCAGACCCCCCAGCAAGTTTGTCAGGGATTCTGGGATAGAATAGGGGGTGGTGAGAACTTTTCTGATAGCCTGTGATATGGCTAATCTTAGGATCAGCAAGAGTTCAGCGTTAACAGCTCCAGGAGGCAGATACAAAAGGTGTGTGGGGCGGAGCAGCTAGGATGGGAACTACAGGAAGACCCCAAATTACTCACCCAACTACCAGGCAAGCACAGCTCCGATGTGGCCATGTTTCTTAAAGAAGGTATCGTCCAGCAACTCGGGCACTAACCTGGAGTGTAAGACACCCCCCCACCCCAATGTTCAATTCCTTTATCTACCACAGACTTCCCGTGTGACCCTGGGAAAGTCCCTTAGTTTTTCTGTGCTTCAATTCCCTATCTGTAAAAAGGGGGTGATACTTTGAAGAGTCTGAGGTGCTCAGATACTATAGCAATAGAGGATACATAAGCACCTAAGATAGAGAGAGAGGGATGCACTGGGCAGATGCAATTGGTTTGGGAGCTGATGAAGACTTAGGGAGAGGAAGATCCTAAAACAGTTCCATTCAGATCATAAGCAGGCAAGTCCCGAGATGTAGCTGGAAATTCTTGCAAGTACAAATGTTAGCCTGCTGTTTACAGTTCTGTAGGGAAACCCCCAGGGTGGGGTTCCACCTCTGGTCCAGCGCACACAAGTTTTACCCGAACTTGTTCAGACCTTCCTGGGGTTCCTGTTGTGTTCGGACAAGTGAATCTGAGGGGGAGGCTCAGGGCCTTTCATCTGTGATGTTTACGCAGCACTCGCTCTCGCTCGCTCTGCTCAAGGGCCAGGGTCAGACTCTCCAAAACCAGCCACACCCTGTTGGCCTCAGAGGAGCTACAGGGATCAAGTGGAGGTCCTGCCACTGTCTGGGCATTCACTAGGTGATATTGACAGCAGCCTCCAGGCAGTGGGTGTCAACTGCCCTTTACAGGTCCCCCTCCCCCTTCCCTGTCACTAGAGAATCCTGAGGGATTTCCTCCAAGATGTCATTAATTAGAATCTGTAACATGTGACTCCACATCTGGACTGAGTTAAATGGCAAGAGCCTTGCCAGCTGTGCTCTGTTAGGTTTATTCATTTGAGAAAGGGCTGCGTAGAATAAGCTGTAAAATTAAAAGTTCCATTGACTGACATTTCCCTCTGGGACTTTCCCTGCCCCACAAGCTACAGCTGGGCAATCAGCACTGGTACCCACAACTGTATGATAATGCCAGGTAATGATGGTGGACGGCTGAGGATGCTGTGTAGGAAATTATTGGGCAGGAGTTAATGATCAACTTTCTTCCTGCCAGAACACAGCAAACTGTGCTGGGACAGTGTGAGGGAAATGAATTAATAAGAGTATTTAAGGAGTGAGAACAGCAGCCCTGGAGACCGATGGCCTGGCCTCCATTATTTATCCTCAGAGGAAGTCCAGCAACACCAACAACTTCCTATGCAAGACCAATCACTGATATGTCTCAGCTCTGACCTGGAGGGACTCCCTCTGGGATTTAGGGGAGTTCAGTCTCCATGGCTCATTCCGTCCTCAGCCTGTGCTTAGAATGACAACACGGGGGCCAAACAGAGACATATGGGAACAACCTTCAGTCACACACAGCTAAGTGATGGAGGCAGATGAGAGGCCTGGGGCACTGGAGAAATAAATCATTCTCTGATTCCCTCTCCTCCCTAGTCTGGGATCCCACTGCTGCCACGCTGAGCCATTTAATCTGGCACCCAATCCTGGTACTTCAGAGGAAGGTGTAAAACTCCCCACACACACACATTATTCCCACAAAGCCCCCCTTATTGGGCAATACTGTCCTAGACAGACACACACAATTCAGAAGGCTCCTGCTTGCCACACTAAACCCCTTTAGTTTCCGCAGGGCATTTTGACTTCCCATCTGAAGCGATCTTCAGTTGCTGCCATAGCTTTGCATCTGGATCCAGCAGGGATTAAGGAGGCCCATGATCAGCCAGAGGATGATGGGAAAATGCATCAGGGGAGCTATTTCCCAGGCTCATTGAACTTTACTGGATGTGTTCACAGCTCCTGGACTCTGTTGAGCGCTCCCAGTCCCACACATTGAGCCTGCTGCTGCCCAGAACTGTAACCTGCAGCTTTTTAGGATTGGCAGGCTGGATCCGTGACAGCAGAGCTTAGCTAGGGCCCAGACTGATTGCTGCCAGCTGGGGAGAAAGACCACGTGTGATGCTTCTTTTAGGGTACCCAGAACTGTAAGCCACTGTTACCCCTCTCAGCCTCAGCAAGTGAGAGCTTCACTGACATACCAGCTTGCCTGCCTTGCCAGCAAACTCTACAGGGCTCTGCCAGGCCAAACCTTGCCTTGCAGGTAACAAACGGTGAACCTCTGCTCCTGAGTTCCCTAGTTCTCTCTCTGCAGTGTCCAGTCCCTCTTGCTGGACACTCACGGCAGTTGTTAAGTTTGCTGCCTCCAAAGAGACAGTATGTGCATCAGCCTGTTCGGTTAGCTGAGAACTCACTGTCCAGTTCAATAGACAGCACTGGGAAGGTTTTGTAATAAAACAAGACAACGTTTATTAACAAAGAGCAGAGATTTAAGTGAGAATAGGTAAGGATAACAAAGACGGGTTTGGTTACAAGAAAACCCAAACAAAACACACTTTCTAATGACTAAAACTTAATTTTAGCAAATTACAATCTTTGTCTAAGCAGGTTTCTCACCTATAGTCCAGTGTCCAACTACTCTTGCTTCCCAGGGCAAGAGAATCCATCTTTCATGGACTCAAAGGATGCTGCTCTCCTTTGTCCCCTAGCTAATGGATGCCTCAAATGTCTTTGCCCCCTTTATATTAGCCCGAAGTTCATTGTTCATTGTCAAGAGCCAGGAAGTTGTCCTGGGGTGCAGACTCCATCCCTTGGTGTGACGTTAAGCAGTCATCTCCCCTTACTTGTTAGCTTTGTTTCCCTTATACATCAGTGTACTTGTCGCTGTCCTCGGCGATCAAGCTGGTCAGACAAGTAAATAGACTTACCTTTGTCTAGGGCAGGTCTGGCTTCATGCCAGCACACTTTTATAACTCTTTGTACACATCCCATACATACATCAAGCGATGATTATAGGTACCAGTCTGTTACCAGTTTGCGCAGGATATTTTACACAACCCCTTTGGGATACAGATTCTGACAGCACTGAGTTGGGGCAATGAGTGTGTCAGGCCTGATGTGAGTTATGCTATGGTGTGCCCTCTGCCAGTTGACAGTGGGGGGGCTCCCAGGGTCACGCCATCTCAGGCAGCACATGCAAATGGACAGAGGCACACTGACGGATGCTACCAAATTTCAGCCGGAGTGACCAGGAGACCAGGGATTATACTGCTCACCTGAGATCTCACAAAGGCTGCTAGTGACCTTCCCTGTACGCCAGCTCCAGAACTTGTCACAGCACTCAGATTTCCTGCTGTGTATGTGACCCGCAGGGAATCAACTCAGAGAGAGTGGTACCGCTACCTAGCCAGAGCTATAACGTGATCCATGTGACACGTGATCTCGCAGCAAGGCCTTGAAGTGGGGATCACATTCACGCTGACACGTGTTCTGCTAAAGCTCTTTGCCAAGGTTATTTTATTATTACTTTTCCATTTTGTTTAAAATCGGGGCTGAGTCGTTTGTAAACAGACATGCCACAGGCACAAGGAACATTGGCTTTCCCCGGCAATTGCTTGTTTGGCTTCTGTGTGCTGCTTGGGCCAAAGTACCCCTTTCCCCTCCCCTGCTTTCCTGTGGTTTGGTCCCTGCACTGGAGCAGAGGGAGGGGAGGGGAATCCATGTGAGGATCACAAAGATCAGCAGCTTAGATAAGACATTACATCCTTCTGTAGCTGGGAACTGAGCTCAGCCAGGTGTCCACAGTCCCCAGGCCTGGGCAGCACAACGAAGCAGTAACCATGCCATCCATATGCTGGGGACTCTGGAGCCCAGGACATGCTGCAAATGTCCAATGCATTTCCTGGAGGTGGTTCCAGTGCTGGGCAGAATCCATGTTGGGTGAGGCTAGCCTGCACCCTGGGTGATGGAGCAGAGACTGTAGAACCTGCCAGCCTGTATCTCACACACACAGGGGACAACATCCATATCTACCATTAAAACCGGTTGCTTCCATTCGCTCATCCCCTTTTGGGAGTCATCTGCAGTGTTTTGGAAAGTAAAGGGTGACAGATGGTGGCTGGAGCCAAGTGCAGAGTGTGTAGGTGCTGTGCAAGTTCTCCCATCCTGCTCCATCAGTGACCTATAGTCAGGGGTGAAAGTAACTTAAAGGACTTACCGGTACGCAGGGCGGCTGGGCTCCTGGGCAAGGTTGGGGGGGCGGTTCTGGGCCCCCTGAAGGGGCGGGGCCTCAGGCGGAAGGGACAGGGCTGGGGCCATACTCCCACAGCCAGCTCTTTAGCACTGCCCGGCCCATGCCGCCCAGGGCTCTGGCGGTGATTTAAAGGGCCTGGGGTTCCAGACGCTGCCGGGATCCCCAGGCCCTTTTAAATCGCCAGAGCCCTAGGCAGCTGCCCCTTTTGCCCCCGCCTCCGGTTACTATCTTGGCAACGAGAAGCAAAGCTCCATGTGCTCCTTCGGATGGCAGCGCTCCCTCAGCACCCCTCCAGGTCCCAGCTGAAGCCAGCAAACACCTCAGGAACCAGAGAATCAGGGACCATCTGAGAAGCTGAGCTAGGGTTGCCAGTTTTGGTTGGATGTATTCCTGGAGGTTCCATCACATGACATAATCTTTAATTAAAGAGTAATTCAATTTGAGCTGAGACTCCTTGCCATTCCTTCATGATTCAGGCAGTAGAGCCCTGTCTGGCAGGGGTGACTGAGCTGCACAACCCCCAGAAGTCACACAACTGTGAAACGGCTTCTTTCCGCACTTTGATTAAACCTTATTATTGGAATCACATCCCCCCCCTCCCCATCCCAGAGAGGGATGATCCAGCAGCTGGGTCACGGTGTGATTGGCAGGGACCCAGCCAAACCCTGGACTGCTGGTTGCTGCGCCTGGTGAGCTCAGCATGGAGAATCACAGAGGCAGAGAAATTTGAGAGCTTGTAGGTCGCAGCTGCTCCATCCCTTCTGGCCAGAAGACGACTCTTGCCTGCAGTTCACTCTCTAGTATTGAGCCCGGCCCAGTCTGAAATGACTCATCCACCACTTCCTTTGGGGAGGCCTTTTTCCCAGCCACATAGGCCCCTCCTTATTAGGAAGTTCTAGACTATGCTTGATCTCAACCAACATTGAGCGAGGACTCAAAGGATGTGATTCAAGTCAGTGCCTCACCCCAGCGGACAAAATGGGAGATGGAAAGGTCTTTCCAAGGAGCCAAAGCTCCATAGCTTGTCTGATCTCTCTCGCTCTCTCTCTCCCTCCATGTGTTCCCCTCTGTCCATCTATTTCTCTGGGTTGGCACCCATCTGTCCTGATGGTTACGCACTGAGTGCTCATGGCGTGTCCAGCTCTTTCCCCCTGGGACAAATGGTGGCTGCAATGTCCAGAACTGACGTACAGGACAGATCATGTCTAGTGATGCTTAGAGCTGACATGCACTAACAGGCACTGTCTCACTACAGAGCCAGATTCCCCTTGCCCATTATTTCTAGGGCCCAGGAGCATGCCGAGCTACTGAACTCCAGCAGAATAATATGGGGGACATGCATCTCTTTGCTGGAAGCGACTGAAATCCCTTCAACTTCCCACAGACCCAGCCCAGACAAGCCCCAGCACCTTCCCCTTGCGTACCCACAGAGGCCTCACCTGAGCCAGCAGAGGAGTGGAGATCTGATTAAAGGGTTTGGAGCAGCTCTCAGGGGAGCATAGCCATGGTGGCAGCCAGGGTTACTCATTGCTGCCTGCTGTTGTCACACACTTTTAGGGCATGAATTTAACCCTGTAACACACTCCCAGGGATAAAGAGTGCTGCAGGCAGGAAATAAACTCCCCTCAAGTGTAGACAGTTGGGGGCGGAAGGCAATAGTTGGCATCTGCAGGGGAGAAGTTGGGACAGGAGGACTCAGATTTTTCATCTGTGACCATGTCACTGGAGGGGAGATATTGACATGCTTGGATGAGGGGGATCCAGCTCAGCACCCTTGGCTAATAGGCTGGCAGGTTGGGCTGTGATTTAACAGTCTCAGGGGAAGGTATTAAGGATGGGGAATTAGATGACGGGCGGGGGGTCCCTGAGCCTTCTCTCCCTTTCCCTCTCCTCCCCTCGAAGGCTAGATTTAGGCAATTTGGGACCCTAGGCACCCCATGACGCAGGGACCCTCTCACCCCACACTCCCTCCCCATTTGGAGTAGAGGTGACAGAGGGGCTGCTTTCTCCCAGAAAGGCAGGGGCGAAAGCATGAGTCACCCTCATTCTGAATCAATCCCATGACTCCAGGAGCTGGAGCCATAGCCATAGGCTTCTCTGCCTATATCTTAATCCTTCCCTCCCTGGGGATTGCTTGTCATAGTCTCCCAATAATGGTATTATTATAATTACAGATCTGCCAACGCCCCCATTTGGTGTGGGACTAACCCAGATTTTGCACCCCAGTGTCAGGGGCCCACAGCTGCTGGGACTGCAGCAGCCATAACCTGAAGATTATAGATTTGCAGGAGAAGGAGGTTCCTACAAAGCCAGCCTCCCTCTATTAAGGCTGTTGTGCTGAGAGACAGGCTGGGGGTTGCTGCCTCCTCCCCTGCCTCAGCGGCTGGTCTCCTCCTCTTGCAGCTACAGTGCCTAGAATGAAGGCAGTGGGTCCCCCAGTCCCTCCAGAACCGGTGTGTAGCAGACAGAATCAGTTGCAGGGGCAGAGGGAGCAGTGGAGCAGGGAAGACTCTAGACTGGTGACATAGGGACCCAGCCCAGGGTAGAGAGAAAGTGGGGAAGATGCCCCCTGAAATTACCATGAGGGGTGGGAAGAAGCCTGCTGCCTTCTAAAGATCCCCAAGAGGTTGGGATACAGACATGCCATCAGTTCCTGGAGCACACCAGAGTGGGAACAGGCCACTGGGTCCCCGCCCCCTCCAAACAGTTGGGGAGGTCAAAGGTCCACTTGGACTTTCATTGGCTCAGAGCAGCACTCAGGTGCTTTACAAAGCCCAGGTACTGGGGGGGTCCCCTTCCCACCCCCAAGCTTATAATAGTTTTACAGTATTGCAAAGAGGCTGAGCTACTGGGAGGGGGGGCATCAGCGTCAAGGCCCTGATCATTTCAACTCATTATTTAAAATAACCTACAATTCCCATGGATGCTCCCATGTCCCCGCCTCCCATCCAAGGGAGACGTGCCCGATGGACTCATGTCCAGCCATTGGCAGCCAGGCTGTTCATATCTGCCAGGGTGCATGGCGCTGCACAGAGGAGAGAGGAGGAAGTCACAGCGTCTGCCCCCCTCCCCCCCGCAGGACTCAAACTCTATGATTCAGACACAGAAGGCAGCAGGTGGGTGGCCAGACGGCTGCTTTACGTGCGGAGTTGGACGAAGGTTTCCCAGACTCAACAAGGCTCTGCAGTGGAACCGTTTGAAATTGCCTGGCTGTACGTTTCTGGACATTCCCTGACTCAGCTCAGCCTCACCATCGAATGCAACATCAGGGCTGCTGCAGCAGCCAATGAGAAAGTGAGCCTGTGTCACGGCAGCTGGAAAAAACCTCACAGTGATTGGCCAAGTCTGCCCAGGGGACCACGAAACCACGAGCTCCATGGAAATCCTCTGGAAAGAAAAACCCATGTGGGATTAGTTCACTGCAGCCCCTTCTGGGGCACTGTAGAATTCAAAGAGCAAACATTTCACACTCCTTAGAGCTGTAAAGGCAGCATCAGCAACTCATTAATAGAAGCTCAGGTGTGTGGTCTAGTGGTGAGAGCAGGGGCATCAGGACCCTGGGGTCTAGTCCCAGTTCTGCATTTACCAAGCTTGGCTAAATCACATGGGGGTGGAAGCATCATTACTAACTCCATCGGTATGGGTCACTGTTTTCCATCATCTCCTGGCACAAATCCCTGACATACTTCTCTGTGCTCTATTTGACCAGGGTGGGTGTCAGTCTGGGGCAAACTGAGTTTTGGCAATCCAAGGGCTTCGGCGTGTCATTTTTTCACTCAACGCTCTCTCAAACCGTACAGGGCCATCGCTTTTTTTCTGTGACAGATATGATCTTGCATACAGTATCTGTAGACCATTTTGTGTATCTAGATGTATCCCAGGGGCAAAGAGGTGGTTCTGCACCCTCTCCTCATTGCTGCTAATTGAAACCATGAAAAAAGTTGACAAACTGGAACATCCCATCACTGTGGGGGAGCAAGGGAATACCATGCACACACATTCAGGTGGTAAATTGCAGCCAGCTCTGGGGTGGAACATGGCAGCACTTCAACACAAGAGCTCTCACCTCAACCTAGGATGGTGGCTATAACCTATATAGGGACTGTGGTGCTGACAGTGAAGCTTGTGGGGCTACAGGCAGGGCTTTTTCAGCAGCAGCAGCCCCTCAACAGCTGAGCTTCCTTCCAGCAGAAATCCAGATGAGTGCAGATCTTGCCACCTGCTGAGTTAAAAGTCTCATTCCTGTGCAAAACTCTCCCAGAAAAACTTCCCCGAGAATGGCACAGCTAGTCACCCCTGAAACAGGCTAATGACCAATGAGAGGGCATTAAATCATCCAGGTTTAGTCACAGCCCAGCCCCCCCCCCCCCCCAGTCGCACACACTATCCAGTCTCTCCTGGCACAGAGCGACTCTTTGCACTGATGCCTTTGGGCTGTGAGTGCCCCATCACACCCTGCCAGTCACGGGTAATTGCTCCTTGACCTCCAAACTCTTAGCCTGAGATTCCATGCTAGGAATCCAAAATTTCAATGCAGCAGGCTCCTGGCCCACCTTTGCTAAGCCATACCAGAGCTGAGAACAGTATTGGTGTCAGTGCACCACATGCCCCAACTTTAGCCTATCTCGCCCTTCTCCTCATCTTCTTTCCCCTTCCCGATATCTAGTGCCCTCTTCCAGCCGCCCCTCCCCTTGCCTGTCACAAAGGCAGATTGAGCCTGGAGGCAGGGTGGGATCTGGTTCTTTGAAGTCCATGGCACATCATTCAGGTGAGACCTGAAACCACAGCAACAGTCAGCACAAGAGGCCTGAGTCTCCCCTGCCTCTTGTTGAGTCACATCTGTGCAAAAGTGGATGGGAACCCCCTCAGGCCCATTACCCATCCCCCCCCCCACACACACACACACATTGTGATGGGGGTCAGGATCTTGAGGCAGGTGGTCTGGGACAGGTGGGATGGTGCATTTATGTTGCCTGCCAAGCAGGAGGGGGGCACGGCATCTGTAGCAGGTGGCAGGCTGTTCTGAAGTGAAGCAGAACTCTGCCCTGAGCCATCCCCCCCGAGCTCCAGACCTGTCTCTCACCTCCCAGACATGTAAGGCCTTAAACAGCCCTCACCCCCCAAGAGGGGAGTCAAGGGCATTATCCCCATTGTAGATGTGGGGACCCAGCAGCACTGAGTGGAGAAGGAACTCGTCCAAGGCCACAGAGTTAGGCTAAGAGGTCTATTCATTTTTACTCCCGTGCCCACCATCACCATGGTATCTGAACCCCAAGAGACCCTGGCTTCTAGCCGTGGTCGGTTCACACTGCACAGTTATCCACCTTCATCTGAAAGCCCCTTTCCTAGGGGCCCCTCTTCACCCTCCAACAGCTGCACACAGCTTCCTACAGCTCCCAGGATAATTAATCAGCCTATGGGGAGTAGAGCTGGTGGGGCTGGGACAGGGGTGTGAGTGACAGTCAGGTCAGGAGGAGGGTGGGGAGAAACACAAAAGAGGTCATGTGAGGGGGCTGGGTGAAGACGGGGGTTTAGGGCTGGTTGAAGCCTGAGGGCTGTTCCTTGTGCTGATCCTGAGTGCCCAGCACCAGGAGCTGGGTTAACATTGTCCATCTCAGCCCGAGCACTGCATAGCACCACACTGCCTAGGGATACAGAAAGCAGCCCACTTGCACCCAAGGATTTGAATGGCTGCCATCCTGGCTGGCCTGGTAGGTAAATTATTAAACAGGGCCTGGCAGCTGGGGCCTTTAATAGGACTGGCTGGGAACCCTGCATAAAGCCCAGCTGGATCGTGGCTCCAGCTGCAGCTGCCAGACGCTCAGGTGTGGGGAAGGAGGAGGCAGAGAAGAATGTACGTGTGAGCTGGGCTCAGTCATGGCCAGAGAGGTCCCCAGCCAGCAGCTAGCGAGACAGCCTTCAGCTCCCATAGGGTTGAGGAGTCAGTGAAGGACTCATCCCTGCATCAGGAAGCTCAGACAGCTTCCCTCTGAGGTCTTGGGCCAGCCACATAGCCCCAGCTAAAGGCAACTGGAATTGGTGAGGGAAAAGACAGTGATGTAATGGCACCGTCTAGCATACATCCTCATGACCCTCTGAAAGCTCTCCAGGACCCCAGTGATCCCCTCTGCATCACAGCTTCTCCTTGTGTCTGAAGGGGAGAGGATGGGATCCCCCGTGGACACGACACTGACGTTCACCAGGCAGAGGGTTCGCCTCTGCAGCACTCCCTGCCCCTTGCCGGAACAGACAAGAGGCCAGCCCCTGTGTGAAGGAAATGTCAAACGCTCCCACTCTGATATGGCAGCTGCGCCAAAGCTTCCCCATTCAGTGAACTGCACAACAGAACTTAAAAGCCACAGACACAGCAGATTTCTTATCTGTGCTGTGGACTCTCTCGGGATCCTTTCTCAATCCCACCAGAAAAGGAAGGGGAATGCAGCACATGGACACGGCTGGGCACAGGTGCGAGCACTGGCAGTATCCAGACCAGTGGGAGGGCAGAAAGAATCACCACTCTTTGTAAACACGCCATATAGATTCTGCCCCCCCCCACCAACCGCCAACTCTGTTAGTATCTGACAGAGCTGGACAGGAGCTGGATGGTCTCCTACGCTGGCAGTCCAGTGCCTTTAGACACGCTCTTTGTTTCTGTTTGTCTCCACCCCATGACTAGGACTCCCTATAGTTTGATTAGTGCAGCAGAGAGAGGAAGACAGAGGCAGGGCCTTGCTGGCTGCCTCTGGTTGGCAGCCCTATCATACTGCGGTGCAGCTGTGCGGAATGAGCATTGCTCAGAGTAGAGCAGAGACGGAGGTCAGAGTGGCAGTGACGTTTCCCTCTAACGATGCTTCATCGACAGAGACTCTGGGACCCCAGCAGTCTGTAGGAGCGAGGCTCAGTGAAGGACTCATGGTAGTAGGACCTGCAGTGAAGCAAGTGGGCGCAGGCCCCTTAGGTGGAGGACATGGGAGTGAGCTTCATACATGGAGCCCATTGGACTGCTCCTAACTGTGGAGCCTATAGGAATGACCTCACATGCAGAGCCCATGTGACTGGACTGCTTATGTGAAGCCTTTGGGAGCAAACACCATAGGCAGAGTTTGTGGGCCTAAGCCTCACTCAGGGTCCTAT
Source organism: Mauremys reevesii (assembly GCF_016161935.1). Taxonomy (NCBI): domain Eukaryota; kingdom Metazoa; phylum Chordata; order Testudines; family Geoemydidae; genus Mauremys; species Mauremys reevesii. The sequence goes on from NC_052625.1 coordinate 64,722,282, forward strand.
AGGAATGGGCCAGCTATATGGAACCCCTGACAGCAGGCCCCATGGATAGGGCCCTTGTGAACAGCTCCACAGATGGAGTCCAAGGGAGCAGCATCATGACAGACTGTCAGCTCTTTGGGGCTGTGTCCATCTTTGAGTCAGTGTCTGAACAGTGCCTCGCACAATGGGGTTGTGGTCCATGGCTGGGACTCCTAGGCACTACCAAAATACAAATACTAATCACGATCAATAGTGACGGCAGAGCACACGAGAATGGGCCCCGAGCAGGGCAAGGTGAAACGCAAGGTTGATAGCGACGGGGGGAACTGACAGCTACTGTAGTGACATCATTCTTGCAAGCGCCACCTCTGTCATGATGCTCCACCCACAGAAATATGCCTCTAGTGACAATATGGGGGCTCAGTGGGGGCCCCCAGCAGTCTTGCCTGCAGGTCTAAGAGCAGCCTGACAAAAAAAAAGTAAGGTGTCATCCTTCCCCCCACCCCTAGCAAAATTAAAACAAAATGCAGTGTCTGCTTGTGACGGTTGCAGGGCCCCTTCCTAGTCTCTGTCTGAGTGCACCCCCTTAGGTGTCAGGCCTTCTGCCTTTACCTCTCCTAAAGTAGAATCTCCCACTCTTCAATTGGCCCTGGGGCGACAGTACCCTGTGCCTCAACTGTGCTTGCCCAGGAGGTACGACTGGGTTCCTCCCTTCAGGAGTCTGTGACCAGTGGTGAATATAGAGACCAGACAGCTTTCTTAAAACAAAAGTATTGTTTAATCTTAACAGTAGGAACAAAACATAAGAGTCTCTACACGCATGTCTCTTACCTATACCCTGTGATGGCAACCCAATGAGTCCTGGCTGCCAGCCTCAACAACCCCCAACAGTAACTACCTCTTAGATAGAGAGTCACTTTTGACCCAACCAGAGTTCTTTGTTCTCTCAGTTCCCTAGCTTTCTGGCCCTGCTGTCCTAAACCAGTTTGGTGGGCTCAGGGGTAGATCAAGCCGGTCTACTGGAGGCCAGCAGCTCTGCCATTGTACTGTGACAACCCTCGAGTGTTTGCTGAGGGGCATCTGATCTTGAGTGGTTGTTTCACCTTCCTGCTTGTTTCCCAAGAAGTGAGCCCTGTTGATTTAACCCAACAGAGTCATGCAGTGAACATTCCATGAGCGAGGTCACATACAACATTCATAAATAACTTCAGAGCAACCCCACTTCCTTCACCCTGTGAGTCAGTGGTGAGTAAGGCATGTGGCTTCCCTTTGGTGATTACACGTCTGTGCATACGCGTGTCCGTGGAGTGATTAGACAGAGGGTCAAGCTGTAACCTCAGTTCTCTTTGTCTTCCCTGCTTCACCAGCTCAGCCTCATCGCAACCAGGAACTCATCACCCATGAGGCAGAGTCTGGGCTCACTGGACTCAAGTGCAGGATAGGCTCTGGCTTGGGGACATGACTGGAGGAACTCTGATATCAGTGAGACCTCTAATTACCTGGTGTCCTATAGATGGAACTAATAATGGTAGAGTGATTAGATGGGGGGAAAGAATTTTGGGTGGCACTATTGAAGCTCCGTGCCCACACTGTGCTGCTCAGAACTCCAGATCACGAAACGCCCAGCAACCACCCCAGGAGACCTGGCCGATCCCAAGTCATTCTCACCTGGGCATCTGTAACCCCAAGCCAATCTTCCAGAGACTTTGGTATCCAGTGTTTCTGGAAATCCAAAGCAACCAGTAAGAGCCAGGGGCATCCTCAGTTACTGGAAGCCAAGTCTGTTCCCCAGGAGTCTTGTGTTGGATCCCTAGGAAGACAGTGCCAGCAAAACAGCGTAGAAATGACATGGCAATAGCCACAAAGAGCTATTGTCCTTCATTCTTCAGAACCTCTCTTCCCTTTACCTTTCCATGCCATCCTTCTCCTCTAGCTCCCCTCACCCAGAAACCCTCCTGTCTGACATCCCCCTCCCCATGCTATTGGGAAGTAGGATACAGACAAGGCTTTTAACCATACAGTTGGATGATATCACTTGTTTGTTGCCCAGAAAATCTTTGATACATTTCCTAAGCACTGTCTGTGGGGTCAGCTGCAGACTGGCATCGCTTTCCACACAGTGGAGCTTGGACACAAAGAGATGGATCTTCTAGGATTTGCCAGGTTTCAGCACCTGGCCCTCTGCAGATAAATTCTATTGGTGAGACTAGGTATTGCTCTGCTGTGAGCTGGAGTGCAAGGAGCTGGCAGCGGGGGGAGGTTGTAAGGGGAATCTCCCCAAAAGAATAAATATGTCTAAAAGGCCACAGCTTGCGGCTGAATTGCTGTAGATGGAGCCCTCCCAGCTTTACCTGTACGTGCATGTTCCACCCTGCCTCAGTGACGATGCTATTCCAGATCTCTTGGAATGTCCAGTGGGCAGAACTTTAGAAGACACTGACATGGCTAACCTGGGAGATTCCAGCTGTGCACTTCCCAGTGGGTCCATTTCCAGTTGCAGACTCACTCCAGGAGACTGTCTGGGGCCAAAGAATGGCAGGCAGCGAATCCCATGATTGCTGCCTTCTCCTCAGAGGAAGACAAGACAGGCATTGTCTGCTCCCCTGCTCCTGACAACAGGCAGCTCAGGCAAAGTCAGATCCACAAAAAATCTCTTTCCCCCTCTCCCCCCCCTTTTCTAATGCTCCTTCCCGAGTGACACAGTATGATGGGGAAGCTTGGGTAGGAGGGCGGTCTGGGCCATAGCCCTGTTGGCAGAAAGGATGTGCTGCCTGCTCCAGATTGAGGCTGAGGGCCTTTGGGAAGGGCTGCCGCTACCCATATGGACCCTGTTCTGGGAATAACTAGAGCCCTACAGTCTCCAGGGCCATCAAGCCAGCACCTTTTGCCAACACTGAATACGCCCGAGGAAACAGAAAGCAAAAACAAACCCCACCCCTCATTCCCAGGAAATGGGGGTGAGTTTTTGCAGGCTACTTTCAGAGAAAAGAGATCTGTTCCAGCCCGTCAGCCCTTCATGAACCTATCCCTGTCCTTCCTCCTTACTCATAGCCAAGGAGATAGTCCTCAGAGCTAGCTGTCTCCTTGCACCAGCCACCTGGCTAGATGCAGAACATTAACAAGGACAAGCACGAATTAGGACTGGTCTACACCTAGTCTGTATCCCTTTAACTATATATGTTCGGAAGCCCATACGGCTAAATCAATGTGTCCCGTCCCCCCACACACCCCATAGATGGAGTTATAGGGGTACTTGTGTTGGTACAGCTGCTCCTTTACATGTTTAATTCAATAGTGCAATAGGTGCAAACACTGCGTGTAGACCAGGCCTTACTCATGTTTGTTTCTACGGCTGCAGTAACACATCTGCTCCTTTGTCACAGTGCCAGAAGCAGGGCCTCTTCCCCCTACACACACACACACACACACACACACACACACACTTGGGCCTTCCCGCCCTCCCTGCTTTGCTATGCCCTGCAGCCTGAATTCTGGGGAAAGAGCAAACTGGAGTTTTCCCTTCTATTCATCTGTAGACTTCCTGAACCCTCTGGTTCCTGGGCACATCTGGCACTGACTCGTTTTTCTTTGCTCCATCAACTGGACTTTTTGCTTCACTTTCTCTTTTCATTTTTCCCTCACTCCTTGTTTAGCTTGGCACTCAGCCTCTGAAAAGTCCACTTGCTGATTCACCTGACACAGCCCTTGACCAATACCAAGGAGGAAGTGAGAACCATTTACTCAGGCAGGCAATGAGGTCGTTTCTTCCACTTCTATCCATACTGGGAAATGATCTCAAAGGGGAAAGAATGGGGTTCAAAATTGTCTCAGGCTAAGAATGGACTGAGTTCAGTCAGGTCAAGTCCAGGCTTCTCCTTGATGATTGTATCTTCACATCACAGTATCTCTCTTTCCAAGAGTCCTGATCCCCCAGTCCTCTGCTCTAACCACCAGGCTACACTGCCTGCTAGCTCTGGGAATAGAACCAGAGTCCTGACTCCCAGTCCTCTGTTCTAGCCACTAAACCCCACTCAGAACAAGGAATGGAGCAAGGAGTGCAGATGCTCAGTTTCCTGCTTTAACCACTAGACCACATTCCCCTCCCAGAGCTGGAAACAGAACATAGGCCTCTTGCTCTACCCATTAGGCAACACTATTTGGAAATGCAAGAACTCTTGCTCCTACTTATTGAAAGAAAAGGGAGCTATGGAGGTTGCTGAGGGACCCAGTATGATACAGAGCTGGCCTCATGCACACACATTGCCCTGTAGCGAATGGGACACAGGGGCTTCCCAGGCCATGTGCCCAACCAGCTCAGCACCGGGCTGGCTTTGTACATGGTACCCTCTCAATGGAAGGATGGAGGAACAGTGCTGAAAAAGGGCTTTGAGGTAAACTGGATCTAAGTGAGATCTGCTCCAATGCCTTTGCCCTCCAGTGCTTTGTCCTCTGTTACTGGTATTCTCCAGTGTCCCTCTGTCATTAGTGTGTTCCAGCACCCTGTTCTCTGTATGCCCTTGTACAGCCTGGACTGTGAAGACATCTGCTCTTCGGGCTTCGGTCCCATCACAGCCTATTCTCAGCTGCCCTCTACAAACCCAGCCCCCAAACACCCCTCCTGTACCTAGCTTGCAGCTTACATAGAGCTCCTCAGCATGCTATCAGAGCATGTCCCAAACAACAGCAACACTCTCTCTCCCCTTTCGCTGTCTGCAGGAACAGTTGGAGAGGATGAAGGCTTTGTCCTTGTGTACCTATGCATATGTGTGATGAGCTTACTAAGTCAGATAAGCTCAGTGCTGACCATGGTGAAGATCATGGTTTCTCATCTCTTATGGGAGGGAGTTCCATTTTGTAGAGCCAAAGCTGTCCCCTGCACCCAAGAGACTACTGAGTGACAGCTTCATCGTTCCAGTGTGGAATGTAGCTGTTATGGTCACAGAGGGAGAGATGATCATCAGGGAGCTCAGGCCAGTCTCAAGGAAGGATTTGAACATCAGGACTGAGACCCCACCTGGGCCACTGTATTCAGGAAAGAGCCAACAGGGAGCAGAGCACCAGGATGATGTGTTCTCAGTAACCTTTGTTGCCCAGCATACAGACAGATGCAATTCGCATCACTTGATGATTTCTCAATTTCTTTGGCACCATTCCCAGCTATAATGAGTCGTAATAATCCAGCCCGGAGGCCATGATTGCATGGATCACTGTTGCCAGGTCTGCGTCTGACAGGACAGGGCCATGGGGTGATCCTTGATAAGTCAGATCCAGGCAGGTCTGGAAACGTCATCACTGATTTCATCTGTGTGCGTGTCACTGCTCTCCAAAATCACGCAGAGCAATTCCCTGACATCATCCTCTCTGCCGGTCTTGGCAGAGGCCTGGAACAGCTGGTAGGCTGGGGACAGACTGAGTTTAGAAAACACAAGGGTTTCCATATGTTGTTTGTTCACAGGACTCCATCGCCGCTGTGCAAAAGCCTCAAACTGCACCAATTTGCTCACCGGAGTAATAGCTGTTCTAGCTGCCCCATGTGCTCCATGGAGGTGTAACAAGTTCTGCAGCAGGGCACCCTAGTTATTGCAGCACTCTGGGACAACCAACTGGAAATTCATTGGCAGCTTCGGCTCTGTGAAAAGGTGGTGGTTTTTATTGAATGAAATGTGAAAACGAACAATACCATCACTCCCATGTCCCCATGCTGTTCTTCAGTTGGATATTAGATTCCATGTGTTTATGCTGCCTTAAAACTTTCAATGTGCTGCAGGATGTTGGCTTGAAAATACATCATTGCTTCAGCATAGGGACCAGGGAGGTGAGGAAGCTGGAGGTTTGGGCAGCTGATAGGGAATATTGGTGGGGAAGGAGACTGGCGCCTGGGGAGGCTGGTTGGGATTGTGGCGGGAGCAGAGAAGCAAGATAATGCTGCTAAAATGGCCAGCCGTGAAACAATTAATGGTGACGTTTAAATGATCCTAAATATGCTCCGGCAGCTCTGAACCACAGGAGGGACCCAAGGCTGACAGTGACCTGCGTGGAGCCCATGGGGCTCGGAGCAAGGCTTTTCAGCAGCAAAACCTCGGCTTCGCCCAACAGAAAGCCAGACAAGCCCAGATTCACCATCTCTGGAGTGAAACACAAACCCACCTCTATGCAAAAGCCTTCCACAGAAACAGCCCAAAAGAAAGGATCGGCACCTCAGCCCTGCAGAGACAGGAATACGCTGATGCTACAACTAGCCTCAAAAGCATCTAAACTTAGCTCACTCTAATGGCAGAGAGGGAATGCCCTCCATGAGAAAAACTATGGATGTATGGACATTTTGTATGTGCCTATGTACCACAGAGAGGGATGAGTTTTAAGTGATAGATAGAACAGTTTAGAAAAAGAAGTGAAGAAGAATCCCGTTGTTCAATCAAAACTGCAGGGAGTGGCACCATGGAAGTGTTGAAGGTGGAATTTGGCCAGAATGCTGCAGATAATACATCAACTCCAGTGAAAAATTCCCCAAGATCTTTAATAACAAGTGATCAGGCCCATGGATTTCTCTCTCACGTAAAAGATGGTGCCTCCTTGTCCCTGCTAACCCGAGCACCATTTGGTGGCATTGGGTTCAGTTAGGATGGGAAAGTGTCAGTTACTGAACCATCAATATCACTCCCTGCGAAACACCTCTTAGCTCAGCAGTGACTCAGAAGGAAAACTTCCTTCCTATGAAATCACTTTCACCACTTCTTGCAACATCTTGCTTTTCCCCTGGACGTCTTCCAGCCATGTAATGACCAAGTCCAGCCATGCTTATTTTATAGGATTTGATGGGATCAAGTATGCTCCCTATGCTTATTTACTACTCACTCACTTGCATGTATCCTGCAGGGGAAACCCTTAATGCACATCCTCAGTGACACATTTACCCCGAAGAGACTCAGCCAGTGCTGGGGAATGTCCTGCCTAAGGCAGAAACATGACAGGTCTGCACACCACCAGCTACACCAGAAGTGGCCAAACCTTGCTTGCTTGGGGGCTGGCTGCCGACAAGGGGCTGCTGTGAAAGCTTGCCGAGAGCCTGCGGGCTACCCCAAGGCTGCGTGAGACGGAGTGGATTGCAGCCATCCACATTCAGCACTGCGCAATTGAGTAGCTTCCATGGACTGTGCTAAAGAGATGAACAGCCCCAGGCCTCATCACAGAACTACCGGGGGGGAGCGGGGAATAATTCCTCACTGGATTGTGGTCACTTTATGTTGGCTCCACCAGCTAAAGTAGCCACAACGCAAGCCCAGGTCCCCCTGATGAATTACCCTGGCACAGGGCAGGTGCAGAGACAACTGCTCTAGCTCTGTCCCCACCAGCTGGAGATGTGTCAGGGCATGCAGCGGCTGGGCAGGAAGAGGCATGGTTGGAGCTTCTCTACGTCCCAATGGTTCCCTGCTGCCACAGTGCTCATAGGGATTATGGCATTAGGGGACAAAAGTTAAGGCAGCCCTTAGGCATCTCTAACCTGCTCCATGAGCCAGTCTGATGCTCACCAGCCCCAGCACATCAGAGATGTCCTCCCCTCTTTGTTCTGGCTGTGCACCAGTGCAGAGATGCATCCCCCCTACACACACACACACACGATCCTCGGGCCACGTTTAGACATGCCTCTAGCATCTTCACGGTGCTCTGTGCTGCATTATCTACAGTGCTTTGGGCTTGCCACTTTTCCCAGAACTAATGTCGCTGTGCTGCATTGACAGACCTTATTGCTAAATCCCCAGACTGATGAGGGATGAGCAATCGGGTTTGGATGAGATAAGAACCCTTGTCCTATCCCAAGGTGCAAACGCAAGATCTGAAGGTTTGAAACAGTGGTTTATGGGATCCTGCAAAGAGCTGCCAGGCCCCAGTGGAGGGTTGCTGGGTCTCAATGCATAAGGCCGGAGGGAAGGGCAATAGGCCGTCTGGCTGAGTCTCTCTAGAGGAGCCTTGCTGCTGAGAAAGGAGGAGCCTACATCAAAAGGACAGAGGAGAGCTGGGCACTGTTACAGAAATGGGGAGAGCCAGGCCTCAGAAGGAACAATTTTTGAGTTCTCATCTGAGCCAAGCCATCTCTGGAAAGCACTCGGAACAGTTCCTCCCTCGGGCTGCTGAGTCTGTTGCTTGCGCTTCCTCGACCACCTCCCGTTACTCACCTCTAAATAAGCACGTGAAGTGCTGAGCATTTCTGCATCATTAGGGCAATTCTGTTGGACCTGTTCCTTCCGTCTCTACACACAGAACAATGCCTGGATCTCATGGCATCATGTCCCTCTCCTCCATGGAGCACTGCTTTCCAGCCCCTAGATAGCCCATGTTAGTAGTGCCCAGACAGTGTCAGTCAATGGGCTCATGCATGAATCCCTCTCCTCTGCACCTCTCTGCTCCTGCTGGGAATGGCCGACAAGGTTGCATTTGGGAAGTTAATATTACCTACTGTACGGGCAGAGGTTTAAAGCTTGCTCTGTATGTGTGTCAGACACTCAGCCCTGTGACCAACCTGCAACCCCCCAAGCAACTGAGAAACAAGACTGAATGAATCAAAGAAGACCCACACTACAGGGGCTTTTGTTAGGAAGAAGCACATGGAGGAGTTGGACCACAAGCCACATCCTGGTGTTTCACCCCTTGCAGTCTAAACACTCCTCATCAGGAGGCTGCTTGCAGTGCTGCTTGCATTCCGAACTGCGCTCTGTCATAATACAGTGAGCACAGCCCTGCCTGTCGACCAGCAACAGCAGCACAACTGGCCACAAGCTGAATAATCTCCTGGGACTATTTGAACGGGTGGGTGGATACATCAGTGGCAAGGAAAAACTGTAACTGCTGATTCGCTACAAAATCTCCACCAAGCATTCTCAAAACTACAGTACCCGCATGAGGAAATAAGGAAACAGATCAACAGAGCCAGACGTGTACCCAGAAGCCTCCTACTGCAAGACAAACCCAAGAAAGAAACCAACAGGACTCCACTGGCCATCACATACAGTCCCCAGCTAAAACCCCTCCAATGCATCATCAAGGATCTACAACCCATCCTGGACAATGATCCCACACTTTCACAGGCCTTGGGTGGCAGGCCAGTCCTCGCCCACAGACAACCTGCCAACCTGAAGCATATTCTCACCAGTAACTGCACACCGCACCATAGTAACTCTAGCTCAGGAATCAATCAATGCAACAAACCTCGATGCCAACTCTGCCCACATATCTACACCAGCGACACCATCACAGAACCTAACCAGATCAGCCACACCATCACCGGTTCATTCACCTGCACGTCCACCAATGTAATATACGCCATCATATGCCAGCAATGCCCCTCTGCTATGTACATCGGCCAAACTGGACAGTCTCTACGGAAAAGGATAAATGGACACAAATCAGATATTAGGAATGGCAATATACAAAAACCTGTGGGAGAACACTTCAACCTCCCTGGCCACACAATAGCAGATCTTAAGGTGGCCATCCTGCAGCAAAAAAACTTCAGGACCAGACTTCAAAGAGAAACTGCTGAGCTTCAGTTCATCTGCAAATTTGACACCATCAGCTCAGGATTAAACAAAGACTGTGAATGGCTTGCCCACTACAGAACCAGTTTCTCCTTGGTTTTCACACCTCAACTGCTAAAACAAGGCCTCATCCTCCCTGATTGAACTAACCTCGTTATCTCTAGCTTGCTTCTTGCTTGCATATATAAACCTGCCCCTGGAAATTTCCACTACTTGCATCCGATGAAGTGGGTATTCACCCACGAAAGCTCATGCTGCAAAATGTCTGTTAGTCTATAAGGTGCCACAGGATTCTTTGCTGCTTTTGCTGATTCTCTGTTGCCCTGCCCCTTGTAGGGTGAAGTTCACCAGGGCAAAGTGGGTATGGAAGAGGCGACTGCTCTGATCTGGGAGAATTTTACCCCCACTTCACACTGGCGCAGCTGGCTCCACACGGTGTTGGCCAATGGAGAACCAAAGCCTTAGTATTGCCACCTCAGTGGAGCAGCTTTGTTGTGTTTGCCATTCAGCGAGACACTCAGCTACTCTGGGAGCTCCCAGTTGGCACTTGGCAAAGCAGTGTTCAAAGGCAGGAAGGAACGCCTCATCCCCCACCTTCAGCTCAGTTCTCAGGGGGTGCATATGCGCTGGGGATTTCCAGCCCATCTCCCGCTGCTGCTCTAGCATCTATGCTAGCAAGAGTGTATGATTAAGTGTCTGACTGCTATGATTAAGCAGAGAGTGGAACTAGACACTCTCACATCCTAACCTGTGCACTTGGCCCTGAGCTGCAGGGCAGGCTGTGTCACTGCCCCCTAGCCTAATTGCCATTCCCCTCCATGGCCATCTGGCACTTCTGACTTACAGAGGCAGAAGGAAAGCAGAAGACAGTAGAGCAAGGATTCAAGGGAGGCAGTTCTCCCCAGTCTACACTTCTCAGCCAGCTCGGATCCAATTCTAAACACTCTTCCAGCAAAGTACCTCTCTGCTCCTGGAAACTCTCTCCTTGAGAGCTGTTCCTCACCGGTGCTTTCCTCCCCTCTTCATTACATTGCTTCATCTTGCTCCTTGGCTCATGGTTTATAAGCCTGGTTTTAATGACCCCTGAGGCTGCCAGCTCTGCCCATATCTTCCGAGCGCCCATGGTGGGGAAAGAAATGTTTCCCCTGCAACCAGGGTTTGGCAGCAGCTCAGTGGCTGGAATCAGGCCCTCTGGGTGGGAAGCAGCATCCAGATTCCAGGCATTCAAATAGCATGGAGCTGTTCAGCTACCACAGCGATGGGTTGGGTTGCCAACAGTCCATTATTTTTTCATCTCTGTACAGCATGATTGAGAGTTGCGGAGTGCTGCAAAAAGCAGCAAGAAATACCCCCAGCAAACGTAGGTGAGTACAGCTTCTTATTAATAATGATGATGATAATAATAACGGGAGGAGAGCTGGGGCTGGGGTGCTAAGAAAACAGTCCCTTATTTTTGAAATACAGTGTTGGCAACCCTAGGGTGGTGGGCACAGTAGGTGAACAAAGAGGAGGGATGGATGTTTTAGCTGTCTCCCTCCCCTTTTCTTCCCCTGTAGGATTTTAACCCAAGGAAGGCAGCTTAGGGAATCATTTCCATCTATCCTCCCACAAGAGCTGTGGCATACTCTATGTGAGGTGAGGGTGTATGCTATCATGTGGGACCATCAACAGCATGAATGCCCCTTCCCTTCCCATCCCCATTGCTTCCCGCTTTCCCGTCTTTCAGCTGAGAACACCAAGTGTGCAGGGGTGGGGTGGGGCAGCGACAGGAACTGGGATGACAGAAGAACCTGAAAATAACGTTGCTTAAAACACTCAACCCCCAGAACCTGACAAACTCATGGAAACTGTGTTCCGCTTCCTGTTGGGGTGCATAGGAACCTAGGGGCAGAGAGAGCTCCAGTCTTGCTTCCTTGGCTATTTGTCTGTCCTGTCCATCCCCTAGGAACCTGTCTGTCCTTCCTGTGAAAGCCCTGATGATGTCCTTGCTAAGGCTCCCTTGCCTCCTCCACACTGTCACAGGGGCTTTAGGGAAGATTTAGGATAGCAGAGCTGATAGATCCAGCTGAATTCCCATCTCACACCAGCATGAAACTGGACCCCAGTGTCATGTCTTTGCCTTCTCTCTGAGGCTCCTGGCTTTAGTGGGACAGTCACTGCTGTGAGTGCCTAACGACTCACACCCCTTCCAGGTGAGCTTCAGTGGATCTGACATGGCCAAACCCCACACCCGTAAGGCAGGGATTCAGGCACATGGCTGTGGGAGCTGATCTGGATTCCTGGTTAACCAAAGCCACAGAGCTCTTCTGTTAGAGAAAGCACTGAATTAACTCTGCGTAGGAGGCTGCCCTCTCAGTCCCTAGCAAGATGTGGTGAGACGGAAGCTGCAGTCCCACGCAGGCTAAGGCTTCGCCGGTGCCTCCAACCTTCCAGGGGTCCTGCTCTATTACCTCCGAGTCCCCACCATCACCTGCAGCTGAGCAAATCAGTGAGTCATCAAAGCCACCTTTCTTTCTGTTTGGGGGTCACACCCATGAACAGATCCTGAAGTCCCCTTCCCCCACTCCAGTTTATGCCCTGCTTGAAATGCTTCGTGGCTGATTGTCCTCTATGAGGAGCCCACCTGCAGTTTGAATATTGTCACAGGTGTCGTTTCTGCGCCCCATTGGAGGATTAGCAGAACTAACCAACACACACCATGAATTATGAGTGTCAAACATCACAGGCAAACTTCCATCTGGAAGTTCAATTCAATGGGACTTCAGGGGCATGATAAACTACAGCAAGTGCTTCCAAAGTGTAAAAAGAGAGAGAGCTCCCAGGTGTCTGTCAGAGGAGGGGTATGCCCTGCCCAGGGTAGAATGACATGCTGTTGCTGGGGTTGAGTTCATGTGTCTGCTCCTGAGCTGGTGGCAGGTTGCTCTGAAGTGCACGGCCTGTCGGGGACCATTCAGGCTTCCTAGTTTTTATTTGCATGCGTCTGACAAAGTGGGTATTCACCCGCGAAAGCTCATGCTCCAATACGTCTGTTAGTCTATAAGGTGCCACAGGACTCTTTGTCGCTTTTTACAGATCCAGACTAACACGGCTACCCCTCTGATAGTTTTTATTTTTGATCCTTTGATCCTGTTTGGATGCAAATGTCCCTAGAGATTAGGAACAAATGAAGGAGACAGAGGCAGGATAGTTTCTGGAGAGAACAGTTTGCTCTACATTTCCCCAGGATGAACCAGGAGCTTTAGGTCCCTTCTGAGCCACTGGACCCATTGTGTTCAGGGGCCAAGCTGCCAGGAAAGGGTTGTTAACTCAAAGCAAACATCACATCATGTGAGTGACTCTGTGAGCTGCTTCTGGAGGAGGAGGAGGTTTATGTAAGTGTCAATCATTGCTATGTTTCACCATTTGTAGTACAGTAGTACCTAGAGGTTCCAAGCAAGATCAGGGCCCCATTGTGGTAGGTGTTGTACGAACACATACTGAGAGGCTAGCCCCTGCCCCATAAAACTTGCAGTCTAAAGGGACAAAGGCAAAGAATTGAGTTGCTGAAGGTCACACAGTGGATCAGTGGCAGAGTTGGAAACAGAACCCAGGTCTTCTGAGTCCCACTCGAGGGCCCTAGCATCTACACCCCACTGTCACTTAAACAGATGTTCCCCAGAAAGGAGCAGGGCTGCCCAGAGGATTCAGGGGGCCTGGGGCAAAGCAATTTTGGGGGCTCCTTCCATAAAAAAAAAGTTGCAATACTATAGAATACTATATTCTCATGGGGGCCCCTATGGGGCCTGGGGCAAATTGCCCCACTTGCCCCCACCCCCACCCCAGGCGGCCCTGGAAAGTAGTTGGGAAAGAAACTAGCTGATTCAGGCAATGAACTGTTTGGGCAGGAATCTCATTAAAGCACAATAAATCCACAAACTCGTAGGGCAGGGCTACATTTAAATGCTGCAGCTGTGCTGCTGTAGCGCTTCAGTGAAGACACCACCTACACCAACAGGCGGACTTCTCCCATCGGCATGGGTTCTCCACTTCCCCAAGATGTGGTAGCTATGTTGACAGAAGAAGTCTCCCATTAACTTACTACTTTCTACACTGGGGGTTAGGTGCGTCGCTCAGGAGTGTGGGGTTTTCACACCCCTGAGCAACATAGTTGTACCAACTTAATTTCCCAGTGGACACCTGGCCTTAGGAAGGAGACAAATAAGAGGGGGTATGATAAAGGCAGTGTGGGGTCTCTCACAGACCAATAGTCCCAGGACCCCCGCAGACCCAGTGCAGCTAATAGAACAAGTGTGTCTTTCCCCCTGGACACCTAGAGATCAGGCAAGACTCCCCATAGCAGAGGTTCCCCCTCATGTGCTACAGCTCAGCATGGCCAACCTGCAATAACAGCACCTGGGAAATGGGTGCACACATCCACTCCAAGTCTAATGTCATCATATCTAAGCTGTCTTATCTAGGGATTTCTAATGTGCCCCTCATCACAAGATGGAGGCTCTAAAGCTGCCATGGCTGCAAAGATGCACAGGCTATGTGAGGAGTGGTGCTTTCCAGCCCTTTCCTCGTGCAGCATTACCTCCAACTGGAATGTTAGCAGAGATGCCCTCAGGGCTCTCACCAGTCCCTGCATCCCAAGACCTCTGCCTTTTCTCGCTCCCTAGTTCTGCTGAATCTGGAAGAAGAGCCGTGGCAAGAACTCTGGCAGTAAAACTCCAGTCCTTTGGCCACCGGCCAGCTCCTGTGGTTATATTGTCACACACGCAGATAGTAACAGACCTGGCTCCTAGAAGACATGCGCCTTACACCAATACCAGAGGCACAACCCATTGGCACTAAATGATATTGCGGGGCACTGCAGGCACATGGGCAAAAGGACACTGGCCCACTCAGCACATACACAGGGATAGGGGCTCTCACCTGCGCTGCTCTCTAAATGATACTGCACCCTGTCGGGGACAGGAGCTCCAGCACCATTTGGTTTAGACTGGTGACTATAAACAGTCGTGTGTTTGTGTGCGAGGGGGTCTGCATGTCCGTTGGGTGTGGGGGGGGGGCCCAGCAAACAAGAGGGACGTGTGTGTTTTATGATGGTGGGCAGGAGTGGACAGGGGAGAGTGTGAAAGAGCTTTCAGCGTCTGGGTGTGTTTTCATGTTCTCCTTGGGTGTGTGAGTGCGAGAGAAAGAGTGTGAGAGTTTCCATGTTGTGTCTAATAGGCTCTTTGTTTAACGAGCGCAGAAGGAAGAGGAAATCATCTGCATATAATGAATCCATTTACTGGATGGAGTTCCCAGGAGAGGGGCAGGAGAGCAGGATTTATGGAAAGAACCAGGCTGCTGCTGCCAGGAGGGGGACACCAATCTGGTTTTGATTTTCACTCATAGTGGAGGCGGCCACACAAGCCAAGGCCTCATAAATGTCCCGCTGAGGAGAGTGGCCCATTGATGTGGGGCTGTCAGGCTCTATCCTAGCCATTAGTACTGAGCAGCACCATGTCTCTGACTAATTCCAGCCCTGCTGTACTGGCTTTCAGGGATGTGTTTCCCCAAGTAGCAGCTATTCAATGGGGCCTCACCTCCCAGCAGTTCTGAGAAGCTTTAAGGTGAGTGGGGAGGGGAGAATGGAGAAGCGAGCAGAGCTCTCCCACCAGGAGACAGGCACCGAGCTGCAGTAGGTTGGGGACAGAAGCCCTTTAACTGAAGAGCCAAGTGCTGTCTATGGAGCATGAGCAGTGCACTGTGAATGATGGGATTGTAGTTTCACTTGGTGCACACATCTGCCTGATGGAGCTTGCTTCATCTGGGCCACAAAGCCATGGGTGAATCACAGGAAAGCTGAGTAACAGCAAATATGGACCCTAGTTACAGTGCCTTAATACACTGAAGCAGTGAACCCCATTTCGTGCCCAAGCATTTTGCACATGGATTTTAAGTACATTTAAGTCTAATGGATTCTTCTGGGGCTCAGTATCCGGTGAGCCCTGTTCCAAAACACAGTTGCCACGTGGAGCCAGTTGAATACTTTCTCCTTTAAAGCTCCATGTAGGAGAGACTTTATGGCCAGGCCCATCCCTCTACACTTCAGCCTTTGGGGTGGGAAGCTCTTTCATAGGGTGCATCTCCACAGCCTGCAGCAGCCCACGGCAGTGAGTCTCAGAGCCTGGGTCTACAGACTCCGGCTCACACTATGGTGCTAAAAATAGCTGTGTAGACGGTCGGGCTCAAACTGGAGCTTAGGCTCTGAAGCCGACCCCCTCGCCCTTCCAAGGCTTCAGACAGAGCCCAAGCTCCAGCCTGAGCCCAAATGTCTGCACAGCAATTCTGAGTACCGCAGGGCAAGCCCCGTGAGCTCAAGGCTGTAGACCCAGGCTCTGAGCCTCGCTGCCATGGGCTGTTGCTTGCTGTGGAGAAATACCCCAAATCGCCTCTGAAAGGAGCAGCGGCTCTTGTTGGAGGCTTGCAAGCCTATTCAAGAACCTTCTAGCACAGCAGCACCTACTGCCACGTTCTGTTTCATGAGGAATGGGCCATAGTGTCCTCCTCACTGGCATCAGGAACAAACCACCCCTGTGGCACATGCCCTGTCCCCAGATTTCACGTATTCTTGGCCTTTGGGCTTTCAATGTAGCCCTTTGTTCTTTCCAGCAATTCAGGTAGAAGTGGTGCAGGGCTCCTTGGAGATGCCAGGGCAGCACAATGCTACTGGCTTTATTGCTGTCAGGGTCAGAGCCCTGCTGCCCTCATCACTCTGGTTGCAAAAGAAGTCACTAGAGAGCTGTGAAGAGGTTGCTTGGACAGCAAACAAAGGTGGCATCTGGGAACGGTCTGTTTCTCTGCTGCAGCCCAAAAAACGGAATCCTGCTAAGCAAAGAAGACTTGAGTGGATGAAAGAGCTTGGAGTGAACCAATGACTTCCCGTCACTGTCCTACCTATAAACCCTCCTGTTACCCTGTTAGAACCTTGCCCCCACCCTCCTGTACCCCGGAGCCAATGAAAAGTTGCAGGCCATCGGGCAAATGGTGTCTCTCCCATAACAAACCATACATAGCGGGGGGTGGGAGTGAGCACAGTGTGTGTGTGCGTGCGCATGCACGCGCTACTTTAAACCAGCCCCATACAGGCTGAATTTTCATTCTCCCAGCCACAGGGAAGAGAGAGAGAGAGGGAGGCACTTATATATATATATAGCCACCAAGACTGATGGGGCAGATCTCCTAGTTGCAGGTCTCAGACAGGTGGCCAGAAACTCAATCAGGAAGTGACTCTCCAATCTGTGGGAGGAGAAATTAAGGAATCCAGAAGGGGGCTGGTCAAATTCTACCTGACCTGATTCCACAACATCTTCACCCTGATGGGATGAGGTCCCTTTACATTATATCCAAGAGAATCGCACTGTTTGAAGCTCAAAAATACAGATATTTTTACAGAGTCTCCCATGTATATAAGATCTGCTTGGCACAGAGGAAGGCTGAGGGTATCTGGGAGCCAGTTTCAACTCCCTGATCCTATGGGCTGGTTTATGCCAGTCCAGACTCATGCCACTGATGTATGATCTTTATAGAATCTTGCACCAATGGAGAATCAGGCCAGAACTCTGCCATGTTCTCACCTTGCCTCTGAGATGTCCCTAGACCAAGGCGATGGGGCAGCTGGTGCAGGAGACATCTCTGCCAGCTTTATGCCAGCAGATCCTTTCCCCCAGGGGAAATCTCTAGTGGCCACTTGCAATCAGATTCCAGATAGTTTGCACTGACTGAGTGATGCAAATTGGTCAGAGTGGAAAGAGCACTCTGAACAACTGTGTATATTCTCCAGGCCATGTCTTCTATTCCCCCAATCCCAGATATTTTTCCATACATTCCCATGTCTGGCCTAGGTTCTACCATATTTACAAAATAGACTGGATTGTGTGACATGCAGTCCATGCTGGTATATCACATACAATTTCCACTGGATTGGGACATGCAATCAGTGCTGGTTTATAGTACCACAGTTTGCGCTATGAATGGGATTTCAGTGTAAAGGGAACATGACATGACTGCGTCACATAGAGAGACCAGCTGAGGGGTTCTAACAGAGTCCACTGGAATTTCTGCTAGGACCAGGAACAAGGTCTGCTTCTTCTGGAGCCCTAGTCTGATGGCATCAAAGTGCCAGAGAACCAAGAACGGGAACAACTGGTCAAGACGAACAGACGTTTTGCAGCATGAGCTTTCGTGGGTGAATACCCACTTCTTCGGATGCAAGTCCGAAGAAGTGGGTATTCACCCACGAAAGCTCATGCTGCAAAACGTCTGTTGGTCTATAGGGTGCCACAGGATTCTTTGTTGCTTTTACAGATCCAGACTAACACGGCTACCCCTCTGATACTGGTCAAGACGGTTTCCCTTTCCGAGATGGATGAGGAGCAAAGAGTAAACAAACAGACTCAATACTCTACAGTTGTTGAGATTTTAAACTTTCTTTCCATGTGCATGATCTCAAGTGTCATTAGTAACATAGGGAAGGATATTTAAAACACAAATGTTATGGTGAGTGGCTAATTTAATTACTTGTTACAGCTCTCCCTCCACCCACCTCCATTCCCCTCTTCTAAAGTACTAGTACCAAATCTACTCAGAAGAATAGTACAATGGATTGAAGGCTGGGAATGTTGAAGGAGGTTGTGTTGCACTATACTGGATCTACCTATCATCTAGATTCTTCCATGCCCCCCATCACTGTGGTGTCTGAGCACCTTCCAGTTTTAAATGTATTTATCCTCACAACATCCCCTATGAAGTGGAGCCATGGTGTTATCCCTATTTTACAGATCAGCACTGAGTCCCAGACCCTCAAAGGTATTCAGGCACCTAACTTTCATGGAAATCAGTAGACATCAGATGCCTCAATATCTTTGAGGTTCTTGGCCAGAAAAACTAATTGTCTTGTTCAAGGTCACGCAGGAAGCCTGCGGCAGAGTAGAGAACTGAACCAGGGTTTCCTGAGTCCCAAGCTAGTGTCCTAACTCCTGGGAGCACAATGCTGTATCAGATAAACAGCCTGGAAGTGTCCTGAGAAACTTTACACAATCATCAGGAGGTTACAGACCTAACAGAGAAGGAGCAAAGTAGCCAGGGACAATGTGTGAGCTGTATTCACAGACTTGCACACAACTATACACAACATGACATGCTCACACACATTATTGCATGGCTGCATATATGATATACTCTCACACCCCACATTATGTTTGTGGGTGCTATGACACACCAGCACATGCAAACATTATTAATTTATTATTTATTATTATATCTATTAGTGTTACCAAAGGATCCCAAATATCAGCTAATGCCATCATCTCCTCTCCAAATAGCCCTTCTCTAACCAATCCCATGCTAGCAATTAAATCTACCTGCCTCCTTCACATCCCCCACTGGCTGTTTTCAGGACACAAACTCTTCCTGTTACGAGATGTAATTCTGTCTCCCCTGAAATCTGGGGTTTCCAGTGTCTGTAATCAGGGAATCCATGTGCAATCCATTTAACTTCAGCAGATGGCTGGCAGGCTGAGCCCTATTGGATTCTGTGGTTTGGCTGCAGCATCTAGATTCCTGTCCTTCCTGTGCTCCAATTGTGAGCAACTTTATGGCCAGACCCATCCCTCTATAAACCTTCATGGAAAGGGCCAGCAGGTGGAGAGGAAAATGACTGTCTTCGAGCATTAGGACCAGGAAGCAGAGTTTCCTGGAGCAACTCTGGTGATCACATGAACCCACCATCCAAGCTGTGGAGCTGAACGCACAAAGGATTCAGACAGAGCCTATGAGCAGAGAAAGTCCCAGCCTGGCCTTAGGTTCAGCGGCATGAACTCTGCCACTTATTATGGAAAAGCTATAGGCTTCAGAATATCAGCCCAGCATGGTTTGTCCAGGGCAAAGCAAATTCTCCCGCATGGCTCCTACCAGTTCAGTGAGGAAGTAACTTTCCTCCAAGACCAGCTCAGCATGGATTATACCACCTTAGTCTAGTTCTGACTGTCTTGGCCAGGGGCAGGTGACTTCAAATTAAGTCCAGCTCAGTAAAGCTCCTACCAGATCAGATCTGATTTGTGCTGGCTCCTGTTAGTCCTAAGAGGCTCCCACTGGTTTGGCTGACAGGCTGAGCTCTGGGAAAGGAACATACATCTTCTCTCCCCTGCAAACTAAAGCAAACTATAAGTGGGAGGTCCAAGGGACATCACCAGTAGGAAAGTTCTCCCAGGTGGCATTCCTCAGGATGACACAGAGTGGGGCAAAAGGGAGAGGCTGTTATGGTGTTAAAGCTCTGAAGAAGTTCCCCCTGCCCATAGAGATATCCATCAAACCATGAGCTGGTCAAGAATGGTGCTTTGACACCCACAACTGTTTACTTGCGCCACAACGTCATGGCATCCACAGATGTGTTGGGGGTGGGGGTGAGTGGGATTTCAGTGGTACATACATCTTGTGTTGGCCAGGACTGGATTTCCCCCAAAGGGAACACAAAAGAGGCACCAACAAAGCCAGTGTGAACATGTGTAAAAATATTTGCAGTAATGCCCCTCCCCCTGCTCCCAGTACAAACATCAGCCACCTGGCTTGGGCTACCAGGTGACTGACCTCCCAGGCCCCCTGGACACAGGCTTCCACAGCTTCTCAGCCACTTCCCCCACAAAAAAAATTTGCTGCCCCTTGACTGCAGTGAGCCCATCTATCAGTGCCCCTTGGTGTTGGAGACGCTTGCAGAGACAGAGAGCACCTTCCTCACCAAGAGCTTTTCATCACTTAACGGTTCAATAACACGCTCCCAGAGAGGGACACTCAAGAGTGCCCTGTATCCTGGAGACGAGCCCAGTCCTGCAGCACCTCTTTCAAACTCAGCAGGCACTTTCCCTACCCCCTTTATTCCCTTGACAGAACTGGGAACCAAAAGGATTGCTTTGATTAGATGCTTACGGACACTTGATTGTCTGACTTGCATCCATGGCCCCCACCTCACAAACCCTGCCATACCGCCTCCAAGCACAGACCAGTCTCCTAACATTAACTGACTGTGTGGGCTGCTTTGCCTCAGGACCAAGGAGCCTGCTGCATTCTCTTCCAGCTGTGTTGTCGTCAGCGTCATGCTGACTGATTCAAGAAGTGAAGAGAGGGATTGTTTTTCTAACCTGTCTTCCTTTAAGTAAACTTTCCCAAGTATTCCTCTCCACTGTCGTCAGGATCATCTGCTGCTCACAGATTTTGGATCCTGAAAGGAAAACTTCAGACTACAGAAAAGATTTTCAAATCCCTGCATCTAAAAAGGAAAGAGAAAGAAAATCACCTCAACACTAGCCTGCAGCATCCCCTGCTATTTCAAGTCCTGGGCTCTACACTTCCTACACAACTCTATGGACATCCCTCACTTGGACTTACAGCCCCCCTGTTATCCCAGTCCTGTCTGTTCCCCCCCCCCCCGAGCTCTGCCCATGCCCTCACCCCGACCAGCAGTCCCCCTGCCGCTATCCCAGCCCTGGGTTCCCCTCGCACAGCTCTGCCTGTGCCCCCACCCCTGACCTGCAGCCCCTCCATGCTGTTCTAGTCATGAGCCCAAATTCAGCTCTGCTAATGCACCTCAGTCCTGATTTATGACATCCCCTGCTATTGCGGTCCTGGGTCCCACAACACAAGCGTTCCAATGCACCTTAGTGCTTACTTGCATCAACTCCTACTCCATGTTAGGTCTTCCCTAGACATAATTATCAGTTGTGGAACATAGGAATTGCCACACTGGTTCCCTGAGGTCCCTCTAGCCCAGCGTCCTATCTCTGACACTAGCCAGCACCAAGAGGAAGATGTAAGAACCCTGCAATTAGGCAGATATGGGATAATCTACCCAACACACTACATCTCATCCTAATCTCTAATAGAGATAGGGTTTAAACCCTAACGCATGAAGTTTAACATCCCTTCCAACATTTTTATTAGCAGTAACTATTATAACTCTAAATATTGGTCACCCCTATAAATGTCCAATCCCTTTTTGAATCTTGCTAAATTCTCGATCTCAACAAATTCCTGTGCCAATGAGTTCCACAAACTAATCACACATTGTGTGAAAAAGGATTTCCTTTTATCAGCTCTGAATTTGTCACTTTTTTAACATCATTGAATGTCCCCTTGTTCTTGTGTTATGAAGCAAGGAGAACAGACGCTTCCAATTTCCCTTCTCTAGACCATTCATGTCTCCTCGTCACTTTTCAAAGACAAACAATCCCAGTCTTTTCAATCTCTCATCATATGAGAGTTTTTCCATGATCATTTCATGGCCGTTCTCTAATTGTGCAGTATCTTTTTTGAGAGAGATGACCAGAACTTCACACACTATTCCAGAACAGACTGCACCATTGATTTATATGATGGCATTATATTACTTTCTGTTTTATTCTCCATCCCATTCCTCATGCCTTCAAACATCTTGTTTGCATTTTTGACCATGGCCGCGTCATATTGAGCAAAGGTTTTTCTTGAGATGTCTGCAGTGATGCTCTGGTCCCTTTCATGCATTTAACCAGTTAATGTAGGACCTTATAAGATGTATAAGTAGTTTAAGTTTTTCCCTCCAGTGGGCACCGCTTTATATTCGCCAACATTGAACATTATTTGCCCATTCACCTAGCTTGGTTAGATCCCTCAAAGCTTCCTCAAAAGACCTTCCTGGTCCTGGCTAACCTAAATTTGGTTAGTTTCAGCATGCTGGTATTAAAAGCTCCTGCACTGCAAGTGAAAAAAAGTGCCATTACATAATGCCAAACATCACCATTTGTTTTGTGTTTGTAAATCATTTTTTGCTGAACTGCATGGTGTTGAATTCACAGCCCTAGAAAATGAAGGCCTTTCTGGACACAAAAGGAACAGCACCAGCTTCCCCAGCGCATGTCAGAGGCCCCATCTCTAGGCACTCTAGAGAGTTGAAGCTCTGTGACAAGTTCAATCCATGCTTTCTCTGATGAAACTATCAAGGAGAATGATGACAGCCATTTGCTAGGTTGTTTGAGTGATGCTAGAAATTCAATTAACCCCCCCTAAATTATTTCACATATGGGCTGTCAAACAGCTATAGATGGGAACAGCTTATTGTGCAATGGGTTTGTCATGAGGCTGAATATCCACTTAAGAATAAACCACAACCATCAACCTCCTCTCCTCAGTAAAACGCCTTCCAGCTGAGACTTTCCACCACATTCCCTCCCCACAGCATCATTTCCAATTCCAGAACAGGGTTGTGGGTCCGCTGCGCTCAGGAGCTACTGCACAGTGGTGCAGGGGCTGAGATCCCAGCCAGGTGTGGACCGAGTGTGAAGAGCAGAAGGTTAACTTGCCCCATTCATCACTGGACATCACATGTGTAAAAAAGGAAATAAATATGAACTCAAGTAAAAATCTTGTCTGGAGATGAGTTGAGTTCTCCCCAATGGCAACCAAAGAATATGATAGGGAGGAGGGGTGCAGCTGAGCTGATTTAGTGCTGACTTGTGCTTGTGATTCTTCAAGAGAGTCTTATTCCCTCTCCACTGCATCTCCTCTTCTCTGTCCCAGAGACACAGAGTTTGAATACTGCTCGGAATATCATTCTTCCTGTCACAAAGAGATTTAAAGTTTTGTTGTCTTGCCAGACTCATAAAAAGAGGCCATCACAGTCTGGCCAAATTTAAAAGAACTGTGTGTTTTAGGAAAACCCAATTAAACTCTCTAGTCCTCAGTATCTCGCTTTCATCTCTGCTGAGTATCAGCTTTCTCCTTTCCTACCAGCCTCATCCTCCTTTCTGATTCACTCAGTAAGATTATAGCCCAGAGCTCACTAGGGTAGAGTACCTGACTTGCCATGTATACCTGCAGAGCACTATGTACAACAGTGTCTATATAAATAATAATGATAGTGTATTCCTATCCTGATGTCTCATGCACAAGGCAGTATCCTGAAACTCTTGTAAACTCCACACACACACACACACACACACACACACACACACTTCATCCTACTGTCACCAACAGGGCTTTGGCAGTCATGCCTAGTGGTCATAACAGGAGTGGTCAGAGGCCAAGAACAACGCCAAAGGTCAGAGCTGGAGTCAGGAACCAGGAGTCAGAGCTGGGGTCAGGAGTCCAAGAGCAAGCCAAGAGGCAGGTCTATCACTATGACCGGCAGCAGAGTCCACTTCATTGCACTGACACTTCTTGGAACTGCTTGTGGGCTTACATAGGGCACCTGAACCAATCAGAGGCCACAAGGGAAGCTGTCAGTCCAGCCTTCCAAGATGGAACTTCCTGTGGTGTTTATTTGCACAGGGTGTATGTGATAATGCATATGGCCCTATTGTGGCTACTGGATAGTGGCATGGGGGCTATGGCCAGAAACGTAGGTTATAGAACCTCACAGCTATTCCCAGGGAGAGGTGAGAGACAGGACAGTGGGCAAGAGGGCTAAGCTGAAATGCAATGCACTCTAATGATCCTGGCCAGTGGAGTGGCCCCTCAAATGCCATGAGACTGCTCTAAATTGTGTCAGAGGCCAGTGTAGTCCCCATTATCAGTAGAGAAGTATCATAAAGCCACCCATGATCCCTCCTCCCCAGGTGTGCCAAATGCAGCCCAATCCTTTTCTTGTGACTTCCCCACAGAGAATGAATCCACCTGCCTGGGATACACACCTAAAAGCCTGAAGAAATAAAATGGCATGTAGTGTTTTCAGCTGACTGGCAAGGAAGCTCAGAGGTGCCACATTTCACCACAGCTTCCACACCTACCACAGGTCCTTAGGCAATGAAAAAATAAGTCCCCTTCTGGGTATTCTCTCAGGGAACGTTCAGTGGAAAATTGGAATGCAAGAGACTGAGAAGCAGAAAGCACATACGATAATTAGGAATGGCATAAACTGATCTGAGTAGCCTAACAACCTGAATTCCAATCCAACCAACCTGAATCTTTGCCCAAAATGCCAGTCCAATCACCCAACCTTTCCAAGATTTAAAAAAAAATGTGTTTTTTCCAACTTTCACAATTGTTTGAGATTCCATCTATTACCAGAAATTTACCAAAACACAGAAGAGCCTTTCTCACATATCATTCTGAATTGAACGGTACAGGGAATTATCAAAAAGCTGGAAAGAAATCCTGTTCTCTCAGGATCTGCAAATTGATTTCTAGGTACAGATAAACATACACTGTCCATTCCAGACTTATCTCAGGACTCAGCTTGGTGCGTGACGGCATCAAGCCCAGGTGGCACCGATAGTGTCATGGTCTTAGATTTCTAACTATCAGGAAAACACAGGAGCAAAAAGGAGCATCCTCCTGGTAGTTACAACTTCCATGAGGTGATTGATCCTAAGTGTGCACTGCTCTGAGAAACAGCGTCGGGGCTTTGATGGCTGAGCTCTCCCGAAGTGAAGGGCTTTGGGACACAGTTGGTATATTTGTTATATGGTACCAGCATAATGTTTCAATGTGCCTAAAAAGGAGTGAAGAGCATGCAAAGGGTCAGTGTGTTTGGTGGGGGAGAGGGCAGGGAAGCCAATTAGGGGCCCGAGGGAGTGGCTCCCCCCTCTCAAAAAAAAAACTCCAGTGCCCTTTAGGTATATGTATAGTGTCTTTTCAAGCATATTTTTCAATTGAAAAATGGCCAATGACTCACTGCTCCTCCTGTTTCCCCTTAGTTACAAAACCTGGCTCTGGTACTGGGGCAAGACCTAGGGAAAAGGCAAGACTAGCTGAGAACAGATTCCATTGAAGTTGCACACAGACCTCACACAAAGTACAGAGAGTTGGTCAGTAGATTGAAGCCATCTGGCTGGAGCAGCCATCGGAGGAAAACCTTGCAGGAGGTTTCTCCACCACACCTCATGATGCTCCAGTATCAGAGCGTGATATGGGTTTCCTCCATTCCAAAGAAGTGCAACTAAATGGAGGGAGAATAGGACTGTCTGTAGTTTGTCTTTCAGATGTCCTCACAATGTATGAGTCCAGCTGGCACTCAGTCTTGCAAAGGATTTCAGTCCTGACTCTATGCCTAGTTATGCAGATCCTGCTGCACTTAGAGTCTGGGAGTCTGAGTCCTGGCACTGGGCTGCAGATCCTGTGCTGTGCTCAGAGAATGGAGTGCAGACCTTGGCACTAGTGCAATGTGTGGTGTGTTGCTGCTCAGAGGCAGAGAGAGATGGAACTTTTTGCACTCAGAGCCTGGGGCTGTGGATCCTCTCACACTCAGAGGATGGGAATATAAAGCCTAGAAGTCTCCAAATTAAATACTTGATGAAGCAGTTTCTGCAGTGGTAAAGAAGTCCACCAAAAGGAAGGTTAGGGGACCATTGGTAGGGCCCTACCAAATTCACAGTCCATTTTGGTCATAGGATTTTAAAAATCATAAATTTCATGATTTCAGATATTTCAATCTGAAATTTCATGGTGCAGTAACTGTAGAGGCCTTGACCCAAAAGGGTGTTGGGGGGGTTACAAGGTTATTGTAGGGGTGTCGTGATATTGCCACCCTTACTTCTGCGGTGCTGCCTTCAGAGCTAGGTGGACGGAAAGCAGCGACTGCAGGCTAGGAGCCCAGCACAGAAGTAAGGGTGGCAATACCGCGACACCCCTACAATAACCTTGTAATTCCTTCACAATACCCTTTTGGGTCAGGACCTCTACAGTTACACCACCGTGAAATTTCAGATTTAAATCTTATTAAAATCCTATAACCAAAACACCAGCAGCAGTGCAAAAGTAAGGGTGGCATGGTATGGTATTGCCACCCTTACTTCTGCACTACTGCTGGCAGGGCGCTGCAGTCAGAGCTGGGTGCCTGGCCAACAGCTGCCGCTCTCCGACCACCCAACTCTGAAGGCAGTGCAAAAGTAAGGTTTGCAATACCATGACCCCCCTACAACCTTGTGACTCCCACAACCCCCGTTTGGGTCAGGACCCCCAGTTTGAGAAATGCTGGTCTCCCCCGTTAAATCTGTATAGTATAGGGTAAAAGTACACAAAAGACCAGATTTAATGGAGGAGACCAGACTTAATGGACTGTGATGAGTTTTTCATGGCCATGAATTTGGTAGGGCCCTAATCACTGGCTTTGCTCACATTACTCCGAGATATTTTATATTTTAGTCATAACAGGAGAGAATAATAAGAAGAAGAAGAAGCAGCTACAATCTATCCACTCCAGCCAATAGCATAAGAGCATTAAGGGAGACTACTGGTGTTAGCCCTCCCAGACTCTCCACAGTAAAAGACACCCATTGGACTTTATCCATCCAGAAAAAGAAATTCATTGATGTATGATACAGGTGGAGGACTGAGGGATTCCTACTTATTTCCCGAGCTCATCCCGACTATTCACCCCCATTGCTGAGGTACAGCTGGACATTTGTCACAACCCAGCCTCTCTTTCGATCAGAACTTCCCTGAAATAGTCATCAGCAAGGGCGCTTTATCATAGCATTTTTAGGGAGCCACAGACAGGTCATGGTGAAAAGGGCAAGGGACACAGGAATGTCTTAAATCACAAGGTCACATACCACAGGCATCGTTTTATATCCCAAGTAATCTTTGTTTGTATTTTGTTGCAAATGAATGATGCGTATGCTTTGATAACAGTGACCAAAGCTGAACATACTACAGTACAGCAACTGCTGTTCTAGAGCGGGCCTTTATTAACAACTTTCTTCATTGTTTGTTTGTTAAAATTCCTTCTTCACCTAGGTTGGGGAAGGGCGAAACTTCATCAACTCTGGTGATATTAAAGATCCTGTTGGGAGTTCCTCAGTTGGTTGCCATAGTGTTGTTGCTGAGTTTCTGTTCTCTATGATCCTCCCATGCAGCCAGGGGCTTGTCTACAAAGGGACATCCAGAAAAATTAATATGAATTAACTAAAGATATGAATTTGAAGATGCATTAAACCTGTGTGTGAAAACCATCATTCAGAATTAAAGTGCCCTAAATTCTCTTAATTCACCTCCAAAGTGAATTAAACTAAACCAAAGTAAAGCCACTTTAATTCTGAATAATAGTGTCCACACATTGATTTAATATGGTTTAACTAATCCACTTAAAAAGTTAATTTGGATTAATTTTCCTGAGTGTCCCTTTGTAGACAAGCCATAAATTTTACCTTGGCAGAACAAGATTCTCAGTGTACGTGGTTCAACTGTAACTGTCACATCCACTTGCCCATATGCAAAAATCCCAAAATGTCAAAAGCCGTGATGTATACAGAGCAATTTTTTCAAAATCCACCTGAGAAATATTTATCTGAGGCATTTCAGCTGGTGACAACAGTGCCACAGATAGCAAGGTTATGGACAGTAGCAGCTGGAATATATAGTAGGGAAAAACCTATGAGGCTAAAGTCCTATTGCAAAAAGAAGTTGGACTGATTTCCCCTCTGGATTTTACTTGTTTACACTTTGCCTGAAATCTTGGAAGGAAATGTAATTAAATTATTACTTTGTTGTTTTAGTTTGAAAAATAACCATATCCCCTGGGAAAAGCAAGAAACTTTGGAAGTATAAACAAGTTGTTTTCAAGTGAGTGGTTCAGTTTCCTATCATAGTGCCGCCTTATACTCCCTTTCCCCTACTCTCTCCCCAGTATCTCCCTCCTTGTCTTTCTCCCTTCTTCACCTTTTCTTTCTCCCACAATGTCCTTATTTCTGTCTCAGAAACCTTCTCCTCAGCTCCATTTCATGAAAGGCAAGTCACTTGCCAGTTGTGCACAAATCTGGACATTTAGGGAGGTCAGTTTATGGAGTTTAGCCTCACCTACTAAGATGTATCCTGCTAACTGTACCTGAGGTGAGATGAGGTATGAATGATGAGCTATAGGTGAGATGAGCTTCTCAGTAACCATGGGCCCTAACAGATCAGGGTTACTGTACAATGCTCAGAAGGGCTTCTGAACTCCGGCTCTGGGTGGTTGGGCTATTTGGTGAGCTGCACTTCTGATGAACAGTAAACAACTGATAGTTACTAAGGGCCAGAGCCACAAAGGTATTTGGGTTTCTAACTTGCATTGATTTCAATGGAATTTAGGACCCTAAATACCTTTATGGATCTGGGCCTGAGTGACATTAGCTGATCCCTTTCTATGGATGTCCTAGAGACAGGAAATAAAACAGTGCATAATTGCTATTTTTTTACTCTTTCCCAGAACTCCTTGCAGTGGTTTGATTGACACTGATCTGAAGCATGTAGGTGCCTTGAAAATAACTTTAAAAGATAAACACAATGCACTTTCTGTAAATGTAGATACTGATTTCTAATCATGGATAGTAGCTGGTTTGATTTTCTCTGTGGCTGCTATTACTTCCTCTGAAACCTATTCACCCTGACCACACTCTCTGCGACGGCTGAACATCATGAGATACGAACCTCCGAATAACGTAGTGGTACCTATCCCTCCAGCTATACTCATTCAAAGTACAATATAGAACAGGAAAGACACCCCAGAAAGGCTACTTTTTGTCCCTGGGGAGCTGACATTGGCTAACACTGTCTTTAGGTTTAAAATGTAAGATAAGGTATACAAACCCTTTGATGAGGTATTCTAACCCCACACTGGCCAGGAAAGGGTTAACAAGCTGCTATGGGTCAATTAGTACCACACTGCTATATCTGCAACAGGTCTCAGGCTTGGAGGGAGAGGTTAAAAAGGGAGATCCCAGCTCAGCTGGGAGAGTAGACTTCACTCTGAGCGAATAAAGTCTAGATGAGGCCAGAAAATTACTAGAGATTGCTGTCTGCTACAGCCTCCCCAAGGGAAGGTAGGCCTGACATGGGACTCATTTTTTGATTTCCTATAGTGACTTGCTTGTTTTTCTCAGCAAAACCATTTCACATAGTGTCCTGCCTGAAGGGGGTGACAAACAAACAAAAATCTGTTGTCTTGTGTGCCTAGCTGTGGACTAACAGTGGTTTGTTGTGAGCCTTGAAGCAATCCTATCACAGTCACTCTTTAGGGACCATGGTATTAGTAGTCATAAGAACCTTGTATTTTGTTAACATATCACTTCAATGGAAACTGAGTTTCCTAGTTTTAAAACCCGGAAAATCAGCTGTCAAACTTAATCACATTTCTTCTGCCCTTCAGCATCCCACTCTGCAGCATCAAATTATTAGTCATGATAAACATTCTTGACAGCAGCGACACTACATGGGTGAGTTAATACTTTTTATTGGACCTACTTCTGTTGGTTCGAGAGACAAGCTTAAACAGAACTCTTCTTCAGGTTCTGACCTGTCTAATAGCATGGGACCAACACAGCTACAATACTTGTAATTCTTGACAGTAGTATTTTGCAACCAATTTGTTGCTGAGTTCTGAAGGTTTCCTGACTTTCACAGAAGCTTTCTGGATACAAACTCTGAATACTGACCTGCAGTGACCTCTTATGGAAAGTAACAGAAAATGTCCCATAGGGAACAAACCTGTGCTGACTAGAGTTGTGTGGGGGAACTAGATGGCCTTATAAGATTTTCTATCTTAACTTCTATGATTCTTTTGTAACCCTTCTGCCCGTCTGAGTTGGCAGCAACAAGGGCCGGGTTCAGTATCTAGGGGTTCTGTTTCAATAACACAATGCAAAACCAGCTTGAGCCCCCCACCCAGTGACCTGGGACAATTACATACCACCCCACGGGTGCCTCTAGGAGACAATACTTCCGCTGTCGCAAGCACGGAGTCTGAGTATAGCAAAATCCTTTTAATAAAGGAGGGAAACAATGCAGCATTATGTTGGGGAAACAGGAATCGTAACACAAACCATGAGCAAAAGACCCACCCCCAAATAAGTTTGGCAGTATCCTTTTCCCCTCAGGGTCTAAAGTCCAACACCACAAAAGTCTCTTGAGTCCAGCAACCCAAAAATCCCCCAAAAGTCCAACAACCCAAAGGTCTCTGTCCCTGGTAAGTGCAGCCCCAGAGTTCAAAAGTTTATCTGCGGAGTTCTACACCCCACGCTGGGTGGCAATGGGGGATGGGGGAAGAAAGGGGCACACAAGGTGTTAAGGGGCACCTTACGTGGTCCGAGGACAACTGCCCCGCCTCTCCATGGAGTTCTGCTGCAGCCTTCACCATGAGCTGCTCCATTCCACCAGCCATCCCGTGAGCCACTCCAGCCATCCCACGAACTGCTCCGCTCTGCACCGCTTCACTCCACTCGCCGTCCCGCAAACTGCTCAGCTCAACTCCGTTCCATTCACCACCCCCTGGGCTGCTCCAACCATCCCACAAACTGCTCTGCTCTGCCAGCCGCTTAGCAATATATCTTCAGGCTCCCCCACTAGTTAACACAGCACTCAGTGATCTCAGCTCTTAGTAATTTTAGCTCTTTAGTAATTTCAGCTTGTAGTAGGGGACCCCCAGTGTTGGTGCACCATTGGCCCAAAGTGAATTCAGCACAGCAGCCTGCAACTAGACTCTTAATGGAATCAAAATTAGCTCTGCTATTCAACAGCAGAGAGAGGAGGTGGTGCAATTGGTGTTTCAGGCCCTCAAGGTCAGGGGAGATATACCATCAAGTACAAATACCTATCCCAGGCCTCTCTCAATTCACTGGGTTTTGGAACCCATGTCCCTTATCTAGCAAGTGCTACTTAGTTGATGGTGAGTCCATCTGTCATAAAACAGTTCCACTGGTCTTGATTCACATAATCAGGGTTACAACACTTTATTCTTCCTGTCCCAATAACAGAGAAACTGGGGATCCCACAGCAGCCAAAGTTACCATTTGGGCATCTGTGGGCTCATGCTAGGCGGGGTGGGTTTGCCTATGCAAACAAGACCAGCCTCTGAAGTTCTTTTCCACAACTCGCCACAATTCACCACCAAATGTCAGGGTAGAGCTCCTCCTGACTCTGCTTACACTTTGATCATGGTTAGTTGGAATTGCTTCAGCCTTCCTAGCAATAGGTCCTGCCATTTACATGGAAGTATTGCTGCAGGGGAGACACATGCCATTCATTAGCACTGGCAGTCCAGGGGACCAGAACAGCTTCTCTATTACTGGAAGCACAAAGCAGTAATATATACAATCAACACAAAAAATATAATAGATTAAATACCTCAAATGAGAACAAAGAATGGAACAGAAGCCAATAAAAAAGGGAACACAAAGCCTCATATAATATTTTACTTCTGCAAAATATATTTTCACCACAAAGTACAATACGAAGAGGAACACCCTTTCCTTGAGAAAGTGTGAAGAAATCTTTAATGATTACAAACAGTCAGGAACTTGGTTTTATGTCTCATACAAAAAATGCCACCTCTCTGTCTCTGCCCCTGCCTTACCTATCTAAACACACAATAGTATAATGGTTCAGTTTTAAGAAAGAAAGAGGGGCATCCACTACTGAATTACCAGCATCACTTGCAACATCCTAGATTTTCTTTGGAGGTCTCTCATCCAAGTACTAATCAGACCTGACTCTACTTAGTACTGACAAGGTCACAGCCCAAGACTATATGGCTGTTGGCTTTAAGAGAAGTCTGTTGGAAGATCTTCTTTCATTTCTCCTTTTGTGACACATAGACAATATCCAACATTATCTCTCTTTTCCCCTGAGTACCACGGCTTGATGAGAGAAACAAATATGGTAACTGCTCCAAATTCAAAATTGTGAGAAATCAGAAATATGTCAAATTTCCAAACTCAGAGAGATAGGATGGGCTTCTACCCAAATTGGCAGGCTCTTTGTTTGTATCCTTGGGACTGTATGATCTACACTGTTAACAGTTTTATTGTCAAAAATGCTCTCTGATGATATAAAGTAAGCAAAAGAAAACAGTCAGACTGCCCAACTTCTCTTTGTTATGAAGACAGATAATCTTCTTTCCTGCATTAAATTATGTGCCAGTTAAATTTCTCTGGAAAGATGGAGTTGGGTGGAAGGTCAAGGAGAACAAATTAAGTACTGTATCTGCATCACCGTATTAGCTTAATTCTGTAAGACTTCTCCATAGTGCTGCACTAACATCCCTACCCCAGGTCAAAAGATACAGTGAAGCTCTTGAAAAGCCTTATTTGCCTGTCTTCATTATTCGTGGACCAATGTTGTACTTCTAACTGTTGGTCTCCATCCCATTTGAAACACAGTCTGCCTTCTCTGCCACCTGTGGCAAGCCAGCTAGAAGAAGGAAAGTTGAATATATTGGGTTTAATTGAGAATTTATTTAATAACCAATCAGGTTCCTGCAGCTTAGCTCCTTTCACTAGCATAAAGCTCACTTTATAAACGAAAAAATAAGAACCCCCCCACAAAAGTGTAACATCACTGTGTCCAATACTGCTGTAAATATCCCTGGACTGGAAATCAGTAAATGTCTCTTATAGCTGTTAGGTATAAGCTTAGAGAAGTTAAAGACCATCCTGCTTCTAGAGATGGCCATATTACATAACAAAGCAAGAGGGAACAATTTAAAGCCTTATGCTAATTAACAAGGGCTCTAAGAATCATATTAAAAAGGGGAGATGCAGAAGAGGAATACTTGGAAGAGGCCTCCCAGGGTAGAGGTATATTGTTCTTCTTCTCATGTCCTTCCAACACAATCATAGCTTTTTTTTCCAGTGTTGGGCACACATGCCCCATCTGTAACACTGGCAAGATATTCCATGGTGCATAGTTCCTCGAGGAGCTGGCAGACCAACAGATGTTCCATGGTTCGTGTTTCACTGCAGCCACGTTTGTCTGGATTGTTGCAATAGCCTCACTTCCGCATATTGACTTTTGACCCACCAGCTCTTGTTTGGAAGTAATTTAAACATCTCCAGGTTGACTAATCCTTCTCTGCACCCATGGGAAGTGTGACGGGTTGGATCACAGAAACCCCCCTGGGAGCTGCCAACTGATGTGCCAAGACTACCTCTGCTCCTGTTTTCCCTGCCAGCTCAGGACTCCAGCATCCTGTCTTGCTGAGCCAGACACTCCCATCTGCTCCAACAAAGACCCAGGGTCTGAATTACTTGCCCAAAGCTGCAGATTTACCTGAAAACAGCTCACAGAAGTGTGCTTGTCTTTAGTACTTAGATGCCCAACTCCCAATGGGGTCTAAACCCAAATAAATCCATTTTACCCTGTATAAAGCTTATGCAGGGTAAACTCATAAATTGTTCACCCTCTATAACACTGATAGAGAGATATGCACAGTTGTTTGCTCCCCCAGGTATTAATACATACTTTGAGTTAATTAATAAGTACAGTGATTTTATTAAATACAGAAAGTAGGATTTAAGTGGTTCCAAGTAGTAACAGACAGAACAAAGTAAGTTACCAAGCAAAATAAAATAAAATGTGCACATCTATGTCTAATCAAACTGAATACAGATAATCTCACCCTCAGAGATGCTTCAGTAAGTTTTTCCTCACACTGGACATCTTCCAGGCCGGGCACAATTCTTCCCCCTGGTAAAGCTCTTTTTCCAGCTCAGGTGGTATCTAGGGAATTCTTCATTATGACTCCACTCCTCTCTTTGTTCTGTTCCACCCCTTTATATATCTTTTGCATAAGGTGGGAATCCTTTTGTCCCTCTCTGGGTTCCCACCCCCTCCTTCTCAATGGAAAGATACCAGGTTAAAGATGGATTCCAGTTCAGGTGACATGATCACATCACTGCAAGACTTCAAGCCTTCATTCCTCCCAGCCTGACTCACAGGAAGGCTGCCTGCAAACAGAGCCATCCACAGTCAATTGTCCTGGTTAATGGGAGTCATCAAGATTCCAAACCACCAATAATGGCCCACACTTTGCATAATTACAATAGGCCCTCAGAGTTATATTTCATATTTCTTGTTTCAGATACAAGAGTGTTACATTTATACAAATAGGATGACCACACTCAGTAGATTATAAGCTCTGTAATGATACCTTGCAAGAGACCTTTTGCATGAAGCATATTCCAGTTACATTATGTTCACTCATTACCATATTTTTATAAAACCATATAGACTGCATAACATCACAGGAAGGCATTCAGCAATGTGCATTTTGACATCCTTATGAAGTATTTCAAGTTGTCTGTGCCACATTTCCAGTCATGCAGCCATCATGGATTTTTTTTTAAGCAGTTCCGTTAAGCTTTTCCATGGTTTCAGATGGTCAACTGCTGTGGTGTGGCCATGGAGTATATGTCTGGTATCTTGAGGTATACTGGGAAAGTTTATCAGAGGTAGGGGAAGTAGTGTGGAGGGAGTCATCTGTGGCTAGTGTTCTCTCTGGTCCATTTTGTACATAACACAAGAGACCTGGATGCAATCACTGCCTTAGTTTCTTATTTTCTGGAAAGATCCTTCAGGACTTGTACACAATACCACTTATGTAGTTATAACTTATGTCACTCAGGGGCGTGAATAAGTCACCCCCCTGAGCGATGTAAGTTACACCACCCAAAGCACCAGTGTCAGTGGGAGAGCTCTCTCCTGTTGGCATAGAGCACTTCTAGTGTAGACCAGCCATTAGCTAGTGTTCTGCATCGCCATGGGAGAGCCTTGCATTCAGTTCCTGGTCTGCTCTCCTGTTCCACAAGCCAAAGGGATGATTATTAGTGTTCTGGTACCACCCAAACACCCTAATCAAGATCAGTGCCCTGTTTGTGCTAGGCACTGTATAAAGTAATATAAGATATGGTTCCCCTGCCCCAAAAAGTTTATAATCCAATTTAAGATAAGGTGCAACAAGTAAGTGTAACAAATGGGGGTGGGGAGGCAGTAATAAGAACACAGAGTTGCAGTTCAGCTAGAAACAGCAACAAGGTATCCTGCATGTGCTTATGGACTCCTGACCCTTAATTCAACCGAATGGCTGGATTTTGAAGTAGTGGTTGCTCATTCCTTCAGTTTTAAGAGGACATTGCGCCAAGTGAATTTTCATGCTGCTGAAACAGCCATAAGAAAGCCAGTTAAGTCTGTGAGAAAGCCTGTAAGTGAACTTATTGTTCCCCAAGAGAAGATGTAGTACCTTTTAGCCATCAATCCTTAAGAAACCTACTCCTGAAGAGGCATCACAAATACTGCAAATGAAAGGTGTTGATCAGCCTAGTATCTAAGGTAATAAGGGCCTCAGAAATGTTTATCATAAAGTCCCCATGATCCATATCTCCTATATCAGCAGTAAGAATATGATTTGGTCATGGAGGTCACAGATTCCATGAGTTTATCAGATGGCTGCGACTTCTTCGGCTCCAGCTTCAGCCCTCCTGAAGCAGGGCTTGGACTTCGGCCCCCACATGACCACATTCTGATTTTGTACATTTTTACCATGACTGGTCCATGGATTTTTCCTAATAAAACGTGACAAAGTCCAGAAGAAAGCAACAAAAATGACAAAGGTCTAGAAAACAAACTCTGAGGAAAGATTGAAAAAAATTGATTTAGTCTTGAGAGTAAGGGGGGACATGACAGTTTTCACATACATAAAAAGTCATTACAAGGAGAAGGGTGAAAAATTAAGAAATGGGCATAAATTGCAGCAAAGAAGGTTTAGAGTGGACATTAGGAAAAACTTCTTAACTGTCAGTGTAGCTAAGCATTGGAATAAATTGCCTAGGGAGGGTGTGTCATCTCTGTCATTGACGGCTTTTAAGAACAACTTAGACACTCACCTGTCAGGGACGGTCTAGGTTTACTTAGTCATGCCCTGAGTATAGGAGACTGGACTAGATGACCTACAGTCCTACATTTCTATGTCTCTATGCCTTGGGGCTGATGAAGAAATGCAGCGATACGTATAAGAAAAGGCTCTATTTCTTATTATTTTATCATGGTTACCTAGGAGCCCCAATCAACCACCAGGACTCAGCTGTGCTAAGAGGGGGTCCCAAGAGGGACGATCTAAGGAGGCGGCCCAAGCCCCAGGGAACTTTACAATTGGTCTAACTGCAGCCTGGCCTCCCTCTGGCAGCCGAGGGCTCCACCTCCGAGGTATAAAACCAGGCCAGGCCGGCTGATCCCGAACCCCAGGTGGTCCCCGGGCTGCCACCTCCAAGCGCGGGCCCTGGGCAGGGGCAGCCTAGGGCAGCCCTAGCGCAGAGCTGGGCGGGTGTAGGGAGCTGGAGACCCAGCTCCTCCCTCCAGCTGCCCCTGGCAGGACCCCGCGGCAGGGGGGGCCGGGCTGATGCTGCTGCGGGCCCCGCAGCCACGACGCACCCCTGGCTCCAAGCTTCCCAAATGAGCGCAGCGGCTCTGAGCCCGCCCCTCCCGTGAGGCTGGGGAGAGACCCCGCGCCTGCGCCTCGCTCCAAGATGGCGGCGTCGCAGGCTGCTGCCCGGCCTCTTCCCGCCCGCGGGCCCGAGCGCCCCGGAAGCGGAAGTGGCGCGGGGTGTGTGGTGGTGGGGGGGAATCAGGGCCGATTCGCAAGATGGCGGCCACCGGCTTGCTGCGCGGTGGCTGGAGCCGGCTGGTCTCTGGTCTCCTGGGGCTGGGGGGCGGCTGGGCCCGGCCTCCGACCCGCGCGCTCCGGCAGGGTGAGTCGGGGAGGGGGGCGCCGCGCCCCTGCCGGGAGACGCGAGCCGGAGGGAGCCAGCGCTGCGCTGCCGCCCTGGTCAGAGCGAGGGGGGCGGGTCTCGCGGGGGGGCAGCGGGCAGGGAAGGGCCGCAGGCTCCTGGCCGTCAGGGTAGAATCTACCCCTGCTGCTGGCACCGCGGCTGGGCCCAGAACCAGGAGGCGCCCATCAGCCACATCGGCCGGCCGGCCCGGGGCTGAGATTGGCACTTGTAGGGTGCTGCCCCCTCCGAGCTGCGTGGCAAAGGTCGGCTTGTGAGCGAGCAGCGAGGGGTGGGGCTAGCGACAGGGGTTCAAGAGACCTGATCTCAGGTGCTTGTTTAGACAGACGCTTCCCGTGTGGCTTTGGACAAGTCACATTATCTGCCCAGATGTGTAATGAGGATAATGCTTCCCCTTCCTCAAAAGGGTGGGGTGCAGATACACTCCATTGATGATTGTCCACCACTGAGTTACTGCAATGCTAAGGGACATATAAGTAATCTAAAACAAATAGAAATAATTGTGTTGTCATTAAAGTTGCAATAATTAAGGTTCAGGTTTAATTTCCCATCGTTATGAATGGGAGAACCTCCAAAATCACAGTTCTGCTCTTTTAGTTTCACAAAGCAAGGTGTTTGTACTCTGTCTGAAGATTGTCACAGCCAGAAGGGCAAGGAAGTTTCTTTCCTCCCTACACAGGCTTTAACCATGGAGAAACAAA
The DNA here is from genome assembly GCF_016161935.1 of Mauremys reevesii. NCBI lineage: Eukaryota > Metazoa > Chordata > Testudines > Geoemydidae > Mauremys > Mauremys reevesii. Next base: position 64,760,019 of record NC_052625.1, read on the forward strand.
AAACACTGAAGGCAGCCTAAACGCTTGACATTTAAGATTGCTTTTACTTAAGAGGGTCTCTAGACTTCCTTGATCAGAATTACCAGAGATAATAGGGAAATCATAAAACTTTTGAATACACCACAGATATACTCCAAAACAATAAAAATTAAGCAATGAGAGGTCCCCAGTTTGAAACGCCTGCCCTTTGCTCTGCCTATTGGTCTCCTATGGTTACTCTGCCTGCAACTGCCCTCCAGTAAAGCATTATCTTTGGCAGTCTTCATACCTCATGTTTGCTCTGTTGGGGAGTCACACTCACTCTTGCATCCCTGACTTCTGTCCACCACATGTTTTGTTTGTACATAATTTCAGTTTATTAATTAAAAGAAAGTCACTAGTTCCAGCTTGAATATGTCTGACCTTGTTTTCAAACTTTTATTTCTGCAGTTGTGGAAGTTACAGAAGGAAGTACAACTGTTGTAAGTTATTACTTTTTTCCAAGTCACAATACACACTACTTCTAAAGCCACATTTTTGTAGTATGGGTAGAAACACATTTTCTTTAGAAACTTCAGGGATGAAGTTGTTGGGAGGTTTTTTTGGTCACATTGGCATATTTTGTCTGGAGGTGGGACATACAGTACATGCTAACATTGGAGGTCCTGGCTGGGGGGGAGACTTGTTAGATGGAAGGGGGTTGGAATCCTTCATATTCAGTGGGTCAGTGAAAATGAGGGACACATGCTATGTATTAAAGCCTACATCACAGCTCAGTGCCTGTAGTCCCCTCAGCAAGGGGAGCACTCTTGGCTTCTGGTTCCCCAGCCTTTCCTCTTGAGTGGTGGAATTCATCTCTCCCCCTTCAGACTGGGGTGTTTCCAAGATGAGCAGTTTAAACTCTGATATCCCCATCAGAAGACAGACTTTTTTGCATTCTCTTCAGAGATGGTTAACCATGTAATTACCACAGTTAATATACTACACAACTCTTTATGAGCAAGCACATTTTATTCTTAAGGTAAAAGCAATAAAGCAAAAACATTAAAAACCATAGAAGAACCTACATGCATACTAGTAAACTTACCAGAAATCATCCTAATTCCAAAATGGATTCTGGCAGGTGAGCAGTCCTTCAGATCCCACACAGAGGTTTTTCTTTGGTTTCAAGTTCATAACACCCTTTTCTCAGAACAAGAACACAGGCTTATGGGGTCTTAGCTTCCAGAGTCCTTCCAGCCCTTCCCTAAGTATTGGGGCACTCAGTGGACTTGAGATCCTGTCCGTTTTCTAGATCAGGAGGAAGGCAAACACCAAAAAGGAGAGCGATTTGTTATATTACCAGCAGGTATAAGTAGGAGTGACCGGATGAATTCAAAGGTGGCCAACAATCGTCCTTTCTTTGCTAGTGATGTGTAGACAAGATTTGGCAAGACAGCACTTACCAAAAAGTGTGTTCTCTAAAAAGCTTGGGTTTCTTTTCTGGTTATTTTTACATTAGATATCATGTATTGACTGAAATCTGAGCACTTTACTGGGTCGGAATTTTTATATTTATTTTAGATTTGTTTCATTATATAACATAAAAGTGTCCTTGATATGAAATTGTATTTTTAACATATTTGTACCAACAAGAGTAAAACCAATCAGCAGCCATGGGAATTGGGGGATGGATGACCATCTCTCTCTTTCCTACCCTCAAGTCCATGTGCACCAGCACTCAGCATGCTTTTCTGCAAAAATCTGGAGAAAAAGATGAACCTGCACCATGCCCAGAAGGTCAAAAGATCAGTGCTATTTCAGCCCAAATGGAGAAATGAATTCTAATGTTGGAAGCCCCTCAGGGAGAACACCCCTACTAAAAGCGTCTCCATTCAAAAACAAGGGACTTTCATGTCCAACTTCTTGCCCTTTCTCCTAATTGTGCTTTATGCACAGCGTTTCAGTGGTAATCACCTGGGGTCGATAAATCAGCAGTCTCCCCTGACCGATGTGGGGGGAACATGTAAGGGGATTACTGAAATCTGCACAGTCTTCAACTTCCAAGCTCCATCCAGAGCACTTCTCAATAAACTAGACTTGAGGTAACAAAAGCATAAATCGCAGTAGCAAGATCCTTATTTGAAAGAAATGGTCACAAATTCATGGCCAGATGTAAATGGTGGGGGGGGGGAAGAGATGCTGTTAAGAGATTATGTAGCAGAAATTATCAGCAACTGGAGATCTATCAATATCCACAGAGAGGAAACTCTCAACAAATGGTGGGCACACAGCATCAATTAAGAGGCAGACATAGTCTTCCTCATATCTTCCACCCATCCTACCAACATCACTTCAGTCTCTTCTGGATTCCGCCTCAGACAGCTAGCCTTTATCTGTATTCCGATCTTTATCAAACATTGAGAAAGGTATTTACCATGTATGGATGAGAGTGTGCTGGGTCTTATCAGCCCACGAAAACAAACTTTTATGCCTCCTTATTAGCCCTTCTACAGGCCCCGTATGCACAATGAACACATGGTGTGACAACACAGAAACCTACATAAGAGTGATCAGGTGTAGAGGAGCCAAAAAATACATTCTGAAATTTCTCTCAAGAGATGAGACTGAAGCCACTCAGGGCATGTGGCTCTTTTCTAGGGTTCACAGACAAGTCAGCAACACCTCATGGTCAGCAGTATCAAAGGATGTAGATGTAATAAATCAACATGGATGCTAGATCTTTATCTATTACCAGGAAGGAATTGTTTATCAAATGAGTCAGTGCAGTGTTTAATGTCACCAGGTCTACACCCAGACTGACAAAGAACAGAATACTAGATGCTGGCCTGTGTTTGGCTAGATTGTTAATATCAAGCGATGATTTTTGAGAGTCATCCAACTGTACAACAGATTCTTTAATAAAAGTTATATGTACTGAGAGAATCTGCCCGCGGTGATTTAACTGTATTTCACTGGGCAAGAAGGGCATTGGTCCAAAACACAGACTGTGGCATGAAATATTCCCAACAGCTAGTACCTCACTGGGTGACATCGACCCAAACTCAAACACTAAGGATTTGTCCCCATCACTACTACCTTGCACTCGCAGAAGTAGACAGCTCAGTCTGAATTCTCCAGTTTTTTTACCTACCAAGTAATATGAAACGTCTGCAAAATAGGAGGGATTCGAATTAATTGAGCTCTCCACTACTCAACACAAATCCACTGATCAAGACTTACCAGGCCCTAATGACTCTTTGGACTTGTGCCAGCTCCTATGTACATCTGAAATGCTTGTTCTATATGTACCTGACTATAAACAGCTTAGTACAGGGACTCTCTTATGTTCATACAGTGCTGAGTAAGCTGTTGGAACTTGAGCGATAAGCCTGCATACCCCGAATGTATACATAGACCTGAACTATGGGTTCTTCATCTGATCAGTGTATCCTCTGACTTGTTTCCCAGATTGAGGGCAGAATTATAGAAGATGTCAAAACCCCAACTCCTCCTAACCCTTCTGGTCAGTGTCCCATTTGTCGCTGGAACCTGAAGCACAAATACAATTATGAGGTAAGTGTGGTGACACTTAGCTAGTTGAATGTTATTCTCAAAGCTGTACTCATGCTGCTACTAAACTGCACAGCCTGCCATTCTTTTAGCTTCCTGGGCAGAATAAAGATTAATAGCTCCATCTCCCCTTCCTTAAGGTTTAGTGAAAAACCCTTTGTGCGACAGCAGTTCCTTCAAAGCCACAACTGGCTTCGATGAACAGCATCTAAGCACAGCTGGCTAGTCCTGTGCTAACTACTATCCTATTACCAATGTGTCCTCTAAATTTTCCTTGTACTTAGCGGTTTACAAACTTCCCAGAGCCTCACGTGGTGGAGCCTCCATCCATGGGGGAACAGAGTGGAGGCAGAGACTGGGAGCAGCTGGATCCTGTGTGTTGGGTCGTCAGGTCGCAATGCCATTTGAATTTGGCAGGCTGCTCCTCCATCATGCCAGCAGGGAAGGGGTTCAACCATTACACCACCCAGCTCTGGTAACTGCTTCCCCATTGGCAGAGGTGTGACCTGACCTGTGGGCCGGGGGGGGGGGGGGGGAAGAGAGAGGCGCAAGGCTGGCCACGGTCAGAAAAGCTCCAAGTTCCCACAGCCAATGTGAAGGCAGTAACCAGAGCCAGGTGGCATGGGGCATTGCCCTCCATGAGTGAGCGGTGTTGTGCCAATTGGTGGTGTGTCCAGGTGCATGGACTCCAGAGCCCAGTCACAGGCTGCATTCCATTCCCACCGACACTGGCTCTGTGGCACACCACTCAGCTCTGGTTACTTCTTCCCCATTGGCAGAGGTGTGCCCTGCCTGCTGCTGGGGTTCCTTGGCCAGAACCTTATTGTGTCTCAGCTCTCAAACAATCAGCCAATGGGAGGCGGTAACTGGAGCTGGATGGTGAGGTGGGGGCAGAGTCAAAGTTGTAAGTAGCATGGTTTGTGATGTGTGGTACATGGAAGATTGCTATGTGACCGTGAATGTGCACAGTTTAGGGAACATTGCCTACCACACAGCCCTCCTTTGGATCCTTCATATCTGGTCTGGAGTAGTTTGCCTGCAGCGGGAAGGAAGGGATAGGACATGTTAGAACAGGGGTTGGCAGCCTTTCAGAAGTGGTTTGCCAAGTCTTCATTTATTCACTCTAATTTAAGGTTCCACGTGCCAGTAATACATGTTAATGTTTTTAGAAGGTCTCTTTCTATAAGTCTATAATATATAACTAAACTATTGTTGTATGTAAAGTAAACAGGGTTTTTAAAATGTTTAAGAAGCTTCATTTAAAATTAAATTAAAATGCAGAGCCCCCCGGACCAGTGGCCAGGACCTGGGCAGTGTGAGTGCCACTGAAAATCAGCTCGCGTGCTGCCTTCAGCACACATGCCATAGGTTGCCTACCCCTGTGTTAGAACTTTGGAAACGTGCATCCCTCGCCACCCAGCATATGATCTGGAATGGATTTATCTTTCTAATGTGCCCCAGTATCCAACATTGAATCAGTCCTACAACTGGACTCTAGGTAGTAAACCCGCTGCTGGGCAGCTTGTTCAAGCCTATTCCTGACTCCAGGTAGCTCAGAAAGCTTGAGTCATTGTTCCCAAAGAGGAATTAGATATAATGTCTCCAAACACTGCAAGCTTCTCATTGCCATCAGTTATCTTTATAACTGGATGGTGGAAAATGGGAAGGGGGGCGGGGAAGGTGTTTAGAAACATGACAAATGCCCAATAACTGTTTTATACAAAGTTGTGCCTGGATATGGAGGTGTCCGCAAAAATAGCCTTTCTGTGTTTGAAACTCCTTTCCTGTCAATAAAAGGAAATGGATTTTCAGCAAGTATTTTGGGGGGAAATCTAGTGTGAGAGGGTTATAGAGGAATTTTTAAAATACACTGTTGGAAGGCAGTAGAGAATCCTATAATAAAGGCCCAAAAGTGCCTTTGAAAACCCATAATATGGGAAATAAGACTTGGAGAAGGTAGTATTACAAGGGGCTTTTCAAAAACTGCATTTAAAAAATAAAGCCAAAAACCCCACTACCAAACAAAAAAAATCTGTACTAGAAATAGAAAGGAAGGGAACCAGACAAGAATGCACAGTTACAAGATAAGGCAACCAAAAATGCAGAATAAGTTAATGCCAGTGGGATTAGGGGGATATAGATACAAATACATCTGGAGGAAAATAAATACTTGTGAGAAAGTAAGCCCACTAATGATGAGGGGATTGAAAGCCAGAATGACTCTAAAATGGCTGAGCTACTCTCATGTATCTATAACAAGAAAAATAAGGAAAAGAAGTTTGAATAATTGGGTAGTGATGACAATCCTGTGAATAAGCTATTGCAAAAAAGCAGGTAAGGAAATTCTTAGAGACATTGACTTATACACACACCAGCAGGTCAAGATCACATGCAGCCCTCCAGGGTCTTGAGGGAATTAGCTAACAAACCAACTGCTCCATTAGCAGTTATTTTTGAGAAGGCATAAAAAACTGGGGAGGTACCAAAGGATTTGAAAATAGTGAATGAGATAAACATGTGAGAAAGAGAAATATGGTCCTGGCAATTGCCCTTTGGGAAATCTAACCTCTATTCCTAGTTATATAACAGACAAAAGGGGAGAACCACATTGAGCACTCACCGGATAACGGAACTTAGGAGCAACAAGTAGTGTTGAGGGGTTATGAAGAATCATGCTGAACAAAAACTTATTCCACGCAGGTGACACAGTAAGTGGGGGATTTAAACGTCAATAAAATATTTGATAGTGTCTAGTGAAATATTGTTGACATTAAATTGGCTAGGATGGAAACATTATAAATGGATTGAACACACTATGAGCAGAGTGCAATAAGAAATGATTGAGGGAAGTGGTCCAATGGCTGGTCTGGTCTTCGTAATTATCTAGAAGAATCAGGAAATAGAATGATAAATTTGCAGATGATACTAAATTGGGAGGAGTTGCAAACACTGAGGATAGAAAAATACTATCCATCCTGGGGATCAGAGTTTTTTCATAAGAACGTAAGAGTGGCCATACTGGGTCAGACCAAAGGTCCATTTAGTCGAGTCTCCTGTCTTCCGACAGTGGCCAATGCTAGGTGCCCCAGAGGGAATGAACAGAACAGGTAATCATCAAGTGATCCATCCCCTGTCACACATTCCCAGCTTCTGGTAAATAGAGGCTAGGGACACCATCCCTGCCCATCCTGGCTAATGGCCATTGATAGACCTATCCTCCATGAACTTATCTAGTTCATAGTGCTGCCCACACTTTAATGCAAAGATTGTCTTGAAGGAACTCTTCTCCAGTTCATTATTGCAGAATATATAACTACAGCAATTGCTTACGCAGAAAAGTAACGTTAGGAAAGAATGTAATGTGGTTTTAGTTTTTTTTTATGTGATGCCGAGCAACTGGAAACAAGGAGCCAGCTGGTGACATTTCATCAGGTCACCAGCAAGTGTTTCATGGATCAAAGTTTAAGAACCTAGAGAAATTAAAAATCAATAGACTTCTAATGTGCTCAGCACTGTAGTCTGTGGGTATTGCAAAGAGAGCCAGGAAATAACAAAGATTCAGCCTATCAAATGCAGCAAATAAAATGGGGTTTTAGCATTTAAGACCAGAATTGACCACGAGGATTATCTAGTTTCATCTCCTGTATAGCACAGGTCACCAGTACCCCCAGCACCCACACTCTAACCCAAGTCTGGGTAGGTAGTAATCCAAAACACTTTGATCACCAAGGGAGAGGGACAAACGTGTATTGTCAGCAAAGGGTAGAACAAGAAGCAGTGAGACCTCATTACACAGAGGGAAATTTAAGATGAATATTAGGAATCACTTTCTAGTGCTCTCTGTGGTAGGAGGTTCGGCCACTGGTGAGAATAAGAGGGCTACTTGGAAGCACAGAGGTAGTTGTAGATAAGAATGTTGTGCTGTTTGTGGCTTTAGAGCCCAAGAGTAGAGTTCTAATATCAGAGTTCACTGTAGGTCCCATCACTGGATGAAAGGTATGATCCTCTTTTAAGATTAGGGCTGTAATTCAGCTAGGCTGGTCAGTGTGCTTGCAATTGGCTATGCAGTTTGCCCCATTGTAGCATTCAGTTTGGTCCTTAGATACTAATCTTCAGGAGGGAGGTGAAAACTGAACGCCAGGGAAGCTCACCTTGTTTTAAGAAGGTTGGCTGGAATCTCGGGAGCCATCGTGTGAAAGTTTGCATTCTTGGTCTCAGAAAGCAGGCTGGGAATGTAGGCCATCACGGCAGTAGTTTTGGCCTTTGAATGAATGTGAGTCTTGGGTTATATAACCAGTTCTCTTGCTGCAAATCAAAGGAGAGGCTGGAGAAAGATGAGGGGGGATGGTGTGGATTGGTAAATCAGAGCAGTAGCAGATCATGACAAATCCACAGCTGGAGGCGTGCCTTACTCCAGTGGGACTGATTGGAGTTGTGAAGAGTAACTTGAGTTCTATTGTAAATAATCTCTGTTTCAGTATGTCTCTTGTATGTCTAGACTTTGTATCAGTCATGGTTTTTCAAATTTTGAAGTGTTTGGGTGGAATAAATGCTGCTTTTGCCCCCAGAAAAATCTCAGTTATGCTTCCTAGCCACAGCAGAAGTGAGTGATTGAGAAATGAAGAATTTGAAATTTTTAACAGTGAGGGTAATTAACCATTGGAATGATTTACCGAGGGTTCTGGTGGATTTTCCATCACTGGGAATTTTGAAATCAATACTGGATGTTTTTTTTCTAAAAGAGAGATTCTAGTTCAAATGGGAATTATTTCAGGGAAGTCTTGTGGCCTCTGTTACTTGAAGTCTTTCTCTGTAACTATAAGTCTTTAAATCATGATTTGAGGACATCAGTAACTCAGCCGGAGGTTAGGGATCTATTATAAGAGTGCGTGGGCGAGGTTCTGTGGCCAGCAGTGTGTAGGAGGTCAGACTAGATGATTGTGGTGGTCCCTTCTGGCCTTACAGTTTAGGAATCTATGAGATACCACTCAGCTGTAAAGCAAAGGAAAGCATGTGAGCTCCATTACTGGGGTTACACATGATTGGACTGGATAAAGCACTATAATACAGGGAAGTCTTGCATTAGCTCCTGGTGGGGGGATGGAAGAGATGACCTCAGGACTACTACTTCTCTAACATCTCTGATAGTGGACCCTGAGGCAGTGGTACAATAAGTGATTTTAGTTTTGGTGTCAGATAAACAAGATTCTTAATCACCCAAAAATGGCACTATGGGCAGTGGCAGGTCAAGCTTCCATCAGGCCTCCTTATCAATGTTCCTCAACCCTGCCCTTGAGGGGGACAGCCTCCATTGGTCATTCATTTCTTGGATTCTACTGAAGTTCCCAGCAATTGGGCCAGTTAGTACCAATTATGATAGTAGTTTATGTGATGGGTAGAGCCCTGCAAATTCGCGGATCTCCGCAGACCAATTTTGCGGATCAGATGCGGATACAGATTTTGTTTCTAAAGCCCTGCAAATCTGCAGATATCCACTTTATATCCATGAACCATTTTTGTGGACCAGATGCAGATACAAATTTTGTGTTCGCGCAGGGCTCTAGAGATGTGGACGCTTGTCCACTGGGAAATTGACTGACATCCTAGTTCATTTCACCTAGGTCACCTAATAGCCATTAGAGATGAAAACCAATTTCAGTTACTGTCAACCTTAGGCTAGATTAGAACCTGCAACCTAGAAGTCTCAGCCCCCAAATATACCTGATATATAATGCCTGGAGAATGGTGTAAAGCTCCCAGGAGTAATGAAAGAAAGAAAACTGATTCTTATGTAGCTCAAAGTAACAACTGACAGATATGTCTGGTACAAACCCATACTTGTTTCGTTGTACAAACAGAACTGTTCTCAGAGCGAATGGAGATTTTGATGAAATGTGCATAACTAGCATTCAGTCTTAGTTCTCAAAGGGGGTTGCAGATATTGGGTCTGTGCTGCATTTCAGCAGGCCACCCATTCAAGGGAATGTACTGTTCAGACTTGGTTTTATATATTTTATCCAGTTTATCCACCCTTTGTAGGGAAGGGTAAACTTGTTTTTCCTTTTTCCCCTTCTCCGCTTTGAACACCATTAGTCTGAGCAGGCAGTAAATATGTCGTACTTTGGCAGCACACAGGGGAGACAGAACTGCAGCCTTTGCCTATTAGCCCTAGATTAATTCAGTCCAAATTGTTTTCATCAGATGCTACAGATTACAGGGGTGGGAATCTGGGTCCGACCTCTCCCGGGAGCTGTCCAGTGATTAAAGCAAATCTGTGGTTACAGTCTTGGCTCCCCACTAGCACAGAAAGTTAATTTCATGGAACATGACGACAACATGTAACCTTGCCAGACTTCTTTTCTTCCTTTAACCCCTTTATGTTTTTGTTCACCTTTCCTCCCCATCCTCCCAAAGTTGGCTGTCTGTATCTGCCCTCTCCCTAGGGGTGGGATGCATCTGGGTAAGGATTCTGGGCGAGGCACCTAGCATGTTACACTTAGGACCCTTCCGAAGTCATCATAAGATTCTCACCAATGTGCAGCACTTTAAGCCAAATGACCTTGAGCATAATTTGTAAGGCAGAAATGGGTGGGACATAGATGATTTCAATAAAGAAATAACTGTCACAAGAGAGAAGCTGATTGGTGCTGACAGCATTGGGCTGGGTTAACATTGTGGCATGGACTCTCCTGATTGGCAGGACAATAGATAAAGAGCATCTATCTCCCCCTCTCCTTTTTTCTTTCTTTGCATGGAAACATTTGATATCGACCCTGTGACACCACAGGGTGTGGTGGTAATGTGAGAAAGCCCTTGGACCAAGCACACCCTGGGTGCAGTGGTGTCCCACACTTAGAACATGCCACGTAAAGGGCTGTGGCCTGCTTAGGGTTTTCATTGCTGCAAATACTGGAACAGCCTAAAAATTACTATTAACTCTCTCCTACCCCTCCCCCCCACCATACATAAAGGAACAATAAAACAGGCTACTTAAAGCAGTTAGGAAAGTTTTCACACCCTGGGCATTTGGAGCTGCACTCTTCTCTCTTACGGAAGCGAGCTCTTTCAGTATTGGGTGGTGGAGCCGAGTCATTGGCAACATAGAGAACTGGATGGCTGAAAGAGCTGGGGAAAGGGATGTGGCGTTTCACCCTGGATCAGTCAATGAAATCCAGCTCCCATCAGCAGTGGCCGAAAAGATCTCAGTCCAATGTCCACCAATCCAGCTGACAGTAATTAGCCCTCTTGTCATGGCCTCAGTGCCAAGGCCAGAGATTGGCTGGGACATGGACACTGAGCTTTCCTTTTGTCCTTAGATGGTCTCTCTGGGTTAGCACCTAGGCTCACTGGTAGGGATGTTGTCCCTGTTGTCTGGATAAATCATCAGTCCACAGAGTTATTGGTCAGATCCCTTATATCAGCATTAAGTTGCCTAAACTTTTAATTTTAAAAGTGACTGGGTCTGAAAAAGAGGGTTAGAATGGAGCCAGAGAACAGGAACTGTAGTGAGGAGGAGTCAGTGGCAGGCCCCTTGGATACTCTGGCACAAGTGCCTTTATGTAGTAGAGAAAATGTGACTTAATAAAGCTCTAGACTCAGTTTCTGTTGATGTCAACAGGGCTTGAGAGGATCTAGCATGAGCAATAGCTCCCAGAACCAGTGCTACAGTCCGTTTATTTCAGAATCAAGTCTATCCAATACCGTAGTGGTGGGTATGGGATATAAACCCTTGATAGCTAGATATCCTGGCTTTTGTATTGGCTCAGCCCATAGCAGAGGTCTAGTTTGCCTGCATCGGCAGGTATGGGAGTGTGTATTGTGCTCTTCCACCTGGCCCTGATTTCTCTCAGGCTGAGCATGGGGAATGCCTGCTGACAGGTCTCTCCCAGGCTGCAAGCCACATGTGCATGCACCCAAAATATAGAAATTTCCACCCAAAATATGGAAATGTTTACAGCAGCAGCAGAGAAATAAACTCCCAACTAGTTCGGTGAGTCTGGCAGTGGGAAACTTCCAGCAGATTGGGAAAAACAAGCCCAGCATTTCCGGTGGACCCATGGGATAACATATGATATCAGCATGTGAAAGGGGTGTGTCTGCATTGGTCTGAGCAGTGTGCTGGCATTTGTTGTGCTGCGTGTGGAAATGGAAAGCATATCTCTGAATGCTGGGCTGTGCCCTTTGCACAGCTAATGAACCCCAGTGCAGCAGCTGCCGCTGCTGTGTCTAAAGCTCCATCATCCCTGTTATGTGGTGTTACCAGATCCTGGAGATACACCACTTAAATTGTGTTTTATAAATAATGCTTTGCACTTCTGTAGCTTTTCATCTGAAAGGTCAACAGCAGTGAAGTCTACAAAGATCTCTGAACTCTGGCTGAACACACAACCTGCTCTCAGTGCTGTCTGGTAACAAGACTTCCCTTCCTTGTCACTGCTCTAACAGTCCCTCCTAATGTGCATGCAGCCAAAGGGCTGAAAGTTAGTTCTCTTATGAAGCACTTACTCCTGACAAGATTTACTAAATTTTGGACTAATCCCCCTTTGCTCTCCACCCCAAAGGGACATGACAGAAGCTCCACCTTGGGAAATTGGATAAAGAATTGAGGAATAAACAGTAGAGGAAAATCCTGTGCTCAGTTTACAGGGGAAAACCCAGATGTGGCCTAACGTGTGAGCGCAGACATCTGTGTACACTGCTCCTGATGAGCTAAAGATCAGTTCTCCACTCAATCAAAAACATTGTGGAAAATATCTTTTTGCATGTTTTGTAAAACTGTATCTTTGTATAGCTGGATGTTTGACAGATTATATTAGGTACATAGTCTGAAAACGGCAGAGAATGGTGAGATGGCAAAAATGGATGATGACACAATGATTTACATGAATTAATCTATAAAAGACTCTGAACTTCAGAGGACCTAACAAAGCTAAGCCAATAGGCTACACAATGGCAGGTGAAATTTGTTGCTGACAAAATCCCAGATAATATACACCGGAAGGAATAATTTTGAACTTTTCATATGTAGCACTGGGGCAGTATCAGCACCTAAGAATTACAGCCATTGGTGCAGCTCTGGCACTGATCATTCTACCTTCTTTCCTTACTTCCCTAGGATGTCTTATTGCTGAGTCAGTTCATCCGTTCTGATGGAGGAATGCTGCCCCATAGGATCACAGGTCTTTGTCTGGAGGAGCATAAGAAAGTTGCAGTGTGCGTACAAATGGCTCATCGAGCAGGTAACGAGTCCTGTCTGGGAACAAGCCCCAGACCCCTTTATTTAGTAGTAACCACTTTGGGGAGGGAACATACCTTCCTCCCTTCCCACCACCACGACCACCAGAGTTACTAAGCTGCCAGTGGGCTCGTACTGTTTTGGGACCCCTTATTACCAAGTACCCAAAGCCCTTTCTACCAACCTCCAAAAGGGTGTTGAAACGCTATCCAGTGGCCCTAAAGAATTTTGAGCCTTCTTCCTTCCACCTAAACCATGAGCCATTAGTCGTCACAGCAGTATAAGAAAAATCCAAGTCCGTGAAAGGAACTCCTGATGACAAAGAGCCCAAAACATTGGATCTGTTCAGGCAAAAAGCCTGTTGGCTTCACTGCAACTACATATGGCAAATTACCAGGCATAATTTGCCAAATACAATTTCCCGACTTGGAAGAGGGTGATCCATTTTTGCCTAAATTGCTTCAAGACACTGAGAAGGAGCTGAAGGGAGGCCAGGAAGGCCAGATGGTTGCCAGGAGAGCTCAGCAGGTGGCAGCCACACAGGCCTTGGACATAGCCACAAGGTTGATGGCTACATTTGTGATCAGGAGACTAACCTCATGGCTATTTTCCTGGAGGGTACCAAGAGAGGTGTAGGATACCATTCAAGATCTCCCATTCAAGGAAATGGAGCTCTTCAGTTCGAGGACTAGGCTCTACCTCCCTAAAGGAATCAGACCACCCTAAGATCCCAGAGGATTTACACACCATTCACCAGTAGGAATTCCTACAAATATCAGCCCCAACAAAGGCAATAGGCTCTAGCAACTACCTTCAGGACCCAGCTTGCCCCACTTCGTTGGTCTTGGTCTGATATCACCTTGGACAAATGGGTGTTGGGAACCATGTCCATGATTATCCCACTCACTTCCCCATCCCTCTTGAGGGACCCATCTCATGAGAGCCTATTACAGAAAGAAGTGGCCTTGTTGCTTTATCTAGGAGCCATAGAAGAAGTTCCACAGGAGTACAGGGGTAGAGGCTTCTACTTGCAGTGCGTCTTTATCCCAAAGAGGGAAGGGATGGCTGATCTTTGTCCTAGACCTGAAGAGACTGAACAAATACATATGCTGTCTCAGATTCAGGATGGTAACGCTTGCCTCCATCACTGGCTGCTGTACCTCTCCCACTGAATATCAAGACTCACTCCACCAGAGCTTAAATGACTTGTTTTGCCTGCTTCAGATATGTGCCAATGTCAGAGATCTCATGTAGAGTAACCCACTGACCTTTGTCAAGTGCTGTGCCTTGGACTTAGCTGCTAGGTCAGATGCAACGTTCAGGAGAGCAGCTCTCCAATCGTTGCAGGTGGAATTCCATGGAGGCAGTGTTGCCTAGTGGATATAGTAACAAAGTAGGATTCAGGAAGCCTGGGTTCTATTCCCACTGGCATGCTGGGTGACCTTGGGCAAGTTGTGTCACCTCTCTGTGCTTCAGTTCCCTCTTCTGTAAATGAGGAAAAGCCCTTTTGTAAAGCACTGTGAAATCTACTGATGAAATGCTACACATATATATATTTTATTTCGACTATCCATTGGAGATACTTCTTGCCTGCAGTGGGCTCCACATTGACATGTTCTTGAAAAGAGAGTGGTTATTTACCCTACAGTTATTGTGGTTCTTTGAAATGATGTAGCCAGCATAGGTCCCACAACTGCCCTTCCAAGCCTGCTTTTAGGAGTTCTCAGCTACTGTGGGCTTTGAATTCCAAGGGAACTGAACATGTAGTCAGAGGGATCCAGTAAGTAACTGTTCTTTCATGTCTCAGTGATCTCTGAGATGGAATAAAGGAACAATTTATGCATAGCCACAAGTGTTCAGGATAGGAAGTGAATGTAATGTTTGGCATATAGCCCCACTCATCTGAGGATTTCCAATTAATGTACGGAGATGGGGAAGTGACTTGCCCAAGGTCACACAGCAAGGTGTCAGTCAGGAATGGATCCCAGGTCCCCTAAGTGTTTCCTTGCTCTAGCCATTATGCCTGCTCTCCCATGCTATATTCAAATTAAAATGCAGAGAGAATTCAAAGAGGCAGATTGTAATCCTTGAGCTGGAATCTGGCTAGATGTCGGTGCCCTCACTCTGATAAACAGCACCGGGGATATTTAGTGACCATAAGTGGTCAGCTCTTCAGTTATATGTTTCATGTCAAATACAGCACCTCCAGCAGCACTGCGCCCCTGCCTGTATTAGGGTATTGGTTCAATACTGACTCGGCGGGAAGAATCCCCCTTCCATTATAGCCCCTTGGGCTCTCTCTAGCGATCTCCTTTCCAAATACTGACCAGGCTGCTTAGCTTATGAGTTGTAATGGGATCTCAGAATGGTATAACTATAGCTATTAGCAAGGGAACAATGCAAAATCTCACATCTTTCCTTTCCCATTTCAGGTTTGCTGCCAAACCACAGGCCGCTGCTTCCTGAAGGGCATGTTTCCAAGAAACCCAAGCTCAACAGGTGAATAGTTTTCTCTTGCCTTTAAGGGGACTGGAGGTGGGAGGGCATTTCTGCCTCCAAACAAGCCTAAGGCAGTGAAGTCAGCCTGGATTCAGGACCTATAATGAGTGAGGCTCCGTCACTATGCTCTGGCCTGCCAATAGTTCAAGGCGCTCCACAACTAACCATACCTGATCCAAACCTCCACACAGAGTTAAGAAACTGCTGTACACATGAGATACGTTCTCCTTCCCTCAAACCCACCGGCTTCCCCCTAATTGGCAATAGTGCAGGGAGGATACTGCATTGAGGACTGCTGGTACAAATCCCTCAGCTAGACAGGATGCAGAGAAGCCCATGGTGGGCAATAGCAGTGGGTGGCGGAGGGCAGGCAAAAGGAGCTTGTTACAGGCATGCTGCACTCTTTGCCCTTTCCCTGTTTTCCCCTTTTGCCTATAGTTTGTCAGTCACCCTCAGCTTGCCCTTCCTGTGTAACAAGCTCTCTTTCCCTCCTTCCTCCCCCTCAACACCCCCGCCCCCGCTGCCCAGCCCCCTGGCCTTTGATGGGAGAACTGAAAACCCTCTGTGCCTCCCTCACTGTTGGGAGGTGCTAATCCCCTGTTTATGACCTCACACTCTGTTTCCATGGAGATGTCAAAGCGGTTTATGAACCTTCATTAGAGAGTTGTGGGGTTACCAGAGGCCATGGGCCTGTTGCTGGGAGAGTTTAGACTCCAAATCTCAGGGTGGCTTGAGACTCCTGGGATTTGGGCCTGGCTTTCTAGCTGAGACTTGGTGGGCAGCTCTTTGGGGTTTGCCAGGCCACAGGGGGTGTGCCTGTACTGCAGTTAAAAAACCCCAGCTGGCCCATGACAGCTGACTTGGGTTAAGGGGCTGTTTCATTGCGGTGTAGACATTCAAGCTTGGGCTGGAGCCCGGCGCTAAGACCCTGCGAGGTGGGAGGGTCCCAGAGCTCGGGCTGCAGCCCAAGCCCATATGTCTATACCGCAATTAAACGGCCTCGCAGCCCAAGTCCCACGAGCCTGAGTCAGCTGGCACGGGCCAGCTGCGGGTGTCTAATTGCTGTGTAGACATACCCACGCTGTGCTGTCAGCAGGGATCAGATTGTGTGCAGACAGTCAGGGTCTCCACAGTGGTAGACTGTATAGGATATGGCCCTCAGATATTGGGCTCTGAAATACCTCACATTTCCATATCTTAAACCTCTTTGGGATTATTTATTAATTGTGCATATCCAGCACATCTGGGGTGAAGTGCAGCAATTGTTTATCACACACAGCAACTCTGCCCAGCTGGTTAGGGATCCTAGATCCCACTGCAAGGACCAAGGCTCCAGGGCTAGCACCCTGACTTCTACTAATCATGCCGTGGGCTCTTCAGATGGGTACCTCCATATACATCTGGCAGCATAGCACCCCTGAGAACCAAGCTTGGGACTTGGTATCTGAGTGCTCCCTACTGGATCACTGTCGCCTCGCTCTGCAGTGGGAGGAGAAAGGTATCAGAGCTGGGGCTGGGATTGAGTTAGGGAAGGGAAGGCAGGGAGAGCTGGGGCAGGCAGGGAACAGAGCTGGGTCACAGCAGGCGGGGAGTTGAGAAGAGCTGGCAGTTTGTGAAGGAGGCAGGATTGGGGTTGAGAGATCAGGCTGGGGATTGGGGAAGATGAGGATGAAGCTGAGGGAGGCAGGCTAGGAGCTGGGGGACTGCAATGAGGGCATTTCAGGAATGCTGCTTAGATATTGTCTCTTCTAACTGCTGGAGGTAAAAAGCTCTGCATTTTTGGAGCCTTGCCATATCTCGGCTGCTGCAGCGCTGTGAGAGCTTTGGCCACGTGCCTACCCCCACCTGTGCCTCCCACATCACTCTCTGGAACAGCAGCCAGCACTGCACAGGGCAAAAGACTTTAACCGCTTCCTTCCTCCTGCCCAAATGGCCATCTCCCTTTCCCTTCATGGTACACAGCAGTGTCAACCACAAGTCCATCTTTTAAGACACTGGCCTGGGACTTGGGAGACCTGGGTTTAGTTCCAGGCTCAAGCACGGGCTCCCTGTCTGACTTTGGACAACTCATTTAATTTCTCTGCCTTGATTCCCCCCCATCTGTGAAGTTCCTCAAATATCCACAAGTATGTGGGTTGTGCTCAGATCCTGTGGCGATGGGGGACCTAAGATCCTGTCCATAGTGAGTTAGGTGCCTGGGACCTTTGAGTAAACTCAGCCACCTCCATTCAGTGCAGTGAGAGCTGAGGAGCCTTTACCAGTTTCCCCACAAAGCCTTTGAGGTATAACATTAGGACCCCTCAGGTCATCTGACTTGTCACTTTGCTGCCTTTGAGCCGATTGGGTTTCAAAGTGCCAGCCTGGTGAGGGGTCAGTTGTGCTTTGAGAGGGGCCTGAGACAGGATGGAGGGGGGCTCTGCAGTGAGAGGCAGAGCAGAAGGGTCTGGCCTCTCCCAGCCAACACTGTCTCACACAGCTCAATGGTGTATTTACCAGTTCCCCAAGAGCAGTAGCCCCCACTCCCATCTTCCCCTGAGGGGACTGCTGAGTTGAGTGCTCTGGTACTTGCTAGCACAGCCTCCTGGCCTCTCCAGGTGCCTCCCTACTTGAATGAGATCCTTAGTTCCCTTTGGCATTGCTGCTATAGCCTTGGAGACATCCATGGGGATTCGCTGCGGAGTGTCCTTGCAAAAAAAAGTTTCTACAGAGACCCCGACAGGAGCTGCAGTGACACCAGACAACTTCTCTGTCCATTTATTAAAGCCCTGCAGTAGTTCTTCCAAGGGGAGGGAGACAAGTGAACAAGTTCCAGGGATCTTAAAACCAGCCTAGGTAGCCACTGAACTCAGCTAGCTCTTCCTGTAGTGCTGGCTATGCCTCTCTCCCTCCTCTCCCCCGCACTACTGTGTGAACGGTGTTTAAAAACAACATTCTCCCTGCCTGTCACTGCTGCAGCGTATTGACTCTGCTATTGAAATGCTATCAGCTGGGCCTGGCTGGCCTCTTAGCAGAACATGGGACAGGCAGGAAGGCAGAGCGCCTTGCATTACTCTGCAATGACCTCTCTCTCTGGCTAAAGGGGCATCACTTCATGGGCTCTGTAGAGTGTCTTTCTGGTCTTTAGCTGAAGGAAGATGGCAGGTGGGTGGGACGTGGGAGATATGAGGAAGTAAAGCCAAGAGGAAGGGAGGTGAGGAGTGATGTGGTGCCTAACTTCTGGGGGGTACCAGAGCTGCAGACTTTGGGAGAAGAGCAGCTTGCTCAGATGCCTAGCAATGTCAAGCTCTCCCTGATTCTCATCCCCTTCCCACCACATGGTTGCCCTGTTGCAGGTCGTTTCCCCTCATCACCCTGCCCCTGTACCACACATCTCTGTCTCAGGAACTTGCATTGGCCTCTTCTTTTCACATGATAGTTCCTTCTCTGGATCTCCTGAACAGGAAGCAGGACGATAGGGATGCAGAGCTTTGTGGTTCTGTGAAGAGTAAAGTCTCGTCTCCATGTGGCGGTTAGAGCAGGGATCGGGAGCCTTTGGCACGAGGCCCATCAGGGAAATCCGCTGGTGTGCTGGGATGGTTTGTTTACCTGCAGCGTCCGCAGGTTCGGCCGATCGCAGCTCCCACTGGTCACAGTCTGCTGTTCCAGGTCAATGGGGGCTGCGGGAAATGGCGCAGGCTGAGGGATGTGCTCGCTGCTGCTTCCCATTGCCCCCATTGGCCTGGAATGGTAAACCACGGCCAGTGGGAGCTGCGATCGGCTGAAACTGCGGACGCTGCAGGTAAACAAACCGTCCCGGTCCGCCAGCGGATTTCCCTGACGGACCGCGTGCCAAAGGTTGCCAATCCCTGGGTTAGAGGTTTTCCCCAAGCTGAGGGACAGTGTGTCTCTGTTAGTATCTTATCTGCAGTTATATGTGCTCACCCCCCTCAGCTCCTGAAATTCCTCTCCTTGCTCCCCTGTGCGGAAAGATAAGCAGCCCATTCAGCCACCTCTTGTCCTGTCTGGCTCTTTGCCCTAGCTGTAGAAATGTCCCACTGCAGGGATGGCCAACCTGTGGCTCTGGAAGTTAATATGTGGCTCCTTGTATAGGCACCGACTCCGGGGCTGGAACTACAAGGCGCCAACTTTCCAATGTGCTGGGGGGTGCTCAGTGGTCAACCCTTGGCTCTGCCACGGGCCCTGCTCCCACTCCAACCCTTCCCGCCCCCTCCCCTGAGCCTGCTGTGCCCTCGCTCCTCCCCCAGAGCCTCCTGCATGCCACAAAACAGCTTGATCGGGAGTGGCGGGAGGGGGAGCTGATGCGGGGCTGCTGATGTATTACTGTGGCTCTTTGGCAATGTTCATTGGTAAATTCTGGCTCCTTCTCAGGCTCAGGTTGGCCACCCCTGTCCCACTGTCTCTTTTTGAGAGAGCTACGAAGAGACTGTCTAGCTCTGGACATGGCCACCAGAGAGCTCCATAAGAGGGTGTCAGGGAGGATGACCTGAGCTCATATATGAGGAGGGGAAATGTTACCTTGAGCTGGATGTGAAGGTGTTTGGTGCTTTGAACCGCTTCTCAAACAGCCAGTGTGGGTCATCTTGAGGCTTAGACTGAGTAAGTGCTCTCATTGGCTACTGGAGTGACAGGCTCAGGACTGCTGCCTGAGATGAGAAGGTTGGTGTTAGATTCCCATACACCCTCCCTAGGGTCAGAAGAGATTCACTGTTGGTAGTAGACCTACCCCTGGCAGGTCATTAAGTAAAAAACCAGGAAACCTTGCTGATCAGTATAACAGTGGTTTCATTCCATCCCCATAGACCTTTCTCCCTAAGTAGGAGTCACAGCCCAGCATCTTTGCTAAAGGTTGGACTGAGGCTCTAAATCCTATTTCCAAGAGTTGAACTTAAGCTTCAATGTGCGACTGGCAGGAATCAGGCAAATGGCTTCATTCAAGGGAAGCAGAGGAGGTTTAACGCATGGCTCATTCCAGAGTCCCATCAGTGCTGCTCAGAGCAGCATCAGCTGGAGGTTTCTGCAGACCAGACCAATGCAAGACTCCCTTGTTTCTCCCTCCCTCCCCTGAAGTGAGCTTCTACACTGAGGCCCTGGCCAAGTGGCTCCATGGAGCCTCTCAAAGGGCTGTTCATCAAAGGACTTTCCCATGAAAAGCCATCTGCACAAATGGTCCCAACAGATAGTCTTTGTTCTTAAGGCATCTGCAGCTCCTTCCTTCCTTACCTGCTGAGATGGAGTGGAAGACCAGGTCTTGGGATGGGCTGAAGGGTTCCTGAGGCAACTAGCAAAGGACAGCTTATTGGGCAGTTGTCAGACTCTGGCTTCTCACAAACTAACTTTGGGGACTGCACAGCAGCAGCCCCTGAACTTTTCCTCTGCTACACTTAATATCCTTTCTGAGATGACCTTATGTCTCCCAACATGCTGTGCCCAAATTCCACTTGCCCTGTCAATTGAAGTGACCCTGTTTCTTAGCACAGGGTCTGCCTTCTGATCTCATCTGGGTGATGGCTCTGATGGTGCTTGCCAAGTGCCACTGTAAGGAATTCAGTCAAGCAAGCTGACCTCTGTTGTAAGGTAATGGGAGTTGCTGCCCAGCCGCTGGCCTCTTGGCCCAGTGATTATAACTTGTGTGTTTAGCACCCAGCCACCCCAGCCTGCCCTGTCCCCTTTGTCCCTCCATAAAATGTTTCACAAGTATGCTCCCTGCACGTACATGGTGCTGTGTCTCACATATCTGTTGTTCTTCAGGGAAACAAAAACCCTGTTTCCTCTTGACTGAGAAGTGGTCCCATTATGTTACCTGATGTGTGAACCTCTCCTCACCGGTCCCTTCCCTGAAGCGTGATAAGAGTCCCTCCCTGATCTGAGCTCCTCTTTCCATCAGGTCACTTGCAGCATCCCCTTTGCACACTCAAGGTGCTTCCAGTAATGTGGTGGTGATGGCACTAACTGTTCCCATTCTTGCTGCCCACATTTTGTGTGTGGCGGGGCAAGCACTGAGGATTGGATCACTGTGAGATGGTGACCCGCACACCCTAGTTTGTTTTCAGTTACACACGCTACCCTGCATAAGAAGGAGTCTGCATTCAGGATTGGGAGAGCCCTCTGTGCTTTAACACTAAGGAGGTGTTTGAGAAGTGACAGTGGTAGAAGCAGGTCTAGTGCAAGTATGTGAGATACCTACTCAGGCTGTGATAGCTTGTGGTTAACAGCTGAGCCAGAGAGAGGAGGTCTGGGTCTAAGCAGCACTCTGTGGCTGTGATCTCCTCCCTGTTGTCCGGATACTGCCCAGGTGAGAGACCTCTCTCTCTCTATTTCTCATATCCTCTTTGCTTCCTGTTTGGTAGCTTCTTGACAGTAGTAGCTTGTTAATGCCATCCGTTAGCTGCTTTACCAGCTGAGGGCCCATTGTAGCAATACTGTTGTCGGGTATCCATGTTTTGGTGGCCAGAGTGTAACAGAGTGTGTTAGCTGTTGTGCCCTTTGCCCCGCTTCATCACACGTTGGAGTGATGCCTCTGCCCATAGTATCATGTTTGTAGAAACTGGAGGTAGAAAAGCCTTCGACTCCATCTCCTGGCAATGCGGAATTGTTCCCTACAGGGCACTTTCTAGTGCTTTGCCCAGTTTAGGGCTTCTGCCGCCTCCTTGAGATGATTCCACAGGCTAAGGAGATGATCCCTCATTGCCAGGGATTGTTCCCTGATCTTCAGCCTGCATTTTTCTTTTCTTAATTTCCTCACATTATACCTAGTTATGCCTTTATTATGCTTTCACCTGGCATCTGCTGAGCAGTTACATGTTCCAGCAACAACATTTTTTAACGGCCAGCTCGAGAGAGTGGGATTTTGTAAGGCTTTTCCAGTACCATGTGCAACTGCAGTCTGCATTCAGAAATTCCAGAGCCATATGTGTGCAGGCCACACACACCAGAACAGTCTGGGAAGCTGTCATGAGCAGCTGCAGATCAAACCTCCCTCCTTGCTTTCAAGATTAGAAACCTCACTAATTTGGCAGCTTCCTTTCCAGTATATAAATTGTTAGAAGCCATGTGTGGGAGATTGCTGTTCTGAGCTCAATGGCCATCCCAGAGGCAGAGTCTGGAGTCACTTTTATGTGGAAGCTACACTGGCTGCTCATTTAGTCGGGACCTAAATATTGGTTAAAGCAAAACTCCATGAAATCATCCCTTCCATAAACTAGTATGGGGATTACAGTTGTGACTGTAGGTCATAGCTTCTCAGGGCCTGCTCTCTGCCAGTGGGAGGCGCTGTGGATTATGGGGTAGAAGAGCTGGATTTGGAGAGCTCACAAGTACTCCATTTCCACCTTCCTGCCAGAAGGAGGCATTATAAGGCTTAGAATCAGAGTATTGGGTGCAGATAGCTCCCATCTTATTCTTCCCTAGTCTTAGTCCTTCTTTTTCTCTTGGAGAAAGGAGAAGTTGCCCTGTGTCATGTAAGAAGGAGATTACTTAGTAGCAACTGGCTGCTAAACTCCTAGAAGGAAGTGTTCGCTGGGATTAGTGTGTCTCCTGCAGACACCCCTTTCCACAATCTGGAAGCTGACTCCAGCTTCTTATTGTTATCAGCACTTAACTTACATGGCATGTGGCTTCTCACCTGCATTGAAAGCCTGTAGCCTTGTTCCCTATGTTCTGTGTAGACTATGAGTTCAACAACAAAGAACCAGAACAGCCTCAGGTGAGTGGAAGCTAAGAGGCATCCTGGGAAGGGGACGTGGCAAGGAGGAGGCAGCCCTGCCAGCACTTTGATAGAGTGTTTCCTGCATAGGCTCAAGCCCTCTGCTCTTAATCCAAACAAGCGCCAGATTGAAAAAGTTCAGTCAGGGTTCAGAAGTTCAGCCTTGAGCTGCACTGGGATGGCTCCTGCTTGAGCTGCACGCAGGGCCGCAGCTGCCCCATGTGCAAGTCATTTCCCTCACCCTAGCCCACTCCTTAGTGTTAAGCAGCAGTGTCTGGATAACGGAACTTGTAGGCTTGTCCCTCTCACAGACTGAACCCTGGAACCCGACTTCCCTGCACCATCGCAATTTGGGATGGCCCAAGGTGCTCCAAAGACCACAGGTTACCAACTGCAGCTGTTTTCGTACTTCTCATTCTTGCCAGACACCCAGCAGGGTTGAAAATAGCTTTGCATGCTGCTCACTCCCACCACATATTGTTACATAGTGGTGATTGTGATGTGGGGCTACCCGCACACACCTCTCCCAAACCTCTTTCCCCAGGACTGGTAGCCGTGGCCCCTTTTGCACTTGTGTGGCCAAAAGTTTGTGACGACTCTGAGAA
Organism: Mauremys reevesii; assembly: GCF_016161935.1. Taxonomy (NCBI): domain Eukaryota; kingdom Metazoa; phylum Chordata; order Testudines; family Geoemydidae; genus Mauremys; species Mauremys reevesii. The sequence goes on from NC_052625.1 coordinate 64,783,591, forward strand.
TGCAGAATGCTTTGTCCATCCACACTCCAAGTCACGTCAGGCTCTAAGCTCTGCCCTGGCAGCACTGACGTGGTTAAGAAAATGCGACCGTGTGAAATGTAGGGGAAAGCAAAGACACCCCCCCTACAATGGACCCTAGTGCTTGCATACAGTGGTAATGAGAAATAAGAAAACTTGAGTGGAATGGGATGCACAAATTATCAAACCAAGCACTGTGCTCAGAAACCAGAATTAGCCTGAAAACTCCAGGTGCTGGACAGGTTCCATGGCCTTTCCCCTCTGTGTTCCTTCCTGATCGAAAATGAGTGCATTATAGAATCAAAGAGTGGGAACAAGGGGTTAGGCAGAGAGTAGGAAAGGTGCTTTGCGGCAAAGTGGCTGCTCACGGGCCTCAGGGCAATGCTTGCTTTTTGCCATTGCAGGATCATCAAAGTAAAAAGCAGCAAGCAAAATAGGTCAAAATTGAGTTTTGGACAAAGCAAGCTTTAGAAACAGTAAAAGCAAACTATGCTCCAGGAAGGGAGAGCGTCCAAATGTCTGTTTCAGCTAACAGTGAAAAGCCCCAGCCTGCTGTCCCCAAAGGAAGCCAAAGAGCTGGAGCAGAGGGCTGGATTAGACCTGCTCAACGGAGAAATAACAAAAGCTCTAAAATCAGGCCATTACTAAATCCTTTTTTCCTATGCCGATTTGGGATGTGCGCTTCCAGCGCCCACATGGAAACAGGGATTTCTTAAAGCCACCGGCTGTCTAAATGTGCACACAGCATTGATGTATATTTCCGATATTAACTATGCTTCCCTCTTCTAGTGAGATCATTTGTTATCATGGGAGCTCTTTCCCGTAAGTGGATGGTCACGTGATCAAAACTGCACTTGGCACATTGTGATGCATTGAAACAATTTTGGATTTTCCTCCTCTTTCCCTGTAACTTAAGTTCCACTCCATCAGAGCTCACTGTAGGTGGATGGCTGCAGTTCAGATGAAATGTAAAAATAAGGACCTGTCCCTTTGTGCTCATTAAAGAGCCTGTAGAACTTCTCCCAAAAGAAATAGCATTAACCCCAGTTTCTGGCCAAACTCCAAATTGGTAATTGCTTTTGGTAGCTCTAAATCCTGCCTGCATTTTCAATTGAATATGGGAGTCTCCTTAACTTCCTGTCCTAAAGGCTCCACTAATGCACCAGTATAAGATTAACCATAGAAAGGGACTAATCCAGTATATGCAAATGAGAACAAGTGAGTTGATTCTATGATGTGCAACTCTCCCTTCCATTCTCACCCCCTTCTTGTTGTCTCCTCTGTACAAGTTCATGTCTGCTCTAGTTGTAAGCTCCTTGACGGAAAGCCTAAATCTCTTTATTTGCCTGTAAAGCAGCTGAGAGGCAACTTCGTTTCAGTAGCAGAAATCTTTAAACACAATTTGTTTGTAAAGTTCTTTGGGATCCTTGAGGAAGAAAAAGTGCTGGCAAAATGTGTGCTATTTTCATATAGTCCATAACCACCCAGCACTGTGAGATTTATTTTACAGTTCCCAAGCATGTAGTAAATGCCTTGCTATACATATAAATTGCACATGGCCTCTGCCCAAAGCACTTAACATATAAATTCACACATGATGCAAATAAGAGGCAACAAAACCTTTTTTTTTTGGGGTGGGGGGGGAGGAAGAGAAACAGATTGGAGTCACACTGAGATCACATGATTACTCAGCAGAGAGCGGCAAACAACATTGTAGGGCAAAAAGCTTACCAGTCTGTTCCAAATTTTAATTTGTCCAAGAATGGTTTACATCAGAGTTTTGCTTCAGATCATGCCTGACAAAACATATTTCTTCAAGGACTTCTGTTCCCTCCCTACCAGTAGCGAAAGATTTGAAAGGCAACAAAACTCCAGGCCTCCCAGACATGGAATTAGATCCCTGCTAGCTGACACTGGGCATGAAATTCCATCTTGCGTATAAGATGTAAAGTTCAAATTGTAAAAATCCAGTTTAGTCCGTTAAATCGCTAGGAGTTGCTCTTGCAATATATTTGCAGTTGTAATTCCACTCCCAGTGCTTTTTGCATTGCAAGTTCTGGTTTCCTGCACCAGCAAGTTGGAACAGTTATACAAGCACATCACAATAAGTGTGTGTGTGTGTGCATGTATAAATTAATTGGCCAGAATCCCAGGCGAAATAGCTGCCTCCCTAATGAAAATAGACTGACGCCTTTGGAGACTTTCAGCTGAGTTGGGCCTGCCTTATTCAGGCTGGCTGTGGAGTTGGTGTCTTCCCAACGAGATGAATTTAGAGTTGGTTTTTGATACAGTAAAGGAACTGGAGGCTCAAACTTAGCCAAACAGGATCAGATGGACAATTTGCCAGGAGCCTGCACCTAATTTACACAGAATGGAGCTCATGGCAGTTGCCATTGTCTTCCATACAGAGGTACAGCCTACGAGTCCCAGGATGCAGTGCTCCCTTTCAGTGATCCTTCTTGATCCAATGGGGAGCTTTGCTTACTGGGCTCTCTGGTGTTCATAGTCCTTGCCTCTATATTAAAAAGGAGGCAGTGGTCACCCCTGCTTCAGCCAAAGCCTTTTCTCAGTTATCGGTCTCAAATTTGAGGTGCTTTTCTGCTTCTGTTTTTACAGGTATCTTACCCGCTGGTCAGTCAGATCTGCTAAGCCCCTCTGGAGAAGGGGCCCTAAGTGGTGCAGAATCCCCTTTCGTGTTGGACATCCCTTGCTGATGAACAACATCAACTATGGGCAGAGGCCTGTTTATTTAAATCACTGAGGCACAGCGGAACTTGCATAGCCAACGGATCACAGCTCTTCAGGCAACACCCTGATTCCAAGCATCTCTCCTTTTAGCATTCTGCATTGTCTCCAGTGAGCAAGCAACCATCTGCTCCTCTGGAGCATGCAGGATTCATCATCATTGCCTTCCTGTGCAGGTAGAACAAGGGCTGACATTTGACTATAATTTAAAAGCAGGAAAGGATTGGATCATTGCTTCATGACGACCCAAGAGGGTTTTTGCAGCAGGAAGCTTTAGAAGGACAGTACCTCTCAGATCTGATCTGTCACCGGCCCAAGCCCTAGAATCTTTGACTCTGAAAAAAAGTTCTCTGCTCCCTACTACCTCATCAGGAGTGATGAAAATTGTGTTAATCACACAAGTGGAATATTTTTGTAGTCTGTAATGACCTTAGTTTGAGGCAGAAAACACATGACAGTGGCAGTCAGGCATTTGGCATGATGATTGTGTCTCACTATATGCCTGTTAGGATTACTTACTGGCTCCCTGTAACTCCTGTGCCTGACAAATACAAAACACATTGACACTCTTAATGACTTGGTCTGTTTTCTTCTCCTTCCATGGAAACTTGCTGAGAGTTGTCAAACTTGGCAAGATTGCAGCTGCTGCATAGAACAGTGTGTGGTTGGGGCTTGTACAGCATTGTCTGTCCTGTAGCTCTGTTCCTGTACCGTTCATACAACACAGCTGGCTTTCACCTTAGTGAGCAATCCTACTTCCAAAATGCCTAGGTATGGGCCTTTTTTATTATCTTCGGTTGTGCTGGTGAGTCCTGTGTTAGCTTAGGCAGCCATCTACCAGAATGGCCAAGAGAAGTGGGGGAGATTCGATGGCCTGTGTTGTGTAGCAGGTCAGACTTGATGACCATAATGATCCTTTTGGCCTTGAGTCTGTGAAAAGGAAGCTCTAGATTCAGGTCAGAAGATTCAGGCCAGGCGAAGTGCAAGATACCTGGATCCTTGGCTTTAGGGAAAATGTAAATATTGACTCGAAGTGTGTTGAATCCTTAGGTAAAAATCTCTATCTGAGCCTCTCAGAAAATGGAGGCCAGGAGCTCTATAGGCCTATTCTGTCCCTTTCCGCTCTCTTAACAATCACTACTCACATTGTGTCTAGAACAAACACACTTCCATGGCATCTTTTCTATGGCAGGTAACCCAAATCAGCTATCAAGGTGATAGTGAGAGAACAGTGACTGGGTGAGACTAGTGCAGTGGTACGCCATGTGGCACCCTGAATGTTAGAATTGAGTATTTTCCAGCACAGCAGACTGACTTGTAGAGTTGGGTCTTTCACTTCTGCCAGCAGTGAGCAGGCGCAACCTCTGCTTTTGGCAAAACAGATCCCCTTTTCTCCCCAACACCCACACCGAACACAAGGTGGAGTGTGGAGCCCTGAGTGTAGGCAAGACCTAGAATGCAGCATCTTTTCCTTCTGATATTAAGACAGAAGCCTTATTTTCTATTTATGTTCACATGCTACAATCAACCTTCACTCACGCTGCCTAGGAATAAGATCTGGAACACAATGCCTGAGCCCTCAGACAGGGGGCCTAGATTTAAGAATACACACAGTGAGGCATTAGGGAAATCCTCAGGACTCTTTCCTGGGGCACAGAAAACTGCTGACAGGTGCAGAGGTTTCACACAGGTTTATTAGAACAAACAATAACTGCAAATCCCCAAGTATAAAATCTAAATGTGACACCTCTTCCCTTGAATCCTCAGCTTGGGTGGGCAATTCACAGCATGAAGGGCAGGTCTATGTTCTTCTCACCTGTACCAAGGTAGATATAGCCGTATTGTTTAGTCATGGGGACGTGGTAGAATGTCAGTCCTGGCCACAGCAAGCTCCTCAGAACCACCAGGCTGCCTCCCCTCTCCAGCTGGATGCTCCAGGATCCTACATAACAACAATGTGGCTGATGAGAGTCAGCACAAATGCGAGACACCCTTTCTGCAGTGATATGTGCTAAGATCAAGGTGCGACCCCAATGGGTTGCTGCCTGGCTAGAACAAGGAGGTGAATTAAATGGTACACAAGGCTGAGCTAGCACAGGGGGGACTCTGCTACCTTATGGGTGTTGGGGATATCAAAGGATCTGCCATACCAGAAGAACAAAGAACTCTGAACTCTTCCACACCACTCACCCTAGCACCCCAGGCTGACTTTCTATTCCAGGCACTCCCCTCTAGTTTCACTCAGCATTTTCCCACAGCTATGGTGTGATGAGAGGTACCAGTGTGTGGTCTGAGCCTAGGAGTCAGCAGATTCTATTATTGGCTATATCTGCTAAGAGGCAGCAGCTATTCTAACGGGGGGGCTCTGTAGCCTGCTTAGTCTGTGCACCCACTGACCAAAAAAAAAGAAATTGTTAATGCAGAGCTAAGATTGCATGCTGGTATTGAGTGTCCTTCCAGAACGTAAAGTTCTGAAAACCAGGAAATAGAGGTAAGGTACACAGCTATGCAACTTTAAACCCATATCATGCACCTCTACCGGCCCTCCCAATACCTGCCTCTGCCCCCTGACCTGAGCACCTCAATCCCTCTTCCCTCCCCTCCCACTTATTCCCATTTTTCCCTTCTGTTTCTGCAGCCTTTCCTCCCATCCTCCCACAAGCATTCGCCTGTGTCATTTATTTTCTTTTAAAAAATACTTTGAATGTCTTCTGAGTTTTCTGCTGTATGCAGATTATATTTCCCCAAACTAAAAAAAAACAACCTTTGACCAGAGGCAGATCGTAGTAACGTCTATTTTTTTTCTCTCAGATTTCTGGCAAGTGTCATTTGAATTTACAGTGCCTCAGTGTTGCTCAAGTTTGATGTCCCCTTGAGTCACACAGGTCTGATGAGCTATGGTGGGCTAGCAACTGTCTCGGGCTGTCTGTCTTCAAAGTGTAATCTGTTTGGCTTACGAGTGTTAGGTACATGCATATCTAGATGCCAAACTCTCTTTCAAATATTGTTTTTAATTGTGTTCCTGCAAAGGGCTTAGTGGGTGCCTTGCACTCGTCAGGGTAAACAATGAGTGATTGACACCATTTTGGCCATGATTACAGGCATGGTTTGATCTTATGTCTGCACACAAAAAAGCTGGTAGAATCTGTCAACTTTAAAAATAGCTTTTTTTTCCAGTAGGCTATTTCTTGAGAACCTCTTACACAACTGACCCCAAATTTGGATAACCGACTCTACCTCTCGTCTCCATGAAGCACATCAGATTTCAAGGCAATCCAGTTAAGTCAACCTTTAAACAGAAAGCAGTTCTCAACCTTAACTAAAGCAGCACTGGCATTCTGCTATTATTATATGGTACCTGAGCTAGCTCTATAGCTGATCTCAGGAGGTTAACTTGGAGTGGAGTACCAAGCCCTGGAGCAACTTGCTCTACTCATCTCAATCCTTGGATCCAATCTCTAGCAGCCTTGGGAACAGGAATCCCCAACTGGTCAAGTGCTAGAGTCTCTTCCCAGAATGCTGCATGAAGACAGAGAAAAGCTTTCCAGCTCCAAGATGGAAGATTTGCCCTGTTGTAGCTCCTGAGGGAGAGGAAAGAAGAGAAAAGTGAAAGGCAGGGACACTTTTCAGAGCTGCCTCCAAGCTCTGAGTGATGTATGGAAAAGGTTAATTTTCCTGAGCCTTTCTTGGCTCCACCTTTAGAGTGGGGATTAGTTTCAGTGTTAATTGTGCTTTGGCTTTGCTGAGAAGGTTAGGAGCCAATGTGAAAATGCAGTTTCTCCTGGAAGTGACAAGGTTAGGAGCCAGTGTGAAAATGCAGTTTCTCCTGGAAGTGAGAAGCTCTGAGCCACTATTTGTTTTATACTTGACAGAACATTCTGGGAACAAGCCACCAGAGAGGAGCTGGCAGGAGTGTTAACTAGGATTCAGTGCTAGGGGCCAGGAACTGCCTGGAGAAGAAAATACGGGTTGCAACACCAAATCTGCAATGGCTAGAGAGAGGTAAAATGCATGGGGAGAAAGGCTACTGGTAAATCTCTCCAATCCAAACAAGAAACAGCTATAAGGCATCAGGCCCAAATCAGAAAGACAGCAGCTGGAATAGTCAGGCTCCCAGTGGCCCATAGTTCAGCTAGACTGAGAGTCTATCAGTAATTGCTGCTTCCAGAACAAGCAAAAAGCCCCAGACTGTACCTAATGGGTGGCTCGGTTCACTTCTTTCTGCTAGATCCCTGAGGTCTGTGATGGGCAGCTGCTCCTCCTTCCTGAGATCCCTAACATCTGGAAAGTCTTACAGGACTCAGTCTTGTCATTTCATGTCTGTGTGGCCACTGGAGGAATTGAGATGCTGTACTCTTCCATCTCACCACTGTGCAGCTGATCTCCAACTTCACCTACATCTTGACAGATGCAGACAAGGCCGTGCCCCTAATGATTCAGTCCCTGTGAAATGAAGCTCAGGACAAAAAGTAGATGACTCGAGGTCAAGCCTAATGAGACAGAGATGTTGGCTGGTAGGAGGATGCATTTGCTGGAACTATGGCCTCACCATCTACTAAGACCATCTCTTCATCCATGCTCAAAGCAGTGGGCAGGCTTACGATTGTTATGTATTTTAGATGCCAAAATAGTCGTGGCCAGAAATGCTTTATTTCATCTTCTGATGGCCAGACAGCTGTAGCCATTCCGCTCTTATATAGCCCAAGCTAGTGCATTATGCATCTATCTCCTGACTGGATTTCTGCAATGCTCTCTACTTGGGACTGATGCTAAAGGCCATTCAGAAACTGAAACTGGTCCATTGTGTGGCTGTCTGCCTTTTAAGGAGAGGACATCAAAACAGAGCTCTGCACTCTACCCTACCTGCTAATCAAACTTCAGATCATATTGACATCTTGGTCCTTAGCTTTAAGTGGATTTGGGGCTCAGCTATCTTAGAGCCTGACTTTCCATAGTTCACTGTGTGAGATGCACTCAGAAAAGGATGCTTCCGGTGAGAGAGAGCAGGTTTGAACTCATAAAGCACTGGGTTGGAGTGTTCTCCGTGGAGGATTTGTAACTATGGAGCTCTCATTCACCAGAGCGCAGGCTGAGCTCAGATCTCACCATCTTGATACAACAATGCAAAACCCACCTTTTCATGCAGGAGTTTTCCAAATAAGCGTGTCATAGATCATCCTAAGTCTGCTCTTTTGGAAGTCAATCACCAGCATCTGAGCATGATAAGAGAGCAGTCGAATAGGAAGAATATCCCTTTCTTTCCCCTTTGAGAGAAGGTATTACAACAGCTCCCGAGAATTAAGAAAATTAAATGCTTCATTCACAATATGCTGGGGTCTTTCCTAGTGCTGTGAACAGGCCCTCCACTGAGGTCACATCTGGGAGGAAGGCTGGTCTTATGTTAAAGCATAAGATGAAGAAAGAGGTAGGCCTCCTAGGTTCTATTCCTGCCACTGACACAGCACAAGCCTGTGTGAGTTATGCCACTCCGTACTTAATTCAGTTTCCTCGGTAAAATAGAGCTAATACCTACCTCATTGGAAGATTGTGAAGTTTAATTCATTAGTCTGATAAGTGCTTTGAGATTCTCAGATGGAAGGTACTAGGGAAATACAAAAATCATTTGCACTGCAGGGGAAATGTAAATAGAATTCATAGCTGGTAGGTAAAAAGTGGCTTTTACTAGCATTAAGTACTGCTGCTTGTAAGCCACAGTTCTGTCTCAGATGTGACCTGTGCTGTAACTAAATCTCACACACACCTGGGGTTGACCCCACAGTTTGGCAGTAACTGGGCAGTGGTTCCTCAAGAAGCAGGGGACTGGAGAATCACTGAGCTTGTGGCAGAAGCTTCCCACAATGATGCTGCTCAGTTTAAGTTTCTGTTCTTTAACGGGGGGGGAATTTACATTTTAAGTTGCACCCGCCAAAGGTAAATAAGCCAAGTGCTGTCTGTGCTGAAACTATTGCCTGTCGCAGCTCCAGAAGGGAAGGGAGGGTGCTGCTGTGTGGGAGGAAAGAGCATGGGAAAAATATCCACTGGATGAAGATCTGGAGCTTCCTATTCCCTCTTTGGAGCAGGCTGCAGCCTCCACCCCTCCAAACACAGGCAGGAATGTTGAGGAGTTCCTTACATCTTTCCAAACAATAAAATGTTTTGAAGCTCAATCAACCAGTGTTAAACCACTGCCTCTTTTATGGTCCTTTAAGAGCTGCCAGGATACCTGGGCTGCATTTCAAAAGTCAACCTCCCTCTCAGCTTCTTCCTTTCCAATCACAGATAGAAATCCCTGTCTCATCCTCCTGTCTGTCTCAGCTCTGGGCTGAACCTTGTTCATAGAGCAACAGGGTGTGTGAGGGTAACTGTAGAGGGAGAGGCTTTTTAAACAATGCTGTTTGCAGAAGAGCTTCCCCCAGCGTATGGGCCACTTTCAAGCTAACCTCCAATAGCACTGCTCATTTGGGGGTGACGCTGAGAAAAGGCAGCTTTATAAGAGACGCAATTCTGATACAGAGGCTTTGTGTCCTAAAAGGGCCCCACAGGCTAATAGAAGTGACAGCACCAACTCCTCTTAAAAGGAGGAAAGGTCCTGTGGCTAGAGAGGCAACAGCATAGCTGCATTCACCACTAACATCACACACAAGAAAATCTCATGCCACTGCAATTCTGCCACTACTGGGGGAAAAACTGAGCACATGGTCAGCAGCACAAATATTACTATCCATACACGTGACAGCATGGCCAGGTTCCCTTTCTAAAGCAACAGCACATCCTTCATAGCCACAAGCATTTAGCTCTGATAGTGCTTCGCCCACACCTACATCACCCTTAGCTTCCACTTCTACAAAAAACCTACACTGGGGAGAGTTTCACACTAATTCACTGTTGCTAACTGCAAAGGAGTGGGCCATAAGGAAAGGAATGGGCTCCCCGCTCTAGCTCTTGGTGGAATTCTATGCGCACCAGCATTTGCACGTGGCACACTAGCTATAGAGCAAATCCGTACTACTCCCTGTGGGGCTCAGCCCCATCATGCCACTCACCGGCTGCAAGCTGAATCTCTCCCACTTTCCCAACATGCCACCTGCATCCCACATGCTCAGCCGTAGTCAAACATTTAAAATTCCCTGTTTACATTTCTTAATAAAAACTAAACTAAAACAGAGCCTGGCCAGAGGTTCAATGCTATTAAAAAACTCACCAGAGCCAGAAAAGTAGAGCCTACAAAGAGTAGAATGTTGCCAAAAACAGTTCTTGCATGTTCCTAATGCCTGCAACATCCCTGTTACCGAAATACAATTACCCCCAAAAGTCCTAGGGGGAAAGTTTTCACTTCACGACCTTCTCTCTACATTTTTCTCTCCTATCGTGAACTATTTTTCATTACAAAAGATAAAGCATTTCAGTTAAAAACAAGGTATTTGCTTTCTTATGGCAAGGAGGAGCCCCTGCTTCCCAGATTCACATTGCTCAGGTGCCTGTGAGATTCACATCCAGCCCAGCTAGGCCTACTGGTCTAACGCCATCTGATCTTCAGGAAGGGACTAAAATTCCCCCACTAGCTGCATTTCTGCCAAAGAGAAGGATGCAGACTTTGCTCAGGAACAGGGATCTGGAATGGAGCCTTGCACTGGGAAACAGCAATAAAGTACAGAATTAAAGCCAAAAAGGCGGGATGGTTACAATGCCAGTCTCTTCCTAGCTGCTGTGATTCTGATGACTACAACCGCAGTCACTTCATCGTGGGCCCTGTATGGTGGGGTTTAGGAATCTCAGAGTTGCAAAGCACCCTCCTCCTCCTCCTCCTCCTCAAGTGCAGGTTTCCGTTGGATTCCGTCACATTCCATATTTCTTCCTCAGCTGGTCGCTGTGGAAACGTTTTTGGAGCGTGCCAGAAGTCACGTAGCATCTACCTGGGGAGCCCCTGCATTAATCCGTCACCTTCGTGGATTCCTGTGATCCCATTGGTTACAGGCAAGAAAAAGGAGTCTTGCCCCTCCTTGCTCTGAATGAAAGACGCTTCCTCTAAATCTTGCTGCTGGTTTTCAGGCTCAATTCAGCTTCTTTTAAGCTTTTGTTACCGAACAAATGGGACGTTTTTGAAAGAAAGATTAACAGTTCGATGAAAGGGCGCAATGGGCAGCTTTGTTCCAGCCTTAGGATCCTTTTTCCCCTCAGAGTTTTCGGTCACCGTCTCTTTCTTAACCAATGGAGAATATTTGTCTGACTCTCAGAGGAGATTATGGCAGCCTTGTAAGTCTCTACCTCACGTGATCAAAAAGTGTTGGCCACTTTTAGGATGTAGTTATGACAAGTAGGGGCTGGATTGGGGTAAATGTTGGAAATTATCCTACAGCAAAGGACTGTGCCTTGGCTTCTGTGCTAGTACACACCAGCACAAACTGTGATTCAGACTCAGTGCACTCGCAGCATATCCCATTCACAGCTGTGTGGAATAACCTGTAGGATGGGAAGAGTTACACAGAGGCAGTCACTCACACAGCTCCCAACTCACCCAGTGAGCAGGACTAGGAGAGGAGCTCAGGAGTTTACCATCACCACCCGCAACTCACACACCCAGGCTATTCCCTCCCCTTCCTAGTAGGAAGAGGTCATGGGTCAGAATCTGGGAGTTTTCATGCTAACAGGCTCAGCATTAACTGTAGTGGGGATTTCCCTGTAGGTTTGCCAGTTGCCCAAGGAATTGTGTCACAAAGTGACTGTCCCTAAACTTCTCCACTCTTCATGCAGCCATATATCCCGTAAGCCCTCAAAGCCCCAACCCACATGATGGTTGTATAGAGGCATTTCCGAGGTATGAAGGGACAGGTCAGTGTCATGTTGACTCCCCTTCTTCCACAAGTTCTACAGCCAAAGAAGCAGGATTTCTGTTCCTTCTATCCCTTCTGCATCATGCCACAGAGGGGGACGATATGGCCCATTGCTTCCAAATTATTTTTGCATGATAAATCATCTATTCTTCCGTAGTCTGTGGCATTAACAGTCATCTATGATGGGGACCGTGGGGAAGGGACAACAGTGGGTATCAAACTAATGAACAATAATTCTATAGATCAGGGATGGGAAGATTGAACTGAACTGTGCACGAGCAGTCTGCAGGGCATGCAGTACAGCTCTGCTAGCCTGAGCAGCCATTAAAACAATAGATAGGGGACAATATAAATGCAGCTGACGTCAATGACAACCTGGGAGCAGGCACAGTTTGCCACATCTCACCTGAAGCCACATCAGATGCGGACCGTTCCTAGAAAAAGCTGTCTTGGTTAAGCTTTCTCTAACTTCCAGTAACTCTCTTACTGCCCTACGGCTTCACCTTCATGTAATGTCTCATCATTCCCCAGAATAAGGTTTATTCCACTACTGATTTATGTGGCGATAAGCCAGAACACATGGTTCTGTCTAAGAGGATATTCCTGCATTTCCTGTCAGATCAACAAAAAAGGCATTAGCAAAAGTGGAATGAACAAGAGACCAGGAACCAAAATGGAGACTGAGGGGGATTGATTTTTTTTTTAGGAAGAAAGAACTTTAAATACAATCCCTGGAAAGCTGCTGCAAAGACTCTTTGTCTCTGGCTTCATCATCGCTTTGTAGCAATCAGGAGGGTGAGAGCCTCCACCGCAGCTCAGAGGTTGATGGACAACCCTGCTCCAGTATAAACTCAGCCAAGGCCTTTGGCTAAACAAGCCCCCTGAAGTGATGTAGAGTTGCGACCCAAAGATAGTAAATACACTGCTTTATGCATAGAAACCAAGCCCAAGGAAAACAGACATCATTCCAGAAATCAGAGCAGACTGTGGACAGCAAGTCCAAAACTGTAATACTAGCTGCCTCTGGAGTTCTCCTGCTGCGCTGCCACATGAGGGATTCCAGTCCAGTCCGGAACTCCTCAGCTGGCAGTGCCCAGCTCCAGGAGGAGGGAACATCTTGTGTCACTCTTGAGCAGCTCCCTTGGGAGTGGCACTGACAAGTTCGGAAGCGACTCCAGAGACCTCTCCACTTGGCAAGAAGGATGGGTAGGGCTGATGCAGAGCCTTTGAAGGAGAAAATTATGGAGGAACTGAACATATGCATGCGCTCACTCATGTGCACAATTGCACACTGGTGCAAAAGCCCAACAGCCCTTCTTGGAAGTTGTCTAATCTGTAGGGGGACAGATAAATCTCCTCTCTGATATGTCAGTATATCACATGCGGTCTGGTCTCTCTGTCCTCACCTTCTACACAAATAGTCTGAAGCTCTCTTCAATACTAGACTTGCTCATTTTACTTTTCAGTGGTTTTTTTATAACGTACTCAGCACTGATACTGATGCCATACTGTCCCCTGCTGGAAGATGCTAGGTGTAGCAGTTTACCCCATGGATGGTTGATTTTTGTTAAACAGGAAACCAGGTATAGCCAAAACTAGTGCCTTGGTCAAGTCCTGTAACCCACTGCCCTGGCTGTTTGAGTCTGATTCCCAGCTCTGAAGGTTCCCAAAAGTTCTGGGCACACTCGTCAGCTGTACTGACCAGTGTCACTGTGTTATTCCTTGTTTATCAAAATTAGGGTGACCAGATGTCCTGATTTTATAGGGACAGTCCCGATTTTGGGGGCTTTTTCTTATATAGGCACCTATTACCCTCCCACCCCCATCCCGATTTTTTACACTTGCTATCTGGTCACCATAACCAAAATAGCCTTCTAACTGGCAAGTAACCTCATGGGCTGCAGTACCTCAGGCTGTCAGACACACAGTCTCCAAAGATTGCCCTTCCATTCTGGAAGTGAGGATGGCTATGGGCCACACTGGAGAACTCGGGCCATAGTTTGGCCACTCCTGCTTTAAAGCATCCTTTTCTTTCTAGCACTGCCCCCTCATTCATTATGGGCCTTTTAGTTTGGATTTCAGTGAAACAGCTTGAAAAGCCTTGTCCCTGTGTGGCTCTTGGCAGGCTGAAAAGTAAAGTGCTCTCACTCGCTTTCACAGGGCTAGGGTGGTGCTGCTTATTGTTAAGCAATGAAAGGGGTGGGCTCAGGTCACATCTGTGAAACGTTAGCAGAGAGGGGAGGCTGGGTGAAAGTAGGTGGCCAGCACAGCATAGCACTTTGCTGGATTTTGCAAGGCCACTGGGGAGATAGGCAGCCATTTGTCTTAGAGCCCCGATAACAGGCTGTCTTGCACTCTGCAGGCTAGCTGGGGGCCGTAAATGCCTCAGCAGACACAGACTCTTTGAATGGTTGGAGATGGAGGCTGATAGGGGATTAATCACTCCAGGGGGGCCTTTGAAAGGGAGTTAATTAGCTGTGTTAATGCCTGGAGATAAAGCAGGTTCATGTCTCTTGGCTCTGTCACTCCCAGCACCTGGGGCTTTCCAGGCCGCCATGAAAACACTACCCAAACAGTGTTGTGAGCCTGGCCGAAGCAAACGCACAGAGAGGCTCTAGCTCCCGCACAAGAATGCAGTTCCTCCATGTGCAAAGGCCCATTAAGCACTGGCTTGCAATGTGCAGATAAAGTGTGTGCAAGCCAAGTTCAGAGGCAATTACGTCCCTGATTTCACCAGGCTATTGTCAGGAGAGTTTAAGGATAGGCTAACGCACAAGCGTGGGGCCAAGTGGTGGTCACAAACCACTTCATATGCAGTGCTGCATCAGGAATACTATGGCGCAGCAACACTTCCTTGTGAAGCGGTGGTGCCTGGGGACGAGGGGCTGCAAGCTCCCCCCACACTTACTTTGGAAAGGAGCGGGAACAGTTTCTGTTTATCTGGATTCCGTTAAGTAATCTCCTTCTCCCCATCCCCCGGGGTGAACTTTGAAATAGAAAGAGGCCCAGGAGCCCCATCTTGGTCCATCCTGCCTATATAGAGCCAGCAGAGAGCCTCCCCAAAAACCTCTCTCTAATACATAGTCTGCAGTTAAACCGTAGGGAGTCTTATCTCAGTTCATCCCCCCATGTGCTGAGACAGCAGTGGCTAGGCCCGATGGGTGCTTCCCACACCCCACATTTAATGCCCATGATCCGTCTCTGGCCTCCTCTTCCCCAGGGGTTGGCAGTGGCAACTTTGTGCCCTGCTCCTGCTGGCAGTTGCTTCCTTGCTGCGCTGTGTGTGCTGCAGTGTGAGAGGCGCTGCAACTCATTGGCGCACACACAAAGCACAGCAAAGAGCCAGCAGTTGGGCGGAGCAGGGCATACAGCCCCTGCCACGCTGATCACTTGGGCAGGAGGAGGTGATCAGAGACCACCTGAGCCCAGGATGTTTGGGTTGTTTTCAGACAAGACCTGACCCAAACCCAACACTTGTAGTTGGATCATGTTGGGTTCAGGTCAGGTTGCAAAGGAACTGCATCTCAACTGGGTCCCCTCTCACTCTCACCAAGAGACTAGTCAAGTGTCACTGCTTCTTTTCCCCACACTCCTCCATCTTTAGCAGACTGCATTTTGTGCAAGGAAAGCTAGACTACACCATCTCTACAAGTCCTTCACTTCCTGTTGCTGAACTCCAGCAAAGGGCTATGGAGCTGAACTCCCTCATTTGCCCCACTGGTTTTTGTCACAGCCTTTTTTGATGTCCATTATCTTCACATCTGTGCTCTAGTTGATCCAGCGATCTGTAGCAAATTCTTAGTGTCAACTTACTCCCTTGGGGTTGAACCATAAAATAACTGTATTCCTCCTTGGGATGGGGAAGTGAAACAGGAGATCATAAGCCTTCTTTGCATCATCAGATACTCATGCCCCTTCCTGTTCTCTCCAATCACTTGTGTGCACAGTCTCTGTCCATCAGTAGTTAGCCCCCATTAATTTTCATTTCCCACTCATGCCCATGAAGTTGAAATCTGCTCACATTTTTCCTTTCCTTGTTGTGACTATTAGTTCATATCTGTACAGTATTAGGTCAACTGAAAGTTCGATAGATATGTTAAGAATTATCATCATTCTCTTTCCAACCTTCTTTCCTTTGCCTCCTGCTATGTGAAAAACTGTTTCAGCACTAGTTCCTGAAATGCTCTTACCCAGGATACCCAAACTTTGCCCAACGTTGACATCTTGCCAGAATCTCAGAGGCTACACCTAATATGCATAAAATTGAGCAGATTCTCTGCTTAAACTGGACCAGACAACCTTATCCTTTAATACAGAGATATGGCAGCAAAAATTACAGCACCCCCTGGCAAATTAGAAACTTGGCACCTATGTCTCAGGCCCTGCACCCCCCTAGGGATGGCCATGATGGTGGCTATCAGTATCATCAAACATCACATGCTCAGAAATCATGAAAGAGGCCTCCAAAATTCAAGAGGTTTGTTTAAATATCGTGAGATTTAAAAAATAAAACATTTTGGGGGTTTTTATTTGCCTTCTGTTTTTTGAGACTGTAGGGTTCACATTTTCATACTTTTCTCTATGATCATTAAGGCCAGACATTTACATTTTTTAAAAAGCAAGATGAGATTCTCACATAATCACTTACCTCTAACAGGTGGGGCTTTGATATTTGATGCTTTTCTCATGAGACTCACAATACAGTCATGAGAATTAGCATCACTGGCTGAGCTATAGAAATATACATATAACTAGATAGCTAGATACTACAGCATGCTTGGACCTATAGTCTCCTTAGGTATCACCTTTATACTAAAAATAAGGACAGCAAGGGAACTCTTGTTGAACTCTTGTAGAACTCTGCTTGCTGCATCCCTGCAGTTGGTTCCCTGCTCTTATCACTGTGTGTTTCATTAATCTGGTGTTAGCTGCTTTTCCTTCCACCTCCAAGACTTCATACAGAAACCTCACTCTGCCTCCAACTTTCCAGTCTCCCCCATCTGTCTAGCTTCTTTCCCACTACCGCGATTCTCAAACATTTTATGAATGGAATCCATTTGGAAGTCATCATAAATTCTCAGCATCCAATGAAAAATAAAACTGCTCCAATTACACTTGTTACTTGCCTGCTTTTAGACATGGAAACTCATACTTTAATCCCCTGGTCTAGTTCCTTTGTCTTTAAGCAGCTCCTGCAGTTTTTAGGGTCAATGCAGGCTGGGGGTACACCTCATACAGCTCCCACTCAGTTAATCCACTTTTCAATGTACCCGACTGAAGCAGAGCAGGAAGCCAAGTACCACACAGTGTGTACCTTATTCTGATCAGATGGCTTCAGGTGGAATAAAGAAGGCCAAGCTGAAGCACTAGAAAATAGACTAGTGGTATAAGAGCTGCATGAGCATCTGCCAGAGAAACAAAGAGGAACCAAACGTGGAAACCTGACTAATTAGCTAACACAGGTTTTGTTCCATCTTGGGAGGGGAAAGGCATGATTTGCAATAAAGTGGAGGGTAGGCAGAGCACGGATGAAGTTTGATTTAGTTTCAAATCAAGGGAAAGAAGGTAACCTTAGCCCCAATCACAAGTTTTAATGGAACAAAAATACATTTTGGGGCTACCCACCTCTGAGCTTTGACAATCTCTGCTCAAGAGAGGCCCTGTCCTGGGAAGGCAGGGATGCTTCAAGTTGAGAGGGTTGGCTGAGCAGTGTGGAAGGAGTCCAGGACAGGAATGGCCATAGTTGCTGTGGGTCAGGACTGAGGTGCATTGGCAGAGCTGAGTGGGGAAGGAGAACCCAAGACTGGAACAGCATGGGGGCTGCAGCCAAGATTAAAGGACTTTGGTAGATTTGTGCAGAGGAAACTTGCACAGCATCTACCGCACTATGCCTGGCTCTGCCCTGTGCTGTCTGTCCCTTCATTTCCATAATCATCCATTCCAAGTTTTGGATAGAGGGAGAAAACTCTGCAAATTGCATGCTCATCCAGGGCATGAGCTGGTCTTTTTAACTTTCAAAGCTCCTATTTGGGACTGGTCTGCATGCCTTGCTGACCCCGTGAGCAACGTTTGCCTTGTTCCCATATCCTGATGGGCTCATCCGATCAGAATCATCTCTATAGTCCAAGAAGTGGCAGGGGGAATTTGGCTGGATTTATGCAAGCAACATATGATGGATTTGTGCAGGAATCACACAAAACCCTACAATGGCCAACTCTTCTGTTAGGAAGTGGACAGCTGCACCTGGGCTGGAGTTGCCTTTGAGAATCACCTCCACTAAAGGCATTTAAAATTTGCAACAACCACCTTCCCAGAAGAGACAGCAACAACTTACATTTACAGTATCCTCAGGAAGCTACAGTTAATTGTGTTATTTGCCTCTCCCCTCTTTGACCCCCATATTCTAGCCCAGGGCTGACTAAAATGCAGCCTGTGGTCAAATGTAGCTACCGGAGCTCTACAAAGAAGCCACCTTCATGTATAACACAGAGGTGTGACCAACAAATGGCCTCGTCCTTTAGAACTAGAAGGGGAGTTGCATGGTGGGATGTGAAATTCTTCAGGCTTCCCTTGCATATTACCTATGAAGACAGCTGCAATCAGCTATATGTCATGCAAATTAGCCCTCAGGCTCTCAGCCAACTGCCAATGCCCTTGCTGCCTCTGTTCTAGTGGAAGCATGGAAGGCTCTAAGGATGCACAGCCTTCTGCATTGGCTCTATAGTTTCAGTTCTACCATGAGTAAAGAATTTTATTCAGCTTTGCCTTGGGCCTGTTTGCAGTTATACTGTACTGGCCTTCACAGAACAACTACAGGCCTGACCCCTGGATACATTTTCAAGCAGTGCCCCTGATTTAAGCTCTCTCTCCTTCAGTCAGTTCCTGGTTTGATCTCCATCCTCACAAATTCTCCTGTTGATAGAGATGATGAGCTGAACTGCATGTGAGCTTCTTTGTTCCCTCTGCAGAGGGTGTTCTCTCCTGGACTGGTGGTAACAACACATATCAGTGAAGCAATAGGCAAGTCATGAAGATTGGCTTCTCACAACCTGGAATGACAGACTCTGGAGCAGGGGCGGCTCTAGCAATTTCGCCGCCCCAAGCACGCCGGTCCCGCGGCTCCGGTGGACCTCCTGCAGACATGCCTGCGGAGGGTCCACTGGTCCCGTGGCTCCGGTGGAGCATCCTCAGGCATGCCTGTGGGAGGTCCACTGGAACCGCGGGACCAGTGGACCCTCCACAGGCACGCCTGTGGGAGGTCCACCGGAGCTGCGGACCAGCGGACCCTCCACAGGCACACCTGCGGGAGGTCCACCGGAGCCGTCTGCCGCCCTCCCGGCGACCGGCGGAGCGCCCCCCACAGCATGCCGCCCCAAGCACATGCTTGGCGTGCTGGGGCCTGGAGCCGGCCCTGCTCTGGAGTGCTGGTGAAAGGTACCAGCTTCATTGACGGTATTGAGCTTTAAGGCCTGTGTACACTGAACAGGGTCAGCAACAGCAGTGCAAGAGAGGTGTGCTATAATGGTGTGAACACTGTACTGGCAATCTGAATTATAATCCCCACATTAACATTAAGGAACTCCAAATGGTGGACTAGGGAGGAAAGTAGTATACTATGGTAGAAATGGCTCTGTTCATATAAACCATTACTTTAAAATCTAACTGTTTCACCATCAGGTTACAAACTTGTACCCTGGGATTCAGAACGAGCTGGAACATGAACCCCAGAAGAGAAGGGTCTCTAAGAGAAACCCAGACAGAACCTGAACTACAGCACAGTATTGCTGCTTCAACACTAGGATAAGATTAACCCCTTTCTTCAGAGGCATCTAGGAGCCAAGCTTTGCAAACATGAAGCCATACAGCTCAGTGAAGAAGGGATGTAGGAGAGAACTAGGTAGGAGAAATAGATACATAAGTAAAAACCTAAGACAAAATGGGCAAATATAGCAGTGCAGCCAACGCCAGGCCATTTAAGATGTCTTGAAGCTCAGCATTAGGATGTATACTCTCTAGAGCAAGAGTTGGCAACCTTTCAGAAGTGGTGTGCCAAGTCTTCATTTATTCACTCTAATTTAAGGTTCCGTGTGCCAGTAATACATTTCAACGTTTTTAGAAGGTCTCTTTTTATAAATCTATAATATACAACTAAACTATTGTTGTATGTAAAGTAAATAAGGTTTTTAAAATTAAGACACTGCATTTAAAATTAAATTAAAATGCAGAGCCCCCTGAACCGGTGGCCAGGACCCAGGCAGTGTGAGTGCCACTGAAAATCAGCTTGTGTGCCGCCTTTGGCACGCGTGCCATAGGTTGTCTACCCCTGCTCTAGAGCATCAGAAGAAGAGATTACTGTCTCTAGTGGGAAAGACACAGGGAGAGCAGGGATTGTAGCCCTCAAGCATTGTTCAGGATGGTGATCCGCAGTATTCCCGATCTTTAATAAGAAGGTTCAACACATGGACACTATAGATCCCTATATGCACTGTTCCTTTTTATTTGAGAGGAGAGGATAGGCTTGTCAACTCAGTGGAGACTTGCATGCAGAGACATCGGGCTTGTCTACCTGGCATTGGCAAAGCGCACTAAAGGGGTCTGATTTGTAGGCTGCTCTAATGTGTTTCACTCTAACTGCCCCATGTAGACCCAGCTGGTGCACTCTGAAAGGTACCTAGTGTGCGCTGATGTACCGGTAGTTCTGTTTCAAACAGGAGTACATTAATGGAAACTAGGTACCTTTTAGAACCAGCAGGGTCAACACAAGGCAGTCAGAGTGCAGCACATTAGTGCACTTTACAGATCTCACCCCTCTGGTGTGCTTTGCCAGGCCATGTAAACAAGCCCTTGCAGTCTCTTCAGGCTACACCTCTGGACCATGGCATAAGTAGCAGCACTCCCAATAAAGTTGAACAACAGTTTACTCCTGTTTACACTCACTCAGAACTTCCTGAAACTTTCAGAATTTGAGCTGAAATGTCCTCATTCTCTGCTCAAAGGTTACTTTTTGACAGAGAAAGTTTGAGCAAAAGATCTATGTATTTGGGCAAAGTCTGGGAAACTAGTTACATCCTTCGCCAGCCATGGAGGAAGGCTTACACAGATAGCTACTCCAGAAGGGAGATAAAATAGCAAGCCAAAATCCAGACTTTTGGGGCAACAAGAGCTTTTGACATCAGGACAAGGGAATATCCCACACTGGAATCCTTGGCCCCAGCCAGAAGCATTTAGCAAGCCAGCAAAACACAGACAGAAATAAAGAGTGAGAAACTGGAAGCAGTTAATGTTTTATAAGGATTACAGTGCATGTTTGTAGATCTAGGTGAACTTCCAAACCTAATATAGCAACAAGAAATGTATCTGCAGAGCATGTGGGACTTATAAAGACTAACTTTCCCTCTACGAACTAGATCCTGGCCAGAATTTCAGAGACAGAAGATTTTCACAAATCCAACCTGCTGGCATCTTTTTAGAGAGAGAGATTCTGCCAAAGGAGTCTTCTGGGGGACATTAAAGAAAACAAATAAAGATTGTCCACCAGACTGATGGGATCTGAATTACACCTACACTGTAATATACACATGCATGTACTCCCTCTTTCTCCTTGCAGTTTGTTTTATCCTGCCAATGTAACAGATTATTACACCCTGCAGCATTTCTACTGCAGTTTATCAAAGGAAAGTTTGAACCCAGCCTCTC
This sequence comes from Mauremys reevesii, assembly GCF_016161935.1. Taxonomy (NCBI): domain Eukaryota; kingdom Metazoa; phylum Chordata; order Testudines; family Geoemydidae; genus Mauremys; species Mauremys reevesii. The sequence goes on from NC_052625.1 coordinate 64,804,881, forward strand.
AAAGATATGAGTTTAGAGTTAATGAGAGCCCATTTAGATAAGGAGAGCAATATAGGGTGGGATGGGAGGTGTGAAATACTTCAAACCCCATAAACTATCCTCTATCACTAATGCTGTTATCTGCTCCAGCAGGGCACCAGCTGCTACAGACCCCTTCCTAATCAGGAGAGGATGCAGAGCTCTAGCAGAGGAGAGTGCTGACATAGGGGTCAGGAGAAGTTACCTACTGTAAGGATGTGACAATCCTACTGCAGTTTATATTTATCAGGAGAATCTTAGCACTGTAAAAGTTTAAGATTTCTTAAGCGAGGGTCCAAGCACAATATTCCTGTGTGCTGGACAGAGCTCCTTTGAAGATCAGTGTGGCCCAGCAGAGACCATTATTACAGACAAAGTGTTCCTTCTGAGCATGCCAGCTCCACAGAACTCCTGGGCCTAGTCCACTTTGGATCTGGAAGGCCACTAGGAGGCTATCTATTTCCTTCCATCCTTTGACTCTAATCTCTTAAGAAAGTCTGTTTACCTTTTGGGATATCATGCTCCAGAGAGTCCAGGAAGTCAATGGATGGGTCCAGGTCAGCCTTTTGCAGGAGTGTTCTGTTCTTCAGGTTAACAGGCTCAGTGAAGTGGAAATAGGAATTTAACTTTTTTGCCTCAGTCAGAGACAGACCTGTAGTATGAACAGTTGGAGACCATTAGCACCATACCTGATCAAACACTCATTATATCAAGATCTCTCTGCTTATTCATAGTCCAGAGTGCACGGCAGAACCACAGCCTCTCTCCAGCTTTGTTCCATGGGCTCCACAGAAAGATCAGAGACCTGCTGGAAATGGATGACCTCACAGTGTTGGGGGAGATTTTGCAGGCAATGTAAATTGAAGTCCCAGATTAGCAATGGGTGCTGAACAAGACAAATCTCTCTGTGAGCCCTGCAATCAGAGGGAGAATTCCTCTAGCACTACAGCTACCAAATGCTGCTAGAAACTCCATGGACCATAGCATAAAGGCAGGGATTCCCAAACTTGGTTTGCAGCTTTTTCAGGGTAAGCCCCTGGCAGACCATGAGACACTTTGTTTACCTGAGCATCCGCAGGTACAACTGCTCCCAGCTCCCAGTGGCCACGGTTCACCATTCCCGGCCAATGGGAGCTGCGAGAAGCAGTGGACCGGTCCGTGCCGCTTCCCACTGCTCTCATTGGCTAGGAACAGCGAACCGCGGCCACTGGGAGCTGCAAGCAGCCCTACCTACAGACACTCAGGTAAACAAAGCATCTCGCGGCCTACCAAGGGCTTACCCTGAACAAGCCGTGAACCAAGTTTGGGAACCCCTGCATAAAGGAAATTATGCTCAGTAACTTTAGAGACGTAGAGCCAAATCAAATCCATTGGTGATTTGGAGTCCTTCTCTTCCCATCTCTCAGAATTATGCACTCTGTATTAGTGATTCTGTTAGCAGTTCCATAAACTGAGCCAAAATGGAAGCAGCAGCAGTGGATTCCCTATTCTCTGTTCACCAAGCCAAGGGAGAGGAACAAGCCAGGAACCAGAATACCAGCTAGAAGGAGAAAGTAAACCTCTCTTACTGCTTTTGCATTCAAAGTACAGACATTCACCTGAATCCTGATATAAATTATGTGGATTTACCTTCAAAATTCCTGTTTTCATGGACAGGGCCGAGCGGGGTCTTCACAAATGCACCCCGTGGGACGATACCCACGGCCTTATCTATCTGATCTATCATAGCTACAAGACGGATTTCCTCCTTGATCATGGGCTTTAAAGAAAAACAGGCAAATATTAAATCACAGTTTTCATTGTTTCTTTTACTGGAAATAAACTCAGGGTGCCTGTAGGAACCACAATACAGTCATCCTCTTGAGTTTGATGGGATTATGAGAATGATCACACCTCACATATTCTTAGTGAAACAATATAACAGAGAACATTGTTAAGAGTAGACATTTCAAACCCATTGGGGCAATAGCTATTATTCCCTCTCTCTGGATTAACCCAGGCATAACTGAGATCCGAATTTGGCCATTTGATTATAAGCAATAGCAATTCCATGTTCAGTTTCTATATAAAGTGTCAGGCACAGCTATAAGACAAGATGCAAATGTTAAATAAAGCTACATAAAAATATCGGAAATGAATCCAACTAATTCATATAAATAGGGAGGAGAAGTGAGGATGTTTCCAATACATTTATAACTCCAAGGTTACCTGAAGTCAGGGGCGGCTCTAGGAATTTTGCCGCCCCAAGCACAGCAGGCAGGCTGCCTTCCGCGGCTTGCCTGCAGAGGGTCCGCCGGTCCTGCGGCTTCGGCAGACCCTCCGCAGGCACGCCTGTGGGAGGTCCGCCAAAGCTGCGGGACCAGCGGACCCTCTGCAGGCAAGCCGCCGAGGACAGCCTGCCTGCCACCCTCACGGTGCCGGCAGAGCGCCCCCTGCGGCTTGCCGCCCCAAGCACGCGCTTGGCGTGCTAGGGCCTGAAGCCGCTCCTGCCTGAAGTGGTCAATGAAAGTTGCTGCTGTTCCATAGAGACAGAAATCAGGGAAATGCATGTTCACCCCAATATGAACAGGGATTTCCTTAAAGGAGATGTGAGCTATGTTGAACTCATGTTGAGACTGAAATACTACTATCTCTCTTCTTCTAAGGCAACAGTACCCAATATTTTGGGGCACCAGTCAACGCCGCCTGCTTCTCTACAACTCGTCCCATTCAGTGGTGCCTACTCAAACATGCATTGGTTATGAATGATAGGATTCTCACGAGTGTAATACTTTGTACTGGAGCAGCCTGAACTCCCTTGATGATTAAAGTATTCACAGCTGGTTGGAAAGGACAGCAGACTGGGAACCAGTATAGGTTTATTACCAGGAAGAAGTATCAATTCTAGTTTGTTCAGTTCAGGCTGGGAACAACAGTGTTAGGGGACAGCTTAGAAGACAGGTCTAGAAAATGGCCTGTTGTACTTACCCCACCTTCCTCCTCATATATTCTCTCATTCTCTTCCCCCTTCTTCTCAGTGGAATCATACTCATAAGATGGATCCCCCTGAAAACGGCCCTTTAGCCCTGCAGTCTGTGTGATCATTTCCTCAGTAGCTGGTGGCAGAAGACTCCACTCCACACAGTTCAAGCTGTCAGCCAGACAAACACAACAAAGGGCAAAGCTTATTGAAACACGGGGACCCTCCTTTTCAGATGTAATACAGCCCATTGGGAGCCTTGCAAGAACCATTGGTGAAACAGGTGACATGCAGAGAGACTCAATGGTGTGCACTTTGGAAACTAATTGCCTTCTTAAAGCATCACCGCATGGTGCTCGAAAAGAGGAACCACTTGGGGGGGCTCAGAAAGGCAGGAAGGAAGCTGCTGTTCAATACTACATTGTACAGCCAGCATCACACAGACATTTTTAAAGGAAGGACATTTTTAAAGGTCGTGTGGTTAAAGAACTAGGAGGTCTGGGTTCTATTCCGAGCTCTGCCACATACTTCCCTGTGTGAACTTTGGGTATGTCTACACTGCAATAGAAGACTCACAGCCCGAGTCCTGTGAGTCTAAGTCAACTGACAGGTCAGCTGCGGCTGTGCCATGGGTCTTTCATCACAGTGTAGACGTATTCTTAGGCAAGCTTCCACACTTCTCTGTGTCTCAGTTCCTTCTCTGTAAAATCCCCTTCCCATAGGGAAATTGTGCAGAGAAATCCATGAAGGGTTTGTAGGGTGCTCAGATGTTATGGTGATGAGCACCATAAAACACCATCATAAAGTCTTGTCACAGTAAGAGGCAAAGACAGGAACCAGCTCTTCCCTGCCTGCAGCCCCTCTCAGCTGCAGAAGTAACTCTTAAGCCCACTCTGCCCCACAACCTGTTGCTGTGTCCTGTATGGACAAATCTTGGAACGAAGCTGCCCCTCCAGGGACTATATGGATAGTTCCTGCACAGTCTGCCCTCCTCTCCCCCTGTATGGACAGATCCTGTATGGACAGATCCTGAGCCCAGTTTCCCCCCACCACCACCACCACCTGTATGGACAGCTCTTGAGTCCAGCCTCCCATGTCCCCATCACCTGTACGGATAGTTCCTGAGCCCAGCCTCCATCCCCCCATATGGACAGCTCCTGAGTCCAGCCTGCCCCTGCACACAAACACCTGTATGGACAGCTTCTGCCCCCCCCCACACACACACCTGTGTGGACAGCTCCCCCCTCCCCGCACACACACACACACACACCTGTGTGGACAGTTCCCGCTCCCCCCACGCACACACACCTGTGTGGACAGCTCCCCCCCCGTGCGCGCACACACACACACACACACACACACACACCTGTGTGGACAGCTCCCGCCCCCCCTCCCCGCGCACACACACACACACACACACACACACACACACCTGTGTGGACAGCTCCCCGCCCACCCCACCGTGCACACACACACACACCTGTGTGGACAGCTCCCCGCCCCGCACACACACACCTGTGTGGACAGCTCCTGCCCCCACACCTGTATGGACAGCTCCCCCCCGCACACACACACACACACCTGTGTGGACAGCTCCTGCCCCCCCACACACACACACCTGTGTGGACAGCTCCTGCCCCCCCACACACACACACCTGTAGAGGCGGCTCCTGGGCCCGGCGCGGTCTCCCCCCAGCCCCTCGGCGATGTAATAGGGCCCGCGGATGCCCTGGATGCGGCCCCAGAACCGGACCCGCTCGAAGCGATAGTCCCGGCGCAGCAGCAGCAGCGAGGCCCGCAGCGCCGCCCGCTTCTCCGCGCTCAGCCCCGCGCCGCCCCCGGCCACCAGGTCCAGCGCGTAGGGCAGCGACTCGGCGTCCATGGCGGGGTCCCGGGCGGGGGCGGCACCGGCTGCGGCTGTGGCTGTGGCTGTGCAGGAAGCCGCGTCCCGTTACCTGGCAACCGCCTCCACGGAGACGCGTCGCTCGGAGGGGGCGGGTTCGAGTCGTTGCTGCGGATAGGAGGTCAGAGGTCACATGTTGATTGGGTCAGAGGTTACGGGTGGGCAAAATCTGTACTGCCCTTGTTAACCCTTTACTTCGGGGGGTTCACCATTTTTGGTCAAAACTGAAAATTAATCAAATTCAGTCCCATGGAAACAGTGCAGAGGCAGATGGTGGCACCCTGGCAACAAGAAGACCCATGATGCCATGGCAACCACAACACCTATGATGCCATGGCAACAGCAACACCATGGGACTAAAGGACACCTGGGCAATGGCAACACCCCATCGACTGCAGCCCCAGTTTCTCCCCAGAATAGCTGACCTGAAGAAACACAAACAGGACATAATGTGGCTTCCCTGCTTCACCTCGGCCGGGCGCAGCCCCTCCCCACCCCAGAGCCTGTCCCACCCAGTCCTGACACCCCATCGCCCCGGCCTTCCCATTTGGACAGAGAGCGTAGCAGTGGGAACGGGCATTGCCACATAGTGAATTGCTCTGGAAACGGCCTCTGTCGCACACACCAGGGTTGTCATCCTGGCACAAGGGACAAAATGGCCAATCTGCTTAATAGCACTGACAAGCATGACTGGCCTGGGGATTCACCTGGGCAAGGGCAGGAGTGCAAGCCCCAAAGGATGGCAGGGTGCTGGGGAGCACTCAGAGAGCCCAAGTGGCTCAATGTGTATTTGGGTAGCTATCTCAAGGGCTCCCAAGCACTGGCTATACTAGCACCCTCTTGTCTTGTGTGGTGTAAATCCTTGATTCCACTGGCAGGACTGGAATTCCCTCTGCAGCCTCAACCCCCTCCCCCATAGTAGGCAGGGAGTGAACTGCTATCAGGGGATCCAGTGAGAGGAGAAATCCAGACAGCACCTAATCACCTGTAATCATGGCAGCAAGTTGCATAATAACCCGTTAAGAGGCACCCCTGTGCTTCTCTTGTAGCTCCACCTTGTGATAGAGGAGAGAGCAAGGATTGTGAGAGAGTCTGCAGATGACAGCCTGCCCAAACAAACCCCTGTATGCTGTTCCTGTGTAAAGTGAAGCACTCACTGAGCCATCTGGGACAAGCAGTCTCTTAAGAAGGTTGTTGGAGCAGGTTGCCCTGCATGGCTACACATGAGATCTCCTCCTCAGGAGGCTGTACACTCCCCAGGTAAGTCTGTGAGCCTGCAAGACAGCTAACTGTTGTATGTATCTTGTTTGGGGTACCACTAAGGACTGTTTCCTCCCCATTTCCAAAAACAACCATGAATCCCACCCCCTCTGGTGTCATTTTTACTGGTGTTATTGTTATTTATCTTGTGTATTATGGTAACATTTGAGGACAGCAGTCAGGATTGGGCACTCTAGAGACAGAGGAAACAGTTCTTGCCCCATAGTGCTTACATTGTAGTTTTAAGGCAAGATGCAGTGAGTGAAAGATGAGGGCAAAGGTAATCAGATCCTGTGGTTCTGATTGATGAGTCCACAGCTGTAATGTCCATAGTTTGACAGCTCTAAATCACTTAAAGATTTGTTAATTATATATAAAAATTCCTTATCAAATATAACTTCCTGGGTTCCTTGTACATTTCCCCTCCACTCACACCTGGGGAAAAAAGTGATCCAGGGATTGCTGCCTATAACTTTATGTTTGGTTGGTCTCCCCCTTCTATATAAATAAACTATTCACAGTTGTCCCCCTACCGAGCATTATTAAATTTTGCATTAACTCTGGGATATGCTTTCTGAGAGGCACAGCACAGAATCTGGTCTATTATTTTTAGTTAATTCTGGTGACAGGGGTCAGATTGCTAAACCTGGAAACAGCCTCTGTTTAACCTCAGATCATCACAGACACTAGCAACTCAAGTTTTCCACATATATTGTCACCTACCATTGTACATCATTCTGATCAGGAGAGATTACCTATAGGGATAAGAGTTCAGTCCACTTAGTCTTTGGTTTCTCTGCTGAGACTGCCAGCTACACCCATTGTTATGGTGATTTTTATGATTTGGACACCTGTCCACTAGGAAGTGGACTGAGACCTCCAACTCAGTTCACCTGGATCAGCCAGCCACCCTAACGTGGTAATGACTTTCTATCACTATCATCCACAGCTGGATTCAAACCAGATGCCAAGAACTGAAAGGTTCTTTATCCCATTACTGATCCCCTAAGCCACCCAGTCTCCAGTCTCTGCCTGTCTTGACTGAAGATTATCGAAAAGGAAATCTATAGCTTAAGGAAATTCTTCCAGGTTCAATCAAGCCTGGTGGGTAACTGTACTCTGCCTTGCTTTGTCCTGACCCCAATTACTAAACACTGATAAGGATCGGGAAGTAAGTGGCTGTATTATTTAACAAATGAAAGGTCAAAAGCGCTGCCATTCAGCAAGGTCAAAGGTTACCATCACTGTTATTAAACAATTTGAAAGCAACCTCTCCCATCAGTGGCTGTTCCAGGATAAAGCAGCAAGCAGCTGAGGATCCAGGCAGGCTGGGGGAAACAAAGCACGGACACCAGATATAGTTCAGTCCAACACTTGGTTGTGGGCTTCATTTCTAATACCTTCTTCAAAGAGGGGAAGTCAAGTGTTCCAGGAACACACACAGACCTGTTGTCAGTGCAGCTAGCTCTCTTGTCCCCACCCCAAAGAGATTTCAGATCCTACTATAGGTTAATAGGATGGCTGTCCTGTTAGAGTTACCATTCATTGGGTGAGATATTAAACTGAGGTCCCTTCCACCCATCTCTGGTGGGACATTAAATATCCTATGGCAGTTTTCAAAAAAAAGAGTTCAAGGAAAACTTCAGTGTCAGGGTCAAACATTTCCAATTTGATTAGGCCAGTTCTAATGCTGGAGACTGTGTGCGGGCTATTGCTGGATGCAGAATAGCCACTGCAAGCTTTACACTACCAGTACCACTTGACTTCATAAAGTGCCTTGAGATACCTTGAATGTTAAAGGTGTTGTAGAAAAACAGTTTCTCTTCCATGGTGTTTACTTAGGGCATCACAATTCAAGAGGAAAGAACAGATGTTGATCCATTAACTACCTTATGGGAACCAGTAGGAGATATCATATTAATAGTGGCTGGTCAATTTCTCCTCACCTCCTGGAATAGATGTGACAGAGTCTTGGGCCTTCTCTGCCCTTTGCTAAGGGATACACACTCCCCAGCGAAGGAAAATCCACTAAGGACTGTTTCCTCCCCATTTCCAAAAACAACCATGAATCCCACCCCCTCTGATGTCATTTTTACTGGTGTTATTGTTATTTATCTTGTGTATTATGGTAACATTTGAGGACAGCAGTCAGGATTGGGCACTCTAGAGACAGAGGAAACAGTTCTTGCCCCATAGTGCTTACATTGTAGTTTTAAGGCAAGATGCAGTGAGTGAAAGATGAGGGCAAAGGTTCTGTGGTTCTGATTGATGAGTCCACAGCTGTAATGTCCATAGTTTGACAGCTCTAAATCACTTAAAGATTTGTTAATTATATATAAAAATTCCTTATCAAATATAACTTCCTGGGTTCCATGTACATTTCCCCTCCAGTATCATGTATGGCCTGGAAGGGGACATTGCAGAGCAGCCGGGGCTACCACAATAGCCCATGAAAGCCTGCACTCAAGTGGACGCCATGGGATAAAGTAAGCAAAGTTCAGTGTGTCCATCACTACTCTCAGATTATACTATTAACAGAGGTGGGATCAGTATCATTGGCATGCCCTGGGTTATTTCCTGGTGCTGTGAGACAAGACAGAAATTGGGCTTGGTGGAGAGAGATGCAGGCAGAGGTTACTCATCCCTACAGTGTAAGGCCAGACCTTTCTCATGGCTGTCTCAGGAATCCAGCACTGTCATGGGTTTAAAAAACATCCATGACTTTGAAGGATTTGTGTGCATAAGTGAGCATTGGAGAGGGTGGATGGGGCTGCAAATGTTAGGAAGCAGGAGAGGAGGGTGCATCGTTTAACAGGGGTGTTGGATGAATAAGGGGGTTCGTGACTGGATGGGCTAATGTGGGAGGAGTTTGTAGATGATAAAAATTGCACAAACTTCATCAAGAGCTTCAAAGCAAAACCCTGAGCTCCACTGAAGTTGAACAGGGAACTGGAGCTCAGTGACAGCACTGTAGGGACAGAAAGGACCAGAGATGTCCCTTCTTCTCACAGCATAGGTGCTCTGCTCTGGCCTGGAGTTTGCACTAAACATGGGAAAACACATGTTACTTTGAGTGCATAGTATTGCCAGAGACAATGACTCTTTCCATGACCGTTGCCATTTTCACTATTGCTGTTAAAATTTCAGGCACCTTCCATCCATTTAAGTTTCCTCATAGATGAGACCCGAGGCAGTTCAGTAATCTGTTTCTAGAGTTGAAAAGATCTGGTGGAAAGGATGGGGTGAGAAATTCAAAGTGCTCCAGAGTCTGGGATTCATCCCACATGTTTCACATCTGGAATCTCCCTAGTAGCATTTTCTGTAACAAGATAGGAAGAAACCAGGCCAGTAGGTCATGATGGGAACAGCTGTGCTGAGAGAGAGCAAATATGTGGGATAACTGTGGGCAGCTTTCCCTGGAGACTCTCTTTGGCATGATCTTGAGTAAGAAATGTGCCCAGACCATGTGATTATCCTGCCCTAGTCAGGGAGAAGACAGCCACCAGGCCCAAAGAGCTGTCTTCATTATATCAGTCAGTTATATACAGTTTTCTGGCTTTTGGCTTCATTCCACATTTTTCAGCACTTCTGTAGTAGTGTTCTTCTTCCTGCCTCCTGCTGGAGCAGAGGAAAAGTGAAGAATTTATCAAACTGCCAGTATTGTCAAAATATCATCCTGCAGGGGGCATCACATGAACAGGGCAGCTGCCATTCTCCTGCCAACAGATTCTGTGCAGACCCCTTCCTTTGTGCTCTCCATGAACCCAGAGCAATAAGATGTAGACTTCTGTGGGACACCGTACCCACCACACTGCCAATCAAGCTGCCCACAGTATGATAGAAAGCATGTTGTTAAAGTGCTTCAGGAGGGGTAAATATCAAAGAGACTCTTTTATGGAATCACAGTCACGACTCCCGAGTTAGGGTGGTGGGAGGCTTCAATGTCTGTCTGTCTGTATTTATCTATCTGACATATTTCTAAGGAGCCCATTGCCCTAGTATCTTGGCACTTTTAATAGCTATAATTTGAGAAAATACGTGTTTTCTTAAATTAGGGAATAATGCTCTGCTTTTCCCTCATGTCATCCAATGCTACTGCCTTAAAGGATACTAGTATCAAAAGAGAAGCAGCCAGAGGGAATCCATCATTAAGAAATAGCTCAAACTAGTGTAACCCCTCTGCCAGGCTGAAACAATAGCAGCAAGGGCCAGGTTCAATACCTAGGGGTCCCTTCCCCACAACGTAATGCAGACCAGCTCGAGCCCCCACCCAGTGACCTGGGAAAATCTTACACACACCCCTGGGCGCCTCAAGGAGGCAATACTTCCCCTCTCGCAAGCACAGACTCTTGGTGTAGCAGAAAAGGTTTAATTACATAAGATAAACAACAACAAGCATGAAATTTGGAAAATACCTCAACTGGAGTTCATAGGTCAAACCGTGAGCAAAGACCCACCCCAGCAACTTGGGCCGTGTCCTTCTCTCTGGGCCCTTGAGTCCAGCAACCCCCCTAAATCACCCACAGTCCCAAAAGTCCCACAATTCAAAAGTCTCTGTCCCGGGTCAGGCAGCCCAGAGTTCAAGAGTCTCTTTGCAGAGGTCCCCCTCCCCAGCCTAGGTAGAAAGGGGCACCTTACGTGGTTCGGGGCCAACTGCCCTGCCTCTTCGTGGGGTTCTGCTTCCACTAGTCGTCCCCGCAAACAGCTCAGCTCCGCTTACTCTGTGGGCTGCTCCACTCTGCCAGCTGCTCTGGTCCACCAGCTGTCCTGTGATCCGCTCCAGCCGTCCTCACGAGCTGCTCAGCTCCACTCACCCAGTGGCTGCACAAACTGCTCCACTCTGCTCTGCCAGTATTGCTTCAGGCTCCCCCACTCATCAGCACAGTGCTCTCAGCTCAGCAAGTCCAGCTCATAGTAGGGGAGCCCCAGTAAATTCAGCTCAGTAACCAGCATCTAGATTCTTAAGGGAATCAAAAGTTAACTCTGACATTCCACAGTGGAGAGAAGCATAGGTGGAACTGGTGCTTCTGACTCACACAAGGAGCCTGCACCACCAAGTACAGATATCTGTCCCCAGCCTCTCTCTTTTCAATGGGTTTTGGAACCCATGTGCCCCATCTAGCAAGCGCTATCCAGCTGACAATGAAACCCCCCATCACAAGACAATTTTGTAGTTCCCCATTTACCCAATCAGGGTGACAACATTTCATTCCTCCTGCCCCAATAACAACGAAATTGGAGCTCCCACAGCTGTGAAAATAACCATCCCATGCTGCTTTGCGGTATGCTAAGTGGGGTGGGAGTGCCCATGAAATAACTGAAATACCAATGCAACACTTTCCGCACTCCCCATAATTTACCACCAGATGTCAGGGTGGGGCTCATCCTGACTCTGCTTACACTAGGAAATGCATCTTCCATCATGCCCTAACAGTGGCAAGATGTGAGCTTTGATAGATTTCTGTGGGGAGCTAATTCCTGATTGAACAGCTTGCTGCCAGTAATGTCTGACCCCCACAAATTCAACGCTGGGGACTGAACAACAGCCAGGTCATCTGTGTGGGCTGCAACTGCTGCAATGGGATGTAGAAGTGGTCTCTAAGATTGCCAGAGTCCTGAACCATTTAGGGCTTTAAAGATCATGATCAAGACCATGAAATGCATCCAGAAGTGAATCCAGAAGCCAATGGAAAGCATAGTACTGGTCTGACATGGTCTTGTCAGTGGTCTTAGAGAAAGCAGGCCAACACATTCTGTAGCTTCCAGTTGGCTCCAGGTAGAACACAGCATAATAGTTTAGCACAGAAGTGACAAAAGTCTGGATGACCATTGCTAGACTCGCAGCTAAAATGAAAGCACACACTTGTTTGGCCAGCTGAAGATGACAAGGGCATTTCTGGCCTGCTATTGGAGAATCCAGAGCAGAAATGAGTCCACAAAGATGCTGGGATCACAGGGCAAATTCCATTAACTCAAAGTGAAGTTACACTTCCTCAGAATGCTTCTTCTAGCCAGCTTTGCTTCTTATCTAGAACAAGCCTTATCCATCTAGTTATAGCCACATTACTACCTCAGCCTGATACAAGAAGAGCAGAAAAATGGCATTGTCTGGGTTCGTTTTCCACTCTAAACCCTGTTTTGACACCCTTCATCTTTCTCAGGAAAATTCTTTCTAACCTGAAACTTCTGCTCAGTCACCAGATTATAAAAGTTTAGTAGGCACTGGAACTAAGAGTCAAAGGGGGACCTGAGACATCAGTCTGCACTGCCCTTCTAGTTAAGTGTTTGTGTCTCTCACTGTGGGAGCACTGACAGTTTGGCAATGTGTCTCACCTCATGTTGTGGTCATTCCCCCTTAGTAACCATTCTGGGTTTGTGTGGTTCCACTGTTGTCACCAGATGCCTCATAACAACATGTTCAAACAACCCAGCTGTCTCATGCTGTGTGGCTTCTTCTGTCTCTCTTCCAATGGTACAGTCAATTCAGGTTGTTTACAGGAAGAAAGAGGTGGACATTCATTGCTTTCTGCACCACATCTGCTGATGAGCCCATTCCCCTCATTCATATATACACACACACTGCACAGGCCTTCCTCCATGTAGCTTTAAATTTGCATTAACCGAAGGGGTATCCTTGTTGTTGCAGTGGAAGGGGGGGAAATGCTTTCTCTGGTTCTAGAGAAAGTTTTGCCCATCTGTAATCCCCAGTGTCTCCTCTGTTCAGAGCTGGGCTGTGACTGAAGAAACCTGAGATGGCCCAGGAGAAAGAACAGCAGTCTGCCTAAACTGTTTGAAGAGTTAATACTCTTTCCGAATGCTGGCACCTGGGAATCCTTTAATGACTTAGACGGTGCTTTGGGCAGACTGAATATCAACTTTCAGCAACAAAGGCCCTCAAAATATTATTTATTTATCTGACTAAAATACTTAAAGTATTCCATTGCTGTGTCCCACCTCCTGCCTTTCTACCGGACGTCATGAGACCAAATGCTGCTCTCAGTGACGCTGGTTTTATACCTGTGTAATTTATGTCCATTGACTTTAATGGAGATAGATTTACATCTGCTTTTCTGAGAGCAGAATTTATCCCAGGCTGTATCCTATGTAATGAAAGCCTAAACCATCACGCTCCCTGCTCAGGAGGGTATTGTATATGAAATATTTAAAACATTTAATGGATTTATACCCCCAGCATAGCTATTGAAAATATAAGTAAGCATTTGCAGCTGGGAGGGGGATGTCATTTAGAGGAATGATGGACCACCCTGCTGTGTTTTATATCGTGTGTTGGGAAATTGTGTTAATCAAGTGAGCTTTTATTGGCAGGACTCTGTTCAGTTGCATTCTAGTTTAGAGACTCCCCCTGATACCAGAGAGGGACATAGGCCGAGGTTTCATGGGTGTAAGCGAAGCCTCACTCCATCTTTTTAATATCCAGATCTAGACTTATAATCCTCTGAAAATTATTTCCTGCCTCTCTCCTTCCCTCCTCGACTTGTCTGTCCTTGTCTGAATCCCTCCCAAGTCCACATTAACCCCATAAAAAACTGATCCGTAGGAACTCCCCAAGCCCCCCTTTCCTGGTTTGATGCATTTTCCTATTCCACAGTCTCTAAAAGATTGAAAAAAGTTACAGCAAAAAAATAGGCAAGCAAATGCTGCCCCTTCAGAAATCTCTTCAGCCCTGGGGAACCTGGCTTACATCTGTCTCTCACTGTGCATTTGTACAGCACCATGGGGTCCCAATCTCAGTGGGAGCCTCTGGACAGTGCTGGAATACAAGTAATAAATCATATATAATAATTAATGACTGAATACAGCTTTGCTTCTGGAGACTCCTCTATGGTGCACCACACTTCTTCCCCTCTACCTGATCCACCCTCAAAGTCACTTACATTTTGCAGCGACTCTACTATTATCCAAGAAGTCACTTCAGATTTCAGCTGTGAAAGTTTTCTAGTGACAGTAATAGACTCCCCTCCCGCAAACCCCCAAATTCAGCTTGGGCCCGCAGCGGCACAACATGCTGCCACTAAACAACTGGCTTGGCCCTATATGCTGCACTCTTATGGCTTTGCACAGCAACTCCAGGGCTGTTAAATTTGTCATATAATTTGTTGGGACATATGCCCCCCATGATAGACTGCAAACAAATAGTGCAATAGATTTACCCTATGATGGGCTGTGGCATCTATGACACGTAACTCATGTTGCCAGCATATGAAGACCTGAAGCATGAGGACTACGCCTGGAACAATGCTCCTGCACTGAGGTACCACTCTCACAGTCACCACTGTCTTTCAGAGTCATGGGTTTGACATTACTTTGGTGTGGGCCTTTCTTCTGGCTGCAGGGGAGCCCATCTCAGCACAGAACTCCAGTAAGGTCTAGAGCTGCTGCGCTGATTGATCTGGCGCTTCCATGTCTCCATGTTTGCAAAAACCAGCCAGTTTGATTTCAAAATGTGGAACCACTTAGTGTTTCCTTTTCATCTGACCCTGGCTTTACATCCACTCCAGTTAACCCAGTATCACATCTTGCAGCATGAGACCATTTATCTTTGGAGTAATAGGATGCATATGGGGGAAACCCGATTCTATTGAAATCAGTGTCAATCTCCCCCTCCCCCCCCCCCGCCCATTGACTTCAGTTGAGCCAGAATTTCACCCATAGAGTGGGAACATTGGTCCTCAGGGTGATGGAACAAAATCAGCAAAATGGGCTGTAAGGCAGTTATGATAAGGCAGGTTCCTTGTGTCTCATGGAGAGACAGGAGAACAAGCCCACAAGTAGGCAGAGGAGCTCATGGATAGTGTGAGAAAGTTACAGTGGCCATGTGATATGAAGAGTTGGCAGATGGATTCACATCAGGATGGCAAGGGCATAAAATGAGGCTGTGGAAACTACGAGTACCATCCTTGCAGAGAGACCTTGATACCTTTCATCATTACTGATCCACACAGACACGGGGTAGGGGCTGTCTGCCAGGTTACTTCCTGTGAGAACACAGCACTGTGCAGGGCACTGGTGGTTACAATTGTAAAACAATGCTATAGTCCATTGAGCTGATTGCTCAAGCCAGTGGCAACCTTTGCTGATGACTAGATACTTCTGTATGCCCTATAATTCCTGATTTGTAAACATTCCTAGATTTCCTACTCCACTGAGCAGCTGCCTCATCTATGTAAGAATGTCAAGCTGGTAATTCCTGCCAAACATTAGGAATCTGGTTTTGGAAGGGTTGGTTTGCAAGAGATCTTAGCTTTTGGTATAATGCAGTATTAAAAAGCACCCTCTTGAGTCCTATAAACAAATAATAATGTTGTCATTACCCCTACGCCCCCCATTGCTT
The DNA here is from genome assembly GCF_016161935.1 of Mauremys reevesii. Lineage (NCBI taxonomy): Eukaryota > Metazoa > Chordata > Testudines > Geoemydidae > Mauremys > Mauremys reevesii. The sequence continues at coordinate 64,820,373 of NC_052625.1, forward strand.
TTAGACTGAGTGATTCAATCCAGTAAAACCCTAAAGGAAGGAGGGGCAGTTACTATTTCACATTTGAAGAAAAGTTTGATTTTTTTTTATCTATCTTTTCTTGAAAGCTCATTATATGTTTGCAGGGTTTTGACCCTTTAGAATGCATCTGGGCTAGATAGAGAGCTCGCTCTCTCGCTCCCTGGGGATGGTGAACAGCTGTATACTGTGTCTGAGGGACAGTTTATGTGGACTGAATGTTTCATTGTTATGGAGGCTGGATCATAATTAAAGGGACTAGAGGAGGTGGTGGAGGCAGAAGTCCTGTGAACCGAGAGAGCAGGGAATTGATGAGTATGAAAGATTTCTGAGCTAACTCAGATTGGGAAAGCTTGGTAGACACTGCCCTCTTTGTACCATGGACAAGACTGCAGCTTCTGTACCTTCACCGTTGCTAATCTTGCCTGGCAGACGCTGAGGAGATGCCAGCAGTTCAGCATTGCCTCTTCAAGCTAATCTTGGTGCATTTGGAAATCATGTGCAAGTCAGGGGTCCTAACAGCCCCAAGACAAAGCACAGCAAACATTTATTCAGGAGTATTTGTGCTCATTCCGGGCAAACGTGAGCATGGGAGGAGCCCTTGTTTCCCCTGCAAACATCAGTTCAGGGTGCTCTCACCTTCCACAAGATCATTAGAATTACACCCTCGTTAAGCTCTACTTCCTTTGAGGTAGGTAGCCAAGGGAATTGGGAGCCCCTCTTGTTATAGGAGCCTGTGGAAGGCTCTGAACATGTAGACTTAGTGAGCCCCTCATTCAGTCACCCTCTCACTTCAGAAACATTTCTGTGCACACATGAACTTCGTCACTGGAATCACTACCACAGGACTTCACATTCCTCCTCAAAGAACCACTCTTGTAGCTGCATTGGAGCCCCCTCTGTCTTCCCTCTGAATCATAAAGAAGGGGACAAGAAGGGCACAGTTGGCTTTCAGCGCATTTCTTGCAGTGTCACCTCAGTAACAGGAATCACCAAGGGAACACAGAGAACAGAGATGTTGGATGCTGACAGGAGAGTTTTCATATGTTGGAGAAAAAGCTGAGATGGGTTCTGTGCTTGGAAATGAACATGGGTTGTGCCTGCCCTGGCTGGAGTGGAGCTTGATGAGACACCTGTTTTCATGGAGGAGTCTGGAGACAAGTATGGGCTGACTGAGCACATTTAGCAAAGAGGCATCATGCAGCTGTTCTGCCTGGCTTATGCACATAGGTGCCTCAAAGGTCCAGAGACCCTCTTGGTTCCAGGAACTAGTCAAAGAGGCAGCCAGGAGGAGCAATGAAAATACAAACTAAATAATCAGGAAAAGAAACAAACTGTGCTGAGTGGCAGCTAGTCTTCAACGGGTGAGCTGTGTAAATACCACAGGGGTCTTGTGAATAGGCCATGGGAATCTAGTCCCTGGAGAGGGACTCAGTTGGGTCAGAACATTGTTCCTCACAGGAGGTATGTTTACTGTTGCACAGCGCCGGGTGTCTGCTGTGAAAACATTCCACTGCTGATCTCCAATATACACTGACCTTTCAGCCAAGAGATGTTTCCTCCATGTGCCTGTGCGCATCTGTCTGTCTGCACACATCTGTCTGTGCCAGAGAAAAGAAAGTGTTCCAAACAGATCCTCCACTGGAAATACTCTGCTCAGACCCCAGGCAGGCATGCGCTCCAGACCCACTCTGATCATGGAAAGGCCCAGGATAAAATAATGAGATTCTTCATTTTGTCACTATTTCATCTGCTTAGTACTTGTATGGTGCTGTCTTTGTACCACATGCTGTTACACTAGAAGTTCTTTGGGGCAAAAGACTGTTATTTGGCACAATTCTCCTATGGTACAGCACCAGGTACACTGAAAATGCTATACAGATAATATCATCATATCCCAGAATCCTCTGAGGAAGCAAAATATAAGGACCTGCCAGTGTGAGTGGCCTCCAGAAGAGGCAGGGAGCTTGCCAGCCCCATGATGTCTCAGTTCCTAGTGATATCACTGCTCCTGAATGATGGTGTATGAACCAACCAGGAGGTCAGACTAGATGATCATAATGGTCCCTTCTGACCTTAAAGTCTATGAGTCTATGAATAACCAACCAAAGGTGTCACCAGTCAGCCCTTCTCATTAATGATCCTCCTTTCTGTCCCTTCTGCCTTCTATCTATACCCTTTGTCTTCCTCTTTTTCTTTTTCCCTTGTCTCTCTCTGATCCCTCTCACCCTTCAGTTCTGTGGCAATGTGCCTGGTTATGCTTATTCCCTAAAACCCTTTTCTGCTGGCAGATTTGCCATAACAGGAAGCCCACAGCCACTTTGGCACTGGCTCCTATACAGGATCCAATAACCGTAGCAGAAGAGTTGGTCTCAGCCTGGAACCAAAGGCATTGGAGGTTTCTATATAGGGTCCTGGAGAGATGCCACAGTGCAGAGCGAACAGAGGGAGAGTAACAACTGAGTCTTTTTAGCATTAATCAGGTTTCCTTGTAGAAACCAGGTTTGGGTCAGAAAACTGATATTGTAACAAGTGGCACTTTGGTGGCTTCCAGTTCTGCTCCCTGTGTCTTGTAGCTGCAGTAGCATTGTGACATTTGAACACACACTGGCCACGCCATTGTGCCCCACCCCACCTGTAGTGGCTCCATATATGCCCTCCTGTCCCCACGCTATAGATCTGCCATCATCCACAGTTTGCAAAGTATTGGCCATGGGGGTGGAAGGGTAGAGGACTTTCACTCATCATTTTAAAAAATGCCACCCCAGAAATTTAAGAATAGATCATAGCAGTGTGCCAGGGTAGCAGAACTGGGGGGTAGAGGGAGCTAGCACCCCTGCAATGGAAGCATCATGGGAACTGATATACAAGCAAAGAAACATACGTCACAGGCCACTGAGGTTGGCTGTGACTGCTGAGGGCAGAGGTAAGAGTGAGACCCAAAGGGGCTGAAGCAGCCACCACAGCGCCCACAGCAGGAGGTGATCAGGACAGGAGCAGCTATCCCTGGTGAGAGGCTCCACCAGTGGCGTATTATCACCTAGGCTGACAAGGCCTAGGCCTAGGGTGGCAAATTTGCAGCGGCAGCAACTGACGCCGCGATTCTACCAATCATAGTGCATACTGAAGCCACCAACAATGGCGCAACGCCATTTAGTAAACATACTCGCGAGAATCCTAAACATTAATATTATGACTGGAAGGAAGAAATTAAGTGGTTCTCAGTTTTGGATCCATGTGCGGTCCTGCACTATAAGCGAAATTGCACTATACAGACGTGCGTTCAGCTGAGGGTCTGCTGTACTTGTAATTTTATTTATAATAAAACTTGTAAATGTTCAATTATTTTAATGATATTTAGATTCATTTTAGTTCGAACTAATTTGTAAAAAAAACGAAAACAGGTTCATATGGGGCCGGGGCGGCAAAATCATTAATCTGCCACTGGGCTCCACACCACACCCCCATTTCAAGCCAGCTTCCACTGCCTCTGGTGGTGTGTGTTTCCTATGAGTTGGGGTAGGACATTGGGAAGGAGCAATGCCACTACTATTGCTGTTATACTGCCATAAGTGTGCATGGTGCTATAGAAGAGGTCACTGCCCCAGGGAACTGATAGTCTGAATTAGAATGATAACCGTGAAAAAAGAACAGAGCACAGGGAGGAAAGGGGACCACATGCCCCAAGGGTAGGGAGCTGCTCTCAGGAGAGCTCTCTCTGCAAAATGCTCACAACAGTGTGTGTGTTTCACAGATGGGGTGGGGGACAGGTAGTTTTGTCTTTATCCAGAGGGAGGGAGGGAGCTTGGCAGTGGGCCAAACAGCAGGGTGGAAAGCAGTTTGGAAGAAGGAATTTTGAGGAGAACATTAAAGAAGGAAAGGGAGGCTGCTTTGTCACATGGGTGGCTCAGAGGCCCTCACAGAGCAGGTAGCTCTGCTTCTTGCCCATTCATCTGAGATTACTTCAGTATCTGATCCATCCTCTTACCATTCTTCTTTGTTTTGTGGTAGTGCCTGGGGGCCCAGCCAAGATCAGATTATTATTTATTATTTGTGTTTCCATAGTGCCCAGGAGTCCCAGTCATGGACCAGGACCCCACTATGCTGGCTGCTGCACAGACACGGAACAAAAAGATAGTCCCTGCCCCAAGGACCTTATAATATAAGTAGGCAAGACAGACAGAAAGCAGTAGAGAGGAAGTATTATTGTCCCTGTTTTATAAATGGAGAACTGGGGCACCAAGAGATCCAGTAACTTACCCACATCTCCGGAGTCCTGATCCAGTGCCTAAATCACAATTCCATCTGTTCCTCAGTGGGGAAGTCAGTGCAGTCTTTGAAGAGAATTGGGGCTCCTTATCCAACAGGAAATGGTCTATAAAACCCTCCTACTCTTGGTCATAAGCCAATCTCTGTTTGCCAGGGCTTAGGAAGAAACTAGGAAGAAACATCCCCTACAAGCATGTTATTCCATAATTGTTCACATTAAAAATTCTAATGTGAACTGATATTGGTCACTGACAGAGACAGGAAACTGAACAAAATGGACCACAGGGCTTTTCCAGTCTGACTATTCATTTGGTCCTATACGCTTCCAGTGGCAACCTTACTGATCATGACTGGGACAAGGAACTTGGAAGACAGATTTGCTGGAGACTGAGGGTGAGACTCAAAGCTGTGCAGGGCATTTGTAGGGCAATTGTATTACATACATTCTTCAAACAAGGCCTGCCCTTAGCTCTGTCAGTGGTTGGAAGTAGCTGTGTGATGGACTCGGCTGGGAGAGACAGAAACATAGCTTGTTTTTCCAGAGGCTGAAGTGGTTGCAGCCACTTGTTGTGCTGCAGGTGGGCAGTGGGCACCCAACTGGTGACTCATCTGAACCCATCAATTTGCTGTTGTCATCGCAGCTGCTGGAAACCCATTCCTCCATCCACTCTGTAAACAGAGGCTCATCACCACAAAGCAAGAAGCTTCCCTGGTCCCCCATCAGTGCAGGGAGCCAGAGAGCTTCTTGCTGAAAGCTGCCTTCTCTTTGCTTTCAGACATGTCAATATTTACCGAGTGAGACTCCACCTTTGCCCAGCTGGAGCATGACGGCTTTGCCACTCTTGCATTCAATGTCTGGACAGTGCAGCATTAACATTAGGAGGTGATGAGTGACTGGGCTGACATGACAAATGAGAATAGATCTGCAAACAGAGAACAGCAAACACTTCATAGGGGGCTCAGGACACCTGCTGGGAAAGATGTTCCTTTTGCATGAATCAGGTGGCCTCTGAGGCTGTATTAACACTCCAAGAACCTGCAGTCCTGGAACTCCCTGATGGGGAAGGTACAGACCCAGGTGGAGGTAGACAGTGAAGTGGTAAGGTGGCACTGAGGGGAAAGGTGTGGTCCTGGCAGCACCGGCTCCAGGCACCAGCGCAGCAAGCGCGTGCCTGGGGTGGCAAGCCGCGGGGGGCACCTTGCCGGTCCCTACGAGGGCAGTAATCAGGCATCCTTTGGCGGCGTGCCTGCGGGAGGTCCACCGGTCCCACGGATTCGGTGGCAATTTGGCGGCGGGTACACCGAAGTCACAAGACCGGCAGATCTCCCGCAGGCAAGCCACCGAATCCGTGGGACCGGGGACCTCCCTCAGGCAAGCTGCCGAAGGCAGCCTGCCTGCCATGCTTGGGGTGGCAAAAAAGCTAGAGCTGCCCCTGGGTCCTGGGGCTGAGCTAACAGGGAGGCTGCAGTACAATCCTATGGGCGTGCTGTTATGGAAGTTACTTTGGCATGACTCCCAGGGATTTAACTGCTACTTGGATGCTACAGTGATGCTACGGTAAAGCTAGATGGACTGGATTAGACAAATTTGGCCCAAGTTCTCTGACCCAGGAGAACCCATTTATGTTCACAAATTCCAGTGGCTGGCTGAGTGGGTCAGGGAAGAGATGCTGGGGGAGGGTATCTGAGAAGAGAGTACGTTGTTCAGTTTGGGTTGGCTTTTGTTGGTTCGCTTCTCACTTCCCACTGCCTCCAATCATTTCTGTTTGTTTCAGTAGGAGGCTCTGGCTGCAAGGTGGGGTTTTTAAAAGTGACTGAGAGGCACAAGTCCCATTGAAAGCCACTTCAGCACTTTTGAAAAGCCCACCTGAAACATGTAAGTGGGAGGCAGCATTTTCAGGAGGAATTAGAGTGAAGAGAATGTGGAGGACAGGAGAGGGAGTTTGTCTGTTGTACATGTAAGGAGCAACATGGAGTAGGCATGAATCTGAGGGTGGGAGAAGGGTATAGAGGGGAAATGAAGAGGGGAGGCCTGAGTGAAGCAGAAGAGGGAGAGGGAAGAATAGGCATAAAGAATGCAGAAGATGAAAGGAAGCCAGGACAGGGATTTGAGTAAGGGAATGACATGGCCTGGGCAATGAGTGAGGAGAGCGATTTTTGGCAACTGAACTCTGCATAGCATGCAATGAGGTGAGAGTTGGGGAGACCAGACAGGAGGAGGTTGCAGCAGGGCCAAGGGGAAACACAAGCAAGGCTTGGACAAGGGTTTATGCAGTCAGCATGCAGAGGGGAAGTCTGATTTTAGAGAGGTGGTAAAGGAAAACGCTGCAGAAAGATGTTGCAAGCTGGCTGTTGGGCTATTTTACTTTGCAAAAACTAGGCCCTGGAACCCCATAGAAAAACTTACTTCAATTCACTGCAAATAGAATGTCTAATACAGGAGGATTGAGGCATTAAGAAGAGTAAAGTGTAAAGGCTGCTGGTCCACTTTCTCTAGAGTTCTTGTGTGCCTGGGCTTGTGGCGGGGGAAGGCTCTAACCTGACCCTCATCTCCCTTTGGAGATAGTGCCAAGATCCCTTCCTTCTCTTGCCACTTCTCTGCGATGAGGAAATGTTCCTTCACCTGGTTGGGAAGGTTTCTTATGTGGAGCAAGTGGCCGATTTAAATTCAAGATCATTATCAGATTATTATAGACCAAAAATACCTGCCAGCTAATAAAACTGCCACCAGTAACCAGCTAACCCGAACACCCAGACTGTCTGCAGGATGATCAATGCTGATGATCAGCAGGAACTAAGTCTGCTGATCGAAAGGCTGGAGACAGAGGCCTACACAGGCCACCAAAGGGCTTCCTGATGGCAACAGATTTCAGTCGCAGTTGGCCTAGGCTGGATTGGAGCCAGTGACCTGGTGGTGCAAGCTCCTCTCCCATTATGGATCAGAAGGTTTCCAATCAGTGGGGTCTATGTCCTGGTTTGCAGAGTGTCAGCAGGAGACCAGGATTCTACAGTAAATATCTTGTGGTTGGGGATTATTTAAAGTGAATTTTGATAAAAGGACTCCCCCAAAAAACAAGCTACCAAGGCAGGAAAGTACTTAACCAAGGGTTTTAATCAGCAATGGTCTCTGGAAGAACAGACTGTCTGAGAGGGTCCCACCCCAGTTGGCCTGAGCTGACAGAGCCCCAGGCGGACAGCAGCTGCAAAAGGCTGCCTCCCAGGAGCAGGGTAGGCAGGCTCAGCCAACATCTGTTCCCCTTTAATCTCTTGTTCCTCTGTGTTTTGATTTGGAGCTCTACATAATGAGTTACACTCCCTGGCTCATCCACAGCCACTACCCTGAACTGCAGCTCTCTGGGACTGTGCTGGGACAGACGAGCTCAGCCATACCTGGGATGCTTGCAGAGGCTGCCCAGGGTACTTCTGCTGGTTGTACCTCTTCCTATCCTACCAGAATCCAGCAGTGTTCCCAGGCCACTTCGCAAGAGCTCAGCTGCAAGAGACTGGAGAGTTGTTTCTATTTCACTTCTCTGACCTCACTGTTTCCAGTTGTTCTAATTACAAAAGACTCATGTCAGGACAACCTCCTGGGCTTCCTTTTATTCACACCCCCTTACACTGTCAATGTCTGCTACTCCCACAACTGCAAGGCCTCTGCCTTCAGGACACTGGAGCTTTTAACCTCTTGTGTACATCGTTTAGTACATGCCATTACAATATCAGACCAGGGGACAGAATACTGAGTATACTGAATCCTAAAGATCTTCAACAAAGGCAGTGTGCTTGGTCAGCTTCTGTTCCTTCCCCTGTGGGAGCTCAGTGAGGCACTGGGAGAGGAGCTGAGGATGATGTCCTACTGAGAGGAGACAGTAGGAGACAGGAGCAGCTGCTGTCACATAATAGCCCTTCCCCATTCAACCCCCCGCCAAGGTGGCTCACAAAGGAGCCTACAGGGCTAGGGGTTGAAAAATGAAGGTCTCCCAGTGATGCTGAGAGTGTCTATAAAACCCACAGGGGGTCTGGGAGAGGGAAGTGGTCTCCTCCCCAGACAACGTGAGAAACCTCAGCTAATACTGTCATTTCCTGCCTGGCACTTCATGCTGTCCATTCTGATCCTCTGGGATCAGAAAGCACAGAAGGATAAAATAGTCTTGCCCTGCACCTCCAATCTTTCCCCAGAGTGATGTGCCAGGATCATTGCTAACCCTCAGCATCCTGGCAGTTCCCAGGGAGCTGAAATATGCAGGGTCATTGAACTCTGAGCTGATGCAGCAAAGCGCCTTCCTCATACACAGCGCCATGCTGCAGTCAGAAGCAGTAACACCTGGCAATACCATGGATGGGGAAACCATTGCAGAGGGAAAGGGAATGTCAGCAATACACAGTGGGATGGATTTCAGAGGCCAGTGAACCCAGAGCAGCTCCAAAGAATTGTGAAATTACCTCTCCACATCCAGCTGTAAACAAAGCTAGCAGGCGCCAGAGTCCCAAGTCCCAGAGCAGGGGAAGAGGAACAAAACATGGGGCCCCAGGCAGAGCAGGGGTGCTAATCTCTAGATGCACCACAACAACACCATCTCTTGCAGACCTAGCTCTCCGCTTTGGTGAATGTACTCCCCTCCTCCCTAAGTCAAGAAGAGAAGGGATGGGACAATGGCAGCTTGACAGGGACGGGGAGAGATCTCACAGAAAGCTAAGCTGCTGTCCTGAGAGGCAGAGATTTCCTTCTGGTACAATGGCAGTATTTCCTCAACCAGGACTGGATAGGGATCTTCAGTTAAGAACTAGCAGATACTTTGACAGCTTTCTCTGCATGGCCTCTGTGCTAACCAGAGGACACTGCTTCATCAGGGCTCTTTGTTACCCAAGAGAAGCTGCTCCCTCAGAGCCTCCAAAACCCAGAGGATACTGGTGCTGCTGTTGAGCGAATGTGTGTGAAGCTGTCCCTTTTTCTCTCGCACTAGGGTGACCAGATGTCCCAATTTTATAGGGACAGTCACAATATTTGGGGCTTTTTTTATATGGGTTCCTATTACCCCCCCACCCCCGTCCTGATTTTTCACACTTGCTGTCTTGATTACCCTATCTCACACTCTCAATGGCTTCATTTTTAAGAGGCTGGTAAAAACATGATATGATGAGTTCAAGTGAAAATCTTTAACTGCTTCTCCCAGGAAAACAGCCTGTGGGCAGGGATGTTGCACAGCCAAGGAGGAACTGCCAGGAAAAATAAACAGGCACCCAGCTGCGGCTTCCCCTTCTGCATCTGTCACCTCTCCAGTTTCAGAACAATCTGTGCATCCCTCTTTGTGCTCCTGTGATCTCCACACAGGTCAGGTACATGAGTGCGTTGTGGGACACCCCCTAGGCATAGCTCTGCAACAGTGGAATATGGGGGAGGGAGGTGTTCAGAACCCTACGCAAAGCTGTGAAGAACGTCTTCCTCAGCCTGGTTCCCTTCAATCCCCCCATATGCTTGTCTCTGTACTGCCTGCTGCTGGGGAGCCTGGAACTAATGGAAATAGAGATGCTAGTAAAGAACAGCCGGAGTCATTCCAGGAGTATTAGAAAGGCAGAGGCTTATGGGCAGGGTTATGTCACACTGCTTGTGTGTAACAGTTCCCTCTTTCTGGGCTGGTGGAGCTGCTGCTTTAGCTTGGATGGTAGAGGCCCGTATTGTGAGCCTAAGGGCCCAGCCTGGGTTCCATGTGTGGTGCTGTAGAGGGCAGAAGGCCTTGAGGCTCAGACCAGTCACACAAACCAGCCAGTAGCTGAAAGGAGAGAGGGGTTTGTTCACTTTACTTAGAGCCAGCAGTTCCCACAAATAAAGGGGCATCTGCTTGTTTGGGCAAGAACAAAACGTGTCCAGACTAGAATCAGTGACAGAGTCTAAAACAAAGCTATCTGAATTTTAATGATTAACCTACCACAAACCTGATGGTGCTGGGCTGCGGATCTTGGTGGTAGTGCTCTTGAGATGTGGATTCTGCTGCATCCAAAGACTGGGATGGGTTAGTACCCTGGGGGTGGGGATCTCACTGTCCTCAATGTGAAGAAATGTGGCAGCAAACTGAGTGAGCAGATGTAGCTAAACCCATCTGCAGATAAATGTTGTTTCCCTAGAGGACATGCTATCACTGGTACAAGACAGTCCTTTAACTGGAGCATTAAAAGAAGCAGCTTCTTGTTCCCTCAAACGGAGAATTAAGGGAGAGAAACATAGATCCTTCTCCTCTGTTGCACTACTGCTGCCCCTCTGAAGTCAATGTAACTGAATCAGTGTAATTTGCCTCACGGATTCCCAGCATCTGCCGCAGGGTCTCAATCTCCCGCTATTCACACGCACGCACGCACGTAAGAATCCGGAGCTGGTCGGGAATGGTATTTTATTTCCTGTGAAAAATACGTGAATACTAAACTATTTCATTTTTGCTCAAAACAAACTAAACAAAAGGTATTGTGGAATTTTTTAGGTTTTCCTTGAAAAAACAAAACAATTTTCAGATTTTTCAAATTACCACTACCACCCCCCATCACTGCGGCCATTTGTGAGCTGCATCCCCCCCAGCCTGTGAGAATGTTAAATATACAGCCCCCTGTCTGGATCCAAGGTTCTGCTCTAACGGGGGCACTTTAGAAATGGGAGGGGGCCATACTCATTCTTTTCCCAGGGCTCTGCAGTGGCCCCAGAACACCCTTTGTATTGGACTGTGCAGTGTTTTAATATAATGAATCCCAAATCCTGTGCCACTGGGAGGCAGCTCTGTGGCTGTAATAATTTTCCTGAGGGATTAGCTGAGCCTGTTTTGCTTCCAGCTGAGCATTTGTTAAGGGGCAGGCCACCATTTCACAGTTGCAAGGGGGCTCTGAGAACTCTGCACCAAAAGGAGGATCCTCGCATTGACACCTTCCAAGAGCCACTGTGGCTCCTGTTGGGTCAATTACACATCACTGAAGAGAGGTATCTGAATACAAGGAAAGAGAGAGCAATGGGCAGACAAAAAGAGAGAGACCATGGGAAATGGCCATTTAAGAAGGAAGAAGAACTAGTGGCTGTGGGGGTAGCTCTCAGTTACTCCAGTCCCTGCTTCGCAGAGTAGGAGGCACTGAAGGGAGTAGGGCAGGAGCGCTGGCTGCGGTGGGAGATGCCAGCTACTTCAGTCCATGCAGGAATCATCCCAGTTACAGACGTGGAAAAGAGACAACTAACGAGGGATGTGATAGAGGTCTATAAAATTGTAACTAGTGTGAAGAAAGTGAATAAAGAAGTGTTACTTACTCCTTCACCTAACACAAGCACCGGGGTCACCAAATGAAATGAACAGGCAGCAGATTTAAAACAACAATCTGTGGCACCCATTGCCAGGGGATGTTGTGAAGCCCAATACTATAATGGGGTTCAGAAAAGAACTAAATAAGTTCATGGAGGATAGGTCCATCAATGGCTATTACCCAAGATGGCTAGGAATGCAACCCCATGCTCTGGGAGTCCCTAGCCTTTGGCTGCCTCTGGACAATGGGATGGCTCAGTCAATTGAGTGCTTGTTCTGTTCTTATTAGACAAACAGGAATTAGGTACACCGCTACCTCGATATAACGCCGCCCGATATAATACGAATTTGGATATAACATGGTAAAGCAGTGCTCCAGGGGGGCAGGGCTGCGCACTCTGATGGATCAAAGCAAGTTCTATATAACACGGTTTCCCCCTTAATGTGGTAAGATTTTTTTGGCTCCCAAGGACAGTGTTGTATCAAGGTAGAGGTGTACTATAGAAATGTAGACTGTGCTTACGCAAAAAGAAAGGCGTTGGATTCCCTTCACAGCATCGTATCTAACACTGCCATGGCCTGGGGTGGCTACTCCATCAAGCACCAATCACCCAGACAGGTTGGCAGCTGCCAACTGTGAAATGGGAGACAACTGCACAGAACTGGCCCTACCCACATTTCGCCACCTGCTTCAGGCACTTGGAGATGGTGCAGGCTTTGTTTTACCTCTCATGGAGACATGTTGAGTATATTTCTCCTTCCTTCCTTCTTTCCTTCCTTTATTCCCTGCCCTGCTTTCACTGGCCCATGGGAACATTCAGGGTATTTCCCAGCCTGGCTGTCCATGGAAACACACACTAACCCAAAGGCCATGCTGAATGCAGCCGCCCCCCATGGCCACTGCCTATGAACTTGCACAAGGCTGAGTTGAACCAGATTCTCCTATGTGCTCTGAGGGAGGGAGGAAAATCACCTTGCCAGTTTTGGGGGGGTTCCACTCTGGAGGGAGGAAAGATGCTAACTGGGTGAAAGTGTTGCGGCTTTAGCCCTGCAGCTTAGCTCAGCCTTCAGCGCTGACGAGGTGTGATCCTGCCAACTATGTGAGTTCCTAGGCTACTGAATCTACTCTTTGTCTTGAGGAATCCACTGTGAGGCTAAGGCTTAGCCAGGGCTAATATTCAGAGCTTCTGAGACACTGCCATGCTAGCCTGCCCCCACACAGAACATCAGCCTCTGAGCCTCCCCATCCTATCTCATCGCCCCAGCTCCCATCATGTAGGACTTCTACTTCTCTTCCATAGATAAAAGCAGCACATCCTCACAGGCTCTGGGGCTCAAGGTGAATGCCAGAGAAGGGGGGAAGATCATGAGGACAGGTGCTATTCAGAATTAGCCTAGAAGTTTAAGAGTTAAACATGACAGCAAAACTACACAGTGTAACACAGCAGGAATTGGGGCCTCTAGGTGTAAAAATTGAGTTTTAACGTGATGCTAGACACCAAGCTTAGGGGAAGAATGAAAAGCAACCAAGAGCTTATTATGATCAATGGGTGTGTAGGTTCTGGTGCATTCAGAGGCCGGGAGTATGAATTCTGGTGCTAGTCTCCTGAGCTTTGGATCCCACCATGTTTAGGAGGTGGGAGGATGAATCCTGGTGCTAGTGCCCTGGGGTGTGGACCCTGCTACACTGGGGCTATTGCTTATATGCTCAGAGGCTGGAGGATCTAGCACTTGTATCACACAAATTAGGGTGGAAGAATCCTATTATGTCATGTAGGCCAATGCTGAAAGAAATTTTCTGTTGCTTTGTCCAATCTAGTTTGAAATGTCCCAGGTAATGGGATTTCCATCACATTCCTTGGGCAGGTGACTGACTTCTGCTTTTCTCTAAACTGTTCATTTTATCGTTCCCTCATCCTTCCCACCCACTCCCACCACGTTTGTCTGTTTCAGCCACATATTGCATCCTGTCTGTCATGTAGATTGTGAGCTCTCTAGGACAGGGCTATATTTCCCTGCTCTGTACCATGCTTCCCACACTAGAGCCTTGTTCTTTGACTGGGGTTCCTCCATAAATAATAATAAAATTGTCTCACTGTTAGGGAAAACTCAACATGAAGATGAGGAACATTTTCCTGTCTTATTTCCTCTAATTACTCATAGTTATACCTCCTTTTATTGTGCTAAAGTATGTCCCTTCATGAGGGCTATTTACACATTACAGCTCTCTGGAGCCTCTTATTGTGTCATTCCTAGACAAACTAGACAGATTTTGCTACTTTTAATGTTTTCCTCATCAGTTCCTCCAGCCCTATGATCATTTTTGTTGCTGTTCTTTGAACTCCTCCTTATTTGCCAATACTTCTCTGGTAGCACGGTGCCTGGAACTGAACACAATATTCCAGGCATATGGGCTTTGTGTGTAGGAGCAGGTATGTGAAATTGCCGTCAGGTGACTAGCAAAAGGAGGATGAGATTTAGGTGAGAATTATAATACATTTGCAGCATATAGATGTATTACTGCACCCGAGCTGTGGAGAGGATGATTGATTTATTATTTGTATTACCATAGTGCCTAGGTACTCCAGTCATGGACCCAGGGGCGGCTCCAGGCCCCAGCACGCCAAGCGCGTGCTTGGGGCGGCAAGCCGCGGGGGGTGCTCTGCCGGCGCCACAAGGGCAGCAGGCAGGCTGCCTTCGGCAGCTTGCCTGCGGAGGGTCCGCTGGTCCCGCGGCTTTGGCGGGAGGTCCGCTGAAGCTGCGGGACCAGCAGACCCTCTACAGGCAAGCTGCCGAAGGCAGCCTGCCTGCCCTGCTTGGGGCAGTAAAATGCCTAGAGCTGCCCCTGCATGGACCAGGACCCCACTGTGGTATGTGCTGTACAAACACCCCAAAAAAGGCAGCTTCTGCCTCTGTGTATGGAACCCAGGATCACATTGGCCACTTCTTGCTGTCTGCTCTGACCCCTAAATCTCTGCATTGCAGCTTCGCACATGTCTTCTCCCTGTTGAACAGTTTGTGGATCCCGCTGTATTTAGAGGGTAGGAGTGTGAATCTTGTGTCTAGTGCCCTGGTGTGTGCTATTGTGTCTCCTTAAGAGACTGAGTTTGTGAATCCTGGGAGTAGGAACATAGGAATTACCAGAGTGGAACAGACCAATAATGACCCATTTATTCTGGGAGATGGTCTCCAAGAATGTCATAAAACTGCCAAAATACAGCTAACTGTGAAGTATTATACAATGATAGGGACACTTCTTCCTTACCATAGCGAGTGATCCATGTATGTCTTGAGCCATGAGAATAACCCCCGGAATTTTATCCTAGTCACTTCAAATGCTGAGGAAGGTGTTTGGTTTTGGGGGGCTTTTTGGTTGTGTTTTCATATACATATCTAAATCCCTTTTTTTTTTTTTTTTAATTCTAAACTGTTTGTCCTTGGTCACATTCTGCAGCAGTGAGTTCCACAGGTTAAGTATATGCCACATAAAATGTATTTCCTTTCATCCCTTTGTGATGAGATGTGTACCTCCATGCTGGTTCCAAATGCAATTGGTTGCACCTGACAGATGAGCCAGGGACAATTAAAGATGAAGCCCAAGTGGGGAGGAGCTGGGTGGAGCTATAAAGGCAGGAAATTGGAGCAGATAGGGTTGGGGGGTAGGAACTGTGTAGTTACTTGTTTAGCCCTAAAGCATGGTGAGACCTGTGGGAAACAGGAAGGTTCTTGCGGGCTAGGAGGGAGTGCATGGAAGGGAATGTACTATGAAGACACAGGATTTAAGCAAACTTCTGTCACTGATCCTGAAACAAGGGTAGAAACCAGATCTCTGGGCAGAAGTCCTGGGAGGTGTGGCTCATTACGAAGAGCCCAGCAAGTGGATGGGGGGAAAGGCCTGAGGAAAGGCTAATAGTAAGGAGTCTAGGAAGCAGTGGCTATGTGTCTGACTGAGCAGACCTTGGCTGCTCACCCTAGGGTCCCTAGACTGGAACCTGATGTAGAGGGTGGACTTGAGTTCTTTTACTGACCAATGGGGAAAGTGGTTTGAAGCCCCTCTGACATGAGGAGATAAGAATGATTTTAAAGGCCTGAGAAAAGGATGTAAGGATCCCTGGCCCCAAAGTCAGAGGCTGGAAACTGACACAAAGCCTTGAAATGATTTATTGGACTTTCTGGCACCCTGGAAAGGGAGGGACTAAAAAGTGACCTGGCTGAAGGGCTGAATGATGAGATGAGGCAGACCCCTAGAGCAACTGTTGGCAGGCAGCACTAGACAGGAAGGAGCTGCTACAGCACGCCCAGCCACCTGCAGTGAGTCAACCGTTCTACACAGTTTTAAATGTTTCCTTGTTATTAACCAAGTGCCCTCTAGTTCCTGCATTATAGTTATCACAGATGGTGCAGGACCTGGCCCAATGGCAGAGGTGATGAGCAGCAGGGCTGGCTGCCCCACTGCATGTTCAGGTTTTGCCCTGTGTCCCCTCTGTCATGATGGGACCAAAACTGAGAGAGCAGGGTTCCAATCTGGTGCCTGGGGGTTGCAGTGCAGCTGAGGTTTGGTACTGTGGGGCCTCCCGACCATGACAGTGTCTGTGGGGCCAAACGTGAGTGAGGCTTTGACACCCCCCCATACGCCACTCAGTTTTGGCCCCATTCCCCTCTAGTCATGATGGAAGGGCCACAGAGCCAAACCCAAACGGGCAGTGGTCTGGCCAGCACTACTGCTCCTCACTGCGGCCATTAGGAGGGCCCAGTGCTGATAACTTGGTACCTCCCTACCAATGGTATGCACAGTGCTAACAGGCACATAACTATGTGTACAACTGCTTTCAACATGCCTTAACTGGCATTGATCCACATAGAATTTCATCTGCTATCATGTTCCCTGAACACCTAGCTCTGTGCTCAGTCCTGCTCCCTTTGAAGACAATGCTAAAATACCCATTAACTTCAGTAGGAGCAGGAGCAAAAGCCTTTATTAGGGCCTTTGGAAATTCTTCACAACCCTCCCTCATCTTGAGTAACTTAAATGTTCTGCCATAATCAAATCAGGCCCCCTCACTAATCACTCCCTCTTCTGGATCATTCATAGATCTGTATCTTTGTCCCACTGAAGTCCTAGAGAACTGTACCACTGAATTCAAAGGGGCTGTATTTGACTTATCTTGGCCATCACCAGTCTTGGTGGTGATTCATGGGGGTACCACACAATTAACCTCTTCCTACAGTTGGGAACCTTCAGGCTAATAGCAAAAAAATGGGCTATACCTGGAACCAGCTAGAGCGAATGGCCCAGGATAGAGGACTCTGGAGATCTGTGGTTGGCGGCCCATACCCCGACTGGGGTGACGGGCATGAGTGAGTGAGTGAGTGACAGTTGGGAACTGATCATTTATTCCTACTCTTTCCCTCCTCTCTCTTCCCACAACAAGATGGCAGTTGCACTAGTGCGATATACCATGTTCTTATATCAGGCCCATCACTGTAGTATCTGAAGACAAGACCAGGAATTTCCCTGAGTGAGGATTAAGTGGAAGGAGCTTGGGATCTGGCCCATGATAACTTGTTGTTGTTATTTTATTAGCAGTTTAACCCCATAGACTGAGGATGCTGCAGGATCCATGCCCTAAGGCACTAGCACAGCCTCTTGAGCTCAACAAGATCTACACCCTGAGGGCAATAGCACCAGGACTCTCACACCCAGACTCTGAGTGCGATATCCCAACCGTTACCACCCCTGGGCAGCAGTGACCTAAATAAGCAGTCTTGGATCTGAATGTTGTTTTTGTTTTTTTAATGTTGCTGAGCCTCTGAAACCAGCACAATGTAACAACAAATCATCTGGTTCCATGAGGCTGTTGTGTAACTTCTCCTCCCCCCTCCACAATCCCACTGTCTGCCATTCATGTAATGCTCTCAGTTTCATTGGGAAGTGCCCTGAGGACCCTCTTAGCTTCCTAATTAGCAACAGAAGGGGCTAATCCTTGCTGGAGGTAGCAGTGAAACATTTGTGAGCTCTCCTGAGAATGAAAGAGGCAGAGGAGGGGCTGTCTCCAGCTGGGAAAACACAAACTTTTATTCCCATACTTACTACAGTAGACCATAGGAAGGAGGTGTGTATGGGCAGCCATGTGGGGGGATGCTGTGTAGAAGAGTCTGGAGATCTGATGACGGGATGTTGGGACAGTAGATGCAGAGAGAGGAAGATCCTTTGTGACGCCTCCAGGCTGTTAGCGACTACCTGAACCTAAGTTTTATGTACGATATTTTGAGGCATCAGCCATTGCGGAGGCCTCGTGGACAGACTTCCCAGGGGAGGAGGGAGGTGATGCCTCGAGCCGCTCTCAGATGTAATAATTTATTTGCTGTTAATAAGATTCAGGAATTAATGGCTCGGAAGCGCTTAGGAGTTCAGCATTTCTTACTGAGAGATAATAATCAAGGCTGAGTACAGAGGCTGCCATTCATGCTTGGGGCAGATTTCGGGGCAAAACAAATCTCCTCGAGACCAGCTGAATCCTTTGAGGCCACTGTTTCCTTTGGGAAGGGGGCATCTTTTCCTGCCCATTGTTTGTGGGTATTGGGGTGTGGATCGAGCTCTTCCTTGGGCTCCAGGACCCAGCCAGAGGCCACAGACTCTCTGCTCAGCCACATGTTCGGTGCAAGAGGGAAGAGAGTTCTTGCTTTGATTTAAGCAATAACAAATGAGCTGTGGGGCATTTTCTTGGGATTTGTGTCCCCCTGGGAAGAAATGATTGCCCAAGACAGAGCCACCAAGTCCCCGGGAAATGCACTGTGCAGAGGCCCTTAGTGCTATTAAAAGGTGAACATGTGATACGTGGATTTTTCCTGTGAGAGGCCATTTCTGGGCCGTGGTGTATACAGGGCATATCTAGAAGATGAACTTCCTGTCAGACCCTCATCCATTCCCCTTATAATTATCTCTAGGACGGATTTGGTCCTTCAAAGCAACTGGGAGATGACCAGCAGATTTAGCCCTAGAGGGTGAGGAAATGGTTCCCAGCCCTCTCTGGTGATCAGCCCTGGATAGCCCACAGAGCTTTTGAAGTTGGTGGAGGCATATAGAAGCCCAGACAAGGAAGCTTCCAGGAAGCTGCCAGAACATGCAGGGCAGCACCCAATGCGGCACAAGTATATTCTAGCCAGAAAGCTATGAGGTGTCCACAGGAAGAGGTGATAGCCTGGTCCCCAGAATGTCAATGAGTAAGGAGGGCTCCTTGCAACAATGTAATACACTGAGATATTTTTTTCCCTTAGTGAGATTCTCTGAGATGCTGAAGCTGACTTAGGTCCTCTGAAAGAGGGACAATTAACCAAGGCCAGTGTGACCAGGGCTGCACTTCCCCTACAATCATAAGAACGGCCATACTGGGTCAGACCAATGGTCCATCTAGTCCAGTATCCCGTCTTCCAACAGTGGCCAATGCCAGGTGCCCCTGCGGGAATGAACAGAACAGGTAATCCTCAAGTGATCCATCCCCTGTCGCCCATTCCCAGCTTCTGGCAAACAGAGGCTACGGACACCATCCCTGCCCATCCTGGCTAATAGGCATTGATGGACCAATCCTCCGTGAATTTATCTGGTTCTTTTTTGAACCCTGTTATGGTCTTGGCTTAAGGAGAAGAGCCAAGCATTACAGTCACCTCCACAAACTCAAGCCAGACGCTCACAGTGACTCTGAAGATCACAATGGTTGTTTTAGGTTTTACAAGTTACCGTCTACCCCAAGATACAAAAGCACAAGACTGAGAGTCAGGACTCTTGGGCTCTAGTCTCAGCTCTGTAACTGACTCACTGGGTAACCATGAATAAGTCTCCAGTTTCCCTCTCACTGTCTCAGTTTTCTTTCCTCTGTAAAACAGGGATAAGGCATAAGGATACTAACTTGTGAGGCTTAAGTCATTGACGCGTGTAAAGGCCTTTGAGATCCTTTGATGAAGGTGCTAGAACAGGGGAAAGCACTGTTATCACTGATGCCATGAACGCCTTATGCCCACCAGAGGGAACCCAATACACAGAAAATGTTTGCAGGTTTCAGAGTGGTAGCCGAGTTAGTCTGTATCAGCAAAAAGAACGAGGAGTGCTGCCTTTTGGCCCATATCATAGGAGTTAGTTTTATAGAGAGATCCAGTGCTTAATTTGTGCCGGGGTTTGCCAGAGCTGAGCCCCAGCACCTCTGAGCTTGTCAGTTCATAGCCCTGGCACCTCTGGGTTTCCTGCATCAGTTATTAATGTAAAAAAATTGCTTGAGCCCCAGCACCTCTTTCATTACAAATTGAGCACTGGAGAGATCCTTTCAAACTCAAGGTATGTCCAGGTGCCTTTTCAAGCGGCAGGTGCTCAGAGACTGATCTGTGGAGCCCTTGCTGCTAGTGTGTAGTGAGCTGGCAGGTTACACTGTGATGGCTTCTGCTTGTTTCCAGGTGCTAAACTAGAGCTAAAACACACTCAAATGCTTACTAGTACTTTGCCATGAGAGTGTTTGCTATAGTCATTATAGGAGTGATATGCAATGATCAGTAGGAGCAAAGTGCAATGGCAAAGGGGAGGGGAGATGTCCAAGAAACTCTCTCTCTATTAAAATGTGGTTCATACCCTTAAAAGGTTTGTGATCCCCTATAATAGATGCTGGCTGTGCAGCGGCTGCAGGCTGCCAGCATCTCTCAAGCCTTAGAGTTATAGCTGCTAGACTGAAGTGCATTAGGACAAATTTCTTTGCCCCTTTTTTTTTCCTGAATGATATAAAAGCAGCTGGGCCAGGGGAAGCTCAGTAAAGTCATGGAGCAGTAGGTCCTGCTCCTCACTTTGCTACACGCCGGATAGGCACCATTAACAGACATCTTAAAAAAGAAAGCATTGTTAGTGGAAGCCTACTTGCTATGAAGATAATGAATCCCACAGCTAAAGTAGTCAGAGCTGCTTGGGGAATGTCAGCAGGGTGAATGGGGAATTTGTATTCTTGTTAATGAGCACTGGGTGAGTTAATTCCCTGTCCACCGCCCTACATATTCCATCCGATCAGATATGGCTTTAATAACACTCGTGTTTTTTGATCTCCTTAGAGACCAGACTGAGAAGGGAGTAAGAGCTCCAGGGCTTCTCTTGAGTTCCTCTTGCAGCTCCTGGGTGGAATGTTATCCTAAGAATGTATGTATGTACCTGTGTGTATGCCCTAGGTAGAATGGAGACTGAATTCTCTTCTCTTTGCTCCAGGACAAGTATTGTGCCTGGGAATCCAACTTAAGGGCAACAAAATGAGACAAATTCCGCACCTCTCATTAAGGAAAAGTGGTGACATTAATGGGAAACTGCAAAGCCGTGCTGTTAATAGCCACCTATCCTGTCCTTCCTTATGTCACTAATGACTCCTGAGAGGACTCAAATAATTGTAAAGATAGACATGAATTTTCCCTATTGATACTGCTTGTTTGCATTCCTCCTTTCACTCAGTTTGGACAATGAAACTGGAGAGGTGTCAGTTTTGCTTTAAAATCTTGTCAATTTCCTGTTCGTTCCTGGTTCTCAGGCACTAGAACCTGCTGCAACCATGGCCAGGGAAGGTTTCCCATTTGTTAGCAGGGGAGGAAAATAATCCTTTATCCCTTTCCTTGGCATGTTCTCAGGATGAATCTGTTAATGTTTGCAAAGTGTATTTAAGATGACAAGTATGATACTGCTTAATTTAATTCTGTTCTGAATTGAGGCAGATTGTCTTGTTAAATGTTCATCATTCAAACTCCAGGGTGCTTTCCCTCTTATGATAGGGGTATTCTCCAGTAATCTAAGCAAGCACTACAACTGACAGTGTTTGAACCCACAACTGTACAGAACAGTAGCATTGTCATTTTTAGAAGGGCAGGTCAGCAGTAAAACTCTAGGGTAAAAGTGTGAGAGAGCTGCCAGCAGCTGAATTAATTTGCAGCATGTCTGGAGAAAATCAGCGTATTACATGTGGTCAGCCTCTGCTCATTTCAGATGTATTGAGAAAAGGGGGAATCAAGCAGATAGTAAGCGTTTTGTAGTTCAGACCAGATATCTCCCTGAGAAAATGCGTGAACTTAGGACTCACATTAAAATGATATGAAAGGCTTGTTGAATTCAGCTATAGCTACTCCTGCCAGATGTTCTGCATTTTGGCCACTAGAGGTAGAAGTATAACAGAAAATTATTCTTGTTTACTGGGTAGATACTGCAGCAGTCCAAGAGCAGACGATTTCCCAGGATTCCCTTGCACTCTCTTTCCCTTCAGGGCTTCCTCAGTTCCTCACAGACAAAACTTCAGTGCTTTAGACCCCCTATTTAAAATGCAGTTTTAGTCTCAACCATATTTATCTCCCCTTGCCTCCTTTTTATTAATGGCCCAAAACTGTCTCCCCTTATATCTTAGCTAAAGTCCATCTGATTCCCCTTAGCCCTTTGCCAGCAATAACTCATTCAATCCTTATCTTTCTCTTTGGAGCCTTATCTATTAATGTTGGTTCCTTTCCAGCATTCCTCATACAGAGGATTTTACCTTGAAATCTTTGAGCCACTTCCTCAACTAACTGCACAGGCCACTTCACTTGTATTTACCGCTAAGAAAGAAATAATAAAGATTTCCCAGTATAAGGTGTCCCTTAGGCTCTCCTTCATCTCAGAGAGATCACAGTCTGTTGCACTTTAATTAGCGTTCTTACAGGATTTCCAAGCTGCCTTCCACATGGTTGGGTTCTAATTCTTCATTCTGTTGCTCCTCATTCACTTGATTTCTTAATACAATCTCTGCTTATGAATCCAAATGCCAGGCTCTGAAAGGCCCAGGGAACCCATTTTCCTCCCACTGCCAGAGGTGCAGGCTGCCCTGAAAATGCAGAGAGACTCTCAGAAAATAGGACTTTAGCACCAAGGATCTCAATGAATGTTGTTTTTCTAAAAAACATGCTCTAGTTCAAACAGGAATTATTTCAGGGAAAGTCTTTGGCCTGTGTTACACAGGAGGTCAGACTAGATGATCACAATGGTTTCTTCTGGCCTTGAAATCTATTAATTGTTCCATTTCACCTGGAACACTGCATAGACATGGAAAATTCTTCCCCCATCAATGAAGTGTCAGCATCTCGGGGGTGAAATACAGCACCCATTCTGCACTAATGGTACTACAAGGCAGTTTAGGACAGGAAGCGAAGGAAAATGCTTTATCCAAATGTGACTGCACAGGAATGTTAGGGAGGCAAAATATGATTCCCTAGGCTAGAATGCAGCTAGAACACCCTGATGCTTAGGACAGGGCCTCTCTTTTTTGTCTCATCCAAAACCACAGATGAATTGGAGAGGTGCCCAGGTGACTGGGCCATCTGCAATTCCACACTAAGGCAACAGGTGGCACTAGTACACTATATATAGGTAGTCTGTAACGTCACGGAAGAAGGTGGTAGCTGCGGTTGGGGCCCGTGAGTTTCTAAGTCCAGCACTAGAGCTGAGCTGGGCTGAGCTGAACTGCAAGTCACAGGCACCTGTACAGACATGTGGCAGCAAATCCTTCAGAGTGTCCGGTGAGTGCAGCAGCTGCAGGAGAGCCCTTTGGGGGCAAGTGCTATGGGGGTTGTGCTGTTAGTCATCTAGAATCATGGCAGAGGGGTAAAGTCCAACAGGGGCCTTGGTCCAAGCTCCAGCACTAATCTAACGCTGGGAACGGAACACTACCCAGTGTAGCCATTCCATTCGGAAAGGTCACCTGGGAGTGGTTGACTATGCACCCCCTGGACTTAGAAAGCTTTTCTAGTGAACTCTGCTTTGGGGCAGTCAAGGGGCTGCTGATCGGAGCCACTTGATGCGGATTAGCAGGGTTAAAGCTGCTCAGCCCTGAATTGGTGCCATAACCTGCCATGATACTCTGTATTTCAGGCCTCCAGGCAGCTAAACCTCTGGGATTTAAGTGCACGGGGATTCGATTACCTGTTGCGTAAACTACTCAGTGCCCGGAAAGCACCATGAAGGGGGTGGCTTAGGCTTTTTGTTCTCAGGAGCCCTGCTCCCTCTTGGCAGGCGGAACGGACAGGAGCCTCCTGCTCAGCAACTTGACTGGGGCTGTTTGAGAGAATGTTGCCCCATTTCAGTCGCAGGGTCTCCAGTAATTAAGATTGCCACCCGTCTAGGTTTTCCCAGGATTGTCCCTTTTTTGAGGTAGCTGTTCTGGGAAATTTTGTCAGGGTGCTCAGGACACACTGCCAGCTGGCTGGTTTTATTGGCTCAGGATCAACAGGATCTCCCATTTTTTTGCACCTCAGAGGTGGCAACTGACAAACTCATAGCTGGAAACCAAACCAGAGCAGGGCCGGCTCCAGACCGCAGCGCGCCAAGCGCGTGCTTGGGGCGGCGTGCCGCAGGAGGGCGGCAGGCAGCTCCGGTGGAACTCATGCAGGCATGCCTGCGGGAGGTCCACCGGAGCCGCGGGACCGGCGACCGCCAGAGCGCCCCCCGCGGCGTGCCGCCCTGCTTGGGGTGGTGCAATTCCTAGAGCCGCCCCTGCCCAGCAGGTGCTATTTCTGTTCCAAATCGTGTGGGTGGAGTGGGAGCTGTCTCCCCATTTTTCACTGCCCTGGCTAGGCACAGGGCAGCCCCTCACACTCTTTGTGTCCCCACAAATCTCCTTTCCTGACCCTCCTAACTTCCTCCACAATCCCCCGTGCTAGGTCTAGACACAGTCACTATTCCCACAGCTGGCAGAAGAGCTGGAACAAGGCTTGGAGGGAGAGACCACATAGCTGAGGGATGATTGAATGGCTTTAAATGATACCTCATATTTGCTAATGCCTGCCCTGATTATGTAACACTTTCCCAGATAGCCTGAGTTTACAGCACCATATTGCAACATGATATAGGGCCACTGTCATGGTGAGTATGGCCCTAGAGAGTGACAGCCCTGGGGAAGGAATGGGGGCACCAGACAGAGATGGCCCTTGTCATGCTGTCTGGAGTGGCCAACCTCAGGGCAGACTCACAAAACCAGGGAGAGGCCCCAAACTGGTTGTATGTTCTGTAATTAGATTTCACCAACTGAGTAACCAATGTGAACTCCTAGATCACTATACCAGTCTTATTATGGAGTCATAGACAGTGCCCTTGGGCTCTCCAGTCTATCTTGCCACCCAGATTAGTGATTAATGGTCAGTTACATCAAAAATCACAAAATATTCAGGGTGTTTCCAGTGCCCAAAGACCAGCCACTTATCACAGATCAATCTGTACCATAGATCTCTTGCCAAAGACGACGTCTGTAGCAAATCCTGTAATAAACTAAACTAAAGGTTTATTTACTGGGGAAAAGAAATTTAGAGTTATTTACAGGTTAAAGCAAGCAAGCATATATACATAGATGAGTTTCAGTCTGTGATTCAAAAGGTGACAGATATAATCTATCAGCACTGAATCTCTTTTTAGGTTGACCCTGGGGATCTCTGCTTTTTGTTTCTCCAGCCCTGGTGAGAGTCCAAATAGCAAAGAGATGAAAAATCTTCATGTTAGCTAATTTTATTTCCCTCTTACAGCATCCAAACCGATAGGACGAGGCCTTCTGCACATATTTGCCCATGGGTGGATGGGGTAATCAACAAAGCTTTTGTCATCCAATAGCTCACTTAATTTTTGATAGCCCTCCTGGATGAGCAGGGGGAGCCACTCTACCTGTCTGAGTTCACAAGTTCAGAGCAGGCAGTTTTACAATTATAAAACAAACATATATTTTGTCTTGTAGCATGGAGTACAGATATTACAAGTGAGATTAATGCATGCAGCAACTTAAAAGCATGTAATAGAGTCTAAATATTAAATGCCTTCTTATAAGACTAATACATATTCTGAACAAAACTAACATACAGGTGAACTGGTTTGGTTTCTAGCTATGAGTTTGTCAGTTCTTAGTAATGCCTACGACCTTGGCAAGAGCTGCCACTTGGTCTACCAGTGTCACAGTCCTGCAGATTTTTCCTTCTGTGGGGAAACCAAGGCCTCAGGCCCAGTGGTGACCTAGAGGATGCTCAAACCTGTGATGAAACCATGTGGGAGGCCCTGCAGAGTGGAGTTGGGGGAGACTGTCTCAATGCTCCTGTGCTGACGGCTCCTTTCAGAGATTGGCGGCAGTTATCTGCCCTTGTCCAGAGTCCACTCTTGCTGTGCACTGGGAAAGCTCCACTCCCTTCCCTCATCACACTCCCATGAATGGCAGAGACACAAATCCAGCTCTTTATTGGATGAGCTGACTTGGCTACCTTGAGATATACATGTGTGCTCCCCTCCCTCACTGCAGTGCTAATGTATATCTGAACATTAGGCCTCCCAGTGTTCCCCGTGTCCAGTTCCCCAGTCTGTGCTGATATTTTTTCTGCTGTTAAGAATATGGGATTGCTTGTCACCACAAGGAGAGGGCCTGGGTAGCCTCGTGACCAGTGGCCAGGCAGGTGGTGATCCAGTCTCCTCAAACCACGTTTCATTAGTTGCAGGTGTGGTACCTTGAGGGCCTGTTGCAGAGCTGGTGGGGGAGCTCTGTGGAAGCCTAGAACCTTCTCTCCAGCTGGTGCAGTTCAGTTCAGCTCTTTTTTAAATTGTTGTTCTGTTTCTAACCTGCTTCCAGGCTCTTAGGCTGACATCTTCAGAGCTGGCCACTCATTCTGGGTGTCCCCAGCTTGGCAGGGATACCTAGGGCCTGATCTCCTGAGGTGATGGGAACTCATGGCCCCTGTTGACTTCATAGGAGTTGTGGGTGCTCATCCCCTCCCAAACTCACATGTATGTATATGGGTCTTGGTGCAGTCTCAGTGTCTTGAAGCTTTTGTTCCTGAATGTGAGCATCTTGTGTCTTCCTAGGTCCTTTAAATATCCCTGGAGGAGTGTAATTCTGGCCCCGGCTGCTCTGGGAGCTGGAGGACTTCTGGTTTGTTGGCTCCTGTCTAGACGGAAGATCAAGACTCTAGAAATGGGAGATGGATGGTGGGGCTCAGGCGAGAGGCCCCCAAGAGAGAAAGAAGATGAGAGAATCCGATCCTTCCAAATTGAAACCTCTGAGAGGGAAATTCAGGTATCACTGACTGAGAAATAGGGAACTGGGAGAGGTATCGAGGGAGGGGCAGCTGGTGGAGAGTAGAAAGCAGAGAGGTAGAGTTATTCAGTCAGATCCATCTAACTGCTTCAAGGTGATGTTCTAGTGACCTTAGCGTTGTACTTGAATACTCCGGCACAGCTGTCTGGCACCATGGGACAATATACTGGCTATCCATCCCTTCACACGTGCGTTTTACTCCAAATTAGATCACAAAATAACTGAGTTTTCTGGGCCCCAGTCTAAGGGAAGTTTATCAAAATCTCCACAGAGTCCAAGACAGTTTCTTCTGAGAGGCCTACACCTGGAACAGCAGAGGCTGCTGGTGGAGACTGAGATGCACTGAGTGGTAGAGCTGTCTGTATGGGTTTAGGAATAGCAAGGGGCTGCAGGTCAGGATTGAGGGGCACTGGCAGAACTATTATGGGAAAGTGCAGACTCTAATTTACCAGTAGTGGGCAGGTCAGGTAACTAGGATTGAGCAATGGAGACTTTCACCTTTAGGTCACCAGTTCCATTCCAGTCCCCGTCAGTAGTGACTGAAAGCTGCGGTCATTTGATTTGATTGAGGAGCTGCTCATGGTGAGTGGCCAGATCACAAAACCACGCTGCATCTGTTGTCTGGTGTGTCTGCTCAGGCTACAAGGACTGAATAGGCCTTGGAGACAGACCCTCATATTTTCCCCTTTAGAGCACTGTCCCTCCAGAGCAGGGGTGAGGCACATTTGCTGGGGCAGTACAGGGTTCCATGCCAGATCCATATTACAGATAAAAGATGCCTTCAGCTCCCAGGGCTCATAATCCAGCACCATGGTAAAAAGAGAGGGTGAAACCCAGGTGCTTCACGGAGCAGGATGCTTTAGGCTCTCTAGGAGAATGCTGATAGACTAGAATCTGGCACTTCCACGCAGCAGCCTCCTCTACCCATCTTTCTTCCCAGGAGGTCAAAGCCCTTTCCAGTCATTAACAGCCTCCCAGCCCCTAATCTGCATTAGGTCAGCAGGATTACCTCTCTGTACAGACAGGGAAACTGAGACAGAGAAGGGAAATGATTTGACCAAGGTCACATAGCAAGTCAGAGGCAGAACCCAGGAGTTTCTGGTCCTAACCAATAACATACAAAACATACTTTCACCATGTACCTGATCCAGGAGGCCCTGTGCGGCACATGGCTGCCCGGACAGTGCCCTTTGGGCCCCAGATAATGATATAGAAAGCAGAGCTGCCTCTTTAAGGCCCTGGGCAGGCAGAAGACTTTATCCTTGGCTCCCCTGTTAGAACATCTCCTCCAGCGGGTAATGGGCACTGAGAGCAGCCCCTGTGAGCCTGGCCTGGGATGGAGCAGTGTGGGAACTCTCCCTCTGCAGGAACTGCACCAGCGCCTGGACCAGGCCCGCTACACACCACCACTTGAGGGAGTTGCCTTCCAGTATGGTTTCAACTCCACTTACCTACAGAAAGTTGTTGCCTATTGGAGGAACCAGTTTGACTGGCAGAAGCAGCTGGAAATTGTGAACCAATATCCACATTTCAAAACAACCATTGAAGGTGAGTCTCAGCTGCCCCTTAATGCTCCCTTTGCCTCCTCCAGAGGTCCTGGTGCCTCTTCCTCCATGGAGAACCCACCTATTGCTCCCTTAGTGGCCCTGGTGCTCCTAACAAGTTCCCTCTATTTCCTTTGTCTAGCTGCCCCATTGCCCTGTCCCCTCACTCATGAATCACCCCTCCATCTCTTTCCCATCCCTGACTGCCCCCCACCGCCCCTAGGAGCCCCCACAATTCTCTGAGATCCCCCACTTCACTTCCTCTCATCTGCCCTCCTATGCAGGTTTCTCTGGAACCCAAGGCTAGGCAGCTAGTTCCATGCAGAGCTCAGCTTTGCACTGAGATACAGTAAAGCAGGCTGAGGTATCCAAGGCATCCATTGTCTGCTAGGGTCACCACCTCACAGGAATCAGCTTCAGGAGGACAAATTTAGGACTCCTTTTCCAACAGACATAGTTGCTGGGGTCTGGGCCTCTCTCACTGTGGCGTTATTCCTCATCTACAAAGGAGCAAACATAAACCCAAAGGGGTACAGGGCGTCCCCCTCCCAGCTCCAGCTGAGCAGCTTCCTCTTTCCGCTGTGGGTCTCTGTGTGGCTCTGCCATGAACACTGGCTAGGAATTTGCCTCTCTCCTTTCAGGTCTAGGCCAGGAGCTGAGAAGCAACTGAAGCATTAACTTGTTTCTCTTGGGTTTGTGGCAGGGATTGAAGTCCATTTTGTCCATGTGAAGCCCCCTGGCATCCCGAAGGGTCAGGCAGCCAGGCCTTTGTTGATGGTGCATGGCTGGCCTGGCTCCTTCTATGAGTTCTATAAGATCATCCCACTGCTCACTGACCCAGCTGGGCACGGCCTGAATGAGGATGTGGTGTTTGAGGTCATCTGCCCATCCATCCCAGGCTATGGCTTCTCCGAGGCACCTCACCAACAAGGTGAGTGATGGGCAGGAGGGAGTTAATTAGAATCCCAGTACTTTCTGGAACAGCATCTGGGACACGTCCCTTAAACCATGGGTTAATTTCTGAACATTGAGAGTTGGGTTCTCCATCTGCCTTTTAATAAAGCAACTCTGGTGGTGGATTGATGGCCCTAGAGTCTGGTATCCCCAGAGCAGGTACAGCAGGGGCAAGGCCAGGGCACACTTCTCTCAACCTGCCTCCCCTGACCTCTTGGGATCACACCTAAATATGAGAGGGCAATGCATGCTCCAGAAACTGGTCAGTCCCTGGTGTCCCTGCTGGGCTGGAGGGGAGGGGGCATTTATGATGATGATGATGTTGTTGATGAGTCCAGTGGAACTGGATTCAGACTTACAGCTCAAGTCACACAGTCCACTAAATGCCCTGAAAGTGAAAGGCTTTGTGCCCTAGTCCTGTGAGACAGGTAATTATTGCCCTGGTAAAAGGCTCCATATCTAATTTTCTACACATCCCAAGACAGCCAGTCACCCCAACCTTGGGCTGAAATGGAACTGATGCCCCAAAGACAATAGGCTCCATAGTCCATTTACTACTTCCCTGAGAGCCCCCGCCAGTCCCCCCAGCCTGGAACCAGAAAGGAACCAGGGTCCTAGAGGTGAAAGACTCTATATCCTATTCTGTGACCCCCCCCTGAGCCAGCAAGTCCTCTTCTGTGCCAGCTCTTTCTGATGTATGTAGCACAATAGGTGAACACCATGCTGTACAATAGGGTGATGTATACCTAACAGATCCCTTCCTCAAAGGAATAGGGGTGCAATAGAACATGGGACAATGTGAGGTGGGTGGTCATTAGAAGCAGGACACTTCATGGATCGGGGGTGGGAGTTCCAGTGGTGGTTGGAGGAGATAAGGGAGGGCTCTGGGAACCTTAATTGGGAGACTGTTATAGGCCCATAAGGTGTCCTGAGAGAAGATGCAGGATGAGTGAAGGAGGCAACGGGAGCAGAGAATAGGGAGTGGAAGAAGGGGAAATGAGGCGGGTGGGGCTGGAGACGGCAAAGCTTTAAACGGGAAAAGCAGGGATGTGAACTTGATGCTGGAGACTAAGTGGGAGCCAGTGAAGGGATTTGAGGATGGAGGGTGCAGGTATGGGGAGAAAGATTAATTTGGATGAACTGCTAGGTGGAGAAGGCAGAAGTGAAGAGGAAAGGAGAGTCTGTGCCCTGTGTTGTATCTGGGAAAACACCCTGCACCCTTACAGTGCTTCTTAATGATGATCCAAGAGACCTGGCTGTCTACTGTCTGGGACCCGACCTCTCCATACTAGGATGAAGGCAGCTGGTATCTGCTTCATTCTGTGCTCCTGGACTGGTGCTTTCAGTGCTTGTCTTCCCCATGGGACACTGAAATGGTTGCAATGCACCCATTTCTTGGCCTTTTAACCCCAGTGTGCTCACTGCTTTGTGATAATGGGTCAGCTCCATCTGCCAGAGAAGAGTTCGTCTTTTGCAGTGATATTGGGAAAGTCCATGAGGCTGAGGTCACAGAGCTCTAGGGGTGGGTGTGGAGATTTGGAATGTAGAGGTAATTGGAAGCCTTCCAATCCCCAAGTCTCTCTTCACTGTGATCCAGAGGACTAGTACTAGGCAATACCCAACAGAACACTGACCTGTGTCCCCTGTGGTATCAGTGATTCCTCACTGAGGGAGAACAGGTGTTTAATAATAGGTTTCTCCTTATGCACAGGTTTTGACACGCTGGCTGCTGCTCGGATATTTCACAAGCTGATGCAGAGACTGGGCTTCCAGGAGTTCTATGTACAGGGAGGAGATTGGGGCTCTCGGATCACCGTAAACATGGCCCAGATGCTGCCAAAGTGAGTGGCAAAGGGGGTTAGGAGAGGGATAGCTGTCTGTTCTGGTTCCTATGACACTCCCTGCCCTCCCTCTTGTACTCAGGACACATTGTTGCCAACTCTTGTAGTTTTATCCCCAGTCTTGTGATATTTGGAGTCTTCCTCCCCAGCCCCTGAGGTCACGTGGCTACGTAAGAATCTCCTCATTCATTTAAAAAATAAAAGAACATTTCTAGTCCTTGTAGTTGGAGACAACTGAAAAATATGAACCCTAAATGCTTAAAAATCAAAAGGAAAATGGAAAGAACCCATAATATACTGATTTAAAAAAAAAAAACATGATTTGTAGGGCCTGGCTCCAGATTTTGGAATGTTTGGGTTTGACAGTATTCAGAACAGTGATGACCAGAGTGTGAATGCTGATCACGCTCCTCTTTAACACAGAGTTGAGGTGCATGCAGACTACACATCCCAGCAAGCAGTCAGGCAACTCAGTTGGAGCATTACATTCTGTGAGCTGTCACCTCTGCAAGGCGCACCCTTGTATTAAGGATTCAGATGCTTGCCATCTTCTCCAATGGATAGAGATGGCAGAAGTCCGAGGACTGATGTTAAAGTTATCTGTACAGCTCTTGTTTGAACAGCCCTAGCCCAGAGAATCTTTACCAAAATATAGCTGACGAGCAGTCTCCAGGTGAACAGGAGTCAGGAGGATTCTGAAACTATTTCTCTTGACTTTTCTGCATCATTGGTGGGCAGTAGTCTGGATTCTAGAGCAAGAAGCAAAGCTATGATCCCTTAAGGGGGTTCTAAGTTTTCCTTAGATAGAGTTGGAACATGGTTCCTGACCTAGCATAACACATAATTAGTAGAGAGATCCTAGGATGTAAACTGACCCCAAAACAAGCACCATAACTGGAGCCTGTGAAGCTGATGC
Source organism: Mauremys reevesii (assembly GCF_016161935.1). NCBI lineage: Eukaryota > Metazoa > Chordata > Testudines > Geoemydidae > Mauremys > Mauremys reevesii. The sequence continues at coordinate 64,852,281 of NC_052625.1, forward strand.
AGAATTGGTCCCAGTCCTCTTTGCATTTGTAGAGTTGTTTCATCTTGAGTAAAACACTCTTCTTTCCTCTGATTTGTCCATACTTTTTCCTATGTATGTTGCTGTCACTTGGACTCTCTCCACAGAGTTAGTGTCCTTTTAAAAAAAGAAATAGCAGATATCCACATTTTTTTAAAATGGCCATTAATGTTGAGTGTCCCAGTTTTTGGATACCTCAAGTTTGACACCCAAAATTACTGGCCACTTTTTTAAAATGTTTGCCACAGTGAGTGCCCAAGCTGAATGTAAGGCTACAGCTCTGGCTTCGCAGCTGATCTACACAGCCATCCTGATAATACAAACCAGGCAACAATGCATAGCTGACTCCTGTTGAGTTTATCCTGAACTCTATCCCCAAATCCAGATCATTCTTGGGGATGCCTTGCCGCTGCCTAGCTCTGCTTTTCCATTCTGGTTTTGTGCATTGGATTATCCCCTCTTACGTATACCCCCACCTCTATATTCATTCCCGTTTCATAGGTCTCAGCCCATTTCTCAAGCTTGTTCTATTGCATTCATAGTTCAACATTATCTAAAGTATTTGGGATGGAATGGGTTACCTAGGGAGGTGGTGGAATCTCCTTCCTTAGAGGTTTTTAAGGTCAGGCTTGACAGAGCCCTGGCTGGGATGATTTAGTTGAGGATTGGTCCTGCTTTGAGCAGGGGGTTGGACTAGATGACCTCCTGAGGTCTCTTCCAACCCTGATATTCTACGATCACTCCCAGCTTTGAGTCAGCTGTGAATGTGAACTGTACTCTCTCCATTCCATTCTCCAAGGCAGCCGTAAGGCTTAGAATAGGCCCACCCGGTGATCTCTCTTCCAAATCAGAAAGAAGAAGTAATGAGGAGATTCAAATCTGGTTGAGGAACCTTTGAGAGGCTAAATGGTAGCATGAGATATACATTCCTTCCTTGCCTAAAATGCAGGTTTAGAACATCTGGGTGGAGGAGAAACATGAGGCTGCTCTTAGAAGAGGAAGTTAAATGTTAGGCTATGTCTACACTACAGCTGTGCCACTATAAGGTCTCCCGTGTAGCTGCTCTTTGCTAGCAGGAGAGAGTTCTCTTGCTGGCAAAATAAAACCACACCCCAACCAACAAAATTTTACTGACAAAAGTGCAATGTAGACATAGCCTTAGACAGTGAGTTGTTGTAAAGCATGTGCTCCATGTTAGCTCCCTAGGTGAAAGGAGACCAAATCAAGGGGGAAGACTCTAAAGGAGTTAGTCATCATGGCCCAGATCCTTAAAAGTATTGAGGCTCACAACTCCCAGTGATTTCAATGGGAGTCTGGCACCTAAATACTTTTGAGGATCTGGCCCCATGTAGGAGGAGGACTGTGAGGTGCAGCTAGCACCTAGGGCAGGGAGTCTCTGGGAACTTTAGAGTCATGTGTGGTTCACCATGGGCTTCTCAGCAAATGCACAATGAAACCCTCCTTATCTAGGCTTCAAAATGAGGCTCTGAGGAGAACAACCCAAGCCACAGTGATGGCTGTGCCATGTCAAGTCAAATGGAGTCTAAGACTGCTGTTAGTTATTCTGTCCTCCTCAACACAGCTGTGCTGGTGCTTGTATCAGCTATGCTATCTCTAGTCTATTTGCTACATGTCTTCACGTAAGGGAATTGTGAATACACATGCCTGAACAGCTATGTATGGTTAGGAGAAAGACATTCTTCCGGAAGTACCGATGGGCCTAGTGCAGTGTTGCTGTCCTAGCACAGCTCTGTATCTCAGAGGGAACCTGGAGATAAGATCCCTTTTGTTCTCTATTATTATTATTAATCCATATTGCTGATTCTTATTCTATTCCTCAATACCATTGGTTCCAGGTCCGTGAAAGGGCTTCATCTGAATCTTGTCTTCATCACCTTAGGAGGTTTGGGGAGGCTGGTGTCTTTACTGCTGGGGGCTTACGTGCCATGGCTGGTGGGCCTCACCAGGGAAGACTCCCGCCGCTTATACCCATACTTGGAGAAGAACGTGTATGAACTTCTGCGGGAAACCGGGTATTTGCACATCCAGGCCACCAAGCCAGACACAGCAGGTAGAGTACAGTCTACACATGGCTGTGGGGTTCGTATAATAGACACATGTGGTCCACGAGATACCTGTCACACCTGGACAAAGGCCTCGAATGTTTGAGGAGCAATGTGGACTGAGCAAAGGACTAGGAACCAGGAACTCCAGAGTTCTAGTCAAGTTCTAACAATGATTTATTACACATGGCTTTCGGCAAGTCACTATATCTCCATCTGACTATTCCCTTAACTGTAAAATACTTCCCTACCCCACCAGGTGAACAGATAATATGCTATATAAATGCTGCATTTATTATATTTTGATTCACAGAGCATGGGTAAGAAAAGGATAGTGGGTGCACAGCATTCTCACCCTTCCACCTTCATAAACACTAACTAAGGGCTCTTAGAACCGGCTGACCTGTTCCATTCACACCCATTGTTTGGGAATGCTATCCCCACTTCCTGTCTCCTTTAAAGTGTAGTTCCTTTGGACACTTTCCCATCGTGCCATTACTGCCACCACCATGACTGTCCTAGTTCTTGGTTTCTCTCTGCATTAAAAAACTAGGGTGCGGGGGTCTGAGGATGACAATCTGCTCTCTGCCAGTATTAAACTGTCCCAGATGGAATAGCACAAAGGTGGGTAGTAACCAGAGTCTCTGCTTGATCCCTATGGGAGACTTTCTGGAAGTCCAGTTTATTCTTAGTGGAGGTAATTCAGTGCCATGTGAACCTGAGAGCTGTTCTGTTGCTTTCCTGAATTAGGCAGTGGACTAAACGACTCCCCCATGGGACTTGCTGCATACATTCTGGAGAAGTTCTCTACCTGGACCGATAGATCATTCCGGGACATGGACAATGGAGGTCTGGAGAGGTATGGGACAATAGCATGCCAATGAATGGGTGTGAGGGAGAAATGTCACTAAAGGAAGGCTGCTCACAACAGTAGGGAGGTGAGACAATCCACCACTGAGATTAAAATTTAAGTAGAGGGCAAGGGAACATACACAAGGCAATTTTCACAGTTTAGAATTGTAATGGAGTGACTGTAGCACTATTGCACCAATGCTCAGTGCTCTACAGCTTAGCTTAGGGCCAAGTGATGAGTAGAGAACAGATAGGCTGCCCGCTCTTCAGGGCATGTACCTGATAATATGCAGAGAGTAGCCCCTGTGACAGTGATGCTTCTCTGGTTTATCCCTCAATAGGAAATTCTCTATGGATGACCTTTTGACCAATGTGATGATTTATTGGGTAACTTCATCCATTGTGCCCTCAATGCGCTTCTACAAGGAGAATATTTCCAAGAACCCCAACACTGCTCCCGATGCCAGGTAAGGAAGGGGTGGGATGAGATGCAGGCTAGACACCACTGCAGGCATATAGAATAAACCATCTAGGTACTTATATGGCTCCATCATTGTAGCAGTTGAGCTACTCCCATATTTCAAAAACAAATCAATCCAGATTCTTGTATTGGTACTATCACTATAACAAACAGGGTGTGTTATCTTTCCCCCCCCCCAACCTATAGGAGAAATAGCTTGATTATTTTTGGAATGTAGAGGTGAGTGGTGACGTGTAGAATTTCTTGAAGGAACATGAAGTCACAGTGATGAGTTTTGTATGTGATGTGTTCAAAACAGAGCTCTTTCTAGCTCTGCTGGGAGTGAGTTTAGTCTGAGGCTAGCTCCTGTGAGAGTTCTGTCTCCTACAGTAATGAGCTGCTCCCTTTTGGTCAACAGTTTCACTGAATTAGTAAGGGAATTAGTGTGTAATCACTTTACAACAACTAGGAGCCACAGCTATAAGTAAAGAGGGAACATATGGAAGGAGAATTTAGAAAAGCTATTACAAAGGGAGTCAAGTATCAGAGGGGTAGCCGTGTTAGTCTGGATCTGTAAAAGCAACAAAGAATCCTGTGGCACCTTATAGACTAACAGACGTTTTGCAGCATGAGCTCATGTTAGTCTATAAGGTGCCACAGGATTCTTTGTTGCTTTTACAAAGGGAGTGGTCCTCTAGGAGAGGTGGTAGTGTGTTAATGTATTAAAGCAAAACATGGATGACTATCTGGAATTTGGTATGCTGAACAAGTATTAGCTTTGGGTTAGTAAAGAGCTGACTGCCACTGATAAGGCTAAACAGGAGCACTTTGCTGAGCATGATTCCTCCCTTCCCACCCCAAGACAGGCTACCATTAGTTTCAGGCACTATAGGGAAACTGAGAAAATTGTCCTTTAGGATGGAATTGATTCCTTTAGATTTGTATAGGGGGTCTATGTACAACAGCAACAAGGGCTTTAAAATGCAATCAGCTTACTGAGAGGAGATGGATCGATTACATGGGAGGGTGTGGGCTCCTGCCACACACATTTAAGTGTAGTAAGTGTTAAACTGGTCTAGTCTAGAGCATGCAAAGCTGTTCTAGAAGCTGTCTGTGATTGTTTCTAGTCCAACCTTGCTATTTACCTCTTCAGTGGAAGCATTTCAGAGCCTGAATGGCAAATACCATCTCTCCAGCCTAAGTAGTAAGCCAGAAAAAGGGAGGCACTCCCAGGAGGCCACAGTACCTATGGCCATGACTCAATTTGCTGTGCCGCTGCAGGCCCTACCAGCAACTACAGCCAGCAGATTTGGAAAATATCAAAAGATATGTTAAATATTTCAAGCATCAGCATCCAAACAGTTATTAAACCTATGGTGCCTGGTACTGATGGTCTGGCTATTGAAAAAAGGTATACTTACATATGATGTATGAAACTGTCCAAAGGTTTTAACAAAATACAAGTAAAAATTTTGGAATTACAGAAAATAAAGGAGCATCACATGGGTAAAGAGATTCTGTGGTAGCTACGTGTTAACTAGCTAAACCAATTCATTAAGGAATGCTGAACAAGGTAAATTGCCTGCTCTAATCAGTGACAAACAATTAGCTAAATGGTATTGTCCTCAGTGTATAAGAAATATAAGCTTCAATTTATACCATTGAATAATAAGACATTGAATAGTCAGCTCAATTTGGTTTATGATGTCAAGTTGCCTTAATTAAAGATCTGACAGCATGCATATAGAAAGGCAAACTCACCATACCAGGGTCACCAGGCCTGTCTGCTCACACTGGGCCAATTGGATTTATGATCTATAGGGGTTTGTTTTGTTTTTTTAAACACATGAGGCAAGTTATTTTAATTTGCCACTAGTCCAATTGCAATTGACCACAAGGGAGACATATAATGGTTAGACAGTTACATTTCTACTACCCTTCAAATTTTCAGCTACAGAGACTCAAAAGAGCTTTAACCTACTTGAGAGCTTAGCCTGGGTTCAAACAAGATTCTCAGCCAATCAAAGACAAATGGAACGTGGCTGGGTACAACATGGGGGGCTGTTGGACAAAATTGTTAGCCAATAGTATGCATTTCTAAAAAGGATTTATAACTATGTTAAAGTGAAGCAAATACCGGGCAGCGGTATGGACCAGAAGTAGCCACACTCAACTTGTTGATGTCCAACTGAATACTGCAGTGCAGTATATCACTGGAACCCTCAAGTTGAGCCCAAACACCTTGGCTGCTGGTGCTGTTGCACATTGCTCCCCCATCCATTCGTCATGATGCCACTACCCGTTGGGCATTCCAGTGGATCATGGAAAACTGTCTCCCCATCCACCAGGACCTTAACAACCATTCCTCACCACTGCTCGCAGTCGTGTAAGCCCTTTTGGACAGGGGCAGCTCCAGGCTCCAGCACACCAAGCGCGTGCTTAAGGCAGCATGCCGCGGGGGGCGCTCTGCCAGTCGCCGGGAGGGCGGCAGGCGGCTCCAGTGGACCTCCCGCAGGCGTGCCTGCGGAGGGTCCGCTGGTCCTGCGGCTTCAGTGGAGCATCCGCAGGCACGCCTGCGGGAAGTCCACCGGAGCCGCGGGACCGGCGACTGGCAGATCGCCCCCCGCGGCGTGCCACCGTGCTTGTGGCGGCAAAATGGCTAGAGCCGCCCCTGCTTTTGGACACGTGTTTAACCTTTGCCAATGCAATTTCAACTCTGATGAAGCTTGAAAGGCTGAATGGAGTTCACAAGAAGTCACAAACACACACCTCATGAAAGATCTGATGCAGAAGATCCCTGGCTTTGATCTCCCGCGAAGTTCATGGGCAACCCTGAACCGCATCCGCACAAACCAAGGCAGATGAGGATACTTGCTGCACAAATTGGAAAATTAAAGACTCTTCAGTGTGCAACTGTGGTCACCCAGAACAGACCATGGCATATACAATTCAGAGCCCAATTCACAGATATGAAGCAGCTATCACAGCGACACTCTCTGCTACTCTTGGCTTAACCATCTGAATGTAAAATGATAGTTGGTGCTCTAAATCTACATCAGCTGTACAAAAGTATTAGTGAGCCATTTTTCCCAGCATGCTCTGCACTGAAATATAGTAAACTGCAATGTATGAACTCTTGTTCCTGGCAGAGGTAGAAATCGTCAAGAACAAGATAACTGTTCTGCTGAGGTTTGTGAGACTAATAGGCAAACTGGTTGAATTGTTGCAACAAACTGTGTACAGAATTCCAATAACCTTGAACAACCAGTGCAAACTGCATTGGAAAAGAAATATTAGGGTACTCCTGATACAAACAAATTTGGAGAGTTTTCTTTCACAGTAAAATACTAAGGTATACATGCTACTCAGTAGTGAGTATATATTTTTCCAGAACAGATTGCACAGTGGATTGTTTCCTACATCGATGGAGTAGTAATGATTTAATCCCTATCTTTCTGTATTTGTGCTGATTAATCTTGAACTAATATTCTTTGGTGAATAGATCTGATTGAGCTTGATTATCTGACATTTTATTGATAAGAGAACCAATTGCTTTAAATAACATCTTCCTCCACAAAGAACACACACTGATTTACAAAAGCAACAGAGTCCTTTGGCACCTTATAGACTAACAGACATATTGGGTGGGTATTCACCCACGAAAGCTCATGCTCCAATACGCCTGTTAGTCTATAAGGTGCCACAGGACTCTTTGCTGCTTTTACAGATCCAGACTAACACGGCTACCCCTGATACTTGACACTGATTTACAAAGTTCCTAACGGGAAACTTTTTTGGTTTTGGTTTTTAGGATTGGAGTGTACGTACCCACTGGCATTGCTGCTTTCCCCCAGGAGCTTGCACATTGCCCACGCTCCTGGGCAAAGAAGTTGTTGAAGAACATAGTTGTCTACTCCTACATGCCACGTGGGGGTCATTTTGCTGCCTTCGAGGAACCAGAACTCCTGGCACAGGATATCAGGCAGTTGGTCAGAAAGGTGGAGCATTTGTGAGCCATGAGCAAGCGGGGGGCAGTATGCACAGATAAATGGGCGCACATTGCTAGACCACCAGCCTGAGGTAATTAATAACTGCATTTCTGATAACACTTTATAAAGCCAAATATCCATTTGCTTGGTAGCTGCAGCCATCAGCCTCAAAAAAATGCCAGATGGTTAAAAATCAATTTCTAGAGCTTTTAATTTAAAAAATAACCATTAAATTCCCACTGAAATGAAGGTGTATTTTGTCCTATTTCATTCTAGAAGCATTTTTGAGAGCAAACTCCTGCTGTATCCTGAGAATGGATGGTTGCTGTTTAATGTGTGACAACATTGCACTGCACTTTGGCTTTTTAAGGATAAAATGGCCCCCTATTTCTGAGCAAAGGTAGCAGGTTCCACAGAAAAGCCCACCCAATTTGCCTTCATCGCTAGAGTGACTTGACCTTGACCTTCAGTAGCTGAAGTGGAAGTGAAAGGTGTGAAGGGCTCACTCTTCTAGGCACGTGTGTCCAAGACCCTCCTCCTGGATGGCTACAGAGCATCATATGGCAAACAGTGCCACAAAGGTCAGAGTACAGCATGTTAGAATGCACCAGTCAACCACAAGGTCTGGATAGCCCTGCGCAAGAAGGCAGCTTTCCAACTTCGTTTACAGTACAGGCAAGTCTCATCTTACGCTGGGGTTCCATTCCGCAGTTAGCGCGTAAAGCAAAAACCGTGTATAGCGAAACACTCATTGAGTTGAATGGTGGGCAGAATTGCCTGCACTACAGATGCAGTTTTTAATATTGTTTTTCTTTTTTTCCCGTTTTTGCCAACCGTGCAAAGCTGAATTTGTGTATGTTAAATGTGCCTAAGATGCGACTTGCCTGTAATTGTGCCTCACTGTAGATCAGTGCATTTGTTGTATGCTACAGCACTGACCACTCAGTCTGTCTACAACTGATCGGGCACTCACCCAGGATAGGGGAGACCTAGCTTCAATTCCTTCCTCTGCCTGATATGAAGAACAGATTTGAACAGGGGCCTCTCACCTCTCAGGAGAGTGCTCTACCCCTTGGATTACACAATCATTCTCACTCACTGGCCCAGTGTATTTTAAATTATTTACACCCAGTGAACAGCTTCAACAGGAGCGACAGAGAGCCCTACACTACATCTCCCTAGACCACTGGTTAGGGCACTCTTGTGGGAAGTGGGAGACCCAGTTCAAATCCTACTGCACATCAGGCAGAGAGTCCCCAAACTTTTCAGTATCATACCCCCCTTCCCAGAGTTGGGGCCATGGCTGGGGGCAGGAGCAGAGCTGTGGCCAGGGGCCAAATGTAGAGCCACAGCAGGGCCAGGGGCTGCAGCTGGACTGGAGAGGGTCTTGGTGAGACTCCCTCCCTGCCCCATGGGGGCTGGCTTGGGCCCTGCTGCACCTTCCCCAGTGTTCCTCCATGTCCCCCTAGAGACACATTTTGGGGATCTCTGTCAGATAGGATGTGGTAGACCTAACCACAGAGCTAAAGGGAGGCCACTTCTGCCTCCTTTCTAGCCCCCCGTCTTTTTTTTGTAGAATCAGGCATGCTCCAAAAACACCTACTCAGTCAGGGTCTATAGCCTCAGGCATGAGGCAGCAGTACACATACCCAGCAGGAGAAACTTAGCTGCCTTGGAGACTCATGGACATTTAGATGCCTCCAGAGTTAGGCAGCAGCTGAGCAGAGGTTGAGGATCTCAGTGCAGCAGTGCTAGAACAATTTGGTTCAATGGCTCTCAGAACCCCCACTATACAAACTGTAAACCCTCTATAGGATGGAAATCACTTCAAGCTGTGTGTGTGGGGTCGGGGGAGAAGCAGCACTCCCAGTTCCAGCACCTATGTCTCAGTGGTGCCTAAAATGGTGGATTTGGGCCTAAATGACCATACTAGAAAGAGTTCATTTAGTTCTCTTTACCTAGATTAAGAGGCATTTGTACAGCCCCAGGTCATACCCCACAATTGGGTAACAAGGGCCTAGCTGGTTGCACTGCAATAGGATCGCCCAACAGCTCTGGATCTGATAGAGCTCCCTTTCATGAAGATGAAAGTCAGGTAGGTTTCCATTTCTCTCCCCTCTGTTGTTCCAGTCATCAAGGAACCAGGAGAGTTTTGCTGCTGAACACGATCATAAAATTGTAGAACTGGAAGGGATCTTGAGAGGTCATCTAGTCCAGGCTCCTGCACTCAAGGCAGGACTAAGTATTATGTAGTCCATCCCTGACAGGTGTTTGTCTAACCTGCTCTTAAAAGTCTCTAATGATGGAGATTCCACAACCTCCCTGGGCAATTTATTCCAGTGCTTAACTACCTTGACAGGAAGTTATTCCTGATGTCCAACCTAAACTGCCCTTGCTGCAATTTAAGCCCATTGCTTCTTGTCCTGTCCTCAGGTTAAAGAGAACATTTTTTCTCCCTTCTCCTTGTAACCACCTTTTTGTATTTGAAAAGGTATGTTCCCTCTCAGTTTTCTCTTCTCCAGACTACCCAAACTTTTTCAATCTTCCCTCATAGGTCATGTTTTTTAGACCTTTAATCATTTTTGTTGCTCTTTTCTGGACTCTCTCCAATTTGTCCATATTTTTCCTGAAGAGTGGAGGCCTAAACTGTGTAGAAGAATTATTTCTCATGTCTTGCTTATAACACTCCTGCTAATACATCCCAACATACCCTTGCAAAAAAAAATTATATATACTGTTAATTCATTTTTGTGATCCACTGACCCCCAGATCCCTTTCTGTAGTACTCCTGCCAAGGCAGTAATTTCCCCTTTTGTACATGTGCAACTGATTGTTCCTTCCTAAGTGGAATTCTGTTCTTACTGAATTTCATCCTATTCACTTCAGCCCATTTCTCCAGCTCATTTTGAATTTTAATCCTATCCTCTAGAGCACTTGCAACACCTCCTAGATTGGTATCATCCATGAATGTTATACGTGTACGCTCTAGGCCATTATCTAAACCATTGATGAAGACAGTGAACAGAACCAGACCCAGAACTGATCCCTGCAGCATGACTGTGAACAACTGGTAACTACTCTAAGTGATTTTTCCAACCAGTTATGCACCCATGTTAGAGTAGCTCCATTGAGGTTGTATTTGCCTAGTTTGTTTGAGACACTCATGCAAGACATCAAAAGCATTACTAAAGTCAAGATATACCACAGCTACCGCTCCCCCCCCCCCCCCGTTCCCAAGGCTTGTTGCTTTCTTAAAGAGTTATTAGGTTGGTTGACACTAGTTGTTCTTGACAAATCCACACTGTTACTTCTCTTATAGGTGTCTACAAACTGATTGCTTAATTATTTGCTCCGTGATCTTTCTGGTACTGAAGTTAAGTTGACTGGTCTGTAATTCCCCGTGTTGTCCTTATTCCTCTTTTTATAGATGGATACTATGTGCCCTTTGCCAGTCCTCTGGAATTTCACCCATCTGCTGAGACTCCTCCTTATGCTCCTAGGTCACATGCAAGATAGTACCCTAGGAAGGGTACTTTACTGCCCCTACTTCCATTCCTAACTTAGTAACTGCACTCAATTTTAGGCTGTTACCTTGAGAAACTGGAAGTACCCCATCTCCTTTCAGAACAGATTAGTGAGAGGACAGTGATAGGTATGCTAGTTCTGTAACAAAACTTAGAATGGGTAACAACTTATACATTTGACAAACTGATTGTATATAGGGGAAGAACAGCATAAAGCAAGTGAAAAACTCCTGTATCTTTACAAACCCCTAACCTTCTACTGAATTAGGGCAGGTAGGAACAGGAAGGACTATAAAGTGAAATCCACAAGCTTAAAGACCTTTCTAGTTTAAAATGGGCATCAGATGCTGTGCAGTTCAAGATTAGTGAAGAGCCTCAGCCATTCATAGAAATGAAACATGAATCATTTATATGGTTTCACTGATGCTGGAAAATTTAAAACATTCAGAGCCTTCTCACACTGGTGTAAGTGGCATTGCTCAGACATCCATTCTTCCACAAGTATAGAAAAGGCAGTGCTGGGCAGAAGACCTCTCTCGTAGTTAGAGGTCTCCCTCTTTAGAACATTCCTCACACAAGTTACATCCCTTAAGTGATTCTATAGCTATGCAACTCCCAACCCTCCCTCCATTTTCATGGAATTACTAGACTGTAAAGTAGATGAGATCCTGAGTGGCGTAATATGACCTGCTAGATAGCCCTTGTCAGCCCCAAATTAAGCATAAGCACCCATTAATCAAGTCCCAATTCATCCATTATATTGTACACTACTTTATCAGCAAGCAGAGAACAGCTGTGTGAACACCATGATACTCCCCGAAAAGGCTGCTTCAAGTATTGGCTGAGTAAGTGGGAATGCTGCACAAACAAAATTACTCCCACCAACCCTCTAGGGAATTCCTTCTTCCTGACTCAGTTCCCCCAAGAGAACTATATCTGTGGGCAAGTGCTTTCCCCTTGTATGAGGATATTTAAAGCTCTGTTGTATGGACAGTGGAACACACCCCAGCTGCATGCATGTAGCAGATTCCCTGGATATAGGATTCAGAGAGGTGTAGTTACAGATCATAAAAACATTCTTTTGCATCAACTAAAGTAGCACCAACTGATTTAAAATGTCTCATTAAAATGCTATAGATCAAGAGTCATTCATGGAAACCCTTAACTGTCACTGGTGCTTGGAACCATATGTAGTTGTCCCACACAGAGGTCACTCCCTGCTGAGAAGATGAATTTGTACTGCTGTTTCCACCACAAGACAAGTTGACAGTCAACTTCCTTCCACGTGTTGGCACTTTGTAGTTGAGCTTGGGTCGGAACCAGTCAATGCCACAGTCACGGTGGCCTTGGACCATGACAATGGTTCCCACGACAGGAACAGCCTGTAACTCACTGAAGACGTCTGCAAGGAAGAGTGAGTGGAAAAGCTTACGAACACAGGACGGTGTTTGCAGACTCTCCTCAGCATTGCCTATAGAGATGCCCTCCAAGTTGATCTCATAGAGCTCCTTGGGGCTCATGGCATTTCCACCAACTAGAATAAGGACCCGAGGGACCAATGTCAGGTTGAATATGGCTTCCAAGTGCCAGAACACTCCCTCCAGGTCTATTAGCAACTGCTGGCACTTCCTGCTGCTCCCTAGGTCTGGGGGATGTGGCAACTTCTTAATTGCATCTCCATCCTGCCAAGGAAAAAATTGGTACATTCTGAAATATTAGGCATGCTGTGGTCCATTTGACCGTGTTTAAGCACCTTGAACAACCAGATCTGACACAGAAAGAACAGAGTTGTTAAAGTTTAAGACTGAAAAGAGGAATCATCCTGGTGTCTTGTTAGCAACCAACTTGGAACAATTTCAATACTAGTGTTTCCTGGATTTAAGGTAAGTAGAAATAAAGGTATCAGGATAGATGTAATAGAACTAGAAACTTGTGACCTTTCAGAGCTTGACTGAAATGTGACAGTGAGCCATGACAACATTCACCCCACTCTGTAGGGGTGTGTCTGGATTTTCTTTGGAGCACAGTAGAACATCAGCCTCTTAGGTCTGTAGTTAAGACAATTTGACCAATACTCCTGTGGGAATTCTGCACCAAAAAAAAGTTTAAAGTTCTGCACACAATGTTTTCGGATTCTACACAATTCTGCATATTTTATTTGTCAAAACAATATCACATCAGTTTCAATTATTGTGTCTTTATTTCAAAATACCTGTCAGCAAGTATGTCTGTAATACTACAAACAAAAGATTCAGAAGATGTTTTGACAAATAGATTCCTTACTAGGCATATTAATACAGAACTGAGTAGTAAATGAATTACAATACAGAACTGTATTTCCTGCACCCCGCAGAAGCAGTGCAAAGGCTGGGGGAGGAGGAGGGAGAGTTGGGGGTAACAGAGGAGCTGAGGGAGAGGGAAGTAAATGCTGGGAAGAAGCTGGGGTGGGAAACTTGGAGGGTTGTCGGGTGTGAAGAGTATGGAACAGGTTTTTTGAGTGGGGTGGGGAGGGGACTGTTAGGGAGCTTCCCCAATGCAGACCCTGGCTGACCCCTACCCTCTCACATTCAGTTAGGCACATCTGCCTGTCCCCATGGGTCCTTGCACCCCTTGTCGACATGTCCCCCCACTCCTACTCAGACACCCATTCCTCCCATCCCCCTGTAGCCCCTGTCCCCACATCTGGTCCCACACTCAGCCACCTCCATTTCCCCCCCCCATAGCAGTGCACTGCCTCCCCATGTGTCTGTGCCCACACTAAGCCACCCCCATTCCTTCCTGTAGCCCTGCTCCTCCACTCCCATTCAGCCCCTGCCCCAGTCTGTCCTCCCTCACTAGTCCTTATGAGCCCTTGTCTGACCCCTCACAGCAGCACCACACTGCCTGTCTCCTGACCTGGCCCTACAGGCACTGTGAAGAAGGCTCTCTTCCCTAGCTGGCTGGGAGAAGCTGCTGTGTTCTATCATCACAGCAGAACTGCAGCAACTTTTCAGCAGAAGCTTTTTTCTGTGCAAAAAATTAAAAATATGCATCACTTATTAATTATGCATGCACACAGTAGCATGGAATTCCCTCAGGAGTAGAGCAAACAGAGAGATGAAGTATTTTTGTCCTTACCCAATATATTCTCTTTAGGATATTGTATCCCCAGGAATCACATTAAATATAATGCTGTGTTTAAGACAAAACTTACAATGCATGAAACCTGAAATACAGAAGGATATCGTGACAGAAGCTACAAATCAAGACATCTAATAGATTAGACACCCAATTCTTGGGAAAGGCTGACTTGCCTTCGGAGCCAGTGCCACCTCATTCAGTAAGAAAGAAGATGTGCAAGAAAACTTTGACTAAAGACTAGGAGGCTCACCAAACACTCTGTATAAGTCTGAGAGAAAGATTGCCTACATCCTGTATTGCTAGCCTGATGAGTTGTTATAAAATACATAATCTCTCTACCACATGCAAGTTTATCATTATAAAATATTTCAAATACATGGGGCATAACATCTCTGGCAGACCTCCCCCAGCCCCTGTTGCTGAGGAGTCTGGTCTATGCTAGTTATGCAAAGTTGCACTCTCTCATATGTTAGCGCTTTAGTTCCAAGATACCACTCCAGCCAAGACTCTTTCTGCAACCAGTCGCTGGTCCTGAACCAACCAGAAAGCTTACTACTTTGATCTTTAGCTGCTCTCTCCTAAGCCAGGGCAGAGCATCCTAGCTCCGGAGGGAGCAGCTGGAATTCCTACCTGGCCTTGCAGAACTATTGGCTGCTACTTGCGGGACATGCAGGGAACTGCTGCCAGCTCTCCTTGGCCCCAGGCAAAGTCACTGTAGTGCAGGGGATGGAAGCAGAGCTCTCAGCAGGCACCTGCAGAGTGCGGTTTGCTGCGCAGGCAGCGGAATGAAGCAGATTTCCTGGAGGGGGAGGAGACGGCCAGCAGCCAGCTCGGGATAACTGGTCTCTCACCGCACAGGGCGGAACGCACCCAGCAGCCGGGCCGCCAGCCGCGTGGCTCTAGGGCTGCGCCAAGCGTGGCCCGAGCCGGCTCCCGCTGGCCGAGGCTGGCCGGCCCGGGGAGGCCCAGACTCACCTGCGGCTGGCGGGGCAGCGCCCTCCTGCAGAAGTAGGCGAGCTGCTCGTAGGGCAGGGGCAGCTGGTGCCGCTGGTACAGCACGTGCTTGAGGAGCTCGCAGGCGAAGTGGCAGCAGCCCTGCTGGGTCACGGGGCCGGGGAACACCACCGAGACCGAGCGGCAGCCCGGGGCACGGCCGGCCGGGCCCTGCGGGCAGTGAAACGCCGCCGCCGCGCTGCCGCCGCCCCGTCCCGGGGCGAGCTCCGGGGTCACCGTCGGGGCCTCCGCGGGCTCGGTCTGGAGCAGGTCAGCTGTGGGGAGAGGGGAGAAGTCACTCAGCGCCGGCCGGCACCCGGCTGGGGAAGGGAGCCCGGAACCCGCCTCACCTGCCCGCTCCTGGCGGCCCGGCCCCGCCATTTTCAGCCTCGCGCTCGGCCGTCTCCGGAGTCCCGGCCCCGATTTGAACAGCCGCCGCCGCGGGGCATGATGGGAGCCTCACGCCCGCTCTGCTTCCGGTTCCTCGGGCTTGACCCCGCCGGAGCCATGTTTCTTTAGGGCACAGTGGTGCGGTACCCCCCCCCCCCCCGCTCCATACCCTTCCCAAGGGGCGGGGCTAGAGGCCCCGGTGTGCGTGGTCAGGTCTCCGGTGGGGAGGGGGGGCTTTTCTCCGTCGCTTCCCCCTCCCCCCCCGCGGCATAGTGGGGCTGGGCCTCAGGCAGCGATTGAGGGGGGAGATCTAGTGCCAGGGAGGGGCCTGGTTATGGCGCACTGGGCATAGCACCCAGACACCACAGGGCCGGGGCTCCCCTCCCTGCTGCGCCACCCGGGCTCCTGGCCTGTCTGTCGCCCTGACAGCCCCCATAGTTGTGCTCTATCGCGCCTGTCTTATTGGGCCACCCTCAGCCTCCATCGCCCATCTGCCTGCCCCTTCCCCAAGCCCTCCCGGCCTGTGCACACACCGCCTCCCGTTCTGCTCCCTAAAGCCCTTGCGCCCTCTCCTCCGTCAGTGCGATGTTGCCAACCGCTGCAATTTTTCGCCAATTTTGAAAGGCCTCGATGACAAAAATACTGAATCACTTCTTTGGGTTACAGATTAATTTCTTGGGGCGAAATGGGCGCAATTTTATGCAGTCTTACAGCTCAACAATCCCTGGCTCTTTGCTGCTACCTGGTGGCCTTTTAGGGTGACCAGATGTCCTGATTTTATAGGGACAGTCCCATTTTTTAAATCTTTTTCTTATATAGGCTCTTATTGCCCCCCACCCCCTGTCCCAATTTTTCACATTTGCTGTCTGGTCACCCTATGGCCTTTAAATGAGCAGCCACTGAGGCACACAGGCTGCTGGACCAAATTGACCTCTCTGGTTAGGAGAGGCCACGTGGCACTTGTGCCATTGGGAATAAAAATAATTCTGCTGGATGGCTGCAGCAAAGCAGGGCTTCTTGTTGACATTGGGATGTGTCCAACTAGGTGAGGAGGAAGCCAATGGGGAAACAGGGGCGGCATATGAACTTGGAAACAGCCCACATGAGTGAGAGGTGGCCTCTGCACAATGCTGTCAACCTTTTTTGAAATAGGAAAAATTGGGGCTTTTTGAAGAAAACTCTTGTTTGGTGATATTTAGGCTACTTTTTGCATGTGATCAGTGAAAACTCAAGCTTTGAGGTGGGCATTCAGCTACAGAGTGGCATTCACCAGAGAACACCACTGCCTCTGCACAGTTCAGGTGTGTGATCTGTTGTGAATGACACTGCCACAAAAAATATGTGATATTTAACCAGCGTGATGATAACATTCCAGCCATAACTAATATATTACCAGTAACATCATTACCATAACTAATTATAACAATGGGATTTATACAAAAGGCAATGAAAGGGAGATCAAAAGGTTCTCAGCACATTGAGGAGAAGTGACATTGCCACTGACTACTTAGCTTGTGGCTTAACCACATAATCAGCCTTGCATATCTAGTCTGACCATCTTTTTATAGGAGTCTGTAGTCAGCCAAAAACACCCTGGGGAAAAGCAAGGGAGGGAATTAAATGTGTTCCATATAAACTGAGTCTTCCCTTGGATTTCTGTACACTACAGTATCTAGGCAGGTAGACTTATTCTGACACCTTTTAACTTGGCTACGACAACAAACTGAATTTGGCCACCATCATGCCACAAGGTAAAGGCTGAGTTGTAGGGTCCTTCTGATTACCTCTCACCAAGAACAGGAAGGGATGTCAGCTGCAATATAATTTTTTTAAGACCCATATCAGTGGAACAGGGTCTGTCAATGGCCTCCTGGGTGTAGGCCAAGGACAATACTCTTTCCTCAGACTATTAATGATACCAAGTTGAGAGAAGTGGGGCTATATCTTCCATAACACACCATTTCCCCTTCTTTAATTTCCATGTCCAGCTGGTTTGCTATAGGCAACATTGTCTAGTGATTAGTGCAGGCGAGGGACTGAGACTCAGAGCTCCTGGATTCTACTCCCCACTCTACTACAAATTCACTGCATGACTGGCCAAGACACTTACTATTTTATTATTTATATTACAGTAGAACCCAAAGAACCTAATCAGGATCAGCAAAAACAACAAGGAGTCCTTGTGGCACCTTAGAGACTAACAAATGTATTTGGGCATAAGCTTTCATGGGCTAGATCCCACTTCAGCAGATCATACATGGAGTGGAAAATACAGGAGCAGGTATAAATACATGAAAAGATGGGAGTTGCCTTACCAAGTGTGAGGTCAGTCTAACGTTAGACTGAGGCAACTCTCATCTTTTCATGTATTCATACCTGCTCCTGTATTTTCCATTCCATGCATCTGATGAAGTGGGATCTAGCCCACGAAAGCTTATGCCCAAATACATTTGTTAGTCACTAAGGTGCCACAAGGACTCCTTTTTGTTTTTGCTGATACAGACTAACACAGCTACCACTCTGAAACCTGTAATCAGGAACAGGCTCCATTTTTTTAAGCACTATACAAACAGACCTGGTTTACATTAGGAAAATTAGGACCCATAACCACCAGATGGGAGCATTGCTCTGAAGCTCTTATATGTTCTCTTATATGCCTGCTTTGGTGGGTGATGCAATTTGTTACCGATAGGCGGTCAGTCCTGGAGGAAGCTGTGCCAGGAAGCACTGAGAGGGTGTGGCTACAGCTAGTTGTATTTGAAAACAAAACATAACTTATTCATCATTGGCTGCAATTTTAAAAATCAAAATGGGGAAGAAAAAGGAGTCCCAATTGTATATTTGAAATGCATGATGGGATCTGTAGTTCTGTGGCTTCAGCATGTTCTTGTGTGTGTAATATGCTTAGTGTGGAGATGTAATGTACTGTATTTAGATTAACCTAATACCATGTCTTTTTATAGCACCTTTCATCAAAGAATTTCAAAGTGCTTTACAAACATTAATTAATGAAACCTCACTAGCGGCAAAGTGACTTGGCAAAACTATACAGTGGGGCAGCTGGGTATATGACCCAGGCTTTTCTCAGTCAAAAATTCTTGCTTTAACTGCTAGACCATATTGTTAAAATGTGTCACAGTATGCTTGATATATATTGTGTAATTTTGTCTTTATAGATATTTAGGCACCGTGTTTCTAATCTGCTAGGGGTGCTTCCCCGTTGGCTCAGCCCCCCCCCTCCACCTCTTCCCCCAAGGCCCCGCCCCGCTTCTTCCCGCCCCTTATTCCTTGCCCAGTTCTGCCCATTTCCCCCCTCCCCAGCGCACTGCACCCTAGCTCCTCTTGACACCACAGAACAGCTGATCCTTGGTAGGCACTGGGAGGGACAGAGAGAGGTTCTGGTAGGGGGATTGCCAGAGTGCTCAGGACCCACCATTTTTTTTTCCGACTTTGTGCCTAATAACATTGTTTTTATTTATCATCTGTCATTAAGCTTCTATCACATGGGTTTGGAAAAAAGCGGCTTCTTGATATATAGTTTACTGGTTTGCTAATGTATTATATGGTTGAGGCTCCCACAGCTCTCTCCTATGTTATATAAGGCCACTGTAGCCAGAGGATAATAGGGGTATTATGTACATACACAGCACCATACACAAGATGTAAATCTGTAGATTTCAGAAATCGGATCTTATTAAGTTGGTGCCCAAACCTTGCACAACCATGAAGCTGCATCAGCAGCTTGCTGGGAGTTGCTTAACATAGAATGATGTCAATCGCTGCTATAATACAGAGGAGCAGCCCATGGAGGCAATAACCCTCAGCATCAAATGTTCCATCTCATTCACTTGGAAGTGTGTTAAGTTGTCTTGGAAGCATGCAGAGCACAGGTGATGCCATTCTGCCTCCCTTGGTGCCCCAAATCCTCTCGTGAAGACGAGGCTCGTTCGTGAAAAAGCAAACACAAGAAATGGGCCTGGTCTGAAACAATCACAAAATGGTAAGACAGCGGGGAGCCAACAAGCCTGCAGCCACTCAGTGAACCGGAAAACCACAACTCCCAGGAGCCTCTGCTCAGCAGATCCATAAAGAAATGACGTTTTGGTCTTAGTGCATGCTGGGAGCTGTAGTCCTGTCAAAGGGGATTCCGCAGAATGCCCCTGTTTAGCGCGGTGGACCCTGGGAGCGGTAGCTCTGTGTGCTGGGATTGCTGCGCCCGTGGGCCTTTGCGAGGAGGTTCCACAGGGAGAGAGGCGTGACTGGCGCGATGCATGCCGGGAAGTGCAGTTATCCGGGCTGGGATTGCTTGCGGCGCGGTGTATGCTGGGGGTTGTAGTCATGGGCAGCTGCCCGGACTCGGTTTCCCGTGGCGCCCCGCGGCTGTTTCTGACGCCAGAGGCTGGAGGGAGCTGGAAGGGCTGGAGCCGGGAGCGGGGCCGGCGGCGGCTGCCGGGGCAGGGCGGCTGGGGCGCGCCGGGCCGGGATGGACTCGCGGGTGTCGGAGCTGTTCGGGGGCTGCTGCCGGCCCGTGGGGGGTGGCGGGGCGCTGCGCGGCCGCGGGGGGGCGGGGGCCGGCGGGGGCTCCAAGGGGAAGAAGAAAAGCGGGAGGAACCGGGGCGGCAAGGCCAACAACCCGCCCTACCTGCCGCCGGAGGTGAGCGCGGGCCGGGGGCGGCACCGGGGCTGTTGGGCGATGATGGGCGGGAGAAGGGGACGGGGCACGGGGGCTGTTGGGCGGGGGGCGGCGGCACGGGGGCTGTTGAGCGGGGGCGGCGGCGGCACGGGGCTGTTGAGCGGGGCGGCACCGGGGCTGTTGGGCGATGATGGGCCCGGGGAGGGTCGGGGACAGCACCGGGGCTGTTGGGCGATGATGGGCCCGGGGAGGGTCGGGGACAGCACCGGGGCTGTTGGGCGATGATGGGCCCGGGAGGGTCGGGGACAGCACCGGGGCTGTTGGGCGATGATGGGCCGGGGGTCGGGGACAGCACCGGGGCTGTTGGGCGATGATGGGCCGGGGGTCGGGGACAGCACCGGGGCTGTTGGGCGATGATGGGCCGGGGGCAGCACCGGGGCTGTTGGGCGATGATGGGCCGGGGGGGGGCGGGGCAGCACCGGGGCTGTTGGGCGATGATGGGCCGGGGGCGGGGACAGCACCGGGGCTGTTGGGCGCTGGAGGGTTGCGGGGGAGGCGCTGGGCAGCAGCTTTAGTCTCGTTGATTAGCGTTTGCTCTCTGGTGATGGGCAGTGCTGAGAGCTTTCATTATTATGACAGGAGATTCCAGTGGCTGGGGCTGTTAGTGGAGCTAGACTAGAGTGTCCTTGAACCTATGCATTGGTGTGGGTTGTGTTAGCAGGGGCCGTAGGGCTGGAGTGCTGCCATCTCTGCATATGGAGTTGTGGGGTTTTGATCTATGTGTGCAGTTGTCTTGTGTCCTATATCCTGGAGTCACAGAAAGGCCTTATCTCAATTCCAGTGCTGCTGGACTGATAAAGTTTTGGAGGTGGGGATGGAGTCTCTGCTGTCATATCAGCCTCTGGCTAGTAGGTGTCTGATATGTTTGAGACCTTCAGCCTTCTCAAACCCCGTTGGCAGAGAATTCCAGTGCCTGCCTCTGCTGATGCTATAGCTTGCCAAGCAGCTAGAGAGCGAAACTGATATGGTTCTTGTTTACTTCGGAGTTTCCAGTAGAAGTAGGGAAAACTGAATAAAGCTCTAGTAATTTTTCACTTTCTTGAAGCTCTGAGTTGTGACCAAGTCACTGGAGCTGGCTACCTGCCTCAGTTATACCCAGTTCACATTTGGTAGGGCCTTTGCAACTGTGTAAAGGCTAGGAAAACTTTAATTGATAAGTTAGATTCTGGGTAAGTTGATAGCTTCGCTCCCTGTCAGGCTACGCTTCCAAAAGTCACAGGCGAGTGAAATTTTCAGGCCTCAGTGATATAAGGCAGTGACAAGATACTATATGTGCTGGATGCAGGAGAGCTGAGGCTTGGGAACGTTATGGAGGAGGGCTTTTCATTAAGTAAGAGAAAATGATGATCAGCTGGGGATCCTAGCAGAGGCATTCCTGCCCCTCTTTGTGTGTGACCCTAGTCTCTTGCTGTCTCTTCCCTAGCCTCCACCCTTGTAGGTGTGGAAAAACATAATAGGTTTTCATGATTATTAACTAGGTTGGAAGCAGTTCCTGAGGGTGGATCCTGTTGGGTCAGCTGAGGAGATTGTGTTGATGTGTACCTGCTATTAAGGCACTAGAATATTAGGCTATGTCTACACTATGCAGCTTTTAGCGACAGGGCTGTGTTGCCACAGCGGTGTTGCTAGAAGTTGCACAGTGTATTCGCTGTCTGTCGGCTCTCCTGTCTACAAAAACCTTCCACCCCCAACGAGTGGTGTTAGCTTTGTCCACCAGATAGTGCTCCAGCCGACAAAGTGCTGTTCACACCGGCGCTTGTCATCAGCAAAACTTTTGTCTTTCCAAGGGGAGTTAACATCTCTGAAAAACAAAACTTTTGTCCTTCTGTTGCCAGCATAGACATAGCCTTCGTGTAGCTTGGTTGGTTAATGAGGCCACATTAAATCCTTTTCCCAACCCTGGCCACATCCTGAGTGTGTTGTTTAGCACATTTTGCCTTCTCTGCCTTTTGCACTGATTGATTAATACAAGCAGTTTGGACTCTTGGGGAGGGAGACACCTGGACAATCCCTTCTTAGAGCTCTGATGTGGCAACACTTCTCCCTTGTGCCACCAGTCCCATGGAGATACTTAAACTCCATTGGTTGAATGAGCTGGCATTGGTGGGGCACAGTCTGGTTGCCTGGCATGCCATTTGGGTGCACCTTGCACACAGGCCAAAATGCTCAGTTCCCTTCCATTGCTGAGATCTGATCTGCCATGTTCTATGGAAACACATTCTCAGCAGGCCCAGTGACATCCCAACCCCTCTTGGGCTGCTAATTTGAGTTAGCAAATATTTGCTGAGTTTGGGAGGGTCCAGACCAAACCCTGGATAAAGTGAGAGGTGGTTCCTAAGCAGGTGGTGCCACATCTGATGGGGTTTGCCTGCTGCATTGTGAAAACAAGTCTGGTAAGTGGCCATCTTAGTTGCTGGAGCTCAGACAATTCCCACTGGCATGGGGCTGATGGACACCACTGCCCGAGGAGCATGAGGATTGCCATGGACCACTGATGGTCTGGCACTGTGTTTCATCACAGGATATTTACACCATCCTCAAAAACATCAGGGTGCCAAGTCCTAAGTGAGAGGCGAGGCACAGGTATTTTTGTCCAAGGGTAGGATGCCTTGCTTTGGGGGATGAGGAACAGAGATGCTAGAACAGGCTAATCCCTACTGAGTCCAAAATAGTCCATCCTCAGGGACAGGATTGTTCCCTGTAGTGACCTGGCTGTTGTGCCTTTCAGCTGCAGAAGTGACAGTCCTCTAAGGCTTCAGTATCACTTCCTTCCTGTCCCCAGACACCCTGCCTGCACCACTGTCCAGCAAGTCTAGACTCATTACTGTCCTTGCACCTCTTGCACTAGACTAGAGCCTCACTTGCTATGAGACAGGCACAAAACCCTTGTTCAGAGGACAATGCAGATACTGATGCGGTATCCAGTGCTGAAAGGCTGATGGGTGGGAGGGCTTGGCAGAAGGGAACCCCTTACCAGTGCCCCTATCTTGCTAAACAGCTCCAACTTTAAGAGCAGAACTGCTAATCCCAGGGCCTTGCTTCTTTGGCCCTTTGCCACCATAAACCATTTATTGTGATTAGGGCTGAGTTAGAATGCAGGGAGGGGGCTTTACCTTCCCTTGATGGGCAGATCCATGTGCTGGGAGAGGGAGCTGTATATTTCCAGAGAAGCGAATTGGCTGGGCAGTTGTAGTTCAGGAAGAGCTGAAATCCAAGCAGGTCGGTTTTCACACTGCTGTCTCTCTGGTTTATTGCGCTTTCCACTGGAATCCCTGGCTCCCTGCAGGACCCAGTCCTGTCTCTGTAACCTTTAGACTGAGATCAGTGGACGATCCAGTTTAGTCTGGAGCTGGCCTCCTGGGGAAACCCTTCTGTGCCCAGGGAAGTTCCTGGTTATATTTCTCGGGAGCTGTCAGAGCAGTGAGTGGTTTGTTTTACCACAAGTTGATCAATAGCACTTGCTTCCTCAAGTCTGTGAGGAGCATCTCTCCCTGGGGGGCAGCCATGCATGCTTATGGGGAGAGGTCATGGAGAGGAACACTTAGCAGTGGGTGCAGTCACTGTCAAAAAAGGTGAGACAGTCTTTGACAGGCCAGCTCAGTGCTGGAGCGGTTCTCAGGTTCACTTGTACTGAATGCAGGTTTTAGAACAGTATAATGCTGGTAGGGTTGGGGGACCGTTGATGGCTTAGGAGTAAAGAGCCTTTTACTCCATGTCACCAGTTCCAGTATAGATCAGGGGAGCATGAGCTGGGTGGTGTGGGACTGGGGAGAGGGTCGTGGAACCTTTTGCCCCAGGTTATCAGACCCAAGACAGTAATAAAGCTGTTCCCATCAGACTTTTAATGGTCTCTGTTCAAAATAAATTGGGGTGGGGTGTCCCAGACCAGTGGTTCTCAATGAAGAGTACGCATACTCCTGGGGGTACATCAGCTCATCTAGATATTTGTCTAGTTTTACAACTGGCTACATAAAGCACCAGCAAAGTCCGTACAAAGTAAAATTTCATACAGGCAATGACTTGTTTATACTGTTCTATGTGGAGATATACCTATCTCATAGAACTGGAAGGGACATCAAGTCCAGCCCCCAGCCTTCACTAGCAGGACCAAGTACTGATTTTGCCCCAGATCCCTAAGTGGCCCCCTCAAGGATTGAACTCACAACCCTGGGTTTAGCAGGCCAATGCTCAAACAACTGAGCCATTCTTCCCAATGTGTACATTGAAATGTGAGTGCAATAGTTATATTCCAATTGATTTTATTTTATAATGATATGGTAACAATGAGAAAGTAAGCAACTTTTCAGTACTAGTGTGCTGGGACACTTTTGTATTTTGATGTCTGATTCTGTAAGCAAGTAGTTTTTAAGTGAGGTGAAACTTGGAGTACGTAAGACAAATCAGCCTCTTGAAAGGGGTACAGTAGTTTGGAAAGATTGAGAGCCACTGTCTCAGACCACTTCTTAGGAGGACACGCTATCACTAGTAACCTCAGCAGAGGCACCAGGGGTTGACTGGGCCATGGAGAATGAGCTCTCCTCACACCCCTACATGGGGTGACTCCAGGGCAGGACTGGGTGATGAATGAAGAGGCTTGTGCGTTCCACTGCCTGAGCTGTGCCTGTTGTAGACAAAAAGGTCTTTAGGACTTTTAACTGGGCACTTCCTTTTGCTGGCACTAAAAAGATTGTCCATCCTCAGTAAGACCCCTTAATTTTGGCCTCCTAGCATTCATACTAGAATGTCCCAGCTGCTTTGTAGAGCAAACAGCAACATGCATGTGGTAGGTTCCAGTATGGCGTGGGAATGAGGCCTGCAGCTCTGGCAGGGAGGCTGTGACTTAGCATGTATGTTGAAAGCATATATGGTTTCTTTCTCCTTGCGAAGCTGGCAGCAACAGCTGATTATCCATGTGTCATTCCAGACTACCCGGAATGGAATGGTGTGTGGGCTCCGTGGTGTTAGGGAAGCCATGTGGGGTGGGCAAGGGCATCTGGGAAGAGTGTCTGGGGTTGTGAGATGGTTGCTAACCCATGTCTCATTTGGTTCTTTAACCAGGCAGAAGATGGGAACATAGAATACAAGGTGAGTCCTTAGGGGGTTGCAGAGGGGAATTCTCTTCCTGGCGGGTTACCCTGTAATGAATTGAGCAAAGGGGTTGTATGGAGGACATGCCCAGGGGGATACTCAAAAGGGAACCATCCCAGCCTTGCCCTTGGGTGGGTGGGGGCTGAGGCTGAGGTAGGGCACTATCCATCTCACTTTGGGTTCGCTGAACCCTGTGGGAGAAACTGGATGCTAGAGAACGTGCAGTGCAGAATCCCTTGTGACTGTACTCTGGAGGGGCCTCCCAGCCCCCTCAGGTGTTGTGTCCCATGTGCTGACCAGTGTAGAGCTCACTCTCCACCCTGTGGGGCCCGTCCCTTCACCCACCTCACTCTTTCCTTAAAGACCCAGAGCTACAGGTGCCATTTGTGTCCTTTCCAGTTGTATTTTGGGGCAGTCCTGCTGTTCTCACTCAGGCCAGAGCACAAATGGTTTGAGCCCCATGGCACTGGCTCCCTAATCCAGTGCTTCCCTCATACCAGCCAGTTCTCAGGTGCCATCTGCAAGATACAGGAATGTTCTGCTACAGAAGTTCTTGTCTCTCTTGTAACCCTCTCTCTCCTATCCCACTGGCTCCTCTGCAGGTGCTAACTCGGAGCGTGTTTCCCAGAGGTGGGTCTGCTGGGGGGGGCATTGCTCCATGGCAGAGGGTTAGGGAGTCACTGCCCCAGGGAGATGTGATTCTCTCTGCCCCCAGGCAGCAATTGTAACCGCTCCCTCCCTCGAGCAGCTGAAGCTGGTGAACCCCTCACAGTATCGCTTTGAGCACCTGGTGACACAGATGAAGTGGCGGCTGCAGGAAGGCCGGGGTGAGGCTGTCTACCAGATCGGCGTGGAGGACAATGGGCTACTGGTGGGCCTGTCAGAAGAAGAGATGCGTGCTTCCCTCAAGACATTGCGCCGGATGGCTGAAAAGTACGTTTCTTAGGATCTCTAATCTCTGCTGGGTCAGAGAAACCCAGCTCTACCCCATTCTCCCTGCAACCCCTGCAAAGGGTCCTGGTGGCTCTTTCTTCTTCCTCCCCTGAAAGGCCTGTAGATCAAAGGCTCTTGGCTAGGAGACAAGTTCCCAGGACCTCTTCCAGTTCACACTCAGAGAGGCCCCAGGCCAGGGAAACCAGCCTTGCTGAGACTTTGGCGTTTCGCTGCTAGAGAGTCCCTGGTCTGAGGCTTCTGCCCTGCTGCTCTCAGAGCCTCCAGCCTGCCCTGCAGTTTGAGTCCTGTTCCTAGGTCCCCTGTGATGCTCCAACCAGGTGATGCCCTGGATAAGGGGCCAGTCATGTACTAGCTCACCCCAGACTGTTCCCTCTTGCTCCCTTGCAGGGTTGGAGCTGACATCACCATCCTGCGGGAGCGCGAGGTAGATTATGACAGCGATGTTCCCAGGAAGATAACAGAGGTTCTTGTCCGGAAGGTCCCTGATAACCAGCAGGTAGGGAGCCCTTGGCTGGGTTGTTCTCCTTGACCAGGGAGCCCTGTGGTACTGGAGACTCCCAGACTCCGTTCAAGAGGTTTCCCTTTGGGATAAGATGGGAATCCCTCCCCCGGAACCACTTCACGTTAGAACAGTTCACAGGGCACACTTTAAAGAGCTACCAATAGGGGGCTGAGGGACAGAGCTGTTCATCTTCAGGGTACCAGCTGCAACCCACCCCAGACAAGGGAGATTGGCTGGCTCTGGGGGGTCAGAGAATGGGATATGAAGCCTTTCACCTCTACAGCACCAATTCTAATCCATCCCAATGTGGAGACGGGGGAGTGATATGGCATCTGTATTGCAGTAAGTGTGTAGATGACCTTTTTGTGATGTCATAGGCCTGGCATTGGACATCACATTTGCCATGGTGGAGTCACGAACCAATGTCTACGATATCATGGGAGGGGCAGAATCTAAAAAGAAGTGCTGCATAGTGATCCCAGCCCATTCTGGAGGGAACATGTGGGGCATGTCTGCTGACATGGGGTGAGCACGTGCCACCCATGCCTGAGGGGTGGTGTCCCTGCACCAGGAGCAGGTTGCCCCATGGTTTCTCTGCTCTGACTCTTTTCCTTTAGTTCCTAGACCTGCGAGTGGCTGTGCTTGGGAACGTGGATTCAGGGAAGTCGACGCTGCTGGGTGTCCTGACCCAGGGTGAGCTGGATAATGGGCGGGGCAGAGCCCGCCTCAATCTCTTCCGGCACCTCCATGAGATCCAGTCAGGGAGAACATCCAGCATCAGCTTTGAGATCCTTGGCTTCAATAGCAAAGGAGAGGTATGGAGCGTGAGTGCTATTGCAGCAGTGTGGAGAGAGTGACAGACCCAACTCCCTATGAGAAGTGGGAGGAACATGACTGTCCTCCTGGCTCTGTGCTGCCTGTCACTGCAGTGGGCAGAGCAGGACTGACTCAACAGCAACAAAGGAGTTCTGTGCCCCATACTGCTGCAGCAGAGAGCCTAGGAGTGATCAAGTTGTAATTAGAGGTGGTAGGAGAAGGTGCTGCTTGTCCAGTTGGAGCAGGTGTCTGTTCTGGTGTCCTGCTTCTTGCCTCCAGATTAGTGGTGTACAGGTTTGACGTTACACTATAGCCACAACAGCCTGCATAGTCAGGCCTAGTCCCTTTCTAGGTGCAGAGTCTCAAGCTCTCTGGCACTTGTTTCTGTTCAGATGGAGCTGGTATGGTTGGGGTTGTCTCTTCTCTCTCCCTCCTCCTTTGCATACCCCATACCTCAGTCTCTGGTTCCTTTTCTTCCCTAGGTGGTGAACTACAGTGACTCACGGACGGCAGAAGAGATCTGTGAGAGCTCCTCCAAGATGATCACTTTCATTGATCTGGCTGGCCACCACAAGTACTTGAAAACCACCATATTCGGCCTCACCAGCTACTGCCCAGACTTTGCCATGCTGGTGGTGAGCGCCAACACTGGCATCGGTAAGTGCACCATTACCCAGTCTGGGGGAATGCACGGAGGGTCTGGCAGGATGCTCTCGGGGCACATGAAGAGTGGTAGATGCTGGCTAATGGGGTGATTGTAGTTGGAAAAAAATGATACTGATTCCAATTCCTCCTGACTCCCTGTAGCCCAGTGATTCCAATGCAGCTGTGGGTGCTGCAGATGAGCTGGGAACTTGGCTGCCTCATACACCATTGGTAGCTGAGCTCTGACTTGATTGCTGAGGGTGGTGTCCAGGACAGGAAAGTTTTGGTAGCATTTGAGGGCATTTTGAGCATGTCAGGGAAAAATCGCCTTGATATATTAGTGGTGTATATTGGAACCCAAAGCCTCTATAAAGGAAGTAAACAAGAACCTTCCCCTGTCCATTTGAAAAGCCACTTTTCCTACTAATCAGTTAGCTTCTGGAGAGAAATTCCTGGGTTCTAATGGAGCAGAAGCAGGTGCCTGGGCCCAGAAAAGCCCTGATCTGTCTTTCTGGAATGATGGTTAAAAAGCTGTGCCCCCTTGCCGTTGCCTGAGATGCTGAGCAGGTGGGGTGACAGAGTTTCATCTTCATCTGTATGATGGGCCCATGGGGCACTTGTTGGGCTGGGAGATGCTGGCATCCTCTGAGCAGGTGGCTTTGGTGCCCATGCTCCTTTTTAGCAGAGCTCTCTCTTGTCTCTTGTAGCAGGTACCACACGGGAGCACCTGGGCCTGGCCATGGCCCTCAAGGTTCCCTTTTTCATTGTCGTCAGCAAAGTGGACTTGTGTTCCAAAGCCACCGTGGAACGGACAGTGAAGCAGCTGGAGCGGATCCTGAAGCAGCCGGGCTGCAATAAGCTACCCCTGCTAGTGAACTCGGACGATGACGCCGTCACGGCAGCGCAGCAGTTTGCACAATCTCCCAAGTAAGGAACCTTCATCTCTTCTGCAAGGAGCAGGGGGAGTCAGCTGAGTTTAGTCTGTTGGGATTTTACCAGCACCGCTCACACAGGGGAGGAGACCACATCTCTAGGAGGCATTAGCTGGCTCCCCAGATTTCACTCCTTTAGCTCCTCTCATGCATGGCCCCCTCTCCCAGGCCTTTTCTGGGCACCAGGAGCAAGTGCCAGTGGCTGAAAGGGGGGTGAATGTGTTCCTTGCTTACCCTAGAGACACAGCTCTAGTGAGGAAGCCTGGATTAACTGGGTGCAGATGGCCTAGACCAAGCTCTGGAGAGGCTTTCATAGTGCCATCTCTGCTAGGTCCTATCTAGCTCATGTATTCTCCTTGAAGTACTTTTCCAAAGATGGGCTCTGCAGCTGCGTTGTGGCCCCCAGCTCATTCCTTTCTCTGTGTGTTTGGCAGCATCACCCCGATCTTCACTCTATCCAGTGTTTCTGGAGAGAACCTGGATCTCTTAAAAGTTTTCCTCAACATCCTTCCTCCTCTGACCAACAGCAAAGAGCAGGAGGAGCTGATGCAGCAACTTACAGAGTTCCAGGTACATACAGGCATTGGACTGAAGTTCTTATACTGCATCCATTACCATGGCATCTGAGCACCTACCTGAGGGCAAGCTGCACTGGGGGTCCGCTATATCTGGGGCAGTGGTTCTCAACCTATTTATCATTGTGGGCCAAATATGCGGCCCACAAAGTGTTACCTGGGCTGCAGTGCCCCCACCTAAACCCCCCCACAAACCCCTATGCTCAGGGCCCTCTGTCCAGAGACCCCTCCACAGTGTGGGGCGAGGAGCGGAGAGCTGGGTGTGGGGCGGAGGGAAGGGACCCTGGACCCCCACCATGCGGGGCTGGGAGGCAACTGGCTGCCTGGAGCCCGTGGCCTTTAGCACACAGCTGATCTGGGCTGCAGCTGTGTACGAATTGGGCCATATGCGACCTGCTGGTTGAGAACTGTTGACCTGGGGTGAGGGGAGGTAATGTGCTGAGCCACTGGAGTAATGAGGAGGATGAGGAGTTGGAATATAGAGGGGGCCAGCACCACTTCTCTGTGCTGCTTCTGAAAGGGCCTGTCAGGTATCTGAGTGCCCAGTTTAGTGCAAGCCAAGAGATGTGCTGGGCACATCTCTGAATAATGAGCTCTCGGGTGTCTGCTTCACTCTGGGACTCTTCAAAATGGGAAAGAGTGGGAGCAGAGAAAGGTCTGCTATAGGCCCCCGTGCCCTGAGCAGAGAAGGCTCCACTGCAGCCTATGGTGGGTGGATGGTGGCTCATTCTAGTTCTGAAGTGCTGCTCTCTCAGTTGCACAGTGAGTCTAAAGAGCTTACTCTTGTTGCCCTGCTGCAGGTGGATGAAATCTATACTGTGCCTGAAGTGGGGACTGTTGTGGGAGGAACTCTGTCCAGGTGAGCGCTGTTATGCCTAGTGACTTGGATAGGCACAGAGGGATTAGGGTTTGGAGGGGAGAACGTGGGCTTAGCATTGCCAGATCTCTGAGGATTTAATTAATCCTGTACAGGCAGGGCAGTGAAGTGGAAGCTGCCTATAAGTTGGGAGGGGGGTGAACGTGGAGGCTGAATTTACCCTTCCCCTGAGTAGGTTGGGGAGCAGGGTAGGGGGAATCTCAGCCTAGGCTGTCTCCAGAGCAGGGCTCTAATGTGTTGGTGGGAACCCTGGGCAGCTGCTTTGCTCTCTGACAGAGCTGTAGTTGGAACCCAGCTGGCCTCCTGAGGGTTGTATCTTTCACTGGACTTTCAGAAGTTCTTCATCAAGAAGCAGGTGGGTAGTTTGGAAGGAGGGACAGCAAATCATCAGTCCCAGGTCTGCTCAGGGCAATGCTTTAGCAGTTGGTCAGTATTCCAGGGCTAGTCAAGTGCACCCAGTCTCTCGGGGATCCCAGGCAGCACCAGCACCAGACCTGCATCAGGTCACCTCTGTGCTGCCTCTACTGGAACAGGCAGAATGGAAGAGCAGGTGGAGACCAGCTGGGTTGCCTGTGTCTAAGAAGTCAGACCCCTTGGGATCTCAGACGGCTGCATTAGCTGATAGTCCTGGGAATCCTGACTCCCTTCTGCTGGGCATCTGAGTTAGTTGGTCAGACACTGGGGAGGGAGCGTCCAGGCAGACTCATTTCCAGTGAGATTCAGAGAGGCTATGCAGGTTAATCTCATTTGGTGTCTTTCCCTGTGTCTCTGGTTAAACTCTGTCCTGCTCTTGTGCCCCCGGCAGTGGGATCTGCAGGGAGGGGGAGAGCCTTGTGGTCGGTCCCACTGACGATGGCAAGTTCCTCCAGCTGAAGGTGTGCAGCATCCAGCGGAACCGCTCCGCGTGCCGTGTGCTCCGGGCAGGACAAGCTGCCACACTGGCCCTTGGGCCCTTCGACCGCTCCCTCCTGCGCAAGGTGAGTCTTGCTCCCATCTCCAGGGAGCTGCAGCTGGGCTGCTCGTATCGACAGCATTGACTGATAAGCCACTGAGAGCCTGAGCAGGCAGTCTGAGATTCCTACTCAAGGGAAGGGAGTTTAGAAGCAAGGAACAAGGCACATCCCCAATAGAAACCCCACTCCACTCCTGTCCTACTGCCAGATTCTGGTTCAAATGGTGGGATAGTTGGCCTCCAGGTTTGAGATGGATGCATGGAGCTTTAAGTAGGGTTCAGAGGATGGGATGGGTGAGACTGGTGTGGGGGGAAAGGTCACGGGGTTCAGAGGCAGCAAGGGGACTGTTCCCGATGGTCTGGGTTTTGAGCTTGAAGCTATTGTGCAGGGCATGGTGATGGTGAGCCCAGAGATGAACCCCACCATCTGCTCAGTATTTGAAGCCGAAATCGTGCTGCTCTTCCATGCCACGACTTTCCGAAAGGGATTCCAAGTGACTGTGCACGTGGGGAATGTGCGGCAGACGGCCATCGTAGAGAAGATCCATGGAAAGGTGAGATTTTCACCAGCAGGGGTGTTCTGGCAGCGTATCAGACCCCATCCTGCTCTGGCTTGTTAGGTTTCCTTAGCTTCATTAAGACTCCTCCCCTCCCCTCTGTTAGCAAGTCTCACTTCGCTCCTTCCTGCTAATGCCATGGCACTTGTATTGGGTCCTGCCTTTCCTCTCCTCCCAAGAAGCTGCCTGTTCCTTTGGCCTACTAGTGTCACTGGGGAACTTCAGCAAGGCAGGACAGAGGAGTAACCCCCCTGGTGTCCAGACCTCTTTGCTGGAAGTCAGAGTTCCTTTGCAGTAGTGCCCTGACTGTAGTTGGAGGACCTCAAGTTGTGGCACCTTAAACGATGAGTTCTGGGAGAGACTGAGGAGCTCTTGTCAGCATTCTTCCTCCCTTCTCTGCCTTGGACTTCCCAGTGCCCCTGGATATGGAGGCAAAGGGCTGGGTGGGCATGCTCTTGATTGTTGCGGACTGCCCTCTCCTCTCCCTCAGGACAAGCTGCGGACAGGGGAGAAGGCTGTTGTTCGTTTCCGGTTCATCAAACATCCCGAATATTTAAAGATTGGCGCCAAGCTGCTGTTCCGTGAAGGAGTCACCAAAGGTATCGGACACGTCACCGACCTCCAAGCTATCACCACTGAAGAGAACAGCCTGGATGAGAGCCTGGGGCTCAGGCGTTTGACTTTCTGACTCTCACTAGGTCTGAGAGATCTCCAGACTCCAGCAATGGAGGAAGAGAGAGTTGAGGGGAGTTGTCCTGCCCTTCACATGACTGGAACTGCTGCTGTCCGGTTTTAGCATTGG
Organism: Mauremys reevesii; assembly: GCF_016161935.1. Classification (NCBI taxonomy): domain Eukaryota; kingdom Metazoa; phylum Chordata; order Testudines; family Geoemydidae; genus Mauremys; species Mauremys reevesii. Next base: position 64,885,083 of record NC_052625.1, read on the forward strand.
TTTCTCCTCTCCACACTGTGAGGATGGAGCCCAGGAGATCTCCCTTTGTTCAGTGCCCCTCACGGGGCAAGTTAAGCATGTTGTCTCTGCATCGTCTGCTGCTTTCATTATCCTGCCCTCCACCACAATAGACCAGAGGCAGCCTTAGTCTGGGCAGGCGAGTCCTGGCTTTGTTTGCAGTACTTTGGTGGGAAGTTCGTGGCTGATACGGTGCAAAGCTCCTGAGGTGCTGAGCAGCAATGAAGGGATGCTGCCACCTCTGTTTCAGGCTCAGTCCCGTTGTAGCTCTCTGAGCATTGGGCCTGACCCATACTGTGTGTGCCCCGTCTCCCAGGCTTAGGCTTTTCCCTCCAGGGCAGAGACCTTTGGGATGGCATAGGAGGCCCAGCTACCCAGAGTGCAGAGACTTGGTTAAACTCAGGTTCACAAACAATAAGAACCCGAGAAAAATTCAGGACACTTTTAGCCCTTTTAATCTTGGTTGATTTTAATCCCTCGTGTTCCCCCTTCTGTGTTCAGTGGCTCCTGCTTGGCTGTCCCAGCTCTTCCGCCAAACCAGCACAAACAGGGATCTCCTCACGGACTAGCCCCTGCCAGACGGTGACTTGAGCCCCATGTCCATCCTAGTGCTCGTGTCTTGTGGGTGGCTGGGGCTTCCCCCATACATCCCAGTGCAATCAGCCTCCTCAAGAACCTGCATGAAGCCAGGGTCTCTGCCTCTAGCCCTCTGCTCGCTGAAGCAGCTGAGCATCCTGCTGGCCCAAGCAGGAGGCCGTTTTGGGGAACAGAGCTGGGCCCACACCTGGGCTTGTATCTGCTTCAACTAAGCTCCCCTGCAGGAGGTCTCCATTGAGTTAATGGCAGGGCTTTGTGATGGATTTCCCTGTTGCAATCAGTTTGTGCTACAGCCCAGCTTGCTCCTCGGGGACCTGCCTTAACTCTTGAGGAGAGGCAGAGGGGGCTGCCGTACTGGCCCAGCAGGACGTTTACTGTTGGATGCAATCTGACAAAGCCATCACAAGGATTTTTTTTGTTGCTCTCATTCTACTTAAGGGAATCTTCCTTTCTTGTCTCTGCCACTGAAGTTTCAGTGCCTAGGAGGGCTGGTGGGAGCCAGCACAGCCAGAGGCTCGGTAGGTGTGTGAAGACATGGAACACTTGCTGTCATGTTTCCCCAGCTGTGCCCTTTAGGTACAAGTGCTGAGCATTGGCCTGGGCAGCTGCTGCTGAGAGTCAGCCCTGTTCAGCTGGGAACAAGGGGGCCGGGGAGGGTTATGTAGTTGAGGCTGCATAACTGTCATTAGGCTTTTGATTTCACTGGTGACTATTGAACAAAGCTGGTCATGCACTGCTGCCTGAGCCACGGTGTGGTGTCTGGACAGGGAGGGGGCTCTGCTCCAGGTGTTGCCAATAATGCTTAAGCTGTGCTGCCTCCTGCTCAGGGTCTTATGCTGGGGCTCCTGGCATGGGCAGAGCTTCCCACACCAATTTGGTGATATCCTCACAGCAGCTCTCCTTGCCACAGGCCATGCACTTGCTGTAGTGAGGAGCCTTGTGGGGGTGAGGATTCCTGCCTGCAAGCTGTTAAAGTTCACCAAGCAGATCTGCGGGGAGCAGAGAATTGTTCCTCCCCTGTGAAGGGTTATGAGGAAGCTCTGTTGCTTTCTCCCACCATGTTCTGTGCTGGAATCCTAGCTTAGACTGGAATCTGTAGGGCAAGCCTGTCATACAATTGCTGTTAATAGCAGCTATGAGCAGGCACTGCCTCTTCCCAGGGAGAGGTAATGCATTCACTCTGCTGGCAGTACCCTGCACTGGGGGACGCTCGGTCTGTCTTTTCTCCCTTTCAGTCACCTTGCACACAACTGCTTTGCTGGCTCAGATGGTCTGAAAAGGGGACCCTTCCCCCTCCAGCCCTGGCACTTGGCGCTGGGTTCCATTACAGTGGGTGCCCCTCATATGCTTCTGCAGGAAGAACGGAGTCCCAGTGAGCACTCCCCTCTTGTGTTATTGTGTAAATACAAATAGTTGTGCCCGGGAGGGGTGAGTGTCTCCTTCTGCTGTTTGCAGTGACCTTGGGGAAACCTTCAGCACTGCCCCATACTCAAGCTGCTGCTGCTCCCTTCCCTGGAAGAGCTGATGGGCTGAGCACCTTATCCCGTCTCCTCCCCTGCCCCTTCTGTGGCGTGACTGTTCAGTGCCATGCTTTTCATGCTCCCTGTTCTCGTCTTGGATTCTCTAATGCAGAGGGATGGTTTCCATTTCCTTGGCATCTATATATAATGTACAGAATAAAGATGTTTTATTGAGAAAGAACCTTGGCTGAGTTGTGAAGGGGGGATGGTTGAGCAGAGCCCTCCCCAGCCACTGCCCTTGCAGTTACTACCCTCTGGTAAACAATCTGCTAGGGTCTATAAGGACTGCATGGATCACTGGGTACAAGTGTACACGGCCTGCTTAGCTGAGCTGCACCAAATGTGAGGCTAAGGTAGCTGACAGCCACGTCACCCTGAGCACTGCTCTTATTGCAGTGGGTGGAGCTAGCTGTGTCTTCTGTGTCTCAGAAGCCACAAATTCCTGCTACCCTGGAGAAGGGTGACACCATGTGACCTTCACTGGTGCTTTGACCCAGCTCATGTTAATTTAAAAGCAGTATGTAACTGCAGGGGGGAGGGGAGCTGAGTATGTTCCACTGCAGCCTGAGACATAGGCTTGGCAGACTGTGATCTTTAATTTGGATGGATAATATAAATGTTTAAGCTTTTTTTAAATTTTTATTGATCTACATTTTTACAATGAGAGGGCTCAGACTATTTTATGACAGTAGGTGTTTGAGATTCAAAAAGCTAAAGCTTTATAAACAAACTGTCAGCATGTCAAAATATGCAGAGTAACTAGCTGTAGTTTGAATTAAGTTCTCAAGCAGCATTTTTCTTACTTTGCCTGTCTAAACTTTATCAATGGAAATATTTTCTCAGCAGTCTGGCTGCATACAGTGAAATGGATGTTTGCCATTTACTGCTTCAAAAATCGAATCCTTCTGTGCCCATATAGAGGAGACTAACCAAACTGGAAATGCTCCAGTGTTTCTCCTTAAAGGGACTGAAGTGTGGGAGAAATTCTTGCAGTGTGCATCACTGAGGGTGACCAGCTGGACCTGTCTCTTCCCTTCCTTATCCTGACCAACACCTCAGGATACCAGCTGGAGGCATCTTCTCTTCCTCAGCCTGTTTTCTATTTTATGGCCTTGGCCACCACCTGAGTCAGTTTCATTTCTTGATTGCTCTGCAGGACCCAGCTGTTGTGACAGCAGAGTGATGCAATCCCACCAAACAGGTTGTAATGTCTATTCAGGGGAGGGTGAAAACCCATCATTTCTTTCTAAAGTGGAGGCCTAACATTAGGGGGAAGGTCATTTTAATTCTGTCCCTCCCAAATGACTAAGGGTAGCACTATGAAGCAGAAGAATTCCTTTCCTATGCTGCTGTACATCCCTTCCTCCACCCCTCTCAAAAAAGCTACAGGAGTGAGGAGGACTGGAAGGTATTAGAACTGCACTAGCACCAAGGAGCATTCCAGAGCAGGACAAAGCAGGCTTTGGCTGAGGCAGAGCTAGCAACTGATGCAAGAACTTGCTGCTGCAGTTGAGCTGATGGGGGAAGGGAAGGGAAATGAAATCATGCAAATACAGCTCTGGCATGCTCTTTGCTATCTACACACAGCAGTAGGATCCTGAGGCTGTCCCTTTGCTGGCTCACTCAGAGGAGAATCCCACAGCTGATGAAACTGCCTGCAAGGCTAGAGTTTCTGAACCACACCCTGAGCTGCTTTTCCCACACAGTACTAAGTTCAAGAAATCATCTACTAGGTTATTTCCCTAATCTCTGTGCTAGCAGTGCAGGCTAATGGCTCCTCAGTCACTGAATGCAGTACAGTTCAGGCTTGTTCCCTAAACCATTCTAGAGCTGTCTGCTCTGCTGCAAGGGTAGTAAGTGCCAAGCCAGCCCTTTCCATCCCCCAAGGTGAGCTATCACACCCCAGCCTGCCAGCAGAAGTCCCACAGAGCATTGTAGCCTCCTTGGTGCAGCAAGGGAGAACCGGGCCAGTAACAAGGGGCTGTAGAGCACCTTGTTTTCTTGCTTGGGGGAGAGGATATGCCTTTAGAAGCAATATAAATGGGTATGTGGCCTCTCAGAGGGACTCCATTAGCCCATTCTCCTCTTCCCCTGCAAGTAGTGGGTTTGATTTTGGAAGAACATGATTTTCAAGTCTCTTCGGGGAGGGAGGGATAGCTCAGTGGTTTGAGCATTGGCCTGCTAAACCCAGGGTTGAGAGTTCAATCCTTGAGGAGGCCACTTAGGGATCTGGGGCAAAAATTGGTCCTGCTAGTGAAGGCAGGGGGCTGGACTAGATGACCTTTCAAGGTCCCTTCCAGTTCTAGGAGATTGGTATATCTCCAATTATTACCTTTATTACCTTTTTTGCCCTCCCCACAAAGGACTCTAGTTCTGGCCTTCAGCTACACCCATGTCATTACTGGGGTAAGGGGACACTGGCATAGGGCCTCCCAGACCCACTGAGCTGTGTGGCCTTGCTGCTCAGGCCACCTCACAGGAAGCACATGTCTCTTCTGAGTAAGGGTTATAGCAGTCTGCCTTGTGTGCACTGGAGCCCAGCTCTGAGCTGATGCTACTGTAATGGCTTGCAAGCTGCAGGCGCTATTTGACCCGCCTCAGCTGTAGTGCTCTGCCATAATCTACAACAGTAATGCACTCTACCATGCCTTGAGAGACAGAAAGGCCTGCACAGTATGTTGGCATGCCCTGGCTTTGAAAACCCTCCCTAGAAGGGGACTAGAGCCAACAAACTTGTCCCAAAGGAACAGCTCACATCCCTCCATGCATGAGGCCAGGCTGACAGAACAAACCTCATAGAGCATCACTATGCCCCTGGAGACACCTTAGCACTGCTGGCAGCTTCTCCGACAGGACTGATCAGAGGAACCCCCCCCGTAGGATGCTGGTGAAGGAGTATGGAATGGTGGGACTCAGCTACCACACTGCCCCCCTCCCTGGCAGTAGCAAGGCATAGAGGTATTATACTAGATCAACTAGCATAGTCAGTCAGACAGGAAGGAAGATCCTGTGGTTAAGGCACTGCAGGGGTTACAGCTCACTCCCAGGCTCTGCTCCTGACTCCTGTGACCTGAGGCAGTCACTGTCCTTCTCTGCCATTGCTCCCCAGCAGTAAAATGAGGCTGACACTTCCCCACTCACAGGAGCACTGCACACGTAACATCCATTACAGTTTGCAGAGCAAAAATGCCAGTAATGGGACCACAGGAATGCCTGATCACTATGCAGGCTGTGCCATCCTGACACTGTTTCTGTCAGCAGCTGCACCTAGAGGCAAGAGGAATGTTACCAGAATCTGCCAAGTGAAAAGGTGGGTGCCTTTCCTCAAGAGCCTCACTAGGTTCCAGACCTTTATTATGCACTCTTTGGCTAAAAGTTATTTACACGAAGGATAAAAACTTCACAAATCACTCAACATCAGGCTAAAATGGTCCTGGAGCTCCTAGGGGGGCAGCCGTTTAAAGAAGAATTCCAGAGTCCTGGTCACTCCTTGTCTAGGTCGCTTTGCACTGGAGCCAGCAGGGGTCTTGGCTTTGCTTTTGCTCTTGGCAGGAGAACTGGGAGCAGCAGCAGGGACCCTAAGAGGGCTGGGTTCTAAGAAGGAGCTCTGCAGCTCCACAGCAAAGTGATAGTCCATGTGCTCCAGGAGCTCCCACACTGGCACCTGCTGGCCACACTTCTCACAGTGCAGCTGGTCTGCTGGTGAGCTGGCAGGGGCTTGTGCAAACCCAGCAGAGGGTGGCAAACTCTGCTCCTTCCACGCAGGTAGCTCTGAAGCAGCTGCTCCAGCTGATTCTGTTTTTAGAGTGCTCCCAGAGGCTGGGCCAGCAGAGGGGGTTTCTGCAGGATAAGGGAGCAACTCCTCAGGGGGAAGCCATCCATAGGGGGAGCTGCCACCCTTGGGACTGTGCCTCACAAGAGCTTCTGGAGTCTGACTCTTGCCAAGGACGAGACCTTCTCTCTCACTGTGGCCACAGGGATCAGGCACTGACAACTCTGTCTCTGCACTGGGGACACCAGGCAGGCAGGGCCCTCTGGCCCCATGGACTCGCTGCCTTTCTGCTGCCTTCCGGAAAAAGGACTCAATAGCATTCATGGGCTTCTTGCTGGGCTCTTTTCTTGGGCTCCCAATGCACTTGGCATTTGGGCTGGTTGCATTGGTGCCAGCTGGCAGGGTACACTGGGCATCACTGGTCAGGAAGGCAGCAATGCCTGCAGGTGAGAGTGTGGGAGCCTCAGAAAACTTGCTTGCGTAGATATGCAGAAATGTAAGTGGAGGGGACCTGTGGAGAAAGGCAGAAAAAGCTCAGACCCAGCCCAAGAAGTGCAAAGCTTTTTAAGGCAGGATTTAAATAAGTGTGTCAGGTTTCACTGGGCATGGTGACAGTGCAGCAGCTGAGAGCCAGGACAGGACATTGGTGGGCTGGTAGGGGAGGGTGTTGGCCTGTTGGCCAAACACTAGTACCCCTTCCTCCTCCTCCTCATGACTTTGCAATAAGAGGCCTGAGCACTGCAGATTGCCTGTGTTACTGCCAGGAGCAAAGCAGCGCTTCCTTAAGGAATGTGACTTGAGCAGGGGACCCGGGCCAGGCCCCCTGGATTCTGGCAAGAAGCCTGAACCCTCAGTGCCAGAGCTTGACTGGGAGCTCCTGCAACTCTCAGGCTCCCAGTCAAGAATGAGCTGTCCTGAAGGAGTCACTGCTCTGAGCCCAGCACACTGCATCCTCCTGCCCAAGCATGAGGGTGGAAAGGAAACAGGTTGTGGTTAAAGTGCTTTTATTCCCCCCCCCACCCCCCATGCCCAACAAGCATCTTGTCCCCCGACCACCAGAGCACAGCCATTCTCTTCTGGCTAGCCCAGGGATGGCACCCTGAGCACAAGCCAGCCAGGTACTCACGCTGCAGCAGGTACAGCTCAGTTCATTCCAACTCCACAGGAGCACAGCCCTGGGTGCAGCCTTGCCCCCCTTTCTATTGGCACCGCCGGATGCTGAATGTGGAAGTTAACGCTACATGGTGGGGGCTTGGGGGAGGATGATGCTCAATAGCTGCCCTTCTGGGTGGGTAGTGCTCACCCGCAGCTGAGCCCAGGACAACATGTGCCTTGTGTCTTCCAGCTCTGAGGGCCCCAGCTCTCTCTGCCAGAGCCAGCTCCTTCCAAATTCAATCCCCACTCCTGTCAGTATTGAACACAGCCCCTTTGTCCTGCATGTGTCATCTCCCAGGGCACAGCCCAGCCCAGCCCAGCCCCCTCCTCCAGCACACCAACAGAGGCCAGGAAGGGGACCTGCTCACCATGCAGCCTGCTGGGCTCCAGCCACATTGCAGTTTCTGATGATCATGAAGGCATCGCTGCTGATTTTGTGGGCGTCATAGCGGGGCAGGGCACAGCAGCGTGACAGGGCACTGGCTCGCTGATCGCCTAGCATGCGGATGCTCACAGTCAGCTGTTTGGCCACCCGGCAGTTCTGCGGAGAGAGGACACAGCTGCAGTACAGGGCAAAGCAATGAATGCCAGGGACAGGCTCAAAGAGGCGCTCAGCCTGGAGCACTGTACTGCCAGCCAGTAACTTTACAATCCAATCCTGGCAGGTCCAGCTGCTGTCCGTCACCATCACACTGAGTGTGTGAGGGGCTCATACATTTTGTGCATGTATGGGGGGGAAGGGGTGTAATCCCTGCTTCCATCCCTACACAGGTACATTCCCCTTTATCCACATCACAGTACAGCATATCTGCAAGGCTAGTCTCAGCCCTGGCCAGCAACGTAGGCTCTGCGGGTTATAAAGCAGCTCGTTCACTTTTAGGGGTGCAGGGCAGGGCTCCCAGGAGTGAGCCAGCAGGAAGCACATACTAGGACAGATGCACAGAGAGGAAGCTGCCTGCCCCGAGCACACTCATCCCCTCATGCATACCTGATGCTCGCATCCAGTAAGGAACGGGAGCGGAGGGTATTTTGGGGTCAGGCCCTCCTACAGCACCTTTCCCTCTCTGGGTCCTTCCTCACCTCTTAACTCACAGTCAGCCAGCAGCTGTGCATTTGCATGCAGGACAACTTCCTCTGCCACTCACCACAGTCACCACATCCCCCAGGCTGGTGTCAGACAGCTCAGGTAGGGGAGACCCTGCTGCCTGTGGCCCAGCCCCACAGCAAGGAGAAGCAGAAAACCCTCAAGCCCCGCCTTACTTGGTCTCTGTCCTTGCTCAGTCTCTCCTCCAGCTCCAAGGCCATCTGCAGGAGCCAGTGCTGCACCTGCAAGCAGCACACAGCAGCATTTGATACAGCCCCAGGAAACCCCCCCACACATCTAAGCAGCTGCTGTTACAGGACCTGGCAGTCAGCCCTAACCACCACATTAGGCAAGCTGCTGACAGCCAGAGCCCCAGGCAGTGAGGAACATTCAAGGGGCACTTGGCTCAAACTAGGACCAACGGGTCAGTTTCTTACTAACCCCAAGATCACCACAAATGCTTCCAGGGAATCAATAAACCCAGGGGAGACAGGGTTTAGATTTAATCTGAGCTGCATCCACCATGCCCCAGAATCTAGAGCATCCCAGATATTGCAGCACGTCAGTGCTGGGAATCTGAAAGGGACAGATCTTCTAGTGACATTGTCCCAGACCAAGGGAAACACAGCAAGTGCAGAAATCGTGCAGATTTTTAGAGCTCTCATCACTCCCGCCTTCTCAGCTGTTAGTAACACAAGGAAGGACCTAACAGGACAATGTTCATTTAAACCTGGATCTGAACTCAGGCTGGGAGATTCAGAGCTCAGCTTTGTGCTACTCTATCATATGGATGCTTAGAGAACCCTCTCCCACCCTGCCCAAAGACAAGGTGCTCTCCAGTATGGGCCCAGCTGACGTGGGTGGCATGTGTGTTAGCAGCAGGTTTACCATCACTTGCACTACTGCTATCACACAAGGACTTTCATTCCATCCAGGCATTTAAAGGCTCCTTTCCAGCAGGAGTCTGGATTCCCCTTGGAGAAGAGACTTAGAAACCGAAGTAAAGGCCAGCAATCCTGACAGACGCAGCTAGATGACAGGGAATTTCAGCAGCACAATCAGTTAGCTGTCTTCCTCCAAGCTCCCGCTAGCTGCCGTTAACCAAGGCAGACTGAAAGGCAGGAGCAGCACATCTTGTAGGCAAAGGCAGAATATAGTGTACAGGACGTTCTCATCTGGACACATCCAGCACCCTAGCATCCAGGTGGTCCCTCAGGCACAGCAGGATCATGGGGACAGAAATCCATTGGTGCCAAGAAGGGATTGTGCACACAGCCGTGGAGAGGGCAGGACAAAGGAACACTCCCTCCCCTCTCTCCAGTGTGCTGTAGCCTATGAAGGGCTGAGAGACTCCTCTTCCCTGCTGACAGAGGGAGATGTAGGATGTTTCCCCAAAGAATTACACAGCTGCTGTTGCACAGAATCTACAAAACCTAAGAGCCTGATTTCAGGGCGCTGCATTCAGCATGGTGAAATGGAGCAGCTCTTGCAACACAGTCTGAGCCCAGAGGGAGGGAGCTGCAGCCTGTGGAATGGCTCAATGACCATCCCCATCTCTCATATCCCAGGTCCAAACCAGTTCTGCTCAGGAGATCTCGCACTCTCTTACCTGCTTCTGAGTGGTCAAGGCTGCTTGCCCAGGGAAGTTCTTGCTGCAACCAATGGACTTAGGCAATTGCCTGGGTTTCACAGGTTCCTGTTCAATTCCTCTGCACATATCATAGAGCCAGGACCTGAAAGTCCCACATGAGGTTTGAGATTAAGGCTGATAATGTTCCATCTCTCCTCCCGACTCCACCTGGGCTCACTGAGTATTCAGCTCAGGAGGACCTCACGGTTCCTGCACCTGCATGTGAAACTAGGCCCCAGGGACTCCTGGGGCAATGCACACAGGCAGGGTTCAGGGACAACTTAGTTAGATAAACCACACAAGGGGCCACATGGGACCCACCCTCAGCACAGAATCCTTTACTCCTGCAGAGTACTGCATAGGTGGTATTCAACAGCTACGACCCCAGCTGCATCTCACACTGGCCGCATCTGGGGCTACAGAGCTAGGTGACTTCAACTAACTGAAGCAATGGGCTCCTTCTCTGCTTGGCCATTTTAAACTATAGGCAGGTGATGGCTCCAGCTCGCCAAGCAGCTGCGATGGCAGCCAGCAGCAGGTTTCATTCAGCTACTAATGGGGAAATACCTTACAGCAGTTATTGCTCAAGTGCCCCAGCTCCCTCCCTGAGACATCAGCATTCCCCAGACTAGAGATTGCCAGCCCCTGCTCTGTGCTTTGGGCATTTCAGGCTTCAGACTGGTATTCTAAGCACCCAGTTCCCAAGCCTGGGACTGGTATTCTAAGCTCCCACCACTTCAATGAGGAGCCTCAGTGCTGGCCTGAGCACTGCCTGCCTCTCATTCCATTCTGTGTTCTCTAACCGGCTCTAGAGCCTGGATTGTGTCCCTGGAGCAGCACATACTCCGCAGCAGCATACAGAGACAGCTGAATGGGAAACAAGGGCTTAGCCCTTGGGAGGATGGACAGGTGCTAGGAAAGATCAGAAGCCAGTACACGTGCCTAGCAGACCATTACAGGACACTGCTCATGTTCCCTGTCTCAATGCAACCCTGAAAAGGCCCAGGCAGGCCTCCTGGGCAACAACTCTCCTGAGCAACAACCTCAGCAGAATGGCCTACGGATCTACTGGTGAAGGGGAGGGAGAACACAAGTCTATCATCCTACGGAGACCTGCAGCCTAGAAGCCAGCATGTCACCTACCCAGTCTTGTCTCCAAAGTGAGTTTGGAGCTGTGACTCGCTGAATAGGGTCAGCTGCCCCATGTACTCCACTCCCAGTACGTCTGTGATGGAGGCACCCAGCTTCCCTCCCAGGTGCCGGCTGCAGGAGAAGGAGGAAGCATAGAAGAGAGCTGTCACTGGAGACTGAAGCATGTTCAGCACACCCCAGCTCCCATTCACTGGCAGGAAGCAGGGTAGGTGGGGGAGCAGCACTGGCTGACCAGACTCCTTGACCAAGGAGCAACACGTGATGATTCCAGTGAGGATGGGACAGCTCATCAATTCCTAGCCTGAGATGTGGTTGCAAAGGAACAGGGAGAGAAAAGGCAGAAATGCACAAAGGCAGCATCCCAGCACCCACCCTTGCTTAAAATCACTCTTCCCTGCCCTCTCCCCTGGGTCTAGCCATTCCTATGTGGGCAGGAAAGCCCCCAGTAGTAGCTGCCTGAAGGCAGATGCTAACTTTGCAGCTCTTGAGCACAGCTGCAAACTGGAAACGTTGGTAGTACTTTTCCAGCTCCACCATCGTTCCTGAGACATTGTTCATAGTGGATTGTGCAGATGTTCAGAATATGACTGTGCACGTTCTCCAGGCTCCTGGTGTTCAGCTCCCTATCAGTAAGGTCTGAATACACCAAGCACGAGGAGTTTGCATGTTTCCACTTGGTGAGCCTTGCATGTTGTCCCACTGCACTTCTTGAGCCCAGCTACACCTTAGGGAACAGGTTCAAATGATGCCAGTTGAACTGTGGTAGGCCTTTTGGGCTTGCCTCCTTCACTGAGGCGGAAGGGAATGGCAGCATCTCCCAAACCCAGTCACCCATGGTGTCAGAATGAGCTTTCATGCTCAGCAAATTGTGCGGATCTTCCCAATAGGATCCCCCTTCTCTTTTCTTGCATGCTTTAACAAGCAGTGAAGTAGTTAATATTTTAAGGGCTTGTCTACTAACAATTAGTTCTCAGCAAGCTACGGTGCGAATTGACCCTGCAATTAGCTTGCCATGCAATAATCATCCATTAATGTGCTTTGATCTAGTCCCGTTTCAAAGTGCACTAAGGAACTGTTAGTGAGAGTAAACAGGGTCCAGACAGTGTGCAGTGGGATAGATTCACACCCCAGCCTGCCACAAGCTAAATGTTCATGTCGACAAGCCCACAATGTCTACATCATCATCACTGGGCATCTGAATTAGCCCTCATTGAGCTGAATGGGGCAGTTCACACTTCTCCGAGTTATTCAACTGAGTTCTGCAAGCAGAGTGAGCGGGAACTAAAATGTGCATCTTGGCAACCAGACCAGCTAGAGATTATTTTTTAAATGAAAGCTTAGATTCTGGTGAACAAAGCAGCAGCATGAAAGAGGGGCTGATGCACTCTATTGCCAGGTCCCAGCTCAGTCCAAGTTCCAGGTTCAACGAAAGCACATGACTCCCCAATACTTACATGCTGCTGATGGGCATGTGGCTGAAGAGCTGTGGGACAGATCCCTGGGATACCAGCGTCTGGCGGTTGGGCTTGTTCAGCCCACAGGCCAGTTTTGCCAGTGCCTGGAATATGGAAGTGTGGAAACCCCATTACTGCAAACCCCACATGCTCAGAGGACTATAGGCTTCTAAAAGACTGCCTACTAGGTTCTGCAGTACAGCCCCCAGCTAACAACTGACGGGCTCTCTCTAGGCTTTGGGATTCCACAGCGTCTTCCATGGGCACAGCTCTGTTGAGGACAAGATTCAGGTTCCACCACTCTTCACTCCCTGTTATTAACTAACACAGGATCTGAACTGTGCTGGCTAAACTGTCTTTAAACACAGTGTTACCTGCAACAGTCTAGCTCTGAGAAGGGAGTCAGAACCCTGCTTTAGACAGTTTAGAGGACTCTGTGTGTTTAGCATGGTTGTGTTGGCTCAGTTCTGGTCAGGAAACTGTGCTAAGATCCCAACAGCAGCCCTCACACTCCTACCCTACTACCCACCCCATGCCTGTTTTCTCTGTCTGGGCCTCTCCTTTTCCATCCTCTCTGCTCCTGTCTTGCTCTTTCTTGCTGTGTCTCCTTTAGTCTTCTCTCTGCAAAGTCAGCAGCAACAGAGTACTACAGAAGGAAACCTACAAGAGGCTAGTCAGTAAAAGGTCACATAGTTAATGCAGCAGGAAACCCAGAGCTGCAGTATCGGAGTGAGTCAGTTCCCCTGTGCAGCTGGCTGTGTGTGTTCCTGTGGCTGCTGCTGGTGGCTGGTTGTACATTACCCAAAGCACAGCCACCAGACTGGAAGACAGTAAGACTGAGAGAGCCAACCTGAGCCTCATACATCAGCATTCATGGGGTGGGATTGGGGGGAGGCACTGAACTAGGGCTCTTTCTGTCCCATTAAACAGGAGTTTACACCAGTAAAGCCCTCCTATTGGCACAGACTATGCCTCCTCATTCTAGGAAGGAAACACTCACTTTAAGATCAGTCATTTCTAGAGAGGACTCTCTCCTGAGCACTTTAAAGATCTTTTCCAGAGTGAGTTGACTGCTCGGGATAGGCCAGAAAAACCAGAGCCCTGGCCAGTAGGTGAATCCCGTTCTAGGTAGTTTACGCACGAGGATGGGCTGTAATGTTTACCCAGTACTGTGGAGACGTAATGTTATTTTCAACTACATGTGTTTAAATGTGGCCATGATGTTCCATTCTGCTCAGATTCCATCAGACAGTGACTCTGATGGTTTCATTTATTTTACTGCATAATCAAAGTACACCACTTGAAACAAAACCACCCCATTGTGTTACACACACCTTGTTGTGTGAAATCCCAGCTGAACACCTCAGTCCAGTAACTGCTTCCACAGCTGCCCTCATTTCCTCCACAATTACTGCTCCTACTGTCAGCTGCAGCTCTGGACAGCTGATGTCACCAAAAGGCAGCGACTCAAGCCATTGGTGCAAGCCACGCTGCCGCAGATCCTCTGAAAAAGAGCACAAAGGGGATTAAAGCCCAACACAACAAGGAGTGTGGTGGTTCTAGCAAGCCAGAATGAACAGTGGCCACACACTTGTCACTGCACCTTTATTCCATGGTCAAGAGGTAAGCTCCCTGCACCAGTGCATTTAGAAAAGGAGAAGTCCTATTTACGGGGCATGTCCTTTGGAAAAAGGAGAGCAAGTCACTTCCCTGCCGAACTACTGAAACAGAGACAAGTACTCCCCAACTGCACCAATAGGAGCCTGAGAAGGAGGAGATGAGGTAAGACTTTCACACACAGATCTGTGCTGTGGAATAACTTGAAACAGACTAAATGACTTTGCCTTAGATAAGATGCAAGTTGACAAGTTGATAGGTACTTTTGTCCAGATTTGCAAGTGCTCAAGTATTTATGTGCACAACAGTGCACCCAAGTGGTTGTTTGGGGACATTTTGGACTAGAGCCTAGTGCTCTTTAAAGATAATGCCAGCCCACAAATGTTTTCTTTTGAAAATGAAATTTTAGTCTGACTTTGAGCTTCAGCACCAGACCACGGATAACAGAGCCCTGGGACCAGGCACTCTGCGTGGCAAGTAGGGATGAAAGAGGTTGGGAAGGGGCAAGCAGGGAAAGGGGACTCTAGAAATCCTTCCCTAGACTCTATTTGCAATGCTGGCCTTTCACCTGTTACTTAGGTCAGCCTTGTTTCCCATGCATTAGGGCATTTCTACACTGTGAGGCCTCCATTTTACTTTCTCTTTGACACGAACTGCAGTGTAGGGCAATTCATTTTATCCTCACTTTCTTAGAGCTGTAAGGAAATAAACTAAGATGAAAAGCAAAAAGGAACTATTAACTTCAGGAAAAGCAGCAGCATCTGCCTGGTGGCTTGGCATTACCTTTGCAATCCACACTCTTTTTCTTTGCTGCTGTTGTAGAGACATTTGGCAGTCCCTGGATGTAGGTAGTTGGCAGCAGCTCGGCTGGGATAGGCTGCCCTTGCATCTTCTTGAGCCTCTCTTGCACAGTGCTAGTCAGGTCCATGTAGGCTTCATCAATGCTGGCACGCTCAATCACAGCAAAGCGCGACATCACTTTCATCACCTCTACACTAGCCTCTCGGTATCTGCAGCGGAAAGCCATAAGGAGCTCAATCTTTGTCATGTACCTGGGACTCAGCGGCCTCCCAGCCCATAGTCTCTTTCCTTTTGTCTCTCCATCCAATTCCTCTACTGGCTGAGACCTAGCCAGCCGCTCGGGCTACTGAGCTGCTGGTTTAACGGATGTGCTCCTCTCCCAAAGCTGAGTTTATGTTTTTCATTAATATCTTTGCCCCACTATTCAAGGACACTAGTCTGACCCTCATGTGGATGAGCTCAGAGGCTGAAAGCCAAGGCACATCTCAGTCTGGTTTTCTAACCTTGAGGTTAGTGCTGGGGAAGGGTCTGCCCTGACAGATCCAGACACCGAAGGCTAATCTACTGTAGGAAGTTACACTAGCGTAGCTCCATCTCTCAGGGATGCGAAAAACCCACAGCCTTAAGAGACGTTGCTATGCCAACCTAACTCCTGGTGCAGACACGGCCAGTCAATGGAAGGATTCTCCTGGCAACCCAGCTATTGCCTCTCGGAGAGATGAATTAATGACACTGATGCAAAAACCCCTTCCGTCGATGCAGGAAGCATCCACGCTAAGGCCACGATGACTTTTCCCGTAGGGCTATGGCTACACTACAGTGTTTACAATGGCGCAGCTGCACCGTTGTAGCACCACTAGTGTAAATGCTCTAAACCAACGGGAGAGAGCTCTCCTGTCGGCTTCGTTACTCCAGCCCCCATGAGCAGCGGTAGCTATGTCAGCGCGCTGTCCACACCAGGGCTTAGGTCGGTGTAATGTGTCACTCCGGAGGATGGGTTATTCACACCTGAGAGACATAACTTATCCCAGCCCAAGCTGTAGGGCATACATAGCCTCTGCCCTCCCGGCCTGTGCCCTAGCACGGGTAGCACAGACCTGGCCTGCGGGTTGTGGCTGGGAAAGCTTTACAGCAGGTTCCCCACTCTTCCCTCGCATCCTGACACCGGGGGCCTGTCTGATCGGTGTCTCACAGCGCCCAGGAGGGAGGGAGGGAGCCCGACCCTGCAGCAGGGCGCCAGGCGCTGCACAGACACCGCGGGCCCCGGGCTCGCCTCACCTGCTGAGATCCGCCTTCCCGTAGGCCTCCGGGACCCGCGCCAGCACCAGCTGCGGGCAGCGCTTCTGGGCCTCGTCCGCCCGCATGCCCCGGCTGATCCCGAAGGCGCGCGCCTCGTAGCTGACGGCGATGATCCTGCGGGGAGACAGCACAGAGAGTGGGGCGGGGCGGAGCGGGCCGGGCGGGGGCCGCCGGAGCGGAGGGGGGGGAGAGGCAGCACGTACCCGCCGCCCCGCCACGCGTCGTACTGCACCACGGCGCAGGGCCGGCCCCGCAGCCGCGGCTCCCGGCGCTGCTCCACCTGCGCGAAGAAGCAGTCCATGTC
The DNA here is from genome assembly GCF_016161935.1 of Mauremys reevesii. Lineage (NCBI taxonomy): Eukaryota > Metazoa > Chordata > Testudines > Geoemydidae > Mauremys > Mauremys reevesii. The sequence continues at coordinate 64,901,486 of NC_052625.1, forward strand.
CGCCAGCGCCACCACGCGCTCCCGCCCGCGGGACATGCTCCCTGGCCCCGCGCGCACGCCGGGAACACTCAACGGCTACGGCTCTAACGAACCGCCCGCGGCGGCGGTTTGTTTTGCTCCCCGCCCCACGCCGAGACGCCGCGCGCGGCCTGCTGGGAGCTGTAGTCCTCACGCGCAGCAGGGGAAGGAGGCCAGGAGACCCGCGGTGCACGCTGGGAGCTGTAGTTCCCGCGGAGGGGGCTGGAGGTGGATCGGTCTCGCGCCCCGGTGATATAAGCCCCCTCTTCCGGTTTGGAGAACTGGCGCGGTATGTTCGGCTGCTTGTGATTGGATCGCCGGATATTAAGGAGTCGGGACGAGGGTTGGCGCAAGCGCATTGCCATGCCCCCGATCGCCGCAGGCGCCATTATCCTCCCTTCGCGCATGCGGTTTCCCTCCTTCAAGCGTCGCGCGGTTGTTGGCGCATGCGTAGAAGCCTCCCAGTCCCCATGGCACATGCGTACTATGTAGAGCCATCTTGGTCCCGGGCGCGCCTGCGCACCTGGTCCCTCCTTCTCCCGGTGCGGTAGCCCCGGTCCTCCCCTGCTCCGGTTGCCCCGCGCGGACCCCTCCCCTCCCCGCGCGGTGCCGCCATGTCCGCGGAGCAGGTGGGCAGCCTGTGCGAGCAGCTGGTGAAGGCGGTGACGGTGATCATGGACCCGGCCTCCACCCAGCGCTACCGCCTGGAGGCGCTCAAGGTACCGGGGCAGCGGGGTCCGCGTGGGGCGGCCGGGCTCAGCGCTGCCCGCTCCGCACCAGGGTCCTGGCCCGGGGCAGAGCTGGACCCCTGGGCCCCAGATCCTGGGGAGCTCGGTGACCCCCCCCCCGCCCACCTGGCTCTGCCCCTTGTGAGGGGTTCAGCCCATGTGTCTGCTCCGGGACAGCACGTGTCTGATACCCCTGAATTCTGCCCCCGCCTGAGCTGGGTTCCCCAGTCTCCGTCTGTGGGCTCGCCCTGCCCCGTGGCACGGAGAGCTGGCAGCCTGCATTGCCTCTAATCCCCCTGCAGGTGTTTAGGGACCCCAGTGATACGCTCTAGTAAAGGTCTATAGAGATAGGCAGTTTCTGGGGCTGGGCTTTGCTGCAGCACCTTTCCTAGCGTGAATATGACCCTGAAGTTTGTCTCTTTCAAGCCTGGTCAGGGGGAATCTGAAGAGCATGAGAGATTCTCATTTTGCTGCTCAGGAGGCTCTGAGCAGCGTCAGAGTCGCTGAAGTAGTCTGCAGCCTCAGGAAGGCAGCTCACAGCAGGGCCGGCTCCAGACCCCAGCGCGCCAAGCGCACGCTTGGGGCAGCGTGCCGCGGGAGGGCGGCAGGCGGCTCCGGTGGACCTCCCGCAGACATGCCTGCGGAGGGTCCGCTGGTCCCACGGCTTCGGTGGAGCATCCGCAGGGGTGCCTGCGGCAGGTCCACAGGAGCCGCGGAACCGGCGACCGCCAGAGTGCCCCCCGCGGCGTGCCGCCCTGCTTGGGGCAGCGCAATTCCTAGAGCCGCTCCTGGCTCACAGTATTGGGCCACATTGGGAAAGTATTCCCAGATGATGAGGATTTGAGACACTAGGCGTGATGCTTAAATTGTACAGAAATTGCTCGTTTAGCCTCCTGTGCTTTCCAGGGAGAGTTCCCCTCTTGCAGTGGGTAGTTTCGAAGTGCAGTTTTTCCTCTTATCTCCAAATTGTCCTAATGCTTCACTTTTCCCATGCTCATTTCCGTGTTGACACTTGATAGTTTTTGACTCATTGTTATCCTTGTTCCTTTTCAGTTCTGCGAGGAGTTTAAAGAGAAGTGTCCCATCTGTGTCCCCTGTGGTCTGAAGCTGGCAGAGAAAACCCAGACAGCCATTGTCAGGCACTTTGGTCTTCAGATCTTGGAGCATGTGGTCAAGTAAGGGAGCTCACTTGGGCTGCATGGATGTGGTGGTATCCTAAACTCTGAAGAGCTTTTCATGGAGAGAGAACAGGCCCATGTCACAGTTGTCAGTGCTAATTATTGTTCCCAGATTTCTGTTGGTTACAGCAGTGGACAGGGTGTCAGGAGATGTGGGTTCTATACTGAGCCCTGTCATTAAGTCACTGGGTGACCTAAGGGGGCAAGTCACTTCCCATCTCTGTCCTTGTCTCTTTGTCTTTAATACGAGGGTAATAGCAAACACTGCAAGAGGGGCATGCAGGTTAATTCATTTCATAGATCTTAGACAAAAGATGCTGGAGACAGGCAGGGAAAGTATTATCAGTAAGGGATCAGGTACTGGCAGAGCAAATGAACAATGCAGCCTCAGCCTCTCTAGCTTGGGCAAAGGGCTGATGGATTTCTTAGACAAGTCAGTGATCTGTGCCAGCATATTGACTTGGTGCCCTCTGTGTGTTTTGTTGGGCAGGTTTCGCTGGAACAGCATGCCTCGCCTCGAGAAGGTCTATCTGAAGAACAATGTAATGGGGCTCATATCCAATGTAAGTGCTGGCTGCCTCCAGGGTCAAACCACCATATGGAGCAGACTCATAGACTTTAAGTCCAGAAGGGACCATCATGATCATCTAATCTGACCTCCTGCACCCATAATAGACCCATAACCTCTGTCTAAGGGACCATAACTAAGGCTACGTTTTAGTCACAGGTATTTTTAGTAAAAGTCATGGACAGGTCACGATCAGTAAACAAAAATTCACGGCCTGTGACCTGTCCACGACTTGTACTATATACTCCTAACTAAAGCTTGGGCAGAGGGACCGCAGGCGGTCTGGTGGCGCCGCGGGTGCTGGGGGGATGGCTCGGGACCTCTGCTGGTGCTGGGGGGTGGGGGAAGGTTGGCGGGGCTGGCAGGCTCCTTACTGGCTTCGCATGTCCCTGCAACTCCTAGGGGTAGGGAAGCCAGGTGCGCTATATGCGCTGCTCCCATCACGATCTCTGGCTCTGCAGCTCCCATTGGCCGGGAACCACAGCAAATGGGAGCTGTGGGGGCGATGCCTGCAAACAGGGACAGTGCACAGAGCCCCCTGACCTTTCCACCTAGGTCAGGTAAGTGCTGCCCTACACCCCAACCTCCTGAGCCCCCTCCTACACCCAAACTGATGCTGCTGCTGGCAACCTTCCAGAATGTTCAGGCAGCCCCTGAGCCAGCCACACCAAAAATCACGGCAGTCATGGAGTCAGTGACTTCCGTGACACACACATGCAGCCTTAACCATAACCTCTGTCTGAGAGACCCATAACTTCTTGCAGAGTTCCTTCACTTTGTTGAGGTGGCATGTGGAAGTGAGGAGGAAGGATGACGTTAAAGTACGGGAGGCCTGAGTTAAATTCCAGACTGTGCCCTTTACTTGCTATATGACCCTGGGGGAGACACCATTTCCCTCTCTGCCTCAGTATCCTCATCTGTAAAATGGGGATAACTTACCCATCTCAGGAGAGTGGGGGGTTGTGAGGCTTGCTTTATATCTGCAAAGCGTTTTTGCAGTCCTTGGATGGAAGGTTCAGTAAATGTGGAGATTTTCACTCATTCGGTTGAAGTATAGTGCTCACTGCTCCAAAATGCATCTCTAACGTGAAGGGATTTCTGCTGCTCTTTGCACGAAGGCTAGATGTAGCATCAAAGCCATATCCTTGACTCCTGTGGAGCATGCAGTTTGGTCTGGTGCTGTAGGTCAGAAGTGTCTGGGAAAGGAGAATTGTGGCTTGAAACCCAAGGTGCTCTAGAATTCTAAACCTCCTCCCATTTGGCCACCACAGGAGGTTTCCTGGAACTTCCCACCCACAACTGTCAATCCATCCCATGGAGGCAATGGTCTTCAAAGACCTACTTCTCCTCAGATGACAGTCATCTGGTGCACAGAGCCTGCCAGCTGTGAATGCCTGAGAAGGTGGGAGTTCCAATCAGGACAGGAACAGCGGGGTTGAAGGTGTATTTGTGTTTTTCTTATTATCCAGTGGGTCTGCAGCCAGACTCCCCCATGGTGTGAATGATTGTTCTGGGGGCAGCTAGCTCCATCTTGTATGATCATCATCTTTCTCTCATAGGGAACACAGAATATTTTAGAGGAGGAAAGTCACATTAAGGATGTCCTGTCTCGCATTGTGGTGGAGATGATCAAGCGTGAATGGCCTCAGCACTGGCCTGATATGCTGAAGGAGCTGGACACACTTTCCAAACAAGGGGTATGAAGCACACCTGCCTGTCATACTTATCTGTACTCTTCCAGTGGCTCATAATTCTAGGTCTCCTTTCCTTATTTCATGGTCAAACAAGTGGGAGTTACAGTAGATTCACAGGCTGTTGTCAGGTCCCATTATTCTAGGAGATCATGTTATCAGAGATTAAACCATCCTAGTTATCCCTCTCTGGCTGTTCCCCAGACCATGATCTGATCTTGATCTGTGTCTGTGAGCTGCTCTCTGAAGGGCTTTATGTTATGGCTAGACTCATGGGTGTGTTTGTGTGGGACATTAGGAGACACAGACAGAACTGGTGATGTTCATCCTCCTGCGTCTGGCAGAGGATGTGGTGACCTTCCAGACGCTGCCCACCCAGCGGCGACGGGACATCCAGCAAACCCTTACCCAGAACATGGAGAAGATCTTCAGTTTCCTGCTCACTACCCTGCAGCAGAACGTCAACAAGTATAGGCGCATGGTAAGAAGCCTCTTCCTGGGAGCCCAGTCAGCACTGGGATCTTGGATATGGGCAAGTGAGAGGAGAATCAGTCTGAAATCAATTGCTGTAGTTACACCATAGAGCTCTGTTGTGAGCCTACTGCCGATAGCTGATAAAGTCTTAGGGTTCAAGAGGCAGCATTGGTGTCAGCAGTCTGGATTTCTAGGATTCATCACCAGAGATGGATGAGAACCTTGCACTTGGCACTGGGAGGCTCAGTTTGCTGGCACTAAGGCATTGGTTTGCTTGATGCACCATGAGCTATACTAGGGTCATTTGGTCCCTTTTGGTCCCCGTTTGGTCCCATTCTCTTAGAGCTCAGGTCAGAAACTCCTACTGCAAAGAGATGGTATGGGATGCTGCTACCTTCCAGTTGCAGATGCCCCTTGTCCTCCCATAAGCGGGGCAGTTTGGGCTCTACTTTACTACCGTTATAATCCTACGATACCGGAGATGTGCAGGTTGCTCAAGACATGTAATAATGGCAGATCTTTACCCCAAGGAGCTTGTAGTCTGATCTGGTGAGAGTGAGATGGGATTGGGAAGGTGAGGGATACAGCAGTGACCAATCCAGAGACAAGCTTCTTATGTGCACCTCTTGTTCCCTTTTATAATGTGTTAAAATGTGGAGTAATGCTTAGCATGACAACAGCGTGGTGGAGCTGGAGCAGTGATAAGCTGTATCCTATTCACCGAGAGGGACACTTCAACCCATTTCCTTGGCGCATTCACTGGCCACATAGACTAGCAGTTCTCAACCAGAGGCACATGTACCCCTGGGGGTACGCAGAGATCTTCCAGGGGATATACCAACTCATCTAGATATTTGCCTAGATTTACAACAGGCTACATAAAATGCACTAGCAAAGTCAGCGCAAACTAAAATTTCTTACAGAGAATGACTTGTTTATACTGTTTTATATACTATACACTGAAATGTAAGTGCAATGTTTATATTCCAGTTGATTTATTTTATAAATATATGGTAAAAACGGGGAAGTAAGTGATTTTTCAGTACTAGTGTGCTGGGACACTTGTATTTTTATGTCTGATTTTGTAAGCAAGTAGTTTTTAAGTGAGGTGAAACTTGGGGGTACGCAAGGCAAATCAGACTCCTGCAAGGGGTACAGTAGTCTGGAAAGGCTCAGAGCTACTGGTATAGACAATTCCATAGAACTGTGTGTTTCTTTGTGCCGTTCATGGCTGACCCATGGTGGGTGGGAAACCTTGTTGCATTTCGTAGTTCAGTTGAATACATTTCCAGCTGAGGTCTGAATTACGATGCTGAGACTCTGAAGTGTGGTTTCTTCTGCTAATGGTGGAATCCTTCTGCTTGGCCAGGTGGGAGCGCCCCAGGAGCGAGATGCCCTCACCACTCCACAGGTTAGCAGATCTTTGAGCTCTTTGTGGACAGGTTGAATACTGAGGGTTGGGTGTCCAGCTACCGGTCTGCACACGGGATTGAGAGGGAGGGAATTTCCAGGCCTGGGTGCTATACTCTGCAGTGCTGTTAGATATTCAGCTGCGGTGTGGTGGTTCTGTATGTAGGTATTTGGGGTACATTTGGTGGCTTGAGTCATTGCACGGTAAATGTTGACAGAATGGAGTTTCCAAAGTAAAACCTTGCAGCAGAAAGAGATGCTTGCAATTTCCTTGCATGCAGAAAAACAGAGCATCTGCTCAGATCAGACTCTGCTGTTGCATAATTTAGGCAATAAGATGGCACACACAGTGCATTGTTGCTCTTAAGCAGTTAGAGCTGGGGACTGTAAGTCAGGACTCCTGGGTTCCATTCCTAGCTCTGCCACTGCCTTGCTTTGTGGTCTTGGTCAAGTCACCTCTTTCTAAGCATTAGTTTCATTAGAATGAGGCCACCAACGCTTCCCAGAGGTTGTGATCCTTGAATGTAAGATGCTTTAAAAGGGCAGCAAAGGCATCTTCTTTCCTGGAAGTTTCAAGGAAGTATTGGAACCCATGCACGCACATTCAGAGAAACCTGCCACCTGGAACATCTTCTTTCAGAGGAGAGAATCTGTGGCTTAACTTCCAGTGAAAAGTCCTGGGGAAGTGGTAGCGATGTCTGGGGCATTGTCCCGAGCTGGAAAATGTGTTGCTGCCTCTTTCACCGCACATCTATTCACTGAGGCGTCTCCGGGCTGCACCCTCTTGAATGAGCCAAGGCCTGCCCAGCAGTGGATGGGAGGAGATGTGCCCCACAGCAGCTCACTTACTGTCTCTTGTTTTCTTTTCAGAAGACTGACCTGGCTCAGGAACCAAAGGTAAGTACTGCCTGGGGAGGCAGTGCAGACCGAGGCTGTTTGGAGCCAGACTCAGGTTTCCATGCTGTAACTTGTCACCAGCCACCAAGTTGCAGTTTATACTTTGGTTAATTACCTTACTCTCTGGAAAGGAGGGAACTGCTCATTTCAAGCAGCCCTGCTGTTGTTAGCCTGAGGACTTTGCCCCACTTCCCCTAACCACTGCCACCTCAGTTACTTTCCTGGAGAAGGGCACTTCAGAAAGTAGTTGCTGTCATATAATGCATGTGCAGCTCCAACATGGAGAAGTCAGCTGTGGCTGAGATATGGGTTTCCTGGCATCTGGGCCAGAGGCAAAGCTCTGCACTGAGATTGTTTCCATATAAATCCTTTCTGGCTCTGAACTGTTGGCTATGGTCTGTTCACAGGCCCAGGCAAACTGCCGCGTTGGGATAGCAGCACTGAACACCCTGGCAGGCTACATTGACTGGGTGGCCATGAGCCACATCACAGCAGATAACTGCAAGCTCCTGGAGATGCTGTGCTTGCTCCTGAATGAACCCGAGCTCCAAGTGGGAGCAGCAGAGTGTCTTCTGATCGCTGTCAGCAGGAAAGTGAGTTTCTCCTCCCGAGCCTTCCTTACCCATCCTGCCCTCCACATTCCCCTCCACTCCCTGGGTTTATTCTTAGTTTATCAGGTTGAGCGATGGTAATGTCACTCCTTTATCTAAGGAATTAAGTCACCTGCCTCTTTGGCTGCCCAGACGCCTGAGTGACTTTAGGGTGGATGCTTCCCCAGGACAATGGACAGAGCAGTTTCTGGAACCCACCCAGGCCCCGTTTTCTCTGTCTGCCATTCCATATAGCTTTGAAGCTTGAAATCCCTGCTTGAACAAATAACATTAACTCATTCCTAACCCCTGCTGTCTGCAGTGCTCTCTGCCGCGGAGGCGTGATGGGGTATTGCCATCTAGCTGTAAGAACCTAGTGGGATTTCTAATGCGCAGTAAATTTTCTCTGAAACAGCACCATAGAGGTGTGCCCTGTATGTTCTGCTGCCATGCCCATCCAAGGTGTGTTTATCTCAGATCAGTAACATAAGTGCAGTGCTCACAAGCAACCCTACAATAACAAACCAGTCCAGCTGCCCTGCAGCGAGAAGCCAATGTGCAATGGAAGAAGAAATAGGCCTATAAGGACCAAATTTTGGTTTAAGGCTCCCAGTGGGGTTACTGGCGAAAACTACTTGATTCTCCAAGAGTTCTGTAGTTTCTTGTTGCATTTTCTTCTGCTCAGTGGTGGAATGCAAGTCCCCAGATGGTAGCACAGCTAGTGATCTGCCAGCTCTCTCTGGCTGATGGGATGAGGTGCAGTCATGTGTTTAGATGAGTGTTTACTTTGCTTTTTGTCTAGGGGAAGCTGGAGGATCGGAAGCCCCTTATGGTCTTGTTTGGAGATGTTGCCATGCACTACATACTTTCTGCTGCACAGTGAGTACCATCCAGCTGCTGTGGGAGCACATCATGGTCTTAAGTGGAAACTGGCTACGGTTGGCATGTATCAATAAGTACCTCCCCGCCCCAAGCTGTAAAACTAAAACTGGTCTCTTGGAAATTACCTCAGCACCTGTTCCCATCATGGTCTTCACTCAGGTGTGGATAGAGTTCTTAGCCTTGTACCATCGAGTGCTGTATATCAAACCACTGCTGTGGACGGATCCTGAGTGTGGGCAGCATGCAGATCCAGTCTGGCCTGATGGCAGCAAGCTGTCATTAGATTAGGAAAGGGTAGAAAGTGTTACTTTTCCCAAATTTGAAAAGCCAACCATTTTCCTAAGTCCCATAACTTCAAAAGAAGCTGCTCAGGGTAACTCCCAGCTTCCTGAAATCTTCTCCTTTTGCCTGAGATTGATCAAGAGATATTGGGAGAAGGTCCAAAGGGTTTAGACTAGAAATATTTCTGATCTTAAAATTGGATCTCCTCATACCAATAACTTCAGTAATGGGGGAGGGAACCCAATCATGCTGGTGTCAAATTGTCTTCCCAACTTACTACCATGTGTGTAATCCTGACCTGCCCTTTCCCTTCTCCTCCCTCCCAGGACAGCAGATGGTGAAGGCTTGGTAGAGAAGCATTATGTTTTCTTGAAGAGACTTTGCCAGGTCTTGTGTGCTTTGGGCAGTCAGCTTTGTGCATTAGTGGTGAGTCCTCTGCAAACACTGGAAGCAGTCCTGACAAGACTGTCTTTCAGGGGGATGATTGGGGATATGGATACCATGATTCTCGTTTGTACCATGAATGTGGACAGCTCCAGTTGTTTCCTGTAATAGTGGAGGGAATAGAAAGGGCCTTGCATGCAGTGAAACCTGGCACATGTTTGCTGCCAACTCCTCTAGGGGTGTGCTGGGAACTTTGGATCTTCCACCAACTGCACCAAAGAGGGGATGTAACAGGAGCTGTCATTTAATAAGGGAGCTGGCTTGCTGAAAGATGTTGGTGGAAAGACCAGGTCAGCTGGCTGTGGGGAGCTGGGGGAAGAAGGAAAATCCTAAACCACTTGAGAAGATAGACTTAACAAGAAGGGGCTCTAGGAGGTTTGACTACTTCAAGCTGAGGTGACTTCACTCACTGTTATGGTGGAGGGGAGTCTTGGCTATTAATCCTTAGCAAAGCCTGCTGTGAGTGGCAAGGGCCTGTGGCCCTTTATGATATAGGCTCAGCTCAGTCCAGGCATGGCAGAGTGACAGGCAACCCCACAGAAAGGGGTGCTGCTAAGGAAATCCTGGGAAGAACAGCCCCAGAGAAGGGAGCGCTCAAGATAGCACTAGGTCAAAGAGTACTGCCAGAGTGAGGAGAAAGCAGCATGTTGAAAAGAAGCTTCTGAATTTGGGGCACAAAGCCTGGGGGCTGTCTCCCTAGAGAAATCTTGGACTGCCCAGGAAGAGGGGAGGGAGGCACACTGAACATGAGACACTTCTGGGGCAATGAGACTGAAAGCTGTTGAATGTAGGTGAAGTAAATACTGATGCTTTTTTAAGAACTGCTACATCACTGGTCTCCTTTTCCCCTCCATTTCTGGGGTAGTCAGGTCATCCGCCCCCCGTATTATCTGAAAGGTTGTGTTGCCTTTCAGATAATAGGTCACAAAAATGCTAGCTTGCAGCAACAAAATACAATAGTGCTGAAACTCCAGCTGTCAAGGGAGGTCATAGTTGCATTGGGGAATGGTGATCTTTTTGGTAGGTAGGGCCAGTTCCACTGGGGGTAATACCTCATGATCGATTGGATGTTGTGGAGTGGTTATAACTTTTTCCAAGCTACTCACAGTCCATTCTTTTCTCCTGAACGTGGCCGTTGTCTCCTTTGGCAACTCCAGGGCAGGTAATGGGAACTTGGCGCTCGGGAGTGGCAGCAGTTTCAGGACACAGCTCTTTTTCAGCCATTATGCACTGGCTTTTCTGTCCCCAGCCCATTGTGCTCCTGCTTTCCAAGTGGCGCTGCCACTCTGCTCCTCCACTCTACTGCTGAAGTGTTGTCTGAAATCACTCATTGTTTTATCTGAAATTACTCATCCTTCCGTTAACAGGGCTCGGATTCTGACGTGGACACACCAGCCAATCTTGGGAAATACCTGGATTCGTTTCTAGCTTTCACAACCCATCCCAGCCAGGTAGGGGAAAGGGGGCTCTTAGTGCAGTGTGTGTAGTTAAATCATAGTGTAGGAGGTGGTGTCACTTCTGCTGCAGAGGGAATCAGCTCATGCCTGCTATGTTTTTGAGAGCATCTGCCATTTTTCAACCATTTTCTCCTCTGAGGGTGTGGAAGGTGATGTGGTCGTTGCTGACTGCCGTCCAGTGTCCTGTAAAGCACACAGAATGGAGAGCACAGGGTTCAGAGACTGCAGCAAACCCTGGTATTTGCTTGGTGGGAGACACTTTCCCATTTGCCAGAGTAGCCTGGCAGTTTTGGCTGGGCCTGGAAAGTGCATGGCCTGGATTGGGGAGTCATTGTAGCTTGCCGTTCCCCTTTTAGCACAAAGGTTCAAGCTTCTGCACCAGAGAGTACAACCCTGTTGAAACTTTTGTTCTTTCTTCTTTTCCCACCAGTTCCTGCGCTCTTCCACTCAGATCACCTGGGGAGCCCTCTTTCGACATGAAATCCTGTCCCGTGACCCTCTGCTGTTGGCTATGATCCCAAAGTACCTTCGTGCATCTATGACTAACCTAGTGAAGGTATGGAGGAGCTCTGTTCTGCTGGGTGTGAGCTGGTGGTGCCTCGGTGAATGTTTCATAGAGGTAACAGTGGAGAAGCTGGGTTTTTGACACAGCAGTGTAGAGCGTCATCTCCAGGCTGCAGGGTAGCAGTGCTGACCTGAAGATTACTAGCTCTTCCCCTAGTGCGAGTCCCCTTGGAGCTGGTGCTCAGGCAGAGGTGGGTGATTGCTCCACTCGCTCCCTCACCACATCCCTTCTATTTCCAGGTGGGCTTCCCCTCTAAAACAGACAGCCCCAGTTGTGAATACTCTCGCTTTGACTTCGACAGTGATGAGGACTTCAATGCCTTCTTCAACTGTAAGTCCTCCCGGCAAGGCCTGCTACCTCTGTCTGAGGTTTGCAGTCTTCCCCTCACTCTCACAGGGCTGGCGGTTCCTGGCCTAGCTTAGTGCCCACCCTCTCAGCTCAGCAATGAGCTTCAGTTGCTCACATTGCTGCTCCAGCTCTTCCCGCTTGCCTCGTGCCTGGTGAACTTCTTGGCATTCTCCTATGGCAGCCCAGGCATTCAGTTCGGTTTCCTCTTGGCAACTAAGGTTTGCTGAGCCTGCATTACTCAGTGTCTGAGGTCTATGCTTCCTCAGTCAGTCATCCAGGGTAGCAAGGGGAATGAAACTCACTGTACTCTAGGACTTGGACAGGAACCAGGCCTGGAGGCAAGGATCCTAAAAAGAGGGTTTAGCTAAAGAATTTAATGTGATTTCCCAAAGCAAAGCAAAGCTGGAAGGCTCCCGCGCTGTACTACAAGCTAGTCTTACTACCAGGGTATTTGAGCTCACGCTGCAGAACTCCACTGCCAAAGTAGCAGCTGCAGATGTTCCCAGCTGTGGAAAGGTGAAGAGTGACACTGAAAGGGAGCCATTTCCAATATCTGAATCTGACTCCTCGTGTCCAATTCCCTCGGCAGCTTTCCGTGCCCAGCAGGGAGAAGTCATGAGGATGGCGTGTCGCCTGGACCCAAGGACTGGCTTCCAGATGGCTGGGGAGTGGCTGAAATACCAGCTGGCAGCTCCTGTTGATATTGGACCCATGATCTGTAAGTTGCCTGAAAAGCAGGAGAGACGAGAGGCTCAGCCTCCTGCTGGAGCCCAACACGAGCTTCTGTGTGTGTCTTTTGAAGCCACACCTCTTAAAATCAAGCAGGTTCCAAGTCAGGCTTTCCAAGGTCTCTGCAGGAAAAATCCCTCGCTGCCTACTGAAACAGCCACTGGTCCAGAGCCTTTGACTGACAGGAAAGCGCCTTCCTTCCCCTACTTCCTCTCACTTGTATCTTTCCCATGAAAACAGTTTCAAACGGAAAGGCCAGACTTAACTGGATTTGTCCTTCCTGTAAAATGCGGCCAATCTGTCCTGAGAAATCCAAACGTATCTGCCTCGCAACAGCCTTTGTCACTCACATCGCTCCTCCTCCACACAGGCCACTTGCCGCCTTTAAAATCCCAATTAAGTGAGACCCTTCCTTTGTTTTCCCTTCTGCTGTGGTTTGTTGGCATCACTTCCTCTTATATCTCAGGGATGTTGTTTGTGATCCAGGAGCCTCCACCTCGATGACAAAGCAAACAGCCTTTGAGCACCATTTAGTACCTGCCTCCCATGGTTGCCTGCCAGAAACCTTCTCCCTAGTGGCAAAGGGAATAGAGGGAAAGGATAGGAGCACTCATGAGTGGGTGGTTCAAATGTCCAGCAACGTTTCCCTGAGGGATTTTACAGAGGACTTTTTCAAACTGGCATTGTGCTTGGGAGGAAAGGGGAAGCTAGACTTCTCCAGTGTCCCAGGTGCTCCAATCTTCTCTTATTTTCTCTCCATTCACAGCTAAGACTGGGGAAGGTCTCTGCTCCATCTTCTCTCCTTCCTTTGTACAGTGGGATGCTATGACCTTCTTCTCAGAGAGTGTCATCAGCCAGATGTTCCGGACCCTGGATAAGGAAGTACATACCCTCTAACTGCTGTTTGCCTGGTTTCTATGTCTCAGGTTGACATGGGAGTTGGCTGGCTGTGTTGCCTTTCAGATAATGGGTCGCAAAAATGCTAGCTTGCAGCAACAAAATACAATAGTGCTGAAACTCCAGCTATCAGGGGAGGTCATAGTTGCATTGGGGAATGGTGATTTTTTGGTAGGTAGGGCCAGTTCCACTGGGGGCTTTGAACATCATAAAAGTGCTTTGGATCTGGACGCTGTTCAGTGAGGAGCCAGTGCAGTGATTAGGGTCACAGGTGATCTCTTTAGAGCAACCACTATTGTTGGGAGAAAGAGTCTGTTTTAAGTGGTAGCTCTCAGGTTTTGTTCAAGTCATCTTGTGCTTTTCGAGGCAAACTTGCACACACGGTGGAAGAGAGAATTGAACAGCAAACGATGAGAAAAATGCAGCTTCTCTCTGCCATTTGCAGTGCATTAGCTGGAAAATCACAAGCACAGTGCACTATCTGTATTTGCCATTTAGGGTCTGGCCAGTTTTTAATCAGGATTGGGCTCCTTGGGCATGTCATTCTGGTCATAGCAAAGAATTGCAAGGGTTGTTTTGTGCTGGCTGGATAAGCCTGAAACTTGTTAGCCAGGAGGCAAAAGCAGAGCTAGGGAAGAGGGGGAAGGAAGTGGACACAGTAGATGGCAGTGAGAGTTGGAACCTTCCAGACATCCGTAGAGACGGTGATGTTGTCCAATCCCTCTTCCTTGCAGCAGCAATTGCACATAATGTGCGCATAGGTTAAAATGAGCTTTGCCGCTTTTAACCCACTTTGGGATGACTTCACCCAAGGGTGCTGTTCAACACAGCAGCTCCCTGGCCAGGCCCTGGGAGGAGACACTGGAGTGTTGTCTACATGTTGCATCTCTGACTGTTGCTTTCTTTCCTTTACCCCCCTCCCATTTTGTTCTTGCAGGAGATCCCAGTGAATGATGGCATAGAGCTGCTGCAGCTTGTCCTGAACTTTGAAACAAAGGATCCTCTCATCTTGTCTTGTGTGCTCACCAATGTCTCTGCACTCTTCCCATTTGTCACCTACAGACCAGAGTATCTACCCCAAGTCCTCTCCAAGGTAGGTGTCCTGTAGACCAGTGGCTGTCAACCAAGGGTCTATGTACCCCTTGGAGTATGGAGAGGTCTTCCAGGAGGTACATCAACTCATTTACATATTTGCCTAGTTTTACAACAGGCTACATAAAAAGCACTAGCAAAGTCAGTACAAACTACAATTTCATACAGACAGAATGAGAAAGTAAGCAATTTTTCAGTGATAGTGTGCTGTGACACTTTTGTATCTTTATGTTTTGTAAGCAGGTAGTTTTTAAATGAGGTGAAACTTGGGCTACGCAAGACCAGTCAGACTCCTGAAGGGGGTACAGTAGTCTGGAAAGGTTGAGAGCCACGGTTGTAGACTACCCTTTGACCAGATAGCCTCTGAGTGGAGTATTGGCACCCCATGGCCCTTACATATTTTAACTAATCCTCATGATACCCCTAGGAGAGGAATGATCCCTCCTGGTAGAAATGGGATTAAAACTGAGGCACTGAAGTGAAGTAACTTGCCCAAAGACAGGGAATCAGGGGAGGAGTCGGCTAACCTGGATTTCTCAATTCCCAGTACTGGACCTCAACCACTAAATGACACACTCTGTCTCAATAAAAGTCTTATCTTATCATGGCCTCAGTGCACTGGGAGCTCATACCCTTCCTGAATAAAGGTGTTTCCACTGGCTTGGTGAAGTCACGCCAATATCCTGTGCCTAGTGTTCCAGAATGAATGCCAGATATTGACGATTGACTGACTTTTCCCTTTTCCCACAGCTATTCACCGCCGTCACTTTTGAAGTTGTAGAAGAGAGTAAGGTAAGTCCATACTCCTTGGCCACAATATGCTATAGTACTTGCCTCAGGTGTGCCCTCGTTGAGGAGCATATTGATGCCTGAGACAAGGTCTAAAGTTGCGCTGCAACTTACTTCTCAATCAGATCTGTCCTTGAGAAGGGGATACCTAGACACTTAAATCCCTTCTTCGCAGTTTGAGCCAATGAGCCTTGGCTGATGGAAGCTTGGGGGGGCATTTAGGGTGAAATTCACCCCCATGAAACAGTCTAGGATTTAGCCATTTGGGTATCTGTGCAGCAGACCTCTACTTGGGAGTGAATTTCATGCACTAACCACCATGCATACCCTTCAGTGGTTGGCATGTGTGTGGCTGTGGTTGGTGTTGGTATGGCTGCTACCCCTGGGTGCATGCTGGGAACCGTAACGCAGTAGATAAAAATCACTTGCATTCTCATCCCAGGAGTTGAATTGGAGCCCAGAGGCTTGGTCTTGCAGTGACTCCTCTGGGAATTGGCCTTTAACTGGAATCTTGGAATGCATGAGTTGAAGTATCAGTTTCCCTTGGTTTCCACAGTTCAGAAAATTACGTTAATGGATTTGGCTAATCGGGAGGCCTTGGGTCTGCCTGGGTTTTGTAGCTTGAGCCTGAATTTTCTTGTTGGTCCAGGCCCCAAGAACTCGGGCAGTGAAGAATGTGAGAAGACATGCATGCTCCTCGATCATAAAGATGTGTCGGGACTACCCTCAGCTTGTCCTGGTATGTACCTGCAACTCTGTTCCAGGGCGCACTGCCCCATCTTCAGCTGCATTTCTGGGGATTGGGGACCTTCAGTTCCTCTGTCAACCCCTTTTTTTCCCAGGGAGACTCTCCCTGTTTTTACTCGGATGTGACTGTAGAGCAGAGATATTTCTACTGCACAGAAAGCCAAGTGGCTTATTCTCTTTCTCAACACTCAAGTGATACTGATTTTTTTTGTTATTAAATATATTGCAGTAGCACCTAGAGCTGTGGCTCTCAAACTTTGTTGCTGGTGACCCCTTTTACGTAGCAAGCCTCTGAGTGCGACCCCCCCCTTATAAATTAAGAACACTTTTTGATATATTTAACACCATTATAAATACCGGAGGCTGACAGCTCACGACCCCCTCATGTAATAACCTCATGACCCCTTGAGGGGTGCCGACCCCCAGTTTGAGAACCCCTGACCTAGAGGCCCTGATCAGGACCTGGAGCCTATTGTGCTGGGCCCAGTACAGATATATAGCAAGGCACAGACCTTGCCCCACAGTTTACAATCCAAGATGCTGATCAACATATCTGAAGTGGGGGAAGGGAATATTCAAGTCTATAACCATTTTATAGGCACATTTGTTATATTTTATTTATTGTAATACACCTCTACCCCGATATAACGCTCTCCTCAGGAGCCAAAAAATCTTACTGCATTATAGGTGAAACTGCGTTGTACTGAATTTGCTTTGATCCGCCGGAGTGTGCAGCCCCGCACCCCTGGAGCACTGCTTTACCACGTTATATCCGAATTCGTGTTATATCGGGGTAGAGGTGTATCGGTTGTCCCCTTAGTTGAAGCCATTAGCCCTGGCTGATCTCTTATTTTGCATCAGAAGTGGGTCAGGAGAAGGGATGTCAAGGAGCTGGGGAGGATATTGGCTTTCTGGATTAGTCCAGGGGGAGTAGAAGAGACTATAAATACTGGTTGCTCTTTCTGCTTGATCCCAACAGGTCAGTCTCTTCTACTAGCTTTGCTAAACCAGCAAGCCCACAAACTCTGTTTGGGCTCTTCGCTCCAGCAGCACTGGTATTTGATTGCTAGGGGAGCAGGGGAGCTGTAGTTAGAGGGGCATTGTGTTATCAACCTGTTTAAGGAAGGGAACTGTTGAGGCCTGAAGGATAATGGATGGCATTCTGCTCCTCTTGAGGATCCCTTCAGTTGCTGGAGGCGTAGCAGCTGTCACTCACTTTGTGGCTACAGATTAGTCTCCATGTTGTGACAAAACACAAGCTGCTGCTTTGAAGGTGCTAATTGGGGTCGTTTAGGATTCCAGATTGTATTTCAGTACAGCTGCCAAGAAAGAGTGGGTTTGTCATCATCCATCCCAAAGGTAATGAACGCTCCTTGAGGCTTGTACAAGCTTCGATGCTTGTTCCTTGACGCTTGACGTATGAGTAGAGTAAGCAAGCGTAAACTGAACCACTGCAGTGAGGATAGACCATCAGCTTGGACAATCAGGTTTTCTTGGTTAGACTCTCAAGGGTGGGAGCGGAGAGATGTAAAGTCCTGAACTCTGGTACTTGAGTTCCTAGGATACTTCACTTCCTTGCCATCCATGAAGGACTAGAGCAATTTGGGGTTTAGACCATGCTGTGATGGTGCAGCTGGCCGAGGCAGCAGTGTCTACCCTGATATCAAACATTATTTGCCATGGACAATGGAGATCATTGGAGTACCTAGGGGGGAGGAAGGGAGATAGAGGAGCAGGGTAGAAACAAGTCTCTGCCAGGCTTAAGGAAGAGGCTGGAAAGATCAGGGCAAGGGAGATGAGTCCTTGAGAGGGACAGGGAAGATCAGAACAGGCCCCACTCATCCAGCTGGTTCCTGCATCTTGTCTGTGGGAATACAACACATACCAGTCGGTCTCTACCCCCCAAAAGTGAGTGCAGCAGTCCCAGTCAGGTGGGTGAGTGACAATGTCCTGCTTGGGTTTTTGTTCCAGCCTAACTTTGAGATGCTGTATAACCACGTGAAGCAGCTGCTGTCCAATGAGCTGCTCCTGACACAGATGGAGAAGTGCGCTCTCATGGAGGCCCTGGTCCTCATCAGCAACCAGTTCAAGGACTACCAGCGGCAGAAGGTTTTCCTGGAGGAGCTCATGTCTCCTGTTGCCAACCTGTGGCTCTCTGAAGAGATGCAGAGGTACAGGGTCCACATTAACCATTCCTGAGCTAGAGCTGAAGATGGTGCAGAGATTCTGGGGGCTGGCATGTGCCTCCCTCTAGAGAATGTGTGCACCAGAGGAGCATCGCTTTGTGCCTCCTGTGTTGGCTATCCACAAGCCCTCTGCACTCTTACGAAATTTGTCTGTGCTTTTGTCTGGAATATTTCTTAACTGAATTGAAGGAGGTGCTGGGCTGCAGGTGGACTGTGCAAGGGGATGTTCGGAGAGGGGTTTGTTGGCTTCTGCAGTTCTGGGCCAAGTCAGCAGAGCTTGATGCGGAGAAGTAAACTCCAGCTTGGCCTGTCCCACCAGCCTGGCCTGATCTCAGGTCACTTGGCATTGATGAGGCCTTGTGTACAGTGAGGGGAAAGGGGAAGCTAAGCACAGTTGTTCAGGGCAGTCACCTTGAGTTCACCTTTAAGACAAATTGACTGTCTGACTGGTGAATAGGACTTTTGACTATCTGTGCTGGGACAGCATTTATCGCAGATGCCAGACTCTGCTTAAAGGTCCTCAGTGCTTCTGATAATCCCAGGCTTGCTTGTTTCTGCCCCTCAGAGTCTTATCAGATCCTGAAGCTTTCATCTCCTATGTGGGTGCTGACAACAAAATCGCTGATCCCGTCTTGGAAGATCCCAGTGGCCTGAACCGCTCCAGAGTGAGTATCCATTACCTGGGGAGGCTCGGTCTTCGGAGAGTGGCAAGTAATTCCTCTGCCTTCTACACGTGCTCACCTATTCTGCCTCTTGAATAGGGCCTTGTGCAAGACCTGTCCTAAACATGCGCCTTTTGTTGGACCCAAATCACTACATCGTTCCCACTGCAGAATGGCGGATGGCTTCTGACTCTAGCTCAGTGGACATGGGTCACGTAAGAGAAGCAGGATCATGTCTCCCGTTCCCCTATCCCTGTGTGGTATATAGAGAATCCTGTAACCCTGCAAGGCAGGAGTCTTGCTGTATTCCTCACGCGGTAGTTCATAAGCCTTTGTGCCTGGCATAGCTCAGGCTCTTTTTGGAGCAGTCTGTTTTGTGGATGCAGTTGGGTTAAGGCTGGATGTTTTGGGTAATGTGGCACAGTGAACTGCGATTCCCAAGTGAAGCATTCTGGAAAGCATGAGCCTGAGGCTGCGTGGCGTGGAGTGTAAGTCAAATACTCACCGTGAACCAGGGGTGTATGAGCTGCTAGCTGCAGGATGTCCTCACCGCAAACTGGTAGTTGCTGTCTTCAGGGTTGTGGCAGATGTGGAAATGCTGATGGTAGGACTCTGCTTGTGACAGACGCTAATGCAGTTTTAGGCAGTTTCAGGAACATGGAGTTTCTGGTCGGTCCGTGATGTGTGCGGGGAGATGAGACAGTGATGACTTAAGTGTTTCCTTTTAGAGGGTGCCCCAAGTGGTCATTTGGACTCAGCAAGACCTTCTGCATTGACACTGTGTCCAGTAATAAGCTCCTGTGCTATTCCTGCACGTCAAGGGGTTATTGCAAACCTTGAAGGTATCAGGATAGTGTGGGGAATCTTCTCATGGGCACGTTCCCCCGAGGCAGGGCAAGTGGAGTGCCGCCCCAGGAGAAGGGCCAGGGGGAGAGGGTTCTCTCTGGCCTTCTGTTGCTTTTGCTTGCGCCCTTGCTAAGAAGAGTTCTCTTCATGTCTTTTGTTTTGCTGTAGATAAGCTTTTGCGTGTACACCATTCTGGGAGTTGTGAAACGGGCTCGTTGGCCCACTACCCTGGAAGAGGCTAAGGCCGGAGGATTTGTGATCGGGTGCATGCCCAGCGGCAATCCGATCTACCGTAACCCCTGCACTGAGCAGGTCCTGAAACTTCTCGACAACTTGCTCGCTCTCATAAGGTGGGTCGAGTTGACGTGACACCAGTTATGCTGACTAAACAGTCTCTTGAACCTGCAATGTATGTTGTGTGCTCTGAGTGTGTTCTCCCATTGAAGCCAACGGGAGCACAGGCTTGGGCACCTGCACCAGTGCTGTTCCCGACTGTTCTCAGTGGGGAATGGGACTGAGGAAAGTGAGCCTTCTCCACACTCACAGCCCTGGCTCATGAGATTCCATTGAAGCCAATGGGAGCTCAGGCTGGGGTTGCCTCCCCCACCTCCACTTCCACCTGGAAATGTGTCCAACCTAAAGCTGCCTCCCTGACTAACCAAGTATTTCTCAACTAACATCTCTGCTCTGCCTTCAGCCCCCACCAGGCCACCTCTCCAGTCACCACCAGAGCAGGGCCTGCTCTCCTGGCGTCCAGTGGGAGTTTGCTTTGGTCTCTCTTCAGTACTAAGTTGAGCTTCTTTGATCGCTGAGTGTGAATTCTGGCTGCCTGAAGCATGATCTGCCATTGAAACAAATGGGGGCTCACGCTAAGGCTCTTTCTGTGCCCTGCAGTGCCGCCTCTCGGTGTACCCGCTGGGAGTCTGCATCGTGTGTCTGCAGCTTGGCCAGGGTGGAGGTGAGATGAAGGTGGTTCAGGTTGGGGTGGGAGGAGGAGTCCTGAATTGTGCCATTCCCTCACCCAGTGATGCAGTGTTAGGAGAGTAACAGCTCTCTGAGCTACCCCTTGGTGGATTCTCGGTGACTGCCGACAGGGAGGCATTGCTGGGCCTGGGGCTGGCTCTCAGCCTCGCACTGGCCAGTGGTATGTGTAGTGTATGAGGCAGTTCCCCCCTTCTGGAGCTGGGTGGCGGTTGGCAGGTGGGAACTGTGTTTAATCACCACATAGCTCTTCGGCACTCAGCTCTAGTGGGGGGAGGCCCACGTAGGGCACTGACTAACCAGATTCTTAAAAAATGAGTCACTTCCCAAATCAGGACAGTGCTGCTGCCATTGTAAAGAGCGGGGTGCATACAGTCTTGGCCCACTCAAGCAAATTCCTCTTTCCAAGGCGTGGGCTGGGCACTTGAGCCCATTGTCAGTGTTGAGTTATCCAGTTGCTATTGATGCAGCAGGGATGAGATTTGACCCTTACTCGTGAAGGTGGATCAGTTCTTTGTGCAGGTCATGAGCTCTCTGGGCAGAGACAGTCTCATGCAGAGTTTCCTGGGCGCTGAGCACTTTGTCAGTGTATGTTTATATGGCATCACGTCTCTGAAATCGAGCAAGCCGGTGTCCAAGTGAGCATTTCCTCTCCTCGAGCAGGGTGGTGGCCGAGGCTGAGTGAGCTGTTTGCCTTTGCAGTCATTGCACTGCCAGTACCAGGCTTTAGGATACCTGTGTGACAAGCCTAGGAAACTAAATTCCACCCTTGTATGTCAGCAAACTCCCATTGTACTGGTTCTAAAGAAGCAGAAGCTCCAGTACTTGCACCGACTATGCTCGGTTGCTAGTGCTCCTTCTCCAGCACTGTGGAAGTGGCTCCTATGCTGTTTCCTGGGGTGATGCACCAGTGTTACCATTAAGACTTTTCTGCCACATAGTGATGGGACCACCGGTTTTAGGCATTTCCGAGAAGTAGATCGTAATGTATTGCAGTGGCTTGCACTTGATCCTCAAAGACTCCCTCCCTTTCCCAATGGAGTTCTCGGGGCTGGTGCTGCACCTGGAAGAATTGAATGGTTGAGATATTGAAAGTGACCGGCCTCCTGCCTTGCACCTTACTTTGCTGAGCACGGGAGGCGAGGTCCAACTTGGTATGGCTGCCTCAGCCTGCAGGGTTTTCTCTGTGGTTGCTCTAGATTTGCAAAATCATACGTAAGCAGCATTGGAGCTGCCAGGAAAGGGTAGAGCTTGTGTTGTGCTTCTCTCTGGAGTTGTTTCTGCTCTCCCAGTGTGTATTCCCCCTGCACTCGTCTCCTAGGGGACCTGTTAATGTGGATGGCATGAGGGGCTATGAGGTCTGGAGAAGACTTGTGTGGGGAGGTACAGTGCAAGGGCAAAGCGTGGCTGCCTGGAGTGGTGATTGCAGGATCAGGACAATAGCTGCCTTATTGTTGGGATTGATCATTGCTCATAGTTGGCCTATTGGCACAGTGCTATTTGGGAGAGTCAGCCAGCTCCTGCCTGGTTAATGTACCACTGAGGAGAAGGGGCTTATGATAGGGGCTGGGAACTCTTGCAGGATGCATTGGCTGACTTGAGAGTGACTGGATCAGTAGGAGGCAGCCACACACATTCTCCTGAGCAGCTGAGTTGAACTGTAAGTAAAGAAGCCCCTTCCAAGCAGAACTGTTCTCCAATGTAAATGGTTGTGTTAACTCCTCTCTGGGTGTCTTGCCTCGTCCTTTGTGCCGCGTATGGGAGTAGAGGCTGTGAAAACGCACAAACAAGGGCTGCGCTAAGGTAAGTAGTATGTGGAATAGCTCCTCAGTCTTGGCTGTGCCCTTTAGGGAGATGGCCAGTGAGCTGATACGGTAAATAGGTAACTCCTCTGAGGCAGTCCGAGTGCATGTTGAGGGGCATAGATAGTGTAATGTAACCTCAGCTGGCCAAGTTCTTTTGTGCCTGACCTAACTTGCCTTTTGCTGTTTTGGTGGTTGTGTGAATATTTGTTGAATGGGCTTGAAATTGCTCCATTAATTACTTGTCGCTTGCAGCTTGTCTGCCAATTGTTTCCCTTGTCCTCTGGTATTTCAGTTTATCCAACTGCTTTTGGCTTCTGGTTCTCTTTATTTCCTGCCTGGGTTTGAGCCTGAATAATGGTGGCCCCTGGCCTTGGACATGATCTCTGCCTCTGGAGAAAGGGGAGTTTCCTGGAGTCAGCAGCTGCACAGACTGACTCACCCAGCATCTTCTATACCTGGGATCTGTTCCTGTTGCATTAGAAACAGGCTTATCATGTGCCCTGCCACAGGGCTCTTTCTGAATCCATCCTGACAAGATACTGCTTTTACACAGCATCAGTGTCCATGGTGGATCAGGTGTACAGATATATATAATATGCTCTGGGGAACTCCCCTTTTTCCAGTATGGACTTCTGGGAGGCTCTGAAAGGCCCATCCTCTGGCCCAGAAGATTTAGTCTCAGCAGAGGAGACATTGCCTGCCTGTTGAGCGGAGCTATAACTGTTTCTCTGAAAATGCAGCTCCCACGCCCTGCCATATCCTTTCCCTGGGTCTTTCCTGTATTATAAATATATCTGTTGGGAATGTCATTTTCTGTTTTTTCTTCGGTGCTGAATTCCCCAAAGGTCTCCTCAATTATGCTCATTGGTCACAAGTAGGGCTGAGAATGTTGATCTTGCTGTACGCAGTGGCTGAATTCCACCATGCATGGTGGCTGTGCTTTCATGAGGAGCAGCAGATCAGCCCCTCATGTAACCTCAGTTACTGCTGTAGCTTTGCTGAGCGATGAGCCAGGGGACATTGGCCTTTATCTGACTGAGCATCTGCTCATGCCTCTGCCTGTGATATAGTGGAGGTCAGACTAGATGATTTTGTGATCCCTTCTGACGTTAAACTCTATGGCTCATGCAACTCTACTACCAATTTAAGAAAATGTTCTAAGATAGGACCCAAGACAGAGAACTGCAAGATGTGATATTCTGATCCTCACAGGACTGTCCAGACAACCTCTTTGTTCAGAGCATAATGTTCCAAACCCACCCTGCTGCGGAACTAACTGCCAGCTCCATAATCCTGAGTTTGGAATGCTGCAACATGGCTTAGTCAGCCTCCAATCACGTCCCTTGCTCCGGCTGTTATTAGCATGAAACAGGCTGGAGACACACACGAGGTGACTGTTTCAAGATGATGAAGCTCCTTTGGCTGGTTGTGGCACTGCGTACGTGGTTCTGTGTAAGTCTCCGACAGGGGCACATAGCGCTCTCTGAGCCTGTAAGGCAGCATTTCCCAATTTTTTTTGAGAGCTGAACCCTTGTCTATAATTTGCAGCAAGCACTGGTGTAAATCTCCCACGCAGTAGTCTGCCACACGCTAAATGTCCGTGCGGCCTCTGCTGCTTAGCAGTAAAAGTTCAGTGGTGCAGTTTGGTCTGTTCCCATTTCTAAGCACACCAGGGAACTTTTAGTTCATGCCAGGAGGGTCCACACAGGTAATTAGTGTGCAGTGGGTTACTGTGGGGTAGATTTACACCTCAGCTTGTCATGGACTAGCTGTTCATGTAGATAAGCCCGACATCCCCTTTCAGGGAAGTAAAACCAGTCACGGCCTCCTTTCTGCCCCACTGCGTGGTGTTAAAAGCCTACCCAAAATGAGTAGTCGGTCAGAGTAGATTGTGAAGACCTTCATGTACTTCCTCTGCTCCCTTGTATGCCTTGAACAGTGAAATGGTTAATAATGGTTACAGCTAAAATATGCTCACTGGCATCTGTGTTAGCACTCGTTGAACTGAATGGGATAGTTCACACCTCAGAGCTGTTTTTGTTTCAGGCTCTCTGCAAACTCAGGCAGAGATTGCTGCATCTTTTGTACTTGGGTCATCTCTTTGAAGGTTTTCTTCATCACTATAGCAGCTAGAGACTTATTTAAAAAAAAAAAAAGAAAGCTTGAGACTCTGGAGAACAATTGAGGCTTGTCTGTGCTCCTTGCCCCCAGCTAGTCCTTCACGCCCCCCAGGGGAGCGCGCACCCCACTTTGGGAAACGCTGCTCTAGGGGGAGATACTGAGTTGCCCTTGATCACCTCTAGCAGCAGGTACAATGGCATTGCAGTTTTGGAGGAGGCTGTTGGGCCGTTTGGCTGCAGGATTTATGCTGTGTGCAGCTGTCGACGCCCAGAGTGGAGGTCTGAGGTCTCAAAGGAGAGAGGTAGGTGAGAGAGACACCCCCTGCTGAGACAAGCTCTGAGAATCACTACTTTGGCTAGTGAGGGACCCTTTTTGGCCTGGATGGCAAAGAACCACCCACCCTTGGCTGAATTGGAATCCATCACAGAGAGCTGACAGTGAGTGGCTATCTCCTGGTTATGCAAAACTCTTCCCTGCCGGATGCATTGTCCAGGGGGCATGTGTCTCTGCCACACTGCCACTTGTAACGTGTATATTAGGCTGTTGTGCTCCCTAGAGTTCCTCCAGTGCCGCCTGCCACTCTGGGGACTGTGACCCATCCCTGAGGTGCAGCGTGTGTATTTCGGAGCTGGGACAGCCTCTCCCTCTGCTGGGCCATTGGGTGCAGAAGATCTTGCTGGAAACAGAATTCATGTCTGTGGGGTTTTTAAATATATTCCCTGGCCGCGCTGGCCAAGCTAATGAGCTGTTACCAGTGTCGACTGGCGAATTGTTGGGAGTCTTCGCTGCCAGCGCTGGAAAAGGGTGGGGTGAACGGGAATGTGAGGGGGCAGCTGGGAACTCCAGGACAGGAGGTGGAGTCTCTCCATGTCACTGGGGGATGAGCTTCCCTGATGTTTTCCCAGGTGGAGAAGGGGGATCCCATGCACAAGTGCTTGGTCTCACCTTCCTCATCCACAGAGGAGCTGTTGACAGGCTGAAGGTGGAGGATCCCACTGCAAAGCAGCAAAGAGGCTCGACTTGCATGATTATAAAGTACTCTCCCTTCTCTTTCAGGACCCACAACAATCTCTACATGCCAGAGATGGTGGCTAAGCTGGGGGAAACATTTGCAAAGGCTTTGGATATGCTGGAAGTGGAGAAGAATGCCATCCTAGGTAAAGACAGCCAACTCCTCTTTGTCTGAATCAACCCTCCTACCCAGTTCACTGGCAGGAAGTGGTAGCACAAACCCCCATCTCCCTATCTCGGCTGGGGGCGCATCACAGCTTCCTGGCAGTTCATTCCCAAAAGAGGGACTGAGCTACTCGTGTGTCTGTCCGTAAGCTGCATTAATTTTTCTGTGTATACACATCTGAATGTGTGCTCCCATAACTAGATCATTGTGCCACAGTAACACTGCCTGCCTTAAGAGCAGAAACCTGCTATCTGGGCATCCTCAGTAGAAGTCCGGCCCTGGCATTTGTCTCTAGTCATTATAAGTAGGGCCCTACCAAATTCACAGCCCTGAAAAATGCATCACGGACCGTGAAAATCTGGCCTTTTGTGTGCTTTTGCTCTATACTATACAGATTTCATGGGGGAGACCAGCAATTCTCAGATTGGGCGTCCTGACCCTAAAGGGAGTTGCAAGGGGATCACAAGATTATTTTAGCGTATTGCCGCTCTTATTCTGCGCTGCCTTCAGAGCTGGGCGGCTGGAGAGCGGCAGCTGTTGGCTGGGTGCCCAGCTCTGAAGGCAGTGCCCCACCAGAAGTAAATCAGGGTGGCAGTACCATACCATGCCCCCTTACTTCTGCATTGCTGCCTTCAGAGCTGGGTGGCCAGAGAGTGGTGGCTACTGACTGAGGGCCCAGCTCTGCAGGCAGCAGCGCAGAAATAAGGGTGGCAATGCCACACCATCCTATCCTTACTTCTGTGCTGCTGCTGGCGACGGCTCTGCCTTCAGAGCCAGGCTCCCAGCCAGCAGCCACTGCTCTCCAGCTGCCCAGCTCCGAAGGAGCACTGCCACCAGCAGCAGCGCAGAAGTAAGGGTAACAGTAATGCAATCCCCCCCTTGCAACCCCCTCAGCCCCCCCCACCCCAACAAATCCTCTTTGGGTGAGGACCCCTACAATTACAATACCGCGACATTTCAGAATTAAATAGCTGAAATCATGACATTTGCTATTTTTAAAATCCTGTGACCGTGAAATTGACCAAAATGGACCATGAATTTGGCAGGGCCCTAATTATAAGTAGGTTTTCAGCACCTCATCCAATAGATGTGGGATGCATCAGGCATGTGAATAAATGAAGAGTTCCATGTCACGAGGGAAAGATGGTCTTGGGGTTGAGGCACTGGCTGGAACTCGGGAGATCAGGGTTCAATTTCTGATTCTCTTACAAACTCACTGTGACCTCATCAGGTCACTTCATCTTCCTGTGCCTCTGCTCCCCAGCTGTAAAACAGGGAGAAGCCTTCCTCTCTTCAGGCAGGGACTGTCTCTTCCTAGGTGTTACAGGACTTAGGCTACTGGGGCCCTGCTGGGACTCTAGAGGCTACCATGGTGCTAAGAACTTGCACCCAGTGAGTCTGGCCAGCCCCCAGGACAGCATGTGACTCTTAAAGAGCCGACGGGGGCTGTTGGAAGAGGGCTTGCAGAACTGGCAGGTTCTCTTCTGGCCTGCTTTCGAAAGGCTGGCTCTGTCAGCCTATCCGGAGCAGTGAAGAGGGGCTAACGGAGCTGTTGGAAGTTGCACATGCTTTTGCTGCATGTCCCTACATGCCAGGTCAGCAGTTGTCCAGATGTGGGGTTTCTGTTGGGTGTGTGGTATTGGTGCTGTAAATGGGCTGGCTGGCTCCTAGCCTCACTGCTTGGTTCCACATGATCCTGCTGAGCACCTCACTCGGTGCTCTTCCAGCAGCCAGGCCTGGCTGAATTGGGGCTGCTGTGAAGGTGCTGTAGGCTGGTTTGAAGTCTGCGGTTGATGGATTTGATTTTCTTTTCCCCTCAGGCCTCCCTCAGCCTCTCCTGGAGCTTTATGACTCTCCTGTTTACAAAACCATCTTAGAAAGGATGCAGGGCTTCTTCTGTACCCTCTATGACAATTGGTAAGATCTCCCTCACACAGTCACTGACCAGCTGTAACCTGGAGTGGACCATCCTGGGGAGGGGGGATGGCATTCTGACACAGCTTTTCATGTGTGTGCACTATGGTTTTTCTAATACCCAAGTGACCTGAGCAGTGATGAACTACACAGGGCTCCTGTAACCCACCTAACATACCTGGAGTGCAGCTGCCAGATTAGCAACACAGGCTGGTGGGTCTCCTGATAACTCTTCCACTGTCAGCTTGTAATACCCTGACCTAGTTTGCTGCTTGTGTCCTATTTCAGGGTTAGTAACATCAGCACTTAGAAATGCTTGGTGCTTAGATACTTCAGGGATGGTCCCTCTGCACATTCCTGAGAGAGGGATCCCATAATGAAACTTCCTATGGGCTTTAAGTAGCCACAAGGTGAACACCTCTCCAGAGTGGAGCTCTTCCGGCCTTTGCTGCCATGGGAGGCATTGCATCTGTTGTGCAGCTTAGCTCACTTATACCTGGCTTTTCATTGTAGTTTCCACATCCTGGGTAATGCCGGCCCATCAATGCAGCAAGACTTCTACACTGTTGACGGCCTCGCCAGCCAGTTCCTCAACTCAGCCTTCGTTAACCTCAACAATATTCCCGACTACAGGCTGCGCCCCATGCTTCGTATCCTTTGGCTGTGGCCTGAAACCAGCCCAGGAACCACTACAGACTGTGGCAGAAGGCTCCCTTTCCAAAACTGCTCTGGCTTCACAGTCACTCCTCCTCCTCTTCAAGGCTGAGCCAGTGGAGGGAGTAGGGAAAGTAGATCAAATTAAGTAAATCCTGCCTCTGCCCCCCTTACATTGTAGCTAGGACTGTCGCGCTCTGTTTAGTGGAGTGTGAGCAGGTGCACAAGAAAAAGACACTGCAGAGAGTGAGGTCAGCACAGATTCCACGTGCAAAGAAGTTGCACTGCCCTGGGCAGCTGTAAGAAGGAGGACCTCTCTGCCAACAAGTCCAACCTACAACAGGCTTTGGGGGCTAGATTTCTCAGGAGGTTGGAAACAGGGTAATCTGGTGACTGCTGCCGACTGACGACTGCAATGAGTTGTGGTGCTCGATTCAGTTCCCAGGGCACAGCTGTCCGCATCGCAAAACTACCACACCACATGGCACTAATTGTCCCCCTTCTGGACAGTCTCAGTTGAACAGCCCTCACACACTAAAAGTGGGGCCTCCAAGACCCAGGTCAGGACTGCTAGGAAGGTGGGCTAGAGAAGCCTGCTGCACCACTCTCTTTGTGGTTCCTGCTGGTACTTTCCCAAGCACTAACATTGCTCTGATGTTATGTCTCTGGTGTGAATGGTTCATTGGTTGTTGTCAGTCTGTTTCAGCTAAGAAGCAGACTGCCTGGGGCTCTTCCATGTAGGTGATGGAGCACTGCATGCTGGGACCTGCAGTCTCCATGCTGTATGGTTGTCAGCTGTATTGGTGCCCTGCAGCCCGCCCTGGCATGAGACTTGTGTGCTGCATAACTTCCTTAACCAGCCCGTGCAGGTGTGTTTGTGAAGCCTTTGGTTCTCTCCTGCCCCTCGGAGCACTACGAAACCCTTCTCTGTCCCATGCTCGGCCCGCTCTTCACCTATCTACACGTGGTAAGAAACAACTTTTTTCAGTGTCTCTTGGTGCAGCTGGCAACTGTGAAGGCTCAGAGCTCCTGTGTCAGAGTGGAGACGTCCCTCCAGCCTCACCCTTAGCTGGGCTCCAAAGCCCAATTGCACAGGGAGCAGAGCCTAGAAATTTGACTTTGGTCACTTCAGTGTGTGGAGTCTGGAATCCAGACATCGTCTTGCCCAGCTGCACCCGCTGTGCTGGTGTGTTAGAGTTCCTGGCTGTGAATTTCCAGGCTTGAGGATGTGAGCCCCCACATGGTCTTCAGTCACTTGAATCTCTGTAGGCTTAGTTCCTCGGCAATGCTGGGTCTGCACTCCCTTCTTCTCCCTGTCCTGGTGAATAGCTCTAATTCCTAGAGCCGGCACAGCTACACCAGCTTTCCAGCCATCACTAGGCCTGTGGTTCCCAAACAATGGGTTTTGCCCCAAGTGGGGTTGCTCCATCAGCAGATGGGGTTGGGTAGTCCCGAGTGTGCTACAAAATGGCGTCCTCTGAGCAAAAATGGCATCCTCCGCACAGCGTGCCCTCACGTGCACTCCATGCAATATCTTGCTGTGCAGAGGATGCCATTTGAAAATGGCGTCCTCCGTGCTGCCTGGGGTTGTGGGAAGTAATACATCTGCAAATGGGTTCATGCAGGGAAAAAGACTGGGAACCGCTGCAGTAGGAGTTTTTGTTGGGCTCCTGCCCTGTTCTTGGGTGGGGAGGCTTTGAGAGAGGTATATTTAAAGTTCCTTTGAGTCAGACCAGGTTCCTCACAGAGCCATGTCTGATGGCCAGGGTCTTGCCCTATTGGCTCTGTGGTATGGTGAGTGGTGTTCAGAACTCTGTACAGTGTTTCTGGGATGGCTCCTTGAGGTTATTAAATCCTGTCTGGTGTTTTTGCAGAGACTGTCCCAGAAATGGCAGGTCATCAGCCAGCGGAGCATACTTTGGTAAGGGACGTGGACTGAAGGGAAGACAAGGGGTGGGAACCACGGTGTGGGACTCTCATCTGGCCTTTTGTTTCCAGCTGGCAGCACTTGGGAAAGGGAGTAACCCTCCAATAACAATATCTATGAGCTCCAGAGTCGTGTCCAGCCCTCCTGATTGGGATGGGAGCACAGGAGACCACCCCCTCGGCCCTACAGAAAAGGGAATAAAAATGGAGGTGGTGCTACTGGGACTTGGGCTGTAGTCTGCAGCTCCTTGGACTTGAAGTCTGTGGGGAGGGTGTTGAGCAGCTGCCTGTAGAGTGACTTTGAGGGAAGATACCCTGAAAAGGGAGACACCACCCCTCTTGATGCTTCTCCGTGATGCTGAGTCTCCAGTGGAGCTGAGCTGCTCAGCTCCACAGTCTCTCTCCTGTACTCACTGGGGGAGTGAAGGTCTCGGTTAGTCTTTGGTCGTAGGAGAAGTTTCTGTCCTCCACTCTTCTGTTAATCTGGGCTGTGATCCAGGCCAGAAGCCTGGCCAGCTGAGTCGTTCGCTCCATGTACGTAGGTAAAGCTAGTATACTAAGATGCTGCCTCCTTGGTCTCTCAGTGCTCCCCTAAACTTCCTCCCACCTTATTTTTCTTATCAGCGAGGAGGACACAGCAGACGACAACCCTGAGTCCCAGGAGATGCTTGAGGAGCAGCTGGTCAGGTTGCTGACCCGGGAAGTCATGGATCTTATCAGTAAGTGAAACAAGCTGGTTGCAGGATGTCACAGGGAGAGTCGTGCCCTGGGCAGGAACACAGGGATTGCCAGACTGCATCATACCTATGGTGTAGTGGCCAGCAACGGAAGGCAGATGTGTGTGAAACTGCCCCCATGAAGGTTTTATGTAATCCCTAATTGAGATCAGTTTATACCCTGAAGCAGGAGGTTTATCTTCCTTCCAGTACATTTTTCCATTCGCATTAACTATTAGAATTCTGAATATTCTTTGTATCCATGTAGGAATCTAGCCCCTCTTTGAATCTTGCTGAATTGTTGATTGGTGTCTGATGGGGTACATGTGATATGTTTCCTTGTGTGTGGGATCGGGGCAGGGGCTTTTGCCTGAGTGCATTGGCACCTCCAGGAGCAGAGTCAGGGGCCTGGCCCGATCATCATCTTACTGCTGGTGATCACATCACTTCTCCCTCTATGTGATGAGAACATCTCTCTCTTTCCTTGACAGTCCCCTTTAGTTAGCTCCCAGGCTTTCACACACCAGATGTGAGCCCAGAGTTTGAGGAAATTATTTCCATATAAGGATTACATGATGTGAGAGAGCCTGACCTTGTGATTCATTTCCTAATTAGCCTCACCCCCTTTGGTTGCTGCACCCCAGCCAGGATCGTGGCACTGAATAAACTTGCTCCAGTGCCGCCTTCACTGCTCAGGATTTCTGAGACAGTCATGTACCCTGTGACTAGTTCCCCCCAGGGTCCCACCTGGAACTGGGGTGCGTCTGAGCCTCCCGATCCACCAGCCTGGGCTCCCTCTTACACTGTACTGCTGTGACGAGCTGCAACGCCCTCCAGGCTTGAGCCTGCACTTTCCCCAGCGTACATACAGATAGGGACACACCCAGCTGCAGTTACATGCAGGCTCTTTGACTAGCCTCTGCATGGGAAGGCTACAGCTAGGGCACCTCCCAGCTCCACAGGCACGCACCCCCTCTGGAGTATAAACCCCAAATTATACCGTCTTGCACTGCACAGGGAACTGTACAGCGTCAGCTCATAAAATTCACCCCCTCCCTCAGTGTTGAGAAGAATGTGCAACAGCCTCTTACCCTTGAGTTATGATTCCCACACACTTGTTTAGATAAAGCAAAAATAAGTTAGATTATAAGTGAGAGCAAACAGCTCAAAGCAGACTACTTAGAAAATAAACAAAAAATGCAAACTAAGCTTAATACACAAAACCGATTGGCTATGAATTAGCAGATTCTCACCCTAAGCGATGATACAAGCGGGCTGCAGATTCTTAAGGGGCAAGCTGCACTTGCTTTACAGCTCGGAATCCCCAGGGGTCTCATTCACAGGCTAGAAATCCCTTTAGCCTCAGTCCAGCACTTCCCCCAGTTCAGTCTTTGTTCCTCAGGTGTTTCCAGGCACCATCTTGTGTGAGGAGTGAAGAACCCCAGATGATGTCACTTCCTGCCTTATATATCTTTTGCATATGGCGGGAACCCTTTGTTTCAAAGCTTGGTCCCCAGACCAGTCTGTGGAAATATACTGACATCCCAAGATGGAGTCCAGCATCGTGGTCTGATCATGTCCTTGTAAACTCAGAGCAGCCATTACTCGGAGGCTTAGCATTTTCAGAAAGGCTCCCCAGATGGGAGATAAGCTTCTCCTAAAGCCTGTTGTTTTCCTAATGGCCCATTCCCCACCCACTATCTAGAATGAAAGCGTATTGTCTAGTCGTTGTTCCCCAGGTATAATTACATCTGAAATGCAGAGACATAGTCAGTATTTATAACTTCAGATACAAAAATGATACATGCATACAAATAGGCTACTCATATTCAGTACATCATAACCTTTCCAATGACATCTCGCATGACCTATCTTGCACAAAATACATCATAACTATGTCATAATCCTATCACAGTGATATCACTATGAAGAATGTGGGGTGCAGTGTCACAATCCCCCTCTCCAGTCTGGTACTGCAGCGGGTTTGAGGAAGGAGATGCTGTGACCAAAACCCTTGAACTTTCTGCCCCTTAGCGCAGTCTTTGGCCTCTCTTCCTAGCTTTAATGTCGCATTTGGCGTTCCTCAGCCATTGTGCAGGGGACAAAGTTTGGGGAGTGCTGGGGGAGAACAAAGCAGCAGGTCCCCAGGAGAGTGAGCAGGACGATCCGTGTAGGCTCTGTGCTGATGTCTCCCCCGCCCTCCTGTTCTTGTCTTTGCAGCTGTTTGCTGTGTTTCAAAGAAAGGCGCCGCTGAGCATAACAGCTCTGCTGCTGCAGATGGAGACGGTGAGTAAGTTGCCCTGCTGTATCTGCTCACCACTGCTGTGCATACAGACAGACCCTTCCCATCTTTCGGCTGGCTCTCATTTGAGGCTCTGTGCAGTGTCTGATCAGGGTATCCAGCTCTGCCCCGCTGGAGCTCCTCTCTAGGGCTCAGGAGCCCAGTCAGAGCTTCCCATGCTGACTTTGCAGGTAACTCTGCAGGAACCCAAGCGCTGGGGAACTGTCTGTGATTCTTTGTCCTGTGATGCTGAGGCTTCCTCCTCCCAGTCCCCTCTCAGCTGGATCTTCCCTCTAGGATACCAGATGCCTTTTCCACCCCAGCAGATGAAGCAAGTCACCTGCTCCAACTGGTGTTCTCCAGGCCTTGTTGGCATGAATGGAACAGTGGAAGTTGACCCCAATGAATTGAGCTGGGGTGTCTGGTGAGAGAGGCTATCTGCATGGCCTCCATCCTAGCTGGGTGAGCTGTAGCTAGGGGGATGCTCTCACCCACACAGGCTAGCTTGGAGGTGTTTCTCTGGTGGGCTGAGATGTCGACCCCAGAGTGTCGTCAAACTCTAGAACTAGAGTGAGCGTTGCTGGTGTAGCCCTTCCCAAGGGAAGATGGTGTTCACACGGCTGCTTTTTCTCTGCTTGTAGATGATGAGATGATGTCCACAGACGTGACCCCACCTTCCAGTGCAGAGCTAACTGAGCTGGGCAAATGTTTGATGAAGCAGGAGGTAAGAGAGTGGAGATGCTGGCGGCCTCTCCCGCTTTCTATACCCCTTGTACTTTACTGTAGTCTGTCCATGCTCCCAGTGCAGCTGTCTAGTTTGTGTATCCCCTGAAACAAAACCCACCCTGTAGCAGAGGGAAAGTCTGTTTTAAGGGCCTCACCAATCATCCTGGAAAGTGCTAAAGGGGGAAGTGGGAATAAGGATTCAGTATAACAGGCTTCTAGTGCATTTCAATCTGAGTTGATATATGGTCCATGCTAGGAGTAAATTCTGTCCTGTAGTGTTGCCTGTCTGGCCCTGCCCCCTTTCCTGGGCCCTGCCTTTCAAGAAGAACTACTTGCAGCAGCTGATTTTTCTGTAACATCTGCCCAAATGATCAGTTTTTGCTCAGGTCAGAGCAGAGATGGGGGTGCTGGGAATTCTCTGCCCTGAGGCACTGGCACGATCCACTTTACTCTCCTCCCCACGCTCAAACTCCTCCTCAGATATGCCCCAGAGTTCTTTGCACCGACTACAAAGCAGCAGCTGGTGTTGAGTTCTTGGAGTGTTCTGGTGTTTGTTCCTGCCCACTTGCAACTGCTGACACCTTGCTTCAGCAGAGACTGGCAAATAGGAGCAGACCCACACTCTGTGGCACCTGCAGGCTGACCCTCATGCATGCACAGAGTGGAATGCAGTGCTGCCCTTGGGGATAGTCAGGGACCTCAGCATGCTTCTTGCCTTTTGTTGGAGCATTAAGTAGGGTGCCTCTGTTAGGAAGCTATCCCACCTGGATTCCTGTGAATCCCCCCCTCCCCCCCCATCAGGAACAAACCCTTCCGCCAAGCTGAGAAGTGCTTCCACTGACTCATTCTTTCCTCTGCCTTCCCCTTTCCAGGATGTCTGCACTGCGCTGCTGATCACGGCCTACAGATCCCTCTCCTGGAAGGACACCCTGTCCTGCCAAAGAACCACCACGCAGCTTTGCTGGCCACTGCTCAAACAGGTACTTTCCCTACAGGGGACCATTGGTGGAGGGGGCAGAAATGGAGGCTTTGGGTACTGGTGGCTCCTTCCTTTACGACCCCCTAACCTTCATGGACAGACTCCGACTTTGGTCTGGATGGGAGCTAGATGTTTCCTCCGACTAGACTATCTGGAGCAGGCCTGGCTTGTGTTAGTATCTCGGTTCCATGCTGCTGTTGTCTCGCCTCTAGGTGCTCACAGGGAATCTGCTCCCTGACGCAGTGACCTGGTTCTTCACCGGCGTGCTGAAAGGGTTGCAAACACACGGACAGCATGATGGCTGCATGGCAGCTCTCGTCCACCTGGCTTTCCAGATCTATGAGGCTTTGGTAAGGAGCTTTGTGGGGGGAAAGAAGGCAATCTTTATGGTGCCGGATTTGATAGATAGTAACAAATGAACTAGTCCCAAGCCTAAATGGGGAAGAGAGGGAAGGAGGTAGCAGCCCCCTTCCTCTGTGCCATCAGGTGAAGTTGGAGGCTTCTGTGGTAGAACTTCTATTAATTGGCTTCTTCCCTTCTCTCTGTAGCGCCCCCGCTATGCTGAGCTGAAGGCAGTGATGGAACAAATCCCAGAAATCCAGAAGGAATCATTGGAGCAGTTTGACTCCAAGCTTCTCAACCCAACTCTGCTGAAAGTGGCAGATAAGCGCCGGAAGGACAATTTCAAACGCCTCATTGCAGGCTGCATTGGGGTAGGCAACCGCAGAGCCCAGAGGAAACCTGTTTCCCCCCTGTGGACCGGGCTCCTGAATCCTGCAGAAACAGCCCTAGCCAGTCTGCATCTCCCCTCAGCCCCTTTCCCTTGTCCAGCTCTCTGGTGCTGCTGGAATGTGGCTGCAGCACATCCTTCATACTGCTCTGGCTCTCTTCAGCCTTGGCCTGGGTGAGATGGAACTGAGCACTCAGGGCACCTTGTGAGAGCTCTCCTAGCTGAAGGGCTGCTGGCACTCTGTGTACAGGGTTCCTGCAGAGAAGGTGTAAGCACCACTGGGCAGGGCCCACAGGTGGGTACAGAGCTTTAGCCATTGGGTTGAGAAGCATTGGGCTCCTATTGATTGTGTGGTCACAGTCAGGACCCCATTGTGGCAGTGTCACCTGCATTGGCATGTACTGCAGATGCCAGGCTACTCTCCTGGACACAGAAAAGATCGGGGACATGAACTGGGAGGCTGGAGCAAAGCATGGCACCTGAGCTGGGTAATGGCTGCCCTTAGAACCGGAGAATGCCTGAGACACACTTAGGTGACTCGGGGGGTCCTTTGGCAGAGTGAGTCTGCAGGTGCAGTGACTAACCTAGGCCTGTCCCTCTGTCCCCTGCAGAAGCCTCTGGGAGAACAGTTCCGCAAAGAGGTTCACATCCGGAACCTCCCATCTCTCTTCAAAAAAGTGAAGCCGTCGCTGGAGACAGACGTGCTGGAGAACAACGAGGATGGAGAAGGCCTCACTGCACTCTTTGAGCCCTGAGCTGGGGCACGTCAGCCTCCCCCACCCCCACTTCATATTTTCTGTCTCCTCTTGTAGTAACCACATTAGATTCCTCTTCTCACTCCTCCATGAGCATTTGCCTAAACAGAGCACCCCCAATCTCATCCCCATACTTTTCCTGTGCGGGGATGCGCCCTGAGTTCGGACTTGATCCAGCCTGTCAAGCTTTCCCTGATTTTCCCATCGGATTTGCAGCTTTTGGCTTCAGCTTGTGTGCAAGATGAGAGCTGTGCACATAGACTCCACTAGGTAGAGCCTTGTCATTTTGCAGCCTTGGGTCACTTGAACCCCACCTGCTTCTGGGCTAGTCCCTCAGGAGTTAGGTTTAATGGGAGAGGCAGAACGGTATCCCAGCGAAGATGGCACTCCCCAGCCTCACTCTGAAGGGAGGGAGCCGGGATGCATCACACTCCTGTTGTGCCCACCACTGGCTGTCCCCATCTGGCATCATCTCCAGTGTGACGACAGCAGAGGGCTTGTTTTCTGGTGAATCTCTTTCCCTCTCAGACTACTTGAAAGCAGCCCTAGTTTTCTCAGCTGTGATTGCTTTCCAGGCTGGAGGCTGCATGCATGGGAGCGTTACAGTGCCCTAGAATCTCCCAGAGTCAGTGTTCTCAGTCTGATTTTTAAAACACTCTTCCTCTCTGGAAGGAGACAGACGTCGTCATATGTGTGCTCAGTAGAACTTACTCCACAAGGATCCAAATGGAAAGCTGGCTTAGCCTTATGCCAGTTTCTATCAAAAGCCCCTCCGGACTGGGGCAGGAATGTCACGCAGCATTCCCTGTGGACTGGAAAATGACAGGTGCAGAGTATGGAAAATCTGGACCAGTCTGCCAAGAGCATGTAAACCCTGAAGGGGGTCAGCCCTCAGTGTTTCATGGGGATGACAGTGGGCCTGCATTCTGCTTTAAAGATATGTATTGTCCCGCATCACCGTTCTTCCTGAAATCTTGACCTCCTGTAGCCAGGGTTGAGGAAGATGGGGTTTAAATTCCTGATCTACCATTTTAGCAGAATAAGGAAGTGTGGACTGAGATTTGAACCCTTCTGTGCCCTGTTCTGGTGGCAGTGAGAGTGGTTTAGTCTCTGCTGAGGATCAAGTGTTGTGGCAGGAGTTGGGCTCCGTAATGCAAATTGTATGGTGGGGGAAGGTCTTTATCCAAAACGAGCTTTTATGGTTTGCCATCCAGGGTACTGCAAAAGAACAGAGAACTGAAACCAATGAGAAGTGTATTGACTAGGCTGGGGCCTGGACAAGGAGCAGAACAGAAATCTTAGGAGAATGGGGCTGGAAAGAAGAGCAGGCCTTGGGAACGCAGCGTGACCATCCCTGTGGCCTGAGCCCACTCATCCTATTGCCCTTGGTACATGGTCCCTTCTACTCTTTGCCTCATAATCTTTTTACTTACTCCTGAGCTGAAGTGGCTCCTGGCCTCAGCAGAGGCTGGTTGTATTTATTGTGTTGTGGTATTTTTAACATTGTGACTTCATGCTAGAAACAAAGATTTTTTTTAATGGTTTTTAGAGCCTTCTTTTGTAGGAATATTAAATGCGAAGCTGTCTCTGGATTGGTTGTTAAACCTCTGAATGTCAGTAAAGGTATTTCGGTTTCATACCCAAGGTATCATGTCTGCCTTTATTCTGTGGTTGTCTCTTGTCCAGTTGATGATGAGGCTTCCATACTATATATTTCTCCTCCCAACACCCATTTTTACTCCAGTGGCAAAATTGTCTGACTCACAGCATTGAGGTTAATGACTCTCTGGGCTGACTTGGATCATTAGCCATACAACATTTGTGTGAAGGTCAACTCAGAAGCTTAAGAACTGTAGTCTGCGTTTAAGGTATCTAGTTAAGGAGAAGGCATACATGACCTTTCAAGACCAATTGCTGCATTTAAAAAAGCCAGGAAAAGAGAAACTAGAGTTGCACCTAAACAAAATACTGCCTCTCATTCATGTAACCACTCCAGCCTAACTCTGCCTCCAGTGACATACAAGAATGTATCACCATCATGAAACAAAGTATTGCCTAGGATGGTTCATTTGTCTTTTGGAAGTGACTCCTGATACTGAGCTATAGAAGCTAATTTCCATTGGGTGAGGTGGTCTAGCCCACCGTTTTTCAGTTGGGGTCACTGGGTCACTCTGGTCAGCAGCATCAACTGGGATGTTAAAAGTCCCGTTGCCAGTGCTGCCCAGCTAAGGCAGGCTAGTGCCTACCTGCTCTGTCACTGCACTGCTCCCCAGAAGTGGTCAGCAGCAGGGCCAGGGGGCTCTGCATGCTGCCCCCGCCCTGAGCACCAGCTCTGCACTCCCAGCCAATGGGAGCTGGGGTGAGGGGTGGTGCCTGGGGGCAAGAGCTGCATGGAGCCACTTGCATACCTCCACCTAGGAACCAGACTTGCCGCTGGCCCCTTTATGTGCAGTGTTGTCTGTGGTGCCAGGACAGCCAGGAAGCCTGCCGCTGACTGGGAGCCACCAGAGATGTCTGTACCCCAATCCCCAGCCCTGTGCCCTCACCCCAACCTGGAACCCCTTCCTGCACCCCTGAGCCCCCTCCCACACCCTGAACCCCTCATTCCCAGCCCCATCCCACAGCCCTCACCCCTAATCCCCCAGTTATTGGGTCACAAGCATCAACAATTTTCTTCAAGTGGGTCCTCAGAAAAAAAAGTTTGAAAACCACTGGTCTAGCCTGTAACCTGCATGAAGTCAGATTAACAAATTTTTAAGGCCAGAAGGAACCACTGTGATCATATAAAGCTGAAGTGAAAATAAAACCATATCTGCTGTTACTTAATTACACAGTAGGAATTGCTCTTTTTAACTCCATAATTAAAAAAAAACCTATAGCCTGTATCAGATGTTAATCATTACACTGGCAAATATGAAGTGGCCTGTTCCCATAATATGTTTAAGTGATATGTAACATGCCTGCTTAGTTACGCACAAACTTAGATATGAAAATAGATGCAGGAATGAATGAATGGTGCAAACATTTGGCTTTTGTACTAGTTTTATTAACAAGTGCGGCTATGGGATTATACAGTTTCAATGTCAGTTCATTTACTCTGAGGGGCAGAATGAAGGGTGTGATGATGATTTGAGTCAGTGTCTTGTTTTGTGAGATGCTCCCTAACTTTCAAGGTTTGGTAAAATGCTTAAATTATGTAAATGGACCCAGTCTTCCAGCTTTTATACTTTGCCTAGGATTTCCCTCACTTTAACTCTCTTAATCTGGGACTGGAGAACAGAGGAGCCATCTCTCCCACCTTTGTTCCCTTCTAAGAGCTAAAGGGTCACTTTTGGTATGCAAACTGCTGGCCTGATTGACTTCACTACTGATAGAAAACTTCTTTCCACAGATATTTGGCTAAACAACTGGGTTACAGTTTGGAGTCTGTCTCCACAAGGAAGAAGGCTAGAGCCTTTTTTAAAAATGGAAGTACAGGGCTCCAGCAGGCATCAGATGCACTGTATTAAGCTCCTACTGTGATAGCAAATTACTGTTTCTAAAGTTAACTTCCAAAATCTCATTTTAATCACCTAAAGTTTTTTTCCTAGGTGGGAAAAATTGGGCAGCCTTATTTTTAGGATAGTGGGAGACTGATATTCCTTTATTTTTGGTCACCTACTGAAGCCCCTAAATAAAGATTAATACTTAGTTGCAAACTGCTTGTGTATAGTGAACAGGCTCAGAGCCAGGGCAGCACTCTCAGTCAATGTGATCCTTACTTGAGTATTATGCTTTCCCTCCTATGAGTTTCATTAGCTGTGATGAAATCTGCAGTCATACAGATCACATGCCTACTCCATAAGAACAGGCTAGTATCCTCTTCTCAAACTTTCTGCAGCTAGGCTTATATTAGGCCTGGAGCTGACTAAGAATGTTGAAAATCCAATGTAGTTTTTATTCTTCATGCTTTGTGCAGCTTGACCTAGCGCCCATGCTCCTGTGTAAGCAGTACTGCTTCAACTTCCACAGAGCAGACCCCATCTTCATAGAGATGGGCTTAGCATCTCTCTTCCCTTTGGTGAGCAAACCACCACTGTAGCAAATACAGCAATTGCTTACCCTGGAAGGAAAAAAGGCAAGTGGCGTTTGAGCCCAGATTTCAAAGCACCAGCTCAAGTGTTGCAGCACTAGCATTTTTATTGTTAATGAATTAAGTGGTGCCTCTTTCCACTTTCCTAGCTAGCAAATCAAGCCACCCCCAGGCTAAGTGTATGTAATGAAGTCTGACAATTAAAACAGCCACTACTGAAGCTGGCTCTTTTCCTGAGCAAGGCTTCATTTAGAACAGCGGTCCTCAACTGTTCAGTGTGGCGGGTGCCGGATGACCAGCCGCTGAAATGCCGAGAAGCAGTGGCATTTCGGCAGCAACGCTTCTTGGTGTTGCCGCTTCTCTGGCCGCACTCCTTGGTGGCGGGGTGCTCCCTTGTCAGTAGGCGGGCACTGCATTGGGGACCACTGACTTCAGTAAGGCCTAGTGGCCAGTACAAGCCCCTGCTGTGCCCTACTGGCCATCCTCTGCAGGTGCTGAAACCCATTAGAAAATGAGAGCCATAAGACTTTCCTAGGCTCCTGCTAGTGCATGTACACAGCTGGAAGTGGAGGCACACCTTCATTTCTAGTGTGTCCACCTGCTTGCTTACATACAGTATGGGGAAGAGGTGATGGATGGTCCCATTGCTTGGTAACAGAAGGTACCCCTCCTGTTTACATAGGCTTGTGGGCTGGAAACAATCCCTGCCCAGATCCCAGGGCAATAGAATCAGTCTCTGCTTCTCAAACATGGTGTCCTGAACTGCTCAGTCCATGTGGTTGGAGTCCAACTCATCCAGGAACCGTCGACATTTCCCTATCAGCACTTTGATGGCTTCGCTCACCAGCACATCTGGAGGCAGGACACCTGTAGACTCCACTGAGACTGAGGAAACAGAGACATGGGTCAGCCCAGCTACTACCCAACATCAAATCCTCCATGTTCATTAATGACTTGGATAATGGAGTGGAGAGTATGTTTACAAAATTTGCAGATGACACCAGGGGAGGGGCTTTAAGCACTTTGCACTTATCTTGATTGAATTTCAATCCTGTCCTCCAAAGTATTACTCTTAGGAAGAAAAAAAAATTAATCAAATGCACAACTACAAAATGGGGAATAACTGGCTAGGTAGTAGCATTGCTGAAAAGGATGAGGGGTTAAAGTGGATCACAAATTCACAACATGTGAACAGGGCCAATATTGTGGGTGTATTAACAGGAATCGCCTAAGAGAGGAGGTAACTGTCCCGCTCTACTCGGCTTTTGGGATGCCTCGGTTGGAGTACAGTGTCTGATTTCAGGTACCACACTTCAGGAAAGATGTGGACAAAATAGAGGGTCCAGAGGAGAGCTACAAAAATAAGAGGTTCAGAAAACATTGACCCATGAGGAAAGGTTAAAACTGGTCTTGTTTAGTCTTGAGAAAAGAAGTCTGGGGGGCGGGGAACACCCAGCAACAGTCCTCAGAGATAGTGCTGTTATAAAAATCAAGGATCAGTTCTCCACATCCACTGAAGGTAGGACAAGAAGTAATGGGCTTAATTTGCAGCAAGAGATTTAGGTTAGATATAGTTAGAAAGTTTTTCCTAATAAGTGTAGTTTAGTTCTGGAATAAGCTTCCAAGGGAAGCTGTGGAATCCTCATCATTGGAAATTAAGAACAGGATGAACAAACACTGTCGGGGATGGTCTAGCTTTCCTTAGTCCTGCCTCAGTGCAAAGGGCTGGACTTGATCACTTCTTAAAGGTTCTATGATTCTATGCTCCCCGCCACTCTGCCTACCCCTGACTACAAGCAGTGACAGGGTTTGCTTAGTACAGGGAGAAGGAAATGTGGATGCCTCCTGCCCCAAAGCATGGCACCCACTATAACATGAATGTATGAAAGGGTTGATCTTCTGCAGATGATGAAGAGGCTTAAAATAGTGTGATGACTAGTTTCTGCAGGGTGAGAAGCTAAGGAATGGACTGAAGCATCCAGCAGAGGAGGATTACTTACAGATGTAGTGATCTCGCACTCGTGCCAAGCGCACAAGGTTTTTCAGATCATCATGACGAAAGATCTCCCGGCTAAACGTGTCCATCCGAGCATTGGCCACTCTTGCCACCTTCTTCCCTGCAGGAGATATGGAGAGGGGGTATGTATTTGTCCCTACTAGTGGACCAGCGATCTCCTTCCTGCCAGCACTGCACCCAAAACATGCAATTCTCCCCACCAGGAAAAGGCACCGAAGTCCTACACAAAAAACTTCCTTACTTCCAACACAAACTTCAGAAAGGCATAAGCCTGAAAAGGCAGCTCCAGCTCAAAAAGAATGTGCATCCTGTCCAACATTAGGCGCAGGTCCACCTGAGGCCTCACGACTGCTGGGAATGGCAAACTCACAGCCAACAGTTACAACAAAGCCTCATGGACAACTGAGCAGTACCTGGGGCTATAAAGACCAATAAAAGAGCTAAGTGGACAGGCATCTCTGGGAGAGAACAGGGAGGCCTCAACCTCATCACATGACAAACCCATTCATTTGTAGAACCGAAACCCAGAATAGAGATTCAGGATTGAGGGCCATTGGGGGAATAGGCTCTGTTTGTACAATGCCTGGCTCTAGCCTGTACTCAGTCTCATCGCTGGGGTGGAGGTGGAAGGTACCTTTGATGTTCTGAATCTCAATAACTCCCGGGGAGAAGCACTTCTTCAGCGTCTCTGCTGCCTCCCCCTCAATGGGCTGCAGCAGAGTGATGTCAGGCAGCAGCCGGTAACTAGCTGTGGCCACTGGAGAAAACTTGGCATGGTCTTTACCTGAAGGAAGAGAGATAAGAAGGCAGAAGCATATTGCAGCAACTCAGAGAGGGTAGGATCCCCCAGGGCTGCCATTACCATGGCTCTTCCCAGCCCAATTTACCCCCAAGCAGGCCCTGACTGTACCATTGTGAAGAGGTAACAAGACATCACAATCCAGTCTGACACCGCACTGCTGCTTTGTGCAGCCAGGATGGAAGCCCAGTTTAGTTGCTGGGTGATGTGGGGCTCATCCTAGGACTGCCTTGGACTTCAAGTAAGGATAAGCAGCACTCCATGCAGAGTGCCCACTAATCCCCATTAGACAAGATTAAGCTCTGAAGTGCTCCTTAATGCCTGCCATTTAAGACAGAAAAATCTGAGAGTCAAACCACACTCAAGGCCCCACAGATCAGGGAAAAATCCCTATGACCCCATGCCCACTACACACACCATACCCCACCTGAAAGACCCATGTTTTCCATCTCGCTGCCCCACTGAGCACCCTTGACTCACCTATGCCTTTGACACAGTGCATGAGCACATCAATTTCCTGGCCAGGCCGCAACTGGGCAATAAGGATGTCCTCATGAACAGGCCGCAAATCTGCATCTGGGAACAGGTCTGCTTGATTTCCCAGGGGCACCCACGTGATGTGTTTGCTGTAAACTGTGTAGAGATGTACCACAAGTATCAGGCCAAGCTGCCTCAGCACCCAGAGAGATGAGGCAACACTTATACAAGAGGTTGCTTATCCCAGCAGGGCAAGGAAATACAACTATGAGGATTGGACCTTGCAAAAAGGAAGTTTCATAGAGGGAAGGGATCAGTTTTCTTCATGCCAGGGGGAGGGAAAGGGGAGGGGAAGAGAGGAGTTCTCTTTCTGGTAGAGGTAGAGCTCACTGGGGTCAGCAAAGTCCCTATCCGCTTGGGGAAGAGGAGAGTTTACTTCCAGAGCAGAATAGTTTTACCTTTGTGATTAATGTAGAGCTCATTGGGGTCAGATGACTCCCTGGCTGAGTGAGGGTTCCGGCTGCATTTGATTTTCAGCTGGAACTGCAGCGTGTCAATTTCTGTGCCTTCCTCATCACCTACAAAGGGATGGGGAAAGCAAAATGAGTCCTGCCTAGACTATCTCCCCACTGACTAGATTCCCACTCCCTCCTGGAATTGCAGATTTACTCAATCCATCTGGCACTGGTTTCACTTCGGAGCAGCCGCCAATATTTCCATTTATCATAGGATCCCCTGCACAGACTCTCACCTTGGTTCTTATATTCAAAGAGGCGTGGGTCAGCTCGGATGGGGATGAGGCCCAAGCGATGGGCCAGGATCTCATCCTGCACGATGGACGTGTTGTTGTACACAAAGACCTTCTCTACAGCCATTGTTGGCACCTGAGGGAGAAGGAGACAGAGCAAATCAGGCAGGCAGTACCCCAGCCATGCACTATTTGCTAACCACCATTCCCTAATACCCAGCCAGAAGTTTTCTTGCTCCACCCCCACCCTCTTTGGAGTTTGAACAACTCTTGCTGTTCACAGACACCATTACCAAACGAGGGATCTAGATGAGGATCCTGTATCTTCTCTCTTTTACTCACTTGAGTGTTACCATTGATTTTAATAGGATTTGCATTACCCCATATGAGCAGTCGTAGAACTTGGCCCTATGCTTGGGGGACAG
The DNA here is from genome assembly GCF_016161935.1 of Mauremys reevesii. Lineage (NCBI taxonomy): Eukaryota > Metazoa > Chordata > Testudines > Geoemydidae > Mauremys > Mauremys reevesii. Next base: position 64,946,269 of record NC_052625.1, read on the forward strand.
ATCTGTGTATAGGATCTTGGGGGGGGGGGGTGGCTGTTTAACACCTACTAGCACCTGGACTACACTTATCCCAGAAATGCAACAGGTTCTGCTAATGGTCTCTTATTTGCCTCCCTAAGCTCTCCTAGCTTACAGAAGGACTATTTGCTTCTCTCAGGGGCAGAGACTATACATTGTGAGCTTGGCGGTCCATGGAATATCCTCACTGCACTTCGAGCCTATTCTCCACCCCACTGAGTTTGGGGCTTCTGTCTTCTCTATACCCTTGAGTCACAATCTCACCTTTCCCAAGAGCTGGGTCTCACTTCCTGACAACCCTAGGAGCTAGCACCCTGGCCAGCCTCCCTTGAGACTTCTTTACCAGTCAACACAATGTAGCTTCTGGGCAAACAACAAGAAGGTTAGGATAATTTTTTGTCCATCCCAAAGCAGCTCAAAATTAGCCAGGACTAGCAACGAGAAACAGATATGACAGGATTTGATGCGGCCGGCAGCTGGCTCAGATAGCCCTGGCATAAAAGTCCAGAAGCCCCTGCTGGGTACCTCAGCGAGCAGGATACGCCGGAAGGCATTGGCGATGGCTGCGTCGATCCCCACCATGTCGAACTCCAGCGTGTTCTCATCCATGTGGATCACGTCCACCCGGAAATTCTGCAGGGCAGACGCAAGGGGGGAGAGTCACTGGGGACCCCAGCTCCTGGGGGAGGGTGGGGCTCAGCCTTGCTAGCTGCTGCCAGGTGACCAGGCAGCCTAGGGCCAGTCCCTTAGCCAGGCACTGCATCTCCCGGCCCGGGGTCACCTGCCAATGCCACGGGGCTGCAGAGACCAGCCACGGGAGACCCAGTTCACCCCGCTCAGCTCCCCCACCCCACCCCGCTCAGGGTCCCCAGCGGCTTCTCACCTTCTCGAACTTGGCCTGGTCCCACGCGTCGTCGAACCCGGGGTAGTTGCCGGGAAAGTCCGTGGTGTGAACCTGGAGCGGAGCGGAGCGAAGCGGAGAGCTCGGTGCTGGGCGGGGCCGGGTCCCAGGGGCCGATACCGCTACCAGACCCGGGACCTCTCGCGCCCCGCCCCCAACCGCCGCTCACCCAGAGCGTGGCCCGCCCGCTAGGCTCCGCCCCCTGCCCGGGAGCGAGGCTCTCCCCGACCCAACTCACTCACGTTGCGGACCCCGAACTCCCCAAGGATCACGCGGCTCCGCATCTCCTCCACGCTGCCGCGCGCCGCCATATTTCGGTCGGACCCCGGCACGTGACACACAAACAGGAATGCTCTTCACTGCGCAGGCGCATTAGCACGTCCCCGCCTCTCAGTCACGTGATACGGGCTTAGCCTTCTCGCCCCCTGTGACGGCCCTGGCGTAGGGCGCCGACTTGGTCTCCACCATATTGGGTGTGGCTCTGTCATAGGCAACAGACGCTGCTACTACCGCGCACTGGTAGGCGTTAGCAGCGGGGCTGGGTGCGGGCTCGCTGTCTGGATGGCAGGGCACAGCCCGCACCCTTCTCCCAGAGGCCCCTTCACGCTCGCGAGTCCTGCCTCAACCAAGATGGCGTCGCGGCCAGGCCGCTATTACGAAATGTCGCGAGAGCAAAGGAGCTTCCACGTCCTCGGCCAGAGTTGCTGGAGCGGCTGACGTCCGTGCCCGTCACGTCCGGGTCCAGACTAGGCTTCCCCGAGCCCCCATAGCGAGGCGCGGAGCAGAGCGGCCGGGGCCCCTGCCCCCCCAGCCGAGGGGGATGATGTCGGGGCCCGGGGGCGCGGCGGCGGCGGGGGCAGGCGGCAGCGGCGCGAGGAGCGGGGCCGGCGCGGAGTGGGGCGGCTTCGAGGACAACCTGCAGGTAGGGGCCGCGGGGCAGCCCCGGGCTGGCGCGGGAGGCGGCCTGGGGACCGGCCGGCCGGGCTGTGCAGCCCTGCAGCCGTCACCCCTCGGGGCCGGGGCCGCTGCGGGGTCCCCCTGGCCCAGCGCCTGCGCCGCTCCTCGGTAGCGCTGGGACGGGGTCGCCTCGGCTCTGAGCCGGGCTCACTGTCCGTCTGCCCCGGGCGCAGGGAGGAGGCTCCGCCGTGATCGACATGGAGAACATGGACGACACGTCTGGCTCCAGCTTCGAGGACATGGGCGAGATGCACCAACGCATGAAGGAGGAGGAGGAGGACGTGGATGCGGAAGCTGCTGCGGTAGACGAGGAGGATGGAGAGTTTCTGGGCATGAAGGGTTTTAAGGGCCAGCTGGGCCGACAAGTAGCCGACCAGGTGAGCAGAATGCTGCAAGGGATGGGGGGCTGGCTGTCATGGGCTCCAGAGCCCACCTCGGGTCCAGGTAGCCGTTTCCCAATTGACCCTGTGCTCTCCTGGCTTCTGTTCCCCATCTCCTTGAGGGTTTCCCAGTGCTCCAACCTGAGTCCCATTCTGGCCTTGATGTCCTTTGTCCTACTTCCTCCCAGGCTTTGGGTGGGATGCTGATCTCTCTGAAGATGTTTCTGTTTCCTTCTGGTTATTAGCCACCTGGTGCTTTGGTTCCAGGGGAATCTGCTCAGAGCAGCATTGCAGAAGAAGTGTTCACTCTGCTATAGTTGCCCATTTCTCTCCTCAGATGTGGCAGGCAGGTAAGAGACAAGCCTCGAAGGCCTTCAGTCTCTATGCCAACATTGATATTCTCAGACCCTACTTTGATGTGGAGCCTATCCAAGTTCGGAACAGGTGAGCAAACTGGGCAGAGGGGCAAATGACTCGGGTCATGCAGGCCTCTCACCCGCTTTCGAGCAGCTGCATGCCCTGCTGTGGCCCGTACACCAGGTGCTTTAGAAGGGCTGCCCTGTGATAATGAACCAGCGAGGTGCCACCTGAATAGGGCAGAAGAGCCATGCCATAAAGTGAGGAGCATCTTCCACCTTATCTCATGTATAATGAAGGCCTGGATAGCTCTTAATTAGTCCACTTCTTCTTTTGGGTTTTCTGTGGAGATAGCTTTTGGGGGAAAGTGCTCCAGGATACTTGAATTACTTACCCCACTTTATCCCTAAAGAGTTACATCAATACATCCCCTAACTGAGTTGGATATTGTTTCATTTGTAGCCTATTGGTGCCATTCTGAGTGTAAGACACAGGGTTTGTGGAGCTGAGCCCAACAGCTCCTTTAGCCTTCATTGTTGCTAATCTCACATCCTGTGTCAGGAAAGCACAGAGCCCTACTAAACGTCCATCTGTCCCACACAACATTTGTTTCCACAGGTGCAAAGCTTTGGCTGTCTCCTCTATGATAGTCTCTCTCTGGTCCCCACTTTCCCATGGTGCCACCCTGCCCTCAGGACACCAGGCAGGTGTTTTTTTCAGAAATCTGCTTGTGCACAAGGGGCTAGGATTGCAATATGTATCCTCTCCCCTCAAGGGCAGTTTCCAGTCTGGTCCCCAGTTGCTAGTGGGATTGGCTGGCTCTGTTGGGGGTTAGAGGGAAAGGGAGATGGAGCCTTACATCACTAGAGCACTGGTTCCAGTCTGGCCCCAGGTCATGGGGTTATGCTGGCTCAGGAGATCAGGGAATGGAATACAGCATTTCTCACTTCTCAGGTTTCTTGTTAACTTTTTCATTGCCTTCCTCGCCCTTGACATCTTCCTGTGCTTTTGTGCGGTGCAGATTGCTGGAGTCCATGATCCCCATGAAGATGATTAATTTTCCCCAGGTGAGTACCCCTGTGATGCACCAGGCTCTGTATCCTGAGTGAATGGGCTTCAGAGGCATTGGAGTGCTTAATCAGATGTTCAGGAGATGGGTGTATTAGAAATGCCTATCAGTAGTCTGCACACCTTTGCCTGATGGGGTTTCAGCAGTTGTGACCGGCAGCAAGGAGACCATAAGGCCAGCCCTCTTAAGGCAGTGCTGCTCTTGATGCCTCTCTCGGAGCTGGCACAATCGCACAACTACTTACCTCCACCCCCAGCTCCGATGCTCTCCCAAGCTGTCAGTTTGCTAAGTAATAAGCCTGTCAGCAAAGTGCTGCTGACACAGTGCTATAGACAGCTCTTGCTAACTCTGTCACTAATTGTATTGGAGCTGACTATGGCCTGAGAGCAGGGAATGCTGGGATCTGACACAGACTTCTTTTGTGGCCTTGTGTTTTGCCTCCCTTCCACCCCCAAAAATAGGGCTATATGGATGAATTAGTTAAAGCACTTTGCCATGCATGTGCAAGGGTGATTGTGTGTGTGTGTGAGTTGTGTGGGATAGTTCTTGTATGGTGCCTCAACCAGATTTCCTGGTTAATTTCCATTAAACCACATCCCCCGACCTCCATGCAGGGGGACAAGCGTGACCCTAGCTCCTGATCTGACTCCTCAGTCAGTATCTCAGGTAAGCTTCCTTCTTAACCCTTACTCATGTGATTGGTTCTCTTTGGTTCCTGTCACCAGCCTTTGCTGTAATTGCTCAGGTCAGTAAGTGACCAGAGTGTGAGCTAGGTCTAGGGCACTTCCCATATAGCTTGGAGGTGGTCTGGCTTCCTGCAGCACTAACCAAACCCCTCCCTTCTGTCTCCCCTTGTAGAAGATTGCAGGTGAGCTCTACGGCCCCCTCATGCTGGTCTTCACATTGGTGGCCATCCTGTTGCATGGGATGAAGACCTCAGACACCATCATTGTAAGGGAGCATTTTAGTTTCAAGACTGGGTTTGCACCAGGCTTTGAGCTGATGTTGGTTACGTGGGGTGCTTCTGTTTTGAGAGTGACTTAGAAATGCGTTGGTGAAGGGGACCTTGGTGTGCGGTAGGGCCTATTGTTCTGAGGCTGGCAAGGTCAGAAGAACCCAGTTCTCTGCTGTCTGGGAAGCTGGGCAGTGGGAAAGAGCCTACTGCAGTGGATGGACCAGTGCAGGAGTATAGTGCTGCTGGAGCAGTCAAGAGAGGTGCTCCGGCACCTGAAATCCAGGACAGGATGGTCAGGAGCGAGAGGAGCCACCCTAGCCTGGGACAGAAGTGGAGTGTTGTGACGGCGGTTCCCAGTGAGTGGCCAGAGAGGTCCCGGGGTGAGCTGTGAGTGGGGATGTTGTGGGATTGGGAGTGGTGGAGTTGGAGGGCCAGGATATTGAGGTGAGTGGGGGCTGTGGCCAGTGGGGCTGAGGTGTTGGGTACTTCTGGGAGTGGCATGTATGGTCAGGGCTGCTGGGATGTGTGTGGGGGCTGTCAGGCTAAGTTGGGGCTGAGGGGAAACCATTGCCATTAACTGATCAGCCACTTAAATTGGGTTTATGGAGCAGCCCAATAAATGTAGCTGGAGAATGCCAGTGAGCGTTGCCCTAATTTGACATTTGTAGAGATTATTAATGTTGTAAAAACTGAATCTTACGTGTGCCACCAGTGGGCTTTTTGACTACGCACATGTGTGCTTTGGATGTGCCTTGCTACTTAGCTTTTATACACCAAACTGTAAACTGAGTTATGTATGTTATATGTTGATCCATGTATGTATTACTAAGGGCTGAAGTCTCAATTGCTGTTATGCAACTTTTCAGTTAAGTAAAATGTACTGGTAAAACATTAGGTGTTGGACATGGGGGCTTTTTTATGGTGATTCATACAAGATTGTCACACACAAGATAGATTTTGGAGGCTGAGTTACCAACTTGCGATCACGTCTGCTGGCCTGCTGTACTATACAATTTAGCACTGCATCACTGGTCCATCCCCCCCTGGATGCTACTAGTCAGGCATTAGGGAAACATCCACCAACGCCAAGGGGAAATCTGCTGAGGGTGGGTTGTGGTTGGTTGGTAACTGTACTGTGTGTGGTGTCTTTTCTGCCATCCTCTTCACCTTCTTGCTCTCTCTGCAGAGGGAAGGCACGCTGATGGGCACAGCAATTGGCACTTGCTTCGGTTACTGGCTGGGCGTCTCCTCCTTCATCTATTTCCTGGCATACCTGTGCAATGCCCAGATCACCATGGTGCAGATGCTGTCACTGCTGGTATGTTCAGAGCGGGGTTCTCAGGGTGCAGGGTAGCTGCACAGAGCTCCAACAGGGGATGGAGGAGGGGAATGTAGCCCTTGCATCATGGTAAACTGATGGCCTCTATTTGTGGCTGTTCTGTGTACATATGAACAATCCTTGGGGAAGGCAGGAATTTACTTTGAGTCTCAAGCTGCGATCCCTGCTGGGGACCCCTCTCCTGGGACAAGGGGAAGGGGCAGTTGCTCCAGACTGACAGCTTGTTTCTTTCCCTGATTTCAGTGCCCAGCTGTGAAACTAGGAGATTCCCATTTGCCTCTAGACATAAGTTAGTTTCCTTCATCTGCCACAGCCAGGCCCTGTGGTATCTAAGTCCTCAGCAGGCTCTGGCATTCTCAGGCAGGAAGCTATACCTCCCGCCAGCACAGTAGCCACAGCTGGTTGTGTGCTAGCTGGCTGCCGCACCTCTCTGGTGTATGTGCACTTAGTGAAGCTTTGGTAAGCTCAGAGTAAGCTGCTGCTGTTCATGTCCAGTGCACCTCAGGTGCCTCCATGCAGGGCTGCCACTCTTACCACACATTTACTGTTCCTTTCAGGGCTATGGTCTCTTTGGACACTGCATCACCCTCTTTGTTACCTATAACATCCACTTCCACTCCCTCTTCTATATCTTCTGGCTGGTGATCGGCGGCCTCTCCACACTACGAATGGTAAGGGATGGGCAACCCAGCAGAGATTCTCTGCTAAGCAAGCTTGAGAGTTGTAATTTTGCAGAGATACACACTTGATGTCACTCCTCCCTCCCCTGAGGTTAGCGGCTAAAGTCTGCATCTCCCTAGGCTTCTGGGATCCCCACTGCTGGTGAACTAGAGGAGACAGCAGTGTGATGTGCTTTCTGCTCTGCAGGACTGGCAGTAATTCCCATCACAACTGAGTGGGATGTCATGGGAAGCAGCCGGACTCTCCCTTGTAGCAGGCAGCATGATGGGGAGTCCTGGAGGTCCATGCCCATTCCCCCAAAGAGTTTCTGGTGTCCATTAGCACTGACTGCTCACTGAACTTGGTACCTTACCAATTTCCTCTGACTAGACCCAAGAGCTCTGTCTAGGGATATTGGAGGCCTAATTGCAACAGGGATCTGCCTGAAGAGGGGGTGAGGGATCAGCAAGCTCTTGCAGCTTGGCCCATCTCCCGCTCAAGATTCTGAAGTCAGAGGCGGGGGCCTTGTCTGTCTAACCCATGTCTCTTTCCTAGGTTGCTGTGTTGGTGTCACGCACAGTAGGACATACCCAGCGGCTCATCCTGTGTGGAACCCTGGCTGCTCTGCACATGCTTTTCCTCCTCTATCTGCACTTTGCCTATCACAAGGTGGTGGAAGGTAAGAGAAGGGGCAGGAAGGCAACACCTGTTTAGGCTTGGGGTTATTGACTGGGCATCCTGGGGCCCTGCTCTCTGTTCTTCCCAAGCTGTAGCCCAGTTCTGGGTCAGGTAACACAGGAATTGCCATATATGAACAGATGTGAGCTCCATCTGCTCTAGTATCCTGTCTCTGCCAGTGGCCAGTACCAGATGCTTCAGAGGAGGGTCTAATATGGGATAATCTGCTGTCTACGTTAGGTCTCATTCTAATAGCTAGAGACTGGCATAAGCCTTGAAGCACAAGAATTAACAGCCCTTCCAAAGTGTTAGCATAAGAGTTAACTCTGGCTAGTCTTGTCATCCATATAAATGTCCAGTCCCTTTTTGAACCTTGCTAAATTCTTAGTCTCACTCACTGCCTGTGGCAGGCAGTTCCACAGTCTAATTATGCATTGTATGAAAAAGTATTTTTATCCACTTTGAATTTGATTAACATCCCTTGTTCTTATGTTATGAGACAGGGAGAACAGATGCTTGTGATTTCCCTTGTTTAGGCCATTCAATATGTATAATCTCCTCTCCAACTGTAAACAATGCCAGTCTTTGAGAGTTTTTCCAGGGCCCTAATCATTCTTGTCACCCTTCGCTAAACCTCCTTTAATATCCTCTTTGAGATGGGGTGACCAGAACTACATACAGTATTCCAGATGCGGCCCCACCCTTGATATTTATAGAATGGCTTAACATTTTTTGGAAGTCAGCACTGCCCTGTCATGGATTCATTCTCTCTGCCAGAGCAAGGGCTCCAAGCCCACAGTGCGAGACTCATCTGCTGGGAAGAACATCTTCCAAAGGATTCCCCTAGCTATCGCTTGCTTTAAAGGGGTTACAGAAAAGGCCTGGGGCACAAGGCCTCCATCTGTACTTGTGTTCCCTGCCACACCAGGTCCATATTTGTACTGCAGAGAAATACAAATGCTACACACCCCTTGCCAGCTGCAGCTCCTGCTGTAAATTCTGTAGGCATAGCTAAGGATGAAAAGCCACGCAAGATCTGTGGGACTGTCCTGAGGGACAACTTGATGGGTGCTAAAGACAAATGGAGATGGGGCTCCCTCAAGCTGAGTGCCTGGAAGTATCTCAGGGGAGCATGTGACACTGCAGTGGTCCCCCAGAGAGGATTAGGGCTGACAGGGTGAGGGACTCTGTATTCCACTCTTCAGAGAGACACAGCCCCCCACCCTACTGCAGAGGTGACAGGCTCTGCTCGGTGCAGCTGTTTGGCCATGTGCACCCAGGGTTTGTTCTGGAAGTGTTACTGTTTGTATGAACCTAAAGGCTGCCTGTCCTGCGACACTGGCCTCCAGCATATATGTGCAACGCCTCTGTGCATGTGCCCTGTCCAGAGTGGAATAGAAACACTCTCCCTTAGTGTCTAACTCTCATTTCTTACCCTCCCCCACAGGTATCCTGGACACATTAGAAGGACCCAACATCCCCCCCTTTCAGAGAGTCGCCAGAGACATCCCCGTTGTTGCCTCTGTTGTACTGAACACAACAGCCAAAGCCATCGCGCTGACCCTGTAGCCTCATGGACTCTGACTCGCTGCCCTCACCTCTTCTGGGGCCATTAGGTCATAACCACCTGCTGTTACCTGGGAAAGGACAAAAGAGCAGGACTTGGTTTCTCTGCACCTTTTTTGGGGAGCTGAGTGCAGGGCTCCCCCTCATGTCTCAAAGGAACTCAGCTCTTCCCAGCCTGCATCTGTGCTGGTCAGAGCTGTCCTCAGCTTCCTGCACACTTAGCTGGGATTTTATAGCTCTGTTGTTCCTGCCCCAACCCTTCTGCTTGCTCTTGTAACTCCCAGCCTATGTGCTCTGCTCCCCTCCTAAAGAGGGAGGAATTAAATGGAAGTTGGTGCTGAGTGATGTCTTATGTTAGAACCTGCTCATGCAGGGGCGAGAGAGAGAAGTTTTGGTGGGTCCCATCTAATCTTTCCCTCTCCCCTCCCAGTGCCAAACAGGATTATGCATTGCAGTCTGTTCCCTGGCCCTTTATCCAGTGCATTTTTAAATGTCCTGTGAGGGGGCTTCCCTTCAGCAACTATTCAATAACTCAAAAGACCCTTCATCATTAGCAAAGGTGCCCTGAGAATCAGCTGGAACGTTGCACTGCTTAACTGAACCCCCTTCCTCCTTAGCATGTCCCACACACAATTCCTCTCCATTTCCAGTAGGTGCAGGCTTATCTCATCTTGCTTCCCCTCTTGGTGCTATTTGTCAGAGCCAGACTGACCAAGCTGTTTCAGTCTTGGCCATGGAACTCCATCCCTCCACCTCCACGATCCCTTTGTTGCTCTTCTGTCACCTCCCCCTGCTTTATTGTTCCATGTGACAGGGCTTCCCCGACCCATCCCCCTAGCAACTGCACTACTTGAGCCTGCTCATAGCTGTGGCAGAGGTGCTTATTTACCACCTTCTAGATGAACCTACTATAGGATGGTGCACAATTGGCTGGAAAACCACACCGTTATCAGTGGCTCACAATCAAGTTGGTGGGGCATCTCAAGTGGGGTCCTGCAGGGATCTGTCCTGCATCTGGTTCTATTCAGCTTCATAAATGACTTGGATAATGGCATAGAGAGTACACTTATAAAGGTTTCTGATGATACCAAGCTGGGAGGGGTTGCAAGCAGTTTAGAGGACAGGATCAGCATTCAAAGTGATCTTGACAAAACAGGAGAAATAATCTGACTTAAGGACAAATGCAGAATTCTACAGTTAGGACGGACTAATCAGTTGCACAAATATAAAATGGGAAAGGACAGCCTAGGAAGGAGTACTGCAGAAAAGGATATAGGCATTATAGGAAATCTAACTAAATGAATCGAAGTAATACTGTTAATATATCCCTATGTGTGTGTGTGTGTGTGTGTGTGTGTGTGTGTGTGTATATATATATATATATATATTTTTTAAAACAATGTTTAAGCAAGACATGAAAAGTAGTTCTTCAACTCAACACTGATAATACTCCAATTGAGACCTTGCACCCAGTTCTGGGCATTACACTTTGGGAAAGATGTGGACAAACGAGAAAGTCCAGAGGGGAGCAACAAAAGTGACTGAAGGTCTAGACAATGATTTATGAGGAAAGATTGAAAAAAATTAGGTTTGTTTAGTCTGTAGTAGACTGAGGGGGGACATAAGCTTTCAAGTATGGAAAAAGTTGTTATAAAGGAAAGTGATCTTCTCCTTAACCACTGAGGAGAAGATAAGCAATGGGCTTAAATTGCAGCAAGGGAGATTTAGGCTGGACTTTAGGAAAAACTTCCTACTGCATGGGTAGTTAAGTAGTGGAACAAATTACCTACGGAGGTTGTGGAATCCCTGTCACTAGAAATTTTAAAGAACAGGTTAGACAAACACCTGTCAGGGATGGTTTAGATAATACTAAGGGTACATCTGTACTACCCACCGGATTGGTGGGTAGTGTTTGATGCATCGGGGAATCGATATATCATGTCTCGTCTGGACATGATAAATCGATCTGCTAATTGACACCCATACTCCACCTCGGCAGGAGGAGTAAGCGGAGTCAACGGGGGAGCTGCGGCAGTTGACTCGTCACCGTGAGGACGGCCAGGTAAGTTTAACTAAAATTAGCTGAAGTTGCATATCTTAGTTCCAACCCCCCTGCTAGTGTAGCCCAGGCCTAAGTCCTGTCTCTGTGCAGGGGACTGGATTAAATGACATATCAAGGTCCCTTTCAGACCTGCATTTCTAGGATTCTTGGCAGTAACTGCAAATCACTTACTTTCTCTGTCTCCTAGCTGTGGACATTGGTTTTCATGTCTGGTGTAGTGGAGGGGCTTCCTGCTCCCCAGCACACTCCATGAATTGTTTGCCTGCAGCTGTCCAACCTCTTAGTCTGAGGCTCAAATACTATTTCCCAAAAGTGCTTTTAAGCAGATTCTCTGTTCTTCCCCACTCCATTTGGGCCACTCAGGTAACACCAGGGGAGCAGAAAACATCCGAGTCCCCTGCAGGAGATTTCCCCCATGTTGCAGGGGAGGGGAAAGAAGAGTCTCCACAGTGCATTACAGCAGATGTATTCATCTCATAGGCCTTGTGCTGCAGGGGCTATGGCAAGGTGCAGATGAGCAGCTCAAACTAGCCCTAGCTACTGGCTAGTCTTCTGGCAGCCATAACCAGCTAGTGCAAATAAGAGCAGCCTCCAAGCTATTCCAACTTGTATCAAGGCAAAGAGTAGATATCTGGTTCTTGGCTCTCAGCTCCCCCCTCCCTCCCTGAAGGCTGTGCTAGGTTGCTTTCTGTAGGAGAGGACCCATATTTCATAGGATCTCCCCTAGCCTCAGGTAGAGCATTCAAGTACCTAACTATACATTGCCACCATGAATGACAACAGGCCAGGGAAAGTGTGGGAATTACTCTACAGGGTGGTGGTTACAGCACTCACCTAGGACTGGGGAGACCCTGTCCCAGTGTTTCTGAAAAAAATGAAATAGCTTCAGCAAGAATGTCAGAGGCAGTCATGTTGTAGCATCCCCTTGCAGCTGGGTGTGCCTGTGCCCCAGGTCTGCCTCATTTCCACCCCTTCTCCCCGAGCAGGAACTGCACAAGTGTCTGACTGTTGTTACTCCCTTGCTTGGCTTGTTTATTGGCACACATGTAACCTTTCTATTCCCATATTGGACTTTGGAAATCTTTCTATTAAACTCCCAACAGTGCAGCCAAAGTAACATTCCCTTTGGGACTTCTACCAGGTCTGGGCTCCTCTGCTGGAGACTGTTTTAAATACACTCCCAAGCCAAATCAATAAACCACAGATCCTCTTTAAATGTGCCCTTCTTCACACTCCTCCCCCTGAGCCACCCTTGTGTATAGTCATCAGAAAAATCAATAAGCCACACATCCAGTCTCCCTTTATCAAGTGATACTTCCCAGGGCTCTCTCTGGCCACAGGTTCCTTTCCAGAGCTCAGGATTACCTGTCTTCCCCAGCCCAGGGTGCCATCATGCCATCTTCCTCAAGGCCCATCTTGCTGGTACTTCCTATTTCCTTCCCTTCTTCCTAAGGGCTACCTGACTTTATATAGGGTAGAGGTGCCCACTATTAACCTTATTGGGAGGCACTTAACAGGGTGGACTGAGTCCACTCCCTGCTAAGGGGCTAGTCCCAACTATGACAAGGAGAGACTGTCTGATAAGGTGTTTTCTCCATCCCATAGCCTGATGGCCAGGGATCACTCCTGTAATGTGGGAGAACTCAGTTCAAACCCCTTCTCTACAGCAGGCAGAGAGCAAAATTGAACCAGGATCTCCCCTAACCCAGGTGAGGGCCCTAATGACCAGGCTACAGGTTATAAGGGAGACATTCCCTCCTCCCACCAGGCCGTTTTGTGTCTCTAGCCTCCCTTGCCTTTGTTGAAAGGCAGAACTTTGAGTGGGGTCAAAATTAAAAATTTTGCTATTTCTGAAACTTTTTTTTTTTTGGTTGAAACTATTTGCTGAACTCACATTTCACGATGACCAAACTCTCACTTTTTGACAAATAAACTATTTGACAAACAATTTTCGCTCAGCTCTGCTGCTTAGTCACCTGTCTCTTTGTGCCGCTTGGTAACTTGCCACTCTCCAAACCCTCTCCCTGCAGACCAATGTGCTCAAACTAATTTCCCAACCTTCAGACACCCTCCTTAGCAAAACTACTGTGTGATCCAAGTACAGTCATTAAGGTTGACAACTCTCTTTTGTGGCCAGTCTTAGGAAGATGTGAGACAGCCTTACCAACAAAGATGGAATCCATGCATGCACAAACAGAGGGGCAGTCATGATCCAGCAGTTTTTTTAGTCACAACTTCATAATATCAACCAGAATTCCTAAATTGTACATAGATTCCCCAATTCATCACAGGCTCCTACTCAAGGATACAGGTACATTCCCACAACGCACACATCCTGCAATGTAAGTTCCCCTCCAGAATTGCCTGTCTGGCTTCCCTTCTCAGGGCAGCTTATTTGGGCTTACGATCATCCAGAATGACTCAATCAGGATCACTTTGGCGACAGTGTCTAGAGTCGGGTACTCCGAGTGGCTTACTTTGGTCCATTGTCTTTTTTTCTAATGGCTTGAGTGCTAGGGCCTAAGTTCCAACTAGTCCCTTCTGCTCTCATAATCTAGAATGAGTCTGTTCCTATTCTTCCCTGAATGCTGGTTCTTCCAACACCAAATGGAGCAAATGCAGCAGGACTGATTTGGAGATGGGGAAGGAGAGAAACTCAGCTCTAGGCCACTGGGATGATTCCAGCCCAGCTCAGCAGGGCCCAAAATTCATTCCCTTCTGCCATCTGGCCCACAGACACTAGATTCTCACTACATTTCTTGCTAGGCCAGGCTCCATCAGAACTGGGGCTGCGGGGCTCCAATCACAGAGATAAAGAACTGTGTCTCTGCTCCACACCTAAAGATGTTCCCTCCATCTTAGGCCCACTGCCTGGGTCCCAGCCCATGTCAGTGTGCAGGGCTCTCTGGGGAGTGCCACACCTGAGTCTGGGACTAGAGACTGGCATAAGGTCTGCCCCCGCCCCTCCCCCCCAATCCGCTGCTGTCCGTGCTGCTAAGAGCGGCAGTGCGGTTTGTTTCATTCCTTTTCCCAGTCTGTTTGTATTCTACGAGCACTAGTGTGAGTGTACAGTGGTATTTTCTGCCCAGTAGGGTTTTCTATTCTGCTGAACCATATGGAGGTCAGCCAGTGCTTTTGCGTAAGAAAGAACAATACATGCAATCTGCAGCATAAGTTTTGCTACATAAGCCCCTTCCCTATGGTTCACTAAATCTGGTCTGGGGCCAGGATTAGGAACGGATTAGCCACCAGGCCGTCTTGCCCAGTGCACCAGCTGTTTTCACAGCCCATGCCCCAAACACACAGAGTGGTGAGGAGAGGAATCATGCTTGGAACTAACAGCCTCTGTCCTCTCAAGGTGTTCCTCACTATATAGAGAAGCAGATCCCAGCGCCAGGACCTTAGAAGTGGCTTAGCACTCGCTCCAAGTGATGGTGCAGGGCTGCTACAGTTAATGGAAGTTGGACGTGTCCCAGGGGCTCTCGTCCCAGAGCCACTCTCTAATAATAGCCCTTTTAGTGGGACATGGATAATTGGTGCCTGAAGGTAATCATGAGGGAGAATGCAACATCTCCCTTTCAACCTGCACTGGCCAGAGGCACTGCGCTATCTGACCATTCTTCCCGCTGGAGCTACTGTGTGTCAGTCTGGGCTGCTCTGACACACAACCATTTTACTCACAAACCCCACAGCAAAGGGCCTTATTCCCACTCAGACACCTAATTTGGGCACATAAAAGATTCTGCAACTCCCTGTTTGCAAAACATCACCTGTACCAGCACTGGACACCTGGATGCAGGGAGCCAGTGTTGGCGCCACAATGGCCTCGCCTGCTCCAGGGCCAATGCACTTACTTCTCCACACCCACTTTACTTCACAGAGTCTTCTTGCTTGGGTTTTTGAGCCTTTTGAAAACCTAGCCCCCTATCAACCCCCTCCAACTCCATCCCATCTTCTGTGAAATGGGGAGACAGCTATTCACCCACCTCTATAAAGTGGTGGCTGGAAAGTGCTAGAAGACAGCTAAGGATTATTCAGACAGGATGTTGACACCTCCAGAGAAAATTAGGTGCTGCAACCAAGGCCTTGGACTTGTCACCTGAGCCCAGATCCTTATCTGCCTTTTTCTGCTTCTCCCCTTTGGTTTCTATATGCTGCTTTGTGCGACCTCATGAAATGCAAACCCTGGCTCAAGTGACCCCTTCTCCCTTCCAAAGAGAAAAATTGAATGGGTACGTAACATGCTCGTCAGGATCCTGTTTCTCCCTCACTTTCCATCTCCTCTCTCCTTCCCCACCAGTGCCTGATGCTCAGGAGCCTGGTTTTGCTTCCTTATTTACTCACGAGATGGGATTTTGCTTGGGGGTTTCTATATACAGCACCCAATCCTTTTCCTTAGCGGATTAGCTCTTTGCAGCAAGCTGCCTATGTATGCAGTTTAACCTAATCTTCACATCACTCCACTAGCTTCTTTTGCAATTTATACTGAGCTGAAATCTAGCCATAGTCTCTCTGCTTCCTATTTCCCACCAGCTACAGAAATCTTTTAGGGACCTCAGCATGGTGCTTTCCCAACTCCCTCTCATCTGCACCTGGTGGTGCTTTGTGAATGGAATGGGGTCAGGCCCCCCTTCATCTGCATTGCTCACACTTAGTTCATTAATTTAATGGGAGTGGGCCAGAAAAGTCCTGTGCAGTGAGTGTTGCTGAAGTAAGCAAAGCTGGGATGTCTCCCAACCCCCTTCTCTGCCTCCCTGCACTGAGCAGAGCCTGGCCTGTCTAACTCAGATGATGAGCCCTGGGAGCAGGAACCATATTGCTGAGCACACACCTCCAGTGTTTATCAAAGAAATCCCCAGGTCTCAGGCCTCTCTGTTCTGACAGATCATTCCCTGATCAGCTTTCATTCACTCTCTCCACGGGATGAAGAAAGGCACAGGGTTACTGAGGTGGGCAAACTGCCTGACTCCCTTCATTCCTACCATGTGTCCAGCTGTTATCCAGAATCCCTCTCCTCCTCTTCTTTCAGAGAATCTCTCCTGGGATCTACAATCCCCCATCATTTCCCTGCCTCAGCCAAGGCTCTGTTAGTCCCGTGAAACCCTAGATTATCCCCGTTAGCCTTTGAGATCGTAGGGCTCAATGGGTAGTGATCAATGGCTCGATGTCTAATTGGCAGCTGGTATCAAGTGGAGTGCCCCAGGGGTCGGTCCTGGGGCCGGTTTTGTTCAACATCTTTATTAATGATCTGAATGATGGAATGAATTGCATCCTCAGCAAGTTTGCAGATGACACTAAGATGGGGGGACAGGTAGATATGCTGGAGGGTAGGGATAGGGTCCAGAGTGACCTAGACAAATTGGGGGATTGGGCCAAAAGAAATCTGATGAGGTTCAACAAGGACAAGTGCAGAGTCCTGCACTTAGGAAGGAAGAATCCCATGCACCGCTACAGGCTGGGGACCGACTGGCTAAACAGCAGTTCTGCAGAAAAGGACCTGGGTATTACAGTGGATGAGATGGATATGAGCCAGAAGTGTGCCCTTGTTGTCAAGACAGCTAACGGCATATTGGGCTGCATTAGCAGGAGCACTGCCAGCAGATTGAGGGAAGTGATTATTCCCCTCTATTCGACACTGGTGAGGCCACATCTAGAGTACTGCAGCCAGTTTTGGACCCCGACTACAAAAAGGATGTGGACAAATTGGAGAGAGTCCAGTGGAGGGCAACAAAAATTATTAGGGGGCTGAGGCACATGATTTACGAGGAGAGACAGGGAACTGGGCTTATTTAGTCTGCAGAAGAGAAGAGTGAGGGGGGACTTGATAGCAGCCTTCAACTACCTGAAGGGGGGCTCCAAAGAGGATGGAGCTTGGCTGTTCTCAGTGGTGGCAGATGACAGAACAAGGAACAATGGTCTCAAGTTGCAGTGGGGGAGGTCTAGGTTGGATATTAGGAAAAACTATTTCACTAGGAGGGTGGTGAAGCACTGGAATGGGTTATCTAGGGAGGTGGTGGAATCTCCATCCTTAGAGGTTTTTAAGGCCCAGCCTGACAAAGCCCTGGCTGGGATGATTTAGTTGGGGTTGGTCTTGCTTTGAGCAGGGGGTTGGACTAGATGACCTCCTGAGGTCTCTTCCAACCCTAATATTCTATGATTCTATGAAACCATATGACTTCCTTATATGTGTTGCTGTGCAGAAGAGAATGTGCCTTCCACTCTTCCCTTTCAAGCCATGCTTTAGTTCCACCACTGCAGCCCCAGGCCTTGGCCTCTGGGCAAGGCCCTTTGCATGGCTCTCCTCCATTTCTAGTTTACATAGCAGATCAATTCACGTGCATAGAACTTGATCACCTTACACACAGGTGGCCAAAACCTTCACAGGGACAATTCCACTTGCAGACACCCCAGCTAAGACAACCCTCAAAATCTTTATACAAGAAGCAACTAGCTTTCTGTCTCTGTGACGCTGGGCCTCCATCTGTCCCTGTGTCCTGGCCCATCCTTCCATTTGGAAAATTCTTTTGCCCAAAGTCACTAGCCCTGGATCACAATATTACTAATGGTGAATAATAATACAGCATCTTTTGTTCCCAACATCACCTTGCTGGCCCCCAGCCTACCACCAACTCCTCTCACCTACCAGCCCCTACTTAAGAAGATCTCTCTGATAGCAGCAGCCCTGAAAGCACCATTTAAAATCCTTTTCTCCCCATTTCTAGCCCAACAGCTTGACCCTCCCAGGGTTGGTGTGTGGGGTTGTCTCACTTGACCGGTAGCTCTTTGACCACACCACAGTATCTTTCCCACTCATCTCTGGCATGGAAGTAGGGTCCTTTTTACACACACCTGGCTCTCTTAGATGTCCATGGAACTTATTAATTTCCTGGCCCTTTGACTGGGTGCTTCAGACAAGGCTCTGTTAGTCCCATGATACCCTAAAATATCTCCTCAGCCTTTGAAACCCTGCGACTCCCTCTTCAGTGGCTCTAATACCTGGACCGCTGCCCTTCTCTTTGCTTTCCCAAGCTCTGCTTTAATGCCACTAGGGCTGCTCCAGGCCTTGGCCTCTAGGCAAATCCCCTCTCTTGTGTCTCTCTCCTTCTCCATTTGTAGTTCAATCACATGACATACCCCAGCAGGGTTCGGTTTCCTTTCCCGAAGCCCCAGCTGCAACCCAGGTATCCAGCCTGGAGAGACCAGTGGCCTGAACAGGCGAGTAGGAATCCGAAGCTCATGACCACGGGATGCTAATTTCTCCCCCTCTCATTGTGAGGGGTGGATCCCGCCCACCGGGAGACTGAGGGCTCCATGGGCTGAGGGGTGTGAGGTGCAAGGCCTCTTGCTCTGACAAGCAAGGAGGGGATATAGCCCCAAACAGAGGTGCAGCAAGGTGGCCTAAGGAAAGGAGGGGATGGACGGTCCCAGGCTTTTTGCACGGGGCCAGGTACCTGCTGCCCCGCACGCAGCCTGGCAGGGGAGGAGGCGGAGGCTGCTGGTTTGTGGCAATAGGCACCAGCCAGCCCTCGCCGGGCCGGCCCCACACAAAGCCGGATCCCGAGGGGAGGCAGCACGAATCCCCGCAGCGGCGCTGGCCCAGGGGGCTTGGCTGGCACCAGGCACAGGCCGCTACAGAACGAGCCGAGCCGAGCCGGTAGGAGGAGCCGGGGCTGCGAGGGAGGAGCCGCTCCGGCTCGGCAACACGGTGATCCGGAGCAAGGTGCAGAGGGAGCCGGGCCCAGCCGGGGGCCCGGCCAGCTCCGCCCCAGGAATCCCGGTGCCACGGCAGCAGAGTCCCCGCCTCCAGCAGAGCCGGTGCAGCGGGCGGAAAGAGCCGTATCGCAGAGATCCCGGGCTGGCTGCCGCCTGCCGGGGGAAGGGAGCTGGGCACCGGGGTAGGGATGATCCGCGCCCGGGGAGGTCCCGGCCCCTGATGCGGCTCTGAAGCCGGATGACAGCGCAGCTCCCTTCCCTCCCCTTCCCCGGTCTCACGGGCCCCGCGGCTGCTTCGGTTCTGGCTCCCCATATCATTAGCGGTCGGGCTCAGATCCCTTCGAATCCGGTGTGACCCACGCGGTGATCCGGCTCCGATCT
The DNA here is from genome assembly GCF_016161935.1 of Mauremys reevesii. Lineage (NCBI taxonomy): Eukaryota > Metazoa > Chordata > Testudines > Geoemydidae > Mauremys > Mauremys reevesii. Next base: position 64,965,305 of record NC_052625.1, read on the forward strand.
GGATATAGACCCTCCTTCTTGGTGACCCGGATTGCACGGTACCCGGTTCCGCTGGGGAGTGCACACCTTTCCCATCCCGGGAATCGTCTTCCTTGACTCTACCCATAACGGCGTCGAATTTTGCAGCCGCCACAAGGATTGGAGACTATCTACCTGCTTCTATTTGGATTGCACAGAGTTTGGTTGCACAGCAGCGCTGCACTGACCCGATTGCACAACATCAGCACCGACATATCTCCAGATTGCACGTTAGTTACTTGCAGGAATTGGGATTGCACAGCAGCCTTTGCACAGGTCCATACTGCACATTACTTACCTGCACCAATCCGGATTGCTCAATAGCCTTGGGCTAATCCACACTGCACAAAATCCTTTGCACTAATTAGATTGCACAGCAGATCCCAGCACTGATTGCACCTGCACTGATTTGGATTGCACACTATTCACTTACACCAATTCAGATTGCACATTATTTACCTGCACAGATCCAGATTGCATAGCAGCTTCTGCAGGTGTCTGTGTTTTTGCTCACTGCCAAAACTGGTGAAAGATGTTACCAGGGTCTATCCAGATCTCTGGGGAGACTTTATCAAGTGCTGAGATCCGGGACATTTGCGAGAGCCTGCGGGAAAACTCGGTGCGACTGCTGTCACTCCGGGGCTGCCAGCTTTCTGACCGGGATTTCGGGCGCATTTGCCGAGGGGTAGCGGAATCTCACTCCTTGGCTCAGCTCAACCTCAACCTGGGGATTGTGTCCAACATCAATCGGGTCAAGCAACTGGCAGAAGCCCTGAAGACAAACCGCTCCATCCAGTCTCTGTTGTAAGTAGGGGAAACCTTGCTGGTGCCATGGAGAGGGGCCACCCCCAAGAGTGGCCATCCAGAAGTGCAGTATCCCTGCCCCCAGTGAGTACCCATGTCAGGAGATGTGCTTGCCCTGGGTGGCCTGTTCTGACAGGGTTGCCTCACCCCTCTGGCACTCTGTTGCTCTTCGGTCCTGTAAATTAATTCCTGAGAAAAAAATGTATTTGATTTTAAGCATCAAGTCCCCCTGCCCCATGCTGGGAGGAGGCCACCACTGCACCTCTCCCATCTGTATTCTCCTGGCATATCTGATATCTCTCCTATGTTTGTAGGGGGGATATCTCTGCATCTTTAATTCCTCAGACCCATTTGTCCCATGCTGGGAGGGAGCTATCTGCACTCCTGAAAGTCCCCAGCCCTGCTTCCTGTCCCATGCTGAGAGAGGACTGTCTCTGTACCTCTACCACCTGTCACCAATCTGTTCTAAGCTCCCTCATTCAGGGACACAGCATCCCTAGGCATTTTGGAGCATTGTCCCCACCAGGCAGTGGCATCTTCCTCCTGTTCCCTCTGTATCTTGGTTCCCATTGGCTGAGGCTGTCCTCAGTGGCCTCAGGAAGGCACATGAATAATTCCTAGCCTTTACCCACACAGCCTCCATGGGAGCCCCCTGACAGACGCTGGCCTAGCTCTCCTCAATCCAGCGCTCTCCATCCATCCCTCTCTGGTGGCTTTGGACTTGGGAGACTGCATGCTGGGTGACGAGGGCATCAACTTGATCTGTGGGCTCCTGCCTCCTGATGGAGCCAAGTCGGGTAAGCAAAAGGGTCTGTGGGGTATGCAGTGGCCATTGGAACTCCTATATGGCTCAGGCCCCTCTGCTTAGAGCTAAACGTCCTCTGCCTGTGACTTGTTAGGGGAGCAGGACATGAAGTTTCTCCCTCTGCTGAGACATGGCACGAGGCTTCTCCTCCCAGCGTAAGTGGAACAGTCCCTTAGTACAGGAGCCATTGCACTGGGTGAGCACTCTGCTTCCTCCTTGACTAGTTTTAAGGGGAGGGACCCTGTCCAATGGAGCATGGCTCCTGGTACAGTGGACTGTTCCATTGGCACGATGCTAGTGGGGAATGGTGGCCAGTTTGCTGCCTCGTGATGGGAGAGTTTGAATTTAGGGGGAGGAAGGCACAAGGCTTGGACTTCTGATTTGGTGTTAATATTTTGCACTCATGAAGCCTGAGCTGTGATTGGTGCATTTACAATTAATGCAGATCAATGCACATTACATTCCTTCTCCCTCCCCCACCCTCCTGCCCCGGAACTGGGTTTTACAGTAAATTCACCTCATTGGCTCCCCTGGGAATTAACACTGAATGATCTCTCCTGTCTGTTATACGGGGAAGGGACTAACTGCTGGCTGAATAAGTTCCTCTTTACAGAGGATGAAGTCTGAGGCCTGGGCTCTGTCTCTCCCCACTCACCCCAGAACCCTAACCAGTTATTGACCTCAGGCCTCCCGGGGTATATGCTCACAATAGATACAGCAGCCACCCCGCCTGAAAATCAAGCTTCAGTACCTGCCTGTCCTGCCCATCTCCCCCTCCCACGCTGAGACTGCTTCTTGTGAGCAAATGAAGGGGCAGCACTGCAGGTAGTAGCGCTAATCAGATAATTAACCTTAGTCATTCTGTAAATCATACCCTCTCCACCAATCAGGGTGCAGGGAATTGTGAAACTCTGAGCCATGCCACTTCCTATCTCTGTGATTGGCTGAGCGGGTTCGCCTCTGGAAGGTTTGACGACTTGTCTGGACCCTTAGGGTGTTCATGGGCTTCTCTCTCTTCTCCAGGCCTTAAGGAGTTAACACTGAGCGCAAACCCGGGTGTCACGGCCAAAGGTTGGGGGCGCCTGGCCATTGCAGTAGCTCACAGCTCCCAGGTGCGAGTGTTGAACCTGGACTACAACCCCCTCGGTGAGCGGCACAGGCGTGAGAGGCTCTGAACTACTAGCTTGACAGGCTTTGTGTGAGTTTGCTGCTGCTGAAGGTGCTGGTCTGGTGGCCCTGGAGACTGAATCTAGACCAGGGACATCCTGGGCACTGGCAGGGCAATGCCGGTTCCTCCACACTGCCCCTTCTGCTGGGCCTCTTCCCTGGCCTGGAGGTGAGGGCTGGGGTGACCTGATATCCTGATATTAGGAGACTTGTCTTATATAGGCAACTATACCGCTTCTTCCCCACCCCCCCCAAAAAAAAAAAGTCCCAATTTTTCACACTTGTTATGTGGGCACCTTAGTGAGGGGGGGGAGTTCATTCTCCATAGCCCATTCAGTCCTCTGCTTGAGACTGGGGGCCAGTTAGTTCCACTTGTGCTGATACTTTGTGTGATGAGGACATGTGTCCTGCCAGGAAATGCATCAAACATGCTTCACAGAGATGGCAGCTGCAAGCAACCTAGGGAGGAAAGACTGTGTCCCCCACCTCCATCCCCCGGGGACTCTGGGCTCCGCTTGTCCCACAGCTGTGTTTGCCTGTGTCAGGCCTCGGCTCAGGTGGTGACCTTCCTCTGCTCCCTCCATTCCCACTCCCTTCAGCCTGAGCAATTGGCCTGCCAGATGGAACAGGCCCCCCCACCCCCTTTCCGCCAGCTCCTTCCCCGGATAATAGCATGGAGGAGAAGAGCCTGGCAATGGTTGCCATGGAAACCAACTCTCCTTCTCCAGCTTGTGTTGCTGGAGCAGGATTGGCAGCTGGTGAGGCAGAGACCAGGCCATGTGGCTCTCCTACCTCACCCTGCCCCAGGAAACTAGGCCAGGCAGCTCTCTCTCCCCTCCCTGCCCCATCTTCGCACCTCCACCCCACCCCAGCAGAGACCCCAGCTGGCTGGGTGCTTCTACTCTGTGTTACGAGTTCCTAACATGGTAGCTGATGGAGCCCCACCTGTGACCGTCCGGGGAGTGCTTCACAGGCACTGGCTGCCACTGGGGCCAGCCCCAAAAGAGCCGTTCCCCTGCAAGGGGTGACAGCATGTCTGCTGGCTAGGACAGTAGACTCTTTTTCTATTCCTGACTCGGTGAGGGAGTGGGAGCTAGTGGTCAGAGCAGAAGGCTGGGAGCCAGGACTCAGGTGGTCTATTCCTGACTCTGAGGTAGAGTGGGGGCCAGTGGTCAGAGCAGGAGGCTGGGAGCCAGGACTCCTGGGGTCTATTTCTGGCTCTACTACTGACTTCCTCTCTGACCCTGTGGCCAGTCACTTCCCCTCTCTGTGCCTGAGTTTCCCAACTGGTGATGACGGGAGGCTCCGAGATCCTTGGGTAGGTGGATGGAAGGTGTTGTGTATGAACAAAGTCTTCTTGTAAGAGAAACAGTTTCACTATGTTCCTTCAAGTTTTCGATGTTCACTCCCAGAACAGCCAGTCACAGCCCACAACTAACATTCCATCCCCCACAACTTGTCTCTTTTCACAACCACAAACCCTTCACCTCCTCCTCCAAAGTGTTCCTGGCACATAGGGATTAGCTGGTAGCATTGGCACGGGGTAGTCCCATGATCTGCCTGGCCCAGTGGATACATGCTGTGTGTGAAGCCAGATTCTGCTGACATACCCTGGCTTTCTTCTCCTCCAGGTGACCAGGTAGCAGGGATGCTGGCTGTTGCTGTGGCCTCCAGTCGCACCCTGGAGGTTCTGGACTTGGAAGGAACAGGACTTACCAACCATTCAGCCCAGGTAAGGAGTGTCGGGTGCTGATATAGCATCATCTGCACCTCAGGGACACAGGTGTCAACAAAGAGTGAAGTCCCCAACCCTGAGATGTACCTCCTTCCCTCCCCCCATCAATGGATCCTTTTCTCAGAACAGTCTCTGCACCTAGAAGTACTGCTACTATCTGTTCCTTTCCCTGACCCATGGCTCTCAGCCCTTAGAGGGCCTGCTCAGCCCTAGCCAGTGGAGGGCGAGAGAGCAGATTTGTTGGTTCTCTGGAAAAGTGAAGAAGGTTTGGTTTCAGGAACAAGGTTTGTGAAGAAGTCTTGGAGTTTAGGCTTAGAGCAGGTAGGACTTGAGCTTAGGGGGTTATAGATAATTATCTGCTTAGTGGTTTTTTTGCAGTTTCTTCTCAAGCTCAGCTCATGGTACTGAGATTTCCCATTTTCACTGTCTCATCTGACTCAGGCTTACAGGGGACCCAGCTGGAGGTGGCAGGGGATGTTTGCAGGTAGGAGAGAGCAGTAGTTTCCTCCTTGGGTACAGCCAGGAAGTCCTGGCAATGGTCTCAGGTGGAGAGTTATTAGTGTCCCTAAAAGCTGGTGTGGGGGGCTCAGAGGCGGATGAAGAGAGTACAAAGCAGCTCTGAACCCCCTTCCCGTCAATCTGACTTCTGTCTGTGCTGCCTTTCTACCTGCTTCTGGCTCTCGTTCTGCTCAGACCTTGCTGGACATGGTGGAGAATTACCCAACCGCCCTGCGGACGCTGATCCTGGCAGAGAACAGCATCAGTCCCGAGCTACAGCAGCAGATCTCGGACCTGCTCTCCGAGGGTGAGGAAGAGGAGGAGAATGAGGCTCATGAAGTCACGGCCAGGGAGAAGAACCCCTGGATCTGCCAGAGCAGTAAGACCTCTGGGACCCCAGAGAGGTGGAGATGAGGCTGGACTGGGGAGGCTGGCAGGAATGAGGGTTCCGTGATGTTTTCTGCTGGGATGAGTATGTCACTTTGGGGTTGGTAAATGGACAAGGTCCCACCTCATTGTGGGCTGGAATACAAACTGAGTTCAAGTCTCATCAGCCAGTTAAGTAGAGTTGGGCTGGGTCAGTACTTCTATAGGAAGCCTCCCAGGACAATCCGGCGTCTGCAAGAAGTGGAGGTGGGGCTCAGATGGCTCTTTACAATACCAGTGTCCCGGCATGATGCCGCAGCAATTAACATCTTTCAGCAGAGACGTAGAATCAGAGTCATGAATATTAAAGCTCCCATGGGTCTTTTCATAAAACGTGGGGAAATGGCCCTGGTGTCTCAGCTAAATTCCAGCTCATGTCATTCCAGGCTACTTCCCTAAATTCCCCTCCAGTTTGAATGGGGTAAACCTTGTGAGGGTTACCAGCACTGTATTCTATCTGCAGTGGCTGTATTTGAAGGAAAGGGATATTGTAGCGATTCCAGTGAGCTACTGTATACCACTGTTTGATAGGAATCCAGCAGAACTAACAGGGATAAAGGCAAAAAGGAGACCTACCCAGATCCTGCTCAGTTTTTAACCCAAGCTTAGGAACTAGTATAGCTGCTCCTAAAGCACCGAACAAATCCAGACTCCAATGCCATAGCACCACAAAAACTGTTAACTAGTACCTGGATCCAGCCAATTTTTGGCCAGTGCCCACCCCTGCCCACTCCCAATTCCAGTGTCTAACTAGAGAACAAATATAGCTGCTCGTAATGCACCAAAAACATCTGGACCCTGATACATCTCGGTGCAGCAGTGCCCCAAAACCTGCCTCCAACTCCCAGATTCTATGAGATCCAATCAATATTTGGGCCTAGTCCCTCAAATTTCATTGTCCAAATAGAGACCACCACAGCTCCTCTGAGTCCAAAAACATCTGGACCCCAATGCTTCCTGGTGCAAGAACCTGACTTCAGCATTTGGGAAGAAGGATGGGGTGGTCTGCTATTAAATAGCCTTCTCTACAGAAACACATATGTGTTCAGCTCCATATACACCATCCTCAAGGCGCTCAGCTGAGTTTGGGGAAGAATTCATTTGGCAACAGTGGCTGGTTCTTTGTGCAGTCACGTACTGGCCAGTGCCATCGGGAGCAGTGGGGAGGGTGAGGTAATGGTATGTCCTATCTGCTTTCCGGCTTCACCTTCCTCTTTAAAACTGACCAGGGAAGTTACATGTCAACCCTCCATTGAGACAGTGTGAAGAGCGGGAATTTCCTGGTGTCAGCTGGGAAACAAAGTGCCAAGTGCCGGTGGTCACGTGGCCCCTTGGTTCTCCACAGCATTGCTTCCCGTGTGCAGCAGGGGCAGATCTGCTGCTTACTCCTGTGAACCCTGCAGCGCCAGCACAGTTAAAGGGCGGGAGTCAGAGGGGGGGCAGGTTGGGAGGCAGCTGGATTCTGTTCTTGTGGATTGGCAACAGAAAGGGTTGCAAAGTTCAAGCCAGTTATACCTGTACAGCCTCTCTGAGAACACAGGTGTTGTCACTGAGGGCGGACTTTGCAGGCAGTGGGATTGCACAGGTGTCACTGAAGGGCTAATTTGGCCAGCAGAACCCATAGTGCTCGTTATGATGGACAGACTCTCAGATCCCAGGGGGAGTTTTCAGGGCTGGATTTTCCTTTGTAACCTGAGCACACGGCGTCCCTGGGAGACAATACATCTGGATCCCTGCAGTGGCATTGGGGCAGTCACTTTAAGGTACCCCCAGACAGCATTAACTCTGCCATGTTGCACAGAGAGTGTGCATCTAGTCACCTCTCCTCCTCAAAAACCTCTCTGGCTTCTGGCTCCTTCCATGTTAGCCAAGCTCCTCCTTAGCCCTCATTTGCTCTGCCTCTCTCGCGTCCTTTGTCCCCTTCTCTCACTCTCAGCTCTGTGCCTGGTGTCCAGACCTGTGTTCTTCTCCAGCTCAAATGTCTAACATTCTCTCTCCCACCTGCTCCACAGATCCCACCTCCCAGATGGTCTTGGTGACGTCAGGTCTGGGCGAGAGCCTCTTAGCAGAAACAGAGATGTGACTAGGATACTCCTGCAGCGTCTACTGAGAAAAGCACTGTTTGCCTGTATGGGTGGGCCGTGTGCAATGCGTGCATGGAGTATGTGTGTGTGTGTTCATGCCACACAGGCTGGGTGAATGTCTGTGCTGTGTGTGTGCATACCCTGCTGTGCCCATGCCCACGTGCCTCCAGGAGGCCAGCCCCAATTGTGCGTTCACATCCTTCAAGTCCCATCCATGCCACCTTTGGGTTCCGAGTTTTGGATCCCGGCCTGAGTGAATCTACATGAGTGTCTGTGTCACATGCTCTGTCAGCTGCTTGTGCTTATCCACTTACTGCATGTTTAGCTCACACAGCCTCCCCCTCCTGGCTGTACATTCCTGACCCACGTGCTGGAGGTTGTATTTATTCAGAGGTATATATTTGTGTATAACAGATGTTCTTTCTATTGCTTGTACCGGTGTCTTGAAGAGAGTTTTATAAAGGTCACAGATGTGGCACAGCTCATGGCTGCAAGAGGCTGTCATTCCTGCTCCCACTGACAGGGAAGGGCGTTGAGTGGGCTGTGAGAGATTGATTGAGCGGGTGAGCCCATATGTCCTGGAGCCGGTGCTGGGCACGGTGTGTGAGCAAAGACCACATGCTCTGCCCTGTCTCCACTTCCCGCTGACTCAGAGCTGGCTATCAGGCTGGGTGGGCTGTGAAGTTTTTGGATCTGTCCTTGTGGGAGAGAGCCAGATCCAGTGTATGTATACAGGAGATACTAGAAGGCCTGTATGTACCATGGCTCTCTGCGGTTCCATGAGAGCAGAGCCCTGAAATCTCGCTCATTGCTGGTACCTTCGAAGCATTTGCTCCCCTGAGGAATCAAAGCTGAGCCAGATTCTGTATAGCCCCATCTCCCTGAAGGGAATTACAGTGAGAAAGGGTAAAAGCCCTTGCAGTAACAGGGGCCTGTCCCTCTAATCCGGGAGCTCTTCTAACTCTAGCTCTTCTATCAACAGCTGCAGAGCTGGGCAGAATTTGCAGGGGAGCTGGCCATTGAAAATCCAGGTGCTGCAGGCAGAGGTGAGGGGGACTCAGGCAGGGGTGCGCTGCCCTTTTCACTCAGTGCTGACTCGAATGCCTCTGGAAAGTGCAGAGGGACCCAGTTACAGAGTGTGACAAGGGGATTCAGGCAGAGGTGCTTCTTGGGCCACATCTGCACCAATATTCCACGGCAGTGCCAAGGGACCGATGTGCTGTAGAAGCTGCTGTATCTCAGGGGAGCCTAAAAGCCAAAGGTCTTCTCCTTGGAGCAGTTTATGTAAGAGGGGGGAGGGAGGTCAGATTCCAGCTTGTGCCAGTCCAGCCTGCCTTCCTGTATCTGCGTTGGGAGACAGCTTGTCCTGCCCTCCCATGGTGCATTCCCACGTGCTGTTAGCCCAGGCTGGCAGCTTTGCATCAGTGAGTTTGTAAAGTGCTTTAGGATGGCTGGGACATGGGAGCAGTTTAAGAGGTTTTATTCCATAATAATAAAACCCAGCAGGGCGGAGCCCCATCGCATCTGAGCTCAACCTAGCACCTCCCGCACGGCCACTAGAGAACCAGGCAGAGTGGTTAGCTGGAAAGGCTCAGATTGGAGCTGGCTTCAAACCCAGGTAGAACAATGAACCTGTAACTGGCTGGGGCATGGAGAGCTCACCCTTTCCCCGCTCCAGCACTGCAGAGAGCCCTCAGCGCACAGCAGCGAGCACACCACAAAAGCTAGGAGAGCCACGAGGAGGCAGCAGTGGTCCAAAGTGCCTGACTGGGCTCGGCTGGCTGCCAGCTCAGCTCAGCTCCCAGCCTGCAGGGCCTGTGGTGGTGAGGTCTGCCTGCTGGAGGGCACTCAGCTCTGGCCCTGCAGCACTGGAGTAAGGCTTTGGGGGAGGGACAAGCAGCTTGGTGAGTTGTGGGACACAGGGACCCATGCCTATGTGGTGGGATCCTGTCAGAGGCCCAGACTGGGCAAGCTGGTGCTGGGAAGAGCCCCACTGCGCACCTGGTAGGAAAGGCCGCACTATGGCACCATCAGCATTCTCCCAGCTCCGCTTTACTCTTCACTGCCATGCAGCTGTGTTTTTATACACACCCAGACTGATCCAGGCCTTGGCTCAGAGCCGCCTTCCTAAACTCCCACAGCACCCTTGGTCTTCTACATGGCCACACCTGTCAAACTTGTCACACCCCAGCCTTTTCACTGCACTGGACAGTGATGCTCTCTCCCTTCCTTAGAGGTTGAGGTTCTCCTGGATGTGGCACAGCCAAGCACCTGGGGCCCACCATTCTGCAGCCCCCTCCCCTGTTCAGCTGGAAATAAGAGGTCACCCCAGTGAATTGTCCAGGACAGACTGGGCCAGGCGGTTGGGTGTTAACCTGGGTGTTGGGGGAATCCAAGCATCTTGTAAAGTTATTGGGGGTCCTAAAGGTGCAGAGCCTAGTTGGGGTCAGTGGGAGTTAGCTGCTTTGGAAAATGCCACTCGCAACATCATTAGCACCTTTGAACCTTAGCCTTTCTGTGCCTCAGTTCCCCACGTGTGACACAGGGCTACGATCAGTGCCCTACCTCACAGTGGTGTGGGAGGATCAATACAGCAAGGACTCTGAGGTGCTCAGAATACTATGGTAACGGGGGGGGGGGCGCATAGGAATACTTCAGATAATGGGGCCCCAGCAAAAACCCACACACAGCTGACAAAGGGGGGCTCAGGACAGCAGGGACCAGCCCTGGAAAAGCGGGAAGGGTGTGAGCATTAGCAACTATCATTCTCAGGAGGAAGCTGGGGGAAAACAGGGCTTTCTACAAGGAGGGGCTAGGGACTATAACCAGAGGCAGGCTCCATGAAGGAGCCAGTGGTGCCAGGGAAGCAGAGAGCTGGCAGTGGATCACAGTTGCTGACAGTTGGAGGGGATAAAGGCACATCAGGCAGGTTGTAATTCCACCCCTCCCAAGGTATCACCTCCAGCAGAGGCTCGCAAATACTAGTTCAAACTGGAGTACTCACACACCAAAGAAAAGACTTTTGGATAAATAGCCTGGATTTACACTGACTCGGGATCTTCTTCCTGATCTAGCAAAGGGACAGGCCCTTTGGTCCAAGAGGGGCCCGCAATCCCTGTGGAAGGGCCGACACCTACCAGAGAGTCAGGGTGAGTGCTCATAAGCTTTTTAGCATGTGTGTAGGTTTCTATTTTTTTAATATTTTCTCTGTAATGCTTTCACCTTAAGAATGTGCTCGCTTACCAAGAGCTGTTGGGTAACACACAACTGCTGGCTGGTACAGTGTTCGTAGCCTCTGGAGAGAAAGCAAACTGCAGCCACTGACCTTCGAGGCAGGGCCCTTCAAGATTTAAAGGCCCTGGGGCTCACAGCCACAGCCAAAGCCCCAGGGCCTTTAAATCTTGAAAAGGCCCCACCTCTTCCGCCACACCTGCACTCAGGACTCCAGCATACCAGTAAGTCCTTTAAGTTACTTTCACCCCTGCCCTCAGTACTCAACCCATTAGTAAGAGTCTCCCCCAATTTCCCCCACAGGGGCAGGATTGGCAGCCGTAAGTCATCCACCTCCAGGCTAGGCCCAGGGGCAGTGCCTTGACAAGGCAGCTCCATCGCCCAAAGACTCAACCCCAGCTGTGCATCACACATGCCCCAGGCTGTGAGGGAGGGGGCTGGGTCCCTGGTTAGAACCCTGCTGGGGAGGCAGGGCTGTGGGGGACTTGGCACGGCGCACGCACCCTGTGGAGAAGGCTCCAGCCAGTGCCTGCCCAGCAGGATACACACAGTGGGCTAAGTGCCCCTTGCAGGAGCCAGGCACAGGGGAGATTGTGTTTCAGGGCTAGAATTAGGTTGGTGGATTAAAGAGCAGCAGGAGCAGCTGCTCCCAGGAGTACACAAAATAAATAATTATAGGGACAAAGGGAGCAGGAACCACAGCTAAAGGAGGAGAGCCCAGCAGGGAGGCAGCACTGGATCAGCTCAAGTTACCACATGGAGAGACAGGCAAACCAGTCTTCCTCGGCCTGGCAGTCAGGTCTTGGCCAGGGAGCTCCTAAGGTACTAGAGTGAACCTCACTGTGTGAGCTCAGCGGCCCCTTTATCCCTCAGACTTGAACAGTCTTTTCCTGTGGGGTTCACAGCATCACCAGCAGCAAATATTCAAAAATCCCAAGTCAGGCCCCCCAAAGTTATGGGACTGGCATAAAAATCAAGAATACAACATAAAGAGTGGGTTCTTGCTGTTTGCTTTCGGAGCCTTTAGGTGCCCGTGGGTCATATTTGCCAGATTTTCTCCATAAACACAAGGGTTAGAAATACACCTCTTTTAAATGAAAGCTGCCAGTCTCATCTAATCACATGGCCCCAGGAGCTGGGGCTTTAAGAATAATCACCAAGCAGCACAGAGTTGGCAACAGAGTTTGGCACATGTGGGCTAGTTAGAAAAGGTGCCAGATTTAGCCCTGGAATTACAGCACAGGGACAACCAGCCCCAACAAGGTCCAGAAGTGTTCAGTGCCCCTTTCTCCCATGAGCCCTACGCCACTCTCCTGAGTCTCGAGGGTTTTGGTTGAATGATGCTTGCCTTTGAGGCAGGCGCATCTACATTTTCAAAATGTGAAACCACGACACTTTAGGCAGCTAGCTTAGGTTCACAAAATAGTCATGCAAAAGGCCCCTTTAAAAAAAGTGTGCTCCTGTTGGTACTGCCAGCTTCTAAGTCAATGACATACGAACATTGCTGGGAGTGAGAATTCTTCCAGAAACTTAATGGGCCGAATGAGCCTGAACACCTGACAACACTCACTATGAGCAACGAATCAGCTCCCATGGTATCTACGCTCATCTGACGTCTCTTCAGTCCAACACTGTTCACCACTCTAAACTCTCCTTCCCTCGTCCCCCGTTCCTGGTGAGCACCAAGTAGATGCTCTGTGCAACGAGACATCTTGAACAAACATTGTGTAGTTAAAGCGCAGACATGTACTGAATGGTGAAAGGAAGAACCCGGGACATCATCTGAAAAGACAGGCCATTTGCTCAATTTATCCCTGACGAGCCAGCAGGTGGCACACAGGACCCTGCAAATCTCTGGGACAACAGCTTGCCGAAGAGGGCCCCTGGCCACCAGGATTTACCTGTTCTTGGCTCCCACAGCCAGCAGTGAGAGCACCCAGCACCCCACAGCCACAGCTTACTTTTAAAATAGTTTATTTCTGGTTTTAAAATATACATCAGTTTGAAAATCTCAGAAAAAACACGTTAGCTGCAGAGGAACAGGCTGGAGTTGGGACACTGAAAAGTGGGCCCCCCCCCAAGAGCCAGTACTGCCAGATACAAGGAGGAGGGTAAAGGCCTGATACCCCATAGACGCAGCCTCAGAGCAGGTTGCTCCTTCTCTCCTGGCTGCCCAACATTCCCCTCACCATTTCTCTTGTGGGTCACACTCCAAAGGAAATGGCACCTCAGGACCAGGGCCTGGACTGGGCCTATGGGCATTCCCTTGCCCTTGCTTCTAGCCTGATGTGATGAAAGGCAAAAGGGAGATTAGCTTTTGCCTTACAGGGACCAGCACACCAACTGCTTCTGCAATCAGGTGGTTTTAATTTTTGTCCTGAACAGCTCGGGACAGCCAGTTGCAGGGCAACCAGGGACCTTTGGATCGAGCCAGGAGAGGAAGCACCTCTCGTAGAGAGATGGAGGTGATCAGACCCACCTACACTAACCAGCTCAAGGACCAGACACAACCCAGGCCAGCTTCATGCTCCCAGCAGCTCACAGGTAGGTCATGACACACAAGTGAGGCCACGCAGCCCAGGAGGCTTGGAGTCAAGCTGTGCTGACAAGGTACAGGAGCCCGATCAACAGGAGAGGCCCTGTGGCTGGGGCATGAAGATGGGGTGGGAGGAAGCAGCAGCTTGGACCTCAGCACTGCAAGGAGGCTACCGGAGAGAGAGGAACTGGCCTGGGCAGAGCCCCCCACATACACACACACACACAGGATCAGTACCTTGCAGGTTGAGGAGGCTCCCACCATTAGCACCAATTTGTTAGGGCAGCTGTGCTGAAATACTGAGTCCTGCCCCAGCACCACACTGAGCTGAGTGGCCAGGAACAAGGCAAGTGCACAAGCAGCCGCTGTGACCAGAGTGCCCAAATCTATTCACACAGGAAGCAGCAATGGGCTGGGCCAAGATACAGGAGAGGGAATAGCTCCCTTTCACACAGGGCCATCCCTAGCCATTTGGGTGCCCTACGCAACACCCCCCTCCCCGGATGGGGGGTTGTGTGGGGCCCCAGGCCTCCCCCCCGGGGTCTGGGAGGCAGGAGCAGAGGGGGGCACTTTTGGGGGGCCCACAGGCCCAGAGAAATAATCGGGGGCCAGGAACAGCCCGCTCCGCTTCCCTTGCCCCGGCCCTGTCGCTTGAGGGAAGGGATCCCCCACTCACCGGCAGCGACGGGAAGTGGAGCAGCCCGGCCCCAGCCCGCTCTACTCCACCAGCTCCCAGCCGCGGCGCTCTGCTTCCCGCTGCCGGTGAGTCTGGGGGGTGGGGGGGAAGAAACCTTTCCCTAACTCCCCCCCTCCCCCCAGCGACACAGCTGGGGCCGGGGTGAGGGACGTGGAGTGGGCTAGGGCTGCATCGCTCCACTTCCCGCCGCCAGTGACTGTGGGGGGCGATCCTTTCCCCAACCTCCCCGCACTCACCCGCAGCGGGAAGCGGAGCAATGCAGCTGGGAGCTGGCAGAGTAGAGCGGGCTGGGGCCAGGTTGCTCCGCTTCCCGCTGCTGCTGGTGAGTGCGGGGTCACTGGGGGAAGAGGTGGAATGGGGCCGGGCCAGGGGCGGAGCAGGGGGAAAGGGTAAGAAGTGGGGCGGAGGGAGTTGTCCAGGGCCCCATACCCCCCTAGGGATGGCCCTGCCCCTTGCAGTGGGTGCAGCCCATGGGAAGGCCGGCCAGGGTATAGGGCTGGTCGCCAGGGCTGGTGCTGCCACATATGCAGCACGCAGCTGCCTAGGGCACCATGAAACTTGGGGCAATTTGGTGCCCCAAATTTCATGATGCCCTACGCAGCTACATATTGCTAAGGATGGCCCTGCTTTCACATGCCCTGCAGCCTCCAGGCTGGAGCTGAGAGCAAAGCTTTGGCCCTGGCTGCCACCAGCCACAAATGGAGGCGCTTAGGGAGGGACACTGCCCCAGGGCAGCATCTCTTGCTGGGTTTGAATGGGAGTTTCCTTCCTGCAGAGAGAGGCTGCACCCTCCATACATAGCGAAGCACAGGCAGCAGCTCGCTCTCACTGGAGGAGGACACCACAGCTCCAGCTTCAAACCCACCACAGCCAAGGGAAGGGGGTCCCCCGGCCCAAGGCAGCAGCATAGAGACCATGCCAGTGTGCTGGGTTACACCTTCGGGGTGGAGAGGCAAAAATCCAGAGAGGCAAGGAAACCCCTAACAAAACACTGGGGCTCTATCCCCCAAATAAAATATCTACACTCCTGACTTCTCCCCTTCCCCGCCCCAGGGACACTGAGCACATAAACACTGAAAAGAGAAATCGTACCAACACTGAACACGAGGAAAATCAAACACAACTCCAGCCCCGCCAGTGGAGAGGCCTTGGAAGGGCACCAGAGCCAGCCCGGGACCCAGCCAGAGGAAGAGGGGCACATGCACGGGGGCCTCCCCAAAGGGCCACTGCTGAGCCATGAGGTACCGTGTCTGCACACAGCAGTGATAAGCCCTGCTCCTCAGGGCGTCTCCCTCTCTCCCCAGAGCCCTTGCTGGGGCCCTGCCCAGAAGCAGCTTGCTACTGTCTTTCATTTATTGCTCTCCTGGGGTAAAATCCTGCCCTGGAGTCCATATGGCTCTGCTGGAGTAGAAAGGCCAGGATGGGAAGGGTGGCTCCTAGGGCAGGACCTCACCCCAGACCTCTGGGCAGACAATGGATTGGCTGTCAGCTGCTTTGTTCATTTATGCAGGAAGAGAAAAACAAAACATTTTAAAAGCAAAGGCCTGGAAAGAATTAAAATGAGAGGAAGACCCAGGAGCAGAGACTCAGCACCAGCCAAACACGAGCCAGGCCAGTGCAACAGCCCCCAGAGATGGGGAGAGACAAACACAATCCAACCCACAGCACACAAACCACTGCCATGGGAACTCTGCAGGCCAGCCGGGGGCAGCTCTGGCCCAGTCCCATGGCAGAGGGAACTGGGGCTCTCCCAGGGCATTGCCTCTGCATGAGCCACGTGTTGGGCCAGGCCCAGGAGCTAGGCAGCAGGGATCTGCAGAGGAAGCTTTAAGGGAGAGCCAGCCACGACTGCCAGCTGGGTGCCACAGAGATCAACATGGCAGCAGGGGGGGGGAAACAAAAAATAGCAAAACAACCGTCCCCAACTCAATGCTCCTGACCCACAGCAGGGGGCCAGGCAGCAAGGAGCACCCACCCCCCAGGGCAGTCCTCATGCCCCACTCAGCCTGCAGTGGCTCACGGGGATCAGACAAGACCAGGGCAAAGAGTTTCGACTTGTTGGCACAAGTTGAAAGGTAAGAACAGAGCAGCCATGGGCACCAGCACAAGCAGGGCCAGGGCCATGGGCATCAGCCTGAAAACGAGAGCACGGGCATGGGCACCAGGGCATGAGTGTGAGGGCAGGCCCAGGCCCCAGGGTGGGGCTGGAAGATTGAGTGTGACGGCAGGCACCAGACGAGTGGTGAGCACAGGCATGGGCATGCATGCCAGGCCGAGCGAGGCCCCAAGTGTGTGTTCTGGTGTGGTGGGTGCAGAACACCGGCAAGATCCTGGCGCCTCAGAGTATCAAAACCAGAATAAATATAAGGTGGGAGTGGAGCCTGCAGCCCCCTGGGGCATGCGTCGTGCCGGGGACACCAACCCTGTGAGTGGTAAGGCAGCTACAGCACTACCCCAGGGCACTGCTCCCGGCCCAGCCTCAGTTGAGCAGGTTGCCTTGCTCCTGGGCCTGCGTCAGGCTGTCCTTGCGATGGAGATGGTGGACACCCATCCTCTTGGGGCTGCGGTGTGGCCGCCCTGAGGGAGGCTTGCTCCTGCATTCCCCACTCTCCTCCAGGGCTCCCCCTGGGCTGCTCTCCTTGCTTGCTTGCAGCAGCATTTCCCTTTCCTCAGCCGGGCTCCCAGGTGAGCCCCGGTCCACATAGTCCTTGTGCTTCTCTGGCAGGGGGCTGCTGGGCTCAGCGGTGCCCCCGCCACTGCCCTGGAGCAGCTTCCGGGCTTCATCCTGGGAGAAGTCCGTGCCGTAGTCGGAGGAGAAATGGCTCCTGCGGGCTCGGGACTCAGTGCTGTCTGTGTCCACACTCGAGTCCCGGCTCACGGTCCAGCTGCAGCTCTGCGCAGACTCCTCGCCGTCCGAGTAGGCCGAGGCCGCCCTGCCCAGCTCCTGCATGGAGCGGCTGAATCGCTTCTGGAGCTCCGGGGCCATGTCACGGCTGAAGGAGGTGCGGCTCACCAGCACCTGCTCTGAAGTGGGGGGCGCCTTGTCCACAAACATCCGCTGCCAGTTGGCCAGGAGGTCCTCCTCCGAGCTGGCCGAGCTGGCGAAGGCGCTGGGGATCTGGGGTGGGCTGCTGAAAGGGCTGCTCTGCGAGGAGCCGTGTGCCCGAGCCGCCTTGGGAGATGGCTGGTAGGAGCAACTGGAGGCTGAGTGGCGGCCCTCTGAGACAGGGCTGTTAGGGAGCGTCCGGTGCCTCTCACTGCTCTCGTCCTCGCCCTGCACCAGGCTCAGGGAGATGGCCTGTCGCGTGGCATAGGTGCAGTTGGGCAGGGGGCTGTTCTTTGGGATCCTCACCTTGTCCTCAGAGAACTCAATCACCTTACGCCCTGGGTACATGGGGTGGGGAGGGGAGGGCGTAGGGTAGGGGCTCAGCTTCTCGAAGGCAGGCACCTCCTCTGGCAGGCTCTCCACACTGCTCTGTGGCTTGCAGCCCCCGTTCTGCTGCTTCCCCACTTCCCCTCTCTCCTTCCCAGGCAGCCCTGGGCTGGGGCAGGCATCCAGCAGAGCTCCACTCATGTCCACGTGCACAAAGACATCCTCAGCCATGGGACAGCTGCCGCTGCTGGACTTGGCAGAGTTCAGGACCAGTGACTCGGGCTTCTCCAGGACTCTGGCAATAACTGAGGTGGGCACAACGTCAGATGGGGCCAGGGTATGTGCAGCCTCCTGCCCAGGGCCTGGGGACTCCTGGGTGCTGTGCAGGTGCTTATTGACCATGTCCTGCAGCTCGTAGGGAAGCTAGGGAGAGAGCGAGAGGGCATTAAGCAGGGGCTGAAACAGCCCCTCAAGGCCTCAGCAGAGCCCGGAGAGGCTGCGACAGAGCCACAAGCAGCATTTGGGAGACTGCAATACGCTGCCTGCTCCGCCCAGCCCTAGCAAACACCCCACACTTGCCTACCCCCAACATACTCACCTGCTCACCTGGGCATGGCCCAGCCACTGACATACATGCTGCCCTCCCCACCCTCAAAACAGGCCTGCCCCACAGGAGGAGTTAGCAGAGCTTTCCCAGCTCTAACTTCTGGCTGCAGGATGCACATGGCAGCCTGCCCCAAGCCTGCCCAATGGGCCCCATTCGGGAGAGGGAGCAAGGGAAGCCTGCTCACGGGCCTCAGGCCCATAGCTTATGAGAGTGGAGATGAGGCCTAGCTGGTGTGTGCTAAGCAAAGGGGCTATTGATCAGTGGAAAATCAGCTGGTGGTTGCGTAGAAGTGACTGAACAGCCCCCACTGGCAGGATCTGCAGCTCCCAGGGCACGCACAGTAATTACAGCCCCACCGCCTTGGCAGCCTGCCCTGGGATCAGTATCGATGACTGTCCTAGCACTTGCCGACTCCTCCGCCTGGTCTAGATGCCTCACTGAGGCATCAGCAGCTGGGACAGAGCCTTGGTGACCCCCACCCCTCACTGTGGGTTTAGCTGCTGGTTCAGAGCTCTCAGCACCAGAATAGTAACACTCAGGGCATGCCAAACATTTCACTGCACCCTGGGGGCAGCCCCTTCGAGTCCAGGGTAAACTGGCTGCAGGACTGGGGTGAGCACGGACCTGCCACTGCCAGCCAGACAAGCAGGTCGATTCCACCCTGCCTGTTAAATACCATGTTGACCTTTGACTGGCCACACAGAGCCATGGCACAGGCTGCTGCAAGAGGGATCCTGCAGTCAGACAGGTGGGGCCAGGGCACACAGAGTGGGAACAGTGGGTGCGAGGCAGAAGGTCCCTGCACAACTGCATTTTGCCTCCAGTGGCACCCGAGTGTGGCTGAGCCCTCTGGGGACAGAATTCAAAGCTCCTGTGAGGGGGAGACAGCTGGGAGAGGTGAAGGTTACCCCACCAGTAACCGATACGGTGACCTCAGGAGCGCTAATCTGAGACATGCTTGGGGGACGACACACCAGTCACATGCTCACTCACAAAAGACAAGCACCAGAGTTGGATGTGCAGGGTGCTGGGAGGGCTCTCTAAGGGGCTGGGGTGCAAGGAGCCCATGTGAAGAGGCTTTATGGAGAGGTAGTGAGAATCCTGGGGCTGGGGCCAGATCCCGTTCTGGTGGAACAAGAAATGCCAATACAAACATGGGCTCCTCCCTCACCCACGGGGACAGGCCATTCCCAGCCTAGTGCTGCACCCAAAGCCTTGCCCTCCCTCATGCCCTGCCTGCCGACAGATCTGAGAGCCCCCAGGGGTGGTGAGCATACCCAAACCTGGCACGGGTAGCCGCGTCAGTGAGCCAGACCAGCTGCATCCTGGTTCACCTGGCCCCTCAGTAGGCAGGACAGGCCTTGCACATGGCTAGGTGTGAAGGGGGAGAAGACAAAAGGGTCAGCGAGAGGCCTGCTCCTCTGCCAGCTGCCTTCAGGCACCCGACAGGCTATCGGATTCAAGGCTATTGTGCTGTAGACAACGCTCCCTCCCTTGGAAAGGCAGCTCAAGGATCTTTTTATATCAGTCCCCAACTGAGACGTGAAATGGAGCCAGCCTGAAAGAGGAGCCAGCAGAGGCCTTGCACAGGGGGCCGGGAGCTCCTTACACCTTTGCCTGATGCTCGGGGAGGGAGGGGTCACTGGGACACAAGGCAGCTCCCCCACCCACAGAGGAGAGCAACCAGGTATGGAGTAAGGGCTGGGCACAGAGCAGCTGTGAGCCCCTCCACCACCCTGCAGCAGAGCTGCTACTCACATCAGCAAACTTGTGGTTCCTGAAGTGGGACTTGTTGCACTTGAGCAGCTGCACTGCGAGGTTACAGTCCTGCCGATAGCGCTCCTGCCAAGAGAGAGCACGGGGGTCACACACACACACCAGCCGACACCTCACTCACATGGGGAAGGGGAGGTCAGCCAGCCTACACCATGGGGCTCCCACCACTCCCCTGGGGAGGCTCCTTTGCAGGCCGGTACCTCTCTTGGCCATTCGGCTGACATGCTCCTCTCCATTTCAGCTCCTCAACTAGCTTCAAACTGGAGAGTTCAGTGCCTAAACAGGCCCTCACAGCCCTTCTCTGAACTCCTGCCAGCATTAATAACGTGCCCAGAATCAAGTGCAAGATCCCAGGCACTGTGGCACCAAAGCTGCATGGAGGGACCATCCCTCTCCCGGCTCTGGGCTGCTCAGCCTTTAGTTTTGCAGCCCAAACTCAGGTGGGCCTTTTTTGCTGCCACTTCACACAGCAAGCCCAGATCTCATTTGCTCTCTGCTCAACTTCTAGGACGCAAGTCAAAGGTCATGCTGCTATTTCCTGCTTCCCCTCTCTATTATTTATCTGTCCTCACTGGCGCCCTCAGCTCCCCACAATTTCAGCCGTGATTAAGACCACAGTTATGTCACGGAATCCGTGACTGCCATTGACCTCTGTGACATTTTCTGCCCTGGGGTTGGAGCTACCAGCCCTGGTGGGTGGGCGGCGGTACCCCACACAACTGCCCAGTGGGCAGACCCCCAGCAGCTGCCCAGCTGCAGCAGGGACTCCCCACAGCTGCAGCCAGTGGCTGGGGGACCCTGCAGCTACCAGCCCCAGGGGGACCCTGCACTGCAGCAGTGGGGGACCCAGGAGCCTCAGCAGCAGTGGGTACTGAACCCACCTGCCCCTTTTGTCAGGGATATTTTTAGTGAAAGTCAGGACAGGTCACAGGCTGCTGTGAATTTTTATTTCCCATGACCTGTCCATGACTTTTACTAAAAATATCTGTGAGAAAAACTTAGCCTTAGCCATGATGAATGTCAGCCATGTGCTGCTTCCCCTCCCCATTCATTAGTAAGGAAGTTATAGACCAGACCTTACATGATCAGCCATGAAAATTCTACCACCCATTTCCCCACGTTGAGCAGACAGGCTGTGGACTGGACACTTACATTGAGCTCCTCAAGTTTATTGATGGTAGTTTTGGCATCTAGCAGCTTGTTAGTGAGCGCCACAATCTCCCAGTCCAGGGTCTTCCGGTCCATCTCAGCCTTTTTTATCTGGGGCACAGGAATACAAGGCGTAAATCCCACCAGAACAGGCTGGCCTGGCCTCTCACCCCACCTAGCCCCCTGCATAGCACACAAACGCATTCAGCTTGGAAATAAAACCTTCCAGACAGACAGGTAACAGCCCCGGCTCTTCACAGAGGGAGGGTCTCTGACAGCACATGAAGCCAGCCACCCTATGCTGGCTGCTCAGAATTCTTGCCATGTTTGTTAGTTACTGAAGTGAGGTGAGTTTGATCCTTCGCAGCCCAGCTGCTCTTCCTACCCTTCCTGCAGTGGCAGCATGGAGAGACTGAACTCCCTCTCAGCTTTAGAGTCACAAGTGGACCACACTGGCACCGGGGAAGAAGCTTGCACTGGTGCTTCTCTGGAGATACACAAAGGATTCAGTCCCTGCCAATCCAACACTCTTCACCAGCAGCATAGATCACTGGGTTTGTGACATCCAATCCTCTCCACCATGGCAACAGGAAGCTGCTGCTCAGAGAGGCATGGGAGTCAATGATTGATACAGCAGAAGTTGACTCAGCATCTGCTTTTGCATAAAAGCTCAGAGAAGAGTCTGGGGCTTGCCCTGGTGTGAAAGGACCTGTCTGTGCAGTTTAATCTTAGTTAATTCTATTCCCAAAGGGGAACATTTCCTCACTGGACTCCCAGTGGGTTCCTGCTCAGGGGAAATAGACATGAGGGCTTATAGCAGTGAGGGGGCAACAGCTCAGAGCTCCCAATCCAGCTCCTCTACCTGTCCCAAGTCCTCAGGGCCACAGAAGCCCCAGAATCTGCACTCAGTCTGTGACCATTTGTGGACCAATGGTGGAGCAGGGCCCAGTGCGACAGGCGGTGACACATGCAGGAACAGGGCATTTCTGAAACACGGATTGACTTTTTGGCAATTGCATAAATAATATTAACCCTGAAAGCTCTTAGTGCCAAGAGCAAGAACTGACCCTGCATTCTCTATTAAGGGCAGGTGAATGATGATGACTAGAACAAGCATCTGTTTACTTACAGTACAGGTAGGCCAAATGGGTTCACAACCGCCCACCCCCATAACACAAGTGTTGGAGCCTGTGGGCACTACACTTCCTAGCAGGCAATGCTCCATTTGGATCAGAAGCAAATGCTCACATTTGGCTGGAGCACTGCGTGCTAGGACCAGTCGTCTCTGCGGACAGCTGTTTTGTTCAGTAGAGGTGGAGCCCTTGACTGGACGAGGTTTTGGGGCCCCGCAGTCGAGAATGGTGCAAGTGGGCCAAGTAATGTGTGACTGACAATGAAAATGACAGGCTGAGATATGTGAAGAGGAGAAAAAAAAAACCACACAAACGAAAAGACGCAACTGCAAAAATCCAGCTTTGGCTGAGAGAGGCCTGAGAGGTGAGTGCGCCCAGAGTGTGCCAGCGGCAGCATGGGGAGGAGAGAGAGAGAGAGAGGGAGAGAAAAGAAAC
This sequence comes from Mauremys reevesii, assembly GCF_016161935.1. NCBI lineage: Eukaryota > Metazoa > Chordata > Testudines > Geoemydidae > Mauremys > Mauremys reevesii. The sequence continues at coordinate 64,987,779 of NC_052625.1, forward strand.
AGCCATGAGTGTTATGAATGCACACAATACACACACACATGCTGGCTCCGCTCCAACAGCCCCAGTCCCCCGGGAGCAACACATCCCCGGCACCTTTCAAAGAGGTTGATGCAACATGACAATTACATTGCGGGGAAACCAAGCTCTGGTGCATGATAAAGTGGGGACTCAGGAAAGTACCCAGTTCAGGACAATAGGCTAGGCCTGGGGAGGATCATGGCCAGAACCTCCCTCATGAGCTGCTGCAATGCCTGCCCTGTAAGCCAGGGTCCCTTCCCTCCGTCCCAATTCACAGGATTCCCCCACTTCCTCTCCGCAGAGGCTCAGCAGGTCAGTTACCAGGGTATGCAGCTTCTCCTCCAGGTCCTGATTGGTTCTCTGTGAAGCAGTGTAGCTGTTCTGTAACCTAAAGAGGCACGAATGTCCAAGTGAAAAGGAATCCAGGCCATCAACTCAAGTCCTCTTGATAGCCTGGAAGGCGAGAGCTGCCCCTCACACACCAGGAAAGGCTGCTTGCTACAAAGCATACGACATGTTAACTCTTTGCCATGATTCTCTCTCTCGGAGGCTGTGATCCCTTCAGCTCTCAAGCTAGACTGGGTCAGTACTTGGATGGGACACCTCCAAGGAAAGAGAGGCTGTTGCAGGAAGTGGTGTGGGCACTCTATAGCCTTGGGCTCTAACGTGGCGGTAGGGAGTGCTGTTCTAACTAAGGTGCTGCCTTTCAGGTGAGACTTAAAACAGGGAACCCAGCCAACTACAGCCACTGATGCCCTTTGCATTTGTCAGGCTATTAACCCCCAAATCCTGGCTAAATTCCAGCTTGGACAATTTCATTCTGCCTCTGTACTATTCAAACAGATAAGGAATTCTCCATTTCCTGCCTTAAACTGCTGGGTAGCATTGCTGTGCTCCTCCCCTGAGGCGGTTACAATGGGTGCTGAGCTTTATCTGTAACTCTCCTAATCTCCCCATACCGCATGCCTCAGGTTAACACAACACAGGCTCAGCCTTCACCAGCCAGCCAAGTGAGTCCCTAGACAGAGGTACCCTGTCTCCCCGCAGCCACATCCTCCTCTCTGGTGTTTGCCATACCTGCGGAATTTGTCCTTGAATTTCTCCAGCTCTTCGCGGTTCTGGCCCAGCTCCAGCTCCAGGTAGTCCTGGCCGGACTCCAGCTCCCTCTCCATCGACTCCATCTTGTTGGTGACATAGGCCAGCCGCCGGCGCAGCTCCTCGTTCTCATGCTGCAGCAACCTGAGGCACACAGAGCAACAACGCTCCACTCAGTAAGCGATGGGGGCTGCCGGCCTCAGTGCAGACACCAGCATCTAAGCTCACCTCGGGGCCCTCAGAAGCAGAGGCCCCATATAGACACTGATGATGCTTCCAGGTTGTTCTGGTGGCACCATCCAAAGAGGTGCTAATGGCCCCCCATCCCCTTTCCAGCTTAGTTATTGGGGAGCATACAGGCATTTCACACACAGACCTCCCCTGTGAACGGAAGGGATTCTTTAGGCTCAGATCTCATCCCTCCTCTCACACCCACAGCGGGACATCATGGTGTCTGAAAGGTGGCTGTGTGCATACACTGCCCACGGAGGACTCAGTTGCTCCTCTGGACTCCCAACTATTGTTCCAAGCCCCAGGACAAGGACTATGGGAGGAGGCTCTGCAGGTCAAGAATATGGGGCATTAGCAGAGCTGGGGGGAGCAGAAGTGGACTAGTGGAGGGGATGCTGAAGAGGACAGGAGTGAGCTGCACGGACAGAGTTTGGGGGCGGTTGCCCTAGGTTGCTGTTGCTCATGCCGTGGGTTTTATTTTTATGAGCAGTCAGTGCCTGTAGCAATAAACTAAACTGGCAGGAGAGACGTGTCTGTGCAGCTGAAGAGACGAGAAATTCAAGCCCTTGCTTCCTGGCAGCACAGGTTGCTCTCTACTCTTGCAACAGGGGCAGAGAAGCGTACAGCAGCACCGCTATCCATGTCACCAGCTCCCTCTCAGGTTACAGCATTTGGATAAAGTCCACTAGCCAAATGGGCTGCACAGCTTAGGTGTCCCTCCCTGGAAAATGAAACCCACTCAATAATTTATCCCAGCCCATACTGCAGGAGTTGGACATGAAAGAGGCATCGCAAATCCCCAGCCCCAACCATAACCCTACCCCTAACCATGCAGTAGAGCAGGAGTCCCTGCAATTGCTGGGCCAGCGAGTGCAGCTGGCGTGGGGAGCTTGGGCTGTGGAGGGAGGCATGGGCAGCATACTCGTTATGGGGAGATGCCGTGGCAGCCTCCAGCAGGCCCCATTATAACACTAAGTGCTGTGCTCCCCTCAAACAAAGAGACACTCAACTCAGAGGGATGTATGAGAGGCACTCACTCCTATGTGTGCTTTCACTGTGCTCAACTGTTCAGAGAAACCTAGAAAATACAGCCTCTCTCTAGCTGCGTCTGTTCTTCACTTGGGATCTTGAGGGGAGTGAGATCCACAGAGCTGCCTCCTGCTAATTTCTGCCTGTGCAGCAAGTTTTCGTTCACTGTCAGCAGTGGGAGCTCATACACTACAGTGGGTCACACCAAAATGGTAGTGCTTTGAGTTTTTCTCCCTTTGATGGTGAAGAATAGATGTTTAGAATCAGGTGTGTTTGCCCCGCCACCTCAAACTGTAACAGCATTAAAGGAACCCCGAGGAGGCTCTGCAGGTCAAGAATCCCGTCTGCACAGCGGCTCTGCAACTGTCCTTTCAGGGAATGCAGAGAACCACAGTGAAACTTGGCAAGTGGGAGCAGAACAGAGCAACACCTGCCCCAGTCTCTCCATATGGGCCTAGCTTCTCAACAGAAGGGAAACCCATCATGCAGATTCAAAGGGCTGAGCAGTACGGGGGAAGCTGGACAATGGGAGGTGGGAATCGGCACACACACAGCTGCAGTGAGAATGGAGCATGAGAAGGGAACAGGACACTTACTTCATCCTTTCTGCATCCGTCAAGGGCTCCTGTGGTGAGAAGAAAACAGCTGTAAGAACCTCTCAAAATAGGTGTCAGACTCAAGCAAGTACCAAAGGGCAAGTTATTGAGAGGTGAACTCCTCCCACTACCCCGACAGCTCTGGGCAGGCCATGTCATGCATAGCTAGCAAAACTGGACTCTACGTGCACTGCTCAGACACTGCTTCTCAAACTAGTCAATATCAAGGCAGACCACATGGTTTATTTCAGGGTCAGCAGTAGTCTAGGTTAAACCAGAGACTTTCACAGACAGCCTGCAACTTCTTTCGCGCTGTGCTACAAGTTCAGGGACCCTGCAGTCATCACCCCACAGCTGCTGCCTCAACCTTCAGCAGCCTCACAACGTCTGGGTGGTGAGGATGGGAGTCTCGTGGACCTGCATACACAAACCTATGAACCCTTCACTGTGGTGGTAGTGGTAGCACCCCTGGAGAAAATGAAAGAACTGCTCTAAGTGGCTGAGGAGCTGGGAAGCACCTTTTCCATTTGCTTCACCCAGGTAAGCCCAGATGAGGGTTCCTCTGTGCTCAACTCGAGCAGGTTACTGGAACCAGGCTCCTACGTAAACCTGGACACAAAAACAACAGGCAACATGCTGAAGGCCAAACAGCCCGACAGAAGGGCCTACAGTGTTGGGAGCAAGTCACCTGCACCTCTCCAGCAGACACCCCACGCCAGAGCTCCTGCACATAGGCAGGGGCAGGGGAGTGGGTAGGAGCAGCTTAGCCTCCCCACTCTGTGCATTTGATGTGCTAGCCCAGGTGACAGCAGCTGCCTCTCAACATGCCTCACTTGTGCCTGGGAGGAGAATTCCATCGTCAGAGCCAGTTCGTGCTAGCAGGAATGGCCCTTTCTGGGAAGAGGAGGCTAACCCAAGAAGCTGGAGGTTTCTCTTTGGAAATCCCAGGTTGTTTTCAATGACTTGAAGGAGCAGCTTTGGGACATACTGGATGGAGCCCTGGAGCCTTAGCCAAGCAAAGCACACAGGTCCCCAAAGATGACACTGCGCTTCAAAAGGTGCATATTAAGAGACATACAAGGTCCACGCATGGGACCCTGCCACAGAGATTCCCTTGGAAGAGATTCAGTGCTAGCAATAACATGGTATAGAAGCCGGCCCAATCATGGCCCTAATGCACAGCGGGGCCATGTCCCGCTCCCAACAACCTAGAGTGCACTGCACTGGCCCACCCTGTACAGGGTGGCCCCATAGCTCCAGCTGCACTACGCATACCATGTCCCCAGCACTAACTGCACTGTATATAGCCTGATACAGCCCCAGTCCCAAGTGCCCTGTATTAACTCATACCGTACGCAGCATCACCGCCCTGCAACTGCCTTGCCTCTGAGGACTCCAACTGATACTAGGCAATCAGGTGCACAAGTATCAGGCCAGGAGATGGGTGATTCCTGTTTAAATGAGTCGATGTTCCAGGAGCCTGCTGGGTGGATCGAAGGGGAGGGGTTGGCAGCTCTCCCAGACAAGGACTCTACCTCAATAGACAAGGGACTTCACACATAAATACGGATCTGATTTACCAGGATATCCAGCCATGTGGGGCACATATCTTAAAACACTGGGAGGATTCAAAGGCGCCCATAGGGCACTAGACCATCCCGCTGTGTCCAGCTCTGCGCACTGTAGGGTGACCAGATGTCCCAATTTCATAGGGACAGTCCCAATATTTGGGGCTTTTTCTTACATAGGCTCCTATTACCCCCCAACCCCATCCCGATTTTTCACACTTGCTATCTGGTCACCTTGCACACTGGTACCCTGCAGTCTGCTAGGCAGATTCTAAACCCAGGAAAGTAGACAAGCCTGCAATGGGGAAAGAGGCACCAGCTGCTGCTTTTATGGCTAACAACTTCAAGGGGCAGCTGTTCCCTTCTCCCCTTTGAACAGAGGCACTCCAACTGGGTCACAGCTGGGAGCAACACAGCCAAGGAGCAGGATCCTGCTCCTTGGTTGTGTTGCCTTTTGGAGACCTCTGTCCCCATCCTGGGTGAGGGGCCTGGGCTCCAGGACTCTGGCACCTACCTTGTTTAGTGCTAGGCTGAAGGAAGGTGAGGTTCTAGGTGAGGCAGTGCCCTCCTCCTGGCTCCAGTGTGTCGGAGGGGAGAAGGATGCGCTCTCTAGGTAGCCTGGCTCTGTCACTGGCTTCTGGCCAGGTTTGGTGCCAAGATGCTGAGGCCGCACTTGCCGCAACTGGTGCTTGCTTCGGTCCCTCTCTCTGTCCCTTCCTCCCTCCTGACTGGTTTTCCATGAAGACAGCAGTTGCTGCTGCTGCTCAGAGGACACCCCTGCCAAACCCAGCTCTGCCAGCTGCTGCAGCTCATACTGGCACAGATCCACTACTCGTCTCTCCATGGAGAGGAACTTCTCTTTGCTGCCCTTCCTCACCAGGACAGGCTTTCTCCTCAGCCTGGGGGCCCTCTCAGCCTCTTCAGGGGGCTTCCTCCGGCAGGAAGCCATTTCCAGACCCTCGCGCTTCTTATCTGCCTTTCTCCTGCTCAGGCGGTGGCTCTTCTCAGCTGCTCGCTTGGCCCCCTCAGGCTGGCTTTCCTTTTGACCTTCTGGAGTGGAGCCTCTTGGTGAGGAAGGAGAGTCCTGGCCTCCCCCTCCTCCTCTGGCCTCCCCCAGGGATTGCAGGTGGACAGGGCTCAGCACACGGTGGGTGATCTCATCCAGGAACTTGGAGAACTGCAGCTTCTCCTCAGTGACCTTCTCCTGGCGCTTGATGGCATCGGCAGTGCTGCTGCTGCGCTCCAGCGAGCGTCTCTCCCTCCGGCTGAGGCACAGCTGAGGGTCGCTGTACTTGCGCGAGCTGCGGCCTTGGGCCAGCGTCTCCACCGAGCGGGACTTGCGCAGGCTCTCAGGGCACACTTCCAGTATACCTGTCTGCTTCAGGATCCCTTTGAGAGGCAGATGGGTGGCAGAGACTTGGAACTTCCTGGGAGCTAGGACCTCAGCAGGCTCTTTGAACATGAGGGAGCGTTCCAGGCTCCTGCTCTTGAAGGAGCAGGTGGGCCTCCGGCCTTCGTCTCCAGACACCACAACCGTCTCCACACTGCGGCTCATGAACTTGCTGAGACGCCCCCGGCTAGAGTGCCGGCAGTGCTTCCCGCTCCGCCTCCCTGCCTTCCCACTGTGCAGCAGCACAGGTGACAGAGTCCGGCTCTTCAGGTTCAGCTCCGCTCGGCACCCTGCTACCTCCTTGTCACTGCTCGACTCCAGGGACCAGGAGGAGGAAAAGTTAAGGTTGCGCACCTCAAACCCATCCACCTGTTTGAGCTGTCCTGCCTCGGTGTAACTAAACCCCTCCTGCTGGCGTAACGGCGCCAGGCCCTTAGCCGCCCGGTTATCCGTTACCTGACTCTGCTCGGCCAAAATCACACCGTCTTGGTCGTCTCGAAGGATGGGCAGATCATGACGGATCTCACGGTGCTGTGGCGGTGCCTTGCGGTAAGGCTTCTTGGATGGAGCTGTGCTCGTCATCCTCCCTCCTGCTTGGGTGCGACAACGGGTCACCTGCCAAAAGCAGAAAGGGCAGAGAGAAGAGGGTCACCAGTGCCCCAGCCAGCCTCGAGGGCTTCCCAGCAGAAGGAGATCAAATACCCTATGCTCCCCAGCAGCTCCCCATCCAAAGTGCTGAGAGAGTAGGAGGAGCTGGCTGCCCTGGATCCCGGAGCAGCAGCCGCAGCAGGAAAGGGGGACAGAGAAGAATTTAGCTGTGTCCTTCTCCCAGCCAGTGCGAACAGAGAGTTGGCACATCCCCCCCAGCCGCGCGCGCACGCTCACGTACAGCTTGTGTCCAGATTATCTATAGTAAATGAGAACAGGCCTCAGAGCAGCATATTGATTGGGCTCTTTAGGAAAGGCCTTTTCTAATATGGAAACTGCAAGCCTTACAGGCAGCAGCGACAGTCAGGGCAGGAGCTATTGATCTCGCACTGTCACTGCCAACAGGGGCTACATGGAAGCGGGCAGCAGTCATTAAATGGAGTCCTTGGCTTGCACTAGTTAAAGCCAGATTGTTCCTGGGTGTCTTGAGCGGGACGTGTTGGGGATTTGGGGTGCTGCGACTCTCAGCAGAGAGAAAAACAAATATAAGGCACCATCAAGGCATGAGATGGCAGCTGGGGTGCGTGATGCCACCCAGCCTTCAGGCAAGAGGCTGGATTATGCTATGCTCATCAGTAGCACTATAAGGAAGGCCAGATCAGTCACCGCCCCATCCCTCCTACCTGTGGCAGGCTCAGACTCCCACGCTTCAGGAGAAGTGGTGCAGGATCTGAAAGGGGGCAGAGACATGGGCAGAACTACAACTGTTCTCTGTGGACACGGAAGGGGCTTCTGCTTCCAGCCATTTAGAGGCGATTGCAGCGGAGGGCAGAGCTCAGGAAAGCTCTTGCTGCCATCCAGGGTTTGCATCATTTCAGTAAGACATGGAGTGAGGCGTGCCGCAGGCCACACAGCAATGAAGGTATCTGCTGATGTTTCCAATGCCAAGGGCATGTCCATCCTCTCTTCGTGTACTGGGGTAAGTAACACAGCTACCCCTACGCTCAGAACAGTCTCCCTCTTCCCACCCTCACCGGCTGTCCTTCTCCTTGCCTTACTCTCCCAGCGCTGATAATCTAACGCCGCTCTGTGCCCATGCACCTCTCCTTCCTTCAGCACTTGTGTGGCATCTCTCCAGCTCCCCTGAATTCAGACTAAACCCTCTCCCTCGTAGACAGGAGCTGCTCTACCGTGGCAGGAGCCCTCCCAGCCTGGCTCCTTTCAGAGCATCATTCCCCCTCCCATAGGGAAAGCAGGGACCATTAGTTCAATGGCTTGAAGACTTCCTATTCCTAATCATCTCTGCAATGCTCACTGTGCCCCTCCCTGTCTGAAAACGTGGTTCCTAGCCTGCAGCCCACAGAACACACACTGCACAACTGTTCTCTTCATTTGTACGCCCCCACTAGTGCTCTGTTGTGTCCTGTCTGACACCTAGACTCCCAGCTCTCTGCGGTAAGGACTGTGCGTGTTCCTTGCAGGTACAGTGCCTAGCACAATGGAGCCCTGGTCCCTGTTGAGCTTCCTAGCCATTATATAAACAACAATCATCTCCTGTTGCATCACTCTCTGCTTCGCCAAACACAGAAGTTCCCACAAGCCCTCTCATATGCCCGGAATGCCCTCTCTGAACTGATCTGTAAGGCCACTGCCCCGTCTTCTATCAAATCCTTGGCGCTCACCTTTGCTGCGATGCCCTGGGAAAGGACAGGATGAGGGGAAGATGGGGACAGATGAGGCAATTTCTAATAGTTCTGAAGAGCAAGTCTAAGGTATAGAATGTGTAGAAACACACACTCTGTATCCCTTTCCCTCACCACCTGGGCATCACTTGTCTTTCTAGAGATGGGGTGGGCAATAATTTTTGCAGGGGGACCACTCCACAAATTTTGGTAAGTCATCACAAGCCGCATATTTCTACTATATTAATGAAATTTTAAAATTTAACCTGTCCACTGCAGTGCTATGTAATAAAATAATTTGTGCAAAAACTGAGGTTGCAGGACAGGGTGCGGGGTCTGGGAGGGAGTTTGGGTGCAGGAGGGAGGTCTGGGCTGGTGCAGCATCTTAGGGTGCAGGAAGGGATGTGAGGTGCAGGCTCTGGCCAGGCGGTGCTTACCACAGGCAGCTCCCAGCCAGCAGTGCAGCAGGGCCCAGGCAGGCTGCCTGCATGCCGTGGCCCCACACTGCTCCCAGAACCGGCTGGCTGCTGCCATGTCTCTGAACGCCCCCTGGGGGGAGGCAGCAGCGGGTCTCCATGCACTGCCTGTGCCCACAAGCACCGTCCCCACAGCTCCCATTGGCTGGTGCTGGGGCAGCATGCGGAGCCACCTCCCCTCCACCAGGGTCGTGCAGAGACATGCCGCCAGCAGCCAGCCACTTCCCAGAGCAGCGGCCTGCCTGAGCACCTTGCTGCGCTGTGGGACTTTCAGCAGCCCGGAGGTTGTGAGGACAGAAATGTTAGACGGGCCGTAATTTGCCCTCCCCTCTTTGGGACAGGAACCAGGCGCACCTTTGAATATGCACAGCACCCAGCACAACGGGCCCCAGTCCTGACTAGAGCCCCTGGGAGCTACTCTGCAAGACAAACACCAACACTGCCGGGAGGTAACCACTGGGGCCTGCTCCTTCTGCTGCTCATTGCAGGAGCTGAGGCACATCAGTTGGGTGATAGACCTGCCTTGCTGGAAGGGCTTTCATTCTCCTCAGAAAGAGGTGCTAAGTTCTGACTGGATAGCAGCTCATGTTAGCCACGCAGCAGCTAGGTGACCGAGAGAGGTCTCCTTGTTACCTCCTCCCATAGCTAGGAAGCATGGACATGTGCCTGTGCAGGTGTTACCCTACAGCAATCTTTGTAGCCCATGATGAGTGGAGCACTTACCAGCCTGCGCTCAGAGTTGAAGTCTCATGTAGGGGGACACTCACTCAGATGCCCTACAGGTGAGAACACAAAGAATTTAACAAACCCCCCCCCCAGAGACCACTTGAGTGCCCCAGCCCAACCAAACGTGGGTGTCTGTGCCTGGCTGCAGCACTCCCAATGCTCTGCTCTCATGTGTCTGTGGGGGACCATGTGATAGGGGAGAGAACTGGTCCCCGTCTGTGAGCCCAGTGGGAACTCCTGCTTCAAGGCTCATACTCAGCAGTCAGAGCAGGGACAGCCAGAGGAAGCTGGGCACCCCTTGTTCCCCAGTCCCCAGGCTTTGAGAGCCCTCATTACTGCCCAGTCACAACCCTGTTTTAAAATAAAACAAATATAAGTTTCTGAAGTGGCAGGACCTTCTCCCCCACAGCCCAGAATCTCCTTGACAGGCAGGAAGCCCCATATCCCCTGTGATGCCGCAAAAGCAGTGCAGAAGAATCTACACTTTGATGTTAAGGTAGGTTTCTAGTCCTTTGGAGTGGGTAGAAAACTTCCCAGTGTTACCCTGGTGCAGCACTGCCTTTCCTAGAGCCAAAACAATAGCTCTAAGGGCCCACTCCTGCTTGCGGTGATGGCAAAAGCAAGCCACTAGCAGGAATGGGGACCTTGAGAGTGACACATTTTCCCATTCGCCTCAGTGGGACGTTAGCACTGAACTCTGCACAGTGACGGATTTGGCCATGTTAACTATTTCCCTGCTGAGCATTTTAGCAGAAACATTTAGCTAATGCACTTATCCAGCATTAGTGGTTGCAGTGGTGGCACCTAACAGATTCTTATTCAGGTCAAGAGGGGGTATTGTACACTGGAACCTATCAGCTCCATGGCCTCTGTATTAGAAAGAAGAACAAGCTACTCCAGTTTAGACACACAGGATGCTGTTCTCTGGCTCCTGGCAACAGTCACCACAGCTCCAAAGCCCTCCCTACTCTACAGGGGTCTCTGAGGTGAGGTGCTCCCAGACAAACACACACAGTACAAACATAAGGAGACTAACACCCGCCTGCTCTGAAGGCCACAGCCCAGGTTATGCAACCATCACAACAAAACATACTGATACACTCTGGAGATGGGAGCCAGATAAGAACCTAGCTAGACAGTCATTTCCTTGCCTGCCCCAGGCACTACAGAAATTCCATGGGGCCCTCCCTTCCCCACACACCTCTGCTGCAGACCTTTCCCTCTCCATGGCACCCAGCCTGAGGAGGTGAGGACTGGAGTGTTTGTACACATGCAGAGGGAGTCATACACAAGGTGAACAGAACAGGCAGGCAGCAGCGACTAAGCAGAGCTCTGCTGAAACAAGTTTAAGAGATTCCCCTGGCATTGGCCCAGCCCCAACAAGCTGGCTGGCCCTGTTCCCTACTACAGTGCCGTCCTTGGCCCTCAACTAGTACAGGAAAAAACAGCTTCGCCATGGCATAGCTACCTCTCCCCAGGGCCCCAGCACAGCTACAAGACAGCGAGAGAGACCAGCTCAGCACAGCTCGTACCTACTCGGCCACAGATAGGGGACTGCAAGCAGGGATTTGCTCAGCGCAGCTCCTGTTGGGTTGGCTGTGGCAGTGACTGCTGGCAGACGACAGCTCCAAATGACTATCACCAGTATGGCATAGGAAGGCTCTCTCCCGTCTCACCTGCTACAGCTGCTATGAATGGCCTATGATAGTCCTTGCCGAGGTCTCCACTGCAGGGATGTTCAGAAGGCACAAGCTAAAGGTCTGGCCGTCTCAGCCAGCAATTCCTCGGTCTCACTGTGACTATCCTCCTCCCTTCCCTGGTATCCAGCACCTCTGCCATTCCTCACTCTCACCCCATCAAGGGGTGGGAGGAGGACAACCCCACCTTGAATTCCTAACCCACTCCACAGTCTGAAACAACTTCCAGAGACATTGTGACATTCACATTATCCCCCAAGTAACTGTCCCTCAAAACAAGGACTCACAGATCCGAAGTGACGTCCCGTCCAAACATCTCCCTGTCCGCCTGCCTCCAAGTCAGCTCTCCCCTGGTGGCATCTGGCAGCATCTGAACGGCTCCTGAAACACAAGAAAGGAAACTTGGCATCAGTCACCTATCAGCGTCACATGCACGTGTGCCCCAATCCACAGCCATGTACCAGGGCTGGAGTCGGCAGCTTCAGGTAGCTTCCCCGTGGCAGGATTTCACAGTGCAAGAGGCTCATTGCCTCCACTGTGTCCTGGAAAGGGAAGGGCTTTCCAACTATCCCCTCATGGAGCATGGAATTCCAGGCAGACCGGGAACTCCACTCTCCCCAAACCAGGAGCGGGATTGCTAAATGGCCTGATGCATCCCTCAGTACAGCAGCAGCTTTTGGCAGAATGACTCCAGGAATGACTGCAGAGTTGCACTTCCTCCCTTGATTTTATTCCTATACAGTGCGGTGTGTGTAACCTCTCTCTCACTCTAAGAAGTTAGTAATTGCCACAGCAGCCAAGGGGGAGTGAGTGGACTTTCCTAATCCTTCACCAGCAATACGGCTGGGACCCCGCAGGCGTATCTAGGTTGTCCCTTTGCTCTCCAAAATCAGAGGGGAGGATTCAGAGGAGCGGCTCCGAAACAGGCCTCAGTTCAGAGTGGAATGGAAACACAAGCTGCCACATGGGTCTGTTTGTTCTGAGGGAGGGGAGGATGGGCTGCTGAAAGGCATGCAGATAACAGCCAGAATTGGGCACACAGCATACACTGATTCTGCCCCATACTCACCAAGCTGTCAGCAACCCTATCTCAGGTGCAGCCCAGATACTGCAGCCAAGTGTGTCAGACCCAGAGCATCACAGCTTTCGCCTGAAGCCACAGAAGGAGGTGGCTATGAGCCAGGTCTCTGGCCACTCTAATTAGATCTGTATTGCAATAGGAAACTTAATCTCTCAGTCCCTTTTATCTGTCCTCGCTATCACTCATCAGCAAGCAATGCTCCTCAAGATTTAAATCCCTCCCCTCTTCCGGGCTGCTGTCTGCGATGATGCTGATCCCATGTCAGAGTCCACTAAGAGATGCAAACACACTGGGAAGGATCATATGGGGCTACCATTCTTTGAAGACAGTCTCCCAGTGATCAGATTCAGCGGTGGGCCTGGTCACCCGACACTCAGAGGGGCAGAGGATTTCAGGGTAACAGAGCAATTCATTCTATTAATACAAACTGCTGGGGAATAGTTCTCTTCTCTCCCTCCTTCCCCCCCATGCTCACAAGGGTGAGGGGGTGAACCTCTTCCCCTTCAGGCTGAGGGAGCCCAGGGCTCTGAAAGGAACATGCTTTGCTTCCTACCTAAATCATCCTAGCTACCTCCATTCTCCAAGTTCTAATTCACAAGTGACAAGGTCCCCATGCCTGGCTTCCAGCATTAGCTGCATTTCCACTCCAAGTGCTCCCTTTCTCCTCCTGAACCCATTCCTATCTGCCCAAGTGACACACCATGATGATGCTGTGCAGTATCCCGCAGCTAATGCTTGCCCTGGGCGTAGGGGAGTGCCGATTAGCTTCACTGCAGTGTCCTCCTCACTTCAACCAAATCATGTATGATTTGGGGCCTGGGAAGGGGTAGGAGGAAGATCCTCGCCCTCATCAGGAATGGATTGAGAACAGAGAACTGGAAGAGGAACTGCTCCCTGCATCTACTGTGCAGGCTCCACAGAACTATATTAACTTTGTGTTTATAGAGCACAAGAAGGTCTATCAGCATCACTCCTGACAATGCAGCTGCCAGCTCCAGTAATAAAAGAACAGTCTTTGCAGTACACTCTAAAGCCCAGCAAATTCAGAAGGGGCAGGTAAGAGGAAGGACTGGGAAAGAGTTCCAGAGTCAAGGGGTACACTCCCAGAAAATGTTCCTTGCTTGTAGTTCCCCCTCTCTCACACCAAGGGGGCTCCAGCATCTACGCTGATCACAATCCAGTTTTCTCTTGAGACAACGCTTCACTAGAGAAGCATTCCTGGGGCAGCCAGACACCAATGGGCTAGGGGACCCCGCAAAGCTCAGAACTCAAGATACACCAATGAAAGCTACCACCGCTGCTCTGTCCCATGCATTTAGTTACTACTGTTAATCCAGCAGTTTCACTCTGTTTTGGGCTGAATCTTTTATTCGAGTCCAATGAGATGTGACTGACCTGGTTACATACTGCTCTGGTGTGCAACAGTTTCACTCTACTAAGATCATAGGAAATGAACTCCTTCCCATCTGCAAGAGAGCCAGAAGGTCCTCTCCCCCTGCCTTGCAGGTATATTATCATCAGTTGTAGCCTCTAGCTGCCTCAAACAGTGGGACTAAGTCTGTGGAGATGCTGATACTCAAGACAATGGAGCAACCAGACAGGCCAGGTAAAAGCTGCTAGAATTTCATCAAGAGATCCTGATCAGGAGACTATATTAGCCGGAGTGACGCTAAAACAATCACCACAGACCGTTCCCCAACAGTCCAGCCATAGCAGGAGAGGGCTGCAGGGTATTAATTACAGGAAGTTTTAACATCCAAAGAGGAAGGCTTCACTCTATAGTAAAGGTTAGTTGCTCTCAGCACAGAAACATGCATCCCTATTATGCGGTCTTTGTGTATCCTAATGCTCACAACACAGGTTGGACTAACAATGTTACACTGTCTGTCTCCCCAGAATCAGAATGGAATTCCATGGATTTTCATTCATTCCTTGCTCTTTCATATCAGTAAATCCTGATAGCTAGGTAGACAACATTGCTCCAAGCATGTGACCGGTCACAAGAGGGATCAAAACAAAGGGATCAGAGTGGCCATTAAGCAATGAGCCTACTTAATAGTTAACATTTTTCAAAGTTAATGAGATCAACAGAGCCCTCAGATTGAAAGCTTTTGTTGTTGCTGAGTATAAGAAGGATCAGGAACATGAATAGGCTGCCCAGCTAATGTGTCCCAGAAGAGCCCTTGTAAAGTTACCAGAATCACACCTCCTCACAATTCCCCTCATCCCCGCCCACTCAAAAAGAAAACCTGTCATCTGTTTCATTTATTTATTAAGTTTTAACAAGTTTACAAACCCTGGCCATGTAAATATAAGAAACAAAACCATTATTACAACAGCTGCATTTGTTTAAAGAAACATGATAGGAATATAGTCATCAGATCTTTCTATTTACCAGGGTGTTACCATATTACAAAGTGAGCATCATTAGTATTCCCCTCCTATAATATCCTGTGATCTAGATCACAGGTTTTCTAATTCAATGTATTCCATTCACCAGGAACGTATCCTATTACTTACTGCATTGATTGATCATCGTCAATTTGTACAGTGCCTTATATCCCAAACCCTTTTATAAACTTGAACTGATCAACAGTGCACACCCCCTACAACCATCCAACATTGACAGGCAGCCACCTCTGGAGTGGAATGCAACAGCTGATTAACAGCTGAACAGCAACATTACACAAAAGGTTAAGACAGGAAGCAAAGAACCTGATACCCAACCAAAATGTAGAGAGAATGTCAGTGGGGCAAGTTAAAATTTGGCCAGGATACCAAAACTAGCATTCCAACTCTCTCTCTCTCCCTCCCCTTTCTTTTTCTTTTTTTTTTTTTAAATAAAAGTACTGAAGAATCTTTAATGGTTAGACTCAGCATTAGCTCAGAGAAGAGTGCCATCTACTGAATTATTTGCACCACTCCCCAATGTGCAAGGTTTTCACTGAAGATATCCCATCCATATACTAAACCAGCATAATCCTGCTTAGACTGGGCTGTGCTCTCTTCAGATCTCACAAGATAGTCTGGCTGCTGGCCAAGTAGTTCTCTGCTGAGTTCCCAGTTTACATTTGTTTTCCCTCCCCCTCACACATATGCCCCTGTTTTTTATCCCCTCCCCCAAACAAACCTCCTCTTACCTGTGCTATCTTTAAAATGTCTCCTCTGCAGGCAGAGCTAAAGAATCATTGTTAGGCCTCATGCTGAAGCAGCAACAGCAGCAAGGCAGGGACACTTAGCTGTTTTGGCATAAGCCTCTTGAAGGAGACATTTCCCTTGGCGAAGAGTTCACAGGGAGCAGATGAGCTGTCAGAGGTTCCAGAGGATAACAGCGATGGCCCTGACAGCATAAAGTGATTGTTGATCTGAGGCCTAGTACTCTGGGCAAGTGCTGGCAAAACACAGGAAGGAAGTTAGGGAGCCATTGTTCTAAATTCTCTCTCAATGAGCAGTGAGGGAACAGCTGCAGCAAGCAAACTGTTTGGAGAGCGGTGAGGGAGTGTGGGTGAACATTTCTGAAAATTCAACAAGCAGGAATCCCCTTTCCCCGTGCTCTGCCAGCTCTTGTGCTGTGTGGGTGGGCATAGGAGGGGAAGAAGAGGGAGAAAGAAGAAATCAGTGAGCTGCTTTCCTGGAGTATGGAATCCAAAATAAACCACTAAATCAGACAAACCAGGAACAGGTTAAGCTTTGCCTGGTCTTTCCTCAGGCAGCATAACATTCACTAAATCTTGTATAATCCACAGCAATCTAGATCAGCAGCCCCTCTATCTAGTCTCTCAGTCTTGCATGCTCTGAGAAACCTATAGCCACTCACCCCATAACAATATTGAAGACCAAAAGGACCATTAAGATAACTTCCGTGCTAGAGGGTTATCACAACACTAAAGGATGCTACATACTCCAGGTCTTTACATATTCGCTGTAATACACTGCCTCAAACAACCCCATCCATGAACGCTCTACAGCTACAGAGAAGGCACCACAGAACTAGTGTTCTGTGCAGTACTAAAACACATCGCCGGCCATCGGCAATACTAGAAGGGATAAGCTGGAGTGCCGATGAGAAGTGCAGTCAGGAAAGTAACTGAAATACTTCCCTGATGGACTGTATTTTCTAAATGGACAATCTACCCTACATTCCCCACTACCGAGGGATAATCTTCATTCATTGCTATATTTGCTTTCCATAACCAACTCTCTACATAACTTTTAATGAGTGATGTCCCCAAATACTTGGATACTAATATCTAAACTGTACTGTTAGATCTATTCACCTTAATTTGGGTTATTGCTGATTATGCACTATAGGTATCGTATGACTTTTAAAAACAAATTTTGTATTTGTGGATAATCTAAGCACTATATCCAGATGTACAGACACTCGTTTCTTAATCTGTGTATCATGTAATTTTTAACATTAGCTTTAATAAAAACATTAAATCTGTTTTTATCACCTGGGGCTGCTAAAGGAGACTCTTCCCTCCCACATAAAAAAATAGCAGCTTGTAGCAATGCTCACCCAAAGTGAACACTACCGATACCATGGAAGCCTTAAGTCCAATGCTAATGCTGCCAGGGGCTAAGCACTGCATGGCCAAAGCAAAAGCAAATGCCAAGAAACAGAATTGCTCTCAACAGCAGCCAGCTTCATTCCAGAGCTGTGGCACTCCAACGAGCCTGACCTTGGTCATTCACTGGCTAGACACAGTCCTCCACTTCATACAGAAACCTAGACAGGCTGCACTAATAGGACATGGCCCAGTCTATTGCTGGTGGCTCTGGAGGGAATTTTGAAGCCTTGATCACACAGTGTAACACAACCTAGGTACACAAGTGGAAGAGTTACTAGCCATATTTGGCTAGCTCCTGATCTGTTTTTTTAAAATCTCAACCCTAATAATGCTGCATTTGCTTTTGATGATTGACGTTAAGTGTTTTGTCTTTAACCACCGACTGACAAGTGTTTTGCACTTCAGCAGCACGTTCTACCTGAGCACTTGAACATTAAAAGATTCAAGTTCACCATTTCCACCCACCAGGAACTATCCCCATTTCACAGGTGGAGAAACCAAGGCACCAAGAATGGAAAAGGCTTCCACAAAGTCACAAGGTGAGTCAATACCAAAGCTGGGAATGGACTACAAATATGGTTTCATCCAGTGCTTTTACCTCAAGAAAACCCCTCGTTTCCATGAGGTTTGGCTTGGAAAAGGGAAGAGCCACAATTGTTTTGGAATTTACTTCAGGAAATTCATTTAAAACTCAGATGTAATGTTGCATCAGTGATGGGTTTTTTGCAAGTAATACATGTGTACACACACACCTGTAACCAGAAAATACATAATCTAAGGTGAAGGAGAGAGGGCAAGTGTGCATGGTATAAGCACATAACTGAGCTGCAGAGCAATGAGTCAGAAATGCCCTGGGATCCCAAACAAACAAATAAAGCATCAGCTCTGACCCCCCTAACATGAGAGAGATATTTATACCAAGTTTAGTTCTCTCTGCTTCTAGGCTTTCATCCCAGAAAGATTTCTTTTGTTTTAATTACCCTTCCACCAGCAGATGGTCAGAGACATGAGAGGCAGAGGATGGTACAGACCTAGCTGCTCTGTGTAGCTTTACAGCTATATCTGTATCTGAACAATTAAGTGCATGCCCATGATAACAGCTGTAAAGTTTACATGGCAAAGTCCATTTCTGGCATGATGGGAATGTCTCCCCTTTTCTCCAGATTCCACGCTGGAGGAAAAAGCTCTCTCAAAAAGCAGGTGGGATAACTAAAATGCAGCTCATCTTCCTTGAAAGAAAACCCCCAAACACCAGTCAGCTAGAAGTCTTTCATATTGCCTAGGTGATATCCAATCATACTTAAAAGCATTTCTATGGAAACTTTAGCCATCCTCTCTGCAAGCCATCCTAGAAAGCTTGTTAGACTGGGGCAATTCCATGGTCTGTACAGCACTGAGCACACAGATGGCATACAACGTATCGTAGCTAAAATCTGCAGACTTCTGGGCTGTGTAAGGACAGTGAGATGGGCCTGTCCCCGTCCCAACCAGCCTGGACATCTCTTATGAAAGCTCCGTTCAGGTACAGCCAGCAATAGTTCTTGATGGGCTGAGTGGAGATGCTGTCTAGTCTTCCAATGGAGTGGAGCTGGTGGTCACTCTCACACCACTTGCACCCACACCTCTCTTTCAGTCAGGAATGTTTCCCCCTTAACACCAGGGAAGTCTCTGTGAAGTCTCCACATCATGGGGTGGCCAAGTGTTCCTCACAGACTTCTACAATGCAGTCCATGGCCACTCCTCTCTCTGTTACTAGTGCAGTTCATTGCATGCAGGGACGTACCACCTCAATGCGCCACCTAGATCACAGCAGTCTGTCCTACTGGGAGCAGTAGTTTCTACATGCCACAAATTGAGAATGAGGAGGAAAGAGACTGCTTTCTAAAATACACTCTGGGCATAGCAGATTCAGAGCACAGGCCAAGGGCTGGAGCAGGCACAGAATCTCCCCCCTGCCTTGTAAATGGTAGAGCAGTAAGTTTACTGTAGCAGGGTGCAGTCCCAGAGCACGTCCCCTGGTGGAGTAGCACATCAGTCAACCTGCCTCTGTTTCCCTCCTGGGTTTTTCAGTGACTCTGCTTTCAGGCCAGTTCACTTGCTGAAGCGACTTAGCCAGAGGGCAAAGTCACAGAAGTTCACGCCTTCCAGGATAATCAAAGTCCAAAAAGAACAAACCAATCTTCTGTCTCAGACCTGAGTCAAGCACACAACTGTCTTCAACCCTTCTCACCCTGGAGTCAACTGCCAGCACTCCTGGCTCTGGTTTGTCCCTTCTTCCTCCCCTTAACAGCAGGGGTTGATGCACCCCATCCAGGGTGGCAGTATAGGGGGAACCCACACCCACCCTTTACCCAGGACTCCTTGGCTCTGGAAACCCTAATTAATGGGGCTGTCTGCTCCCTGTAGCTACAAGCTGCCCTGGCTTCTCCTTCCCAGGGCCTTTTCCTCCCTGGGCTCAAACGTCTCTACCTTTGGGACAAGGTGGCCAGAGCCTTCCTTCCTGGCACTGTGGCCAGCTTCTCCCAGCCCTTCAGCTTTTCCTTGGGATGAGGCTGCACAGCCCTCCTTCCTAGGTCTATGCTGTAGTCGTTACTGACTTGCTAGCTCACCCTCGCCAGGGATCAGGTTCTGCTCCAGGTTCTCCCTCCAATTCTCTCTGGAGTCTAGGCTCCCTCAAGTGAGCTCAGTGCAGTCGTTTACCTGCTGAGCATTACTGTCATGTCTAGGCACTTGGCCCCCATTCCCAAGCTGTCTGCTGACTGTCCCCCAGAGCACCTACTCTTAACATGGCCATGCCTTGGAACAGGAACCCCACAGGGGCCAGACCGCTCTGTTACAGTTACCCTTTTTGTTAAGGGCCATAGTGTAATGCATTCACAGAACTAACACTCCACTAGTCACGTGAGGGCTGAGGACAGGTGGATGCTGCTGTCTTGCTGAGATGCTGCAGAGGGTTGTGTTGGCCAAACTTGCAGAGTAGCTTGTTTGCTTTCATTCCTTCTACTTAATATAAGCACCCTGGGCAGGGCCCCAGGGATGCCACGATTCTGGGTTGCAGAATTTGCCGTGTGGGGAAGCAACCACAGCAATCCTACTGGCTACAGGAACACCAGCGCTTAAGACAATAATACAATAGCCATAATACAATAGCATTCAACATCCCTGTGGTGGGAAGAACACCTCAACTGCCCAACACTGTGGCATTTAATTTCAAAAGGGGGAACTATACAAAAATGAGGGGGTTAGTTAGACAAAAGTTAAAAGGTACAGTGACTAAAGTGAAATCCCTGCAAGTTGCATGGGCCCTTTTTAAAGACACCATAATAGAGGCCCAACTTCAATGTATACCCCAAATTAAGAAAAACAGTAAAAGAACTAAAAAAGAGCCACCGTGGCTTAACAACCATGTAAAAGAAGCAGTGAGAGATAAAAAGACTTCCTTTAAAAAGTGGAAGTCAAATCCTAGTGAGGCAAATAGAAAGGAGCACAAACACTGCCAACTTAAGTGCAAGAGTGTAATAAGAAAAGCCAAAGAGGAGTTTGAAGAACAGCTAGCCAAAAACTCTAAAGGTAATAACAAAATGTTTTTTAAGTACATCAGAAGCAGGAAGCCTGCTAAACAACCAGTGGGGCCCCTTGATGATCAAAATACAAAAGGAGCGCTTAAAGACGATAAAGTCATTGTGGAGAAACTAAATGGATTCTTTGCTTCGGTCTTCATGGCTGAGGATGTTAGGGAGATTCCCAAACCTGAGCTGGCTTTTGTAGGTGACAAATCTGAGGAACTGTCACAGATTGAAGTATCACTAGAGGAGGTTTTGGAATTAATTGATAAACTCAACATTAACAAGTCACCGGGACCAGACGGCATTCACCAAAGAGTTCTGAAAGAACTCAAATGTGAAGTTGCGGAACTATTAACTAAGGTTTGTAACCTGTCCTTTAAATCGACTTCGGTACCCAATGACTGGAAGTTAGCTAATGTAACGCCAATATTTAAAAAGGGCTCTAGGGGTGATCCCGGCAATTACAGACCGGTAAGTCTAACGTCGGTACCGGGCAAATTAGTTGAAATAATAGTAAAGAATAAAATTGTCAGACACATAGAAAAACAAACTCTTGAGCAATAGTCAACATGGTTTCTGTAAAGGGAAATCGTGTCTTACTAATCTATTAGAGTTCTTTGAAGGGGTCAACAAACATGTGGACAAGGGGGATCCAGTGGACATAGTGTACTTAGATTTCCAGAAAGCCTTTGACAAGGTCCCTCACCAAAGGCTCTTACATAAATTAAGCTGTCATGGGATAAAAGGGAAGGTCCTTTCATGGATTGAGAACTGGTTAAAAGGACAGGGAACAAAGGGTAGGAATTAATGGTAAATTTTCAGAATGGAGAGGGGTAACTAGTGGTGTTCCCCAAGGGTCAGTCCTCGGACCAATCCTATTCAATTTATTCATAAATGATCTGGAGAAAGGGGTAAACAGTGAGGTGGCAAAGTTTGCAGATGATACTAAACTACTCAAGATAGTTAAGACCAAAGCAGATTGTGAAGAACTTCAAAAAGATCTCACAAAACTAAGTGATTGGGCAACAAAATGGCAAATGAAATTTAATGTGGATAAATGCACATTGGAAAAAATAACCCCAACTATACATACAACATGATGGGGGCTAATTTAGCTACAACGAGTCAGGAAAAAGATATTGGAGTCATCGTGGATAGTTCTCTGAAGATGTCCACGCAGTGTGCAGAGGCAGTCAAAAAAGCAAACAGGATGTTAGGAATCATTAAAAAGGGGATAGAAAATAAGACTGAGAATATATTATTGCCCTTATATAAATCCATGGTATGCCCACATCTCGAATACTGTGTACAGATGTGGTCTCCTCACCTCAAAAAAGATATTCTAGCACTAGAAAAGGTTCAGAAAAGGGCAACTAAAATGATTAGGGGTTTAGAGAGGGTCCCATACGAGGAAAGATTAAAGAGGCTAGGACTCTTCAGCTTGGAAAAGAGAAGACTAAGGGGGGATATGATAGAGGTATATAAAATCATGAGTGATGTTGAGAAAGTGGATAAGGAAAAGTTATTTACTTATTCCCATAATACAAGAACTAGGGGTCACCAAATGAAATTAATAGGCAGCAGGTTTAAAACAAATAAAAGGAAGTTCTTCTTCAGGCAGCGCATAGTCAACTTGTGGAACTCCTTACCTGAGGAGGTTGTGAAGGCTAGGACTATAACAATGTTTAAAAGGGGACTGGATAAATTCATGGTGGCTAAGTCCATAAATGGCTATTAGCCAGGATGGGTAAGAATGGTGTCCCTAGCCTCTGTTCGTCAGAGGATGGAGATGGATGGCAGGAGAGAGATCACTTGATCACTGCCTGTTAGGTTCACTCCCTCTGGGGCACCTGGCATTGGCCACTGTCGGTAGACAGATACTGGGCTAGATGGACCTTTGGTCTGACCCGGTACGGCCTCTCTTATGTTCTTAAGACAATTAACAGATTTTATTGCAATCTACTGCCATGCTGAGCTCCCTGCTTTCCTCTCCCTACCCCACAAGGGGGAGTCCTAGCTATTTATGAGAGCAGTTTGCCACCTGAGTCACAAGAAGGAGCTTCCCCAGGCAGTTAGGCTTTGGACCAGAACACTGAACCCCAAACCCTGCAGATCAGCACCCCCTAACCCAGTGTGAAAGTTAACCCTGGACACTGAATTTAAGAACTGGCTATGTGATTCCTACAACATGTCTGAACTATAGCTAATGGGAAGGGAAAGGGATAGGGCCCTCTTACCTTCCCCCCCCCCCATTTAGTGTCATGTCCTTTTCACTCCCAGCCCCCTCCTAACACCACCCAGCAAGCAGGAGGAACTGGAGGTGGGAACAACATAGTGACCCCAAATCCTACAAGACCTCCTGGTTTTACAGTAATCTGTATCCCAAAGCCTGGAAAATAAATCCACAGTGATTATTCCCTGTTAAAGGATGATAAATGGGGGAGTAAATACCCAGACATCTGATGGAAAAGTTGGGGACAACTTGTTTCAGAAGATGGAGGAAGTAAGGAGGAGGCCAACCATTTTAGACTTGATTCAGACCAACAGAGAGGAATTGGTTGCCCCTCTGAAGGCTGAAGACAATTTGGGCGAAAGTGATCACAATAATAGATTTCATCATTCTAAGGAGAGGAAGGAGTGACAGCAACAGAATAAGGACAATGGACTTCCAAAAAGCAGACTTTAGCAAACTCTAAGGACAGGTAAGTAAAGTCCCACGGGTAGAAAATCGAAGGGAAAAAGGAGTTCAGCAAAGCTGGCAGTTTCTCAAAGAGACAATATTAAGGCATAACAACAAACTATCCCAATATGAAAGAAGATGGAAAGAATAGTCAGAGGCCAAAATGGTTATATCAGGAGTTCGTTAATGATCTGAAAATCAAAAAGGAATCCTACAAAAAGTGGAAGCATGGATGAATTGCTAAGGACAAGTACAAAGGATTAGCACAAGCATGCAGGGACAAAATGAGAAAGGTGTAACTCATTTTGTGCCTTAGCCTAACAAAGGACATAAAAGACAGTAAGAAAAGGTTCTTTAAACACATTAGGAGAAAGAGAAAGATGAAGGAAAATGTAAATACTCTACTCAGCAGGGCAGGAGAGCTAATAATTGATTATATCAAGAAGGCTGATATATTTAATGCTCGTTTTCCTTCAGTTTTCACCAAAATGGTTAAGTGTGACCAGACACTTAAAAACAAGGCTTGATGAAATTCACCCTAGAGTACTTAAGGAACTAGCCGAAGCAATCTCAGAGCCGTTAGCAATTATCTTTGCAAACTCATGAAATCCCAGAGGACTGGAGAAGGGCACAAACAGTACTTACAGTTAAAAAGGGGAACAAAGAGAAGCCGGGGAATTATAGACCAGTCAGCTTACCTTCCATATCTGGAAAGATACTGGAATAAATTAGTAAACAATCAATTTGTAAGCACCTAGAGGATAACAGGATAATAGCCATCACAAAAGATTTTTCAAGAACAAATCATGCCAAACCAATCTATTTTCCTTCTCTAACTGGCCCCATGGATGTGGAGAAGCTTTAACTATATCATGATTTTAGTGAGGCTTTTGATACAGTTCCACATGACATTCTCATATGCAAACTAGGGAAACGTCACTGTCATACCAGAAGGCTGTATCTCCATTGCAGAAATGGTCTGAGGCAAACAGGATGAAGTTTAATAAAGACAAATGCAAAGTGCTCCACTTAGGAAGGAACAATCAATTTCACACATATAGAATGGGAAGAGACTGTCTAGGGAGGAGTATGGCAGATCTAGGGGTTATAGTGGACCACAAGCTAAATATGAGTCAACAGTGTGATGCTGTTGCAAAAAACGCAAACGTGAATCTGGGATGCATTAACAGGTGTGTTGTGAGCAAGACACGAGAAGTCATTCTTCCGCTCTACTCTGCTCTGGTTAGGCCTCAACTGGAATATTGTGTCCAGTTCTGGGCACATTTCAAGAAAGATGTGGAGAAATTGGAGAGGATCCAGAGAAGAGGAACAAGAATGATTAAAGGTCTAGAGAACATGACCTATGAAGGAAGGCTGAAAGAACTGGGTTTGTTCAGTTTGGAAAAGAGAAGACTGAGAGGGGACATGATAGCAGTTTTCAGGTATCTAAAAGGGTGTCATAAGGAGGAGGGAGAAAACTTGTTCATCTTAGCCTCTAAGGATAGAGCAAGAAGCAATGGGTTTAAACTAAAGTAAGGGAGGTTTAGGTTGGACATTAGGAAAAAGTTCCTAACTGTCAGGGTGGTTAAACACTGTTATAAACTGCCTAAGGAGATTGTGGAATCTCCATCTCTGGAGATATTTAAGAGTACGTTAGATAAATGTCTATCAGGGATGGTCTAGGCAGTATTTGGTCCTGCCATGAGGGCAGGGGACTAGATTCGATCTCTCGAGGTCCCTTCCAGCCCTACAATCTATGAATCTAGTGGGGTCCCACAGGGGTCTGTCCCGGGTCTGATACTATTCAATATCTTCATTAATGACTTGGATAATGGAGTGGAGAGTATGCTTATAAAATCTGTGGATGACACCAAGCTGGGAGGGGTTTGGAAGCACTTTGGAAGACAGGATTAGAATTCAAAACGATCTCGACAACTTGGAGAATTGAACTGAAATCAACAAGATGAAATTCAATCAAGACAAGTACTACATTTAAGAAGAAAAAAAATCAAATACACAACTACAAAGTGGGGAAAAACTGGCTACGCAGTAGCAGTGCTGAAAAGAATCTGGTGATTATAGTGGATCACAAATTGAGTATGAGCCAACAATGGCAAATATTCTGGGGTGTATTAACAGGAGAGTTGTATGCAAGACCCAGGAGGTAATTGTCCAGCTCTACTCAGCACTGGTGAGGCCTCAGCTGGAGTACTGTATCCACTTTAAGAAAGATGTGGCTTTAAATTGCAGAGAATCCAGAGGAGAGCTACCCAAATGATAAAATGTTTAGAAAACTTCACCTAGGGAAAGGTTAACAAAATGGGCATGTTTAATCTTGGAAAAAGATGACTGAGGGGAGGACTGAGAACAGTCTTCAAATGTGATACGGCCTGTTTCAAAGAGGATGGTTATTGGCTGTTCTCCAGGCCACAGAAGGTAGGACAAGTAGTAATGGGCTCAGTCTGCAGTGAGGAAGATGTAGGTTAGATATCAGGAAAAACTTTCTAACTACAAGAATAGTTAAGCACAGGAATAGGCTTCCAAAGGAGGCTGTGGAATCCTCATCATTGGAGATTTTAACAACAGGTTAGAGAAACACCTGTAAGGGATGGTCTAGGTTTCCTTGGTCCTGTCTCAACACAAGAGGCTAGACTGGATGTCCTCCCAAGGTCCCTTCCAGACCTACATGTCTATGATTCTACATAATTCAGCTGTAAAGTCATTTATTAATATTTTTTTCTAGTCTCATTCTGCCACAGAGTATCGAGTCTGGTGCAGATTTCAGCACTACTGAACCACAAATCCAGGAGTCTCTAAGGGTATGCCTACACAGTCCGCAAAAGCGAGCCTCCCAGCCTGGGTTGACAGACTTGGGTTAACTGAGCACATGCTAGTGCTCTAAAAAGAGCTGGGTAGACCACCCTTTGAAGTTCCAGCTCTGTCTGTAGCTCAGGCTCTGGAGCCCAACCCATTACCTAGGTTTCTTCCAGGATTTAAAAAAAAAAAAACTTAAAACCCCCACTTGTGGGATGCCACATGTAGGGTAGTGTAGAGTAGTGAGCACCTCATCACCTCCAGTTTAAGATTGCTCCTTTCATGTCAACGAATGCATCCCTGAACAGTGCTGGTGCTGCAGTCTCGTCTGGACACAGCAAGATGGCCAACACGAGTTGAACAGAAACATGCTCCAGCAGCACCTGATCTGAACACTATGCGAAAGGGAAGCAAGAACCACACTATGAAAACCAAGGCACCCCTAAAATTCTGTTGTTCCCCTCCCCACCACTGATCAAGGGTGGAGACAGGGAGGGTCTTTTGCAGATGGCAGGTGGTGATCCTCAAATGCAGAAGCTTTGACTTGTGAGATGGAATTTGGAAGTGACTGGCCTGAGTTATGATCACAGACTTTGGGCCTGCTGGGAATTCCCACGGGAAGTTTCATTATGTGCAGCATGCATTCCACAGAGGCCAGAAGGACATCTCGCTGTATAGACTGGAAGCTCACTCAGGACATGTCAGAGGATGCAATGAAGAAAGGAAGTTCTGTGTTCTTTCCACAAGACTTGACCCAAGACTTTGCACCTCCACATTGGCCAGTTCAAATGGAATCAGACTGCTCCCTTGGGCCATGGCAGATGGATCTCCCTGGCCAATAAAGACTTATATCTGGGCAGAGGAGGGTTGTACATGACAAGGCTACAGAAAACAAGTGCCTTCTCATGACAGCATGTTGAACAGTGGGACACCTTATTATATATCTGTGTCCCCCATCTATAGTCATCACTCAACTTCCAGCCCTGGAGCGGCCAGTGACGGGCTGGTCTCTTCAGATGTGTATGGAAAAGAGTGGCAAGAGCATTTCAACCCAATGCTCATTTTAAATATTTAACTGTATGAAGACTGGATGTGTCCTCAGTGGGAGACTCATGAGTGGAAGAAAAACACCAAAACGGCTCCACTGATCACAGACTCTGGAGCCTCTACGCCTCCATGCATGCGTCTCACATACAGTTCGTACAGACTACAGCATGATGGCAGTAGCCACCCAATCATCAACTACTCGGGAAGAAACGTGCAGGCCACAGGGAATGAACCAACCTTAATTGGCCTTCTTGGTGTAGAGTTAAAACCTACCACACAGCCAATCCTTTTGGAGGGAGCAAGCATGAGTTATTTTGCTGCAGCTATTAAGGCAATGTTGCTGCTGGGACATGCCCCTGGAGTGACTCCGTTCTGCTCTGCTCTCCCGCTGCATTCCTCAGGTTGTTTAACATGGATTTGGCTCCTTCGTTTCCACAAGTAAGGAGAAGCCTGAATGCTGACTGCCATCTGCAAACACAGCCCAGGCTCCACCCCCGCATGCCTGCGGGCCACCAGGTGTGGCCAGAAATGGCACAAGCTACACAACAAACACACCTTTGATGTGGAGCTGAAAGCATGTAGCCGCAGGGCACAAACAGCACGCCGCCTGCCGCCTGCTGACTCGCTGCACAGGAATGTGGGCTACAACCACAGGCCAAGACAGACAAACACGGTGCATTCCACACCAAACAGGGAACGAAAACAAGCAGCTGAGCCCACATGCCCTCTGCATGCCCACATGCCCTCCACACGCAGGCCATGTCACCTCGAGAACCTCCACCGTGGCCTCAATCCCAAACCCAATCAACCAACAGGGAGTAGGAGCCCCATGTAGCTGTGAAGCAAGGGAAACAGCATAGGACAAGAGAGTTAATAAAGCAACTCACAGAGAAAGGGGAAGAGAATCTGTCTGGGCTGGGAAGTGACTGAATATCAGAGTTTGTAGAGTATCAGGGAAGGGAATTTCCCTGTTTTCCCTATAAATAAGTCAACGGGCAAACCTGTGAGTGAGTCTTGTTAACAGGAGCAGACAGAGCTGAACTCAAGTGCAAAAGCCTGAAGCTGAATTCAGGTATGAAACAAGTCAGAAGGGCTGGGCCTTGGGCCTCCCATAAGAGACACCAATTTCCTTTTTCTAGGTCCACTTTCACATACATCCTTCCCTGGAGATACAAAACCACACCCATTCACTCTTACACACACACACCCGCCCCAACATCGTTTCACACATACTGCCAGCAGAAATTGATCTGATCTCAGTTCTACGCAACTCCTGCGTCTCTAGGTAGGCACATGGCCACTTGTACTAACACAGGGGTCTCAAACTCAGATGACCCCGAGGGCCGCATGAGGACTAGTGCATTGGCCCGAGGGCCGCATCACTGACACGCCCCCTTGCTGCCCCTGGCCCCACCCCCAATCCACCCCTTCCATGAGGCCCCGCCCCTGCCCTGTCTCTTCTCCACCTCCTCCCCTAAGCGCGCGGCTCCCCGCTCCTCCCCCCTCCCTCCTGGAAAGTGCTACGCGCCACCAACCGCTGTTTGGTGGCTTGGCGGCGGGCACTTAGGCGCAGGTCCCGAACAGAAGGGGCCCCCACCGCTGAAGACCGGGCTGCGCTTGGCGGCGGGTCCCTCTTTTCCCACCCCGGCGGGTCTCGCTTCCTTTCCCCACGGCCGGCCCCGCGGTCTCGCTTCCTTCCCCACGGCCCGGCCCCGGCGGGTCTCGCTCTTTCCCACGGCCCGGCCCCGGCGGGTCCCGCTTCCCACCCAGGCCCTGGCGGCTCGCTTCCCTTACCCGAGCGCGTCTCGGCGAGGCCTGAGCTTCGTCCCGCTCAGAGCCGCGTGGTGAGGGGCGGGCTGTGAGCTCCACGCCGAGCGCAGCGCCAGCCCAGAGCTCCCAGCCCCGCCTCCCCACGCGGCTCGGATCGGGCGGCTCAGGCGCTCGGACGGAGACTTGGCGCTCTATGCACCGAGGCTCCAGGAGAGGGGCGGAGGCGGGAGCCTCCGCTTTTCTCTTGGGGGCCCCTCCGGGGCCCGGGGCAAATTGCCCCCTTTGCCCCCCCCTCTGGGCGGCCCTGGGGAGCTCCGCGGGCCGCAGGGAAGAGCTCCGCGGGCCGCATGTTTGAGACCCCTGTACTAACCTGAGGAGAACTCAGTCAATACACACACAGCTCTCAGATGCCGGGTAACCCCTACCTAACTGCAGCTCTGCAAACTTGACTACTGTCTTTACAAGTTTTTCACTGTGATGTTACTTTGTTACTGCTAAATATATTTTTTTACATCATTTATTTTGAAAAATTCACTTTCAGAACTCTTCTTTTACAAACTTTTCATTCCCAGATACAGAAGGAAATTCTTTTGTAGCTATATTTGGGACTCCAGTTGTCAAATTAAAATAATTTTGTTCTTGGGGAAAAAAGAAAAAAAAAAAGCAACACCTCTGCCTAAGGTGATCCCTTCTCACAGAACCCCACCTTGCTGGATAGAGTTACAAACAAGCCCTGGCTCTCTAGCCAGAGAACTGCTGGCTCTTGCCCCTCACAACTGAAGCCCTGCTCCCATGTTAGGAAGCCATTTCAAAGGGGAAAGCAATAAGAATGAACCCCAAGAGGACACGAGTGGCCAGCATCCCCAAGCAGCCCAGGTTTAGCTGACTCTCACATACTCTACCTTTCTGTTTCTTTCCTTTAAACTCAAAAAGAAGAATCACCAGCCCACTTTGTCTATCAAAGCACTCAAGCCCAGCGCTGTGGGCAGCTATGGAGCTTAGAGGTCAAAGCTCTCACTACCAGACTGGAGACCTGGGTTGGAATCTCAGCTTTGTCTCATGCCAAGGGCTCAGCATTTAGCAGACAGGAAACACATCCTTCAGTACCAGCATTGTGGTGAGCATAGGTTCATATGACACTCTTCAGCAACACCCACCCATGGGCTCCAAATGGAATCTTAGCCAGTGGTCATTAGCATGTAGGCTGGTGGCAGCAGCTATGCAAGGGGATTTTAGGAAGGGCTGGGATTTTGTAACATGCATAGGGCAAAACCAGCGAAACTAGACCACACAGAGATACACTAGAAGAGATATTCCCTTCTGCTCCTCAGCTACCAAAGGGCAGGATGAAGGGGGGCCGAGGAGAAGAGCAGTACCACTTCCCAGCTAGAACTGAGGCGGAACAGCATTGCAGCAATAGTACTGTATCCTGGCACTGGGTAGAGCAGTACCCCTCCCTAGTCCCAGGGAATTCACGGAAGAGCAGCAGAGATGATTATGTGGCTTAAGAGCTGTATTCACAAGGGGACATACCTGTAGAGTTTAGAAAGGGGGAGTGAGGACCACTATCTACCTACAACCACTGGAAGGGTGCAAAGGAGTCTAGTGTGCCACCAGGATTTAGCCAGGAGAAAGCAACTCTAAGGAGCCATGAAGGTCCACCAGGCTGTGGAACTAAGATTTCAAGGCCCTGGGGTGGCAATTCCCCAAACTGAGCCCCCCCCAACACAACGGAGGGACTAAGGGCCTGATTTACTAAAGATATTTAGGCACATAAAGGTACAGATAGGCAACTCATGGGATTTACAGTAGTACCTAAACAGGTTAGACACCTAACTCCCATGGGATTTAGGCACCTCAGATTAGGCACTTTTGTAAACCCCACTAGGCACCTAATACCTTGTAAACCCAGCCCTGAGAAGGCACAGGGAACAGAAGGTAGTGCTTCCCAACTCCAACCACATGTGCGCCCCACATATCCAGCTCAGGCTCAATGGAGAGGAAGGAAGCCCCTTTCTACCCAGACAATTTGCCAAGCGCCATCCCCACACAACCCATCCAAGTTCCCCCAAGTCTCAATAATGCAGCGTGCAATGGCTGCAGCTCTCCCAGCATACAGATCTTCCTGCTTCCAGGAATAGGTGGTGTCTCTGCAGCTTCCCCTCCCCCTCCCCCAACCCACACATATACTTTGTATGTTTAACACTGTCTCCTGATACAGCCCTCATCCTGCCACTGGTGGGCGGGTAAGTGGGGGAAAGGGGCCCTTTATAATTGTAGTGTTGCAATCTGCCAGCCCAGCCAGGCGGCCTGTTCCCGCCTGCACTATATTAAATACCTTATAACTGATTACACCCCCATGGGGCATGATTAGCAGTCTCCAGAGAACAAAGTCTACTTTCAGAAGAATAAGAACAGACACGTACGGCTAACTTACTACACAGCTGGTGAGGGGAGCAAACAGTGAGAGCTTAACTCCACTGATTCCCCTATTACTCCTCTCCCTCCCTCCACTCCCTCTCTCAAAGAGCTACAAATACTAGCCAGTGTGAGGTATGCACTGCACTGGATTATTCTCTTCAGTTATACTGGAAGATTCAGGAGATACAGTCTCACACAAGCAACCTACTGCCTGTGGAACAGAGTCCAAACCCTAGGGACAAATAGCCTCAAGGCAAGTTTTTTGGGTGTGCTAAGGTTAAATTTGTAGCTCTGGGTGACAGAGAAGATAAATCCTTTGCACTGATTTCCAGGGTGGGAGAGGGGTCGATTCCACCAACAGCCAAGCGAACCAAGAGAGCTAGAAATATGATCGTACAGCCATACCCCTCTCTAGCCACGTTATGTACCTGGGGGGTTCTGTATAAAGAATCTGATTTAGTCCTTTGAGTTAACAGCCATTCAGACCTAGACTTAAAGATTCTGTAGCTTAGGGCCACTCTCCCACAGAGATGGATTTTAGGGATCCCAAAAGATGGTAACACCTACCTACCTCTTATATAGCACTTTTCATCTACAGAGCTCAAAGCACTTTACAAAGGAGATCAGTATCACTACCCTCATTTTTACAGATGGGAAAATGAAGGTGCAAGAAGGTGAAATGACTTGTCCAAGGTCAGCCAGCAGGTCAGTGGCAGAGCCAGAAACAGAGCCCAGGTGACCTGAGTCCCAGTCCAGTTCTCTATCCACTACACCACACTGTTTCCCCTGTTCTTGGGTGGCCATAACATAAACAGCCCCCAATATATTTGACACTAATTGACCTCAGTCTCAGCAGAGGTGCCAAGGATCAAGTTGACACTGGAGACTGAACACCTTCACCTAAAGAAGCTAGGGAAATGGAGGGGAACCCTCAGTACTCTGGCAAGGACATGAAGAGCCCTGCATCACCAAAACCAATGCATCAGTGCAAACCTAAGGAAGCAAAGATCGCATGAAGCTGTTCAGCCCTTTTTCTAGACCCGGATGCACCTAGGTGTTGCAGTACCTCACACTGCTTATCTGCAGGCCCCAAGCATGGCCAGGTCAGATAGCTGTCATTCATTGACATTTCCTGAGTTTAAAAAAAAAAAAAACTAATTGAGGGGAAAACATTCCTATTCCAGAGAGCGGCATCTGTACAGTGGCTCAATAAAACAGACTGAGAGGCTGTCTGCAAAGCGATGGAATTAGCAAAACTATTTGCTTACTAGCTTCCAGAACCCATCTGTCTTGCCCTTGTCCATGACCCTTGCTTTGCCTGACATGTGCAATGACACAGAGTGGTGTAGTTTGGAGGCACTGGTACATGGTTATGTTTGAAGGATGCAAGAAACTTGCTGAAAAACATTCCACATGGATTCTCAAGCCAAACAACCTACAGAAAGATTTGCTCATGGAGACACTAATCCAACTACAACTAACATACTAATATCTGTGACATGTGCACAGTATGTCTGAACATAATGGCTGGTCTCATTTAGACTGAAAGGTCGGAGTATTCTGTGTATTACGGTAACACCTAGAGACACCAACTAACACCACAGCTTCATTGTGCTAGATGCTGTACAAACAGTGTGGAAACACATGCACAGTTATGAAACATCTCACTTTTAGGGACTGAAGGGGGAATTCAACATAAATAGTCCCCTCTCCCATGTGTTAGTATTAGAAACATACTGAGGTGATTCACTACCACTCTTTCAACACTCAAGACAGCATGAAAGAAATAGAACCCAATTCTATTTAGGTTCTTATGGTGTATCTATCACTGAGGCACCTTTAGCATTAAAGTTTAACGCTTTCTGAAACCTGCAAGATAGTTGTGAAGCCCTGGATGGCATCATACAATGTCCAGTTCTGCTGGAGTTCAGCAATCCCAGAGAAACTGTACCGTAGCTAGGCTGCAAAAAAAGCCCCTGAGAGTAGCCTTTATATTCTCTCAGCTCCTCTGTGGCAGGAATGGCTGATCCGCATTCTGCCTAATAGCACAATTGATTGGCTACATTTAGCAGCTAATCTCCCCACTATGCAGGGCAGCCATCAATCAGGTATTCCACCTTAGCTGGTGAGTAGCAAGCATGGTAGCACATAGCTACCCTGACAGCCTGAAACACCACCACTTCCCTTTCCCTGCCCCTCAGCCTATCCCGAGCCAACAGCAGAGTGGACTGATTTAAATCACCACATGGAAAGGCTTGAATTAAATCTATTTTAACCAACTTTTCTATTTGTACCTCAGTTATTTTCTAAATAAAGGTCCATTCTCATTGACAACCATTAAAACACATTGATTTACAACTAAATAGAGCCTTCACACAAGATTTGTACATCTTTTTGATATCTTCGAGGGTACACTATAACTATATATAACATACATATATATAAGCAATTATATAGCTTCATATTTTCAGGTTCTTATTAATTGTACATTTTTAGTATACTAGAAAATGGTGAATATGTGGCTTATTTACCAGATAATTAACTTTTAGCTCATAATTGGAATTTAATTAATTACACAAAACAGCATATCACATTTATTTTTATTAAACAAAACAGCCTTAAAGTTTTGGATACATAAACTTCCAATCAAAACATGATTTACATTTACAACTAAATTATTTATCAAACAGAAAGATTAATTGTAGTAACTGAATTAAACTAATTATTTCAGGTCAGCGTAGGAAAACTTTCAAATATGCCTAAGTGAATGTGACTGGAGCTTACTTTCCTAAGTCTCTTGAAAACGAGAGTCTCCTAAGTTATTTAGATCGTCTTTCAACTTTTAAAACTAGTAGAGCTCATCTCCTTCCTATTCATAGACTGGAAGAGAAAGACAAGCTTTCCTGCTTTTTCAACTCCCAGTTGATTTCTCAACTTTGAATGAACTAGTGCAAGTGAAAAAAAAATATTCCTTCAGTGCCTGCAGAAAAGGCTACTGCTGTCAATAGCTGGTTTAGCACTTCAACAAACTCTGGTTGGTTGGTTCCTGGTGCTTAGCTAGTGACTTCCACCAGTTCTGTGGTATGACTTTCTTTAAACTGAAAACTGAGCCAGTCAAAGCTCAGGTAGGGAGCAGCTGTAAAATAGGCGTATACATAGGTGCCGACTCCGTGGGTGCTGGTGAAAAAATGGTGGGTGCTGAGCACCCACTGGCAGCCCCCCCCCCATCAGCTTCCCCCTCCCCCCAGTGTTTGCCGCCCCCCCGGCAGGCCCCGCTGATCAGCACCTCCCCCTCCTTACCCTATGCCTCCCACCCAACACAATCAGCTAAACAGCATGGAAGAGACTTTGGGAGAGAGGGGGAGGAGCGAGGGCATGGCACATTGGGGAACAGGGCGAAATGTGGCGGGAAGGGGACAGAATGGGGCTTTGAAGGAAGGGGTGGAGTGGGGGCGGGGCCCGTGGCAGAGCCAGAGGTCGAGCACCCCCTGGCACATTAGAAAGTCAGCGCCTGTGAGAGTATAAGACCACCCATCGGGACTCAGTGGATGATCCTGATGAGATATATGATGAGGTCAGGTTCCAAAGGCTGTGATGACTTTGCTAGTCTCTTGCAACCAGTAGCACAACTCCTGGGACCCACACAGGATCAAGTTCTTAATACAGTACATGACCTATTGAGCCATATTTATAAAGCTAGACTTTTAAAAAGTTAGACTTTTCCCCCAACTGTTTCTTTATATTGAAAAAACAGCTTTTAACTCAAAGTTTTTGAAAGAGGGTCCATAGTTTTTTTTATTTAAATATTTTAAGAGATTAGAAGTTTAGATCTATATTTTGTATTAAATTCAGATTTCATTTTAAACAGTTTTTTTTAATTATTTAAATAATAAAATGAAAAAAAATCTGATTTAAATAAAATATCTGATTTGATTTTTTTGAATGCTGATTTTTATCCACCCTGGCTAACAGCCTTCTGGTTGAAGAGAAGCACTCCCGCACTCCACTCTCTCCACTATCAACATTCACCACTAGGGCAGCAGACCCTAATTTAGCCCAGCACGAGTCCTCTGCAAACTGCTAATCCCCGTGCACAGCTGTTTCTCAAATGTACTGGCATGAGCAAACCATAAACGATTTATGGCGCGTGGCAGGAAGATTCCTGGCTCCCTGTGTGGGCGGGGTTTTGGTAGAAGATCATGCTTGGGCTAATGTTTATATTGCGAGTTGTCAGTCTAGCAATAAATCATCTTCTGTACTACATGGTAATAGAGCTCTCCCCACCCAGCTGGCACCCTGACTACAGTGAATCCGATTAGAGCCATTTCAGACACCTGGGAGGCTTTTTTTTTTTTTTTTTAACAGAAGCATCAACAAGGCAGGGAAAAATTGATACATTTACAAACATAATCTATAAGAATTCCATAGTTCTGCAGGCTGGGTTTATTTTCAGGAATCAACCCTGCTTGGTGCAAAAGGCTTCCTCAAATTACATTCCCAACCAGCTGCAAGTGATCAAACCTAGTACATACATAAGCACCTCCTGCTAGTACAGTGCTTTACTAGTAATGAAAAGTTACAGTCAATGAGAACCTTCTAAGCAAAGCTAGTTTTCAGGAACTTACAGAGCTGAACAGAGGACCCCTGGAAAGTTGAGTTATGAATATGGGGGCATAAAATATGTTTTTCATATATTAGTCAGGCAGACACTTTCTGCTTAGAAAGCTCAAACAGTTTAAAGGGACACTGTCAATTTGAAAATCACACATCTAATACTGTTGCTCAAAACAGCTCAGATTTAAAATATTTTAAAAAATAGGACAATGAGATTTAAAACCACAAACCAGCAGGGAGAATCTGGGACAGCTGAAGCAGCTGCAACTACTTTTAGCCCATTTCATATTGACAGATTTCAAGTTGACAGCAGCCCTTTCATTTTTTAAAGCTTCCCACTTGGCAGGAACACACAGTCCTTACTAAGGAACGGCAAGGAGTATTTGAAAATAATACTGAGCATGTGCAGCAACACATGCCCAAGCTGCAGGCATGACCAGGACCATGGAGCTGCACATACTAAAATAACAACAAAAAAGTTTGTTGTCATAACTACTGGCCTAGTGGATGGGGGAGAAGGGGAAGCAATAGACATGATATATCTTGCTTTTAGTAAGGTTTTTGACACAGTCCCAACATGACATTCTCATAAGCAAACTAGAAAAATGTGGTCTAGATAAAATTACTATAAGGTGGGTGCATAATTGAAAGACCATACTCACAGTAATTATCAAAGGTTCACTGGCAAAGTGGGGGAGGATGCATCACCTGGGGTCCTGCAGGGTTTGTCCTGGATCTGGTACTATTCAATATTTTTATTAATGACTTGGATAATGCAACACAGAATATGCTTAAAAAATCTGCAGACGACACCAAGCCAAGGGGGCTGCAAACTCTTGGGAAGACAGGATTAGAATTCAAACGACCTTGACAAATTGGAGAATTGGTCTGAAATCAACAAGCTGAAATTCAATAGAGATAAATGAAAAGAACTATACTTAAGAAGGAAAAAATCAAATGCATATATACAAAATTGGGAATAACTGGCTAGGCAGTACTGCTGAGTTATACTGGATCACAAATTAAATATGAGCATAATGCAATGTGATGCAGTTGCGAAAAAGGCTAATATTCTGGGGTGTGTTAATAGGAGTGGTGTATATAAGACATGAGAGGTAACTGTCCTACTCTGCTTGGCACTGGTGTCAACCCCTGTACTGTCCCATTTTGGGCATGTCACTTTAAGAAGATGTGGACAAATTGGAGAGAGTCCAGAGGAGAGCTATAGCAACAATAAAAGGTTTAGAAAACCTGACCTATGAGGAAAGATTAACAAAACCGGGCATGTTTAGTCTTCAGAAAAGATGGGGGGGCGGGGAGAGAGGAGACATAAGAGGGGAGAGGTGGGGGGGGACGGACGACTTGCGAACAGTCTACAAATATGTTAAGGGCTGTTATAAAGAGGCCAGTGATCAATTGTTCTTCATGTCCACTGAAGGTAGGTCAAGAAGTAATGGGCTTAGTCTGAAGCAAGGGAGATTTGGATTAGATATTAGGAAATACATTCAAACTACATGGATAAACAAACACTGGAATGAGGCTTTCAAGGGAAGTTGTAGAATCCCTATCATAGTCTAACCTGTTCTTAAAAGCTTCCATACACCTGTCAGGGATGGTCTAAACTATACGCTGTCCTGCCTCAGCACAAGGGGTTGGACTCGATGACCTCTTGAGGTCCTTTCCAGCCCTACACTTCTATGAATTCTAGTCTAATTAACTTGGAAAAACATTTGATCTTCACTAGAAACAAATGCCACAGAGTCAAGTTTGCCTAAGGTTTTATACATGTCCAAGTACAATGCCCCAAAAGACAAACAATTCTCCTTCTCTTCTTTTGACTTTAAAGAAAATTCAGTAAGTTACATTAATGCCACATTAGGGCTGAGATTTTACATGTACAACAATTGGAAATTTCATAATTGTGGTTTCTGCAGCACTGTCAGTCAACTTCATTTCATAGATAAATTATAACAAGACAGAACCTGGCCCAAGACGCTGTTGCTGTGCGAACCACAGCTCTAACTATAAGCATAGTTAAACACTGGAATGCTGACCCTTGGGCATTTGAAATTGTTATATCAATGCATAGCACCGAGCTGCCTCCTCCATCTGCACAAAGTTCCATAATGTGAATGAAGTGAAGAAGCCACAGATCGGACCCCAGTGCAGGAACCCATGGCAAGTCAGTCTGACCCCTGCAGGAAGTCCTACTATCTGACTCTGCATCATTTCACTTCTCAACATTATTCCCTCAGGATCACACAGACAATTGCTCAGAACTAGCTGGGGAAATCACTAGTTGTTTGTTCACTGAACATGGTTACACACAAATAGCTAAATTTTGCCCTAGAATGCATGCATAGTACCCAGTGAAATCCACGGGAGTTGTGTGCACTGATCTCAGAGCTAGAATTCATCCTCAGCTCTGGAAATCCTCCCATCTTTCCACGGCCTTTGTAACTGTTTCTGCCATACTCAGACATACACTGCTACCAAATGCTCTTACACACACTTCACCACCACAGCCACTTACCAGGACCTCTTGCCTTATCAGCCCATCCCTCCTGCCCGATTCAGCAAGACCACATGAACAAGTAGCACACAACCACCTCTAGTTCCTCAGCACAGATGGAGGTGCATAATAGGACAATGGAAACGCCTTGCAGAGCAAGAAGGCTTTAGCTGGCACAAAAGCATACCAGATTTCACTTGAATGTCCTTAGAGGAATTCCAGCCCCCAGCCAGCAAAGCTTCCAGCACCTCTCAGACTAAAGTCCACTGTAAGCTTGCAACGTGGAGGGGCCAAACTCCACACATTTCTTTTCCTTCTAGCAGCAGC
Source organism: Mauremys reevesii (assembly GCF_016161935.1). Classification (NCBI taxonomy): domain Eukaryota; kingdom Metazoa; phylum Chordata; order Testudines; family Geoemydidae; genus Mauremys; species Mauremys reevesii. The sequence goes on from NC_052625.1 coordinate 65,026,341, forward strand.
TGAAAGCAGCATAGAGTGATGGTGTCCCCTAACCATCAAGAGTAAGGAGGCCATACCCATAGGTCTAGGGAGGACCCATTCATGGATAAGAGAAAGTTAGCTGCTAGAGGCTGCACTAAATCCCCAAGATTCCCTCCACGACCTCCTAAAACCCTCAAATGTTAGGACCACAAAGAGTGATCTTTAAGGGTGATGATCATAAAGAGGAAGATTTAACAGGCAATGTGACAGGGCAAAGATGTACTTACCTCTGAGGAACTGCCAGGCTGGATCAGACATGGAGTCCATTTGGTTCAGGACGTTGCCTCTGACACTGCCCAGTACTAGATGCTTCAGAAGAAGATGCAAGAAAAATCATAGTGGGCAGTTATGGAATAACCTTCTTCCTCCTCCTAAGCCTCAGCCATTAGAGTTGGTTTATGTGCTGCAGCACTAGGGTGATCATCTCATTTAAAATACTTATTTTATTATAACAAAAGTAAATCTCTGGCCCTTCTCATTCATTTAAATGTCAGATCCATTCTGAATCCTGGTAAACTCTTAGCCCTAATGCTATTATGTGGTAGTGAGTTTCACAGATCAATTATGCACCGTGTTAAAAGTATTTTTTAAACCAGTATGAAATTCGTTGCCTATCAGCTTCATTGAATTTAATTCCATTTAACTGAAAAATACAGTCAGGCACTTTAAATTCTCATATGGAGCCTTCCAGGACTCAACACCTAGCACTGGGCAGGGCCAGGAATATAGAGCTGATGCAAGTGATGTGAATAAAGCATTCCAAGTAACTCTTCATTCCCACCCTCACATTATGGGACTCACACCCCTCTGGGGCTATGCCTTCATAGCAGTTTGGAAAGCCTTAGCAATCCACTAAGCATAACTTCCAGTAGGACACTCCAGAGTGTATCATGTTATCACATTAGCAATAAGACAGTACACTGACATGCTGGCAAACAAGAGAATAGTTTCCAGGTCTAAACGGGAGGAAGGGGTAGAAAGGAGAAGAGGAAATTTGAGTCATGTGTAAAGACACAGCCATACAAGAGAGCATGTGAACAGTGGAAACAAACATACAGATCACAGAGGCTAGGGGCTTTCTTAGAATGCCCTCCTCCTTTAAATAGAACAGGGGTGTAACTTGAAATTGCTGTAAAACAGGGCCCATCACTCCGCAGAGAATGCAGGATAGTGGACCACCAAGTTCCTCCTTCATTCTGAGCATCAGGCAAGTCACATCTTAATGTATTTATTTATTTGTAGGTATTTCTATGATGTTCATCTCCAAAGTATCTGAGCATCTCACGGGCACTAATGGAGGTGCTCAACTCCTCAGTGAGGTGGAGTAGTATTAGCCCTATATGTAGCTGAGGAAAGGAGGCAGTGACTCTCACAAATTCACACAATAAATCTGTGCAGAGCCAAAAACATAACATAGTTCTCCTGTGTCCCAGGCCAGTGCCCTGACCACAAGATCATCCTTCCTCTCAAACCAGTCTGTAAAGATACTTCACCTAAGAAAAGTAACATTCCTCCAATGAAGTTACAGATCTGTCTTGGATAAAACAGCCGACTTTATGCAGGGGGACTGGCTCAGAGAAAGATAGGGTGAACAGACAGCAAGTGTGAAAAATTGGGAAGGGGGTGGGGGGTAACAGGAGCTTATATAAGAAAAAAATCCAAAAACCGGGACATCTGGTTACCCTAGAGAAAGAGGACAGATGATTTCACCTCTGGGGGACTGGCCAAGTTGGCAGAAAACTATATTCACAGCTTTGTTGGTCCCTGGATGATATCAGTTTGGGAGGGAGTTCAGTTAATTCCCATCCTTAGTGAAGAGGTATCCACAACACATTTGGCACTAACTGAAGCCTAGCAAATAGTCTGAGTAGAGGCCAAGGATCAAAAGTGTGACCGTGACAGCCTGAACTGTCCTATTCAGGCATCAATTTTTATCTGAAGGGCAGAATCCACAAAACTTTCAAATGTGGAGATGGGGGCTGGGAGTCACTAACATTAACATATCTGTCCCCTTGTGACAATTCCAGCCTCTGTCCTGCCAACAAAAATACAAGGTAAGTCCCCCTTCGTGTGGTTGGCATCCTCCCTTTGCTCCATCCCCAATTCCATCTAAGAACTGACTGTGCCTGTGGGTTTCCTGCATACAGTACAGCAGAAGCAGCAATGGCAGAGGGAACTTGACCAGATTAGGCAATTCTCATCACACAATACTGACAGCGCTACTCTGCTGCTGAGGAAGCAATTTGTGGATTGGCTGTGACCCTGCCCTACAGAATTGTCCCATGCAGCAATGTTTGAAGTGTGGAAACAAATGGAGTCCCCACAACAGCTTGAAATGCCCTTTCTCTAAAAATGAGCAAGGCATATTAGCAGGATGAGAAGCCCACTTGCTGCTACCCAGGCTGCATCTCATGATACACAACGTCAATCTCCAGGGCTATCAAGCACCAAGTTTACTTTGAATGGAGGAGTCTCTGACTGAGCTTGTGAAGGCCTTACACTCAACTCAGCAACATTTCTGTTCGTCTGTAATGCAGTAACTTTTGAACACTGCATCTGATCAACTCCAACATTTCAAGGAATGTTCTAGGTATCAATGGCCAGAATCCTATTGATTCTGGAGAAAATGGGAAAACCAAATGGGGGACACATGAAGCCCCAGCCATCTGACTAGAAGAGCCACAGCTTCAAGCACCTCTGCAACTGTCTACAGATCAAACTACTGGTTGATGGCAAGCATTAAGACATAATGACAATACGCCCATTTCATATTTGCCTATCCTCCCAGTAGAGTTTAACCTGTTAACACCCAAAATTACATCTCACGGACAGAAAGAAGAAGAATGGGGAAGGGGAAATGGGAGTGCCCACAGAGCTCCTGGTTTGGAGAGGAAATTGGAGTCCCTGATAGGGGGAAGGGAGGAATGGGGCACATAGAACACAAGGCAGAGAGAGACAGGTGGACCCCAGTATGGGGAGAGGGGAACAGGAGCACAGAGCCCCTGGCACAGGAGGCACATGAGAATGGGGGGCACACAGAAACATTGGCTTGAGGGGATATTCAGAGATCCTGGCACAGGAGGAAATGGAGGGGAACACAAAGCCCCTGCTGTGGGGGTAAGGAGAAAATGTGGGACACTAACGGGCCCAAGCATGAAGAAGGGGTTAGGGGGCTTTGCAGGGAGTCCCCGAAATAGAGGGGCCAGGAAGGGGCACACAAGGAGTTTGTGGGGGCAAAAGGAGGGATGCAAGAAGCCTCCAGTGTGTGTAATAATCTCATCTTCCACAAATTATGAAGCATGGGACCTGCTAGTTAGGGCTACTGAGTAAAGCACAATCATGGGTTTAGTCGATCCCATTTATTCTGCCATTACTGAGCTGATTGTCTTTGCTCAACTGTTTAAAGCACCCATAAGGCAAGGAAGGCCAACTGCCACAATCCCATATTACATGCAGCTCCTGATACCACACACTCTCCAGTGGATACCCACCACCATGCCAAAGTGTGGTGCATCAGTTACCCACTCTCAGGGCCCGTGCAACCACTTAGGCAAACTAGGCAGCCACCTGGGGCACCTAGTGGTTGAGGGTGCCTAAAAGCCCGCTCAGGCGAGGAGGTGGAGTGGAGGTGAGCTGGGGCGCGGGGAGGGCCGCCCGCAGTAACGGGGGGGGGGCGGGGAGTGCTGCACAGGGGAACCGCTCCCCGCCCCAGATCACCTCCATTCTGCCTCCTCCGCTGAGCACACAGCCCCTGCTCTAAGTCTCCTCCAATCGGCGCCGCAAGCCTGGGAGGGGAGGAGAATTAGAGCAGCACCGGCATGCTCAGCGGAGGAGAGCTGGGGCAGGCTCTCCGGGCGGGGTTGGCTGCTGTGGAGGGGGGCAGGGTTAGCTTCCATGGGGGGCGGGGCTCCCCAGGCAGGGCTCCCTGCCGCAGAGTGGGGGCAGTGTTAGCTGCCGCGGGGGGGCCTCCCCGGGCCGGGTTAGCTGCCATGGAGGGGGGCCTTGCAAGGGGGTGGTAACTGCTGCAAAGGGGGGCTCCCCGGGGGTGGGTTAGCTGCCACAGCAGGTAGGGTTAGCAGCCGCGGGGGGGAGCTCCTTGGGTGGGAGGGGCGGAGTTAGCTGGGTGGGGGAGTGGCGCAAGGAGGAAGTTTTGCCTAGGGTGCAAAACTTCCTTGCACCGGCCCTGCCCACCCTGAACATAAGGGGCGGATCCTCAATGAGAAGCACACCCTTCCCAAATTCCTGGGCGCTTTTACACTCTGTGCCACCCAGGTGCCATTTAGGAAGACAGGAAAAAGATAAGAATTCAGGGGTTGAAATCTGGAAAAAAGAAAAAGCAACTAGCAGAGAGCCACAACTACTCAGCACAGTATGTAGAAGACTGCAATGCATCTTTGATACAGAGGCAACAGGCCCCAGCAGTAACATCGCTTCTTGATCACCAAGTGGCTCGATGATATTAAAGATGAAGGTAGCCACAGGCTGTATTGTGGAACTCTATAGGCCACATTTGGCAACCCCGAGTGTGTTCCCAGTATATTATATGAGCCACATGGCTGCCTATAAAGAGAGCTAAAAGCAGAGAAGAGACTCCTGATGCTGCAGGTTACACCAGTGAGATTAAATGCTGACCTTACACTCTTAATCTGGTATGCACAGAACACCGTTTAGGTACAAAAAACAGGAGTACTTGTGGCACCTTAAAGACTAACAAATTTATTTAAGCATGAGCTTTCGTGAGCTACAGCTCATGCTTAAATAAATTTGTTAGTCTTTAAGGTGCCACAAGTACTCCTGTTTGTTTTTTTTTCCGGATACAGACTAACACGGCTGCTACTCTGAAACCTGTCATTTAGGTACAGGTACCTAATACTTTCTGTACAGATTGAGTGACAGACAGAAACAGAAAGGAAGTTTGCATTGAAAGTGACTCAAGGGGAAAGGGAGTGAACAAGGGCAGCACAAGTCAAAAAACTACATAAATACTGAACAGCCCATCCTCTCAACTTGATCTCCACACATTCCTTACCCCGCTGCAGGCAAGCTCAGACGTGCACTTGCCTTGGCATTAGGGGATCACCTAAAACATGGATGCAAAGATTTACTAGAAGGAATTACCTAGCAGATTAGGGAATTACTAAAATTACCTAATTTGAGACATCACAATTCTCACAAGAGGCCTCGTCTGCACTACAGCTGCTACAGCAGCATAGCTGCAGCTATGCCACTGCAGCGCCATAGTGTAGACACTTCCTGCGCTGACAGGAGGAGTTTTTCCATTGACCTAGCTGCATCTACACTGGGGATTAGGGTGGCTCAGCTACAGCGCTCAGGGGTGTGAATCAGGGCTTTGGAGTTGTGATCCGACTCTGCTCCAGCTCCAGGCAAAAACCTGCTGCTCTGCACTCCAGCTCCAGGCTCCACTTCAAAGCCCTGGTGTGAATTGCTAGGTTGATCCACATTTTAAGCTCAGATCAGGCATTAAAATGATCCTGAGGATCTGTCTGTGCAGCTCCAGCAGGGTAGAACTTTTTTTAATTTGGCAAGGATAGCTCCAGCGCTCCCTGGACCCAGTCCACATCAATTCATTTCAGGAGCTGTATCCACAGCTACTACAGTACTGAAAAAGGGGGCTTTAAAGGGCTCATTTCACGGGGCACAATGACCACTAGTACTGCCCTGGTTCAAGTTAAGCTTGTCTGCCTAGTGGCTGCTCTTGAATTCTACAAGAAACTCCCAATCTCTCTTATTAGCACCCTGCAGTTACCATCTCTACCATCTCACCTTGGGCCTGCTTTACATAACATGGACCTAATATGACAAGGAGGATGCCCTAGCATGCAGGACCTACAGATGGACCATTTGCTAGATATGTGCCTCACACATTTGCACTCTAGGATTTCAGGAATTCAAATATTGAAACTCAGAGTGTGGTCTGATGTAGCATCACCTCATTCCTGGCTTCCTTACCTGCTCTCCGCTGTTTGTATCCAAGGGATTCACTTCGTCCTCCTGTGCAGCCCCTTTACATCAGCTCTGTCTCTGGACTGATTCTGATTCTGTAAAATACAGATCTGCAGCTTTGAGAAGCTCTGTCAGGCAAGGAGCAGTCTCATTTTGCCGGGCTGTCTTTTCAGTGGGCTCACTCCAGCTGGCCTCTCTCAGACCTAGTCTATTCCCAGCTCAGAGAAACTCACAGCTCACTCACTCACCCTTTTGCCAATTAATGCAATTTCAGTTGGAAATAATTTTTCTCCTCTTCCATTTACAAATCCCAGTGCTCAACCTTTCACTTCTTTCTTGTCTCCCACTTATGCTCTAGACCAGATCCAGATGTGGTTCAGTATCATTTGCTCAGCTCTGCTGTTCTCTAAACTTTCCTTGTTCTTGGGATCTGTTCAGATTCACTAACTTCCTTGCAGAAAGTCTCTTGGATGATGCCTGGTGCCAGGGAGAGTCTCTAGGTTGGTAAAGGATCCTCTTTTCTCCCCAACCAGCTTTGTCACAGAAACATTGTTGTTCCCTCTCCCCTACTCTGACTTCTTCAACACAGTTTGTGTCTTGATCACACAAACTGTCTCAGATTTGCTTCACTTTGTTTCCAATTCTAAAGCCCTTTTGTTGTGGCTATCACTGTCTCACCCCTAAACACACATAGCTCTCTTGCTTTCACTCCATAAGGATCTGGTTCTGTTCAAACTTTGTTTAGACCTCTCTGGCCCACAAGCAGACCCAGTTCAGTTCTGGGATCAGTCTTCCTCGATTTCCAGACTCAACTGGGTTTAAACTGACTCAGTTCCACTGTCTTCCCCTCCAAGGCTCAGTTCCTGACCCATGCACCTCTTCTGCCCCCAATTCAGGCCTGGCCTGGCCCCTGCAGCCCAGGGGTGATTGTCTGGCTCAGATACAGTTTTCCTCCCTGGGATCACGTCTCCCAGTCCTGTTCTGACCCGGTTGGGCCCAGCTCCCCCAACACCAATGTGACTTTACAGCTAGTTCTGCCTCTTTCCCTCCCCTTTAGCCCGAGGGCGACAAGCTGGGGGCAGAGCCGAACTCCTCCCTTCCTCGCGGGTCCCGGTTCGGTTCTGATCCGGACGGGGCGCTCTCTGCGCTGGCGGAGCTCTGACCTGACCAGGCTGGGCCCTATCCCAGAGCGGTTCTGACCAAACTCGGACCCGAGCGCTGGGGGCCAGGTTCGGTGCCGGCCCGGTCGGGCCCCGGGCTCGGTTCTGACCTGGCTGGGTGTCCCTCAACCCCCCGGGGTCCCGGTCTGGCTCGGAACCAGTCGGGCTCCGCTCCTCCCGGACTCCCGGGGACTTTACAGCCGGTTCTGACCCGGTTCGGGTCTGTCTCGGGCCCGCCCCAAACTTTGCCCCCGCACGGCCCGGCCCCGCGCGCTCGGCTTAGGCCACCATTTTGCCGCGGGGGACACTGGGTAATCCGGCGGAATCCCCACGCAGCGGCGTAGGTGCGTCATCGAGAGGGGGCGGGGTCACGCACGGCGGAGGGAGAGAGACGCGTGGTAGATCACCATGGCCACGGGAGGGAGGGGGGCAGGTTACGGAGCCTGCGCGGCTCCTCGTAGCGCGAGCCCCGGGCTTTGAGACTCGCTGCCGGTGGGGGGTTGGGCTGCTGTGTAGACGCCCCCTGAAGCGTTGCGCTGGTGTGGTCAGAGCAGAGCAGGAGCGTCCGCTGCCCACGGGGTGGCTGCACCGGAGTCACCGCGTAACGGGGTGCAGGGGCCGGTAAATGCCCCATGTAGACAAGCCCTGGCAGGGAGCAGCTCACCGAGCTGGGCTGCCCCACGTTCACAAGCATCTTCCAGGTGTCAGGCTGAGGCGCCTCGCTTGGTCCCGCACACGTCCGGGACCCGGCCACGAGGAGGGGAGGTGGTCACTCACGGGTGAGGCGATAGCTTATTGGGCCAGCTTCTGCTGGTGGGAGAGACATGCTCTGGAACCCACTTTTGATCCTCTGACTGCAGGGGGTTAACGGGCCACTCTGCCCTGAATGGTCCCTGACAATATGTGCTAACTACTTAGGCTAAACTACCCCCCTCCCCCCGCCTTCCAGTTTGCTGTGAGCTAGGAGGGACCTGTGATGCTCCAGGGCTCGTCTGGTTCCCCACCAGAAGTTGGTCCACTAAGAGCTCTGACCACCTTGTCTGTCTAACAGCCTGGGGCTAACACAGCTACATACACTGCAGCCAGGACACGGGCGGGGGGGCAAACTGCTCCACCCTGGATAAGGAGAAATTCAGCTCATGTGTTTGCTCAGAGTCCCTCCCCAGACTTCCACTTCCACACCTCCATTGCCCTGTGACTACCTTAACTCTGCCCTGGAGGCTCTGCTTCCTCAGTGCGGGAGGGGAATTCAGTGTCACTAAAACAGGGATCGGCAACCTTTGGCATGTGGCCTACCAGAGTAAGCACCCTGGCAGGCCGGGCCGGTTTGTTTACCTGCCGGGTCGATTGTGGCTCCCTCCCACTGGCTGCGGTTCACCACTCCAGGCCAATGGGGGCTGTGGGAAGTGGCGCGGGGATGTGCAGGCTGCCCCTTCCCACACCATCCCCATTGGCCTGGAGAGGCAAACCACGGCCAGTGGGTGTTGTGATCGGCCAAACCTGCGGACACAACAGGTAAACAAACCTGCCTGGCCTGCCAGGGTGCTTACCTGGCAGGCTGCATGCCAAAGGTTGCCAATCCCTGCACTAAAACAACCTGAAGGAGGCTGTTCCTTTCTGCTTTCGCCCCTTGGCCTTTTCCCAGCTCAGAGATGGGGCTCACATTACAGATGCTCCAAGGTTCCAGAAGTCAAATGAATGGGAGGCCATGACACAGAGATATAATTCTGCTGCAGTAAGGTTGTAGTCCTGGATGGTATCACAAGCAGAATCTAAGGCACTGAAGCTATGACTTGCATGTACATGCAGGAGTCTTTTCCTTGCTGAATGCAGGGCACTCTGGCCTGCATCACAAGAACAAGAGGCAATTCTGCCTCAGATATTTCCCAACAGTGTCACTTTAGCATACGCCTGGGCCCAGATCCACAGCATCTTACCCTTATTATGTAACTAATTCCCAACAAAAACTCTGTCTTCCCTCCCCAGAAGACTTAGTCCTGGGGCACATCATAGTCTGTTGCTATGTTATGATGCTATAAACAGAGGATTCTAACCTGTATGTGGGACCAAGCGGGGAGGGAAAGAAAGAGGTGGAGAGTGAAAAAATCCATTTAACAAGAGATGTAGGAGAACTGTGTTCTTCAAAAAGTGCAGAGACTGAGAAGAATGGATAGAGGCAGGCAGAATGTGGGCAAGGCCTGTTCAAACCATGGGACTACCACATAGTTCTGCCAGTACCCCTCACTCCTCACTGCAACCCCCTGCTATTCCAGTCCTGCCCCACCCCACCCGCAAACTCTCCGAATCCTGACCTGAAGCTATTTCAGTTTTAGACCGGATATAATTCTGCCCATTGTCACTCACTCCTGTACTGCAGCCCTTCCCACCTCTGTTATTTTTCAGTCCTGAGCATCTCCTGAGCAGATACTGACGTGGCAAATGAACTGAGCCAAACTGAGATGAGATTTTATAAGTTGGAAAAAGCCCTCCGGGTATTTGGATGAGACCCCTAAACTTACTTCCTCTATGACCCTGCCAGGTCCACATCCAAGTGGTGAAAGGCTGGCGTATGGGCTCACAGTGCTGCTGAACCCTCAGACAGATCCCTTCTCTCACAGCTGAAGACAGGGATTCGGCAGAGTTCTGCTTTCATGACCTTGAGATTATTGTGCTTGGGAAGACGCTAGAACGTCTGAACCACACCCAGCGGGTGCCTGCTGCCCAGGGCCATGCGTCATTCAGGGATATTTCAAGAAAGCCTTCAATACTTGTGCCTCCATAAATTCTCCACATCCTCTCTCTGCACTGGAGTCAGATAACAGGCAGAAGAACAATGGCTCCAAGAATCCAGGCTGCCCATCTGCTCTGTGTTTCCAGATTCTTGCCTCCACAGCGCCAGCTGATGAAATTTTCATAGCCGATGAGGTTTCTCATTTCCACTGGGCCTTTCTGCCTTGGAGCCTTCGCACTTGAGCCTGTCCGAGTTTCTGTGGGTATATGCTGTAGGTGACAATGATTAGAGAGCCCCTTGCTCTTTTATAGACCTTTCAACTTAGGATCTCAAAGCACTTTACAAACATACATTAATGAGGCCTAATAAGAAGTTAAGGGCCTGATTTTCAGATATTCTGAGCACTCACTGCTCCTATTGACTCCTCTTGGAATTAATGGTGCTCAGTACTTCTCAAAATTGGACCCTAAGTGACTTCCACAGTGTCAAACAATGAATTAGAGACAGAGTCAGCAATATAACTCAGGAGTCCTGAATCCCATGTTATAACCACTATAAAACACTCCCCTCCCAAACCTCAAAACAGATCCCAGCAGTCCTGACTCCTATTACTCTACCCATTATTTTCTCCTTCTTGGCTCTCCTATCCCTGTGTTCTACAAGGTGGGCAGCAGGTTCACCCCTGCACTGGGAGCTGAGGTGTGAGATGCTGTGGGTGCATTATGTTATGTTACATTATATTCATTTATATAACACTGTTAATACCAAAGCGCTGCTCCCTGCTGGAGCCAGTTGCTCACTAAAGCTCCTGAAGTTCAATTAACAAGCACCAGGTAATCTAACACTGGACTCCCAATAATCCCTTTATTTTAAGGGGCCTCTCTCTGGCTGATGCAAAAGTCCCCGGCAAATGACCCTGGAAATACATTTGAGATTCTCTTAAATACCAGCTGAATTTATGACCCTCAATGAAGAGCAGGAAAGAATCTCTTCAAAATACTTTCCAAGAGGCAGCACTTTATATAGACCACTGTAACAGTATAAAAGAGACCCCTGGAGGGGCAGGTGCCACCCTGTGGAGAGATGAATCCCCCTATTTAGTAAAGCATTTACAACTTTGCCTGGTGATGGAGTGGATGTCAGGAGGCTGAGAAGTATTGTCTCCCCACCAGAGGGAGGCAGTGCAGGCTTAGGCCGCTCAGGTTCACAGTCACCCCATGTCAAGCTGGTGAGACAGCCTGGCATCTGACTGGCTGTGCCCCACCAGGGAAGCCTGAAATAAGAGACTGACTCACTGACCTCCAGCTTTCCTCTGTATGAAGCAAGGGATGGAGCCTCCCTGTAGAGATGTTCTCTCCTCTCCTTCCCTGGGACATCACAGGCATGCAGAGGGCACTCAGGAAACACTCTATCCCCCCTCCTGCACGCCCGCTCATTCTGGGGCAGCCTTGGCAGGCTCTGGAGGGGATTTCTGGCTAGTCCTCAGGTGAAAGGCTGGGGCCTCAGTGGGAGAGGAATTCTCATGGGACGGGTCCAAAACAGGAATCGTGAACAAAACCTTAGCAACATAGGAAATGCACTCTGGGGTAGGCAGGTGCAAAGGGATCCTGGGGCATTCAGGCACAACAGGATCCTTCCTTAAAGCGGGACACCCAGATACAATGGAGTCCCAGGAACAACAAGAACAGCCAAGCACTTCGACCCTGGAACAGCCTGAGCCAACTACATCCTGCCAAGGCACAATGGGACAGCCAAGCACACCCCGCCAGCATGTGCACCTACTGGATCAATACAACTCACCAATAAAACTGCTGCTACCAACACTGAGCAGTATAATTCAACTCATTTTCCTATATGGGAGCAAAGTCTGCAGCCCAGCTTTAACAGCCAACCACATTCATGAAGATAAAACCCTCAAAGAACCCCTACATGTTGAGTTTTGCAAATACTCTTTGCACCTAGCAACTCCAGCAATAATGGCTCCAGCAAAAATGGGTTGATTCCCATTCCTAATTAGTACTTGTATTCTGGTAGGGCCCAAAGGCACCAGTCAGGATTAGATCCCAATTGTGCTGGGCATACAAGTAGGCCCAGTTCCTTATCTCAAAGAGCGTACAATTCAAGACAAGACTCCACAAGGGGGTGTAACACATGATCAGTGGGAATGGGGAAGGAAGGATGAGGATAACAATGAAAAAAACATGTGGTTACGATAGATTGCCTTTAGGACAGCTAGATAGAATCAAGTCATTTAAACATACATATATAACTATATATCTATATATATATTATAAAATATAAATACACAGAAATCGTTGCATCCAACGAAGTGGGTATTCACCCACAAAAGCTCATGCTCCAATACGTCTGTTAGTCTATAAGGTGCTACAGGACTCTTTGCTGCTTTTACAGAAATCAAATAGATCTCAATGGCCCCTCATCATCATTCACATGACAAATCCCCAAAAGATATGGCCTCCTTGCAAATCAAGCACCACCCAGGTCAGCCACTGACAAGACATTTCCGATGGTCTAAATGTATATTCAGCTTATGTCCATTACTGGCAATCTTATCACGCCACTGATGTTTTTGGTCCTCATGTGATCACCGACCACATGTAGCCCTTGGTACACATACTTTGGAATTCATTGGTTTTCCATTCTAATAATATATCCACACCCAGAAATGGAACTAGTGCTTATGAAGGTGGCTGCAGGATTCAGCTTTGAACATCCTCATTTCTGATCTTGCCCTGCCAATTGATATGGAGCAGCTGATGAAGATGACAAGAACTGAAAATGTCAATCCGGTGTTCTTCAACCTTCCTTAGCAGTACATTTCAATTCCGTACAATATCACAATTCTCACTGATCCTGACTGGCCATCTAACTAGCCAAAAAGAAAAGAACATAGCGGACCTGATCATCTCTTGCCCTCCACCTTGTGCAGTTATCTACCATGGTGCAGACTCTAGGAATATAGGCTCACATTAGATTTGGGCGAACGATAGTTTTAAATTGAGTTGGGGTACTAGCACAAGCAATAGGCCCAAATCATGGAACCAAAAAGAATGAGATTATGAGAAAGAAGAGTTCTGTTAAACTTGTAGTGACCCTTCAAAATACCAGACCTTGTCTATACTACAGGTTACTTCGGTATAATTTATGTTGCTCAGGGATGTGAATAATCCACACCCTTGAGTGATGTAAATTATATTGATCTAAACCAGAGTTTCTCAAAAAGGGGTCGCCACTTGTGTAGGGAAAGCCCCTGGCAGGCCGGGCCGGCGTGTTTACCTGCACCCGTCCTCGGGTTCGGACGATTGCGGCTCCCACTGGCCGTGGAGCACTGCTCTGGGCCAATGGGAGCTGCCGGAAGTGGCAACCAGTAAGTCCCTCGGCTCGCGCCGCTTCCAGCAGCTCCCATTGGCCCAGAGCAGTGATCCGCGGCCAGTGGGAGCCACGATCGTCCGGACCCACGGACGGGGCAGGTAAACACACCAGGCCGTCCCGCCAGGGGCTTTCCCTACACAAGCGGCGACCCCTCTTTGAGAAACCCTGATCTAAGCACTGGTGAAGACAGCACTAAGTCAGCAGGAGAGCTCCCACCAACATAGCTACTGCCTCTCGCAGAGGCAGGAGTTATTAAGCTGATTGGAGAGCTTTCTTCTGTCGGCTTAGAGCAGGGGTGGCCAACCTGTGACTCCAGAGCCACATGTGGCTCTTCAGAAGTTAATATGCGGCTCCTTGTAAAGGTACCGACTCTGGGGCTGGAGCTACAGGTGGCAACTTTCCAATGTGCTGGGAGGGGGGTGGAGCTCACTGCTCAACCCCTGGCTCTGCCACAGGCCCTGCCCCCACTCCGCCTCTTCCTGCCCCCTCCCCTGAGCCTGCCATGCCCTTACTCCTCTCCCTCCCACCCAGAGCCTCCTGCATGCCACAAAACAGCTGAGTGGGAGGTGCAGGGAGGAAGGGGGAAGGCGCTGATCGGCGTGGCTGCCGGTGGGTGGGAGACGCTGGGAGCGGGGTTGGGGAGCTGATGCGGTGCTGCTGACATATTACTGTGGCTCTTTGGCAATGTACATTGGTAAATTCTGGCTCCTTTTCAGGCTCAGGTTGGCCACCTCTGGCTTAGAGCATCTCCACCACAAGCACTACAGTGGCACAGCCGCATCGGTACAGCTGTAAGAGCCGTAGTGCAGATGTAGCCCCAGTGTTATTTTATTTAAGGTTTGGGCTAAAGTAATAGAACTAAAACACAGATAATTGGGTACACAGTGCATAAATAATTGGCTATATAAGAAACTCCTTTAGCTGGCCTTAGCTAAGGTCCAATGATTAGCAATGACATCATTTGTTTGTTAAAGGGTATAAAAAACTAAACTCTTAAAGAGTTCATTGCTAATACCTGCCTGACAAGTTGGAGCTGACCAATGTGGGTCTGAGCACCCCTGGCATTAGCACATTTGTAAATATCTTGATCAAATACTTACAAGTGGTTTTATTACTGTCTGGATACAATAAACTACTTATTATTTAGGCTTTTTACACATGTTTAGAACACTTGTATAAATACCATTTGACCTTTGGATTTAATAAAGGAATTTATGGTTTACTTAGTGTGGTGGTGATACCCTGTATCAATAATAATGATTCCAACATTATGGTGACCCAGGAGGGACAGACAACACTAATTTCAGTTGTTCTAAGCCCCTCGGGTGAAGGGGTAGTGACCTATCTTCTGGGGCCAGTATAGAATTCTCTCCTAAAAAGAAATTCAGTACCATAAGGGGAATAGTGGGAAGTACTTTGGATACCTATGTAAAAGACAGCTTGGCAGACCATGGCAGTGGGCCATTGAATGCTATAAATAAATTCCTGGCAAATCACGGCAGAGGTCCGTTGAGTGCCACTGAAATTTTAAAGAGTAAGACTCATGGGTGATTGTAGTAATTGTAGCTAAACAGTAAATGCAAAAAAGCACAAAGATAAGCTCAGTGCTGAATCACTTCGGAAGATAAGTACATGATTTTTTTAATTATTATTATTTAAGGAAAAGAGTGAGGAATTAAAGGGAGTGTTTATACAGACATCAAAAACTTTGCAATGTGCTGGAGGGATTAAGCAAGTTGGTGTAGTAAAAGAACTGGAACCAACATTAGTAAAATGGGGAGAGTGCTTGGTTTGATAATGAAACCCAGATATTTTATGGCAGTATAACTCCCTGCAGTCATGCCTGGTGAAATGCTTAGTAAAATCAAACAAATTATGCAACGGTAGTAACAACCACCACCACTATGCTTCTCCCACCCCAAGCCTTTATAGCCATTCTGAAGGAAATGGACCCTTCCCACTGAATGCCTCTGTAAATAATCAATTATAAATGACTGCTACAGGCAGAGACACAAGCTGACTTGAATCATTTTACTAAAAGAGGGGTTTCCATTTGTGCTTGATTGCTTCTGCGTGTACAAGTAGGGAAGGATATCTGGGTACAGTGGTGTAAAAAAGTAATAATTGGAGCAACGTAAGGGGTATTGAGCAAAAATGTTTACAAGAAATACAGATACACTTGTGTAATTATGCAAAGTTTTAAATTCCTTGCTTGTCAAACCCTGTTTTGTACATGTTAAATGAATGGGCTTTTAAAAGATTTCACTACAAATCCCTTTGAATCTTTCATTCAAAGTTGCAAAACGGACACTTATCACCAAACACAGGTAGCTGGTGTTATTTGGCTTTGTTATTTAGCATTTAACCCTTTGGGTACCTCAGTGCTTTTATAAAGTTCAAGCTCTTTCTAAATAAGGACTAGAGGACATGGTCATGACTGTGGCACAGGTGGCCAGAACCAGAATAGCGGGGAGAGACCCTGATCCATTTTCAGTAATAAAACATCAGCTAAAATACCTGCAGGAAAAGAATGAAAAATCATAGGACACGGTGCACTTCGAGCAGCGGGGTGGGGGTGGCACAAGAGAAGCAATGTTAGGAACACTGAGTCTTAAGGAGGCTCTGAGTAATCAGACAGTTACTTTGATAGAGGTAACTCTGTAAGAACACAACCCACAGTTCCACTTCATATGAAAAGTGATATGGCTAATATGACTTTATGGCAAATAAAGGATGGGGGTCAAAATATGGAAGGAATGTGCCTTCCTACAGAATATGCTGCATATACCGGAAAAGGTGTAAAAGAAATGTAAATATGACACGTTATTTAATTAAAATAATATAAAAGCTCCAAAGGGGAGCCAGAGTCTGTTGTGTTTTCTTTTTCAGAGGGCTGTATGCTTTGACAGCAGAAACCAAGGAACATCAGTGGAACATCGGTGAATATAAGAAATTGAGCTTAACCATTAAAAATCCTATCCTATCCAGTTTTTTTTCATCTGTGATGTAAAGTAAATGTTATGAATGGAGTGAAAAACATGTGTGGTGGTGTTTTGTGAATGGAAAAAGAATAATTGTATTAAAACAAAAAAATAATATTTTTGGTCAATTGTATTAGAAAATGTAAAAAGAGAAATGTCCTAGATTGGAAACAGGTCCGAATAATGTCTTAGGGTTAAATCTATTAAAGAAATATCATATAAAAATGTTCAGTTTATTAATGTAGCAGTGTTATTGAAGTTCACTAATTTGCATTCACTGGAGTTTGGTCAAAAATGGTTTAAAAACTATTAAAAGGACTTTTAAAATTAATAAACCTGCCAAGGTGGGCAGCAATGAAACCAGAGGGGACTTAATAGAAATGCATGGAAGCTGAACTGTTTGGGACTGGTCTGTTGCTCTGAACCCAAGCTGACATATAGAGGCACTGTGGGAACATGACCAAGCATTTTAACAGAAACTAACAGCAGAAGTACTGGATTTATTACATAAGCAAGTGTTTTAGCAAGAATTAGCATCTAGAGAATTGCATTGCATTTTTAAAAATCAACAAAGCAAAGCACTGATTGAGAAAGAGATTAAGTGTTTTATATGCATGATATTGTAAATGATTTTTTTTAAAATGTGTCAGATAAAATTAATTTGCTATCATGAAAGGTAAAAAGCAAAAGTACTGTAATGACACATCTAGTATATGGTACATATATGCTGTGAAATCAGCCTTAAGTGTCAGAGAAAAGTTAAAAATTTGGTACAAGGGAATACTAATTGGTACAGGGTAAGAAATTAACACGCCTTGGTCAGAGCGTTACCAGTGAAATACTGGAAAGTGCTGCAACCCATATGGTGTAGAAGGAATTTGTTTTCCTTTCTCACATACTGTTGCAGACAATGACAAGGTCTGGACAGCCCCAGACTTGTACCGCTGTTTGCACCTGGGGGGCACTTACACGTGCAAGTGTAATGTCTTACAAACAGAGTTGCCAGCATGTAGGTTCGCTATCAGGGAACACTCTCCAAATTCCACAGTATGGTTGAGACACTGGGAAGCTGATGAAGTAAGAACTCCCTATGCTGGGAATTAAAGAGACAAGGGGGTGAGGTAATATCTGGGACTATGCTTGGAGAATGGCAAATAATGTGTGATGACTGGAAACGACCACTTCCTGTATGGAACCAGAGAACATTATTTTAATTGGCCTAAGTTCTGTTTCACACCTGAACTTCCCATGGCAATAAATGGAAATCAAATATTTTGTACTAGTTTTTCATAATGTAATTGAAATAAAAGCAAAGTTAAAATTGCTGAAAGGTGCTTTAAAGGCAGAGCAATCTTATAATGTGGGATTATATCCATGGTGAAGATTATCGTGGGGAATGTAGGAATATAGGCCCCCATTAGGTTTGGGTGAACTATAGTTTTAAATTGAGTGGATATTAGCTTGCAAAATAGGCCCAAATCATGGAGCCAGAAAGAATGAAATCATGAGAAAGAAGAGTTGTTGTGTTAAACTTTTAGTAACCCTTCAGCATACCAGTATTTTCTTATTTAAGGTTTGGGCTAAAGTAATAAAAATCAAACACAGTTAATTGAGTATAAGGTGCAGTAAATAATTGGCTATATAAGAAATTACTTCATCTGGCCTTAGCTAAAATCCGATAATTGGCAATGGCGTCACTTGTTTGTTAAAGGGTATAAAAAGGTAAACTCTTAACAAGTGCATTGCTAATACTAGCCTGACCAAGCTGGAGCTGACCAATCTAGGTCTGAACATCCCTGGCTTTAAACTATTTGTAAGTATCTTGATCAAATGTTTTGTTACTGTTTGGATGTAATAAATTGCTTATTATTTAGACTTTTTAGGCATGTTTAGAGCACTTATCTAAATAGCATTTAGCCTTTGGATTGAATAAAGGAACTTATGGATAACAGTGTGGTGGTGATTCCCTGCATAAATAATCTCTGCAAGAGAGTGAGTGCAAAACCTTATCAGATCCAAAGAGTTGCCTTTTACACCTATTCTGCGCTGGTGTGCATCACTCCACAAGGTGTGGGGTAACAGAAAACAAGGCCTTTGGTAACCATGTGAGCTGGTTACCATCCCCCTCATCCTACCTCCCCCACTCCCTTTGCTTGCTGGTTACACTCACTTGTTCTATCTTGCCTTTAATGAGGCTGGGATCTTGCAATGAGTTCTGCATAGTTGGACCCCTCCACCTCCACAGATCTCCCTTGGAGACAATAGGACACAGTGGTCTACCCCCAGAAGTCCAGTTGCAGTACTTGTTAGTTCTTCAGTGAAGGGATTGTGTCTTACTATATGTTTGTACAGTCCCAGCACAACAGGGCTCTGATTTCAGATGGGGTTCTGGGTGCTACTACAATACAAACAGTAAACATTAAAATAAGAACTATATGTGGCAACCTGCCACTGAATAAAGAACACAGGGCACTGACAAATGGTTCCAGGGTATTAAACTTCAACTACAGGGTGAAGCCCTGTCCTGGGCAGAGGCTGGAGGGATTGTGTCTGCCTCAGACAGAGCCTCCAGGGGTTCTGAATCTGTAACTTTTTGTGAAAACTTGTTTTGCTTGTCCTGCTAATAAAGTGTTTAAATGAGTTCAAAGTACACAGGGGTTCTCCTGGGGTTGCCAACCCATCAGGACTGTCCTGCAGTCTTTGGGAATTAAATATTAGTCTTTAATTAACAGTCATGTGATGAAATCTCCAGGAATACATCCAACCAAAATCGGCAACCCTAGTTCTCACCTGTGTGTACAGGGAGGTGGCTGAGGTCTAGGTATGATGATGGGACTTGCCTGTCTGCATACCCAAAGGGGGCTTCACCTATAGATGGGGCAGAGCAGTCACTGTGGGTGTGCAAAGGTAGGGGAGGCTGTCTCCTGTGTATGTTTGTGTAGAAGGGGGATGTCTCACCTAGCTGTGTGAATGGGGAACAGAGGCAGCCTCACCTGTGTGTGCAGGAAGACTGGGTGCTTTCCCTGAATGTACAGGGAGAGGGAGGTCTTGTGTGTGGTGGGAGGAGTGCTGTTTACCTTTTGTAATTTTTATTCTGTAATGTGGGCCATCCATACCCTCAGCCCTGCACAGACTCAGGGGTTGCCCTGATCCTTGTCTGTTAGACAAGGGTATCTGGCTACTGAGGCTCTTGAGCAGGGGTTCTCAAACTGGGGGTTGGGACCCCTCAAGGGGTTGTGAGCTGTCACCCTCCACCTCAAACCCTGCTTTGTCTCCAGCATTTATAATGGTGTTAAATACATAAAAATATTTTTAATTTATAAGGGGGGTTGCACTCAGAGGCTTGCTATGTGAAAGGGGTCACCAGTATGAAAGTTTGAGAGCCACTGCTCTTGAGGAACCAGCGCTTGTGTGAATTTTTCTCCATGCCCAGCTCACTCGCTCCTCCAGCTTGGAAGAGATGTTTCTTATGAAATCTGTAATGCTGCTTTCCCTGTGGAGCCCTGGTTGTTTATAGGGACAGGTCCAGGCAGGCCAAGAAGGAATTACCTTTCCTTAGGACACACTTGGCGTGTGGCTGAGTGTGCTGCTTCCCTATTCCTCAAGAGTTCTTGAGGCTAAGGAGCCAGTCAGTCTGGAATCAGCTTCCTGCCTTACCATCCTGCCCCCAGAGGCCTGGGCACCCCTAGAGCTTTGGCTGGAAATGATGGGCTCCTCCTTATTGCTCACAGTGTCTGTTCTGAGCCCTTCTAAGGAGAGACTGCAGTTGGAGGAAGAGAGCTTGTCAGCTAACAAATGTAAATGGAGATATACCTATCTCATAGAACTGGAAGGGATCCTTTTGTCCAGCCCCCTGCCTTCACTAGTAGGATCAAGTACTGATTTTGTCCCAGATCCCTAAGTGGCCCCCTTAAAGCTTGAACTCACAACCCTGGGTTTAGCAGGTCAATGCTCAAACCACTGAGCTATCCCTCTCCCCCCAAAAAAATTAAAAGGAAGCATACCAGTATCTTGTGCTCTTTAGAATATCAGGGTTGGAAGGTACCATCTAGTCCAACCCCCTGCTCAAAGCAGGATCAATCCCCAGACAGATTTTTGACCCAGATCCCTAAATGGGCCCCCTCAAGGATTAAGCTCACAACCCAATGCTCAAACCACTGAGCTATCCTTCCCCCTGACACTACGGGGGGTGGGGGGGGAGGTGCACTTAGGGTAGCCAGGTGCCTGTTTTTTTGACTGGAAAATCTACTGACCAGACAGCAAAATTCTGGTTCCTGTGGGCAGGGGAGGCACCAGGTCATCACTCATACCAGCCTCTACTTAGTCAGGGCTGCCTCCTACCTCTATCAGCTGCAGCTCCCAGCCCCTGCTCCACAGATGAGTCCCTCCTGAGCCAGGCAGTGGGGTGGGGAAGAGGAGCAAATGGGGGCAGGGCCTTGGGGGAAAGGGGCGGGCGATCAGAGGAAAAAGGCAAGGTGGGGTGTGGGAGGTTCTGGCACTCCTACTGGAGTGTGTGTTTTTTAAATATTACAAAGTTGGCAACCCTAGGTACACCAGCCCTTGTAGAAGATAGCTGGAAGCATACTCTGTGTACCACAAGCTCAGACGCCATAAACACTAGACTTGGAGGAGGATTAATTGCTAGGGCCTCTGGCAGGAAGAAGAGTGTGCAAATACCCTGGGTACCAGCCTAGAAATTACAATAAATGTGAGACTCCTCCTTCCTGGCATGACCTGAGTAGTCCATCCCTTGAGGGCAGCTAACCCCTCTCCCTAGTGGTGTCAGTAGGGCTTCTTACACACTGTTGCCCACCCACAGTGATTGCCTCCTGTCTCCTGCTGGCGGGCTGCTCCCTACTGCTACCAACTCTCCTGAGTTCAACCTGAGTAACACAATGTAGGGCCCTTGCTGGAGCCAACCTTACCAGGTGAAAGCCCCCTCCGGTCAGTCAGCTGTCTTCTCCACTTGACCCTCTCCTGGGGAAGAGCAGCAGGTCAGGGCTGCTGCAGGAAGCAAGCAAAACTCTACCCCAGCAAGGCGGGAGCAGAAATAGCCCAGCAGTTCAGGGGGGCTCCGCTCCCTCCTCCTTCCCAGGCCTGGCATTGCTGAGGTGGAGAGGGGAGCATCAGACTGACCCTTTATTCACAGGATGGAGAATGAAGAGCCCACAGTGCTGTCCCCTGCCCCAGGCATGAGAATGGGGAGTGGGGACCAGGAGAGGCAGGGCTGCCCAGAGGATTCAGGGGGCTGGGGCAAAGCGGGGGAGCTGCGGCGCTTGTACTCAGCCAGCAGCAGTCCGGGTCTTCGGCAGCATTTTGGCAGCGGGGGCCCTTCAGTCGCTCCGTGTCTTCGGCAGCACTGAAGGGCTCCCTGCTGCCAAAATGCTGCTAAAGACCCGGCACAACTGAAGGGGGCCCCCTGCCACTGAAATGCCACCAAAGACCTGGACCACTGCCGGGCCAGGGCTCACAGGGCTCCTGTGGAGGCTGAGGCAAATTGCCCCACTTACCCCCCCCCCGCCCCCTCTGGGCAGCCCTGGAGAAAGGGGAGGAAGAGCCCTGGAGCTACAGGAGGAGCCAAGGTGGGACTGGGGGGATAAACTTTGGGCTGGGGAATGGGCAGAAGTGGGGTGAGGGAAATGTTGGGGTTTGGGGGGAAGCTGGAAGCCCTGCACCACCAGGCAGCCTGCAGCCAGGGCCCAAATCACCATAGTCTGTATCTTTGGGAGAGTGGCAACATGAACCGTGTCTCTCACACACAGTGGGGGTGGGCAGGGGAAGCTCAGAAATCAAAAGACAGAGTAAAAACCCACAGTATAATCTTTAGAACAATTTCATGATTTTTTGCAGTTGGATTTGTGATTTTTGAACATTTGGGGTGAGCAATACCACTTCCCTTCCCAGTAAGCTCCCAGGCTGCTGCCTATAAACCTCTGCCTTGCACCTGGAGCCTAAGCCTCTGGGCCCACAAGATTCCCTTTTTTTTTTTTTTTTTTGTTCACTCTTCCCCCTCCTGGCTAGAGTGGATCTGGGGCCCTGTCCCTCCCCAAATGACCTATGACCCAATCCTTTCACTCCAGCTCATTCTAGCAAGGGTTGAGGCTACCCAGTATTGAGCACACAAGTTTGTTCATAGGAACTGCCATCTCGGGCCCAGTTAGTTGTCACCCTAGAGCCCCTTGTGCCAGCCAAGCTACAGCATGGAGTCCAGAGAGCAGACATAACCCCCCAGAAAGAATAACCCCAGTACAGGAGACCCCTATGTCTGGTGCAGGGCTGTCAAGAGGCAGGGTACAGTTAGGTCAAAGGAGGGAGGATTGGCTACAGCTTGAACAGATCTTCACTTTTGGTGATTCTACACCCCTGCAAAGCCCTGTGGGGTGCAACTTACTCACCATTGGCCCAAACAATTTCTGAATATAGGAATTGCATGTTGCCTCCCCTCCATTCAGATGCTGGCACCTATGTAACTGCATGGATTGATTTGCCCAAGTCCAGCATCCTGTCTCTGACTGTAGCCAGTACCTCATGTTTCCAGGGAAGGTACAAGAATCCCCCATGAAAGATTATGGAATAACTTGCTGTAACAGGGTTCACAACCCACCCCTCTGCCTGGGACCTGCTAGCTGCCCCCTATAGGGCTCAGAGGCACTTCAGAGTTGTGCAACACCCATCTATCTCTCTATCTCATCATTAATCTCCCCAGGGCAGCTCCAGTCCCTTCCCTGATTGATCAATTTCTCCCTAGCTGCCCCCCAGTGCCTGCTGGCTCCCTCCCAGCCTTTATAGCCCTTGGCTTGTCAGGCCAGCAGGTGTTGCCAATACTCAGGCCAGCATCAGGCCTTTTCCATCAGCCCCAGTCTGTTTCCCCCAATTGGAGCTGACTGGGCAGGGGGGGTAATTAGGTCCTTTTTGCACCAGCACCTTGCTACTCCTGCCTATATAGACTGCTTCTTCCTAATGACTCTGAGCTAGAGAGTGGCCTAAGAGCCCAGGAGCTGGAGGGTTTGTATCCCTCCTGGAACTATTTTTTTAAATTCTTATTACTCCAGTTGTTCTCATTATCCATGTAAATGTCCAATCCTTTTCTGAGTTCCACTGAGCTTATTGTCTTGATATCTTGTGGCAGTGAGTTCCAGGGGTTATAGACTCATAAGCTTTGCGGCCATAAGGGACCATCATGATCATCTAGTCTGACTTACGGCACGTTGGAGGCTACAGAACTTCACCCACTCACTCTTGTAATAGACCCCAATAGGTTATTTATGTTCTGTGTGAAAAAGGGTTAGCTAAGCTTTTATTAATGTTAAATGTACTGCCTTTCCATTTAATTGGAATGTCCCCGCCCTTGTTCTTGTATGGCACAAGAGAGTAAATAGAAGTGCCATTTGGCAGGGCCAAAAGTGATGTGAAGTCCCATGAACTAATGAGTCTGGTGCTGAGTCTAGGCAGTGGCAACAGGGACTTCAAGGTCAGAGAGAATCTGGCACTGGGTTTGAACAACATCCCCAAGGACTTTGGGATACAGAAAATGTAGCATTAGGTGGCCCGGGGGTGTTAGCACAGCAGAGAATGCAGAGCTAAGCCAGGGGGTGTCCCAGCCCAGTTCCTCTTATGCCAGTGTGCATCCCACAAACCCACCAGTGCTAATGGCATTAGTTGCCTCTTTGCTTGTCCTCAGTGGCAGCCTCAGCAGAGAGACCAAAGGACTGACAGGGCTTTGGAGACTGAACTCCATTTGTACCGACGGAGGACGACCACCAGAGCAGGCTGAGGAAGTGTGGGCAGCATGAGGGAGTTTAGGCCTTTCCCATTCTTCCTCTTCCCAGGATCTGCTCCAGGTCCCAACCACATTTGTCCAGTGTGTGCATAGTTGTATTTCAACACAGCCACTCTCCACAGGGTGACAGATCATTGAAATGGTGAAAATTACCCAGGAAGAGCCAGAAGCTGTTTCACCTTTGCCCTTAACCCTCTCTCTGCCACCCCCACCTCCCCGATACACACACACACACACGCACATATCCCTGCTGCCCATGGAAGCTATTTCTAAGCAATCCCGGGCATCTGGGGAATGAGGCTCTGAACAAATATTGGAGCGTGCGCGTGCACGCACACACACAGACACAGACACGTGCTGCTGCCGCTGCAGAGTCAAATATAGACCTTGGGGAAGGGGGAACAATGGCAGGGGGTTGAGTTACATTGCCGCAGGGCCAACAGGCTGCGGGTGTTTGTTGTGGGCCAGGGTGGAATGGGAAAAGCGAGGGGGAGGGAGAGAACATTTGTTTTAATATATAACCCCCCTCCCGGTGCTGTGCTATGCTGTGCAGCATGTGTGTGTGTGAGTGACCTGGAGTGAGAGCCAAGCTATGGGATGTTAAATTGAGTTGGCAGCTCAGTGGCTTTTACGGTCTCTCTCCAGCTGGTTTCCGCTGCTCCCCTGTCTCCTGGCCTGGAGGGATTAGAGGGGGCAGGAAGGGGTGATTTTCACTTGGCTTCTGCACAGAAAAGTGTTTCTCTCTTTGCTTTGGGGAAGGTTTCCCCAGTGGAGGGGAAGCCGCAGCATCACCTGTTCCCTCAGCCCAGCTTCCGCCTCATGCCCCTGATGTCCAGCTGCCTCCAAGGAACAGGCTCCAGACAGCAAAAGAAAGGGAAGCAGGTCCAGCTGGTTTTGACAGGTAATTTTTCTGGCTGTATGTGAGTGGTGACAGCACTTTGGAAAAGTGGCCTGGGAGGGGCTGTGTAGCTGGCGCGCACCCAGGAAGTGAAGCACAAATGCTTCACTTGGGGACAGGTCACCCCATTCCAACCCCAGGTTCCCACTTTGTGGGATTTCCTTGAACAGGGGAAAATCTCTGATCAGATTCTTATGTCTAGAAAAAAATCCTTCCTAATTCTGACCCAGCAGCTGTTCAACACGAGAAGCTGCTGGGGATGGTGTAGCAGTGATCAGAGGAGAGCAGAACAGGATCTAAGCCTGCAGTAGGGGGCAGGAATCCCAATTTCCAATCTCAGGGGCTGCAGAAAGAGTTGTCTTTCCTGATGAGGTCTCAAAGAGCTGGACATTGTTATAGCAAGTCCTAGACCTAGAATTCATCAGGGGCAGGTTGAGAGCCCTCCACTCCTAGGGAAGGTTCATTCTGAGCCCCTAGTGCTAGACAAGAAGCTGCAGGTGTTTCCCCACTCCTTTTCCCCCTCTGTCTCCTTCCCCCACTTTCTTTACCTCCCTTCTCCCCATCTCTTACTCTCTGTAAGAATCACATAAGGACCATGGTTAAAAAGTGAAAGGAAAAGTCACATTTGTTTAAATTCACCCATTTTGTCCTCTCTCAGATATTGAAATGATCTGTTCCCTACCCTACTGCTCATGAGTTTATATCTCCAGTGACCAAGTGTTACCTCATGTACTCAGGTGGCACTCACTCAGTGCCACAGCTCTCACCCTTGAGAGGAACAGAATGGAAAACCCTGGGTCCTGTGCTACTTACCTCAATCTAACCCCATCTCCCGCTCTTAAAACCCTGGTGAGTTGTATGTACATGCACACACTGATCTTAACATGGAGTGCTTCTCATTATAAGGGTACACACACATTCACTCTGTCACAGCAGACATACACAATAACTCCACCACGGCTACACAAATACACGGCACATACACTCAATCCACCAGCACACACAATGGCACCGGCACTCAGTGGTCCTTATCACTCAAACTAAGAAAAATACAGTATAATTGTATGGGACCCTGTTCCCTTAGCAGCCTTGCTATGCCCAGCAGTTAGTTCAAGGGCAATATCACAATAAGAACGTGTGAGAGCAGGTGAGGATGGGGAACAGGGAGAGATGTGAAGAGTGAGTAATAGCAAGCACCTGCTACATCAGGGGAGCGTCCGAGGAAGCTGGTTCAGGCAATACCGTTTGAAGGATGAGGAGTGAGGGAGGTGAGCAGCCTAAGCCCCATAACAAAGGTGCTAACAGTGCAAGGTGCTGCCTGGCTTGGCAGAGCAGAGGGAGCAAGTGGGGATATTGGGCAATGGTCAAAGAAGACTGGACACCAGGGGAGTTCTTCCTGTTCTTTTAGCAGCGCCAGCAAGGGAGGGGGAGCTCTCCTTCTGCTTTTAGCAGAGGAAGGGAAGATGTGCTCTCCTCCTCATTGCTCCCCTTTACTGTAACGCCTGGTATCAAGAGAGGTAGAGTCATAGTTGTAGACTGAGTCGGGACACGAAGGGCCTTGAAGAACAGTGCCTCCCGTGACTAGGTCTCCTACGCATTATGATAATACGACTACTACTACAAAGATGAGGCTAGTGACTTTGTAGAAGATGGAAAACCAGTGAAGGTCTCCCAGGATGGAGCTGGAGCAGTTCTGTTCCATGCACATCTGAGCAGAAGGCTGAAGCATCCTAAAGAGACTGAGGTTTGGATCTGAGGGGCCTCTGGAGACCATGGAAATGGGTGCTCATACACCTGACTTGTGAAGGGAGTGATTCAGCAAAGAAGGTCTAGAAGATAGACTGAGGTGCAAAGGTTTGCTCAGAGACTAGGGGAACTTAGGGCCAAGAGGAGAAAAGAGACTTGTGAAAAGGAAGGTGGTTGAATTGCGGCTACAGCTGAGAGTCCTTCTCCATCCAAGAGGGAGGGTGTCTGTCTTGTTGATGTTTGAGTGGAGCAAGTTAAGAGCCAGGGGTCACTGTGTGACAAAAGGGGAGGGAGGTGCAATAGTTGAGATAAGTGAAATGATATGCTCAAATTGGAAGGGGTGGACAGACACATGAGGCACAGTTATAGAGACAGGCAAGATCCCAGGTACGGAGGGAGCAGAGACACAAGCCTGAAGCCCAAGGGGGATGTGTAGCCCATGTCAAATGCTACACTGAGGTCAAGTGTGAGGGAGCCCTAGACGGCAGAGGGGAGGAGGAGAGTGCCTGAGGAGAGTGCTTTCAGTGCTCTGGAGTTCAAATTTAAATGGACCAAGGATGCTGTGGGCAGTGAGGGTGTTGCAGAGATGATTTTCGACAGTATTTTGCTTTGAAGAGTACATTTGATCTGGGGCCACCTTTGACAGCACTGGGGTCAAAAGTTAATTTCTTGAGGAGAGCTGCAGCTATGAGTGTTGTAGGGATAGAGCTGCCAAGAAATTAATGGATGATCATAGTGGGCAGGTGGTGGAGCAGACTGGTAATGCTGAAGAGTGAAACTTGCCAGGGCCTTTGGATGTTACCCAGTGATAGACAGGGAGGTGCCTTCCTGGGTGGGAGAGAAGCCTTGCAGAGGACTAACTGTTCTGTCTAGGTCTGGTCAGGGCCGCCCAGAGGATTCAGGGGGCCTGGGGCAAAGAGGGGGAACTGCAGCGCTTGTACTCACCCGGCGGCGGTCCAGGTCTTTGGCGGCATTTCGGTGGCAGGGGGCCCTTCAGTCGCTCTGCGTCTTCGGCAGCACTGAAGGGCCCCCAGCTGACGAAATGCCGCCGAAGATCCGGACCGCCACCGGGCCAGGGCTTGTGGGGCCCCTGTGGGGCCTGGGGCAAATTGCCCCCCCTCGGGCGGCCCTGGGTCTGGTGAAGACAGCTTTGGGGCACCATCACCACTCCAGGTGACCTCTTAAGGGCTTAGAGCTTATCCATGTAATGGAAGGTTCTGGAGGAGCAAGGAAACAGAGTTTTTAAAGAGGCAAGTTGGTTTGGAGATGCAGACAGAACAATCAGATGCTCCCCAGGGGTCCTTGTCACACATAAAGATCCTTGTTATACACGCACACACAGACACAAGCAATCAGCTGACTGAAGATGGGGCTGATGCACCAGTAAGCTTCCTGGAGATCCTTGCAGTCTTGAGTGGGCGGGGAAGAAGAAGGTGGTTACTGGAGATCAATCAGTGGCTTGTGGATGGTATGAAGAGGAGGGCTGGGATTCACAGAACATTCAGATTTCTTTTCTGATGGGAGGTGACTGTCAGAATTACTCCATCTATACTTTAAGCAATGGGCTATCCCTTGGGGTGAAAACTGGCAGAGCTTGTAGGGCGGCCTTTAAACTAGACAGGAAGGGGTTGAAGGAGGAGCTTTCACTTAACTCAGATAATTTAGTATGTACTTCCAATATAAACATCACAATAAAAATGGAGACATTTTTCAAGAGATAATTAATAATGGAAGGAATAAGCACTGATGTATGAAAATGTATGTAGAAAAAAGCAGCAAATGTGAGCAATAAGAATTGATCAAGGCAGGCCTAGATAATGCAGTGATTAAAATGTAGCATCTTTGTGT
This sequence comes from Mauremys reevesii, assembly GCF_016161935.1. Taxonomy (NCBI): domain Eukaryota; kingdom Metazoa; phylum Chordata; order Testudines; family Geoemydidae; genus Mauremys; species Mauremys reevesii. Next base: position 65,054,863 of record NC_052625.1, read on the forward strand.
GATTGGTTCACACAAGGACTCCCAATGTTCCTCCCATTGCTGGAGCCACACTGGTGCTAGTGCCACTGGGAGAAGTTGGAGAGAAATGCTAGAGAAGCCAAGTCTCTGCTGTGTTATGGGAGTCTCTCGACCCATTCTCCATGTGGATCTGAAGCCACTTGCAGTCATTGGTTTTCATCCTCCATTCTCAGCAGGAAGCCTGGGTTGGTGTCTCTGCTGGTCAGAGTCTCCATGAAGCAGATTGAGGCTGGCTGCCAAGCAATATATGGGTAGTTAAAATCTCCATGACTACTGACCAGCATCCTGTAACATGGGGTAACCCAAGAGTTGGCCTAGGAGTTTCTCCTTGTTTCACATCTGTTTCTCCAGCCCTTGGAGCTGGTTCCTGGCACCCAGTGGTTTCTCCTTCCTTGGCTTTTCATTCCTTGTATCCTTCCCCACCAGATGTCATTCACCCGCTTGCTCTCCTCACTTCTTATGGGTCTGTAGCACCCCATCAGTGGGAAGGGGTTGTCTGTTCAACCCCCTACCCCCTTTCAGTGTTCCCTGGGCAGACCCTAGGGGGCTGCAGTGCCATTCCACATCACAGGGGGATCCTCCCCCCTGGATTGGGACAGAGCGAGAGGGCTCTGGCTCTGTAACAGGGCACTCTCCTTCCTCCTCCTCTCCCTTGCTCCTGCTTTGCAGGGGTGTGTAGCTGCCCCCCACCCCCTAGGTGAGCAAGCACAGGGACAAAAACCTTGGGGCAGATTCTGCGGGGGAGGCCGGAGGGGGAAGATCTCCTGGGAGGGGGCAGGGAGGCGTCAACCCAGCTCTCGGCTCAGGCAGAGGCGGCTTCCCCGCTGCCATCTGGGCTGGAGCAGGTGAGAGGTGAGTGGGGCAGGGCAGGGCAGGGGGCTGCCTGCGGCTGGGGGCTCTGGGTTTCCTGGCTCCCGCTCGCCGTCGGGCTGCGGGAGGCGGCATGTCCCGGCCCGGGGAGGGCGCAGGGATGTGCAGCCACACGCAGCCCCTGGCAGCCGGCCTGAGCGCACGGCAGCGGCGGGAGGAGCAGCCGGAGCGGGGAGCCTCGCAGCAGCTCCGCAGCCCTGCGCCTCCCGAACCCCCCGCAGCCGGGCCGGGCCGGGCATGGCAGCCCCCTTCCGCCGCTCTCCGCGTTAGACCCCGGGAGCCAAAGGAGCCGCTGCGATCGCCGAGGTGAGGAGGCGGGAGGCGGGCAGGACCGGCGGGGGGAGCTCAGGGGGCGGCCTGCGGGCTGGGGACGGAGTCGGGGGCGCTGGGCTGGGGGTGGCGCTGGGCTGGGGGGGGGGCGCGAGGGGAGGGAGGATCCGGCTGCCTGCGGGGGGCAGGAGCCGGCAGAGGTGCTGCCCCACCGCACAGCTGGAGTCCAGGCTCTCGGTGCCCAGCGGCCTTTGCTGGGGGGAGGCGCCCCCGGCAGGGCCGGGCGCCTGGGGAGGGGGATGTGGCTGAGGTGAGGCGGGGGCAGCACGTGTCTGCACTAAGCGAGCCCCCTGCGGCTGGCCCGGGGGCAGGAATGGAGCGGTCCCAGAGACCTGGCCCCCCAAGTTCCTATCTTCTCGGTCCCAACCCGCGGGGCAGGGCTGTTCTGGGCTGGGGGTCAGGCTGGATGCAGAGATCCCACGTGAGTGCACAGGAGTCAGGGCTGGCAGTGCCCCCCCCCCGAACACTGAACCTCGAGGGGTGCACCCCAAGAGACAGCACCCCCTGCACACACCATCCTGACAGGTGGAGATCGGGCTCTGGCCTCAAGGAGCCAGAATGTGGAGCTAGAACAGGGGTTCTCAGACTTTTGAACTGGTGACCCCTTTCACATAGCAAGCCTCTTATACATTACAAATACTTTTTGTATATATTTAACACTATTATAAATGCTGGAGGCAAAGCGGGGTTTAGGCTGGAGGCTGACAGCTAGTGACCTCCTGAGGGGTCATGACCCCCAGTTTGAGAACCCCTGAGCTAGAACAATATCAGGGTGTGCCAGAGAGGGATTCAGGGGCATCCCCTCCAACAGCATCTGGGGGCAGAGGATAATCCTCCCACTTTGCTCTGAGGTGGTTGCTTTTCTCAGCTGATCCACTTTGTACTCTGTCTTCATTTACAGCTAGTTTAGTTTAACTCCCTCTCCCAAAAAAGAGAGAGATGTAGGGAGTCATCGCCTCCCCCTCGTGTGACACTCACTTTGAGGGCAAACTGGTGTGTCCGTGAAGTCAATGCTAAGGAAGCAGAGAGGTCAGGAGGGCAGCTCTAGGTGAGGAGCAGAACTTAGAGGTGTGAACCATAGCACCTGGAAACCCTAGCCGTGGAGCTGTGATCCAGTAACCCTCAGCCACCAATTCACCCAGCACCCACTGATCTGGTAGCCCACAGAATCCCTACTCAGCAAGCCTAATCAATACATGAGTATTGAAAGGAGAAAGTGCCCTCAGTTCATGAGAGTGACCCAGGGCTTGAAATAAAGACCTAGCCCCAGTAAAAATACTGCTCATAGCACCTATGCATTGTCAGAACGCTTTATGTTTATTTAGAGCCTTTAATCCCAAAGGATCCCACAGTCTTTCCTGCTGCTTCCCCACTAGTGCTGGAAGGTGCTGCCTGAGTTGCAGGTACAGTGTTGGGAATAATGTCCACGATTTGATGGCATTATGTCTGAGGTGATGCGTCAAACTGGGAGACTTCATGAGAAATCTAAGGGAAAATGACCTTTTCAATGACATGTGGTATGAAGCTCAGCTCCTAACGGCCCCAGAGGAGCATGCTGCCAACTGTTCAACCATAATCCCTAAATTATTTTATAAGATTCACAGGAATCACTTCACCCTCGCCTGAAATGCAGCAGCTGTTCAACAGCTCACACCAACACTACACAGCACTTTAGGACAGGAAGTGAAGGAGAATCCTGTGCCCAAATGTAACTGCAGGGGGAATTCAGGGAGGTAGAATGTAATTATCTGTGGTGGAATTTGGTCAGGCTAATCAGAAGTGCCATGGGACTTGTAATGACCACAGGTGGTTAGAATCTTGGTTCTGCAACTCATTTGAATGATGCTTCTAGCAGCATCGTACCTCTAAGACAACAGGACAGGCCAGACTCAGACCAATCCCCTTCTGAGGTACCAGTGTCACTTCCTGAAGAGTCTGTCTGCTGCCTGAATCCTAGGAAGTCTCCCATCCAAGTGTTAGCTAAGCCCAGCACTGCATTGCTTGCAAGCCACCCTTAAGGTAGAACAGCCCCTGTCCTTCCCATCCACACGTTTGGGTAGAATCCCTCCCTATGCTTATCATTCTCCTAGGAAAATTGCCTGACTCTTCTGATCTGGTTATATTTCTGTCCCTATTGTGTCCCTACATTTGCCTGTCCATAACAGTCCCAATTTGCCCCAGAAAGCTATGAAGGAATAAGGCCTTTTTGGGAAGTAGTAGTGCTGCTCCAGGAAGGCAAGCAGTGGATGGAAAATAAATGGACTCAGAAACATTGGGGTTACCAGTGACTCCACAGGAAGGCAGGAGAAACAGGAAAGAAAGAATTATGGTTAATTAAGAAGGGAATCTTTGCTTTTGCTTCTTTAAGATTTAACCCCAAATCTAGGAGCCTTTACCCCACTCCCATGTCCTGCAGATGTTGCTTCTGGCAGTACTGATCACCTGCCAGAGTTGGAGGGATTTATTTTCCTCCCTCCCACTTTTGAGTCTGACAGAGACAGAAGCAATTTCCCCGCTTAGCCATCAGCTTTATTAGGTTTGCTAGCTGCAGCTCAGAGCCTAGTGAGAGGACATAAAGTCACCAGCTCTACATCTGAGTGCAATTGGCTGCACTGATTACAGAGGCAATGAGGACTGAGAAGCAACCTCTTCAGCACAGCCTGAGCTGCACCTCAGAGAGTGTCACCCATCCATTCAGACTGCAGTTAAGATGCATTGGTAGAGTCATGTGGGTGATCTCAGTATTGAATAAAAATGGAGATGGTTCCCCTATGCTGGGGAAGTGGGGTTGCTTGTGGGGAAGGCTGAGATATATGGATGGGCTCCAGTTTAATATCCTTAGTCATTATATACAGTACTCCAATATAATTCTGCTTTATACATTTAAAGGAGGCTGTTTGGACCATGGAGCTCTGGTTGTCCCTAGGAGAGGAGGGAGCCCAGAAGGACCTGGTGGAGAGATGTAGTGAGAATGTGACAAGTGGACAATCCTTCTAAAAATGCATGTGAACTCAGAACTCACAGAAATAGGACGATGGGGAGAAAGGGATGTGTGAAGCAAACCCAACAAGGCTGCAGGAGGGTGGGTGTAGGGTTTTTCTGACTGTGCTCTTTATGTCTCTGTAGGTGTTCATCTCGGTGGGGCCACATTGACCATGCTTAGAAGTTTCTGTCTTCAGCTCATGTCCTTGGTTTGGATTCTCTTGGCCCATCACCATCTTGCCCAAGGTGAGACTCAGTAGACATGTGTCTTTCTCCTGTGTCCATCCTTCCAAACCCACCTTGGTGCTGCTAAGTCTCCTCACATCACTGCTATCCAGCAAAAGGAAGCTGATCTGACAGATGAGGGCAGAGGTTCTGCTTAGCCAGTAGGCATACTGTGCATGACTGGCTGCAGCCAGAAAGGCTCATTGCTCTGCTTTCCAAGAGTGTCATATCAGTGCAGTGCTAGGCAATACCCAAGGGGACAGAGGGTAGGACTCCCTTGGGCTGCATATGGAGCTCACTCACTTTCTGTAAAAATGGCTGGATTATAGTAATGGACACAACAGTTCCAAGAGGCAGGGAAAGGCAGGAGGAGTGCAGAAGGCCAGCTTGGATCCTGAATTTGCCCCAGTTAAGTGGTGAAGCCACAAAGCACCCACCATTGCAGAGTGCTTATAGACATGAAATGAGATAGTACTCAGCCACAGGCTGAACTGGCCCCGCATGCTGCTCCAGATTAGCCATGGCACGTTATGGGAGTTTCTAGTCCCGGTCTGGGCCAGAGGGAGTCAGCCTCCCACTTGCAGTGAAGGCCGTTAAGATGCAGTGAGGAGAACACGCCATCCCCTGTGACTTCTCGTGTTCCGTGTGCTGTAGCTCAGAGAAAGTCTCTTTTGCTGGCAGCCTGATATAAGATCTGCTGATGGGATTCGAGATCCAGCACCGGCCAAGGGGAGATGGACTCAATCAGCTACCGGTCCTCAATCTCCAAGACAGGGCTGAAGGAGGCTCAGTCCCTGAGATAAAGAGGTCCAATTTCCTAACGTTTGCTTCTGCTCTCCCATTCCTACCCCATGCGGGTCTCTCCTCCTGCTCTTTGTCTGACTCCAGTCCATGTTTCAGGTGTGCAGTGACACCTGCTGGACAGGGGGCAGGATGAGAAGCTGTTTGCTTTGTTCGTGTCCCTGGCTCTCAAAGTCTAAGAGTAACCATGATGGGGAGTGGAGCTCCCCCAGCTTGTTCCAGCCCCAAAACGATGTGGGACTAAGAGCTCTGGACTCAGTCTAATGGCCACTCCTAAGCCCTGCAAAGCCACCATGTCTCAGTGATAATCAGTAAACAGGAAAGAGAGAGCAGGTGGCCCGAGGCAGAGAGCAAGGAACAGGAGGGAAGAGGGCTGGAGATGAGACACCTGACTGAAGAAAGGAGGCCAGTGGTGGGGAGGAGGAGCAGCAGGGCCAGGCCATAGCTCAGTTACAGCCTTTGGGGCCATTAAATAAATAAACAGAACTTGATACCTGTCAGGTTATAATGCGGCCCCATGCTCGCCTTCCTCTCTGCAGCAGAATGAGGGATTGTCACTTACAACTTGGCCTTGGCAGAGCCTCGCAGCATAGCACTCTGAAAGCATCTGCAACCCTAGGGATAGAGGCCAACTTCTTGGGGAAACTTGGCTTTTCCCGCACACAAATGTTTAGAATCTTTAGAATATAAGGAATCCTTCTCAAGGCCCTTAAGCCCCTCAGATTTCTGCTCGGAAGCTAGTCCTAGACTTTACTATCATTATTATTTATTTTATTATAGTATAGTAGCACCCAGAGGCCCCAATAGGATTGGGCCCTATTGGGCTGGGTGCTGTAAACCAACAAGTAATACACATTCCCTCCAGAATAGTCACAGTCTTAGGAAAGTGCCACAGGCAGAGTGAAGGACATGATCCCAATACATAATTTTCTAGCATATTGTTAGTTTTCTAAACAAAGACGCAGTGTCTCAGCCACCTGCCCTCGGTGTCTTGTCACAGCCCTAGATTGTGAGCTCTCTGGGGCAGGGATTGTCTTGTTTATACAGCCCCTGATTCTTGACTGGGGTCTCAAAATGCTGTTGTCATACAAGTACTAACTGTTTCTGTGCACCTGCTCCTCACTGTCTGATCCTTCCCTGTGCAGATGGTCTCTTGTAAAGCCCTCACACCCAGTGGGGTAGCTGTGACATAATGAGGGGCAGTCAGAGATAAATGGAGGAGGAGAAGTGAGCATTTGCAAGATAAAAGGGGTCTATGGCCCCAGGGCCCTCACTGTGGATAGATCTGACCTAATAGGGGCCCTTGGTATGAGCAGTTCTGGAACCCTGGGGCTTGCATGCACTGGTTTATGTTAGCAAGTGCTTGCTTTTCTGACCTCCTTGTGCACTAACTCCCACTCTCTGCCCTGTCCTGCAGGTGATGACTGCAGTGAGCGCTGTAACTTGGCCCACGGCTCCTGTGACCAGGATGGCAAGTGCAGGTATGGTGGTTGGAATTCTGGTGTGGGTGCATTTAAACTTTAACCATTCCTGGGACAGCTGATCTCTTGCTCCACGCACTGTTTCCCTGGGACACCCAAACCTACACCAGTCTTCTTCAGGTATAGTGAGGAGTTTTGGAATATCATACAACATCCCAAATAAACTGCTGTGTTCCTTGAGCCGCATGAAACGTTCATCAACTGACTGTATTGCACAATCTAGCACCTGGTTAAATAATTGAACTTTGAATTGTTGTTTGGGGTCTCTTATGGGATTATCCCGTGCCTCATAATCAAAATGTCTTCTTCTTCAGTGACTCTTGTATTCTTGAATGGGTGGGAAAATAGCTTCAGTGTGAAGTGCCTCTGCCAACTTCTGTGCACGCTTCAGAACGTTTTGAAATCCCTCATCTTACCAGTCTTACCTGTCCAGTTGTTCCATTGCTCCAGGTATATCAAGGTCAACACCTTGAAGTCTCTTGCTTACAACATTTATTTCAAACAGTATGTCATGCCACAATACTAAGCCACACAGAAATGTGAAATTATGTATGTTTCTGGTGATTCCATTTCCTTCTGCCACTGTTTTCCCACTAACAGCCCCTGTCATAGCATTATCCTCCATAATGGCAACTATGGCATCATCTATCTTCCCAATTCAGTGTTTGATAGGCTTTATCGCTTCCACTCAGGGCCGCCCAGAGGACTCAGGGGGCCTGGGGTCTTCGGCGGCGGGGGGCCCCTGCTTTGGCGGTAATTCGGCGACGGGGGGTCCTTCTGCTCCGGGATCCGCCACCGAAGTTCCCCGAAGACCCGCGGCAGGATCCCCCGCTGCCAAATTACCACCGAAGTGGGACCCACCGCCGAAGTGCAGACGGGTCTTCAGTGGTAATTCGGCGGCGGGGGATTCCTGCCGCGGGTCTTCGGGGCACTTTGGCGGCGGGTCCTGGAGCAGAAGGACCCCCCATCGCCGAATTACCACCAAAGACCTGGCTGCACTTCGGCGACGGGTCCCGCTTCAGCGGCGGGGGGTCCTTCCACCCTGGAGTGGAAGGACCCCCCGCTGCCGAAGACCCGGACTGGAAGAAGCTCCCGGGACCCAGGCCCTGTGAGAGTTTCCAGGGCCCTCAGAGTGAGTGAAGGACCCTGCTCCAGGGGCCCCGAAAAACTCTCGTGGGGGCCCCTGCGGGGCCTGGGGCAAATTGCCCCACTTGCCCCCCCCTCTGGGCGGCCCTGCCTCCACTTGACTTTCCCATTGTGTGGCATTCAGTGGATTCAGTGTCAGAGAGGATGTTCCCAGATGTTGCTTCAAAATTTTCCATTGATGAGTTGATGCAGAGAAAAATACATAGATGCTTTGAATTCCATTAAAAAATTCAGCAGCCTCACTAGAAGGTGATGCTGCATTACTGACCACCAAGTTCAATGAATGAGAACTGCATGGGACAAAAAAAGCTCGAGGGTTTAACTCTCGGATCCATGTCTGCACTCCTCTGTTCTTTCCTCTCATGTTGGCACCATTATCGTAGCCCTGACCTCTCATGTCAGCTTTCGCAATTCCCGTATCTTCCAGCTTTTTAAGAAGCACATTTGTCATACTAGCTCCTATAATATCATCAATGTCTATTCTAGAAAATGCTCTCTGACAGTCACCATTGCAGGGACATTTTCACTAGGTTCTGCTGTTGTTACAAAACACGCCATTAAAGTCATTTGTTCCATATGGCTGATGTCAGGTGTGCAGTCCAGAATAACAGAGTAATATCTTGCTGACTTCAGATCTGCCACAATCTTTTGTTTGACTTTTGTTGCCAGTAACTGTATGATCTCATTTTGAATTGTTTTTCCAAGGTAGTGGTGTGTGTACATTTTTTGGGTGGTGACTCTTCTTAGATGCTCCTGAAGTACAGCATCAAACTCAGCCATCAGCTCCACAATTTTAAGGAAGTTTCCATTGTTTGGCACATACAGCTGATCTGAAGTGCCACGCAGTGCTAGATTTTGGGTAGCAAGCATTCTCTCAATGGCAATTTCAGAACATTTTGCCAGTAAAGAGGCTCTGATGCAATCTTCTCTTGATGCTGATCATCTATGGTGGCCTTTAACCTTAGTCTCATCTCAAGCTCTTTCCAGCTATGGGATGCTCTCTGGTGATTTGCTGCTTCTCATGGCATGCCAGATTTCTAGCCAGATTTTTCCAGTCCTTTGTTCCTGTAGAACCCAATGTGGCTGGATCATTAAACTGGAAGAGTTTGCAACAAAAACAGTATGCAGCATTCTGGGTTTTTGAGTACATAAGCCATGGCCTCTCCACTTTGTCACCATTGGGGATTTCATGCCAGTAATGTGTTGGATGGAAATGTCTATTTTCATTGTCTTTGGGGAACATGAAGTTTTTCATTTGCTGTGGCCCATGCAGTACAGGGAAGTCTCTCAGGCTACTGCTCAACTCATCCAAATCTCAGTCCCCAGGCTCCAAGAGTCACATACTCCAGCCAGTTGGATGGACCACCCTCCTGGTGGGAAAGTGTGGTCCCCCTGTCCTTTCTCTGTTGTGGACTTTGCTTCAGTGCCTTTAGATCCCACCTGAAGCCAACAAACTTGCACAGTTCTGCAGAGGCAAAGTGGTCCCTATAATCTCAACAGCAGTCTGATAGGCAGTACAACAATGTGTGAGACACTAGGGATCCTCAGGGCTTAGATATTATGGTGATTGGTATCCTAGACAGAGAGAATAATAGCCACCCAGACAGCAGGAAAAGTTAACTGTAAGCTGCTTTAGACTCTGAGCTCTTTGGGGCAGGGACTGTCTTCCTGTGTATGTGCAATTTGGGTACTTGCAGAACACATAACTTACACGATAACAAAAGGCCACAGTAGCTTTGACACCCACAACAGAAAGAGCACCGTTGGCTAGAATCCTGGCATAGGGTTCAGTTATAACAGTGTCATCAGAGCCGTACTCTGTCTGGGCAATGAAAGTCCAGACAGTGATGTGGCTAGTTCGGGGTGCAAGGGGTGGCAAGGTCAAGTCAAGGGTCCTATGCTAGTCAGGATGGTGGTCTTGCTGCCTGTTATTGAGGTAGATACAGAGGTGTTAGCTACTGCTTCCCTTTTCAGGTCATCACTTGTTCTCTGAACCCTCCTGCAGCTTGGCAGTCTCTTCTCCCCATCATCTGGTCTCAGGGAGACTCTCTGGCTAGCCTGTGCTTCTCTGTCTGGACTTTCATTGCCCAGATGCGGAGAATCTCAGAGCTCCTGCCATCTTGCTGGAGTCTATTGGGATTGTAGGCGCTGCATTGAGTTTGTGAGGTTTAATTCTGTGATACATTTTGAGTCCGATTCGTATATCTTCCCTGCTCTGTCACCTCAGCTCAGTTCTACTTTCATCCAGTGCTCTCTTTGTCGGACACATAATCTCTTCTTTCCCCGCTGGGGAGTCGGGCACTGTCCAATCAGGGAACACTTACAATTAGTGTCCACTGTCCTGTTAGGTCTAGAATGCTGCTGTGTACTGCAGTGACTGGTTTCTCCATCACACTCTTATGGTGAGCTTGTAGAATAAGGTGATACTATACATGGAGCCCATCTGGAATACTGTGCATGGCTTCACATCTGGATTATTGTGCAGTGCTTTGAGTCCCACAATTCAGGAAGCGTGATGGGCTGTTCATCCCACATGTGCTGGGCAAGGGTTAATATGGGCCTGAGAGCCCAATTAACCTGCCTGCTCAGACCTGGAGGGTAGGCCGGGCCTAGTTAGCGATAAAGCCCAGCTTGAGGAAGAGCAGGGCTTGTTTCTATAAAGAGCTGGGTGAACCCAGTCAGGGAGGAGAGACCCCGAGGAGAGGAGGTAGAAAGTTTCCACTCTAGGAAACAGTTTGATAGGAGGCTGAGGAGCAGGGCAGGCAGGCTGGCTGGCTACTGCAGGAGGGAGCTGGAAGCCTGACTGGAGACAGGGACCCTGAGGAGTTATAGCCTTCCTGGACCCCTGAGGGAGGGAAGGAACATGCTGCCCACTGGACAGTGGGTTGTCCAAGGCACAGGAGCCTGACAAGGTATGGAGACAGTCTGTAGGTGATGAAGCACACTTGTGAGGAAGAGGCAGTCAGCTGAGGGCTGAAGATTTGGTTTTGTTGATCTTTCTTTTGTCCTTTGGGAAAGGACTCTCTGGCCCTGGGAAGGGCAGAAATTTGCAAATTGGTCTGGCCAGAGGGAAAGGACAATTTTATGGCTGGAGTAGGCCAAAGGACAGTAGGGGGAAACTGAGGCAAAGGTTGCTGCAGCACCAGAGCCAGAAAGGCGGGGGGGTGTTGAGCTGGCAGCTTTGTTGCAGGAAGGATATGGACAAATTAGATTAGTACAAAGAAGGCAACAAAATGTACAAAGCTACGAGGCCCTGGGGGGAATTCTGTGTCCCTGACGGTGCCTGCTACCTGCCCTGTAGCTTGGCTGAAAGGGTACAGGCATTTTCTTTCTGTCTAATTTGATACTTGGATACAGAGCAGATTACTGGGAGGAGGACAATGTGGACTAGCAATTGAAATTAAGGCTGTTAGTAAATGTCTGGGTTCTGTTACCCACTTTGCCACCCTATGTAGCCTTGTAGGGTAAATCCCTTTTCTTCTCTGACTCAATTCCCACATCTGTAAAGTGCAGATAATATTTATCTCCATCCCTTGGGAGGAATAAGGCATTAAATGTTGGGAAAGGGCTTTGATGCTGAAGAATGTGAAAGCGTGTGCTGAATGCTGCTATTCCAGCTTTATGGGAGAAGCTTTATGCAGTAGCAGCATTTGACGTGTACATACAAAATGCTACTGCAGCCATGTTACCAGACCAGGCATATGTTTACGCCACAGTCATGGGTGTGATTGCAGCTCAGTAGACATACTAGAGCTAGCTTGAGTCCTGGAGGAGAGTCGCTGCGGCATCATGGGCTAGCTGCAGAGGAATTACCCATGGTTCCAGGAATACTTATACTGCCTGCACAGCCCCAGCTTCACTGCTTCTGGTACCCAAGCTGGCTACAATAAAGCTTGCTTGGGTACCTCTACACCAGCTGCAGTTACACCTCATGATAGAGTGTGGACTATCAGGTTCTGTCATCTTTGCCTCCTCCCTTGGCCTTGATGCAGGGCCGGCTCTGGGCCGATTCCCCCAAATCAGGCCCTGTGCCTCAGAGGGCCCTTCACTCGCTCCGGGTCTTTGGTGGCGGGTCCTTCAGTGCCACTGAAGACCCGGAGAGAGTGAAGGACCCGCCGCCGAAGACTCAAAATGCCGCCCGGTTAGTACAAGCCCCACATCTTCGAATCGGGCCCCGCACTTCCTAAAGCCAGCCCTGCCTTGATGGGCTCCCCAGAAGCAGCAATTTTCTGCCTCCTGGGGCGCTTTGAGAGAAGACTTTCCAAGCACCACACACACTTATAGCAAGCGCAGGACGGTGTGTGAAGATAGGCTTATGTAAGCCATTACATAATCCAGTTCTTGTCTATATTGTGCTGCCATTGGGGAGGCTGCTGTGCTCGGACTGACCTTCCTGTATCCTCTTGCAGGTGTGACCCAGGCTGGGAAGGAAAGTACTGCGAGCAGTGTGTGCTGATGCCGGGCTGTCTCCATGGTACATGCCATCAGCCTTGGCAATGCATCTGTCACAATGGCTGGGCTGGCAAGTTCTGTGACAAAGGTAGGTTTCACCAGCTGGACAGGAATCAGTTTGCTTCAGCAAAGGGTTCAGTGACAGGTAACTTGTTTACAATAAAGATCTCCGGGTTGGGAAAATGTGGTGTGGGGAGGGTCCAACTGCCCTGCAAAGAGAGGGAGGGGAATGTGGAGGGCACAGGGATTAGAGGCATCAGGTGTCAATCCAGCTGCCTGAGTGTGTATCCCCATGAGATTGAATTTTTCACTCTTTCATGATTAGGGCAGCAGCCCAGCACGCATCCCCTAAATTAAAGGATGATGCAGCTGTTTAGGTGACCAGCTGTTTCTCATTATGATGCTTGCATTGGGGGCTGGGGTTTTCTTTCTATCAGAGATTTGGCCCATCCCTTTTCCTTTCTACAGAAGGTGGTCAGGCTGCTGGGCTCTGATCCCTGTTTGCAGGGCCTGTGATGCTGTGATATCGATGGGCCTGAGGCAGTGGCATTAGTGATATTCACTGGCTTTCCCTCACTGTTGGGACTGCTGACAATGCTTTCTATTTCCCTCTGCACTTTTTGCCTTTGGCAACCAGCTGGGTGGGATCCACTCACTCTGTCAACTTCAAATGGAAGTGAGTGACGAAGCAGCTTCATGGCATAGCTAATCTGCCCTCCAGCGAGGGGTCTCGGAGGTCTGCTTTTCAGGCTGGAGGGTGTTCAGAATGCAGCATGTGGTTATTCTATGGCACTCAGAGCCACAGGGCAGCTAAGGGCCTTCCCTTCTCTGCAGCTTGCTTTCCCTGCCATATAGAACAATGTAAAAGTGCTTTGAGAGCTGCAGCTGAAGAGTTCTAGACTTTAAGGCCAGATGGGACCACCAGCTCATCTAAACTGACTGATCCCTCTATAGCACAGGCCATTAAACCCTACTCAGCCACTCCCACTCCAAGCCCATCCATCAGAACTAGACCAAAGTTTTACAGCCCTCAGAAGGCTAAACTACTGTGTGCCACAGGCAGAGAAGAGGAGGGACCGAGGTGCTCCAAAGCCTGAGGCAATGGCAGGGAACTGATTGAGTTGTACCCCAGTGAGTTCTGTGTAAAAGCCATGCTGCTGGGGCTGAGGGAAGCTGCAGCTCATGATTCATCTTTTCCCTTTGGGGTGGGGTTGACAGTTCTTGCTGGCACCAGCTCAGCTCACCAAATGCCTCCTCTTTCTCTCTCCTCAGATGTACACATCTGTGAACATGAGCTCCCCTGCCAGAACGGGGCCGAGTGTGTCTACGACGGGGACGGGGAGTATTCCTGCCTGTGTCCTGAGGGCTTCCACGGGAAGGACTGTGAGCGGAAGACAGGGCCATGTGAGAAGGCAGGGTGAGAGTGAGCGGCAGGGCAGACAGAGATTACATAAGGCATTAGCTCAACTCCTACTCTACCAATCAATAGCCCAGCTTGGATCATTAGCTGTGGATTTCCATGTTTATGGCATCAAGCCAAAACCTTCCTAGTCTTTAGGGGAACTTTGGTTTAGCTGACTGTAATGGCAGCTCCCTCGGCAGATGGAGTCTGAGCTGTAATCAGAGCAGATTCTAGTCACTCATGGTTAACGCAGTGATCCTGCCTCTGCTTTGCACTCAGGGAAACTTACTGGGAGTCAACCTTCCTCTTTGTAAGGTTTGGCTTTAGGCTTTTCCTGATGTGGGATTGGCCCGTGACTCAGCCACACTCTCTAGAAGGGTGGGAGGCAGGGGCGGCTCTAGACCCCAGCGCGCCAAGCAGGCGCGTGGGGCGGCCGTTTCCCGGGGGGGCCGCATTTGGCTCCGGTGGAGCTCCCGCCGACATGCCTGCGGCAGGTCCACCGGAGCCCGGGATGAGCGGACCTGCCGCAGGCAAGACTGCAGCGGGTCCCCTCTTCCCGCGGCTCCGGTTGAGCTCCCGCAGGCATGACTGCGGCAGGTCCGCTCGTCCCGGGCTCCGGTGGACCTGCCGCAGGAGCTCAACCTGAGCCGCGGGAAGAGGGGACCCGCCGCGGGACCGGGGAAAGGCGGCGCAGCGCTCCGCGCTGCTTGGGGCAGCCTACTTTCTAGAGCCGCCCCTGGTGGGAGGTAGCTGTGCTCCAGGTGTGTCTGTGCATGTCCATAGGGACAACTTTGGGGGCCTTTCTCCCCTCTGTGCAGCAGGGACCCAAACACCTGCTCTGTCCTCTCCCCTGCTTGTGGGTGGAATTCCCCCTTGTGCAGAGAGCAAGCACAGGGCCTATGCACCACTTAAGCCCATGAGTGCATTTCACCCTGAGAATGCAAGTCTATCTGTGCCCAGAGCCATGTCCTATCCAGGCCTGTGATCAGTCCCTGCTTTCTGCCTGCAGGTTTCCATGCAGGAATGGTGGCCAGTGCCAGGACGAGAATGGCTTTGCTAGGAACTTCACCTGCAGGTGCCTGGCTGGCTTTGTTGGTGCCCTCTGTGAGAATGATGTAGATGACTGCCTGATGCGTCCCTGTGCCAACGGTGCCACCTGCCATGATGGTATCAACCGCTTTTCCTGCCAGTGCCAGGTGGGCTTCGAAGGCCGTTTCTGCACCATCAACATTGACGACTGTGCCAGCCGCCCGTGCAAAAATGGGGCAAAGTGTTATGATCGCATCAATGATTTTGACTGCTTGTGTCCCGACGGTTTTACTGGCAAAATGTGTGAGGTCTCCACTCCGGAACCGACCTGGGTCACCTTCTACCTTCCTGCTAACAGGGAGAACAACGGTGCTGTGAAAAGCACAACCAGCGAGAATCTCCGGGTTACGCAGCCCGAGCCAGTCAGGACTGTGGTTACTGGGAGGCGAGTTGCCAACCACAGTGAGAAAGCCAGTGGGGGAGGGCTATTGAAAATTTCTGTGAAAGAGGTGGTGACCCAGCGGGACGCTGGGCTGAGTGAGTCCCAGCTGGTGACCGTGCTGGTGTTTGGGATACTCACAGCTGCGCTGGTCCTGGTGACCATACTGTTAATGCTGCGGAACCGGCAGAGAGGGCGTCGGAGGTCAAACTGGTGCCAAAGCCCCTCACAGGCTGCAAGGAAGCTCCAGGAACAAGAATGTCAAGTGGGCATGTTAAATACAGTCATGGTAGAGCCCAGGAAGACAACAGAACTGTGAGGACTCTGGCACTCTCAGAGTGGGGCCCTGCCAGGCAGTCATGCCAATGAACCCTTCAAACTGTGCCCTGGGAGTCATTCTGGTTGGGTATCTCGAAAGTACTAAAGGTCTTTGGTGCAACCTGGTCTGTGATTCAGTGGGGAGGGGGTTTCCACAGGGCAGCGAATTCGTATTTGAAAACAGAACTCTCAAACAGGGTGTGACCAGCCTGTCCTGGATCTAATCCATCTCCATCAACCAGGTGTACCTAGGAGTCCAAAGCAAGGGCTGAGTCAGAACAGCTCACTACTGGAAGTGGCAGCACACTGACTTTTTCAGCTAGCACCAGAAGACATTGGTATCATCTTGTACTAAGCCATGCTAGATCGTGCCAGAGCAGAAGAGGGCACAACCCTCTGAGAAACTCAAACTTTGCCCGGCCCCTGGATGCTGGGTAATTCCTAGTGCTGCCACTAATGCCATCTTTGGCCTGTTGTTCACACTGGGGCTAGGGCTGCTGGAGCTGTTGTGCTGTGGGGTTCCCAGCTCTCTCTGGTGGCTATGGTTTGTCTGTTTCAAACTGCACAGCCGCAAGGAGTGAGCAAACAGGCTCCCTCCGTAGCCTTGTGGTGCTGTGAGCGGTTGGGAGAGACTCCAGAAGTGGCTCAAGAGCCCATCTTGCCCTTTTCTACCTGATATCATGTCCCTTCTTCTTGTGAGAATGTTTTGTACCTTGCTGCTGCTGATCCATGTGTCTTTTCCCCCTTTACCAAACCATTTGAGCTGGTTTGGGTGTGTTCTAATAGTCATTCAAAAAGCTCCTTCCCCACCCCAGCACATGCTTCCACTTCCCCGCTCGCTGTGGGGGACAGCCAGAGCCAGATGTGTTATAAACACAAAGCCAGCTCCCCTCCAGTGTTGTGGAGGACTGGGCTGGCCCCTACCACAGCCCCCTGCAGG
This sequence comes from Mauremys reevesii, assembly GCF_016161935.1. NCBI lineage: Eukaryota > Metazoa > Chordata > Testudines > Geoemydidae > Mauremys > Mauremys reevesii. The sequence continues at coordinate 65,071,296 of NC_052625.1, forward strand.
TGGAATTGAATATGGAGGAGGCTGGAAGTGAGCTCTGGTTGGTTTGGTAGTAGTCCAGGTCCCAGTTCCTGACTGCCTCCCCCAGGCACAGAGCTGGGAGTAACCTAAAACCAGCCACTGTAGCACTTTTCAGTACAAAATGGGGGCGAAGCTCTCTCTAGGTCTAGGGGATGCAGGGGCAGATTAAAGTTTCGGATAGCCCTGGGGAACAGAAAGGTGGCCCTACCTGCTCAGCAGCCATGGTGCACCTTTCAGTAGCAAACACACCCATCCTCATCCCTAAGACACAGTAGAGGGAATGGGACATTTAACCATGAATCTAGGTCATCTCCTGGCTGGTCCAGTCCAATCACTGTTGACAGAGCATTCACCCCCTCCCGGCCAGGGACAGCACAGGGCTAGACACCATGCCACTAACAAGGGTGAGAAAGTTTCCCTCTTTCTCACCACTGCCCCACAGCCTTGCTATGTTGTATTCAGGCAGGGTCTGCAGAGGCCATGCCACAGCCAAGGTAAAGGAGCTAGAGCCCCAGGTGCAAGGGAGGGCTCCTGCCTGGGAATGAGGCAGAACAGGCAAAGGGGCTGGAGGGAGAGGAGATTAGGGCTTTACCAGGAAGATTATTTTTTTTAATACACTGATGGATGATGTAACTTTATCAAATAAAATACCAGAACCAGCATGGAGCCTAACAAGCCCACGAGCAGAGCCCTTTGCCGGTGGTGGTCTTTCTTCTGCCCTGGTCCAAGTCCACCCTAAATCTTTGCCAGAGGAGCTGCCCCATAACCCCTCTAATACCTGATTCTCGTGCTGTACCCCAGAGAGACCTCTAACCCATGGGGCCTGCTAGGGGCTCCTCAATCCTATCACCCCAAAGACAAAAAGGCAGTGTTACAATTTGGGCTACAGCTCAGTGAGCAGAGAGCGACCAGGGCACCCTGCAGGGATGCAGCTGGGTCCTGCAGCATCAGCCTGCCTGTGTCTCAGGTCAGCCTGGAGGAGGGTTTGCTTCTGCTACAGGCATCCTCAGTGCTAGAGAGAGGGGCTGGGCTGTGTGGTAATGGCAGAGTCCCCAAACTGCACACTAGGAGGGAGCGAGATGGGTCATGAATGTGTCTAGCCTGACTGTAGGCAGTGGGCGGGGAAATGGGGAGAGATCCTAAGCCAAAGGATGGAGGAAAACCCCTACCCATGGGGAGGTAGGAAGGGGAGGTTCAGCTTAAATAGGCCAATGTGATGGTGTGGGAGACATGGATTCAAAACCCAGCTCTGCTGCTCCCTCATTCCATGCCCCAGATCCCCAGGCTGGCAGGCTCCACCCTGCAATGTGAGATACCCAGGCTTCAGGCTTCATTACAGGGGCCTCTCTCTATGGCCAAGCTGGAATCAGAGCAGTGCTGAGGAGCTCTGAGGAAAAGATTTCTCCAGCCTCCTGAACCAGAAGGTTGTGAAACTGAGGGAGGAGGGATGAGCTCTCCTTTGGAATAGTGCCACCTAGATTAACTTCGGAGGCCTTTAAACACCTGAAGGATGTATTGTCCCCCAGCAGCCATAACAAGTAGAACATGCAACACTGACACCATCTCTGGGCACTAGCGTATTTGTACATACAAGGGGCCAGATCCTGTCCCTAACCCAATGCCCACTATTCAGTCCAGTGAGGCTGTGCCATAAGGAAACCACAGCTCAAGGGAAGCGGTATCTGCAACCTGTGCTGGGCTCCCAGCATGCAGACGGGCTTATTCCAGCAGGAGATGTAGTGACAGAGAAACCATGACGTGTGTGTGTCAGAGAGAGAGAGAGAAAGTCTTCTGACTGGGAGAGGGTCTGTGAGGAGGCCTGATTCTGGGGAAAGGGGAGCAGTGATGAGGGCCAGGGCCAGAGGAGAAACAGAGCTTAACAAGGACATTTGCTCTTTATTTTAAATTACAAGTCCTTGAATGGGAGTCACCTGACAGTAGAGAATAAACCCTCATTACACCAAAGGGGATGCTGCCCCAAGCCAGGAGCATGTTTCTTCATTCTAGGACTCTTGATCCAGACCTATAAGTTTTGGTCCAACCCCATCATGGCTCAGGGGACTGCACCTGAAACAAGGTCCAGGCTGAGCAGGACCCAAACCAAGAACCAGTGTCACCCTTTTGTCCTTTGTGCAGGCTAGTGCATCCCCTATGGCAGCTCCTGGCCCAGCAGGAAGTAGGTGCCTGCACCCTCGAGCTGTTGGGGTCCAGTGGAGATGGGGATTGCAGGTGTGCAGCCAGGAGGTGCTCGTCACTGGTCTCAGTCTCTTAGCAGGGAAGTCATTGCTGCCCACTGGTCAAGAGTCGCTGAAACAAGGAGTCTTCCCTCTTGCTGAGGACAGCAGGTGAATCCAGCTCTGCCACTTTCCCTGCATGCATCACTAGCACACGGTCTGAGTCCAGGATGGTGTTCAGCCTGGTGAGAGCAAACACAGCAACATGTATATGTGTGTGTGGGGGGGGGGTATGTGTCTTGGTCTGTGCAGGGAGAGAGACACCAAATATCACTCCCCCATTCATTAGCATAGAAGCCTGAGACGCCCCCATAGGCACCAATTTCTACAGAGCCCTTCATCACAGTTGCTGGGGGAGCACTTATATCCACAGGGATCACTCCTTCAGCACTAAAATGCAGCCATCTCTGGGGAGGAATCTGGGAGCTGTTTAACAGGAACGCTACACAACAACTTTCAAGACAGAGTGAGAACCCAGGAAGACAGCATTTCTAATAGGTGAGAGCAAGGAGGCTGGGAGTCAGAACACCTGGGTCACCTGACTGGCTTTTCCACCAACTAGCTTTGTGAACTTGGGTGAGTTATTTTGCCAGTCTGAGCCTCAGTTTCCCTATTTGTAAAATGGAGATAATGATACCCATTGCCTCCCGGGGGGCTGGGAGCCTAAATTCATTCCTGTCTAAAGCACACAGAGATACAGTGGGAGGATGTAGTATTATTAATGGTATTATAATAAACTGCATGGGACTGTGTGATGTCACTGCACTGGAATTGGATCAGAACTGACATTAATAACCCAACTCTTACAGAAAGTACTAGTGGATCTTCATATGGACCCCAGGTGGTCAGGATCTCGGTTTCCCATCTCCCCCAAAAGACAGAACCAGAGCAGCCCATGGTGCCAGGCTGGGGCACAAGAGTCAGTCCTGATGGAGTGAAAAGTACCAACTACCGATTCTCTTGCAGAACCTGGATTTCCCTAAAGGTCTCCCATCCAAGTAATGACTCAACCACATAAATAAGAACAAACATACTTGGCCAGAGCAATGGTCCATCTAGCCCAAAATCCTGCCCTCAAATAGTGATCAATGTCAGGTACTTCAGAGGGAATGTCCAGAACAGGGCAATTATCAAGTGATCCATCCCGTCGTCCACTCCCAGCTTCTGGCAGTCAGAGGTTTAGGAACACCCAGAGAATGGGGATGCATCTCTGACCATCTTGGCTAATAGCCACTGATGGACCTATCATCCATGAACTTCCCTAATTCTTTTTTGAACGCAGTTATAATTTTGGCCTTCACAATATCCCCTGGCAAGGAGTTCCACAAGCTTGACTGTGCCTTGTGTGAGGAAGTACTTCCTTTTATTTGTTTTAAACCTGCTGCCTATTAATTTCATTGGGTGACGCCTGACTCTTGTGTTACGTGAAGGGGTTAAATAACGCTTCCTTATTCACTTTCTCCACCCCATTCCTGATTTTATGAACTTCTGTCATAACCCCCCCTTGTTGTCTCTTTTCCAAGTTGAACAGTCCCCATCTTTTTTAATCTCTCCTCAGATGGAAGCTGCTTAATACCCTTAATTATTTTTGTTGCCCTTTTCAGTACCTGTTCCAATTCTAATGTATCTTTTCTGAGATGAGATGACCAGAACTGAACACAGTATTCAAGATGATATTAGTCTACAGCCTGAGGTGGCCTGGCTGGAGGATGCTCTTCCTATCCACCAGTCGCTTCTTTCCCTTGGAGCTTTTTAACCTCGTGGTACTGGCCCACATCAGGGGAGCGAGGGCATCCCTGGCCAGAGGTGGCAGTGCAGTCTCTCATCCTCTGGCTGTCCTGCAGTGCCCTCTACTGGGCAAGACCAGCTGTATTTCATGTTCCGCACCCTCTCCACTTCTCCATGATGGCAGGGAGCTTTCAGGCTCTCAGTTTTCTATATTCTCAACCCCTTTTCACCCTCTCAGGCTGCAATACCCCTGTTCCACTTGGCAGGAAAGTCAGGGGCTCCCTAAGTCCCTATCAGACAGCTTCTGATACATAGAATGTGCTGGGTTTCCACCTGGCACCTACCAAAGAGAAGACTTTGCTATTGGGCAGTATCTGGATGCTCCTGGAGACTGGCAGCAGTCAGGTGGACTAGGGCCCAGGGGCAGGGGCTGAAGGGGGATGGTAAATACCTGCTTCACTCCAGAGCAACAAAAGGAAACAGACAAGTTTGCACTTGAAAAATCTTGTCATGCTGATTTCACGGCTCAACTCACATATGGGGCTGAATATCAAGGTGGGGGCAAACACGATGCTGAGACTGTGGGCGTGGCGAGTGGGTAATGATGGCACTGTGGGCGTGGCCAGTGAGTAATGCTGGGGCTGTATGTGTGGCTAGTGGGGGAAGACTGGTGCTGTGGTGAGGTGAGTTTAAGAGCAGAGGTCTGTCCCTTTCTCCATAAGGCTTTTAGAAGGCTCACAGGGTATGTTTACACTGCCTCTGGCAGCCAGCCTCCCAGCCAAGGTCCAGAGACTTGTACTAGCAGGGCTCATGTTAGCGCTCTAAAAATAGCTGTGCAGATGGTGCTTCAATGTTACGGTTTGGGCTGGAGCTCAGGGTCTCACACGACCCCACCTGCCTCCTCCCAGCTCTAAAACCTGAGCTCTAGACCAAGCTGCAACAGCTACACAGCTATTTTGAGAGCACTAGTGTGAGCCCCTCTAGCACAAATCTGTGGACAGGGCTGGAAGGCTCACTCCCCAATGCAGAGGAGACATGCACTTGGTGTGAGAGGAAGCCGGCTGTACCTGTGAGCAATCGTGAGCACAGTTTTGTCAGCAAAGCGCTGGCGGATGGTCTGCTGTAGCAGCTGATCGGTCTTCTGATCCACACTGGCTGTGGCCTCATCGATGCACAGCACCTGCCAGTGACACAGTGACAAAGTAAAGGGTATCCCAACACCATGGGAGGAGATCTCTGTTCCCGGCCCAGAGATACACCTAAGAGGGTAGCATAACTCAGCTCACAGCCCTGATTCCATACACATCAGACTGTCCATTTACTCACTAGGGCTTCCTGACACAGACTCCCTTCCTGCCCTTCCACCCCCACAATCAGGAACAGGCACCCCCTCTCCGAACAAGTAACTTCCCTGCTTTGAGCAGGGAGAATCCAGGTGGAGTTAGCAGCACTCACCTTGGCCTGGGTCAGGAGGGCTCTTGCCAGACACATGAGCTGCCTCTGTCCCACCGACAGACTCTTCCCTCTCTCCCCCAGCTCACAGTCCAGTCCACCTGCAAGGAAGCAAGAACAGCACTCACCCAGCAAGGCTTTGGTTAGAGCCCCTGCACAGCATGCCTGGGCCAGGAGCTTCCAGCTGGTACTCAAGACCTCATCTTTGCTCAGCCCCAGTCCAAAGCCTTGGGATTTTAGACTCGGACAGAAGCAAGATTTGTCACTAACAGTGTGTGTGTGTCCTCTGCTACGATCACAGAGGCTGCTGTGTGAGACTTGTAAGCCCCTATCCCTCCCCCACACTGGATCCCATTGGGGCTTGGCCTCCCTTAGCCAGAGCCTTGCCTACCACCCCCACCAGATACCTCACCTGCTCATGTCCTTCCACTGGACCTTACAGGATTCTGCTTGGGCATCACATGACAATCCCATTGGACCCGACTGGGGTCTTGCCTCCCCATACCAGACCTTGCTGCACCTAGGCCCTTGACTACCACCTCCACCCACTGGCTCTGTCCACTGCCAGAGCCTCCTCATCTCCTGCAGGCATTGGACTCACCCATCTGAGTAATCACCGCCTGTAGGTGGCACTGCTCCAGCACCTGGTACAGGTCAGAGGCTGTATGTCGCCCCAGGGGGTCCAAGTTCTCCCGGATTGTCCCACTGAACAAAAATGGGTCCTGGGGGATTATGGCCAGTTTGGATCTGCAGGGAGAGGAGAGATGAAGGCTTAGCAGGTGGGAACCAGGCTGGCCCTGACTCTCCTTGGCCGGTCTCAGCCATGGGCACTGTAAACAGGGCATGTCTGAGACGCATCAGGGACCAGGCAGGGCTCTTCTCAGCCTGAGAGTCTCAGCACACACAACCAGGGCAGGAGGGGCTCAGGAACATTTCAGCAACTGACAGGAAACTGCCACAAGCAGCCAAAAGTGGCCAGAAAGGATCTCCACTAACCAGCCCCCTCAGTATCTCTTTGCTGACAGCCATTAGAACCAGAGTCTTGTCTCTGGTGTAAGGGCTCTTGGCTGGACCCTAAATGCCATTTGCTCCTCCTTCTGCTCTGCCCACCCTACCTCAGACTCTCCAGGCCCACCGATCGGCTGTCGACATTGTCCAGGAGGATCCGTCCCCCCCTCAGCTCCACCATGCGGAAGAGTGCCAAGAAGATGGTAGATTTGCCAGATCCAGTGCGCCCCACAATCCCCACTTTCTCTCCAGGGTAGATGATGAAGGTCACCCCATCCAGAGCATTGGGCAGTCCTGGCCGATATGTCAGAACCACCTGCTGGAACTCCACGTGGCCCCGGCTCGGCCAGTCAGGGGCAACCTCAAAGGAAGAAGATGATGAGACCAAAGTGTGACCAGGATCAACTACCAGCCCTGCCCCACTTGCCACCTGTCCCTTTACCTGGCTTCTCAGTTCCTGACCATCCCTGACTCTAAGCCTCTTCTGCATCTCTCAATCGCACACCAGCCCTGCTCCACCCACCCTGCCCTTCTCCCTCTGCACGAGAAGACCTTGGGGGTGGGGAAAATGGGGGGCTGGTATTAGGAAAGGGCAATTGCTCTGGGCAGTTCCTGTAGATCAGGCCAGCAGTCCACAGCGCCCACTCATTAGATCGCTGTAATCATCTCCAGCCACTGGCACATCAGGGCCCTGTGGGATACCTGAGCAGATGGGAAGAACACACAGACAGGAGAGACTGTGCAAAGCACAGATCCATGAGATGGGATGCAGGCCAGAACTGGAGAGCTAAGTGAGAAGTTTTACCTGCACCAGCTGCTCCTGGGGCTCTATGGGGATGTCTGTGGAGTACTCCTCTGCTCGCTCCACACTCACCATCATGGTCTCTGTCTGTGTGAAGCTGGAGATGAGGCCTGACAGCAGGTTTGTGACAGACAGGGCATACGAGAGGGCCAGGCCTACAAGACCTGAGATGATAAGAGAGCACAGCAGGCATGTGAAGGAGTGGCAAAAGCTGGGGACGCAGCTCCAGCCAGGGTGGACTGAGGGGGACAAGGAAGGAGCCAAAGCTCCAGGGGAAGGTTATAAGATGGCAACCCAGCTCTGGGGTAGGGAGACTGAGGGGGAGGAGAAGAGGCTGAGGATCTACCTCCTGGGCAGGTGGACGGACCTGCAGCTCTGGGACAGGGAACAGGATGGCCTGAAACCAAGTGTTTTGGGCTCTGTATTGGATCCTGGCTAAGGACTGGCCAGATATGCTGGAAGAATGACTGTGGTGAGAAAACTACTTTGAACAAGAAACTCAAGTTTGTTGAGTTAGGTTTTAGTCTTAGAAGCATATTTTTACTTTTGTTTGTTTGTAACCATTTCTATCCCAATTCCTTCTACTTAGTTTCATACTGGGGGCCATGAATCAGTGTTCATGTCACACTCCCCATCAGTACCCGGCCCGGGCAAGCTAATGATCTGACCTGTGGACCAAATTCGGTGATGAATCCAGGTCACGTGCCACCTGAGGCACGTTGCGCATACACTAGGAAGGCTTAAATACCTGTTCTTTGTTAATAAACCTAATCTTGTTTTATTACACAACCCTTTCAGTGCAGTGTTTCTAACTCACGAGTAAAATCCTCAGTCAACCGAACAGGCTGGTGCTGTCTCTTTAAAGAAGCAGAAAACTCAGTCAGGTTTTGAGAGTGCTACACTGAGAGGGGCTGAGCACTGCAGAGGAGATGGCTTTGGGGAGACTCGGGACTGCAAGGAGTAACCAGGCTGAGGTCACTGTGCTGCGAGCAGGCTGGTGGTATCAGGATTCTGAGCCAAAGCTGCACAGCACAGAAGCACCCAGGGTTACTGGGCAGGCAGTGACACAACCCCTTACTGGTCTGGGTGACCGTCCAAAGTTCCAGAGCACACCTGGATTTCCCAGTTGCCTCTGGTGCTGGATGATGGCGATTCCTGCTATAGCTGTAACCACAGCAACTCCAATCATCTGTAGGCGGATGTCCAGCCACTGCATGGCGGTGTTACTGGCAAAGAGGCAGCGCTGGTTCTGCTCCAGTCGCAGCTGATTCTCTGTCTCAAATCTGGGCCGGGCACAATGCAGTGGTTAATATCAAGATCAGCCCCAGGCCCACTGCCATTCATCTGTCACCCCAGCCAGCCCCAGGGCCAGATTCTCTAGGTAACTTCTCCCTTACAAGAGTGAAAGCCCCAAGTTCTCCAGGTGCTGGCACCCTCCCCATCCGAGGAGCAGCCCTCACCTGTCTGTGGCCCGGGTGGCTCGGATAATGCTCAGCCCTGTCAGGGTCTCTGAGAAGTGGGTGTAGATGGGGGACAGGGTGAGGCTGTAGAGGCGCTTGAGCTCACGGGAGGTGCGCCGGTAATAGCGCTGGATGGAGAAGTAGAGGGCAGCCAGCGGCAGCAAGATCAGGCCAATCCAGGGCAGCCCATAGGTTATCATCACCAGCATGCCCAGCAGCCCAAAAACATTGGCCAGGAAGATGTTGAGGATGAAGGGCAGGCTGTCGTCCACACAGTACAGGTCCGAAGAGAAGCGGTTCAGGATCCGGCCCGTCGGCGTAATGTCAAAAAAGGTCACCGTGGCCTGGCAACATGGGAACCAGAGTGGTAAGAGCCACACTGGGCTGGGACAGCCTTGGAGAGGGAGCAGTGCCCCTGGAGCTATAGCTTGGCTGGCGGGTGGCCCAGCAAGCAGCCATCATTCAGAATGCCTGGAGAGAGGCAGGACTGAACATGGAGCAGGAAGGAATTTCCAGCCTGCAGTGGCCCGGCAGACCCAGACTCCAAATCCCTCTCCTCCCCAGTGTGGAGGTGCTCTGCTGAAATGGGCATCCCCAATCCCCAGCAGCAGCACACATCTCACAAGGCACAGCCAGTCACCTTCACAATGGGGTGGCTTCAAGGTACCTCTGGCTGTGGAGAGTTGAGAGGCAGGCATAATGATTGCAGCCAAGGGGTGGGCAATCTGTTCACCTCCCTGGTTGAGCAGGTCAGCACTCCAGTGAGACGGTTTGTGACTATCTCTGTTCCCCCTGCCCACATTTCTCTCCTCGAGCTGAGCTCCTGGGACCTCTCCCTACCACACCCTTACGACTGTTACCTTCATCACTCTCTGGAGCAGCCGGCTGTGAATGACAGTGGCAGCGCGGATGGTGCCGTAGGCAAAGAGGAAGGCCCGCAGGATGGTGAAGACTGAGTTGGCCCCAGCAATGCCGCCATACACCATCAGGTAGAAGTTCACATCCAGTGTGCTATTGGGATGGACTGGAGCTGTGCCCAACACCTGGACGCGGGAGCTGGGAGAGAGAAGGAGACAGAACGTGTTTCAGCCACAGTGTGCACTATGCCAAGGCTGACACCTAGAGCCCCTGAGAAAGCAAACACAAGGGCCAGGGTGGGGGAGAAGCCAAGGGTCCTTATTCCCGAGATGGGCTACCAGCTTCTTCCTGCTTTTCACCAGCCATGGCAAGCTGTGGCAGACTGATCTCTACAATTCCAAATGCAGGCTCTCTCCACCCTCAAGAGCCTTGTGCCGCCAGGGGGTCTCCCATCTGCCTCAGACAGCAAATCAAGCAGCACCTCTTCACTACCCCTTTTTGTCCCTATCTAGCTCTCACAACCATACTGGTTCTGTGCCATGAGGGCGTTTAGCCAGATTCTATTCACAGCAAGAGGCCTTTGCAAAAGGGGCACTAAGGAGCAACTTTGGAGATCATTGCTCCCCCCACAGCCAGACCACGCCAGCTCCTGAGCCAACCTATACCCACTTACACAAGCCCCGCAAAGGAGAAGAGCAGCAGCTGTGGGGAAGGGACAGAAGCTGACAGGGGCCTCATGGAGATGTTTGCCGTCTGGGGCAGGTTGGAGATCCAGTGTGACAGCCACCAAACTGAGATGTTCCTGGATGCTGCAGAGATACACAAGAGTCAGTGCAGGGTGGGGGTTAGACTCTGCTTCGGCCAACATGGGGGAGAAGAGCAGGAAGTGGAGCTGAGCTGGGGCTGCCCTGAGGAACTGTCCTTACCACCTCACTACCCATCCTAATCTATACCCTGCTGTCAATACATGCGCCACTGTGGTTACTTGAGCAGTAGAGATGACAGACAGCATCCATAGGAGCCAGGTACAGCAGGCCCCTGGGGAAAAAGAGTCTTCTTTGGAGACACCAACCCACACCGCAGTGTCCCCCAGGGTAGCAGGGGAACAAATTAGGACACAATGTTTTGCCCTCACTCTGGCTAAGGGCTCTGGACAAACCCTTCAACTTGACGGACAGGAAAGTGCTGAAGGGGCCCCGGCTGGAAGGTTAGGAGGATTGAGCCTTCCCCCTGCAGGGGCTATGGAGAGAGAGTAAACCCAGTCTGCCACACCCAGGGGACCCTCACATATCCGGGGAGCATAGCAAGGGAGCAAAAATGGAGAATGGCCCAAACAGAGAGTGGAGCGAGCTGCTGCCTTACCTTGCATCAGGAGCAGGGAGAAGAGGATGGACAATGCTAGGCAGCTGCCCACTGCCAGCCAATATGCCCTATACACCTGAAAAGCTACTGCCCCTTCTTTCTTTTCTTCCTCCCGCTGGAGGAGGCAGGTGGCTTGGCCCAGTTCCTCTGCCTCTATCTCCATGTCTTCCTTCTGGCCTTGCTCAGCAGGGACTGGGGGGAAAAGGCACAGGTCAGTGCAGCACCAGTAGGACCAGCTCCTCACTGTAAACAGGGCAGGCCTATGCCAAGGGGAAGGCTTTGCCATATTCTTAGGAGGCTTTCTAAGGTTTGTCCCCTCTTCCTTCCCTGTGCAACAGAGTTCATGCCAGCTGCACCCAGTTCTACAGGCATCTGTCAGGAAGTTCTGCAGCAGGTGGGAGTGCAGATCAGCATACTGCTTCCTGGCCAGTATCCGATGGCCCCATTACCCCAAGCATAGAAAATAGCCCTGGCCCGCTGTGCGAGGTGTGGGAATGGGGCTTTTCCAAGCCCCACAGCTATCAATTTAATTACCCCCATTTCAGCTCATAACTGCAGATGTGATTGCTGCTAAGGAGCCAGGAGGACTCAGAGAAACCTGTGGATTCAGACCTTTCCCACATATATTATATGCTCTATGTCTGCCACGAAAAGGAGGCAAGGCCTAGTCAGCAGATCAAGCACAGGGCTGTGAACCAGGAGTCTACTAATCCCAACTCAGTCTGTGATGTTAGGCAAGTCACTTCCTCTGTCTCCCTCAGTTTCCCTTGGCAGCTTTCCTGCTCGACCCTGTCCCATTAGTGCAGTTTTCTTGAACTCCTGCTTGGAGATCAAATAGTGGCAGTAGGCAGTTCCGCATGGATGTTTATCCTGAGCCACAGTGACCCCACCCACCCTCACCAATGCCCCTCAAACTGCCATATATTGACCTTTATTCTGCCTCCTCTTATTCTTCTCATTGACCTTGGGGGTGGCTTCCACTAGTGGCAGGATTTCAGATGGGGTACCTAGAAAGAGAGAAACCGTGAGTGCTTTATACACTGCAGAGATCCTAGGGACCGTGTGCCAGCTGTGGAAGTTCAGCTAGCTATTTGGTACAAGATGGCCCAATTTACTTCTGCCTCTGCCCTCCTATTCCTTCATTCAGCACCCACAACCCTACAACCACTGCTCCACAGCTTCCTGTCCCTGCATTGTGTCTTACTCCAAGGCCCCTCTCGTCAGAGTCAGTCTGCTTTATCCATACTCCTGTATATTCACCATGTCCCAGTTCTCCCAGCTTATCCAGTGTTCCTCTTCCCCAGGGCTCCCACTAATTTACCCCAGCCTCTTTGCAGCTGTCTTCTTTGATCCTCTATGGCCATTTTCCATCTGAACTCACAGCCCATCTGTCTGTCTGATAAGGCTGGGGCAGAGTTCTTAGCCCTCTGGTACACAGACTGAAACAAAAGCAGGTGTGCCACTGTACCTATCTTGACTATTCTGCCATTGTCCATGAGCAGCAAGGTGTCAGCCTTCTCTAAAAACTCCGTCCTGTGTGTGCAGAGAATCCTGGTCTTGTGTTTGAGAACTCCCAGAATACATTTCTGCATAAGGTGATTGGCTACATCAGCATCAACAGCTGCCAGTGGATCATCAAGAAGATAAATCTCCTTCTCCTGAGGAAGAAGAGACAGTGATACATTTCCCAGTTCCAGCTTTCCCCAGTAGGTGGTGTTGTAGAGAATGGTGCAAGGGCATTGGCTTGGGGCAGCTCCCAGCTCATTTAGCCCCAGCCTGCATGAACAGGAAGAGCTGGAGGATGTGCAGCAGGAGCTCTGGCTGTTGGGTGCTTCCAGCTTCTCTAGCCCAGCCTTGGCTCTTGGACAACGCACCTGCAGCAACTGGCCCTCTGTAGGGTCACTCACCTACTTACCTGATAAACGGCTCTAGCAAGAGCGATTCGAGCCTTCTGTCCCCCACTAAGGGTCACTCCATTCTCACCCACCTCCGTCTGGTCACCTGCTGGTAAGATCTAGAAGTGAAACACACAAGATAATCCATTAAAAAAGTTGCTTCACAGAGGCAGCATAACATAGGGGATGCAGAACCAGGACTCCTGAGTTCTATTCCTGGCTCTGACACTAACTCACTATGAGACTTTGGCCAAGACACAAGTGGCCTGATTTTCAGAAACTCTGAGCACCCACAACTCCCACTAAAATCAAAGGAAGCTGCCAGTGCTCAGCATCATGGAACAAATCAGACCATACGCTTCCTTGAGTTTCTGCTTCCCTGTCTGTGCAATGGAAGGACAATAATCCCTCCCTCCCGGGTATAGTAGGAGGGTTCATCAGCTAATGTGTCTAATGTGCTTCCTGAATGGGATGTGGGGATTACTGACTGGAGAAGGGTGAGGGCTTGAATCAACCTAGATGAGCAATTCTTTCCTTACAGCTCTCTTTAGGGTTGAGGTGTGGAGCATCATCAGACCTGCTGAGAGATTTGTTACTGCCTCCTCTCCCAAAAGGAGTCTGCCCTGCAGTTCCTTGGGACATCTGGGGCTGCTGCCTCGATACTACCAGCAGTTCCACATGGAGGACACAAATTCAGGCCTCTTCTCATCCTGCATGGCCCCACCAGATCCTGGGGAAGGGCTTTCTGCTCCAACAAAGCATTGGCTTCTGATAGTTTCCCTGTAGCCAGAACCTGACTACTTATTAATGGGAGTACTCAGGCAGCCTCGAACAACCTCTCCCTTCCCTGGGATTCAGAGCCTTCTGCTCCTCAGGACAAGTCTTAGAGGAAACAGTACAAAGTGTTGCCAAACCAACCTCACACATGCGCCTCAGCCCAAGGGAAGGGAAGTGACTCAATGACAGGTACCAGTAATGAAAATGAACGAACAGTTAGGTTGCGTGAGACACACGGCACATTTGGCTTAGGAAGGAGGGAGAGGCTGGGGAAATAGGTTCTGTGCCCTGATGGAGAAGTTAAGGTTCAGCCTGAGATTCAGGGCAGGGCACAGGGAAGCTGGTGGGATGTTTTCATCATAGGGCACTCACATTCAGATCGTCGGAAAGTGCACAGGCCTCAAGCACCTCCTGGTAGAGCCTGGCTTCGTAGTCCCTCCCAAAGAGGATATTCTCACGGACAGTGGTAAACTGGATCCAAGGCTCCTGGGTGGCCAGGCCGAATCCTCGCTCCAGATCCCAGACATACACTTGCCCACCAAGTCTGCAAACACCCCAGAGCCAGGTAGGGGAGAGAGGCAGAAAAGGAAAGGAGAAGAAATAACATGGGGAGAGTGTGCCTGGTAAATGGGTCTAGCCCATGGAAAATCCCTGGTAGCAGAGATGCTGGGAGGTGGGACAAGGGGAGAGGTGTCTTTGGCTATTTACCTGTTGAGTTCTCCAGTGATTGCTGCAAGCAGAGAGCTCTTCCCACAGCCAACCTTCCCAACAACTCCCACCAGCGCCCCCTGCAGAGGGAAACAAGCAGCAGCAGATTCATTGCATTAACACTTGGCCCCTCTGGTGACGGCTCCCTCTTCCATATTCCCTGCACCCCCACTCACCTTGGCCACTGCCAGGTCCTGAATGAAGATCTGCAGAGTCCCTCCAGACAGGTGCTGCCTGGTGCTCTCCTCCCTGGGCGGTGACCAGGAGAAGGTGGAGTGATGCATTTCCAGTGCAGAGGATGGGTCTGTGGGGCCATCTGGCAAAAGAAAAGCAGCACAGCCACTGCATTAATCCTCAAGGGTCAGAAAGTGCAGGGGAGACACTAAGCTGTGCTCAGCCACTCCTGCAGTAGGTTTCCGAGAGAAGACAGCCCAGACAATCTCAGATGCTGGTAGCACCATCAGCTCCACTCCCAAACAGAGTAGGCAAGGATAAGAAACAGTTCTGACACACTCCCCACAGCTGTACAAGGCCACTGTGTGACACTGAGACACTTCCCTGTTGTAACCTCACCTTAAAATCCTTCCTTCTTTCTCTCTTCCACCTGTCTCTGAATCCCTGTAGAAAGCAAGTGGAGACCCATGGAGTCATTCCAAGAACAAACTGGACTCCCTATGTCTGAAGGTGGAAGGAACAGCAGGGAGCTGGCAACAGGGATGGGGGGAAGAAGGGAAATATGGAGAAGAGAGTGCAGAGGTTTCACCCAGTTTGCCAACCAAAGCCAACGGGGCTGATGGCTTCAGTGTCAAGGGAGATTTTGGAGAAATCAGCAGGCATAGGCATGGTCTGTTTGGTGCTGGTGGAGAGTAATGCTATTGCCGTGTTCTCTACTGGTGACATTTCCACAGGTCCATGGTGTGCGCTCACCTCAGACTGACTGAAGGGGAGCACAGCTCACTGCCCAGCATCCTAGGGAGTTCAGAGGAGGTGAAGCAGTTACCTAACTGAACTAGGGCCAGTGGGCCCATTTCCTATAGACTTGTTCCCTGTGCACCCCAAGCACCTTCTGTGTTCAGACTTCTCCGTTCTTCTCTTCCCATCCCACACATGGAAATTTCACCCAAAAGCCTACAGCACCCATTCCTGCTTGTGTCCCATCTCCTGTCTCCATACCAGTGGTGTAATAAGCATGCAGGTCCTGGTCAGAGAGCTCAAGGAAACGCTGGATGCGATCCAGGGACACTTTGGCATCCAAGATTCCATTCAACACCCAGGGGAAGTTATTGAGGGGAAGAATCAGCATCCCAACAAGCGCCAAGGCTGTAAATACCTGTGCCAGAGAGGGAGACAACAAAGAATTGGGGGATAGTGACCCTTTGGCACCCCCCCACACACACACAGAAGAGTTTCACAGATTAGAGACCATCATGGGGAGGGGGAAGACAGAATGGACAGATGTCCTTGCATCTGAGGGAAGGTCATGGCTCACAGAAGGGTACTGAGCTCTATTCTCAGGGTGGCTACAGCTGCACTCAGCATGGTGGGCTGAGCTCTGTCCCCAGGGGAGATTCCAGAGGAATGCAACCCCGTGCAGGAGAGGTGTCCCACTGTCATTCTGCTTAGGATGGTTCTGAAAACTCTCTTCCCACCTCACACATCAGTCTGAGCAGAGCAATGGGGTTGCACAGGTCTCCCCTGTCATTCACCTTGGTGGCAGTGAGTTGGTGCCCCAGCAGGACATAGGTAATGAAGATGACAATGGAGACGACTACTGGCAGTGCTGCCCACAGGTACACGCACACAGCATCCAGGTACTTGATGGCTCGCAGCTTCTGCAGCTCCTTGGCTCGGCAGGCATTTATCCGGGCACCGAAGTGCCTCTCCCAGGTGTAAAACTTGATCACTCGCATGCCACACAGGAACTCTGTCATTAACTGTGGGCAGAGAGGCAAGCAGAACAGAACAGTCCCAGAGCCATATCACACTAGACGCTAGCCACACAGATCTGACAGAGAGGAGACAAATGATGGAGAAACAAGGGGCCAGGACTAGGACATGTCTACATGTGGCAGGGGCAGCAGTCAGGAGCTCTGACCCCTCTTCCCTGATGCTACGCCTTCCCATTTGAGCTCTGTGGTGTTCAGTAAAAAACTAAACACTCAGTATTTAATGTCTGAACAAAACAATTGGCTCCCCACAGAAGAGTCATCCCGCAAAACAGTCCTGACTTATCTAGAGAAGACCACTGGGCATACTGGGGGAAATATACAATTAGATACAACTTCCTTCAG
This sequence comes from Mauremys reevesii, assembly GCF_016161935.1. Classification (NCBI taxonomy): domain Eukaryota; kingdom Metazoa; phylum Chordata; order Testudines; family Geoemydidae; genus Mauremys; species Mauremys reevesii. The sequence continues at coordinate 65,087,889 of NC_052625.1, forward strand.
GAACATATTGTAAAAGCTCCTACAGATTTGCTGTGTGTCTGGGAGTGAGACTTAAGTTTCTATGCTTCCAAAATATGGGTTGAGAGTTGCCAAAAGGATTGGAGGGGCTGGAGAGAGCTCTGTCACCAGAGATGGTAAGTTAAAACATTACCATAAAATCCTATCACACTGGAGCCCAGGACACTTTGATAGTAATCCCCCGAGGGAAGAGACAGTGCTGGAGATGCTCACATGGCAGAAGTGAGAAAGTGGATGACACTGACTCTGAGCGTGCCAAATCAGAAAGGCACAAAACCACCATACAAAGGTGGATGCATGCACTTTGAACCAGCAGTGGGCAGGGGTCTGAGGATTAAAAGGCATCAGCAGGAAGATGTGATGGGAGTGTCTCAAGGGAACAGACCATGGGTTTCACAATTCTAAGAATGATCAGGAAGAAAATGCAGCAATGAACCCAAAGGCTGCCTCACCTTAACTCGTGTGTCTTTGTGCTTCAGCATCTCCTTGTTGTTCTCCATGATACGGTTTGCTATGACCTTGTTGACAGGCACAAGCAGCAGGGCCAGGGCCAGGCCTCCCAGGAAGGCCACCCCCACCTGCTGGTAGAGGAGGTAGAGGGTGATGGCAAACTGGAAAGGGAGACTCCACACCTCATGGAAGCTGACGCAGAAGTTGACCAGCCGATCGGTGTCTGTGCTCATGAAGTTGACAATCTCGCCCATGGTGAAGCCAGCCAGACTGCTGCCACTAACCCGCAGGGCCTTGCGATAGATGGCAGAGATGACTGCCGCACGCACCGTCAGCATCACCTTGTTCACCTCATAGCTGAACTGGTTCCGCAAGAGAGCACCCAGGAAGGAGCCAGCAAAGAGGCCGAGGGCATACAGCACCCCATGGCTCAGAGGCTCCTGGTGTGACTCCATGAAGCTAACCAGCAGGTTCAGGAGCAGGGGACCTGAGAAGCCCAACAGGCTGCCAGCCAGTCTGAGGAGCCCTAGGGAGTAGTAGCGGAGTCCAAAGGCTGCATGCAGCACTGCGAGGAGTTGCACAGCCTTCTGGGCATCACAGGGGCTCCCTGTAGATGAGGAGGCATCTCCACTCCCATCACTTTTGGTGACAATTGGGCTAGTGGAAGACATTGTATCTTCCTCCTCTTGGCTGAGAGCTGCCTTTTCCTGCCAGCAGGAGTAGAAATGATCACGGACCCTGGCAGCCTGGAGCCGTCGAGGTAGCAGATAGACGTCCTGTGGCCGATTCAGCATCCACTGATAGCCACGCTTCATAAGAGGGTTCATCCAAGCATAAGAGAAGCGTGAGAGCCAGCTTTCACCATCCTCTGCCACTCCCTGCCAGTTAGGCACTGGGATCCCTGGCTCCGTGATGAGAGGTTCACGCTGCCAGGAGTCATTGATGGAGCAAAAAACTTGCCTGCTGGCAACAGGAGTAATATACCCAATCACATAGATAAGTAGAGAGGCCAACTGCAGGCAGAGGATGGAGAGTCTGAAGATGTGAGCAGAGTGGAGGTGGGGCCTGGCCACCCCCTTCTGGCAGTACCATACCAGTGTGATGATAAGGGCAGGGACAGGGAAGAGGGCTAGGAGCACCATGGCTGCAGGGCCACGGGAGGAGCCGTACGTGGACCTGTAAAGCATGAGGAGTGCCAGGCTATGAGTGAGCCATGCCAGCAGGGCAATGCCACTTGCCAGCACTACCAGATACAAAGTACCCAACTCCTGCTGAGTGATGGCTGCTGAGATTATATCAAGGATGGAGAGGCCAGTGAGTATGAAGGAGGCAGCAATTCTGCATTTCCAGCCAGGTCTGTGGGAAGCCCCTGGGACAGGAGATCTAGTGGAGAGAAAAGTGGTGAAAGCTTCAGAGTGGAGCCAGCTACGATTCCATCACCTGTGACTCACTCCTCCCCTTCCTCCCACTTCTCTTCCCACCACTACCCAGTCACGCCTAGTTCTCACTCATATAGAGGATGACAGGCTCTGTGTCCCATTAAGAGCTTTTTCGGAAGATAAAAATTACCACACCTGATCAGATCATGTGTCAATATACTCTAGTATCTTGTCTCTGACAGGGGCCAATAGCACATACCTCAAAGAAAGATGCAAGAAATCCCACAGTTGACAATTATGGAATAATCTTCCCATGAGGAAATTTCTTTGTAACCTGTGATACTTGGTGGTTGAATTAGGTCCTGAACCAGGACTGTTTAAATCCCTGCTAAAAATATATTTTTATCCTCTCTAATATAACTCTGGATGTTCATATTCTTCATATGAATGTCTGATTCTTTTTTGATTCCTCCTAAACTTTTGACCTTAGTGATGTCTTGTGGCAAAGAGTTCCACTGGCTAATTACCCAATGCATAACAATTTCCTTATCGGTAATATATTTATGGCCTGTCAATTTCATTGACCATTCTCTTGTTTGTGAATTATGAGAAGGAGTAAATAGGAAACCCTGATATAATTTCTGTACACCATTTATTACTTTGTATATTCTCTCAATGCCACCTTGTATTTATATCCTCTCTAACCGAAATAATTTCAATCTTTTCAATCTCTTTTCATACAGAAGTTTTTTTAGGTCTCTAATCATTCTGATCACTAGTCTCTGAACTCCCTTTCTACTAAATCTTTTTTGAGATATAGCGACCCCAGCTATATACAGTACTTCCAGGTGAGGAAACTGATTGGTGTAATGACATTATAATATTTTTCTCTACTCAGTCCCTTATATAGAACTAAGTATGTGTTTAACTATCTGTCACTGCAAATTGAGCAGATGTTTTTACTGAGCTGTCCACAATGATTAACAGGTCTTTCTCGAGAGGTTACAGTTAATTTAGAACCCAGCAGCATGTAGGACTTTTCTTGTTTTAAAAAAGAATACCACCCAAAGGGCTGGAGGGAGGGAGATACAGAGAATATATGTTCTTGGCTAAGAAATGATTCAGGAGGGATATGATAATCACCTTCAATTATGAAAGGAGCATGAGGAATTGTTTAGGGTGGTACGTAAGGTATAACTACTAGGAGGAAGGAGAAACGAAGTACAATAGGCTAGCTATGGTGTATAATATAACAAAACACAACCACGGGATAAATATAACTTTTTCAAAAGGGAATATGTCAGCTGAATATCAGGAAATATTAGGGACGATTAGGCTTGGGCATCATCTCCCCAAGGGAAATGGTGGTCTCCATTGGTTGGAATATCTGAAACTGAGCTGGACAAAACCCTGGGGAATAAACTATAGGCTAGATTCTACACTGGACCTGGGGGATAGGGATGGACTAAACCAGGGATCTCAAACTCAAATCACCACAAGGGCCACATGAGGACTAGTACATTGGCCAGAGGCCTGCATCACTGAAATCTTTTCATACAACAATACAAAAGTATAGTCAAAAATGAAAAAAATGAAGAGTAAAATAGTATGCTATTAAATGTCAATGTATTAACTTTTTAAAAACTCTAATGCAAAGCGGGGTTTTAATAAAATATAAACACCTGTAACTATTCCTTATGTGGTCAGTAACACTGATGATGATCTACACCAGGGGTCTCAAACACGCAGCCCACGGGCCATTTCCTGCGGCCCGCCATAGGTGCCAACTCTCTCCTGCACTGTGTAACCCTTTCCATCCCCCCCCGGTCACTGTGCAAATTCGAGAGGGAAACTGAGGCTCACCTAGGAATTATAAAAATGTTACAGAAAATTTCCACTTTGTCACAGACACTGTCCAGTATCCCAACAGAGAGACCCCTGGGCAATGGGGGACGACGACCTCTAGGTGCCCAGCACCCCTAACAGAGAGACCCCGGGCGATGAGGGATGGTGCCCAGTGCCCCTAACAAGTCTATCACAGGGGTTTCAAACATGGGGCCCCGCCCCTACCTTGCCTCTTCCCATCCCTTCTCGCCCCCATTCCAACCCCTTCCCCAAAGTCACCGCCCCAACTCCATCCCCCTGCCCCTATTCCAACCCCTTCCCCAAATCCCCTCCTCTGCCCCACCTCTTCTCTGCCTCCTCTCCTGAGCGTGCGGCTTCCCCACTCCCTTCTGGAAAGTCCTAAGCGCTGGGAGTCCTAAGGTGGGAAGCACTGGGAGGTGGAGGAGTGGGGACGCAGCACGCTGGAGGTGGGGGGTAAAGGGGAGCTTGGCTGCCAGCGAAGTCAGCACCTATGGCAGGCCGCAGGACTAACTCAGCCCGCAGGCCACGTGTTTGAGACCCCTGGACTAAACAGGACCTAATAGTGCTTTTCACTCTGCATATGCTCCAGCACGCCTCCCAAAAGGGAGTAAACACGAGACTGTGAATGTTTCCTGCAGGCAGCTGCTATGTGGCACAGAGAGAAATGATTTCCACCATTCAGGAGCCTTTTCCCACATTCTTCTTTACAATGAAGAGGAGACACAGATGGCTACCGTACCTTGGAGTGCCGAGGTAGCAGGCGCTTACTAATGCAAGGATTGTGTGAGGGACAACATTCAAAATCAGCTGGTTGAAGCAGTGACCAACACTACCATGGACCCACACAGGAAGTGGGTCTTCCGGACTGGTACCACACAGATCAGCCAGGATCTCTTCCATCTTCTCTTAGAAGCCAAGAGTAACAGCCAGGAGTTCCTAGGGAAGAAAACAGGAAAGAGAATGAGTTTGGTGTACAACTAAATCAAATACAGCTTGAGATAGGAAAGGAAGATTCCTCCTTTATTAATAATAAACTCCTTGCCACACTGCAGGTCTCTTGTTATCAGGATCTCAAACAATTTTACAACATTTATTACACTTTTCTGCCTTCCCCTTATCCCCGTGAAGTAGGTAAGCTACCCACAGGATTAACTCCAACCATGACTATAGCCAGATGAAATTTTTCATGTGAAACTTTTTTTTGCTGAAAATTGTGGATTCAGGTTGATGGAAATCTAGGGAGGTGGTGGAATCTCCATCCTTAGACGTTGTTAAGGCCCAGCTTGACAAAGCCCTGGCTGGGATGATTTAGTTGGGGTTGGTCTTGCTTTGAGCTGGGGGTTGGACTAGATGACCTCCTGAGGTCTCTTCCAACTCTATCTTCTATGATTCTTTGAAATATCTAATGAATTTGTGTCAAATTCTTTTGGTTGAAATCCTCCCCCTGCCAAATCCACAAAAGATCAAAACATTGTTGATGTTTTTTAAATAAAACATTTTGATGTTTCAATTCAAAACAACTTTTTGTTTCTAAATTCACTTCAATTTTATAAAAAATATTGAAAACAAAACATTTTGTTTGACCCGAAATGACATTTTTTCCCAACTTTTTGGTTCACTAAAAATTAGATGTTTTTGTTTTGGGTCAACCCACAACAATTCCCTCTCCTCTCGATTTTTTGGAACAGCCAATGAACTGAAAAGTCAGTTATTTGTACAACTCTCCCAATGACCGCTATGTGACTGTCTCTGGAGTGGAAAACAGCAGTTCTTTAACAGTGCACAGCAATATTATACAATACTTTAGAACTGGAAGCAGAAGAGAATCCTATTCCAATTGAAACTGCCAAGGGAATTTAAAGATTACTACAAAGGAAAAAAAGATTGAACTTGTGCTCGTTTTTTGCCTCTTAATGATATGTACAGGGGCCTGGAAATGTTTCATTATGAAAAGGGTTCTTTTACATTAGCAATTCAGGTCCTGTCCATCATGATACAGTTTACAACCCGAGAACTAGTGAAACACGACAACATGACATTACAACAGTTAAAACAGTGAAAGCTGCAGTAATTGAGAGGGAAAGGGCATTTTAGTCACTGTTTTAAACATTGGGTTTTTTGTTAGCGCCTATTTAAAAAGGTATGGATTGGATGAATGGACTGTGAGATGGATAGAAAGCTAGCTAGATTGTCAGTCTCAATGGGTAGTGATCAACAGCCCAATGTCTAGTTGGCAGCCAGTATCAAGTGGAGTGCCCCAGGGGTTGGTCCTGGGGCCAGTTTTGTTCAACATCTTTATTAATGATCTGGATCAGGAGTGGGCAAACTTTTTGGCCTGAGGGCCACATCAGGGTTTCGAAACTGTATGGAGGGCTGGGTAGGGAAGCCTGTGCCTCCCCAAACAGCCTGGCCCCTGCCCCCTATCTGCCCCCTCCCAATTCCCACCTCCTGACTGCCCCCTCAGAATCCCTGTCTCATCCAAACCCCCTGCTCCTTATCCTCAACTGCCCCATCCTGGGACACCCCGCCCCTAACTCCCCCCTCCCCCGGGACCCCATCCCCATCTCCCAGTCCCCTGACTGCCCCAACCCTATCTACAACCCCGTCCCCTAACAGGCCCCCTGGGACTCCCACGCCTATGCAACCCCCCCTGTTCCCCGTCCCCTGACTGCCGCCCCTAGAACCTCTGCCCCATCCAACCGCCCCCTGCTCCCTGACTGCTGCCCAGGACCCACTGCGCCTTATCCAACCACCCTGCTCCCCACCCCCTTACCAGGACTGGTGGACGCGCTGTCTGGCCGCAGCCAGCCACACCGCCGTGCTGCCTGGCAGGATCTCACAGGTCCGCCACCCAGAGCACTGGCGGTGCAGCAAGGTGAGGCTGCACGGGAGTGGGGACAGCAGGGGAGGGCCTGGGGGCTAGCCTCCCCGGCTGGGAGCTCAGGGGCCAGACAGGATGGTCCTGTGAGCCGTAGTTTGCTCACCTCTGATCTGGATGATGGGATGGATTGCACCCTCAGCAAGTTCGCAGATGACACTAAGCTGCGGGGGAGAGGTAGATACGCTGGAGGGTAGGGATATGGTCCATAGTGACCTAGACAAACTGGGAGATTGGGCCAAAAGAAATCTGATGTGGTTCAACAAGGATAAGTGCAGAGTCCTGCACCTAGGATGGAAAAATCCCACGCAACGCTACAGGCTGGGGAACAACTGCAGAAAAGGACCTGAGGATTATAGTGGATGAGAAGCTGGATATGAGTCAGCAGTGTGCCCTTATTGTCAAGAAGGCTTATGGGCATATTGGGCTGCATTAGTAGGAACATTGCCAGCAGATCAAGGGAAGTGATTATTCCCCTTTATCTGGCACTGGTGAGGCCACACCTGGAGTACTGCATCCAGTTTTGGCCCCCCCCACTATGGAAAGGATGTAGGCAAATTGGAGAGAGTCCAGCGGAGGGCAATGAAAATGATCAGGGGGCTGGGGCACATTACTTATGAGGAGATGCTGAGGGAACTGGGCTTATTTAGTCTGCAAAAGAGAAGAGTGAGGGGGAATTTGATAGAAGCCTTGAAATACCTGAAGGGGGGTTCCAAAGAGGATGGAGTTCGGCTGTTCTCAGTGATGGCAAATGACAGAACAAGGAGCAATGGTCTCAATTTGCAGTGGGGGAGGTCTAAGTTGGATATTAGGAAACACTGTTTCACTAGGAGAGTAGTGAAAGCACTGGAATGGGTTACCTAGGGAAATGGTGGAATCTCCATCCTTAGAGGTTTTTAAGGCCCGGCTTGACAAAGCCCTGGCTGGGATAATTTAGTTGGTGATTGGTCCTGCTTTGAGTTGGGGAGTTGGACTGGATGACCTCCTGAGGTCTCTTCCAACCCTAATGATCTATGATTCTATGATTTAACATCAATGACTAATTAAAATTTTGTAGACTTTGAGCCCTCCCCAGCAAACAAGGGAAAGCTAGACTAAGGTTATGTCTACACGACAGCCTAAGTCGGCAAAACTTTTGTCGCTCAGGGGTGTGAATATTCCATCCCCGAGTGACATAGGTTTTGCCGACATAGGCTGTATGTAGTGTGCACAGCGCTATGTCGTAGGGAGAGAAGCTCTCCTGATAACATAGTTTCTGCCACTTTTGGAGGTGGGGTTTTTATGCCACTAGGAGAGCTCTCTCTTGTTGGTATAGAGCAGGGGTCAGCAACCTTTCAGAAGTGGTGTGCCGAGTCTTCATTTATTCACTCTCATTTAAGGTTTCGCGTGCCAGTAATACACTTTAACGTTTTTAGAAGGTCTCTATCGATAATATATAACTAAACTATTGTTGTATGTAAAGGAAATAAGGTTTTTAAAATGTTTAAGAAGCTTCATTTAAAATTAAATTAAAATGCAGAGGCCCCTGGACCTGAGTGCCACTGAAAATCAGCTCGCGTGCCGCCTTTGGCATGCGTGCCATAGGTTGCCTACCCCAGTATAGAGCATCTTCACTACATGTACTGCCAGCTGCGCCACTGCAGCGCTGTAAGTGTAGACATGCCCTTAATGTGCCTGAAGATATGTCTGCACTACAAGCGCTGCAGTGGCAAAATAAGTGCTGCAGTAGTGTAAACACTTGCTATAGCGACAGAAAGGGTTTTTCCATTGTTGTAGTCAATTTGTCCCCTCGAGAGGCAGCAACTAGGCTGACAGAAGATTTCTTTCAGCAACCTAGTAGTGTCTACACCAAAACTTAGGCTGTCTTAACCACATCTCTCAGGGGTGTGAATTGTCTTATCCTATCTTCCCACACTTGCCAGTGCCCGATGCTTCAGAGGGAATGAAAAGAACAGGGCAATTACTGAGTGATCCATCCCCTGTTGTCCAGTCCCACTTTCTGGCAGCCAGAGGTTTCGGGACAGCTGGAGCACAGCGTTACATACCTGACCACTGGCTAACAGTCACTGGCGGCTCTAATCTAGTTATACTTTTGGCCTTCACAACACCCCCTGGCTGTTTGGGGCGGATGTGGCCAAGGCAGCGGGCCCAGCCCGGCTCTGGGAGCGGCCAAAGGGGGCCCGCGGCCCAGCGCCCGGCGGCGCCTCACACGGCCGCCCGGCCCGATGCCTGGAGAGAGCAGGGTCCCCCGACCCACCCGCCAGGGGCAGGCAGTGACGACAAGGCCGGGGCCGCCCACGCCACCCGCCAGGGCCTCGGGTGATGTCATTGGCTGCCTCCCCCTGAGCGGGCGGCCTTTGACCCCTGCCCCCGCGGTACCTGAGCGCGTCCTCGTCTCCGCTCCTTCACTGGGCTCGCGAGGACGAGCCCGCACCCATTTCCTCGTGGCCGCGCTCCCTGCCGCCGGGAGGCCGCACTGCTGCCGAGCCGGCCTGGCGACGGCGAGCCAAGAAGGACAAACCCGGGCCTGGGCTCAGCGTCAGCGTCAATCCCAAGCCGCTCTGGTGCCAGCCCTGCTTTACTCGGCCCGGAGCGCGCCTACCCGGGCTGGGCGGTGGCTCCGCCAGGAAACGGCCTGAAGGCTCCCAAGTGAGATGTTGTGACGGGGCCGGCCCGGGGGCCTCTGGGCTGAGCGAGCGGCAGCCCCGCGGCGGAGCGGGCAGGAGGGGAAAGCGCCCGTCCATGGGCCCTGCACAGGGGAATGTCAGACACCCCCCTTCCCTCCCCCGTCTCCGAGGGTGGGCAGGTGCCGATCACTGATCGTACAGCGGGGCTTGTCTCTCCTGGTTGCATGTGGGTGACCTTTTAAACCCCATGTTTTTTGTCAGCTCCTGTTTAAGTAAATGATAGAAGAGAAAAGGTCTAAATTGTTATGGGCAGGAGGGGAGAGGGTTAATGGTCATTTTCGAATTAGTCCTTTTTGAGACCAGGACGAACCTCGGCCCCAGCCCTGCAGTGAGATGGGTCAAGCAGATCCCTATGCTGGTGCAGAGACCTCTGGAGTTCAGCTGGTCTTTGTGCAGGTGTAAGGGTCCACCCACAGGGATCTGATTTCCCAATGGGTACCATAGCCAAGGGTGCCATTCAGAAGATAAACCTCCAGCATTGCAAAGTAATTGTGTATGTTATTCATCAGTTAAGTAAATCTATGCCTGCTACCATAAAGTTGATGGAGAGACACTACAGAGACAGTCAAATCAATAAGGCAAATAATGAACAATACAAAATAGAGAGTAATAGAATTTGGGACTCTTGACGCACAAAACAATAACCCCAAGGAATATACAGTTTGCAGATGACAGTAGAATGGAAGGAGTTGCAAACACTAGGTTAGAGAAATATAACACAGCAGGGGGAACAGAGATAAAAGAGAGGTAGAAAATACTTAAATAAATTGAGTTTTAAAACATGTAGCTAGTACATCGGGGAAGGGTAACACATGGGAATGAGAAACCTGGAAAGTAGGAATGGCTGAAAGAGATGTATGGGTGACTGAACAACAAATTAGGCAGGGCCTTGCAAAGTGACATAGCAACTAAGCAGTTTTGGGCTGCATGCAGAGTGTGGTATCCTGGAATAGAGAGTTCACAATCTTGCTCTAATTAGCTCCATTGCAACTGCTTCTGGAATATTGTGTGCCATTTTGGGTACCTCATTACCAGAAAAAAGACAAATTGGAGGGAGATCAGAGAAATGCAACAAAACACATTGTGGGCCGAGTTATGAGGAAAGAGTAAAATATGGGCAGCTTAATGAATCTGAATTCTTTAAATATGTGCCTAACTAGTACACTAAGTACATGTACAAATACTATGCAGCCTTCCTTCCCCTCCCACCCCCTAGAAAAAAACACCTAGAAATCAGACCAGTGTCCAGGAAGAACAATATTTTTTCCCAAATCCCATTAGTTCCCTCACAGGTTTCCCAGACATCCCTCCTGCTCCCCTCATCTTGGTTCTCAACATCTGGCTCTACAGGGTCATGTTCATACACAGTCACCTGTTGTCAGATTTGTAGATTTTAAGGCCAGAAGAGACCATGAGGATAATCTAATCTAACTAGGCCAGATAATTTATATCAATCACCACTATATTGAGCCCAGGGCCTAAATTCTCAGAAATTATTTCCTGGAGCCCCCCATACCCCTCCCCCCATTCGGGGCTCTGGATTTTAGCTGTAGGGTGGGGTTCTTGGGGCTTTAGCCCTGCTTAGGGGGGCACTGGGGCTTGGGGCTTCTTCCCTGCGGGATGCACTGGGGCTTGGGGCTTCCACTGTGTGGGATGCATTGGGGCTCAAGGCTTCAGCCCTGCGGGAGGTGCCCCAGGGCTTGGGGCTTCTGCACCATGGGGAAAAACAGGGCTCAGGCTTTCAGCCCTGCAGGAGGTGCTTGTATCACTTGTATTTGACTAAAGCATGTATAATGTGAGGCAACCAACATCATGAAATACAAGGTCACCCCCACAGTATGAGAACTCTGGCTGGTGGAGAAGAAGGGAACTGTGGTTTGCAGAACTGAAGTCACGAGCACACCCCTTTACCAAGGTCTCTCTGACCCCTGACTCTGCCAGAGTTAACTTCAGGGCCAGACAGGCTACCCCTTCCAATTCTGTTCAAAGTGGTAATTCTATCATCAGATGCAAGCAGCTCCTTGTAGATAGCAAGTGTCTTTTCAACTCCCAGCCAGTACAGACACACACAGTGAAGAGTCCTCTGTGCTTGTGAGAATAAGTCTCAATGTTATCAGTGGGGTACTGGGGAAACAAAATGCCAGCAGCATTCCTGTCTGGGAAAACAAAACAATCAGGCTGAGGGAGTGTGAGATAGAAGAGGCAGAAGTAAAAGCTGTGAGGCCAAAGCACCTTATCTTAGACTCCTTGAAAGAGAGAGGGGGAGAGAAAGGAGAGTCGAAGCAGCTGGCACTCACCAAAGGTCTTTTGCAGGCTTTAGGGGGATGGGGAATGACTGAAGCCCCAGGATGGCTACTGAGTGCCCCCAGATAGTCTGTGCTCACTGCCAAGACTCCTACTTGAGCCCGTTTGGTATTTGGAGTCCTTTCACTTTGCACTTTGTTCCTCTCTTATCTTGTTTTTGCCATGCTGTGCAAGATGAGAAGAAAATGTGTATAGGATCAAGGTTTCTCTATTAAGTTTCCATTAGGTACTCCTGCTGTCCCCTTCTCCAGAAGAGGTAGTACCTCTTACCCACCATTGGCGTCTTGTGTTATTCTCTTCATATCAGAACACTGGCTTTCAGCTGGAGTTACTGGTAGATTGAGTGAACTGGGTCCTGCCCTTCCTCAGACAGAGAGACCCAAAGGGCATGAATACTGTACTGTAAATAGGGACAAAGGGAAAGAACTGGCTCTGTGTAGGCCATGACTGTGAGCCTCTATTGCACTCACTAGCCCTCTATCAATGTTAAGTATTATTACTAAGGGGCAAGAAAAAGGTTTATTTGCTATTCCATTCTGGTCCGCCTGATTGCATAAAGCAATTATTGGTATATCTATATGCTTGTCCCATTCTTCTGCCCATGTATCCTGGCTCCTCCCAGTCCTAAATGTAAAACTTACCTGCATGTAGGAGTCAGAAGGTACCTGTATCATCCATGTATTGCCAGCCATTGATTCTCTACACAGTGTGTGTGTGTTTGGTGGGTTCTTTCTTGCCTCTACCATACTGTTTACAAGGCTATGAAGAAAGATTATCTTAACTTTAATAAGTAAGCCAGCTTCCATGTAGAAGACATGATGGGATTTCTGCTGTTGATTTATGTGCTCTATCATCAAGGTAGGTACAACTGAGGAAATGTTGTGATACAAAAGGTATCTCAAGCATACAAATATGAAACATCTGAGCTTGGATCTTCCCATGAATAAAACATTAGAGCTCTTCATTGTGCTGAAATCTTACTTAAGTTCAAATGCAGAAGCTTCTCATAGCTTTATAAGGCAACAAGAGAAGGTCTTAGATATCCAGAACAAAGCATGCCTTTATATTCCTCAAACTACTCTCCCCAGATTTTTTCAAACAGACCTTATAGCATCTCTTGTCTCCTTCTACTGCCCCTGTAATGCCCTTCATTCTGCCTACTCTTCTCTCCTGATCTCTCCTTTTGGACCTGCTTCCTCAGGAGTGAATAAGAAGCAGTTTTCAGGGACCACTGATCCTTCTTTATTCCAGCCAGTGTTGTCTACCCACTCACATGATATATATATATATATATATAAACTAACAAAGCAAACCAGGAAAAGAACCAAAAAAACACCAGAGTCCAACATAACTGATCTGAATGTATTGGTGTCCCAAGTCTGTACCCTCTGAAGTCAATGGCAAAACTCACATTGACTTAAATGGGAGCAGGGTCTCATTACTAAATAATGCTTTTTTTCCATCTGCTGGTAATATTATCATGGCTTGCTTTCATTTTCTGTTATGTTTCTGTCTGATTTAGGCTCTGAGCAACTTGGAGCAGGGGCTTATGCCATATTCACCTATAAAAAAACATGCACACCATTTATAAATAACACACCCTACATTTATCATAGAATCCTAATACTAGAAATGGAGAAAAAATTAGGACTAGTTTCTCCCCCACAGGGCTTAACGCAAGATTGTTCCCAACCGTCTATTCTCCAGGGCTTTGACCAATCAAGATTAAAATGTCCCAAATGATGACACTTCTCCTATTTTTGTTGAGAATTTATTTTTGGACTGATTACAGAGTGCCCACAGCAGGGCTTGTGCACTGGGAGGTGACAGATAGGTATTGAATTCGAACAGGAGGAGGCAGACCCAGATAAGGCTCAAACCCAGAAATATCAGCATTTTCACCATCATCCACAAATACTCTTACAATAACTATTTGGCTGCAGTTTTGTTCTCCCAGCTGAGGCTTTACTATCAGTTGAACTGTCCTAGAATTCTGTGATGTCACAATTGGGGGAGGTTTGAACATTCCCTCGCTGTCTCAGTCTGGAATATTTTCTTGACCTGTTTACTTCTGGATCTGAAGATACAGAATATACATTTCTCTCTGCTCTCCATGGAAAAAAATAATGCCAAATTTTGGAGACGGGATAACCTCAAACACACCTCATATGGGTGAATGCACACACAGCTGCAAACATTCAACTCTGCCTAGGAAGAAAGAAAAGAAATCACATTTGCTCTTATTAATATTCCAGGGATTAGAGATACTGGGGCCTGCTGTGTGCTGGACTCTTGTATTTTCTCAGACTTATGAAGGTAAAACAAATTTAAAAATAAAGATTTTACATGTTTCCTAGTCTTTATGCTTGTCACTTAACAGCTTCTCAGCCAAACCCTATTCCTGATGCCTGTTCTTATTTACTTTTTAAATTCTCTCTAATTTCTGCTAGCTAATTCCCTTTCATGTTACTCTCTCCCCTCCTCTTTCCTAAAAGTGCTTTCTTCTGCCACTTTCTCCCTTCTGTTTCTTCGTTCGAGGCTTCTTGTATCAGGCCCTGGGCATCTGGCTACGGTCTGGGAGAAATAAGAGTGAAAAGACCCCTTATTTCCAAACACTTCCATCTACATCTGATTGGTTAAAATCTCTTTCTTCAAGCATCAGCTAGTTGGAAGTTCCTCAGCCCAAAATGAGCCTCAGGGTTCCAAAGGACAGTTTCAAGTCCCAACTATTAGTACAGAAGACTGAGTGGCAGCCCTTTTGTCCTGTGAAAGCCTGGAGCATCAATGATGGGACTTGTTCAAAAACCTCTGCAAAGCAGGTAAGGAACTTGGTTGAATATTTCAGTCATATGACAAATTAGGGCCTTATCCTGTGAAGTGCTGAACATCCACATTTTGCTCTGCACCCAAAAGGACTGAACCCTGATGGCCTTATTTTTAGAACTGCTGAGCACCCACAAATCCCATTGAAGTTAAAGGATGTTCAGCTCCTTTGGAAAAAGGGTCAGTTGTGTGTGTTCTAGAGATGGAAATATAGTGCAGTACAGAATGAGTTTCTTAACTGAAAATGTAAAGAGCTGCCCAGTAGGATAATAGGACACTATAACATTAGATTGTAATGCTTCTTTAAGATGATTTTTTTTTTACTCTAGATTGTTTCAGACCCATGTAATCTCTAGTATCTGCATCATTTTTATTTGCCTTTGAGCAGTTCTGTCATCTGAACAAAGAAAGAAGTTTTTATCTTTATTCTTATTTTTCATTTGTATTTTTTTAACATATTTATTATTTTTATTATCATTATGTTGAGGAGCCCATGGATCAGGTCACTATTATGCAAGGCATTGTATACACACTAAACAAAAACATAATAGCAATGGCACCTGGATAGCTTCTGCTTCCAGGTGTCACTTACTACAAAATAGGAAATCACCAGGACTCGCTCTTCTGTCTAGAGGAACAGAGAGAGAAAACATTTTGGTGTTCTCTGTTTCTGTGCAGCATTTATAAGCCACAGTAATGAACGTTATTTAAAAGCCTGAGAGAGAAGGCTTTCCTAGGTTTTTTATATTGGTTGCTTTAATGTGACTATCTTAAGGGTAAAATGACTACAGGAAAAAAGAAACAAATTTGTCTTTTTTAAACCAAAGATTCGGGGATGGTCTGAGGAAAGCAAGGGGATGGAACAAATATTCAAGGAAGCTGGAAACCAAAAAGAAATTTTTCTCCATCACTGGAGTCTGTTTTTGAAGTTTGTGGCTCACATCTTTCCTTGATTTTCAGACATGAAAATGTTTTTCATTAAAATTAATAAATAAAGTATATTTGTACCTGTTACATTGTCCTGGTTGCATATGTTAAGTGCTGTAGCGGTTTCATAGTATTGTCGCAGAGCAGTACTCAGTGCATTGCTGAGTTTGAAAGATTCTGAGCTCTACAGAAATAATTAGTTAGAAATGATTTACCTGGTCATTTTCCTTATTAATTAGTTCTATTGTGTTGTATACTTAATTTCAGTTAGGATCAGAGTCCTGTTATGTTGGGCACTGTACAAATACATGCAATTTAATCAAAGAAAAGTCACAAGTGAATGGTAATAAACTTTGAGAGAGAAGTGGCTAGGGTGGAGAAGGGTAACAGAAATAAATTCACATGATTATTCAGGCTGCTGTGTGTTGGGCATGCTTTGATGGTTTATACATTTAAGCGTACTTCCTGAATTAGTATAGCAGTGCACTCATTCAGAAACAGTTTAAAGGTGTGGCAAGTTGGATGTAGTGTGCTATATTAAGACTCAGTTTACCCCCTCTGCACATGTGCCTTGTTAAGGTGCTAGGGGACCAATAAGCCTGAAAACCTTTCTACAGCTACTGTTGTCTGATTCAAGTGTGCTCTGGGGCATGCAATCCCAGAAGTGGGCAAAATTTGAGCTGAGCTTGTAAATACCTACAACCCTGCAAATCTGCAGATCATGTCTGCAGAGCAGATGTGAATACAAATTTTGTATCCACACAGGGCTCTACAAATACCATCCCTCAGAGCCCAACCTGTTAATAACCAAAGACTAAACCTATCTGAACTCCTAATCAACAAAGAAGGGCATGGATTTAGAAAGTGGGGATTTCCACTGCAACATTAACTTGTCTGCTTTGACACAGGAAAATATTATTTGTCACACTAGATCACGACAGCAGTCCCTCAGTCCAATGTCCTGTCTCTGAGAGTGACCAGTTTTTACCACATGCTTCCAAAGAAGCTGCAAAAAAGCCTGGACACGTATGGAATAATCTCCTCATAAAGGGAGTTTCTTCCTGACTCGGCTGTATAGTGATTGGCTTACACTTTGAGACAGGAGACTTGATATGCTTTCCAAAGATTTACAAAACTCTCTCTAAGGTAGCGGCCGGGAAGCATTCCCAATCCCCAACTAGCTTTGTTTGAATCCCGTTAATCTCTTGGCCTCAAAGCTAATGGGCCCGGCATTCCACGGGTTAATTACATGTCAACATATTTGCTTCCAGCACGTCTACATTTGCGGTCCTCCCCGGTTCTTGGCACGTGCCTCTGTTCCTGTAGCACGAGGGGGAGACGGAGCCAGCCGCCTCCTCTCGACTGGTCGTTGTTAGGGAAGCCAGCGGTCGCCTCTCTGCACGGGAGCTCCCCGGCCGGGCGCTGTTCGAGGAGGGGCAGCTCCAGCCCTCGCCCCGCTCTGTCCCGATTTCACTCCAACCGGCCCGCTGCCCCCGAGCCCCCTGTCCCGGCCGGCTGGCAGCCGCTGCCGCGCACGTGGGATTGCAGCTCCCGCGCGCAGGCCTGCAGGGGGCGCTGCAGGGCAGGATGCCGCCATTCCCGGCGGAGGCGCTACAAGCTGGGGTCACTCCCGGAGCGGGGAGACGCTCCGGCGGCTCCCGCCTGCATGAGGTCATGTGACCGGGGCTCTGCCGGCGCCATTTTGTTCGGGCGTCTGAGCGCGCCCCCTCTCTCCGCGTGACGGCGGTGGTGTCGGGAACGCGCACGCAAGGGGCCCAGGCGGGCCGAGGAGGAGGACAGCGCCGGGAAACTGAACTGCGAGGCCCCCCGCCCGGCCACCTGCACCGCCGCCGCCATGTACCGCTCGAGCAGCGGCCGCTCCGGCCCGCCGCCCTCCTCCCACCGCTCCAAGGAGAGCAGCTCGTCGGGGTCCCGCAGCTCCCGCTCGGGTACCTCGGGGTCCGGGCCGGGCCCAGGCCGCGGCCGCCCCCCCTCCTCAGCTTCGCCGCCTCCCCCGTCCCGCCGCCACCGCTCCCCGTCCGGCCACCGCGCAGCCTCTCGCCGCTCCCCGTCCCCGCACCGCAGCAAGAGGCTGCCCTCCCCGCCCGGGGGAGCGGGGCCCGGGAGGAGCCGGGGCCGACGCGGGGGCGAGCATGGAGACAGCAGCAGTAGCCGGGTAATTAGCCCCCAGGACACCCTCGGCCAGGCCCCGGGTAATTACCCGCTCCGACCCCTCCCCAGGCTGGGCGATTGCCCTGCGGATCGGACAGTCTGTGCTGTCCTAGCTCTGCCTGCCTCACGCTATGTATTTGTCCCCGCTCCTTGGCCATCACACCACTGCACCCTTCCCTCCTACTGGCGCAAGGACACCCCGTCCTGTATGTTTCTTACCTGTCCCACCGTGCAGAGACAGCCGCAGCCAAGAAACTACTCCGGAATGCCCCGTGTCCCTCATCTGATTTCTCCCAAATGATCCCGTTTGATTTCCCCTCAGCAATACTGATTGTTCTGCTCCCCTGAAGTCTTTCTGATTCTTCCATGAAATAATCCGTTCAGAATCTGATACCTCTTTCCACAGAACAATATTTTTCCTGACTGATGGAGTGTAAGAAAATATACCATGGGGATCAATCCTGTGTTTTTAGAGAAGTGGACAGGATGGTCTAGTCAGTGAGTTGGGACACTGGAATGGGTGTAGAGAACTGGCTCTTGTTTCAGATTCTGCCACTGACCCATAGTGTTACCATTGGCAAATCATGTAATTTCCTTGAGCCTCAGGTACTCCATCTGTATGTAGAGTAAGGATAATCAATCTTACCTACTTTTGAGAGCTACAAATGAAAAGCAGTTTGTGTTTTTTACTAGGGGTCTTTCATTTCTAATGTCTAATGATTTCTGCTTTCATCATTTATCCCTATCCCAAGTAATGCCCCTTTGATTTAGTCCCTTCAGGCTTTTATTCCTCTTCAGAGTTATAGCAGGCCAGAAACATTAGCCATTTCAGCTAAGAATCAAAGATCAACTGATCC
Source organism: Mauremys reevesii (assembly GCF_016161935.1). Taxonomy (NCBI): domain Eukaryota; kingdom Metazoa; phylum Chordata; order Testudines; family Geoemydidae; genus Mauremys; species Mauremys reevesii. The sequence continues at coordinate 65,106,250 of NC_052625.1, forward strand.
TTTAGCTAAGCAAAGCCTTCTATGGGTAAAATAGAATATTTTACTAATGGGATTAGTTTGACCATTTAACAGAATCTTGTGCTTATAGATAATTTATATGTGCAGAATGCAGAGACCTTTCTAAATCAAATGTCTAATAAACATTAAGTTTAAATTCTTCATGTTGATATAGAGAGCCAGTTACAGATTCATCAGATTCATTCTCTGACAGTTGTTTAATATGTTTTTAAAACTTCTCATTTCAGCCTAAGCAAAATATTCAGATTTGTGCATGTAAAACCCTGTTTTTAAAATTCTATTTCAGATGTGACTATCTTTACTGTTTGGTACTGTGACTCTATAAGGAGTATTCTATATAGTAAATACTAGATTATCTGTGAATATTCGTTGTAGTAAGAAAGAGGTTTTGCCTTGAACTGTCTGAGAGTTTCTCAACATGGAGAATTATTCTAGAATAGCTATTCCTGATTAACTCCATGTGTGGATGCCCTTATTTGGGAATAAGTGCCTTTTTCCATATTAACTTTATCCACTGGATTGGACAGCAGTCCAGTGGATTAAGATAACTTGGAAAAAAGCACTGTTATTCCAAAATAAGAGCATCCACACATGTAGTTAATCAAGAATACTTAATCCATTTTAAATTCATACCCTACCTTACTCCAGATTTTCTTGTGTAGACAAGCACTTAGTTAATAATATACTTGCAGAAGAGATTCCCAAATGATTGTAGCCTAGCACCAGCTCTGCTAGTAAAGTTAATAATTGCTTTTGTTGTTCTGAGTGCTTTAAAATCCACATGCTTACTCAGTTTGTCTTTACACTTGCTATGTGGCATGAGGGTGCTGGGTAGTGTTAATGCTCCAATTTGGGGGTCATTAAGGGGTTCATGAGGTATAGCCTTCTCCCAACTGATCTTAGTTGCTCAGCATTTTGCTCATAGCGCCCACTGCCCTTTTGGAGAAACAATACTGAAAAAAGGTATTGACCTTAGATTTTTGGATCTAGAGATTGGCAAACTGCAAAACCAAAGGAATTGAAATGTGCATTTGCAGCTAGACTAGGGTTCTGTTGAAGTAAGAGGATTTCTAGGCAAGCTATTGCCACAGTAACTGAGTGGCTTAAGACAATATGCTGTGGTTACTGACCCAGAGCTACACCTGTGCACTGAGTTTGAGCCCTACGCTTGATAGTTTTCATAGAATTGTGCACATTCCTTGCTCTCTGCCTGCATTCTGCAGAGGATCATTTTGGAAGTTTTGCGTGAGACCAAAACTTCTGGTTTAAGAGTGATATTTTTTCAAAGTGCTCTAAAATTCACATGCATGCTCTCATTTAAATTTAGGAGTGTTCTCAAGAAAATTAGCATTGTTCAAACAGAGAAAAGATGAAAGACAGGATAATGTGATCATGCTTCCTGAACAATGGAACTTTGAGTGTGATCAGAGGAACGCAAGTCACTGGGTCATTTGGTCAAGGCTTTTTCCTAATACAGAGCCCCCCTAACATGAGCTGCTCATAAAGTTTTCAGATCCTTATAACTTGTTGGTGCAGACCAAGGAAATAAGGGGGGATTATAGCATTGAGGGGGAATGTGGGGAGGTTGTTGGAGCAGTGCGGGAATGTAGAGATTGAGAGGAGGTGTTAGGAGGGAGATGTGAGGATGGGTGAGAGGGGCTTGTGGCTGCAATGAGGAGAGGCTGGGTTATGGGGAGGGGGATAAATGGCGAAGGGAGAGGGGTTGGGGAGGCTGAGAGGGGAGCATTGGGATGAGTGGCAAGTGGAATTGGGGGATTAGGATAATGGAGCAGTTTGAGCCATTCTTCCTGTCTCCTCCCTTATCCCCCCCCATGTGTAAGCCAAGATCGGGGGCCCTTCCCCTTTGGGGGGTAAACCCCTCTCCCGCCCTCATGTGAGCTGCGATCTGGGGGCCTTCCCCTTGGGGGGTGGATCTGAGCCCCTCTCCCCTCTGTGAGCCTAAAGGCTGAGGAAGACAGGATGGGTAGTGATCGATCTATCGGGGATTGATTTATCATGTCCAGTGTAGATGCGATGAATCGGTCCCCGATTGCTCTGCCGTTGACTCCAGAACTCTGCCACTGCCAAGAGGCGGAAGCGGAGTCAATGGGGGAGCGGCTGCAGTCGACCCCATGCTGTGAGGATGCGAGGGAAGTCGATCTAAGATACGTCGACTTCAGCTACGCTATTCTTGTAGCTGAAGTTGCGTATCTCGGCTCGATCTCCCCCCCCCCCCCCGCATGTAGACCAGGGCTAAGTCTATTCCATACACCGCCCCCCTCCCCCCCCGCTTGCTAAATGTTGTCCCCCATCAACCTTGCCCTGAGGATTCCTCAGACATTGCCTTCGCTTACCCCTCGTTAAGCCCTGGAGACCACTATCATCTATGCTACCAGACCATTGAGAATCCCCATGCGTAGAAGATGCCCTTGTACATGTTTACTGACACCCTACAAAACTCATTGCTGAAATCAGGTGTGTTTCATCCTTCCAAGTATACAGCCACCTCTCATTGTATCACAGTAACAGCTCTGCTACACTGCTCCAACAAATCTCTCCATCATTCAGTACAACTACACATAATGCAGTGAAGGCAGTTGGAGTGCATGCATAAATGCTGGAATTCAAATGTGTGCTACATAACGGAAACAGTGGCATATTCTCTTAGAACTTCCTCGTATCTGCTTATTATGGCATCTCCCTTGAATGGTTCAATTCCCAGTGGGTGTTGCCAGCTCTCAGGGTCAGAGTTAAGGTAGTGTTGTGCAGATGGCATATGTCCTGATTTTCTGATGTTTAAGTTTAGTCATCACTCTCCATCTTCTGGAATGCCTCACTGGGCAGCCTTAACTCTGTGTTAATTAAGTTATTGGGTATTTAGTATTCTAGGGGGAAGTCTACAAAGATAGCTCACTCAGACCGTGTCTACTTAAATACACTGAGATTTTGATTTTTTTTTTTTTTTTAACTCTAGCACAACTGTCCTAGTGGTAACAATGTGGGGAATGCTAATGTACACGGGGCAGGTGTGGCCATTGGCACTTTTAACACTGTCGTGTTTATACCTGCTCTAAGTAGGGTTAGACAACAAGGAAGGTGTTGAAAATGCCAGTAGATAAAGAAGCTTTGTTTTCACTAAGGTTCACATTGGTACTGCTCTGATAGAGCTGCACTAGCAACATGTGGAAATTTCTGCTGAGAAACCTTACTGCAGGAGCTGCTCAGCCATGGGGATAGGAAGGTGGTTGTGCCCTTCAATAGCAATCCTTCAGCCATTCAATTTGTTGATGGGCTTTGGAAGATCTTCCTGCCCGCTCTTCAGATAGAATAGTGATTGCAATCCAGGGCTTTGTTTGGAATGTGGTCTTCAAGGCTCCATCAAAATAATAGGTGGCTTGTTGTGGAGATGGAAATAGTATTGTTTCTTACAAAACGATACAGAACGGGTACAGCGTTTGTGTCTGATTTCAGCCCCGGGCAGCAGAGCTCGGGCTTCAGTTTGAGCCGTGGACAGTGGGGCTTGGGCTTCAGCATGTCTCTTAGCTTTGCGGGGCCCCTGCTTGCTTCCCACTAATGCCGGCCCAGCACTTGTGACTCCGTAAACCCATCCTGTGACACACCCCTCCCCGGGGGGTTCCCACTCCTAGGTTGAGAAACACTGATATAGTATATAGAACAGTGTAAACAGGTCATTTTCTGTATGAAATTTTAAGTTTGTACTGACTTCACTAGTGCTTTTTATGTAGTCTGCTGTAAAGCTAGGCAAATATCTAGATGAGCTGATGTACCTCCAGGGGAATGCGTACCCCTGGTTGAGAAATACTGATGTAGCTCATTCATTTACTACTGAGTCAAATAGCAGAGCCCTTTTTGGAACACTTTCTAGTTTTGGTAATGGGCTTTGTCACTGTCATTGACCCAGGCTCTCGTTATGCCAAGAGGACCTGCCCAGTAAGTATATTGGCTATAGGTGCACAAAAATTCCTTGGCACTGCTGGGTACACAATTCATGCAGTTGGCTGTCCCCAACAAAGAGGGGAGCACAACAGCAACTTTGGGATTTCTTGAACAACTTCTTTTTCCTCTTCTTCCTCTCTGTTGTTCTACCTCCAGAAGTGCAGTTCTTTAAAGGTATTTTCAATTTTAAAAGTTCCTGTGGAGCTAGTGTAAATACAGAGTGCTTGTTAGTTGCATGTCGGATGAGAAGGAACTACACTCAGTCCCTTTCTTTTTTTTTTAAGTTGCATAGCAATTTTATATAAATGGAGAAGAGGTATGATTAATTTATTTCTTACGATCCCCGCCCCCAAGTCTAATATGATGAGGTGGACAGACTTAGCTGCCTGTCTTGTGGTTACGGGGACAGTCCTGTGCTGGGCTTTCATTCTCTCTTCAATTGCAGAGACGTTCTCCGAGCCTCCGTTCCGAGTCTTCACTGGAGCAGAGTTTGCGGATCACTGTTGGTAATGACCGGTATTGCATTGACACACCAGAGCGAAGGAGGCTGCCTGATCGACTGGGCTCACCAGTTGATAACCTCAGTGACATGGACAGGTATGGTTCTCTGCAGACTGGGATCCCATAGAGTGAGACAGTGGTTTGGCTCTAGTTTAAACCAAGACTTCTAAGGCTTAGCTCCCCAGGTTCTTTAAGCAATTTTTGTTGAATGCTCTACTTGCTTGAGCCATAGAAAGGCCCATATAACAGCCCTAGAGTAAAGTGGGTGTTCTATCTGGGGAAAAGCTGTTGCAGTGACTGGAAGCTGTATGGCGTGGGCATCAAGATGTAAAAGCAGCCTTTAGGAATTGGGCAAGAGGCCATGTTTTGTTGCTAGGACATTGAGAAGGAGAGTGTCTCACACAGGACAAAAATTCAGTGAAGTGCTAGGATTCCAAAAGTCCCACTGATGGGACTTGGAGACAAGTACACTTAGTTAAGAGGTTTCCTGGGTGTGACAGATACTACTGTGAGGATCATGGTATAAATGTAGATAGACATCTATAAAAAGTGTCTATTACAGAAAAGCAAGTGAAACTGGTTAGTGGAAATAAAGAACTAATATTCAAAGCTTGAATCCTCTTTTCCCCACTGAAATTGTTATCCGCTTTGACATAGGAACACAGTAGTCAGAGATGGGAAAAGACTTTATATAGAGTCTGTGTCCCTCATAATCATCATCACTGCAGCCAGTTGTGTCTTCAGGTGAGGGGTTAAGCAGCAGGTCCAGAGGAGGCACTGAAACATACTGTTTTCATGCAGATACCCCAACAGTAGTAGCCCAAAGGAGGGGAACTGAGCAGAATTATTTCATTATGTTTCCTATCTCTAGAAGCATATCAGCTCTTTAAGGTTAACTTCCAGCAGCTGCAGTAAATCAAATTAGGGTTTAGTTGGTAATACTACCACTTTTAAGCCTTCTGCTCAATGTTCTTGTAATCAGTGTTTCATCTGTAAATCCCCTTTGCAGGGTACTAGTTTTCCAGCCCAAACTGGTGCACATACACAGGGGATAGCAGCATGTACTGGAGGTGGAGGAAAATGATACAAAAGAGAATTATGAGCATAGCCCACAACTTTAAGGCTTGTCTTTATTTGTCTGTTGGGGATTCCCCACTGCTTCCTTTTCTCCAGTAGGTGTATATATATCATGTTTTGTGGTCATGCTGTAAGGTTAGAAGTGGCCTAGTTTATTTTAATGTAAAAGTGAAAATGCCCTGCTGGGAGGGACCGTTACCTCCCTCAGACAAATTAACAGCTTTCACTTTGACTCCCTGATAAAGCTTTGTTACTCATTTGAAATGGTAAAAAAAGTAATGAGGAACATGGGGCTAAAAAAGTATGAAAAGCAACAGCTAAACCAGACTCAGAAGAGTAGGAGAAAGGGAGATAATATAAACTTACATTCTTATTTGAATGCTTGCCCATATCTATCCACTATTGGCGTACATGCACCTCATGTACTCCAGTTCAGATTCTTTTGGTCAGCAGTCTCTGGGCTGCATCTGTGCCCTGAGGGTCCTCATGCCTCCCACATCCCAGCTGAGGGCATAAAGGGCACAGTGATCCCAGCTGTATCATAGATATCCTCCCCCCAGCTACGATTCAGTGTCAGAACTTGTAGTGTCCAAATTTCTTGGTTACTGTGTGGTCTACACATTGCATTGTAAATAGTTTGGTACTTAGCAGTTAGTTACTTGAATTAGCTTTAGGAGAAAATAAAGTCAGTAAAAGATACCATTATTCAAGACCTATTCATTAAGTGGGGTCATCCATAGACCTCTTTGCCACTAACGGAAAACAAGAAGTGCAACAAGATCTGCTCCAGAGATGGGCAGAGGCAGAGTCGGAGTCTGATGCATTCCTGATCCCTTGGCCCTCGGGCTTAATTAATGTTTACTCTAATATTTAATTGACTCCAAGAACTCTCAGAGAAACTCAGGCAGGACTCACACGTTGATCATGATAGCATCAGCATGGCTGAGGCAGCTCTGGCTCTCAGACATGATGAATCTCTCCATTCAACCTCCAGTCCAGTTGAACCTGATGTGATATCCCAAAGATGAGGATAGATTCTTCATCCAGATGCACCTTCCTGAATGCTGGCTGGTTAACATGAGTGGAAAGGATCTGTATCTCTTAAGTACAAAACATCCTTATCCATAGTAGAAAGGACTCCGACACTTACTTACACAGCCAAGTGGAAAAGATTCACTGTATGCTGAGCAGCATCAGTTGACTCCGTTTAGCACCTGCCATACTGGAATACCTTCCGTGCTTAAAGAACTCTGGGCTATCTGAGTTCTCTGAGGGGCCGGGCCACCTGGCAGCTATCTCAGCTTTCCACCATCCAATTCAGGGATAATTCCATATTTTTACATCCTACAGTAGCAAGGTTCCTGAAAGACCTTGTGGAAGTATATCTTCTAGTCTGAAAGCTTTCCCCTTGTTGGGATTTCAACATTGTACAGATAGGTTTAAAGGTTCACTTTCTGAACATTCTGCCTACATGTTCTGTGTTCAATTTATCCATCAAAACAGCCTTTTTGATATTAGTAACATCTGCCAGAAGTGTAGCGGAAATACAAGCTTTTATGGCAAAACCAAAATACATCTTTTTTTTCATAAAGACGGTAATTTTGAGACCTCACCCAAAATTCTTGCCAAAGGTACTCTGTAAATTCCATGTCAACCACATAATACATCTGCCTGTTTTCTTTTCAAAGCCAATTCCAGCAAAGGGAATGCTAAACTTTACACCCTAGATATTTGTAGAGCACTTTCCTATTGGAATAGAACTCAGAGCTGTGAAATTAACCTGCAGAGGAGTGGGTGGGAAGAGAGGGACAAAGAGAATCTGGGGCAGTTGGACCACACTCCCCGAGGGTGAGAAGCCCCGGGTGTCTTCTCCCGGGGAGGCAAGAGACGGGGGCAACACGCCAGGAGCCTGTGGGGCAGCTGAGCTCCCGGCAGGGAGCTGCTAGTGAAGCTGAGAGACCAGCTCCCAACAATGCCCCTCTTAGGTCAGTGGAGGCGCTCCTGGTGAGAGGACACACCACCAACCTAAGGAGGCTAGTGTGGACATGCACCACTGCAGTAATTACTGCGGTGGCTATAAGTCGACCTAATATAGGTCTACTTAAGTTTCTAGAGTAGACATACCCTAAATCATTTAGGGAATCCCCTTACCCTCAGATTATTTGTAGTTTAGGGAGATAGAGTAAAAGATCAGACCATATCCATACAGAGACTTTCTAGCTGGATTTCTTCAATCGTTAAGTTGTGCTATGAAGTAACCAACTTAGATCCACCATTGAGTGTTACAGCCCACTCCACTAGAGCTCAGGTAGCTTCTTTAGCTTCTTTGAGAAATGTTCAGTACAAGAGATACATAGGGGAGCTACCTGGGGTTCACCATTACTCTGTGGTAGAAGCATCAAGATCTGATCCCCATTTTGGTAGGGTTGTCTTATAATCATTGTTTAGGTAGGCTCCTAGCACCCACCTACTGTAATCTAGGTCAGGGGTTCTCAACCTTTTTCTTTCTGAGGCCCCCCAACATGCTATAAAAACTCCGCATCTGTGCCACGACAACTGTTTTCTGCATATAAAAGCCAGGGCCATCATTAGGGGGTAGCAAGCCGGGCAATTGCCTGAGGCCCCATGCCACAGGGGCCCCTGTGAAGCTCAGTTGCTTAGGCTTCTGCTTGTCAGACCCCCTGAAACCTGCTCACGGCCCCCCAGGGGGCCCCAGTCTCCTGGTTGAAAACCACAGATCTAGGTCACTGTTAGTGAGTCACCAACAGTGGACTATATATGGATAAACACTCAAACATAAGAATGGCCATACTGGGTCGGACCAATGGTCCATTTAGCCTAGTATCCTGTCTTCTGATAGTGGTTGGTGCCAGGTACTTCAAAGGGAATTAACAGAACAGGATAGTTATCGAATGATCCACCCCCTGTTGTCCAGTCCCAGCTTCTGGTGTCCCAGAAGCATGGGATTGTGTCTCTGACCATCTTGGCTAATAGCCATAGAGGAACCTAATTCTTTTTTGAAACCAGTTATACTTTTGACCTTCACAACATCCCCTGGTAATGAGTTCCACAGGTTGACTGTGCATTGTGTAAAGAAGTACTTCCTTACGTTTGTTTTAAAGGTGTTGCCTATTAATTTAATTGCATGACCCTTAGTTTTTGTGGTATGTGAAGGGATAAATAACACTTATTCACTTTTGTCACACTATTCATGATTTTATAGAAGCTGTTCCATACCCCTAGTCATTGTTGCCCTTCTCTGGACTTTTTCCACTTCTAATATATTTTTTTTTGAGATGGGTTGACCAGAGTTCCATACCGTACTCATAGTATGAGCATACCATAGATTTATATTGTGGCATTAAGATATTTTCTGTCTTATTATCTATCCGTTTCCTAATGGTTCCTAACTTTCTGTTAGCTTTTTTGACTACCATTGCACATTGAGCAGATGTTCTTGGAGAACTGTTCACAATGACTCCAAGATCTCTTTCATGAATGGTAACATCTAATTTAGACTCCATCACTTTATTTGTATCGTTGAGATTGTTTTCCAGCGTGCATTACTTCACATTTATCAACATTGATGTTCATCTGCAATTTTGGTTGCTGAGTCACCCAGTTTTTTTAGATCCCTTTGTAACTTTTCACATTCAGCTTTGAATTTAACTATCTTGAGTAATTTTGTATTGTTGGCAAACTTTTCCATTTAATTGTGAACCCCTTTTTCCAGATCATGTATGAATATGTTGAACAGCACAGGTCCCTAGGGTGCATTGCTATTTACCTATCTCCACTGTGAAAATTGACCATTTATTTCTGCCCTTTGTTTCCTATCTTTAAGCCAGTTACCAGTCCACGAGAAGACCTTTCCTTTTATCCCATGACTGCTTGCTTTGCTTAAGAACCTTTGGTGAGGGACCCTGTCAAAGACAAAGAAACTGTTACTTATCTTACAGTAGCTGTGGCTATTTGAGATGCATTGTCCACAAATATTCCATGAGCCGTCGTCGTCCTCACTATTGGGGAATCCTGTAATCCCTGGATTCTCTATTGGTGAAGGAACAGAGAGATGGTTGGGGTTGTCTCACCCTTTATGCCCTCCTGGTGAGAAGCTTGCGGACACTCAGGGCACAGGTGCAGTCCCAATGGAAACTGCTGGCCAAGTGTGTGGGGTGCAGGCACACCCACAATGGAATGTATATGGACAGCATATTTTGAAGAACCACAGTTACTGTAGGATAAGCAATCGTTTCATATGTCCCCAGCCCCTGTACACTGGTGTGTTATATCCTTTGCTGTCCCGTGTGACTGTCTTTTAAATCCATGTTTCTTTGCTGTCCAGAATGTGTTTTTGGTGCCTTTTCTGGTTATACTCATAACACAATTTCAACTCCTTCCCCTCTGAGATATCATTAAATGTTCCCCTTAAGTTGGCTGCTATAATCAGAGTTCATAAGGATTGTTGATTGCCACTTGGCTAGTGAGAGTGATATAGTTAATTGCAGAAAAAAATCAGCAGAAGGTGTTTGGTAATGCGCATCAGTTACTCCCCATGACGTTTTCATGCATTTTTTCTGGGTGTAGTCAGATCTCAGGAATAGGAGGGGGTGGTACTGAAAAGGTGTTTCCTGAAAGTGAAGGATTAGTTAGTCAGCTGTGCCCTGTAGTGGTGAAAGTACCAGCTTTTATGTGTGTGCAAGTTATTTTCAGTTACTGTGGTATAAATATTTTTGGTGCTTATTTTGTGTGTGTTGCCAGAAGCCAAAGCTAGAAACATCTGATCATGTAGTCACCTTGGGTGCTTTTTACTTTAGGATACAGTAGAACCTTGTTAATTCCTACTTCCACCTTAACTCTGATCCAAAGAAAGCACTAATGAACTTTTTCGGTATATATCCATCACTAAATTTGTATGTCTCTGACTATGTAAAGCATCCAATCAGTGACATATGAAGTGTGTTGAGAATTGTCTTGTGGCTCAGAGTTGAATTACTGGCATGAGGAAGACGAATTTTCACATATCAGTATTGTTATTAACAATGTATAAACTGTAAAAGGAACAGCATACTTATGCAGACTACATTATGTCATCATTTCCAGTCATTTTAATGCTTAGGATTTTTAATGGTAATTATTTGTTTGATATCTTTAGAGATGGGAATATATTTACTGCAATTCTGATTCTTTGAGGATGTCTTTTGGCAAGAATCACATGCATTCACCAATCCTTTCTCAGATTTCTGGAGTTTTTTAAATAGGAGATGATATGCTTGGGGTTTCATCCTCTAGACAATCATATATCCATTGTCCATCTCTTATGTGGCATGTTGATTATTTGAGGGATATTTTTCCCTATTCTTTTTGTTTCATTAGAGGCTTACAGGGCACTTTTGTTTCCTGCTGTTGAAAGGAACTAGCTAGAATGTTTGGGTACCTGAGGTTGAACCATGCTCAGTATGGCAGACCCCTCAAGCTACCCTACATGTGCTTCAGAGGGTCGAAAGTATTGAGAGACAGGGGAATTTCCCATGACTTCAGTGCATGTAATGTATGAGAATCCTACAAGATGAATTCTTCAGAGAAGCAAAATTACAGGGTAAGTAAATTCCCAAATAAGTTAGTTGCCTTTTAATATTTTTATTTAAAAACTACCCAATACATGAGACTTTTAGAGCTACCTCTCCTGAAAGTTTGAACTGTTAAGTCTTTTATAGGAGAGGGATCCAAAGCAGTTAGACACCAACCCTAAATTTCTCGGTAAGGGGTCACATATAAGACTTGCATAAAAAAAGTACTCTAGAACTTAGCCTAACATCAGTATTTGTTTTCATGCTCAAAAGGGATTAAAATAACAATTGAAACCTGAACACAACCTTAATGCCACTGAAGAAATAGTTTACTACTGACCCCTCCATATTATAGAAGACTATTCTTACATGCAGTTCTTGTGAGGAAGTTCTGGATTACCCAAACCCTTGTTCCAGTTTCATTTTGCTTCCAGCGTTCTTGCCAAAATATCATAATTTCACTGTGTCAAATACTGATCTATAAAGTAAGCTGTAATTAGCAGTGTTTTACAAGAAGTCTAGTACAGGCATCAGTTTTATGTACTGTGAAAATGTGCCATCTTCCCAGTAAGAAGAAAATGGGGAAATCAGGGGAAAGCTTAACAGGTACTTACTAGATGGAAGAGATGGAGATACATCCAGCAGTTGCTGGTTGCAAAATGGCCACTTCAGGACTGCAGCTGCTTGGCTCTGTTAAAGGCTGATCCCAGAATGGCATACTGGGGGAAAAACATTCTTAAAGAGGGCATCCCTGCACTGGGGAGTGTTAGTAGGGAGCAGTCACCAAAGAAGGTGCTGATTTGGTGTTGTACTAACCATCAGCATATCATACATAATATAGACTCTTTCCATCTAAACTGAGGCTAGAACAAAGGAGTGATTTTCTTACATGTACAGACTTCACTGCTTTGGTGTCCTCTTGAAGTTTGAAGAGGTTCCAAAGCATCTTTTCTGGTACACTAGAAATGTGTTCACTGATAACTCATGCACAAAAACTGGCTGGAATTCATGGCTCTCAGATCCTCTGCTAGTGTAAATCTGCCTAGCTGATTTTAAACCAGTTGAAGATCTGGCCACGTGTGCAATGCAAAGCTAAATAATCCTGAATAATTGCTATGTAACACAACCAGAGTACCTAGTAGAGCAGAGGGAGGAGTCTTTTGTGGCCTGAAACTTAGTAGTAATGCAATTGAGAAACCATGTATGTAGGCTTTGTCCCCCACAAATCTGAAGTATTCTATTGATCAGTTCCCTATATTAAATCTTGGCTGTCCTCCTGCAGTTTGTTTGTGTTTGTTTGGACTTCTGTATTTGAGAGTGATCCCATAGGAGGGGGTGAAGTACCATATGTATATAATACTGATGGACCTCTTCCCTGCTTCTGAGGTGCTGCTTTTCACTTATGCCATGAGTTCAATGCTGCCGTTTGAAAACAATATGAAGTCTTGCTACTGTAGAGTAAGAGATTGAAAAACTTTTCCTCTGACTCACTGACCTAGATTTAACTCCATGTGCCTCTCCTACCAGGGATGACATGGCTGATGGTCCAATATTTACCAGAGGCCTCCCTTGCCCTCGAGGCCTTGAACGATATCCCTCTCATGAAGATCCATCTTCCAGTCCCTATATAATGAGGCATGATGAGGACTACCGCAACAGAGATGTATTCCTCCACCGGTCAGACTACAGTCCACACTATGGTCATCGTGAAGAACTGCCAAGGGGGCCTGACAGAGATAGTGATAAACTCAGGAAATCCTCCTATCCACCAAGGCCAGAGGAGAGAGGGCGAGAAGCAAAGCGCCCTCGGTATGACAAGGATGAGAAGATACATGGCATGAGTGGGGATCATCATGGTTTCACATTAGGAACACGGAATTATCGCAGACGGAGCCGTGGCCGAAGCCAAAGCCCATCATATCTGGGTGAAGAGTTCCGGGAGCTTGATCGTGCCAGGAGGAAAAGAGAAGAGGAAGAACGGAGCAGAAACTTGAACCATGATCTGTCTGGCAGTGGATACATGATCCCTGGCTTGACTAGCACACTGCAGTCTTCTGAGACTCGGTACTTATACAGACCTGATGAAGCGCCATCTATGCCCAAAAAATCTATCCTGAAGAAACGAGTGGAGGTGGAAATGGAGTCCCCGATGCAGGTTTGACCCTAAACTATTTCTCTACTTCTCAGAACAGTCACTTTGCACTCCACTGTATTAATTTGATCTCTTGCTGCCTTTTCCTTTCTCTGATAGAACAAGTTCCTTAATTCAGTCTGTCCTATTGGTGCGTCTCTTGCAAGTTGCCCTCCCTGTCCTGGAGTTTGATCCAGTACAGTTAATTACAGAAGCTGCAATTGCTCTCTGTACCTTAGGACTACTTGTGGCCACTTCCCCTAGTTTCTTATGTCTCAGGGCATCAGACCTCTGTGTCCTCCTTTTAAACATCTTCATTTATGTGCAGGGTGGAACTCTACCAAGGATTTTCCAGAGAAGTGAGAGCTATGTGGGGAAATCTTGTGCTTTAGTGCCATCTAGTGGAGTCACTGTCATAGCCTGCATAGGTCCAGAATTAAGATATACTCCCTCCCCTACCCCTTAAACACGCACACATGAGCTGAAATTCTAAACAAGGTCCCCACAATTAAATAAGTGTTAAGTCAGGAGATGCGAAAGGCCAAGTAGTGGTAACATTAACTCAGCCAAGATGCATATATTATATATTTTATGGTACAGTATACATGTAATAACTTAAACAAATATACTAAACCTGTATATTTAGAGAGGAAAAGGAGGAATTAAAGATGGTACATGTGTTTAATGTGACTAGGTTAATGTGTCGGAACCTGAATCTTTGCATTGCCTGTTTTTTTGTGTGTTGAATTTTGCATTATGTTAAAGCTATGATAGCTGGGTGAATGGGTATACAATCAGGAATAAATGGTGCATCCGCATCTGGGTTGGAGGGTGAAACTTTGCAGATATTCAGCAGTTCATGGTAGTGCCACACAATAGTTAGGGCAGTTAAGAAGACTCTTGCACGCAAGTAGAATTTAGGGAGGCAGAATGAAATGCTCTGGCTGCAATTTAGCCAGGGCACTGGGATCAGTGCAAAGTTTTACAGAAAGTGCTATAGTATCTTTAGTAACAAAAGCAAGTCAGTATATTGGTTGAGTGGCACCTCCAGCTACAATGCCTAGAACTCTTCACTAAGTCATTTCCAATCAAACATTTTGACATGGATTGTTAGATTAGATTAGAAATGGCTCAGTGAAGAGAGCCACCTACTGAGTGTCAGTATTACTTTTTACAAAATCTTGCATTTTTAATTGGTCTCCCATTCAAGTACTGATCAGGCTCAACCATGTTTGTTATGAGAAATAAGATGACGTAGTTCAGTCACCAATTAAGGCTAGCAATACAAGCTCATTGGTATGCATTTAGCATTATTGTGATAAAAGGGACATTTGGCATTGCCTCAGGTTTCAGTACATCACTTCAATCAAAATCTCATATTGATCTGCTTTGGTTTTGTAGTGGTGGTGTTTGTAGTAGAGGATACTCTGAAAGTGAAGGGTCTCTGCTAGATATATTAGAGGAAGCCTTATTCAAGGGAGAATGAGTTACATGCATACCCTGTATATAAGTGATTGAAAATAGCCCCAATCCACACAGTCTTACCTGTATTTGAGATTGATCTATTTAGATACATGATTAAAACCTGTGGCATAGCTCTCTATCTCATAGAAGTTCACAGAAGAAAACTGCAATTTGTGAGGCTGCTGAGAACTTGTGATAAAATGCTAGAATGTGTGTTCTCTTAAGCACCCATGAAAACATTTTTGTGACTTCCCAAGTAACTACATGTTCTGTTTTATAATACTTTCTTTCTTTCCTTTGTTCCCTTTCCATGGTTTGTTGCTCTCATGTGTTGTATTTTCTAAACTTTTGATTGTAAACTCTTCAGGTGAAATGACCATGTCTTTTTTATTTGTACTTTGAGATGCTTATCCCCCTTTTGGGGTGCTGTAATAAACATTCTTTTCTTTTTCAGCTTGAGGGCTTTCCAAGCAGCTCTCCATCCAGCAAAGATCTCCCTCTTCTTTCAAGTCATTCATCTTTGTCCCAGAGCAGCAGCAGCACTCCTTTTGCCTCTGAAGTGGAGAACTTTCTCAAACGGTTTAACACAGACTCTGTGGAGTCGGTAAACAAGGAGTTACATGATGGTGTATATGAGTGGAGTTCACTTCCTGGGCTTCCCAATGACAACTTTACATTTGAAAAGAAGTTTGGAAACTTCTTAAGTCACAAGGAGAAGTTGGAACCAAAATCAGAGCCTGCAGACCGTCATACTGACTTCCTGCTCCCTCATGAGAGGGCCAGTCAGGATGGCAGTGGCTTCTCCCGCATTCTAGGCATGATGGCTGATTCTGCTAGTGCTCAAGAAAAGAGAAGGCGCAGCTTTCCTGACATTGAGGATGAAGAAAAATTTCTTTATGGTGATGAGGATGAAGACTCCAAAACAGAATCGTCCTCTGTTCAAAAGCCCACAGTGAGTTGTGGGAGTGAAGTTACAAACCAGAAAGTCAGTCCCCCTCCTTCTCCTGCTGTAAAACTAGATTCTCTGGAAGAGTCCAACACAGAATATGCAAAGATTCATGACTTGCTCAAAACCATTGGGCTTGACATTGGGGTGGCTGAAATCGGCAAACTGGCTGTCCGCACACAGGAACGCCTCCATGGCAAAAAGCTGGCATCTCATTCTCCTGATCGTCGCTCTTCAGATGCCCGCAGACTGGAATCCTGGGAGTTGCGCCGTAGCCGGAGTGACACTCGTTCTCCAGAGTCAAGCCAGCAGCGCTCTGCGTCACCTCCTGGCTCTTTCCAGCCATCCAAAGAGACATCCTCTCTCCAGAAATCAGAATACTCTCAGAGCAAAGCTGTGGGTCAGGAGATACCTGCTTGCCCACCAGAACAGTCTGTTCCTTCTGTGTCTCTAATCCCTTCTGCGCCGCCTGCTCCTGCCAGTTTGCCCCCTACCTCTGTTTCCCAATACCGGATTCCAAACTATCCACAATTCACTGCAGCTCAGATGCCGCAAAACTATCCACCTCCCACAATGGCCCCTCATGGCTATGATGCATATGGGCACTATATGGCTTATGCAGCCTCTGGCTGGCCCATGTATGCCCCTCCCCAGCAGCCTAACCCTACACTGGCAGAGGCTCATGGGCTTCTCACAATGGGAGTGCCAGCAAATCCCACACGCCCAAACCTACGGGTGATTGAGACAGTTTCCATGGGCAAAGATTCCCCGAATATCAAGAGAGGTGACTCTGTGCTCATGCAAATCCCCATCACCACTACCACTTACTCCAAAATGCCCCTTCGACTTGCCACACGCCCACTCAAAAGTACCACGGAAAAGATCTCTGATGAAAAAAATCGGGCAGCTCAAAAGCAGAAGGTGAGTGTATTATTTGGAATTATAAATATTTGGCTAAACCACTCAAATTTAGAATCATAACTTGTATCTGTGTGTGTTTTTCAATCCCTTTTGACGCAGCAAGGTTTCTTGGTTTGATTGCTAGTTGCTGCTGATGCTCTGATGAAATAATTGGCTTTTCATCTTCAGAGGCATGTTTTTCTGTGTGCTTGCAGTTTAATAATATTTACACTGAATTCACTTAAGCTGCAACAAGTCATATGCTCTTGGGCTGTTGCTGAGCAGTTTGGGAGGGAGATGCAAAGCTGATCATCTGCAGCCAGCTAAGAAATGGCTGAGGAATACATAAAGACCACTGTGTTATGCTTAAAACATTACAGGAGCTTGGAGTATTGACAGTAGTAGGTGGGTTTTTTTTTTTTTTTTAAAAACAGGTGAGTTTTTTATGTATCAGCAGGAAAGATAGTTGTTAGAGAGAAGACTTTTCTGGTGAGATAGGGAACTGTTGAGCCTTTGAAGGTAAACAAGCTTTTCTGATTGTATTTAAAAAAAATAAAATAAAAAATGTAGTGATACCACATGCTGGATCCATTAGAAATTCTTAAATAGGTATTAAAGGACCAGATTGAACATCACATTTTCAAAAAATTTTTTTTGCTACATTTGTTTCAAGTACACCTCTACCCCACTATAACGCGGTTGTGGGGAGCCAGAAATCCCTCCCACGTTGTAGCTGAAACCTCGTTATATCGGGGTAGGGGCGGCAGGGCTCAGGTGGTGATTTAAAGAGCTCTGGGCTCCAGCCGCTGTGGGGAGCCCCAGGCCCTTTAAATCGCCGGTGGAGCCCCGCTGTTGCAGCCCAGGATTTAAAGGGCCCAGGGCTCACCGCAGCAGCCGGAGCCCCGGACCCTTTAAAGTGCTGCCGGAGCCCCGCTGCTACCGCACTGTACACGAACCCGTGTTATATCGGGCCGCGTTATAGCGGGGTAGAGGTGTAACTCCAAAGGTTCTAAGAAGTAGAGGAGATTATAGGAAAAAATACTGTTCTTCACTTTTTAAATTTACTTAGTGCATTTGACAGCATTTTTTATGTAGTTAATTTCACAATATCTTTTCTATAGTCAGATTGCCTGTTTGTGTGGGCCTTTCACATAGGATCAAGGATTGAAATATGTTTTTAAAATAGCCGTACAATCATATTTTCCTGTGTTTATGCTATAGACTTCTGCCAGCATAGTTATATAGTGTAAAGAGGTGTGATCCCTGGCTGACATAGCTGTACTGGCAGAAGCCCCTATGTTGATGCAGTTATTGTGGCAAAACTATGCTTTTACCAGCTTGTTGGGACAGGGTCTTAGTGTACTGGAATAAAGCACAGCTTTGGTGGTATGGCTGCATCCACAGTAGGAGTTCTTTGCCGGCATAAAGTACCAATATTCCTACTGATAAAGCACTCCTAGAATAAAAGTAGCATACAACTTTGATTGTTAGAGGGACCTGAAAATACTTCACTCTTAAAATTTGACTGGTTCTCAAACTGATGATAACCTTTCAGCACTTTGTGGTTGCAACAAGGTTAAGACTTCTTAATGTTAACTTGTATCCCATTTTGTTTTTGTATGGGAGGGACCAGTGATGAACTCTTGGAGAGTCCTTGGATGCTGCCAGATTCTCCTAGGTAACAAAACCTAGTGGGTCTGTTAAAAAAACAAAGCTGGAGGGGATGAGGGGAAGCTGAAACAAAACTTACAATTTCATTGTAAATGTTTTCCATAGAGCAGGAACATTGGAAATAGGTTTCCATTTAGAAAACATTGAAAATAGGTGCTATGAATTCCCCAGTCCCCATCTCTAGCTGTGTTATACAAGAAGCTGACAGCATCCAGGAACTCAACAGATGGGGGTTGTGCTTCAAAACACAGAGCATTACAAACTGGTAGCACTGAAACAAAAACTAAATTGTTAAAGTCAAGGAGGGTGTAAGTCAGGGGTCTCAAACTCAAATGACCACGAGGGCCACATGAGGATTAGTACATTGGCCTGAGGGCAGCATTACTGACACCTCCCCCCCCGCTGCCCTCGGCCCTGCCCCCCACTCCACCCCTTCCTTGCCCCCATTCCAACCCCTTCCCCAAAATCCCCACCCCAACTCTGCCCCCTCCATGCCCCCAGGGGGTGCAGGAGGGGTGTGGCAGGGGCTCAGGGCAGGGAGTTGGGGTGTGGCAGGGTATTGGTGTGCAGGAGCGGTGCGTTGGGGTTCAGGGCAGTGGGTTGGGATGTGGGGTGCAGGAGGGGTGAGGGGTGCAACAGGGGGCTCAGGGCAGTGGGTTGGGGTGCAGGGGGGGTGCGGCAGGGGGTCAGGTGCAGGATGCGGTAGGTGGCTCAGGGAAGGGGGTCAGGGTGCAGCAGGGGTCTCAGGGAAGGGGGTCAGGATGCAGGGTATGGCGGGGTTGGAGTGTGGCGGGGGCTTAGGGCAGTGGGTTGGGGTGCAGGAGGGGTGTGGCAGGGGGTCGGGGTGCAGGGTGCGGCAAGGGGCTCAGGGCAGGGGGTTTGAAAGCAGGAGGAGTTCGAGGGGCAGGCTCTGGCCTGGCGTGCACTGGGGGCAGGGCAAGCGCCCTGCCCCCGTGCCGCTCCGGGAAGCGGCTGAAATGTGGGGGAGCAAGGGCACAGAGGGGTGTGTGTGTTGCTGTTGCTTCAGTCACTGCCCCCAGCATCTCCCATTGGCCAGCCAGGAACAGGGAACTGCGACCAATGGGAGCTTCTGGGGGTGGTGCCTTTAGCAACATCAACACACACCCCTGTGCCTCTCCTTCCCCAGGTTCTGTCTGCTTCCCGGAGCGGTGCGGGGGTAGGGCAGGTAGGCAGGGAGCCTGCCCTGCCACTGGGTGTCAGGCCGGAGCCTAGGTAAATGCTGAGGGAGGGCGGGGAGGCTGAGGAGCTCGCGGGCTGCAGAAAATAACCACGCGAGCCGCGTGTTTGAGACCCCTGGTGTATGGTGAAAGCTAGACATAGGGCTAGGTAGTCAGTTTTTCATTTGTTTTCATTGAAGTGTGCATGCTGTGAAGATATAGTGTAGGATTTTCAAACGGGCTCTAACTTGGACTAACTGCACTCAGTGAAATCAGCAGACCAACACCTGAGTGCTTTTGAAAATCCCGGTCATACTGTAAAAAGAGTTTGTAAACTAATGGATTTGGTTTATTCTCTGCCAAAAGGCCATATTCTACAAATGGATGTCATTGGCTTGCAGTGGATTAGCATGAGCCTTGTACTCTCTCCCATAACTTACTGGTGATTGAATTATTTAAAAAGTTAAACTAGATTTTCTGAGAGTAACTGCATTTACCAGTGCAGTAGCAGCAACAAGAGTTAATGCATTTCAAGTCTAGATACAGTGGTGACTTTTTTTCCCCTTGGGTTTTCGTTGGATTGAAAAATTGACACAGATACAAAAAGTAACCTAAAAATGCTAAAAAAGGAGTGGATTTGTTTATTATATTAAAATGTTAACAACAAAAGATTTTGAGAACAGTGATTAGAATAAGTGACTGACATCCAATGAACTGCACAGGGGTCCTAGTAATCACTTTTGCAGTATTGTTTTATCTGTGCTGGAAGGAGATGGGAGTTTCATGCCCTTCTCTTCCCAATCTTTTTAGGTCATACAAGAGAGAGAGAAACTGAAGAATGACAGAGAAGCAAGGCAGAAGAAGCTCTATTATCTCAAGACTGAATTAGATAGGCTACGTAAACAACAAGGTATATAATCCTTCTTCTCTTCCTTCCCTTTTCTCCCAGGATGTGCTCCAAAGGCCCTATGTCGTAGTACAACTCAGAATAAGTACAGATCAAAAATAATAGTCTAGAATATGAGTACAGATCAGAATAATAGTCTAGAATTTGATTTAATTTTTTCCCACTCCAGGCACCCCAGAATTTTTTAGAAAGCAGTGACTGTAACTGCATTACCATCATGCGTGTAGGAAAATGAAGCAGCCATTCTGTAACCAGCAGTTGCTTACACTGCCTTTGGAAGTGGAATCTTTGTACTGACCCAAAGTGTGTAGGCCAGGACTTGTGACCAACTGTCTGAAATGTGCCACTGAGCAACTTGACAAATTAAGTTTACTTCACTCTGTACGTTGCAGTGTGTTAATGTAGCAGAAATGGGGCCTGTCAATTTGCCCTTCACTTACTTGTTTTTAGTAAATCTAATCTGGAGAGAGGATAAATTCCTCTTTGGGGAGGCAAGATAGTTGAGGTAGTATCTTTTATTGGACCGGTTTCTGCTGGTGGAAGGTACAAGTTTTTGGCTACACAGAGCTCTTCTTCAGGTCTGGGGAAGGAAATCAGAGTCTGAGCTAAATACAATTACAATCTATCCTTACCTGTATTTAGTGCAGACACTCTGATTTCCTTCCTCAGAACTGAAGAAGAGTTCTGTGTAGCTTGAAAGTTAGTACCTTCCACCAATAGAAGTTGGTCCAGTAAAGATACTACCTTTCTATCTTGTCTCTCCCATATCCTGGGACCAACATGGATACAACAACAGTGCAAGCAATCTTTTAACAGAGTCAAACATATTTTGGGGTAATTTCAAACTTTTGTTTAACCAACAAAAGTTTGAATTGTTTCTTCACCCCAGGAAAAAGGGTCCTTCCGGATAGAGTTTGAGATCCATTTGTGGAGCAATGCAAGGAAAGCCAAGGACTGCTTGTTTGGTCACACAGTAAGAGGGAAATTTAAGTTTCTCTCTTGGGGTGTGAGCTATCTCCATTGTGCCGATTTCCCAAGAGCAGAGCTTCATCCTTCTTTCCTTTCTGGTCAAAAACTCTAACGTAGATATTTCCTAGGTATTTTATAAATTTAACAGTTAATTATCTGACTGGAATAATTGCACATGTTTTAACATGATTTTCCTCTTGCGCTTCCTACTCTACCTCCTCGTTTGGCTCAGGGGAGATGCTGCGGAAGAAAAGGCGGGAGAAGGATGGGCACAAAGACCCTTTATTAGCAGAGGTGAACCGGCTGCAAGAAAACATTATGAAGGAGATTTCTGAGCTGCACAAGGAGTCTGATGCAGCAGAGAAGAAGCAGTCTGAGCTTGACAAGGTAGCTCAGATCCTGGGGATAAACATTTTTGAAAAACCCCGGAAACCATCCATGGAAACTAAAGAATCCGCCGAAAAAAACAGCAAGTCAGAGAATGCAAAAGGTCTGGAGAAAACGCCCTTCTCCAATAAGGTAAAATCTTAGACTTGGGTGATAAATGATTTCCTCTCTTTGAGAAGAGGGCTCTGGGGAGGCGTCTGTTCCCAGCCACTCACTAGGAGATCAGGGCAAGACTTATTAAGCTAACATTTGTATATGACATTATCAGTGCACACATACATACATACCTGTTCATTTTCGGGGAATGCCACCACTCTTCATATGGGCTTTCTACATTTAAAGGGGTAACAGTAACCCCAGAATAGATTACATACATTCCAGGGTACAGTCCTAAAACTTTTATGTAGGTCACATGTACAGTAGCCTCTGAAGGGGGGGTATATATGTTTGGGAGATGTATGAACCTACTTTCTGAATGGGTAACTTATATATTTGGAGGGAGATAGTATTCACCATACATTTTTTGTTTTGTTTTGTTTTTTGTTTTGTAGGTGTGACCATACTGTGTATTTTGCAAAGGGGTTGGTGGGGGTGCGACAGTTCACACTATGGAGCGTTCCACTCTTATTGCTTTGTCTTATGTTGTTTGTACTCTGTATACTCATAGTCAACTGATTTCCTTTTAATGGTTGCTCATTCTAACTTGGAAAATTCTACACCCTCACCAGGAACAGCTGGTATAGTCTTAAAGGCACATGGAATACTGGGGTTAATCTCTTAGATTCACCTAGGCGTTCCGATTGGTAACTTTTTAATAAAAAGAAAAAGAGAAACATTGGTTGTGGCCTTTTCTAATATGACATGAAGATTCTGAACATTTTTCTTGGCCTTGGGCAGGGCTGAAACAAACTCTCCATGGCATGAGTGTATCTGTCTCTGTGGCAATACTTTACAATCCATCTGTCTGCTGAGACTGGATAGTCAGTGTGTGGTGGTACAAACTCTCTTCAAATATGGAAGGTGAAGCACCAATTTTGCAGTATTGCCTGTTAAACAAGAGGCCCTAATAAGGCGGTTCTCCTGCATGAGCTTTTTTCATTTACGGTTTCTGTTGGTATTGAAGAGAGATCCTGTGATCTGCATGCTGCTCACTTTCTGTTACAGCGAAGAAGCATAAAAGGAGGTGAGAAGTGACGGCCATCTGTCATTGGGTCAATATGATCATTCCAAAGGGATGTGACTTATTGGGGTCTTTCCCTGCCATACACACAATGCTGTATTGGACCACAAATATGAGAGTGTATATAAAATGAACAGCATAAGCAATCCCACTTCTTAGCTATCATGGATACACTTTCTTGCTCTTTTGACAGATCATGTGGTGGCCTCTACATTCTCCAGATGAGAGAATGCTATGTTCACTCTGTTCCTGAGCAGTCAGTAGTTACGGAAGTAGCCACTGGGTGTGTAGATCTCTTCCGGCTCCATTATCAAAGAACTTCAAGTAGGGATCACTAATGAGAAAATATGGAGTGGTCATATAGTTGGATTTGTTTGGCACTGGGAACTGAATAACTTGGAGATGGTGCAACAGATCCATGCTTTGTGCCAGCTCAATTACCTTAAAATGTTAATTTTTGAGGCAGTTGCACAGATTAGAAATGGTCATATGATGCTGTTTCACCCAAATTCTGTATTTACCAAATGACAGTATCTACAGGTCTTTGTCTAAGCCAACAAGGCTGACTCAATCTTATGTCCCTCTTTGGTATTGTTTGATTTTTTTTTTTTCACTCTCAGATTTTCACCTGTACCTCAGATTCCTGATTTAAGATACTAATTTTGTTTTCTTTTAAAAATGGTGGGGTTCTGCTGTATGACTTAGGCCTTTACAAGTCAGCGTCCATCAGCATAGACTTCAAGTGCATAAAGCGCTAGCGTCTGTTCCAGGATGTATCGAAGCACGAGACACACGTTGTATCACATAAACTTGGGTAAAAGAGGCTTCTTTCTGGCTCCTTAAAAACCATGAGCCTGTTGGAAAATACAAGGCACTTGTTTAGCTTTGCAGGGTGTTATTCTTTGCCTGTTAAATAGTTTTGGGTTAACTGATTCAGGTTATTTTTACAATAACCACAGTATGGCAGTAGAGAGTTTTTTAGATATTCCTGGCAATGTTTAGCTGGTTCTCTAACTGGCACCACTCAGGTACATACACTTACCCCATGAAGTGGGGAGGATGCTTGCCCTGGGGATATTTGCTCATTTGGTTCCTTGATTACATACCTACTATCTAGCCATTACATCTGGGAATCTTATTGGAAGCTCTTCATTGGCCACACAGCACCTGAGTCTGCAGTGCCAGCTCACTGAAACGGTGGACTTAGCCTGAGCGTTGACTAGCAGGTGATATATATATTTTTTGTGTGTGTATGGTCTCTGCTGGAGGCAGGTTTTGAGTTCCAACACACCATGTGTCCTTCTGTGTCTTAAGGAAATGTTTCCTTGTGTTCCATTTAGGAGTCAAAAACAACAAATGAAAAGTCCAGAGGTAAAAGTCCCAAGTCTACAGAATCCTCTTCTCAGTCCAAGCATCCTTTCCAGTTGGCCAATATTTATGAATATTATGATGCAGGGAACCACTGGTGCAAAGACTGCAATACCATCTGTGGGACCATGTTTGATTTTTTTACACATATGCACAATAAGAAACACAGACAGGTATGTGTCTAGCCTCCTTCATTAAGTAGATTTCATGTTATAAGGAATTACCCTTTGCAAGAGAGCCTGAAGTGATATTGAACTGAAGAGCAATTGCCTAATGTAATTTGCTTAATGTAAAGCTTCAGTAGTTTGTGTAATTTTTTATTAGCGTAAATGGGGCTTTTGTATCTAGTTCACTAGGGCACAAGTTTTTAAAATTTGCATTTCAAACACCACCTACTTGATCTGATTTATCTGTTACCTTTTCACAGGTTATTTTCTTTATAACAAGTCACAAAGAGGGAAGGGAAAAGGAAATAGAACATAGTTCTTGTACATATTTGTATTCTGATTTTGGTTCTCACTGTATTAAAGTGATGTAAAAGGAAAAAACAAGAGAGGTGTATTTGACTTGTTAGTGTGATGAATGAGTTTGTGTGCCTCTGTCACTATGCAAATAGACCCTGGATCCTTACAACAGACCTTGGGCTTCGAAGACCCAGAGTGAGACCAAACAAGACTTCGTAAAACGCATCGATAAGATAACGGTTCCCGCCAAAGGTAACATTACTTCCTTTTCTCCTACATATGATCTTGATCTGCCCTCCAGCAGGTTCCAGCTGCTCTGGGAGAGGAAGTCCAAAGGTTTTGATTGTGGTTCTAGATTGTGTGTAAAACCTTGCAGTGTATAGGAGGAGTATGATAACCGTTCCAAGTTAGGTGGGAATGTTTAATTCCCCGATTATTCAAGTTTAGAAGAGCATGGAGTGAGAGTGTAGGGAAACATAAGCTGTTTTTAACATTTGACTTTTGTGGTGGTTGCTTCTTCAAAGCGTTAGGTGGTTTGTTTCCTTCTCCCCGGATATTCTGAGATGATCTGCTGCTGAAGCATTGGGAGTAAGAAAAAGGTTGCAAAATTTAGTGTTTTGGAGGACTTTAGTATTTCAGCTGCTCTGAAGCCTGTAACTTTCCTTTATATATTTGCTTTGGTCCTGGGAAGTGCCCCTTAGAGGCCTTGGATGTAAACTTGTTGGGTTTGACAGAGAACAGGAAAGGATTTATGGTGAATTGGGAAGGTATAATGTTTGGATAAAAAAATCCTACTGCACACAAGTGATGTACATAACAGTCCTGTTAGGAATTGATTTACTATCTTGTATATAATCTTCTCAATCTGGTGTTTTGGAAAATGGCACTGGAGGAAGGATCTGTATGTTAGGTTACAGTAGGTCATTTCCTGTGAGCACAAAGACTCAATTAAGCTTTATTGAGAAAGTTGCCTTTTTTCCCAGGCATGCATTGTGGATTTTGAGTGTTTTCCTTTAGAAGGCGTTAAAGTTTTAGGTGGTGGTTAGTATTTGAATGGACTTCGTGTTGGAGACGAGAAAGCAGATAAAAAGCTCAAGCACTAGCAATTTGATATTTTAAGAAATAGTAGTGGATGAAGGAAAGAATTGAAAATCATTCTCCCAGCCATGATGCTGAAGATAGGGTGTGTTAAATCTAAGGAGTATTCCTGGTAGTGCAAGTTCCCATACTGGAAGTGTAAAGAATAGTTTGTCCAATTCCAAGAGCATGAATAGGAACGTTGCTGGAGGTTCTACATCACCGGTACCTGTCATGGATTATTTTGTGGCTTTTATTAAGGTTAGGCATTTTCTTCTGTTTTATTTCTCTATTTTCTTTTGCCTTTTCAGGCTCAGAGTTTCTGATTCCCATCACTGGATATTATTGTCAGCTCTGTCATGAATTTTTCGGAGATCAAATCTCAGGAGAGCAACATGTGAAAAGTCATCCCCACAATGAGAAATACAAGGTTGGTACCTGGTGTGCCAACAGTGAGCCATTCATTGGTTAGCCTCTGATTCTCTCTCTTTTCCTTCCCTTTGCCTCAGTTCCTTCTCTTTGAAATACTTGCCTCGTGGTTGAGTAGTGTGACCATTTACTACTTAACAAATTAAACACACTCAGAGCAAGAAATAGAATTTACGAGCTTATATAGAGACTCGTTCTTCTGTGTGGTATTGAAGTCAGGCTTTAATCCCAGTGCTGACTTTCAAACAGTTTAGTAGAATATAGGATTTAATTTTAATGTTTTCTTAGCATCGAGTTGCAGAATTCCGGGTGTGAAACCCTTATTTCCTGTTTCTTGGCAGGAAGATCTTTATTCTCCTAATAGTGTTGAATTGGCAAATCTAACAAGTCAGAACTGTTCTAGAGCAAAGTTTTATTTCTTTAGTAACAGCTGCTGAGATTGTGCCATTTCTTTTCACAGAAACATGTGGATGAGAATCCACTCTATGAAGAGAGGAGAAACCTGGACCGTCAGGCTGGGTTGGCTGTGGTCCTGGAAACAGAGCGCAGGCGGCAGAATGAGATGAAACGGAAACTGGGAGAAAAGCAAAAAGAGGAGAAAGATGAGAAGAAGGCAAAAGTGGCAAAAAAAGAGGAAACGAAGAGCACTCCAGAGCTGGGAGAAGGGGTTAGTGAAACCGGTAGTACTCAGGCCAAAATGGATACTGCTGGGCGGAAACTTGGTATTAAGCTTAAATTGAAGAAGGAAGAGAAGAAGGAAGACTCAAAGAAGGAAGAGAAGAAGGAAGACTCAAAGAAGGAAGAGAAGAAGGAAGACTCAAAGAAGGAAGAGAAGAAGGAAGACTCAAAGAAGGAATCACCAACTCAATCTTCCTTTGGAAAGTTCAGCTGGAAAAAGAATGAGCGAGAGGATAAAAATCAAGGAGCAGTTGCAGCTCCCCCAAAGGAGGAGAGTGTTGAAGGAAGTAAAGATAAGGAGGAGGGCAAGTCTCAATCTGGGAAACCCCATGCCAAGCCCATTGAAATTAAACTCTCTGGGAAGACCGTTATACCACACACTAGCCCCTGGACTCCAGTCGCTTCCACTTCAACACAAGCAAAAATTCGACCCAATCTGCCGGTCCCTACCATGATTTTCAGGAAGTCTGCAACTGCAACAGTGAGCAAGCCAGCACCTTTGAACACTTTTTTGTCTATAAAATCCTCTGGTGCTACCACCAAACCACTACCTGTGGTGAAAGAATCCAATGCAGATGTTCTGCTGCCTCCAGATATAATCTCAAAAGCATTTGGGGGAGAGGAGGTAATTTTGAAAGGGACACAGGAGGATATGAAAGTTCCAGAGAAGAATGAATCATCTGAGAAGCCACCTCCCCCTCCACCTTCAATTCCACCCCCAGCTAAACAGACAGCAGTCATCCCAGCAGATGAAGTGGCACCAGGGGTATCTGAGAGTGACCAGGAAATGCTGGCAATGCCAGTGCGCCCCCCTCCACCACCACCTTCTACTGTTTTTACTGACCAGGCTAAAAAAATAGAGAAACGGAACTCTTGTCTAGCCACAGCAAATGCTAAAGACCTCTATGATATCTTCTACAGTAGTGGTGGAAAGAATTCATCTGATAGCAAACTTGCAAGTTCCCCAGTTCCAAATGGAGAAAACTTTAACGTAGCAAAAACAGAGAGAAGCACAGATATGCCAGCAAACTCTAAACCAAGTAGCAGTCCATCTTCCATGAAAGAAACTTTCCAAAATATAGCTACTTACTCAGAAGTTAGTCAGGTCCACTCAGATGAGGGGGCCTCAGAACCTGAGAAAATAGAAGTCCAGGAGACTTCAACACCCTATACAGAAAAGAGAACTGAAATCCCAAACAGGGTTCGGGGGGAGGTGAGCTATGAATCCCAAAATATTCTTGGATTAGACTTTCAAGCTAAATCCAAAGAGGAGGAAATCACACAGTCTAAAGATCAAGCTTCAGTTCCCTGGGAGACTGAGGTAGAAATGGAAACTATTGATCAGGCAGAAATTAGTAAGAAAACACCAGAGCCTCAGATACCAGAAGTGTCAGTCACACAATTGTCAGAAATTAAAACTGTCACTCATGTCAAGAAATCTATAGAAATGAGAGAGATGGGTAGAACAAGTGGAGAACAAGAGGTCTGCAAGGAATCCCAAGATCCACAAATAATTGAGGTCCAAGGGAACGGAGAGGAGAAGAGACACATTATTGTGGATACCAAAACAGATGTATCTAATACTTCTGAAAAAGATATCGAGATGGAAGACTCAGAGTTAACAGGAACTCAGTTTGAACTTAGTCTCAGACACCCAGCGAGCCAGTTACGTGAAAGACACAATAAAATCCACAAGGTGGGAGATCCCAGTTTAACAGAGAAAAAATTAAGTAGTGACAGCTGTAAAACTAATACAGAAATTGACAGCCCAGACTTGCCATATGTTCAGGGTGAATTGGTTCCTGAACGACTAGACACATCAAGTAAAGTCAGTGAGGAAAAAGTTTCAGTAGCGATAGTGATAGAACATGATGCATCCTTACGATGTGTAAAACTGGAAAATGTAGACTTGCAAAGGTCTCAGTCAGCTGTCGTTGATGAAGCCCTCCAGATTTCAGAGATCCAAAGTAGGGTTTCAGAATTGACAGCAAAATGCCCAAGTGAATTGGACTCCTCCCAAACTAGTAATAAAAACGAACAGGTCATCTTGGTTAGTTCTCAGTCACAAAGTAGTCAGGGACTACCGTGTACTCAAACGGTAGATAATTCAGAAACAAACAATGGTTCTAATGAAGTCAACGTCCCTGTTACTTGTCTCACCAACATAGAAATGAAAAATAGCATATTAGTGGTACAAGAAGAACTCAGGCATGAACGTTCAAGCTGTGTGACATTAGACAGCCACCACCAGGAGCAGGGTGTCACAGAGCTAGTCAGCGCCTGCACTGCAAACACTGTTGACCCCAATTCCAGCCTAGAATTAATGTATGATGTTGAAAATAATACATTGAGAGGCCCTGAATCAGATATAAAGTTAGGGAATTTTACTGCAGAGAAAGATGCATTAGAAATAGGTGGTGTTGACTTTTCTAGTACTCAGTCTGATATGGGTCAAGAGCCACTAGATGCTCTACCAGCAGACTTCAGTATGGGTCGTCTTGGAGGAGGGACCCTTACCCACACAGAAATAAACCAAGAGGTCTTAAGTACCTCAGCAGCTAATGACTTTGACCTTAACACCACTTACTCAGAATTTAGCTTTGAACAATCAGAAACTCTCACTCTAAATTTTAATATGGAAAATGAGAAAGATTCCTTAAAGCCAGAAGATGTGAAACCTAGTGACACTCCCATCCTGAAAGCAGAGTTGGAGTTAGAAAGCATTGATTTCAGTTTGGGGGACATTGAAGTGGAACGTGAACATCTTGGTATCCTAACAGCAGGAATTCTAAATGAGGATACTGAAGATCTCCCCAAATTAGAAACCATTGCATCCATTGGGCTGGAGCCCAGCAAAACCAGTGAACTGAGCATTGAGCAACCAGTGGATGAACCAGAAATTATTGATTTTGTTGCATTAACTTCTGGTGATCAAGAAGACAAATTTTGCACCCTGATCTCTGAATCAGCTGTCCCACACCTTGAGTCACGCTTATCAAATAGTGACACTACAGAAGTGGGCATGCCGGTTCTAGAAATACAGGGCATTCCTCCAATCTCTGAGATCCTTCTGCAAGTGGAGGAGAGCAAAGATAGCACAGCAGACATTGCCGAAATGCCATCATTGAGCTGTGATGGAGACAGTGTGGAAAACCAGGCTGCTGGATGCATTGAAACTGTCCTCCCAGAGCTCAAGGAAACACCTGCAAAGGAGGGTGACTCAGGGGACAATGGATTGTGCATTGTTCAGAGCAAGACAAAAACTGCTGACAGTAGTTTGGAAACTAACAAGCTAGCTTCAGTAACTGCTGAAAGCTCAGCAGAGAGCCCAGTGGGTTGAAATGGACCCAGCCAGTCTCAATATTTGAGGAGCCAGTGCTGGGATTTTGTTATGTATATTCTTTGTTTCAGTTTAATATGGGAGTATTTTGCATCCTACAGTAGATACTGACTAAAGCTTACACTTGTTTTACCAAAAACCAGACACACACTTTATTCTGTACATACCGGATTGTGCAAAGTGTTTTTCTTGTGAAATTTCACCAGTTTCTTTTCTGTACTCTGCCATTAAAATAGAATCTCATAATGTGTGATTTGGTTGTTTTTGTTTATTTTTTGTCTTTTATTCTTTACCATTTTTGGATGGTTTCCAGTTCACACGTTTCCATCAGTAACATTCCATGACTAGCCTGTGAGACAAGCTCAAGAAAACCCATTCAGAACTTAAGGAAACGGACACTCTTGCAGAAGAATTGAAACTAAAAGTTTATTTAAAATGTAATGCATGATTTTGATTGCGTCCATTGTTTGAAATACAGAAAGTGTGAATAGAGTTGACTTTGTTTCATGTCCTGTGGTTTGTAATTACTGTTGTATTACACCTGTAATTAAATGGTCTCATACTGTATTGTATAAACACATGCGGATACCACCTCACTAAGCAAGGGAGAAAATCTGTCAACTCACTTTTGAAGAAGAAGACTAATCGGTAAGGCTCTGTGGCCTGACACCTGGACCAGACATTTTGAGGTCACTTACATGATTTGAAATGGCCTTTCTTTCATTGTATTGTGATCCAGTAACTATTTGTGTTAAATCATTTAGCAGCTGCCCTGCTCTGAAGAACCAGAAGATCTGAACCCTGGTCTCAGGAATTGGACTCGCTCGGTGTGTCACAGCCGCATACATGCCCACCCTGAATTGTCCCTGAGCTATTAAACCTGTAGTGTGATGGTTTTCATTTGTACAGTTTGTCAAAGATTAAAGCGTTAAAATGTTTGCTTGCATAAATCTAACATTTTTTATTTGTTAAATCATTTAAAATAAACTTACGGTGATCAAAAATATATTTTTCTAAATTGTCATTATTTTATTTCAAATGAGTATTTCATTTTAGCCAGCTTTGAAATTCTGCACAGATAAGAGAGACAGATATGACAGCTGTAGAGAAGTAAGTTCTTCGAGTGATTGCTCATGTGTATTCTACAATAGGTGTGTGTGCTCACCATGTGCACTGGTGCTTGAAATTTTTGCCCTAGCAGTACCTGTAGGGGAGTGCCCTAGCGACCCCTGGAGTGGTGCCTCCACGGCGCGATATAAGGGGCGCTGTGCTCTCCCCCCACCCTCAGTTCCTTGCCACCAGTGAAAGTGCTTTGGAACTGCTCTGCTCAAGCTTTCCTGTAGCTCGTCCCCAAAACTTCTTGTTTGTTCAGTGTATGGTACCTGGAGTTAGTTACTTGTTCAGTTAGTTTAGTTTAGCTAGGGCATGCCCCGGGTTTTAAGTCATGCGACACTTGTAGGCAACCTATGCCAGTGAGTGATCTGCACATGGACTGTTTACGCTGTTGGGGAAAACCCATCTCAGTGATCGCTGCAAGATTTGCAAGTCGTTTAAGCCTTGGACCAAGAGAGAATGGGACATCAGGCTCCAGGCTATTCTGATGGAGTCGGCACTGACCTCGGCTCCAGCGCACCGCTCTGAGTCGGCACCAGACACCCCAGTGTCGGTACATGGCGACCCTTCAGCTCCATTGACTAGTCAGCACCGCTCCCCGGCCGCGGGGGACGCCAAGAAGGGTAGGAAGAGGCCTTCTTCGCTGCGACACTGGAGTAAACCCAGGACAGAGGCTAGACCCAGGTTGGGCAGTCCTTGATCCCCACTGGCCTCTAGGTCTCGGACTCAAGTTGAGCAGAGTAGCCCGGCCCATTTGGAGCAGGCCTCCCCGGATGTATGGATGCCCTACACACTGGAGGCCCTGAAGGAGTCCTCTCTCCAGACCTCCAAGGAAGGAGTTGGTGGGACGTACGTCCTCGGCACCGTTCCCGGAGACCAACCAGGTGGTGGACCCTCTGGTGCCGGTGGACACACAAAGTACCGCGCCGGCCTCCTCACCCTCCCCAGATGAGGCAATTATGGCCCCTCCTCCCTCCGTCCCACAGGAGGACGTTAGGGCCCACCGAGAGCTCTTAAAAAGGGTGGCATCAAGTCTCCACCTCCAAACAGAGGAGATGGAGGAGCCCTCGGACTCCCTGTTTAATGTACTGTCCTCCTTGGCATCAGGCAGGGTGGCCTTGCCTCTCCATGCAAGGGGTGGCGAAAATTCCCTCATTGGCCCCCATCTCTAAGAGAGAGGAATGCAAGTATTTTGTACCCGCCAAGGGGCATGAATACTTATACACCCACCCTGCTCCTAACTACCTAGTGGTTGAGTTGGTCAACGACAGGGAATGGCAGGGCCAGCCAACCAGCCCCTACCCCGAAAAATAAAGATTCAAGGAGGCTGCACTCATTTGGAAGAAAAATTCATCCTCGAGCTTCCAGTTACAGGTGGTGAACCACCAGGCTCTCCTGGGCTAGTATGAGTTCAATCTGTGGGGCTCCCTGCTCAACTTTGAGGACTCCCTCCAGGAGCACGACACGAAGGAGTTCAAAGCGCTGGTGGAGGAGGGCACAGCGGCTGCCAGGGCAACCCTGCAGGCAGCTTCGGATGCAGCAGACACAGCCATGCGGTCCATGGCCTCCGCGGTGTCCATGAGAAGGGCATCATGGCTCCTCCTCTCTGGGCTGTCCAGCGAGGCCCAGACCTCCTTGCAGGACCTCCCGTTTGACAGCAAAACTCTGTTTGCAGAACAAACGGATACAAAGCTGCACGGTCTGAAAGACTCTCACACGACTCTCCAGACTCTGGGTCTCTATGTTCAGGCTCCGGCTAAACTTAAGTTCAAGCCGCAGCAGACTCCCGCTCAGGCCATCCAGTCAAAATACAAGACTGCTTATAAGAAGTCGTGGGACTATAAGAGGTGCCCACAGAGGCCGTCTCGGCCTGCCCCCCAGCCTGGGTCCTCCAAGGGCAAGCAAGCAGGGAAAAGGCGGTTTTGATGGGACGCCCAGGAGTGCCCTGCCAGTTCTCATCAGGGATCCATCCTCAATAAAGCTTCCCTTCTCCAATTGGTTGTGCACTTTCCTCCTGGAGTGGTTGCGGCTGACCTTAGACCAATGGGTCCTCCACACCATCTCCCAGGCCTACACTCTCCAGTTTACTTCCTCCCTGCCCAACCACCTCCCGCCCCTGTCCCTCCTCAGGGATCCCTCGCATGAGGTTCTGCTCGAGCAGGAGATGGGGCGGCTCATGGGCCTAGGAGCAGTGCAAGCGGTACTGGGGGAGTTCAAAGGCAAGGGGTACTACTCCCACTATTTCCTTATCCCAAAGGCCAAAGGGAGACTCAGGCCCATCTTGGACCTTCAAGGCCTGAACAAGTACATGGTGAAGCTCAAGTTCTGCATGGTCTTCCTGGCCTCCATCATCCCCTCCCTGTATCTGCAGGACGCGTACTTCCACATTCATATATTTGAGGGGCACAAACGCTTCCTCCGTTTCACGGTGGGGCAGAAACACTACCAATATATGGTCCTCCCGTTTGGCTTGTCCACTACCCCCAGAGTATTCACGAAGTATATGTCAGTGATAGTGGCCTACCTCAGGGACTGGGGGGTGGGATCCAGATCTTCCCGTATTTGGACGGCTGGTTGGTCAAGGGCAGCTCCTGGTCGCAGGTGCGGGATCATGTGGTGCTCCTTCTGTCCACGTGCACCACTTTGGGCCTATTGGTAAACACCACCAAGTCCACATTAGTCCCGGCATAGAGTTTATTGGGGTGGTCCTGGATGCCTCGTCGGCCAGAGCCTCCTTCCCACTGGACAGGTTCGAGACCCTGAAGGGGCTCATCAACACAGTCACAAGGTTTCCGGTGACAACAGCCAGAGTGTGCCTCCAGTTCTTGGGTCACATGTTGGCGTGCACGTATGTGGTCCATCACGCCAGACTCAGGATGAAGCTCCTCCAGCTCTGATTGGCCTCAGAGTTCTCCCAGGCCAGGAACAGGATGCACAAAGTCCTCACGGTGCCCGAGCCAGTGATCACCTTCCTACAGTGGTGGTCCTCCCCGAGAAACATGCTCCAAGGGGGCCCATTCAGGGGCAGGGCCCTGTCACTGGAACTGGTATTCGACGCGTCAGACCTGGGATGGGGGGCTCATGTGGAGAACGTTCAGACCCAAGGTCTGTGGTCGGCTCAGGAGCTGACCCTCATAAACGTCAAGGAGCTCAGGGCGGTATGGCTGGCGTGCATGGCCTTCCGCTCGCACCTGGAGGGCTGGGTAGTCAGGGGCCTCACAGACAACACGGCCTGAATGTTTTACATCAACAGGCAAGGTGGGACCCAATCCTCTGCCACGAAGCCCTCAGGCTATGGGGTTTTTGTATAGCCCATGACATCTGCCTATAGGCCTTCCATCTGCCGGGCGCCCAGAACGCGCGGGCGGATTGCTTGAGCAGGGACTTCTCTCAGCATGAGTGGTCTCTCCACCCAGAGGTGGTGCACAGACTTTTCCAAGTGTGGGGAACTCCCCAGGTGGACGTGTTCATGACTCGGCAGAATCGTCGCGGTCCCCGGTTCTGCTCCGTCCGGGGGAGGGGGGCTGGGATGGGGCACTATCTCCTGTACCTTCCTCCTGTCCTGGTCAAGCCAGTTTCTCTATGCCTTTCCCCTATTCCTGCTGATTGGCAAAGTCTTGGAAAACATAAAGACGGACAAGGCCCAGGTCCTTCTGATTGCCCCGGCCTGGCCCAGGCAGCACTGGTATGGGACCCTCACGGGCCTGGCAGTCGCCCCACCATGGCTGTTGCTGTCCCGCACGGACTTGCTCTCCCAGGACCAGGGCCGCCACCTCCACCCCAACCTAGCAGCACTCCACCTCATGGCGTAGCTGCTCAATTGTTAGGAGGAAACGATGTGCTCGGAAGGGGTCCAGCACTTTCTCCTAGAAAGCAGGCGGCCCTCCACACGCCAAGCCTACTTGGCAAAGTGGTCTCGGTTTTCCAGATGAGCAGACGAGCGGGGCGTTTCCCCAGTGGCTGCCCTGGTCCAGTTTATTCTGGACTACGTCCTTCACCTTAGAGCCCAGGGCCTGGGGCCATCATCAGTCAAGGTGCACCTGGCGGCCTTATCAGCCTTCCATCCACCGATGCAGGGCCACACGGTATTCTCCCATGCTATGACTGGCCGATTCCTTAAGGGTTAGATTGTCTCTTCCCGTATGTTAGGCCCCAGTCCCACAGTGGGACCTAAATCTGGTGTTGGCCTGTCTCACGGGGCCCCCGTTTGAGCTGGTAGCCACGTGCTCCTGGTCACACCTCTCGTGGAAGGTGGCTTTCCTGATTGCGATCACGTCGGCTAGGTGGGTCTTGGAACTCAGGGCCCTGACCTCCAAGCCCCAGTACACGGTGTTTCATAAAGATAAGGTCCAGCTCCACCCACATCCTTCGTTCCTTCTGAAGGTGGTGTCTGCCTTTCACGTGGGTCAGGACATTTTTCTGCAGGTCCTCTGCCCCAAGTCCCATGCGTCCAGTGAGGCGCGCCGCCTCTACATGCTGGGTATACGACGGGCTCTGGCTTTTTACCTGGAGTGAACTAAGCTGTTCAGAAAGTCCTTGCAACTGTTCATC
Source organism: Mauremys reevesii (assembly GCF_016161935.1). NCBI lineage: Eukaryota > Metazoa > Chordata > Testudines > Geoemydidae > Mauremys > Mauremys reevesii. The sequence goes on from NC_052625.1 coordinate 65,142,126, forward strand.
GCCTCGGCCAAGTGCACGAAAGGTTGGCCGATCTCCACTTAGTGGTTCTCCAACTGGATCACCTCGTGCATCCGTACCTGTTATGACCTGGCAGAAATCCCTCTGCCACCAATTGTGAAGATGCACTCGACTAGGGTGCAGGCCTCGTCAGCTGCCTTTTTGGTCCATGTCCCCATTCAGGACATTTGTAGGGGTGCCACGTGGTCTTCAGTTCACACGTTCACCTCGCATTATGCGATTGTCTCGCAGACCAGGGAGGACGCCGGGTTCGGCAGGGCCATTCTCCGTCCCGAGAGTTTGTGAACTCCTTCCCACCTCCAACAGATATAGCTTGGAATCTATTGTGGAATACACATGAGCAATCGCTCAAAGAAGAAAAGACACCTTTTCTGTAACTGATGTTCTTCAAGATGTGTTGCTCATGTCTGTTCCACATCCTGCCCTCCTTCCCCTCTGTTGGAGTTGTCTGGCAAGAAGGAACTGAGGGTGAGGGGAGCGCGCAGCGTCCCTTATACCGCACCATGGAAGTGCCATTCCAGGGGTCGCTAGGGCACTTCCCTATAGGTACTGCTAGGGGAAAACCTTCCAGCACCGGTGCACGTGGCTTGCACACACACCTGTTGTGGAATAGACATGAGCAACACATCTTGAAGAACACCAATTATGGAAAAGGTAACTGTCTTATCTCCACCACTTAGCCTGACCAGTAAAGGCCTGATCTAATTCCTATTGAAATCAGCAGAAAGACTCCAGTTGACTTCAGTGGGATATTGATCAAGTTCTGAATTATGCAAGGTTAGCAGGAAGGAGCAGCGACTTACTATTTCATATTTCTTGTTTTACTCCACACCAACCTGTAACTCTTTATTCCTAAAAGTGGACTTACAAAGTTAAAAATGAACTGGTGCCCATTTTGCTTTTTTAAAAAATGCATGTAGAAGTGTGAAATTGTTTCAAAAGTTTTTGCTTTATTTTTTATGAGAGAAATTTAGGTCCCATCTAGGCTGAAAAACTGGAGAGCTAGTATAAATGGTGACATCATAAGAAGCAGTAAGATAGTGAAAATTAAGCTGTTAGGGGAAAGGATTTTTAGTCAGACTTACTAAAACTATTTTTTATTGGCACTTAAGCATTTACCATTTTGAATACAGGAAGCCTTTGTTAGAGTCATCACCCTCTCCTCCTCAATTAAAATGTTATATCTGTTGTAATTGCTCATCTTCCACTTCCCAAAATGCCTCCCAACACAAAACCAAAGACGACAATATTATGCATTCCTGCTATTAACAACACATAAGCTGGGGCAGAGGGAGAGAGACTTTTTCAAGTTGTTTTCATACATCATAGAGGAGATACCCTTTCAGAGTTCTGTTTGAGTTCTGTGCTTTTGTCTTGGGATTCAGTCTCCCTTCTGTATTAGCTACTGATCCTCCACTGATACATCCTCTGAATTTAACTGATTGCAAATGTCAGTAGATGTTATTTTTCCTCCTTTCTTTGTACCAGTTTCTTCAGAGAAGTATCCTATTCCCTGGTATATTTTTTTTAAATCTCCAGTGGGAAGGAGAAATCTATTTTCTTGCCAGCTTTGTATGGAGTTCAGAGTTTGTCTGCGGTACTGGGGGTAGGGTGGGGTGAGGATTAGCTTCAGAATATTAATGGTGACTTTGAACATAATGAGGGTGAAGTTTACTTTCCACTTTTCTGGGGGCTTAGCCTTCGCTCTTCTGGGTCAAAAACACTCCATTGGAGTTCAGTGGCACTTTTTGGTTACTGCCCTAGTCCAGAGGTTTTCGAAGTCTGTCGTCATATGGATCACTAAAGTATGAGAATTTAATGAACAATTTCCCACTCCATACATCCCCGTTCCGCACCACAATATCCCTGTTGCAAGTAGTGTACTTGATGAATTAGTAAATGCCAAACTACATTTTTTTAGAAGTAATTTGAATCCTGTCTTCCTTTTTCTTTTCATTTCCTTTCTCCCCAGCTGCTTCTACAAGCATCGGTGTTCTGTAGTGAGGAGCCTGTTTGCCTGTAGAAGACACTGTAAATAAGCAGCTAGCACAAGCTGAAAGCAAGAACCCTTTGTAAGCCATAATTTGAGAACTGCTGCCACAATATTTTTCTCCAGAAGTTGAAACCTGATTTAAACTACATGTGAAATGAATTTTTTTTCTTACTATACTCCCTAGCAAATATTAATCCCAGAGCATGGCACAACTGACTCTTTGTTCAGTGTGCCTGGATTGGAATAGCAGGGTGTTAGGATTGAGGTGAACTGACAGAGACATTGGGATAAGTAGCAGTGGGAGAGCAGGAGGTGTTTAAAAGTAGAATGAGGGTATGTTGGTGGATGTGTGTGGGGCGGCAGGGAGTTTGTATGGGTCCCTTCACTTTTGTGAAATGGCATAAGTTTTTGTTTTTTTGCTGTGGTTTACAGATAAATACATGTTATGGGTTACCTACTGTACTGGTCTCTGCTTGTAGGGCTCTAGTGCTCCGACTTGGAAGTCCTAGGCTGACTTTGGATTCTTGACTCTAGAATTTCAGGAGTAGGGTTTAGCTTGAGAGGGGTTTTGTTTGTGGTGACTGAGTGGTGCCATACTCGATTACCTCTCTTCCCTGAGATGACTGTCTGAACATTTTATATGAAGTAGGAAGTTGCCTTTCATTTCATCTTAGAAAGTTGTTGGTTCTATTAATCTGCTGATAAGGTGGAATAAGTAAAGCTCTCTGGAGTGAATAATATTGAATACACAAGCTTCTTGTAAACTCAAAGAGCAATGTTTGAATGATACAAGAAACTGCATGTTTTGTTGTGCTATACTGGAGTGTAGCAGAAATGAAGAACTCTTATTGCAGTGAATTTAGATCAAGTTTACTGCAAGATCGATGGGGCCTTACTAAGCTGCAATGTAACAAGGGAATTCCATGTGAAACCTGCTGGCTTTATTCCTAGCGCTTATCAATGAGCCTAGTATTGGACATCTATAACATCTAGCAATGCATGTGGGAAGAGGTAACCCTTTTCAAATAATCTGAAATGACTTGGATTATATAGTTAAATTAAGTTTGACTTTCTTGATATAACACAATACAAGAGGACAAACCACTATATCTCTTCTAAGGACAAATCTTGTGTCTAACCTCTTGCAGTTCTTTGAAAGGGTTAACTAAATAATGACAATTATTTAAACTTTTAAAAAGCTATTGAAAAAATGCCTGTTAACCATCTTCAGACGTGAATTCTTCCTGACCACATTTGTGTTTAAGGGATAAAGGTAGGTAGCAGAGAGCTGAGACATAAGGTTTTGGTATAGATTAAAAAATAGTTAGGGGTTAAGCAAAAAGAGGGAATAGTTGTCTGGTTTTCAGCATGGAAAGGGCTTAAAGGAAACCTCACAGATAAGTTCTAGGACTGGTGTTGAGGTGGCAAAATACGCCAGTGAGGTACTAGTTAGGTTCCTCAAGCCTAAGGAGTGTTGAGGAACTTCAGAAGTACCAATCAAAGCCAGATAATCTGGCAACCCATGAAATGCCATGTAGACCAGTGCAACATAAGGCATGTTAAAAGAAAAAAATTAAACTTCTCATATACAGAGTTCTGAATTAATGATAACCTCACCAAAAAAACTAGGTGTATTTTAGCAAATATGTATACTTAGCAAATCATAAATAATTTAGTGTTTTGCCCTGGGGAGAGAAAAGGCAAAAGAAAGAAGCATGGAATAGGAACTAGTCCAGCACTTACTGCACTGCTGCAATGGTGTCCAATGTTTTCATCTTGAGGGCCAAACATGTTTCAAAAAGGTGAAGGCTAAAACCAGTACTCTGAGGCAGAATCTTTGTCATGTGCCACCCTCTTTGCACTACTCAGATAGCACAAAGGCAGCAGAAACCACCCATGAGAACCCAGCAGCCCGAGAGATGACATAGCTCCCTTCTGGGCCTCATGTTGAATTCCAGCTATCTCCATTGTGGCTCGTAGCTGGCGCAAGTTAGAGCAGCCCTCAAGCTGCTGTAACCTGCACTAGAGCTGCAGCACAGAATCCAGAAGCCATATTTGGTGGCTGGTTCAGTCCCCACCCACCCATCTCTCCTCAGCTGCCCTGGTGCTTTTGTGGGAGATGGGTGCTGACCTGTGCTAGGCACTCCCTTAGACTCAGATAGAGCTACTCAAGCTCCTCTACTGCTCTTGGAAGTCCCGTAATCATCAGGGAAACAGGTAATGGAGCAGCCAGATTTGTTTTCTTCCTCTGGGATGCAGCAGGTAGCTAATGGGGAGCCGCTGAGTAGCGGTAGCAAGGAAAACATGCATCAGAGCTGCTTCAGGGGAAGTGATGGGAAGTAGTCACCCTAACCTACTCCCTTTAGTGATGGGCTGATTCAAGACACTTCAGATTGAAAGTTGCACATCGTAGCTCAGAGAACACATTTTTAAATGCAAATTTTCTCCTTAAAGCAGCTCCCTTTGAGAGCCATGGAGTAGACACAGTGCACTGGAAGTCACTTAGATACTATGATGAGTGTGGTATAAAAACCTGAACAGAACAAAATACACAGTCATGCAGTAATAGAATAAGATGTTAGGCTCTATTATGAGATAGAGATAATGGCAAAACCGTATTGCAGCTGTTACATAAATAGATGGTGCTGATGTCATCTTGATATCTCTGTTGGTTCTGGTTATCTAAACTCAAATGGGGAAGAGCAGAAATTGAAAGGCAAAGTGATTGGAGAGGATTCCCATGGGAGGAGAGCTGAGGAATAGGTGACTAGGACTGTTTAATTTGGAGAATAAAAGAAGATAGATACTCTCCAGCCAATTCATTTATACTTGTGTTCTTATTGCCATTTTCCACTATACAAGAACTGTTGCCCTTAAGTAATTGAATAGCAACATTTAAAATTGATTTTAATATTTATACATTGTATAATTAACCTGTGGAGCTTGCTGCCACAGAGTATTATTTTATCAAATGTCTTTGCAAATGCCAAACAAATGTGTTCTTGATTGCATCCGTAGTCAGATCATCTAGGAGAAAATTACAAAGGTCAGTCTGTATGCTTCGTGACATAAACTGGTCCACTGAGGTCAGGAAGGAATCCCACACCCCATCTGCTATAGTATGTTATAGTTTGGTGTGTTATGTGGGGATTACATCTTCCTTGGAAGCATCACACATTGGCCACTTGGAAACAGGATACAGGACTAGACAAATGGTCTATTCTAATATAACAATTCTTTATAAGAGCTAGATGTTGTTATTGTGTTCTTAGGTACAAAATGACCCCCTACAGCTCCTGTCGCTGCTGATCCCCATTCCAGATCCCCGGAAGGACACAAGGGACTATATCCTGTCTCAGGTTTGTAAAGTGACCCGAAGGTTAGCATTCCAGATTAAGTAGCATAAGGGACGAGTCCAGAGATTCTTATTTTCCCTAGTGACACTTATCCCAGTGGTCACCCAGTTGCCTGTTTACTGACGTTAGCACAATCCATGATTGTGTCTAGATCAATTTGTTTGGCTGTTTTCATTCTGCCCTGAGCCCACCTGCCTTTTTCCAAATGGCATCAAGAGAACTGTATGCCAGATGGTTTTGATGTGGCTGGGAAGAAAAGTAAAGGGTGCCACAGGGTTGTGACTGGTATAGACTTAAGTACTCAGCACGCAGGTCTGGGATGACAACCCAGTTTGCACTTCTCTGGCTTTTCCCCTTTCCCCTTCCGAGCTTTTGGTTAATTTCCACAGGAGTGATACAAATGTTATCTGGAGCTGTTTGACTGCTGGAATCCTACTCTGAGAAGGTGGGTATAGAATTGCATGCTTTATACAGTTCCTTTTCTGATTTTCCCTTTCTCTCTGATGAGAGTGCACATTGGGGCACAAGGTCTCAGGCTGGCTTAAAGCATTGCTGTAAAAACGGAGCCTATTAATCAGCACTGAGGCTTTTACCCCCAAGTCTTCAGATGTGCTGTCCATGACCTACTTGTGTGTATGTTTGTTCTTTTGATGGCACCCTAGAATGGTGTGTATATGTGGACACTGCTCTTTCCGCTATTAAGTAATATATTAAACAGTTAATGTGAAATGACTCTGGACCTTGTGTGCTGTTTATTAAATCCTATTTTCAGTGAAGGGGTTTTTAATTTTTTTTTATTTCATGCAGGTTATTTTATAGGAATATTAAAAACTGGCTGTTTTAGGGACTGGAGGATGCAAAAGCTGCCTCATTCCTATTGCTTCCCAGCACCTTTGCTTGCGTGCTGAACAGAATTTGACAATGGTGTGTGTGTATTCTGTGGAATGACTGGTGGTGGCAGGGGGCAGAGTATTTTAAATTCTTACCTTTCCGCACTTCTTGGGTATTTTCCATGCAGCATGAAACTGACAACTACTCTTTAAATGCCTTTGTAAGTTGCCTCTTTTATGTGCTCAAAGCACTTGCAAGAGGTTATTACTTCACCTGCTTCTGAGGGGGATGCTGCTGCTTTCCACCAAGAAAAATGTCTTGTAATGAAAGCATCATAATCTGTGGCTGGCAAGCACATAAAAGAACAGAAACAAACCCAGGGAGAGGAGTTTATTATTAAGTAGATTTATCATATGTGTTAATTATCCCAGAAAATATTGCATAGGAGCTTGCCCTATATCATGTGTATATATAATGCAAGTTCGGCTAGTCCTGCTGAGAGAAGAAATAGCTGATCTCACTTGCCTTTGCTGCATGGGAGAAATTATACATCTTATTAACAGTCCCAACTCCCCTGCAAACTGACAATCTGAGTTTATATTACTACAAGAAGGAATAGTGTTGTAGGGCAATGGATGTTACTTAAGAGGGTAAGAGCTGTAGGACAAAAACCAAATTGTAGTTGTAAACCACCAGGCAGATACTGTAGAAATAACCGTGGCTAATCCCATACCAATGCTATAGGCTCAAAGGACAGATTAGAAATAGTATCTGTGCTGCCGCATCCTTGTGCTCATAGACTGAAACAGCATACTGCTACCACCCAGTCATCAAAACAATTGAACAGCAGTAACCAAAGAAATCTCAAAGCAGACACCCAAATTAGTATTTGGACTATAGGGGTCAGCTCAGTTCTTGGAGATGTTTTGCTGGCACCAATTAGACCAATAGAGAGACTTTCTATCAGTTCACTAACCTTGGATCCTTTATAGAAGCCAAACCTTCCTTCTCCAGGCCAAACAGATACGTGAACTAAATGATTATACGTTTGGGTGTGTTTAAACTTGTGTAAATGGTGAGTGTAGTGTAGCAGGAAAAGGAACTCCCAACAGTAAGAACTGAAAAAGCAGCAAAGAATCCTGTGGCACCTTATAGACTAACAGACGTTTTGCAGCATGAGCTTTCGTGGGTGAATACCCACTTCGTCGGATGCAAGTAGTGGAAATTTCCAGGGGCAGGTATATATATGCAAGCAAGAAGCAAGCTAGAGATAAGAGCTTGCTTCTTGCTTGCATATATATACCTGCCCCTGGAAATTTCCACTACTTGCATCCGACGAAGTGAGTATTCACCCACGAAAGCTCATGCTGCAAAACGTCTGTTAGTCTATAAGGTGCCACAGGATTCTTTGCTGCTTTTACAGATCCAGACTAACACGGCTACCCCTCTGATACTTGACAGTAAGAACTGACTCTCCCCTACTTTTTCATATTCACTCTTAATTGCTTTTCCTACTGCAGTACCTCCTGTCTCCTCAACATATGAGTTACCCCTATTTCCAGCTGTGTACATTACATCCCCTTTGTCTTTATTCTACATACTGTATAGGGCTGAACCTCAATTCTCAGACATGAAGTGTCCCAATCCAGCGCGAGTAAGGGAATTTGATGTTTTACTGGTAAAGGGAAATGTGTTATACTGACAGGGAGTACCACCTCTCACTGGTACAGGGCTTATGGCTAAAGATTATTTCCAGATCCCTGTGTTTCAAAGGCCATCCGGTCATGTTCAGATGCCTCTCTCCATCCATAGGCCTATCCTACAGTTTTCATATAACTTTAAACTGCTTTAGAAACAAATATAGTTAAATTGGTACAACCTCCTATTGTGAACACAGCTATAACAGTGCTTGTATTGGTATAGGTCAGTGTTTCTCAGCTGGTGGGTTTCAAAAGGCAATCGGGGATTGTGAGGCACTGAAAATTTTATTACAAATCTAAAGCAAAGAAAATAACTGGGATTACAAAAGCCTTCAAAGTGTGTGAGATCAAATATAGTAGTTTGTATTATAGAGAGATATCATTATCAATGATACATTTATTACCATTACTTTTACAGTACATATAGGGAGATCAAAAAAAAGTTGAGTTTGAATAATGGGCCATCAACCTAAAAAAGCTGAGAAACACAGGCAAAGCTTATTTCCCTAGGAATGCAACTGCATTGAAATAAGCCCTAAATTTCTGTTCTTTACTGTTATAAGACCAAATTCTGACCCTACTGAAATCAATGGCAATACTCCCATTGACTCCAGTGGGACAAGGCTTTGGTGAAGGTGAAGCAGTCATTGAAAAATGTTGATCCTTGGGCCTGACAAACCATTGTCGACCTCAGCTGTCCAAAACTCACTGAAGTGTAAGGGCATGTCCAAATGAAGATGTAGTGCCTGGCAAGCCAAGGTGTAAATCTACAGCATGCTAGTCCAACATGCACTAACAGACCGTGTGGACCATGCACTAGAACAGAGGTGGGTAAACTATGGCCCATGGGCCACATCCAGCCCGGCCCCTGAGCTCCTGGCCCAGGAGACTAGCTCCCGGCCCCTCCCCTATTGTTCCCCCTCCCCCGCAGCCTCAGCTTGCTCCGCCGCCGGCGCAGTGCTCTGGGCAGCGGGGCTTCAAGCTCCTGGGTCAGCGCAGCTGCAGAGCCCAGCCTGACCCAGTGCTCTGTGCTGCACGGTGGCGTGGCTGGCGCTAGCTGGACAGCGCGTCTGTAGTGCTACCAGCCACCGGTGCTCTAGGAAGCACGGTAAGGGGGCAGGGAGCGGGAGGCAGAGGAGGTTGGATAGAGTGCAGGGGAGTTTGGGGGGGATGGTCAGGGAGCAGGGGTGTGGATAGGGGTGGTCAGAGGATGGGGAACGGGTTGAATGGGGGCAGGGGTCCCCAGAAGGCAGTCAGGAATGAGAGGAGGGGTTAGATGGGGGGGCAGTCAGGGGCTGGGGTTCTGGAGGCAGACCGGGAGAAGGGGTGGTTGTATGGGGCAGGGGTCCCTGGGGGGCAGTCAGGAAGGAGAAGGGGTTGGATGGGGTGGCGGGGGGCAGTCGGGACAGGGAGAAGGGATAGTTGGATGGGGCAGGGGTCCTGGGGGGGCCGTCAGGAATGAGAGATGGGGTTGGATGGAATGAGGGGGGCAGGGGTTCCGGGAGCGGTCAGGGGATGGGGGGGTGGATGGGGCAGGAGTCCCGGGGGAGGGCACCAGGGAACACGGGGGGTTGGATGGGGCAGGAGTCCTGGGAAGGGGAGGCAGTCCACGACCCCCTCCCCTAACTGGCCCTCCATACAATTTCCAAAACCTGATGTGGCCCGCAAGCCAAAAAGTTTGCCCGCCCCTGCACTAGAAGTTCTGAAGTGTGCTTTCACATACAAACAGCAATATGTCAAAGTGTGTACTACAAAACTTTTAGTGCACGGTAGCTGGATCCACATGGCTAGTTAATGCACATCAGGCTAGTGTGCTGTAAGTCTCCATGTTGCCAAGCCCAGAATCTAAGAGGCAGGACTGTGGCTACTGAGCCTACCACAACAGAGGCAAAGTACTTAGGCCCAGATCTGCAAAGGTATTTGGGCTCCTAACTTAGAGAACACAATGCAAGAACTCTATTAACCAAATATATGCTTTCCAATTCTGTTTCTATAAGGAGCCTGGCCAAGTGCCCTGCCCCACAGTTAATTACTCTATAGGTACCTCACTTGTGTGTTTCCAAATCTGTCCTTTTCGGGTATGTCGTGTGTGTATGTATATATATATATATATATAATATATATATTTTGAGTAGTTAAGCTTGGGATGTGAAATGTCCTTTAGGCATGGAAAAATAGCAGCAGGTAAACTTGGGGACTTGCACATCTACACTGAAAAATTACAGTTAAAACAATGCCCTGCAAATGATCATTCCTATAATCAGCCAATCAGCTCTTGAGAAAGGGAGGCACAGCGTCCTCACAACACATCCACAACCCCAAATAGCTGGCTACACCACAGTTCAGGGTTATTTAGCTCTTCAGTAACCTAAGCTCTAAGTGAATTCTCATCTGCTTAGCTTAGTTCCACAGAAGACAAAGCTTTCTTTCCTGCTTCCCTCTTTAGTGCTGCATCTGAAAGGGACTGGATGAGCTCAAGATCACTTGTTTCTATTAGGCCACAAGAGCACCTGCCTTGGTAGGGCTGAGCTCATCTCAGTAACTTCACCTGCAGAGCAGACTAGGTGGAACTTGGCTCTATGCACTATTCTCCCAAGCTCATCACTGTTCCAGACACACCACCCCCCATGCAGGCCCAAAGCAGCTAATGTACAGTAAGGTTTTTTATTGCAAAATAACAAACACCGATCATTTTTATTACAAGAAATAGGAATAACAGTCTCTTTCTGTGGACCAGTCAGTCTGCAGATCCTGAAAACCACCAAACACAATAGAGAGAAAACATGTCATTTATTCATGCACATGTACCACAGTACCAGCTTCACACTATGGCTTCGCTTTTTACCACCTAACAGTGTCGTCTCCTCCACAAGCCACCCTTTCGGATTCATGAACTCTCTGCAGGACCCTGGGTGCCTGTCCTGTGGCAACACACAGCCTAGCAGTACCAGAACCAGCAGAGGGAATTCTTCTCTCCCCTACAGGTCCTTACTCCTTTATGCTTCCTCCTTCTCTTTCTATACCTTTATGCACATACATAGCTTCCTCTTTGAGGATGTTGGCAGGAACCACTCAGAACCTGCCCATCTCACAAGATTTACCTTGACTAAAAAATAAGGTTGTGTTAGAACATGACCTTGAAAAACGACGTTAACACAATGTTAAACTGTTTGTCTCCATTTGCACTGGTTGCAGAGTTCTGTTAAACAACAGCAGTGTAATTTGCTATAGGGCAAGGGCCCTTTCCCTTGGTTTGGGGTCCCCCTACTTTTTATAGGTCTATATATTATTACATCTTCCATTTTTTGATCCCCAGACTCCAGGATACCACGTAACCACCTATAACACTCTATATGCTGGCACGTTTGTCCCCTCCCCACAGAATTTTTCTGAAATGACACCTCCTGTTCAATATCTTAGAGTCAAGTTAACTAATATGATGTTCAACGGGGCTTTGCAACTACTGTAGGCAGGGACTAATCCAGTTTAACATTGTGTTAATAGGCTTGACTCTTCAAGATTCTTCACTCCCTCTTCCTGGCAAAGGAGCAGTCTCTAACCTCTGCACACACCTGCCACCATCCTCATGGGGAAACATGATTGATTTGCATAAATCTACATAGAGGAAAAGGAGGGAGACCCTAGGGTTCCATTCTATCTCCAACCCCCACTCCCCACCATCTTAAATTCATCACACAAGCCTGCAACTGTATTTCATTACAAACATCCTGCCTCCATTTTATGAGTCTGAGGAGAAGGGCCACTTCACTGTTTGATCTCAAAAATCCAGAGAGTCTCCTTAACTCTGGGATGAGGAGCAGGGGGGCTGGCAGTGTTGGGAGCTAGAAAAGTTGCAGGAGGAAACTGCTTGTTAGCCAGCCAGCTCCCATTCCTTTAGTAGGGAGCACTGCCTACTGAGGTGTTGAGAAGCCCAGCAGCCCCTCAGCAGAGACAGAGACTCTGACTGGCAGCAGGTCTTCCCCTGGAGGCAGGCCTAAAGGCCCCTTCCCAAGCCTTGTGGGAGGGACCACTGGACCCAGGAACCAACTGAATGTGGGGGATAACTAATGAATAACAGGGTCTGGACTGAAGGTCATGGGTTCAAAACTAGGGCTCCAGAGGGGAACACTGAGCAGAGTACCCCAGACAGTGCCCACTGTGCCTCAAAGCTGTCCAGGGAGTCAGCGGCCACTGCCCAGAGGAACTCTGCCTGGATGCCTGAGACCAGGAAGGAGCAGAAATAGGCCCCACAATTGCAGACCATGCTCCTCCTGGTGTTGAAGATGGCCATTCTGGCCAGGGCAAGGAGGAGGTTCATGACTTTGTGGGGACACAGACAGGGTGTGAGACTATAAACAGGTGTGGGGAAAAGTGCAGCCAGAACCTTAACAGGAGGGTCTGGAGGAGCCAGGATAAAGACTGCAACCCGGTGCATTCGAGATAAGCATGTGCCAGGTTCTCCCTCACACTGCAAAAGGGGATGGCCGGGGTGGGGGGAATGTGGAAGGCACCGGACTGTCACAGCACTGGATTCTGCAGCAGCCTGACTCAGGGCTGGCCCACTAGAGGGGCTGCGGATGCAGATCCACAGGGCTGGACGTTGTTCCGCCCCCACGTCCTCTCTTCTGGGGCAGCAGGATGCGGGTAGGTGAGTGAGCAGGCGGCAGTTGGCGTTGGCTGCTGCCGGACAACCCGGCAGAGCCTGGGAGCCCGCGCTGCGGGCGGAGCCACGCGCGTTCTTTCCAACCTGGGTTATTAATTAATGCACGCTTAGCCATGACGAAACGCGCGGATTAGGAATCCAACGGCCGCTGGGCTCCAATTAGCGCTTTGCATGATGGGACTTGTAGTCCTAGAACAAGCACCCGCCCGCGTAGGAGACCTAGGCCGCGATCTGGTGAAGTTTGTCCCTTTTCCCGCTCCATATCCTTTCGTTTCTTTAATTTTGCTGTCTCCAGGCGGCCAGAACCCTCCACATTCCAACGTGGGTTCCACAGGAGGGGTCCTTCGTGTCAGGGCTTCCAGACGCTGCCTGAAAAAATTTTTTTTCTTCAAGGGGCCGTTACTGCTATTAAAACAAAAAATCGGAAATTAAAAAAAATCACCAGTCGCACTGAAAGAGAAACAGAGAGTAGCGGAGACGTTAAAAGAACACAAGGCGGTGATGTGAGTTAGGCACCGCGTAGGGCAGCTCTCGGAGCCGGGTGAGAGGTCAGGCCGGGGGCCTGCTCCCCTCCCCCCCTCCCCCCGCTCTGACATGCCAACCCGGCAGTCGGCTTGGTAGCTGCTTGCGCAGAGTGCGTCGGGGGAGCCCCGTGCGGCAGGGGAGGGGGCGGGGAGCTGACGGGGTGACCCCCGGCCTGGGCAGGAGCGATAGCGGGGGCGTGGCTGAGGAGCCCCCGGGCCCGGGGCTGCAGCGGAGCGGGGTGAGGTGGCCTCGCCCCGGGCCCGGGGCTGTAGCCGGGGAAAGGGCTGGCGCGCTGGTGACTGACTCTGCTTTGCTGCGCAGGTGCCAGCTTTGTCCCTCGCAAGGAAACAGGCCGGCGGGTGCCAGGGCAGAGGATGGAGTTCGAGCTCATGGAGAGCGACATCCTGGAGTCGTTGGAGGATCTAGGGTAGGTGGCCTTCCCCGGCCTACACACGTGGGACCGGCTGCGCCCTCTCGGCGCACCCAGCCAGAGCTGCGCTCGAGCGGGGGGAGGTGGATCTGCATCTGGTGGGTGACTTGACAGTTTCTGTGAGGGGGGTTGAGGCTGAAAACTCCTTGTGCTCGTGTTTCCATGTTAGCTCCGGGTGGCCAATGTGACACTCGCCTATTGTTCCCTCTTCCATAGGCACATGTGAGGGGCTCCTCTAGTGGCAGAGGGAGAGGTGGGGTTTAGGGATTCAACTTCTTCAACGGAAAATCGTTGTTCTAGAAGAAACCTGACTTTACAGGTTTTGAAATGTCTGAGAAGCAGGCCTAAAAGAGCTTTCTTTCTGCGGGAGAATTTTTCTGCTGTAGTACAGCATGTCTGTTGTGTTCTCAGACTTAGTTGTCAGGGCCATGGTGTTCTGTCTGTTGATGGTACTTATTTGAATTCCATGAGTGCAGTATCTGAGGGATGGTCTACACTGGGAACTTGCATTGTAATGGCTGCATCTCTCAGGGGTGTGAAAAATTGACATGTGTGAGAGACATAGCTATACTGACCTAACCCCGATGTAAAATTCTTCCATCAATCTAGCTACCACCTCTAGGCCAGCTGGATTGCCTATGCAGATGGGAGAACCCCTCCCATCTGTGTAAGTAGTGTCTCCACAGAAACATTACAAGGAGCTGCTGCAGTGTTTTGAGTCATCACTTATCGTTGCAGCATCATTGGGTGGTGAGGGAGTACTATTATACCCATTTTACAGATGGGGGAACTGAGGCCTAGATAGACTGAGGCCCAAGGTCATACAGGAAGTCTGTGGTAGAGGAGGGAATTGAACATTGGTTTCCCAAGACCCAGGCTCGTGCCCTGACCTGTGGAGAATCCTTCCTTTCTAGTTGAATTTTTAACAAAGGATGCAATTTTACAAATTGTTCATTAGGCACTGAAGTTAAATAGATGTTGTTAAAAACAAATGAACCAAAAAGCTTTAAAAAGTTAAATATCTGGTTAAAATTCCCTTCTGCTTTATGTTACTCAGCTTTCATTCCCTTGAGCCTTGTGATGTCATCACTTAATTAATTCTTTGATCAACATATGCTTGCATGCTAACAGGGGAGGGAGAAGCAGTTGTAAAACCTTCCCTTCAGAGAAGGGAGGAAAACAAATGTGTAGGCTCTATACATTATGAAGAAGAATAAAAGGGGACAAGCCAATTTTTCCTTTTTCAGGTCATCTTTATAGCACGCTGGGCCAAATTCTTTATTCAGGGAGTACATTGATTTAACTTTCAATATCAATAGGAGGTTACACAGATGTAATGGAGGGCAGAATTTGGCCCAGTGTGGCTTTGATGAGCCATCTAAACTAAACAAAAATGCTGTCAAACATGGATTACAAGAGGCTGCAGCAGCAGAAGTACAGCAACCAGAGCAGGGACATTACTGGAGGGAAGAGGAGCAGAACTATGTGTGTTATGGAGCATGGGGAGGCAGAGATTGAAGTTTCAGTCAGCAACCCACAGATTGGACTGCTAGCTAAAGAGCTGCAGCAGTGGAGCCAGATTATGAGAGAGATGTTAGCTGGGATGGCATTTCTAGGGAAGGGGGAATTGCTAGGAGAATCAGAGAGTGGGCCTTTCACTTGATAAACTACTTAGGCCCTAATCCTGCAAAGATTTACTCGTGTGTGTAATTTTACACCCTGTGAGTAACAACCCAAATCTTTGCAGGATGAGAGCCCTCGTATGCTGGTTGAGACATCTGTCATCTTTGACATCTATCAAGAGTTGACTGCACCAGTTGTCAAAGTAGACTCAGTCATTTGAGGTTTTACTTCTTCAAGGTATCAGAGTAACTTCAATTGTTTTTGAGGTTTCTTTGATCCCTTTTCAGATGGGTATATTACATCAAAATAATCTAGCACCTTTTATATTTAGCAGAGTACAAACAGTAATCTGTGCCTTTACAGGGTTAGGGGAAATTGTTCTTCTTTTGTTGTCCAGAAAACTTATCTTCTAAAAGCAGCAAATAACTAAAACATGTTGCATTTAGAGTTGAATAAGATTCAGCTTTGACATAGTGCATACAACTCCCATGGTAGAATTGTGCCTACTTATGCCAGGACTGAAATTGGCCCATAATTCTCCATACAGAGACAACTTTTCACCTTATTAATGTCCATTTTTAAGTTTTTATTCAACAGAAAATTATTCCTCCTTCATTACTTACATAACATCTATATCCAGTGTTTCTAATTTGCATTGTCTGGCAACCTAGTAAAAATATGAAAGTAAATGACATTTCGGCAATAAAAAAAGGAGGGGGGGGGCAATAGAACAGTCAGGCACTAGTTACTCAGCATATTTTGAAGCAAATAATTCCAGAGAGGTACTTTAGAATTGCAGAAACAATAGATCAATAAACTAATATCTATGATAGAAGTTGCACTCCAAATTTTGGTAGCATTGCTCCTAATGAAAACATTTTGACTCCTGTCACATTTGTTTTACTCAAACATTTTTAATGTCCTGTTTCTTCATAGTTAAACTAATGATTTTTTGTGACATTTCCCTGTATCTTCAACACTTCAGATATAACGGTGATATTCCTTACATGTGCACATAGATGTTTAAAAAAAATCTGTAGCAGAATTCAGTCACAATCTGATTAATAAATTGTGCTTTTAATTTTGCTTGCCAGTTACAAAGGTCCATTGTTAGAAGATGGAGCGCTGACTCAAGCAGTCTCTGGTGGAGCCAGTTCCCCTGAATTTACAAAACTCTGTGCTTGGCTGGTGTCTGAGTTAAGACTATACTGTAAACTAGAAGAAAATGTGCAAGCTACTAACAGTAAGTAACCACAGCTCTGAGAACAAAATTGTGCAGTTAATGCACTTTTATAGCTATGTGTTCTATAGATTTGGGCTGCCAGTAGTTAAATCAATTGTACTGTAGAGTACTGTCTGCATCCTATCATTTTTTGGATGTTTTCCACCTCATTTTTCAAGCTGACCCAATGTGCATCCAACAGAAGCTGAATTCGTTGTTGGGATGAACTTGCTACTAAAGTTATTTTTTTCCTTTTAACTGATTTTCAGAGATGAGTGTGTTCAGTTATTGAATACTTTCTTGTTTTTGGAGGAAACAAAGTTTTATTTATCAAATTTTCAAAATAACTTTTTTACAACTCTTTGAGGATCTGATGTATTTAAATTTTATATTTAAAATTCCACAGTGGATGCTCTAATAACTAGAGATTTGCCTCAATTTCCTATTTACTCTTTATTATCTTAAAGGGAAGACAAACAATTAATTATGAAATGCTCTGTGGGGGAGGACTTGGAAATCTAAAATTTGTCATAATTTTTTAACTTTAATGGGGAAAAACTAAATAAAACTTTCAAGAAAATTTTTAAAACAATTTTGAGTTTTTAATAAGCTCTAATTCTGGCATTCTTCAGACTTACTTTATGTATCAGAATCCATATTTTATCTTTAAAGGGTATTCAACAGAATTCTGAGTATTTGTGGAATTATATACACTTTTTTTGTTACAAGTAACACCTACCCCTAATATTTTTCTTTAATTTTTCAGTTACAGACTTTTCTGTATTTTCCATTTGTTTACTTTGTACAGTAATTTTCTCCGGTACAATTATTTTTCCCTTTTGTTAATGAAAGCATTTAACACTTCAACACACGAGACTTTTTTTTTAAAAAGGGAAATATAAAACCACACAGATTGGCAAATGGACTCTTAATGTAAAAAGAGAGTTTTAACTTGTAATCTACTCACTGTCCCTACATATCTTTTTGTTTCTCAGTGTCCTGTCTCTTTCTGTTCTTTTTCCCGCTGTTCCTTTTTTCAATATTTTCCCTCATTTCTTCCTCTCTTTAGTGTGTTCTTTCCAATAATTCTCTTCTCCCTATATTTTATTCATTTTACTGAGAATACGTTACTAATAGAGGCAGTAAAAGATCTTGCATGTTATAAGGTTCCCACTTTAGGGGCTGAGTAAAAATAGAATTAAACTGGATCTTCATGCCTGTTCCTAAATTCTCAGGAGCTTGGGCAATATAAAGGTTTATATATTTGTAGTGCTAGTAAGTGGTATCCTAATTTTGTCTGGTTTGGGCTCATAATAATATTTTCAAGTTGATGTTCCTTTTTTAAATGCTCTAATTTTAAACTTTTTTTTTCTATTCACACTTTGTACTTTACTCAGCTCATCATCATCCAAGCTATCTTAGGCCTGGTCTACGCTAGGGGTGTAGGGATTGATCTAAGTTACACAACTTCAGCTAAGTGAATAACGTAGCTGAAGTCGACGTACTTAGATCGATTCACTGTGGTGAGTCGACTGCTGCCGCCCCCCCGTCAACTCTCCCTGCACCTCTCGCCAAGCTGGAGTACAGGAGTCGGTGGGAGAGCACTCGGGGATTGATTTATTGCATCTAGAATAGACATGATAAATCGATCCCCGCTGGATTGATCGCTGCCCAGCGATCCGGCTGGTAGTGAAGACATACCCTTGGTTTCACTCTAGTTCTTGGGCTCTAGCACAAGGAAACACATCTTTTGTCAATCTAAATGTTGCACCTAAGCTACTTGACTGTCCCTCCTACTAAGAAAAAGTAAGTAGGTGAGGATCATAAATGTAAACTTAAAAGGGGTAGGCTTGTGGTACTCTTGACCTTTCTTATCCCGCAATTCCTAATTATTCACTAAGGGTATGGCTACACTTACGGTTTGCAGCGCTGGTAGTTTGCAGCGCTGGTCATCCAGCTGTGTAGGAGCAGCGCTGGTGTGTGGCCACACTCACAGCTACCAGCGCTGGTGTGTGGCCACATTTGCAGCATTAGCAGCGCTGCTGGGAGTGATGCATTATGGGCAGCTATCCCAGCATTCAAGTGGCCGCAACGTGCTTTTCAAAAGAGGGGGGTGGAGTGGGGTCTAGTGTGACAGGGAGCGGGGGGAGAGAGAGAGTGGATTTTTGGAGCCAACACTGTGTGTTTAGCTTCCTGACTTGAAAAATCAGAACATGTTTCCAACCCCTTAGTCTTAACTCTTAATTGCAAACAGCCTGCAGCCAACACGACTCCCCGCTGTTTCATTCCCTCCCTGCCTGCAATCTCATTTGATTGTTTACAGCCAGGTACAGATGATCACAGCAAACAGGAGATCTGTTTGTTTTTTAGATAAGCGGCAACTGCAACGGCAACGGAGCTCCGCACGGAGCTCGTTCACAACAAAACAAAGAGAGGCTGCATAACAAAACAGAGAGAGTAATTTATAAAAGCATTCTGGGATACACCTTATACCCTGGAGGCCAATCACAGCGCTGGTGTGTGGCCACACTTGATGACCAGCGCTGCAGCACCAGCGCTGGAATTCTTATTCCCCATGCTGAGTGAGGTGTACGGCCAGCGCTGCAGCCAGGGAGTTGCAGCGCTGGAAGTGCCCTGCAGGTGTGGCCACTTACTAATTGCAGCGCTGGTGGAGGCTTTCCAGCGCTGCAAATCGCCAGTGTAGCCATACCCTAAGAGTACTTCAGCCAAAATCATCTAAATCTAAGATGCCTATCGCTCTAATATTTAAGTGACACTAAGATTCCACACAGATTCCAGATCGGGGTCTGTGATATCATTAGTTCCAACTTCTTTATATGGCTTTATATGTACTTTATATGGCTACTAAGTAAAAAGTTCCTAGACTGGGAAAGAAAGCAAATGGAAGCATAATGTGCAATCACTGAGGAACTACTTGTCCTCAGATCAGTCATGCTGAGTCCCAAGCTTTGAAAACCCAGAGGACATCTGTGGCTTTCACCCACAGCACTATTTTCATTTTGATACTCCTTTAGCATGAATAACTCTCTGCTGTAGCTACAAATTTTTTTTTTAACCAAATCACCGTGGTCTCCAAAGTCCTATAGTTCCTAATTAACTTATGATCACAAAATCAGGAAACTAAATATTTGAATTGATTAAACAAGTTGCTTTTTTAAAGGTCCAAATGAAGCAGAAGAGTTCCAACTTGAAGTGAGTGGGCTACTGGGGGAAATGAACTGTCCATATGCATCACTAACATCGGGAGATGTGACAAAACGCCTTCTCAATCAGAAGAACTGCCTCCTGCTGCTCAGTAAGTGAAAGGGAACATTTTTACAGAGGCCTGCTAATGCAAAGATTCCCACTCCTGTTCATTTTTATGATTCTGAGACAGAATAGTGGTGGTATTGTTTTACTTGTTTCCCATAAAAGCAGTGAATAATTTTTCGGTAATTCTTAAGAATTTCACTTACATATTTTTTGTTACATTTCAAAAGGAGGCCAAAATCCAAACAAAAGAATTGAAGGAGTCACATTACACTGCCAAGTCTTAAATTTTTTTACCAGCCACTTACTAGTCAGTATCTAGTAGAAAAGATTTGAGGGTGGGAGAGCACCTGTGAAGACCAGGGGCAATGACCTGGTGAAAAGCCTATTGCATTCCTCTCTACAAGATGCTGGGAAGAGGGAAGCACGTTGAGATTCCTGTCAGGGTAAAGACCTTGAACTTTGCTCAGAGGGTTCACTTTTTGTATCGGACTCTGACTGGTAGATATGTCATCAGTTTGAATCCTCTATCATGGCCTTCTACCTGACACTTGAGACAGGGTGCATAGGTGGTGGACGGTTAAGAACTTTCCCTCTTCCACACCCCTAAAACCTATCTCAAAGCCTGACTTTTGGGGAGAGGAGTAGCCTCAGTTTTTCTGTGTCAGCCTCCTCCATAAATAGCCCTTGTATCTTTTTCTGCTGTTTGGAAGCAGCAGAGTAAAGTGACATTCTTAATTTCTACACATAGTATCCCCATTGTATTTTGGAACAGAAGAACTCTAAATTACTGTTGAGATTTCTAAGTGAAATTAAAGAGAAAATGTACCATTAAATATGTCTCGTTTTAATTCAAACTTTAAAAATTATGGGAATCACAAACTAGGGTTACATAATCAAATCTGACATTTAAACATAATGCTGAATTCTTGTACATAAGCAGACACTTCACAAGATTTTGTTTGTTTGTGGGGTTGTTGGGTTTTTTTGGGAGGGGGTGTAAATCCCTGACTTGCAATATGATGCCATCCCCCCTGCTGTCTTCATGTGAAAAGCTTTGCAGAGTTCTCTACAGTCAGCTTCAGCATCAGTTCCTGCTTTCTTTACAGTGTCTCCATTGCCCCCAAGAATAGCTGCGATTGTTTTAACTGTTTCCCAGTTCCTAGCTCCCCAGTTCCTTGGATGATCTCCAATCCTGGTTCCCCTGCCAGTCTTTCATTTGTACCTCTAGCTTTCCCACTTTTTGAACCAAGACTTTAGGGAGTCCTATCAACCTGGTTGTAAATCCATGTGCTAGCCTCTTCTTGTTTTTTTCCCCATGTTCCCAATCAACACTGCTCACTCTGCAAAGGCCTTGCAGGGGAAGAGCCATGCTCTGTTAGACATGCCGCGGTCCTGGCCCCCAGCCCCACTTGACCCCCCCTCCAGTGCTCTCCCCTGCGGGGGAAGGAGGCAGAAGCTTGGTCCTGTGACAGCCAAGCTTCTCCCTTCCCCCACTTCTTCCCCCAGCGTGCTGCTTTCCTGCCCCATCTCCTCTCCTTCCCTGCGCCGATCAGCTGATGGCCCTTGCGAGGGGGAGGGGGGAGAGTGGCAGCGTGATTGCTGCTCCGTAGAGGAGGCAGAGAAGGGGTAGGGACGGGGCCTTGGGGAAGTGGGTGGAACAGAGCATATCCCTTCCAGCCCCCTGCCATGAGCTGCAGGGGGCTGGCAGCACCCCCACAAGCCGAGCACCCTAGTCCTCTGCCCTGACCCTGGAACCCCTACACACACCCAGCCTTCTGCCCTGCACCCCCCCACACACCTCCAGCCCTCTGCTGTGATCCCTGAACCCCCCCAGCCTTCTCGCCGTGCACCCCAGCCCTCTGTCCTGACCCTTGAACCCCCCCACACCCAGCCCTCTTCCCTGCACCCCCCATCTTCCAGCCCTCTGCCCTGACCCCCGAACCCCCCCCACACCCCGCCTTCTGCCCTGCACCACCACACACCCCCAGCCCTCTGCCCTGACCCTTGAACCCCCCCCACACCCAACCCTCTGCCCTGAGCCCCCCACTCCCCAGCCTTCTGCCCTGCACCCCCCACATCTCCCAGCCCTCTGCCCTGACCCTTGAATCCCCCTCCACACCCAGTCTTCTGCCCTGCACCCACCCCAGCCTTCTGCCCTGCACCCCCCTACACCCTCCAGCCCTCTCCCCTGACCCCTGAACACCCCCCTCCCGCCCCTGGTCTGGGGTCCTGGCTGCCGACCCCATGCCAGCTGGTGTCCCGGCCGCAGGCCCCGCTCAGCCCGTTGCCGGCCTAGGTGAACACAACCCCAGGCTGGCAGCAAGCTGAGCAGGCTGGCGGCGTAAGAGCAGCATTTTAATTTCATTTTAAATGAAGCTTCTTAAACATTTTGAAAACCTTGTTTACTTTACATACAACAATAGTTTAGTTATATAATATAGACTTGTAGAAAGAGTCCATCTAAAAACGTTAAAATGAAGTACTGGCACGCGAAACCTTAAATTAGAGTGAATAAATGAAGATTCGGCACGCCACTTCTGAAAGGTTGCCAACCCCTGTGTTAGACGTATAATAAAATCTACTGGAGTAGGGCTTCTCAGCAGGACTGCCAGCTGCCACAGATGCCTCCACCTTAGAGCTTCCCCTTCTCGGTGGTCCCATCAGAACCACATACTCCTACCCAGTGATTGTTATAAATATGAGCTGTCTTTGGATTCAAAAATTAAAGTCCAAAAACTTTCTAAAATGTTCTGTTTGTGCCTTTATCACTTGTAAGTACACCTCTACCCCGATATAACACAAATTCGGATATAACGCGGTAAAGTAGCACTCCGAGGGGGCGGGGCTGTGTGCTCCGGCAAATCAAAGCAAGTTCAATATAACGTGGTTTCACCTATAACACAGTAAGATTCTTTGGCTCCCGAGAACAGCGTTACCTCGAGGTAGAGTTGTACTTTAATTCTTAGTAATTTTAAAATTGCATGTATCTTACTCCTGAAATTTAATTTTCTTACCCCAGCATACCTCATCTCAGAACTGGAAGCTGCCAGAATGCTCTGTGTGAATGCCCCTCCAAAAAAAGCACAAGAAGGAGGTGGTAGCGAGGTCTTTCAGGAGCTAAAAGGCATTTGTATTGCATTAGGCATGTCCAAGCCTCCAGCCAACATAACTATGTTCCAGTTCTTCAGTGGAATCGAAAAAAAAGTAAGATCCAAAGGAACAAAAGTACAATATTAGAGGAGTATTGCTTTCATTTAAATTAGCTCCATTGCCTCTTGTGAAACTTTTCTAGCATTGGGGGATTAATATGGCTTACAGAATGCGCTATGAGTCACAAAGAAATTGCGGATATTAAAGGGCTTCTTCATTGTTGAGACCTGAGGTCAGGGTTCTGTGTATCTTGCACAAAGGCTTTGGCTATCTCATTACCATGAAGGATTCTGTATTCTTTATGCTGCTGTGGGTCTTTGAGTCATCACCTGCTGCTGGTGTTTCTCAGAACCACTGAACTTAGGTCTTGGCAGGTAAGTTCAGGAGAAACTTGTTTTTTATTACTACTTAGCTATATAAACAACTTTTTAAAGGGACCTATCATCTTGAAATCTAGTCAGTTAAAATTACTATCAAGTGAACACCTACCCTAGAGTCCCCTTGTCATTTCTTGTGACTTTAATTACATTTGCCTTATTTAAAAAAAAAAAAGAAAAAAAAGTGTGTTCTCACCCTGTTGCTCTTTGAAAGAGCAAAGGGAAAGTTGACTATCTGGGGGAAACAGTGAAACTGAATGTTTGGTCAAAAACACAAATTAAACTGGGGGAAAAAAAAAAGGAAAATATTTGTTCTTTGTTATAGTAATACATTTTTGTTTAAAAAACGCTAACTTTGTTACATTATCTGTTCCTTAAAGTTTACATAATTACTGAGGTCTCAAAACCCCCTTTTAGAAGTCTTTTAGGAATTTCTACTTCAGCTGAGTCAGAGTTGCTAGAAAATGACTCCTTTTAGAAGTCTTTTTAAATAGAATTTGTCTTTCCAAACTTGTTTTCTGGCAATTGCCCTAATTTAGGAGGGGAAAGATAGTGTGGACTCAGGAGATCACAGTTCTGTTGCTGGCTTTGTCGTGGATTTGAGACTTCAGGAAAGTCAGTTTAAGATCCCTGTGCCTCCATTTTCCCATCTGTACAATGGAAAAAATGCTTTATCTCACATGGATGAACTCATTAACATTGGCAAAGTTTTTTCTGATGGAAGGTGCTCTATAGATAATTCTTTGTATTTATATCTGTATGATCAGAATCTTTTATGTAAAAATGACATACTAGAGTTCATACGTTTAAAAAATTTCATAATTAACTTCCCTTTCACTTTTTTGCTTGGTTCACAATAACAGGCAACACTAAGTCTATTAAGCTTAAAAGGATACTGTTAAGTCAGTTTAGGCCCCAAAGTCGTCTTGTTGTGAAAACAGACTGAAAACCTAATGGAATGTTTCAGTGAATTTTTAAAAAACGTTAAGCAGAAACTTATTTTTCAGGGAATTTGCAGTGTTTGCAATCCAAACCTTGGTAGTATTTAGAAACCAAAATGTGAAGCTGATTAGATACTGACTATAAACAAAAGTGAAATGTAGTGGTCAACTTTCTTTGACAAAATCTGAATGAAAGACAAAAACTAAAATAGCATAAGGAGTGAAAAGTTTAGACTTGACTATACAGTGATAATAGTAACACATAGAAAAGGAACCTAGAGGTTTTCTTGTTTGTAATATGCAAAGTTTAATCTGACAATGTAGCATCTGAAATAGAGCTGTATTTTCTCTTTTGTGCATTCCAAAGTCTCTACTGTTGGAAATCAGAGGTTACTGTAGCTGGCAATCTTGTTAATCATGCATATGACAAATATGCAGCTTGTTTAAATCAACCATTAGTTCTGCTGTTCTGGATATATTGGGTTTTTTGAACTACTAAGCAAAACAGATAGGAATTGACGATGTGTGTAGTAATAAGTAGCACTTACAGTCATAAAGAATGATTATGAAACAGACAGGTACCTAAACAGGTACCTATAAACTTAGAAATCTTTCAGTTGACATCCAGTTTTCCAGAAACTTCTTTGGAACAACATTTTGTAAATCAGAAAGATATTTACATGCAATTCTAGTGGTTGTAAAGGGCACGTTCTGGCACAGACAGAGATGGGTAGGAAAAGTTTTCTAAATTTATGAGAGGACCAGGGTTGCATTTGCCACTATATTGAAAAGGTGAAAACAGCTTTCTTGAAATGGTTTGTACTTCATGAACTGTACAAATTACCATCTGGTAGGAAACCATATGCAAAATGTAAAACTTAACAAGAAAAACAAAGAGTTTGGATAAAGTATCGCTTCTTTCATGAAAGTGGCTTTATTTGGGGTGTGACTTGCAGAGTCACTGTTCACCTACAGTTCCCATTGATTTCAGTGGGAGCTGCAGGTATTCAGCACCTCTGGGAAACCAGGCCTTACATTTTTGTAGGCCACTGAAGAGAGTATTTGCATGAATTCAGAGACATGACTTGCAATAATGGAAAGAGGCAGTTTCTTTGTGACTCATTGACCCACTTTTCTTCCAATCCAAGTGTTTTATCCCATTTCTATACCTGTGTTCTTAGTAGTTTTGAGATGGGAAAGATGGTATAGCAGCTGCATACAAATCACTTGATCAGCATATCATTTAAATAATCATGTTGAAGAATTTCTTTTTTATTACAAGAGGGGCCCTTTTTAGATCCTCCTTCCATGAAGTCTTCATATAAAACATATTCTGGAATTGAGAAAGCTATGAAGTAATTGATATATAGGATAGTTTCTGTGTTTAAAGGGAAATAGATCTCATCAAATGTATGATTGTCCATTTTAATCACAGATGTTTCATATCTCTGAGGTCATAATGGAGTCTGATCTTTGTATGTATTTTCTCTACCTTTTATCTAAGATTACTATATTACTTGTAACAATAAGAGTTAAGAATTTTCAGACACAAATGTGATTGAGATGTGATTGGATCTTTATATAGCACAATGTATTTTGCACAGTCCTGTATGAAAACAAAGGGCCCCCCTGTGCTTCCTATATAATGCCCAGTCCCTCCCTCTCTAAATCTGATTTTTGAAAAACTGTGTTTATGGCCACTGTAGCATGTTCACAATATATTTTATTACAGCTAAAAGAAACCTTAGCAAAGGTTCCGCCTGGCCATGTTGGAAAACCTTTACTGAAAAAACCATTGGGACCAGCTCATTGGGTAAGGAACCAAGTGTGTAAGAGACTTTGTCTCCTGTGTCGGGTAGCATTACCAAATACTTTGTGGGTTTGTTTGTTTGGTTGGTTTGTTTTGTTTTAAATCAGTTATCTTGAGTACAGACTCCTGGCAAAAGATAGACAAGAATTCCCTTTAGCGCTAAATGTCTGCGTTTTTGCCCTAGCAGGGACCATTGCTTGCCACCCTGAGAAGCCATAATGTTTCCAGTGGTATCTTGTCTTCCTTTATGATTCATAATCAGAAAAAAACATCTTGTTGCTGCATGAGGCTGCCTTGTCTCTGTTGCATCATAGGCTCTAATCAAGACCCTTATACAATATTTCAAACAATTATCCAAGTACTGTTTTTTATTCTTAGCACCACATCTCTTGTCTTAAAGACACTTATTTTAGTTTTGAGGAGCTGGGGACTTCAGACTCCCTAGCACTTGAGGGTATAAATCCTTGCATTTCTTTGAGTTTATACCTTGTTCATATTTTTCTCCTCCTTACTTGTTTGCTCTGGAAAATACTGGAGGAAGCAAACCAGCAGCTTGAAAAAAGTGCCGAGTTTCATACCTTGTGAACAACATTGAACACTGTGCCCATAGGAGACTGTACTTGGGCTGCCATGAAGAAGGTAGAGCTTTCATGGCCGTCAGGGAAGCAGTGTTAGCAGCTGGGGCTTGCATATGGGGCCCAATTCCATGACTGGAGAATATTTAATAGGTAGATAATTGTGTGCTAAAGTCAAATCTGTGTTTAATATCTGAATCTGTTTATACCATTGAGTCTATCATTTATTGTTGCAATTAGAAAATAATCTAGTGTGTGTGTCACACTCATGAATCTTCATTTCAGGAAAAAATTGAAGCAGTTAACCAAGCCATAGCCAACGAGTATGAAGTTCGGAGAAAACTGTTAGTGAAACGTTTGGATGTAACTGTGCAGTCGTTTGGCTGGTCAGATAGAGCAAAGGTACAAATTGCTTTCTATAAACATGCTGAACATGCAGATCACTTATGCTTTATATAAAATATCTTTTGAAAATGACATTTCTTGCACTTAATGGAAAATATCCCCTGATGTTATATTTTTGGTTTATGGACTTCTGAAGTTTACTACAGAGTAAATTGACTACAAAATTCTGTTTAAAACTGATTATTGTTATATGATTTAGTAACTACGTATGTGCCTATAACTATGTATAGAGAGCAAAAAATAAAGTTAAATGGATAAATAGAAGAAAAAATACCAGGGATAAGAGGGGATTGCTAATGTGACAGTGAATGAGAAATCTAACAATCTGCCATTAGAACCAAGGAAACCAAGATTAGAATCTCTTCTTTGCGTTGTTTCTGAAGAATTATGTCAGTGAATCCGCCTTCTGACCACCTCTTTACTTAGTACCAAAGTCTGTGCTGTCCGCTGAAGCGCTGACTTTTCCCCAAAATCAAACTGCATCTGCAAGCCCAGATCCCTAGATACATTATTGTTATGTAAGGCTGCCTTGCATGTTTCCATGCACTGCAATCTGCTCTGTCATCCTGGCTGTTAAATAATATTTTGGTATATATTTATGTTCTTAAATTATAATATGGAGCGTGATGTGACTTCAACCCCTTCTGAAGTTAATTGGGTATGATCATTCTGGTTTCCAAACTAACGATTTGATCTTCCCTATGACAAAATTCCAAATATATTGATAGCAAAAATTGGGAATGATTATTTTAAACATAGCATGACAAGCATTATAAATCTGGCTTCTAAAATTATCACTGTTGTCTAAACAAGGTCCATAATGGTTTAGTTAGTTAGCACTACCACATAAATTAGGTGGCCATCAATGTAGGTGAGTTTCACAGCTAGATGATGTAGAGTCACATGTCCGGAATCTTTTGACTAAATAAGTTACTTAAAAATCAACAGCTTAAAAATAAATTGTTCTGTATTTATCTTCTCTCTGGCTTGGGATCCTCTACCGTCACACAGAGAGAGCTATAGGTGTCGCACAAGTAATGGAAGGGAGGGGGGATACGTCAGGTTTCACTGACAAACTTGGAAGAACTGTTTAATACTTTGAGTGTTTCAACAGAAACTGAAAGCGAGCAGTGAGTTTTGGACTGTGTTAAAAACACCTGGGGACTTGTGGCTGTGTTATGGTTTTGCAAAACCTGCCTTTTTTTCAAAAGAGTGTCTTGTGGGGGCTCCAAGGTTTGATCAGCTGTTCAAATGTAATTCAGGAAAAGCACAGTGGTGTTCTCTGTATTTTCTGTAGAAATTTATTGAAAGATCTGTTATGACCACAACAAGGGAGGACTAAGGACAATGTCTAGGCTGGGGAAATAGTTTGAACTGTGTGTGAGATTACAATTAATCTACGTAGGGAAAACCATGTGCACAGTATTTAAGCACTGGCAATATGTTATATTTAAAATTTATTTTCCTAGCAACTTTCAAAGATATGGTATTCATTTTAAAATATGAACTTTTTAAAAACTCCATTTAATAATTTCCTTAAGAAGCAAGGATTGCAGTAGTGGTAACGAATTGCTTAATTGTACAGATAAAAACTGAATAGATGTCACATTTGATGACAAATTACCTTGTTTTCTTAGCTGACTTATATTATGTCTTATGTATTTGAGATTTGTAAAGTTAAAGAAACAGTTAGTGCAAGAATACTAAAATATTATGGCTGCTCTGTATATTGAATGTGTATTCACCTCAAGGTTAGCTTCATACAAGATTACAGGTGTTTGGATTGTAGGTCAAAAATGGAAAAACTTTGTACTGTACTCCTGTTCTTTTTCCCAAGCTATTCTGTTCTTTCTGTCTTTTTGCTTAGTGTCAGGTAATAAAGTAAGGGTGTCATTCAGTTTTGCTATCTTTATGTAAACATTTTACCTTTAGTTGCTAATGTAAAAGTGTAAAGTTGTTTGGTTTTCAAAAAGAATATTTTACAGTGCTTTGTTTGTCCCTGAGTAACCACTTTGATCTACCCACTACAGCTCTTATCATTCCTGTTTCCTGCCTTGAAGGGGAGCTATAGATGGGAAAACTAAAATTTGTTAAGTCACCTTAAAGATGTTAAAATATCAGGAGTTCAGCTAGGAGAACAGCCACTCCCATCCACCTGCCTTCTCCCAGTGTTGTCCTCCCCAGACGATCCACTGTTCAGTTACACCAACTATTCAGTTACACCCCGTTATTCCTTTGCTCCACACCTTTGTTATTCCCTCACTGTCCTTTATCCCCAGTTGCATCTCTGATCCTATTCAATTTGCGCTCAGTCTTGATGATACGCTAGTCAAAGCTAGATGCAGCTAACTTGTGGTTGTAGCGAGCATGTTACTGGGTGGATGGGTGGGTGGGGGGCCTTGCCATAGGTACATTTGGGAAGGAGGTCAAGAGAGCAAGCTGTTAATGACAGAAAGCAATAGGGGAGGATGCAAATGAGAAAGTAATAAGCTGGTATTTTCTCCCAACTGAACTTCTGACTGCTCATCTTCAGAGTGACTTACCTTTATTTGCCTGTAATCTCTCTTCTTTAAGTAGTTTTTTAACTTTCATTACCTTGGTCAATTGTAGCTCCCCTCAAACACAGGAAACAGGAACCGCTGATGGCAGCGGAAGCAGCATGTGAACGAGAGTGGCTTCTTAGGAAAAAAACGAGGTAAAATATTCCTCTTTTAACTAAATGTTTAAAAAAAGAAAGTTACAACCTTGAAAATTGGCATTGCAAGTTACAGGGAAAGCATTTTTCAAACAGATTCTGCAACTCTTCAAAATGTCCAGGTAAACTTACCAGCCCATGCACATCTACTTACCTGTAGACTGTCAGAATTGATAAAAACATGAATATTTTACTATCCTATCAAACAATTTACTCACACCAGGCAAGGAGAAATGTAAAAGGTTGTATCATATGTAGTAACCACCCACCCTTTCAAATGACACACTATTTAATTAGAACGATGTAAGGAAACTGGACAGTTATGAATTTCAGTAGATGACTTGAGGACGGTGCCCAGAAGAGGTTTTTTGACCATTCAGAGGACCCATCATCAACTCATTGGTCTACTGACTCTTTTGTTCCTGCCCTCTTTGGAATATACCGAGTTTGTTACCCACGGAAACAGGAAACAGGATTATAGCAGCAGTTGGGAAGAGTTAAATAGGTTCCTATTATTTAGTATAACAGGTGACATATTTAAGAAGTTGGCATGCAAAGCAGTAAATAGCGTTGGCTAATTTAAATAACAGTTAAAACTGAGATGTTAAACACAATAGCCACATATTATCCCAGTGTAATGAAATCTGATTATGGTTCAACAAACCATAACAGACCAACCCTAAAATAAATGATCTGTGTCCTTTTTATGACCTCCTACACATTGGTATTATGTAATTAGGTGCTTTATAGACAAATGACATCATCTCTGCTTCAGAGATCTTACAGTGTACGGACGTTTATGGCTAGTATAAAACTGACTTGAGGGATTTTTTTTTAAATATCGACTGTTTAGGAATTGTGCGTGTGCAAAAGGAAAAGGAGATGTATACTATCCAAATCAATAACTTTCATTGGCGTTGTGTATTAATTAGCTGGAATTCTTTTTCTAACATAAGTAACTGATAATACTGACTGCCTACTCAAGACCAATACATAAATGCAGAATAACAAAATATCTTTCTGTCACTTTTAACCATTTTCAGCTGTAACAAGAAAATGTGTGCAAAGTAACATTTTGGCAATCAGGTTAGAATTATCGTACTCTTGTGACTAGAGTGAAAAAATAACTTGGCTCACACAGTTCTTGTTACAGTAATCCTTAAATTCAAATAAAATGGTTCTGAACCATTTTGATATTCCTCTTGTATTTTAATAACAAACTTATTTTTATCTAGTTTGTTTATTGATCTGGATCTTTTGGCTAGACACTGTCACATACTGATTCCTTTAGCTAATTGAATCATTTGTTTTTTTTTTCCTCCAACAGAGTCAAACAGAGAAACTGGCTAAAGTCTACCAACCCAAACGTGCCCTTTTAACTACCAAGTGCACTATTTCCATTGCTCACCTCTTGGCAGCTCGGCAAGATTTGTCAAAGATTATGAGGACAAGCAGTGGGTCTATCAGAGAAAAGACTGTGTGTGCCATTAATAAGGTGTGTCTTCAGTGACTGCTCTGAGATGGCAAATGTAACTTCGTACCAGGCTGTGAACATTGTCATTTAATTTAAAATTTTTAAAAAAGATTTTTGTCCCAATGAGAGAGTGAGTGTTTTAAACACAATAATATTCTGTATTTTTCGTCAAAGTAAATGTAAACTGGAAAATATGTGATGAGAAATTTATCTTCTTACTGATGATCCTTATGCACCAAAGCAAAGTGCGTAGTGTATTTTGAATTAGTTTGTAATTTTAGGAATTGTAACTTCTAATATTTAGGGTCAAATTCTGACACACACACACACACTGAATAATATCATACTCCACAAGCACCCCCTTTGCTTTCAGTGGGACTCATCCTGGTGCGTGATCCCCTATTCTGTGTGAGTAAGGGGTTCATAATATCTCCCTTAAATTCAATGTTACAGTTGCACTTCATAGTCAACCCACACAGGGAGTGAGAAAGCCGTGAGGAAGCTACTTGTATATTTGTGGTGTTATCATTTCACTATCAGGGTTGCAGGTGTTGATATTGCTCTGACGTCATTAACATCACATCTAGAATAAAGTGAATGCAATCATTTAATTGCATGGATTTTAATTAGACGGGGTATAAATCTGTTTGCAAAATCAGTGTTTTGCTATTTAGATTCTCGTATGAGTTCTGATTAGATTAAATTTATATAGTCACGGTGCATATTTTTTTAAGATCAAGTGTTGCCGTGGAAAGAATATTGCATACATTAAGGAATTACACATGCTCCTCCAAATCCTTTTTTCCCCCTGAGAATTCAGGCTAATCATACTGACTTGTACCCTGAACTTGAGTCTTATTAGCATTACATTATAGTGGATCCGTTCTTTGAAAGTTAACATGAAATGTCACCCACAAAGAACTAAAGAAAGTTTGTGTTTCAGTAGCACTCAGGGACTGCAGTCAGGATTGGGTTTTGTTGCACTGAACTGTGTACAAACAGTCCCTACCCCAAAAAACTTGTATCTTGTGCCTATTTAGACAACAGCAAGGAGGTATAGAAGCCAAAAGGAAAGAAGTGGGCAGACAAGGATAATAGTAATAAGAACAAGGTTGTATATACTATTAGCTAGGAACATAAGATTTGCCATACTGGATTAGACTGGTGATTGCATGATATTAGAACTCCTTAAATAATCTTTCTTACCTTTACAGGTATTAATGGGCAGAGTACCTGACAGAGGGGGCAGACCAAATGAAATCGAGCCTCCACCTCCTG
Organism: Mauremys reevesii; assembly: GCF_016161935.1. Taxonomy (NCBI): domain Eukaryota; kingdom Metazoa; phylum Chordata; order Testudines; family Geoemydidae; genus Mauremys; species Mauremys reevesii. Next base: position 65,174,465 of record NC_052625.1, read on the forward strand.
AGATGCCACCATGGCAGAAAAGACAAGATGGTCCTCCACAGCAAAGTGGAGGCAGAGGAGGAAGAGGTGGCTATGAATCATCATATGGAGGAAGAGGTGGTTATGAACAAGGGGGTCATGACAGAGGAGGGCGAGGAGGTTATGATTCGTCGTATGGAGGACGAGGAGGTCATGAACAAGGGGGACATGAACGAGGAGGTCGAGGAGGAGGACGGGGTGGTTATGACCATGGAAACAGAGGGGGAGGAAGAGGAAACAAGCACCAAGGAGGCTGGACAGATGGCGGAGGAGGCGGCTATCAGGACAGCAATTACAGAGATAGCAACTACAGAGATGCAGGTTTTCAAACAGGTGGTTACCATGGTGGCGGTGGTGGCTACCAAGGAGGTGGCTATGGAGGCTATCAGTCTTCTTCATACACAGGAAGTGGATACCAGGGTGGTGGCGGCGGCAGCAGCGGCGGTTACCAGCAAGACAACAGATACCAAGATGGTGGGCACCATGGTGATCGAGGTGGTGGGCGTGGAGGAGGGAGAGGTGGCCGTGGAGGCCGCGGTGGCCGTGGAGGCCCAGGAGGAGGCTGGGGAGGCAGAGGTGGACAGAACTTTAATCAAGGTGGGCAGTTTGAGCAGCACTTCCAGCATGGAGGCTATCAGTATAATCAGTCTGGATTTGGACAAGGAAGACACTTTACTAGCTGAGGCTACTAAATCTTACACTTCAGCAGAGCTCAAGTAATAGAAACCTAGTTTCAGAGGCCTGATCTAATGCTTCTTGAATTAGTACAAGACCATATGTGGCAGGCCAAGATCCTGTCTGGGTGAGAGGTCTTGCTTCAAGCAAGCTGTAGGTTCCCATACAACTCTGATTTTGTTTTTGTTGTTTGACTGAAATAAATAAAATTGCCACTCTTCACTGGGATTAACCAAACCTTAAACCAATAGCTTAGCTTTTTAGATGGAATCCCTTTGATCAAATCATTTTGTTCTGAAATTATTACCCTCCTGTGTTTGCCTTCCATTCTGGGGGTATATATACTGACGCTAGCAATGCTTTTCTGGTCAGACTTGTAATACACACACAGCATTGAAAATGTATTAAATTATTTTTTACATGTTCTGCATTTCTCTTTTTAAATATTCTTTAGGTGTATATGTTCCAAACACAGTTTTGAGTATTGCTTTTGATTTACTACCCTGTCACCTTAATCAAGAAAAGGTTTCTCACTCATGCTATCACATACCTGCTTTCAAACTGCTTTCTAACTCATAGGTCTGTTGTATCTATTATATGAGCTCTACTGCAGATACCACATTCAGTAGCCTTATCTTCCACTAATTGAAAATTCTATCTCCTGCTCAACTCTGGAGATCTCACCTGCGGCCAGAATCTGCAAAGATCATTTTAAAACCAAGCTAAGTTGTGAACCGATAGTGTATGTAGGACTGTAGTTAAGTATAGCAATTCAAACTGACCTGCATCCATCCAAAACAAGTTGCTCCTCTTACAAACCTAATTTTTACTTGAAATCAGCTAGAAGGAACAGCAAACTGAAATCTGTTTTATGCACGAAATAATACCACTGGCTCAGCAAATTCCGGGCAATTTGTTTTGGGGGTTGCTTTTTTTTTCTTCTTCTTTTTTTGTTTTTTTTGTTTTTTTTTTTTTTAAATTTTATTTTTTGAAGAAATGCACTACGGCCTGGAAAGACTAATTCCTGCCTGGAGGAAGCCCTTTTACTATTGCTGCAGAAAATGAAGCCTGGCTGAGTTTGATGTCTTGACATTTTTTTCCTTTACTGAAAGCCACATAATGCTTCTTGCTGGGATTTTGTGTACATGAACATTGTCAAGCTGTGAAAGAAAATGGCTGAAGGTGTGCTGTTGTATAAAAGGTGAGCAATAAAAGTATCTGTATGTTCTCCAGTTTGTTTGGTTTTCTTTAAATCATGGTAAGGTCTAAAAGAATTGTGCAGTAGCAGGAAATTTATAGAGTTCCTGGCCAGGTATTTTAAGCATGGGATGAGATGAATTCTGCATCTCTTGACATTTTCAAATCAAGACTGACAAGATGCCTTTCTGGAAGTCATGCTTTAGTCAGACACAAGTTATTGGACTTAATACGGGGATAACTGGCTGAAATTCTATAGCAGGGGTTGGCAACCTACGGCACGCTGCTGCCTGCTGCAGTCCCAGACCCCCTCAGCGCCTCCCCCGCCCACCGCTCTCCCCTGCGGGGGCAGGAGGCAGAAGCTTGGTCCTGCGGCACCCAAGCTTGTTCCCCTTTCCCCACCGCTTCTTCCCCCAGCGTGCTGCTTTCCTGCCCCTCCTCCTCTCCTTCCCTGCGCCAATCAGCTGATGGCCTTTGCGAGGGGGAGGGGGGAGAGTGGCAGCGTGATCGCTGCTCCGTAGAGGAGGCAGAGAAGAGGTAGGGACAGGGCCTTGGGGAAGTGGATGGAACAGAACATATCCCTTCCAGCCCTCTGCCCTGACCCTGGAACCCCCCCACACACCCAGCCTTCTGCCCTGCACCCCGCCCCGCACCCCCAGCCCTCTGCCGTTATCCCTGAACCCCCCCAGCCTTCTGCCCTGCACCCCCCCATCCCCTAGCCCTCTGCTGTGACCCCCTGAACCCCCCCACACCCAACCTTCTGCCCTGCACCTCAGCCCTCTGCCCTGACCCTTGAACCCCCCCCACACCCAGCCCTCTGCCCTGCACCCCCCACACTCCCTCTGCCCTGACCCCTGAACACTCCCCCACACCCAGTCTTCTGCCCGGCACCTCCCACCCCTCTGCCCTTACCCCTGAACCCCCCCACACCCAGCCTTCTGCCCTACACCCCCCACAGCCCCCAGCCCTCTGTCATGACCCCTGAACCTCACATCAAGACTTCTGCCCTAAACCCCGACACCCCCACCCCCAGGTCTGGGGTCCTGGCTGCCGGCCCCTTGCCAGCTGGCGTCCCAGCCACAGGCCCCGCTCAGCCCATTGCTGGCCTATGTGAACACAACCCCAGGCTGGCAGCGAGCTGAGCAGGCTGGCAGTATAAGATCAGCATTTTAATTTTAAATGAAGCTTCTTAAACATTTTGAAAACCTTGTTTACTTTACATACTACAATAGTTTAGTTATATAATATAGACTTGTAGAAAGAGACCTTCTAAAAACATTAAAATGTATTACTGGCACGTGGAACCTTAAATTAGAGTGAATAAATGAAGACTCGGCACACCACTTCTGAAAGGTTGCCGACCCCTGTTCTATAGCCTGTGTTATATGGGAGCTCACACTAGATTAACCTATGAATAAATGTGCTCATTTTATTTTACATCATTGTTACCTATTGTTAATCATAAGTTATAGCACCTGAATGCAGCAATTCACAGCATAATGAATATAGCTGGACAAATAGTATTAATAGTCACTCACTACACTAATCAGAAGACAGAGCCAGAAGACATTCAAATTATTCTCTGGCCACTAGGTGTTGCTATTGATACACAAGTGAAGGTCACTTCAGAAGCACCAATAAAAATATATAGGAATCTAGGTCAGTGTCCATTCTGTTCTCCTTTAATGTATGGTCTGTGTACAAACAGCTTGATGGAGGAAAATGCTTATTAGAGTAGACAGGAGCTTGCACAAGCCCTTTTTTGTGAGCCTAGTAATGGATTTGTCATAGTGTGAGCTTGGTGCTGTTAAATTAATTATGAACTTTCAGCTACAACTGAGCACTTTCATTTCACAAATGTACAGATGACTTCCAGAGCCAGGCAGTTTGGAATTGTTGCATTTGTTTTCTGATGGACTATAGTTCTTTGCCCATAGCAGTTTCTGCTGTCAAGTTAACTTTATTTAAAACTTTTCCCTCCCCACCAAAAAAAATGATTCTCAGGAGGGTCTGAATAGCTTTGGATTAGCAAAAGAGTGTTGAGCCTTTCACCTCTAAGGTCACTGGTTCATATTTGGTTCAAGTTGGTGGTTGCTACTATTCATTGCTATCTGCACTTCACTCTTTAAAATGGGTTGGTGGTCTCAACCTCCCCATTTGCAATTTGCTCCTATTTGCTAGCTGCCAAAGATGAAAGGTGCAAGCTGGGTTTGTTCACAGTAGCTTTTTTTCCTCTTCTCTTTGCTCTAGCAAGAGATTACTTCCTCACCCTGCTGATGGGTTAAGTAACAGGTAAGTAGGTGAATAGAATACCATATTGTTAGTACTTGTCTAGTAGCCATGGAGCTCTCAAAGCAAAGAAATGTAAACAGATTAGTTCTCCCATGGCAAGGGCCACTTATTCCCTTTCAGGAACATGGTTTTCACTAAGAACAGATATTTACCAACTTCTAAGCTTGATATGCCCACCTACAATATCATTTAGCTTCACTTTCCCACTGGGACCTTCAGCTTCATGAACTTGTGTGTTCAGGCTGGCATGGCATAATCAAACACATGGCACTTGTTCTGAATAATAGTATGGAAGCTTAACCTTTAACTCTCTTCATAGCTTTAATATTTCTGGTTTCCAAAACTTATTTCTATCAAATAGATGGTGAGGAGAATCATGTTGGTAGGGGGTGTGTGAGTCTCTAATCCCCTTCTAGAGAGAGAGAGACTCTTGGCTGTTCCCTCACAGGGCAGCCTGGGCTGGGGAGAGAAGATAAAGAATTTCCCACATTACTCCTTCTCAAGCAGTAGGAGGGCAGAGATCTTGAGGGAGAGCTATGCCAAGGGAGTAACAAGGCATCTGCTAAGGGAGGGCAGGCAGCAGAAATTGTGTGTGTGATGGGGAGGAATCAGAATTAAATGGTGCTTAGGGGACAAGAGGGAGTGGGGGAAGGAGGTAGGAAACCTTCCACTCCCTCTGACCTAAAGTGGACTCTTCCTAACCACTCCTCCTCATACCTGCCCGATTGTTTTCCTCTCCCACTTTACAGAATGAAGGAGGATAAGATTGACAGGGGACAAGAGTGCCCTCTTGTGGTGGGGGTGGAGCCAAGAATCCTAGCAACGCTCATCCAGTTCTTATGTATGTAAGTGGGAGTACATGCTGAAGGTGTGGGTGGGGCCCCCCAGTCATATGGGGAGTAGTGGGAGCAGAGTTGCTATATGGGACCCATTGATGGGTAGGAGCTAATATCTGCTTTCTGTCATGTGTTCCCCTACCTGCTCCGCGTGAAGAGGTAGGAGCCTGGATGCCTTTAGACAGTACTCTGCTTCCCATGGATGTTGTAGTTTCTTGTGGTCAGAAGTTGTTGGCAGGACTGCATGTTATGTATTGGCTGTAAAAGACTGCCATGTTTCACTGGTTTAGATTTTGATTCTATCAATTATATGTAATTGCACTTTAAAGGGGCAAGAGTGTTTGAAGTAGTTCAGGTCTCAAAGTAATGCAGCCTGTGCCTTCCACCTTATTTACCATAGCTTGTAGACACTGATGGTCAAGACTGTATAAACTCAACAGCAGGTTTTACTTTTCCAACAGGAAGAAAAACACTTTCCTTCTAACACTTGCTATGTTTTTCCTTAATGCTCCATTATTTCCTCTGTCATGTTGCAGCTCCTTGGTTTTTCAGGAAAGCAAATATGTTGCATGCTCTAAATCAGCAGTTCTCAAACTTTTTTGAGCTGAGCTGTTCCCCGCCCCCCCAGACAAAAATAAACCCAATATCTGCCCCTCCCCCTTCTGGCTTTCAGGGTGGGGGAAGGAATGTGGGATGGTCTCTGTGGGCGGAGCTGGCATTGGGGGTGGAGGCTGCCAGGAGCAGTGGTAGATGTTGACATTGACCCACAGGCTGGGTGGTCTGCTGAGGTGAGTCAGAAGGTCAAGGTGGTGCTCAATCCCTGAGCCTCCCCATGCAGAGCTGGCCTGAGCCACTTGGCGTCGCTGCTTATCCCCCCCGAACGTTCCTCCATGCCCCCCACTTTGAAAACCTTTGTTCTAAATAGAGAGAAGGGAGAAGCCTTGATTAATGGAAGCAAATAGGGATTGGCTCAGTACTGTCTGTTTTGTCTAAGTCTCTCTCACTTTTCTGTCAAAATATTTTTCTGTGCTGTTTCACCTGTCTTATTCTTGAGCTGGCAGAACTCGAATCAGGAACTTGCACTGCAGAGTAAGGGTGTCAAACGTCTGTGGGGTGGAGTTTCTTTGTTGGCTTGGATATACATTCTGTATTTCATACTTCCCTCTATCCATAAGCAATCTCCCACTATGTGTTAGAGGGAGGGTCGCAGAGCGATCAAGGGGAGAACACAGCCTTCACATATGACCTAAACTTTAATTTATTTTGTCCTGTCACATTCAGCAGTACTCAGTGAGAAAAGCATCTATCTTTAGGCTCCTGCTGCTCCTGCTCCCTTTCTTCCTCACCCCCAGTCTTGGGCAGTTTCTTCTGTTCTTGCCTTTGTATTTCTGTCACTACAGCAACTCCCATTTCCTGCTTCCCTAAGGGCTTTGTGCCCATTCCCTTTCCATGCCATCTGCTAGAATGACCAGCAGTGGACTACTTTAATGTTGACATTAAAGCTGACAGTTTAAAGGCTAATGAGCTGATTGGGAAGCAGTGCAGTTCACACCCCTCAGAGCTGTTGTAGCAGGCTGCCTACTGACTCAGTGAAACCACTGTCTGTTTAGACTTGGGTCACATTTGGAAGTTTTTCTATGCAACTGTGAGGCTCGAAACGTAGGTGTTTTTTTTCCCCTTTAAATTAAAACTGAGAGTCTGATGACTGAATCTTTGTATCAGAGGGGTAGCCGTGTTAGTCTGGATCTGTAAAAGCAGCAAAGAGTCCTGTGGCACCTTATAGACTAACAGACGTATTGGAGCATGAGCTTTCGCGGGTGAATACCCACTTCGTCGGATGCAGCGAAGTGGGTATTCACCCACGAAAGCTCATGCTCCAATACATCTGTTAGTCTATAAGGTGCCACAGGATTCTTTGCTGGATCTTTGTAATATCCCGTAAGGATATTAAAAATACATAGTAAGCGTGTGCCCACATACATCACTTCGTCCTTGGATTTAGGTAACCAAGTAGTGATCAAGGGCTGAGTTAAACAGAACTGTGAGACCTACATTTTGAACAGCTTTCCATTGTCTTAATCTGACAAGCATGTTAGTGTATCCTAGGAGACAACGTACCATACCAAGATTCTCCCCGTAGTAGTATATACTAGGTGATATCTTTGCCTATGTAACTATGCCTCAGACTTGTTCTTCATCGTTGGGATTGAACTTTGAGTGGGGGCCTTTAACTCAGGCTGTGGAGACTTAGGGTTGGTCTACACTACGGGGGGAAATAGATCTAAGATACGCAACTTTAGCTACGTGAATAACGTAGCTGAAGTCGAAGTATCTTAGATCGAATTATCTACTGTCCTCACAGCGCGAGATCCACGTCCGCGGCTCCCCATGTCGACTCCCCTACCGCTGTTCGGGTTGGTGGAGTTCCGGAGTCGACAGGAGCTCATTCGGGGATCGATATATCGCGTCTCATCTAGACGCGATATAGTGATCCCCGAGAAATCAATTGCTACCCGCTGATACGGCAGGTAGTGAAGACGTAGCCTTACAGGGGTGGGTGGGATAGGTCAGTGGTTTGAGCATTGGCCTGCTAAACCCAGGGTTGTGAGTTCAATCCTTGAGGGGACCATTTACGGAGCTGGGGCAAAAATCTGTCTGGGGATTGGTTCTGCTTTGAGCAGGGGGTTGGACTACATGACCTCCTGAGGTCCCTTCCAACCCTGATATTCTATGATTCTAACCCACTGAGCTGGTCTCAGGTGGGGCCTGTACTGAGATGTGAACTGCTGTGTATCTTTGAAGCTCAGGATGGTAACAGCTGTCTCTATTGTCTACCTAGTGGCATTTTGATGTGTTGTGGGAATGGACAGGTCCTGGCTGTTTTCCTCAGATCTCTTAGAAAGGGGTTTGTGTGGGGCCTAGCAGCTGAGATGGAGGGTGCTGCCAGGAGCAGAGTTAACATGGCCTAAGCATTTGCTACCTTCTATGCAGAAAGATCATTGCCCTAGTGACTCCAGTACTAGTCCTCATCTCTCCTCCCTCACCCCCACTCTGCCCAATGGCTCTTGTTCATCTGGTGTGAGCAGAGACTGGGAGTGATGGCCCTGACTGAGGGGGCCAAAGGATCTTTCCAGTGAGCCCAAAAATCTTTAGCTGACTGCTGTTTGAAATCAGAGCAACCTGTTCTCTGGAGCAAGGTGGAGCAGGTGATGCTGCAGGGAATGACCACACCACAGAGGTGAGATAAGGGTTTCATGGGGAAAAAGAAGAAACTCATTTAGAGTTGCCCTACCCAAGCTAAAGCACCTCTGTTACCTTGACACTACTGCAAAGGTGAAAGAGCTGGTTAACTTGTTCCCCAAACGGTTAGGGAGGCCATGGCTATTTAGACATAACTATCTTGCTCAGATACTTGTAGGGGTCCTCTATTACCCTAGTTTCTGAGCATTAACATATCAATCCTCACAACACCCCTGCCCAGAAGGGATGTGCTATTAGCCCCATGTGAGATAGGAACTGAGGCACAGACACCAAGGGCTAGATTCACAAAGGGGCTGAGGCTTAGCATTGCAATGCCCAGCTCCGAGGTGCTCTGCTGTCCCGTGGAATTCTCAGCTCTGAGTTAGGTGCCCAGGCTCCTCACACGCTGTGGGAGGAGAGTTAAGATATGTAAGGAAGAGATTCTCAGTATCGAGCAAGCTGAGCAGGGAGTTGCCTAAACTAGCCAGGAGTAAAATACAGCAGAAAGGGGCAGGGCATATGGCCCAGATCCACAAAGGGATGGATAAAGATTTATTGTGGCCCTGGGCCCAAAGAACTTTTGGACCTCCTACACCTTCTTGCCATGGGGCCCTGACCCCTGCTCCTCCACTTGCCAGGGGGCCAGACCCCCTTGGAGCCAAGCTCTGGTAAGAGCTGTGGCAGCTGTCCAGAGAGACAGCTTGCTGTGGGGAGTTCAAAGGGGCTGGAACCTTTGTAAAAGTGGGAGAGGAGCAAGGCCAAAGTGGCAGAGGAATCCATCCCTCATTGCCCCTGGGCTGCACTGCATCCCCCTGCCCATTGCCACAAGCACCCTTCCATGATCTCATATCCCAAACCTACCCTGCTCCTTGACCACAGTGCTCCCCTCACCATGGTGCCCACCCATAAGGCCGGTCCCATGTTCACCTTAGTTCCAAACTCCACCGCCTTCATAGCTTGGCATCAGGATACACATGTCAGAATTAAAACTCCAAGGCTCAGCATGGACTAAGCGCTAAACAGCAGGCTACTGCCATCAAGATGTACCCTCCTCCTCTAGTGAGCAAGATTCATGCTCTCAATATGTTAGGCTGCACCCAAGAGGGCCATAATGACAGGATTCACATTAGAGACATGGGGGGAGGTCATATATTTTATTGGACCAGCTTCTGCTGGTGAGTGAGACAAACTTTCTGACGTGAAAGGCCCCCTCTTGCTTGCCCTTCCCCCTTGGCCCCAGGCAGGCTGCTCATCTTCAGGGAAGCATGCCGGGACTTGGGGTGGCTGGGGCTGTCCATCCAGCACTCAGGGGCTACGGGGGGAGGGTGGTGGTGGTGGTACGTGCTGCCTGCCCAGCACTCTGGGGCTGGGGGCATGTGCTGCCCACCTAGCACTCTGGTGCTATAGGGGGCCATGTGCTACCCGCCCAGTGCACTGGGAGGGTCATGTTCCACCCGCCTGGCGCTCTGGCGGCTGTGGGGAGGGAGGCCTTTGGACTCTGGTGGGAGGGGTGGGGCCGGCCAGAGGCTAGCCTCAGTGGCGGATTCAGAGATAGTGGGGCCCTGTGCTCAGTTTCATTCTTGCCACCCCCAGTCAAGACAAAGAACAGTCTCTGTGATCTCCCCCGGCTTCTGTTTTTCATTCTTTTTTTCTTCATCCTCCTCCTACAGTATAAGTAATAGGAAGTAAATGAAAATAAAGTGAGGTACCTTCATTGTTTTTTTTCACAGACCACTTGAAAAGTGAAAAGTGCTCAGGGTCTCAGCGGACCACTTAATGATCTTTCCAAATATTGTTTGTACCGTTAGCTAACTATTGTAGAGTGCTTTATAAAAAAACCATAATAACCTTTCCTCGGACCACCTGAATTGAGTTCTCAGACCACAGTTTGAGAACTTCTGGCCTAAATGAATGCTTGTATTTGCATTACAGTAACATGAAGAATGTGTAAAAATAAAAACTATAGATGATGCATGAATGGAAAAATAAAAGTTAACTTCCTCTGAAGAAACTTACTCAATTTGAAAACAAATATTTATTCAGATAGCTTTTTTTCTACACTTTTTCTTTACAAAATCATCAATTAAGTCATAAGTAATATTTTGTAAAGAGGCACTTTTGCTGAACTTGTCAAATGTTCCTGACTCGTATTTCGCAAATAATTTTTAACTTGTTTCAATACAGAAAAAGAACGTTCACCAAAAGCATTTGTGATATGTATTGTTAAAAATATTTTCAGAATGGCTTCTACATTTGGAAAGGTTGCCTGCAAACCCTCAAGTACAAGTCTATACAAGTCAACTGGTGATCTCGAAGCACAGGCCTTAACGGTTTAGATAAAATGAATGAAATGTTTCACTTCATCTTCAAAAAGATTTGTGTCTGTGTCCTCTCAGTAGAATTCACTTAATTTCTTACTGTAGTGACTTATAGCATTTTTGTCCATACTTCTGTGAAAAAACATGCAAATCAACAGTTTTCTTTAGAGATTCACCTCTACTCTGCAATTGCACTATTATTGTGTCACAAATAACAGTCTCTTTACCTTTTAAATTGATTTCATTGTCTCTAGTTTCATCGAAAAATAACTTCCTGTTTTTTTTACGCTTCTCATCAGAGAAATCAGAGGAACCTATATTTACTGTTAATGTTAGTGCCACTGCTTTCACCGAGCTATAGTCATTTCGAACTTCCATGACAAAACTTGTAACTGAGGCTAACAATTGTGCAGCATTCAATAAATTTGTATCAACTTTTTGCAGCGATTGGCTGACTGCATTATTAGTTCTTTGAAGTAAACAGTTCCACAAAACTTTTCTGCTAAGGCTTTTGCTTCAGTTTTCGCATGTGTTTTTTCAGAATTTGATGTGGCTATGGCTAATAAGGTTTTCTTTATAACATCATAGCTCATTTTCAAAGCCAAAACACCATCTTCATGAGCAGACCACATGGTGTCACAAATTCTTTTGACTGTCAAATGTTTTCCATTTGCCTGCTCCAAGTGTGATTGTAGCATACTCCACCGATGTGTGGAAACTGAAAAAAAGGCATACATGTTTTGAACAAAGTCAAAAAAATTCATAGCTCCCTCACAAGATTTGGCTGCAGCATTGTAGATTAAATTCAAGGAATGACTGGAACATGGTATGAATAAAGCACAGGGATTTGCATTGTTCAGTCTTGCCTGTAGACCTGAATATTTTTCTGCCATATTTGCGGCATTATCAAAGCTCTGCCCACGACAATTTTTGATGTCCAAACCTAAATTTGCAATGATTTCCAAAACAGTTGTCTCCAGCCATTTAGAAGTGTGGGATTTTAGCGGGACAAAACAAAGAAATTGCTCTACAACTTCACCATTGCCAGTCACATATCTTAAAATTAATGTTAATTGGGCTTCATGACTCACATCAGGTGTTGAATCGACTATTATGGAATAGTAGTTGGCATCCTTTACTTCATCAGTGAATAGGTTTCTGAGCTGCTCTGCCATTATAGTGATGAATTCATTGTAGGTTTGGTGTGTTAAAAAGTTGGTCTTCCCCGAGCCACAATACTGATAATTTTTCAAATGTTCATTTAGAAAATTGTCAAATCCACTAAGATATTCAAGGCAGGTTAAAAAACTACCTTTTTGATTTGACAGTGATGACTCATCATGTCCTCTTAGAGGTAGTCTCAAAAAAGACAGCAGTTTGACTGTGACAGCATCTCAGCACTTTCCTCCAATAAGAACACTCCTTCTCAAACTGAGCTGATAACACAGAATCAATTCTTCCAGATACTTTACACCTTTGAATGAATTTACACATAGCATTAATATGAGCTTTGGAAGTTTCATGATCAGCAATATGTCTTGCAATGTTTCTCCAATTAGAATGCCTGTCGACAAATGTTTGTTTTCCTTTATTATGGTCAGGGAATAATCTGCAAACATAACAGTAGACTGCCTTGGTGGTTTCTGTCCCCACTCCACACCGTTGGCTGTACCCAGCCGCCACTCACCAGGCAGGAGAGCAGGGAGGGAGGCTCAGCTGCAGCCTCAGGTGAGCAGGTGGGAGGTATGCATGGTGGTGAGTGGCGTGAACACAGGCCAGAGGACTCAGGCGAAGCAGGGGGCAGCCACACAGCCAGCGGCCAGAGAGAAGCGGCGGTTTCCCCTTCAAAGCACAGTTTCTCTCCAGCTGGCTGTGTGGCCACCCTGCAGGTGAGCCTCCTTCCTTACTCTCCTGCCCCCCACAGCTTCTGTCCCTGCAGTCCCTGCAGGGAGCGGGCTGCCCACTTTACATTGACTTAAAGCTCTGTCTACACTGTGCTATGTTGGCAGGAACCATTTTCCCATCCACATAGTGTGTCTTCGCCAGATGTGCAACATTGGCATAGCTGCATCGATGCAGATGCAGTGCGGTAGCGAAGACAAGCCCTTGGGGTTTCCAGCCCTTCCCTTGGGAGACTAGGGAGCATGGGCAGTGGGTGAACTGGCTGTTGGGGGAGGCTAGCTGCCAGACTCTCCCCTTCTGCCCCCCCCCCAGGAGCCCAGAGCACCCCCACTGCAGCTTCCAGCCCCCCAGCTCCAGAGTGCTGGGTGGCGTGGTCCCAGCACCGCTAGCCCCAGGCCTTGTGAGCACCAGCCCCAGCTGCTCCAAGTCCCGGCGCAGGCCAGCCTGCCCCAGTTTGCCTGGACCACAGAAGAGCGGGAACTTCAGGAGGGAGCCTGGGGGCAAACATATGCGTGCTGAAGCCAATCCCTCTGGATCACTGGGTCTCTCCCCCTGCCTGGAGTGGTACCTGGGCTGCCAGGTCTGGCGCAGACAGCTTAACAGGGGAGTGGGGGTTGCTGCTGTGGCCACTCAAGCAATTCAGACACACGGTGCCTCTCCCCACTCCATCCTCTTTCCTCTCCACACTGTTCTCTGCCACTCAACACCCCCGCTCCATCCTCTCTCCCCACTCCCCTTCTTTTCCTCCCCCGCCACAGGCTGAGCAGAGCTGCTCCACGGTCACAGAAATCAGGGGCGGGGCGCCAGTGGCACATGACCCCAGTGCATCCCTCATGCCTCGCCCCTGTTTGAGGGGGGCAATGCTCTCCCTAAACTATATCCATCCCCTCCCAATCTCCCACCACGAGGGCCGGCTCCAGGTACCAGCATTCCAAGCTGGTGCTTGGGGCGGCAATCTGCAAGGGGCGGCAGTCCCTGTGTTTTCGCCCCAAAGCAGCGCACCGAATTGCCGCTGGGGACAGCGGGGAGAGTCCGTGCGCCTTAAGGGCGGCAGGCACGTGTCCTCGGTGGTGGCAATTCGCCAGCAGCTTCTATGTTAAGCTGTCCGAGCCGGCTTCAGCTAAACATAGAAGCTGCCGCGGAAACGCGCCTGCCGCCCTAAGGGCACAGGGACTGCCCCCGCTGTCTGGCGGCAATTTGGCCGCTGCTTGGGTCGGAGAAAACTGTAGAGCCGGCCCTACCCACCACTGCAACCTCCCCCTCCCCTGAGCCAGGATCCCTCTGCCCTGAGCAGGACTCACCTGCTGCCTGCGAGGCTGTGCTGGGTGCTGCAGCTGCACATGGAACCTGCCTGCCTGGCTGAGCAGGGGCTGGCACGGATGAGGCAGAACTCCCGGCTGTCGCCTGCCCCTAAGGCAGGTTTCTTTTGTTAAAAAGTGAGCAGCCGTATCCCTCCCACTTTGAGGGATCATTTCTCCCCTCCTCTGACCCCCCTCCCCCCCGTTCTGGCACCCCTGTCTGGGGCTGAGGGATGGAGACGGACACGGACTGGAGGCTGCTCTCAGGCACCCCCACTGCCCCACCCAGGGCAGGTGGAGGATCCAGGGTCTCCCCCCAGTGACCTGCGCTCCCTGGGTGGCTCTGGCTCAGCTCTGGCTTCAGGCCTGCAGGGGGGAGAGAGGAGGAGCAGGGGGGTGGGGCATAGTTCCAGTGCTCTTGGGGGGCCCCCAAATTGGTTGGGGCCCATGGGCCCTGTGTGGTAATCCACCACTGGATGTAGTGTAAGGGGACTGTTGGCCCCTTACTAAAAATGGGTGGGGGGGTTCTGGTTGGCCCTCGTACCAAAAGAAAGGGGAAGGGCCGATGGGAAACCAGGACCCTGAGACTGACAGTCCCCAGGAGCAATGGAGAGAGGCCAATGTTCCAGGTCTGCCTGATTGACAGGACAATCAGGCCAATGAGGGAGTCAGGAGGCCAGAGGTCCTGTCCTCCATGTGAGCTGTAGCTGCCTGGGCCAGAGTGGGGCTGAGCTAAGGGGAGAGCAGGCTCCTGAGCTGGTGAGCAGGGCCATGCCAGCCAGAGGGGCAGCCCATGGAGCTGCGCTGGAGGCAGAGCAGCAGCAGGCAGAGGGGTCAGCGAGTAGATACATGTGGGGAGAGAGCCACAGCAGCCAGCCATCCCAGAGGAGCAGCCCAGAGAATAGAGACGTGCGGGGAGCAGCCGTGGAGGCAGAGCAGCAGTAGTGCCGAGGCAGAGTGGAGCTGGAGCAGTACAGAGCCGGGTGCGGTGAGCAGCTGGGAAAAATGATGGGGACCATGGGCAGAAGTCCCAGCACAGAGCAACACCCTGACCCAGAGGCCTTGCAGGCCAGACTGGGAGGAGGATCATAACCTCGATGGGAGAGGCCGATGCTGGGAAAAGGCCTGGTCACCCAGACTCTGAGGGCGTGTGGCCATCGCCAGAGCAAGTGTCCAACCTGCGGGCCGGCATCTCTGCAGCACAGCCAGGGCGTGGGCAGGAGGCCTGGGACGTGTGAGGAACAGACTGTGAACTTTCCTTACATCCCAGAGACAGCTGGTTGTGATGGCACTATGCCACAGAGCTGGGTTACATGTTTTCCTTTAACCTTTCCCGTTTTTTTCTTATTTTTTAAATTGGTTGCTGTTTAATAAATTGTATTTGCTTGCTTGAACTTTATCCAATGGTCAGTGGGCCAGGGAAGCATCTAGAATGGAGAGATTATGCCCTGTCCTTATAGACCATGACAAGATTGGGGGTTGAGCCCTAAAGGAATCCTAGGCCCAGCATTGTTGGGATTACAAGGACTTTGCCACACAGGAGAGTTGATGGGGAGTCCTCGAGGACAGGCAGGCCTCAGGGTAAAGGGAGTGGGAGCGAGGACTCAGATCCTTTCGCTAGCCAATTCCACTGATGTAGTGTATAAGCTGGGAAAGTTCCCCACAATAGCGGGATCATTCTCCCACTTATGTAGGCACCAGACTGATAGGCTGGAGGGAGCTGCTTAGCTCAAGGTGGGCGTATCAGCTATGAAGCTTATCCTGGAGTTAGGTCCCGAAACCAGAGCAGCCTTTTCTTATGAAAAAATAAGAGACAACCCCCTGGCTAGCCATTAGCAAGGGTACTCACCTGGGATGTGGGAGACCTGTTTTTCAATCATTACATTGCCTGAGTTAGAGCAGTGACTTGAACTTGTATCTCCTGCAGTTCACTAGACTATGGGGTATTGTGAAGTAAGGAGACTGGGGGGCTCTCATTCTCTCCCGTTGAAGCTGTTCTGTGTATTAACTAGTCAATGGCAAGAGAAAGGAAAAGTAAGTACACCTCTACCCCGATATAACACGGTCCTTGGGAGACAAAAAATCTCACCGCGTTATAGGTGAGACCGCGTTATATCAGACTTGCTTTGCCCCCCCCTTTCCTTGTTCCCTGACTGCCCCCTCCAGAGACCCCCATCCCTAATCACCCCCAGGACCCCACTCCCTACCCAAGCCCCCTGCTCCCTGTCCCCTATCCACACCCCCCACCCCTGACAGGCACTCACCGGCAGCGGCGGGTAGCGGAGCAGCCCAGCCCCAGTCCGCTCCACCCTGCTAGCTCTCAGCCACGGCGCTCCGCTTCCCGCCGTCAGTGAGTGCGGGGAGGTTGGGGAAAGGATGCCCCCCCCACTCACCTGCGGCAGGAAGCGGAGCAATGCGGCCCCAGCCCGCTCCACTTTCCTTGCCCCGGCCCCAGCTGTGTCGCTGGGGGTGGCTGGGGAAAGGTCCTGCACTCAGGGGTGGCTCCAGACACCAGCGCAGCAAGCGCACGCCTGGGGCGGCAAGCCGCGGGGAGCGGCCTGCTGGTTGCTGTGAGGGCAGCAGTCTGGCAGCCTTCGGCAGCATGCCTGCAGGAGGTCCGCCAGTCCCATGGCTTCAGCGGTAATTCAGCGGCGGGTAGCCGAAGGCACGGGAACGGCAAATCACCCGCAGAAATGCCGTCGAATCTGCATGACCAGCGGACGTCCCGCAGGCGTGCCGCTGAAGGCTGCCTGACTGCTGTGCTTGGGGCAGCAAAAAACATAGAGCCGCCCCTGCCTGCACTCACTTGTGGCTGGAAGTGGAGCGCCACGGCTGGGAAATGGCAGAGTGGAGCGGGCTGGGGCTGGGCTGCTCCACTTCCCGCCACCAGTGGGTGCGGGGAAGTTGGGGAAAGGATGCCCTCCGCACTCACCGGTGGCGGGAAGCGGAGCAGCCCCGCCCCCGCCCGCTCCACGCTGCCCTTTCCCAGCCGCGGCGCTCCGCTTCCTGCCGCCAGTGAGTGCGGGTAGGTTGGGGAAAGGAGGCCAACCCGTACTCACCTGCGGTGGGAAACGGAACGCTGCGGCTGGGAACTGGCGGAGTGGAGTGGGCTGGGGCCGGGCTGCTCCGCTTCCACCGCTGCTGGTGAGTGCAGGGGAGATCCTTTCCCCCAAGCCCCCTCCCCCGAGCGACGCGGCTGGGGCTGGGGCGAGGGAAGCAGAGTGAGCTGCTCCCGGCCCCCCGCTAATCCCCCGGGCCACTCTGGGACTGTGGGGTCCCCAAATTGCCCTCCCACAGCTCCTGGCCCCCAGGCCCTGGGGGTGGGGAGCCCCTGACTGCCCGCGAGACCCTCTGCCCCTTATCAAACCCCTCGGCCCCGGCCTGGTCCAGCACCCATAACACACTGCTCAGAGCAGCGTGTCAGAGCTTTACCGTGTTCTATGCGAACCCACGTTTATCGGGTCATGTTATATTGGGGTAGAGGTGTAGTTAATCCTATAGCTCAGTGCTTGAGCTCTCACACAGTAGGTGGGGGAGTCTTGGTCAAGACACTGTGTTAATGATTAGCTCCAATAGAAGAGCTTGAGACATCTCCTCCTGTGTGCCCAATAGCCTCTTGATGAGGGCACTTAATGAGGATCTGGGAGACCTAGGTTCAAATCTCCTCCTCCAACTCAGGCAGAACAGTGATTCAATCCTGGGTTGTTTACATCTCTGCTAAGGACCCTAACCACTAAGTTATAACTCATTACTCTCTGACCCAGCCCTGGCTGCCTTTTATGCAGCTTAGGTGGGGCCTGGATAGTTTAAGAATCCTGCCAGGGCTTACATGTGAGCAAAGGCTCTGAGCAGCATTCTAACTGTGGAGAGGTATCTGGACAGAGGTGGCTTTGTGCATGTCCACTGGCAGAGACTTAGGCAGCAGCGGTGTGGCACCTAAATGTTGGACTGTGGTACACATCCTTTTGTGAATTTAGGCCAACGGAGACTTGCTCATGCTCAAACAGGAAGTCTGTGACAGAGCAGGGAATTGAGCTGGGGCTTGCTCAGAGTCCAGCCTAGCAGCCAAAATAGTGGACTGCCCTTCCACTTATTACTAGTGCAGTCCTGCCCTACCTAAAGAGGGGAAATCTCATCATTTTTTGATTCTGTGGATGTCACTGTCTCGTGGCCCACTCTAGTCACGCTCAGCTAATATCCCCTACGGCAGGGATCAGCAACCTTTAGCCCACGGCCCGCCAGGGTAAGCGCCCTGACGGGCCGGCTTGTTTACCTGCCGAGTCCGCAGGTTTGGCCGATGGCGGCTCCCACTGGCCGCGGTTCGCTGCTCCTGGCCAATGGGGGCTGCGGGAAGCGTCGGCCAGCACATCCCTTGGCCCGCACCACTTCCCGCAGCCCCCATTGGCCTGGAATGGCGAACCGCGGCCAGTGGGAGCCATGATCGGTCGAACCTGTGGACACGGCAGGTAAACAAGCCGGCCCGGCCCGCCAGGGCGCTTACCCTGACGGGCCACGGGCCAAAGGTTGCCGATCCCTGCCGTATGGCAACTACAGCAACTACATCCTTGGAAAATAGGTATGTATCTTTAAGTGTTTTAATGTGCTTTAGCATTTGGAAACAAGGTGGCATTATAAGACTAACAGCTCTTACTCACCTGCAAACAACTTTTGGTTCACAAACTGCTGAGTTAGATCAAATCAGCATTGCTGCCAAAGAGCATTAAACTGAAATAGATATGAATATTCTATTTCCAATAAAAGCAACAAAGAATCCTGTGGCACCTTATAGACTAACAGACGTTTTGCAGCATGAGCTTTCGTGGGTGAATACCCACTTCTTCGGATGTCTTGCATCCGAAGAAGTGGGTATTCACCCACGAAAGCTCATGCTGCAAAACGTCTGTTAGTCTATAAGGTGCCACAGGATTCTTTGTTGCTTTTACAGATCCAGACTAACACGGCTACCCCTCTGATACTATTTCCAATGCCGGTCTAGTTTGGGAATCTGTACTCTCTCATTCTTTAGGTTGTGTCCTATCAAAGGGATATAGTAAGATGAAAAGAAAATCACACTGCTTGCTCTCTGAAATATGTTACCGGCTAAGAGCTCATAAAAAAAAACCCCTCTCCCACCAATAACAAACAATACCTCACAGCACCGTATCAAGCAAAATGAGAATGGAAAATATTTTTTCTCGCTTGTTTACTTTGACACCCCTGTGCACTGTAAAAAACACAGTGTCATGGTTTCCTCTTCATTGTCAGTCAGTTTCCTTTGTTGTCCACATGGGTCTCTCTCACAGCAGGTGTGAGAGAAAACAATTTTTTTAAACATTATAAACTGATTGTAAAACCAGAGCCAGGGTTGTGCGAGTGTGTTCAACAGCAGGTAAGGTCCTTTTCACACATCTAGGAAACTCAGACATCAAGTTGGTAGGGATCCTTTAAATTTCCAGGAATGGCTTAACCCATTGAAAAACCCAATACGGCTAAAGCTGTATGATCTGGAAAAGGGGCTAAATGGTGTCAAAATTTGCAGATGAGACAAAATTACTCAAGATACTTAAGTCCAAAGCAGTCTGCAAAGAGTTACAAAGAGATCTCACAAAACTGGATGACTGGGCAACAAAATGGCAAATGAAATTCAATGTTGATAACTGTGAAGTAATGCATATTGTAAAACATAATTCCAACTATACATACAAAATGATGGGGGTCTAAATTAGCTGATACCACTCAAGAAAAATATATTGGAGTCATTGTGGATAGCTCTCTGAAAACATCTGCTCACTGTGCAGTGGCAATCAAAAAAGTGAACAGAATGTTAGGAATCATTAGGCAAGAGATAGATCAGGGTTTCTCAAACTGGAGTCCATGGATCCCTCGGGGTCTGCGAGGCTACTCCAGGGGGTTTGCAAATCACGTCCAGGGCTGCTGGCCCCACTGATCAACTCCTCCCCGTCCCTCCCAGTGCCTCCCGCATGCTGCGGAACAGCTGTTCAGTGGCATGCAGGAGGTGCTGGGAGGGAGGGGGAGGAGCATGGATGGGGCGCGCTCGGGGGAGGGGAAAGAAAGAGGTGGCGATGAGGAGGGGAAGGGGTGGAGTGGAGGTGGAAAAAAGTGGGGCTAGGGTGAGGCCTAGGGGAAGGTGTGAAGTGGGGGCAGGGCCTGGGGCTGAGGGGGAGCTTGGTGGGGGTTTGTGAAAATATTTAAATCAGAATATTTGCTAAAGGTTGCCAAAGTTTGAGAACCACTGGTTAGATAATAAGACAGGA
The DNA here is from genome assembly GCF_016161935.1 of Mauremys reevesii. NCBI lineage: Eukaryota > Metazoa > Chordata > Testudines > Geoemydidae > Mauremys > Mauremys reevesii. Next base: position 65,194,516 of record NC_052625.1, read on the forward strand.
AATATTATAATGCCACTATATAAATACATAGTACACCCACACCTTGAATATTGAGTGCAGTTCTGGTCACCCCATCTCAAAAAAGATTATTAGAAAAGGTACAGAGAAGGGCAATAAAATTATTAGGGGTATGGAGCAGATTCTGTATGAGGAGAGATTAAAAATCCTGGGACTGTTCAGCTTGGAAAAGAGATGACAAAAGGGGGATATGATAGAGGTCTTTAAAATCATGAATGGTGTGGAGAAAGTGAATAAGGAAGTGTAATTTACCCCTTCATATAACACAAGAAGTAAGTGTCACCCAATGAAATTAATAGGCAGCAGGTTTAAAACAAACAAAAGGAAGTACTTTTCCACACAATGCACAGCCAACCATAACCTGATAATTGCCTAGTTTTGTTCATTCCTTCTGAAGCATTTGACTTTGGCCACTGTCAGAAGATGGGGTAGCTGGACCATTGGTCTGACCCAGTATGGCTGTTCTCATGTTCTTACTCACTAGCAAGATCCCCTCCTGTAACAACACCAGCCTTTCACTGGTGGTTTTTGCACTAGATTCACAAAGGGACATAGACACCTAACTGCTTCTATAGGTGCCTAAGGCCAACATTTAGGCACTACTGCCATCCACAACAATCTTGACAAACTGCCACCTACCCATGTATCTATTTCAGCTGATCCACTAAACTAGTGGTCCCCAAACTTTTTCAGTTGTGCCCCCCTTATCTGGCCTGCACCCCCCTGGGAACTGGGGTGGGAAGGGGTGAGTGGGGCAGGACAGGGGAGGGGGAGCTGCATTCTGGGGTGGAGGTGATTGGGGCAGGGGAGGGGGAGATGCACTCAGGGCAGGATGGGGGAGCTGCCAGTACCTCTCTCGCCAGAGCTGTCCCTGAGTTCTCCTCCAGGCTCCAGCAGCACCTGCTGCTCTTCCCACCACAGGTGGCCGGTTACTGCAGGTAAACAGACTTGTTGTGTCCAGGCAGCTGGGACTGGGGGCAGGGCTGGAGTGGAACTGGGGGCAGAGTGTGGCTCGATGATGCTCCCTCCCCAATCCCTGGGGAGGATTTGGCCTGGGCCTGCCACGCCCCCCCCCCAAGGGGAGGCATGCCCACAGTTTGGGGACCACTGCCTTAAACAATATTACCTCACCCACCTTGAAAACGAGGGCCATGAACTCAGTAAATAAAGATTACTTACCTGTGACTGGCCTTCTTAGAGATGACTCTCGCTACTTCCATTCACGGGATGTGCCACTTGGTGCAGCTCAGACAATGGAACCAGCTCCTGCAGTGCACACTGGAACACTCACTCATCCCTTCTACCCCACCTCCTCTGTGTTCCTGAATCTGCTGAAGGTGAGGTTATAAAAGGGGGCATGGTGCTTTGGTTGCCTTAGCTTCTCCCACCGCCCCCTCACAATCCAGAGGCTATTAGGATTCTGAGGAAGAAGGGAAGGTGGGTGGGGCATGTGAATATGCACAGTTCATCTCAAGAACTCCACTTACAGGTGAGTAACCTTCATTTCTTCAAGTGTCAGATGGAACAAAGCACAGTGTGCCCTAAGCTCAAAGGGAGGCTTCATTAGCTGCATAGGACTAACCTGAGATCCCATGGTAGTACTGGAGCCTTAATGGCAAGGTCCTTCATAAATTTCTGAACTGTATTATGTGCAAAGGTTGATTTCTGTGAGCCCATGGTGGGCAGTTAGTTGAACTTTCAAGGAGGATATAGAAGAACCTGAAAGCTTTAAGTATTCAAGGATAGACTAAATTGGTGCCAGTGGTGAATCTACTTGTTCCTCACTTATCCACTTCACAGACCTAGTCCACTTGAGATCGTAACACCTTCTAACAGACCATTTTTTAGCATTAATGTCTTCTGCCCTTCTAATAAGCAGGAATTTTCAGGGTCTGAAAGCCTGATGCAGTCAGGTGTAGTGATAGGAACATCTGGCTGATAAATTTTGCTGTCTTGTTGAGCTAATAAGGCTATGTGTATACTAGCACTTTTGTTGGTAAAAAAAAACATACCCCTGACTGACAAACGTTTCACCAACAAAAGCGCCCGTGTGGACAGCGCTATGTCGGCGGGAGACATTCTTCTGCTGACATAGCTACTGCTGCTCATTAGGGTTGGTTTAATTAAGCTGGCGGGAGAGCTCTTTCCTGCCGGTATTGAGTGGCTACACATGAGACCTAACAGTGGTGCAGCAGAAGTACAGCTGTGCTGCTGTAAGGTCTCCAGTGTCCACATAGTCTGGGGAAACCAGGAGGTCTGTAGACACTCTAGGAGAGGTGAGGAAGATTCAAGAACTTTGGCTGCCCTGGCAATGCTGGGGCAACCACCAGTATCCTAGCTCCAGCTTGTCCCTACCCCTGGTTGGAGGCCTCTGAGGTGATTATTCCTGATGGAGGTGGAAGGTTGAAAGCTACCCCCTCAGAATATTGTAATGTTGAATCCACTACATCAAGGATAGCAGTATTTGTCTTGGAATGGTCAGCCATATGAATATGCTATCTGCACTTGGTTTGTAACTTAACACCAGCCAGTGCTGCAGAGTTCTTATCCTGAGCAGAGCCTAAGGTGACAAAAGTGGCTGAAGCCATGAGACCCAGAAAGAAGATTGCTTTCTGAGTAGGATTTTGATGAAGCATCTCTGTGGTGGATTGAAACTTCAGAAATCTTTCCTCTGGCAGAAGATTCTGCCTTACAGAAATAGGTAACTGCTCCTTTCAAAGAAATCCTTTCTATAGGTAGCAGAAGAGATTTTTATTTGTTCATCTTGAGTCCTAACCCCTTGAAGAGGGAACATGTGTAAAATATGTCCTTGGGAAAGCCATTCTTCTGAGGCTTTGATCAGCTAGCAATCTAAATAAGGATAGACAAATATACCCTGGCATCTTAAATGAGCTTCTACTTTGGATACGTACTTTGTAAACACATATGGCAGTAGATAGACCAAAAGGTAAGACAAAAGATTGTACTTTATACCAATCAGGAAATAAAGATAGTGCTGGTACTTGACAGAGATATGGAAGTATGCATCTTCTAGATAGACCTGCAAGCCAATCTAGGGTAGGTGGGGAGGGTATGATGGATATTAGTGTCAACATGTGGAAACAGAATTTTCTGATTAAAGTAGTTGAGATTCCGTCGATCTAATATTGAGCAAAGCCTTCTATCTTTTATCAGAAAATATGAGGAGTAGAATCTTTTGACCTCTGCACGTCCTCTAGGACTCTAGGACCTTGGCACGTCCTCTAGGACTCCTGCTTCCAACAGGATGTGACCCTCTTCTCTTAACGTTGTCTCACGAGAGGAGTCCCTGAATAGGGATGGGAAGAAAAAGGGAATCTAATTGAATGGCATAACCATTTCCCGTGATCTCCAGAATCCATTTGTCCAATGTGAATTCCAAGTGTTGATGTCTCCAAAAGGTAGGAATGAAGGGTAGATGCAGATTGGTTTGAAGCTCCTAATCTTACATCAAACTTGAGGCTTGATGGTGGAATCTAAAGTCAAAATTGAAGGTTGCTTTCCCTTCATTCAAGGTTTAAAAGGCATCCTCCTCTACTCCAGTTATGTATGAGGAGGCTGCTGGTGTTGAAAATGACATCTTTGTGAACAAGATGACTACAAAGAAGAAGGTGTTAGGACTGCCTATGGCACTTGAAGCCAAGTTCCAAGATCCTTCTCCTTGGAGGATGATACCCAGAGATCTTGCCGTCGACCTCTTGGGCTTCATCTTTTCCAGTGTCTCATTGGTCTGATTACTAAATAACCCATCACCTTTGAAGGGAAGGTCTTTTACCTTCCATTGGGTTTCAGGTGGGAAAGTAGAAGATCTCAGCCAAGCATGTCTGGGTAGCACGATAGAGGACGCAATTGTTCACACACTTCTGAATCTGACGCACGAAAAGAAGCTCTAAGCATAGGTTAGCTACTGTCTGACCCTCCATTACCAAGGCATTGGCCACCTTCCTTTGCTCTTTGGCAACCATGGACACCTTTTTCCACATTAGTGATATTGATAACCTAACATCACTGCCTGGTATTTTCTGAGGAGGATACTTACCACGAACCTTCCTTTTATCCTCTTTAGGGAAAAGAAATAATTTTTGTCCTTTGTGGATCCAGCAGTGGATTCAACTGTGGATCTGTATGGTGCACTTGCAGCACCATAGTAAAGGTTGGTGCAGAGTAGCAGGGTGATATAGAGATGACCGCTGGCTCTGGAATGATCTTCAGATCCAATGCAATCTTCAGAACTGGGGGATGACTCTTAGGCAGGGATTTACCCTGAACTGGAATCTTAGGCTTGGATTTAGGATCTGATGTTCTTGGATCCAGATCTGAGGAGTCTCCTGAATCTGATTTAGCTCTGCTAACTGGAGCTTTATCCAAAGGTTTTTTATGCAGTGTGGCTCTGATTTCAAAGGTCGGCACCGAGGGAGTCTCTGAGCACTTTGGGGTTGAATCCGATAACCTGAGAACTAACTGCCCCGAGGTCTTGGATCCTGGTGCTGGGGCAGATATGGAAATCGTTTGTATAGCTCTCTTCATCTTACCCCCGAGGTGTCAAGAGCAGACACTCACTAGTCTTTTCACCTGAGACAAAGACCCCTTAAATGGAGTCAGATCTGGGAGCTGTTGCAGACAGAACTTCTTGCAGTAATAAGGCTTGCAGCCTGTTCTGGGTGCTCCTTGTGCACCTTTCGGGTAAACATGCTGCAGATAGAACACTTGGAATGAGAGTGATTCTCTCCAAGGCGTATTCCCACTCATGGGATTTGCTGGTGGGTGCAGCTCAGATGGTGGAACCTTCGCAGAGCAGTGCACGGAGCACTCATGTGCCCCTTCGACACATCCCAGTCTGAAGTGATTCAGACCAAGCATCTGGTACAGGCAACGGATTCTGGGGAGATCGCTGGACAAGAGGTGTACTTTGTAAAGCCAGTCGGAACCAGTCTTAACTAGTTTAATCTCAAGAACAACTAAGCAAGCTTAACATTATATTAACACACACTAAAGTTACATTAAGTGACTTCTTTTAATGAGAAGGATCTGGGTCCGATGGATCTACAGAGGCTCACCTCCATCTGCTGCTGCAGTTGGAAGGAACTGAGGGCGCCACACCCCCTTTTATAGCCTTGCTCTCAGAACACTCAGGAACAGTGAGGGGATGTGTCGAAGGGGCACATGAGTGCTCCGTGCACTGCTCTGCGAAGGTTCCACCATCTGAGCTGCACCCACCAGCAAATCCCATGAGTGGGAATACGCCTGGAACACTCAAGGAACAATTTGTTACAAGAGAACTATTCTCCAGTTAGCTGCTCTGTAATCTTCTCTCACTATCACCACCTTAGGCCCCTCTGCTGCAAAGACTTTTGCTCATAAGTAACTACACATGGAAGTAGCTCTCATTGAACTCAATGGGTCTACTCGAATGAGTAAAGTTAAGCATGTAGATGACGTATTTGCAAGATTGAAGCCTGTTTAATCAAAGGAACTGTAGGATCAGATTTTTCTGTCAGCATCTCCAGAAAAGGTAGGTTAGAGTAAGCAGTGGCCAGCAGTAGTTTGTTTAGAGCATGAGTAATGGGCTGTTCTACTCTGAAAAGTGACTGCGTAAAAATGGTACCTTCTAACTCAACAGATCTCTTTCCTGGATGTATTCAGAGACCCATCTGCCTGCTTGAGTGGCCAAAATAAGTTTTCATTGTTTTACACTCTTTTTGGCCCTGAAGAGCCAAGAAAGCTGAGTGACAGAGTGCACTGGATTCTGTTCCTGCTTGTCCATTATCAGTTGCATTGGTCACTAAATGCCAGTCAATTACCCTTGTGCAGTCTCTCTAATGGCACAGTTGTCACTGAAGGGTTGCAGGACTTTCATTTACTGATGTGTGAAATGGGAGTGAGCCCAACTTCACTCTCCAAGCCCAGGCTGAGGTTTCAGGGCTTGCACCTGGGAGGACACAGCTTTTGCTCAGAGTAGGGTTGCCACATGGCTTTTTTTAAATCAGCCTGGCCAGTTTTTGTACTGCCTTGCCAGTGGAAAGATTTAATGTGCCAGGGTTTGTTTTTTCACTTGGGATTTTTCCAAGGCCATACATCAATCTTCTAACTACAGCAAAAATCATGTGGCTGGGAGTGCAGCCAGCACGTAATCCTGGGCTGTCAACCTACCAAAACCTCAGCAACCAGGCAGTAGAACAAACTCCAGGGTTACCAGCAGAGAGGGGTAAGGAGTAAGGTGGGAGGCAGGGGCTCCTGGGAGGGGATGGTAAGGAGTCTCACCTGAGGATTGGGATGGAGGGCTTGGCCAGTGACCATTTTTTCCTGCATCTTGGAGGTGGTAAACCTAGTGAACAGAGTACATGTTTCCTGAAAAATCATTGGGACCATAACCATGCAATGTTGTGGTGCTTTTAAGGGTTACCCGCACTCCTCAGCACTAAGAATCTCCATCAATAAAGAATCCTAGCATCTGCTCAGTGGTTGCATCTTAGTGCATTCAGGGCCTCCCATATTGGATGAAGCTCACTCAGGCAAGATGATTTGTTCACTCTTGCTTTGTCAGTGCTACTTTAGGCCAGAGAGGCTGCCTGACTCTGCTCAATTTGATCTGCCAGATCCATTGACGTTTCCTCATAGCAAGAATCAGATCTCCTTCCACATGGCCCAAATGCACTAGCTTGGGTTGTGCAGAAGAAAATCTAGATGCCACTCTCCAGCACAGCCAGATTATAGGATTTCAGACACTCCCTCAATTTCTCAACACGAATCAATTCTGCAGGTTTGGTAAAGTGAGAATAGGTTTTAGGACACTGTTAAATAACAATGGAACACTTGAAACTAAGAGACCCAATCCTGGACCAATACCAAAAAAGCATTACTAGACCAAAGACGAAGTCTAACAGTTAAGAACTAGTGTCTTGCTCCATACAATTTTTATAAACTAATGCTTCACAGCATTGGAAAATGTAGAATTCCAGCTTTTAAATGATTAAATTTATAGTTCTAGTGAATAATGAGACATCAACTGCTAAAAGTCTGGAGGAAAGATTGTTGTAGTTGCTTAGTTGACAGATTAGATAAATGCTTTCAGGACCTGTAAGTGTCTCCAAGCACACATTCCTGGATTTGTGCTCAGGAAGAAAAACAGGTAAAATGAGAGACTGTGAATTTGAGCAAGATGCTGCAGCTAGTAGTCAGTAAACATTTACACAACTGCATTGGGGCTCAGCAGGTGCTCTAGAAGTTACACAAAAGGACAAGTGTGCATTCTAACTGGTTTGGCTGTTCATTTAATCTTAACTATATCCTTTCTGCCTAATTTATAGTAAACCAAACCAGGCTGCCAACATATTCCCAAATAATTCATGTTTTCTAATTTGTGAGTTAGGGTATTTACTTTTCATTCCTAAATGAATGTAGTCAGTTATCTACATTTCATTTAAGAAGTGTTAATAGGAGCAATTCAGGTTAATTCCATATTTCACAGTACAGACAATGTACTACATTAAACTCCTCTACCAGATAATTTTTGTTGTGTATGTGGAAGCTGTGTGTACTGATCCCATCATGTGGTGTCATGTGACACAGGTCAGGAAATCTAGACCAATGATTATTGGCACTTGTGTGTGTCACACACTGAGGTTAACACAAGGAGGACATAGGTCCCCTTCCTCAACCTGGCTTGGGAACTCAATATTCTCCCACAGCTTTTCCTCCTCCTAAAATGGTGCAGCAAGATTTCCTCCTGCTCCTATTTTAATTATGGGTCACAGCTTTATTACAAGCTTCAGTTACTGATTTCCAAGCAGGAGAAACATGCAGGATACAGGTTGTGAACCAGACAAAGGAGCCTGTAACTACAAACTTCATTTAGAGACTTGCAATCACAAGAGGAGTCCTGATTTATGGGTCAGTTAGTTTACACAAGTAGTTGCCTGATCTTGAGAGATGCTGAGATTCTAATGAAGGGATCACACCTCTCAAGCTGAAACCCATAGCTAGCTCAGGTCCTCAGGATATCTTAGAGAGATCGTCTTTCTGGTTGTTTTTTTCTCTTCTACCTTCATGTATAAACCTGAGTTAATCCAAACCAGACTGTCAGTTTGAGTTATGAAAATTTAAGGGTGGGATTTTCCAAAGTGTCCAGGTGATTTAAAAACATAAGCCCCTGGAGGTTTTTATTTTAATAGTACTTGGCCCCAAACTAGTAAATCAATACACATGTGTGTTCATGGTACAGGTCCAAGTACCAGCTTGTGAGGGACACTGACTATGATCAAGTTGACACAGAGACAGTGAAATTCCTAAATTCAAGGTTGCTGTTAATTAAATCTAGTGTTAAATTTTATTTAGATATTTTCAGTTTGATTAAAAGAAGGACATTAAAAAAAGTAAAACTAAAATGTTTATTACATGTTAATTTTACCATAATCAGTGCTGGGGGAAAGGGCATCTGTCCATTTATTGTATAACCAGACATATGAATAATGATATTTGTCCTGAAATTCCTACAGTCCTTTTACACATGTTGTATGTTTGAAAGACTCTTCTCATATGGCCCTGTATTATAAACATGTGCTGCACATCAATACACACAGGTTTAATGAGAACAATGTAAACATCTTAAAAGTTCGAAAAACGGTGTGCAAAGGAATGCATCCTAGAGGAGGATTTTTAATTCTGACGTTTTCAAAGTCTCCTGTTTGAGACTTAGCAACAAACATAAACTCAGTTCTTTCCAAATAAAAGACCATTATGAGCATCTGAATAAGGAGCTTTATCAAATAAACGTGGGTACTCAGATGCCATCCTCATCACCTTTGCCATATATAGACACAATGAGCTGATGTAATGCTTTCAAAGAAGATAAAATCCATCCTCATTGGTTTGTAGAACTGTAGGATTGGGTGTAGAGACAGTTTCCACCTGTGGGCATATCGCTATAAAAAAATTATAGACCAGAAGACTGAGTCACATAACACACTGTTGTGCTCTGTCTAAGCAATGTTCACCAGGTGACTTACTTGTGAGAAAATAAATAGTGCATTTTGACTCTAACATCCTATTAAATAAGATAACAGGAAGGTCTGCTGGATTCATAAGGTTTAAACATGAGGTACAGGAATTCATTCCCATAGCCAAAGAGTGGTCTACCGAATTCCATATCTTGCTGTGTTCTTATGGCCATCTTAATTGTCCTCCATCTTTCAGGGCAAGCAATCAGCTATCCTGTAAACAAAAAACAAGCACTCTTTACACCTCAGAGTTCCACTGCCATTACTGACTAACTGTGCTAGGATATCATCTTTTTTTACCGCTCCTTCCAGTAACTGGCCATGTTCTGCTTTCACGTACACTAGTGTCCATCAGGTCCAAATTCTATTGAACCCAGTGAGTTACTCTGTTTTACACTGGCACAACAGGACAGAATATGGTCTAATTACTCACAGATTATTCTACTTATTAAATATTTCAGAAAGCAAATAATCCACGAAAGTAGAACATCTGACTTCTAAGAGTGCACGTGGCCAAAGCACAAAAAAAATCATCCCCAGTGTTAGAGTAAAAAATAAGACACACAACGAAGTCTGGGTTTATAGAAAATAGATGCTTATATATTTTGATAGTTTAGTGTTTAACAAGTGAAATCTTATTAAGTGATAGCAAAAATGTAAGCAAAGAACCAGCATTTAAAAAATGCACATAAAACAGTTTTATGCACACCTTGAGTAGTAGCGGATTTTAAACAGACATGCTCATGCTTTATTACCCACCTCAGGTTCTTGTCTTTCTTGGAGTGTTTCTATTCCATTCTCATCCAGCATATGCTCTGTGGTCTCTGCCTCAATATCCACATGGGCCTGTACGTTGGGTTTTTCATTCTCCCATTTTGCAAAGCCTTTGTTCTTTCCAGTTTTGCTATGGAACTTGGACTTCATTTTGGGGAAGGTATGGGAACCTGAGTCACTCCAGCCAGGTTCATGCCACAGCGGTTCCGTCTGTGTTGCTTGGCTGGTGGTAGCCCGCTGGAGACGGACTGAAATCTTTCGAGAAGAGCCAGTCACTAGGGTGATTGCTCTGCCATCTAGGTCCTGATGCCCAGTAGCAACACTGGGGAATTCAAATACTTCATCTTGTACTACAGAAGAGAGATTGGAATAATTTATTTTCAATATACAACTTCAAGTTCACTAAACGCTTCCAAGATCTTTTCAGCAGGCATCTCCTTACTAATTCATTTAACATTTAGGATTTGATTCTTCCACCCTTACTTAGACAGAGTAGCACCTTGCTCCCTTGGGTAGCCCCACTGATTTTTTAGCAGGAGTCTTCTTGGCGTAAGTTGCTACTCAGTGTGAGTAAGGGCGGCATCATCAAGCCATTATATAGTGCAATGGGTTTGCATGGAGCTTTACAAAATGAATTTTTTTAAAAGAAGGCAAAATTAGGGTTAGGGATGGGGGAAGAGAAGGGGTCGCTTTGCAGCAGTAAGCCACGAAGGAGTTCTACCTGACTCAGCCAAAATTCTTCTTGGGGTGGAATGGCAGCTCTACTGTGGTTTGCAGGGCCGCCCAGAGGATTCAGGGGGCTTGGGGTCTTCAGTGGTAATTCGGCAGTGGGGGGTCCTTCAGCTCCGGGACCTGCAGCCGAAATGCCCCGAAGACCTGCGGCGGGGCCCCCACGCCGCCAAATTACTGCTGAAGACCCAGAGCGGAAGAAGCTCCGGGGGTCCCGGCCCCGTGAGAGTTTTCCGGGGCCCCTGGAGCGAGTGAAGGACCCTGCTCCAGGGCCCCTGAAAAACTCTCGTGGGGGCCCCTGCAGAGCCCAGGGCCTGGGGCAAATTGCCCCACTTGCCCCCCTCCCCCTCTGGGCAGCCCTGGTGGTTTGGAAACACACCTCTGGGCCCCAGAGCGGCTCCAGTAAGAAGGAGGTGGTACAGATAGGGCTCCCGGACCCTATCTGCAATGTCCATACTCCATTTTGGGACTGCCACTGGCCTTGCAACATATGAATGGGGAGAAATGGTGCAAGGGGAAGTAAAGGATTGGGTAAGGCTGGAGTAGCGTCACTACCTTCCCGAACTACTGACAGCAGAGCCAGCCTGCTACCAGGAGAAGTGAATTTTACTGTATTATTACGTACATGTTAGGGTGTCCAGAGCATGAATAGGTATATTTTTATTATTTAAATTTTAAAAAATTATAATACAGGCTGCAACCTTTCAAATGGCAATGGAGCTGTTGCTCCAGCATTCGCTCTTCAAAGGCCGAATTGAAGCACTGTTGTAAGGAGTCCCATCTGTGAGGGCTGTAATTATGTCCTTGAAGAATACAACAGGTCTTAATGTAACTGGAAACTACAATAGGATGTGCTGATGAATTATGGGAATACCTTTAGGCACCCAAGAGTCTGCTCTGTGTGCAGATATAACGATTAAATTAGAGCGAATGCAGTTTGGATGGTGGGTGCTGTCAAAAAGCATTCAAAATGAGTGTAAATTAGTAATAAAGGCTACTTTTACCTGGAGGCAGAGATGGACTATTAGGCAGAGAACCATGATTACTGCCCATCGAGGTACCTCTGGCAAACTTCCTGCATGCCAGCACAAGCAGGTCTCTACACTGCTTATGGCAGTTGGCACCACAATCTGTTAAAAAAAAATATTGCCAAATCATTGAGAGTTAGTTGTAGTGTCTGGTAATCCCTAAGGGCCACAAACAAACATACAAACATCTGATCAGAAAGATTTAGAGAAAACAAAAAGCAAGGGAAATTTGTGGGTTACCAAATGGTTGGTTTCCAGGACAATTGGCCGTTAGCACGAACAAGTCAGTCAAGGTGTGGGTTTTTTTTGTTTTTTTATTTAAACAGCACCAGAAAGTGCACTGAGGCTAAAGGCAGATCTGAGCAGGTCACCATCTTCAAAGAATCCGTTCCACTGGACCAACCTCCAAAATGGTGGATAAACTGAGTCTTTTGTTTGGTGTGGCAAACATTGGGTATTTCAAGGAGCTTCTATTTATGTTTAGGGCTTCTGAATATTGGGTTTAACCAATAAGCACTGATAAAATACCCACCAATTAAAAAAAATCAGCATTTATCCAATGAACACTAGAAAAACCATGAGATATGGTTACTGGTATCTAAGGATTTGTCACCACGTAGCATTAATGTGGACTATGGTAGTGTGATTTCTAAAGTGCACTAACATGTTGTATATTCATTGGTCTGTGCAGACCCTACTGGTGTGCAATAAAAGTTCCCCGGTAGATTTTAGCTTAGTGCTGTTTCAAACATAACCATGTTCACGTATGCTAGGAAACATTACAAAGAGATTACTGATTACAGTATAAACTGTACACTACTGTACTGTGTAACATATATAATATACATTACTCATTGCAATACATACAAAGAGAAGGCCCCAAAAATCCTTGATTTTTGGACAGCTACATAAAACTCAAAAATTGCTACAAATAACACCCCCCACCCCAAATTAAACAAACTCTGAAAAACAGAAGCCCTATTTATATTCTAAATCTGCACGTTTTGGACACATTGTTACTTTGGCAAGGCAGCTGAGAAAGAAGCCAGTTAAAGGGCTGGCATTTTTAAAGGCGCCTACAGAAGATCAATGCCCAAATCCCATTGACTCTCCCTCACTCTTTTAGGCTCCTTTGAAAATTCATCATATTTATGTCTCTCTTATAATTAACTCTTTACGGATCGCTGTTAAAGTACAGTTCCGCTCCGATAAGTGACTCTAAAAAGGACATTGACTGGTTCTATGCTTATTCCATTGCTGCAGCTTCCAAATGTAATATGCTCACTTTATCATAGAATCAAAAGGGACCTCAGGAGATCATCTAGTCCAACACCCTGCTCAAAGCAGGACCAATCCCCAGACAAATTTTTACCCCAGTTCCCTAAATGGCCCCCTATAAGGATTGAACTGGCAACGCTGGGTTTAACAGGCCAATGCTCAAACCACTGAGCTATTCCTCCATTACCTTTCTTACTTGCCGTTTTATCTTCTCTGAAGGTAAAAACAAATAAAACTGACTCTAGGATCCTACTCGGAGATGGTTAATCTCTCCCAATGTTTGTTAATCAGAACATATAGTTATCTTCTTGGATGTGACACTTGGCTGGGGAACTGGGAGGGGTCATCTGAATAGTCAATTCCCCCTGATGGCACAAGGTCAGTAAGCTTAAAAATGGAAAAAGGAGACTGTGGTTGGAAGATGAAGAGGAAGAACCCATTTGTAATGGTTCATGGAGCAGCAGGTGCTCACAAGGGACAGGTGGTTTTTGAAATTGCTTCCCTGCAAACTCAGCTAGGACCTGAAAGTGAAACTGAACTCTCTCACGGTCATGCATCATTACCTGTCAGCCGGGCTCTGGAGAGGAGCACATTTCAATTGCATGTTAATAAACAAAACAACAATAAACACCACCTGGCTCTTATGCAGCACTTATCAGTAGGCCTCAAAGCACTTTACAAAGAAGGTCAGAATCATTATCCCCATTTTACAGTTGGGGCAATGAGTCACAAAGATGTGAAGTGTCTTTCCCATGGTCACCCAGGTGTCCTGAGTCCCACTCCAGTGCTCTAATCACCAGACCACACCGCCTTAACTACATCTCAGTTGGGCCACTGTATGGGTGATGTCGTGTGAACAGGAGAGAAGTCAGCTTGGCTTTCAGATCCCAAGCTGAGTTTTCAGGACAGGAATTATAAGCACTGCCTACCTATCTTTTTATTAATAAAGGTTTGTATTGCTGCTTGCCCTTGTGCTGTTGCACATAGGAACAGAAGGCAGTAAAGATCCAGTCCCTTGCATGACCAAACAGTGGCTAGCCACAGTTGCTGCCATGGGGCTTCTGGGAGCATATGGACCATGCCATGGATGCCTCCCCCAGGTGCAACTGAGCAGCAGTAGGCAGGGAGAGATGGAGAATGGACAGAGCCATAGTCCCCTCAAATACAGGCCAACAGGAATGGGAGTATGTTGCACCTTGAAAAAAAAAGTCATAAGTTATTTGTCCCTTGGAAGTCTGAGGAGGCAATGAGTGTCTCCAAAGAGAAGGAGCCTGCATGCATCTAGGACCATCCAGCACCAAAGCGAGCCCTGGAAATCACGAAAGTGCAAGAATCATGGAATCCACAATGCTGTTTTCCATGTCTCTTACTGGAGTAGACCTGTACTTCATGAAAATTACATGCTGATTCAACAATTAAGGAAAAAGTTTGCAGAAAGTATTCAAAGGCAGGACTACAAGAGTTGCAGGTCGTGTGGTTTTTCTAAATGAAATTTTTATTGGAGGGAGAAGAAACCTGGAAATGAGATCTCAATCTATCACGTATTCTAGGAATTAAAAAGTTGACTGTCTGTCTTGCAAGTAGCTCATTCTTGCTATTGCATTTTGAGGCTAGTAGGCTTATCCAACAGACAGACAGGAGGAAGACAGAGCATTGCCAGCACACATAGCTCTCCTGAGCTTCAGGGCCAAATCAAAATGCTAGGATTTCTCTCTACGTCATGTGGAGTGAGTTAGTTTTACTAATCACTAGCACTGAACTACATCCTTGTGGGACAAGAGATCATACTGGATTTCTGGCTTGTAGTGTATGAGCATGTAGCTGGTGTCCTATAACAGTACAACTTCACAGATTACTGAGAATTTTGTTGCAAATGACACATCAAAATTTGGATGAACAGAAGGTTTTTGCCAAAAATATGAGTCTGACTTGTTTGTGCTAAACATCATAATACCTATGTCTTGAAAACAACATCCATGCATTATGTATTTACCTTTACATTTGTATCCTTGTTTGATTATACCCCAGAGCTGTAATGAAAGACAAAAGAACATTGAGGAATCAGAAAAGAAAGCTGGAAGGAAAACAAGATCATAAATGAAGGAAATACCCATAGCTACAAAAGCACAAACAGGATATAACTGCTCTCAACACCCTTCCTGTTAGATAGAACTCCCCCTCCAGTTGTGATAAACCTAGACTGGCTTCCACCCTCACTCCTCTTACCTACAATGAAGCTCGCATAGGAGAGGAGACACAGAACATGCCTGCTTCCAGAAATGGGTGAAAAATTGCCAGTTTATCTAAATGAATCAGCATAAAGTATAACACTGCTTGGAGTGCTTAATGTAATCTAGCTATGCAATGCTAATATAGCCATGTTCTGGCTATTTGGATGGCATGTGATGTGCAGGTATGTCAGGATAAAATAACGCAGATTAAAAATTCAGCTCTCATTTACTATAGCAGTCACCAACCCACCCACCGTAAAAGACAGTTCTGGCCATCTTATTTTTTTCCAAAAATGGCTGAAGACAAATGTCAAAACTGTCTTGAAAATAAGCTCTAGGGCTCAACCCTGCAACCCTCTCTCCCATAATTAGTCCTTGCTCACCCCAGAAGTCCCACTGAAGTAGATGAGACAGCTTGCACAAGTGGAAGGTGTAGTATTAGGCTCTTAACAAGCAACATCTGCTTTGCTAAATTTGAATAAAGTTAGCTTGAATGTAAGATGTAAGAATCTAGATACATTCATGGAGGATAGGTCCATCAATGGCTATTAGCCAGGATGGCTAGGGATGCAGAACCATGCTCCGAAGTGTCCCTAGCCTCTGTTTGCTAGAAGCTGGGAATGGGTGACAGGGGAAGGATCACTTGATGATGGGCCAGATGGACCTTTGGTCTGACCCAGTATGGCCATTCTTAACACAGGTATGATCATTTGGAAGTGGATAGTAAAAAATTCCAGTAAGCTATTATCTGTGTACCACATCCTTTAGGTTACAGGAATTTAAAAGGAGGGCCGCTCCCAGGGATGAACAACCAGAGGCAATTGTCCCAGCTTGAGAGGAGGGACCTGGGACCATCTGCAATCCCATCAGCAGGACAAATCTGCCCCACTCCCCAGCAGCCTGACTGATGCTGCTCCAACTTCTTCAGAGAGTGATTGAGGGGGTGGGGGAGAGAGAATGATGCGGGAGCAATACAGCTCCATTGTAACTCAGTATAAAGAGCATGGAGTGCCCTTCTGACAAACCGGACCAAAAAAGCAAGTTTAGAAGGCTGAAACACATTTTTAAAAAGTGGGGGTGGAGGGATAGAGCCAAAACAGGTATGTGGAGAGAAACGTGTGTGTGTGTGTGTGTGTGTGCGCGCGCGCAAGTGCATTTGGAAAAAAAACAGGCAGAGGTGTGGGAAAATTTGGGGATTAAGGAAACAGAAAATGGAAAAGCTGGAGTATGTAAAAGGCAGGAGAAAGGATGTAAAGGAAAACTAAGTAAGGGGATGCAGGCAAAACAGAAGGATTTGGAAAGGAAAATGGGTGAGTGGAATAGAGCAACCAAGATAGAAGGAAGGTGGTAAAAGAACAATAGAAGGGACAGCAGCAAAAATAAGGGTGGGTGGTGAATTTAGTCCATAATTTATACCCACTGCTATATTGCTAAAGTTCTCCTTTCCCTTTGTTTTCTCTTAATACTTACACACTAAACTTGAACTTGATTTACATGGCCAGATAATGAGAATAGTACACATTTGTATTAGTTCGGAAAGTGACACCAGAACTGACACTATTCGCTATTTTACATGACTTTGCCAGTCTTTTTTGCTGACAGTTATTTATGATTCTTCATACCAGGAAATAGTTTTTGATAATTATTTGCTTCCATTAATTTGTGGACCAGTGCCACTGAATATCATTTTGACTTTGAATTATCCTACCCATTCAACATAGTACCTTCTTTAGCCTCTAATTTGACATCACTATGATGGTTACACAATGGAGACCAAGTTACAGATTCTACCCCAGCCAGTTTGAACATGTCTGACACAGATTTTCTGGGAGCTAACTTGAGGTAGGTGTGAACTAAGTGGAAATGTCTGAAGGGTCCCCACTGCATTAATACAACACTGGATACAACTTTGACCTGTAATAGCCACATCAGTTCAGCATTGTCAAATGCCAAGAGATTTTTGCTTGACATTTAATGTTCACATGTGTTTAATAATAGATATTTTATTGGCAAGCTCTGACCTTTAATTGTCATTTCAATTCAGCCTTGTACACTCTCAGTGCACATCATTTTGACTTTGAATCACCACATCAGTTCAGAATTCTGCACTACCCCTGAATGAACAGAACTGATATGCAGGAGTAATGTATAAAGAGCTTTTAAGTTCAATTTCTTTTGCTCTCATTACATACTCTGGGACAACTTCACCTCTGTCACAATGTCATTGGATTCAGTGAATTTGCATCAGGGATATCTTTGACCCTCTCTCTTTATCCAGAATACCACCTTTTATACATTCTTATTCTTCGGTTGGATTTAACAGAAATCAGAAAAATACAGCTGTACTGAATTATTCCAAAACAGGACAAATAGTAAAAAGTTTAGTCCTTTGGAGAACAAGGATGGGTTTGTGGATAGGACACTGGAGATCTGGGTTTAATTTCCACTCTGCCACAGACACACTGTTTGACTGCTATTGAAATCTCAGCACATTTCAGGATCAAGAATGAGAAGCCATGGTCTCAAGTTGCAGTGAGGGAGGTCTAGTTTAGATATTAGGAAACACTATTTCACTAGCAGGGTGGTGAAGCACTGGAATGGGTTACCTAGGGAGGTGGTGGAATCTCCATCCTTAGAGGTTTTTAAGACCTGGCTTGACAAAGCCCCGGCTGGGATGATTTAGTTGGTGTTGGTCCTGCTTTGAGCAGGGGATTGGACTAGATGATCCCCTGAGGTCTCTTCCAACCCTAATATTCCATGATTCTATGATCAGGCCCCAAAAAACTACTCCTAAAATGACATCAATGGAAAAAGCAAGAAAGCAGATCAGAGAACTGGGGACCATCTCAAGGTGATAAAGTTTTCTTCCAGTTTGCTTTGTGGAATATCCTATTATCTCACTGTAGGAGATTAATTAATAGATCTTAAAATTCATAGAGTTTAAGGCCAGGAGGGACCATTAGTTCATCTAGTCAGACCTCCTGTATATCACAGGCCATGGAATTTCATCCAGTTACTCCTCCACTTAATGGCGGCTCCAGGCCCCAGCACGCCAAGCGCGTGCTTGGGGCGGCAAGCCGCGGGGGGCGCTCTGCCGGCGCCGCAAGGGCGGCAGGCAGGCTGCCTCCAGTGGCTTGCCTGCGGAGGGTCCTCTGGTCCCGTGGCTTCGGTGGACCTCCTGCAGCCGTGCCTGCGGAGGGTCCGCTGGTCCCGTGGCTTCGGCCCGTGCCTGCGGGAGGTCCGCCGAAGCCACGGGACCAGCGGATCCGGCGCAGGCAAACTGCCGGAGGCAGCCTGCCTGCCATGCTTGGGGTGGCAAAATCCCTAGAGCCGCCCCTGCCTCCAGAACCCAATAACTTTTGACTAAAGCATATCTTCCACATTAGAAGGGTGCATTATATGCACAAACAGCTTTCAGCGGTTTTCAGATCTTTAATAGCCTGTAAGATAAATTTATTGCCTCTTTCTAACCATGAGGTTTTTAAATGAAAACAAATCTGTAAGCCTTCCATAGTTTACTTGTCAATATACCGAGATCCATTAACAAATCTTCTGCTTTCGCCACAATGAAATAAAACAAAAAGTTTTGGAACAGACAATAGATCTCTTAACATTAAATGCTCTCATTCATAGAAGTCTAACATATGGTCCCTGGGCCAGATCCATCTTGATTGGTGTATTTATATGACCCACAGATTTTGCAGCATCTCAGCTTCCATTGAAAAAAGTGCCAAGTTTTTAGCCCTCATGTGAATCAAGTGTAACCAATGCAGTGATGTCTTCCTGCAACTGCAGATAGCCTGAAAAGGACAGATTTAATAAGTGTGACCTCCTCTACCCCCATGAGGCCACTTCAATGTCAACATTAACTATTCCACTGCTGATCATTTTAGCAGTTAGAATGGGAATAGGTGCGAGTGAAGACCATGGGGAGGTTGGAATTGCTGCAGGGAAGGAAATACAGAGGGAAGAACAGAGAAGACTCACAAAGATAGAGAAAGAAAGGAAGATGCAGAAAGAAGGGAAACAAAGGGCAGATATTATTTTGGTCCTAAAGGAGAGTGGATTTTTGCAACTGAGTGATATGGAAAGCAATTATGTGTTGAAAAAATAATACCTCCTCAATGGAAGTTCAAATGGGAAAATGGTAATCCAGCATAATATTTCAGATTGTATTTTACATTCATTTAAAAGTAACATTTAAATCATACTGATTCATTCTTTTATTATGACTTGTTTGAGCAGAACTGGTGGAAGGTTTATTATTGGTTTTACAAAAATATTTGGTTTGCTGACTATTCAGGAAATGCTTCAGTAAAGAGTTAATTTGTTTAAATGATGGGACTCTATCATTAATTGATGACATTTTGTACATTATGTTGGAGAAATCAAATCATTTTTCATATTTTATACATGTTGCTAAAAGTGCCATTGATTTATTGGGATTTTTTTTGTAACATTCTTCTCAATCTGAGCAGAGTTATGGTGCCAAGAGCAATTTAATGAAAAATTTCTGCCTCTTCTTCATCCACACCCTCTGCTCCATACACCCACTTTCTCTGGGATTGGCTACACCAGAAGGTAAACTGAATTAACTAAAGATGCAAATTTAAAAGAAGTGCATTAAAAGTGTGAATGTAAAGTTCATTAAACCCCTGTTTGGATGCTCTCATTCAGAAGTGGTCTTAATTCACTTTACCTTTAACTAAGGCCACTTTACTTCTGAATGGTTTAGCTCCCCGTGTAGATAAGCTCTCTGTAGGGATTCTCCAAGAATCTCCAGTCCCTTATTTCCTAGGCCATCACCTCTCTTTCCCAAAGAGAAAGTCGTAAAACTCAAACATCCAAAAGCCAAAGGAAGAAAATATGGACAGCACATATTAAACATTTTCAGCGTCTCATTGTAATGAGATATTAGGCCAGGATGAAGCCACTATTCTTCCTTACTAGTGTTTGGGGCCCATTTCCTTTTTGTGGTGTTAGTTCATCATATCCTGAGTCTGACTAAGTCTATATGTGATGCATGAGAGTGCTAAAAACATACTTACAAATCCTGCACAGTGCTCGCAGAAAGTTGGCTTAAGATAGGTCATCTCATGAAAGTTATGCATAAAACCTGGTCCCATTTTACACTGTAGCTGCGATTTAGCCCTCAGAAAGTAGGCCATCATTTCTTCTTTGCTGATAAGACCATCCCTGTTCAAATAATTTCAGAGTAATCTATTAATATGTTGCCACTTTGGACATTTTTTGATTCAACTGTTTAAAAACATATAGAATACATATGTACAGAACATAATATATAAAAGAGATGGCAGAGAAACCAAGTCTCTACTGAGATGCTCTAAAGAGATAATGTTGCCCCTTATTAAAGAGCTAAAACTAAATTCATTGCCTAGCAGGCATGGCTTTCTCTCCTGATGATATGATCAGTGTTGTAGTGCTAAACTTTATAGTGCAGGAGCCCTGCAGAAATGATCCCAAGTTGCTAATTTTCTCACCCATGAGATAGATTTGGGAGATTATCTTGTGTGTGACATGACCATAATAACCAACCAACATTTTACCAATCCGTTTTATCTAACTGAAACTGTGCAACAGCAGTTATGAGACTTCACACCTTAGTAACAAACACACATAACAAAAAAAGACATGCTTAACTCAGCTTTTATGCACCAAACTGTAAACTAAGTAGCAAGGCACATCCAAAGCACCCATGCAGTTAGTTAAAAAGCCCATTGCTGGCCTTCCTCCGCAGCATGGGGCAGGGGTCGCTTGCTGGAGGATTACCTGCTACTTGAAGTCTTTAAACCAGGATTTGGGGACTTCAACAGCTGAGTCAAGGGAGAGAATTATTTCAGGAGTGGGTGGGTCAGCTTTTGTGGCCTGCATTTTGCGGGAGGTCAGACTAGATGATCATAATGGTCCCTTCTGATCTTAAGTTATATGATTCTATGATTCATATTGTTTTTACAACATTAATAGTCTGTACAAACTTCAAATAAGGGCAACAATTGTTGGTATGCTCCTGCTATGTTTGGGCCACTCCAAAAACCAATTTAACTGGCTGGCCAGACAAGGTTGGCAATAAGTTTTCCATCAGCCCCTACTTATCCTAGCAGCCCACCCCCCACTCGTGGCTGGCATACATCCCACTCACAGCAAACCCCCAACCCCACCAGTCACAGCTCCCATATCCCCCATACCCTCACCACCTCAGCACTTCCCACTCACTCCATAGTCCACCAGCAACTTGCCCACAGCCCCTCACGGGACCCTTCTGGCCACTCATCAGTACTCATCAAGCACAGCGTTTCACTCCTGTCCAGGGTAGGGCAGCTCCTCCAGATCTCAGCCACCCTGTGGCTCCGCTCACTCCCACTGCCTGCTCGGCACTCACACGGCACAGGTCAAATTTGAGTAATGTGATCCAGCACATGGGATCATGGCAGCACTCAAGTTAGCCTGGGAGTTAACGCCTTTGACTTGATGGGGGGCAGCCAGGCCAAATTTGTGCAGTGCTGGATATGCAATACCACTTATATTTGGCCCAGCTGCTCCTCTGTCCATGCTGGAGGGGCAGCCATGCCAAATTTGAGTGATCTTGCAACCCCATGCACCAGGACACGTGCCAGAGTGCTGCTTCATCCTAGATTTCAGGTGCCAGGGCAATGCTACAGCTCTCCTCATGATAATGCTCTATTCTCTATCTTTCATACTGATTTTAAAGCATTCATATCATATTAATGTAAACTGATTTAGCAATACTTTTGTGATCAGCCAAATTAATATGCTTATTGACAGTATCCTTGTAAGGCCCAAAAAGCCTCCTACCCTTCTTCCAATGATTGCTGTTTGCCCGTAATAAATACTTGATGTTTCCCTCTTCCTCTGTGCCCCCCGCAAAAAAAAAAAAAAAAAAAAGCTATCTCCCATTAATCTCCTTGAAGTGTCACTCTAAAGCCCAGCAAGATAACTTCCATGTCCTAATTTCCTTACAATACCACACCAGTGCACAGTGATTCAGGAAGATTCTCTTGTGTAACAAGACTGTTGTTCTGGCTGGTCATATCAGATACCAGACCTTCAGAACAGGCAAGGTGATTGTTCTGATGTAACTGTTCATACAGCAGTCACATGGTGTGCCACGTATGTTCTTTAGGCTGAGAGACATGAATTCTATTTCACCAACTGAAAATATTTTAGAGCAGCTGTGCAAAGCAGATCGCTTGTATAATTTTGATATAGAAAGAGTCAGGGCTTTAGCTCTAGTGGCCTAAACTCACCCAAACATTGAACAACCCTTGGGGCTCTTAGCTTGTAGAATCACTGAGTTTCATGAGATGCTCTACCGGGACAAATTAGAGCAACTCTGATGTCCTGGCCCTGATCTGCTCCCAGGAAGATCTGGAGAAAAGGCTACATCTTAGTAAGAGTAGCCTGTACCTGTTGACTGAAACCAAGGAACAAGGATGGCAAACAAGCATGGTAGGAGGCTATGCCCCAGCACATGAAGCCACACTGTATGTTTGCCTGTAGCTGTGTACCTGGATGTGACCTGCCTTTTAGAATTTGGTTCTGATTGGCTGGGCATCGTTAACTACATGGAGGTTGCGTCTCTTTCCTTCAAAAATATAAAACTGGCCTTTGTATTTGTGAAAAATTGACAGATGATAGTAATAAAAAATGTTGAAAAGTTTTGAGAATTTCCTGTAAACGCTGGAGCAATTTTACAAAATTTCAAACCTTCCTCCAAAACAAAAACCCAAGCAAATTTCATCAGAGGAAAAAAAAATCAATAAAAAAACCCTTCCAGTTCATATTCTGACTTGCTCTATTGTGGATCTTTTCACTCTTAGCTACATCTTTAAGAGGAAGCAACTGAAAAAGTGTACAAGGTACTACACATGAAGACAAATTATAAGATATCTATTTGTAGGGTGCTCATTGCCTAGGATCTGGGTGTCTTAAAAAGCTAATGCAGTTTTAGGATGCATCAGGTGAGGAATTTCCAGCAAAGATAAGGCGGTGTTAGTACCGTTATACAAGGCATTGGTGAGACCTCATCTGGAATACTGTGTGCAGTTCTGGTCTCCCATGTTTAAGAAGGATGAATTCAAACTGGAACAGGTTCAGAGAAGGGATACTAGGATGATCCGAAGAATGGAAAACCTGGCTTATGAAAGGAGACTCAAAGAGCTTGGCTTGTTTAGACTAACCAAAAGAAGGTTGAGGGGGGATATGATGGCTCTTTATAAATATATCTGAGGGATTAATATTAGGGAGGGAGATGAATTATTTAAGCTTAGTACCAATGTAGACACAAGAACAAATGGATATAAACTGGACACTAGGAAGTTTAGACTTGAAATTGGACGAAGGTTTCTAACCATTAGAGGAATGAAGTTCTGGAACAGCCTTCCAAGGGGAGTAGTGGGAGCAAAAGACATATCTGGCTTTAAGACTAAGCTTGATAAGTTTATGGAGGAGATGGTATGATGGGATAGCCTAATTTTGGCAATTAATCAAAGATCAATTGCCAAATTATCATCAGGTAAGTATGCCCAGTGGTCTGGGATGGGATTTTAGATGGGATGGGATCTGAGTTACTACAGAGAATTCTTTCCTGGGTGCTGGCTGGTGAGTCTTGCCCACATGCTCAGGGTTCAACTGATTGTCATATTTGGGGTCGGGAAGGAATTTTCCTCCAGGGCAGATTGGCAGAGGCCCTGGAGGTTTTTCGCCTTCCTCTGCAGCCTGGGGCACGGGTCACTTGCTGGAGGATTCTCTGCAGCTTGAGGTCTTCAAACCACAATTTGAGGACTTCAATAACTCAGACATAGGTTAGGGGTTTGTTATAGAAGTGGATGGGTGAGATTGTATGGCCTGCATTGTGCAGGAGGTCAGACTAGATGATCATAATGGTCCCTTCTGACCTTAAAGTCTATGAGTCTATGAGTCTTGCATTCCATTAAAAAAATCCCCAGTCACAGCTAATAAATGTTAACCACTCAAATAGAGACCTTAGAGTCGTACACCAACGTCCAGATCCAATAATGGCACATCTCACATGCTGATGTGCTTTATAGTATTGAGGGTTAAATCTACACCTCACCAAGATGTTAATATTTTCAGAGGCCTAATTAAACAGGGATTTAATTAAACACCACATCACTCTGATATTTTCAGTACCATTTTCTATTCTTCTTTTACATGTTCTAAATGGTTTAATTAACTAATCAGTGTCACCTGCTTGTGTAAACTGCCAAATCAAATTTAGATAATTATGATAACCACCCCCAACTGGCTAAGAATTGTGCACATTCTGTACTATTTGTTACCCCCATCTCCCCTGCCCCTACCTGCCTGCTTCTTTGTTTTATCCATCTGATATATCACATATTTTTGACTGTAAGCTCCTCAGGGCAAGGATTGTCTAAATGTCAGCACAATTGGACCCTGAACTGGAGGGCTCCTGGGAACTTCTGCAATATAAATGCTAAATAATAATAATTTAAAAAAAAATAACAAAAGGTAAAAGATTAATCATCATTGCTCTTCCAGTTTCTGGGTGAAAAGCCATATATATAAGAAGTTTGGAGGTCTGAGAGGCATTGTGTATTCTTTAACTTAAAAATCCAGTGAAGCAAAGAAAGAAATTAAAGAAAAATAAAAACTTACTGGTCTTTGTCCAATACACAAAAGGAGTCCAGGAAAGGAAAGTTGGCAGCTATACTTTCAAAGTCTTCTTGAGAGATATAGCCATCATGGTCATGATCATAGTTCCTAAAAACAGACTGAAAGATGAAGGAAGTGATTGTCTCACTGACAACACAATGGCAAAATAAAATCCAATCAATGCACATTTATGACTCCAAACAGCTCTTCAGTTTTGCAGTTACATGAGTTAAATGTCCAACCCTATCAGACACTGCTGAACTGGTTAATTTAATCCAATGCCCGCTACTAGTACCTGGTACTTTCATGTTCAGATCTGCTAGACTGTAGGGTAAAGGCCAGTTCCTCAAAGAAAACTTGCCCTCGATAGTAACCTAATGTACATCCTGCTGTGCTCCCACCACACATACAATAATCCTACTCACTTTTATTCACACATGCTGTCAAATCATTCCCCTCTTGCAACATACAACGTAACCCTTTTCATCTTGCATCATGTACTTGGTAAAACACCACGCACCCATAAAACACTTTCTTCTCCATATTACAGATTTTCTTGATTACGTTTTATAAGTTTATGACCAAACAACGTTAACCGGGATGACTAAGTGAGGAGTTACTGTACTTCATAAATCTACTTTATTTATAAATACCTTGACATCCAGATCCCCTGCACTCAAACACACACACTCAATCTATTACATACCACCTAATGTGAACACAGATAGTATCCCAAATTCACAAGGTTGCATAAGGTAGTGTAAGCAAAACCCTCCCCCTGCCACACTCATTTAATTTCTTTGTAGCTATTTGCATTCCCACTGTACAGATGCATAAGGAATTATAAGTCACATGCCATAAAACTGGGAAAAAGGTGTATGTCAAAGTCAAAATCGTTTTATGGAAAAATAGATCTTATCAAACAACCTGATTTCATTTTTTGATGAGGTTACAGATGTGGTTGGTAATGCAACTGTGTAGATTTATGTATACTTAGATTTTTTTTAAAGGCATTTGACTTAATACTGCATGATATTCTCATTAAAATGTTAGCATTATACAATATCAACAGAGCACACACTAAATGGATTAGGAACTAGATAACTGACAGATTAAAAAAAATTAGCTGTCCATGGAAAATGATCAAATGATGCTATTCAACATTGTCATACATAATCTGGAATATCACTGCTGAAAAAATTTGCAGATGATACAAAATTGGTGGAATGTTAAATAAGGAATCATACAGAGCAATCTGGATTGCTTGGCAAGGTGGTCCCATTCCAACAAAATGTGTTTTAATACAGCCTAATGCAAGGTCACATGTCTAGGAACAAGGAATGGGAAACTACGCTGGAAAGTTTCTGACTCTGAAAAGGATTTAGAGGTCGTAGTGGACAAGCAACTCAAGATATACTCCCAGTGTGATGATTTGGCAAAAAGGGCAATGCAATCCTTAGGGGGTTTAAGCAAGGAAATAATGGATTTTTTTCCCCTCTCTATATTACCTTGGTGAGACCAACACTTAGAATACTGCACATTTGGTTTCGGTGTTCACACTGTAAAGAGGGTGTGGGAAAATTGGAGAGGGTGCAGAAAGGAGCCACAAAAATGATGTGACAGTTGGAGAAATGACTTGAGTGACAGACTTAAAGAGCTCAATATATAGTTTATCAAAAAGAAAAGAGGTGATTTGATTACAGTGTATAATTACCTTTACGGGGAGAAAATCCCAGGTACTAAAGGGCTCTTTGATTTAGTGTAGCGGGTCATGACAAGAACCAATGGCTGGAAGCTAAAGCCAAATTCAGATTAGAAATAAGGCACACATTGTTTTTAACAGTGAGGGTGAATACTCATGTTACTGGGGGATTCTCCATTTCTTGATGTCTTCAAATCAAGACTGACTAAAGCGTATCTTCCAGAAAGCCATCCAGACGCTAATGCAAATAATTGGGCTCATTAGAGTAGTAAACTGAGTGAAATTCAATAGCTTGTGTTGTACAGGAGGACAGACTAGCTGATCTGATGGTGTCTTCTGGCTTTAAGAAATCCTAAAACAAACTAGCACTCTATGGAAAGTAGAAACCTCCTACTTTCCATAGAGTGCTAGTTTGTTTTGGGATTTTTTAACTTTAACGGAAGGAGGGATAGCTCAGTGGTTTGAGCATTGGCCTGCTAAACCCAGGGTTGTGAGTTCAATCCTTGAGGGGGCCATTTAGGGAGTTGGGGATTGGTCCTGCTTTGAGCAGGGGGTTGGACTAGATCAGTGGTTCTCAACCTCTTTGTGACCAGTAGCACATCCATGTTTTCAGAAGAGTGTGGTGGGTGCCAGCAATTACTCACATACAGGGCCGGCACCAGTGGAGCAAGCACATGCCTAGGGCAGCATTCCATCCATTCTGAAGAGTCATAATGGTTTGGGGTGTTTTTGTGTTTTGGGTTTTTTTGGCACCAGTTCTGGGCAGTGCAGAGAGAAGCTAGCGAGGAGCCGGGAGAACAGAGAACACCGGCGCTCGCAGCCTGCAGCCCAGGAGTTCTCTGTCCCCAGCAGGCGTGATGCTGCGGCTTCTCTCCCCTGCTGGGCACTAGGTGGGCGCACATAAATACCCTGGTGGGCGCCATGGTGCCCACGGGCACCACGTTGGGGACCACTGGACTAGATGATCTCCTGAGGTCCCTTCCAACCCTAATAATCTATGATTCTTCTGGCTCCTCAGTATGCAAATTAGCCCATTAAGAGTCTGTTACACTTCAGTGGAGCAAATGTAAGTAGTTCTAAAGGAATCTAAATTAGCAAAAAAATTATTTGTTCCACCTTACATAGCCCTTCTGATATCGGTCTGTTAGCTCCAGAGCACAATTCTCAACCTAATTATGCCCACATGTCTGACATCGGCCTCTAAAATGGGAGACAGAAACTGACTATGCTACCTTCAGCATGTACAATATGCTCCAGACACTTGACAGTCTAAATTTAAATCAGAAATGGGTCACAGATTGCCTTGTAGTTTTTATTTTGCAAATCTAAAAAAACCCCAAAACAAAACAATAAAACAAAAAACCCCAGGACTGTTCAGATCCAGCTCCCATTTTATCTGAACCACCAAGGTCTAGTTATAGCTCATCTCTAGGATTAATGCAGCCCAGATCTTTGCACTCAAAGGCCCTGCTCCTGTTCCCATTTAAATAAATGGGAGCAAGAGATGGTCCTAACTGTGCTGCAGCCGCAAATTAGCACAGGCTTATGGTGCCCTTATATCACAGGATCATGTGAGCTCATCTTAACCAATGATTAATCATAACCAAGTCATAAAAAAAAAAATCTATTGACCTTGTGGTCCAGAATAGATTGGAGTTGAGGTTTATAGTAGAAAATTGTTTTCCTGATGTTTGGAAACATTGCTGATGGCACCAATAGAATGCTCAGGCTACCAAATGCTGCTAAACTAGGCATGGCTTCTCTCTCAAGATGACTCATTGAGGGGCAGGGAATTTAGACTAAGTTTGTCAGATCCTGAACAAAAATATAAAATAAAATAAAAATCAATTCTGCCCTTTTGGTTCTGAAGTACAAATTTGACTTGCTTGATTTTTAAGCTGTCAAAAAGTTGCATTAACACACTGATGCCAAGAATCATGAGGTTTGCCAGCAAGTCAGGGCAAACATAAGGTACTGTAGCACTTAGGGATATGATTTCAGAAAGGATTGCAGTTGCACTGGTGCCTGCCAAAATCCATTTGCACCTCATTTTACAAAAAGAACCGATAAAAAGGGAAGCCTGACTTCAAACTCTTCTGAAAGTTTATGCTTTGGCATACGGCTACTAGGTTGCTGACCTGATCTTGATTTTTCAGGGTAAAGTTAAAGTCTGACAGTACAAGCATGAAGATCACAAGTTACTATAAAATTTCTACTATAAAATAGAAATTCATCTTGCTCTTGGAAATCTCAGGAAAGGCAAAGTTGCTTTGAATAATATAATCTCTCAAATACTTACATCCACTAGCTTTCTTATGTGCTTGTTAATGATGGTTGGGTCAGGCTTTGGTAACACTCCAGATGCCCACTCCAGTGGCACTACTGGCTTGTTAGGGGTCGTTGGGGAGGTAGGTTGCTGACAGAAATTAGAAAACAGTATTTTTCAAATTTTAATGATAAAACAAAGTTCATTGCTAAAGTAACACTGAGGTTCAGAATGACAAATTATCGGATCAACAAGGCTGTGAAAAACCTGTTTGGTAAGATGTCAAGTAAGGTCTCAAGGAAGAGGGGAGTTCCTTACCTCACACAACTCCAGTTCTCAGACTGTATTGCCCCCATACTGTTGGAGTCCTATGCCTAAGCATGCAGCCACCAAACCTCCAGGAGCAGTGACAATTGAGGGTGCATGCATGAATAGCCTTTCCCTGCTAACTGTCTCCGGTTTCTTTCTACCTCCAGGTGCTTCAACAGTAACCAGGCTCCAAAATAGAGGGGCGGAGGGAAGGTCAGTGTGGCACTGTAGAGACAAGACAATCAGAGAACAGGAGTTACACAAGGTAAGTAACTTCCTTTTCTCCTTACTGAGATTGCCTCCACAGAATCACACCACTTGGAGACAACTAACATTGTCCTCCCTGAGGAGGTGGGACAAGGAGCGCTGCTTTTTCAACAGTGATTGAAGCAGTGCCCTCCTGAAATTAACATTTACGCTTGGTGTAGTGTGAAGAGACTAGTGGTTTATGAAAACATTGACAGAGTTCCACATAGGTGCCCTACCGACTTCTGATAAAGGCATGTTACGACTGCCGGGTTGGGAAGCTGCCAATCCTAGTGGAACAAGTCATAAGTCTTCCTGGCACTTTAGGGACTTTAGGGAGGTCATAAGAGGACTGTGGACTCAGCCTAATCCATTTAGACAGCCTTTGAGCAGAGGGACTAACCTTTGGATTTCTCTCCAAAGGCGCCAACCAGCCTGTTTGATTTTCAGAATAGCATGTTCTTGTCTAAACAGTAGCTGACAGCTCATGTGACTTGAGATGGGTGAATAACTGATTTTTCAATTCGTTGGCAGTTCTGAAAAGTTGGAAAAAAAATTCAGTTTGACCCAAACCGACAATTGTGCAAAATTTTTAATAAAAAAATTGACGACAAACTTCATTTTGGGTCAAATGAAACATTTTATTTGACCCGCAACAAAACATCTCATTTTGTTTAGTTTCTGGGTACTGAAAGCAGAGGGGGAGTTTCATGGTGGTGGCGGCAGCGCTGCTAGCGGTGACTAATTAAATAGTCATTGGAGCAGGGACTTGAACTTGGGCCTGCCATCTCCTAGGTGAGTGCCCTAAAACCTCCCTCCTGTTTTATGAATAGTGCTTAAATTCCAAAAAATTATTTTGCCAGAACTATTCACGAATTTGTCACAAATAGTTTTGGCTTGACCAAAGCTGCATTATTTGGCAAATTAAAGAGAAAAACATATACCCAGCTCTACATGTGATACCTAGAGTACAATCTGGCTCACGCTGAGTGACTATGTGATTTAAGGAAGAAAAAGGACAAGATGGACTTGTTCAAGTGAAAGATCTGAGACAGCCTTGGTTATAAATGTCAAGGGAGGCCTCAAAATAGCCTTATCCTTATGAAAAATGGTGTAAGGTGGACTTATTTATTAATGCTTGCAACTCTGAGACACCTGGCTGAGGTGATGGCAACCAGGGAAGAAATCTTCAGTGAGACACTGAAGAGAGATCAAGAACCCAAAGGCTTAAAAGGTGCTTGTGTAATTTTCGCAAGCACTGAATTTGAGTCTCACAGGTTGTCAGGCTACCTGGTAGAAGGGTACCGGCTCATGTGACTTGAGGCAGAGCATGTTAAACTATCTAAAACTTAGGTAGTGTTTAGAATTTGTGTTTTAAAAACTATCAATATAGCCACATATAATAAAAGGATTTTAGACATTGTCATCAAGAGGGGGGAAAAAGGGGTATAGGTTCCTATGCAGCTGTGTTTGTAAAGAAGAGAGGACTTTGATGCATCAGTGGCGTGAATTAGTTATACCGTTGGCCCAAGGCTGTTAGGAGTTGAGGGTCACACACACATTCTCCCCTCACTGCTCTTGTAGTTTCTGTAGCTGCAAACCTAGGTATATAACTCCTACAATGAGACTGTGGAGGCAAGTTTAGGAAGGAGAAATCTCTATACCCACAAGTCCAGAGAGCTCAAGTTAATTCAAACAAGAAAATAATGTGACAAATGACTCTCCAAATCTATTGTGCTCAAACTATTGTTGTTTTTTTTAATCCCAAGACTAAGATACGAGGGACTTTCTTTGCTAGAGTTCATGTCTCAGAGGAAGAGTTTGCTGCACCCCTGCAACTGCAGGTTCCACATTTTTTAAGTACACAGTCTTTTAAAATGAACTTTTAAACTTATAACTACTCTGAATGAGAGTCTAGCTGATATTACAGCATTCTTATTGTTCTGGTCACTCTTTGAAATGTCCTTTCCCTTTAAAATAAAAAACATCCTTCAGTAATAACCCTAAAACACCAGAGCATAGCAGAGTGATGCTAGGGTGTCTGGGAACCATTGCTGTGGTAGGGAATGATCCTGTGAGGTACAGAGCGCTCTCAACTCCTGCAGACCTCAGCATATAGAAGGCATTTAGTACCTCACAGTATCTCTCAGTGGAGCTGAGTGGGAGTGCTCTTCCCATCTTGTGAAAATTTGGTATTCTGAAAATGTTCCTGTTCTGCATGAGGATGAAACCTTTTCAAGCTGAAGAGAGAGAGAGAGAAAAAGAGAGACCCCAGAATAGCCAATAGCTTGGTGGTTATGGCACTCAACTGTGAAGTGGAAGAGACAGATTTAAGTCCCTGCTCTAAATCAGGCAGAGTACTTGGGTTTCTCACATAGCGGTTGAGTGCTCTAGCCACAGGCTATTGGTTATTCAGGGAAGGTGCTGGGATGGTGTCTCTCTTGTTTTGACCAGAAATTCCATCCTCGGCCTGAGAAACAATTTCCTGGTGATGAAGTGTTGTTGACACTGTTATGATACCACAAAAAGTTCTGATTTTAATGAATTAGCTTTTCAGACACAAACAATTGTTTCATCATAATTTTCCGACCAGCTGTAACTCTTAGTTCATAGGAGTGCTCCAGCTTCTGTTGGAAGAGAGCGCTGCTTGTGACACATGCTGAAGGATTAGGCAGCCACCCAGCATGCACAGCAGTTCCGATTGGCTGCCCTTCCCTTGGAGGTGGGGTAATGGGGAAACAGAGCCTCTCAGAAGGGAAAATCCCTAGTCTATCAGGGAATCCCCTGCAGACCTACAAGAGGGTCTGAAAACCTATAGTCTGTGGGGAAGTCCAAGAGAGCTGGGGGGCACTTAGCATCTTGCAGGATTGGCCTGCAAGTTTGGTATCTTACTGCTACATGACTATTGATGGAGACAATATGGAGGTTTGGAGATAATGAACAAATCAAAGAACTCCTGCCTTATAAGTCCATTGTTGCTATCCCACATGATATTTTCTTACCATCCCAGCTCATGGAGTTATGCAAGAGAATCACCTTTAACCTAATAAATGGAGTGATCCCTAAATGCTCAAACCAGAAGATAAATAAAGAGAATCCCAAACATTTTTAAAGCTGTAAATTTTTAAGCCAGCCTCTATTCTTTTTTTTTGGGGGGGGGGGGTAGGGGGAGGCAGGGGGAAGGTGAGAAGAAATCAGGTATGTTTTGGAGGCAGAGGGGTGGAGGGGAAAAGAGGGTTTGAAAAGGGCAATATAAACAAGATTGTGCAATGGCTCCGCTCTTGTGTACCCGCTTGTCAATTTAAAATTTTGTATACAGCTACAATTTAAAATATAATTTGAGCCCAGTTTAAAGGATACACTAGCAGAACGCTGTTCTTTCTAGTGCTGTCTATTAACCATTTTACATATTTAATTGCAAATTTCCTGAAAGCAAATTGGCAAGGCCAAGACATCTTTGGCCGGAGCCTGGATAAAATGCATTATCTATAGAATTATTAGGTGGATGAGTAATTGATAGTAACCACTATATACTGTTGGGCTTAGATATGGAACAAAACATTGCCATTACAAATGCTTATTTGATTTGAAATCTTATTTTATTTTTACATTTTTGGCCTGCTCCAACTCAATAACATCATTCTTACAAATATAAGAATTTGGACGGATATTTTATCAAACCTAGTCCCTCAAAATAATTATAGCTAAGTGTAAAAAGATTTTTTCCTATTTCATATATAGATTTGAATAACCCAATCTATTTGAAAGAATAGCTGGGGTAAGAAAACTTAATGTATAGTGTCCATAAATTAACTAATTGAATTTATTGAAGTATCAGAAACACTGCATCTGATCATAGTTTTGATGACTCACTCTAATGTCTGTTTTACCTTTTCATTGACTCTTAAGTCATTTAATTGATTTAAGAGCCTAAGTCTTAAATGAAAATGAGACTAAGGGCTGGTTTATAATTAAGTTTTACCAATAGGACTATGTCAGTTAAGGGTATGATTTTTTTGCCAACATCCTTATACCAGTAAAAGCCCTAGTGTAGATACAGTTCTACTGGCATCAAGATGCCGTAACTGGTAGAACTTCCTTTGCTTCCCAAACCAGAATAATTTATACCCTATTAGAGCTTTTACGCGGGTATAACTGCATCCACGGTACAGGGTTTTACTACTTTTTAACTATACTGGTATAGTTAAAACGGCAAAAAAAAAATTTAGTGTAGGCCAGCCCTTAGGTGTTTTTGAAAATGTTACCCCCCTTTTCTAAATTTGGGATTATAACGGTATATTATTATTGGTACATTGCCATCAAATGAAAATTGCTATAGCATTTTTTGGTACTCTGTTGCAAATGCTGAGTGTTGCTGATTATTCATTAATTACTTATATAGAAGTCCCTGATCATTCATGGTATTGCTAAGGTCACAGGACTGCTCCCTGCAGTATTTGAAAAAAAAAATATTTATATATTTTAAAAAGAGACTGGAGAATAAAGCAGCGAAGTGTTTATTTAATTTGTTCATAGTAATGGTCCATCATTACTTCCTGACACATTGCTGTAGCAATTCAGTGTTGCAGTTGTTGCTGGCAATGGTGGCATATAAGGGTTTCAGAGGAGACAAGGGATGAGGGAGATAGATTGATTATTAATCAATCTAAGCATGAGTTTTTACTACCAAATCATGCCCTACAAACCATGAAGAACAAAGAAGCGTTAACTTAATTCCAGGAATTGAGAGTGAATTAAAATTGAAAGCCTGTTGAAATAGAGGAGATGTCCCCATTATCAGGTATTTTTAGAAAAAGGTTTCTTTTGTTCTACATTTGACCAGAGCAAAGGTGACCTTACAGCACACCATCCACAGTAACAGTTCTTAGTCATGGGGCCAGCACTATGATTATATCCAGAAACTTGATTAATCCCCCAGAATGATTTGCTACAGACAGGGAAACAATATACTTGAGGTTGCAAAGCTTTTAAAACCTACAAAATGCAGGCAAGCTTTGAAAAGACTGGATTTACATAGAATCATCTTTTACAAGTTTTGGGACCCAGTCCTTCAATCTGCTAAACATCTCCTAGAAGATGCCTGGGTTCCCTCAATTTCCTGATTTTAGAGTTGAGACATGTGGCAGGACTGGGCCCTGGATGAGCAAAACAATATTGGAATTCATAAACTGAAAGTGGACTTTTTTGGAGTCTTAAGATTTTTACTGGCGGCCAAATAGTAATAAATTTAAATTAAGGGTCCATTAATACAGATTAAATATTTACTAGATTCAGCCACATTCCATTCTTCTTAAAGCACAATAAAAAAAATGCACCAGTTTCTCAGGGTCCACTCTAATGTTCTTTTAAAGCACAGGAAAAATACAGATGTTAAAACATATTCCTACTGTAATATGATTTACATTATTATGAATCATGTTTGAGTGTGCAATATATAGTTGATGTTTGTATAAACAAAGTTAGAAAATGTGATGTGATATAAAATACCAAATCATTAACAGCAGACCAATCTTTAGACTAATTTTTTTTTTAAATTTGATCAATCAGAGTAAGGGACCCATGACAAATATTTAGTTAATAGTAAAATTGTAAATGGTGTCTTAACATAAAACACCACTTCTTGCAACCTGTCAAGGCTTGGTTAAAAGCCATTAGAGATGAAATCTGGGACATTTTACAAGTAGCTTCTAAATTATCCCATCTACAAATACATATAAAAACTATAATGAGTGACCACCTTCATAATAAAACACATATGAAAAAGGCTTTAATTAAACTTGAACCAGGCAAACACCAATGGGTGTATTTTCCTCTAATTCCCAGGCATTTAAGTGTATAATCTCATTACTGCTACTATAAATATACTAAAATTGATATGCAACTGTGTTCCCTTCAAAATTCAATAAAAGTGACTTACTGATTTAGAATTCCTTGGTTCTAGCACCAATGAGAGTTTGTAAATATCATCTTCTGTGTGGTAGAGGTCCAGGGAAAGCTGTAAATAAGCAGGAAGGAAAACAGGGATATTTATTTGATCAGGTGGGAAATGACAGCAAGCTTAGTAGTTTAAAACAAGGGACTCCTTTTGCTCCTAGAGAAGTCAGTGGGAGTTTTGCCATTTGGCACTCAGCGTACGTAGGGAGGCTTTGTGTGTGGAGGTGCACCGATATGCAATAATACTATTTTTGATGGAGGTATTGTAACCCACTAGCTGAATGTGTTACAAGTCTCCCTCTGTACTAGTCAGCAAGAGGATATGAACTATTACAGTCCCCAGCTGCAGTATGTTACAACACGTCACGTTTGGCAGGCCCATATTTTGGCCATTGTCAAAGGATGAAAACGTGCAAAGAATTACCCTGCCACAAACACTTCATTGTCAGCAGCTCAGCAATCAACAATCCTGGAAAAAGAATCCAGTGTATATGAGAGATGCAAGAAGGAAACAAACATCCTGATCATGTATTTGTAACAAAAGTAGAGGTAACATTTTAAACTGTGCTGATTAGAACTTGGCAAACTATTTGCAACAAACCTTTTTGTTCATCTTGGATATTTTTCTTAAATCTTTTATATAACACATTTCAGCCCACGAATCTCCTGAACCTATTTGCAGTGAGCACTGGGTACAGGCAGTTCAAAACTCAAGCTGCTTTGATTGGATATGTAAGTCGCATGGTCCATTTCTATTCCCTGACTGGATGAACATAAAACTCAGCCTCAAGCTGCTGGTGCAAATACTTGTCATTACAAATTCAAAATTCACCTTCTGCCCATATTCTATAGTGTCACGACAAAACACTTCTGCCAGCAAACTTGTTTTCAAGGACAGACATCAGTAGTCAAACCTGTCAGTTTTGTCTTACCATAAATTAGACTTCTTATAAGAGGAAATCCACTACTCTGGAGGATAAATGTGTTGACTGAGCCCATCCAGGCCCATAGAGGCAGCTTGCTCACTTGTGAAGAGGTGGTGCCATCTTATGCTCCCTCCCCCTGTATAAAGTCTGTTAACTGCATCACAAAATCCATTCTTCTGCACCTAATACAAGCAGATCACATTACGCTCTCTGCTGGGAAGTCCTAGGACTTTTTTGGGGGGTGGGGTGGGGGAGAGGCAGTGGCAATCTTTCCCTTCTGTGTTTCTGCTTCTGCTATCTTTTCCTTCTTTTCCTTCCTGGCAGGCCCAAACCCTCAGGACTCAGCAGAGGAGAAGTTTAATAGGATCAGTGCTGCTAACTGCTCCAGTCCAGTGATGGTTACCGCTGAGAGCAGGGCACTATACCCCATCCACTGCTTGTGAGCAGCAATGATCTGGGATGGTCCCTTGCATCAGAAGCAGGTGCACTATTGCTGCTGCTTTGCACAGATAATGCCAAGTTGTAACAAAGAAGGAAGTCCCAGTGCTCAGATAACTCAAGAGAAACCCTGGAGACTGAGGACACTTGAATCACCAGCATAGCCCCTATCTCATGAGGTACACAACCAGATGCAAGCCAAAGGAGAAGCTCCTTCCTGCTGTGGACCAGCAGAGACCTCAAAGACAGTGTTTCATTCCCAACCAATCCAGTCACTTCAACTCATGTCTCCAGTTCCTACTCTACTAACTATGAATACCACAGGCACTCCCTGCTTTTATGGCCTTAGAACTTCATGTATTTGAATGAGCACCTTCTCCCTCAGCTCCATTCCCAGACCCTCCTGGATGGACGTGGTCAACCCAATAGTCCTCCAGGCTAGTGGATTTGCTGTGCAAATGAGAAAAAGGGCACAAATATAGTAAAAAAAAATTGCTAAAAATGAAAACAAATGTTTGTGAATTACTTTAGCAGCTTTCACTCAGCTCCATGATTTATCCTACACAATGTCTTACCCACTCTAAGCTATAAAGGAAAGAAATCATCAACACTAATGGCTTGGAGTATGCAAGAGGCAGGAGACAACATTACATGCTTCCTATGATCATGTCCCTATTGTAGTAGATTCTGGAGTAATTCTGATATGATTTGAAGTTATCATCTACCTTGCAAAATCAGGATTGTTTTGTTCAAAGATTTGAAGAGGTGCTATTTACAGAATTATCTTTGATTCCAGATTTATGAGGAAAAATTATTCTGAAAAAGACGGGTGCAAGTGGCTTCATACGTTTAAACAAGTGATAGGATTTTGAAATTTAGCTCACCCAGAACTCAACTTCATTTCGGGAGAACTTCAGAGGACACATTAATAACAATAGATACTGGATAAAATTTTCAGAAGGCCTAAGTCACTTAGAAGCCTCAGTCACAATGAAAATGGGACTTAGGCGCTAGTGAAAAATTTTACCCATTGTTCACATTTGAGAATAAATAGGACACATTAGAGATATTTGGATTCATTTCATACACGTAACATTTAGTAGGATCACACACTCCAGTTGAAGAGTCTTCCATTCATTCAGCGTCATTAATTTTACTGGTGCATCACCTTCTGAGCCTTGCATGCCCATATTGGTGGGTGAGTGGGGGTGCAGCATTTGCCCCAGAGACAATAAATGTACTATGATGTAACTGTTACAGAGACAAGGTGGGTTTGGTAAAATCTTTTATTGGACCAATGTCTGTTGGTGAGAGAGACAAGGTTTCGAGCTACACAACTCTTTTATATAACTGTTGTAATACGTTTTGTTCATGTAGTTATTTACCGATGTACACGTACATCTAAATTCTCTGCTCATATAAACAGACAAAACTTCATTAAAGCCAATGATATTTAGTAGATCAGGGTGCGAATGAGAGTTAGTAGTTTGAAATTTAAGGACCTTGTCCTGCTCCCTTTGAAGCCAAGAGAAGTTTTGCCATTTGGAGATAAGGTAAGAAGGGAGGGTGCATGTTTGGGGAGGGAGAGTGTACCAGTATTGCAGGTTGCAATTTTTATCATTGATATTTAATTGTACCCATTTACACCAATAGAGATTTGGCCTTTAATGAGTAGATTTATTTAGTTTAATAAACTTAATATGCAAGTACAATGTAGGACTAAATATTGTCTAGTCATAAAAGATTTTAGGGGTTGGGATTAGTTACTCAATACATTCAAATACTAGTAAATAATTTAAGAATATACAATTACTATGTATTTCTCAATACATCATACAGTTACCGATTCGTTATACAGCATTTCAGCGAAAGATAAGCAAAACTGCTGGGGGAAAATACCCTATGACTCCCTTTATAATGGAAAGTAGCTCTTAATTTTAATTTAATTATATTCTTGATTTATTTATAAATCATTTTGAAAAATAAAGTTATAAATTAATTTTATCTTTTGTAAAAGAAACTTCACAGAGCAAGAGCTTATGAGGGTGACTGACTTTCCATTAGATTTTTAGGTATTTGTCACTTTGCTTCGCTAGACTAAAAATGATGGGGACTTTCCAGTTATTTGCATAGTCTCAGAACAGGTTAGTTAAATAACTGTTAAAGCTAAAAATAGAGAGAAAACAAAAAATTCTGGCATCAAATGTGGTTAATATGCTGTTGTATTAAATATGTGGTAGATTAGCAAAGTACTGATGCATTATCTTCAGTCCTTTTAAGGAATTCAACAGTTGCCTACAGTCAGACGTTAATCCATGTTATAAGAGTAAAGGGAATGTGAAGTCACATCAATATTGGAGAGATTGTGCAGCAGGTATTACTATCCCAGCATTAAATTAAGCCTTCCCACCCTCCATTCAAAATTATCTTTTTCCAGTAATACTCTTGGGGGAGGGGGAAATGGCGGGGGGAGAACAGTATTATTCTTGGAGCTACTCTTTCTTTCTGTAGAGCTTTTCCTAGAACCTTTCCCAGTTCTGCTGCTGCCTGGCTATCTGCATCAGTTTTAAAGAAACTTTATACAAATCACCTATGAATTTGGCCCACTCAGTCAACGGGAGACTAAGGGCATGTCTGCACTGCCCTGCAGTTCGGATTAAGGGGATGTGTGGTTATCAGTGTGCACCAAAGTTCCATGCTGTAACTTCCCTGTGTGGACACTGTAGGCACAAACTTAAAAGTCCTTAGTTTGTACTAATGGAGTCCTGTTTGAAGAGGATTACATTAGTGAGAACTAGGGACCTTTAAGTTTATCTGGAATGTACAGTGCAGCACTTTGGTGCACATTGCTATTCACCCCAAATACTCCAAACTGCAGGGCACTGTATACATGCCCTAAACTGGTGTAGCTCAAATGTCGAGAATCAGAGGGGAAGGGAGCATAGCACAGACCAACAGTGTAAGACTCTGAAGTGAGATTAAGCCACCCCCTCTTTTAATTTACACCTTGTTCTCTCCTCAGCTTTTAAGTCACGCCAAGGTTGATTTCCTTGCACGTTAATAAGGGTGTATAAATAAATCTAATTTACACATCACCGCTGAATTTAGCCTCTCGTGCTTCAAGCCGTTTCTCATTTTGTCATACTCTCCTATACCACATTAATATGGGGGAAAATGTGACGTGCGCCAGTATAGCAATACTCACTCTGTGACATTTTAGTTACCACACAGCTCTTTATTTGTTTTCACCTTGTACAAGCAACTGACTTCCTAGTTCACAGTATGTTCGTTTTTATACTGAAACGCATAAAGGCCAAGATTTTAATAAGTGGGCTCCTAAATTCATATTTTAGGCACCTAAAAATAAGTGGCCTGACCTTTAAAGTACTGAACACTCAGCAATGACGACTGACATCAGTGAGAGCACTAGACCTCAAATGGGTGTTCTAAATAGTTTTAGATTACGTTGGGTTAGATCAGGGATGGGCAAACTTTTTGGCCTGAGGGCCACATCAGGTTTCCACTGTGCCTCCCCAAACAGCCAGGTGTGGCCCAGCCCCCACCCCCTATCCAACTGCTTCTTGCCCCTTACGGCCCCCCCAGGACTCCTGCCCCATCCAACCCCCCTGTTCCCTGTCCCCTGACTGCCACCCCCTCTGCCCCCGGCAGCAAATCTTAGTTTTTCTCTCCCCTCGTGATCAAACTATTCTCACTGACTTATTGACCAGTATATTTCAGAAACATTTCAGCTACTGTATGACTTTGTTATTAGAGTAGAATAATAGATTCCTTTGTGGAAATGTTATCAGTTTATCTTAGTTATTTATATGGTACCAATCTGAATAGTATCTAGATGTTGAAAAAAAATTCATAGTATGACTCCATGAAGGGGTTACAACCCCTGACTTCACTGAAGCCAATGGTCTCTCTGTCTAAAGTCCCACTTCCTCATATTTAGGTTTGAAAGAATATGCAGACTTGAAAATGTAGAGCAGTTTTGTGTGTGTATAAGGGAACAAGAAAATCCCCCTCCCCCATAAAACAAATGAAGATTAAATTAAAAAGGTATATTTTAACGCAGAAATTAGAGTGGAATCCCTGTGCACTGTCTGCATAGTCATACAGGGTTTTGTTTGTTTGTTTGTTTTACAACGCTGGTTTGGACACGGTGAAAAATGCCAATGTACGTTTAACAACGGTAAATGGTCAGAACCTCTTTTTTACATCTCACAGCACGGAGATGTACATCTCATCTACAGAGTAGGAAGTCTATCAATTCAGGTGTCCCAGCTTCTAGCTCCAACTAGCCAAGACTGTATCTTGTCAAAGTCTTCTGTGACCTTATACATGTGTTACCTAGACTGGTTTCTATTTTGTATATTTGTCCTATTTATCTTCACCGTTATAAAAAAAAATATTAAGAGTGCTGTTCTGCAAATTTTTACTCTTGTGAATAGTCCTATTGACCTGAGTGCACCTACTGGGCTGTGACAAGAGGTGAATCAGAACCTTCATGACACTTACTGTTAGCAGGTTAATTAAATCCATGTTTGGCTCTAGATGATGGGTAGCAGTCTGCAGGGAAACCAGTTCATTCAAGGTAATGGATAGCTGCTGCATTTTCACTATGTTTACTTTGTTCTCATCTATCCAGTCTGGAAAGATGACATGAACGGCTATCAAGTCTTTCAAGTGAACTCCTAATATGGGGATTTTGAAGCCAACAGAGTCAGCAAAAGCTTTGCGGTAGTTGCAGTAGTTTCCATTGGAGGAGACCAGTTCTGTCATCTCATTCCAGTCCTATAAACAGCCATAGAAGCAAGACTCTGTAAGACCATTCATAACATTTGTTTGATCTATTCTGACTAGCAAGTCACATGACTAGCAAGTCACATCAGGATGCTGAATACATCCATTTTATCCCCACCACAGTCACCCAAAAAGAAGTTCCTCACAATCTAATAGTTTTCTATTAAGAGCAATCTGCCTAGTCTGCCTTTTAGGCTGCCCCAGTACAATGGTTCAAGTGTTCTGCTGCTGCTATGTCTGCCTTGTAATACCCATTACACACTACAGATATTACACAGAAAAGTCTGATATTTATATTTTGGATCCCTTCATATTAAAGACACTCTTGTACCTTTGTAACCTCGGAAGATAGATGAGAGTGAGTTTCTTTGAGACGAGAAATAGAGCTGTGGCTTAGGCCTCCCACAACTGCCATCAGCGTGTTAAAGTTCTGGAGATGAAGCAGCTTCTGCAGTGGAATTAAACATATCAGCAAAAACACTGAGGGCTTTTACTGTATGACACTGACTACTGCTGCACTTGTGCTAAAGCAGATAAAGTTAGTTACTGCTAAAATGCAATGGAAATTCTACAGAAATATGGATTGGATCACAGTACATCTTAATGACCTAGTTTAGCACCTCTGACTTCCTGTGGAGCTGGACAACATAGAAACATTCAACTGACTAATTCCAAGAATGTCATCTTGAATACAAGAAGCCAAAAATGAAAACAGTAATGAGAAGTTACTATTAAATTTTCATATCTAGGAACATCTGTTTAACATTTTGATCTACAAATAGCTCAATGAATGAGCATCAGCTATGGCTGAATAAGCATTCAGAAAGAAAGCAGCTTGCCTGCATTTCTAGTTAATCAGTTTTCTGTAGCATCAGTTTCTATTATTTCATTCTAGCAAACAAAAACACTCAAAGGTTAGTCTTACCTGTGCAACATTGATAAACTTTGTGATTACATCTGCCCTTTGCTGGGGCGTTGGCTTGCTAAGAACCATCAGCTGGACCCACTTAGAGATACCGTTAAATAATGCAATTGATCTCTCCAGGGTGGGGTTGTTCTCCAAGCAGCCATGAATCACATAGCTTTGGTAATCTGTAAACTAGCCAAGGAAAGATTTACAGTTAAGGACTGTATAGAGTCAAAATGATATTTAAGCCACTTTTCTTTTAAAAAGTCCCACTGGTTAGAAAGAGGCTACCAATTTTATCTTATTTCTTTAAGATATGTTAAATTATTTTTTATGAGGAACTTATAAAACATTACTTATCCTCCCTCTTTATATACAATCAGAAATACAGCGACAGACATTATGAATATGAATTTATCACCCTCAGGAAATCAAGACGACAAGGAATGGATCAGCAAGGAAAGCTACCTTGTGGAGATCAGAAAGTGTAGGGATAAAGTGAGAACTGCCAAAAGCCAAGCAGAGTTGGACCTTGCAAAGGGAATTAAAATTAAAACCAATAGTCAAAGGTTCTATAGCCATGTAAATAAAAAGAAAACAAGAAAAGAAGCTGTGGGATGGCTAAACACTGAGGATAGGGTGGATATTAAAGATAAAGATATGCATGGTCCAACACCTAACCTAGTGGGTCTCAACCTTTCCAGACTACTGTACCCTTTTCAGGAGTCTGATTTGTCTTGAGTACCCCCTAGTTTCACCTCACTTAAAAACTACTTGCTTGCA
Organism: Mauremys reevesii; assembly: GCF_016161935.1. Lineage (NCBI taxonomy): Eukaryota > Metazoa > Chordata > Testudines > Geoemydidae > Mauremys > Mauremys reevesii. Next base: position 65,237,607 of record NC_052625.1, read on the forward strand.
AAATCAGACATAAAAATACAAATGTCACAGCACACTAGTACTGAAAATTTTCTTACTTTTTCATTTTTACAATATAAAATAAATCAATTGGGATATAAATATTGTACTTACATTTCAGATTATAGTATATAGACCAGTATAAAGAAGTCATTGTTGGTATGAAATTTTAATTTTTACTGATTGTGCTATTGCTTTTTAGGTAGCCTGTTGTAAAACTAAGCATATCTAAAATATCTAGATGAGTTGATGTACCCCCTGGAAGACCTCTGCATACCCCAGGGGTATGCATACCCCTGGTTGAGAACCACTGACCTAAACAAATATTTTGCTTCAGTTTTTAATAAGACTAATGAAGAATTTAGGGGTAGTGGCAGGGTGGCTAATAGGAATGAGGCTATGGAGGTAGAAATTATCAGAGTCGTGGTGGAATTCAAACACAAAAAGCATAATGGGACTAAATTGTGGGGGCCCAGATAATCTCCATCCAAGAATATTAAAGGAAATGGTATATGAAATTGCAAGCCCAATAGCAAAGATTTTTAATGAATCTGTAAATTTGGGGGTCATACCCTCTGACTGGAGAATTGCTAATATAGTCCCTATTTTTAAGAAAGAGAAAAAAGGTGATCCAGGAAATTATAGGACTGTTAGTTTGACCTCAATTGTATGCCAGGTCTTGGAACAAATTTTGAAAGAGGAAGTAGTTAAGGACATAGCGGTGAACGGTAATTGGGATAAAATACAACATGGTTTTACAAAAGGTAGATCGTGCCAGACCAACTTGATCTCCTTCTTTGAGAAGATAACTGATTTTTTCGACAAAGGAAATGCAGTAGATCTAATCTACCTGGATGTCAGTAAGGCATTTAATAATTTCCCATGTGGAACTGTATCAGTTAAATTGGAGAAGATGAGTATTAATATGAGAAGTGAAAGGTGGATAAGAAAGTGGTTAAAGGGGAAAGTACAACAGGTCCTACTGAAAGGTGAACTGTCCGGCTGGAGGGAGGTTACTAGTGGAGTTCCTCAGGGATCAGTCTTGGGATCAATTGTATTTAATGTTTTTATTAATGTTACTTTTTAAAAACATTTTTATTAATGACCTTGGCACAAAAGTGGGAGTGTGCTAATAAAATCTGCAGATGACACAAATCTGGGCGGTATTGCCAATATGGAGGAGGACAAGTATTATACAAGAAGATTTGGATGACCTTGTAAACTGGAATAATAGATGAAATTTAATAGTGCAAACTGCAAGTTCATGCATTTAGAAACTAACAAGAATTTTTGCTATAAGCTGGGGATGTATCAGTTGGAAGTGACAGAGGAGGAGACAGCCCCAGGTGAATTGGTTGATCACAGGATCACTATGCACTGCCAATGGGATGTGGCCATGAAAAAGACTAATGCAGTCTGAGGATGCATCAGGCGAGGTATTTCCAGTAGAGACAGGGAAGTGTTAGTACCATTATACAAGGCACTGGTGAGACCTCATCTGGAATACTGTGTGCAATTCTGGTCTCCCATGTTTAAGAAAGATGAATTCAAACTGTAACTGGGGCAGAGAAGGGTTGTTAGGATGATCCAAGAAATGGAAAACCTACCTTAAAGAACTTGGCTTGCTTAGCATAACCAAATGAAGGCTGAGGGGAGATATGATAACTACATGGATAAATACCAGAGAGGGAGAGCAGTTATTTAAGTTAAGTGCCAATGTGGACACGAGAACAAATGGATATAAACGGGCCATCAATAAGTTTAGGCTTGAAATTAGGCAAAGGATTCTAACCATCAGAGGAGTGAAGTTCTGGAACAGCCTTCCAAGGGTAGCGGTGGAGGACAAAAAACCTAACTGGCTTCAAGACTGAGCTTGATAAGTTTTTGGAAGGGATAGTATGATGAGACTGCCTACAATGGCGTGTAGATGATCTGTGACGGCTAACAGAAAATATCTCCAATTCCTGATGATGGGACATTAGATGGGGAGGGCTCTACCTTACTACAGAGAATTCTTTCCCAGGTGTCTGGCTGGGGGTCTTACCCACATGTTGAGGGCCTAACTGATCACCATTTTGGGGGTCGGGAAGCAATTTCCCCCTAGGTCTGATTGGCAGAGACCCTGGGGGGGTTTCACCTTGCTCTGCAGCATAGGTCATGGGTCACTTTTAGGTTTAAACTAGTGTAAATGGTGGATTCTATGTAACTTGAAGTCTTTAAACCATAATTTCAGGACTTCAGTAACTCAGCCAGAGATTAGGGGTCTATTAAAAGACTAGGTGGGTGAGGTTCTGTGGCATGCACTGTGGAGGACATCAGACTAGATTATTATGATGGTTCCTTCTGACAAAGTCTATGAGTCTTTGTCTTTCCCCACAATTAATCCCCTTCCATTCATTATATTTTTCACTTTTTGCTGATGAGATAACATTCTGCCATCAAAATATATATTAAAGAAATGTTCTCTTATCATGCTACAAGTTATGAGGGCATGAATACAACAATTTCCTTTCCCTAGAGTGAATTCCTCTCTAGCATGCTGACAGATGGCATTGTTGACATAAAGAGTGAAATCCCAGTTCCATTGCTGTCAATGGGAGTTTTGCCATTGACTTCTAGGGAGCAAGAATTTCACTCAAAGAAGTTAGACACAGCACCTATATCTTTTCCAATTTTTTATTTTTATCACATTTATTCCAGTAAGAACTTTCTGTACAGTATAGGGTATGTCTGCACTTGGTGCTTGGGCTGTGTTTCACAGCTCAAGGAGACACACTTGTTCTAGCTCTGATTGCACTAGCACACTAAAAATAGTGTAGCTGTGTCAGTGCAAGTGGTGGGATGGACTAGCTGCCCCGAGTATGTGCCTAGGGTCTCTGACAAGCATGTACTCAGAACAGCTAGCTGCCTCCCTTCTCCCCCGCAGTGCCGCTAGCGTTGCTGCGGTTACCTTCAGTTTTTAGTGCCCAAGATTGAACCGAACTAGCGTGGGTATGTCTCCTCGAGCTGGGAATCCACGTGTAGACATATAGACTCCCTTAGTCTGCAAGGGAGTTTGAGTTCTTCCAGGGCTTGCTCTCTTTTGATGATAGTCAGTCCTTTAATGTTCATAGCTATTACTTTACAGGAGAGCGATTATTACTAAGTGTTTTACTTACCTGAACTTTTGGAAGGTTGTTTCCCGCCCCCCCAATTGTCCCATAAACATGGGTCTCCAGCAAATTATGGCTTCGCTGTAATTTAAGTAGAATATTGCTAAGGATACCAGGCCACAATGCCTTTTTGTCAGTCTAGTGATAAAGAATTGCTTAGGCCATCAGATGGCCTCCTACTACACCCATGTATAGCAGACACCTTAAAGTGGTGAAGGTACCCAATATCTCTCAGATGCTGCTCAGAAGCTTCAAATCTTCTCTTTGTTTAAACAATCTTCAGTCTCCTTTTCCCTCCCTTATCTTTATTTTTATGCCTTTATTCCGCTATGTACCTCCAAAATAAAGAAGTAGTTTGACTTTCCTGGACAGATTGAGAATTACAACAAATTCAATGGAGTTATATATGTTGCTTCCCACATAACAGCTATCTGCTTCTCTGTGACAACTCTCTGACCGCTCCTCTGAGGCCTGGTCTACACTATGATTTTAGGTCGAATTTAGCAGCATTACCTCGATTTAACCCTGGACCCGTCCACATGACGAAGCCTTTTTTTCCGACTTAAAGGGCTCTTTAAATCAGTTTCTTTACTCCACCTCTGATGAGGGGATTAGCACTGAATTCAGCCTTGCCGGGTCGAATTTGGGGTAGTGTGGACACATTCGACGGTATTGGCCTCTGGGAGCTATCACATTGTGACCATTCTGGACAGCTTCTCTCAACTCAGATGCACTGGCCAGGTAGACAGGAAAAGGCTCGCGAACTTTTGAATGTCATTTCCTGTTTGGCCAGCGTGGCGAATTGATCAGCACAGGTGACCATGCAGAGCTCATCAGCAGAGGTGACCATGCAGTCCCAGAATCACAAAAGAGCTCCAGCATGGACCGAACAGGAGATACGGGATCTCATCGCTGTATGGGGATACAAATCCATGCTAGCTGAACTCCGTTCCAATAAATGAAATGCCAAAACATTTGAAAAAGTCTCCAAGGGCATGAAGGACAGAGGCTATAACAGGGACTCGCATGAAAATTAAGGAGCTCAGGCAAGCCTACCAAAAAACCAGAGAGGCAAACGGCCGGTCCAGGTCACAGCCCCAAACATGCCGCTTCTATGATGAGCTGTATGCCATTCTAGGGGGTGCAGCCACCAGTACCCCAACCCTGTGCTTTGACTCCGTCAATGGAGTAGGATTCAACACAGAAGCGGGTTTTGGGGACGAGGAAGATGATGAGGAGGAGGTTGAAGATAGCTCACAGGAAGGAAGCGGAGAAACCGGTTTCCCCAACAGCCAGGATCTGTTTCTCACCCTGGACCTGGAGCCAGTAACCCCCAAACCCACCCAAGGCTGCCTCCTGGACCCTGAAGGTGGAGAAGGGACCTCTGGTGAGTGTACCTTTGTAAATATTAGACATGGTTTAAAAGCAAGCATGTTTAATGATTAATTTGCCCTGGCATTCGTGGCCAGTACAGCAACTGGAAAAGTCTGTTAACGTGTCTGGGGATGGCGTGGAAATCCTCCAGGAACATCTCCATAAAGCTCTCCTGGATGTGCTCTGAAAGCCTTTGCAAAAGGTTTCTGGGGAGGGGAGCCTTATTCCATCCTCCATGGTAGGACACTTTACCATGCCAGGCCAGTAGCACGTAGTCTGGAATCATTGCATTCAAACAACATCCATTCCTTATCTCTCTGTGTTAACCTCAGGAGAGTAATATCATTCATGGTCACCTGGTTGAAATAGGGTGATTTTATTAAGGGGATACTCAGAGGTGCCCGTTCCTGCTGGGCTGTTTGCCTGTGGCTGAACAGAAATGTTCCCTGCTATTAGCCACGTGGTGGGGGAAGGGGTAAAGCGATCATCCCAGAGAATTGGGTTGCGGGGGGGAGGGAGTTAGTTGGGTTTGTGCTGCATGCTAACCCGCAAACCTCAGCCCCTCCTTTTAAATTGCCAACCCATTTTAAATGGCCAACCCAACAGCCGCTTTGTATGGGAAATGAGGGCGCTGCTGTTTGAAACCATTCCCACATGTTATGAAGGTTAAAGAAGCCAAAAGACTGTGGTGTGATCTCTCACACCAAACCAGGAGGCCCTCCCTCAATAAGAGGCAAAATGCGACCTTGTAACAAAAGCACATGTGCTATGTAATGTTAACAGCAAGGTTTACCGTGAAAGAGTGTACCCATTGTTCTATAAAATGCGTCTTTTGAACTACCACTCTCCCTTTTTTTTTCCTCCACCAGCTGCATATATTTCTTCTTCCCAGAGGCTAGTGAAGATTAGAAGTCGAAAAAAACGCATTTGGGATGAAATGTTCTCTGAGCTCATGCTGTCTCCCACACTGACAGAGCACAGCAGAATGCGTGGAGGCAGACAATGTCAGAGTACGGGAAAGTCAATGCTCAGACTGCTGGAGCATCAAACTCATGTGCTCCAGCATCTGGTTGAGCTGCAGGAAAGGCAGCAGGAGCACAGACCGCCACTACAGCCCCTGTGTAACCAACCACCCTCCTCCTCAAGTTCCATAGCCTCCTCACCCAGACGCCCAAGAATGCGGTGGGAGGGGCCTCCGGCCACGTAGCCACTCCACCCCAGGGGACTGCCCAAGCAACAGAAAACTGGCATTCAATAAGTTTTAAAGTGCAGTGTGGCCTTGTCCTTCCCTCCTCCCCTACCCCACCCGGTGCTTCCCTCCTCCCCCACCCCTCCAGTGCTACCTGGGCAGTTATCCCCCTATTTGTGTGATGAATTCATAAAGAATGCATGAATGTGAAGCAACAATGACATTATTGCCTCTTCAAGCGGTGATCGAAGAGGGAAGGGGAGGGTGGCTAGCTTACAGGGAAGTAGAGTGAACCGGGGGAGGTGTTCATCAAGGAGAAACAAACAGAACTTTCACACCGTAGTCTGGCCAGTCATGAAACTGGTTTTCAAAGCTTCTCTGATGTGCATCATGCCGTCCTGTACTCTTCTAACCGCCCTGGTGTCTGGCTGCATGTAATCAGAGGCCAGGCAATTTGCCTCAACCTCCCACCCCGCCATAAACGTCTCCCCCTTACTTTCACAGGTATTGTGGCGCGCACAGCAAGTAGTAATAACAATGGGAATATTGGTTTTGCTGAGGTCTATTCGAGTCAGTAAACTGCGCCAGTGCGCTTTTAAACGTCCAAATGCACATTCTACCACCATTCTGCACTTGCTCAGCCTATAGTTGAACAGCTCCTGACTACTGTCCAGGGTGCCTGTGTATGGCTTCATGAGCCATGGCATTAAGGGGTAGGCTGGGTCCCCAACGGTTATTTTCTGATCTGGGAAGAAAGTCCCTTCCTGCAGCTTTTGAAACAGACCAGAGTTCCTGAAGATGCGAGTGTCAGGTACCTTTCCCGGCCATCCCACGTTGATGTTGGTAAAACATCCCTTGTGATCCACCAGGGCTTGCAGCAGCACTGAAAAGTACCCCTTTCAGTTTATGTACTCGCTGGCTTGGTGCTCTGGTGCCAAAATAGGGATATGGGTTCCATCTATCGCCCCACCACAGTTAGGGAATGCCATTGCAGCAAAGCCATCCACTATGACCTGTACATTTCCCAGAGTCACTACCCTTGATATCAGCAGCTCTTTGATTGCGTTGGCTACTTGGATCTCAGCAGCCCCCACCATAGATTTGCCCACTCCAATGTGATGCCCGACTGACCGGTAGCTGTCTGGCATTGCAAGCTTCCACAGGGCTATCACCACTCGCTTCTCAACTGTGAAGGCTGCTCTCATCTTGGTATTCTGGCGCTTCAGGGCAGGGGAAAGCAAGTCACAAAGTTCCATGAAAGTGCCCTTACGCATGCGAAAGTTTCACAGCCACTGGGAATCATCCCAGACCTGCAACATTATGCAGTCCCATCAGTCAGTGCTTGTTTCCTGGGCCCAGAATCGGCGTTCAACAGCATGAACCTTCCCCATTAACATCATGATGTGCACACTGTCGGGGCCCATACTTTGTGAGAAGTCTATGTCCATGTCTATGTCCTCATCAGTCTTGTCACCGCGCTGCCGTCGCCTCCTCGCCTGGCTTTGCTTTTGCAGGTTCTGGTTCTGCGTATGCTCCAGGATGATGCATGTGGTGTTTACAGTGCTCATAATTACTGCGGTGATCCGAGCAGACTCCATGTTCCCAGTGCTATGGTGTCTGCGCTGAAAAAAGGCGCAAGACAATTGTCTGCCATTGCTCTGACGGAGGGAGGGGCAACTGACGACATGGCTTACAGGGAATTAAAATCAACAAAAGGGGTGGCTTTGCATCAAGGAGAAACACAAACAACCGTCACACAGAATGGCCTCCTCAAGGATTGAACCCAAAACCCTGGGTTTAGGAGGGCATTAATTTCATGGAGGGAGGAGCAAATGAATACAAAACAAATCGAGTCAATTTCTTGTTTTGATCCACTCCATTTATCTTTTACATCTTAGGCTGGCAGCAGACAGTGCAGTACAACTGCTAGCCATCGTTATCTCCTGAGTGCTCAGCAGAAGATGCTGCATTATGATTGCTAGCCATCATTATCTCCTCGGTACTCGGCAGAAGATGCTGCATTACGGTTCCTAGCCATTGTCATCTCCTGGCTGCTCGCCAGAAGACGGTGCAGTATGACTGCTAGCCATCTTCATCTCCTGGGTGCTCAGCAGAAGATGGGAATGACCTGGCTGAGTCACTCCCATGTCTGCCCAGGCGCCCCTAACCGACCTCACCGAGGTTGGCTAAAAGAGCACCCAGGAATACGACGATGATGGCTATCAGTCATAATGCACCGTCTGCTGCCAAAAGGCAATGAGCTGCTGCTGTGTAGCAATGCAGTCCCATGTCTGCCAGCACCCAGGAGACGTACAGTGATGGTGAGCTGAGCGGGCTCCATGCTTGCCATGGTATGGCGTCTGCTCAGGTAACCCAGGAAAAAAGGCACAAAACAATTGTCTATCGTTGCTTTCACAGAGGGAGAGAGGGAGAGGAGGGCCTGACGACATGTACCCAGAACCACCACAACACTGTTTTTGCCTCATCAGGCATTGGGATCTCAACCCAGAATTCCAATGGGCGGCGGAGACTGCGGGAACTGTGGGATAGCTATCCACAGTGCAACACTCTGGAAGTTGACGCTAGCCTCGGTACTGTGGACGCAGTCCACTGAGTTAACGCACTTAGAGCATTTTGCATGGGGACACACACAATTGACTGTATAAAAACGATTTCTATAAACTTGACCTAATTTCATAGTGTAGACATACCCTGAGAGTCAGATAGGAGGCCTTGTGCAGAGCCCAATGGACTTTAAGTTTATCTACCAATCTCCATCTTCACAAGGCTGCCCTTCCACCCACCCTATAGTCCCTTTTAATTGTCAGTGTGCTGCTGCCCTTATTACTTACTAGTAATCAATCTAACCTTTATTTAAAAATCAACACCTCACAGTTGACACCCTCTTTAACTTCTGTATCATGCCAGAAAGAAAAAGTAAGTTTAATTGACTTCAGTCCTGAATCCTAAAAAGCCTAACTAGTTATAGAGACGTATCAGAGCTAGTAAATTCAAACAGAGGCATTAGCTATTAGTGTAACTGTCTGATTTCAAACATCAACCACCAACATAGCCAGCACTCCTGCAGGTCTGAAGAGTCCCTCTTCTGGGAGTCCCACAAAGCTTTCATATACATACATTATATAAAAATAAAATTGAAAAAGCCATGCCCCTGTTCTTTGGCATTGCCACCTCCCAGAAAGCCTATCCTTTTCCTCCATGTCTTCACTTGGCCCTGCATTATACAGTTCATCGTCATTTATTCTCCAGCTCAAATTCCTCCCCATTCTTTCGTATGCAGAATAGTGTAAAGTTTACTTTGAATTAATGTAATGATTTAAAAGAGAAACCCCGATTATATCTGTTTCTTTTCCTCATATTGTTTCCCTCTCTTGAAGAATCAAGGAACAAAGATTTTGGACAAAGATTTATTCCAGTTCCCTGATCTTCTTCATAACAGCATCTTTCTGCTGAAAATAATGGAATCTGGAAACCATACTCTCTGGGATAGTTTCTGTTTACTACTAGAAGAGCTAAAGTCATGCTAGCTTTGTCTATGGACACTTCACTAGTTGAATCCAGGTTTAACAGATTTTTAGTTAGTGTTGGTACATACAAAACTGGGTTACCCTTTCTGAGGTTCTTGAACACCTTTAATTCTAATATTGTTCCTCTGTTCACTGTTTTAATTGTCATCCAATTTTGTCTGAAGAATCTCCTCCTTTTGTTCCAGATGTATGACTCTGATCAAGAAAGGTGATTAGGTCTGAATTTTCCTCAGTTCCCACTTCTACTGAGGTCATTCTCTTCCAACCGTCAGCTCCAAGAAGATCTTTTACATCTGGCTTTGTAGCAGGCATTACTATCTTTCAGCACAAGACTTCTTCTGTGCCATCTTCCCTAGCTCCTTGGGAACAATATCATCTTGCTGTAGGGTTTAATCAGTTTTTGCAATTTAGTAAAATACTACATATTAGCAAGATCTGCCAGATGAGCAGATAGAGACAAATACAAGAGCTACTCTTCCAACGTAACACACTTATGCTTACGTTACTAGTTTCAGCGTTTGAGATCCAAGACTTTGTTTTGTATGGTGGAGGGATTAGAGCAAATGTAGGGATTAAATTTAGGGCCTACCAACCCCAACAGTTTCCCTTTAAGAGTACAATGCTGGAAAGTCATCCATAAACATTGCAGTCCATAAACCAAGAACTAAAAGAGAGGGAAAGTTGCAATAGGTTTTAAGAACTAAGAAGTCTTAACAATGGCCCCTTTCTTCACCTCTTATGCATCATGGAGCAGAAATCAAGTCACCCAGTGGATGATCACTAATTGCCATAATATCTGGATACCTTTTATCTTGTTTATATCAAGATAATAAACAGTTGTCCCCAAAATAGGGAGTATTGACTCCTTCTCTTCTCAGCAATTAAGAACTTGGGTGGTAGTGGAGAGAAGCGACTCCTTTCAGCATATATAAATTCTGAGGTTTCTCTGAATTCAGAGGTGGGAGAGTAGGTAGAACCACAAATTCTGGGGGAAGCACTGGAGCAAGTAAAATTGAAATCAGCTAGTAACTATGTGGTAGGATGAGCATCAGACTGGAATTATTCCCATAATGCAATAGCTAAGGCCGAAGTCTATTGACAATGCAAATAAAATGGAGTTGAGAGGATAGGAGGATCTCCGGGGACTCAGGAAGAAGGAAATGAAGCCAGGAGAATGAAAGAATAGTGTTTCAGACGGTGATAAGGAACTGTTGTTTACTCCTTCTCATAACACAAGAACTAGGGGTCACCAAATGAAATTAATAGGCAGCAGGTTTAAAACAAATAAAAGGAAGTATTTCTTCACACAGTGCACAGTCAACCTGTGGAACTCCTTGCGAGAGGATGTTGTGAAGGCCAAGGCCAAAACTGGGTTCAAAAAAGAACTAGATAAATTCATAGAGGATAGGTCCATCAATGGCTATTAGCCAGGATGGGCAGGAATGGTGTCCCTAGCCTCTGTTTGCCAGAAGCTGGGAATGAGCGAAAGGGGATGGATCACTTGATGATTACCTGTTCTGTTCTTTCCCTCTGGGGCACCTGGCACTGGCCACTGTTGGAAGACAGGATACTGGGCTAGATGGACCTTTGGTCTGACCGAGTAGGGCCATTCTTATGATGTGATTGGGAGTGGGTGTCAGATGAGCTCCAGGCTCCATCTGAAACAAAGCCTTTGAGGGTTGCTGATCACTAATTAACTATTTCCCCAAGAAACAAAAGGCACCGATTTGTAATTTTTAGTTTGGTCAAAACAAATCCTTGCACATGGTTGTAGCCCTCACTCAGAATTACGGCAGAGGATTAATTTTTTATGGTAAAAGTTATAACTCATGAAAATATAATGGAAGTACAGTACTGATCCAACCTTTGCTACAGTATTATGAATGATGGGATGTGATACTAGAATCACGTAAGCGTAGGACCAGAAAGAACCTCAAGAAGTCATATAGTCCCCCCTCCTACAGTAAGGCATAATTAAGTACTCCTAGACCATCCCTAACAGGTGTTAGTCTAACCTGTTCTTAAAAACCTTCTTGGATGGCAATTCCACAACCTCCCTTGCTGCAAACTAGGCTGATTGCTTGTTCTCCATGTCTACTGAGGGTAGAACAAGAAGTAATCACCGTCCTCTGTATAACAACATTTTACATATTTGAAGAATTTATGTCCCCCGGCAGCCTTCTCTTCTCTGAACAGTGGGGGAATGGTAAATAATTAAGGTCACTGATTCAGAGCAATCTGAATCACTTGGCAAACTGGGTGTAAGAAAACAACCTGCTTTTTAATATAACTAAATGTAAACATATGTATCTAGGAACAAAGAATGTAGGCCATACTTACAGGATGCGGGACTCTATCCTGGGAAGCAGTGACTCTGGAAAAGATTTGGGAGTCATGGTAGATTGGGGTTGCCAACCCTCCAGGATTATCCTGGAGTCTCCAGGAATTAAAGACCAATCTTTAATTAAAGATTATGTCATGTGATGAAATCTGCAGGAATTCGGCCAACCAAAGTTGGCAACCATATGGTAGATAAATCAGATGAACATGAACTCCCAGGTTGAGTCTGTGGCCAAAAGAGCTAATGTGATCCTGGGATGCATAAAGAGTAGAATCTTAAGTAGAAGTAGAGAGGTTATTTTCACCTGTGTATTTGGCACTGGTACTACCACTGCTGGAATACTGTATCCAGTTCTGGTGCCCATAATTCAAGAAGTAAGTTGATAAAATGGAGAGGGTTCAGAGAAACGCCATGAGAATGATTAAAGGATTAGAGAACATGCCTTGCAGAGATAGACTTGAGATGCTCAATATATTTAGTTTAACAAAGAAGGTTAAGGGGTGACTTAATAACAGTCTATAAGTATCTATATAGAGAACAAATATTTAATAATGGGCTTGTCAATCTAGCAGAGAAAGGATAACAACATGATCCAATGGCTGGAAGTTGAAGCCAGAAAAATTCAGACTGGAAATAAGGCATAAATTTTTAAGGGTAAATAGTTCCAATGGTTAATTACTCTCCCAAAGGGTTGTGGTAGATTCTCCATCACACACAATTTTAAAATCCAGATTGGATGTTTTTCTAAAAGCAATGCTTTTAGAAAGGAATGATTTTGGGGAAGTTCTACGGCCTGTGTTATACAGAAGGTCAGACTAGATGATCACAATGGCCAATACTTTCAACTTTCCCTTAAGGGCATGTTTTCTAAACTTCTTACTTTTGTTGCCCTCCACTGGACTCCCTCCAGTTTGTTCACATCTTTCTGAAAGTGTGGTGTCCCAAACCAGATTCAGTATTCTAGCTGAGGCCTTACACCATTGCCAAATAGAGTGGAATGATTACCTCCTGTGTTTTACGTATGACACTCCTGTTAATACATCCCAGAATGGACATTTGCCTTCTTCACAACAACATGATATGGCTGATTCAGATTTCATTTGTGACCCACTTTAACCCCCTGATCCTTTTCTGCATCCTTTTCATCATCCATGTTGTTAATGAAAATACTGAACAGTACTGGACCCAGGACAGAACCCTGCAGGACCCCACTTGATTCATCCTCCCAAGTCTTATAAATATTTGCTACAATTAAATTGGGTACAGCATAAAAGTGTTATAAATGTTAAAGCTGGCAAACTCTCTCAGTTTAAGTATATTGCTCTGGTCAGATTATAACTGAGTGAAACAAGAAGTTGTAAGCTTCTTACAGCAATTCTTCTAAAAGATTTATGCTCCAGAAAAGTGAGGTGTTCAGCTAATTCAACGGGTTCCAGGTGGTCAAACAGCAGGCAGGCTTTTCCCTTCTTGGAAGTTTTTTTTCTCTGCGTGACTCTTCTCATCCAGTCATAGGAGGGACTGCAACAGAAAAGAGGTACGATCAGCATATCCTGTCCATGCAAAAAAAATCATGTGAACTGTAATCTGGGCATACAGATATGCAAGAGGCAGATCAAGAGTTCCCTGAACTATGACATCCAGCATATTGTGACCACTCAGAATAGAAAGATCTCTTCCAGTTTGCAACAGATGATATGAATTTAATAGGTACTGTCTGAACTGATGTACAGGAGTAGAGCTATATATCTGGCACTCAAGAACAATTCTTTCTTCTGTGTTACACTGTATCACCTAATTCAATAGGACCTAATGACTACATTTCATCTAATATCAAATTAGACCAAAAATTGACTTGGATAATGTCAGACTTGTGGGGTGTTTTTGTTTTGTTGATATCTGGAAGACTACAAGCCCTGAAAAATGGAACAAAAGAAGAAAGGACATCTGTGAACTACATACGACAGCTAGGAAAGTACTTTGCTCTGCTGACATACAACTGAGCTTCACATATACTCAACACTTTACTGAACTTTTGCTTCCGTGTGTTTGGTGTTGTTCCTCCACAGGCCCATCCTTTGTATTTGGCTGCTGTAGAGATTCATCATTGAAATGCTATTATTTTATTATTATTATTTCAAAAACAAAGCATTAGGACTAAGCCTCCTAACTTTTGGATGTCCATGGGAGTTAGGTAGCTAAATCCTAGAACTGGTGAGGAACTGGAATTTCCATTTTGTGGGAAATGCCAAGATTTTGGCTTTGTTTTTCTTCCAAATTAGAATGAAATCTCAAATTTGAAAATTTCCTGCAAAAGGAAATTTTCAAGTTTTGTTTCACATCAGTTCAGAACATTTAAAAAATGTTTATAACAAACAAGTGTGGCAAACCCAGGACAAATAGCTACCAAGGGAGGGGTAGTAATTAGTCCCAGAGGGGTTAAAAGGCCTCTCCCTATCCATTGAGGGGAGATAGCCATGGAGAAATTAGGTTCAGCTGGAACAGGGGTTACCAGGGAACTAATTAGGATCAGCTGGCCCCAATTGCTGAAGACCTTTTTAAACCCTCCCTGGCAGGGAAGGGGGGGAGGGAGCAGAGGCTGCCAGTGAGTAGGTGCAGCAAGACTCTGAACTCTTCCAGCAAGGAAGACTGCACTCTGTCCCCAGAAGGGGAGAAAAAACAGCAAGGGACTGACTGAGAAAAGGATCAGTCAGACCCTGCGTGGCCAGGAAGGTCTTTGCTTTGCCCAAGCCTGTGTCTCCAAGGCAAAAAGGGACTGAGCCAGCCGAGGAGAAGCAGGTACTTTGCCACACAAGTTATATTAAAAGAAAAAGTGTGCACTGAAAAATTGAAATCTTTCTTTCTAATAAGGTCAAAATGTTCTGTTATCCTGAATGAAGTATGTGTATATGACATTATTTTATGACCTTATAAAAATGTTTCACTTGAAAATATCAAAATGAAATTTTGTCACAAGATCAACACGTTCCCATGGAATGTTTCAATTTGACAAATCAGCATTTTCTGGTGGAAAAATGTTCTGCTGGACAATTTTTGACTAGCTGTACTAAATCCCTGTTTAGCTTTAAAAATTTAGTCCTTTGGCTAAAGTATTTATAGAAATGAGCCCAAGCCACACTATCTGGAGCTGAAATTTTCTGACATTCATCAATGTTTGGAATCAGAGTTTTTATTCAGACCCATCTCTATTTATGCATTTTTAAAACATGTGGAGATATAGCCACCTAATTCTCAACAAGATAAATTGGAAGCCACACACATCACGTGGATTATTTACTCCCAACTCCAAGCAGGCTAAAACTATATTTTAAGGACTGGTCTACAATAAAACTAGATTAATCTAGCTACATTATCCTAGGCTCCAGTGTAGAGGCAGCTAGATTGAGGGAACGATTCCTGTTGTGGAGATGGATTAATTACAACATTTGAAAACCCCTTTCTGTCGATGTAGGAAGCACCTCCATTACGCTGCTACAGCGGTACACCTGCAGTGCCGAAGCTGTGCTTCTCTAGCGACTATAAAGTAGATCTACCCTAAGAATTAGAGGGTCATCCAGAGAACAGAAGCTTATCTGCCTCCAGAGTCCATTGAAAATGGGTCAAAATTTCAAATATGAAACAAACCGATCATAAAGAAATTGTAGAACAAGAAATATTTGAAAGCAATTTTCAGAGAAAATTGAGAAAAAAAGACAGTCTGCTCCCACACAATTAATGAATAGAGAGAGGAAGAGAAGGGGAAAAGAGGCAAAATTTGTTGAAGAGCAAAACAAGGTTCCTCCCAGTTCATTTTGCCATTCTTTACAAAAGGAAACACTACTAAGCATATGCCATATTTTAAAGAAAACCACTATTAACAGATGAGCTAGTGAAAGAGCTAATACAGCTTCTCTGCTAATGTTAAGACCTTGGAGGTATAAAGTCCTGGTTTGGTTCCGTAGCCACCTGAAATTAACAATTTGGACATAAGAACAACTAGCAATGAAAACTCCAGAGATGATCCAGTTAAAACAAAATACCATGGACAAACTCCCTTTGAAATATTTTAAAAAATTGTGATGCAACTGTGAAATAATCAGATTCAGCATTGGGGTAGTCTTGTTTATTTTTGGAGGGAAGGGGGCAGTAAGAAAAGTCTTGAGCCTCCCTGATGACACAAGGGAATTGCAAAGTATATAATAATGTTGCCATCCTTAACTATGCTGGTGTTGCATGCTCAGTGCAATGTCAGCTTATTCGGTATGAAGACATCATTATCGCAATACTAAGCAATAACCACCATCAACAGCATAGTATTCTTTACTTATCTGGCTTTGCAACATATAGAATCAGGAACAGTGTATATATAAAAATACAGCAATTCTTCTTCACTACAATTCAGTATATGTAATACTTGCCAGTCTATATTATCCCAAATGGTGTTTTAGAAATTTCAGTTTTGGAGAGAACATCATCTTTTTCATAGAATTCAAGATCAGAAGGGACCATTATGATCATCTAGTCTGACCTCCTGCAAGATGCAGGCCACATAAGCCGATCCACCCACTCCTTAAGCAAGCGACCCCTGCCCCATGCTTCGGAGGAAGGCGAAAAACCTCCAGGGCCATTGCCAGTCTTCCCTGGAGGAAAATTCCTTCCCGACCCCAAATATGGCGGTCAGCTGAACCCCGAGCATGCGGGCAAGACTCTCCAGCCATACCCTCTGGAAAAAGGCTAACAATATCCTATCATTGACCCATTGTACTAATTACCAGTGTGGCACTTAATTGACCTATTGACTAAGCCTGTTATCCTATCATACTATCTCCTCCATAAACTTATCTAGCTTAATCTTAAAGTCATGGTGGTCCTTCGCCCCCACTGTTTCCTTCGGAAGGCTGTTCCAGAATTGCACTCCTCTGATGGTTAGAAACCTTCGTCTAATTTCAAGCCTAAATTTCCTGACTGACAATTTATATCCGTTTGTCCTCGTGTCCACATTAGCACTGAGCTGAAATAATTCCTCTCCTTCCCTGGTATTTATCCCTCTGATATATTTAAAGAGTGCAATCATATCTCCTCTTATCCTTCTTTTGGTTAAGGAAAACAAACCGAGCTCCTCAAGTCTCCTTTCATACGACAGGCTTTCCATTCCTCGGATCATTCTAGTGGCCCTTCTTTGTACCCGTTCCAGTTTGAATTCATCCTTCTTAAACATGGGAGACCAAAACTGCACACAATACTCCAAATGAGGTCTTACCAACGCCTTATATAACGGGACTAGCACCTCCTTATCCCTACTAGAAATACCTCGCCTAATGCATCCCAAGACCGCATTAGCTTTTTTAACGGCCACATCACATTGCCTACTCATAGTCATCCTACGATCAACCAGGACTCCTAGGTCCTTCTCCTCCTCCGTTACTTCCAACTGGTGCGTCCCCAGCTTATAACTAAAGTTCTTGTTAGTCATCCCTAAATGCATAACCTTACACTTCTCACTATTGAATTTCATCCTGTTACTAATACTCCAGTTTACAAGGTCATCCAAATCTCCCTGGAGGATATCCCGATCCTTTTCCGAATTTGCAATACCTCCCAACTTGGTGTCATCCGCAAGTTGAAGCATTGATAATTACTTCCTAGTGCTCACTATGTCATCCCTTTAAACCAAAATGGGATCCTCAATATCACATAGTGCATTCCGCACTGAGTAAGGGCTCTGGTGTTACAAAATATGGAAAGAAAGGTGCCTGTGGAACCTGACAAATGATATTCTTACATGCTGGAGATGTCAATAAGGTGGACATGTTCCTCATAACCAAGCTGGCTGGCTACTTCCCGGAACTCCTCAGTCAGACGAATCAAACCAAGATCCAAGTTAAATTCTGCTGGAAATTCCAAAATCCAGTACCTGAAATCATGGGAGAAAGGTTATCCAAAGATCCAGACGTAACATTCTGTGGCTGCATAGATGCATGCCATGATTACTCAGCCACCATACACATGGCACTCAGAAGAAATCATTGGAGATCCAAAGTCACATATGTGGTAAACAGCAGTCCCACCACTAGCTCTTCCAGTAACTGAACCAATGTGCTTGACGAATTCTGACATGCTTCATCCAACAGAGGACAATGATACATATGCAAAAGCCTCTTATTACATACTTTCCCCAAGTTAGCACATTCTCTTCAGTGGAACACCGTGGGATTCTTCTGAGATGCATTTCAATGGGAGTTAGGCACCTAAGTGACATTTGCACCTTTCAAAATATACTCCACATTTAGGTGTAAGGCCTTGCCTAAATGGTTGATACTGAAAAAGCTTCCCCAAAGTGTGAATGTAGATGGATATAGTTATGCAATACTCCATGAGGACACTTTTGTTCCAGTACAACTGGCTTTTTTTTTTGCTTTAGCTCAACCCCTTCCCAAGCAACATAAGCTACACTGAAAAAAGCTCCTCATACTGGAGCACAAGTGTCCATATTGGGATGGGCTACGGGAGGGTGGTGTTAACCAGCATAGCTCTATCTGTTTAAATTCACACATTACCTTGTACTGAAAAAAGGAAAACAAAAAAACAAACAGTCCTGTGCAGAGGCAGCCTTACTAGATCAATATTCAGGTATATATCAGAAAATGTTACCAATTTGACAAGGCAGCACCTGCTATACATTCTCCTGATCCTATATACCAGGTACCTGTGGCAGCACTGAAGTTGCTAAAGCATCCTATCTTAGGGTATGTTTCATTGCAAATAAGTATGTTAACATGGGTTAGCTAATTGACATTAAAATAACAGTGAAGACGAGGCTACTTGACTTTTAACTCAGGTTAGTAGCTGAAGTTAAAGCCTAGAAGGAAGCTGGGTGTTGAACTTGAGCAGCTAACCCAAGTTAAAAGTCAAATTGCCATGTCTTCATTGCTATTTTAACTTGTGTTAACGCATATTTTTGTTTGTTTGCTTTGCAAAGACATACCCTTAGTTTGAATTATCTAGGGTTCACATGAACTGAAGTGAACAATCCAGGGACAATCTTTTTATACCATTCTAGATTGTACTATGATGTACCCCTCCCCCCAGTTTTGCATGCTGTGCCAATCTAGTCTGAGTGTTAAAACTCAAAGAACAAA
The DNA here is from genome assembly GCF_016161935.1 of Mauremys reevesii. Classification (NCBI taxonomy): domain Eukaryota; kingdom Metazoa; phylum Chordata; order Testudines; family Geoemydidae; genus Mauremys; species Mauremys reevesii. The sequence goes on from NC_052625.1 coordinate 65,256,344, forward strand.
TACCAGTCAAACTGTAGCATGAGTTTTCAGTAAGCTCTTTAGCTTGATACAGTGTAAGTGTTCAAAAACCTGAATAACCCTAGTTGAATAACTGCTCTGAACAGGATTTTCCCCCAACTCTATGTCTGTAAAGTAGTCCAAGAGAAAGCATTAGTAGAGGTGGACGGACTTGGTTTAGGATTTTTTATTATTTGTAAAAATTGACTATTCAAAAGCTATAAAAACAAATCCCAGTGAAAAAAATCAGCATTTTTACCTCATGAAACAACAGATTTTTAAGCGGAATTCACTGCATTTTTCCCCACTGGCATCTCTATAGGTAGATTAGTTAAAGAATAAGCTTCATGATCATGGTTTCAGTAACATTTTTTTTTTTACTCGCGCAGCAGTCTTGTTCGTTTAGAGAGTTTTCACTTTTGTACAGGGTAGAGTATTTTTTGTATGTTATTCCTCCAAATTGAAATGTGCTATAACTTGAGATAAAATAACACACTGAAAAATATAGACGCCATTTCCAATTCAGCAATTTGCCATTTGTCTTAGCAAAAACATGCATCCAGTACACACTATTTCTGAATATTCTGCTGGACAAATAATTTCCCACCAATACAGGCTAATCAAGGATATCAGTAGATATTGAACGATTACAGAGGAGATTTTCAAAAGGCACAGGTGCCAGGCAAGCAACTCCCATAGAAAGTCAACGGGAGTTAAGTGCCAAACTTCCATTTGTATCTTTGTGTCCTTAAATATTTTTGTACTTCTCAAATGCTAATTCAAAGCACACTTCAGCAGGTTCATAAAAGACCTGATCCAAAGTCTACTGTAATCAGTTGAAAGGATTTCAGTGGGCATTGGACCAGGCCCATAAATTGCTTAAGAGCCTTATATGCTGACGGCACTCCAATACTACTGTTTAATGCACAGATTTTACATGTTATCACAGTTTGTCTTCCAAAGTGCTAATGCTAGGCTATATGGATCTTTGAAAGGATATATGGAGAGAAGTTTGCCGGCCAGTTCTGTGGAAGGCAGATACCACCGGTGCATTAAAAGAACCATTCTTGGTAAATGACTGGTGCCCAAATGTCCTTTATTATCTGTAAAATAGAGACACCATTTTAAGTTAAATGACATGCATTATTCAAGGGCAGAGATCAGCCAGTTTCCAGATATCCATGATCTATTACCTCTCTTCAGGGAAGGCAGATGTATTAATATTGAAAATGAAAATATATCCAGTGCACTGTCAATTAAAATATCTTCAGAACAGAAACATAACAAGTAAAATGCTCCTCTAGCAGTGAAAATCAGCAAATTACAATGGCTGTAGCACATCAATTATCAAATCATATCAGTCTAAAATGAAAGGAAATTAATATAATCCCCTCCTTCCCCAAAACTTTTATTAAATATTACTTTATAAGTGTCACAATAGCAATGTTACTGTTTCAACACAAGTGCCTTCTTCAAACTCCAAGTGGGATTTAAAAAAAAAAAGCTTTGAACAAGAGAAAATTGATAGCAACTAATTATAATAACCCATTACCTAAAATGCACTCAAGCCCCAGAATTCTAGATTAGTAAGACATTATAATTACAAGTTCAGTTGGATGTACCTAATTTTAAGTGATCATCAGAAAATTCAATCGTGTCATTCATTGATAAAAACTGACCATGACAACCAAATGTCACATTCAAATGTGTATGTATTGGGAGGGGGCTAGCTGGGGAGTGGAGAATGTTTTTCCAGTTATAGAGAATATTTAATGAAGAACCAGAGTAAATCAAAGGGGACAAAGAGGAAAGGGAATCACACACACACACACACTATGGACTTCAGTATTCAAAAGAGAAGTGTATGTATATATTTGGGGGAAAGAGAAGGAGGAATGATCATTTCAATATGTAAAATGTAAATAGCCTCTGCTATCTCTGGTTAAGTATGCCCTATATGGGGTTTGCACCATTTTAGGGCCAGAATTGGCAACTGGACGTGCATGGGTGCAGTGGTGTGTCTGCTTAGATTCAGTTGCAGTAACTGGCCCTTAGTGATTTCATCTCTGACAGCGAGAAGATCTCTCTCTCTCTCTCTCTCCTCAAAAATGAAATCAAATTATAATCTCATTCAAACCAAGTGGTCACATGGTCTTTAAATAAAAGCAATTCAGAATGCCTCATTTTGATTAAGTGCTTTGATGAATCAAGGCCTAGTACCTTTTAAAGTGGAAAGAGGTGGTGTATGTTCATGTTCCATAAAATGAAAGGTCCTAATATGATTATTTGTTTTCTTAATATAACTAGCAATTTGTGAGTTAATATAATCACTGCTAACTGGAGACTTGGGGTCATTGTTTTGTTTTTTCAAAGGATTAGTATTCATTTCTATGTATGACAATCCATAAGGGCATCCAAGTATGTAAATTATATGATTAGCAACAGGCTCACATAAATGATAGAAAGTTCTATAGGTAATGGTTGATTAAAATGAGAACCTGCAATTATATTACTACACAATCCATGGGAAAAGCTTCCAGAAGTAGCACTAGATTTAAAAAGATCCAGTGTAAACAACACAGCAAAACAAAAAAAACAAACAAAAAAAATCAGTGCAGCAAGAAATATATTCCTATTTCTTTTGTAAAAAATCAGAGGCAAATTCATAAAATAATCCAACTGTATAGTTATCTAATCTTAATACAGACCCATACGTTTAAATCAGTCTATCAATTGTTCTTGTGTTAAATGGATTAACTTTTTTGGTATTAGGTAATGTATATTACTAAAAATACACAGTGTTTGAACCCATCAGGACAGGAGAGAAGCTCTCCCACCCCCTTATTCAGATGAAAGAATTTTCTTCAAACTTTTCAATACAAAAATTTTCCTCTGGGCTAAGAACCAAGCATGGAAAATTTCACAACTAAAGGAATTTGTTTGCCAAACGAATGATCAACTGATAGATAATAGCCTGGGTGAGCTTATAATAGTAATTGAATTTCAAGAACAGCAAGCAATGAAACAAAAGATTGAAGAATCATACCAAACATTTCAATGCAAGTGTTTAAAAGTTCATCTAATGTTGCAGCCTTCCCAAGTGTATTTGACCCCATTGTCCTTTAATCGTTGTCAAAAAATTAGAGCCATTTTCACCACGTAGAAGAATATCTCCACAGCTGCATGGGCCTTATCAATGTATTGCTGGTTGCATGTTTAGCTAGGCTTCATGGAAAATCTGGAGAAAGAAAGCAAAGGAAATAACCACAAATAGGACTGTAATGCTGCATTATGAGGACAGAATGTTTACAGTTTAGCGCATCCTTTTGTAGACTGATCTTTTCCCTCACACAACACAGAGTATACATCTAAGATCGCCCTGCATGTTTAGTTCATTCCAACTTTTATTTTAAAATATATTGTTCAATTTTTGTCCACTAGTCCAAAAGAAATATGTAGTGATGTTGGAAAACAGAGGTTACACTAAGGCACATGTCATATAATTGATACACTCTTTTACAGCCCATTTTATTTTCTTTATGCCTGATAACTGAAGTACTAACAAAATGTGGGTTATGTGTAAAGCAGAACAGATTATAACAAAAATTGTTTCATGTAGTATTACTGTTTAATGATCGATTTTTAAGGTAATGCATTTATTGATCAGAAACCCACAAAATGGTTAATACTAAAGTTCACAGGCACATTCTACAGGGCATACACTAATGTTTAAAAGGGAGATTTTCAAAGGCACAAAGGGGGGAAAGGTATCCAGTTCCCTTTGATAGTCAGTTGGAGTTGGGCACCTAACTGTTCTTTGTAAATCTCTCCTAACAATTTACAAGACCCTTAAGTAGCACTTTCAACACTTACTAAAATGCATTTATTTTAAGGATTGCACATTTTATTAGAGATGGCTGATTCCAAATTTCTAGAAATCTAGTCAGCCTTTTAAAAAAGTCTACAATTAGAGAGTAGAAGGGAGTATTAAGTGGCATATAGATTCTCCATAGAATTTCTTGTCAACTTGTATTTCAAATCTCAACTTTTTCTACTTACATAAATTTCTTTTAAATACAGAACATGTAATGAACAATATGTAGCATATCCAGCCACTTTTTAGAAAAAAAAAAAGCCAATGGGAGACCTACCGTGGTCCATGAATCTAAACATTGCTGGAATTCTGACAAGTTTCTTTTTAAAGGATGCTACATACTACCTAACTTTTTGAAGTTTTGTCAGGTAATCCACTGAACAGGATATACTCTGTACTCCACCCATAGATATACACTTTATGGCAACTATCAGATCTGACATAGACCACACCCTTAACTCTGCCTCCCCAAGGATAGTATCCTTCCAACACCCCTTTTACCAAAGCACCCCACCAAACAGGCTATATCTAACCTTCCCCACACAAACCCCTTCGCCACATTATTCTAAAATAACTCTTACTTCACAGCAATGGCAGAACGTTCTGCTAAGAATTCACTAGGAATGAGGCTGTTGAATTCACGATGCAGTTATGTTACAATAAAGACCTTAAAAGCAAAATATAAGGCCAAGATTTTAAAAAATAAAAGGGGTCCCTAAAGTTAGGCTGTTATATCCCTATCTAGGTGCCTAAATAAGTGGCTTAATTTTCCACAGGATCAAGCACCCAACAGTTTAAACCAACCTCAGTTGACATTTATTCCCACCCCAGCCAACTCCCCCACCCCTAAACAAATCTTTTACAAAGGTAAGTTACTGCACTTTAAAATATTGTTTCCGTCAATTCTTTAAAATTACAAAAGTAATCATGGCACATTTCTTGGAGTGAGGAATATTTGCCTAGTAGAACTGTAGGAAAGCACACAATTCAGTCCTGCTTTTCAGTTTGTTAGTGCTACTTTACATTGTAATAGCTCCAGATAATACAGCTAATTAAAATAATTCAATTATACTATTGAGAGGGTGAAACAGCAATAGCTAATGTCCCCATGTTAATTGCACTGAGGTTTTTATACTGTGGCATCTATCCACCTACTTATATGGCCTCATCGTCACAGTATCTAAGCTCCTCACAGTCAGTAATGGATTTTTATCCTTACAACACCTATGAGACAAATACAGTTTCCATTTTTACAGACAAAGAACATGGTAGACTAAGCAACTTGGACAAGGTATGTGTCTGTGGCTGAGCCAAGAATTGAACCCAGGTCTTGAGTTCCAGTCCAGTGCCCTAACAATTAGATCACCCTTCCTATGTAACTCATTCTCACCATTTGTGTTGTTACGTACAAACCTCAGATTAAATAATATTGCTACATTATTGTAAGATTTCATATCACCATGGTATCAAAGTGCTATCCCACAATTAAAGATAGCTTTGTGGTAACAATGCCCAGCGCTAAACAGCAACAAGAATACTCAGTGCTATATAATTACAAACATTCAAGATTCATAGACTACTAATGGGAATTCCACATTCCCAGGTGTGACCCTGTAAGGTGCCAAGTGTCTTTGGTGAAGTGCTAAGTATCATCGGTTACCATTGACCTCAAACGGGAGTTGAAGGTGCTCAGTCCCAGTATTTGGGCAGGGACTGGAAGCATAATCATTTTTATGTAACCCAAAATGTTACCTAGAGAGACTTTCCAAAAGGTTTAAAAAAAATCAAAGGTACAGGACAAGAGAAGGTAGAGATTCTGGAGGAATGCAATCAGGTCATCAGACATAGTATGTAGTGTGAAATGTTAGGGTACTTATTTGGAAAGCAACATATTACATTCATAAAGCTCATGCTCTGTTCCAAGCTATATATATAATTCCCAGAACAAACAAAAAAAATATTCAGTGAGAGAGAATTAGAGTTAGAAATATAAAATCTTAAATGGAACCTCATTTGAGTGTATTTCAAAAAAACCCAGAAAGGCTGGAAATGTAGAATTATTGTTCTGGTAACCAGGGGCAGCTCTAGGCATTTTGCCGCCCCAAGCACGGCAGGCAGGCTGCCTTTGGCAGCATGCCTGCCGCCCTTGCGGCGACCAGCAGAGTGCCCCCAGGGGCTTGCCGCCCCAAGCACGTGCTTTGCGTGCTGGTGCCTGGAGCCGCCCCTGCTGGTAAAAACATTAATGCTTACCATGTAACCCTGCCTTACTAACACAGGAATATCATAGTACAACATCTTTTCAAACTTTTTAACATAATTGCCTGCAAAGGAGATTGGCCTAGATTCTAGACACGTTGATGCCCATTACTCCTTCATGGAGAACTAGTAAGGTTTACTCTTCAAATTTTGATCCTTAGCATTCTTTTGAGAAATGAAAGACACCTCTTAAGAGTTTGAGAGGGAACTGTGGGTAATGTGCAACCCTAACTTTTAGCTGAGTGAAAATAAAATATGTTCTGGATTGCAGTCTTTCAGTTCATAGGAAGCAAAATCAGAGAGGAGTTTTGCCAATGAGTATTTTTTAAAAACAACTTTTTCTTCACTGGGCAGATGAAATGGCAATAATTTAATTGCATCAGAGAGTGTGCTAGGAGCTTCCAAATACAGATGAGATATAAAATCTCTGCCCCAAGAAACTTCCCAATTTAGTTCTGAAATGATACAAGGAGATGGGTAATGAAGCAGCAGTAACTGTAAGGGTAGGGGAGTAGAGACAAAGGCAACATCAATAAGATTATAATGTTACTCAGCAAGGCTAGCTCATCCCATTAACGTTTTTTTTTGGTCTTATCATAGAAATACAATAAAAGTCATAGCTGGTGAATCATAGGTTTAGAAGAAGTAATAAAGGCTTGTTGGACACAGGTAGCAACACCTTGTAAATAACCTTACTGTAATTCTCTGGGGCCGGCCCCTCTAAATTCTTAACAAGTTTGTTTCAAAGGAGATAATTTATTCCAAATTTTACAGTGTACCTATTGTTTGCTGGGACAGGATCTTAAGAGCTTAGTTGGAGCTAAGTGAACACTCAGATCAGGGGCGGCTCTAGACATTTCGCTGCCCCAAGCATGGTGTCATGCCGTGGGGGGCGCTCTGCCAGTCGCCGGTCCCGCGGCTTCGGTGGACCTCCCGCAGGCGTGCCTGCGGAGGGTCCGCTGGTCCCACGGCTCCACCGAAGCCGCAGGACCAGCAGACCCTCCGCAGGCACGCCTGCGGGAGGTCCACCGAAGCCGCGGGACCAGCGGACCCTCCACAGGCATGCCGCCAAAGGCGGCCTGCCTGCTGCCCTCCCGGCGACTGGCAGAGCGCCCCCCGTGGCATGTCGCCCCAAGCACGCGCTTGGCGTGCTGTGGCCTGGAGCCGCCCCGACTCAGATACTGTAGTAGATACAATTGACATAGTTATGTACCAACATGAAAAGGTGGAAGTATGTTCTCTGTATGTATAAATATCTCCTGTCTGTGTGTTTCATTCTATGCATCCGAAGAAGTGAGCTGTAGCTCACGAAAGCTCATGCTACAATAAATTTGTTAGTCTTTAAGGTGCCACAAGTACTCCTGTTCTTTTTGCGGATACAGACTAACACGGCTGCTACTCTGAAACCTGTAATGAATTAAGTTATCTATCCTTGAACCCACATATGCAGGAAGTTGATTAAGCAAACTAATCATTCTGTTCTGTGATTGTACTATTATTGGAAGTTATTTATATGGTGATATTGTGGTCTGGCTAGTTCTGTTTAAATGAACATACAGGTAGTGAGCTCTTGAGAAATGCTGTGAGAGAGTTCTTTTTAGAAACAGAGTATATTGCCAGTACAACTGGTGATCTTTTTCATACTTGTTGAATCACTTTCATAAGTGCAAGCACAAAGAAACAAAAACATTACCTGTTGTGAACACAATGTGCATTTAAACTTTAACAATCTCAAGTCATGGCTCCTGTTGTCAGTTGTAAAACCAAAAGACATCTTCACTGCAAGAGGCTACTAAGAGGTGGTCTACATACACAAGTTACAGCAGTTTACCTTAAATTAGTTTAAAAATTGATTTAGTTAAACTAGTGCAACCCCCCCTGTGAGGGCACTCATATTGGTTTAAAACTGGTTATATTGATAAGAGATGCACTAAACCAATAGGTCAGGTTTAAACAGATTTCAGAATGTCTAGACACAAAGTTACATTTAAACTACCCCCCTAGTTAAACTGGCACAACTGTAGCTGTAGAATTTTCCCTGCTAATTAAATAAAGAAGCCTATTTTTCTTCTGCCTAGTGACAGAGACACAGATGAACATTCCAGCTCTGACATTCAAGCACCTCAGTGGTTCTTGGTTCACCCATAAACTTCACAGAGGAAATGTGAGAGAGATATTCTTTACAAGGTTAAAGCATTCTTGGTTGTTTTTTTTCAGTAAACCATTTTCTAAAAGAAAATGGATACTCTTCTTAACAGGAGCTTCAGCCACATGATTGCTCAAGGGAAAGACAAAAAGCTGAGTGCAAGCAGCCGAACGAGAAAATTTAATAGCAGCAGAAGGCACAAGAGAAGGTGCCTTTAGAATATCCTCTATATTTTTACTCTTTTCTTCTACATCTGTCTTGTCTATTTAAATTGTAAACTCTTCAGGAGAGGAACTGTCTACAGCACCTAGCACAATGGGGCCCCAATTCTTGGTTGGTTCCAAGGCACTACTCAGGGGCGGCTCTAAACATTTCGCCACCCCAAGCACGGCGGGATGCCGTGGGAGGCGCTCTGCCGGCTCCACCGGAGCCGCGGGACCAGCGGACCCTCCACCTCAGGCTGCCTGCCTGCCACCCTCCAGGCAACCAGCAGAGCGCCCCCCCCCCCGCGGCATGCCGCCCCAAGCAAGTGCTTGGCATGCTGGGGCCTGGAGCCGCCCCTGGCACTACTGTAAACAAACATGACTACTAATAAATAAATAAGAAGAGGGAAGACCACATGGGCAATGTAAACGCTGTACCTTTAAATCCATGGGGGGAAGGGCAAATAAGCCATCTGTTTGGACCACAGTTAATACAGGCAGTAGGATGGAAAAGTCACTGTTCTAGATGTTTTCCCTCCCCACTAGAGAGCTTTTCACAAGTGATCAGTACTTTTACTTATTACTATGTAGATAACTACATTTTTACTTCAAATTGCTTGCATTAGCAAAGTATTTAAAGTCCTCCACAGAATGTTTAAGAACAGATCATATTAGCCTCACTAACCACAACTGAAATCACTGACATCCTCTAAACTTGTTAAAAATGGTATGGGCCCACTTCAAATGCTGCAGAACTTTGTTCAAAATTTATTGTATTTACCGAACAAGGGAATACCTATGTCCAAAAGACCTTGTTGTAAGTGAAACCAGATACTGCTGGAATCTTTTATAGTGAACTCTGATCTAGCAATACTGTACATAAAGGACCAAATCCTAGTTTGGAACAAGGAAGGACGGCAAAAGGCCGTAAACACAGTGGAACCTACATCTTTTAGCAGCATGGGAAGGGTAGGGTTCAGAGAAGCCATGCTGGGGGAACTTTGCACACCACAGTGCTCCATAGTAGCATTCATAGGGAGAATGACAGTGATGTGGCTAATTGATCCAGGACTGGTCAGTACTGCCAAGTCCTCTAACAAGAGATGCTACTGTATCCAACAGGCTGCATAACCAACTGCAGAGCTGCTCCACAGCTTAGGGTTTTGGACAAAGGATTCCATCTGCCCCTTTGAACTCCCCTACCCAAAACTGGTTTAGAACATATACTGGATCAGACCAATGGTCCATCTAGCCCAGCTTCCCATCTTACGATAGTGACCAATACCAGCTGCTTCAGAAGGTATGAACAGAACAGGGCAATTATCAAGTGATCCATCCCTTGTTGTCCAGTCTCAGCTTCTGGCAGGCAGAGGCTTAGAGACAGAGTATGGGATTGAATCCCTGACCATCTTGGCTAATAGCAATTGATAGACCTATCCATGAACTTATCTAATTCTCTTTTGAACCCATTTATACTTTTGCCCTTCCCAACATCCTCTGGCCATGAATTCCATCAGTTGACTGTACACTGTGTGAAGAAGTACTTCCTTATGTTTGTTTTAAACCTGCTGCCTATTCATTTCATTGGGTGAACCTTGGCTCTTGTGTTTTGTGAAGGGGGTAAATAATACTTCCCTATTCACTTTCTTCATGATTCATTCATGATTTTATAGACCTCTATCATAGCCCCATCTCAGTTCTCTCTTTTCCAAACTGAACAGTCTCATTCTTTTTAATCTCTCCTCGTATGGAAGCTCTTCTATACCCTTAATCATTTTTGTTGTCCTTCTCTGTACCGCTTCTAATTCTAATATATCTTTGCGGTGGGATGACCAAAACTGCATGCAGCATTCAAGGTGTGGGCGTACCATGGGTTTATATTGTGTCATTATGATATTTATGGTCTTATTATCTATCCCTTTCCTAATGATTCCTAACATTGTTAGCTTCTTTGATTGCTACTGCATATTGAGCGGATGTTTTCAGAGAACTATTCAGAAGGACTCCAAGATCTTTCTTCAGTGGTAACAGCTAATTTAGACCTCATCATTTTGTATGTATAGTTGAGATTATACACTACTTTGCATTTATTTATCGACACTGAATTTCATCTGCTATTTTGTTGCACAGTCACCTAGTTTTGTGAGATCCTTTTGTAACTCTTCATAATCAGCTTTAAACTTAATGATCTTGAGTAATTTTGTATCCTCTGCAAGCAAACATCACCATTTCAGTGTTTACCCCTTTTTCTAGATCATTTATGAAGGTGTTGACCAGCACTGGTCCCAGCACAAATCCCTGGGGGACCCTGCTGTTTCCCTCACCCTGCTGTTTACCTCTCTCCATTCTGAAAACTGACCATTTATTCCTACCCTTTTTTTCCTGTATTTAACCAGTCACTGATCCATGAGAAGACCTTCCCTCTTATCCCATGGCTGCTTACTTTACTTAAGAGCCTTTGGTGAGGGACGTTGTCAAAGGCTTTCTGAATGTCCAAGTACAGTATACCAACTGGATTACGCTTGTCCAACATGTTTGTTGACCCTCCCCTCAAAGAATTCTAATAGATTGGTGAAGCATGGTTTCCCTTTACAAAAGCAGTGTTGAGTCTTGTAATAAATCGTGCTCATCTACATGTTTGATAATTCTATTGTTTCAACTAATTTGCCTGGTACTGAAGTTAGGATTACCAGCCTGCAATTGCCAGGATCACCTCTGGATCCTTTTTAAAAAAATTGGTGTTACATTAGCTATCCTCTAGTCATCTGGTACAGAGGTTGATTTAAGTCATAGGTTACATACCACAAGTTGTATTTCTGCAATTTCATATCTGGGTTCCTTAGACTGACAGACCTTAAGGTCAGAAGTAACCATCATGATCATGTAGTCTGACCTCCTGCACATTGCAGGCCACAGAACCTCACCCATCCACCCCTGTAATAGACCCCTAATCTCTGGCTGAGTTACTGAAGTCCTCAAACAATGGTTTAAAGACTTCAAGTTACAGAGAATTCACCATTTACACTAGTTTAAACTTGAAAGTGACCTGTACCCCATGATGCAGAGGAAGGTGAAAACCCCACTAGGGACTCTGACCTGGGAAAAAATTCTCTCACCAAATATGGTGACCAGTTAGACTCTGAGCAAGTGGGCAAGACCCACCAGGCAGATACCTGGGAAAGAATTCTCTGTAGTAACTCAGAGCCCTCCCCACTTAGAGTTCCATCTCCAGCCAGTGGGGATTTTTGCTATTGGCAGTTGTCGATGGACCACATGCCATTGTAGGCAGTTCCACCATACTATCCCCTCCATAAACTTATCAAGCTGAGTCTTGAAGCCAGTTAGGTTTTTTGCCCTCACTGCTCCCTTTGGCAGGCTGTTCCAGAACTTCACTCCTCTGATGGTTGGAACCCTTCGCCTAATTTCAAGCCTAAACTTACTGATGGCTAGTTTATATCCATTTGTTTTTGTGTCCACATTGGTGCTTAGCTCCTCTCCCTCCCTGGTGTTTATCCCTCTGATGTATTTATAGAGAGCAATCATATCTCCCCTCAGACTTCTTTTGGTTAATCTAAACAAGTCAAGTTCTTTAAGGTAGGTTTTCCATTCCTTGGATCATTCTAACAGCTCTTCTCTGCACCTGTTCCTGTTTGAATTAATCTTTCATAAACATGGGAGATCAGAATTGCACACAGTATTCCAGATGGGGTCTCACCAGTGCTCTGTATAATGGTACTAACACTTCCCTGTCTACTGGAAATACATCACCTGATGCATCCTAGGACTGCATTAGCCTTTTTCATGGCCTCATCACACTGGCATCTCATAGTCATCCTGTGATCAACCAATACACCCAGATCTGTCTCCTCCTCTGTCTCCTCCAACTGATAAGTGCCCATCTTATAGCAAAAATTCTTGTTGTTAGTCCCTAAATGCATGACCTTGCACTTTGCACTATTAAATTTAATCCCATTTTTATTACTCCAGTTTAAAAGGTTGTCCAGATCCTGTTGTATGAAATTCCGGTCCTCTTCCGTATTGGCTGTACCTCCCAACTTTGTCTCATATGCAAATTTTATTACATACACTCAATTTGTGCACCAAGGTCAGTAATAAAGATGTTAAGATTGATCCCAAGACTGATACCTGAGGAATTCCACTAGTAAACTCCCTCCCGAATGACAGTTCACCTTTCAGTAGGACCTGTTGTACTTGCCCCTTTAACCAGTTCCTTATCCACCTTCCAAGTCTCATATTAATCCCCATCTTCTCCAATGTAACTAATAATTTTCCACATGGAACTGTATCAAATGCCCTACAGAAATCCAGGTAGATTAGATCTACTGCACTTCCTTTGTCTAAAAAGTCAGTTATCTTCTCAAAGGAGGAGATCAGGTTGGTCTGGCATGATCTACCTTTTGTAAAACCATGTTGTATTTTATCCCAATTACCGTTCACCTCTATGTCCTTACCTACTTTCGCTTTCAGAATTTGTTTTTTCAAAAGTCTCCCATAATCACACAATTCCTAATAGTATTTATTTCATTAAAAACATTAGAGGTCTCTATCCATATCCAAATCGGATCCTGGTGGTCTGTAACACACCACAAGCACTGTATCGGGGAGCCTCTAGTAGCTTTCTTCCCCAAAGTGATTTTGGCCCAGACTCTGTCTTATCCATTCCATCACTTCTAATTTCTTTACTGTCTACCTCAGTGGAGCTCAAACTTTAGCAACATGAGGACCCTCATTTTGATTTAAAATTTTTCATGGCCACCAACCCCCCTGCTAATTCAGGGGGGAGGGGGATAGCTCAGTGGTTTGAGCATTGGCCTGCTAAACCCAGGGTTGTGAGTTCAATCCTTGAAGGGGCCACTTAGGGATCTGGGGCAAAAATTGGTCCTGCTAGTGAAGGCAGGGGGCTGGACTTGATGACCTTTCAAGGTCCCTTCCAGTTCTAGGAGGTTAGTATATCTCCAATTATTACTAACAGTTTTTTCACATAATTAAGGCCTCTAGAAATGGCTGAACTTTTGGCTCCTATTACTTCATATATTACACCTATAGTTCTGTCTCTGAAATGCACATTAGTTTCAGATACATTTGTGGCCTCCTACTGTAAAGAAGATAACTTTCGCTAGTGCTGACCATAAAACATTACATCATTCATCTTCTCTCTTTTGAGTGTGTCCATTGTGAAAGTCAGGTTCAGAAATACTTTAACCATGTGTAAGCAACACAGGATGGTGTTAGACTGGGGGTGACAGCAAGAGACTTTCAAAACCAAAGAAGGTAGGAAGGTAGGTGCCTGAGAAAAAGGGGGCTGTACAAAAACGGGGGGCACAGGGTAAGGATGCTTACATGTCATAACAGCCAAGCAAGGAGAAAGAGCCATTCTGAGGGCATTATGCTTGATCCTTTACTTTTGATGACCACAGAGAATGGCTCTCATACAACTGCTCTTTCCCCAAGCAAGAGGGGAGCAGAGACCGGCCGTTCAGGGCTGATACACAGTACCCTCTCCGCTTCCTGGCAGCAGTGTTCCACTTAATCAATAAGAGCTCATCTTTAAAGAGCCACTACAGATTCAAATTATGCATGTAGGGGGACATGACATCAAAGCCAAATGCCTGACATCTGGCAGATCTGCTGTGGGACCCTGGGAACTCATGCAAATTCACTTGAATGTGCAATGGACAGCAACCACAGAAATTGGCACTTGTGCAAAGTCAGGATTTTGCATTTGCACAAAGCATTGGATAGCTCATAATTCACACATGAATGGCCCGACAGGAAAGTAGGCAGAAACCTCTGTGAATTAGAATTGGGAGGATTCAACAAGTCATTCTTTTAATAAATCTGTCCCACCGATGCTGAACATCAAAATACATGAAGAGCCTTCCTTCCTAATCTATTTTTTGTGCAAGCTTCCCTAGGGAAGGTGAGTGAAACAATGGCAGACTCATGGTTTCTGAACAATGATGCAGGGAGAATTTTTTTTAAATGGCATATAAATAGTGTTGTTTGAAACCAAACATTTCAATGTTCTTAAAATATTAATTCTTTCCTGAAAAAATGGTATTATTCATGGTGAAGCAGAAAAGACACCGCACTTTTCTCAGTAGTTAGTTTGATCAGATTTAGATATATATTTTGTTTTGTTTCCTCCCAAATAAGAATCAGCTGATTAAGCCCCATTCCCTTGACAACAGCCTGTCTTGGGAGACAAACTGATCAGTACAATAACATAAAGAGAGACAACTGAGCTTCCAGTGCTATTTATAACATTCTGAAAACAAGTTGACAGAGTAAAAAATTAGAAGACACAGCATCAGTGCAGTTCCTTCCTTCTGCCCACTGCTAAAAAATTAATTTATATCTCTAAGTTACTGGCACACAGCAAGCATTATTAAGAAACAGTATACCTATCACCCTGACACTATTACGTAGGTTACAGCAGTGGACATGTTAAGGATTTAAAACCCTATTTTGCAAACTTACTAGCTACAACAGATTTCTCCCCTCGCATTAGAAGATTTATGACAAGGCAATGCAAGCTTATTTGAGACTGAAAACAAAAATAATAGCATAACTACCCCCCAAAGGGGAGGTATGTGTGTTTTTTAAAATAAGAAAACCCTTCGCCACTGAAGGGAGGAAAAAAACAACATCTGACAAACACTCACTAGAGAACAATACTTAAGCATATAGTACATCAAACAAGAATGGGAAATGTGACCTTCTTTGGCTTGACATGTAGGGGTTCCTTCCTAAAACAGATACTTAACTAACAACTATTCCAAAACAGGCCCAGTTCCACAAGAACAACAGCATACACTGCAATAGATCTCATAAAAATATAAAGCATCATTGGTCTAGCCAGTTGGATTTTAGAATGTTTGTTTACTAATGTACATCACTAGAAGTCTGTAAAACAAGGGGAGAGAAGAGAACAATATATACAGCCTAAACTATTTTCTCCTGAAAAAAGTCTGTGGGGAATATTAGATATATGTATTTTTTTGCAGATTGTGTGCCTGCAATATTCTTTTAGTGTTGTCATTCTGTGGCAGCTTCAGTATATAAACTACTCTACCTTTAACATACCAGAATTTTATATTCCACTAAGGATTTGGCTGCAGTAGAAGTTTTTAATCCTGAGGTAAACAGATTGCCAATTAACTTGAGGTAGTTAACACCTTTGTACAGGCTAGTGTGAGCTCTCCCCAAACATTTGTAGACTGGAACATAACTCCCAGACCAGCCTAATTAATTCATGTATGTGGGTGAAGGGCACTGGTAAGAGATTTTAGTCTCCTCTTTATCATGAGAGCATTAATGTCTCTTGAGTAGATTATTTTAATCAGAAATTTTGGAAAGGCTTGTTTGGGCACCTGACAGAGTATCTGCAATGGTAATTTGGAAATATATCAAACCAACTATTGTGTGAAAACCTGACTGCATCCTGTGTAGAGAAAATCCCAGGTGAAAAAGGAACTCAAATTAGAAGAGGAAATTAAAGTGTGGGAGGAATTAGAGTCGGTGACAACAGGAAGGGCTTGATTTAGAAATCCTGGGCTAGATTTTTTTTTTTTAAAGAAGTTACAGTCAGACTTTCAAATACTGAGCACCCAGTAGCAGGGCCAGATTTTCAAAATAACTTCCCTTCCATTCAGGCAAATTTACAGTATAGTGTGTCAACACTAGCAACTGCAGCAATTTTATTCTGTGCATGGAATCCATGAAGCTACTGAGACACCTAAATCCCATTTTTTGGCACTTAAATCCCCCACTGTGATCCCATCACATCCTGTAGATGCCTAAACTTACTTGGTGCCTAAATTTCTCACAGTAAAAATTCCCTCGGTGCCTACATTTTTGCCTCTAGACATGTGCACAGCTGCCTCATTCCAAGCTTCCCAGATGCCCATCTCCCACCTGAGTGCAAGAGCAATTTACAAACCAGGGTGTTCAGCCACCTAACTTATCCAGGGGCCCGATCCAGTATGCATGCTCAGAGAGCACGTACTGATCAAGTCCTATTCAAAATCTGTCTGCCACTCACCTTATAAAACTTTTAGCCTGGGAAGAGGGAGACCCAGGTTCAATTCTCTCCTCTCTGCTTGAGAGGGTGGAAGGATTTGAACCCATGGTCTCCTGCCTCCCAGGTCGGTGCCCCAAATTACTGGATTAGAGACTGTCTCTCTCTCCCCCAGTCACTCTTTGTTCACTGTAAATGGCATCAAAAGGAGAGACTGAGGCAAGAGCCTAACTCTCTTCTATAGGAAACTATGTAGGTGCCTAAGCCAGGAGAGGGGTTCCCATTTGTGGATTGCCAGGAGAGCTAGGTGCCTCCCTGAAGTCTGGATTTAGGAACCTCTCTCTGAGAAAGGGGCAGGGCGTAACACATCAGCATCTCCCCTGGCTGTCTTCGGGAGGGAGCCACTCGGCATTCCAGCATTTGTGGATCCCCTTCTCAGTGTCTGCCTCTCCCCATTCATTGTATAGGGAGCCTAGGGACCCAACTCAGGCTTTTTGAAGCAGTGTGCTCTCCCAGTGTGTGATTTTCTAGGTGCCTATAAACGAGGCACCATAGTGCTCAGCACTGCATTGTCAAAATTCTTTTGCGGATTCCATCCTATCAGTTTCTCAACTGATTAGTTATATGAGTACAAAACTGGGTGTGGCCCAGGCACCGATTTTTGAAAAGTGCTCAGCCTCCGGTTGTTTCCATTGGGACACATAGCCAGGTTTCAAAAGAGCTCTGATTTCTGAATTTATTTGAAAATCTTCCCTTTATTTTGGTACCTACCTTGGAGCTGAGCTCCTTTGAAAGCTGGCCCAGTAGGCCATAAATTAAAATTGAAAAAATGAAAACAACTTTCACAAAGCCCCTTCCTGGGGTGTTTAAAAATAATTAAGCCCTTATCAGATATGGTGATTGTCACTGAATAAAGTGTTGTCACTGAAGGAAGCATCCTAAGCATTGGGATAAAAGGACTGGTGAAGTTAGAAAGAGGGACTGTTTCCTAAGAATGAGAAATAAGAGTGAGGCTTAAAGACAACAATAAGAAGAGACTTCTAAGAAGTCTGGAAACTGTAGCTACTCCAGAAAATAGGCTATTGTGAATTTCACAGGGAAAAGTGAGTGTTTGTGCTAAATGAGCAAGAGATGTCTAGTAACTGAGAGAGGTTATTAGACTCTTAA
Organism: Mauremys reevesii; assembly: GCF_016161935.1. NCBI lineage: Eukaryota > Metazoa > Chordata > Testudines > Geoemydidae > Mauremys > Mauremys reevesii. The sequence goes on from NC_052625.1 coordinate 65,274,028, forward strand.
GGAAGCCACCTGATAAGCAGTACAGTAAGCCCACAAGTTCATTGGTTATTCTGATCAGGATTGTAGTTCAGTATAGTGATAAAGCCTCTATAAATTCTAGAAGGCTAGCTAAATGATCTAGTTCCCAATCCTGCAAACATTTACATATGTAATTAATCCCACTGAATTCAGTGGGGCTGCCTATGTGCATAAAGTTGAGTGTGTATGTAAGTCACTGCAGGATCATGGCCTTACTCTGAGGCCTACGATGTAGTACTACCAACCTAAACCCTTTGGAAGCAAGAGTAAGCCCCCTTCCCCCAAACATCACAAGGTTGGCTTAAAACCATCAGAATTAAAAAAATATATAAAAATAGTTCTTTTTCTGAGCCTTTAGTCATACTTGGGTCATGTTTCCAAGCTTTTATCTGCAACTAAGAGCTGGAAACTTTCATTTAAAAAGAAAGAAAAGCAAAAAAAGGTAAGCTGAGGCCTGGTCTACACTAAGCGTTTAAACCGGTTTTAGGAGCGTAAAACCGATTTAACGCCACACCGGTCCACACTGAGAGGCCCTTTATATCGATATAAAGGGCTCTTTAAACCGGTTTCTGTACTCCTCCCTAACGAGAGGAGTAGCGCTAGTATCGGAATTACCATATCGGATTAGGGTTAGTGTGGACGCAGATCGACAGTATTGGCCTCCGGGTGGTATCCCACAGTGCACCACTGACCGCTCTGGACAGCAATCTGAACTCGGATGCAGTGGCCAGGTAGACAGGAAAAGCACCGCGAACTTTTGAATATTTCCTGTTTGCCCAGCGTGGAGCTCCGATCAGCACGTGTGGCGATGCAGTTAAAAATCAAAATAAAGAAAGAGCTCCAGCATGGACCATGCGGATGTGATTGCTGTAAGGGCAGGCAAATCTGTTCTATCAGCGCTCCGTTACAGAAGACGAAATTCAAAATCATTTAAAAAAAATCTCCAGACAGACGCCATAGCAGGGACTCAGCGCACTGCTGCGTGACAAGCATAACGGAAAGCCAAAGAATCAAATGGACGCTCATGGACTGGAGGACTCAAGCTATCCCACAGTTCCTGCAGTCTCCAAAAAGCATTTGCATTCTTGGCTGAGCTCCAAATGCTTCTAGGGTCAAACACAGTGTCGGTGGTGGGTCAGGTCATAGCTCGGCAATTTACACACACTCCCCACCCACCCCCAGAAGTGAAAGGGAAAACAATCCTCTCTTGACTCTTTTACTTGTCACCCTATCTTTACTGAATGCTGCAGAAAGACGCGATGCTGCAGCACTCAACACCAACATCCTCACTCCCCCCCCCACCATGGGTGGCTGATGGTGCAATATGGCTGGTAACCGTTCTCATCATCAGCCTTATGGTGCAGTGCAAAAGGACTGGTAACCATGCCGACTAGCATCAGTGAGGTCGATCAAGGGCGCCTGCCCCTAATTTTTCCTGGTAGATGGTGCAGTATGGCTGGTAACCGTCTTCATCATAGCAACAGGGGGCTGAGCTCCATCAGCCCCCACCCTTCATGTGTAAAGAAAAGATTCAATTGCCCCTGGACTAGCAGCGGGATGCTGGGCTCCTCTCCTACACACTGCTTAATGTCCTGTCTGGACTATCATAGCAGCTGGAGGCTGCCTTCCACTCATTTCTCACTAACAAGTCACTGTGTCATCACACAAGTGGGGGGACAATGCTACGGTAGCCCAGGAAGGCTGGGGGAAGAACGGAATCAACAGGTGGGGTTGTTGCAGGAGCAACCCCCTGTGAATAGCATACAGCTCATAATTTCTGCAGGATCTGACACAGAGCAGCTGTGCTCTCTGGTTCTATGATACAGTGGTTCTCTAGTACACTTGCCCATATTCTAGGCAGGACTGATTCTATTTTTACATACCAAAAAAGAGGGATTGACTCAGGGAGTCATTCCCAATTTTGGCTTTTGCGCCCCTGGCTGATCTCAGCCAGGGGCACTTATGACAGCAGCAAATAGTGCAGTGCAAAAGGACTGGTAGCCATGATCATCTTATTACCAATTTATGGTATGGTAGATGGTGCAATATGGCTGGTAACCATCTCTGCTGTCATGCAAAAGCAAAAGCATGCTGCTGTGTAGCGCTGCTGAATCGCCTCTGTCAGCGGCATCTAGTACACATACGGTGACAGTCACAAAAGGCAAAACAGGCTCCATGATTGCCATGCTATGGCATCTGCCAGGGCAATCCAGGGAAAAAAGGCACGAAATGCTTGTCTGCCGTTGCTTTCCCAGAGGAAGGAGTGACTGACGACATTTACCCAGAACCACCCGCGACAATGATTTTTGCCCCATCAGGCACTGGGATCTCAACCCAGAAATTCCAAGGGGCGGGGGAGGCTGCGGGAACTATGGGATAGCTACGGAATAGCTACCCACAGTGCAACGCTCCAGAAATCGACGCTAGCCTCGGACCGTGGACGCACACCACCGATTTAATGTGTTTAGTGTGGCCGCGTGCACTCGATTTTATACAATCTGTTTTGCTAAACCAGTCTATGTAAATTCGGAATAATCCCGTAGGGTAGACGTACCCTGAGATTCTCAAGCACTCTCTTGATTCTGCAGCTGAGGCTTTACGGAAAACATCAAGTATTGTGAGGGCTGGTACCAATGACTTTGGGCAGAGATGAGTTAAATATTGGCCTTCTGGATCTGAGTGATAAAATTAATTGAGGGATGAGAGAGTTATGAACTACGGTGAGCAAATCTCGAAGACTCATGTATAATGCTGGCTATTTCAGGAGGATATAGTTATATGCAATGTTGCTGCAGCAGTGTTGGTCCCATGATATCAGAGACGAGATATAACCTCATACATCCTGTCATTGATATTCGAGTTAGTAAGCTGGAATTCTTAACTGTGGAAAAGCCATTTCTTTATATAAAATGTAGGGGGATGCCAAGAATATGGTATAATGGCAAGAGAATGGAGTGTAACCTGTACTCAAGACCCCTGTATCAGAGCAAGTAGCACCATATTTAGCAATCTATCAGCCAGAGTCAGACATCTGGCTTGCCTCTAAGCTATTTGTAGATACACATTTTTAACGCTGCTTTTACATTTAGTGTATGAGAGTAAATAGAAAATACTTGTTGCATGTCAGAATACATGCCCGTTTTACTTTAGAATATATAACTTCCACTACTAAAGTCTGCTCATTGGCCTGTAACACGGAAAATCAGCTGTCTGCTTACAATAAGTGATGAGCTTTCTCTCTCTCTCTCTAGCTAATTAAAAATCCATGTTTCTCTGGCAGAACCTAGATGGGAGCTGCTATTTCATGCATTCCTTGCTGCTGCCATGCTCTTTGCTCTCCCCCTCCATCCCCCATCCCCCCACTTCACCCCCACTAGGTATGTGCTTCATATACTGAAGCATCACCTCTTACTATAGGAACTTCAGGGAGAGCAAATGCATCACCACTAGAAGGAGAAAGGCGGAGGTATTAGTTATATACATGTATACTGCTATAGTTAAAGCAACACAACTTGTGTTATATCCATATCTGAGAGTACACCAGAGACTTTTGAACTACCAGTATCAATGAACGATTCATGCTTATTTAAAGCGAAGTGGTTGTTTGGAATAGGAAAATATACCAAATCTAGATCAGAAGAGCTCAAGTTCTTGAGTTTAACACTGACTAATAACTTAAAGATTCTTCAGTCTTTGGAGCAGTCTTCCCCTCAGCTGTGGAATTCCACATAATTAACCAAAAAGAAATGAGAGCTCAGAGATGGGAGTGTGCAGTGTAGAAACAGTCAAACCAAAATATTTTTATTTGAATGTGGTCAGAGGACACAGTAGAAGGGGGGTAGTGCTTCAGAGAAGTGAGACACCAGATGGCCACCAAAACAATCAGAGTAATTCTCAGAGGAAGATGTATTTTCTGATGAGCCACCAACTTCAGAGCTGTGGGTATTTCCACACTCCCACACACAGACCCCCAACCTGAATACACTTAGACATATGCTTAACTTTTCACATGGAAGTAGTCCCATGGAAGTTGGTGGGCCTACTCATGCCTGAAGTTCTGCAGGAATGCACTTACTTGATTTTCTTGAACCTTTCCTAAAGTTTCATTTCTCTCTAAATTTAAAATCTGATTAAAAAAACTGTGTAGAGGCTGTAGACTGGATTTTGAATTCAGCTCAAAAATCTGGAGTTAGTTCATTAATTTCAATAGACTTTTCTAGATTTATGTGAATGTACCTGAGACCAGAATCAGGTCATTATGTTTTAACACTTCTATGCCTTTAATATGTGTTTTATAACAATTACTATCTGATTTTTAAGAATTATACAGCCACAGCTGCAATTAGTAACAAGGTCTGAGGTCTGAAACTGCCTGAACTCCCAAATGCTATTGACTGAATGCTCAAAATAACTTTTATAAAAAGGTAAAAAAAAAAATCCTTATACTGTAAACATTTATTTTTGCTAAGCTAGCACTATAGTACTGTATTGTTCACCAAATACGTTGCCATGTATTGCTGTCTAAAATAAGGGGCTAACTTGAAAATACAGCAGTTATATTCAACAGTGGAAAAATCAAAACATCATAACACAGATTTACTAGCAGAGGAACAATTATTTTTAAAGGTACTTTGGCAAGTTTTTTGTAGCCAGATCCAGACAGTTTTGGGAAAAGGTCAAGCAAACCCCTACAGCATGTTCAAATCTAGTTTCCTTTCTTTATCTAGGGATTTCCTAGGAGCAGCCCTGCCTACAATAGCATTTTCAGTGAAAGAATGGGGTTGGTGAAGCTGTATTCGCTCTTCAGTTAGGAATCATTAAAAAGGGGATAGAGAATAAGACTGAGAATATATTATTGCCCTTATATAAATCCATGGTACGCCCACATCTCGAATACTGTGTACAGATGTGGTCTCCTCACCTCAAAAAAGATATTCTAGCACTAGAAAAGGTTCAGAAAAGAGCAACTAAAATGATTAGGGGTTTAGAGAGGGTCCCATACGAGGAAAGATTAAAGAGGCTAGGACTCTTCAGTTTGGAAAAGAGAAGACTAAGGGGGGATATGATAGAGGTATATAAAATCATGAGTGATGTTGAGAAAGTGGATAAGGAAAAGTTATTTACTTATTCCCATAATACAAGAACTAGGGGTCACCAAATGAAATTAATAGGCAGCAGGTTTAAAACAAATAAAAGGAAGTTCTTCTTCACGCAGCGCACAGTCAACTTGTGGAACTCCTTACCTGAGGAGGTTGTGAAGGCTAGGACTATAACAATGTTTAAAAGGGGACTGGATAAATTCATGGTGGCCAAGTCCATAAATGGCTATTAGCCAGGATGGGTAAGAATGGTGTCCCTAGCCTCTGTTCGTCAGAGGATGGAGATGGATGGCAGGAGAGAGATCACTTGATCATTGCCTGTTAGGTTCACTCCCTCAGGGGCACCTGGCATTGGCCACTGTCGGTAGACAGATACTGGGCTAGATGGACCTTTGGTCTGACCCGGTACGGCCTTTCTTATGTTCTTATGTTCTTATGTTATGTTCAGTTAGTTTGTAAAGCAGAAATATGCTTGTCCAGAGATCTGTAAAAGCAAATCTTTAATTTCCACTTATTTGTATTTGACCTTAAGTGTGGATTTTTAATCTAATAATAATACATAAAAATGTTTTCTAAACTCTATTTATCATGAAAAGTAAAAGTAAAATCATATAGTAGGAAACTGCTAAAGTTCTGTGAGATAGGAGCACGTGCATGGTTTCTAAAGATGGACAAGGATGCCATCCTGGCTAACAGAATCTGTTCTGTCTCCTCTCACTAGAACCCAGTGTAAAGTAGTTACACTTTCTATGAAGTGGCACCAGTATCATTCCTGTAATTGCTACTATGTAACCAGGGCTGGCTTTAGGAACTGCGGGGCCTGATTCGAATACCCGGCAGCGGTCCAGGCCTTCGGCGGCACTTCGGCGGTGAGGGGTCCTTCACTTGCTCTGGTCCCCCTGCCGCTGAAATGCCACCGAAGACCCGGAGCAAGTGAAGGACCCCCTGCTGCCAACGTGCAGCTGAAGACTCGGATCGCTGCCGGGAATGTAAAAAAAATTTAAAAATTAAAAAGATGCCTCGGGCGTGGGGCCCTCTTAGGCGCGGGGCCCGATTCTGGGGAATCGGGGGAATCGGCCTAAATCCGGCCCTGTATGTAACCAAAAAAAGATTCCGTGGACTGTTCATCAGTCAGGTTCTGATTCTACCAAGTGGTGAGCAACTTCCGTGAGGTACTGAGCAGCCTCAACTCCTTTTGCAGTTAATGGGAGATCAGGTGCTCAGCACGTCTGAGGACTGGGCCTTTACATCCTGGTCACGGAAAGACTTGACAATGGTTAGGCTGTTAGTGTGCAGACACCACTGCCTGTCATGCTAACCAATACTCGTTGTTTCCTTGTTCTTCCCCCCCACATCTGTCTACATCTTATACTTGGAGTGTAAACCCTTTGTGGGCAGGAACAATGTTTTCGTTCGGTGTTTGAACTGCACCTAGCATAGTGGGATTCTGGTCCATGACGAGGTCCCCTCGGTGCTATGATAATAAAAATAAATACATGCTCAACTTTACACACAAGTAGTCCCATTGACTTCAGTGAAATCGATGGGACCACTATGCATAAAGCTGAGTGCATATTTAAGTTTTTGCAGAATCAGGTCCTTGATGGTAAGACTTCCCTAGTGCACAGATCTTAATTTCCAATTGTCTGTAATGCACTCTACAGCCATATGGTACTCCATGAATAGCGGCAGTAACTATCCTCACAATTACAGTAGCATTAACAGAAACTCATCACAAAGGCCAAGAACTGAATAGTCTGCATCCTTCAAAGCCAGGGCTGGTGCAACCACTAGGCGAACTAGATGGTCGCCTAGGGCGCCAAGTGGTTGGGGGTGCCAAAAAGCGGTGCCCTGGCTCGGCAGGGAGGAGCCCTCCTCACCGTGCTCGGGTTCTGCGGCTCCCGGACATAGGAGAAGGATGGCTGTAGGCGAGAAGCAGCAGCAGCAGCGCGGCCTCTCCTGCCCCATGGCAGGCTACCTTCCCCACTTGCCCCTGCTGCTGTGGAGGCTGCTGCCGCCCTGGGCTCGGGCTGCCCAGCTCCCCCCAAGCAACGCCCGGTTCCTGCTGCTCTCGGCCGGCAGGTGCGGGGCCCCAGCTGAGCCCAACCCCTTGCGTCTCCTCTGCGGCGGCACAACCCCCCCGGTTCCTCAGGCCCGGGAGCCTGAGAGGAGTGGCAGCCCCCGGGCAAGCGGAGGAGACTCCGAGGTGAAGAGGCTGCTGGCTCTGGCGCTGCCCAAGTGCTGGAGACTGACAGGTACCTGCCCCTGCCCCATCCCGGCACCGCCTGCCTCCCAGCCCAGTGAGTGCTACCTGCCCCACCAGCCTCAGTGCCCTGCCCCATACTGTCAGCCACCCCAAGCTCACTGTGACACCAGCACCCCTTGGAAAAGGGCCCCCTGATCTTCACAAACAGCTGTCACCACAGGCCTGACAAACTCATTGCACCCCTCACGTGTCTTACAGGGCACTTACCCACAAAGAGTAATGTGGAAGGGATCTACACAAGGCTGGTAACTTATCAAGAGTTAGAATCTTTGAGATGTGTGCATGGGTAATATTGAAGGAATAATGTATTTACCTTAAAAGTCTGCTTTATAAACTTGAAGTAGAAATTAGTCACCAGGGGATAATGGCCCTTTGGGGCAAGAGGGATTTGTCACCCTGCCTAACCTGGCTGGTGATGCAACGTGAGGCTCAATTGTTTAGCTTTGCACAATAGTAAGACTTTGAATGGGACACCATCAGAGGCAATGGCAAACAATTGAAACGCCTTGAAGGTAAAAAAGAAACATTACAAAGCCCTTACCCCTTCTGACAGACTGTGTATAATGCTAAGTTTACTAGTTTTCGGAAGAGGTGGGGTGGGGTGGTGCAAGGTGGAAGTTTCGCCTAGGGTGCAAAATATCCTTGCACGGGCCCTGTTCAAAGTGCATGGTCATTGCTTAATGAACAACAAGTGAACTTGAGATAAGGAGTGAAACAAAATAGCAGAATGGAGAACTTTGGGCTGTCATTGCTCATGTTTTCTCTGTTCTGTGGACAGAGGATTTGAGTACCTGGTGCTATCAATCAGTCATTTTCGTTGAGCACTAAGATTACGGAGGGGATGGTATGATGGGATAGCCTAATTTTGGCAATTAATTTGGCAATTGATCTTTGATTATCAGCAGGTAAGTATGCCCAGTGGTCTGTGATGGGATGTGAGTTACTATAGAGAATTCTTTCCTGGGTGCTGGCTGGTGAGTCTTGCCCACATGCTCAGGGTTTAACTGATCGCCATATTTGGGGTCGGGAAGGAATTTTCCTCCAGGGCAGATTGGCAGAGGCCCTGGAGGTTTTTTGCCTTCCTCTGCAGCATGCAGGGCCGGCTCCAGGCACCAGCTTATCAAGCAAGTGCTTGGGGCGGCAACTCCGGAGCGGGGCGGCACTTTTAGGTATTCGGCGGAGGGTCCCTCACTCCCGCTCAGAGCAAAGGACCTCCCGCTGAATTGCCACAGATTGCGATCGTGGCTTTTTTTTTAGCTGCTTGGGGTGGCAAAACCCCTGGAGCCGGCCCTGGCAGCATGGGGCACGGGTCACTTGCTGGAGGATTCTCTGCACCTTGAGGTCTTCAAACCACAATTTGAGGACTTCAATAACTCAGACATAGGTTAGGGGTTTGTTACAGGAGTGGGTGGGTGACAGTCTGTGGCCTGCACTGTGCAGGAGGTCCGACTAGATGATCATAATGGTCCCTTCTGACCTTAAAGTCTATGAGTCTATTCATAATGAAAAGATTAAAAAAAATTAATAAAGGTACATTACAGATTAAGGCTAAATAACACTGATTACCTGTGTGTGTAGTTTAGAACTTTTAGTTTTGTTTTCAATCTCATTGTAGAAGTCTGCAAAATTTAGATGATCTTAGCAGGAAATATTCAAAGGCACAAACTGTGTGCCTGCAGTATAGTGAAATAGTTACTTCATTGCTGTTTTTTCAGAAATAACTCTTCGGTATCTGCAGATTATCTTGGCACTGTGTAGTTACATCATTTTCACCATGTAATAATCACCAATGCCAGAGTCGGTTTTATAAAGCAGCCCATTTATGCTACTGACTGCACGGAGAAGCCCAAAAGGGGCTAGCATTGGCCCCACAGAATATTCTGATAGTCTGAAGATTCTCCAGCTAGCACAGAGCAGCTATAACAGCTTTTTGCCAGCCCCTCCCACCCCTCTCTGTTTCTGCATAGTGGGTGGGTCAGGTTTGGGGAAGGGCCAGAGAACAGAAGGATGGGGTGTGGCTGAAGTGCTTTGTGCTCCAGCTACTCTCTGTCGGGGTTATAGCCAATAAAAAAAGACATTTGGAAACTGGTGGAATTTCAAGCAGCTCTGATTTTTTCACCTTTAAAATAGGTGGAGAATTCCCACCAGTTTGTGGTGAGATAATATATGGAGAGCAGTTCGCATCCCAGCCTACCACCTCCCACTCCCAAAATATCCCTCTCTACCATAGGGTGAGGGAAAGGGCAGAAGTTGTATTCCTCTATATTACTACCTCTTCTGGGGGCACTGGGCAAGAATCTGCTGATTTTCTCCTTTGGACCTGTTGGCAAGCTGGCATCAGAATAATTGTTCCGCCCAGCGTTGTAGGAAAATAAAGGTTCAAAAGCTAGCTGGTGTTTGCATTTAACATAACTCTGATATTGCCTTCTGATGTTATAGACATCTTGGACAGGATTCCACTGATCTCCACACTCACCCCTTTTCACTTTCCTCTGAAGCATCTGGTACAGATCAACTCTCATGGGAGATACCAGACTCAATGACCCATTGATTTGTTCCAGTATGGCAATTCCTATGTCCCAGGCCTAAATAATAACTGGTTGTGGTATAAAAATCCATCTATTTTACAGTGTGCATTATAACACTTATGTTTCTTGCACATTTCAGACCAATACACAGTTATCCTAGCATGTTAGGACACAAGTTATCAGAAAGTGAAAGAATGCCTGAAGTTTAAAAAACTCTCAGAGAATCCAAATATAAATTGGATTCTGAAGGCCAGAGATATTTAGGAGGCTTGGTGAGCCCTGTTTTTTGGCAGGATTGCACACATCTTTTATCTAGGATGGTCAATCAATGAAGCCTTTACTGGCATATCTTATGCTTTCCCTCCTGTATCTATCTGCCTGTTTCCATTTTTTCCTTTCTAAAAATCCAGTCTCATTCATCAGCATGCAACACAGAGTAACACCAGTCACAAGCAACTCTTTAAAGCTGGATTGCATTGTTTTGATGGAATTCCTTTGTAGATTTAACATTAATATTGTAAAGTCAAATATAATAATGACAGTACTCCCCCTTTGTGCCCTAATCCACTTCAGAGTTCTGCTTGGAGATCAACAGAGAACAGAAAACACATGGACCATAAACGACCTTTCCATATCACCATCTTAGTAAACAAACACCCTTTTCCCTTGCTCGAACTAGGACAAAACAAGATACCCATTTCATTTCTGCAACAGCAAACAATGTTGTTACTAACAAAGGGTCCAGAAAAATATAGTCATTCTCAACATGAATGACTGTTTATCAGTGAGGTGACAAAGTATGCCTCACCCTTAAGTGTTTTTGCAAGAGGTCTAAAACGAAAAATAGGAAAGCACTGGCAGTTAAAAAAACAACAAGGAAAAATCACTTACTGTACTTGGTTCTGCAGAGGTATTCAACACAAACATCACCCTTCCTTGTCCAACTGCCAAGTGCTAAAGCATGAAATGAGCAGCTGTTTCCTTCAAGCTGGGGCTGTGTGTCTTAACTAGTCACATGCCCCTTCTGATAAATCTCACTGCTGTGCCAGGAGGTCAGAATCTGAAGATCATTATTCTCCTTATTAGAAAACCTTTTCATAACAGCAGCCTTTGCTAAAGCATTTGACTGGAACGTGGGGAAATGTGCTCCACAACTAATTTTTTTTTAAAACGTGACAAAAAGTAGATAAGCCTTAAGCCAAGGCAGGGGCAGCTCGAATGGAAAGTTAAACGCATCCCTGTTGATTGCTCAGTTTTGTTTCTCACCTTACACGGTTCTATATTTTAATTTGGCCTTAATGCCAGGAGCAGGACAATTCAAATGTGGTGTGGCACTAATCTCCCCTTCAAACAATGCTATGCCAAGCTTCCAAAAACCAGGCACGTTTAAGCTGAGCACAACCCTAAAGTTGGTTTGGGAATAGTTGGATTTGGTGGGAAGCATGGTATCTTTGGTGCTCAGATGCCAGGGTGAGAGATGCCTAATTAATACCTTTGATAGATTTAATATTTGTATTACGGTAGCACCAAGATATGGACCCATTGGGCTAGGTGCTGTCAAACACATAGGGCCTGCCCCAAAGAATGTACACCCTAAACAGAGAAGACAAAGAGTGGATAAAAGGAAGCATCATTATCCCCTTTTATAGATGGGGAACAGAAACAGAAATTAATGATAAACATTTTCAAAGGAAATTAAGGGAGGTAGGTACCCAAATCCCACTGAAATTCAATGGGACCTGTGTGCCTAATTGCCTCAGGCTCCTTTGGAAACCTTAGCCTAGGGCAGGCATGCGCAAACTTTTTCTGCCCGAGGACCACACCTGGGTGGGGAAATTGCATGCATGATCATGAATGTAGGGCTGGGGCGCAGGAGGGAGTGCGGGGTGCGGCAGGGGATGCGGTGTGCAGGAAGGGGCTCAGTGCATGGGGTTGGGGCAGAGGAGGGGCACGGGGTGTACGAGGGGGCTCAGGGCAGGGGGTTGGGGTGCAGGGTGCAGGAGGGGTTCGGGGTGCAGGCTCTGCCCCGGCACTGCTTATCTGGAGTGGCTCCAGGGTGGCAGAAGCACGCAGCAGGGCTAAGACAGGCTCCTTGCCTGCCCGGGCCCCATGCTGCTCTGCTCTGGGAAGTGGCTGGCACCATGTCCCTGCGACCCCTGGGGGAGAGGGGGGCAGAGGGCTCCATGCACTACCCTCGCCTGTGGGTACCTTCCCCAAAGCTCCCATTGGCCGTGGTTCCCCGTTCCCGGCCAATAGGAGCTGCGGGGTGCGGTGCTGCAGGCGAGGAGCCCTCTGCCCCCTTCCTCTCCCCAGGGGCCGCAGGAATGTGCTGCCGGTCACGTCCGGGAGCCGCGCGGGGCCCGCAGCACTATGGGGGTGGCAATCTCGCGGGCCAGATTCAGCCCATGGGCCGTAGTTTGCCCACCCCTGGCCTAGGGACTAGATTTTAAAGGTACTTCGGATCCTAAAGATGCAGATAGGCACCTAAAGGGATTTTCAAAAGTGCCTAGTCCCACTTAGTGCCTATCTGCAGCTTTAGGATCCTTCGTATCTTTACAAATCTATCCTAAATGACTTGTCCAAGGTGACACAAAGTCTGAGGCATTGTTGGGAATACAATCTAGACTGCAAATATACTGACAAACACAAAAGCATTTTCCCTAGAGAAGACAGATTGCAAAACAAGACTTTGGGATGGAATTTTCAAAAGCATTTAAATGAATAAGCGGCATAGGCCAGTGGGGACTGGACTCCTAAGTAACTTGGGCTCCCTTAAGCTAGCAGCCACCCAGAAGTCTTTTTCTGATTTGTTTATGGGGCTAACCAGATGGGGCTTCTATGGAGACAGATCTGGAATTTGCAGGTGACAGGGGCTCACACACCACTGGTTCCCAATTAATAATTAATCGTGAAGATAGTAAACAATTGAGAGATGCTGGATGCATCAATAGAACCAATTCTAAATGATGGTGAGTAAGTGTAGGCGAGAAGATCAAGAGGGCGATTCTCTAGTGACAGTGCCTTTTGTGAAGATGAGAAAGACAAATCAAAATACAAACTGCTTTTTTAAATTCAATTTTCATCCAAAATACAAGGTAGAATAATGTTTTGATAATCCAGCCCCACTCTGGGGCAGAGTTAGGGCTGCCTGTTCAGCCAGTAAGTGGTTTTCCAGAAATTTGGATTTGAAATCCAACCTTCCCCTGCCCTGCTGATAGCTGTGCAACTGGAGTGCAAAGGGCAGGGAAAGGTAACTTTAAGCCTTTTTTGGTCTCCTTGCTGCTGGGGCCTGCTAGATCCCTGGCACAAGTTAATTTACACCAGCTGGCCATGATCCCAAAGGACCATTACTGGAACCACATCCCTTTCCGCCCCCCCAGCAATACCCATGGGTGAGGGGGGCAGCCACTAGAGTTCCCCCTGTGCTGGTGGGATGGGATCCTCTGAGTAGTCCCAAGTCCCAGCATACCATAGAAATGGAGATTTAAACCGGAGTCAGCCTTTGTCCAACTTTTCTCTGAAAAGAAGGGGTGAGGCAGTAACAGGCAGGAGACCATGGTTTCAGCTTTAGGAAATAGAATACTCAAGTGACAGTGTTATTTGGATTTCAGGATGAGACACTATGGCAGACTGGGTTTTAATCGGTCTATTTAGATTTCATCTAGAGAAGACTTACTGATAAGAATTAATTATGAAATAAATGAAAGCACCTGTCTCTTTAAAAGCAGGAACCATCAGCTGAATCAGGAACATCCTTGAAGAACTTTAGCTTGGAAAATCTCCCAGAAAGTGGGTGATGCAAAAATGTTTAGAAACATCTACAGTAGAACCTCAGACTTATGAACATCTTGGGAATGGAGGTTGTTCATAACTCTGAACAAAACATTATGGTTGTTATGTCAAAAGTTTACAACTGAACATTGACTTTATACAGCTTTGAAACTTTACTATGCAGAAGACAAATGCTACTTTTCCTTTTCTTTTTTTTTTTTAGTAGTTTACATTTAACACAGTACTGTATTTACTCTTTTTTTTTTTTTTGGTCTCTGCTGATGCCTGATTGCGTACTTCTGGTTCCAAATGAGGTGTGTGGTTCAGTGGTCAGTTCATAACTCTGGTGTTCGTAACTGAGGTTCTACTGTAATGTGTTTGTACACTCTCAAAGAGATTAGAGAAACTGTAACCTATATTGTGTAGGTAACACTGATTACGATGAGGAATGACTGGGGAAAACAGGCACATGAGACCAGCAGTCCCCTGAGGGAGACAGCACTTTGGCAGGCTGGGGGTGTCTTATATGATTAGTTGGGCTAATCAAATGAACTTCTAAAGGTATAATCAGAGAGAGGGGGAAGGAGAAGAAGATTGCAGAAGAGACAAAGATGTTTGGCAGCAACTCAGAGACACTCTAACTAGAAGAACTAGACATGAGACTGTCAGGCCAACTAAGGGGGTCATAGTCAGAGGTGAAAGTAAGCCGGCACAGCATACTGGTAAGAAAGTGGCCGCCGGTACAGGCTGGTACACAGCCGACATTAAAGTGCTGCTGTGGCAGCACTTTAAACACCCTACCAGCAGGGCTCCTGACCGGGGATGGGGGGATGCAAAAGGGGCAGCTGCCCCGGGGCCTGGTGATTTAAAAGGTCCCAGGGCTCCCGGCAGTGGCCGGAGCCCCAGGCCCTTTAAATCGCCATCTGAGCCCCTGGCCTCAACCCCGCCCCTTCTGCCTTAGGCCCTGCCCCTTCTGGGGGTCCAGAGCCACTCCACCCACCTTGCCCAGGACCCCGGCCACCCTGTGTACTGGTAAGTCCTTGAAGTTACTTGCACCCCTCGTCATAGCACTGTTTCCTCTCATTCACTGTAACTAAATTTCAGGTGAGCGTTGCAAAGTTCCATATTAAATTTGTTCTACATACTATTTCTTTGTTTTAAGACAATATTCTTAACAAAACTTGGTCCACATTCTGGCCCCTACTCTGGGCCCTTTGCACCATTCCTCCAGTCCAACAGGAACAGAGAGCTGCAGAACGTGCACTGAGAAATCTCCAGCTGGCATAGTGTTGGGAGCATTAGACTTAACCCTTGAGAGAGCAGCTGAGGATTCCAATAGTGTAGTACCAATATTATGCCAGTTCATGCCTGCTCCAAGCATTGTATTCTGTGGTAGGCTGAGGGCATGAAAGGGGTAGAAGGGAGCAAGGCTGGAATGTGTTGCCTGACAGCGCTGTGCCAGGATCATTATTCATTAGTGTTTGTTAGAGCAGTTTCAGGGCTGTTCTAACTTGTAGTGGGCAGACCGTGACCTCAAGCATCCTTCAGGATCAGGGTGGGTGGAAAATTGACATAGGTGGGTTTATGAAACACTGCTCTGGCACAGCTGTGGATCTAGAGAGAAAGAAAGAAAATGGACTTGGGAAGATTAATTTCAAGAAAGTTTAGAAATAGAGTTTCTCTTGTTGAGGCCTTGTCTATTCTTAAAAATTTTGCCAGTATAGCTGTGTCAAAAGCGCGAAGGGGAAAAAAAAATCATCACACCCTTAAATGACATAGCTATTCCAGCAAAAGCCTTAGTGCAGATGCCATCATACCAGCAAAGAGTCCCTTTGCCAGAACAGCTTATTCAGTTTGGGGAACTGGATTAAGCTATACTTGTTTAAAAAACAAACAAAAGACCCCAAAAAACTTCTGCCAGCATAAGCTGCATCTTTTCTAGGGAGGTTTGCTGGCATAGCTCTACCAGTATATCTATACCAGCAAACACTTCCAAGCATAGACAAAGCCTTCATTAATACTCAGCACCCTTATTCTTCAGAAGCCCCTTCTGCAGATGTCAGCATGGCTAACTCACTAAAAAGACTATTTAATGTACCACTGAGCAATCAGGATGAGTCTCTCAGTACTTTATGAAATTATCTTTCTGTTCTTTTTCTAGAGAGCTTTTGTTTTTCTTGTTTTATTGTCTCTCATTTCAATTTCAGCTGAATTTGGTCCTTTTTCTTATCCTTCGTGTTTGTCTTAGTAAAGGATCAGCAAGGACACTTTTGGTTAGATTGATAGTTCACATACACCAATGTAATTCTGGAATAAGTACACAACTTCAGAGTCTTGCATTTACATCAGAGTAACAAAGGTGACAATCTGCTGTTCTTGGTACTGGAACACTAATGTCTAAACCTAAGCAAAGCAGAAATTCAGTGGAATCTAAATTAAAGTGCACTATATAATATTTTCATTACATTTATTGATTATAAATATTATTATAATGAACACCAAGCAAATTCAGGGAATTGTTTTGAGCAGTGTTATTAATTTACTTTAATTGTAATAAAAATAATCCATTTGCTATTAATGATAACTGAGCAATTAAGTGATAGGTTCAGACTGCCCCTTTGTCCTTGGCCTACTATATTGTGCATAAGATTTAACATGTTACATAAACTCACTCACTGTTCTGAAAGCATGCAATGCATCAGGCACCTCTATTACAGCGTGAGTCAAGGAGAGGGAGATTTCAGCCTTCAGTCTGATTATCCTTGCTTTTGTGGGCTTCCCAGATTTTTATTATAGTAAAACTGCAGTTTTTCTTGAAGAGTTTTCTTAGAAAAGCAGCAAAATGTATTTTCTAAAAATTAAATGAAGGGAAAGAAAATCTCAGATTAAATCCAAACCAAGATGCTTCATAATGCATGTTCTGCCCCCTCTACATGCATAAATCCCCATCTCGGCAGTTGACCATCTGTCCTCATACAGGTGGGATACAAAGAAAGCATCATTTATCTTCCCCATGCTCAAAGAAACCAGCAAGGAATAAACAGAAAAATGAATCCTGCCCAAGGCTGGTTTAATGTTTGCATGTCCCTTTTTCCATGATGGAGCCCCACTCTCTTTTGCGGGTGTGTGTGCGTGGGAGAAGCTCTGGGTGCAATTGCAGGCAAGTGAAGCGCTAGTCAGCTTGGCTCCACCACGTTCATTGGAAAAGTTGGGATGAAAGCAGCAGTGGAGCAGAAGGCAGTGTGGAAGCACCTGACCTCTAGTATATCCCCACTGATATCAGGAGAACCATATATTTTGGGGATGAAATGCCTACTTGTTCCACAGGGGTGTTAAAAGGATCTGGTGTAAACTCCTATAAGTAGCTCACGGAGTTCCATTTCCCATACATGCTTTTCTCCTTAGGGAATTATTTGGGTCTAAGTAAAAACCTGATGATTAGTTTCATTGACTTTAATGTGCAGTTCTACTCTGAAAAGTGACGCTAAAAAACATACTGTGGGCTTTACCGATTCCATAATAAATATAGTCAATTTACAAGTGAAAAGTAGCTTTTTTCCTGACTGCCCATCCTGCACCACAGGTGGGGCTCTTAGGGTATGTCTACACTGCAGTTAGACACTGTGACACTCTATACCTCAGGGGAGCACCCTGTAACACTCATATTCATAATTTTATATATATTTATATATAATTGTGATATTCATGAAAAGTGAGCCATTTAAGATATCATGGGAAAGGCTATGATTTGCTGAAAGCCGTTGTTCTATCTAAATATGTATATCATTAGTGCATATGAAGTTATAAGATTGTGTCGTACAGTTGTCACTAAAATATGCTGTGAATTGGGGAATCACCGAGATATTAGATCCCCAGAGACAAGAACAAGGGAACTAACCAATGCCTGGGCAGGTGTCAAACAACTATCAACAGCCATGGTCCAGCAAGAGAGTTACAATTCAATGACTCACTTACACAAGGCCACACCAGGGGAATTGCTCAGCCTTGCCTGGTGACTGAGCAATGCCCACCAGACGTGCCTGGACTTAGGTTCTCCAAGCACATGGAACAAAGGTATAAAACAGAACACAGTGGTCCCCTGCTTCATCCTCGCTCTTCTCCCCCACCTACGCTGAGGTCAATGAGAACGCTGGAACTGAAGAGACTGGTTCCGAAGCTAAGAGGGAAAGCCTGCGTATGAAAAGACTGTGACCAACCTGCAATATCCAGTGGGGTGAGAAAAACTGCTTAATCTAGATGTAGCCCAGTCTATAGGTTGAGAGTTTAGACTGCATACTTTTATTTTATTTTGGTAACCACTCTGACTTTTTGCCTATCACTTAAAATTTATCTTTTGTAATCAGTAAACTTGTTTTACTGTTTATCTTTACGAGTGAGTTTGCCTGAAGTGTTTAGTAAATCTGCTCAGGTTACAATGCTGGTGCATGTCCACTTTCCATTGATGAAGTGGTGAACCAATTAAGAAACTTCCATTGCTGAAGAAAGGGTCTTGAGCAGTACAAGATGGTATATTCCTAAGAAACAAGGACGGGAGCTGTGGGGATTTGGCTGGTGCCTTTCTGGTGTGATTCATGAGTGGCTCTGGGAGCATTCATACAATCCAGCTAGGTGTGAGGTTCCACATGCAGTTGTACTGAGTAGTAACAGCACTTGGAAGGGTTTGCTACTTGCCACCATTGTGAGAGAGACTACCCAGATTAATGATTTAAGAGGGAACAGCAGTCCCACAGTCCCAGGTTGTACCCCAGGGATCCTGTCAGAGACACCCATGGAAGGCCCGTGCCAACTGACAATCTTGTGTCAGCTAACAGGCTCTCCGGGTAGACATTCAGGGCAGGTTTACACTATGGCAGGGATTGACGCTCTAAGATCGATCCACCTGTGGTCGATTTAGTGGGCCTAGTAAAGACCCACCAAATCAACTGCAAATTGCTCTCCAGTTGACCCCTGTACTCTACTCCCGATGAGAAGAGTAAGGTAAGTCGATGGGAGATTTTCTCCCGCCGACCCCCCGTGGTGTAGACCCTGTGGTAACTCGATCTAAGGTATATCGACTCCAGCTACGTTATTCACATAGCTGGAGTTGCGTAGCATAGGTCGACTTACCACAGTGTAGACATAGTCTCAGGCTCAGTCTACAGCCTGAACCCTGCGTCCCTCCTACTTTGCAGGGCCCTAGGGCCTGAACTCCAGCCTGAGCCAGAACATCTACACCACAATTAAACAGCCCCTTAGCCTGAGTCAGCTGGCACAGGCCAGTCATGGGTTTTTAACTGTAGTGTAGATACAACCTAGGACACAAGCTTGTTTCTTTCCTTTGTGTGCATCATCCCCATTAATAAAGGTTCTGTTATTATGGTCTCACTACCGTAAGACTACAGTTAAGGAAGCAACGGAATTTTCTGTTTTAGAGGGTCTGTACCTCAGTGCAGGAGCGGTGGAAGGTCCCAAAAGTGAGGGGCCACCAGCCCCTGAACCATGGCCTCGCTCTCCTGCACCACCCCACCCCCTCCCTGCATTGCTCACGTGTATGGCCAGTAAAAAGTGGGGGCCATGGCCCACTGCCCCCCCCCCCATTCCAGCACCCCTGCCTCAGTGTCTCACCTTTTTTCAGAACCCTTTTTTGTAAACATGCCGTGAGGCATTTGAACCAAATTTCAGCTACTAGTGAATGTTTATGCAGTGACCACCCATGTGTTTGTATGTTGTTGGCTTTTTAGGAAATTTGGGAAAAACTAGAAAAGCTTGATTACTCTCCCTCCCAAGTATACATTTGCTGCCATCTCCTGCCATTGTGAGATCAGAGATAATCAACCATTCATCACTCCCTCCTTCCAGTTCATTTGCATACCTGTGGAGAATCACTAGTACCCTGGCTGTCATGGCAATGGCTGCCTTTGATAACCGACTTCCCTCTGACGACCATAATATTACCACAAGGAAGGGTCACGGGAGGACCTGTAATGAAAGCTGGCAGAGGTGACTGCCTGGGAAAGTTCAGTGCAAGTGACTTACCCAGCACCCAAAAGGAACTCTGTAGCAGGGGTGCCGGAACAGTGGAGGCCAGGCGGCCATGGCTTCCCACTTTTTACTGGCTGGGCATAAGGGCAGGCAATGGGGGGATGGGGAGAAGGGGTGCGGCCTCAGGGGAAGGGGCAGCACAGGGCCCCCCACTTTTAGGGATCTTCCAGTGCTCCTGCCTCATTGGCATTCAACTGCCTTAACTGAGAGACTGGCCTTTCTCTTCCTGCAATTTCCTGCCTCATTCATCACAAACCTTCCAACTTCTGCAACAGAAGAGGCAAATGACAGCCTCCTTTGTTTCATTGATTCCTTCCCAAAGTAGTTCCATCCTGTGTGCTAAGGGTAGATACACACACCCACACAAAACCCCATGGCTGTCCCATGTCAGCTGACTCAGGCTCAACAGGGCTTAGGCTGCAGGGCAATAAACTTGCAGTGTAGACATGCAAGCTTGGGCTGGAGCCCAGGCTCTGGGCAAAAAAAATCAGTGCACACCCAAATATATAAGATTAAAAAGCTGAAGTTAAGCACAGGGTAGCTATAACTTAACAAAACAAGACACAAAAAAGTGAGGAAAATGGAGAAGTTACACTATCTTTTTGATTCACGTTGGGGTCAACTGCAAGTCATTCACTTTGTGTACTTTGCAAAATAAAGTGTCTAGAACACTGTTTTGATGCCATAAAGAAATAATAAAAGAGCAAAACCTCTCCTTTTTCAATATTTTATGGCTTGTTTTTACTATTAGGTGATTCTCTTAGCTTTTTAGACATATTTGAGTGTGTAATAGCTCTGTTCTATTAATTATTCATATGAATGTTTATTAATTTGAGCACTGCTAATGTGCTCAACTCAGTACAGGTCATGGAATTATTTTGTGAGTTATTGGCATTTGGTGACTGTCCTTTTGTGCACAGGGGGATTAAAAATCTTTACAGAATTAAAAAACATTCTAAATCTTGTATAGTAATAGGCCAGATTTTCAGCTGTGGTAAATCAACATACCTTCAATGGAGTTATGCAAGTTTACACTAGCTGAGGATCTGGTCCATTATATACATCCATTTCCTAACTTACAACAGTCATTTGACTGTAGTCGTTCAAGTATGTGGAATCCAAGTCTAAAAAACAGCTGCTGGGCTTGCTGATCTACTTCACTGGTCCAGGGCCGCCCAGAGGGGGGGGCAAAGGGGGCAATTTGCCCCGGGCCCCGGGCTCCGCAGGGGCCCCCAAGAGAACAGCGGGGGCTCCCACCTCCGCCCCTCTCCTGGAGCCTCAGCGCATCAACCGCCGAGTCTCCGCCGGGGCCCCTGAGCCCCGCCCCGCTCATAGCCGCGTCATCAGGGGGTGGGGCTGGGAGCTCCGGGCTGAGCTCCCCTCCCTCCGCTCGGCGTGGAGCTCCCAGCCCTGCCCCCTCCCCACGCGGCTCTGAGCGTGACGGAGCTCAGGCCCCGCCGGCCACACGCTGCGGCTGTCGGGCGAGGCGCTGAGACTCCGGGTGAGGAGGGAGCCGGGGGTAAGAGGTTGGGGGCGGGGCGGAAGCGGGACCCGCCGCCGAAGCGCAGCCCGGTCTTCGGCGGTAATTCAGCGGCGGGGCCCTTCCGTTCGGGACCCGCCGCGAAGTGCCCCAAGACCCGTGGTGGGGGCCCCCCGCTGCCGAATTACCGCCGAAGACCGGGCTGAGCTTCGGCGGCGGGTCCCGCTCCGGCGGTAATTCGGCGGCGGGGGGGCCCCCGCCGTGGGTCTTCGGGGCACTTCGGCGGCGGGTCCCGGAACGGAAGGGGCCCCCGCCGCCAAAGACCCCGGGCCCCCGGAATCCTCTGGGCGGCCCTGCACTGGTCCAGATAATATATATCCTTTCACTAGCAACAGAAATGAAAGAAAGAAAACTGGAAGTCTTCACCAGACAGGATGTTTTAATAACATCTAAGTGTGAATAAAATGCCTACTATAAATAACCTAACAGCTCTCACATGAAGTTGTTCAACTGAAGGGCATCTAAAGGACATGATGGAAAGTACATCTTGAAGCCAAGGGTTATCAGTTTTATAGCAAGCTACCTCAGTCTGCAGCATCTATAAGCTACATTAATGATGAATAGTTTAAATAAATCTACTCTGAATTCTACAAAATACTTTCAGCTCTGGGGTGCTATAGTTCTGCAAATACTTACATCAATTTATGTATGATTTCTATCAAGACATGTTCATCGTATTGATATTATTGGGAGGGGGAGCCCCATAGCAATATTAAGGTTGAGAAATCAAACACTGAAAATCAAGAGATGCAGAGTTGGAGTCAACAGGTCAACTGTATCTCTACCTTTAATGCTTATGCCTTGAAATATATTCTCTCTTTACATTAAAAATGATTTGTCAATTAATTATAGGTGGTGCAGTTAGCAATGCCTACAATTAAGCTCGAGTAACACTTTCCATTACAAAAAGAATGAGGAGCACTTGTGGCACATTAGAGACTAACAAATTTATTTGAGCATAAGCTTTTGTGGGCTAAAGCCCACTTCATTGGATGCATGCAGTGGAAAATACAGTGGAAAATACATATACACAGAAAACATGAAAAAATGGGTATTGCCATACTAACTATGACAAGAGTAATCAATTAAGGTGGTCTGTTAGCAGCAGGAGAAAAAAAAACTTTTGTAGTGATCATCAGGATGGCCCATTTCCAAGAGTTGACAAGGTGTGAGTAACAGTAGGGGAAAAATTAGCATAAATGAGTAGAATAAATTGACACAAATCAGACTTCAAGAATTATAACATTCAAAAAACATAACTTCAACCTCCCTGGTCACTCAATTACAGTCCTAAAAGTCGCAATACTCCAACAAAAAAACTTCAAAAACAGACTCCAATGAGAAACTGCAAAATTGGAATTAATTTGCAAACTGGACACCATTAAATTAGGCTTGAATAAAGACTGGGAGTGGATGGGTCATTACACAAAGTAAAAACTATTTCCCCGTGCTATGTTCCCCCTACTTTTACTCACACTTTCTTGTCAACTGTTGGAAATGGGCCAGCCTGATTATCACTACAAAAGTTTTTTTTCTCCTGCTGATAAAGATCACCTTAATTGATTACTCTCATTATAGTTAGTATGGCAACCCCCATTTTTTCACGTTCTCTGTGTATATCTATCTTCCTACTGTATTTTCCACTGCATGCATCCGATGAAATGAGTTTTAGCCCACAAAAGCTTATGCTCAAATACATTTGTTAGTCTCTAAGGTGCCACAAGTACTCCTCGTTCTTTTTGCTGATACAGACTAACATGGCTACCACTCTGAAACCACTTTCCATTACAAGATTATGTTTTCAGTTACTTGTAACTTTACCAAAATTTAATTATTTGGCCTAAAATTCTCTATGCTGTTTGTCTGCCTCGGGCTGATTTTTAAAATTTTTTTTAAATAATTTGAAAGTTCTAATTCTCAGAAATGAAGAAATAAGTATTTTGTGTTGCCAGGTTAAAAAAATTGTACAGGAGTTTTGTTCAGAAGCATTAACTTCATGCTTTGGAGCACAGAATAGAAATGTGTCAGGGAGTTGAGACTGGCATTGTGGTGCCTTTTGTTGTCCCTGTGAAAATTCACCCAAATTCGGTCAAGTTATAAGCCCTTTAAAAATCTCAGTGTGCACATGCTCAGTAGAGCCCAGTCAGTTTGCCAGATAAATTCGCATCTGCACTGGGCATGCTCCAGCACTTCACAGCTGCCATATGCTGAGCAGGCTGCACAGAAGCACTATTCCCACAGAGCAACCGAGCATGCACCAACCCAGAGCTGCAGGAGTTTCCAGTGTGCATACTCACATTCGTGATTTTAGAATTTACTTTCCACAGATATTCTGCAACATTGCTAAAACAAGGACTTAAGCTAAACATTTTTACCAATAAACATACTAGTTAGAACATTTGTGGGAAGTGAACACAAACTGGGTGTTATACATTGGTTTTGACTCTTTCTTTTCATGCTGAGTGGTTATTTAGAATGATTATATGTTGTGGGGCCACCATATATTTTGGTATACTGATTTAGTGTACTTAAATAATTGTCAGAGGTACCTAGACTTAGAGGCACCTCTTGTCATTTTATAGATTGAAATAATATATTCTATTGAATATTAGCATTTTTTGGTAATATTAACAGAGCTTTCTTTTCACAATGCCCTTGAGAAATATCAACCCCATTTTACAGAAGGGAAGACTGAGCTACACAGAGTTTATAACTTGCCCATGGTCATATAGGAAATGTGTGGCAGAGTTGGGAACAAATTTCATGGCTCTGTCTTGTGACATCCACAAGACTAGACTGTCAATCTGATTTTATCTTCTTTTGTGGAGTTTCTGGGTATATCATGTAATGCTGAGTATTTACATTAAGTGAAAAAGACACATACATTTCTAATCTGAATAGATAACTTGGAAATAGTGCTTCTGTGTCTTTCATAGTTAAATGCATCCTACAGTTTTCCAAATACAGTGTGATTAAAAGCCCACATAAATGATGCATAACATTTCTAAGAAGGGGCCTTTTATTCCCCAATCAGCCCAATGTCACTTGTTCTGACAGAGAGATTCATAGCATATCATAAGATGTTTGTGAATCACCATATTGTTAATTATCCAGCTCAGAGAACTTTTCCCAAAACAAGGCTAGACTACAAGTTATTTATCAAGATTTGCCTTATACATAAGCAGGTGAAAAATGTTCTGCTTGTTAATCTTTATGTAAGTGCTACCAACCACAGCATCACAACAGCTCCTAACACTGAGAACTTTGATTGTACACTCCGCACAATGAGATGGGGACAGGGTGATATACCTGATCTTCCTCTGCCTTGCACCAAAATGCCTACAATTGATACAGGCAATCCATAGTAACTTAAAACAATCCATTTACAATGAATTTACAAGAGAAGGAAAGAGGATTATTAAGCTTGAACCAGAAAGCTGCTGAAAGTTAGAGCTGGTCTAAAAAAGCTGAATGATTTTTGTAAATGATTTGAGTTTTTGAAAAGTTTTCATCTACGCTACAGAAAACCCTCGGCTCCCTCTGCAGTCAGTCGATGAGACTAGAGAGCCTGAGCCTCTTCCATGTGAAGAGCTGAGTGCTTTCTCGGAGGCTGTCACTACAATGCTCACCATTTGTGCTTGAGAGGATAAGCAAGGCTCATCACCTGTGACATTCTACTCCATAGCCCTGCCCCCAAGGGGCTAAATTCCCCACTTGTTTGACTCTGTTGAAGTTATTCAGCATGGTTGAATCTGGGCCTCTACCTCTTGCTGAGATTTCCATGTATAGCCTTTAACAGAATAAAGATGCTATCTTGCTTTTTTATCCATATGTGAGGTATCTATTCACCCTTATACTCTGAATACTGCATACAAAATAATGTTCCACTGTGTTCAGGATTCAGTACAGGCCATATAGCAGCTATGAAATCACACTAGGATGAAGGCAGTGTGGATGTTTAACCATCATCAATCTCTAAAATTCATTAATCACTTGCCTTGGAGAGAGAAGGCATTGATTTTGTCATGTAACTGTGACCTGTGACTAGGGACTAGCAGTAACTATGAAGAAGGCAAAATATTTTTGAAAAATCCAGCACCAGTCCAAAGCTTTGCCTTCCCACATTCAGTTATTTGGATGTTGTTTCAAGTTCCCTCTTCCATTATTACTGAACTGCTCAATCCTTGGAAACTGCCCCGCCCCCCCTTATTAAACAACCACAACATGCTGCAGAATAGTCCAGAACAGTAGAGTAACACAATACAATTTAGATAATGCTTTCCAGCCAGAAGGCCGAGAAGCGGTACACTGGTACAGTATATTAGTGTGAGACTCCAAGAATGCTGGGCAAAAAGACATGCTGCACCATCAGCAAAAGCTATTTACGCTTAAAAAAGGGAAGTCAATTTTCCAAATATAGGGAGGATACACCCCATGATGAAATCTGACACAAGCCTATGCACTATTTAACTCCCATTCAGCAGGGCCATCGTTAGGATTTATGGGGCCCTACGCAGTATTGTTAAACTGGTGCCCCTATGCCCGATGGCAGCTCAGGGGGTGGGGGGAGGGACGAGGCAGCAAAGGCTACCGAGACACCCGGCCTGCCTCATGGCAGCGGCGAGTCACAGTTCCCTGCAGAGACCCCTGTACCCTCTCCCTCATACAGAATGCACAGCACTGGCGCATTCGGCTCTGTGAATACGGCCCCTGCCTAAGGAGACTGCAGCACGCGCTGGGTGTGTGGGAGCCTACCACTCTTACCTGCTGTCATGGGTGGTGGGTGAAGTTGCCGCTTGGGGAGGCTAGCTCCACAGCCCACCTCTTCTGCCTGTGGCTCTCCCCATACTCCATTCCTGCTCTGCCCCAGGCCCTGCCCCACTCCACCCAGGCCCAACCCTCTCCCCACTGTCTCCATCCTCTCTTCCCGCCCCCACCCTCCTCTCCCCCTTCCAGCCAAATCCTTGAACCCAAATGAAGCAACTGACATTTGAAAAAAAAAACACTTCTGCAATTTCTTTCTAAAGAAATTGAAGCATGTTTCCATTGCATGCCAGATGGTGACATGTAGACGGTACCTAATTAAAAGCACTAAACTTGGGAATAAAAAATGTCAGTCACAGGTTTTTTGATATGCCCTGAAGTTTGTTGGAGTCTTGCTGAATACAACATTAAATATTATGGAATACATGATGCAGCTCTTGTCAGTTTACATTTTCTTAATCAGTATTTCTAAGCTGATTTTATATTTTAAATGTACTCTTAAGCCTTCATAAAGTAAGCATTCCAGATTACTACATATTTAACTCAGTGAAACAAAGACATTATTTTAAATTAATCAGTCACAGAGGTTTAGTGTATTTATAACAGTGTTCATTGCTTTTAGAAAAAGGGAACACTAATTTACTCTGTGTGATCTCCATAACAATAGACATATTTATGAAATTTCACCAACTTTAAATATATATTTCAAAGATTTTAGGCATAACAAATTATTTTATATCTTACTAAATATTGATTTTGCTGGAGGGTTCTTTTAAAACTAGTTAATCAGACAGTCAGAAGTAAAGAAAGGGAAACTCTTTGTCCAACTATCTGGAAGAAAAGGGGTGTTGTCCCTTTAAGGGCTCTAGTCAAAGGTGAGGGGGAGAGGGGGATGAAGGGAGAAAGGGATGAACAGAGAGGACAGGAAGACTTTGGAAGCAAGGTTTTTTTTTACTATAGTAATTAAAATTAAAATGTGTATTTTTGATGAGTGGTCTTTTGAAGGATTTATTTAAAAAAACTATATGTCTGAAGATCCAAGCATTTAAGGCTAAATTGTGTGCGCTGCAGATCTCCAAACTTTGATGCCCACAATTCTGAGCTTTTTAACTGAAAGAGCTGCATTTCAAAATCTTTAACACCCATCCACTGAAATACAAGTTGCTTTTGTTGAACTTTTCAGCTTTAATTAGAAAAGAAAGCATTGGGCCAAATCGCTGGAAATCTTGAAATCTGTCAGAAAATTCTGATTCCCATTCTTGCATGTACATTCTAATCTCAACTTCAAACGCAGTGCGCTGTTCCACGTGGCATGATAGTGATGTAAGCAGCAAATCAGGACTTAAAAATATCCCAGCACAGTGGTGCTGGAACAATTTTTAAGGTGGGGGTGCTGAGCTGCGCCCCCTCTTGCCCCTGTCTGCACCCCTCACTGCCCCAGGCTGGGGCCAGTGGCCACAGCTGGGGGCAGCTGCAGAGTCCTGGGCCGGTGGCTGAGATCCCAGGCTGGCAGCAGATCCCTCCAGACCAGTAGCTGGGACCCGGGGCCGGCAGCGGGCTGAGTGGAGCTGACAGATGGAACCCCGGCTGGCAAGGGACTGGCAGCCAGCCGGTCCCCCAAGGCCAGCAGTGGAGCCCCCGGGACTGGTGGCCAGGACCCGGGCAGTGTGAGTGCCACTGAAAATCAGCACACATGTCATAGGTTGCCTACCCCTGGTCTAATAGTTCCATCTGGCCTTAAATGCTATGAATCTGTTGAAGTTAATGTGACTACTCACTAGTTTGAAGTGAACACACCTGCATAAATATTTGCAGCATGCTGGGCTTTGGTCAGTTCTTAGCCAGCTTATGCATATTGAACATTTTAAATATTTCCTCTTAAATCAGCTTTTAGCATTAGCCTTTTTGTTGCTCTTCTTTTAAGTGCACGTCATTCAGCAATATACACACCAAGGACTGAAAGCACTTTATCGGGTGGGTAATTCCCCACAATGTTTTTCTTGTCCCCCGTGTGCTGTGCTAGGCTGTTGCATAGATCACCACATTCACATGTGTTCTCGAAAAGCTTCCTTTAACTGCCCCCTAATAAAACACCTGCATTTCCAAGATTCTGCTGCTTTCTTATAACTTTATTGGACCATTTAGTGGGGTCCGCCACCTCCCATGCACCCCTCATGGCCAGGGTGCAACTATTGTGCCCTGCTAACAATTTCTCCCTCAAAGGGCTTCTTCAACTCCACTCAGGAGTTACTTGCTCATTCACCATCCCTTCTCAAGGGGCCAGGTTTAGTAACATATATAAAGCTCCAAAATAAAACTCAAAGTCCCACAACACAGTCCATCAGTTTTACCCTATTACCAGGTCACTTCCAGACTTTTCCTGCCCGTTGTCTCAGTAAGGAAACACCACACCTTAGATGCCTCTGTGGGAGCCTGCTCATTCCCAGCAGTCTCCAATTCACTCTGCTCCCAAGCCTTCCAGCCTATGTCCTTTCCTGCTTTGACAGGCCCTACCCTTCTGGAGCCTCAGGGCTCGGTCTCTAGCTCCCTAAGAGCAAGCTTTTCCCTACAACAGCTTATTGGTTCCTGCACGTTCCTAACCCTCCCCCACCTCTACAACCACCTGCTGCCCTGATAGGGAATTACCTGATCCGACCCAGGTAAACCTCCTTAATAATCTGGATTGGCTGGCCCCAGGCTCTCCAGCCCTTAAGGGGCAAGCCACCCTGTTGCAGGCTAGAATGTGGCTACAAAGAGATGCAAGGGAGTAGCAATCTTTCCTTACACAGTTATGGGGGCTAACCAGACATTGAGTCCAGAAATGTAGGAATAAATGAGGCAACTTGCAGCATAGCTGGTGGGTTGGCAATGGATGGACCCTTGACTCCCCCTTTCTTACTCACTGGCCAGAGTATCTGAGCTATCTTATGGTGTGGGGGGCAATAATTTATTGATGGTACAGGCCAGTGGTAAATTATTACCTGCTCAGGAGCAAGGAGGGAGCAGGGAAGGAATTATGACTGAGCGGGATGTCTCAGTGAATTCCAGGCTTCACTGAATCTATTGACAAAACTTTGACCCTTGACTTCAATAGGGACAGGATTTTACCAAGTGTCTCCTGGAACTTCTCATAAGGCCATGCATCTTAAAGTATCACCTCTTGATCAGGGCTATACCCAAATTTACAATCTAACCTAATATGCTCCTGAGTTATTAAACTCACAGAATAAAACACTTTTGGCCTGTGCATTTAATGTAGGTATCTTAGAATAAAACTTGATATTTTTAATACTTCAGTTTATGAATACTGAAAAAAGATTATTTTAGACCTACAACACTTAAGTGTAGACACATTAAAGGCAGGGTGGGTAGAAACCAACAACAGTAGGCCTCACTTTAAAATAACAGACCAGAATCAATACAAATGTTTGCATTTCATTGTTCTCCATATGATTTATGACTGTATTTTTCACCTCTATTCAACAAAAAAGCGAGAGGAAAGTCATTAGATTAGAGAAACATAAAAAAGTATTCTTTACCATGTTGTTTTATTGTATTAGTTAACTTCTGACAAGCCTGGGGCTTATTCATAACCTAATGGATGGGAAATGTAATAACATAACTCCTGTTAACTCTAATGGAAGTTAAGCACATTAACCCCCTGTGGAATGAGTGGAGAATAAATTTTCATATTTCAGTTTACATCTTGATTCACCACCAAGTCATTTCACATAGATTGCTGAACACCTGACAGATGCTAATAAGTTGCTGTCACTACTAATCATTCAGGGGAAGAGTATCATAGGCTATTTCATTTTTAAAGGTAAAAGTCTTAGGTGTGTCAATGCCTGTGTTCACTAAAAGGAGTTTATCTGGATACTGGAAGTGATTGATTAAAGGATTAGAAAACATGCCTTATAGTGATAGATTCAAGGAGTTCAATTTATGTAGCTAAACAAATAAAAAGTTAAGGGGTGACTTTGTCACAGCCTATAAGTACCTGGGGGGGGGGGACAAATATTTAATAATGAGCTCTTCAGGCTAACAGAGAAAGGTATAACATGATCCAACAGCTGGAAGTTGAAGCCAGACAAAGTCAGACTGGAAATAAGGCATAAATTTTAACAGTGAATAATTAATCATTGGAACAAATTACCAAGGTTTGAGGTGGATTCTCCATCACTTAAAATTTTTAAATCAAAACTAGCTATTTTCTAAGAATTATTTTGGGGATGTTCTTTATCCGGTGCTACACAGGAGGTCAGACTAGATAATCACAATGGTCCCTTCTGGCCTTGGAATCTATGAATCTCACAAAATAGTTATAAAATCCTTCTGGATTATATGTTTTGAACATGTCTATTGTTTCCTGTAAAATCAGAGTATATTATATATTCTGGAGTGGCTGCAGAGTAAGGCTTACTGCTCTGTCTTGGTGGTAGTTACATCATCAGTACAGAATCCCTCCTTTTGATATTATTTCCTTATTCTACAAATAGTGTTTTGAAGCTAGTGAGCTCACAGACACAGTATTGTCAGCCCTAGTAATGTTAATGCAAGTCTTATTATATTTGGTGTTTTTCATAGAGCCCCAGCTCCTGGAATCATGTGATTCTATAAGAATCTCAGTTTATTTCAGTTAAAGTTCTAGCTTTCTTGGTTGCGGAGAAAAGCTTGACAACATTAACCCTAAAATGTCAAAGACTAAAAGGCAAATAAAAAGCACCTGACACTTATAGTATTTAAAAGTCTCATGGTTTTTAAGACAATCTCATGATTATTTCGAGTTTGACTCATAATTTCTGAGCACTTGATGCTGGCAGTACTGCAAACATAATGACCCTGATTTTCAGTTGCTCTGTTCCCATGCTGAGTGTAGGTGTGAAGGGGTGTGGGAGTGGGTAAAGGTAGCTTTACACCAGCTTTGCATTTCCCATAGTGTGAGAAACAGAGAAGAGTGGGTGGGTAGTCTGCTATGCTGAGTGCACGTAACACTGTGGGACTAACTCTGTCCTTGGTTATACTAGAGTAACTGTATTGACTTCAGTGGATTTACATCAGTGTATATGATCAGAATTTTGTCCCTAATTCTCCTTTCTAAGAGTATGAATTTATTAAAAGCATGTGTGACAGGTTGGACCCCTTGGGAAGTCACTTGATGTGCTGAGATACCACTGAGTCTACTAGTTCTGCCAGCATGTGCCCCCTTTTACCTGTGTTGCTGAGCCAGTCTCTTAAAACCTCCTCTAACACACACACAGGCAGGGCCACGCCCAGCTGCAGATCAGCTCTGGGAAGACTCAGCTTAAGGGACTTGCTCCAGCACTTAGATATCGACCCCTCCTTGGAGTACAGGCCCAAAGATATATTATATTCGCCTTTTCCCTCAGTGTGGAAGAGGGTATGCACAATTTCTCACCCTCCCAGTTAGAAATCACATAAACTGGGTTATATTATAAGCCAGAAATAAATTTATTAACTATAACAGGTGTATTTTAAGTAGTTAAGGAGGTAGCAGACAGAACAAGGCAGATTACTAAGAAAATAAAACAGAGCATGCAAACTAAGCTTAATACACTAAAGAGACTGGTCACATGTGAGTTCTCACCCTAAATGTGATTCTAATAATATTTTTCACAGGCCAGATGCCCTTCCAGCCTGGGCCCAGTTCTTTCCCTATGTTCATCCTTATTTGTTTCCAGCAGTCATCTTGGGTGGGGTAGCAGGGGAGAACTGATGCCCTAGATTACCTCACTCCCCATGCTTAAATAGGATTTGCATAAGGCGGGAGGTCTTTGTTTCCTAGTTTGACACACACCCCCTCCGTCCCTTACAGTGGAAAGTTACATGAAATCCCAGGTAATGTTTTAGCATCACCTGACTCAGTAGGGCCCTTGTAGCCATTCTTCACAGGCTGACCAACAGGTTCACTGGAAGACTAAGCTCTTTTACAGTCCATTGTTCTTGTTCATGGGCCATCCGCCCTATCTGGCTTTTCCATTGTTGTACCTGAAGTGTTGGCAGTGGGAGTCACCCAAAGTAGCATAGTTGAAATACAAGTACATAGTTAATATTCCTAATTTTGGATACAGAAATGATACATGCATACAAATAGGATAATCGCATTCAGTAAATCTTTCCAATGACATCTCTTGCATGAAGTATATCTCAGTTATGTCACATTTGTATCATAGGGATATTTTCATAAAGAATGTGGAATGACAATTTCTAAGTAACCTCTATAATATACTCTTTTTCATAGGCACACATGAAACTGCCTCAGTACACTATTCTGTCATTTTAAGCCATAGTAACTATTACAAACTAACAATATAAAATGGCTGGTTCCCAAACAGTTTTCCTCTTCCTGGCTAAACAATAGTCTCAGGTTTTGTACACACGTGCAAGCCAAATGTACTTTTTAAATAATAATGTAGTGAACATCTCAGAGCAGAAAAATTCTGAATGTTTGACTATTTATGCAGAGAAAGTGATCAAGTTACCCTGTATTTTCTGGAATTAACAAGGCTGATAGACATGCATTGCACAAAGTGAGAATAGTGTCACTGTTCCGTTGGGTCACTGAAGCCTAGCTGTTAATATTAATGAAACCAATTGCATTCACTTAGGCATAGATTTTGCAACCCTTACATGGTTTGATGAGCACTTACTCATCTGAGTAGCCCTACTGAAGTGAGCAAGAGCTCATCTGTGTTAATAAGGGTTGCGCAATTTGCCATTTTTCGACTTAAATATGATCAGCCAAATCCTCTCTGTTTTTACTCAGTCCTTATGCAGACAAAACTTTTACTGAAGTCAAGCATAAATAGTGTCAAGTAAGAACAAATTAACTATCAACCTTTTCCACAAAAATCAATTGTATCTACCATTGCAAATATTTTAATAGACCACAATCCTGTACTGTGCTGAGCATCTATATTGCCATTGACTTCATTCTCACCAGAGATGCTCCACACCTCACAGGAGCAGGACCACAATCTCTTAGAAAAGACAACTGTTGTAAAGAAACAAGCAGTGCTTTAAACCAGATAGACTAAGGGATCTGATGCCATGAAGTGTTGGATAATCAAATTCCATTGAAATCATAGCTCAGCACTACACAGGATTGGGCTGTTAGTAAACAGCACTGATTGACACTATTTACCATTGTCCTATCCCAGCTTTTCACCTCCATGTGTATCAGCAGACATCCTGCCTTGCTATCTTCACAACAACAGACTCTAAACATAACAGCATCCTACCAGGATAAAGCAGCGTAATAGCATACACATTTCCTTTTCTTTTCCTCACCAGGAACATTTTACAATAAGACACTAATCCTTAATAACATGAGTAATTCATGAGTAATAGGGATTGTACCGTGATAGACAAAATACAGTACATCACCGAAACAAGTACAATGATCACGCTCAAGACTAATTCAAGAATGGTGAAAACCCCATAGTACTATCCATACCATGTGGAGATCACTGAATATTTCAGTATTCTGTAACTTGTATTTCTACCATTTTGCCTTCAAGTCACATGACCACCTCTTATTCTGGCACGAGGCAAAGCAATTTTGAAATGAAGAAAACAAAAAACAACCTAATCTAGATTGTTATCACTGACTGAAAATCTGTATTTTTAGGTCTTTCCCCTAAGAGTCTTCTGTTCTTTTTAGTACCCATCCAGTAAGATGATATATTTTATACCCTGACATTTTACAATGTAGCTTTTATAGATGATTTTAGGTTATGTTTGTCATGACAGGATATAAAATGTGTAAATAATACACTAAAACAAAAGGTCTACATTTTCTAATCTATTTCAGTCTGTCATTGATTACATTGGACTTTGCAATGGCTGCTGCATCATTTTGAAATTAAATAAGCAAGCAAATAATAAACTAATCCCAAACATGTAATTTGCTATCATGTATTTAAGAAAAATATAAATTTTCAGATACCTCCATTTTAGGTTGATTCTTTTGTATGGACATGTCTGACAAGATTAAATCTTTTATTTTGTGACATTTTTAATAATGTACATTTTGGCATTGACCATGTTTTTCTTTATAGGAAAAAAGCTTCCATCAAAATGGCTGTAGTAATTAATAACTGTAAGCTCAAACAGAAGACAAATGTATCGGAAATAGCAAAATTATCTAATAGTAGTTGTTTGGAAAAGATTTCTATTGCTTAGGAGGAACTCTTAAGGATCTATAACCAAAGCACAATTATTTCTCAAGCAAGCTTTATCATTAAAAGCCAGTTAACCTAGTAATATGTTTGTGTGGCAAAATGCATTCTCCGAAGCGCATACTAAAATGTATGGAGAATGCATTTTGCCACACAAACATATCACTAGGTTATTACTAGCTGCTAGACTGCAAAAGCATGGACAACTGCATTAAGAGTATAGCAAGCAGAAATGCCAAAGGAGATACTGACCTTAATTTGACACAGTCCACCCCTTTTCAGTACTGTATAGGTCTTCTTTTCCCCCACAATAACTTCTGTTACATGTGTTGAGCTGCTGAGATTTTTCTTTGCTCTTCTTCAGTACTTAGATTATTTTCATTATTCACCCCCACCCCCTTTTAACGATTCTGAAGAGAAAAACAGAATTGTGCTCTGTTTACTCTCAGCGGCTACAATAAAGCTGGAGAGCTTTTGAGCCCAATTAGTTCTAGATTGTTTGGCTAAATGGCAGTCACACTTCCTGCTATTCTTTCCCAACTTAGTTTTTCTGCTTCCAGTGGAGGTTTTTCCTTTTCTTGGGCTATAAATAGGTCTGCCACAACACAGTGTATAACAATAAAGAAGCAGGAAATATATTTAAACAAAGGAGAGCTCTTGTATTTTTGCTATTGAATACTCAAATGTATATAAAACTTTTAGATGCAGTTTTTTAACATGTGTTTTTCAGATGCTGTTCTCATCTTTATGAGCAGAACATTATTGGTAATAAAATGTTATTAGGATTTCATCCAGATCTATTACACAGCACAGTGATGGGACATAACAGCATCAGAATTCTTGACCTTACATAGTTTTCTTTAGTAACTAGTATTAATTTTGCTTGCCCTCAAACGCCAATGATGGTTTGTGGGTTTAAACAAAGATTTTATGTGGGGTTGTTTTAATAAATGCAAACAAAAAACTGTTTAGGGAATGCTGTAAATTAAGATTTCAAAATGTATAGTATAATAGGTGTAGGAATCACACACCATATCTAATCTTGTGAATTCAGACTAATTCTCCAATTTGTCAAGGTCATTTTTTAATTCCAACACTATCCTCCAAAGTGCTTGCAACTCCTCCCAGCTTGGTGTCATGTACACATTTTATAAGCATACTCTCCACTACATTATCCAAGCCATTAATGAAAATATTGAATCATTTTGGTTCCCAGGACTGACCCCTGCGGAACCCCACTAGCTATGCCCTCTCAGTTTGACAGCAAACCATTGACAATACTCTGAGTAGTCTTTCAACCATTTATGCACTCACCTTATAATAATTTCATCTAGAACACAGTGCTCTAATTTGTTTATGAGGACTGTCAGATGGGACTGTATCAAAAATCTTACTAAAAATCAAGATATATCACTGTTACTGCTTCCCCCCATCCACTAGGCCAGTAGCCCTGTCAGAGGAAAGTAGGTTGGTTTGGCATGATTTGTTCTTGGCAAATCCATGCCGACTCTTTCTTATTACCCTATTATTCTGTAGGTGCTTACAAACTGATTGTTTAATAATTTGTTCCAATATCTTTCCAGGTTTTAAAGTTAGGCTGACAGGTCTATAATTCTCCAGGTCCTCTTTATTCTCCTTTTAAAAAATACGGACTATATGTGCCCTTCTCTAGTCCTCGGGACCTCATCTGTCCTCCAGGAGTTCTCAAAAAATAATTGCTAATGGTTTCAAGATTGCTTCAGCTAGTTGCTTTAATATCCTAGAATGAATTTCATCAAGCCCTGCTGACTTGATTACATCTCACTTCTGCAAATATTCTTTAACCTGTTCTTTCACTATTTTGGCTTGTGTTCCTTCCCCCTTTTTGTTAATTGTGTTGATATCTGTTCACCCTTATTATTTTTAGTGACGACTGAAGCAAAATAGGCATTAAACACCCCAGTCTTCTTGATGTCATCAGTTATTCTCTCTCCTTTAATGCTAAGCAGGGACCTACACTTTCCTTCATCTTTCTCTTGAGCCTAATGTATTTAAAGAACTTCTTTATATTGCCTTTTATGTCCCTTGCTAGGTGTAACTCATTTTGTGCCTTAGCCTTTCTGATTTTGTCTCCACATGCTTGTGCTGTTCTTTTGTACTCCTCCTTAGCATTCATCCATGTTTCCAATTTGTGTAGGATTCCTTTTTTGCTTTGCAGGCCATTAAAGAGCTCCTGATGCAGCCATATGGGACCTTTACAATTCTCTCTCTCTTTCCTTCGCATCAGGATAGTTTTGCAGTTGTCCCTTTAATATTGTCTCCTTGAAAAATTGCCAGCTTTCCTGAACTCCTTTATCCCTTAGATTTTCTTCCTATGGGGCCTTACCTAGCAGTTCTCTGAGTTTGTTACCTAACAGTTCTCTTATCAGAGTTTTGAAGTCCATTGTCCTTATTCGCCTGCTCTCATTTCTTCCTTTCCTTAGAATCATGAAACCTATAATTTCATGATCACTGTCACCCAAATTGCCGTTCACCTTCAGATTCGCTATCAATTCCTCCCTCTTGGCCAGAATCAAGTAAAAAATGGCTGTCCCCCAGGTTACTTCCTCCACTTCTGAAACAAAAAGTTGTCCCCCATTCTTAGAACTTATTGGAAATTTTGTGTTTTGCCATTTTTCTTGTCCAACAGGTGTCTGTGTAGTTAATGTCCTCCATTACTACCAGGTCTTGTGTTTTTGGATATTTTTGTTAGTTGTTCTAAAATAGTCTCAATGCTGTGTTTTTACATGGTCACTTTTCAGAATAGCACTGGACTTTAACGCACAGGGTTCTCAGTGGTGTTCTGTTTGTATAGTCCCTTATTCAAATCCAATTTATGTCATGAATCAACTGATTGAGTTGCCAGTGTTTTGGGACATAAATTCACATAATCTGGCACAATTAGCACCTTGTGCAGTCTATGCCCAAGAGAGTCATAGGGCTGGAGTGGCACAGATGTGTGTGTTAGGACTGTGGGAGAAATCTTGCAAGACGTCTGCCAGTGCTGTTAGCCTCAATTTTCTTGAGCATCAAAAATCAATTATAACTTTCCTCAACATTAATCAAAAATATCTCCAAAGGGTTAAGAATTGAATGGAAGGCTTTAAGAAGGAGTTCTTGTTGGCACTCTCTGATGTCATCAGACACCAAGAGGAAATTCTCATCCATGGTGTAGTGCTTTTTTAAAAAATGTATTCCCAATGTAAAAAAAAAACACAAACGCTACCCCAGAAGCTACCTGTACCCTCTTCCCTCATGGAAGGCCTGGTGGAGACAGCTTCCAACTTCCACTTTAAAAAGCTCTTTGGAAAACCAGTAGCTGATGGAGCTACAACAGCTAATATAAAGACAGTCACTAGGAGGAAAGAGTGTACGACAGAAAGTTGCTGAGGAGGAATAATCAGAAGAATTGTGGTCTCAGAGCAGAACAGTGATTTATTTTGTCTGACAGCACCATTCCTACTCTATGGCTTTCCTAAATTGCAGAGGCTCAATTATGCCTTTTTGCAGAATCATGTATTTGTGATACTGTAGAGCAGTGGCTCTCAACCTTTCCAGGCTACTGTACCCCTTTCAGAAGTCTGATTTGTCTCGCGTATCTCCAAGTTTCACCTGGCAAAATCAGACAAAAATACAAGTGTCACAGTACCCTGTTATTGAAAAATGTCTTACTTTCTCATTTTTACCATGTAATACAAAATAAATCAATTGGAATATAAATATTGTACTTATATTTCAGAGTATAGTATATAGAGCAGTCTAAAGAAGTCATTGTCGGTATGAAATTTTAGTTTGTACTGACTTTGCTAGTGCTTTTTATATAGCCTGTTGTAAAAGTAGGAAAATATCTAGATGAGTTGAGGTACCCTCTGGAAGACCTCTACGTATCCCCAGGGGTACACGTACCGCTGGTTGAGAACCACTGGTGTAGAGCTGTATTGCCCAAGGTGCGGGGGGAGCACTGAAAGGTAGAATTCCTCTTGCAGCTCCCTGGCACACAAGTCAAGTGTGCAGGCTGCTATATCCCTATATGGGGTGCACCATACACTCCCACCCTAAATGCTGGTCCCATTCTGCAGCCAGTGTAAAGAGGGATAGTTCTATGGTGTCCTCTCCTTCCCACCTCCGTTTGTTTGCATTGCATTACTGGGGGAGTACAGTGTTAGGGGCTGATTTAAATAACTGCCAGAGGAAACCATATGTAGTGCACAACAAGTTTTATTAGTCCTGCAAAACCCAGGAGCTATGCTATGTATTATTGAGTGCCATCCACTGGCACTTTAAGCTATTGACATTAAGGGTATGTCTACACAGTAATCAGATGAGTGAGTGCAGCACTCCTGTAGACGTACCTGAGCTAGTTTTGATCTAGCTAGCACAAACAATAGCATGGCAACTGGGGCAACACGAACAGCACAAGCCTGCCCAGGAACTTAGGTATGTACAGTAACTCCTCACTTAACGTTGTAGTTATGTTCCTGAAACATGCGGCTTTAAGCGACACGATGTTAAGCGAATCCAATTTCCCCGTAAGAATTAATATAAATAGGGGCAGGGGTAGGTTCCAGGGAAATCTTTTTCACCAGACAAAAAACTATATATGTATATGTTTTAAACAAACAATTTAATACTGTTTTTAGTCCAGGCTCTCTCTGTCTCTCTCCATCTGTGTCCCCTCCCTGCTCTATATGGAGAAGGGATAAGCGGGGTGCAGGAG
This sequence comes from Mauremys reevesii, assembly GCF_016161935.1. Lineage (NCBI taxonomy): Eukaryota > Metazoa > Chordata > Testudines > Geoemydidae > Mauremys > Mauremys reevesii. The sequence goes on from NC_052625.1 coordinate 65,312,992, forward strand.
CGGGGGGAGGGGGACACCCTGACATTAGCTCTCCCCTCCCCCCCTTCACAACAAGCAGGAGTCTCTGGGAGCAGCTCGAAGGCAGAGGGCAGGAGCAGCACATGGCAGTGGGGGGAGGGACAGCTGAACTGCCCAGCAATTGCTAGCCTGCCGGGCGGCTGCAGCACAAGGAACTTAGGGAAGCGGGGAGCTGATAGGGGATGGTCCACCCTGGTTACAAGCCCCCACCAGCTAGCTGCAAGCTCTTCCTGCAAGCAGTGGACAAAGCAGGTGGCTGCCAAACGTTAGAAGGGAGCATTGCGCAACTTTAAACGAGCATGTTCCCTAATTGATCAGCAAGGTAACAACAAAACAACATTAACCAGGACGACTTTAAGTGAGGAGTTACTGTACTGGAGCGGCTGCCATGGCTTCACAATCCTAAGGCTTGACATTTCTCTAATGTCTTCCATCCAATCTTCCTACACACCTACAAACATTTGGGACTTAAGCCTTACAACAAGCCTATGAGGCTAGGAAGTATTATCGTCATTTTATTGATGTAGAAATGGAGTGTAACCCCTAAGGAGTTTACCTAGGTTCCTGGGGCTCTGAGTGCTGGTACTGGAAGCTCAGGGAGAGGCACACTGTCCCTGGGAGGGAGCCGGAGCCAAGGCAGACTCAGAGTCTGCTCGGCAACCAATAAGGAGTGAGATGCTCCGCCCCCGCCCCGCCCCCCCCAGCCAAGGGAGCTGAGGAGAGGGGAGAAGCCATTTTGGGAGCAGTCTGGAGCCATCCAGGGGAAGGGCAGGTCTGGCTGTGTGAGGAGCTGGAGAGTCTCAGACCTCCATGCAGGGTTCCCCCTGAGAACTGGGACCTAAAAGCAAGACCCTTCAGCTTGAACCTTTCGCGCTCCGAGGTGACTCCCAGTTTGTAGAGTTTTGCTGGGAAAACTTCTCCCAGCCGGGCTGAGTTTGCCCTCCAGCTCTCCAGGTCACAGAGCGGGCACCACATGGCACCACTGCTCTGGCTGCTAGGCCAGGGCCACTGCCTGCTGTGAGTATGTCTGAGACTAAAGTTTGGATTGGAGGATAGTTTTGTAATCTGCACCTGGAGCCCTGCACCCCTTGGTGGTGAGGGGGAATCCTGGGACTAGAAGCAGCCTGACTCCTGCATGAAGTGCAGGTCTGCCAGCAGTGGTCATCATCCCCTCTCCAGTGACTGAGGTGTCTAGAGTCAGCTCTGAACCCGAGGATCATTCACAGAGGTTGTGAGTACACCATCTTTTAGTCAGCTAGTCAGGGAAGTTGTTTGGGAGACCCCTTACTCCCTAAACTGTGTCCTCAAGCCAGGAGGTAAAGGGTTGGGGATTTTATTACCTGCTGCCTATTAAACCTGAGGAAGGACTTACCACCTTATCCCATTTGCGAGTCCTTTGGGCTGTATTGAACCCGGTCAGCCACATTGTTAACGGCTGCCCAGAAGGTACCGTGGTCACAGTATTTCTTGGGAGTCTCCAACTGTATGGCAAGTAAGTGGGGGTTACCCTGTGGTTAGAATTTTCCTGCCAAGGGGCCCCGGTGACACTGCCAGGAAAGAACGAAGGGAATGGAGGCACTGCCAAATAAATTTATATGGGAAGAAAATAAAACAGTTATACCAGGGGTGGGCAAACTTTTTGGTCCAAGGGCCACATCAGGGTTACGAAACTGTATGGAGGGCCAGGTAGGGAAGGCTGTGCCTCCCCAAACAGCCTGCCCCCCATCCGCCCCTTCCATTTCCTGTCTCCTGACTGCCCCCCTCAAAACCGCGACCCATCCAATGCCCCCTGCTCCTTGTCCCCTGACCACCCCCTCCCTGGACCCCCTGCCCCTAACCACCCCCTCCGGGACCCTACCCCTTATCCAACCCCCCCTGCTCCCTGTCCCCTGACTGTCCCAACCCCTATCCACACCCCCACCCTGACAGGCCCCCCTGGGACTCCCACGCCTATCCAACTGCTCCCTGTGCCCTGACTGCCCCCGGGACCCTCTGTCCCTTATCCAACCGCCCCACTCCCTGCCCCCTTACCATGCCACTCAGAGTACGAGGACTGGCAGCCGCGCCGCCCGGCCAGAGCCAGCCACGCTGCTGCGCAGTCTAGAGCACCGGGCCAGGCCGGTAGCTCTCACAGCCGTATTGCCTGGCAGGAGTGCGCAGCCCTGCCACCCAGAGCGCTGGCGGCACGGTGAGCTGAGGCTGTGGGGGAGGGAGGACAGCAGGAGAGGGGCCGGGGGCTAGCCTCCCTGGCCGGGAGCTCAAGGGCCGGGCAGGAGGGTCTCGTGGGCCAAATGTTACACCCTGCTGAGTGGGTAGTGGGATCCAGAAGAACCCAGGCCTGTCCATCAAAACCTGTAAACAGATTGGTATTAAAGGAGGTAACCAGATGGAGTGGGTGCGCTACAGGAGGCACACAGTGATTTGCCCATGATCACACAAACAAATGGGTAGTACAACCAGAAACAGAAGAAATCTCATGTTGCCCAGTTCAGTTCTTTAACAACACTGTCCAGCTCAAAAAAAATTCCCAATTTGCAAACAAAATACAAGAGCAGAATTAAAACTTCCAAATAAATACATTTGAAGCAGAGTAAAAACTAGGGCTGTCAATTAATTGCAGTTAACTCATGTGATTAACTCAAAATAATTAATTGCAATAAAAAAAATTAAATGCAATTAATCACACTTATAACAATAGAATACCAATTGACATTTATTAAATATTTTTGGATGTTTTTCTGCTTTTTCAATATTGATTTCAATTACAACACAGAATACAAAGTACACAATGCTCACTTTATATTATTTTTCATTACAAATATATGCACTGTAAAAATGATAAAACAAAAGAAATAGTATTTTTCAATTTACCTCATACAAGTACTGATGTGCAATCTTTTTATAGTGAAAATGTAACTTACAAATGCAGATTTTTTTTGGTTACATAACTGCATTCAAAAAACAAAAACTGTGTAAAACATTAGAGCTTACAAGTCCACTCAGTCCTACTTCTTATTCTGCCAATCGCTAAGACAAACAAGTTTGTTTATATTGACAGGAGATACTGCTGCCTGCTTCTTATTTACAATGTCACCTGAAAGTGAGAACAGGCGTTTGCATGGCACTTTTGTAGCCACCGTTGCAAGGTATTTACGTGCCAGATATGCTAAACATTTGTATGCCCCTTCATGCTTTGGCCACCATTCCAGAGGACATGCTTCCATGCTGATGATGCTCGTTAAAAAAAAAAGCGTCATTTAAATTTGAGACTGTACTCCTTGCGGGGAGAATTGTATGTCTCCTGCTCTGTTTTACCCACATTCTGCATATATGTTATAGCAGTCTTGGATGATGACCCAGCACATGTTCGTTTTAAGAACACTTTCACAGCAGATTTGACAAAACGCAAAGAAGGTACCGATGTGAGATTTCTAAAAATAGCTACAGCACTCGACCCAAGGTTTAAGAATCTGAAGTGCCATCCAAAATCTGAGAGGGATGGAGCATGCTTTTAGAAGTCTTAAAAGAGCAACACTCTGATGCAGAAACTACAGAACCCAAACCACCTTCTGCTGATGGCATCTGACTCAGATGATGAAAATGAACATGCGTCAATCTGCACAGCTTTGGATCATTATCAAGCAGAATCCATCATCAGCATGTCCTCTGGGATGGTGGTTGAAGCATGAAGGGACATACGAATCTTTAGTGCATCTGGAATGTAAATATCTTGCAACACCAGCTACAACAGTGTCATGCAAACGCCTGTTCTCACTTTCAGGTGACATTGTAAAAATTGTGAATAGTATGGAGAAAGTGTAACACAAGAACTAGGGGTCACTGGGTGAAATGAATAGGCTTACAACAAACAAAAGGAAGTACTTCTTCACACAATGCACAGTCATCTTGTGGATCTTGCTGCCATGGAATGTTTTGAGGCCAAAGGGATAACTGGATTGAAAATAATTAGATAAGTTCATGGAGGATAGGTCTATCAGTGGCTATTAGCCAAGATGATCGGGGATGCAACCTATGCTCCAGGTGTCCCTAAACCTTCAACCACCAGAAGCCGGGACTGGATGACAGGGAATGGATCATGTGAAATCGCCCTGTTCTGTTCATTCGATCTGAAGCATCTGGCTCTGGCCACTGTCAATAGACAGGATACTGGGCCAGCTGGACCATTGGTCTGACCCAGTATGGCAATACTTACTTGTTTTTATGTAGAATGATGTCATAAGCTTGTACTGCCATTTCTTCACTTTGCCACTGTATTGTTCTTTGACATTTTTGGATATGTATGGAATTATTGTAATCCTTTACCTGTAATATAGTATATTTAGTACATGTATAGCATCTGCCATCCAGTGAGCCCAAGTATTTTACAGAAATGAGTTAAACCTCTCCCCACCCTTGTGTAGTGGAGAAGTGTTATCACTCCAAATGCATAAATGAGGATACTGCTGCATAGTGACTTGCTCAAAGGGTATGTCTACACTAAAGCTGGAAGGTGAGATTCCCAGCTTGAACGGACACAACCTACCATGTTAAAAGTAGAGTATGGTCATGTGGCATGAGTGGCAGAAGGAGCTCGCTGCCCCAAGTATTTACTCATCCAAGATGCTAGGCACCTATTAAGAGCAGCTAGCTTCTCACACTGTTACAGCTATGCTCTATTTTTAGCATGCTAACTCAATCAAAGCTAATGTGGGTATGTCTGCTTGAGCTGAAAATGACACTTCCGGCTCAAAATGTAGGCATGCCCAAAGTCACCAGGGAAAGTCTGTGGTAGTGCTATGACTCAAACCCAAGGCTCCTGACTCCCAGTCAGATGTGAGATTATACTCCCATTTTTACATGATACCTTTTACCTTAGACTATTGGAAGGTTTTTAAAATAACAGTTGTTAGAATTCAGTTGCCTTACTCAGCCCACTAAGCATCCTAAACAGTTCTTATCCCGAGATTTGTTTCTAGCTTTTCAGCTGCTAACACTGATTGCTCTCTTTTCAGTATGGGACCTGGCCTTTCATGTGAGGAATGAAGAGTCAGATAAATTATGTTTTCATGTTAAGGCTATTTATAAATACACAGTTTATCACTCCTCAAACTACAGGTTTTGTTAACTGATCATACAATAATCTTGAACGAACTGGCAATCTAGGTGCTATGCTGACCCCTAGTGATAATGACTGGAGGTAGAGAATACCTCAGCTCTTAAAAGCTCTGAACAATATAGATCTACAAAGCTTCTTTCACGTCTGTAGTTTTTTTTCTATTCATATCATATTTAATGTAGTCTGTAATGCAAACACATTTTGGGAGCTTAATCTCTGCATGTGTGTCTGCAATTCCTTGTTATATTTACCTACCTTTCTTTCCAGTCATTAAACACTTTGTGTAATAGAATGCTAAACTGTATTATAGTGTTCAGCCACCAAGTGGCAGTACGTAAAATACCTTTTTTAAAAGACCCTCAACCATCTCTGACAGAGTATTAAGGAATCTTATGATGAACACGTCTGGTGTGTATAAGCAAGCTCTGTAGCCAGTCCATATCTGTATGATCTCTTCAGTGACCCAGAGAACTTCAGCTTCGACAAACCTTTAGAATGGACAGACTGGAAACAATATTTTGTAAGATTTCACATTGCAAACTCCATGAAGTATCTAGAGGTATAGAGCAGTGGTTCTCAAACTTTTGTATTGGTGACCTCTTTCACACAGCAAGCCTCTGAGTGCGACTCCCCCCCTTGTAAATTAAAAACACTTTTTTGTATATTTAACACCATTATAAATGCTGGAGGCAAAGCGGGGTTTAGGGTGGAGGCTGACAGCTCGCGACCCCCCATGTAATAACCTTGCGACCCCCTGAGGGGTCCCGAACCCCAGTTTAAGAACCCCTGGTATAGAGGTATCTTCTTTAATTTATGCTATGGGGAAGCAAGCAGAGTGTATGTTTAAATCCTTTGATTTTACTGAAGACAGTCACAAAGATGACTTTGAAAGGGTTCTGACTGTGTTTGATGCATACCTCAGAGAAATGTGGTTTATGAAAGAGCGTGTTTTCACCAGAGAACTCAAGAACCAGAGGGAAATGTTGAATATTTTATAAGCATTCTGCATTCATTGGCTAAAAATTGTGATTTTTGGGGAATGCAAAACATGAAAATATCAGTGACAGGCTGGTTATTGGGTTAACTATACAGATAAAAACTTTTCACAGCAGCTACAATTGAAGAGAATTTTAACCCTTGCCACACTTAGTCAAATAGCAAAACAGTCTGAAATGGTGAAACACCAAAACCTAGAGAAACTTGACAAACTTGAAAGACCTAAACTAGCTTAGAAACTGGTTTCAGAGTGGTAGCTATGTTAGTCTGTATCAGCAAAAACAACGAGGAGTCCTTGTGGCACCTTAGAGACAAACAAATTTATTTGGGCATAAGCTTTCGTGGGCTAAAACCCACTTAATCATATGCATAGAGTGGAAAATACAGTCAGGTATAAAAACACAGCATATGAAAAGATGGGAGTTGCCTTACCAAGTGTGTGTGGGGGTCAGTGCTAACGAGCCAATTCAATTAAGGTGGAAGTGGGCTATTCTCAACAGTTGACAAAAAGGGGTGAAGAAAAATCACTTTTATAGTGCTAATAAGGCCAGGTTCTGTAAACAAGAGTCAAGTAAGAATCGAGAGGAAGGAATCAGAGTCAGGCTGGAGTCAGAGACTGGAGATCAGAGGCAGTACCCGGCTAGAATCAAGAGGCAGGAATTGGAGTTGAAATCAAGCTGGATTCAGAGACCAGACATCAGGAGACAAGGCAAAGACTGGCATTACAGCAGGCCAAAGTCTGTGTAGCTGCACAAACAACTTCCTGGGGCAACCCCTGGGGTTAACTAGGGGCACTTGGCCAATCAGAGGACTGCAGGGTACTGTTATTCTGAGTTTCTTGGGTGGTACTTCCTGTGGCACCTACTCTCCACACTGCTCCCTGGCTGTATCGCTGCATAGGCTCCTGTTGGCATTGTGGGACTATCAGTTTCCCCAGGTTCTGCAGAGCTGGGTCCTTGCATCCAGAACTGAAGTCACCTGACCCATCCCTGTAGGTATTCGGAACTGCATGGGCTAGTTCACCATAGAAACAACTTCCAAAAACAAAAGCTATGCATTCAAAGTGTAGGTGATCAAGGGACCTGGTAGTATGGTCTATAATTAGATTTCACCAACCCAGTAACAAATGTGAACTCCTGGATCACTATACCAGTCTTACCATGATGTCACAGACAGTCCCCTTAGCCTAGGGGTCTCAAAGTCCCGGCCTGCGGGCCATCTGTGGCCCGAGAACCTCCCCATTGCGGCACGCGGAGGAGAGACGCATGCAGCCACGCTGCCAGCACTATCTGCTGCAGGCGCCGCCCTCCGCAGCTCCCCTTGGCTGGGGGAGAGGGACAGAGATACCAAACACAACTATGGGTACGTCTACACTACGGGACTATTCTGAATTTACATAAACCGGTTTTGTAAAACAGATTGTATAAAATCGAGTGCGCGTGGCCACACTAAGCACATTAATTCGGTGGTGTGCGTCCGCGGCTAGCATCGATTTCTGGAGCGTTGCACTGTGGGTAGCTATTCCGCAGCTATCCCATAGTTCCCGGAGTCTCCCCCGCCCCTTGGAATTCCGGGTTGAGATCCCAGTGCCTGATGGGGCAAAAAACATTGCCGCGGGTGGTTCTGGGTAAATGTCGTCAGTCACTCCTTCCTCCGGGAAAGCAACGGCAGACAATCATTTCGCGCCCTTTTTCCCTGGATTTCCCTGGCAGACGCCTTAGCATGGCAACCGCGCAGCCTGTTTTGCTGTTTGTCACTGTCACCATACGTGTACTAGATGCCGCTGACAGAGGCGATTCAGCAGCGCTACACAGCAGCATTCACTTGCTTTTGCGTGATAGCAGAGATGGTTACCAGCCATTTTGTACTATCTACCTTGCCATTGTAAACTGGCAATGATGACAGTTACTAGTCCTTCTGTGCTGTACCCTCTGCTGCTGTCATAGGTGCCCCTGGCTGAGATTGGCTGGGGGCACAAAAGCCAAAATTGGGAATGACTCCCTGAGTCAATCTCTCCTTTATGGTATCAAAAAATAGAATCAGTCCTGCCTAGAATATGGGGCAAGTGTACTAGAGATCCAGTGTATCAGAGAACCAAAGAGCACAGCCGCTCTGTATCAGATCCCCCAGGAATGATGAACTGCATGCTATTCACAGGGGGTGCCCCTGCAACAACTCCACCTGTTGATTCCCTCCTCCCCCAGCATTCCTGGGCTACCGTTGCAGTGTCCCCCCACTTGTGTGATGAAGTAATAAAGAATGCAGGAATAAGAAACAGTGACTTGTTAGTGAGATAAAATAAGGGGAAGAAGGCAGCCTCCAGCTGCTATGATAGTCCAGACAGGACATTAAGCAGTGTGGGGGACAGGAGCCCAGCATCCTGCTATGATAGTCCAGGCAGTACAGAATCTTTTCTTTACACATGAAGGGTGGGGGCTGATGGAGCTCAGCCCCCTGTTGCTATGATGAAGACGGTTACCAGACCATCTACTTATGGGCTGATGATGAGGACAGATACCAGTCCTTCTGTACTATACAAGGCTGATGATGAGGATGGGAGCGCAGTCCTACTGCACTGCACCCTCTGCCACAAGGCTGATGATGACAATGGATATCAGCCATATTGCACCATCAGCCACCAAGGAGGGGGGGAGAGAATACAGCAGCTCGCTACTGCAGAATCACGTCTATCAGCAGCATTCAGTAGACATAGGGTGACATTTAAAAGAGTCAAGAGAGGATTTTTTTCCCTTTTACTTCTGGGGGTGGGGTAAATTGATGAGCTATGCCCTGAACCACCGCGGACAATGTGTTTGACACTACAGGCATTTGGAGCTCAGCCAAGAATGCAAATGCTTTTCGGGAACTGCAGGAACTGTGGGATAGCTTGAGTCCGTCCCCGCTCCCTCCCTCCATGAGCGTCCATTTGATTCTTTGGCTTTCCGTTACACTTATCACGCAGCAGTGCGCTGAGTCCCTGCTATGGCGTCTGTCTGGAGATTTTTTAAAAATGCTTTGGCATTTCGTCTTCTGTATCGGAGCTCGGATAGAACAGATTTGCCTGCCCTTACAGTGATCACGTCCATACAGTCCATGCTGGAGTTCTTTTTGGATTTTGATTTCGGACTGCATCGCCACCCGTGCTGATCGGAGCTCCACGCTGGGCAAACAGGAAATATTCAAAAGTTCGCGGGGCTTTTCCTGTCTACCTGGCCACTGCATCCGAGTTCTGATTGCTGTCCAGAGCGGTCAGTGGTGCACTGTGGGATACCACCCAGAGGCCAATACCGTCGATTTGCGGCCACACTAACCCTAATCCGATATGGCAATTCCGATATTAGCGCTACTCCTCTCGTTAGGGAGGAGTACAGAAATCGATTTAAAGAGCCCTTTATATCGATATAAAGGGCCTCTTAGTGTGGACGGGTGTGGCGTTAAATCGGTTTAATGCTCCTAAAACCGGTTTAAACGCGTAGTGTAGACCAGGCCTATCTGATGCACACCTTACTGCAATCCTGAAGGTTTCAACTGCTCAGTCACTGATGCCAAACATCAACAAACTGACAGAACTGAAGCATTGCCAGGTGTCTGGCAAACACCAAAAACTCTCTGGCAGGCGAAGAATTGTATAAAGCTGTATGACGTATTTTTTATTTCAAATTTCTTAGAAATAATACAACTAATATAAATGTTTTCTTTTCTGTACACCATCTTCAGTGACATTATTGGCTTGCTGGGAGGATTTGAGGACTGGCACTGGCCCTAAGGTAAATTGAGACCCTGCCTTAGCCTCTCCAGTCTATCTTGGCACCCAAACTGAACTTTGTGATAAAAGGTTATTAAAACCAAAAATCATATCACATCAGATTGCTCCCAGTTCACAAGGACCAGTGACTCACCCCGATCAATTAATACTCCAGATCTTACACCAAAGACAACACTGGCAGCCAATTCTATAGTAAACTAAGTATAGGTTTATTACCTAAGAAAAAAAGAAAGAGTTATTGAGAGGTTAAAGCAGGTAAAATATAACTGGTAAATCACAGTTTGTAACTCCAAATAGTGACAGTAATGTAATAATGCTGCCCATTTCCCAAAAGTCTTTTCCAGGGCTAGAATAATTCTGGGGATCTCAGTCTTCTCGTTCAGTTATTCTGCCTTGTTAGAATCCAAACAGTCCAGAAATGAAGGATCTTTCCTTGAATCCATCTTTTATATCTCCTTTACACAGAAAGCTAGCTGACAGTGTCTGTACCCACATGAGTTTTTTCTTTGATGACAGATAGTGAGGAATGCATTCATAGTCCTTGACCTTTATCATCACACGCAATGATCACTTGCTTTGAAATCAGGACTATCTGTTAACATCCTTCAGTCCTTCATTAGCATTTCACAAGATTTCTCTGATAGGTAATTTAGTTGCAAGGATATTTACCATGTAAATGTTTGCTATTACATTATGACAGGAATATATAGGTGAATACAAGTAACATTCCATTAGTTTTATGAAGTTTAAACACACAAAACACACATACATTTACAATTGCTTTGATCTAATACACAAGTGAATTGACCTGAATACATTCTAGCATGAATGTCACACTACTTATAAAGACAAATGGAAAAATGTGAATCTTTATGGATTTAAAAAGATTTAATAAACTAGTTGTGAGATAAAAATATATCCTCCCAAGTCTGGATGCCTTCTTTCCCAGAGTGAAAGCAGCTACAGTATTCTCCAGGCTGGATGTTTTGAGCAGATTCTAGCAAATTTCTTTAGCCAGAGAAAGTGCTAAACCGACTACATTTGTCTCACCCTTGGGGATATTTTGCTTTCAAAGATTACATTTTGGGACTACCAGTGTGTGACATTCTATACCTTGGGGGAGTGCCCTGTGACCCCCATATTCCTCATCTGTATATAATTGTGATATGGCATATAAAGCATGCCATGTGAGGTATCAGGGAAAAGGTTATGATCAGCTGAAAGTCACTGTTCTATCTAAATATATACATCTTTAGTTCATATGAAGTTATGAGATTGTGTTCTATGATTGCCACTAAAACATGCTGTAAGTGGGGGAATGAGCCAGATATTAGCTCCCCAGAGACAACAGCAAGGCAAGTAACCAACACCCAGATGAGGTGTCAAACAAGCATCAACAGTCATTTTCCAGCAAGGGAGCTACAATTCAATGACTCACCTACATGAGGCCACACCAGGGGAATTGCTAAATCTTGCCTGGGGTCTCAGCTATGCCCACCAGACATGCATGGACTTGTATTCACCAAGCACGTGGACCAACGGTATAAAATAGAACATGGGGGGGGGGCATGCTTGGCCTTTCTCCTGCCCTCACCTATGCTGCAAGCAACAAGGACACCGAGAAGTCTTAAGACTCCAACAGGGGAGACTGGCCCAGGTTTCAAGGGTGAAATCTCTGTACTGCAGTATCCAGTGGGGTGAGAAAAACTGCTTAATCTAGTTGTTGCCCAGTCTAATAGGGTTGAGAGTTTAGACTGCATGCTTATATTTTCTTTTCTTTTGGTACCCACTCTGACTTTTTGCCTATCACTTAATATCACTTAAAATCTTCTTCTAGTGTTTATATTTACCAGTGAGTTTGTCTGAAGTGTGTGGCAAATCAGCCCAGGATTGCAAAGCCTGGTGTATATCCACTTTCCATTGATGAAGTGAAGAACCAATTAATAAATTTTCACTGCTCATCTTGAGCAGTGCAAGATGGTATATTCCTGAGGTACAAGGCTGGGAGCTATGCGTATTTGGCTGGTTCCTTTCTCTAAGTGATTCATGAGTGGTTCTGGGAGCATTCATGCAATCTAGCTGGGTGTGGGGCTCCAGCGCCTGGAGGGGTTTGCTGCTTGTCACTAGCAAAGCATTGTGCGAGACAGCCTGGCTGGAGAGTTAAGGGGGCATAGCGGTCCTATGGCCCCAGGCTGGACCCTAGTGCACCTGAAATTTTCCAAAGAAATATGGCAGAATTGTTAACAGACAAACTGATTCATTGTTTTCATGGACAATATTCTGATACCTGGATCCTTCAATGGAAGAACACAACAAAATCAACAAGTACTAAGCCTAATCAGTCAGTCTGGACTGAAGCTAAACAAGGAAAAATGCATTTTCCATGTACCCTAAATTGAGTTTTTGGGACAGACAGTAAACAAAAATGGAATCAGCCCTGAGAAAGTAAAAACAATTTGAGAATTCAATGCATCAACTAATGTGCCAGAACTGAATCGTATACTGGGGATGGTAAATTACCTTGGTTGATACCTAATAAGATCTTTCTACAGTGACAAAACCATTGAATGAACGGTTAAAGTCCAACACGTCGTGGCTATGGAGACAAAATCAACAGCCTTCAAAAAGGTAAAAGAAATTATCTCAACAGCTGCAGTTCTGAAGTACTACGATGTGAACAAACCCACAATAGTCAGTGCAGATGCAAGCAGCTATGGCCCGGGTGGTGCACTGTTGCAACAACATGTCTCTGAGAGGAAGCCAGGTGCACACTTTTGCTGTTGCACACTTACAGAAGCAGTAAAATGATATGCACAGATTGAAAAGGAGTGCCAGGCAAGCATATGGGCATGTGAGAGCTTTTAAAGATATCTATGTGGATTGGATTCATTATACTGATAACAGACCATAAACCACCTGTAACCCTCATCAGTAGAAAAAACCTGGATCAAGCACCACCGAAATGCCAACATCTATTGATAAGGTTAATGTTGTTTAACCACATTGCTAAATACGTTCCTGGGAAAAATCTGGTAGTAGCAGATACGCTGTCACAAAGGCCAGCATCGCACTCAACTAACTGAGAGCTTGAAGATGACATAAAGGTATATGTAGATGCTATGGACATATATAGACCAAGGTTAGAAAAGAGACAACACCGGCTACAAAAGCAACCTCGACAGACATACAACTTCAGGAAGTTCTAAGTTACATTAGAGGCAGTATCTAAAGGACACTAAGGAAGTGACAAGAGACTACTTTGAGGTGCATGGACAATTAATGGAGTCAAATAGAGTCATGATTAAAGGCATGATAATTCCAAACAAAATGAGAGGAGAAATCATAAACCACATCAATGAAGGATGTCAAGGATTAACTATATGCCATGAATAGGCCAACCAGTCAGTGTGGTGGCCAAGCATCAGCAAGGACATACAGAATAAAGTATCTGCATCTGAACATTGCAGAACTAACAAACCAACACAACACAAAGAACCTTTAATAACAACACCTCTACCAGACAGAACTTAGAAGAGACTAGCTGCAGATTCATGCAAATTCAGAGGACATCATCATCTAGTAGTCATGGACTATTTTTCCAGGTACATAGAAATAATGTACTTGAACAACATAAAATATTGCAGAGTTATCAAGAAACTGAAGTGCACTTTTGCTTATGAACATTTTTATAATAGACGTAATTCAGTTAGAGAACTGCCAGATCTAGAACCTGGTGACCATGTTCACGTCATATTGGATGGAGAAAAAGGTTGGACAACTTCAACTGTTGTAAAGAAAAGGAATTCAGTTCCCAGATGGTATGACTTCAAGACTGACAGTGGAGAGTTCAACAGAAATTGTCAACATCTACAGTTTGTTCCTCAGACAGATCAACAGTGCAAACTACAGATGGCAGATGCAAAACAAGAAGAAGCTGAAACTATTCGAAACCAACCACAGCCAGTCATTGCAACTAATGGACAGCCAGATGACCAAGTTGTTATGCATTTGGGTCAAATAATTAGAAAATCAGTACAATTCAGAGACAATTATCACACTAATTTGTACTGAACTTCAAAATCAGCACGATCATGTTAATATTGTAAATGATAGGAATGTAAAAGGGAAGATGCACTGGAATGACAAACTGTTCTGCCACTAGATGGCACTTTGTGTAAAATTCCTTTTTTAACGAACCTCAGCCATACCTAGCAGAGCATTGAAGCATCTTATAATGAACACATCTGGTGTGTATAAGCAAGGTCTGTAGCCCGTCCATAGCTTGGGGCCTGATTCTGATCTCATGCTGGTTTTACAACAGTGTAACCCTATTGACTTCAGTACAGTTAGTTCTGATTTACATCAATATTACTCAGAACAGAGTCAGGTCCTTGGTGTTTATCCCACTTTGTGCTGCTATGATAAAACTGGGTTAACTGAAGATCATTTTAAAAAAGTTTAAAAATGTACCACATCTAAAAATTCAGCTTGACTTTATTTCTGCCTTCTTGGCCCTTGATCACAGTACATTTTAATTCACATTTCAGATGATGGTGACCAGGGGACTTGGAAGGGATTGGGTGAGGTAAGCATTTCTGCAACACATTCTTGAAAAATAGCTCATTTAAACTTATTCTGTGGTAGGTCTGAGAATTTTGCTTAGTGTCTGACATTATTTTATATTTATTACTTGGCACTTTGAGTTACTGGACTCCCTAAGCCTTGGCGCATTAAGAAGCTAAAATAGTTATTTAATTGATACCAAATTCAACCCTGGTGTAAGCCCATTGAAGCCAAAGGTAAACGTGACCTTGTAAATCATAGACTTTAAAATCAGAAGGGACTATTATGATCATCTAGTCTGACCTCCTGCACAACACAGGCCACAGAATCTCATCCACCCACTCCTGAATCAAACCCTAACCCAGAGGTTGGCAGCCTTTCAGAAGTGGTGTGCCGAGTCTTCATTTATTCACTCTAATTTAAGGTTTTGCGTGCCAGTAATACATTTTAATGTTTTTAGAAGGTCTCTTTCTATAAGTCTATAATATATAACTAAACTATTGTTGCATGTAAAGTAAACAAGGTTTTTAAAATGTTTAAGAAGCTTCATTTAAAATTAAATTAAAATGCAGAGCCCTCCAGACTGGTGGCCAGGACCCGGGCAGTGTGAGTGCCACTGAAAATCAGCTTGCATGCTGCCTTTGACACACATGCCATAGGTTGCCTACCCCTGCCCTGACCTATGTCTGAGCGCTATTGAAGTCCTCAAAGCATGGTTTAAATACTTCAAGGTGCAGAGAATCCACCAGCAAGTGACCCGTGCCCCACACTGTAGAAGAAGGAGAAAACCTCCCAGGGCCTCTGCCAATCTGCCCTGGAGGAAAATTCTTTCCTGACCCCAAATATGGTGATCAGCTAAACCCTGAGCATGTGGGCAAGACTCACCAGCCAAACACCCAGGAAAGAATTCTCTGTAGTAACTCAGATCCCACTCCATCTAACATCCCATCACAGGCCATTGAGCATATTTACTTTTAATAGTCAAAGATCAATTAATTGCCAGAATTAGGCTATCCCATCATACCATCCCCTCCATAAACTTATCATAGCAACTTAAATATAGTTGACTGGAAAGGATGAGGAGAAAGCAGATTTATAGCGAGACAAGAGGACTGGAATGGTGAAATTGAAAGTACAGGGAAACTGCAGTTAGAGGGGACTATGTGGATAACAAGGGATTTGGAGTTGATGGAGGGGTTTGCAGAGAAAGAGTTGAGAGAAGATTCATCTGAAGTGGAGCGCAGAAGAGGACCTGGAATGCGACCAGAGGCTGAATTATTGTCTGGATCAAAGAAGTGACTCCAATGAGAGGGGTGAGCATGATTTCACCTGGAGTGCCTCATAGGGAAGGGAGAGGGGGCAGAGTGTCAGCAAGAAACTAGGAACCCAGGTGATTTTCACATGCTGCTGAAAAACAAGTCAGCAGCAGGTACAAATACAAGTGTGGGCTTTAGATTAGCTGAAATGAGCACATTGTGTTCAAGTGCTTTTTGTTTCTGCTCTGCGATCTGTTGCTAGTTGGGCAGACCACCTGAGGCTTGAGAGTAAGTTTAAGTAAGGAAGGGGAAATGAACCAGAATGGAGGGTGAAATCCTGGCTCCATGCAAGTCAGTGGCAAAACTCCCATGGACTTCACTGGGGCTGGGATTTCACCTGGAGTGTATCATTTTTAGAGCTATTGACAACATCAGAAGTACATGAGAGGAATACAATAGTGTGCGGAACTGGATCTCCCAGATTCACTATTGGCATTTCAACATCATCGATGGTTATTCTCTGATCTGGAAAGGAAGTCCCTGCTTGCAACTTTCTGAACAGACACGTGTTCTTAAAGATGTGTGTGTCATTCACCTTTCTTGACCATACTATGCTGATGTCGGTGAAATACCCCTATGATCCACCAGTGCTTGAAGCACAATAAAAAAGTATCCCTTTTGGTTTATGTACTCTCTGGAAAGGTAGTCTGGGGCCAAGCTAGGGATATGCATGCCATCTATTGCCCCCTGCAGCTAGGGAACCCCCTCACAGCAAAACCATCCACTGCGTCCTGCACATTGCCCACAGTCACTATCCTTCTTAGGAGAAGTATTAATGGTCTTGCATACTTGGATCACAACAGCTCCCACGGTACATTTACCAACTCCAAATTGATTTCCCATTGACCGGTAGTAGGCTGGCATTGCAAGCTTCCCCACAGTGATCGTCTCTTGCTTCTCCACTGTCAAAGCAGGTCTCATTTTAGCATTGCTGCGCTTCAGGGCTGGGAAAAACTCTGCCAAAGTTCCTGGAAAGTGGCCTTCTGCATGCAAAAGTTCTGCAGCCACTGCTCGACATCCCATAACTGCATAACGATGTGGTCCCACCAGTCAGTGCTTGTTCTTCTTTGAGTGCTTGTTCATGTCCATTCCAATCAGGCGTGTGCGTGCGCACCTGGATGGTGGCCGGAAGATTTTTCCCCAGCAGCATCTGTCGGGCTGGCCTGGGCACCCCCTGGAGTCGTGCCTTCATGGCACTCAATATAGAGCCTGCCGACCTGCCACCCCTTCATTTCCTTCTTGCTCCCAGTGACAGTTGTCTGGAACTTCCCTTAGCCCTTGCTTAGCAAGCGTGTTCTATAGTTACTCTATATAGTTACCATAGTATCCGTTCTTTGTATCAGAGTTCTTAGTATAGAGTTGTTGGGGGTTTCCCTCCCATTCTGCCTCCCCAGAGCCATCGTATGCTGCAGTCCCCAGGGTTTAAAATCTGTGTGGCCTGCATGAAGCGCATGCCGAAGAGCGATCCACACTCTTTGTGTTTACGGTGCCTCGGGGAGGGCCACCAAAAGGATCGCTGTAAGATCTGCTGCGAGTTCCACCCTAGAACTCTTAAAGGGAACAGTGGCGTAAGGTGATCCTCATGGAGGCAGCCCTAAGCCCCCACTCCGACTCAGAGGACTCAGCTCCTAACGCTTCGTCCTTGACGCGGAGTGCCCCGGTAGCGTTGTCAAGTGCCGGTGCCTCAGAAGAAAAAGAAGCTGGACAGCTGCTCACCTCCAGCTAAATCCAGAGAAGTGAGACCCCAGGCGGGCCACAGCTCCGGATCCCCTACCGGGATTGCGTCAACTCCTGCCCAGATGAGGCAGTTGAGTCCGGGACCCCCTCGGTTGCCAGCCCCTACACAGCAGCTACAGCTTACGGTGCCGTTTTCGCCCCAAAGGAAGGAAGACCATCCAGTGTGGACAGACCCACCCTGCCCCTTGGTGCACTCCAGAGGGAAGCCAGCTATGATGTCCATGCGCTCTCCCTCTCCATGTCCCTCGGCATCAGCCCACTCGGACACAGAGCCTACCCCCTCCCCAAGCTCTCAACACTGGAGGCACCGAGGTGAGGCTCCACCGTGGTCTTCAGTCTCAGAGACCTTGGAGTTAGTGTCCGACTCCTGTTGCTCCAGGAGAAGCAGGAGCCGCAGATAGAGGTCTGGGAGAAACAGGAGGGAGCCCCAGGCGTGGCCTCTGCAGTGGCAGAACCCACTACCGTGGCCCTTCTGGACCCCCTGGTCCTTTCACCAAGGACAAGGAGGGCCCAAAGGTCACCTACACAGCATCTTCTGTGGCCTCAACCACCTTTATCTCGCCATTGGCTACGCATCTGCCCTCAGCGCCTGCCCACGCACCAATGCTTCTGACAGCTGTACCGTCATCGACTCCGGCACTGTGCTCGGCACCAATCCCAGCTCCGCCCTCGGCAACGCTGATGCACCCAACTTCCACACTGGCACCATTGTCGACGTCGACTATGGCGCAGGCACTGATGGCCCTGGCATCAATGCTGGTGATGGGCCCTCCATCTTCATTGGTGCAGACAAGCGGATTGGCACCGGCTCCATCGATGGTTCCTCCCATCGTACTGATGATGGCACTAACACTTGGTCCAGTGTCTGCAGCCCTGGCACTGTCGAGCGCACCACTGGCACTGAAGCTGCCCCAAGAGTCTAGGGACCCCCTGGGGGCAGATGGCAGGGAGCATCTGCTCTGTATAAGTGCTTCCTCTTCTTCGTCACCTGATGAAGCATTGGCAGGTACAGCCATAACCCCGGTGCTCGAGGACAACAGGGTGCTGCAGCAGTTGCTGCGCAGGGCTGCTCAGGGTCTGGGCATTAAGGCCGAGGAAGTAGCCGAGGAAGCTGATCCCATGGTGGACATCCTCGCCCCCTCAGGACCTTCCCGTATTGCCGTTCCACTTATTAAAAACATTGTGGACACCACCAAGACCCTGGGCAGACCCCCAGCTTCCTTGCTGCCCACTGCCAAGCACAATGAGAGGTGTTATTTCGTGCCCTCCAGAGGGTTCAAACATTTATACTCCCACCCACCCCGATTCTCTTGTTGTGGACGCTGCTAACCAGCGTGAGAGACAGGGTTTCCAAGGGAGGACAGGGTTTCCTAAAAACAGGGAGGCTAGGCATCTAGACCTTGTTGGGAGAAAGGTCTATTCCACAAGGGGTCTGCAGCTTTGTATCTCGAACCAACAGGCCATCATCAGCAGGTACTCGTATAACACCGGTGTGGCGATGACCAAATTTATAGAGCGCCTCCCATCGGACTCCTGAACCGAGTTCTCAGCCTTGGTGGAGGAGGGAAAGCTAGTCTCCCAGGCTTCCCTCCAGGCTGCATTGGACATTGCAGATGCTGCAACTAGGGTCATGGCGACTGGGGTAGCCATGAGGAGGGGATCCTAGCTCCAAGTCTCGGGGATCCCTTACAAGATCCAGCAGACTATTCAGGATCTCCCATTTGAGGGTGTGACTCTGTTTTCTGAGAAGACAGAAAAGAGGCTGCAGAGCCTGAAAGACTCACGAGCCACCCTCAAGTCGTTGGGCCTGGACACTCTCGCCACACAGTGGAGACACTTCCAACTGCAACCTCCTCTGAGATTCCATCAGCAGAACTGACAAGATGGTTCTCAGAAGAGGATCAGGAATGGCAGGAGGAGGCAACACCCATCCTCAGGCCAGGGCTCTGGCCAGCCCAATCTGCCCTCTAGCCCTAAACCGGCCTTTTGAACATGTGGCCGAGGACAGCGCACCAGATCAGAGACTGGATCTACCCTGCCTTACTTTTTCCTGACGACTATCCCTTTTCTCCCGTGCATGGTCCTGCATCACTTCGGACTACTGGGTGATCCACACGGTAGAGAGGGGATACTCCATCCAATTCTGTGCCCTCCCACCCTTCCACTCCCCTTCCCCGTCCCTCTTCAGGGACCCTTCTCAGGAGCAACTCCTCATCCAGGAGGTGCAGTTGCTTCTATCTCTAGGGGCAGTGGAGGAGGTTCCTCAGGCGAGGGCTTCTATTCCCAGTATTTCCTAATACCAAAAGCCAAAGGTGGCCTCAGGCCTATCCTGGACCTGCGAAAACTCAGCAAGTTTGTAAAGAAACTCAAGTTACGCGTGGTCTCTATCATCCCCTTACTAGATCCAGGAGATTGGTATGCTGCCCTTGACTTGAAGGACACGTATTTTCAGATCGCAATCACTCTGCCCCACAGGAAGTACCTCATGTTTGTGGTCAACGGTACCCACTACCAATCTATTGTCCTCCCGTTCGGCTTGTCAGCAGCACCTTGAGTATTCACCAAGGGCATGGCAGTCGTTGCCACATTCTTGGAGGCACCAGGTACAGATTTTTCTGTACCTCGACGACTGGCTGATCAAAGGCCACTCCAGGACCCAGGTGGAAATTCAGGTCACATTTATCAGAGCTACCTTCGAGAGTCTGGGTCTACTCCTAAATGAAGAGAAATCGACCCTGTCTCCCGTCCAGGGGATAGAGTTAAGAGGGGCAGTACTGGACTCGACCCAAGCCAGGGCATACGAAGAAAGATTGAAAAAATTGGGTTTGTTTATTCTGGATAGAGAAGACTGAAGGGGAACATGTTAACAGTCTTCAAATATGGAAAAGGTTGTTATAAAGAGGAAGGTGATAATTGTTCTCCTTTACCACTGAGGACAGGAAAAGAAGTAATGGGCTTAAATTGCAGGAAGGGAGATTTAGGTTAGACATTCGGAAAAACTTCCTACCGTAAGGAAGTGGAACAAATTACTAAGGGAGACTGTGGAATCTCCGTCATTGAAGGTTTTTAAGAACAGGTTAGACAAACACCTATCAGGGATGGTCTAGAGCAGAGGTCTTCAATCTGTGGGGTGGCCCC
Source organism: Mauremys reevesii (assembly GCF_016161935.1). NCBI lineage: Eukaryota > Metazoa > Chordata > Testudines > Geoemydidae > Mauremys > Mauremys reevesii. Next base: position 65,333,642 of record NC_052625.1, read on the forward strand.
ACTAGGAGGGGTGAGTTAAAAAGTTTGGGTTCCACTGGTCTAGATAATACTTAATCCTGCCTTGGCTGCAAGAGACTGAAGTAAATGACCTGTCGAGGTCTTTTCCACTCCTACATTTCTGTGATTACCTGTAGTGAGGTGGAGTGGCCTCCCACGGACACAGAGGGGGAAGGACCACTCATTGAGCCCTGGTGGGCGGAGCCAGGCTGCCCTCAGCCCTCCCACTGGAAGTCAGCGGGTGGGATAGGAAGTATAAAAGGCAGGTCTGGGAGCTTAGTTGGGCTGCAGCTGCCGAAGGAGCCAGATGCCTCCTGCCTGCTCCTGAGCTGGGAGACTGCCACGGGCCCCTGTGAAGCTGGGAGCCACCTGCTGACCAAGCCACGGAGGAGTTGCTGGGACTGCTGCGGGACTTCTCCCTGACAACCAGAGGACCCCCTACGGATCCAGATACACCCTGAGGGGGAGGGTAGGAAGTAGCTCTGGAAAACAAGACAACAAAAGAGCTGGCCTGGTACAAGGTCAGCGTGTTGCGAGTGGATCCCCACTGATCCAGTGGCGGAAACCCCGCCACTGTGAGGGCCCTGGACTGGGATGCGGTGGAGTTCGGCGGGCCTGCATCCCTCCTGCCACCCCATCCCTGGGGTGGCAGTACTCTCGCTCTGTAGGCCAGGAGGCCTGTATCAGCCTATAGGCAGCCAAGCTAGGACACTGGGCTCTGTGAATCTTGCCTGAGTCCCCTGGACTGTATTTGGGTGCTCTACCGCTGCCTGAGCCTGAAGGACTTCTTGCCCCACCCGACTACTGGCTTGAGCCTCCTGTTTGTTGCTCTGCTCTGACTGAAGGCCAGAGCCCCAGCCCTGTGTGTTGCCCCGCTAATTCCCCCATGGTGGGTGACACACAGGGGTGTAGTGACCTCCCACGGAACCGGAGGGGGGGGAGGGGAAAGGCAACCACCACCAACCCACTACATTACCTATTTAAAATATTTTTATATTTTTTTATTTATCTTTTTTTGCTTTAAGACCTCTTTTTTCAGCTTCTCTTGTAGTCTTTCTTCCCTCCTTTATGTCCATTTTGATTAATCTTACTTCTCTCTGCACTTGTGCTAAACATCTCCCTTCTCTGTTAAACCTGTTTCTCTCTTTCTCTCACCTTTTCTGTGCTCTTCTTCGTTCATCCACACATAATCCCAGAACCATCACCATCAGCCTGAAGCAAATAATACCCACATAGAGAACTGTGACAGAGTGCTGCTGCTCCAGGACTCTCCATCCTTCATGCCACTTTCATCTATTTTCAACTACGACAAGAAGGAAGATTTGCTCCTCTAGATGATTAGCATGAAGGGCATGGAGCTTGTGGCCTCTGTTATAACAGGAACATACTGAATTATACTACTTCTCCTGATAGGTCTCTTCTACCAGCATAGCCCACTTGGGGCTAGACTGTACCACCATTACTCATTTTCAGCTTTTAGTTGTGCCAATAGTCTCATTGACTTTAGTGGGAGTTGCTTTTGAAAATCAAGCCACTTACATAGGTGCCTAACTAAGGATTTAGTGGGGATATTTTCCAAAGTACCCAAGGAGTTAGAAGCACAAAACCAATGAAAAGTCAACTTTCAAGCCTAATTCCCTTAAGTGTGTTTGAAAATCTCCCCGTAGGAGTCTAACTTTGAGTCTTTTGGAGGGTGCCTATAGACAGGGCCGGCTCGACAGTTTTCGCCGCCCCAAGCAGCGCACCGAATTGCCGCCGCGGGCGGCGGGGGCAGTCCGTGTGCCCTTAGGGCGGCAGGCGCATTTCCGCGGCGGCGGCAATTCGGCGGCAGCTTCTATGTTTAGCTGAAGCCGCCGCCGCGGAAATGCGCCTGCCGCCCTAAGGGCACACGGACTGCCCCTGCTGTCCGCAGCGGCATTTCGGCGTGCTGCTTGGGGGCAAAACAACAGGGACTGCCGCCCCTTGCAGACTGCCGCCCCAAGCACCAGCTTGGAATGCTGGTACCTGGAGCCGGCCCTGCCTATAGACTTTAAGGTCAGAAGGGACCATCGTGATCATCTAGTCTGACCTCCTGCAATGAAAGTCTTGGCCTTGATGTGGGAGAAGAAAAAAATAACACGATGAATCCTTAAAACTAGACTAGTGTAAAATAAATCCAATAGTGTATGAGAATATTGGTTAGTGAGATATATACTGGTACCCTAATTTTGTTGACTCCATTGTAAAACATGAGAAAACAAATGCCAATAAAAATCAGTAAATCCATGAAAGAAATAAAATAATCTACAATTAATAAACAGCTTCTTTTCTAAAAAAAGAAAAAGAAAAAAAAGTGATTTTATTGAGTTATAATATACAGCTTTAATATGTTAGGGTAATCATACAAGATCTCTTTTGTGTTCAATTTACATATTACAATACAGACATGAGCTCAAATCTTTTGTTTTAATATACAAAAAGAATCCAATGGTTGTCTACTAGCAGCTTTGAAACTTGGCAAGAAAGGTTCTAAGGATTTTAAGTGCAGTAAAAGACCATGTAGAATACAAAATGAGTACAAAGGACTTTTCTCCAAGGTGTATAAACATTTGAAAACAAACAGTGCCTGCTCCACAGGGCAGACAACTGGCAATTAAAAACGTCAGTGACCAATGTTCCAGTCCAGAAAAGAACTGGAGGAGCATTACCCTGTGTTACAACTTTTCTAAAATGGCTTTAAAAATCTGTATAAAAGAATTTGCACTGTTCAGAAAAAGACGTTTTGAAGAGAAACGGTAGGAAAGGAACTGCACAATCAAAAAATGAAAAAAGCAATATAAAATATTTTCACTGCTATTTAAATGCCAATTAAATCAAGCAATAGTAAAAACAAAAAAACCAAAACAACCACCCCCTCTTCTGTTTAAAATAACAGCACTGTTTTGCCCATTTCCAATGAGTTGTACTTATGAACACACTATATACTTGTTTTTCTTCCATATAGAGAAATGTGTCCATTTGGTCTGTCATTTCAGTGAAGCTGATGAATATCAACCCATCACATTTCACCTTCAAGAAAACACATTTTAATGCTGTTTTCCATATAGTCATCACTCTAAATTAGGTGCATCCTCAGCTCAAGTTAAATACATTTCTTCGTTTTCTTTATACAGTGCAGAGTATATGGGCTTAGGTTATGTAGATTCTCCTCTACTCCAGTTCACTGTCTATTTCTGAGTTCAGTGGTGTGCAGTAGTTTGGCTTGTCTGAAGGTACATAGCCTGGCAGACACAAACACTTGTACGAACCTTCTGTGTTAATGCACTTGGCGTTCTTGCAGAGAGACATCCTACTGTTCAGTTCATTGCATTCATTCACATCTGCAAAAACAGACACACCAGAACATGTAGATAAAACTGCAGTATAACTTAACATGTCAATGTTGCCATTTTCCTCCACAAAGACTATTTTCTCCTGGATGCATTAAATTAACTTCTATCATCATCAATGGTAGAACATGTATGAAAAAGTGATAAACTGTGTATTAACTTCAGATTAGGCAGAACTATATTAGGGAGGATCAAAAGCTTTTTAATGAATACACATTTAATTGAAAAGAAAACAGTGAAGTGGATATCATAGGGAATCAGTAATGGTTTAAACAGTCTTTCACTGCTAAATCACTAGTTTGAATTCAATCCAGGCTGTTAACAAACAATTATTATTAATACTCACTTCTAAATAGGTTTGGCAGAATTTGATTTTTATTTTTTTCTAATTTCAACAGATAATATCAATGTTTATTTTTAGCTTTTTTCTATTTTTATCTAAATACATTTTCACATTTGCACAAAATTATGGATTTTAAACATTTCAATTTTTATCTGTGAAAATGTTTGCAATCAGAAGAAAATTTTTTGGGTGGGGTCAGACAATTATTTAATGACAGTAGACACAGATTCAAAAAATTAAAGTTTTATAACTGTTAAAACACTAATTGTCAACATCGTATGTCAAAACATACAAAATAAATATCCTTCAGTCAAACTCTAATAAGTTCTGAAGCAGCATTTTTCTTACTTTGCCTATCTGTAAATTTCAATCACCGAAGGAAATTTTTTTTGTCAGTATGCATGTACATGGTGAAATTGATATTTACCAACAAAAATGAGGAGGCTCTTCAAGGTGTGGTCCTGATCTGTATTCTCCATGGACCATGTGCCCGAAGTCAGAGTAGTGTCCATTGGTCCATGCATGTGCCCTGACTTGCTTTATGCTTCTGTCTGAGGCAATAAAGGGTGGGGCGGACTGATCGCATCTCCAGTTCCTTCTCCACTATGAATTTGACAGATCTGAAGCAGAGGGGAAAGAGGGTGGGAAGTGGAATACAGACAGGGACCACCCATCTCAAAGAACTTCAAGTTACAGGTAAGTAACTTCCTCCTCTTCTTTGAGTCATGGTCCCTACTGTATTCCACTGTGGGTGATTGAAAGTAATACCTGAGTTAGAGGAGGGTGCAAGGAGGAGGATGGAAGGGTCATGTGGAGAACTGCCGTGCCAAAGCAGGCATCCGCCACTGAGTCCTGCACCAAGGTATAGTGTGTTGCAAATGTGTGGACAGAACTCCACATGGCTGCTCTACATATGTTTATGTAAGACTCATCTTGAAGGGATGCCATGGTCATTGCTTGAGCTCTAATGGAGTGACCCCATACCCCCATGTGTGTTTGTGTGTAGGTTCAATAGCTAGTAGCAGAGTTTAATGCAGCTGGAAATCTATTTGGAGTTTCTCTGGGTGGAGAGGGCCTGTCACCTGATTCTCTCTGTTACCGCAATAAGCAGCCTAAGGGACTTCCTGATTGTTTTTGTTCTTTGCGGGTAAAAGGCCAAAGCTTGTTGGATGTTAAGGGAATGGAGCTCTTCTGCAGATGTGTGCAGGTTTTGGGAAGAAAACGGGTAAGTGAATGGATTGGTAACAATTTCAAGTGTAAGCCTAAGGAAACTTAATTCTTGTGGAATACTGTAAATGGCAGGTCTGCCATCATAGCTTCGAGATCTTCTTTGAGTGATTGCTCATGTCCATTCCAATAGGTGTGTACGCGCGCTGCGTGCACGATCATTGGAAGGTTTTATCCTAGTGGTACCCGTCGGGTCGGCTGTGGAGCCCCCTGGCGTGGTGCCTTTATGGCAGTATATATAGGTCCCTGCTGACCCACTGCCTGCTCAGTTCCTTCTTGCTGGAATACTCCGACACAGGGAAGGAGGGCGGGATTTGGAATGGACATGAGCAACATATCTCAAAGAACAACAGTTACAAAAGGCAGGTAACCGTCTTTTCTTCTTCTTCTTCTTCTTCTTCGAGTGATTGCTCATGTCCATTCCAATAGGTGACTCCCAAGCAGGTTTGACGGAGGAAGGGTCGGAGTTCACCGAGTTGCTGATTGCAGTACAGTAACTCCTCACTTAACGTTGTAGTTATGTTCCTGAAAAATGCAACTTTAAGCGAAACGATGTTAAGCAAATCCAATTTCCCCATAAGAATTAATGTAAATGAGGGGGTTAGGTTCCAGGGAAAATTTTTTCACCAGACAAAAGTAAGTGTGTGTGTATGTACACACACACACACACACACACAAAATATAAGTTTTAAACAAACAATTTAATACTGGTACACAGTGATGATGATTGTGAAGCTTGGTTGAGGTGGACGAGTCAGAGGGTGGGATATTTTCCTTACTGCTAAATGATGAACTAGCAATTGGCTGATCCCTCAAGGGTTAACTCTCTCACTCTGCAAGGCAGCAGGAATGGAGGGAGATATGCGCATTTCCCCTTTAAGTACACTGCCTTGTTAATTAGATCAGCTTGCTGAGACTGCAGCTGCTGCAAGTTCCCTCCATTCTGAGCCCTGGTGTGTCCCCCCTGCTCTATGGAAGATGGGGTAAGTGGGAAGCAGGGGGGAGGGGGACACCCTGACATTAGCCCCCTCTTCCCCCCCCCCCCCCCACAGCAAGCAGGAGTCTTGGGGAGCAGCTCCAAGACAGAGAGCAGGAGCAGCACATGGCAATGTGTGTGTGTGGGAAGGACACCTGCAATTACAAGCCTGCTGGGTAGCTGCTGCACAGGGAACTTAGGGGAGCAGGGAGCTGATAGGGGGGCTGCCAGTCCACCCTGGTTCCAAGCCCCACCAGCTAGCTGCAATGGGGTGCTCTTCCTGCAAGCAGTAAACAAAGCAGGCAGCTGCCAAATGACCTTAGAAGGGAGCATTACACAACTTTAAACGCGCATGTTCCCTAATTGATCAGCAATGTAACAATGAAACAACGTTAACCGGAATGACTTGAAGTGAGGAGTTACTGTACTGTCCTGCTGAAGGCCGCATCGTCCCTCACCTGTTGGGTGATAGCGTAGTGCAACATAAAGGTGTGGATGGAAGACCACGTTGCTGCCTTGCATGTGTCTTGGATAGGGACCTGCGCAAGGAATGCGGCAGATGACACCTGTGCTATTGTGGAGTGCGCTGTTAACGGTGGGGCTAGAATTTTAGCTAGGCCGTAGCACGTTCTGATGCAGGACATGATCCATGATGAAATATGCTGGGATGAGACGGGGAGCCCTTTCATCCTCTCAGTAGGCTCCGAAGGAGGATACTGTACCCAGGGCCCCCAATATGGCCAATAAAGCAGGATCAACAGGAGGTTGCGGGGTTCCCATGGCATGGGGCACCAGGGGCTCTAGGAAGGCTGAGGAAGTAGTTGCTTCCATGAGTGTGTTGAACTCTCTGATATTGGACAGAAGCAGTATGGCAGAGGCGGTTCTTTCCCCCATTCTGATTCACTGGAAGAGGAAAAGCTGGATGCTGGTTCCAATGATAGTACTGTCAGAGCCAGTGGAGTGGTGTATAACACATGCGAGGAGGGTGATAGACCCAGTTTTGTAGGAATATCCTGTGGCGGAGATATGAGTTCTCTGGAAGTGGAGGGACCCTATAGAGGAGGAGACTCTGGATTCAGTAAGGCAAAGACATCTTGAGGTGCAGCCATGGATCTGGATCTCCTTGATGTAAGGAGTATTCTCTCTTTTCCGGTCACCAGTACCATTGCTGAAGTCTTCCTGGTGTGGGAGTATCTTGCATCTTGTGAGGTGCTGGAGATGGCAGTACCAACGGTTTGCTGCCTGGAAGGAACCATTGAATCCCATTGTTTATGGGCCTTTTTCTCGTGCCTGTGGGACTTAGAACGTGCTACATCTCCTTGGGCCGAGCTAGTGGAGGGAATGTTCAGTTCCTTGGACTTGGAGGAAGACTTGGGGGACTGCTTGCTAATCTCCTGACTAGGCCCCACCATGGGTCTGTGGGGGCGGTTCTGCTGGAACCGGAGTTTGATGCAGGAGCACATGGCATGCTCCTCGCTGAATCAGTCTGACGTACAGGTAGGGTTCCCTGTCCTGGGTCTAAATGAGGTCTCAGGGCCATCTCCATGACATACTTCCAGAGAACAAGTACTCGGCCTTCTCTGAGATGGCTGGGGAAGGACTGGCAAATACTGCACTTAGCCGGGATGCGAGTTTCTCCCAGGCAGTAGAGGCAGCGTTGGTGGTTGTCGGTGACTGAGAAGGATTGTGAGCAAGAGGCACAGAGTTTGAAGCCCGGGGTTCTAGGAATAGTTTAGTACTTGAACAGGCGTACCAGGTAGGAGGACCGACGGTGAAAATCTCCGAAGTCTTTTCTAATCTAACTGTTAAAACTAGTAACTACTAAAACTAGGAAACCAATAAAATTAGAAAAAGTATGGCTAAAACTGATAAAACTATTTACAACTGTAATTATTAGAACTGTGTCGGAGACAAAGGCACTGAAGGTTCCGAACCAGACTATGCAGCGGTGAGAAGGAATTGGAGATGCGGTCGGTCTGCCTTGCTCTTTATCGCCTTGGATGGAAGCACAAGGCAAGTCAGGGCACATGCACAGATCAATGGACACTACTTTCAAATTCTCCAACTCCAAGAGCATGGTGTGCATGCGTAACCCACAGTGAAATACAATAGGGACCTTCACTTGAGGAAGAACTAATCCTTTGAAGCTTGCTCATAAAGTGCCATCCGGTAACTGTTCAGTGGTCTATGTGAAATGCATTGTTGAGCTCAGTTCTTGGTGTAATACAATTCTTACATAACCATATTAAAAAAGAAAAGAAATACAACTAGCACTAGTTGGCAGCCTTAGCAGAGAGGCCAGTGACTAATAGTTGTGAAGAGAAATCTACCTCACTCCTCCAGCAAGTCTCTATAGCACTGGACTGAGATGCAGTAGGGCTATGCCTTCATTGCCCAAAAAGGTGGTTGTTTGTTTTACAGAGAGAGAACGAATGCATATTAACTATCTTGTTGTAAAATCCTACTGGAGACATGGTGCAAGTAGTTTTTACTGCAATGCAGTTAGACAAGATCAACAGTATATGCCATCACCTCTCGTTGACCTCAGCTAGCTACTTTGCAGTAACAACCACAGATCCTTTGCCTTCACTAGCATTTTACAGAGATATACCTAATATACATTAGTTATCTCGTAAAACCACACCTTTTTTTTTTGGCAGTGAAGACAGTCATTAGGCAGATCAGTATAAAGAAGCTTACGGTGCTGCTACTAGAGTTGCATCTGTTCTGCAGATAATAAGAGTATGTCAGTCTCCAGTGCTCTCAGTTCAGTTCTTTACATAAGTAATAAATTCACTTAAAAAAATCTCGGGGAAACAAGGACAGAAAAATACATGTGAATATATATATACATGTATATGGGAAAACATATGATACAGCTAGATAAGGGATGACATTTTCCAAAGCAACTTAGGGTCATATTTTTAAAGATATTTAGGTGCCTAAAGATTCAGATAGGTGCCTAGTGAAATTCTCACAAGCACCTGTGTGCCTAACTCCCATTGATTGACCTCTCGAGGTCCCTTCCAATTCTATGGTTTCAAAGGGAGTTAGACACATGGGTACATCTGAATATCCCACTAGGCACCTATCTGAACCTGTAGGTGCTTAAATACTTAGGGACAGATTTTTAAAGGTAACTTTTGAAAATGGGACTTAGGCTCCTAACTTGCTTAGATACTTTTGAAAATTTTAACCAAAGCTTGTTCTGCATTTTAATGTATTACCTTTTATTATTGAGCGTCTTTTAATTAATAGTACCTTTACCATACTAGTTAGATTAGCATTGAAATTGACACAGGCACGCTAACATACTTTTTATAACTATTATGAATAGTATATTTCCCTAGCTAATTATTATTAGTATACACTCCACAATCCCATATTTCTCATGGATATCTAGGACAACTGTTCACTGATATTCAAATGATCTAGGAATTCAGAGATGGCTGCTCAAGTGAAAACTGGCTTTCAATATATTATATATAGATTTAGAATGTTTAACGTAATTCAGATGATCATTTGTCAGAAAGGTTTTCTCTTACGGCAAATGAGTAACTTTACTCACATAAGTAGTTTCACTGCAGTTAAGTAAATGGGTCTGCTTGTGTGAGTAAATCTGCTAAAGTACAAAAAATGAATTGTATGTAAAATATTGCATTGTAATCTCACCAACACAAGTCATTTTGGCCATGTCCAAGTGGTAGCCATCAAAACAATCACAAGTATAGCCTTCCTGGACTCTCACACACCGGCCATTTTCACATCCATTCAGAATGCCACATTCCTCTGCTTGTAACTCCTCAAAGCTGTTCAGAAAACCTAGGTGGAGAAAGTATTGCAAACAAGTAAGTTAGAGAGACGCTGATTCTTTTTTTTTTTTTTTTTTTTTACAAATGTATTGTCTCAGGGGTTTACTGGGATGTTACTCAACTTTGTAGAAAATAGGTCAGCTTTAGCAAATCTGCTCCATCTGGAATTTTTAGTGTACTAATAAAATACAGTTATATTTTAAGATGAAAATAAAATAGCTGTTTGAAATGTGTTTAACTAATGTTAAAAGATTTGATCCATTTTTAACAGACACATTTTAATAAATTATCTCATTGATAAAATATTACTTTATAATAAAATCTTGTAAAATCAGACTTTATAAGAGTTTATAGTGCTGATGTAGAAGTATTTTAGGGTAATTTGAAAAATAATTATAAAAAGCTCTTCTAAATATTACTATAAAAAGTGGAGGGAAGAAGTTATATTGTAATTACACTAGATCAGAGGTAGGCAAACTATGGCCTGGGGGCCGTATCCGGCCTTAAGACGTTTTAATCCAGCGCTTGAGCTCCTGCCAGGGAGTGTGGTCGGGGGCTTGCTCCGCGCGGCTCCCGGAAGCAGCGGCACATCCCCCCTCCAGCTTCTATGTGTAGCGACAGCCAGGGGGCCCCGAACGCTGCCCCCGCCCCGAACGCTGCCCTTGTAGCTCCCATTGGCCAGCAAATGGGGCCAATAGGAGCTGCAAGGGCAGTGCCTGCGGACAGGGCAGTACGCAGAGTTGCCTGGCCGCACCTCCATGTAGAAGCTGGAGGGGGGACATACCGCTGCTTTGGGGAGCTGCTTGAGGTAAGCACTGCCTGGAGCCTCCACTCCTCACCCCCTCCTGTGCCCCAACCCTCATCCCCCTCCCAACCTCTGAAGCCCTCGATCCCACCCTCCTGCACCCCAGAGCCGCACCCCCAGCTGGAGCCCTCATCACCCCCACCTGCACCCCTGCCCCAGCCTGGAACCCGCTCCCGCACCCTGAACTCCTCATTCCTGCCTCCCCCTCCCCTCCCAGCCGGAGCCCTCACCCCAACCCCCCAATTTCATGAGCATTCATGGCCACCATACAATTTCCATACCCTTGGGCCAAAAAGTTTGCCCCACCCCTGGCTCTAGATGAAACATGCAAAAAAATATTAGTCCCAACTGCCTTGAGTGAAGTAAGAGGAAATTAGACTACTAGCCTGTTGTGGTTTTGGCTAATAACTCTTTAGGAGTCACTCAGATACTTGGATGATGGGCACTGATATAAATACTTATAAACTACTTTACTGTGTCTTGTCATAATCCTAGGTAGTGAGCTCTCTGGGATAGGGACTGTCTTTGTTTTACTAGTTCGTACAATGCCTGTTATGACGAAACCTTGAGGCCTGATTTAGGGTCTCTAGACAATAACATAATAATAATAGGGGAAGAATGCATATATTGTAAAACTTATTCAAAAATTGTAAATGCTCATTGAATTTCAGTAAGATTAAAGTGCTCATCTAAGTACCAATAAGTTAACATTATACAACAGTCTTACTATCTTTCCATTCTTAGAAGCAATAAATCAAACAGAACTGTAGATGGCAGCCAACCACATCAAAAAGAATATTTGAGAAAAAGTCCACAGCATTTAATATCATCCCTCCTGATCCAGTTTAAATAATGCACTAGGGTTTGGTTTTTTATGCGGTCATGGTGTGTGCATGGCAGGGGAGCCATAGAGGGGATTTTCTACTGACATTTAATTCACACATTAACTCCACAAACAGACCATTGGTATATCTAAAACCTGTTCATATATTTGGAATCATTTTTAACAGATATTTGATATGTATAATACACCTCAACTATATGTTCTATTCATCTCTTCCTCTCTTTTACTGTTATTCCCTTCCATCTGCCTTTTCACATTTTCCCTTATTAGTCCAGGCCCCTCTCGTTCTTTCCCTCATCTCACATTTTCTCTATCCATGCCCTACCTTTCTAATTGTACCCTCTCTGTCCTCATCCATATGCCCTCTATTTGCACAAATCTAGTGTGTCCAGCACTGGCTCTTCAAGGTTGTCTGGATACTTCACAGGTTCATGTCCACTTGTGGCCAAAATGCGCTTAGTTTGGGATAAGCTTGATTTGTGGAACAGATCAACATAACAAAAATGGTGCCACATACCATAGAGACTTAGAAATGAACTTGAACATATATTTACTTTGTTGAGTACACACCTTCACATATAGTAGGGATCATTACAAAGTTTCCTATTAATGTAGTAAACTGCAGTAAGATACAGATATATAATAATGTATTGAGTAGATTATTTTGCTTTACTACAAAAAAGCAGGAAACTTTTCAACAACCTCTATTATATTTTAATCCATTTAGAGGGGCTCCTTTACATTGCAGGCATTTGCTGGGCCATGATATAGATGACTAATTATGAAAAACAAACACTGTCAAGCAGGGAAAAGGTGGTGTTCTTGAACAAATTCTTTACAAATGAAAGACATCATCTGTTCTCCACTGTGCTCACATATAGCATGCTGAAATTTTTAATTAGCTGAAACTGGTTTAAACAAGATTGTTTGCACTATAATCCATACTGCAACATGTCTATTTTTAAAGTAACAAATATTTGTTTGCAGTTCTAAGAGAATCCGATGGTAATAAAATTGAAAAATATTTAATTGGCATGTCAAGATCTGTACTATAGGCCTTTCAAGGCAAGAACTGTCTCTTTTCTGGGATTGTATTGCACCCAGCAGAAAGGGATCTCAATCCCGATTGGGATCTCTGAGTACTACCATATAATAAACATTTATTATTAAAATTATCATTATTATTAACAATACAACTGGCTAAAATGCCAAAAGGATCAAAACTTTAGGTATTTGCCGAGGCATATACAGCATTTGCTCAAGCATCTGCCCAGGATAGGGTTACACAGATGTGTTCTAGGTTATATTCTGTGTTCATTGGCATTATTGTTTCTGATTCAGTGGCAGGATGCTAGAGAGATCCTAGCTCTGATATCTCTTAGATATCTCCTAGGGTTACACACAGTTCTCTAATCACTTATTAATGGAAAGTCTTTTATCAATGCTTATAATTTGAGGAAGTACTTTTTTACACCCCTTTATAATTTGGACATTGGAATAGAAAGCATGTCTCCCACTCTATTTCTCTTCTATCATATTGGGGACATGATCATCTCTTTCTGGGGTTTTCATTGTGCTTTGATAATTTTCATCAGTGTTAGAAGTCAATATTGTTTAGCTTTGTACAGCTCTGCATAAAGTCTAATAGGTTTGTTAGGTATTAAACAGAGATGAACCCTGGTTTCTGTGGACTATATTTAATAGAATCATTGAAATGTAGGACTGGAAGAGACCTCGATAGGTCATCTAGTCCAGTCCCCTGCACTGTGCCATGACTAAGTATTATCTAGAGACCATCCCTGACAGATGTTTGTCTAACCTGTTCTTCAAAACTTCCAGTGATGGAGATTCCACAACCTCTGTAGGCAATTTGTTCCAGGTCTTAACTACCCTTAGAGATTTTCCTAATGTCTAACATAGATCTTGCTTGCTGTAATTTAAGCCCATTTCTTCTTTACCTGTCCTCAGTGGATAAGGAGAACAATCTCCTACCCTCTTCTTTATTATAACCTTTGCTGTACTTGAAGACTGTTATCATGTCTCTTCAGTATTCTCTTCTCCAGACTAAACAGATCCATTTTTTCAGTCTTTCCTCATAGATCATGTTTTCAAGACCTTTAATCATTTTTGATTTTCTGATTAATCATTTTGCTTTCCTCTGGACTTCCTCCAATTTGTTCACATCTTTCCTGAAGTATGGTGCCCAGAACTGGACACAATACTCCAGCTGAGGCCTTATCAGTGCTGAGTAGAGTGGAAGTATTACATCTCGTATCTTGCTTACAACACTCTTGCTAATACATCCCAGAATGCGGTTTATTTTCTTTGCAACAGTATTACATTGTTGACTCATATTTAGTTTGTGACCCACTATATCCCCCACATCCTTTTCTGCAGAACTCCTTCGTAGGCAGTCATTTCCCATTTTGTATTCGTGAAATTTATTATTCCTTCCTAAGTTTAGTGCTTTACATTTGTCCTTATTGAATTTCATCCTATTAGTACTTGTGCAATTTAGTGGCAGGGAATACATTTCAAACTTCTGCTACTCACTGTAGTCCTCTGGCCCTGTTCAAAGCTATCATTTTGATTTCTTTTACCATTATTTCTTTTAACTTATTAACTCATTTTAATGGGAGACATGTTGGGTAAGAGAGAAGTGGTACCTGCATGCTATATGTACAAAGCAGTTGGGATTGCCTGTTCCTTTTGTAACCACCATTTTGTTTCTAACGTAAGACTGAAGAAATATGCTGGACCAAATTCAGCCCTGGTATAAGGGTGTAAGCTGAATTCAAGGCAGTCCAAGTAGTCTAGGTCAGCGGTTCTCAAACTGTGGGTCGGGATCCCAAAGTGGGTCACAACCTCATTTTAATGGGGTCAGCAGTGCTGGCTTAGACTTGCTGAGGTCCAGGGCCGAAGCCCAAGCCTCAGAGCTTTAGCCCTGGGCAGCGGGGCTCAAGTTATAGGCTACCTGGCTGGGGCTGAAGCTTTGGCACCCCCCTAGGGCAGCAGAGCTCGAGTGGGCTTAAACTTCAGTCCCCCCTCCTGGGGTCATGTAGTAATTTTTGTTGTCAGAAGGGCGTCGTGGTGCAATGAAGTTTTGAGAACCCCTGGCCTAGGTCCTGATCAAACAGATTTCCATTGACTTCAAAGCGAGATGGATCAGGCTCTTATTCAATAAAAAACCCATGCATTTTTCAAGCATAAATTTAGAACCCTACTTCTATAAGATTCTGTAGCAAGACCTTTGCTTTCCCCGTGACCTATTCATTTATGTGTGTATTGGCATTCCAACTAAAGCCTGTGCAAATCATACTCAGTGGTCATGCTAAACTAGGCAATTTTTTTGGAGTGAGAACATCATGCACACACTCCACCTCCCCCACTCAAGTTCTGCTGGAAAATCATGGAAAGCTGGCATGAAGAATTTTTAAAAAAAATTAATATACCCCAAAGGAGTTTGAGTCGCATGCTCCAAAGAAAAATTAGTCTTTTGACCTTTAGCTGTAAATCTGTTGGTAAATATAAATTTAGTATACCTGGCACACATTATTTCACTATATTAAACAAAATAATATTGTACTTTGGGCCCAAATGGGCTCATATACAACTCTGGCGCTGGAACCTGAACACCGGACAAAGTTAATGTAATAGGAATAAGAAGAACATAAATAAATAGGCCACATTACTCAGAAGCAAACAGATGAATGAAGCCAACTACAGGGAAGTAATCCAAGTTATAATCCTGCTTTCAAGAATTTTACATAACAGTGATATTTACTTACGGTCTTCAACAAAGAATGGATCAGTTTCTGGGGTGTAGTGTTCCTCAAAGTCAACCAAAGCATCTTGTCCATATGGTCGTCGAGATCCTGGAACTGGAACATTGCACAGCTGGGCATAATCCTCTGAGGAGGAGAAAGCAAAATAGGACATAAAACTAAGTACACTTGTAACAAAGGCCACATTACAGCAGTTCCAATGACCTGCAACTCCTGTCAGCTGGAAATAAATGTCTTTCCTGGAAACAGCATAAATCTGAAGCTTCTACAAATTGTTCTCTCCCCTTCAAGAAGAACGTCATTAAAATGTAATGGGCCAAATTAATCCCTTTTGTGACTTCAGTTGTTTTACACTGAAGGAATGGATTTGAATTAACAACTGTACAAAAAATTAAGGGCCAGATTTTGGCAGTTCTTTCAAAGGAGGAGGGGATGAAAAGGCATAAGCATCTTACCACACTCCCACTGCACAAGGGCTAGCTGCAATTATAGTCTTTGTATCCCTTGACTGCAAAGACTACTTCAGGCCAGAACAGGTGTTGGAATTAGCCTCCCAAAACGAGGCAAAGCGGGTGAGGAGAGAGTGGGTCCATATCTGTTCCACACACACTGCACTGGCCAGCAGAACTGGGCCAGTGTAGGTAGAGAATACTTTGCATCCTTCCATCATAGCCACTTCTCATTGTCCCACGATGCGGGCCATGTCCTAAAACCTGAGGGCCCAAATATCAGTTCCTCCCAAGCTCTGCTTGGCTAAGGGACTGAAAAGGCAGAGAGGTCTTGGGAAAGTAACTTTATGCTACCATAACTGCGTACAGAGTGTGGCTCTTTGTCCTCTGCTAGTGGCTGGACCACACGTTGTATGATTCTGCCACTAGCTGTAAGTTAATAAACAGACCTGGATCTTTTAGCTGAGGTAATAGAAGCTTTTTTGTTTCGGTTCAGATGTCCCAGGTTTGATCCCTCTGCTGATGACCTCCTCACCCCAGGAGGATTGCATTACATCTTCTGCCTGTCCCACATTGTAAGTTAGATCAGCCTCAGTGCTGTACTTGAACTATTATTACATATTGCAATGAACTATATACAAGACAGATGCTTTAGAATAAAAACCTCATTGTCATATGGATCTATAGCCACATTCTGAATACTGCTGCAGACATTTTAGCATCAAAGCAACACTTCCCATACAGAATAACTGGTTTTCAGATAACCTGTAACAGGAAAAGTATGAAGAAAAAACTCAGGCACTGGTATGATGGCCATAGAACCGGCAAGCTCTCACTATGTAGAACTATTCCAGATAGTAAATGGCTCCATAAAATCAGACTGTCTTCACTCAAGCCCAGAAGCCAGAACCACTCACTGGGTGGAGTTGTCATCTTTTTCACAGAGAAAATCACATGCATGTGGCTAACAAGAACACCACATTGCTCATAGGACCAGATACACAACACCCTCCCTTCCAAGAATCCAGCCTATTCATAAAAAAGTCATGGAAGTTTAAATGGCAGCTGGAGCTACCAACCTCTCACAATGATTCTCTGGCCTTCCTATCTGTCTTAGGGTTTTGTATACAGCCTATCATCGTATCTAAGCACTTAGATATATAGATCTTTTCTGGATGATACAAGAGTAGAACCTGAGACCCCTCTGAACAGAGATTATCAACATCTCCCTTGACAAAGGGAATTTACTACCTACCCTAAAACATTCATAATTCTAACCAGAACAAAAGAAACCACCACTCAGTGCTAGTGACCTTGCAAACTACCTCCCTGCATCATCAGCCTATGCATGGAGGAAGCAGGGAACGTAAAGGGGAGCAGGCTCTGTGGGTCTGCCATTTCCCTCATGCACAGATGAGAGGGTGGAGAGGATTGGGAATTAGGCAGAGCTTTGACTCTGGCCCCTGGGCAAAACAGTTTAGCCATGGAGGAGGGAAAAGTAGTGTGCTGCAGATACGGGCCAGCAGCAGAATACTTCTCCATGGATCAAGAGTGGGAACCAGGAACGGACTGTGACTTGGAGTCACAGTTCTTTCCGTGGGCGAATCCCCACAGTGCACCTAACTCAGGACAAGAGGCAAAGTCTCAGGGCCACATCCTCAGCTGTGTAAATCATAGAACTCCATTGGGTCGTTGTGGTATGTAAGTAGATAGAAAGTTAAGACCACAAAAATAAACCAAGAATTTTGTCCATAAACAATTTAAGGCAGTGTTTGTTTAGAAGAGGTAGATTAACAACTAGGATTGTCAGAACTGAGATCTGTATGAGGAAGATTGTTTTTTAACTGTTTGCATTTTTTGCCTTGATTTAGCCAATGCTATCATGCCTTCACTTTCTGAAGCACCAAAATAATATATTTAAAATGAAACAGAAAAAGAGGTAACAACAAAGAAAGATGTATCTGTCAGGAAAGGGACTTAGTGCACTTTTCTGGATGTCATGTTAAAATGTTTATGTATAATCTTGCCTCATAGCAAGAGTGTCCAACATGCCTTACAAATCTTCGCATAGAATGCGTTTACTATGAATATTAAACATCTGAGGAAAACATTTTAAACAGAAAGAATATCCAATACAAAGAAAAACTGGAAGGAATGAAACTGAACACTACCCAAAGTACAAATGGCTGTCATAATTTTTGGTTAAAAATGAACAGGAACATTGGTATTATCCCATGCGTAATAATTCTTGAAATGTTTAGAGATTTCAAGAGTTGAGGTAATTTTCTTTTCACAGAATTTTCTGTATACATTTGTTTTAAATCTAAAACCAATGAATGTTAAATACTACATATTTCAGAACTAGGCAACTGTAATGACTGATTATTTTTTTTCCAAATTAAAAGACCATGATCTCACACTGATCTAAACCAAGAATAACTCCCCTGAAATCAGCGGAGTTAGAATGTTACAAAACTCATGCAAGTGGGATCACTTGCCAATTTAAGAACTCTCTCTCTTGGGGTGGGGTTTTTAACATTGTTAACTTCCATTGACTTTAATGAGAGCAGAGTTAGGGTATGGCTACACTTGCGAGTTGCAGCGCTGGTGGAGGCTTTCCAGCGCTGCAATTAGTAAGTGGCCACACCTGCAGGGCACTTCCAGCGCTGCAACTCCCTGGCTGCAGCGCTGGCCGTACACCTCACTCAGCATGGGGAATAAGGATTCCAGTGCTGGTGCTGCAGCGCTGGTCATCAAGTGTGGCCACACACCAGCGCTGTGATTGGCCTCCAGGGTATAAGGGTGTATCCCAGAATGCTTTTAACTAAATTACTCCCTTTGTTTTGTTATGCAGCCTCTCTTTGTTTTGTTGTGAACCTCCGGAGCTCCGTTGCTACCGGAGCTGCTCTACCGGAGCTGCTCTACCGGAGCTGCTTATCAGCTCCTGTTTGCTGTGATCAATCTGTGAACAATCAAATGAGATCCTCCTCCCTGCGTGATTCACAGGGGTTGAGTGTTTGCATTTTGCTTGACCAGCAGCGAGAAAAGGAGTCATTCACAGGGGCTGAGTGTTTGCTTTGCTTGAGAGAAACGGGGGGAGCGGGCAGAGGGGGGAAAGGGAGTATGTTGGATGCAGGCTGTTTGCAGTTAACAGTAAGGGGGTGGGAAAATTTTCTGATTTTGCACAGTGTCAGTTCCAAAAATCCACTCTCTCTTTCCCACCCAGTCCCTGTCACACTGCCCCACACCCCCCTCTTTTGAAAAGCACGTTGCTGCCACTTGAATGCTGGGATAGCTGCCCATAATTCATCACTCCCAACAGCGCTGCAAATGCTGCAAATGTGGCCACACTGCAGCGCTGGTAGCTGTGAGTGTGGCCACACACCAGCGCTGGCCCTGCACAGCTGGACGACCAGCGCTGCAACTACCAGCGCTGCAGATTTGTAAGTGTAGCCATACCCTCAGGCTGATGCTCAGCCCTTTCGGAAATCATGCCCATTATATACAATGTAACCCTAGCACTGGGAATTTTCTTGACCTATGTTGTGAGTATTCGTACATCTATTTCATAATTGGGAAAGGTTCTAATTGCACTATATACAATACATTTAAAAAATATTCTAATTGAAAAAAAAGTAGAAACCATCCACCAGTAGCCAGATGGTCTGAAGTTCCTGCTGTTTCTACCATTGCAAAATACATTAGTATACAATGCCAGGAAATCTCAACTCTCCATGTTTAAGGCATTTGTAGGAGAGTCTGCAACTGTAACGTAACATCATGGTATTTGGACCTGTGAGAATAAATATTCCAGTACAATTTGCTAAAGAGTAAACATGCAACCCTCCTAAATGTGTGACACCCATTATTATTATTTAACATACTGTGCACTAGTGTTGAAAATGTACTTATCTTTTATTTTAATTATGTACATAATGCAACATATGACACAACTGATACAAAATACTTTCTTTGGAGACCTCCCTTGAGTTGATGCCTTGACGCATGATTCTACCCATTTTACTGTAAATATAACAGTAAGTCTACGTAAATGAGTTACTGTGCTGTATTTTTCTTAGCAGATATCTCCATTGCAATGCATTGGCTCATGCAACTCCATGTAATCAGCGTTAGCGGTATCAATATATCTGTCGGTAAAATGTTACACTTCAGTTTTGTTTATATTTTTAGACCCCTCTGTCATATTTTATAGTCATGTAAAAATTGTATTTACTGCAATATGTAACACAGAGGTGGAACTAGTTGCTAGCCTATTTTTAATACAGATGACCTGGATAATTTGAAGTCTCAGATTGCACATCTGTCAATACAAAATGCACATAGTTTATTATCTAATCTATTGGAAATTGTGATAATGGGAACTTTTTCTCTGTCGCACTGAGTTTCCTTGACACAACTAAGTTTTGAATGTCTTCATTGCTAGCTCTTGTACAACAGTTACAAATAAATTAATGGTTAATAAATGTTGTAAGCATGTTACAGACATGAGTAGGATGTTTTATAAATAGTTATAAGCACATTAGTAGGAGGTGTTATAGATGGTAATAAGCCATGGTTATACAGAACTTGTTGGACTCTATAACAATTGATTAATCATTTATTAAAACATCTACACCTCTACCCCGATATAACGCAGTCCTTGGGAGACAAAAAAATCTCACTGTATTATAGGTGAGACCTCACTATATTAAACTTGCTTTGGCCCCCCCATTCCTTGTTCCCTGACCGCCCCCTCCAGAGACCCCCATCCCTAATCACCCCAGGACCCTACCCTCTACCCAACCCCCCTGTCCCCTGACTGCTCCAACCCCTATCCACTCCCACCCCTCCGCCCCCGACAAGCATTCACCGGCTGTGGCAGGAAGCGGAGCAGCCCGGCCCCAGCCCGCTCCACTCCACCACCTCCCAGCCGCGGCGCTCCGCTTCCCGCCACTGCCGGTGAGTGCGGGGAGGTTGGGGAAAGGATGCCCCCCCGCACTCACCTGTGGCAGGAAGCAGAGTGACACGGCCCCAGTCCGCTCTGCTTTCCTTGCCCTGGCCCCAGGTGAGCTTGGAGGGTGTCCTTTCCCCAACCTCCCCGCACTCACCGGCGGCGGGACCCGGAGCCGCCCAGCCCCAGCCCGCTCCACTCTGCTAGCTCCCAGCTGTGGTGCTCCGCTTCCTGCCGGGCAGGTTAGTGCAGGACCTTTCCCCAGCCGACCCCCAGCGACACGGCTGGGGCTGCCTTGCTCCGCTTCCCGCCGCAGGTGAGTGCAGAGAGGTTGGGGAAAGGATGCCCCCTGTACTCACCTGCGGCGGGAAGCAGAGTGCTGCGGCTGGGAGCTGGCGGAGTGGAGCGGGCTGGGGCCGGGCTGCTCCGCTTCTGTCGCTGCTGGTGAGTGTGGGGGGCGGATCCCTTTCCCCAAACCCCTTCCCTGAGCGATGCGGCTGGGGCGGGCCAAGGGCCCCCAAAAGTGCCCTTCCACAGCTCCTGCCCCCCAGACCCAGGGAGGGCAGCCCCTGGACTGCCCCCGAGACCCTCTGCCCCTTATCGAACCCCTCAGCCCCGGCCTGGCACCCTTAATACGCTGCTCAGAGTGCATGTCAGAGCTTTACTGTCTTGTATGCGAACCTGCCTTATATCGGGTCACGTTATACCGGGGTAGAGGTGTATTCATCTTTTATTAATACTTTATAAACTATTTATAAATGTATCTTTCATGTAAAGTGTGACCTAATATATTCTAACAAAGTCACTTAGGAAATTTCAATTAAACACTTGTTTGGTGCATAGTTGTGACAGATTTGGAGTTGCCTGTATTAATTTATGAATTAGGGCTGTTAATCACAATTAACTGAAGCAGTTAATGCAAAACAAATTAATTAGATTAAAAAAATTAGTCATGATTAATCTTAATTTTAATCACACTGCTAGACAATAAAGACACTGCACTACAGTACTTGTATGAGGTGAATTGAAAAATACTATTTCTTTTGTTTCATCATTTTTACAGTGCATTTATTTTGTAATCAAAGTAATAATATAAAATGAGCACTATACACTGTGTTCTGTGTTGTAATTGATATCAATATGTTTGAAAATGTAGAAAAACATGCACAAATATTTAAATAAATTGTATTCTATTATTAACAGTGGGATTAAAACTGCAATTAATCACAACTTTTTTTATCTCATGATTAATCGCTATTAAGTTTTTAATAGTTTGACAGCCCTACTATGAATACTATATACACCAAATGTTTGTCTGAGTACTTTAAAGATTTTTATTGTATGCCTATATTAGGTTAATTCAGTAGCCAGGTGGTCAGGAAATTTACCCAGAAAGAAGGACAACAGCCCAGATAATAGCTCTTCAGTAAACATCCAGGAGTATTAACTATGATATGCTCCCTCCCTCCCTGTGGTGGGCTTGCCTGATTGTCTTTGGCAGAACTGAATCACCCCTCCCACCCCAAGGGAGGGCAGATCAAAAACTTGAGAGGGATTAAAAGAGAGACACTCTGAATGGGAGGGGGACAGGGTTTTTGAACTAAAGTGAACGAGGCCCCAGCGGCTGGGGTGTCTGAAAAGACAGAAGATAGACTAACAGGTCCCCCTACATGGAAGTAGGATGACCAGACAGCAAATGTGAAAAATCAAGACGGGGGTGGTGGGTAATAGGAGCCTATAAAAGAAAAAGACCCAAAAATCGGGACATCTGGTCACCCTATATGGAAGATGGATACATAACTACACATGTATTTGTTCTGTTGTTTTAAACCTTTCCCCTTGCTATTCTGTGTTTTGTTAAGATTAAACAAATACTTTGTTTTAAGAAGGCTTTTTTGGATCACTGTATTCACCACTGATCACAAGCTCCCAGAGGGAAGAACCACAGGTACAGAGTCTAGTAGGACCTATTGTGGAGTAAGCCTGATTATTACAGGGTTCTGTAGCCTAGCACCCTGCTCTAAGAGTGGGAGAATCATGAGATTCCTCCCCAGAGAGGTGAAGGCTCATGGCCTATGACTTGGAAGTTGTGCACTCAGTGAGATCAGAAGAGGGGACAGAGATGCCAGTACCCTTGAACCACGACAGTAATATTTTACCTATAATGCAGAAATTAATGAACAATTTCAAACCAATTGTGATCCTATAAAGAAATAAAAAATGCATAGCTATTTTTCATGTTTCATAATCTATGTTAATAGCATTTACTGTTTGTTTATATTTTCTCTCCTAGTCTATCTCTTGGCTCTAATCAGGGCTATTATATCCATGGCTCAAGAACAGGATTTTCCTTTTTATGATGTGCATATTACTCCATATGTTTCTAAGTTCTTCTTAAGAAGTACTTTCAAAAAAATGTATGGGCAGTGCTTTTTGTAACTTAAGATGACTAATGCATAAGGAAGTTGATGTGAGCTTCCAAAAATTTAAAGGGACTTATTTTCAAAAGTAGCTGCCTAAATTGTGCACGAAAAATAAGTGTGTTTTAGGGGAAAATAGGAAGATGCACATGCAAACCTGTGCAGAAGTCAACCATGACTACTAGGTGACAAAAAAGGAAGATAAAACACAAGTCTGACATAAGCCCAATGACTGGACATCATGTACCTGGATTTTCAGAAGTGTTAGTCAAATAAATGTACATCTAATTGTTACAAGAGAACTGGACTTGACATAGCCAGTAGCCATCTTGTGCACTTAGCCACCATAAGCTGGAAGTGAGGCTACCACGTAGCAAGGAAGAATTTGGCCTTGCTTAGGCAGACAAAAACATCTGCACAATTGCAGTGTTACTAACAAGGATAGCGGATGTTGGTCTGGGTGCCTGTGTTTATAAGTTTCTTGCTGGAGTTGCTTTACTAATAAATAGAAATTATGAGCTCTTTGCTGTTGCTAGGGAAATTGTTAGCCTATTAGAAGTTACTTTGAATTATTCTTTGTTTTAAGTTACTTATTTAAAAAAATAGTTAAAACGTGTACTTTGGAAAAGTTTCGATTTTCTACGAGCAAGAAGACACTAACATCAATCTCCCTAGCAGCTAGGAGGAAGGCTGGCCATGGGAAACCTGCTGCTGTCACTCAGCACCACCTCAGACTTTGGGTAACCATATTCTGAGACACTCTAGACTATTGCTAGTTTAGATGTGTGCTTTGTACTCAATAAAAGCAAGGGTTTTTAGGTGGAAGCACTCTTGTGTGTACCAATCATTTATGAGAGGTAGATGCTGTGTCCCCCACTGATTTATTTCCTGACACCTCCTAAAAAACAGTGATTAATTACCATAGTTTTAGGTTCAGATAACCCTGGGTAATGTAATTTGCCTGTAAAATTGTGGTGACAATACATGCAACTATGGTCAGTGTACATGCAAAAGAGGCTCAAGTATGTGCTTGAGCTTCTGAAAACTGGATCCCAAATCTCGTGTCAACTAGTTTATGCTATTGTTTCATACATTTAACACAGAATATTATAAACAGTTTTTCCTGACATGACCATGATTACAAATGAACAACGGCCAAATCCTCCCTCCCACCACAAAGAAAGCTTTATTTTCCGCCCAGCACCTTATAACTGTCAGCATCACAGAAAAAAGAGCCAAAAGGTATCAACACCATGACAGTTCTTTAGAAATATTTTAAAATGCGACCGTTTCACCATAGAAGAAATCACTGGAGACAAGGACAATGCCAAGAAAATATTTATTACACAAATATGTGTCCCAATCAGATTCCGAAGATCAGTCTGAATTGCTTAAGCTGTGCTCTCTCAGGAAATTGCATCATCTGTGAACCAAGACTGAAAAGATTTCTGTTCTACATTTAGACAACTATCCTCACTTACATGTTTGACATCCTCTATAAATTGGAGTTTAGGTTAAATACACATGACAAGGTTATTTCTTCTTAATTCATAGAGCTCAAGAAAGAGGAAAGGGCACTAGTCACAACAAATGATTTTTCCAGGAATTAAGGAAGGATATTTAGGTTCTTGCAGAGATAAGCTCTAAAGCAAATGGCTTCAGAAAAGCTCACAATGGATAAACTCTCCTGTTAAAGTTGAAGAAACTCAGGTTACCAACCTGCTTATCACAGAAACTTTCAGTTTTTTTTATTTCAGAACTTAGGCTGTTCAGATCTGCTGAAATAATTTCTCCTACTGCTTGTGGCAGACTAGTAAAACTACAATAAGAGTCAAGCTATGTCTGTGATAACTTCACTGCTGGTTTCCAACCACTCACTCACTCACTCACGATTTGAGGTGTAGGAAAATCAGCTTTCGCTTTTCCTCTTTTAAATACACAACCCAATCACTGGTCTCTTTTTTCAGATCAGGATTCATACCAAAAGTAAATGAATATATGAGTCCAAGTTTTTAAAAGCAACTACATCTTCACCACAGGCACTTGTACAAATAGTTAAAATCATAATAAAAACATTTTTTCAGTATAAATTGCCACGGCCATCTAAACAGCTATACAACAGTACAACAACCTAATAATTGTTAAGTACTTTACCATAAATAAACAAATACCCAATAGTACAAAAGCTTTGCAAAATGCTTGAAGGCCAAAAAATCCAGGCTCTGTAGGACCAAGGAGAGAAAAATTCCAGAATTGAGGACTTCTCATGGAGAATGCTTTGCCAGCATCTTTCTCACCTAGCTTGAGCACCTTTGATGACTGACTGCAACTACAGAGATAAAATTTGGGGAGAGGGTTAATCAGGGTCCAAATCAGTTAGAGCTTTATAGGTCAAAACATCTTAGATTCCAGACAGAAACTAACTGGCAGCCAGTGCAGATCCTGGAGCACTGATGTAATGTGCTCTCTGCATGAACCTGTCCTTAGTGGTAACTGTACTCTCCTCCACCCAGCAACGTTTCGAAAATGTCTCAAGGAGAGCCTTATATAGAACAAATTGTAATGGTCGAATCCTGAAGTGACAATGGCGTGGAGAATGGTCACTAGATCCGCATATAAAATAAATAGTTGCTTGCACCCTACTTGCAAAGGAAAGATGATAAAACTTAATCTTATCAACAGCCGGTACCTGAACATCTAGAGGACCAAGAACGATGCAAAATCCTAACGTTATGAGCTTGAGTAACTAATGCCCAGAGCTGATATAAACTCTACCAGGTGGTTTCCCACAACTTAAAAACATTTCCCCAGTCTTCCTCATAGGACGCCTCAAGCCAGTTAGCCTTCACTCAAGCCCCAATTTCATTCAGACACAAGGTAAGGCACTTTTGCTGCGCCTGCCAGAGCTGATGAGGTGGAAACAAAGTTGGATTCCTCAGCAGCCCATGCCTCCTTATGAAACCTCCCAATAGACCATATACGCACTAACAGGAGGAATGCGAACATGGAATTTTGCAGCTCCCTGCTGTGGTCAATCACCCAAAACCAAATCTCTGAACTCCCAGAAAGAACTGAACAAAACCACTCCAAAGTGATTCTGTCTACCCCTGCTAGAGACTGCAGACGCATCACCAAACAGAAAGCAGTAATAGTTGGTCCACGACAATATTATAGCCTCCATCATACCTATTTTCCTTTCAGCATCGTATTTCCTCCAAACCACCACCACAGGAATCGAGGGAGCCCGACCACCTCCATATTTTAAGCTCCTGGCAAAACTGTTTCACTCTCCTAGCTACACTAAGGCAGCCACTGAAAAACGTAGCTGTTGCAGCTGGGTACTAGAACAGTGATTTCTAATGCAGGCTTTAAAAGCCACATTAATATACCAATCCTCCCCAAACAAAACACAATCCCCAACACACACACACATGCACACACCCCTTTCTCCCCCATCTTACTCAACATCTAATTTCTGCTGGTCTCTCTCCCCACGCACCAGATTCACTGTTCCTTGCAACAATATCCCATACTCCACAATCTATCCCAATACCATAAGATTCTCAATAGGAACTACTGGAGATTCAACAATTTTTAAACTCAGGACATTTTTGTTAGGTGTCCAAGTATGGACAAAGGCTCAATTCAATTGTAGGTATCAGTTTTTTAAAATCGTGGCCAATGTGCCCTATTTTCAAATATGGAAGCTTCAATTTAGTTAAATCCATATTTAGGAACTTAAATACCCACTTTAGGCACATACATTAAGTGCTGATTAAGGTGCCTAGGTGCTTAAACTTAGGCATTAATGTTTGGAAGTTGGATCTTATAGTAAGAACAGGTAAGTGCTAAGTGACCAAGGAGGCAGAATTTCTACGTTTTTTACAAAACTATCCAAACAGAGATAGACTAGACTTCTCCTCTTGATTCAGAATGCACCTTTTCCATTCAGAATGCTGCTGTCTGAACTGATAGGCGCACTAGAACCCCCAAATAGAAGTTTTGTGAATTACTATAAATTTCTTTTATTGATTTAGTGACAGTTGAAAAGATTAGGTGATACAGGCCTGGAAAAGCTAATATCACTGTAAATAGCCTTACAAGATCAAAGGTCAATATGAACTGTTCTGTAACACAGGAACATTACAAAGACAATTATTTTTATTTCATCAAACTGTCAGTTCTTTGGCCTAATACAATATATATACATACTTCTGAGTCCCAGAACGAATATAGAATGTTTCTGTGGTTACCATTTCAGTTCAGTATTAGATCCAAAACTGTGAAGACTTTTATTTGGAAGATAATGTTACTGTACGATTTCAGCTGTACTGTTGCTGCCTTAATACTTTGTTGTGCAAGATCACAGACAGCAAATTACTTCATCAGTTTTTAGTGGATTTTTTCTTATTCTCATATATCTTACCTGTCTTATCTTTCCTGCATGTCAAAGAGACAAATCCTGCAAACTCATCCTCATGAAAGTAGTTATTAGTCACCTTTGCAATATTACAGTCAATGCACATATGCCTGTGAGTAAGGGCTACTCACATGAGCAAGTGTTTGCAGGACTGGACTCTTAGGCAGAAAGACCAAAAGAGTCTGACTAGCTTTATAGTGAATTATGGAACTGCACCAACAGTTTTGATTGGGATAATGAAACTTGTTTTTGTAAAGATATTGTCAATTGCACACTTGTCTACTGTGCAGTTATCAAGTTTACTGCCAAACAGCAACACTTGAATAGATGCTACCCACTTTTTCCCCGACTCCAGAGGCTCAGTCTCAGCTGGCATAAAATCATGATTTTACTTGGAGGGGGTCTATGGGAATCATTTGGACTTACATCAGGAAAATAGCTGAATCCCCATTAATCATTTTCAGAAACAGGAGGGTTCCAATGAATGATTTTCATCACTGGTCTACAGCTGACCAGATCACTGTTTCTACCTTTCTCATTTACATGAATTAACTGTGATATAAGTTTCCTGTCTTCATCAGATGTTTTTATGTTGGATGGTGTTGAGACAGGGCAGGTTTAAATCTAACCATGACAAATTGAAGCAGCCAAAATATTCCAAGAAAAGCCAGGACACAAAAATTACAGACTATTTTTTAAGATAGGAGTTCACTTTATAACCATTTTTAAAACGGTTGGACAAATGGCTGCAACTCTGTTCAGACGGCCTAATATTTTCTCTTATGACTGTCATCTATAATCTCAGATAGAAGGATGATATAAGGAAAAAAGAAACTGGGTCACTGAATGATCATTCTATGATCTACCAATTTTATCATGAAAATGTGCAGATGATAATGCTTCCCTCACCCTCAGATCCTCCTTAACATATGTTACAAATCTTGAGGGTGCCCCAATAATAGAAATATGCATATTGCTACAGTAGTAAATCTGGCCAACACAACATATAAGGTATTTGACAAAGGAGCAACTATGACCGTTTTGCCCAGAAGTGTGAAAGCTCTCTCCTGAGCAATGATATCACTTTTAAGTGTCATAGATTGAAGACATGTCAAATGAGTCATTCATTCAGTTCACTCAGCTCTAAGTTTTCCCTGGTAAATGTTCCTGAAGTGGTGAACGGCTCCCAAGGTTTGGATTTCTATCTATAATTGTTCTTACATGATAAAAACAAGGCTTTTACTTTCACATTCTTTGCTCCACAAGAAAAAATAATACACCTCTACCCCGATATAATGCTGTCCTCGGGAGCCAAAAAATCTTACCACATTTCAGGTGAAACCATGTTATATCGAACTTGCTTTGATCCGCCGGAATGCGCAGCCCCCCCCACCCCGAGCACTGCTTTACTATGTTGTAGCCAAATTTGTGTTATATCTGGTAGCGTTATACTGGGGTAGAGGTGTAGTGCCAAAAAACCAATCCCATTTGGGATCAAAACATGGCTCATGGTTTCAAATGAAGACAAATATCCTACCCGTTCCTTCAGTACTTATTAAAATTCACATAAGTAAACTGTATTAACTTAACACATTCAATTGGAAAGAATTAGTTTTCAATGGAATGAAAAGAGTCATCCCTCATGACTGATAAATGAACTCAAGGCTTCTTGTGTAGAGAAACCAACAGTAATAGATAAGAGGCAGGGGCAGCTCCAGGCCCCAGCATGCCAAGCGCGTGCTTGGGGCGGCAAGCCACTGGGGGCACTCTGCCAGTTGCCGCGAGGGCAGCAGGCAGGCTACCTTCAGCGGCTTGCCTGCGGAGGGTCCACTGGTCCCGAAGGCAGCCTGCCTGCCGTGCTTGGGGCGGCAAAATGCCTAGAGCTGCCCCTGATAAGAGGACATGGAAGAAAGGCATATAGAAGAATTTGTCTAGTACAAAATAAAGATACCTGGGCTCCAAAGTGCTCTTGAGCCTGTTCTATCTTGTACAAAACTAGTCCCAGTCTGGCTGACCCATGAATATATGATTCAGCCCTGATGGTTTAAATGACTATTTGAGTTGGTCGGCTTCTTTCTGAACGAGATGGTCTGCCAGAAAGTCTCTCACTCCTGCCAGCGGAGAGGCAGTCCAAACTGAAGTCTTCCCTGTCTGTTCAAGTAGTATTTGGTAACTATATTGTTTGTGAGAACCTGCACTGGCTATTTCTTGATTAGAAGAGAAAAGCTTTTGAGAGCCAGCCTGATGGAGTTTAGCAAAGAGGGTTTTTAAAAACATGAAATGAAGTCTAAATCTTCATTTGCAGCTCTTAGAGATCATTGTGGAAGTTCATTTAAAGATAAGCCCTCATTTGACATTTTTTCACACAGAGTAGTCACACTACTTTTTCTTTTCTATTACAAAAACCCAAAACAACATAGAAGGAAAGAAAGTTTCTTAGACAACAATATCTGGCAGAGAGAGAGGAAGTGAGAACTGTTATGGGGGCAAGCTTTTTTTTTTTATAAAGTTAAGGCTTCAGTGACACATACAGGCCCCTAACCATGATCATGACTACTCCAAAAAATTTGGCAGCAATGTGATTCCTAGAAGGTAACTGTGGAGGCAATGTCAGCAAAGAGAAACACACATTATATACAAAGCCAGTATGTTATATCTTGCTTCCCAGGTTTCACTGTATATCAGAAATCTTTTTGCCACAATCAAAATTGTTATTTTTGGTGAAATCACAGTAGTTTGCCTGATAGTTTACGTTTAATTTTATAATTTACTGTACCATGCTGATGGCCCATCTGTTCCTATTGACATACTGAGCCTAATTTCTGCCCTCCGTTACGAAGATTCAACCTCCAGGAAAGTCAATTACCTTTTGTTTTAGCTTGTGAATTTTCCCTGTGCTAAGAGGGAGGTTTATCCCTGTTTTTGTAACTTTAAGGTTTTGCCTAGAGGGGAAATCCTCTGTGTTCTTGAGTCTTTTGTTATTCTGTAAAGTACTTACCATCCTGATTTTACAGAGGTGATTCTTTTACCTTTTCTTTAATTAAAGTTCTTCTTTTAAGAACCTGATTGATTTTCATTGTTCTTAAGATCCAAGGGTTTGGGTCTGTGTTCACCTGTACCAATTGGTGAGGATATTATTCTCAAGCCTCCCCAGGAAAGGGGGTTAGGAGCTCGGGGCGATATTTGGGGAAGATAGGGCTCCAAGTGGCCATCCCTAAATGTTTGTTTAAATCACTTGGTGGTGGCAGTGATACTAAGGCTAGAAAGGAATTTGTGCCTTGGGAAGTTTTTAACCTAAACTGGTAAAAATCAGCTTAGGGGTTCTTTCATGCAGGTCCTCACATCTGTACCCCAAAGTTCAGAGTGGGGAAGGAACCCTGACAGTTTATTTTTGAGAACTTTGTTAATTTAATAAAAAACCCAGACCCCCAAGAAGGGCTGTGATTGAGCAAGACTGGGTGGAGTTTTGTTTAAGGAGCCCTGAAGAAAGGGAAAAACAGGTAAGGCACTATAACAGCCCCCAGCCATGAGTGGGGGCATTCAAATGACAGCAATGGTACTACAATCCCCAGTTAAAGGGCTATACTCAGGGGCTCCAACCCTCCCCAGACAGGACTGGTGCACAGGAGAACCTTGGATTTATTCTGCCACTTAATGTAGAGCTGCTATTTCCACACTTTTTATGCCGATTCTCTCTTGGCTGACGGGTTAGCTATCTTTTTAGCATATTTCTGTAGTCCCCAGAAAGACTATCCAAATGCACAAAGGCCCTGATCCTCAAGCACCTTCACACCTGCTTAATTTTAACGAGACTACATACATGCTGAAATTTAATCACATGAATAGGATTTGCTGCATTAGGGCCTCACTTGGCTAACCCTCCTCTGTGTCACTTCAGAAATGCACTCAACCACCTTCCTGATGAAAGATTCAACTCCTGGTTGCTCCTGTACCGGGATTCTTTGTATGGATTTGCAATCAAACTCTGCAGACTAGGCTTCTGGTTACTTTTCTGCTAGATTGGAAATTGATACTTTTCAGTTATTTATCACAGAATAGCAGAAATTAGACACTGAAAGGCCTATCAGATCATTTCATCTGGCCCTCATCCAGTGCTGGACTCTTCTCTACAGTATGCTTACCGGGTTTTATCCCAGTCTTATTTTAACTATACTAAACACACAGTTCTGTTAACCATTAATCTGATACATAGTAAGTTTAGTAATCAATCACTGGGTGAATGTCATGCTTTTGTGGGCAAGTGTAAAAGCACTTCTTACCCTGAGTCGCCAACTCTTCCAGTGCCCAGAATTGCCCGCAGCAGACTTTCTGTGACATTGCTTGGCTTACAAAACATGGAGAAGGCTGCAATTTCCTTTCTGAAACAATCCCCCTACTCCTTTTTTTACTCTTGTCTGGCAAGCCAATGTACTTCACGCTCTATTAGGGGGCAGCAGCCAACAATTACCCCAACCAGCCAATTAAAAAATCAGATTTTATTTGTAGTCTTACAGAAATAGGTCCTGATCTTCAAAAGCATATAAACACATGGGTAGCTACTACAACAAGCGAAGTTATGCATGTGCTTAAGAGCTTTGCTGGTTCAAGACCATTGTGAGTAAATTATAAAAAATAAAAAGTAAGTAGAAACAAACACACCTGGGCTAATACTTCAGAACACTGAGATCTTGTCTACACACAAAAACTGTATCACTTTAACTATAATGGTATGGTTAAAATGATGGAACCCCCATAGAGTGGAAAAAGTTATATATCAATAGAAAAGTGCTTATACAGGGATAGCTTATACAGGAAGGGGAATAAGCTAAACCAGTAAAAGGCACCTTTATACTGGTATAAAACTGTGTCCGCATTAGAGATTGGACTGGTATAACTATGCTGGTAAAAAATTACCACCTCTCCCGCCAGCCAACACAGTTATACTGGTACAAAAATTGTGTGTGCACCAGGCCTAAATTACAAAATACTGAAACATTACCCACGTATGGCATGGCATGAAATCATAGGCTCACAGACATGTAGGGCTGGAAGGGACCTCTTGTGCTTCCCCCCCATGCTGAGACAGAACCAAGTATATCTAAACCACCCCTGACAGGTGTTTGTCTAACCTGTTCTTAAAAACCCTCCAGTGACGGGAATTACGCAACTTCCTTGGGTAACAGTTAGAAAGTTTTCCCTAATATCCAACCTAAATCGCCCTTGCTGCAAACTAAACAAACTACTTCTTGTCTTACCCTCTGTAAACATGGAGAACAAGTGATGACTGTCCTCTTTACATATTTGAAGAGTGTGTTCTCCCTCAGCCTTCTCTTCTCTAGATGAAACATGCCCAGTTCACCTTTCCTAATAGGTCAGGTTTTCTAAACCTCTTATTATTTTTGTTATTTTGCTCTCTCAAATGTATTTACATCTTTCTTAAAATGTGGTACCCAAAACTGGATTCAGTACTCCAGCTGAGGACTCACCAGTGTCAAGCAGAGAGGAACAATTACTTCCCATATCTTACATACAGGGCTGCTCGGTGGGAGTGGGGGGACAAGTGGGGCAATAGGCCCCGGGCCCCACAGGGGCCCCCATGAGACTATAGTATTCTATAGTATTGCAACTTTTTTTTATGGAAGGGGCCCCCAAAATTGCTTTGCCCCAGGCCCCCTGAATCCTCTGGGTGGCCCTGCTTACATACAATACTCCTATTACTACATCCCAGAATGACGTTTGCCTTTTTTCCAGCAGCAGCAAACTGTTGACTCATATTCAATTTGTGATCCACTATTCCCCCCAGATCCTTTTCAGCAGTACTACTGCCTAGACAGTTATTCCCCATTTTGTATATGTGCATTTGACTTTCTCTTCCTAAATGCAGCACTTTGCACTTGTCTTTATTGAATTTCATCTTATTGACTTCACACCAATTCTCCAATTTATCTAGAATTTTGAATTCTAACGCTGTCTTCCAAAGTGCTTGCAACCCCTCCCTGCTTGGAGTCAGCTGCAAATTTTATAAGCACACTCTCCACTGCATTATCCAAGTCATGAATAAAAATATTGCAAAGTATCAGACCCAGGACAGACATCTATGGGCCCAGACTCAATATGTCTTCCCAGTTTTACAGAGAACCATTGATAACTACACTTTGAGTACAGTCTTTCAACCAGTTGTGCAACCACATTAGAGTAATTTTATTTAGACCATATTTCCCTTGTTTGCTTATGAGAATGTCATATGGGAAAGTGTCCAAAGCCTTACTTAAGTCCAGCCTTACTTAACTCACATCTACTATGTTCCCCATATCCACTAAGCCAGTTGCTCTGTCGAAGAAAGAAATTAGGTTGGTTTGGCATGATTTATTATTGACAAGTCCATATCAGCTATTACTTATCACCTCATTTTCATCTAATAAAATTGCATCTCTTCTCTCACAGCTTAAAACTCTGCTGCTGTAACAGATCTGTGTTCAGGCCACAAGTCTCAGGAAGAGGTCTGTGTATAACCAGAGAGACTTCTCCCCATACCCGTTTAGCTTCCAGTCATATTAATAAAAAGAATTTTCTGTCCTTACACAAAACAATATTTTTTTGAAATAATGTCCACTTTTGAAATAATAAGACAAACACATTCATTTTCAACTATCAATGTCAGCTAGCTAACACTCCAAAAATGTCAATAGTATTAGGCAATATTCCCTGGGAGCATGCATTTCCTTAATCTATAGCAATAGCCCCATTTCTTTCTCCCCTAACAGGCTTCCTTATCTATCTTAAATGACCGAGACTCATTCTTCTGTAGGGCTAATTATTCTAAACAATACCTTTAGTAACATTTCATTATCATGTCAATATGTCCCTTTGTAGACAGTCTAGTATAAGATATAATTGCTCTATGTGTATATATGCAAAAAATGAGTTATTAAAATCCATATGTATGTATGTAAAAGGTAAAATACAGAGAGAGAGAGAGAGAGAACAGGCTACATCATCTGCCATAGAGGGACAGAAATTTTAAAACTATAAAATAAAAGTAACTTTCTGAAATGACGAACTCTTCTTTCACAAAAATCATTCACTGAAAAGCACAGCAGTCCAGCAGCGCTATAGAGGAAACTTGCCAAGTTAACAGATGAAAAACAATTTCTTACTCTGGTACTTTTTTCAGTTGGCTGAATTGTATGAACAATACTTTTTCTCTAGTCTAATAAACCTTAATCTTAGTCCAGACCACAATAAGAAGTATATTTCTTTCTAAATATTTACTATATGTTAGCATGTAACAAGAAAATAAACCTACTCTGAATTTTGCTCTGTAATACTAATGAGCAAAATGTATCAGGCCTACATTTTCTGAAATGTCTCTAATTTTCAGAATGCCAATTTAAAAAAAAGTAAAGCCTGAGTTTTAGAGGTGCTTATCACCCACAATTGCAATTTAAATCAGGGGTTGGCAGCCTTTCAGAAGTGGTGTGCTGAGTCTTCATTTATTCACTCTAATTTAAGGTTTTGCGTGACAGTAATACATTTCAACGTTTTTAGAAGGTCTCTTTCTTTAAGTCTTTAATATATAACTAAACTATTGTTGTATGTAAAGTAAATAAGGTTTTTAAAATGTTTAAGAAGCTTCATTTAAAATTAAATTAAAAGGCAGAGCCCCCCCGGACCGGAGGCCAGGACCCGGGCAGTGTGAGTGCCACTGAAAATCAGCTCACGTGCCGCCTTCGGCACCTGTGCCATAGGTTGCCTACCCCTGATTTAAATGAAAGAGAATGGTTGATGCTCAATGTGATGTTGCACTCCATATGCTCTGTGAAAATATGCTTGGACTGTGAATATAATGTAACTGGAATTGCTTTATGCAAAAGGTCTCTTCTAAGGTATCATTACAAAGCTTATAATCTACTGAGTGTGTTCATCCTATTTGTATGTATGTATCATTCTTGTATCTAAAACTAAAAATATGAAGTTAACTCTGAGGTCCTATTGTAATTATGAAAAGTGTGGGCCATTAATGGTGGTTTAGAATCTTGATGGCTCCCATTAACTAGAACAATTGGTTGTAAATGGCCCTGTTTACTTGTAAGCCTTCCTGTGTTCCTGTGAGCCAGGCCAGAAAGAATGGATGCTTGGGGTCTCACAGGACATGTGACCATGTCACCTGGTACTGGAATCCATCTTAAACCTGGTGGTTTTCCATTTAGAAGGAGGGGTGGGGACCCAGAGAGACAAAAGATTCCTACCTTGTGCCAAAGCTATAAAAATGGGTTGAACAGAACAAAGGGGGCTGCAGTCATGAGAAAACCCCTAGTTACCACCTGAGCTGGAACTAACAAGAACTGTACCAGGGAAAGGAATGGGCCCAGACTGTGAAAGAAACTTATTGGAACATCTCTGAGGGCGAGGTTTACCTGTATTCAGTTTCTTAATGTATTAGGCTTAGACTTGCGTGTTTTGTTTTATTTTGCTTGGTAACTTACTTTGTTCTGTCTGTTATTATGTGAAACCACTTAAATTCTACTATTTATACTTAATAAAATCACTTTGGTTTATTAATTAACCCAGAGTAAGTGATTAATACCTGGTGGAGCAAACAGCTGTGCATCTCTCTCTATCAGTGTTATAGAGGGTGGATAATTTATGAGTTTACCCTGTATAAGATTTATACAGAGTAAAATGGATTTATTTGGGGTTTGGATCCCATTGGGAGCTGGGTGTCTGGGTGCTGGAGAGAGGTGACCTGCTGAGCGGTTTTTGGTTAAAGTCTGCAGCTTTGGGGGCATGGACCAGACCTGGGCCTGTGTTGCAACCAACTAGCGTGTCTGGCTCAATAAGGCAGAGTTCTGGAGTCCCAAGTTGGCAGGGAGGCTCAGAGGTAATCTCAGCACGTCAGGTGACAGTCGCAAGGGGGTCTCTGTGACCAAACCCATCACACTCAACACCTCTGAAAGTCAGGCCCAAGTGTTTTTAAAGCTGGGGCAGCAAAAATTAGAGGCCACTTTTGAAAATCTGGACTTTAGTTATTTCCATTTAGCAGCACTGGTTTATGGACTGCCAATTTTCTTTTTCTTTTTTATGCTATTAACTCAGGTATTGAGAATAAAGAGCAAGAGATTAAAACGACTACTGGCTCTAAAAATCATCTTAGGAACTGAAATTTACATTTCCTTACCTGAGTCCTTCATGGGACAGAGTGCACACTGCATGCCCCAGGCCTCACCATATAAGCAGCAGCACTCAGTGTATGTAGTCTGCTTTCCAACCAGAGGCCGGCTACAAACAAAATTCTCACTCAGATGTTGCCAGCAAAGATCTTGGTAGACTTCAGTTTCTTCGGTTTGTTCTGAAGGAGAGGTCAGTATTACACCATTACCACAATGCTCTTAATATTTTAAAGACATTGGTAAAATACAGTGTTATCTAAATGAAGGTTACAAGAATAATCTAACATTATTGCTTTACATAAAACCAAAATTGGATGGATTTACTAATGAATTCAAACGTTTAATTTAGAAATTATAACCAAGTGATTCTGACTAGTGATTTGGAGTGGCTCAAATGTTGACTGTCCAACTTGAGAAATCTGAAAGGGTTTTGGTATTCAGAAACTGCTGAGCACCTACTCTCGGAAAAACAGGCTTCTTTAAAGATTCTCAAGCTAGGCACCCAAGAATGGGACACTGAGTTCCTAGCCACTTCTGAAATTCTTTGTCAAGGAGTGGGATTTTTCCAAAGTGCTCAGCATTGACTAAATTCTGCTCCTATTGGAACTTCCACTGACTTCTGTGGGAGCAGAGTTAGGTCAATGCTAAGTGCTTTGGAAAACCCATCCAAGGAGTGAACCCTAAAATACATTAACTTGGATTTCCTTACACTGGCTAAAGGTTGTATCAGTAAGACATTTTGTCTGTCCACTAGAGGTGGGCGGAATATTTTTGAGACACTATTTTTGTTAAAATATGCTGTTTTGTCAATGCTGAAATGTTTTGTTAAACAAATAAAAGGAAGTTCTTCTTCACGCAGCGCACAGTCAACTTGTGGAACTCCTTACCTGAGGAGGTTGTGAAGGCTAGGACTATAACAATGTTTAAAAGGGGACTGGATAAATTCATGGTGGCTAAGTCCATAAATGGCTATTAGCCAGGATGGGTAAGAATGGTGTCCCTAGCCTCTGTTCGTCAGAGGATGGCGATGGATGGCAGGAGAGAGATCACTTGATCATTGCCTGTTAGGTTCACTCCCTCTGGGGCACCTGGCATTGGCCACTGTCGGTAGACAGATACTGGGCTAGATGGACCTTTGGTCTGACCCGGTACGGCCTTTCTTATGTTCTTATGTTATGTTCTTTGTGGGGACATATTGGTTTCAATTAAGTTTTTGACAGGGAGGCTTCTGAGTTCCAGGGCTCTCTGATCACTGTTGACCACAGCCACTCAGAAATAAACCGAAATAGAAAAGGTGCCTTTTTGGCTCAGAAAACTGACATTTTCCTTTTGTGAAAATATTTGAATGGTTCTGTTTTGTTCCAGTGCAGAATGAAAACAAATGTTGAAACCACAAAAGTTGTCATGAAATGAAATTGTCATCCTCTAGTGAGCTGTAGTAACTGCATTTGTTACATGGTGTAACAATACAACTTCAACTACACACACTACATGTGAAATCATAGGATTGAATCCCAACTCACAAGGAAAATGTGGTATTCTGAAAGCATGAAGTTTACCTGAGTTTAGATCCATCTTTTACAGCTCATGTAGCCAGAAGCTTCAAATGATAGAATTAGACACTTTAAGACATGGGACATTGCCTCCCTGAGCTCCAGAGAGCTGAAAGGAGAGTGGGAAGAAAGGTGCAAGTACGATCCATCTATACATAATGAACTCTGCATGCTGGTGGCAGAGAATGCGGCTGTACTGTTGCTCTGTTTCCTCCCTCTCTACTTTAGAGAGGCTAGTGCCAATAGTTAAAAAGCAGGAGCACTATGAACTTCCTGAGTACAAAGATTGTTCTTCTGCTAGCCCTAGTGCATGCATTGTCTGGAGACCCTTGTGCCCTCTCCCCTCCTTGCACATCCATGCAGGGGCCCAACACAATCTTATCCATAGTTTGTTTAGTTAAAACACCACTGTCTGGTTGAGTTTTGGGTAAGGGCTTATAGAGGTTTATTGTATGATCCACATAAAATAAAATGTTTAATCAATCTGTTCTAGTACCCCCTATTATGGAAACCTCTTGGATGGTTAAATTCTTCACTGGCTGCATGGAACAGAGGCTTGAATTCACTGCTATCCACACTATTATTAATCAAATGTTTTAATATTTCTAAAAATGTGTATGATGCAGAATTCCATAGTTAGTGTTGCCAACTCTTTCAATTTTATCATGAGTCTTAGAATATTTGGTGTTTTTCTTAAATTCCCAGCTGCTGGAATTAAGAGTTTGCTTGAGATTCTCAGCTTTCATTAAAAACGTAGTAAGCTTCTAACCCTCCTGGTTGTGGAGAAAAGCTTGAAAAAATGAACTAAGTGTACCCTAAATGAACTTCCTACAGTTACCAAACTGAGAGACAAATGAGGGACATATCCCATTAAGTAATCAGAGGCACAGATATAATTCCCAATATTTACTCCTATATCTTTCCTCTTTTGTAAAAGCACAATCTCTGTTTTGTCTGGATTGAGTCTTAGCCAGCTATCCCTCACCCAAGTCCCAATTTCAGTGCGATACTGGGCAGGCTGTGTCACTTCACATTCAAGGCTGGAACAGATAGAGATACAGAGCTGGGTATCATCAGCATATTGAAAATACCTCAAACCAAGCTTACTCATTAACAGTCCCAATGGTCCCATATACACACTGGGGTGACAAGATGGAATCCTGTGGAATCACACAAATGTGTCCTCAGCATAGATAAAAAACTGCGCAAGACTATCATCTGAGATTTCCTCAGAATGGAGCAGAGCCACCCAAGAGTGACCCTGTCTACCTTTGGTAGGGTCTGCAGCCATATCTACAACACCTCGTGGTCAACAGTGTCAGTTGTTGATCCTGTACAGGAACAGTATAATGCATATAATGGAGCATACCATTTGAATCTGCTGGTCTGATACA
This sequence comes from Mauremys reevesii, assembly GCF_016161935.1. Classification (NCBI taxonomy): domain Eukaryota; kingdom Metazoa; phylum Chordata; order Testudines; family Geoemydidae; genus Mauremys; species Mauremys reevesii. The sequence goes on from NC_052625.1 coordinate 65,373,156, forward strand.
TCGCTTTTCTGTGGCATCCAGAACCATCGGATGGGTACAGAAACAGTTGTAAGATCCTTCAGTGTTAATGCACTGGCCATCCACACAGCTGTTTGGGTCCTGACATTCATCTGTATCTTTAAAAGGGAAGAAATGCACCAAGAAAAGTCAACATCAAACTTGTTGCATTGTGTAAATTAATGCCTGCAAATTCTTAAATTAAGAACAGATTTCCCCCAGTACCACCTTTGAATTAGCCCAAATACAAATTTTACACAAGGAAAAATTCTGCCTGCATCTATGCCCACGTGGAGGAATAGGAGTCAGGTAACATCTTCACCCTACTCAGAGCCCCCATACTGGAGAGAGGCAGGATGCTGACCTATTGCACTCAAGAACTGAGCAGCCTCTTGATTAGCACACGTGGCAGTGCTTGACAGGCCCAGGTGGGCTTGTCCCTAGACATGCCCACACTACTTCCTGTGTTTGCCAGCTGAATCCACAGCAGATTCTGGAGAGAGTGCCTGCATGCTGCTCTTTTATTCGGTAGCAGTAAGGACCATTGATGAGCACCCTGCCAAAGGCCCCTCAGTACCTCTGCAGAGAGAAAGGGACCTTCCTTTTTGGCCACCACAGCTCTACTCCTCGTAAGCTTGGCTTAGAGAGGAAAAGCAAGAAGTTAGCCCTATGGAAACAGTAGGCTGTTTTTCTTAAATGACATTAAATCAGAAAAGAAAATATCTTTGTAGAGGATAGTCTTAGAAACCCCAGGTGAAAGGCTCTCTTATTGTGGTTTCAAAAATTACTTCCTTTCATTATGTTATTCTGCATAGTCTATATGGTTTTCCGCTTAAGCAGCAAAAGTCAGGGTCACACTTATGAATAAGTTTCAATCAAATGGCAAGCATAAAGGAGTAAGAGGTTCTGCAGACTAAAAGGAACGTGCTTATGTTACATCAGTGACCTGAATTGTAATTCCACATTGCATATTAACTCTTTGTGGAGAAATCTGTACTTAATAAAAATCATAGTGTTCATTCAATTTATTGTATTAAAACCTGCACAGTTACCAAAGTTAAAGTGGGATAAAGCATGCAGCCATTAAGTGCCTGATTTGTGTACAAAGAACAGAAAGCTAGATTGTACCCGGCAGATTGAAGTGTCACTGTGTGTACAGAAAGGGAGTAGTTTCCTGTCACCTTGTGTATCACACACAAAGGCCACTTAGATTAGTAGCTCCTATTCTCTGGGGAGCACAGGGGCTGCTGTTGACATGCAAGCCCCTGGGAGCAATTTGCTAAAAAGAAGGGAGGGAGTAGGCAGAGTCATGGTTCTATCTTCCACCTCCATATGTCCTTCAGGAGAGCTGGCCAGCCATGCAGGAGGAAGGGGGAGCATGCTACAGGAGTACAGGAAGCTCAGTGCTTTCCTTACTATGAGCTCTGGATAAATACCACATTTCAGCCTTGAATTTTTACTGCATAACTCTGCTGATCATGTCCATCTGCATACCATTCTATGTAGAGTGGTACATAGAATTAAAGAACTTACCAAAGCATTGGAGTTTAACAGGATCATAGAATGTGCCTTGTTTACAGTAACACTCATAACCTGGCTGTGTGTTCAGACAGAAGCCATTTTTACAGATTTCTTGTCCGAAGAGCAGGCATTCATCTGCATCTGTAGAGAAAACTACAGTTACAGCCCTTACTCAGTCATGTAGGGGACCATAGAACAAGCCCCACTTACTCCCCTGTTCTGACTGTGACTCTGGCTGTTGGGAGCACAGCCAGGGCTACTTGCCACTGTGAGCAAATGATTTGGCACTGGGTGGGGTGGGGTGAGCTGGGGGAGCCTTGGTTCTGCCTCCCTAATTGGTGGCCAGAGAAACTTAGCTAGATGCATGGGGGAAATCAGCTACTCCGCAAAAAAGGGTGAAGTAACTTACTCCTTTCCCAGAGCAAGGGGGAAGCAGGGGAGGAATTGGGACTTTGAGCCACAATTTATTCTCTGGTCTGATTCTGGGGTGCTGCAGCTATGCACTATATCTTACTCATGGCAGACTGTAAGGTGACAAGGTGGATACCAAGATATAATACTATTGTATTTACATAAGGCCCAATACTGTCACCCTTACTCATGCTGAGCAGTCCTTTACTTTGTGGGTAGCTACTCCAAAAGTAAGGGACTACTCCATGTGTGCAAGGGTGCCAAAACTGGGCCTGGTAAGCTACTAAAGAAGATTTTAAGATTTATATTGCCAATTGAAATTAGTGGGAGGGACAAACTGCAGCAATGTTGTAGATGTCCTACATGCTGGACTGTGAAAAAAGCCAATTCCCAGAATCACACAAAACAATATTACAGGTCCAAAGTGAGTAAGGACAGCTTCTGTCGAATCCAGAATACTGACAGTGGGGTAGCCCTGATGCATCCTATATATTTTGATGCAGACTGAGGCTAAGGAAGAAAAAGTTTACTAAGACAGCAAACAACAACAAAAGGATAGTTCTGACAAAGAGATGAAACCCACTGGTTAGAGCAGGAGAAAGAGGTGACAATAAACTTACTAAGCAGGGCAGAGGTAGCCATGGCCCAAGTACCCTGTACTATACACAGGGCAGTACACAGGCATAAAAACATTTCCTCACAGTCCAGGCTATGTGAAATCGACAGTACTCAATTTGCACCTCCTGTATTTTTGCTTCATAATTGGCCTTAGGTTCAAGCAGAACAGACCAAGACTGTCTTCCATGTATCAATTGTCCTTTCTTCTATTTGGCTGAACAACTTCTTCTGTGACTGTCTCAGTTCAGCGACTGTCTATGTATATGTAAATCTGTTGTCATGGTTTTGTCTCCCCCATTTTGAAGCAACGGATGTAATCTGGGCCCCGCTGAAGTCAATAGCAAAACTCACACTGACTTCAATGGAGCCAGGATTTCACTCCATAATTAGAGTTTCTATGATATAAGCAAACAGCAGTGGTGCTTGCTGGATGGATTGTCCTAATACTGTTAACAGAGATGACATGGAATCCAGTCCTATGGCACAACTATTTGTGATGGTTGTGTACCACCTGCAAGTGTGCAGCATGTAGTTTTTACCTGCATTTGGCTAGGATCATATGTTTCTCATTCCAGCGCATTCTGCTATGCCCATCACATTTCCACGGTGGGTGATCATCATCTTTCCTGCTTGCATCATCCTTTTACCATTGTATGGCTTGACCAAGCACTTCACCCTATGCTCCTTATAATCACTGTTTTGCTCTCTGCACACGTTTACTGACCGAGCACCCCTCTATCTTCCTCCACTGTGTATGATCTAGAATCTTGAAGTCATTTTCTGCTGTGCTCATGATTTATTTGGTTAGTTTTGTACTTGTTTAGGGAACCTCAATGGAGATTTCCCACACACAGACATAATTATTACTGTTGCTATATACAATCATAAGATATTCATCACTATTGTATCTGGGGACATTTGATATAATTTAGACCAAGAGAGAGATTTTCCCAGAAGTAGGCATGTATCGTACATGTCAATAGTCACAGTATACTCCATATTTAAACATATAATGAAGCATATTCTTAGCAGATAGAATCAACAATATCTAAAATGAATTAGTGCTCTTAATAAGGTTTCATTTAAAAATATAAACCATGCTAACACATACCTACTTTTCTACAGTTTTATTTACTTTGTAGCAAACTTTTACTTTTTGTTACTTTTGGAATTTGCTTCCTTTTTCCACCTCCTTTTCTTTTAGTTTATCAAACATTTACTATATTACGTTGTTTAAACCAGGCTGGTGTTAGAAATGCCAATGAAGAATGAAAGGTAAAATGGATAGCAGATAAACTGGGCCAAATTCTGCACTCAATTCCCCTGGTGTTAATCCATTGGCTTCAATAGTGTCACTCCAGATTTACACCAGGGTAACAAGAATGTAGCTACAAACTATTTTTTCCATCTGCTGAACAGTTCTCAAGGTGAATTATTAAAATACGTACTTTTCCAGAAGAGCTGAAAGGACTATAAAAATATTTTTACAGTCACTTTTCCAGCCACTAAGCAATTTTAAACATTAATTTTTTTTTAAGTTTGATTGTTTAGCAGCAAGACCACTATAATGATTAATTTAAAAAAACCACATAGCCGAGTGACTTCCATCTTTTCTTACGGAAACAGAATACGTGGTTTTGGGGAAAAGTGGGAGAGCTGGTGGTTTGGGAAAGGGAACATACATTTGTTTTTGCAAATAATTCCAAATTAAAAATGTCTGGCTACTCCTGCAAAAAGAAGCATGCAGATGAAAGCAAAATAAATACATTGTGTGTTAACGGAAGAGAAAAATATCACATTTTAAAAAATAATCTGTCCATTTGCAGGTCCACTGTCTCCACTATAAATATGCCATTTATAAGGATATTGCCAAAACTTGTTAAATGCAAAAATCTTGTTAACATAGTGAGAGTTTTCCTGGAAAACATATCTAGTTATAAAATATTTTAATTTCCACATTTTAATACTCTTAACAGTTGCAGATGTTATCAACTGCAAGGCAGCATAACCAACCAAAAAGCTGCATATATACCTACAAATCAAGTGTGCCAATTTTTTGTTGCAAAGAATAAAAATAAGCATAGCAAAGACACAAATAATATCATGTGCATGCTCCAACCAAAAAGAACTGTACTCGGAAACTGGATTTCCCAGTTCTGTACAATCTGCTATAGATCCACTAGATATTTTTCAGGTACTTAAAAACAGAATTATGACATCTTTCTGATTCATCTATATATTATCTGTCTATCTATCAAGGCCTCTATTACTACAGTATCTCAGTACCTCGCAATCTTTAATGCATTTATACTTATATTCCTGTCAGGTAGGGAAATACTATTATCTCCATTTTACAGATGAGGAAGTAAGGTACACTGAGATTAATTGACTTGCCCAAGGTCACACAGGAGGCCTGAGCTGGAGCAGAGACTTGAATTCAGGTCTACTGAATCCCAGTCCTAGGCCACAGCCACTGGGCAATCCTTCAGATATAAAAATTAGTGGCCTATTCCTGAGAAGCAACAAGAACCTATACTTCCCACTGATTTTAATGGACATAGCAGATGCCTATCATCTCTCAGAATTAGGGCCTATATGGTATAACTTTTAAGTACTGTGTTTCTGACTTAGCTATTGGTGATGTTGGCATAGCTAAACATATTAACTATGTGATGCTACTGCTCTTTTAAGATATTGTATGTTACATTATACTGCATTTTTAATGTAATATAAATATACACAGTAACTTCAGATTATTAAATATTTGATCTGTAAAACTGCAAGTCTGATAGGAACAAATGTAATTTTATGTAGCAATACTGTAGCTACTTTATAACGCAAGACCATTATGCAGATTTCCTTCTAACTATATAAAATTACAATGCATGTATGCCACACATTGTGGAAAATTCACTTTCCTGAATTAACAACAGTTGTTTCAGACTTCACTAACTCAACAAAGAAATTTTACTGATCTCACTCTTCCTTGTTAATAAAGTTTTTTGCCTACATACTCTTTCTCTCATGCACATATTCTATTTTGCTCTCTCCAGTAATGTCCATTTCTTCACAGATTATTGTATATGGCATTATGTTCTAAATAGCATAACTAAGCTTATTTTCAATTTTCAGAATAACTTAAGTATAAATCATTCATTCCCCTTGTAGCCTGCAAGCTAATGTAGGACAGAACCCTCTCCCCATAACTGCTATTTATAAATTGAAGACTGGTTTGTGCTACTTATACATGAGCAAAAGCTGATCTTTGGGGTTATGTGTTTTAAACATCTGCTCTTACAGTATAAGATGAATACAGGGAAAATACTATAAGCGTTACAGCACCTAAGATGAATAAAATGTGAATAATAAGAAAAAAACTGTAATAGTGTTATGTCCTAAATACAGGTTTACCATAAGGTAAGTATTTTGGAGTAACATTTTACTTCAAGATGCTGTTTCTGTCGTATTGAATAACTGAAGTAATATGTTGACATTGCTGGTTACTATCTATTATTAGAATTTCTGAACTGTTCATATTTAATGCAAGTTAGCATATCTAATTAGTACTGACCTCTGTAATTCTGTGTAATGACTCCATAAGATGAATCACCAGAGGGGATGAAACCTTTTCCTTCAGGACACAAATCAGTAAATTCAGCTGGTAGAGAAATAAACCAAAAAATCATATCAGAAAAAAAGCAGTTATTTAGGAATCTAGAACTGTAACAGATGATAACATTTTCATGTTCATGAATACATTTAAAATTGTATTCTACTTTCTAATTCTCAGAAATCTTAGGCAACCTTTCCTCTGATTAATTCCCTTTGGGCAATCTTATACACCTAGGTATAACCTTATGGCCAAATGCTGCAGTCATAACACAGGCAAAACTTCCATTGACTTCAACAGGAATTTTACTATTGTCTTCAAAAAGAGTTTTGCCTCAGCAGGAACTGAATAAGAACTGCATCATCTGGCTCACACAGGGAATGAATTATGTTATGTTGGAGATGGCATAGGCTCAAATGCAAACAAACCCTCTTTTATATTTTCAAGTATAGTGGCTCTTTCCAAAGCACACAGCAATAGGCACAGTTTCACCAGTTCAAAGATGTGGCTAAGATAAGAACTGAGAACAAGAAATCACTTTTCTTTTAAAAGTTATCTCTTGCATTCTGAAGAATTTACACGTTCTAATCTGAAATGATTTATTCCAGCTAGATATTGAATATCAGCCATCATTGTTTACACACTGTGCTTCAAGTACTGTTATCAATATTTATGCCAAAGAGCATATGGTTATGCTCTTCTAATTGGTATTTAAAGGCTAAAAAATGTTGTACAGACAGCATGATTAACTGTATTATACAGTAGGTAGCAGAATGTAAAATTAATGTCATGTTATATATCTATTCCAATGTTTCACATTGCTGCATAAGCTAAGCTGCTATGACTAATGACAGCCAGACAAAAATATAAAAATGCTCACCTTAATTTGTTACTTTAGGGGAGTAATAGAACTGTAACATTACAATAAAATTTGGCAAAAACTTGTATCAGAAATATTGTTGCTTTAAAAATCATTTGGAGATAGTGTTGGCCATAGAAAAATAATGGGCCATATTTATCCCTGCTGTAATTCCAGTGAAGCCAGTGGAGTTACACCAGAGATGAATTCTTCCTATTGCCTTTGTGAGAGTGGAAAAGTTTTGAGTAAGCTGCTGCAGGAGATGGCCCTTTATGAACAGCCTTCATGAAAGCCAAGGATGCCTATACTAGTATAAAGCACAACCCTTCAGAAACTATTGCTGGATGGAAAGCCTCCTCTTACCAGTTCCAAAGACGGGGCATGGGAAGATTTCACAGTTATCACCCCAGCCAGCACCCAAAGTACAGCAGCATTCTTGTTTGGTGATGTTGGATGTCAACACATTATCACAGAAATTAGCATCATTTAGATTGTAGTAGCATTCTTTCTTTTCATCTTCAGGTTGATCAACATCTACTGGTAAATCTAAAGATGAAAAATAAATACATAAATAATAAAATATGTCAAATTAATCAGTTTGATAAGAGATACGGGAGAAAAGCAACTGCATGATGTTGCCATAGTACCATTTTCTATCTTCAGAGGAAGAGTCCTTGGAGAGAAAAATGTGTCAGCAAAAATATTTGGCGGATTTTTTAATCCTCAAAATCTTTCCCCTGATTTTCAGACCACTGTTTTCTTTCAGATTTAGGTGTTGGAAGAGCTTCCATATTTGTACTTCTATGTTTAAGTCATGCACGTACCTCTACTTTTATGATTAAAAACAATATTAGCACTTATGAAGTTGCTTTTCATACATTTTTCACATAAAGCACTTCACAAAGGTTAGTAAACATTTTACAGATGTAGAAAGTGAGGCAGAGAGAGTGAAAAGGTCTGATTTTCAACACTCTCCGCTCGCACTGACTTCAGTGGAAGACAAGAGTTCAATACTACTGAAAATTAAGTCCTAAGTGACTTATACAAAATCATATAGTGAGTCAGTGTGAATGACAGGAACATAACCCAGGTTCCTGACTCTCAGTCTGGTGCCTGATATACTGGACTAGAATGTTTTTAGACTAAATTATGCCTCTTATAGAGAACAAGCACAGTGGAGAAACAGAGAAGATGTTGTTCCCAAACAACAGCAGCTAAACAAGGCATAATTCCTTCTGTAGGACACAGGACCTTGGCAGTGCTTTCTTTGATCTGGAACCAGGGGACATGTCCCCCTCATATGCTAAGATGGGTTTTGCAGTTGCATTGTACTTTAAAGCAGTATTTGAAAGAGATAAGCAGAGGAATCAAAATATATTCACTCTGCAGAAGAGGGGTGCAAGGTTTAGGGGTACAGGGGGAGTACAGGGGTTTGGGGTGCAGGAGGGAAGTACAGGGGTTGGGGCAAAGGAGGCACAATGTAGGGTTGGGGCACAGGAGAGAGTGCAGGGATTGGGGCACAGGAGGGGAGTGCAGGGCTTAGGGGCGAAGGAGGGGAGTACAGGGGTTGGGACAAAGGGGGCACAATGTAGGGTTAGTGGCACAGGAGGGGGTGCAGGGTTAGGGATGAAGGGGTTCAAGGATTAGGGGTACAGGAGGAAAGTGAAGGGGTTAGGGGCAAAGGGGGCACAGTGCAGCGGTAAGGGGTGGAGGGGGGTACAGGGGTTATGGCCGAAGGGGGCACAGTGCAGGGTTAGCAGTAAAGGAGGAATGGGGAGCCTGGGGAGCCCACGGGGACCAGGAGCACCAAAATACAAGTTTGCTCAGGGCGCCATTTTCCCTAAGGCTGGCCCTGAGTCTAGTCTATCATCCACAGTTTTAAGGAGTTTATAAAACTTATGATCTCACAGAGTTTTCAAATACCTAGTGAATAACTCTACAAAACATAGTTACTAACTCAATAAATAACAAGAAAACTTATCAAAACCTACCAAACTATAGTTAAAGGGCACCTGTTCTCCTTTGAGATAAATGAATAAAATATCTTTGGAGGTTTTAGAGCAAGCCATTTCAGAAATATGACAATACAAAACAGTGGAAAAAACACTCGAATCTTTCATGTTTCCAAAACACTTAGTCCATCTAACCTCAAGCTTCCACAAAATATTCACCTTTGGTAAGATCTGAGATGAGAGAAGCTGCAAGTGGAAATTATTTTTGTTTCCACAGTTCCATAATACCTGACAAATATGGACTGCAACATTTTGCATTTGGATTCCCCATGTACTCTGAAACCACAGATGTTAAATTTATTGGTAAAAAGCACCAGTTCTGCTGGGGATTTCAGAATGGCAAACTCTTGAGATGAAAAAATATATTTATTTTTCCTGTTAGAAAATTCTTCATACTCAGCATTTAACATGTGACAACAACCATCTAAAGCAATATAACAAAGAGCTATCCAAAATTATTCCATGTTGGCTGATTCTCATATATTTTGAAATTGGATTAATTTCAATTGAGACTAGAAGGTAACGTTACTGTCATGAGACATTGTTAGGATATAGATATTTAGGCCTGTCTGCAAAGGCCTATACTTTAAGAATTTAGGTGTATTGTTATCACTTAGCTAATTGTAGAGGTATAAAAGAAAGAATTAAAGATCACTGTTTGTGTAATGGCCTTCTCTTACTGTGACAGGCTAAGGTCTTCAGCTAAGATGTAGTTAGGCAGCCATAAGCTGGGCGTAAAACTTGCAGGGGCAGCTTGTTGCAGCTGCCAGCAAGTGGACACATTAACATCTTAACCCTGTCGAAGGAGCAAAGGCAGTGTTTTGGTTGTGGCTCGGATGTTGGACCATACTGCAGTGGGCAGGACTCAATGTTGCTGTGGATTGTATATTGTTAACTGTACTTGTGTTATGTTGCATATGGAAATAACCTAAAAGTAATGTAGTAAGCCCTCTCCACCCCACAGCGTGCAAGACAACCCGGACTCAACCTTCTCGGGCCCAATATAATGGGAAGTCTGGGGGTACGTCTACACTACGGGACTATTCCGAATTTGCATAAACCGGTTTTGTAAAACAGATTTTATAAAATCGAGTGCGCGCGGCCACACTAAACACATTAAATCGGTGGTGTGCGTCCATGGTCCGAGGCTAGCGTCGATTTCTGGAGCGTTGCACTGTGGGTAGCTATTCCCTAGCTATCCCATAGTTCCCGCAGCCTCCCCCGCCCCTTGGAACTTCCGGGTTGAGATCCCAGTGCCTGATGGGGCAAAAATCATTGTCGCGGGTGGTTCTGGGTAAATGTCGTCAGTCACTCCTTCGTCTGGGAAAGCAACGGCAGACAAGCATTTCGCGCCTTTTTTCCCTGGATTGCCCTGGCAGATGCCATAGCATGGCAACCATGGAGCTTGTTTTGCCGTTTGTGACTCTCACCGTATGTGTACTAGATGCCGCTCACAGAGGCGATTCAGCAGCGCTACACAGAAGCATGCTTTTGCTTTTGCATGACAGCAGAGATGGTTACTAGCCATATTGCACCATCCAAACCCTTCCATAAATTGGAACTGAGGATGATCATGGCTACCAGTCCTTTTGTACCATTTGCTGCTAGTGCCCCTGGTCAATCAGCCAGGGGTGCAAAAGCCAAGAGTGGTTGCTAGCCATATTGCACCTTCCATCGTTTTGTACCATTGGCTGCTGTCATAAGTGCCCTGGCCGATCAGCCAGGGCGCAAAAGCAAAATTGGGAATGACTCCTGAGTCAATCCCTCCTTTTGGTATCTAAAAATAGAATCTGTGCTGCCTAATATAGGCAAGTGTGCTAGAGAACCACCTGCTCTGTGTCAGAGCCATGAGAAATTATCTGTATGCTATTCACAGGGGTGCTCCTGTAACAACCCCACCTGTTGATTCCGTTCTTCCCCCAGCCTTTCTTGGCTACTGTAGCATTGTCCCCCCACTTGTGGGATGAAGTAATAAAGAATGCAGGAATAAGACACACTGACTTGTTAGTGAGAAATGAGTGGAAGGCAGCCTCCAGCTGCTATGATAGTCCAGACAGGACATTAAGCAGTGTGTAGGAGAGAAGCCCAGCATCCCACTGCTAGTCCAGGGCAACTGAATCTTTTCTTTACACATGAAGGGTGGGGCTGATGGAGCTCAGCCCCTGTTGCTATGATGAGGATGGTTACCAGCCATATTGCACCATCCATCCACCAGAAAAATTAGGGCCAATAGGCTGATGGCGAGGGTTACCAGTCCTTTTGTACCATCAGCTGAAGCTGATCATGAGGATGGATTTCCAGCTTTTTGCATGATCAGCTGATGCTGATGATGAGGATGGATTTCCATCATATTGTACCATCAACCGCCCATGGCGAGGGAGCAAGGATGTTGGTGTTGACTGCTGCACTATCGCGTCTCTCTGCAGCATTCAGTAAAGATAGGGTGACATGTAAAAGAGTCAGAGGATTGTTTTACCTTTCGCTTCTGGGGGTGGGTGGGGGGTGGGTGAGTAGATTGCCAAGCTATGCCATGACCCGCGGACACTGTGTTTGACCCTAGAAGCATTTGGAGCTCAGCCAAGAATGCAAATAATTTTCAGAGGCTGCAGGAACTGTGGGATAGCTTCAGTCCTCCAGTCCATGAGCGTCCATTTGATTCTTTGGCTTTCCGTTACACTTGTCACGCTGCAGTGCGCTGAGTCCCTGCTATGGCGTCTGTCTGGAGATTTTTAAAAAAGGATTCTGAATTTCATCTTCTGTAATGGAGCGCTGATAGAACGGATTTGCCTGCCCTTACAGCGATCACATCCGCATGGTCCATGCGGGAGCTCTTTTTTTAGTTTGATTTCGGACTGCATCGCCACCCGTGCTGATCGGAGCTCCACGCTGGGCAAACAGGAAATATTCAAAAGTTCGCGGGGCTTTTCCTGTTTACCTGACCACTGCATCCGAGTTCAGATTGCGGTCCAGAGCGGTCAGTGGTGCACTGTGGGATAGCTCCCGGAGGCCAATACCGTCGATCAGCGTCCACACTAACCCTAATCCGATATGTTAATACCGATACTGGCGTTACTCCTCTCGTTAGGGAGGAGTACAGAAACCGGTTTAAAGAGCCATTAAAATCGATATAAGGTGCCTCCTAGTGTGGACGGTTTTGGCGTTAAATCGGTTTTAAGCTCCTAAAACCGATTTAAACGCCTAGTGTAGACCAGGCCTGGGACACTAATTGGAATTGGTGTGGTATGCCCATATGAGAGAAGGTGCAGAGCACTGTACTACACAAGGGGCAGTGGGACAAATGGAATATCAACACCTTCTACCTTGATGCCTGACCCTATCAGGAAATGTGTCGCCATATGTCCTATGCTTTTCTAGGGATACCTGGGCAGGAGGATCCCAAAAGAAAAAGAATAAAAAGGGGTGGAGTGTTAGGATATAGATATCAGGCCTGTCTGCAAAGGCCTATACTTTAAGAATTTAGGTGTATTCTTATCACTTAGCTAGTTGTAGAGGTATAAAAGAAAGAATCAAAGATCACTGTCTGTGTAATGGCCTTCTCTTACTGTGACAGGCTAAGGCCTTCAGCTAAGATGTAGTTAGGCAGCCATAAGCTGGGAAGTGTATGGTCACATCCTCACATTCCAAACTAGTCACATTGAAATAAGGTGCTATTGGGCTATTAGGAATACAATCCTGCCCTGATATTTCTATCACCTCCAGAGAAAGGATGCTATCTTCTAGGCTCTTCCCTGTCTGACAAGAACTCACTTATCAATAGACACAGCTGGAAAACCCTTATGTCTGTATAGATGTAGTTGTGAAATCGTCACTTCTGTATTGTTTTGTATGTATTTGCATGGTCTCTGTCTGGTTCTGTAATTGTTTCTGTCTCCTGTATAATTAATTTTGTTGAGTGTAAACCAATTAAGGTGGTGGGGTATAATTGGTTAAATAACCATGTTCAGTATGTTAGGATTGGTTAGTTAAATTTCAGTAAAATGATTGGTTAAGGTATAGCTAAGCAGAATTCAAGTTTTACTATATAGTCTGCAGTCAATCAGGAAGTGTGTGGGGGGGGGGAAATAGGAACAGGGACTGGGGATGGGGGAACTGGGATCATGTTTTGCTAAAGGGGGAATGGGAACAGGGGATGGGAACAGGAACAGGGACACAGGCAAGGCTCTGTGGTGTCAGAGCTGGGAAGGGGGACACTAAGGAAGGAAACTGGAATCATGCTTGCTGGAAGTTCACCCCAATAAACATCTAATTGTTTGCGCCTTTGGACTTCAGGTATTGTTTCTCTCTGTTCATGCGAGAAGGACCAGAGAAGTGAAAGGGTGAAGGAATAAGCCCCCTAACAGACATTTTTTGAAATTGTCACAAATTTACAGGGAGAGATGAAATCTTTATTTTATGCTTCAGTTATTATGTATTTCAAAATCTTTATGTTATATAAGAAGTGAGATCAAAGTTGCTGTGTGGTTACACTGTGTTGTTTGTCTTATTGTTCTTTTATTTATATTTGGCTTGCAACCTCAAAGATGTGTCTTTGTCTGGTCAGCAGGGAGAAAAAAGCCCTGGCTCCTTTAAGGGTCCCCCTCACTCCTTCAAATGGGGAGGAGGCCAAAACATCACTGAACCTGGAGGCTGGCTGGAGGGGCTAAGGTAAGCCATTGGTGCCCCGTGCACTGGGGCACAGAATATATAACTTGTCCCTTTGGAGGCAGCCCCCTCTCACACCCAAATTAGTAGCTCCCACCCTCCCACCCATGGAATCAGAGAAGGACCATATTTAGTGGTCTGCTGTGGGCACTGCACTAGTTGACTTTTTGGGGACTGGGAAGGACTGTTTTCCTCACTGACACATTAGCTGTGGCAGAGTGGGGTTTTTTGCCTTCCCCATAGCAACTTAGGGACCTGGCAGGATAGGTCAGGAGGTAAGGTTCAAGATATTGTAACTTAGCAAGTGGCAGGTGTCCAGTGCAGGTATTCATTCCATAGGGGTCTGGTTCCTTGATACACTGGAGCTGGAAGTGAATTTAGGAGAAGGATGGGAAACGAAGTTGGGGCTCCTAATGTGTTGCACAGTGAGAAGACAACCTCCTTTCCCCAGCCCCTTAATCCTCACCACCCTCCTTATATGGAGTCACAACAATAGGCTAGGATGCGGTTTGGAAGAGCAGGGGGCTGACAGCACCCCTCAGATAGGTGGAAACAAGTGAGGAAGGAAGGATGACTTGTATGAGTCCTCAGACGAGTTAAATTAATAAAGTTGTGACCTAAGTAATGCACATCCCTCACATCCTGTCTTTCTTCCTGCATGTCCAGGAAAATGCATCAGGCTGGTCTAGTGATAGTTGTTTAAACCATTATGAGGGAGACCTAGTTTCACCTCACTGTCCTAGAATCTACCTCATTCTCTGGGCCTTTAAGGAATTCAAAAGCAGCCAACTATGCCAATTATGGAATGGACCATTCCCAATCCCATCCAGTCCTGTTTGTTGTCAGGATAGTGGCTGGGATGTGGGATCTCAAGGTGGAAAGGGTAAAACAGAGGCTGGGGGAATAAAATGAACCTCAGGCTCTTACTTCCACCACTGCTTCCCAACATACAGACACACACACTCTCTCTCTCTATCTATATCTATATATCTATCGTAATAGGCAATAAAAACATCAAGTTTCAAGTATCTGTAAAATATGATGAAATGAAAATGTTGCACATAAGAAATAAAGTAAGTTTTACTAAGCTTATTTTCTTTAATTTTCATTAGCTACAATTGTTTTAACATTAGCATGCCCAAAATATTTATTTTGTTGTGCCTTTTATTGTGTTTTAATCAACGAGAGTGTAATAGACATTTATGGCTTTTAGTTCAAAACATACATTTGAATTTGTTTCTAACTTCCTTAGAAAAGTTAATGTTTTGGTTTGTGGAGTTTGAGGGGCTGGCAGACACCACATTGCCACCAGCAATGCAAACTCTCCTTTGCTGTTTTGCCAAAGTAAGTAAGTATACATTAAGGGAAACACCCAGCTGAGTGCTATTTCATCTTTGTTAGTTTAGTCTGTGGTCTCCCTTCATCAGATAATTACAATTTTCCATAATGTACTGCATTTCATAAAGTACGATGGTTTTGTGGTATCAACTGATATCCAATAGGAACCAAATTAAGACTATCATGTGTCGCAGAAACTCAACTGAACTAAATCTGTTATTTCAAGGTGAGAGAGCAGTACTTTAACCACCAAGTTATACATTTTCTTTGGATAGATGCCACATGTCTAACTGAATCAGGGCCAAAGGCTTAAATAGCAGAAACACCATGGAAGTTTTCACACCATTTACCAGGGAAAGAGCTTCGGAGGCTGTCCCAGGAGGAAGGAGAAACATTCTCATCATGTGATTATTTATTCCCATTTTATATTTGATGTGATGGTTTCTCCTCCCATTATCTGTTCAGCACTTTAAAAGTCTGTTGTTTACACAGCTGTGACTGAGGGTTAGTCAAGCAGGCGTCATGAATGTTTGGAAAGTGAGTGAGACATAGATCTTTAAAAAAAGAAATTTACAAAGGCCAGTCTGTGTCTACAAGCTCATAATTTCTCTCTCTCTCTCTCACTCACACAATTAACCTTTTAATAAACAGATTCTTTTAAAAGATATTTTGGTGTAATTTTTCCTTGGAAAAATGGATTAGTACCTAGATATTTAGTTTCTCACAATTTTGGTTATTTCTGATTTTTTTATTTCATTGTTAAAAAATTAGAAATTTTACTCTACTAAGTAACTATGGGATAATAGTCATTTATCTGATTGGGTTTTTAAAAATATTTATTAACATTTTTCAGTCTTTTTTTCTTATAACAAACCAAAGAAATTCTAGATACCAATATATAGACATTTATCTGACTGTAAATATGATGGCTATATTAGTGCCTCAGAATTCCAGATATAAAAAGTGGGGACTAAATATAGACTAAAGGTATTTTATATATTTTTATATCTTAATATTGCACTGATGCAGCAAAAAAAAAATGTTAAGGTATATGCTTAACATTAAGTGCTGTTGACATCAACACAACTAAAGCATATGCTTAAAATTAAGCACAGATTTAAAAACTTTGATTAATTGTGCCCTAAGTTATTAATGTAAAAAATAAAATGTGTAGGGTTGATGGAATCTTAAGTAAATAAATTATATAGCACTGTCCCTTGCCTCCAAATGACATAAGAAATACAAACTTTCAGGGCCTGATTTTCAGCAAGCCAATAAATATGTATTTGTATGTCCCTATTTTCTATATGTAAAGCACTACAGAACGTGTAATGCAAATCTCCCAATCTGTTGCACGCATGGCAAGATGTCTCTCTTTTGGGCATGTGTATGTGTAAATCAGGAATTTATGCATGCACATCCAATGATGCATGTGCAAAAAAGACATGCATGGGTATGTATGCAAATACTCTCAGTTCACTTGGGTTAAAACAAAACAAAACAAAAAATGGTTACTGACCTTGTAACTGTTGCTCTTGGAGATGTGTTGTTCATGTCCATTCCAATCAGATATGCGCGCAAGACAGCCAGAAGATTTTTCCCCTAGCAGTATCTGTAGGGTAGGCCGGGTGCCCCCTGAAGTTGCGCCCTCATGGCGCTCAATATAGTGCCCTGCCGACCCAACCCCCACCTCCACCCCCCCCCCCCAGTTTCTTCTTGCTGGCTACTCTGACAGCGGGACAGGAGGGTGAGTATTAGAATGAACATGAACAACACATCTTGAAGAACAACAGTTATGAGAAGGTGAGTAACAGTTTTTTCTTCTTTGAGTGCTTGTTCATGTCAATTCCAATCAAGTGACTCCCAAGCCTAAATTAGGGAGGTGGGGTCGAAGTTGTCCACTGACTGGAGCATCGCTCTACCAAAGGATGCATCGTCTCTGACCTGCTGGGTAATCGCATAATCCGTGGTGAAAGTATGTATGGAGGACCACGTCGCCGCTCTGCGTATTTCCTGGGTGGGAACCTGCCCCAGGAATGCTGCTGAAGAAGCCTTCGCCCTGGTGGAGTGAGCAGAGAGGCAGGCACCACCGCCAGTTTGTAACACTCTCAGATGCAGGATGTGATCCACGACAAAATTCATTGAGAAGAGCCTGGAAGACTTTTCATCCTCTCTGCCACAGCCATGAAAAGTTGCACGGACTTTCGGAACGGCCTTGTTCTCTCGATGTAAAAGGCTAGCGCTCTGCGGACATCCAATGAGTGAAGCCTCTGCTCCCTGCCACTTGAGTGCGGCTTAAGATAGAACACTGGGAGGAAGATATCCTGTTTAATGTGAAACTGGGAGACAAACTTCGGGAGAAAAGCTGGGTGGGGCCTGAGCTGAACCCCATGTCCTTATAGAACACTGTGTGAGAAGGCTCTGAAGTTAGGGCCTTGAGCTCAGACACCTCCTGGCTGAGGTTACCACCACCAGAAAGGCCACCTTGTACAAGAGGTAGAGCAGGAAGCATGTCGCTAGCAGTTCAAAGGGTGGCCCCGTCAGTATGGAAAGGACCAGGTTGAGGTCCCAGGCCGGAACCAGCTGTCAAACTTATGGATATAGCCTGTTGAGACCTTTGAGGAAACAGCTAACCATAGGGTTGGCAAAGACTGACTGGCCCTCTGAGCATGGATGAAGGCAGAGATGGTGGCCAACTGAACCCTTATTGATGACATGGACAGTCCCTGCTGCTTGAGATGGAGAAGGTAGTTCAATATGAGCGGAATAGAGGGGAACGTCGGGGACGAACAATGCTGTGCTGACCAGATTGAAAATCTCTTCCATTTGGCAAGGTAGGTAGCTCTAGTGGAGGGTTTCTTACTGCACTGCCAAGGAGAACTTGTCTAACCTGGTCCGAGCAGGAGAGCTCAACCGGGTTTAGCCACAGAGCTTTCACGCCATGAGGTGCAACGACTCGATGTTTGGGTGCTGGAGACGGCTGTGATCCTGAGTTATCAAGACAGGGAAGAGCAGAAAAGTGACTGGGGCTTCCATAGACATGTCCAGGAGTTGGCAGCGTCAGGCCGGGGCTATCAATATTACCACCGCTCAATCCCTCTGTATCTTGAGGAGCACATTGTGAAGGAGAGGGATAGGCGGGAACGCATATAGGAGACAGCCTCCCCAGGTAAGGAGGAATACGTCTGCTATGGAGCCCAGGCTGTGATTCAGGAAGGAGCAGAACTGCTGACACTTCCTGTTGTGCCATGTGGCAAAGAGGTCTACCTGGGGAAAGCTGCATTGATGGAAAAAGGAGTTTGCAACATCTGGGCATAGGGACCACTCATGGCTATGGAACTACCTGCTGAGATAGTCCACTAACTCATTCTGTACCCCAGAGAGGTATGATGCTTGCAGGTGTATTGACTGCTCTACAAAAAAGTCCCACAGCATGAGGGCTTTCTGGCACAGGGGAGAGGAGCATGGACCCCCCCTGTTTGCTGATATAGAACATCACTGTGGTGTTGTCTGTCATCACTGATACACATCTCCCACTTAAATGGGCTCGGAAAGTCTGACATACCAGGCGTACCGCTCTCAGACATTGATGTGGAAAGCGAGCTCTGCCTGAGACCAGAGGCCTTGTGTCCTGAGATTTCCCAGATGTGCCCCCAACCCAAGTCCAATGCGTCCGTAACCAACGAGAGAGTTAGCTGGGGGCTGATGAAGGGGACTAGGTGTGGGTCGAGCCACCACAGAAGGGAGTTGAGGCCCGGGTGAGGCAAAGTAACAAACCTGTCCAAATTGTCCTGGACCGGCCGATACACTGAGGCTAGCCATGAGTGGAGTGGCTGGAGTCTGAGCCTGGCATGTTGCACTACATATGAACAAGCGGCCATGTGTCCCAGAAGTTTGAGGCAATTCCTTGCTGTGGTGAGGAGGAACTGCCTGAGACTCCGAATGATGTCATCCAAGGCCCAGAACCTTGATTCCGGTAGGTACGCCTTGGCCCGGGTCAAGTCCAGCACTGCCTGTATGAACTCTATCCTCTGAACAAGGGACAGAGTTGACTTCCCTGCGTTTGGGAGAAGGCCCAGTTTGTCAAACATTGCAATGATGAATCTGAATTGTGCCTCCACTTGAGCCCTGGAGCGGCCCTTGATCAGCCAGTCATCGAGGTATATGAATACCTGTACCTGGCACCTGTGCAGAAACGCAGCCACGACTGCCCTGCATTTGGTAAATACCCAAGCCGCTGCTAACAGGCCGAAAGGAAGGACTGTGAAATAGAAGTTGTTGTTGTGCACCACAAACCTGAGGTATTTTCTGTGGGATGGTGTGATTGCTATATGAAAGTATGGGGCCTTCAAGTTGAGGGTGGCATACCATCCCTCGGATCCAAGGAAGGGATGATGGAGACCAAGGAGCCCATGAAGAAACTCAAGTTCCATATGAACTTGAGCTCTCGCAGGTCTAGGATGGGCCTGAGCCTGCCTTTGGCTTTTGGTATTAGGAAATACCAGGAACAGAAGCCCTTGCCCTTCTGCTCCTGAGGAACCTCTTCCACTGCCCCCAGCGAGAGCAGCGATTGCACCTCCTGTATGAGGAGTTGCTTGTGAGAAGGGTCCCTGAAGAGGGATGGGGAAGTGGGGTGGAAGGGCGGGAGGGAATAGAATTGGAGTGAATATCCCCTCTCTACCATGCGGAGCACTCAGCAGTCTGACATAATACGGGCCCATGAATGGTAGAAAGGGGATAGACGGGACAAAAAGATAAAGTAGGATGGATCCAGTCTTTGCACTGGTGTCTCGCCCCTGGGTGCACCTTCAAACGACTGGTTTTGGGCCTGAGGAGGATTTAGACTGTCCAGAGTCCTAACCAGAGGAGGGGCGAGGTCTCTTCCTTGAGTTCCTATTTCTCCTGCATGACCTGTCCTGCCTACCCAGAGGTTGGTAATTCGTCTGTGGGGGCTGGGGTCTAATGTGCCTCCATTGCATGGCAGGGGTGTGGAGGCCCAGGACTTCAAGGTGGCTTGAAAGTCCTTGAGGCTGTGCTGACGAGAGTCAGTTTTCTCAGAAAATGAAGACTGACCCTCAAAGGGGAGGTCCTGGATTGTCTGCTGCACCTCATAGGGAAGGCCAGAGACTTGCAGACAGGAACTCCTCCTCATGGCCACCCTGGTAGCCATAGTGCAAGATGCTGCATCCGCTGCGTCCAGGGCTGCCTACAGGGATGCATGGGAAATTAATTTGCCCTCCTCTTCTAGCACGGAAACCCCCTCATGAGAATCCATAGGGAGGAGTTCTGCAAATTTTTGCATGGCCCACAAGTATTATAATTGTACCTGCTAACCACCACCTGATGGTTAATGATATGGAGCTGCAACCCTCGTGTGGAATAGATTTCCCTTCCGAAGAGGTCCAGTCTTTTGGCCTCTCGTTTCTTGGGCCTGATAGCCCTGGCGCTCACGCTGGTTGGCCCCATCCACTACCAGGGAGTCCAGTTGGGGGTGCATGTAAAGGTGTTCATACCCCTTTAAGGGGACACACATCTCCACTCGTACCTCTTGGCAGTAGGTGGCAATGAGGACGGGGTCTGCCACAGGGTCTTTGTGGCATCGCTGATGGTTTTAATCAATGGCAGTGCAATACGGGATGGCCCTGGAGGGGAAAGAATGTCGATCATTGGGTTGGCCTCCTCCACCACCTCCTCAGATTTAATATTCAGGTTCTGGGCCACCCATCTCAGCAGCTGCTGTAGAACCCTGCTGTCCTCTAAAGCTTGAGCAGTTGCTGAGCCAGCCGCTGCCTCATCCGGAGACAAGGAGGATGAGATGGCGGCTGGTACTGGAGCCTATTCCCTGCCCTTGGCCCCTCTGGGGTCCCTAGGAGTGAGGAACACTGGAGCCACAGCCAGTGCCGTGGGTGGCGCCGTAGTCGGTGTCACTAGCAGTGCCGCAGCTGGAGCCGCAATCAATGCCAAGGATGGTGCAGCAATTGGCGCTGAGATCATTGACATCGTGGTCGGTGCTGAGATGGTCAGTGTCAGTACAGCTGCAAGATGGGTCCCCAGCAGCAGTGCAGAGGGCGTGTGCAGCGGCCCAAAGGACACCGAGGCCACCAATGCTGGTCTGGAACCCTGGCTCTGATGATAGGCCCATGGTGTCCAGAAGGGCCACTGAGGAGCCTGCCATTGTCCCAGCCACCACGCTGGGTAGGGCTGTCAGACATGGTGGGAGCAGGATCTTCTGTTCCTACTGGAGCGCAATGACTCCAATTCCGACTCCAAGGTCTCCAACTGTGAAGACCACGGAGGAGTGGAGCCACTTGATGCCAGCGAGCAATGCCAACTGGAGGACCAGAGTGGCTCCCCAACACGGGCCACCAGTGCTGGAGGTTGGCATGCAAGGGATGATACCCTCATTGCCACCATTTTTGCCAGCTTGCCCACGGAGTGGATTGGGCTAGGAACTGGTGCCAGCAACCTCTCCCGCCTTGGAGGGGAGGGTGGCGCTGTCAGCACCAGGAGGTCCGATGCCACTTTGAACGCTTCCGGCGTGGAGGGAAGCTATAGGTCCTCCAGCTGGTGAGCAGTGTGGGGCAGGAGTCAACGGAGGCTCCACCAAATGGGCACCTGATGGGGGCTTGCTGGCCACCTGGTCTTTAGACCTGGTCAGGGAGTGCCCTCTGTCAGCCTTCTTTCTTTTATGGGACACCGGGGAGTGAGACCGGTGCCTGACCCATGCCTGGGAGCTGTGCACAGAGCCGTGGCAGTGGCGAGGATCCTTAGAGGAGTCCTTCCTCGGCTCCGGCTCACGTGTCAACAGTGCCAGAGCACTGTGCACTGAGGAGGCGGCGCTTGGGCCCGAGTCCACCGTACCAGGGTCCGACTGAGGCCAAAGTGCTGCCTCCATAAGCAGAACTCGGAGGCGCTGTTTTCTGTCCTTGAGGGTCCTAGGGCGAAACCCTCTATAGATTTTACAACAGTCCCCAAGGTGACCCTCCTCGAGACACTTCAAGCAGGAAGTGTGTGGGTCACTTCTCAGCATAAGCCTGCTGCAGTTCGAGCATGGCTTAAAGCCTGGGGACCGAGGCATACCACAGAGCCGGGGAAAGCATGGGGGGTTGACCCCCAAAGAAAACTTATGAGAGAAAACTATCTACACTAACTAAACTACTACTGCATTTAACTATATACACATGATACTGCAAAGCACGTGCTTGCCAAGGCAAGAGCAATGGGGAGTTCCAGCTAGCCATCACAGGTGGTAAGAAGGAACTGAGGGGGGTCAGGTCAGCAGGGCACTATATTGAGTACCATGAGGGCGTGACTCCAGGGGGGCACCCAGACCGACCCTACGGATACTGCTAGGGGAAAAATCTTCCAGCTGTCATGCATATGGTACGCACACATCTGATGGGAATTGACATGAACAAGCACTTGAAGAAGAACTATATATTTAAATAAAAATTATTTGGTAGTAATGACAGTATGAAAGGTCTCCCTTGAAATGTAAAGACATACAATTTGGATTTGGACACCAGACTCAGTCTAGTGTCTAACAAACATTAATGCAGATTATAAAGCCACCAAGAATAGTTTGACATCATTGGCAGTCTCTGTTCAAGAAAGGCCCAAGACTAAGGAGCAGAGATGTTATTGGTAGGAATGATGTACGTTGGCAGAGCTATGGTAATCGGAATAACAAACTTTAATATCAGATGTTTGTGAGCTGCTTCACAGCTAATAGGGTAGAAACAGATGACACTATTAGACACCCCCATGACTCTTTTTTGTGTCATCTTCTCCTGATCTCCACCCAAAAATCTCCTCTTAACTTTCGCCCTGAGAATCCTAGCTTTACAACACTATTAGTGATATATTTGGTTTTTTTATCCTTGAAGTTTCATGAGTTTTTGCATCATAAATTTATAACTGGTCTTTGGTGAGGCCACATTTTTAATAGAACTGGTCCAGGAGTAAACATATTATATTTTGGATGCCAAAACTGCACACTTTTTATTTCATGAATACTGGTAATCTACTGTTTTGAATGCCCCAATAATTGAGCACATTATCTTAAATACCGAGGTGAGAAAAAGATGGAGTTGCAGCCTAAGGTCTCAATCCTTCAACTGCATCTGCACAGGTGGATCCAGAGGCCTGTGCAGAGTCATATTGATTCAGCGATCAGGGCTCCACCTGAATTAAAGCACTGGCAGGATTGGGGCCTAAATTCTCCTTTTACTGACCTTTGTGTGTATAAGCCAGATTCTTGCTGTTATTTGAATATGTTTTATAAGAACATAAGAATGGCCGTACCGGGTCAGACCAAAGGTCCATCTAGCCCAGTATCTGTCTACCGACAGTGGCCAATGCCAGGTGCCCCAGAGGGAGTGAACCTAACAGGCAATGATCAAGTGATCTCTCTCCTGCCATCCATCTCCATCCTCTGACGAACAGAGGCTAGGGACACCATTCTTACCCATCCTAGCTAATAGCTATTTATGGACTTAGCCACCATGAATTTATCCAGTCCCCTTTTAAACATTGTTATAGTCCTAGCCTTCACAACCTCCTCAGGTAAGGAGTTCCACAAGTTGACTGTGCGCTGCGTGAAGAAGAATTTCCTTTTATTTGTTTTAAACCTGCTGCCTATTAATTTCATTTGGTGACCCCTAGTTCTTGTATTATGGGAATAAGTAAATAACTTTTCCTTATCCACTTTCTCGACATCACTCATGATTTTATATACCTCTATCATATCCCCCCTTAGTCTTCTCTTTTCCAAGCTGAAGAGTCCTAGCCTCTTTAATCTTTCCTCGTATGGGACCCTCTCTAAACCCCTAATCATGTTAGTTGCCCTTTTCTGAACCTTTTCTAGTGCTAGAATATCTTTTTTGAGGTGAGGAGACCACATCTTTACACAGTATTTGAGATGTGGGCGTACCATGGATTTATATAAGGGCAATAATATATTCTCAGTCTTATTTTCTATTCCCTTTTTAATGATTCCTAACATCCTGTTTGCTTTTTTGACTACCTCTGCACACTGCATGGACATCTTCAGAGAACTGTCCACGATGACTCCAAGATCTTTTTCCTGACTCGTTGTAGCTAAATTAGCTCCCATCATGTTGTATGTATAGTTGGGGTTATTTTTTCCAATGTGCATTACTTTACATTTATCCACATTAAATTTCATTTGCCATTTTGTTGCCCAATCACTTAGTTTTGTGAGATCTTTTTGAAGCTCTTCACAATCTGCTTTGGTCTTAACTATCTTGAGCAGTTTAGTATCATCTGCAAACTTTGCCACCTCACTGTTTACCCCTTTCTCCAGATCATTTATGAATAAATTGAATAGGATTGGTCCTAGGACTGACCCCTGGGGAACACCACTAGTTACCCCTCTCTATTCTGAGAATTTACCATTAATTCCTGCCCTTTGTTCTCTGTCCTTTAACCAGTTCTCAATCCATGAAAGGACCTTCCCTTTTATCCCATGACAGCTTAATTTACGTAAGAGCCTTTGGTGAGGGACCTTGTCAAAGGCTTTCTGGAAATCTAAGTACACTATGTCGACTGGATCCCCCTTGTCCACATGTTTGTTGACCCCTTCAAAGAACCCTAATAGATTAGTAAGACACGATTTCCCTTTACAGAAACCATGTTGATTATTGCTCAACAGTTTATGTTTTTCTATGTGTCTGACAATTTTATTCTTAACTATTGTTTCAACTAATTTGCCCGGTACCGACGTTAGACTTACCGGTCTGTAATTGCCGGGATCACCCCTAGAGCCCTTTTTAAATATTGGCGTTACATTAGCTAACTTCCAGTCATTGGGTACCGAAGCCGATTTAAAGGACAGGTTACAAACCTTAGTTAATAGTTCATAACTTCACATTTGAGTTCTTTCAGAACTCTTGGGTGAATGCCATCTGGTCCCGGTGACTTGTTAATGTTGAGTTTATCAATTAATTCCAAAACCTCCTCTAGTGACACTTCAATCTGTGACAGTTCCTCAGATTTGTCAACTACAAAAGCCAGCTCAGGTTTGGGAATCTCCCTAACATCCTCAGCCGTGAAGACTGAAGCAAAGAATCCATTTAGTTTCTCCGCAATGACTTTATCGTCTTTAAGCGCTCCTTTTGTATTTTGATCGTCAAGGGGCCCCACTGGTTGTTTAGCAGGCTTCCTGCTTCTGATGTACTTAAAAAACATTTTGTTATTACCTTTAGAGTTTTTGGCTAGTCGTTCTTCAAACTCCTCTTTGGCTTTTCTTATTACACTCTTGCACTTAAGTTGGCAGTGTTTGTGTTCCTTTCTATTTGCCTCACTAGGATTTGACTTCCACCTTTTAAAGGAAGTATTTTTATCTCTCACTGCTTCTTTTACATGGTTGTTAAGCCACGGTGGCTCTTTTTTAGTTCTTTTACTGATTTTCTTAATTTGGGGTATACATTGAAGTTGGGCCTCTATTATGGTGTCTTTAAAAAGGGCCCATGCAACTTGCAGGGATTTCACTTTAGTCACTGTACCTTTTAACTTTTGTCTAACTAACCCCCTCATTTTTGTATAGTTCCCCCTTTTGAAATTAAATGCCAAAGTGTTGGGCAGTTGAGGTGTTCTTCCCACCACAGGGATGTTGAATGCTATTGTATTATGGTCACTATTTCCAAGCGGTCCTGCTATAGTTACCTCTTGGACCAGCTCCTGCGCTCCACTCAGGATTAAATCTAGAGTCGTCTCTCCCCTTGTGGGTTCCCGTACCAGCTGCTCCATGAAGCAGTCATTTAAAGTATTGAGAAATTTTATCTCTGCATTTCGTCCTGAAGTGAAATGTTCCCAGTCAATATGGGGATAATTGAAATCCCCCACTATTATTGGGTTCTTAATTTTGATAGCCTCTCTAATTTCCCATAGCATTTCATCATCACTATTACTGTCCTGGTCAGGTGGTCGATAATAGATCCCTAATGTTATATTTTTACTAGAGCATGAAATTTCTATCCATAGAGATTCTATGGAACATGTGGATTCGCTTAAGATTTTTACTTCATTTGAATCTACACTTTCTTTCACATATAGTGCCACTCCTCCCCCTGCACGACCTGTTCTGTCCTTCCGATATATTTTGTACCCCGGAATGATTGTGTCCCATTGATTGCTCTCAGTCCACCAGGTTTCTGTGATGCCTATTATATCTATATCCTCCTTTATCACAAGGCACTCTAGTTCACCCATCTTATTATTTAGACTTCTGGCATTTGTGTACAAGCACTTTAAAAACTTGTCCCTGTTTATTAGCCTGCCTTTTTCTGATGTGCCAGATTCTTTTTTATGTGACTGTTTATCATCTGATCCGGCCCTTACATTATACTCTTCAGTCCTCTGCTCCTGACTATAACCTGGAGATTCTCTATCATCAGACTCTCCCTTAAGAAAAGTCTGTGTCCGATCCACACGCTCCTCTGCAGCGGTCGGCTTTCCCCCATCTCCTAGTTTAAAAACTGCTCTACAACCTTTTTAATGTTTAGTGCCAGCAGTCTGGTTCCACTTTGGTTTAGGTGGAGCCCATCTCTCCTGTATAGGCTCCTCCCATCCCAGAAGTTTCCCCAGTTCCTAATGAACGTGAACCCCTCCTCTCTACACCATCGTCTCATCCACGCATTGAGACTCTGAAGCTCTGCCTGCCTACCTGGCCCTGCACGTGGAACTGGGAGCATTTCTGAGAATGCCACCATAGAGGTCCTGGATTTCAGTCTCTTCCCTAGCAGCCTAAATTTGGCTTCCAGGACATCTCTCCTACCCTTCCCTATGTCATTGGTACCTACATGTACCACGACCACCGGCTCCTCCCCAGCACTACACATAAGTCTGTCTAGATGCCTCGAGAGATCTGCAACCTTCGCACCAGGCAGGCAAGTCACCATACGGTTCTCCCGGTCATCACAAACCCAGCTATCTATGTTTCTAATAATTGAATCTCCCATTACTAACACCTGCCTTTTCCTAGAAACTGGAGTTCCCTTCCCCAGAGAGGCAACCTCAGTGTGAGAGGCAACCCCAGCACCATCTGGAAGGAGGGTCCCAACTACAGGAAGGTTTCCCTCTGCTCCCATTGACTGCTCTGCTTCCCTGGGCCTTTCATCCTCCTCAACAGCGCAGGGGCTGTCTGACTGGAGGTGGGACAATTCTACAGTGTCCCGGAAAGCCTCCTCAACATACCTCTCTGCCTCTCTTAGCTCCTCCAGTTCCGCCACCCTGGCCTCCAAAGTCCGTACATGGTCTCTGAGGGCCAGGAGCTCCTTGCACCGACTGCACACATACGCCACCCGCCCACAGGGCAGGTAATCACACATGCAACACTCAGCGCAATAAACTGGATAGCCCCCACTCTGCTGCTGGGCTTCTGCCTGCATTGTCTCCTAGTTAATGGAAGGGTGGTTTACAGAAAGGGGTTTTGAAATGTGGTTCGGTTTATAGGTTTTAGGGGGACCACAGGGAAGGGGTTTAGGGCTGGCGAGGGACTCCCACTCCCTTCCCACTCCCCTTCCACACTCCTTTGCGAAACTCCCTGTTAGCAGCCCCTGGTCGCTTGTGCGCGGCTTTATAAAGCCCTGGCCTGAGTGAATGCCCCGCCCACTGATTAAGGCTCAGCCAATTACCAGAGGCTTCGAGCTTTCAAACCTGCCTCCAACTGCCAGTCAGAGCACACGGTCCCTCAAACAACCAAACAAACAAACAGACTGACAAACACAAGCTCAGCACACAGCAAGTAACCCCCAAACACAAACAAACACACACTACAGACAGTCACTTACCCCACAGATGCTGTATTTGCTCCTCCTTCACCTGGAGAACTCCCTTGCGAAACTCCCTGTTAGCAGCCCCTGGTCGCTTGTGCGCAGCTTTATAAAGCTCTGGCCTGAGTGAATGCCCTGCCCACTGATTAAGGCTCAGCCAATTACCAGAGGCTTCGAGCTTTCAAGTTTTATGCATAAAGCTTGCATTTTCAATTTTTGTTTTAAAAATATATATTCTATATTAACTAATGGAAGACAGACTTTTTCAAATAAATACTATCCTTTACTACTTTTGAAGTCAGTACAGGAATCACATATATTGGGATTTTAAGTGCACAATGGAACATGCTTTATGACTATTAATAATTATGACAAAATGTTAATGATTAATTACTAATATGCAGTATTCAGCTGAATATGCACAAAATCCATGATAAAATAAATCTTTTATGTAACTTGTTAAAGGGATATACAAGTATATTCCGTAAATCAAAAATATACAGGAAGATTTTTTTTCTCCTCCCCAAAATACCAAAAGGCACAAAAGTCCAGCAGATTTTCATTGTATATTAAAAAAAAGTGTTTGTCGTTTCAGTGAATGTTTCTTACTTTGGGTACAAAATTAAGAAAAGAGAAATGGGTGCTTTGAAACCTGTGCATTTGATTTTTTGTTAAATTTATTTTGTATTGAGTTGAAATGAATACTGGAACACAACAAGATGGCTGGAACTAAGGAGCTGAATGTTCATATACTGACAAGATCATTTCAGGACATAGCAAATAATAGATGAATTTCTGCCAAATAAAAGGAAAACTCTAGGTCCCCTGGGGTGAATAAAGAGAGGTGTGAACATACAGAGGGAACAGCCTTTAACCACATGTGAAAAAGTCCCTGAATTAAAGTTATGCTTCAGTTATGCCCTGCGCCTACCTTCAGTAGAAATGGCATCCTACTTCTCTTTAGTAGAGCGGAAATGGGATGACATTTCTCTATGTGCAAAATAGCACACACGTATAAAAACAAATATGCAAAGGCTGAATACATCTGTAACATTTACATGTTAATGTTTACAACAATATAAGGCAGACAAGATATTTTTCTCTGCATGCAGGTAAAATAAGGCACAAGCCCATGTTGGGGGTGATATGAGAGCACACAGCAGGAGCTCCCAGAAGCACTGTGCCTGACTCAGGCACATGACATGCCAAAGCTCTATGCATCATCCTTTGCATGAGTGTAGCATGAACTCCATCACCACCTTGGTGTGGCTGGTGCTAGGTGAAGGATGTGGCATTGGCCCTGCACCCTTTGAGCAGTGTACCACTGCTGTCATAGCTAGCTTTGCAGATTCCTTGTACTCTGGGGAAAATAACGACTAGACTGAGCCCAGTCCCTGTGCAAGAGGAAAGGCTGTTTGTGCTCTCCTCTGCCTTACACACCCATGCAAGGGTTAGCTACAACCTGACATTTAGCCATTAATTTTCAGCATGAAATGAAAACAAAAAAAAGGTATAAGGTGCCATAGGACTCTGCTGCTTTTACAGATCCAGACTAACACGGCTACCCATCTGATACTTTAAAAAAAAAAAAAAAAAAAAAGGTAGTTAAAGAAAAACGAACACATTGTAAACTACATAATAATTTCCCCAAACCTACAGTTTGTTTGGGTGATCAGTTCCTAGGATCTTCAGACTCTGAGACAGAACCCATCTGAGCTTAATGAGAAAAGAGTTTGCTACCAGGCTATCCTTATATAATACACAAAGTAATATCCTGTCCCTTGAAATACTGATTGTAGGAAGTGTATTTTTCCTTCAGTTGTGCAAGCAAACAGAGATAAAAGAATGGTAAGATGTCTCGTCCTTCACAATGTACATCAGCTTACAGTGTTCCCTGGTAACATATAGGTTCCCTTATGCCATTAGTCAAATAATATAGTGTATAGGGCTCCTACTGGGCTCTAATTTCCATACTGTCTGGTTTTCTATATGAGATCTTCCTCCATGATGAACTTTAACAGAGGAGAGAAAATGAGTATGTGTTTTGTTAGTGCCCAAAGAAGGGGTCCATATTGAGAGGAAATAGGGTGACCAGACGTCCAGATTTTATCAGGACTGTCCCGATATTTGCTTGTTTGTCCCGCGTCCCGACCGATGTTCAGTCGGGACACTGGACGGACAAACAAACAATTTTGCCCTCCGCTCCGGCGCACAGGTGGAGCCTGGAGGGGCTTTCGCCCCCACCCCCGCCCTGACCCCTCCTTCCCCCATTAGATCCCTCCCCAAATCCCTGCCCCCAGCCTCGCCCCCTCACGGCCCCATTGGATCCCGAGCTGGGCCTGGGGAGGAGACGCCCCCATGCAGCAGCCTGGGCACACGGGCCATGGCCAGATGGGGCCGGGAGCGCTGCAGAGCTCCAGCCCTGCAGCCCGTGGGGCAGCGCAGTGGGTCCGGGGGCAGCGCGGCCCGGGGACGTGGGCCGCCGGAGACATGCGGCAGAGGGGGGCTGCGGGGGTGAGACTTGTCCCAGGTGGGGCGGCCGGCGGACAGGGGCGAGGAGCCGGTCAGGGACCCCGAACCCATAAACTTCCCCGTCACTGCCAGGAAGGAGCCGCTGGAGTACAGCCGAGCGGGAGAGGTGCGGGGCTCCCCACCGGCAGCGGGACATGCCACATGTGCCTGGGGCGGGCTGGGGGGCAGGAGGCTCCGCGGGGAGGGCAGCGCGCGCTGCCGGGGTGCTGTGTGCAATCCCGTGGCGCGGCCCCTGTGAAACTGCTGTTGGGTTTTTTTTGTTTGTTTTTTTTGTTTGTTTTTTTTCCCCTCCGCCCTTTTTTTTTTTTTTGCTCTCCCCCTCGCGTCCCGATATTTCATCCCTCTGATCTGGTCACCCTAAGAGGAAATAAGTTTTTCTCTTCCAAACTGAACACAAATGAAGTTGTGCCCATTCATGATGCCAAACTGAGACACCACTTGCTGTAGACTGTACAGATGTTCACCATATGATCATTCATGCTTGCTGGACTCTGTGGGATTTCCTTTCCCTCAGCAATAAATGATACTTGGATACATCCATGAACTTGGCTTGGCTTCTTGGGCTTGGCTTCCCTTCTGCTGGAATCAGATGTCCTGCTGGGCTCCTTGGGAATGGCTCCCCCTTGATGTGACTCTGCTAGAACCATAGGTCTTGGTTCATTTTTGACTGGGGAAAAAATAGTTAGAATCTTGCAACTGCCATCCACTTGTGGCACCAAAATGAGATGGTACTCATAGCTGGCTGTAGATCTTCATAATATGATTTACCTTCTCCTTTTTCATGCTTTGATCAGCAGTGAAATAGTTAACAATGTTGTCATTTATGTTATCATCATCAGATGATAGTACTGAGATGAGTCCCCTTGAGATGAAAGTATACTGCAGTTTGTTTCCTCACAAGCAAGTAAATGGTAATACTGCTGTGTATTATTCTTCTAAAGCAGCAGTTCTCCAGATCTTTCACTCCTTCAACCACTTTGTAAGGTGAGATCCTCAGTCTAACCCATTACCATTGGTTCACACTTCATTTTATTATGTAGCTGTTTCACAGACAGTGTTGCAGTACCAATGTGCTTCCCTGTGCAAGTACATCTCAGGAAACATTGCAGAACAAAATACTGAAGAAAGCATATACACATAAAGTGGGAATCTGAATAAACTAGAAAGAGTGTGTAGCTTTGATTCTTTAAAAAGAAGAACTTGCCTTTTAGGTGTTGCACAAAATTAAATGCTGATCTATTATTAGGAAGGTAAAAAGGCACTATGTTCAGTGAGCCAAATCCTGGTTCCATTTGAGTCACCAGGAGTTTTGCCTTGTGCAAAAGATTTGGAGAGATAGGAGACAGGATGAAATTTCCAGGGCCTCCTGAGTTATGTAGACTGGATATTGGTAGTACAGCAAGTTATTCTAAAGCTATCCAGAAGCTAGCTCAGCCTGCAATGTAAACCCAAAATTAAAAAACAAATATTTGTTTGTTTGGGGGAAAAGCTCATGTAAATCAATTTGCCAACCTCTTATTCTCTACTCCCCCTTATCTTGGACCTGTTCCTCTCCCCCAGACTGGAGCTGTGTAGCCCACTTGGAGGCAACTTTCTGAGAGAGAGTCCTAAGATAACTTTTAAGTAAGGTGTTTGTAGTAGCATCCACAGTGTGTTAGATACTGAACAACATAGAGAAAGGCACAGTGACTGCTCTGAAAGGCTCACGATCTAAAAAGACAGATCAAGAGTAAAGAAATAGGGGCAAGAGGCTAGAGTACAATCAACAAGTAACGTGGTCAAGGTGACTGGTCATGTCTTGATGAGCCAATGTGTTGGGGATTTTTCAAACTAGATAAACAAATTGCCACTCAACTATTGACTTTTGTGAGTTCTTCTGTTAGTATTCAATAATAAGACTGGATTACCATATACGAATTTTGCTCTTAACATTACACTTCCTTCAACCTTATCCAGACACCAGTAGTCATCTATACAAGTTTAAAAAAAATTATTTTAAATCTCATGTGACATAGCCTTCATTTCACTGCCAAAGATCAACATAGACATCACCACCTCAGCATGGTACACATCATGAGAAACAATGTTCCACAAACCACACTGTTTGAAAAAAGGCCCTGCTAATCAGAGCTCTGAGATTGTTTCATGTACAAAAATTAAAGGCATCTATGCTATATTTTTGTTGTTAATTATTTATAGCATGTTCAAGAATAACAGACCCAAAAGCACACATAGCTTATTATGTTACTGTGCTTTAAAAAGGGGTCTAAAATACACTATTTCGTTAGAAAACAGTGATTTAACTACAGCAATAAATAAAATCCAAATTTACACAATTTTCGTTGTAACTCTTCACCCCCGTCCCCTCCCCTCCCTTTTTTTAAAAACAGCCTTTCACAATTTTTTATCCTTGCTGTTATTCAGGAGGATGTGCATTTTTTATGCTTTGTATTATGTCTGCAAGCAAAGCCACTGGTATTTTACCTGTTGATGTGCGGAAGCGACATTGTCCAGTCATTGGATCATACTCCTGGTTTTCATCGGAACAGAGACACAGGAAGGTGCCTTCTACGTTTTCACAGAGGGCTTCACCACATACCCCACTCAGCATTTCACATTCGTTCACATCTGGAGAATGAAGCATAAATTGATTCAGACGCATTCTCCATCACTGACAGCTCTTTATTTTACCTGCTCTGTCTGTGCCAATATTGTCTGCAGGAAAACAAAGGCGATCCCCGAGGAACAATCAAAACCTGGCTACTACTTAAGTGGACTCCTAAGGAAATTAGTTTGTCTGAGGAGACAAAGGCCATTGAAAAAAACAGTAAAATTATAAAATGACAGTGTTGATTTTAAAGCAGACCAGAGTCCTAACTTTTTTACTCTTTCTCCCTCATCCCCATTTCTTACAATGTAAGATATTGACTCCTTTTGAGCTATGTTTGCTATTACCAGGACAGCAGGAAACCCACAGTATTTATTTATTTATTTAAATTAACAGATATTGTGCCAAAACTTGCTGTCATTCTTTCAGAGGTTAGTGAAATCAAAGAGTTCAACAGAAAAAAAGATGACAGGATTTAGGCCCTGGTATACAAACAGAATTCTCTTCTCCATACCTCCTGAAAAACTGCCTTCCTGCACCGTGTCCTTTTTCTCCTCTAAACTCATTTTTGTAATAGACTTCTCACCCACAAAACCCTATAGGTTGCTCTGGAGCCCAGAAACATTATTCTGGTATCACCTAGTGAAGTCCCTGTGGAGCAATGCAAGTCTCCTCTCCCACAGTAGGGGCTGGATCCCGTGGTACTCTCAATTGCTGTTGGCCTGGGACCAAAAAACATTCCATGAATCCTAAACTTGGCTCCCAACACTTCTTACCTCATCTAAATACTATGAAGAGTTGCTATTTGACAGGAGAGTTGTCTATGGTTTGAATGACACAGGATTACCAAAAATGCTCAGCACTGGCTTAACTCTGCTCCCACTGAAATCTATCAGAGTTTTACATCTGACTGTCCACAATACAGCACATCCACTAACTACATAACGAAAATCATTACATTATTTTTCATAATTTATACTTTTTTTGTATATTTAATTGACAATATACAGTATAATATTTGTAACAAAGCATACTGGCTCTTTTTTATCCACCAAAATAAACATGTAGCCATATAATATACTACACTACTGATTTTATATGCTTTTATCTTATCTGGATCAGCTAACTTAACACTTTCTAAATTAATTTAATTAATTATTTTCATTTGTTTGCTGCATATTAAGAAGTTCAAAGTCTTCTTTGGGGAACACTGTTTACAAACTAAGCAAACACATATTTTCCATAAAAATGTTTTTGATAGACCGTTTACATCAAAACAAATTTACAAGCATGTTTGAATACTTTCAACATCTCCTATAATCTCATGATCACACCCAACCCCTGCAGGTTGCACTCCTGTTACCAACAGTTCTACCATTGATTTCAGGCTGTTTATCAACATCTATCTATTTAAACTGAATCCTGCCAAGCCTATTTCCATTAGTTCAAATAGCCTTAATTTGTCTGAGTTTATATTTTATACCATTGAAAAAAAACCCCACCACGCCCTTAGAATTAATTTTGCAGAAATTTATTTCCTTTCAATTCAATCACTAAGATTAAGGAAATCATAAGTTGAAGCAACATTGATATTCACACCAGATGAAGACCCCAATCAAGGAAAGCATCCCTATTCAGCATAGCACCCAAGTATGTGCTTATGACAATGGGATTTAAATATGTCCTTAAGCGATGAACTGAAGCATGTGCTTAAGTGCCTTCCTGAACTGGGGCCTCAGTTAACATGCCTTACCACCCACACATCAGAAAACCAAACAGACTCAGACTCCTCACCTGCACAACAAAATCCCTTTCCTTTCCACCATGTAGCCACTTGCAAAGCATACATCCAGTTCTCCAGAATTGTGCACACATGCACTAACTTAACTGTGCCCTCAGAACTTGTAAGGTACTCATTACTTTTGCCAGTGAAACTCTGTACATTGGTAACATCATTTTTCTGGGGCTACAGTTAATGCTGCATGTTTGCGTATGACAATGAGGAACTGGATATATCTATCCCCCAGCTCCTGGAGCAGCCCAGTCTGTCTTCCTGGAGCCATGTGCTGAACACAACTGTGGAGTAAAGCAGGTGGTAACAAAAAAGAGACGTAGCTCATAGAATGGGAGAGCTCTAGGTACTCCGGGCATTACTAGAATAGGTTATGCCAAATTAGGAGGATCATTTAGAATGTTTTACGTATAAATTCCCAACTGGCCCACTTGGGAGACATTATCAGAATGTGCATGTTTAGCTTGGAGTTTATAGAAGCTATGGTTGTCTAGCTAAAGGGAGTTGAACAAAGGTGAGGGCTGTCAGGACCATATTTTAAAGTATTTGTTTTCTAAAAGATTTAGTAACATTGGCAGAGGAAACATTATAGAAAACTCCCTTTGCCCAGGAAGAGATAGTGTGCAGAATTTGGAAACTCAATGAAATCATTTGTTTGATTAAGATAGGGATTTTTACCCCCACTGTAATTTCAATTCTCAATGCGATCTTTACTATGTAGTCACTACTGATACCTCCATAATTCTGTAGGTAACCACAGACGTCTACAAGTTGGCAACACCCAGTTATTATAAAATAAACTACATAAAAATCAAGGAAATACTCACTGCTTCATGACTGATGGGCTATACTGTGCAAATGACTCCTATTCAGAATACAGTGCTCAGTCGGATCTGAACCTGCAAACTATTATGCATCTGCTTCATTTTAAGCACCTGAATAGTTCTACTGACTTCAGTGGCATCAGGGTCTCAACAAGGTCAAACTAGAAGTTGCAGGCACAGAAAAACTAAAGCAAACTGTCAACATGTTGTTTAATAATAACCCCCCCAAGCCATTAACTAAGAAACAGACAGATATTTGCTTTAAAAAGCATGTATGCATTCTGATTTTTAGAGTCAGCTCCTAGTCCTATTGAAGTCATTGGGAATTTTTGCCATTGATGTGAGTGGTATCAGGAGTTATCCACATACCATATAAGCCAGGGGTGGGCAAACTATGGCCCACCGACTGGATCTGACCTGTCAGAGTTTTGGATCTGGCCTCGCAGGATTGTAACCCCCATGGCACTGCAGGCCCCGCACCACTCCCAAAAGTGGCTGGCACCACATCCCTGCATCCCCTGGGGGGTGGGAGAAGGGCCAGAGGACTCTGCATGCTGCCTATGCCTACAGCCACTGCTCCCTGCAGCTCCCATTTGGCTGGGAACAGGGAACCGTGGCCAATGGGAGCTTCGGGGGAGGTATCCGCAGGCAAGGGCAGTGCACAGAGCTGTCTACCCCCACCAGGGGCCGCAGGGACGTGGTGCCGGCCGCTTCCAGGAGCGACACGGCACGGGGCTAGGGTAGGCCGCTGCCACCCTGGAGCCACTCAAGATAAGCAGCGCCAGACCAGAGCCCACACCCCAAACCCGTCTTGCACCCCGCACCCTCTGCCCTGAGCCCTCTGCCACACCTCTCCTGCACCCCAACCCCCTGCCCTGAGACCCCTCATACACCCCACATCCCTCCTGAGCCCCTTCCTGCACACTGCACTCCCTCCCGCATCCCAACCCCCTGCCCCAGTCCTACATTCATGGCCCTGCATGCAATTACCCCACCCAGATGTGGCCCTCGGGCCAAAAAGTTTGCCCACCCCAATATAACCAGTAACCTCTCTCAGGTTTCTATCAGTAAAGAGTTAAAAATCAGAACTCTTTACAAATTATGATTTTATCCCACAAATTAATTTATGTGAAAGAGAATGCACAACAATAAAGGTCTTTTTTTTCTATTTCTATGAATCCTTAGAGAAATAAAGTACAAACTAAGTTGAAAAGGCCTATTGACAGCTTGAAGCAGAATCTGATAAGTCATAAACTGAACAGTCATGATACAGTTCTAATGAAGTACAAATTGTGTACAAAGGCCAATCTGTTTTAAGAACAGTTCCTAGGGCCAGATTCTCTGCTGTGAGTGAAATCCATCCAGTGCAGTGGCGGGAGAACACAACATAAGAACGGCCATACTGGGTCAGACCAATGGTCCATCTAGCCCAGAGGCCCACCCCAATATGCTATCAAAAATCCACAGCC
Source organism: Mauremys reevesii (assembly GCF_016161935.1). Taxonomy (NCBI): domain Eukaryota; kingdom Metazoa; phylum Chordata; order Testudines; family Geoemydidae; genus Mauremys; species Mauremys reevesii. The sequence goes on from NC_052625.1 coordinate 65,410,203, forward strand.
CACCTGTGCCATGACTGGTTTTCTGCATATAAAAGCCAGGGCTGGCGTTAAGGGGTAGCAAGCAGGGCAATTGCCTGGGGCCCCATGCCACAGGGGCCCCCATGAAGCTAAGTTGCTCAGACTTCAGCCCTATGTGGAAGGGCTCAGGGTCCCGGGCTTCAGCTCCATGTGATGGGACTTTGGTTTTCTGTCCTGGGCCCCAGCGAGTCTAATGCTGGCCTTGCTTAGCAGACCCCCTGAAACCTGCTCGCAGCCCCCCAGGGTGCCCCGGGCCCCTGGTTGAGAATGATTGATCTAGCCCAGTATCCTGTCTTCTGAGAGTGGTCAGTGCCAAGTGCTTCAGAGGGAATGAACAGAACAGGGCTATTATCAAGTGACCCATCCGTCGTCAACCAGTTCCAGCTTCTGGCAGTTGATGGACTTATTCTCCAGAGCTGGCACTAGCCCCATAAGCAGACTAAGCAATTGCTTAAGGCCCTGAGTAGCTCAAGAGCACCCCCCCGCCAATTTGCTTTTTATTACAAGAGCTTGTTTGTTTTAGTATTGTGGTGGGAGGGCAAAAATATTCCTGCTTAGGGCTCCCAATCAGCTAGCACTGGCTCTGCTATCCTCTATGAATTTATCAAACTCTTTTTTGAACCCACATATATTTTTGGCTTTCACAACATCCCTTGGCAATGAGTTCCACAGATTGACTGCGCGTTGTGTGAAGTAGTACTTCCTTTGGTTTGTTTTAAACCTGCTGCCTCTTAATTTCATTGAGTTACCCCTGGTTCTTGTATTATGTGAAGGGAGTAAATAACACTTCCTTATTCACTTTCTCCAAGCCATTCACCATTTTATAGACTTCTATTGTTTCCCTCTTTAGTCATCTCTTTTCTAAACTGAACAATCTCAGTCTTTTTAATCTCTTCTCCTATGGAAGCTGTTCCATACCCCTAATAATTTTGTTGCCCTTCTCTGTACTTTTTCCAATTCTAATATATCTTTTTGAGATGGGGAGAACAGAATGGAACACAGTATTCAAGATGTGGGTGTACCATGCATTTATATAATGGCATTATGATATTTTTTGTTTTATTATTTATTCCTTTCCTAATGGCTCCTAATAGTCTGTTGGCTTTTTTGACTGAAGTTGCACATTGAGCAGATGTTTTCAGAGAACTATTCACAGTGATGTCTTTTTTGAGTGATGATAGCTTATTTAGACCCAATCATTTTATATGTATAGTTGGGAGTATGTTTTCAAATGTGCTTTACTTTGCACTTATCAACACTGAATGTAATCTGCCATTTTGTTGTCCAGTCACCCAGTTTAGTGAGAGATCCCTTTTTAACTCTCATCAGTCAGCTTTCGACTTAACTATCCTTGGTAATTTTGTATTATCGCAAACTTTGCCATCACACAGTTACCCCCTTTTCCACATCATTTATGAGTATGTTGAAGAGCACAGGGTCGCAGTATAGATCCTTGTAGGACCCCATTATTTAATTCTGTCCACTGTGAAAACTGACAATTTATTCCTACCCTTTTCTTCCTACCTTTTAACCAGTTGCTGATCCATGACAGGACCTTTCCTCTTATCCCATGACTGCTTACTTTGCTAAAGAGCCTTTGGTGAGGCACCTTGTCAAAGGCTTTCTGAAAGTCCAAATACACTGTATCAACTGGATCGCCTTTGTCCACATGCTCATTCACACCTTCAGAGAATTCCAATAGATTGGTAAAGCATGCTTTCTCTTTACAAAAACTGTATTGACTCTGCCTCAAAGTATTATGTTCATTTATGTGTCTAATAATTCTGTTCTTTACTATAGCTTCAGCCAATTTGCCTGGTACTGAAGCTAGGCTTACCGGCCTGTAATTGCCAGGATTGTCTCTGAAGCCTTTTTAAAAAATTGCCATTACATTAGCTACCCTCCAGTCATCTGGTACAGAGGCTGCTTTAAAACTGCTATTACCACAGTTAGTAATGCTACAATTTCATATTTGAGTTCTTTTAGAACTTTTGGGTGAACATCTGGTCCTGGTCATTTATTACCATTTAATTTATCAATTGACACCTCAATCTGGGACAGTTCTTCATATTTGTCACCTAAAAAGAATGGCTCAGCTGTGGGAATCTTCCTCATATCCTCTGCAGTGAAGGCCAATGCAAATAATTCATTTAGCTTCTCTGCAACCGCTGTGTCTTCCTTGTGTGCTCCTTTAGCACCTCAATCGTCCAGTGGCTTCCTGCTTCTGATGCACTTAAAGAATTTTTTTCTGTTAATTTTTGTCTTTTGCTAGTTCATCAAATTCTTTTTTGGCCTAACTATATTTTTATCTTTCACTTGCCAGAGTTTATATTATATTTTATTATATTAGAATATCCTTTCTATTCTCTTCAGTAGGATTTCACTTCCAATTTTAAAGCTATGGTGGCATTTTTTTGTCCACTTACTGGTTTTGTTTGTTTGTTTTTGACTTGGGGGTATACATTTAGTTTGAGATGCTATTATGTTGTTTTTAGATAGTTTCCATGCAGCTTGCAGGCATATTTCTCCTTTTAGTTTCTGTTTAATTAGCCTCCTCATTTTTGTGTTTGAAGTTAAATGCTATTGTGGTGGGTTTCTTTGGCATTTTCCTTCCCTACAAGGATGTTAACTTTAATTACATTAGAATAGCCATTACTGAGTGGTTCAGCTAAATTCACCTCTTGAACCAGATTCTGTGCTCCACTTAGGACTAAATCAAGAATTGCTTCTCCTCTAGGGGTTTCCAGGACTAGCTGCTCCAAGAAGCAGTCATTAATGGTGTCTAACAATTATATCTCTGCATCCCGTCCTGAGGTGACATGTACCCAGTCAATATGGGGATAGTTCAAATCCCCCATTATTATTGAGTTTTCTGTTTGTGTAGCCTCTCGACAAGGGTGGGGCTTGTTGGTTATGCCTCCCTAATTTTATGTCCATTATTGTTCTAATACTGGCCTTGGTTCCCATCATCTGGGAACAGCTGGACGCCATGAACTCTGGCTACATTCCCTGATCTCATATTATTTTAGGGCTGCAATGGATGGGTAGCACAGGAGCCAGCTATGCTGGCTTTATGGCTTCTGTGGATTTCCCTCCAGCCAGGGCTGGCTCCAGGCACCAGCCGACCAAGCACCACCTTGGGGGCAGGGCGGCGATCGAGGGTTTTTTTTTTGGGGGGGGGGGTTGTTTTGGTTCGTTGGGGCAGCGCTGGAGGGGTTTTTGTTTTGTTTTGGGGGGGGGGCGCTGGGGGAGGTGGGGCTTCGGGCGGCGCGGCGCTCGGGAGGGCGGGGGCTTGGCGTGGCACTGGGGCGGGGCTGGCGCGGCGCTCAGAGGACAGGGGCTTGGGGCAGTGTGGTGCTCGGAAGGGGCGGGGCTGGTGTGGCGCTCAGAGGAGGGACGGGGCTTGGGGCAGTGTGGCGCTCGGTGGGGGGCCGGGGCGCAGCGCGGCGCTTGGAGGCGTGCCTTTGGGCGGAGTGGCATTTGGGAGGCGGGCCTTAGGGCAGCGTGGCACTCGGGGCGAGGCCAGTGGCATGGTACTCGGGCGGGACTTCAGGCGGCGTGGTGCTCGGGGTGGGGCTGGCACGGCGCTCGGAGGCGGGGCTTGGGGCAGTGCGGCGTTCGGGGCGGCGCGGAGCTTGGAGGGGGCGGGGCTTCGGGCAGCATGGCACTCGGGGGGCAGAGCTTCGGGGGCGTGGTGCTCAGGGGGGTAGGGGTTTCGGCAGCGCGGCGCTTACGGGGGGAGGGGTACAGCAGAGCGGTGCTCTTCTTTTTTGCTTGGGGCGGCAAAGAAGTTAGAGCCGGCCCTGTCTCCAGCTATGGATAGTTTTCGGTCCTAAGGAATCCCCTCCAAAAGGTCTCTTTGTGCTGCCTGCCTGAGTTGTGTGAAGGGAGTGCTGTGAATCTGGTCCGTCACACTGAAATAAATTTCAAAAGCAGCACTGGCTCTCTCTGTAGTGGTGCTCCCACACCAGATGTTAATAGGAGCAAATGTCACATTTTAATGAAAAATAATTTAAGGTCTAAAACTCTGTTTTTCTTTTAAAATGGGGGTCAGAATACTCTGCACCTTGCAAGCTGAGCCCCAAAAGAGGACCAGAATAATTTTTCAGTAAAACTATTTTTTTTACTGAATATATAAAAAAACATTTTTTTTTTCCCACTCTTTCACTCCCCTGTTTTCATTCAGCTTAGCTTAGCTTAGCGTTACTGGCAAATATTTCATCCTGAATCTAGTTTGAAGAAATTGCTTAACGAATACCTTTTGTTGATCTGGTATTAATTTTGTATTAGAAACTTGTGCTGTCTCAAGATCCAACCACCACTATTAACAACAGATTTGGAAATCTATTACTCACTGGAGAAATCTACAATATTTACACATTTATGGAATTCTCACATCTTTTCATAGTGATAGGTGTCTTTCCTGGAGCCTGAAGGTAATGTTAAAACCTGCTCAAACATACTGTTTCTAAGGAGGAGTGCTGTTTAATTCAGACAGGCTGTACCACACGCCAGACTATATTTCCTGTAGGAGGTAGTACAGAGTTCTGGCTAGTCAACTAAGAGACTAAACAGATGTTGCATTTAAATAAGCTGAAGTATTAATTTCAATCCACTATGATTTATATTTGTGAATGGCCTGACATTTGCAGAAATAGTGGGGTTTTTTTTAATAGATAAAATGAGTGGCTCAGCTTATTTGCTGTTGGTTTCCATTCCAATCCTAAAAACAGATTCTCCTTAAACAGATACACAGTAAGTACCCACATGGTATACAGGGTTTAGTGAGAAAGACATATTTGAGTCCTGTGTTACTCTTAAATGGTGCAAATTTAATACAAAATGATGGAAGACAAAATAATTTTATGAAGAAATAATTTTTCTTTTGAAATCAGTTTTTCATCACTGGGGTGATGCAGTATTGATTATAAAATCTAAAAACTCACCCACACACCCTTGCCCATCCTGTGGGTCCTGATACCCCTGGTAACAGAGGCAGCGGTAGGAACCAGGTGTATTTTCACAGAACCCATGACTGCCACATATCGTGCTGTTAACACATTCATCAACATCTGCAAATAAGACATTTTAACATCAGACACAATACAAAGGTAGTTGTAGACAATTACATCTCTACAAGTAGATACAGTTAGTGTATCTGTAGATGTTAAGGGAAACAAACACAAAGGACAAGAAACAAAAATATCACTAGTCACATAATACTCTACAGATAATTAACTTATGAGCATCTATAAGTAAATTTTTCTAGAACAATATAATAATAGCAATGTACATACACGCTTCAGATTTACTCTATTATAACAGCTGCATGCAGACAGACAAACACTGAAACAACAACTTCCTAAATTTAATTTTATGGGCAACATCTTATGCAGGACTGGCAAATTCTAGCCATCTCCCTCTCCACAATATTACAGCTTGATCCAATAAAAATCACCGTAAATAATACAATTCTTGTAAATGGAACTCTCTCTTTTAGTGTTTTCTATGGTGTCCATCATTTTAGTATTAAATAGTAAAAAATATGGACGAAGTTCATGCTTGTGGCAAAGGCCAGCACACTGAGGCCCCAATTCAGCAACGCACATGCTTAACTTTAAAAAATGTATTTAAGTCTCATTGAAATCAATGGAACATAAGCATGTGCTTTTGAGCGCATAAGTGGGACTTAAAGAGTAGCATGGACCTTATGTTGGCCTTCTGCACAGCTGCCAGTAGCAAGGATTTGCAGATCAGGCCTGTAGGCACTAATTCTGTAGATTTATACAAATGAACAGCCTTACTCAGGTGGGTCAAGTTTTTAAAGTGCAGAAGTATTATCAGAATTTAGGTCTTAGCATGTAGCTCCTATTTTTGGGTTGTTGCCCTCCCTAGTGAGCATCCTAGAGTACTGTGCTGAGTAAGTCTGCTCTTCTGACTGACTCAATTGCCACATCAGCCTATAAGGAGGTTGCTTGTGGCAGAGAGCAGTCTGTTGTCATAAGTATATTATGAGTACTGTGAATATATTATTTTAATCTCCATTCAAAATAAGACCTAAAACCAAAGTCCTGACCACTTGTGGTCATTAAAAATCTCATGGCATGTTTTTCAGGAGTAAGAATGTTAACCCCAGTATCCTGGCTAAATCCCAGTTTGGATTATTACATTCTGCCATCTTAAATCACCCCTGCAATTTCAAATGGAGAAGTTATTTCTGCATTCCATTTCTAAAAGCTATTGTAAATGTTGAGTAGTGATACTGTCCACTGTGAGACACCTTCAGTGTTCTGCTGCTGAGGTGGCTAAACTTCAGTGATGAAAGAAGTGATTCTTTTTACTTTATAAAATGTGCCAAGATTAGGCTGTAGCTGTATGTGAAATTAGTTGTGCACATTAAAACATACAGAAACTGAGAAAAAAGTAAATTACAGAAGGATTCCAAGAAAAAAAAACCCTGGGAATGGAATTCAACATCTCATTCCTGACCAACCTCATACTGATGGCACCTATATTCATTCTCGCTATCTACACTAAAGGCCTTACATATTCATTCGACTGGAAAGTTGACAGAACAGAACTTTGAACCACCCCAAAGAAGAGAACTCTTTGGACAGATAAGCATTTCCACAACGTTATTCTTTGGTAAATCCCAGGAAGGAAAGAATGGAGACATTCAAGTGCAGCTCTGTCTACCTCTCCCAGTGTTCGGAGATGTCAATAACACTTCATCATTTACAGTACCAAAGGCCTAAAAGAATCAGGAAAGATATGCCTTGTTCATCTCCCGAAAGAGATCATTGATCAATGATATCAGTGAAATCTCTTAAAAATACCCAGATCTAAAGTCCAATTGAAAGGGGTCAAGGAAATCTAAGGTCTCTGAATCACTTGGTCACTGCCCCTCAACGGCTGCCTAAATTTTGGCAGCCTTTCACTCATAGGTGCCGACTTCCTCTCTGCCCCATGGGTGCTCGATCTCCCCCACCCCTGACCCCACCCCTGCCCCACCCTCACCCCATCCCAATCCCACCCCCTTCCCCAAAGTCCCCGCCCCTGCCCTGCCTCTTTACCGCCTCCTCCCCCGAGCACGCCACATCCCCACTCCTTCCGTTCCCTCCCAGAAAGTCCTAAGTGCCACGAAACAGCTGTTAGGCAGCGGGCAGGAAGTGCTGGGAGGGGGAGGAGCGGGGAGGCCATGCTCAGGGAAGGAGTAGGGGGTGGGGGCAGGGGGAGCTTGGCTGCCGATGGGTGTGGAGCACCCACTAATTTTTCCCCAGGGGTGCTCCAGCCCCGCAGCAACACAGAGTCGGTGCCTATGCTTTCACTGCCTGCCAATGGCAGCAGTACTACCCAGAATCTCTGCAGTGCTACAGGCTATGATTCTACCCAACACACCCATCCCACTCATAGCCCCACTCCCATCCCTGTGCAGAGTCTTGTGAAGGAGTACTTGGAGAACAGCCTTTGGTTGTCTACTTCAGATGGTGTTCTAAAGGAATTTTCCCTCAGCTGGATCAAGGTCCTTCAGAGCCCCTCTATGCTGTTTTGGCCTCTTTACATGGCATAAAGGGACTGGAGCAGGGGGGAGAGTCTCCTCATAGACTTCTAAGGCCAGAAGGGATTACTCTGATCATCTAGTCCAGGGGTCGGCAGCCTTTCAGAAGTGGCGTGCCAAGTCTTCATTTAAACACTCTGATTTAAGGCTTCGCGTGCCAGTCATACATTTTAACGTTTTTAGAAGGTCTCTCTGTAAGTCTATAATATATAACCAAACTACTGTTATATGTAAAGTAAATAAGGTTTTAAAAATGTTTAAGAAGCTTCATTTAAAATTAAATTAAGCAGAGCCCCCTGAACTGGTGGCCAGGAACTGGGAAGTGAGAGTGACACTGAAAATCAGCTCGTGTGCTGCCTTTGGCACACATGCCATAGGTTGCCTACCGCTGATCTAGTCTGAAATCCTTTATAACATAGGTCAGAACTTCACCTGCATGACGCTCAATACATTGTGGTGGAACTAGAACGTATCTTTTAGAAAGTAACCTAATCTTGTTTTAAAGACTCCAAGTGGTGGAGAATTTACCACTTTCTCTCCTAAGCTGTTCTGTTTAATTATCCTCTCTATTAATGTATATACAACTTATGTAAAAATCTGTAAAATATATACGTACGTTAATGTAAAATTTCTAACATTGCTCTGAAATTTAGAAATACTTTTCTTGTTATATTGTATTTGGTGTAATTTTTTCACTTGTAGCTTGGATTGCCACAAGAGCATTTTACTATTAAAAGTAACATTACTTGGAAGCATGTGATAATAAGACTTTATCAGTGGTTAGTCAATAGATGATTGATTTTTGCCAATACATGTTTTTAATATAATTCTTTTTATCTTGATTTATTAAACAGATCAAGGAAAAATATTGCAGTAATTAATCTTGAAAATGGTTATTTGTCTTTGGTAAAGAATACTATCATTAATACATCTATCTCACAGGAATTGAATGTGATAATAGGAATGGGCTATCAAAAAATTGGTTATTGAACTGTTCAACATCACAACAAAAATATCAGTAAAATTAACAGAGCAGTAAGAGTAGCCAATACATGTGTCTGTATTATAGTGTTAAAGAAACATGATCAAGGTTGAGAGGTCAAAAATGTGTCTTGCATTCCAAATACTTCCAGCTCCTAACCAATCACCATAACCATAGGACAATTATTAAATGTACTACGAGAGACCCAGGATACATGCACTTTTCTGACTGTCTCTTCTTGCTACTGAGAATAAGATCTTCATATTTTATCTGTTAACCTCATATTGTGGTTTGCAGAGTTTTGTACATGTGGCCACAGAAAAAGGTTACGATCTTGCACTCTTTATTCAGACAAAACTTCCATTCAGGTCAAATGAGAATTCTGTCTGAGTAAGGAATATAGGATTGAGAGCCTAGTGTATAAGACAATACAAAGCAATGCATTGCATACATTTCCAGCGGCCAGTTACAATTTAATAACAGGGATTCCTGAGCCACAGAACACAGTTATCCTATTAAAAGTTTACACAGAGAAGACAAGAACTAGGGATTTAAAATTATATAAATTACAGTATCCTTTTCTCTTAATAGCTATATATTAAAGAAAACAGACGGGAAAGGATCATATAAGTCTGTTCTCAAAAGGTAAAGTGAGGTCATTGACTAAAAAGCAGCAGAAACAAAATCCCTCATTGCAACAAGTGTCCTAATTAAATATATAACACATCCACAGAGGATGATTTTGTTTTTAAAAGTACACAGTCTGAACATGACTGACTCATACAGTGAGTGACTGGGAACCTACAGAGAGGGTCCAAGCTCCAAATATTTTTCCTTGTCTAGACAGCTCACTCAAAGGCCTCCTGTTTTACAGCCGGAAAGGGCATTTGTTGTTTTAATCACCCTGTAAAGCATCTGGCTTGTAATGGGCAAACATCTTGCTACATGGAGACAAAAGTGGGGGAACATAAGTAACTAAGATACCATACGTCTATACAATTAAAATGTAGCTTTGTAATTATTATATATTTCAAAATCCAATGCCAGTTCTGCATTCCTTAATCAAAACTCCTACTGATCTGAAATCAGTAGGAGCTTTACCTGAGCAATAAGTGCAGGACTGAGTCCCTGAATAACTAAGATCTTTAAAAGGAATGCCTCAAATCAGCAAAACATTTAAGCATATACTTAAGACTATACCTATTCAGCAACGCACTCGAGTCCAAATTAAGGGAAACGTTGCTTTCAGGAAAGCACCTAAAGATGTGATTAAATTTAGGTATCTGCTTAAATCGCACTGAATTCTATTCCGATTGTAAGTTTTCCAGGGCAGGGACTGCTTCCTTCTTCATGTTTGTACAGTACAGTGCCTAGCACAAAAGAGCCTCAATATTGGCTGAGGCCTCTAGGTACTTCCATAATACTCCTAGTACATCACAATAATAGTAATGATGAGGGGGCAGTTAGAATAACTCGGATTTTGAATATAGTGTTTAGATGGCCACATGAAGTATTGCTAGGTGGCTATTTCATGTGGTCAGGGTGATGTGCATCTCTGGCTTAAGGAAGAGGTTTCTCTGTTTTCCATTCACGTTCTGGGTCACTGCTTTAGCCTCAGGGTCAGGGTGGATACATTATGGCTAGGACCCTAATCTGTCTACTTCAGCACATGTGACAGGGCAGCTGAACCTGGCTAGAAAACTATTAAGTGTTCACCAAAAAGGTGGCCCATTTTGGAAAGTGCCATGAATTTATTCTGGGTTTACTTTTGACAGGTCAAGGATGGAGTTTCCGACTTCATGGCAGAATATTATTTAAGTTGAGGTCTAGTGTGTCTGTGATGATGGCCTTTGCACACTGCATTGGAGGAATTCACTTGCACATTTAGTGGACCATACCCGTGGCCCCAGAGGAGTGCCAGAGTTCCTGCTCCTCCTTCCCCAAACCTCCTCCTCTTCCCAGCAAGGGCCCAGTTAAGGTTGTGATGTGTGGTCTGTGGTGAACAATGGCTATGCAAGTAGTAAGGTGTCTGGATGGAGGGGTAGAAATTATGTATTTTTAATCACGTAACTTCTCATTTCCCCAATGTTGAGGTTTGTGGTAGGTATTTTGTGTGTACAATAGCCTTAACTGATACACAATATAGTGGGTTTTGTGTATGAATTTCCATTTTTTTTTGTTTTAGAAAGATCTATTCTTCACAGAAGTCCCCTGACAGCTCAGAGGGATGACAGATACCAAGTGGAGTAGGGAAGGAGCAGAGAGGGTGGGGAGCTCTGGTGGGCTGAAAGATACAGACATGTTATGGTAGCACTTAGAGGTGTTGGGAGCTACTACGTGCGAGTTGGTTCTTGGCACAGAGAGGGGAGATGCAGGGGAGAGGAAGGGGGTTCCCAAAAGAGGCACTGGGGTGGCGCTGGGGACAGAATTGAGAGTTGCCAGGACCAGAGGAGAGGCTTAGGTATCAGGGAAGGGCTGCTGCTTAGCATTGAGGATGTTGCCATGACTTATTGCTGCCGAAGCTGGCCAACAGTTGGCTACGGAAGAACCTTTACAAGAATCTCAACAAGCTCAATGGAAAGCTAATGAGTCCCCCAATGTTACTTCCAAGAGTCTCCTTATTAGGTAACTCTGTCAAGCCTGATCACCAGATTCAGCTCCTGGGAAGGGCGCAGTGATGGAATACCATAGCTACTACAAAGGTTTGATTTACTCCTCGGAAGAGGGTAGAGTCTACACAGCTGTACAGTTTACTTTGGCCAATAGCCATAAAGACTCAAGACCAGGATTAAACCACACAAGCTCCTTAATCATCTTACGTTGTTGTTTTTAACTTTCCAGAAAACATCTGAACTTGTAAGAAAACAACCCAGAGAGATGGAAAATCATCTTTCCACATTACTAAAGGCAGCTAAATCCAGCAAAATGTCCTTAGTCCCTACTCCGATGATATAAACAGCTATTCTCATTCACTTATCTAGAAGTAAAATTCACAACGGCAACTAGTGTGAAGAACAGTAGCTTCCACAGCTGAAAGCCACATCCTCTCACAGTACCTGGAATGTTATAGGTTGTTTGTTTTTTTTTTAATTTTATGTTAAATTGAATTCTGAAAATTATGGACATACAAAAACCAGAACTGAACTGATTGGGGTCTGCTTGAAAGTTTTTTTCAGCCTTAGATCTTCACATTTTTATTATTTTTTAAAATTAAAATGATAGCATACAGCAGCCAATTATAAATGAAAAGAATTATTACTGCCTCAGGAGACTATAAGCAGCCTTGCTTAGTCAAGTTATTAAAGTACATTTCCCAGTGTCAAATATACTGCCTGATCTGCATCCCATATACACCACCAGTTACCTGTGAAGCAAGGTTAATGGGTTTTGCACTTTTTATTTTACTCTCCATTGTTTATAAATATATTTAGATGACTGGATATAAATCTTCTTCTGATTTCATCCCTTTCTATTTGGTTAAAAATCTGTCTCTCTTTTTGTTTGTAATTAAGATTAACGTTGTACACATAACCATCGTCATGAATGATGCCACCCCATCTCTGGAAATAGTGCTGGTTAATTAACTGGCACAGACCCAGCCAGACTGCCTCATTGTTTTTGTGGGACCCCTAAAACTAGTAGCTACTGCTTCTGTTTAGTTGAGGTTGTTGTTTAATTCAGGCATTTCCTAACTTTTTGAGTGTTTGACTTTGCAACCTTGATAATGTTCCTTTAACATACAGTTTTGTTTTGTTCTTGTGGTATAGAGTGTTTAGTTTAAACTATAGTGTTCTTGTTTAGAAACTGAAGACATTTAACCCTTTCCCTGCTAAACACTGGATGGAATCTATACATCCTGATCAATTTTACATGAATAATTTTAGCAGTCTGGATTCTGGGAGAACTTTGAAGAAGTATTCTCATTGTTTGAGATCATAAAAATGCATCCCACCCCCAGAACTCTTCAGATCCACTGTCTCTTCTCTACTTGACAAGGCTATTCTAATGGCAGGAAAAGCATGGCTCTTTCAGTTCATGCTAATATTAATTACTGAGCACTGACAAGATGGTTGGTGCCATACCAGTTCTAAATATTTGACTCATCTCTTCATGGTAGTACAGCAATATCCCATTGCCAACATCATATTTGGCTTTATTAGCTATTACTACAGCAGGTATATTATATGCTAGACAAAAATTATTTCAATTTCTCCCCCGGTATATCTTTCACAAGGTGGGAGGAATGAATACAGTAACCAAGCAGGAGATCTCCACATGCCTTCTCCACTGTAGAGATGGTCTTTGTACCAGCCCTGAGTAGACTGATGGGGTGAGGTTTATAGAGGTGGCACCGTGCGTAAATAAGCTTACATGGATTAATTGGCCTCCAACACTAACATCTGGAGTGGAGAAGCTGGTTGGGTGTCTGAAGTCCATCTCCTCTAGTTTCCAACACAAAGCTGCTTATAACTCTATCCAGTGTTTCTGCTATTTGTGCATTCTCTAGAACTGCTTCTCAAGATGCCTGCTGGTTTTTTTGTGTTTTTTTGTTTGTTTGCATTGTTTAATTTTGGTTTTATTCCTCTTGAATCGTTGTTATATGTTTCACAGTATTTCTGGACTGAACAGTTCATGTATCTATATGAATGCCCATTCTTAATCTGGTTGGTGGAACTTTTACTTTTTGCCTTGTTGATGGCAAAAATCATGTTTTCTGTGTATTATGGATCATAAATCTCTTTTTTAAAATTCGCCCTAAGGACAGTAGAGCAGCACCACGGGCAAATGTGTGCTTTCAATCAGCAACAGAACACTTTCTTATGTTGGAGCCAAACAAAAACCCCAAGTGCACCTCATCTGCAAACTTTCCATGCCTGTGGTTGAGGTTTCTCACCATTGTTATTACTGGAACTGTTTTTACTACCATTTATGAAAAAGATCTACATATGTGTGTGTATGTGCGTGCATGTCAGAAGGGGGAGGGAGAAAAAGAGGGGGATGTACGAGTTTGGTTTAAAATTGAAAATTCTAATTTGAAGAACTATTTATTTGTAGCTCTGAAAAGAAATTTAAAAATGTCTAAAACACTAAGACAGGATTTTAAAATAGCTTCATGCAAACAGAAATTAACCATGATTTCCAATTTGATTTATTTCTACTGCAGGAATATTTTCTCCATGTCTGTATTTTTAAACATATCACAAACAGGGTTTTATTGTTTCAAATAGAGCAATCAGAACATTAAGAAATTAAGTTAAGGTTTTACTGCTAAAAGATTGGAGAAGCCCTAAATTAAAGGTGCCTAAACTTTGTAGCAATAATGGTCACACTTAAAACTTGCCAAGAGTCTGAATATCCCCTCTAATTTATGTGCATTTTGTGACCAATTTTCTCCTTCCACCCCCACCATGGGATTTTAAAATAAAGGAAACATTTTCCAGCTATGAATACTTTTCCCAGTTTACAGCTGTGTGTCTTCTTGCTTCTCCCTCACCTTTTTCCATTTCTTTATTCTATTCCAGGGGTCGGCAACCTTCGGCACGCGTGCCAAATGTAGCACGAGAGCCGATTTTTGATGGCACGTGGCACAGGCTGAGCCGCTCAGCCTGCTGCCGCTCTGGGGTTCCCGCTGCTGGCCCCTTGCCAGCCAGGGTCCCACCGCCGGTCCCACTCAGCACCCGCTGCTGGCCTAGGTGAAGGAACCCCAGGCTGGCAGCAGGCTGAGACCCCAGTTGGCAGGAGCTGGCGGTGGAAACCCCAGAGCGGTGGCGGGCTGAGCTGCTCAGTCGCTGCTCTGGGGTTCCGGCTACTGGCCCCTTGCCAGCCGGGGTCTCCCCCTGCCGCAGCCCCACTCACCTTGCGCATGTCCCCTGCCAGACAGGGTCCAGGCCTCCGGCCCTGCTCAGCCCTACCAGCTGCCAGCTCCACTCACCTCAGCTGCCGATCTGAGGTTCCAGCCGCTGACCTCCTGCCAGCCAGGGTCTCAATCGCCAGCCTTGTTCAGCCTGGTTTCTGGCCTGGAGTCCCAGCAGGCCACCCTGGGCTCTGCTTCTAGCCTTGGATCAGTGCTCTGCAGCCTCCCCGCTGTGGCCCACTGTTCCCAGCCTGGGACAGAGAAGGTTGCACACAAGGCAAGAGGGGGTGCAGCTCAGCAGCCCCATCTTAAAATTGCTTCTATCACACCACACTGCGTTTGAACTTGTGCCTGCCGTCTATCGCCATTTTTTTCCCTCACTGAGAGTTGAAGGGAACATTTGACAAAATGGCAGCTCCTAAGAAAGCAAAGCTAGATGTCCGATCATTTCAGCCTGCTTGGACAGATGCACTTAGATTTATTGAAAAGAAGGACTGTGCTATTTGTGCTTTCTGTTATGAAAGTGTTGTTTGTCGCACATCAAATGTTCGACGACATTTTGAAGCGAAGCACGAGAAAACCTTCCTTGACGAAGCAGACAAGACTGAATCATTCAAAAAGGCAGTAGCAGCCTTTGAGAAGCAAAGCAGTGTTTTTAAAAGCTTAAGTAAAAATCAAGCTACAGAAGGAAGTTACAAGATTGCATAGTGCATTGCAAAAAACGGAAAGCCGTTTACAGATGGGGAATATATAAAAAGTTTTTCTCAGCAGTTCAGAGATTTTGTTCAATGATTTGCCAAATAAAGATACAATCATATCTAGAATAAAAGAACTGCCCATCTCTGCCAGAACAGTTGAGAGACGCATAAGTGAAATGGCAGAAAACATTAAGGAAAAGCAGACGACTGCATTGAAAGACACAGCAGTGTTTAGTGTTGCAGTTGATGAGAGCGTGGATATAAACGACATGCCACATTTGACAGTTGTTGCAAGATATTGTGCTTCCGATGAAATCCAAGAGGAACTTTGTTGTCTAGAAGCCCTGCATGGCACAACAAAGGGGGAAGATACACTGGAAAGTTTTGTAAGCCATTTTGAAGAATGAGGCGTTGACATCAGAAAAATGTTTTGTGAGACAACAGATGGTGCTCCTGCCATGGTCGGAAAACAGAAGAGATTTGTAAAGTTACTTGAAGATCGAATTGGCCGCCCGACAGTCAAATTTCACTGTATCATCCATCAGAGCTTAATAATGTGATGAATACAGTGGTGTGATTGTGAATTTCCTTGTTGCTCGATCTGCTTTGACTCACAGACAATTTCAAGCACTGCTAGAAGAGATGCACAGTGCTTATAATGACATCCCACTTCACAGCAACATTCGGTGGCTAAGTCGTGGTGAGGTTTTGGTGCACTTTGTAAACTGTTTTGATGCAATCAAGGCCTTTTTGTCGGAAAAAGAACAAAACTACCCTGAACTGGATGACGACAAATGGCTATGTAAGCTCATGTTTCTAACTGATATCATTGCTCACCTAAACGAACTCAACCTCTGTCTCCAGGGTGCAGGGCAAACAGTTCTGGATCTTTATGAAGCCTGGAAAGCATTTGTTGTGAAACTAGCAGTTTTTTCCAGGGATATTCAAACTTCTACTTTCCGCTACTTCCAACTCATAAAAGAGCTATCGACACGTTGCACTGTCAATGTCGATGAGATTGGAAAGTACATGCAAGAACTGGAATCAGAATTTTCTGACAGATTTCAAGATTTCCAGCGATCTGGCCCAATGCTTTCTTTGCTAATTAAACCTGAAAAGTTCAACAAGAGAGCCTTGGATTTGTCTGTATTTCAGTGGATGGGTGTTGAAGATTTTGAAATGCAACTCATTCAGTTAAAAAGCTCAGAATTGTGGACATCAAAGTTGGAGATCTGCAGAGTGCACTTGAAGCTACCAGAGAGATCGTGGGGCCTCTATTCTGACCTGCTGGACATCCCTGCCAGTGAAATGTAACTGTTTGAAGAAAATTGCGTTTGCAATGCTTTCAACATTTGGATCCACATACCTGTGTGAACAGGTATTTTCACACATGAAATCTGTCCTCTGTCCCTCGCGGAGCCGGTTAACAAGTGATCACTCAGAAGCCTGTGTGCAGCTTAAAGTATCCAAATACATGCCAGACATTGGAAAACTCATCAAGGAAAAGCAAGGGCAAGGATCACACTAAACTGATAAGATCTGCATTTTAATTTAATTTTAAATAAAGCTTCTGAAACATTTTGAAAACCTTGTTTACTTTACATATAACAGTAGTTTGGTTATATATTATAGACTTATAGAGAGACCTTCTAAAAACGTTAAAATGTATTACCGGCACACGAAGCCTTAAATTAGAGTGTTTAAATGAAGACTCAGCACACCACTTCTGAAAGGCTGCCGACCCCTGTTCTATTCGCTCTCTCTCCTTCCATCTCTCTCTTTCCTTTTTCAGTTAAATCCCCCACACACTGCAGTTTAATTTATTAAATATTATAAAGCATTAAGGTTGCACAGTTAGTCACCAAAAGACAAGAAAAGCAGAAGTTAAGTTTCTAACATTCACTCAGTCTTGCTGCTTGTTCTGTACATGTCATACTATACATTTTATGACATGAACAGTAATATTAAACTACATGTTTACCAGAAAAACAAGAATATAAAACACCATATACTTTATGCAAGGTTGCTATATTAATGTTGGTTTTGGAATCTTAGAGCCAAATTGTGACCACCTTATTTACCCAACTAGTTTTATACAATCAATGTGATCACTTACATGAGTAGGAATCTGGCCTTTAATTTTTGCATTTCTTAACTTCTTGTGACTGACTATGCACATTCAATATTGCATTAGCATAGCATTTAATATTTAGTTCTCTAGATTCTCTTTAAAAAATTTAACAGCTTTAGGTGCTTCAAATGAGGAAGAAGACACCTTTTCTGTTGTTTGAAATGTTTTTAGCAACATAAGCACTTAAACTACATGAAATCCTTTTTGTGGCATATGGTTACAGGGTGAAATTCACTTTGGTATCACTATTCATCTCACCTTCACATGTTTGGCCATCTGTAGAAACTGAAAAGCCTTGCTCACAAATGCAATGGAAAGAACCATCTGTATTTAGGCATTCCCCATGTGGCAAACAGAGTTCAGATCCTTCACATTCATTGATATCTGGAAAACACAGACCAGAGTTGTAAAATGTTTTAAACTCCTCTCTCTAATATTACTTTTGCAGTTGATTCCAATGTGCATTAGTGTTTGGCATATTGCCACAACTTATTTACATTGGTTAATGATGGCCAGTAAAACTGTCAAAATGTATATGAGGAATGCTGATACCTGTTAGCAGAAGTGTGCTTCAGTTGCCATACATGATACGTTTTCAGCCATGGGTGAAAGTGCTAAATCAGTAAGAGTATGTTTACTAAAGTAAAGGGTCACATTTTCTGTGGTGCTCAACAGAAGTTTGGCAGAGAGGGAGGGGCTGCCAGGAAGCCAGTAATTACACCACTCTGACCCCAAGCACAGGTTAGAGCAGCATTTGGAACTAACTTCCACCAGCTAAGCTGATTCTAAGGGCCAATATGTCAGCTAAGCACAGCCAGAGAGTAAGTACATTCTGGTCTAGCCATGCTCCCTTCACTTGACTCCCAAAGCGGCTAAGTGGAGGATGGGGAGTGGTGCAGGGGCTAGCTACATCAGCTCTGCAGTAGCTGACGACTCCCTTGTGTCAGGAGGAGAATTCTCAGATGGCCCAATCTGACTGTTTTCTGGCCCCTCTGTGCTGCTAAAGTGGCCCAGAATGCAGCCGAGCTTTTGGTACAAGGTCTTGACAGCAGAGTTTGGAAGATTACATTGTTTCCAATAAGCTGATTTTCTACACACTACAGCCAAAAAGCATCTTTAGAATTTGGGCATGTTCTCAAGATGTCGGTGCGTACAGAGCAGTCAAGCACTGCTCAGTTTTCACAAGTAAAGATATTTTTTCTCCCTGCCCTGCAAACTCAACCTGGAATTAGAAAAACCAACTCTTTATTCTTTCTGGATCACGCATCATCAACGATAAAAATTTCTGCAGCCAGAACTTAGTCAATAATTCTGTTGATGATGCGTGAGCCAGAATAGAAATCAGCTCAACGTTCTGGAGCAGTGTTTCTCAACCCATAGCCCACGGGCTGCTTGCAGCCCAATCAACAAGCATCTGCAACCCATGTGACATCCTCAGGGCCAGACAGGTAGTATAAATACTCTTGTGTGGGTGCAGGCAACATAACATATAGAAAGCTGTATATGCGGCCCACAATGTAAATAGGTTGAGAACCCCTGTTCTAGAGTCTCACTGGTTGTGGAGCATAACTAGAGGTAAAAAGTAGTAATACATATTTTAGTCAGCAAAGTAATCAGATGGCTAAATACATATAAGGATCGAGTCTGTTGATTAAGAAGTTGCCATTTTTACATAGTCACTTTTCAGACTATAAATATACTTTTAGATTTTGCTCTACAAAACACTCAAAAACATTCAGGTATGTCACCCAAATAAGCTTTTTCATTGCCCTCCGCTGGACTCACTCCAATTTGTCCACATCCCTTCTGTAGTGGGGGGACCAAAACTGGATGCAATAATCCAGGTGGGGCCTCACCAGTGTCAAATAGAGGGGAATAATCACTTTCCTCAATCTGCTGGCAATGCTCTTACTAATACAACCCAATATGCCACTGGCCTTCTTGGCAACAAGGGCATACTGCTGATTCATATACAGCTTCTCGTTCACTGTAAACCCCAGGTCATTTTCTGCAGAACTGCTGCTTAACCAGTTCGTCCCCAGCCTGTAGCAATGCATGGGATTCTTCCTTCCTAAGTGCAGGACACTGCACTTGTCCTTGTTGAACTTCACCAGATTTCTTTTGGCCCAATCCTCCAATTTGTCAAGGTCACTCTGGACCCTATTCCTACCCTCCAGCGTATCTACCTCTCCCCCCCATTTTAGTGTCATCTACAAACTTGCTGAGGGTGCAATTAATCCCATCATCCAGATCATTAATAAAGACCTAGTCTCTCGAATATCCTATGACCAACATGGCTACAGTTACAGTTTTGCTTAGACTCTGGCCACCTTTACAGCCAAATGTAGTCCATAGACACAAGCAATACTTATGCTTAATTATATATATAGCACAAACAAGGAGGAGTCCTTGTGGCACCTCAGAGACTAACAAATTTATTTAGGCATAAGCTTTCATGGGCTATAACCCACTTCATCAGATGCATGAAGTAAAAAAAAGTAGGCATCTGACAAAGTGGGTTATAGTCCATGAAAGCTTATGCCCAAATACATTTGTTAGTCGCTAAGGTGCCACAAGGACTCGTCCTTGTTTTTGCTGATACAAACTAACACGGCTACCCTCTGAAATAAATAGCACAGTCATTTCACGTGTCACTACAATTACATATTGCACAAATTATAGAAGTGTCTTTAGACACAGAGTTAGCCTATCTCCTAATCCATGGGCATAACACACTAAAACCAATGTTCAATATACCATTCAATATCTACAAGTACATTGTTGTCTCCAAATATAAGATATTCACAACCCAAATATGAACTTCCTAAAGCTCTTATGAAAAAGAAATGAGTAAGGTAAAATGAACTATTACTAGTGGTAAGGTACAGTATCTTTGGAAAGTAAATTGTCCCTAGTTATAGGCTGGGGATGTCTTAAAGCTGTTAGAAAAAATCTTGGAAACCAAAATAAATGCTTCCAAAGGGAACAAAGTGAAAATGGAAGGTTAATAGTGTTATGGGGCAGAGTTAAGGTTTTTTTGAGTGATCTTAAATGTATATTTGCATACTTTCAAATGTTTTGGAGTGTTTTCACTAAGTGGCACTTAATCTTTGACTATCAAGACTTTCAAACATTTATGTTCTTTGAGGAAAAAAAATTTCAATAGCATTCTATCTGAAGGGATAAATCCTTTCAGCCTCAATTGCTGGCTAATAATTGTTTTGCTTGTGAATATTTATTGTCTCTGTCAAGTAGAACTATTAATTATAACAAGATACAAAATAAATATACCTAATTGTGTAGTCTTATTTTTCATTTATTTTCCTGTTGTATTTTTAAAATCTTGTACTTAACAGATCTACAACATTGATACAAATGGTATAAAATGATTTGTTGTAATTTTCAGCACAACCTGTGCTATCAAAATGAATCTCTCTCAGGACTTGGGAAGACACAACTCCTCTAATCCTATGTTAGTTTATAAAGAATTCCTACCTCATGATATGAAGGCTGAGACTATGCCTGTTGGAACAGTTTTTCAGTGTATAGGGAAGCCCCCCTGTGGCACAGCAGATGATTGTTTATAGTAAGAAGAGAATGATAAGAAGGTGCTTGTAATCCTGTTGATTTAGGATTCTCTTTTATACTATAATTTATAACATTCATCAGATATCTTAACCGAATCAGACTATACCTTGACATCCCCTGTTGGCCATTTGCTGGAAGCCATCTGGACAAGTACACTCATAAGAACCTTCAGTATTAATGCAGTTTCCTCTAAGGCAAATATCACTGTCTTGAAGGCATTCATTAATGTCTGAAATCAAACCATTGCCAAAAAATTAGACAATTTCAAAAACGAATAAACTTTTAAAAGTGACATATTTAATACTGGTATATCAACTTGAGGTAACAGCTTATATTTACTATATTTAAATAAAAACAATTTTTAAATGTAGCAAGAATGCCCACACAATGTTGATTGTAATGCTGACTGAGACAACTTCCTCCCTCTAGACGCAAGAGACAATTATACAAAATTCCCCCCCATTTCCATGTGAACTGTGGGGCTATTGCACTACAAGCAATTTCAATGGCTTAGAAACCTAAAGCAGGTGCACATTTAGAAAACACGAACTCCACAGTGATGCAAATATAGATTCTGATGTACATGAAACACAAACACTATGATGCTTCTACAACATTAGTTCCATGACATACAAACAATACAAACTAATCTACTGTCATTCAATAAGATGCTGTAGTCTCACTCAAAGCAGTTTTTATAAATGAACGCTGCCCAGGTTATGTAATCTGTTCCACATGGATGTGTAGGATTTTTATGCTTTCTCCATAAATTGTACAAACTATGTTGCCTGGTTACCTTTTGTAAATTGAGTTGCATTCACACTTTGGTACTTTCTGAACCTGTTTGTTTTGGACACTACTGGGCCACCACGTAAACTTTTATAAACTGGTAATAATATTAAGAATTCACACTCAGGTCCACATTGTCTGCTAGTATAATTCAACATAGCTCCACTGAAGTCAATACAGCTATATCGATTTACACTAGTGGACTGATCCAAAGCCCTTGAAGTCATTGGAAAGACTTCCATTGAATTAAACAGGCTTTGGAATAAGGTCTCACCTGAGAATCAGGGCCTCAACCACTGTGAAATTAATATGATGGTAGCAGCTGAAATGATACACTGATAAATGCAAGGAAGCAATAAATCAGCTATTTTGTTATAGGATGATATGAAGAAGTGATTATAGCCAAAATGCTTACATTACATGGATACTATATTTCACTACTGCAAAGGAAGCCGTTTAATGTTTTATGATTGTGCCTCACTAGTTTTAGGGGAAAACAGAAAGTAAAAGAAGATAAAGTAGAAAAAAACAGTACATAGGCTACAGGAAGATAGGATTTTCTTTGATACACAAAATAAACAGCTTTATGTGATGGATTTTTATTATTCTGACCTTTTATGCATGACTTTTTAGCAGACCAAAATGATGCCGCCTTTTCCATTTGGACGTGAACCCAATAAAAGAACATAAGGCTCTTTCTGATCTTTGGATTTAATCTTTTTTTTTTTTTTTAAGAGCTTTCTTGCATATGTGAAAGTTCTTATTTCAGATAAAATTGCACTTAATGATGATGACGTTATGTGAACTCTTGATAAACATATTTGATTTCACATGAATGTGTTTTATATTTATAGCATATTTTCAACTGAAAAATTGATGGTTTATTTAAATGGTAATTAACTTTGACTGAGAGCAAGTGAAAAAATTAACTCCCTTGCACTGAATAAATGCCAAACCCCACAAAAAGATAATGTTTTCTGCCAAATTCATTCAAAGTGAAATTTTATTAATCCTAACATACTACACAAACCCCACTTCTTCTATTGTAACTGTTCATAGTTCCTATGATCAGAATGCCAGAACCCAAGAAATAGAGCTTTTTTTCTTTGATTTCTTAAAACATTAGATTCTATGAATTGCAAGAGAAGCTGGCATCCTAGTCTGTGAAGGGAAGATCCTATGACTACCTACCTGGGCTACTCTTGCCCCACCAACAGAGGTACTGAATCATTGTGGAGACGGTATCTTCCTTTTTCTCTGCATGTCTTATTTGATTCTAGCCCCTAAACAGAATTTCCCAGAGCTCCTTCATGTGAAATCTTGTTCTATACATGAGATTTAACAATCTAGGAGTTGTATGTGAAGACGCATTGGGAAGACTCTGGCCCTCCTTGTGTCTGTGTCTACTCCAAAGTGAAACCATCTAAGATAACCCGGAACAACTGTTCTTGAAGCCTGGAGAGAGCCCCCTTGGGCTGAAGGTTTTCTTGAGATGAAGCTCATATAAGAATGTCAAGAAGCAATGAGAATAAGCAAGGACAGAGAATATACCTGAATTAATTATTGTATTAGTTTGCTAATATCCGGCCCGAAATCTTATTTGGGATATCACCAAAAGATAAGAAGATCATTTTCTACAGCACAGCATATCTTCGGAGATTTTGCTGTGTATTTTTTATTTATTCTGTTTTGTACGATTGTTGTGCAAATTGCACTTCTGAGACAGAGCAGGCTGCTGAGCTCCAGAAGGATTCACCTCTGAGGAAGGGCAGGTAGCGTTTACACTGCTTTCCTCCCCAGGGGTACTACCACTGGGCTCCACAGGAGCTAAGCTAGGCCACCCTGCCAGTGCTTCTGTCTAGGGTTGTGGTGGTTGGCTGCAGTCCCCCAAGACAGCCACAGAAGCAGCTGTAACCCAGACAGCCCCCCAGGTGGATTTTCCATGATGGCAGAAGCATTTGTAACCAGGGATGAATACTGTTTTAGAATTTGAGCAAGGGGGAGATTTCCTTACTCAAAAGAAACAATCAAATTATTCTCCTCACCTTCCTGTTGGAGCCATAGGTGCAGGTGACAGGAATTCTGTGTGTGAGAATACATGAGATATGTGGTGGTATAGATAGAGACCATCAATCAGATAGTAAAGAACTGAGAAGAGGAGGAGAAAAACATCTTCCTTTTCCATCCTCAGAAGTGGTTGTGCCTACGGTTGGAATACTCAGGATCTCATGGAAAAAATCCACAAGTGGTTTTAAGTCACATACATACCTTCACATTGGTCTCCCATAGATGATAATGTGTAACCTTGGCTACACATACATCTGAAAGACCCATCTGTGTTTCTGCAATTCCCATTTGTACAGAGATGATGTTGCTGGCATTCATCTATATCTATGAATGAAAAGAAAATGTGTATCTAAAAAAGAAAATAGCAATGCCATGCTTCTGAAAATGCCTGTTTTGAAGCACAAGGTATCCACATCCCACTCAAACAAAACTGAAGAGTCAAAAGAAAATCACTTTTCTTTTGGTTTGGTTTACTAACGAATAGGTAAGTTCAAAATAGTATTAGATGAAACCTCAGCCTAAGACTTCTCCTCAGACTTGGCTTCATTTAGAGTTCTCTCTCTCAATACCCATTTGTCCTTCATGTGCGCGCGCGCACACACACACACACACACGCTTTGCCTGAAGGCTTCTTCCACCTCCCATATAGCTGGCTGAGGTAATGAGCCAGCTGGCCCATTGTGTCAGCAAAACACAGAAAACAATTTCCAACAGAATCACCACCTTCTAACAAGGTGTGATTTTCAAGCAAACACTGGCAGGCTGTTATACTGTCAAATTTTACATAAAGATTAGATTTTCTTATTTAAACAGTTGCTCTATCTTAGAATTAATCCTGCAACTATGATGAATCAAATGTCTCTCTTTGCTACTATAGCCACTGCTAATCCCTCAGTGTTTAGAGTGATCTCTTCAGTTCTCACAAACTTAAGTGGGGTCAGCGCAGGTCAACATTTGGATTCGGATAGGATACTCCAAATTGGATAGGACTCTGCAGGAAGTGGTATTGCTGATTCAGAAGGTAGCACATGTTTCTATGAGTCAGTAACGAACCATTACCACATAGGGATGTTAGGGAGCCATGTGTTATTGGAACAGTGTGGTCTTTAATGCTTGCTTAACTAGGAAAAAAGGTGTTTTTAAAAAACTGCATTAGCTAACAAGTTTTAATTTGGTGGTGTTTAAAAATGTTTTAGCACCTACTATTGACAAGCTTTAACATCTTTAAAAAGATGTTAGCTGGTTGTGGTCCACCCTAGGGGTGGGGGATCAAAATTGGTTTTGATTAAACAGAGATATACCCATTTCATATCTGCCAACAGCAATGTGATGTGCATGGATAGACCACTGTGAAACGATGTGGTGGATTCTCCATCATTTTCAGTCTTTGAATCAAGACTGGATGCTCCTCTAAAAGATATGGTATAGCTTGAAAAGAAATGATGGACTTGATGCAGAAATTACTGGAGTGAGGTTCTTTGGACTGTGTTATACAGGAGGTCAGATGAAATAAACATAATGTCCCTTTGGCTTTAACATTTATGAACCTCCATTGACTTAACTGACTGGCTAGTGTCTAGACACATGCACCACATTGCAGGATCAGGTCCTTATTTTAGAGGTGTGCATTTCAGGAAAGGCCAACTTTCCATGTATGCCTAGCTTGGTAAATGTGTTTTTCCATAAAAGGTTCTGAGGACATAGTCTAGCTTTGCCTAAATATTTCCTCTAAACTCTGTCTTGCCTCCTGAGCCACTCCTCCAAGCCCCTCAATCTCCCCCTAAAATTTGTTTAAATTTGACAGGAAATCTGAAATAAATTATCATTAATAAGTATTATTCCTTTTACAATGGTACCACCAAGTAGTCCCATTGTCCTAGGTATTGTATAAATGTGTAATAAAAAGATGATTGAAGGACAGATCCCCAGGTTACTCCTGCTTCCACAGCAAGTCCCTAAAACATCTACATGAGTTTATTTGTATTTGTTAGACTATTAGATTGATACTCTTAGATATCATAATATTTTATAATATATGTTACAAACTATACAGAATGCACAGCAAGGCCAAGTTAGCACAGAAACTTTAGCTCTTGAATTTTCTGACTTGTTTAAGTTTTAACTATGCAGGATTTACATTGCACATTTTGTTGTTTTGCATTAATAGTTATTTTGTAAAGCATTTGGGGTCCTACTGGATGCAAAATGCTATAGAATCATTAGATGAATTATTCTGAGTTTTAGCCACATTCCTACCTTCACACTGGTCCCCTGCTGCGGATAGTTTATAACCTTGACTACAAGTACATCTGAAAGATCCCTCGATGTTTTCACAATGTCCATTTGTACAGAGATTGCCATGTTGACATTCATCTATATCTGTGAATACAAAGAAAGCATGAATATATATATGCATTAGTTCCTATCTACATGGGCTTTCAAATAGAATGGTATTTAAATTGTATGTGAACATGGATCCAATTAAACTGGGTCCTGACATGATTTGGCCAAGCCATTGTGGACCAGCTAAAGGTTGTCCAAATCATACTTAAAAAAAAATCTAATCCAGTATAGATTAACACAAAAAGTGTTCTAAACACATGGATCTAAAATTTCTTGATCCCTGAACTGTATTCTAGCCTAGGCTGGTGAACAGTTTCAAAGCACAGTTCTACCATGAGTTAGCTATGTCCACACTATCCTTCCTTATCTACACTAATCTTTTTTCCCCTTAATTTGCTCATTGTTGCTTACACTGGTGCAGCTTGAGTGCAGATCAGGTGTCCACAGGTGCTGGCATTTTTACTCCTGTATTCTACAGATTTACTCCTAGCAAGCACAGACAACACTGCTAAAAATGCTAGCAGTTGCCAGTGTCTTGCAAATACTAGCACTCCCCCCATTGCTATTGTGGGAAACATTCAGGAAAAAAGTCAGAACTTATTCTACCCAAACATGTGGAGTGGAATTGGGTGGCTGAAACTTTCAACTGTTTGTTAATACCCAACCTGTCCCAATGACAATTTTTGAAGAAATATTTGACACAGTAGGTAGCAACATTATTGCCAAAAATAGTACCATACAACTAAAAAGAAAATGTAGAAGACATGATGAATATATTGATTTCAACTGGAAAATGATAGCTAGAGATAGATATTATATTGCTGATGCTGTTGAAATTTTGAAAGAACTCCAGAAAACACTGCAGAAAGAGAGAACTAAAGACTAGTTTAAATTGCAGGCAGTGGAGAAACAGATGGAGCAAGCACTTACTCCACTCTGTTATATATCACACAATGTTCTCAATCCAATTACAAAATTAGGTGTCTAAATACAAATACAAATGATGGGGTTGGCACTGTGACTTGGGCATCTGCTAATCATTCATCAACCCTGCCCACCATAATACATTTCAGGAAACGAGGAGAATCGTTAAAAAAATACTTTTGCTGCAGGAATTATTAGTAAAGTGAACAACTGTACTACGGGGAATGCTGGCTATGTAGATATAGAATTCACAGCAGTGATAAACCAGTTTTTCTCCTTCAGTAGCCTGTAGTGTAGAAAGTGTAGTAAGTGTAGAGAGAACATTTTACAGGCCTGGGATTAATTTATTCTAAGTTAGAAAACTCATTTGGTGTAAAGAAAGCAGGAAAATCAATGGAAAAATCCAGGTGGCATGTGACAGTTTCTCAATGCTGCTTCTGTCATTTATTCAATCATTTTACTGAAATTTGCTTCAACTTTATAATAAAAATCAATAGTTTGTAAACTAATCACATCAGCAATTTTTATTTCAATGTACAATAGATTTTTTAAAATATGGAAACAAAAAGATTAAAATTGGTTATTAGAATCAAGGTTTTTTTAAATTAACAATTGATTCAAATTGCATTTATTTAAATCAATCCACCCAGGCTCCAGGACTGATTATAATAATTCCCAGACCTTGTATCAATGAGATGAGTGTGGTAATATCTTTTATTGGACCGAATTCTGTTGGTGAAAGACACAAGCTTTCAAGTTTACACCAGGTATCTCTATGTTGCAATTAGACCCAGTGGCTGGCCTGTGCTAGCTGATTCAAACTTGCAGAGCTAAGCTGCAGCCAGAGCTCTGCAACCCTCCCATCTCACAGGGTCCTAGAGCCCGGGCTCCAGCCCAAGCCCAAACATCTACACCACAATTAAACAGCCTTTTAGTCCGAGCCCCACAAGCCTGAGTCAGCTGGCATGGGCCAATTGCAGGTTACCACAGAGCTCTCCTTCATGTCTGGGAAAGGTAACCAGAGTGTCACAGCTAAATACAACATGGAACAGATTTTGAATGAACATATATTGCAAGAGACCATTCTTGCAAGGTAACTTGGCCAGGTAACACCTCTACAGTCATAGGACAAAGGAGGATAAGTGGGTTACCGATTGCTGTAATGAGCCATAAATCCAGTGTCTTTATTAAGCCCATGATTTTTGGTATTTTGCAGAGTTATGAATTTAACTTTCCAGGCTCATCTTTTGAAGGTGTTGTGCAGATTTCCTTTGAGGATGAGATGTGATTTTCAATTTCAGCCCATATGTTTTTTATTTCGACGTCCCTATCCCACACAGTTCCTAATGCCGTATACATGTAAACCTACCTACATTTAAAATGAAATAATATGCTTACCTTCATAAAACAGGGGAGGATATAATTTGTACTGTTAAAGAGCACTGGGACTGTTGGAATTTGTTTCCTAAGGGATCAATTAAAAGGAGTGCAGGAATGGAGAACAAGAATAGGGGAAAGAACTACAGAATGCTGACTTGCAGAGGGAAACTACAGAATGGCAAGGAAGGTTCATCAAGAATCTGACCAATGGGCTGAGTGCAGAAGGGACTCTCAAGTTTGCCTAGAAATACCTTCTCAGAGTAGGATGGATTTTTGCCCTATTGTTTAAAGGGCACTTTATTATAAAGCTACAGAGTTGAGTTAAGAAGGAAAAATCTGTCCCCATTAGACCTACTAAAGTTCATGTGGATAATTTTGAATGGAATTCAAGTCCAGGATAAGCAGAAAATGAAGACTGATCATATCATGAAAAGTGTGGATGAACTGCCTTGGTTATATGTGGTTTAGAATTTTACATGAAACAAGAGAAAAGGAAAGAGTACTTTGCATGCCTTTAATAAAAGATTATATATGACTTCAGTAATTCAAAACAGAGATTTATTGCTTGGAGCAAGCAGTTAAGTTTGTGACCCTGGGCTGAGTAATGCAGTGATTTAACATTTCTGCTTGCACTTCTAATAATCTAGCTGGCAAAATGAAAAATGTAAGTGATGTAATTCTGGGACTGCACTAGAATATTGGTATTTTGAACTGGATTATCTCTGTAAAGCTATTTCTGCGGCGGTATAAAAATCAAGCCTAATGTTGGAAAATATGCACTCTTCCTAGACCACCTTTGAAGCTGTATATTCAACTGTACTATATATAAAAAAGGCAACTTTTTACTTCTGAATAAATGGAAATCTGTGTTGCAGAAAGAGTCCCAAATCATTGCACAAAGTACAGTGTGTATGCAGATATGTACACGCACGCGCGCGCGCACACACAAATCACTTCCCTCACAACTGAAATGCAATCGTGCTTCAATTAATCCAGCAGGGGGTACTCTCAGATCCAGAAGACAAGTAGCACTGTACAATTATTACACAACACCTCTGACTGCCCTTTGCTATCAGTTTCAGAAACTGATGTCAATGTCCTTGAAAAAAGAAAGGCAAACAACTGGGAAAAAAACAGTAATAGAGATTGTGAAAAATCTATCCGTAAAACCTGAGCTAAAAATGATCCTTATTGAATGGCAGTGAAACTGTTAGAGGTGTGCTGAATGGTTTGCTGGAAATACTGATAATTAAGAGATATTGTCAGTGTGCTTTGTGAACCAGTATCTGAATTTTCTTCAACAGCACGCCATTCACACTGAAGTATTATAGCAATCTCAAGTTTTTCCACTTGCTTACTAACCTTAACAATGGCATTCTAGCATATCACTAGTTTAAAAATCTCTTAAATTTTAAAATTACGTATTTTCATATTTCTAAAATTCCACTTTTACATCTCATGATACTTACATCCTAAATTTAATTTTCATTGCTCTATAGTGAGGAAAACTTGGCTGACTCCCTTTCTCTCCAAGACCAGAAATCATTTTGAAATATTACCTACCTTCAGTTTCTATTTCAGTAACAATAGGAGGCCTTTTTGGCACATTTCCATTAACACCACAGTCTCTCAAAACACAAATAGAACAATATTTAGGATACAAACACTACAGAACATACCATGGCACTGTCCATTCCAGCCTCTGAATCCATCTGTGCAAGGAACACATTGGTAAGAGCCAGGACCATTAATGCATTGTTCATCTGGACAAATACTTTGGGTCAGGCATTCGTCAATATCTTTAAAAATAAGAAAATCTAGGTCAGAATAATAACAGACTGTTGAAGAACAAACTAGTCTGATTATTGTAACTGCATTTATATATTAAGTTGTGTATTTTGAACCAGATTCTCAGGTGATGTATATCAGGATAGTTCTACTGAAGTCCTTCTCGTCTGGTGTAAGTCAGCCCTGTTCCATTGAAGTCAAAGGAGCCCTACAGATTTATACCAGCTGTGGATCAGAGCTTTTATTTATAAACTGATTAAAGATACAAGGATAATCACTTGTAGCTTCACAATTAAATTATGGAGTTGCTGACAGTGGTTTCGTGGTGAAGGACATATAACGTGTATGGCTTTGAGGAGACCTGTACCTCTGTGTAGCTCAGCCCATTTGCCATTTAAATAAACTAAAAATAGAAAATGCTCCTTGAGGTGACCTTGAATTTCTGAGGGTATTATGAGCATTAAAAATGTTCCTGGGGTGAGATATAAACCTGCAAAAACCCTTCTTTAGAGAAATTTGGGTGAGTCTCCTCTGTTTTCAGCACCCCCAGCTAACTAACTCCAGCCACTCTTAGGACCTTGTAGAGGCTTGTCTTACGAGCACTGCAGGTCTCACTGTACCTCCAGCTTCCCTAACTAAAGTGAGATTTGTTGAGCGCTTGAGGAGGGGGCATAGAGGTGGGAAATTGAGGCTGCCCTAGGCCCTTTTGTATGCAGAATTATAGGGCAGATAAGTTGTGGGAGGACTACGAATGCAGGCAGTGTGAGTGGCAATCGATGACATGGGTGGATAATGTGGGTCTAAGAAGTGGGTGTGTGTGACTGGACAACCCCATGAGGCTGCAGAAAAGCTGGCAATGTATGGGCTAGGTGGGTGCATCAGCACAGATTCCACTCTGATGGTCTAGCTCAGTCACATCAGAGCAGGGAGCTTATGTCTAAGCCTCAGAGCTCTCACTGACAGTCTCTGCAGCTCTTTTCCACATTAAAAAAAAACCCCAATCATCACACTACTCACAATACACACACTTTTACATACAAAAAGCTAAAGTAATAGACTCTTAAGGTTGCAAAGTCAAGCGTTCAAAAGTTAGGAAATGTCAGAATTAAGGTTGCCAGTGCAGCCTTAATTCCACTCCCACGTCCATGCATATGCCTTATTCTACTAGTCTTTAATTACATGATCACATTCTATTTTTTCCATAGGTCTCCTTCATCATCCAATGGACAGGGTGCATTTAATCTCCCAGCTCCTAGTCCCCCCTATCCGCAGACCCCATGTCCCAATCTACTCCGCACACCGTACTTCTGCTCGGCTCTTGTCCCCCCTATATTCAAGACAAGCTGTTTCTTACTCTAGCGTGCCCAGACATAAGCAGTGGGAGTACTGAAAGTGCTGCTCTCAGTTCTGGTGCCCAGTGCCACAGCGATTCCCAGGAGCCTGAAGAAGCAACTGCAGTGAAAGTACTGCTCTGCCCCTACCTCCCTGGGTTGGAACATTATCAGTGCAGATTAATCTTCAGAGAATTCAGCAACCAAACTCTAACAATTCTCTACTGAGCATGTGCAAATGACAATTTTTCAAAGGCTCAGAACTTGACCAAATTTGGGTAGCTTTTCATGAGAACAGCAAAAGACACATCCCTGACACAAAGACCACCCCTTGCCAAATTTCAAGCCTTTGCTCTGAAACATGGAGGCACGAGAGCTTCTGAAGGAAATGGCTGTAAGATTTTTTTTTTAACATGGGCAAAACAATAATATAATAATAATAGGAGATATACCTGTCTCCTAGAACTGGAAGGGACCTTGAAAGGTCATTGAGTCCAGCCCCCAGCCTTCACTAGCAGGACCAAGTACTGATTTTTGCCCCAGAGCCCTAAATGGCCCCCTCAAGGATTGAACTCACAACCCTGGGTTTGGCAGGCCAATGCTCAAACCACTGAGCTATCCCTCCCCCCCTATTCCATCTAAACTTGTTCTTAGGAACAGCTGGACCATTTTTGTGAAAAATTTCCAAAAACCCGAGCTTGAGAAAGATATGCAGCATGGAAAATGTCTGCCCATATAGTTAAAGTCCAGCAAAGTTATAAGAAACTGACAACAGGATCTTATTATGGGAAGTGTCAGGCAACCTGAACTATAAGCGGTAGTACCAGCTCCACCTATGATAATATTACACTTTAATTCTGAACTCAGCAATAGTAACTTGTATGTACTCTTAAAATATGATCACTGGGTAAGTTCCAGATCTATTATATGTGTTTGTGTGGGTGTGTAAAGTCTGAAGTAAGGTGTGGTGTTATAGTGAATGATTTGCAAGTAGTGTGTGTGTGGTGGGGGGTTGTGTGGGAAGTGGAAGGGAGTTATTTGTGGAGCTGCAGAATCTGTCAGAATGGTAAATGTCATGTGTGGGTGTAATGATGTGGTGAAAATGGTTCCCTTAACATGTCATTTCCTTGGTCTGAAGGGTTAGCGTGGGAGGGTTTTTCCCTTAAGCAACCTTAACTAGTTTTCAGTGTAGAATTTGTTTGCAGGAATTATATGCGTTATATAATGGGAAGCTGTTGTCTCAAATCTGGGAGAATAAGAAACCTGATACACTGGAGTGAATGTTTTGAAACAATTAATAATATAACAGAAAATAACGGATGGCTCAAACTAGAAGGAGGAGTTCTTTAACAAAACCCACAGCAGCAAATCTATTTGCTGCTATCACTGGATGCTGCTGTGAATGTCTGTATGTAAAGTCTCCTACAGGAAAGTTGCTAAACACACTGTAAAAGGAGGAAAGATAGAAGAAATGATGATGGGCTGTATCTTGCAAGACACTGAGCAAGATACTCATATCTTCAACTCCAACTGAAGTCAATGAGCATTGAGGGTGCTCGATACTTTGAACCCTAGAAGCAGTCTTCTCCCCTTGTCTGTGATAAACTTAATCTCAAAGTGATGTATCGAAAGATAAAATAATGAAAAAGTTAATCATAAGTTAAGACAACATTTTATTTTCAGAACCATGCAAGGACTCTAATAATCTTATTTCCCCCCATCTTTAGCACACAATATAAATAATCCAACTATGATTCTCTCATCTGCCCCTGCCCAGAAAGAACACTTAAAAAACTATGCAAGGACCACCCCAGAGCTAGATTTACCAAAAAAACAAAACAAAACAAAAAACCAAAACCCAAACCCTGGCCAATGGGATTGAGGAGCCTGCAAGACAAGCTCACACTTCCAGGTTTTGAACATCCCAGTCCCAGTCCCCATGGATTTAATTGGAATTGCTTCTCCAAGAGAAGTAACTGATTGGTATCCACTGGTAAAGACACTACAAATGAACTAACTGTCTCTCAACTCAGCTTGTGTTTGGATTGGATTTATAATCAAATCTGAGCTTGTTCTCTGAAGCACAGGGCCAAACAAAACAAACACGTTTTGCATGTGTTTCTGCTTGGACCCAATTACAAATACTGCCTTACAATCAGTATTTTCTTAAATTTCTTCTAATAAACACAGTTCTTCCTTCATTGCTCAGCCAACGTAGCACTATCATGTAAATATGTACATTTTATTTAAAAAATCGCAAATGACTTCATCTCAATTTGGAATCTTTTTGTTGTCAGTAAAAACAACAACAAAACAAAAAAAGGTTTTCTTTAAATGCTACCCCTGAGCAACCCTGATTTACTAATATGCTCACTTCATAATTTCTGATGTATAATGGTGAAAATCTTCATGACATACATTTTTAAAAGTGCACGCACAAAAGTACAATTAAGCTTGCTTGCTTGTACACAAGCCCTTCACTTGTGCATCCATAATGGTTGTTGGATAGGAGTCCTTTTGAAAATCTGGACCAATATGTCTTATGCCAGAATAAACTAGCCTAGGACAGCCTGTCCCACAGCAGGTGATGAGGATCATTTAAAACAAATACAAAAACAATGAAAAATACTTTGAACTGTGTTCTAAAAAAACAATTCAAAGTCATCCTAAATCACTCAAAAGAATGCGTGGTGCTGGATTGCTACCAGTTTATGGGTTATTAAAATGCAAACAAGGCGATCAGGATCCTACAGAATACATGGCATTTTGTGTCTGTTTAATTATTATAGAAATATGTTAACAATTTTCTTCTATGCTCAGTAATTTAGATTAAAGTACAAATGAGTATATATTTAAAATAGAATAATTGACTGTGGTTTTAATTCACTGATTATCAAATCAATGTTGAAGAGGTTAGGAAAAAAATCCCACAAAACACACATCAGAGAAAAATGGATGCCAAAAAGAAAAGGTACACATTTTTTAGGTCAGATGTGCTGGGACTTCTCTCTTATTCTATGAAATGACAGTGTTTGGTGGCAGCTTTATGTTCCAAACTGCAAATGTATCCCTTTGTTCAATTTTTGTTGTTACACAAATGTAAAATGTTAAAGATAAGCCTTATTGTGGACAGAGTTTTTATAAACAGATAGCAAGGGAAGAGATTAAAATGAAGTGTTACATGAACTTCTGCTAGCCTGTAGTCTGAGGGCTGGTCTACACTAAGGGGAAAAATCGATATAAGATACGCAACTTCAGCTACGTGAATAACGTAGCTGAAGTCGAAGTATCTTATATCGATAACTTACCCGTCCTCACGGCGCGGGATCGATGTCCGGGGCTCTCCATGTCGACGCCGCCACCGCCGTTCGGGGCGGTGGAGTTACGGAATCGATAGAAGCGCGTTCGGGGATCGATATATCGCGTCTAGATGAGACGCGATATATCGATCCCTGAAAAATCGATCGCTACCCGCCGATACGGCGGGTAGTGTAGACGTAGCCTAAGTATTGCCCAAATTATCACCCAGCACAGAACTGCAAAAGAAGAGCTTTACTTTTGTCGTTGTAGTATTTATTCTTCCATAATGGGACATGTTATTTAATATTTTTATCAAATATCCAAAAGTTGAACATAACCATGATCAAATTTGCTAATTGAAAATTAAAGGGGTATGAAATACTCAAAGACAGACTTAAAGTTAACTGGAGAAATTAGAAACACTAGTCTAGAAACAACGGGGGAAGATTCAGTACTAACATACGGCTATTAACTTGCCAGTGGTTTGGCTTGCTTAATTTCACTGCCATACTTCTACTACTGTAGAGTCAAAACTCTCCATGACATTGGCCTCTCCTTTCATTCAGCATCCACTGTCTCAACATTCACATTTATATAAGCCAATGGTATTTACACAGAGGCCTTCTCCACAGATGTGAGGTCTCAATCCTTCAACAAAATCTGAAAAGTGGGGTAGGGACAGAAACCAAAAGGTGCTTAAATAAGCTTAAATTCATCAACAAATAACCAACATACATAATATATGAATTTCCCCCATTCTTTCTTGTATGTTTGCCAGATAGAAAAGAAGTAGAGAATTACAAAAGAAAACGTTAATGTTCAACTTAAGAAGAGGTATTTAACAAACACTGGAGAGTAATATATTATATATTAGAAACATTGTGGGACAGATCTTGCTTTCAGTTGCACTGGTGTAAATCCAGAAAAACTATTCCCAGATCCTCAAAGGTACTGAGGTGCCTAACTCCCATTGACTTCAATAGGAATTAAGCACCTAAATACTTTTGAGGACCTGGTCCTCTGTGTTACTTGGAGTTCTCTGCATTACACTCTATCAGGGTGATCTGCCCCTTTAAGGGCCAGGATGCAGCCAGCCCTGTTCTGGAAAGGAGCAGTGTCAGGTGATTGGGTCTGATAATTACCAGCTTGGTGATACAGATGTGGGCCCCAGCTCCAGAAGGGAGCCTGGGTCCAGGAGCGTGATGGGAGAATACTCTCCTGTACTGCAGAAGAGGACTATGAGGGGATGAGAGCCCCTGCAACTGCTCTTCCCCTCTGCCTGCACAGCTGGCTGAAGGTTCTGACCACCAACTTGCAGGAGATTGTGGGGCAGGGGTACAGTCTCATGTTGAGACCAGAACTATTACTTTATGTTGTCAGGCCACATTTCCCTTTTATGTTGGACAAAAAACAGAGCCCTGAGGCAAGGGCTATGAGTTGATCTGGGTGTGGCTAGTTATGTTTCCCAGGCTGGTGATCAAATCCACCAGCCTATACATACTTTGTTGGAAGATGGCCAGAGAAGATCAGAGCCACAGCTATGTGGAGTCACCTGCAATTTTCCTATGCAAAGCGAAGAGAGAAGAGGACACAAGAGCTGTGAGTGTAACTGAAGCTTCAGGGAGAAGTGGAGAGAAGAGTGATCAAGGCAACATATAAATGTTGCATGAATAGTGTGTTCACACTGTGGGGCTTACAGATGGCAAGAAGGGACAGCTGGGTAATTCCAAGGAAAGCTGTGGAAAAGCAGATTGTCCTGCCAAATTTGGGACAGTTGAGCGGTAAGGAGTTGTTCTGTAATTTTTTTTAAATATCTCACCCTTCAGCCAATCAGTTGGGGGGAAATATATATATATATATATATATATATATATATATTATCAGGGAGAATCTTGATTTCATACCTGCAAAAAGCAATAACTTTTAAAATAAATAACTGTCAACACTCAATGTGGTTAACCATGTCCCTCTGTAGCTATACACATAAAAACACCCTGGAGTCCGGTTTGGTTTTTTTTCCCCGCTTCCTAATAAATATGTCATGAAGAAAACATTATATTGCCCTCTTAGGCCCCCATCCACAAAGGTATTTAGGCCCCAAACGGACATTGATTTTGAGGATCTGGGCTTTAGGGCCTGATTCAATGCTCACTGAGGTCAAAGGGAGTATTTTCAATTACTTCAGTTAACTTTGGCTCAGGCTCTTAATGATCAGTTTTAAAATTATTATTCTCATCATCGTTTTAATAAAGAAGAACAGTGGTTACCAATGCATTCTGTTCCTTCTTCATTGGCCATGAATCCTGCTTGGCAAATGCACAGGAAACTCCCTTCTGTATTTTCACAGTGCCCAAGGGAGCATAGATGGGGACTCTGAACACACTCATTGATATCTGTTTAAGAAATAAAAATATAAGGATATTGAAAAATGTAACATAATTGGCAATGACTCTTTTCCCCACTCCACCCAACAAATATGTACCTTTGAAAAGACAGGGCTTGTAATGAGTTTAACTGTTTGAAAGCCTATACACTTTGCTCTCTTAAAGAGCCTCAAGAAGGATATATCAAATAGTTGTAGATGGAAAAATCATGCTTACTGGCCAGGGCTGGCTCCAGGGGTTCTGCCGCTCCAAGCAGCCAAAAAAAAAAAAAACCCACAAAAAAAACCCCTGCAATGGCGATCTGCGGCAATTCAGTGGGAGGTCCTTCGCTCCGAGCAGGAGTGAGGGACCCTCCGCTGAATTGCCGCCAAATAGCTGAAAGTGCCGCCCCACTCTGGAGTGTCCGCCCCAAGCAGGAGCTGGTCCTGTTACTGGCTTAAGCTATATGAGTACTGAAATTGCTTGAAAACTAAACAGTGGACACTCTTCAAATCTTTAAAATTTCCATTTGCAAGTAATTGATGTTACAACGGTATTTGTGGTACTCCCATATTAAGCATTGGCATTGCTACAAGCATAGCACAGTATAAAGCTAGTCAAAATTATAATTTTAAATCATTATTATTCTGGGTGTATTTGTATAAAATATATTTAAATAGTGTATTAGCACCAGTTAGTAGAGGTATTATTTTTGAGTAGTTATTGACTTTCTGATAAAGTAAAAATGAATAACGGAACATTTGAAAATATAATATCAAATGTAAATATTACTGTGTTCATTCAGTACTACTGTTGAAATTTTGTTTACACAGAAGTCAGGAACTTGATTCCTGATTTAGTTGTGACTCTGATCATCTGCTGTAATTCACAGGCAGCCTTTTGTATTCTTGTATATGGTGTAATTTTAATCCCTTAATATAAGTAAAATATGGCTCAACTATAGCTGCTGTGGGCAACTAGAGGTCTGTACTTCTGGTTCCTGGACAAGTAAAATCTCATCAATAAAACTGCATTAATAGAATGTTTGCATATATAGCCTTATTTATTATTTTTAAAGAAAAAATGCAGAGAAAGAACTGATCGAGCCTTCAAATACACTCTATGGGCCAAATTACGCTCCAAGTTACTATCATGTGGACCCACTGTTATCAATGCTGTTGCACAATTGTAACCGAAGACATAAGGTATACTTGGTCCTGTCTCAGCGTGGTGGGATGGACTAGATCAGTGATTCTCAACTGGGGTACTCAGAGGTCTTCCAGGGGGTATTCATCTAGATATTTGCCTCGTTTTACAACAGGCTACATAAAAAACACTAGTGAAGTCAGTACAAACTAAAATTTCATACCGGCAATTACTTGTTTATACTGCTTTACATATTATACACTGAAATATAAGTACAAGATTTATATTCCAATTGATTTATTTTATATTATATGGTAAAAATTGGAACATAAGCAATTTTTTAGTAATAGTGTGTTGTGACACTTTTATATTTTTATGTCTGATTTTGTGAGCTAGTAGTTTTTAAGTGAGGTGAAACTTGGGGGTACTCAAGACAAATCAGACTCCTGAAAAGGGTACAGTACTCTGGAAAGGCTGAGAGTCACTGCCCTAGAGCACAAGGTCTACATCTTCGTAGCAGCCATGCAATGTAAGACATCCCAAAGAGGGCAGGAAAGGTGCCAGGGTAACTGTTTCCTACTCAACCCACTCCTCATTAGCCAGCAGAAGAGAGTCAACTGCACTCTCAGAAGGATAGTATCAGCAAAACAGTCCAATATGCACTGGGGAAATCTGAGAGAGATTCTGTTTCCCTGAGGCAGGATCCCTCCCAGAGCACCTGATTGGGTGGTGTGATCCTGCGCCTCCCAAAATGCAGACTAGTGCCTCCAAAGCATGATTGTACCCATAAGTAAAATAGATTTTGACATTCACCATGTTCTACATATTTATCACACACTTGGGACTATCAAACACACACTCATTGAGACAGGTCAGACAAGTTAAAATGGTTTCCTGCTTATTGCCGTCAACTCCTAGTGACTTCAGTGAGACCTTTCATGAGCACTAAATTCACACACACAAAACTTTTTTTAAAAAATTCCATTCATCTTTGACTATCTGAAAGGTTCACTGGAGCCTGCTTTTGGTGAATATTGCTTTATATATATAAATTACATTTTTGAGTAGTTTTGGCATGTACAGAAGAGGATTTCTACATTATACATAGCCCCTTGCAGGAACAGGCTCTACATTTGAAAATGCTTCATACAGTGATTACTTTAGATTATTGAAAAAGTTCTTTCATACCAGAGCATTTTGTCTGTTGATCATTCAGCTTGTACCCATCATAGCAGATGCAGGTGTATCCCACAGGCAAATTAACGCAGTGTCCTGCTCCACAGATATCAGGGTTCACTGTGCACTCATTGATTTCTATACATACACACACACACACAAAGAAAAAACTTATTACAAACTATCTTAAATATTTCAGTAAATGAGTGATATTCAGTTATTCCAGCTAAAAGGAGAGAAACCCTGAAATCAGTTGTGACCACACCGATTGGTCCAATTTATCCTGAGTGACTAACAGACCTGTGGTCAGATGACTCTTCCCCCACCCCTTCCTACCCTCTCCCCCCCACACAGAAGTCAAGTGGGTGCATATGCAAATCAAAAGTGAAGATAGAGTAAAATGAAAATAATCATAGATGTTAAAGTGTTAGCTGTAGCAGATTACAGAATTATTTTCACAGACTGTAGTTTTTAGCAATATCACAGCAGGTTGTCTATGAAAACACACATTTCCTAATTAGGTGAAATATAGATTTGGCTACTTTATTATAAGCAGTATGACAACGGTTAAATATGAGGATTTTTTTTTTTTTTTGTAGACAGCTCACAATATCAACCTCAGTTTAAATGTCAAAACATTCTGTCTAAGGCTAGGTCTACTCTGGGAGGGGGAAGAGGGTTGACCTAAAATACGCAACTTCAGCTACGTGAATAGCGTAGTTGAAGTCGGTGTATCTTAGGTCGATTTACCTGGCCTTGAGGACAGCGGCAAGTCGACCGCTGCCGCTCCCCCGTCGACTCCGCTTCCACCTCTCGCCCCGGTGGAGTTCCAGAGTCAACAGAAGAGCAGTCGGGGATCGATTTTTATCGCGTCTACACTAGACATGATAAATCAATCCCCGATAAAGCGATCACTGCCCGCTGATCCGGTGGGAAGCGTAGACATACTCTTAGAATGTAGTTTCATTAGTTTTGTCCTTAAACTTAATTTAATGCCTCTTTACCAACCTTGCCAGTCTAGGACTCAGGATTTTTGCTGTTAAAATGGTGTTCAAATGGAACCTTTCAAGTCATAAAGAGGAGATAAGAAAGCTTTGAAAAAACTATTGAAAAGGATTGAGCACTAGTATGTTACATGAAAGAATGTTACCTATGGACGATATATTTTCTGGATAAAGACCATGGATTGTGTATGAAGATTATTAAAATCCCTCATTAAAGATCAAATTCCTTTGGGGTGAAATGATAAAAAGACACGTGAAATGCTACTCTGAGACATGGACCTGGCACTGGAAAAGGCAATATTTGTATGCCAAGCAGTATAACAAAGAGGAATGGAAATAATGGCTGTAGAGAGTGACACAAAACTCAAATGAAGGCAAAATGTTACTCATAAATCCATCAAAGAAAGAAGCTGCAAAATCAAATGAATGGCTAAAAAATATGCACAAGAGGTTACATGTGAGGAACAAATTCCACTTCTGAGTGAATGTGAACTGTCACTGAGGGGAAAAAGGGAAAGGGTAAAACAGGAGTTTGTGACACACTGAGGAAAGTGACCAGATTTGAGCTCACACACATGAGAGACGCTAGGTCTAATCAAGAGAGGCATGTCATGAAGAGTCTAACAAACCTCAACCAGACGTGAACAGTCTATTTGTGGCATATGAAGACATGCTCACAGGAAAAGGGTGTCTCCCAGTTAACTTACAAGATGCAATTATGGGACGAGACAAAGCTTGTTATATATGCCACCCTAAATGCTCCACAAGCCTAGAAAGAGAGACTAGGGAGAGCTGGAAAACATGACAGCAAATGGGATTATTGTGAAGAGCTGACAGACTGGGTTCACTCCTTGGCAACTGCAGAGACAAAAGGAGTTGAAAAAGACAATTTAGAAAGTATATTTCCTCTTGCCCACAAGGTATGAAATGTTTGCCGACATGGCAGGAGCCAAATTTTTCAGCAAATTAGATACATCACAAGGGTTTGGCAGATTCCCATAGACACAGAAATCTCCAAGACTTGTATTTTCAATAACCATTTGGCAGATAATGTTTCTTGAGATTGCCTTTTGGAACATGTTTTGCACTGGAAGTGTTTCACCTCATAACAACCTGTCCTAGATACTAGAAGGTCTTGCAGGAGAACATCAGGAACAATTGTGGAGAGTACTGAAAATTGCAAGGAAAACCAACGTTAAGTGGAATAAGGCAAAGTGTCAATTTGAAACAACTTAAATCACCTGCTTAGATGGGAAACTGGTCACAAAGGGAACAATATTTACCGAGTCTAATATTTAAATGATACTGACTGTGCAGAGACACAAAGATAAAAAAGGAATTCAGAGACTGCAAGGCATGGTGAAGTAGATCAGTACGTTCATACCCACCTACAAAGTTTAAATAACTTATCTAAGAAAATAACTCACAAAGACTGAGGATGGGCATGAATGCCAGATCATGAGAGCGCACTCAGATTTGGAGCATACAGAAACATCAACACCAGTGTTTCAATTTATCTGACCCAGTGAAAGAGAGAACATTCTCCACAAAAATGCTTCAAAAGAAAGGCTGTGGGGAGTATTGTTACAGATACATGGAACTGAATGGCTGCTTGTCATGTGTGCCATAAGAGCTATGATAGCTGTAGAGAAAATAGTTGTGCAAATTAAAAAAAGCGATGTTAGGCCATGGATATGTTTCATGATTTTTCTCTACTGATGAAGCTTCTGTGTTGAAACTGACTATAAAAAAGTGATTACACTTCACAAGAAAGTACACCCTCCAGGATAGAGGGATTACTTAAGTCCAAAAGTATGATACGAGCCTTCTAGTCACCTCTGATATCACCTACTGATTGCAGACACTCTGTCACCAGAAATATGGGATGAGCTGGAAAAGAAACACTGCAAGCAGTAATACAAAGTATAAGTGACAGGTGAAGAAATCAAGTCCTACCTATTCCCAATATCAAAATGAACTTTTAGTGATTTCAGGAATTTTCATAAAAGGTCCCTTTTAAATTGTTAGTTAAATTAATAAATTATCCTGCCTCAGTCATCATTCAAATATTAAATCAGCCCTCAAGACTGAAGCTGATGGAGTTTTAGTTGTCTAGAGAAGAAAGAAAATGTATTTCCTTACAGATAACATGGTGGAGGAAGTGAGAAGATCTTGATATGACCTGTATGTGTGGGGAAAGTGAGAATATAAAAGGATGGCTCCTAGGTTACAGTCCTGAGAATAGGGAGGATGATGGCGGCAGAGAAAAAACAGAGCAGTAAGGGTGTGAGAGAAAAGAAATTCAGATTTGACAGTATTATGTTTAAATTGAGGGAGATACATCCAGGAGATGCAAGAGGCAGGGTGAAATAGAGGATTGAATGAGCCAGGAGTGGATAGGTAAATTTATTAGTTAGCATTGAGATATTAGTTGAAGCCATGCAAATGGATGAGATTAACCAAAGAAAGTGTGTTTAAAAAAAAAAAAGTGGAGGACTAGGAATAGATCCATGAAGAATCTACACTGAAGTGGGAGTGAGGAAGAGGCAGACGTGCCAAAAGAGATGCCAGAATGGCAGAAGGAGAATCCAGAGAGGACAAGCAAAGTGGACAGATTGACAGATAGTGTCAAAAACATAGAGACGTCCAAGAGGATGAGGCTGGGAATTGTGTGCCTTCGGATTTGACCAGGAAGAGCCTGTTGGACACCTTGGCGAGAACAGTTTTGGTGGAGTGAAGTAGATGGAAGCTAGACTAGTGAGGACCTGGGCTAGAGCTGGAAAAATAACTATGGTAATTTACACCCACAAGCATGATTCTTTTTGCCTTAGTACTAGCAGAATAATTTTGGAAATATCAGCATGGAAGTAATCTTCAGTTTTGACCCGGGGTGAAATGTGGACCCCGCTGAAGTCAATGGAGGTTTTGCCCCAAGTATCTGAAATTGTCTGTGATGCTTTCCATTCAGCTGCTATGTCCTGACATAAGCACCAGTGTAGATAACGATGTGTAGGGTCATTCTTGCTGTCCACTTCTCTAATCTTGCACTACTGAAGCCAAAGGAACTTTTACCTTTGATTTCAATGAGGGGAGGATTAGACCATGTGTGATATTCACCGAGACGTGCATCACATTTGGAGTTACGGGATAGCAGTCTCTGCCCTGCTATCTTTTTCCTCTTTGCATTACATTACTAATCATCAAGGATTGTGAATTAAATCTACAGTAGAATTCAATGTAGATTCTCAAGCTTCTTTTCAATGTCCTCAGTTTGCTCACTGTCTTCCAATGTCTTCTCACCTTCATAAAGTTATCCAGGGTCAGTTATCTCTCTGCAGTCTTAAAGTGCGAAGAATTCTCACAGGCTTTATTCATCCCATTCTTATCTTTGCCTTCTGACAGCTTTCAATTTCTGAGTCCTCCTCTATTGCTGTGGTTTCTAAAGATGGAATTATTCATATTTGCACCCACCTTTTATTTTCTGGGCATAAAAATGAGGAAGCAAATTGTACCTGCAACCAGGGGAGCCCAAGTCCTAGTTCTGCTGAAAACATACTCCTTAGTGTGCTATTTTGCCCACCTATGTTGTACCTCCCAGTTAAGTATTCCCCTGTGCTCTACTGTTACAGTCTATTTGCTATCCCAATACAACGGTAGTGTGGTACTAGTTAGGTGTTATTGTCAGGAATGTGTTCACAGTCACATCTTACCCTGTTTTTACACTAAAAGGCAAGTACCATACCTGTAA
Organism: Mauremys reevesii; assembly: GCF_016161935.1. Classification (NCBI taxonomy): domain Eukaryota; kingdom Metazoa; phylum Chordata; order Testudines; family Geoemydidae; genus Mauremys; species Mauremys reevesii. The sequence continues at coordinate 65,454,391 of NC_052625.1, forward strand.
CTTGAGTAGGTGCAATTACTTGACTTGCACTTGAAGTAGAAGCTTCAGGGGCAACTTCAACAGGCAGAGGAGGGGAGGTTTTTTCAATCACTGCTGTTTGACATAGAATGGAAAACAATCATATTTAAGATATATTTCAACACATAACACACAGTATTGAACTAATTTGATAGTATGAAGGCTTTTTGTAATTTATGCTTCTTTGATTTTAAATAAGAAAAACAGTTTGAAGATTTTATCATTACACCACTTGTGAAAAAAACCCTTTGTACTAAAGAATGTCTAGTGGCCACATTTTTTGCACCTAAATTTAGACATCTAAATCTAGATTTAGGCATCTCAATGAGAGTGCCCATTATCAGAGGTGGATTGCACCCACAGCACAACGGACTTCAAACTTTGTGTTCTCATATTCAAGGTCATCCACCATTTCACCTCAGCCTACAATATCTGTCTTTGACTCTTAACACTTTGCTCCTCCAATGATGCCAACCGCAACCCGTTCCACTCCTGTTTCCTCCTTCTACTCCTGGCTCTATGACTTTTAACATTCTGCCTCCTGTTCATTGAATGTTCTCACAAAACCTGTTAGCCAAGCCATTAACATCTTCTAATGAATATCCCTTCAAAAAATCCACGTCTTCCATGTTGCTACAAGTAGTGCACCAATTTACCATTAAGAACAATAGTAACTTGAATGGAACCAAAATGTGCAAACTCAGTAACAGTCATCACGTGGTCTAATTGTCAACCTTCTCATTTTCGCACCTTTGGATGATTACTCTCAAATGTTGTATCCAGTTTGAAGTTAGAGTGTAATTTCTTTGGGGCAGAGACAATGTTTCTGTATTCATTCTCTAAAGCACTTAGCACATTTTTAATAATAATGTTACAAAGTTTAGTTGTTTTGTATTATGATTCCCTTTATAATTTTTCTAGGTAAAGAATTTCACTCCTTACAGTATAATCCTTCCATTACACTCCCCTCATGTCATTCCTATTGACTTCAATGGGAGCTCTGTGTGCAGAGCACTGCAGAACTGGACTCGGAGGGACCAGTTCTGCACGCACTTACACGAATAGTCCAACTGACTTTAACGGGGCCGTTCTTGTAAGGATCACTTGCAGGAGTAAAATTATTGCAGGGTCAGGCGCTAAATTTGTGAATCCAGAGTTTCAAATTAGCAATTAGATTCTGAAACAGAAAGGAACATACAGAAAAATGTAGTATTCCATTCTTTGATTCACAAGTACTGTCATCCGCTAAAAGAGGAGTCAAAAAGAGCTACCTGGAAACTTTGGATGCAGGTTAATTGTTGAAATCCCAGGAGAAAGCTGAGGTTGACCAGGCTCGAGCACAGGTTTTTCTTGATCAAGTGAAACTAATTCCTAAAAAAAAAAAATTAAAAATTTACAATTTGAAGATGTGATTTTAATGCAGTCTTCTGAGTTGTGTGGGGAACTATTGTCTGGAAAAACAGTTGCTGTTCTTCCATACCTATTACATGTTAACAGCAAACTAAGTATTACTAATTAAAATATGAAATAATGGTGGCATACCATGCAATACTGCCATTATCTGAAGTGGTTACTCATAAGGGTTCTAGTTCCACATTGGTGTTACCACTCATGAGCGGCCCCATCTCTCACTTCATAACAGTTCAAAAATATATTTAATTGCAGTTTAGAGTGCAATTTTATATTTTATAAATATATCTATATCACAGATATAGGACATACTCATGAGCATCTCTGTAGTCCTTTGGCTGACAGAGAACTTATCACAATGGTCATTGTATTTGACTTTTTATTTTCATAAATTAGAGATGCTTGCATCGCTATGGAAAAGTGAAATGAAGCATAGCTATTGTTATCCCTAACAAATCAAAGCAGAAAAGGAGCTCATGTCAAGTTGCTGGTCCACTACGACCCCTAAATCCTTTTCAGAGTTACCGCTTTTCATGATACAGTCCTCCATTCTATAGGGATGGCCTGTGTTCCTTGTCCCTAGATGTACGACCTTCCATTTGGCTATATTAAAACACATTGTATTTGAATGGGCTCAGCCTACCAAGCAATCCAGATCAGTCTGTCAAGTATCAGAGGGGTAGCCGTGTTAGTCTGGTTCTGTAGAAGCAGCAAAGAATCCTGTGGCACCTTATAGACTAACAGAAGTTTTGCAGCATGACTTTCGCTTGGTGAATACCATCACCACTTCTTGGCATCGAAAGAGTCAGTATTCACCATAACTTTCATGCTAGTGTTTAGTCTGCTCTAGGCCACAGATCTTTGCTGCTATGCTCTGTGACTTCCCTATTTAACCTCATCATGGAAATTTTTGTTAGAGATACTCTTGCATGCTATTCATCTAGGCCTCAATTCAAGGAAGCACCCCCATTCAGGATAGCACTTAAGCACATGCTTAAAGCCCATTAAGCACATGTTTAAGTCAGTTGCTGAATACAGATGGAGTGATGAATCAGAGCCCTAACCTTTATGAACATATGATGAATCACAGTGTTAGCCCTAAGCAACTATGACTGATGCTTTTTCATTGCCACTGGGAAATTTCAGTGGAAAATTAAACAATATGTGTACTACCAATGAGTCTGAATTGCCACAGCCTCAAACAGTAACTATTATATTCTCATATATAGTACATTTCTCAGAACTGGATGCAAATCCCATGGATCCTCTATTGTATTGTAGTTATTTGTGAAAGCATATAATACAGAATTCATATTTTACCTGATCAGGGGCTGCAGTTGCCACTAAAACCAGAAAGAAAAGAAAAGGAAAGGAATTAACTAGTTTGAATAGAAAGAATATATGGTCAAAAACATGAGTCATTTTAATGTGTTCTGAAATTATTTGTGCATTCCAGGCCTTAGTACCATTTAAAAACAATTAACCAAGAAATTATCATCAGATTTCAATTTCCACTTGGCTGTCTCATAAAGACTATGGACCTGATTCTGATCTCACACTGGTACAGATGAGAAGTAACTTTGCAAAAGTCAGTGGACTTATTCTGATATAAAACAAGGTCAGAATCAGACTCTATAAAATAACACAGCCTGCCATCTCATCCCCTAATTTTCAGCTCCATAAGCTAGTTCTTATACAATTTTCCTAGAACTTGTCAGAGCCGCTGGGAAACACAGTGATGCCTGCAAAACTATGGAATTGTATTTTAAAGCATTTGTTTTTATGTAGTAGTTTTGTTATTGCTGTTGATGTTGTGAGCCTTGTGTATATTCTTGTGAATTAAAGGGAAAAAGGGAGAGTGAAGGACCCAAATTAACCACATCAAAAACATGTGCAATTCCTGAATTTGGCTCAAGGAATACTTGAGATAAACATTATGGGCCAGATCCTTAACTGGAGTAAATCAACATAAAGTCATCAAATTCAACAAAGCTCCATAGATTTACCCTAGCTGACGATCTGGCCCTGTAACTCAGATGACGACTGCGAAAATGATTTTTTTTTATATTATTGTACAGCACTGCTATTGTAATGAGACAGTGGGTGTGAAAGGACTAAGCATGTATATTATGGTTAGGGCCCTACTAAATTCATGGTTAATTTTGGTCAATTTCACATTCAAAGATTTTAAAAATTGTAAATTTCATGATTTCAGATATTTAAATCTGAAATTTCACAGTGTTGTACCTGTAGGGGTCCTGACCCAACTCTGAAGGCAGCAGTGCAGAAGGGTGGCATGGTATGGTATTGCCACCCTTACTTCTCTGCTGCTGCTGGTGGGGTGCTGCCTTCAGAGCTGGGTGCCTGGCCGGCAGCCGCCGCTCTCCAGCCACCCAGCTCTGAAAACAGCACAGAAGTAAGGATGGCAATACCGTGACCCCCATACGATAACCCTGTGATCCCCACAACCTTCTTTTGAGTTAAAACCCCCATGATGAGAAATGCTGGTCCCCCCCCCTGAGAAATTTGTATAGTATAAGGTGAAAGTACTCAAAAGACCAGACTTCATGACAGATTTCATGGTGGTGACCAGATTTCACGGTCCGTGATGCGTTTTTCACGGCCATGATTTTGGTAGGGCCCTAATTATGGTATCTGGAGTCAGTGAAATTTAGGGTTTGTCTACACTTAAAATGCTACAGCAACACAGCTGTGGTGCTTCAGTGTAGACACTACCTATGCCAATGGAAGGGATACTCCCACTGGTGTACGTAATCCACCAATTCTTTCATCAGCCTAGCCCGGTCTACACAGAGACTTAGGTCGGCTTAAGAACGCCACTCAGGGGTGTGAATTTTTCACACTCTTTACTGAAGTAGTTAAACTGGCCTAACTTTCTAGTGTAGACCAGGCCTTAGTAATGAATTAGGCAGAAACCTGGCTTACAAGTTATTGTTTTGTAATACATTTTTGTTTTGGTATTAATCTGCTCAGTTGTGCAGTATTTAAGTTGTAAAGTAGCAAAATATAAAACAAATAGAAATAACTTTCTTGCCAAGTTTGTCCCCAAAAGTTCCATATTAAAAAAAAAATCTTTATTTTACAAACAAAAATTTGTTGGTAGTTAGTTACTCCCTAAATGTTGTCAACTGCTTCATAACCTTTCAAAAATGAGTATGTTAACATTAAATATTTAAGCTTGAAAATGTAATGCATCTTAGGTATTTTTATATTATCCTAACCGCTGATAGACCGACCTGAGTCTTTTAAATCCTTAAAGAGGGCTACTGTCAACCCTATGTAAGTCTCAAAGACTATCTTGAATGCAAATCCAATGCAGCCTCTCTAAAGGATGCCATCTCGTAACAGTTTAATTCTTTTAAAATATGGTTTGAATCCTCAAAGATATTGGGCCAGATTCCTGGCCCCTGTTCCAGTCAGAAAACTGGCCCAGCATCCATGGAGCCACTGTTTCTATTCCCTCTCCTTTGAGGATTCATCCCAATTATGGCCAAGGAGCACACAACACATTCTCAAGAGGTGCATGGCTTATCCTGGGCTGACTGTATGCCAGGCTGGCCTCCAACATAACTCTAGTATGGCAGTGTGGGAATCACAGAGAAGTCCTTGCTCTGCCCTCAACACTGGCAGACAGGAGGAAGGGTGGAATAGCAACCTCTATCCCAGATCTATGCCACTGGAGGAGTCCCCTATGCTGAGATGATTCTTCTGTTGCAGGCTATGCTGGCTTTAGATTCAGTGTGCACCTGTGATGTAGCATAAGTGCTATGCTAAAGGCTCCCCAGCCTGGTGAGTCTACCCATTACAGAGCTGATGAGCCCTGCATGCTCCTGGCCTGTAATTTACCCACCCTTAAGTGAGGAAATTGTCATTAATGGAGCACGAAAATCTCTTGATATGGACCTGTTCGGTCTGTGAAAGTTAAACTTACTTAAACTGGAGATATTCAGCTCGAGGAGCTTACAATCTCTGCTGGCTTTACCACAGGAGTAAGGCATCCTTAGCAGAGGTGTTCTTAATAGAGTTGATCAACGTTTAATTGAAAATGTGATTTTTCCACCAAAAAAGGCTTTTTTGTCAAAATGAAAATTTCCATGGAAAATATCCAGTATTGACTAAACAAAACAAAAATTGGGAGGAGGGGGTTTCACCAAAAAATAAAAACCTGATTTCCTCCCTCCCCGCCCCCATTTCTAGCAACCAAAAATGAAACACTTTTGGCCCAAATGCTAGTTTTCAGTAGAAATGTTATGGTTTTCCATTGCTGTAAACTGATTTTTTTCCCCAGTTTTTGTGGGGGTTTTAAGACCCCAACCCCCCCCAAAAAAAATTTTCATGGGAACAAAAACCATTTCCTCACCAGCTCCAGTTCTTAAGCATTGCAGGTAAATTGAGCATAGAAACTAAGAATATTTTGCATTTCAAATGTCAAAGGTTGTATTAAATGTATAAAAGATAAAAATTCTAACACGCAGGTGTATCATTACTGACTTCAAGTGAGCACAGTGGTTTTTTAATATGCGTAATTTTAAAACTAGTGAGTCAATTTTCTTCAAACTTTCCTGACCTTTTACATCTCCCTGAGTTCTATAAAATTTAGAATTCTAGCTTCAGTTGTTTTGATTTATCCTTGCACAAAATTTCTGGTGGGAAAAGTTTAAATTTCATTTTTGGGCTAAGACTAAGTTTGAAAAATTTCAGCTCAAAAGGAACTGTGTAAGAAAGGTATGAGCAACTGAAAAGGCAGAATTAGAACAGAGAGAATCCCTCGAGTTCTTTAAAATACCAAGTAGTCTTTATCTTCCTTTCAGGGCCTAAACAGGTTGACAATTCCTTTTCAAAGATTGAAAAGTCTGAAGTCTCTCCCTCTACTTATGTAACTCGTATGGAACTCACTTACTTAAAAAGAATCTCTCATTTTTTCTACCTTCCTGATGTGGAAATATCCCTCAGCTTTTCAAAATGAAGGCTGCCAAGTTCAAGGTAGGATTTTCCAATGCAACACAAATTGACTATTTACAATGTTTGTTTGTTTTTCAATTAAAATGTTAGGGTTTTTTGTTGTTTTTGTTTTTTTTAAAAGGAGCACCAGGGAATTGATCCTCAGAAGAAGTAAATCTATGGTGACTGAATTTCCCATGAAGTTCTGCAAAATTTACTCAGACACTTCCAACTGTTGCCCCTGTGAACCAGTTGCATAATTATTTCTTGAAAATAACATATAAAAAGGACTCAAAACCATCACAACACTCCTCACAATCAGATTTTTACCTGCCTATATTCTGTTCACCAATAGCGTGTTGGCAATGCATTTATTTTTGCACATGCTGCAGGCTGTCTGTATTTCTTTGCTTCTGCATTCAAATTAAGCATGTTAAAAACAGGCCATTTTAAAGCTGCTAATGGTATTTAGAGGAGCTTGCAGAAACCCATGCAAAGACTGAGAAAAAAAAACTTACAGAAAGAGGCCTCATTGTAAGAAATAAGACACTAATGAAACTTTCCATATTTTAGAGATGCCTAATATTGTTACCGGAATCCTTATAATAGAACAAACATTTTCTGTTTCTATTACTCACAAAAATTAGGCTGAACTGTGGTTTTCTCTCTGCGCAGAGTTTTCAGTGTACAAGGGGAGCTACTGTATAACAATGGCTGAGAACTACAGTCTGTAGCATAATTCATTCGGTAACATGGAACTCTTCATTATTAAAAACCTCTCAAATTCTATACAAACACTGTATAAAAAGGATGTAAAACAGAAGTACATGCACAGAAATATAGCTATCTACTAAACTACAGTTCAAGATCCTTTTCCACTCTCACCTTCTTGCACAGCCACCTCGGGCTCACTTTTCTGTGAGAAGGTCAGTGCCTCCACTGGCTCTTCCTTTGCTGGGAGAGGTGGAGGAGAAGTACCTTTAGCAACAGGTTGAGTAATCTGGGTCTTGCCAATGACAGGTGGCTGTACTCTAACTGCAGGGTGATGATATAGCTTGTTTCTATGAGAGCCAGAAACCGTATAACCCATTCCACCAGGGCAGATTTCCTTAAAAGCAGCTAGATTTGGGATGGGAAAATATTCCTTTTAAGAGTCTAAAAGTGCAATATTTTGACACAATGGAAAATATAATGAACAAAAATTAACTCTGCTACTGTATGTACATTTTAACAACAAAATATGCTATAGTTAAGAACAAACATTATTGCATGCTAATGTTGAATACCTCTGAAAAATTACTTTAGGATTTAATTCATTCCTCTATAAAAGGCTTTTCCTCCAGTTTATTATTTTTTTCTTCAGCTGTGTTAAATATGCCTCTTCATCTGAACCATTTTTAATTAATCTAATTCAAATAGTATGTTATTTCTGAGGTGACTTTTCATCTGAAACTTGTCATTGTTTATAGAGCATAAGTAACTAGGATTTATTATTTCTATAGTTCCCTTTTTGAAGTTGCCAAAGAATAAAAAGTAGCTTCTCACTACCACTGAACCAGAGACATTAAACTGAAAAATCTTGATTTATAACATTTATTTAAGCGATATGAATCAACTACACTAGAAACCGGACATAGTCCTTGATCTAGAGCCCACTGAACTCAACATGAGTGAGTCTTTCCATAGACGTCAGTTGGCTTTGGATAATGCCCATAATGAATGTTAAAATTCTAGTGAAACAATGATATACTTCATAGGTCCTAACATGGAGTTACCTGGTTTATAAATCAGTCTCTCAGAATAAGTGAAATTGAATGAAATTTAACCCTGGAAAAGATTATTTCAGTGAAATACTAACATCTCCTACAATTTGAAAAGTTCTGCTGGATACTATCTAATTGCTGGGGAGGAGACCACTGAAAAAAGTGTTACCAGCAAAAGCATATTTTAGACTGGGGTTTTTAAGAGAGTCATGTGTAGCAATCTGACTTTAAAAACAGTGTTATTAGAAAAGTAAACATTTTAAAAATAGGCAATGGCTATAATTTACATGAAAAATATCTCATTTTAAAAATTATTTTGTCATATATTAATCTTTAAATGAAAGATAAAAAATGTTTCAGTAACTCAAATGTGATATTAATAAATGATTTAAAGGAAACCTGTGGTGTGTCTTTCAGAAATCTACAACATAATGATGTCTATTTTTTCTTAAAAATAAAATTAAACTAATATCAAAATATCTCCAGAAGTAAGGGTTCCAAAAAGGTCCCCAAATATATAGTACCTGTTTCATCCTACAATATTATCTTCAAATTAAATATACAGTGGTGATCTTGCCCCACTGAAATTTAAAATGTATACTGAATCCATTGTTCTGATTCACGTAGAAATAACAGGATTAAAATATTGCAGTATGGTATAATATTCAAAAAATAACATGCCTTTCCATATGTGCAGAAAAAATAACAACACTTCATCTGGATTTTTTAAAAGAGTATTTCTTTAGTACTTGCTAAGAGGGCTGATATATGATCAGATCATCTCTAGAAGGGAGGAGTGGAAATCCTGCTCATAAATCTATCAGAAGAAAAGGTAGTTCAAGCTAAGCAGCATCTATTCTGACCCCACATTAGTCCCTCTGCATGAACTCCAGGTTCTGAGGTTTGGGAGTTGTAACAGGATGCAGAGAGCCTCTGGCTCTGTGATCATCCCACCCAAAATAGTGGATTCTTGCGCTGTGCTTGAAAAACTCAGCTGGTAGAAGAGAGAAACAAGTTAGGGGTTTAGTAGGATCAGGGCCTTATTTTCATCACTGCTTTAAATACAATCAAGTTGATATTTGGGACAATAGTGACCAGGGGGACAATAGTGCCCAGGGAAGAACTCAGAGAATCTGGCCCTTCATGTTCCAGTGATGATACTTCACAGCAGTGGAAGATCTACCCCTATATCTTGAAACATTAATGGAGGAGGCCAGTCCTCATAGACTTTTCAACAGACCACCAATCCTTGCCAGCTGAAGAGGGTGATGCAGCTTAAACCCTGCAGTTTAAAATTTGCTGAGTTTTTCATTTAATTTTGATCCACCCAGATCTTTTTACAATGGAAGGCATGATCTAGCCTATTGCATGCTTTTTCATTCCTAATTTGGACAGTACTTTTGCAAATGCTAATATATTTTATTAAATGGCTACCTCATGTTTTACCCACCTTAAAAAGGGGCTCAAAATATATTACAGGGCAAAGTTGTAAAGCCAGCCTCCAATTTGGCACTTGCAATCAATTGCTGGTACAATTTTGTAGGAATTGACATACATATCACTAATCACTAAAAGATGTCGTTTAGAAATCCACTGAAGTCACAAATCAGGTAGTTTGATGTCTATAACACCTCACTTGTGCTTCTAATTAATTGTGGACACAAAAGTGGAGATCAGATTAAAGTCCCTTTAAAAAATGTGGCCCTTAAATATGTTTCTTACTGTGCCTAAAACAATATTACAAAATAATGTCCAAATATACTCCGCAGATTTTTCATTCTAGTGAACCCATCACATATATACTTTAACTATGGATCCTACATTTTTTCTGCAGTGTGTTCAGTGAGAGTTTTAGTAACGCAAAAGATGTAGGGTGAAATTCAAGTTCCATTGAAGTCAATGGCAAACTCCTTTTATCTTCAGTTGGGCCCGGATTTCACCCACAGAATCAGGCTCCCATATTAATAATTGACTTTTTTTGTATATTTTATATTCTCTCACTAGTAAACTAATATGTTAATTTATTTAATTAGAATAGTCACTCTAATTACATAAATAGCATACAGTATTAAAACACTTCTTTTTATTTGAGAAAAACTTTTGCAAAAAGATATTTGTCCAGTTCTAATTTAGACCAAGCAGGACACAAACCCCTTCCTAATCTTTAGAATTCTCACAGGAACCATATATTATTCCTGCAGTTAAATAACTAGTCACCTGATGAGAATATTGTTCCATGTAAAAACAGCTTAAACATTACTTGTCTGACAGTGAAAAACAGATGGACTTAAAAAGTCACCATTGATGTATGAATTATCAGTCAAATACATACAGGAAATAATGGCCCACATATTCAAAAGTAACTAGTAACTTTGATGCTTCAGTTTTTGGAGTCCAAATTCAAACATCTTAACGGGGCCAAGTATTTTCTGAAAATTAGATCCTGTTATGATGTTCCACACTGGACAGCCAAACATTTCCAGTCACTTCTGAAAATATGAGCCAATGTACCATAAAACCATGCTCTAGATAAGAATACAAATTTCCTGTGATACTGTATGGTATCATACCAGTGACATCTATAGCAGCAGTTTCAGTAAACACAGCGTATTATAGTTCAAGTTCTAGTCTATCTCCTACAAATCCAGGAACCTACTAATCCACTAAACACAACTGAAACAATTATTAAGTTTAATATACATAACGGTAATAAAATTGAGCTAGAACAGTGAACTGATGTTAAAGTACTTTTAGTCATTTGTTTTACTATACATCCAAATGAAACAGTAAACTAATCTTGAAATGAAGCCTTAAAAGATTCAGAATTCTGACATTTAAGTTTTAAGTAACATTAGATAATAGACACTTTGAAATAATCCTTACTACTTGCATTGAGTAGTATCTTAGTCTGTGAGTGGCTTCACTAAAACCAATGATCCCATCTCTTTGGTGTACCAAGTTGATGACTGATACATCTTTTTAGTTCAGTAAGCCTTTTTAAAAAAACAAAACCCAACTGGACTACTCATGGAATAAAATGTTATTCAAAGTAAGTAAGGATGATAGAATCTGACCCTACGTGTACCACAAGTGATTGTTTCAGCCAAAAGTAATTTGTAATATTTAATTTTTAAGGTATTACTAATACTATGATACCATCCTTGGCACCACTCTACAAAAGTGTGTTAGAAACATATTGGGGGAAAAAAAGGGGGAGTACACTTGCCCACATGTAACTTCTGCTATTTATAATGAAAACTTAATGCATGCAGGTGCAGCAAGCTATTTCCCAAAACCTTCCATCATTTCTTTTCTGCCTTTTATGTTTGAAAAGTATTAAAGGCACTTTGGTTCAATTTATCCAGATCGCTGTAAACTAACCTTATCTTCATGTTACAGGAATTAGTCGTTTAAAACCCTCCACACTGAGATGGGTCTATTTGTTAAACTGGAAGTCTACCATTACATAGCAAAGGAAAATCCCATCTTTGTTATGAATGCTTGTTTATCCAAACAAACAAAAAAAAAGCTGTATTGTATTTTTCTACTAACATTTACAAAACCAGCAAGAAACTACAGGGTACAAAAAATAGATCAAATGTAAGAGAGGATGCAGTATGTACCCTGCATACAGTGTGTGGGTGAGCGTTTGAGGTTTTTCTGGGCACCTCTTACCTGTTCCTGGAAGGGGACATTTCTCACAGTGTGGGCCCCAGGCCTTGCCAACACTGCAACAGCAGAGCTGCTTGCTGAGCTGAACAGAGAGAGGGTGCATGCACTGCTTTCCTGCACTGACAAACCGGTAACAGGGCCCTTTCTCTTCAGAGACCATAGGATTATCAGCTGCAGCAAAAAGGGAAGGAGGACGCTAGAGTTTACATGAGAAACACCACAGGAGTTCCAGCACCAGCTAACAGGATTAACACTGCTATCTGCCAACAATTTTTTTTTTTAAATGCCTGGGTCTCTCAGTACTCAGGATATAAGGACGATTTCTTATTTGGCATCAACAGCATCTGAATTCAGAGGAGCACTACAAACAATACAAAACTGATATTTTAGGAATCAAAGCTGATGTTCACACCAGAAGTTGCCATGCTCTAGCAGCACAGAATTAGAAACAGCTCTTTCCCATGCATGAGCACTACAGCATAAGCTTAAAGCAGGTGAACAGTAATACAGAACACTGTCAGGCTACAGTCACAACACCACTCAGACTTACAAAGCCATACAAACACATGGGACTGTAACAGGGCTATTTTTAATATTATATATCAGACAGCTGTTCTTAAATGGACAAGACAATTAGATATTTACATTTCACTGCGTTTTATACATTTTAACAACAACTGGTTGATTATTCCTAGTCCTGACAACAAAGACATTTTGCAATTAAAACAGCTGAATAAAGGGAACAATTTTAGATTATCCTGCTGTTTGTTTCTTTCACCAGACTTACGAGCTGTTTGCTGAAATAGTTAGTTAGTAATGCTGCAGGCAATGCCCCATCTCACCCCACCCTCTTTGCTATACCATCTACCCCCTCAAATATATGAGATTAAATATTCCACTGAGATTCAAAATTGCTCTGGTCCAAGAAAATCACAGTGCCTTAGCATATTTTTGATCATTGCACATACAAAGGATATAAACTTTGCCTAGTGTGGACATAATATGAGGCTGAGATCCATCCAACCTTAATATTTAAAAAAAAAAAAGTCGACAGAGCTGGGTGAAAGGTTCAGTTAAATCAAAATAAGGGCAAAGATTTCAGAGATGTGGAAATCAACTGGAAATGTCAGAGCATATATGCAAACTAATTGTAATGTAATTTTTAAACTATAAAAAGTTACTTAATATTTGAGCATCAACAGCCAGCCGCATAGGACAGTGACTAAGTCTCAGAACTCATGTCTGATACAATATTTAGGGCTATGTTGTGTCTGCCAAAGGCACAGACACAGAAGGTCGGGGGAAAGAGGGGCAGAGATTGAGCTTTATATATATTTTCCCCCTACCCCACCAGCTTTTCACATTAGAAATTCAGGTACTGCCTACCCTGTTTTTTCTATAAGACACTATGGTCAATTGGAGAAGTTGTAAGTTTATGACCTAAGAAATCTGGAGCAAGTAAAGCCTGATTTAACTAAGGGAGGAAATTATTCTTCATGCTGTTTACAACTTTTTCACTTTGCTAATGCCTACTTAACTCCAACACCCAAGAAAAAAATTGGGAGAAAAGATGTTTTTGTTAAAGATTCAACAAAACAGAAATTAGAAACAAACATTTCAAGTATCTCCATTAATCTTCATGGTGGAATTTCACTGAACAATATGTGATGTCTCTGCTTATGTAGTCTTAAACTGCCGTGACTTTTTTTTGCCACTTAATCACACTACAACAACATAAAAACTTTTAAGTTGCCCCAAATAACTAAATAAAGTTTCTTATGTATTCACAGTACTGCCCAGGTTTTCCCTCCATCAAGCACAGAGTAATAGAAGGAAGAATACTGAGGTGACAATCTCATCATCAACAAAGCAAAAATGGAAAATTGTAGGGGTGATTTTGTTGTATCTTTTGCATTACTGCATTCTGAAGAGCTTTCTCCCACTAAATATCAGCATTCCAGATTATTTTTTACCAGATCTGTTAACAAAACTTGAATTCATCCTGGGACATGTAACTTCAATCCTTTGCATATTTCTAAGGTTGCATCTATTTTCTTGGTAATACCATGATGCCAGCACCCACACCCATCTGGCATGCCTCTCAGACTGCTATAATAGTAACAAGTATTGGTACCATGGTGGTCAGAAAGCATGTCCCCACCACCCTCAGGGACACACACATCCTTTCCACGATAATATCAATAGAGTTCCCACCGCCTCCATTTTTGAGTGGAAGGGACATTCCAGTCTCTGCTTTCAAGGTGACATCCCCTCCCAAAGCTCCCTGCTGGCTCCATTCTAGTGAGGGGAAACAGAAAAGGAAAGATACATTCTTCTCATTCCCTTCCCAATATCACTGAGCAAAGACTTTGTCTGTTACATTAAAAGAATAATAAATCAAGTTTTTCCGCAAGCGGGGCTCAGATACGTCATCCAGAAATAAAACATGCCTTCTCTGAATGATAATCACCAGCACTACTGAGACTTTTCGCAATCCTATCCTTCTCGACAGCCTAATATGGAGAGGGACAGCAAGGAGAAGCCATGATTCTAATGTGAGTACTTTTATTATTATTAATCTGTACTGAGGTAACATTAAAGGGTCCAATGAAGACCGTGTCTCAATCACTGTGCTAGATTTTGTACAAACCCCACAGGAAGCACAATTCTTGCCTAGAGGAGTTTATAATCTAATTTGAAATAAGGCACAAGAAGTGAGTTTAACAAAAAACAGGTGGGAAAGGGGAGGGAGGACAGAGGTAACAGTAATAAAATTATGCGATTTCAGCAGTTTGGATGGTGAGTAAAGATCATATTTAGGAAATGTATAGGAAGGAGTGGCAGGATTTAGACGTTACCTGGATGTGCATGTTTAGAGGGAAGGTGAAGCAAGTTGTCACCCAGATTACATGCCTGAACGAAAGGGAAGATCACGGAGTCATCAACCATGAAGGTAAGTATCACAGTAAGGACATGTATACTTGATATTTGAGGTAGGCAGATTGCATACCTAATTTCTGTGATTGCAGCATTCAGTGCTGGTAATCATAACTAAGGGTCATGTGTGGAATTCCAGTACAGGGTGCTCATAGCAAAATATTACCATGTAAATAGTTACTTCATATTTCTAATGTCTCAATATCCCTTTGACTTACTTCTCTGTCCTAAATGTTGTTTGCAACATCAACCAATTCAGTATCACACTGTTTATTCTCTCTTCAAGAGCCTAAATGACAATGTTAACTATAAGATCCATGTCGTGTTGAGTTAGACACCATTCCCGTCTAGAGCTGTTCAGAAAATATATAAAATCAATATAAAATCTATAGGAGGGAAAACCAATTTTTTTGTGTGAAAAATATCAGTTTCGACAAAATTTTGTTTAGGGGAAAAAAGTGTCCCTTGCAGTTATAGTGAGGGAATCTCTTAAAATCTAAACTTTATTTAATGTCAAAATATAATTATAATTCTCTTATAAGAAATGTATAATTATATCAGAAATCCCATGGGTATTCCATCCAAAAAAGCTATTAAATAATTCAGGAAAATCATTAACTCTAAGCACAATGGTATCCTACAGCAAAAGGCTAACCAGAGATAAGAAGTCTGTTGTATAATTGGTCTTTTCATTTCCAATTTTAATTCTTATGGTTTCACTTCAGATAAGTACTATATATTCTGTGGGTCATTAGTTTGACTGTTTGTAAAGCTACCATTTGGGAGAAAAATAAATGAAGATGCTGGCATTGTTGGTCATGTACAATTTTATGATATACTTTTATGGTGCATAAGTTTTTGAATAAAAGTTGTTATTCTGCCAAAATGACAGAGGCATATTAATTATTTCATTTTCTGTTACTAAGAAAATGTGCCATGTTAAAAAAGAAATCAGCAGTATTTCTCTGTAAAAATTGTTCAAGTTCAGTTGTTTTAATTTTCCTCTGCCACACACGATCCCTCTGCAAAAAATAAAAGGTGTCAAAGCCTTGGGGTTGGGAGCTGGCAGAGTGGCTGGAGGGAAACTGAGACTCGGAGTTGGGGTGGAGATAGGACAGACATTAGAACTGGCTGGGCAAGGGCACTAGGACTGGAAATCGAGAAAGGAGCACAATGGGACAAAGAACCTGGAGAGAAATGGGGGTGGGGACAGGGAGCCATAAGTGTGGGGAGACAGAAATTCGGTGAGGACCTGGGGGTTGGAGACTGCAGAGCAAGAAGACTGGAACAGAGAACCAGTGGAACTGGGAGAAGGAGATGAGGGTGAAGGGGGGAGAGATCTGAGGATGGGCGGGGTGCATGGGAAGAACTGGACTGGCTGGGCAAAGAGACTGGGACGAGGAGCCAGGGAAGGGTGAGGGACACATCAAGCTTGGACGAGGAGACAGGGAAGAAGATTGGGACAGGGAATGTGGACTGAGGGAAGTGGAGGCCAGGATAGGAAAGAGAGAGACTGGATGAGGAACTGGGGGAAGGGAGGAACAGGGAATTGCTGGGCAAGGAGACAGAACTGGGATGTGGCATGAGAAGTCTGAGGAGTGGAGATTGGGAATCATGTTGCGATAACTGGGCCTACAAATTTACCCTAGTTATGACTTCAACTGTAAACACTGTGAAAGTTAATAAATAAAAATAATAATATAATAATAAAGTTACTAATAATGACATTTTACAATAACCTATAACAACAAGTGCTGATGTGAAAAGGTACAAAAGACAGACAGAAACACTGCATTAGTCCAAACAAAAAGGCTTCCTGATATAATTCAAAGACTGTGTTAAGATCATGCTTGGTAAACAAGAAAAGTGTGGAACCAGAAATCAGTGAACCAAAACATGTGTGTCGGAAACTAAGTCTAAATGGTGGACAAAATAATGGGGATCAGCTATTCCACCCACTATTCCCTTTGTGGGTCCTTAAAGAAAGAGACTTTGAGAGAAAAAATGGCTACTGGAGCAAGCTTCACCATCCCGGCTGCCAACCCATACATCTCCTGGTACCCTGGGCCTTGTGCATCCTGATCCTAAGAAATGTCCTGACCAGACTGGGCCAGAGAGAGGGACTTAGGTGACATCACTACCTCTACTGGCTCCAGATGAATCCCAAACACCATCTGGGATGAAACAGGATTGGACTTTACCAACAACAGCAACAGATCCAGCCCATCTCAACTAACTTATTTTCTCTTCCCCAAAAGGACAGTTATTACCAACTCAGATACCATCTAAGAGTCTATCAAACAAGAGGTTTTTCCTTCTAAAAGCTCTCTCCAGCTAAAAGGAAAAGGAACAAGGGATGCTGTTAAAATGAAAGCCTTATTTAATTGTTTACATTTCAAATGTGTTGTTTTTCCTTCTTTTCTTTATCTATAACAACAAGCTAAAAAGATTTTTAGTTGTGGGTTTGCCATGGTACTAAGTAGGCTGAGGTCTCTGTATACCAAACCCTGACCTTGTTTAACACTGTTTAATGTTGGACTGTGACCAGGTTACATTAACACCTTTGGTCCATTTATTCCATCTCAATTAATACAGCAATGGCTAGGTGAGGAGGATGTAACTGGGACGAGGAGCCAGCGTGGAGAAGAGACAGAATGGATGCTGAGACAGGTTGGAGGGAACAAGGGAGAAGGGGTAAGCCTGGGGGAAAGGGGGGCGGGCAGAAGAATCTGTGCCCACTAGAGAACTCTGCGCACCAGAGCCTGAAATGGAAAGAATAGTTATTTACCCTACAGTAACTGTAGTTCTTTGTGATGTTGTCAATGTGGAACCCACCATATGTATGCATGTGTTTCATGCACGAGATCAAAGCCTATTGATAGCACTGCGCCATGTGCCTCCTCATGCTCCCTTATGAGGGCATAAAGTGAAGAGTAGCTGTGATCCTCCCTCAGTTCCCTCATAATTCAAACCCTGTGTTGCTGAGGATTCCAAACAGTAGGGATTTAGGGTGGTTCACAGGAGCCACACTGGCTACCACATCTTGAAGAACCACAGTTACTGTAGGTAAGTAACCATTCTTTCATCTTTAAGAATGTGTCACTGTGGAACCCACTATAAGGCACTGGTAAGCAGTATCACCTCAGAATGCCAGGAATAAGGTGCTTTAGTTGCATTAGTGAAATAAAGACTGAAGTATTTCTTTTCTGAACTTGGCATCAGATCTAGCCACCATGTCAAGTGCGTAATTTTTGACGAAAGTTTCCACTTTGCTGCTTTGCAGATCTGAGATATTGGCATTTTTCTGAAGCAGGCCAAAGATGCTGCATGTACCATGGATGAGTGTGCCTTGACTGATAACAGCACGAGATACATTATCTAATCCACTTAGAGATTCTCTGTGATAGAATAGCTGACCCTTTGACAAGCTGGATTTAGCCATAAAAAGATGAGGAGAGGATCTAAAAGGTTTGGTCTTATCAAGGTATAGAGCCAGGTTGTGGAAACATCCAAACTAGGCAGCCTTTTCTCTCATGGTGTCTTGTGTAGCTTTGGGGAAAAGACCGGTAGGTTAATCAACTGATTCAGGTGAAACTTTGAGACCAATTTAGGGATGAACATAGGGTGTGGTCTCAGAACCATCTTGTCCCTGTGAAAAGATATGTAAGGAGGTACAGCCATAGGGCATGGAGCTCGATGATAATTCAGGTCAAGGTAATAAAAGGCTGCCATGAGAGTAAAGTGATGTACTGAACAATCCAATAGTGGCTTGAACAGAGGCCTCATAAGTTTTAGGAGGACAATGCTGAGATCCCACATAGGAGTCAGGTCTCTAACAGGTGGATAAATATGCAGGAGGCCCTTGAAGAATCTCAACACCATTGGATGGGAGAAGACCAAGTGTGATTGTATCAGAGCATTACAAGCTGATATTGCTGGAAAGTTGGACTCTGACAGACCTAAAAGCCAGTCTGGCATGTTTCAAGTGTAGCATGTATTTGAGGATGTCTGCTATCAGGGCCTCTACTGTTTTCATATTATATTGGATTGCCCACAGGGAGAACCGCTTCCACTTGCAGGACCTGATATGCTTGGAAGATGGCTTCCTGCTCTAAATGAGAATTTGTGCAACCTGTTGAGAACAGTACCTTTCAGCATTGCTTAATCAGCCAATATCCAAGGCATCAGGTGAAATGACTGCAGGTCCAGGTGCAATATCTGACTAGTTCTGAGTCCAGGAAGATCGGGAGATGGGGGGGAATCTGAATGGATATTTGCAAGAGGTCTGAGAGTCAAAACTGCCTTGGTCAACAGGGGGCTATTAGAATCAATGTGGTCTTGTCCCATCTGACTTTGGATATTACCCTGGGTTGGAGGTAATTGGAAGAGGAGGCCTGGAGATCACTGTAGCAGGAAGGAGTCTGGTAAGTAACTTGAGCTCATGCCCCCTCTACAGCAGATGTTTAGGCACTTAGTATTGTCCTCTGCATCAAAAAGTTCTATTGTGGGAGCCCTCCCTGGCAAAATATTGGCTCTATGCTGGATGTCTGCAGAGACCACTCATAGGTTAAGAAATCTGCCAAGTCACTGCTGGTTCTGGAAGGTGAAGAGCCAGTGGAGTTACCCTGCAGTGAAGGCACCAGATTCACGACCTGATGGCTTCCTGGCAGAGAGAGAGAGAGAGAGAGAGACTGAGAGCCCCTTGCTTGTTTATATAGTGCCTCATGGATGTGTTGTCCATCAAGATGTGGAACTTGCAGTTCTGCAGAACAGGGAGAAATGCTACACAGGCCAACTGGATGTCCCTGAGATCTAGGATGTTTGTATCCAGCTCATCCTGGGACAGGGCCCCTTGCATCTGCATTTGGTTCAGGCAGGCACTTATGAGGCATTGCTGGGGAGGGGACAGAAGGGAATCCCATGTCATACTTTCTCTGAGTCTAGCCATTGAGCCAATTCTGGTAGGACTTGGGGTGGGACTGCGACTCTCTTGGTCATGTGATGCTTGAAAGGGGAGTACACCAACCTCAGCCATAGTTGTAAGGGCTGCAGGTGAAATCTGGCATGCAGCATCATGTACCTGCAAGCTGACATGTGACATAGCAAAAGACATTCATAGATTC
This sequence comes from Mauremys reevesii, assembly GCF_016161935.1. Taxonomy (NCBI): domain Eukaryota; kingdom Metazoa; phylum Chordata; order Testudines; family Geoemydidae; genus Mauremys; species Mauremys reevesii. Next base: position 65,474,276 of record NC_052625.1, read on the forward strand.
CAATGCCAGAAGGTACCATTGTGGTCCTCTAGTCTGACCTCTGGTATACATCGTTATTGTCAGATTCAATTTTAGATCCTTCATCATTGACTGGAGAGATCAGAACCTGTGCTCTGGTAAAAAAGTTCTCACCAATGAGAGTCAATCACAGCTCCTATTAACACTATCATCTGTGATGGTGTAAGAGACAATTTCTCATAGTCCACAAGGAGTCCTATTTGAGAGAAAAGGGAGAGGATATAATCCAGGGCTGCAGTGACCGCCTGCTGGGATCTGTCCCTGATCAGCCAGTCATTGAGATATGTGTAGATGTGGGTTCCGTTTCGCCTTAAAAGCTCCTACTGCCAGGCATTTTGTGAATCCTCTCAGCAGTGTGGAGAGTCCAAAGGGTGGAACCCTGTATTGATAATGGTTGGGTCTCACGGTGAATCTTAGATATTACCTGTGGCTAGATGGATAGTTATATGGAATTATGCATCCTGCAAGTCAAGAGCCATGAACCAGTCTTGAGCTTGGAGAGAGAGAATGCTGGAGGCAAGCATTACCATCTTGACCTGAGACTGTGTATATATGATGTGCCAAGATATAGAGCTTTTTTAATACTGGGGTGTGAACCAGTACCAGTAGGTGCCTTTGTACCAATGATGCTAATGGTTCTCCCAGAGACACATCTTCAGCTGTAGGCGTCAATGCCATGGAGTGTATTGCCAAAGTCAGGGTTGGTACCAGAGATCTTTTTGCCACAGGATGCTCATTATCTCCAGCCCTTAAAGCCATGTGGGGCTTGGTGGATTTCTCTCTGGAAGCTTTACAGTATCCTGTGGGACGACACGGAGCTACTCCTGGATTCTAATTCTGTGTTTGGAATGCTCCCTTTTGGTGCCAGACATTGACACCAGAGATGTCAGCTTTAGTACTGATGATGTCTGCAGTGCCAATGGAGTCTGCTTCCATGCCAGAGGTGTTGGTGCCAGATCTTTTCACAGTCCCATCTTCTCTGCATTGGTCTTAGGCATTTGCTAAACAGGGCACTGAATGAATCTGGCTTGTCTGCTACTAGCATTCTCACGCCCTCGCCTCAGGATCTGAACAGACCTAGTTTGCTCCAGGAGATAAGCTTCAACCATGCATTCTGTGACTTACCTGCTCTGCAGAGAAGGATAGGCACATCAAACATATTTCAATTGAATTAATCTATTACAGGATGGATAGGCCTTGAAGACTGCAGGTTTGGGATCTGCCATGTTGAGTGTCCTGTACGAAGGGTCTGTACAGAAGGGGTGGACAGGAGGGTCTGACCATCAATATTCACTCCATATGGATTGATATAGTTTACAGTGGTCATATATCAGTGAATCAGAAAAGTTCTGAAGGTTTTTGCAGGTTTTGAAAAGATTGATCTGAAGCTAAGAATTAGCTGGTTGGAAACTTGACAGGTTCCAGCTCACTGAAATGGGCATTTAGAGAAAACTAAGGGAGGGTCTTGGTCGCTCCACTCTTTATGCCCTCATGCGGGAGCACAAGGAGGCACAGGATGCCTGTGCGGACATTGCTGTTCAAAAGACCTCTATCTGGCATTCCTGAGATGCATACCCACCTAGAGTGGTTTCCGTACTGACACATACATACTAAAAAACAACCCAAGATTCCTGAGTCATTCTTCTGTGAAACCACTAACAAATGACGAAGTGTCCCATCTCCCTATAGAGCTGTTCCATCGTAGATGATGACGACCTACTATTGCTATAGTTACTCTGAGCTCAAATGGCAGAGATCTGTATGGTGGATCTAAAGATTCCAACCCCACTGATGACCCATGTGGGTGTCAATATGATGCCACATGATGGACTTTTTAAAAGTTTGCTTGTTTAAAAAACCTAAGAAATTATACAAAAAAATACATTAAAAGAACATTATTAAGGTTGCAAAGTGAAGCACTCATATATTAGGAAATGACAGAATTATGGTTGATTGTGCAACTTTGAACATTTCCTGGTCTGGGGAGCTGCATCCTCTGGGTCATCCATTATCTTCATGATTCAGTATGTCATCTTCCTATTTGATTATTGTCCTGTATTTAAAGAGACCTTTAACTTGATGCTTCTTTGTAACTATATGTGATTACAATATCTTTAATCAACACTAGTTTGTTTGAAAGTCTAATCTGCTTCATTCACTGTATGTTGCAAGGAAAAAAACACCCCATGTTAGATAATTTCTATTACTTACGTATGCATCTTGAAAGAGTAGGGTCTGGCACAAATCCCATTTTGCACGTACATCTATAGCTGCCCATGGTATTCAAACACTCACCATTAGGGCATACCCCTTGCAGCTGGCATTCATTAATGTCTGTAAGGAAACAAAAATATTTATCAGTGGGAGAATGGAAATAACTGAACATTAATTTTAATCAGTTTAGTCTTCATTTAGGAGTTATTCTGCTGTTTTATCTGCAAGACACTTTTATTCTGCAGCATATACTACATTGGATCAAACTGTGTAGTTACATGTTGGTTAGAGTAACTTTTCTATTACTAGCAACATTTGACTTAGCATCTTTTATAGAATCACTGGTAACACAAGAGAAGAAAAAATTATGTCCATGTCATTTTAAGTACTCACTCTGAACTTAAAAATGAGATTGCTTCCCCATGTTATGAACCCTCGTATTTACTTTCAATGCACATTGATAAAATCAACATTTTACTTGCACGAAAACTTGTGGTTAACAAATTTATAACTTACACATTTGAGAATTCACTACAGATGTGGTATATTTTATATGGGACAGAACATTGCTTGACTATTATATTATTATTTATTCTTTGCATTACAATAGACTCTGACGTCATAAAATAGGGATTTAGTTCCTATTGTGATGGAGGAAGGTACAAGCATAAAATAAAGGACAGTCTCTGGCCCAAACAGCTCACAAAATGTAATAGTGAAGAGATGTGGCAGGGAGTATAGAACCTAAAGGTCCAGGGTAGGGAGGAGCAAGGGTCACAGTAGTGGGAAGACAAGTTTGCATTATTAACAAATAGGAAGGATTGCAGATCAGACCAGAAAGTGTGTGAGGAGAAAGAAAAATATTGTCAAAAATGAAAATTCTATCTATACACACCCACCAAGCTTGGTCTTTTACCCTAATCTGATGCTCACTTTTTTAATGTTCGTTCTTTATAGATGCTTACAAGATAAGTACAGTTAAAAGAAATATTCAGTGTATACTGTTACAGCTAGAAAGTCTGTGAACAGTTTTATCCCCCTGCAAGTAAGTCAATTTATACATTCTCATTCATAGAAAACCAACCCACTATCACCAAAAAGATGGAAAATATCTCATAGAGAGAAATCTATCGCATGCTACTTTATTTTGTTTGCCCCATTTCCTGAACGTACACAGCAAGCTGTGACGTACCCATTTAAGTATAGTGAAACCTGTCTTGAGTGACCATTAGAAAACTAGAAAAAAATCAGTTGCTTAATAAAGGTAGCATTTAATAAAGTTGGAGTAAAACAATGCTTAATGCATTTGGTGATACTGTGGGACAGTAACTTTTTAGAAAAGGTTGCCTACCAAAGGTGGTCTCTAACACAGGGTTCACTGTATTATTGATGTTAATGACTGGGGGGTAAAGGGCTTATGTTTCCTCTAAAATTCACAGATATACCAACGTTTTCTTCAAAATCATCCAGCCTGTACTCTGTTCTATAAATTATTCTTTTGTAGGATGCTGTCATAACCATATCTCTAATAAAACTCTTCCCAGATGAACCATTCTCTCTCTTCAAGTATCTAAAAATATATCTCAGCAATCAATAAACAAACAGAGACATCCAGTTCCCTTGTACCAATGGAATTCCATTACATTTAGGCATTTCTGCTAAGATACATGTAGTATATAAATGCTGATATTGGCTGCTTCTCCCTTCATTTGAAATTGAGGTCAGTGACACCAGCATTCCTTCTGTTTAATTTGCTTTTTATTTTTAATTTTAACTTTAATGTGCATGTTCTGATGCATCAGCATAACTCAGTTCTTGTATGTTTTTCATGTCTCTCTTCCAGTTCTTTTGTTTCTGGCTAAGCTCGTCAGAGAACCATTGTGTTGATATACAGTACTGCATTACAGAGTTCTATCTAGGGATTCAACAGGAACCATCCACATACTGATAACAAATCTTAAATGTTTTAAAATAAACTGATGGACATGTTAGAATGATTTTTACTTATGCACTTTGGGCAAAAGTCCTTGCAAGATTTCCTATTCACTGCATATTAATTCACCCTGTGGTAAACGGCCACCTACCTAAAATATTTCCAGCCACCCGCAGACCTGTCCAGCTGTGTAAATTGCACTGAAATCAACCTGTTAAGGCAGCTGGAAAAGTAATCTGGCTCAAGATTAAGTGCTTTTTTTTTAAATCAAGTATTTTACTTAAAAATGACAACTTATAAATTGCATTTATTTGCTCTTCCTCCCCCTCCTCTTTTTTTAAATTAAAAATTAGATAAATGTATATTTGAAAATTGTCTGAATGGTCTTTTTTATCATCCAGAATTATAAATAAGCTAATGTTTGTGAAGTGGTTTGAAGTGTAAAACACTACATAAATGCTAAGTATTATAATTTTGTTAAACAGCCACATTATAACCTCCACAAAATTTGGCGTCCTAGTGGCCAATATGAACGCTGTCATTTGCTCCAAGAAAACTCTAAAAATCAGAATATACTTAAAAGGATACTTTTCAGTGAACAAAATTCAGCTGAACGAGCTGTCTGCCATAACACTTACTTTCAACATTTTCGTCTGGATTTTAATTCTGACCAATTCTTACTTATAAATTCCACAGAATCCCTTGTGGAAGGAGAATGAGACAGAGGCCCTGAGATGGAAACCAAAATGCTGCTTGCATAGCAAAAAGGAAGAATAAAAAAGGGTGATGGAGTTAGGAGGCGGCCAATATCTTCAGTGGGCGCATTCTTCCAGCTAAGGAAATATCTTCTGGAGTTTTGTATTATCCATTGTAAAAAACTATATATAATTTGATTTAATCAAGTTTTATGGAATCCACCTCAATTTTCTCTTTTCACAGAAAGTTGAGTCAGAGACATAGTAGACCCTCATTAATTTGCACTACTGCTGGGGCCCAAATTGTGAGAAGTCTTTGCCTGGCTGTACAAGGTGGAGAGTCAATCAAGGAGCTCCTCCTCCCCCTCCTCCCCACACACCTTGTATGGTTGTGCAGGGACCATTCATAACAGCAGTCTCTGAGCACCAGGGAGATCACGGATTGCTCATTCATTGCTTCTTCCCTCATACAGGGACCAGGATGAGGGGAAAAGAGCAGAGAAGAAACTGGATTATTGCTGTAGCCTCCCAGTACACTGGCACTGGAGCATGGCCAGTGTATGGGTATGTGTGGGCAGACACATGACAATCTCCTCCATCTGTGTGCAAGCAGCAGCCCTGGGGAGAGATTGTGCCTACTCAATTAAAAGCTATAATCCAGTCTGAGGAGAACAAATGCAAACAAGTGCATTTTGCACACTAACGAGTACAGTGCAAGATAGTAAATCTTCAAGTGTGGAGGGCCCCTCAATTGTCAGAACCAGCATAGCTGGCACCCCTGAAGTGGTGCATAGTCCTGCTCTATGTGAATCATGGTTGGGTTAGGGATTCACTGATATGCTGATCCTCCACCTCAACAGGTTATCGGAAGGTTGGCGCACGAGGGTACAGAGTGGCTTCTCTAGCCACTACGCTAAAGCAGTGGTTCTGAACCTTTCCAGACTACTGTACCCCTTTCAGGAATCTGATTTGTCTTGCGTACCCCCAAGTTTCACCTCACTTAAAAACAACTTACTTAAAAATCAGACATCAAAATACAAAAATGTCCCAGCACACTAGTACTGAAAAGTTGCTGACTTTCTTATTTTACCATATAATTATAAAACAAACCAATTTGAATATAAATACTGTACTTACATTGCAGCATATAGTATACAGGGCAGTATAAACACATCATTGTAAGTATGAAATTTTAATTTGTACTGACTTTGCTAGTGCTTTTTATGTAGTCTATTGTAAAACTAGGCAAATATCTAGATGAGTTGATGTACCCTCGGAACACCACTGCGTATCCCCAAGTGTACGTGTACCCCTGGTTATGAACCACTGGGCTAAAGTAGGTTTTCTGGAGTCACTCTGCAGGTATTCTGTAGTCTGTAGGGGAGGATTCTTTCCCCCTGCCCATTTTCCCAGCTACTTTATTAGCTAGAAAATACAGAGTCATCAAGGTAGAGCCTCTGATGGTATAAACTGTCATAACTCCATTTACTTCAATGGAGCTACAACAATTTACACCAGCTGAGGATTTTCCCTACCAAATCCGACTCTCTTTTATGAAGAATCAGAGCCAGAATATGTCTGGGCCTAGTGTACAAGAGAGGGTGGTGGTTGGCAGTCAGAAGCAGCCCTTCCTTCTTTCCACACACTGCAAGGGCCAAACATAAGAATAGCCCATGTGCAGTAGTTGCTTCCTCCTAGGGGAATAAAACATGACAAAAGGAGAAGGCAGGGCACAGCTTCACCATGTTCTGCTCTGGCCTGCTCATACTAGGGAAGCTGTCTGAATTTTCAAAAGGAATGATGCAGCAGTGCATTCTTTTTGTTTTCCCAGGAACTTGGGAATGGACTGTGTCTCCAAAACACATCCTAGGATGGTGAGGCTCCATGCTGCATTGGCATTGTCTAAATGGCACAATCCAACTCAGACAGAAAAATGATACAATACAAAAGAGCATGAAACTATGTGATTTAGGTGGTCAGAAAATCACTGCTGCAAACAGAGTGAGAGAGAGAGAGAGAGAGAGAGATCAACTCAACCTCTCTGCACACACATTTGTTATAGCAAGTGTGGCATGTGCTAGACCTGGACAAAACTCACATATACATTTCAAAGTAAGAAAAAGAAATCCCTGTCAATTTGGTCCTCCCTCTTGCCTTGCTGGCTTTAATTTTTCAAAAGACTGCCACAAAGCCACTGAATGATTGAAAACTTTAGGGCTTTGAGGCCTGTTTCTTAATCTTGAATAGTGTGCTTCTTGAAGCATAAAAAGAATAATAGGAAAGGGAAGTAAAATATTACCTGTTTTGTAAAAAAAAATGCTAGTGTCATTGATTGTCACTCAGGAAGAAAAAAATTGTTGCTGCTTTTATAGGTGGATGTTTTTATGTTCTGATCTTCATGAACTGTTACAAAAATGATGTGAGAAATCTATGTAAGGATTTTCTTTTATTATTAATGACTATGCTACTATTGTAAAATATTCTTTTGTTCTTTTTGCTACTTTATTTATATATATTAACAATTCCTCAATAAAGAAAATTTTAAAAAGCATTAGAATTACAGTTGGCAGAGCAAATAATTTGGATCAGATGTTCAACTGATGTAAATTGGTGCAGCTCCACTGACACCAGTGAAGCTATGCCGTTTTACATCATCTGAGGATCTGGCCCTTTGTCATTATTGTCCAGAATACTACATGTGCACAACACATGGAACTTCTTCCTAACTCACTGAAGTTCTAGTCATTAGTGATTTGTGGCTACCTTGTCCACCACTATTAATTTATCCCACAAACTTTCAGGGTAACATGAATTAAAAATAAATTTTTAACAACAAAAGATAGTATACAACACCTTGCCAAAGATTTTATAGGACTACTGGGTATAAGGTCAAAGTGCTACTAGAAAATACAATGTGTTAATGACTCACTTTGCAGCTGAATTTCCTGGAGAAAACAGGCTAAAATAAACAGTCATTTCCTATCTGAATGTTTGCCCACTCACATGAAGGGTATGACTATAAATGAAAAAGGTGACTTTAATGCTGTAAAACAAAAAATGTAGGAGGGACATGTGGGGATGACAGAAGATCATCTTAGTTTAGATGGAAATATAGCTACCATACCATAGGTTAACATTATTACACTGTGTAGTTTGTATCTATAATTAAAAATATAGTGTAAAATCATATTTAAAATTGTTTTGCAGAATGAAATTTCAAATGAGCATTTCCTTACAAAAAACATACTAAAAGTTGGTAAAACAAACCGGAACTAATTACACCTGCTATATAATGAACTATGGGCCAAATCATCTCTTTTGAGTTTAGTGGTGCTGGGGATGAAAGTTGCAGAAAACCTGCTAAAATGGCCATATATTTTTTGGAAGGTGACTTCTTACCTCACCCAGCAAATTCTGGGTTCTATCAGAAACAAATCTCATTATGACAATGATTATGATTAAATAATAAATACACTGTAACAATTAGCAAGAAAAAGGTTGTGATATGTATGTTGTCTTGTAAAGGGGAGTGGAATTTGGCCCCAAAACTCTATGAGACTGGAAATGAGGGTTTCATTTTAATTTCAACAATATCAACAATAATTCGCACTTGTAGAATGCTTTTTATCTTTACTTACATTAACTAATTAATATTAGAGATGGGGAGATACTGAAAAAAATGAACAAATATTGGATTGAATTTAAAAATGAATTGGCATTTGCAATGCTTGTGCCTCTTTTCTGTTTGTTTTCTGTGAATATTCAAGCAATCAAGTTTTATTCACAAAAATGATGAAGAGCCCATTCTAAGTTCACATACACAAGTATCTGCATTGGAAGTGGAATATTTTATGTGGGATGGGACAAATGCTGGCACAGAAAGAAGATAGCGTTTCAAAAAATCCCTTGCTAGAGTCCTGGTACATAGGCAATTAAAAGAATCTGACAAGGAACTGACCACACCTTTTCAGCCACAGTTACACATACACCTACAGAACTACTTGGTATGAATGTAACAGAAAATTAAATTTTATTAGTTCATATGCAGCCAGCAACTCTCATAGTGATCTAATTTTTCCAGGAATTATGATTCTAGGAAGGCCTGTAATAGTCCAGAAAGTGAAAGGTTTAAAATTTTCTAAAATTACCTAATCCTCTTTTTCTGCTACTTATCTCTGACTACCTCTCCCTTAGAGATTCAAAGGTCCAGTGTCTTCTCCTGTTTATAACAGGTAGGCTCATTCAGTCACATAACAGAAACAATATCACGTGACCAACCAATACATCTCATATTTTCATTGTTGAGAACCAAATGCTCATAGCAAACTGTTTGCAATCAATTCATAAAGTAAAAAAATGAGAAAAAAAGGCAAAAATATGCTGAATCAATAAGAATAATGAATACATCTGAGGAGCCTATGATCAACTTGTTGACATTCTGGAAACAGAGGAAGAGGATGAGATTTTCAAACAAAATATTTGCTGTGAATCATTTGCTTGGCTGTATTATGCACACTGTACGTGGTGTGAATTTTTGGGGCTAAGATTACAAATTATAAGCAAATTTGATTTTAAAAATAAACACTGCAATTTTGATGTAGAAAGTCTGAGAGATGGGGCCAAATTCTGTTCTTGGTAACTCCAAATGTAAATGCAAAGTCACTACAGTGGCCATACATGTGTCATGTTTTGGGGCGCAATCCAGACTAGTAAGGCATTGTGTTACCACTTGCCCTGTAACCCCATGTGCCTTAAATGCTCTGCTGCTGTGGGTCACAGCCCAGAGACCAACAGCCAGCAGACAAGCATGCAGTATCCTAAGTGTATGTGCAGCCCTGGTTCAGTGCTTCTGATGCCGAGCAGCCTGCCACAACACAACAGACACCCCAGGTTTCCACCAGCTTTGGTTACACCTGGCAAGATGGCCTCAGCACACTTCCAGTCCTGAATTTCCCCAAAACATCTGCCCTGAAGCGTCCAGACCTTTTCTGGGCCACTCAGAGAAATGGTCCTTTAAAGAGATAATACTCAGCAGTTTGCCACATTAACTGGAGTTAACAATTACTTCAATGTAAACACAGCACTGGCTTGGTTTAGATTAAATGTATAACATGTTTACTAACAAGAGGACATAGGTTAAGTGATACCAAGTAGAATTAGTAACATTAGCAAGGGTTACACACAAACAAAAGTAAATGTATGCTTTCTAATGGCTAAGAACCAACTTAACAAGCTACATTCTTTGTTCAAGGTAGTTTCCTCACCAATCTTCCATTCTTCTCACTGGTCTGGATTTCACCTCAAAATGTGACACCGATTCAAGGCTCTGCTCTGGCTCTTGAACACTTGCTCTGTGGGTATACAAGGCTGCAAAGCAGGCAATTCCCTCCCTTCTCCCAGAGGCATGGAAAGGACCAGGAAGGGGCAGTTGCTAGAAGGGAGGATTCTTGGCCAGAATACACTGTGCTCTGGCTGTAGTGGGCTGTGTCAATGGCCCTTTATGTAAATTAAAGTAGATCCTGGGGCTGCACTAGTTTATGCTGAAGACCACTGCAGTTCCCCACTGCCTCTGAACCTGGGAGGCCCAGAATTGGCATAAAGCCACCTTTGGTCCTTCTCTACCCCTCTTCTGGGCTGTGCGATGCTCAGCTCAACCACAGCTCTGAATAAAGGTCATCGACTCCAATGGAATTACTCCAGATTGACTCCAGTGTAACTGACATCAGAATTTAGCCCATTTTCTTCCCTTTTCCCCTAACAGTAAAGTATTCCAAAGATTAATGGCCAATTCTAGGGAGAATTCTAGTGCATACTCTAATGAGATCTGCATCCACCATTTATTTATTGCTGAAAACATATGCTTTGGTTGGCACTGTTAAATATGCTGAGTGATTTACCTTTCATGTCATAAAGCTATTATGCATCATTAATTCACCTACAAACTGCAGTATTTTTACCCTAATAACTCAGCCAACAAAATGTGAAAACTCAAAACAACCTACTGGTTATCAATGCCATGTACAGTTTAAGATAAATCAAAAGAGCCTATGAAGTAGTCATTGGAGGAAATCCTGGTCTCCATTGCAGCCTCTTTGTTCTACTCCACTGGCCTAATTGGCTAGCTAAGTGTTGACCTGTTCCAGATAACAACCTAGAGCTGGCCTAACCAGCTCTGCCATCACATCCCCTTTGCTGTCTCCTGCATAAGGAAGTATCAGGGGAAGGGAGCACAGCTGCAGTGCCTCTGTGTTTTGGTTATCCCAACAATGGTCCTTTTGGGACCATTACAGTTGGGTGGGACCAGGATTGGTGTGAACAGCTGTCTAAGCTCAGAACAGGGGAAGCAAAAAAGTGGTATAAAGCCACCCTCCTCCCACCCCCACTGTGTTGTATTGAAAACTGTATTAAAATTGCAAACCAACACTTTAAATTCTCAAAGGTTTTTTTAGGCTCTCTTTCAGCTAGGGGGCTCTATAGGAAAGCATGTGACCCGCTCTAGCAGTAGTCAATCTGCAAAGATTCAGCCTAGAGTACAGTGGGAGGAGTGTGCCTCTCTGCTTTAGGGAGCAGCCTGCTTTCTCCCTCTCTCTCTGCTCTTGGTTCCTGAATGCTAAGATTCTGGATTTTAAGAAACAGTCTTGCAGTAACATTCCAAAAAGAGTATTTTCTGTTTTTATCTAAATTCTCTGTTTGTATTCCATGAACATAGTATCCACACTACAGCTTGTTAAGACACAAAGCCACTGTCTTTACTCTTTTGGGATGTTGATTTAGGTCCATATTTGGTCACAAACTCAAGATAGAATTTGAAATATGTGTCAAATGAAATCTGCATCTTCATCTCCATCCTTGATGAGCATAAATTATATTCCACTGAATCAACACGGCTTGACACATTATAAAAAAAATTCTAGAACTGAATGTGCATTTGTCAATATATTCAGGTCAAAGCCACAGCCTTGTGACAGCATACTCTTTAAATCCACTGTGTTGATTTAAAAAAAAACATTTTAGCTCAACAAAAACAGAGAGAGTCATTACATGCATTTTGAACAATGTAATTCTAAACAAAAATTAATCCTTTAGCACAGTGTTCAGAGATCTTATTTTTCTAAAAGATGTCACTGGCTACCAGCCATTTAAAGAATGAAACCAAATTTATTTTTGAAGGAGAAGTGGTAAACTCAATGGCAGTATCAGTTATCATTTTTGTGTCAACATGGAGCCTCAGAAATGTAAAAAACATTAATAATGTCAGCAGCCCATTTTAATCTACATTTCTATCAAAATGTGTCCCTTGATTTTTTAAAAATGTAAGCACAAAAGAATAAAAAAAATCTTAGACACTATATCAAAAAACTTCCTGAAATGACCAAAACTCTTAACAGTTTTGTAACATAACTCTCTTTTTGTATTGTAAGATACTTCATATTTCATTCAGTAAGTGATTTATTGGGAAGCATGTGAAGAAATTCCTCCACAAAATGTAATGGATATTTGAGAATCACATAGTCCTGTTTTTTACACAAATACACACACTCTCTTAACAGCAACTGTAATTCTTCAAGAATAAAGCCTCTGTTGATCCATGTTCTGGGATGCATGAGTTCATAGTACCATTGAGACAGATGTCTAGAAATCAAGATAGTTGTGTCTGCTCAAGAAGTTGACGCTAGGATGGAGAGGTCTTAGGCTAGTCACAAAGGTGGGAGATGCCCGTAAGCATAGAAGGATGATTTGAACAGATCTCTGAGGCTGTCACGGAGGATGGAAAATAGAATCTCTTAAATCCTGAACACACACACAGAAAGAAAGCAGATGTCTTTAAGGAACTGAAACTTGCCCAAGTAAAGTCTAGTTTTTGGATATGAATCAGAGTAGATTTTTCTAGTTTTATCCTTACCCCTGAAAATTTAGAGAGAGAACATATGGCGCAAAAAGAGGCTCTGACTCCTTGTGGAGATGGTGCTCTATCCAATTGTCCAGATAAGGGCAACAGCCATCCCAAGCAAGTGGGGCTAACAGAATAGTGGAAGCAGAGTTAGTGCTCTACTGCCTCTGGGATCTTCCACTTTGATATTTGGGAGGAAGCCACTGTTGGACTGAAAGTGACCTCAGGAGCACTGCCTTTGAAGAAAGTGAAGCAAGACAGACAAAAGATGCTCTCCTGAATGGAATCTGAGATAGACCCACCGATCCAGAGGATTGCTCTTTTTCCCTTTCACAAAGACCTCATCTCTTTCCGCCTAAAGACATTCAAGACTTTAAATTTTCAGTTCTCACTTGAACATCCAAGGACAGTCCCATGATTTCAGCCCAAAATGTCTCTTCAGAGGGTACGTCTACACTACGGGACTATTTCGAATTTGCATAAACTGGTTTTGTAAAACAGATTTTATAAAATCGAGTGCGCGCGGCCACACTAAACACATTAAATCGGTGGTGTGCGTCCATGGTCCGAGGCTAGCGTCGATTTCTGGAGCGTTGCACTGTGGGTAGCTATCCCGTAGCTATCCCATAGTTCCCGCAGCCTCCCCCGCCCCTTGGCATTTCCGGGTTGGGATCCCAGTGCCTGATGGGGCAAAAATCATTGTCGCGGGTGGTTCTGGGTAAATGTCGTCAGTCACTCCTTCCTCTGGGAAAGCAACGGCAGACAAGCATTTCGCGCCTTTTTTCCCTGGATTGCCCTGGCAGATGCCATAGCATGGCAATCATGGAGCCTGTTTTGCCTTTTGTGACTGTCACCGTATGTGTACTAGATGCCGCTGACAGAGGCGATTCAGCAGCGCTACACAGCAGCATGCTTTTGCTTTTGCATGACAGCAGAGATGGTTATCAGCCATACTGCACCATCTACCAATCCATAAATTGGTAAAAAGATGGGCATGGTTACCAGTCCTTTTGCACTGCTCCATCTGTTGCTGTCATAAGTGCCCCTGGCTGCTCTTAGCCAGGGGCACAAAGTTAAAATTGGGAATGACTCCCTGAGTCAATCCCTCCTTTTTGGTATCTAAAAATAGAATCAGTCCTGTCTAGAATTTGGGCAAGTGTACTAGAGAACTACTGTATCATAGAACCAGAGAGCACAGCTGCTCTGTGTCAGATCCAGCAGAAATTATGAGCTGTATGCTATTCACAGGGGGTGCTCCTGCAACAACCCCACCTGTTGATTCCATTCTTCCCCCAGCCTTCCTGGGCTACTGTAGCATTGTCCCCCCACTTGTGTGATGAAGTAATAAAGAATGCAGGAATAAGACACAGTGACTTCTTAGTGAGAAATGAGTGGAAGGCAGCCTCCAGCTGCTATGATAGTCCAGACAGGACAGTAAGGAGTGTGGAGGAGAGGAGCCCAGCATCCCTCTGCTAGTCCAGGGGCAATTGAATCTTTTCTTTACACATGAAGGGTGGGGGCTGAAGGAGCTCAGCCCCCTGTTGCTATGACGACGATGGTTATCAGCCATACTGCACCATCTGCCAGGAAAAATTAGGGCCAGGCGCCCTTGATTGACCTAACTGATGCTAGTCGGCATGGTTACCAGTCCTTTTGCACTGCCCCATGTGCCAATAGGCTGATGATGAGGACGGGTACCAGTCATATTGTACCATCAGCCACCCATGGCGGGGGGGGAGCAAGGATGTTGGTGTTCAGTGCTGCAGCATCGCGTCTATCTGCAGCATTCAGTAAAGATAGGGTGACATGTAAAAGAGTCAAGAGAGGATTGTTTTCCCTTTCACTTCTGGGGGTGGCTGAAATTGCCACGGTGCGTAAATTGCCGAGCTATGCCCTGACCCACCGCGGACACGGTGTTTGACCCTAGAAGCATTTGGAGCTCAGCCAAGAATGCAAATGCTTTTCGGAGACTGCAGGAACTGTGGGATAGCTTGAGTCCTCCAGTCCATGAGCGTCCATTTGATTCTTTGGCTTTCCGTTACGCTTGTCACGCAGCAGTGCACTGAGCCCCTGCTATGGCGTCTGTCTGGAGATTTTAAAAAAATGATTTTGAATTTCGTCTTCTGTAACGGAGCACTGATAGAACAGATTTGCCTGCCCTTACAGCGATCACGTCCGCATGGTCCATGCGGGAGCTCTTTCTTTATTTTGATTTTTAACTGCATCGCCACACGTGCTGATCGGAGCTCCATGCTGGGCAAACAGGAAATATTCAAAAGTTCGCGGGGCTTTTCCTGTCTACCTGGCCACTGCATCCGAGTTCAGATTGCTGTCCAGAGCGGTCAGTGGTGCACTGTGGGATACCGCCCGGAGGCCAATACCGTCGATCAGCAGCCACACTAACCCTAATCCGATATGGTAATACCGATACTAGCGCTACTCCTCTCGTTAGGGAGGAGTACAGAAACCGGTTTAAAGAGCCATTAAAATCGATATAAGGTGCCTCCTAGTGTGGACGGTTGTGGCGTTAAATCGGTTTTACGCTCCTAAAACCGATTTAAACGCCTAGTGTAGACCAGGCTTAAGAGAGGAAAGTGGCACTGCATTTGTTTCAGAATCTGAAACATCATACGATGCTTAATGGATATCACAAAATACTTTGACCTTCAGAATCAAATAATTTGCCTGATTCAGCGAAGTACTTCAACAAGTGTTGAATTTTAAGCATTTTATTAAGTCTCACTGACATCAATAAGACTTAAACGCAGGCGTAAGTGCTTGCTGAAATGGAGCCTAAATCTCTTGTGGAAGTTGGTTAAGAAGATATTCTCTCAAATATTTAAATAAACCAAGAGAGGACTAGCTAGTAGTTCTCAATTCTTAGGGCTATAATAAGCTTTCTTCAAGTTATTGATTTTTTTTTTCTGGCCGCATCTTAAAGCATTACTCAGGAAACTGAGCTTTGGTCTCTACCACTGCAGCTCAGACAAATAGCAAACCAAGGTTTGGATGTGAGGAAAAAATATTTAAAACTTCTTTACTAGTACCCAATGAAGCCACAGGAAGGATTGATCTAGGAGGAAGCCATAACATCTGGTAAATTCTAAGCCTTTATTTATTGGATGTGTAATTTTTCCTTTATGATGGTATTCCAAAATACACAGTAATTTGTGAGTTTTGTCTTGGACAAAATGTGCTTCCAAACCAAAGGCTGGGCCATTCCAGGTAGTAATTGTAGACTGGGACTGGGGAAGCCAAATGGACCATTGAGCATAAAAGGGAAACATGCGAGTGCCTTAGGCAGTGACAGTTAAGATACCAGGAAGGCTCCTAGAAATGTCTGTCCTTGAAAGGGAACTTAGAGAAACAGAAAGCAAGCTCAGTGGCTCTCAGATCTGGGGAAACTAGATCCTCCAAAGGACAGCAAGTCCAAGGAAGAGCAATAGGGGATCGAGGGGAATCAGTCAAGTAGTTGACACTGAATCAGGTGCAAGAAAAGACCTAAAACTCCCCCCACTATAAGGAAAAACAAGGAACCAACAAGGTGACCTTTGTGCCAGGAGGCGCTGAGAGATATTCTAGAACCAGAGATGCTCCCTCCAACAGAACTAAGGATTACGGGAGAGAAGAAGTCCTCTCAGTCCTTGATTTCAAATCTGATGCACTCTACAACTCCATGGACTGCTCCACTAAAATGTCACCATGGCAGTGTTGCCAACTGTTATGATTTTATCACGAGTTTCATGTTATTTAGTGCTCTTCTTAAAAAGCCCCAGCTGCTGCAATCAAGAGACTGCATAAGAATTTAAAAAAGTAAGCTTCTATCCCTCATAGTTGCAAAGAAAACTTGAAAACATGAAGCAAATGTACTCTTAAAGGAGCAGAAACCAGAAGGCAAATAAAAGAATTAAAAAATTATTTTAAAAAACCTCACAATTTGGGGGGCCTGGCTCATGAGTTTTGAATACATGATTTTTCTCTGCTTTAGAGCTCCATTTCTGACTGAAAAATCGGTGAATCCTCCTGCATCTGCCTCTTTCTCTTTTTTCCAAACTTCTGAAAGAGTTCCCAATGACTCAGAATAGGTTAGTCTGTAAGGACCAGAGATCATCATCAGATCTATGCAGTATGGAATGAACAAGGTCTTAGACTTGGAACCTGAAGCCCTCAGTGAAACCAAGAAGCACACAGATTGAAAGTCCAGAGCTGATACATTGCCAATGCCTCCTCCATGAGTCTCCCTATGCAGTGGTGCCCAACCTTATTACACAGAAGGGTCACATAAATCTAAGCACAACTTTGTGTGGGCCAAACAGATTCTACATATTTTAAAAAGATTTAAAGTCACCTGTATGGATTTATATTTTAAGTTCAGCTTGTTTCATATGTATTTAGATAGGTTGTTTCTATTTATGGTATTGTCAATTTAAAAACCAAAGAAATCAGTGCATAAAACATGTATCAGAATGACAGAAAACAGGGGAAAAAAACTGTAAAGAACCCTCTCCCAAATCAAAAATAAAGAGCTGCCCAGAGCTGACAGCCTGAGCCCCACCACCAGGGCTGATACCGGGAGCCCTGCCATTGGCACAGACAGTCCTAGACCCACCATGTGGGGCTGACAGCCTGAGCCCTGCCATGGGCCTTATGAAATGCTCTGGTGGGCCGTGTATGGCCCACAGACCATAGGTTAAGCACACCTGCCCCATTGTATCAGGCCCTGGGAGTTAAGATAGGACAATCAAAACACTTTCTGGAAAACAGTCCTTCCCCCAAACGGTACAAGTAACCTGACATGCTAGCTGGATACTAATATGTTGGTATCATCAGAGGCATATCTTATGAAGCCCATTATTTTTCCATGTTTGGCAGCGAACGGTGGGATCACAAACTAAATATGAGTCAACAATGCAACTCTGTTGTAAAAAAAAAGCAAACATTTTTCTGGGATGCATTTGCAAGAGTGCTGTAAGCAAGACATGAAAAGGAACTCTTACACTCTACACAGCACTGATAAGGCCGTAGCTGTAGTATTGTGTCCAGTTCTGACAGCCACTTTAGAAAGAAGTCTAGAGGAGAGCAACAAAAACAATAAAAGGTCTAGAAAACATGACCTGCAAGGAAAGATTGAAAAAATTGGATGTGTTTCATCTGGAGAAGAGAAGACTGGGGGACGGGAGGGACATGGTAACAATCTTCAAGTATGTAACAGGTTGTTATAAAGAGGAGCATAATAAATTGTCCTCCTTATCCATTAAGGAGTGGACAAGAAGTAATGAGCTTAAACTGCAGCAAGGGAGATTTACGTTGGACATTAGGAAATACTTCCAAACTGTAAGGGTAGTTAAGCACGGGAACAAATTACCTATGGAGGTAGTGGAATCTTCGTCACTGGAGGTTTTTAAGAACTGGTTAAACAAACACCTGTCAGGGATGGTCTAGATAATATTTAGTGCTGCCTCAATGCAGGGGACTGGACTAGACGATCTATCGAGGTCCCTTCCAGCCCTACATTTCTATGATCATATGATTCTATGCTGCTCCAGGGTGAAAACCCTAACCAAAGGAGAGGGACTAGAACATTTACTGATCTGAAGCTAGGACTGAGCCCCAAACAGAAGATCAGAGTGTTAGTCTGTATCCACAAAAACAACGAGGAGTCCGGTGGCACCTGAAAGACTAACAGATTTATTTGGGCATAAGCTTTCGTGGATAAAAAACCCACTTTTTTATCCACGAAAGCTTAAGCCCAAATAAATCTGTTAGTCTTTCAGGTGCCACCGGACTTCTTGTTGTTTTTCCAAACAGAAGTGCGCACTAAGAACAAACTACTCTAAACAGTAATTATCCTAGTTGGCAAATAAAAGAGAAACATGGAAAAAATCCCAGACTATGGAAAGAAAATAGTGAAGGACACTTGTAGGGCAAGGGAACAAAGGCTCTGATACTTATAGCCAGTGGCCAGAAAGGAATTGAGAAGCATCGTGGTCCTATTTTTATAATCTCTGTTGCAAACTTTTCGTGCCAGGTGACACAAACACTCCTGCTTTCTACAAGGTTCCAGGCATGAAGTGGATTTACTGCACTTAATTCAACAAGCAATTAAGCTGAATGAAAAATGTTTATTTATTAAATGTTCACATTTACTACAAAGCATTTTATTTACTTCTCAATAATAGACTCATACATTTAAACTCTTTTAGCTTGTTGATTTTAAAAAAAAAATAAATCTTCTAGTTCAGTTACATGAAGATTAGAATTTGTCTAAGTACCTCATAATTTCTTAGAGGTTTCTTAATTAGAAGTTTCTTAATTAGAAGGTACTCATAAGTCAATTGTTAAATGTTATTTAGAAGTTATTGCCCTGAAAGAAGTGTGCATATATTAAATTACCTAACATATGTGACAACTCATTCTATAAATTAACTAAGTGTGGAATATTTCATTTAGGGCTCATTTGTGGAAGTCTTAGTCACGTTAGTGAGCACTTACTTGGCTATACTGGGACTATTCATTTACGTTTTCTCCAAATGTTAGTAAGGGTTGACAGTCGGGCCCTTATTTTTTGTCATCTGTAGGAACATCAATTACGATTGTAAATGCTAATGAAATTGAAAATATTATTCCCACGTGACACAGCAAGATTGTTGATTTCTCTCATCTCCCCAACTATATGAAATGTATGTTATTTGCATCTTACTACATCCATTATGTTTGATTACTTGAATAATAAAACAATCCTGCTGGCAAACTTAATATACACTGACAGGATTAAAGAAAATAGCTGTAGTTGCTAATGTAGGTATTGTAATATAATTGAATTTTTTATTAACAGTCTCAGTTGTCATTCTAAGGAATAGTTGATCTCTATCAGCAAATACAGCAGCAAAAATTAACCCAAATCCTTCTATGCCAGCAAGATGGGATTTACTGTAGCAGAGATATATAGAGTTACATTTCTCAAACACGCAGTCAATGTTTAATCTACAACCCAACCCTATTTCTGGGGATATATTTATTTGTGTTTGTTTACAAAAACATGAATTCACAGTCAAAACCTATAGATGAATTTAAATCTGTTAAAACACAATAAAAAATAACATGCTAACACCAGACAAGATAACAAACAAGACAGACCTCAATTCAGCTGCCAAAAGCCACCATTAAAAGGAAAACCTTATGCGTGAAAATTTTCAGAAGAGACTAGTGATTCTGTGTGCTCAATTTTTTGAGTGCCCATCTTGAGAAACCTTAAAGGAGCCTGATTTTCAGAGGGTGAGTATTTAGTACATTGTGAAAATCAGGTCACATACTGCACTAGCTTCCAATTTGCGCCTGAATGCAATTCTAAGTATTTGTGATAATTTGTGTAATCTGGGCCATCCAGTAACTGAGGAAACTTTTACAATATTTAACAACAACAACAAAAAAAAACAATAGTACAATAATTGGTAACAGTTATCATACAACAGTATTGGAGATACAGAAGTTATTTTCCATTTTAAACATAGAAAAATACTCTGGTACTGTAGATACCACCATGGTTAATATGGACCTTTTAGTGATGAGCATTGAAAAAGAACCTGTTAAAAACAGTTGTTAAATTAATGACTAAGCAATGTGATATACTTGCCATAGAACAAGTACTTATAAAATAGTGGCGCTCTTTAAAATAATATATATTGAAAGCATACATTTATTAGAACATTGACGGGAAGGCAGAGGGGAGAGTGGGGCAAAATCTGCCTACAAATTCCTGTGGGTAACCACCCCTGAAATCATTGGGACAAATCCTGAAGTCCAGAATTGTGCATATTATTGTAGAACTTGGTCCATTAATTATTCTGTGCACGCTCACACATATACTTAACTCTAAATAGATTAAGATCAATGGGACTGTGCATTAGCTGAAAGTTAAGCACATGAGTAAGTGTTTGCAGGACTGGGGCCAGGGCATAATCAACTTTCTACTTCACTGAAAAACAACAAATATCCAGGTATTTTTTCCTGTTCTTTAAGGTAAAATTTTTAAAGAATTCTATTGACAGCATGCTCTTCTCTTGACAGAAAGAACCCAACCTTTCACCAGCTGTTTTTTTCATTCAATTTCATTTTTTCCAAGAAAGCCATTATCATAATGACAAAACAATAAATACAATTCTAAATCCAACCAGAAATTA
The DNA here is from genome assembly GCF_016161935.1 of Mauremys reevesii. Classification (NCBI taxonomy): domain Eukaryota; kingdom Metazoa; phylum Chordata; order Testudines; family Geoemydidae; genus Mauremys; species Mauremys reevesii. Next base: position 65,495,207 of record NC_052625.1, read on the forward strand.
GAGTTGCATGTGTGTTGTAACAAAAATATAAAACTCTAATAAAGTTCAGTCTTTTGAGTTTAATGGCAGCTTTAGGGTCTTCACGTGTGTGTATGTAATAAATCATCCCATTGAAAAGATAATTACTGCACCGATGAGGGAAAAAACCTAGTTTGATAGCAATTATATTGAACTGTTCATATTAATGTGCACACAGATGGTTCTTTGTTATCCTTACACACATTAAAAAGGGAGTTGTTTCATTACATTAGTTCGCTCAGCTGAAAGGAAATAATCACTGTCTGGTTATAAATCACACTAATACCACACAGGCTTTGTAAACAGAGAAGACTTTTGACTGCAAAAACAATGCAGAACAAAATGTTAATTATATATGGAGATATACCTATCTCATAGAACTGGAAGGGACCCCGAAAGGTCATCCCCCTGCCTTCACTAGCAGGACCAAGTATTTAGATGGTTAGGCCAGAATTTTCAAAGGAAGAGAGGGTTACTCATCCTGTGCAGTAACTGAGGTTCTTCAAGATGAGTTCCCCTGTGGGTGCTCCACTCCAGGTGACGGTGCATCCCGGTGTCGTTGATTGGAGATCTTCAGTAGCAGTGCCTGGCTGGGTCGTGCACACACTCTAGCTGTCTCACAGATGTTGGAAGGCTGGTTAGTGCATGCACAGCCCAACCTCCTCAGTTCCTTCTCTACCATGGAGTCCTTATGCTGAACTCCAATGTAGAGGGAAGGAGGGTGGGTAGTGGAGCACCCACAGGGGGACACATCTCGAAGAACCTCAGTTACTGCACAGGGTGAGTAACCCTCTCTTCTTCAAGTGCTGTGCCTGTGGGTGCTCCACTTCAGATGACTGTAGAGCAGTACCCCATAAGGAGGAGGGACTTGGGACTGTCGAGTGTAGTAGAGGTGGATAGGGCAGTGAGGCCAAGTATGGCGTCCACCCTGCAGTCTTGTGTGATAGCATAATGATTGGTAAAGGTATGCTCAGAAGCCCATGTGGCAGCTTTACAGATTTCCGCAATGGGTGTGTTGTGGAGGAATGCTACCAATATTGCCATGGCTCCAGTGCAGTGGGACCGGATCCCGGTTGGGGATTCAATGGCCTGGGCTTGGTAGCATGTGTGAATACAATTTGATATCCATTTGGAAAATTGTTGTTTAGATATTGCTGCACCTTTGGATCATTCTGTTGTTGAGACAAACAGTCCGGAGGATTTTCGAAATGGTCTTGTTCTATCTAGGTAGAATGCAATAGCCCTTCTGATGTCAAGAGTGTGTAAAGAAACTTCTTGTAGGGTTTTATGTGGCTTGGGGTAGAATCTGGGAAGGTGTATGGGTTGGCTGAGGTGGAATGCAGATCCCACCTTTGGAAGGAACTTTGAGTGGGGGCGCAGCATGACCTTATCTTTAAAAAAAGAGTATATAGCGCTTTAAAAAAAGCGATAATTTTGCTGACCCTTCTAGTGATTGCGATGAGGAAAGCTACTTTCATTGACATGTATAGTAATGAGCAAGTAGCTAGGGATTTGAAGGGAGTCCTCACGAGTCCACGGAGGACTAAGTTCAGATCCCAGGTGGGGTAGGGGGATGTGTTTCAGAGGTTGTGAAGTCCTGCAAGGAAACATTTTGTGAGCAGGTGTGAAAACACTGAGAGTCCATCGTGAAAGATGTTAATTGCTGCAAGATGAATTTTGAGAGAACTTAATGATAATCCTGAGTTCTTGAGCTCTACTAGGTAATCCAGCACCATGGAAAGAGGCAAGCTGCTGGGGGTAAGTTGTCTGTTTGAGCACCATGTGGAAAAATGTTTCCATTTTTGCAGCTAGGTGTTACACGTGGAGGCACGTCTGCTGTTCAATAACACATGCTTGACTTGCTCTGAACCGGTTAGCTTGTGTAAACGGAACCACGGAGCATCCAAGCTTTTCCAGTTGTGGATGGAGGATCCAGCCCTTGTCCTGTAGCAGGTGGTCTGGTCTCATCGGAAGAGACCATGGGGGACAGACTGACATGTGTAGTAGGTATGAGTACCAGGTCTCTCTGGGCCACGCTGATGCAATAAGTATGACTCTGGCATTGTCGTCCCTGATTTTGCATAGGACTCGGTGAATTAGTGTATGGGCGAGAAGGCATCCATGAGTGTTGCGTTCCAGGTGATGAAGAAAGCATTCCCTAGGGATCCAGATCCGATCCCCACCCTAGAGCAAAATAGAGGGCATTTGTGGTTTTTCACTGCGGCAAACAGGTCTATGGATGGGGTCCCCCAGAGGTGGACGATTCAAGTCCCATTCGTGTTCCAGTGGAAAATGTCTGCTTAGTGTGTTTGCCATGATGTTTTGGCATCCCAGAAGGTTGGAAGCTGAGATGTCGATCCGGTGTCGGATACACCAATTTCAACGTTTCATGGCCTCATTGCATAAAGAATGGGGACTGGGCACCAACCCTGCCTGTTGATGTAGAACATGCACGCGACATTGTCCGTCATTACCTGAATTGTTTGATTTCCTATGACAAATAGGAAGTGAAGGCAAGCATTCCTTACTGCTGTGAGTTCTAGTAAGTTTATGTGAAGGTGTGTCTCAAATAGTGACCACCTGCCTTGTGTTTGTGTGGTGGTCCAAGTGGGCCCCTCATGCCAAGAGGGAGGCGTCTGTCATGATCATGACTGATGATGTCTTTTTTTGAAACAGGATGCCTGCACATAGGTTTTCTGGGGTGGTCCACCACCAGAAGGATTGTAAGACCTGGCGAGGTGGCATGACGCCTTTGTGTAGACTGTGTCTGGTGGGTTTATACACCGAGTTCAACCAGCCTTGGAGGCATCGTGTGTGTAGTCTGGCGTGCTTGACTATAAATGTGGTGGTGGCCATGTGTCCCAACAGCTGTAAACAGATCTTGGCTTCGCCTAGTGGGAATAGGAAAACATTGTGTATTAGGTGTTTTATGGTTAAGTAAGTATGTGTCTTGTAGGTCGAGGGATAAAAACCAGTCCCTTTGTTCCAGTGCTGGTATTATGGTGCCTAGAGTGACCATCTTGAATTTCTGAGGGCGTAAGAATTTGTTGAGTTTTCTGAGGTCTAATATTGGGCGCCACCCTCCATTTTTCTTTTGTGTCGGAAAGTAGTGGGAATAGAATCCCCTCCTTCTGTGATGAGTGGGAACCAGTTCCATGGCTCCTAGGAGGAGGTGTTGTACCTCCTGCCTTAGAAGGTGCTCATGGGAGGGATCCCTGAAGAGAGATGGGGAGGTGGGTTGGGTAGGGGTCGGGTAGTGAATGGGATGGAGTAGCCCAATAAGATTATCTCTAAAACCTAGCGGTCTTGTATGATCAGCTCCCACGCATGATGGAAATGGTGTAGGCCGTGGCCAAATGGGCACTCTATAGCTGGTAAGATGGGAAGGTCATTCAAACCCTCGACCAAAGCTTCAAAACTGTGGTTTTGACATCGTTGGTTGAGGTGCCAAGGGTTGTTGGTGTGGTTGTCGGTGTCGAGGTGGCCTGTTTGTCTGTCCGACTCATAGGGTCTGGAGTGAGGTCAGGTGTAGGGAGATTCCCTGGGGTGTTGGTAGGGCTGGTGCCTCTTCCTCTTTTGAGGTGGTATATATATGCCCAGTGTTCATAGTGTGGCGTGAGAGTCCTTCATAGTGTGAAGGGTCTCGTCTGTTTTGGCAGAGAACAGCTTGTCTTTGTCAAAAGGTAGATCTTCTACCTTCATCTGGAGTTCTTTGGGTATGCCCAAGGATAAGAGCCATGAGGCTCTTCTCATTATGATTGCCGTGGCAGGAGTGTGGTTTGCCTTGTCGGCCATGTCTAGAGCTGCCTGCAGCGCCATTCTAGATATTAGCTGTCCTTCGATAAGCACAGTTCTGAGCTCAGTCCTTTTACCCTCCGGGAGGTTAGCAGAGAATTCGAACAGTTTCCAGTAATTGTCAAAATCATATTTAGCTAGAAGGGCGCTGTAATTCGCAATACAGAACTGCAGAGTCGATGATGTGTACACCTTACTGCCTAGTAGGTCTAGGCGTTTGTGCTCTTATCCTTTGGCATGGCCTGATTTTGGGATTGTTTGGCTCTGTGATTTGCTGCATCCACAACCAAAGAATTGGGCTGTGGGTGTGAAAAAAAGAAAGTTCATGCCCTTTGCGGGTACGAAATATTTTCTGTCAGCCCTCTTGCATACCGGAGGTGCAGAGGCAGGTGTTTTCCATATTGCCTCTGCTGGTTTGAGAACTGCCTTGTTAATTGGGACAGCAATTTTAGAAGTAGAGGAAGGTTGGAGTATCTCCAGTAGTTTGTGCTGATTCTCCTGAACCTCCTCTTGGGGGACGTCCTGGCTAGTAGCAATTCATTTAAATAAGTCCTGGAATTGCTTATGGTCATCAGCTGTCATGGGCGGAGGTGGCATTATCGCCTTGTGTGGAGAGGAACAGGGACTGTGTGCAGGGGGCAGATTCTCTGTCTGCATCTCAACCACAGGGGCCACGGAAGTAGCAGGTGCGGGCGATGCGGGTGAAGAGCAAACATCTCCCCTTCATGCAGAGGAGGTCCTAGAATAATGTAACCTATATACTACCCATGGTTCCCAAGGTGGCCATTGGATTGGGAAGGGCATAGGGGTACATCCATGGTTGTCCATACCACTGGCAGGACACCTGAGTGTGGCGGTCCTTAGGTCGGAGCTGTTCCCCATCTTCCCTTCTAGAGTATGGGGGAAATTGGTGGGGAGAGAAGATATCTTCACCCTGGTCATCGTTGTCCAAATCTGTGAAGGGGACAATGCCACAGGGGAGGTTGGTTGGGTACCAAAAGGTGACCCTACGGTGCCGAGGATAGGACAGTGTGGTACCGAGGAAACAGTAATGTCAGGTATTGTGGTAGTGCTGGTATCAGTGCTGAGGTGGAGTGGTGACCATTTGATTTATGCGTTGATTTCATCTGCGCCAAATGGTGCTTTGCGGTGCCATTCACAGGTGCTGCATGCAAAGTCAGTGCTGCGGGCATTGGCACTGACGAAGCCGCCACCAGTGCTGGGGGCGGTTGCACGATCCGTGCTGCATCGGTCAACATTGCCATTGTGCCCAGTGCCGTGGAGGAGACTTGAGAGGGTTAGCATCTCAACTCCTTGGGCTGAATGGGGTCAGGCTGTGCACGCACTGACCAGCGTTCCCACAGCCGCAAGACAGCTGGGGTACACGCAAAGCCTAGCCAGGATCTCCGATCAATGGCACTGGGACGCACCATCACCTGGAGTGGAGCACCCACAGGGACAGCACGCGAAGAAGTAGTGAGAGTTGGGTATTCTCTGGGAGAAAAGTGCACTTCCTCTTGGCTGCCCTGAACACGATACCAATTTTCAGAGAGCTGTTTGGCTGTAGAAAGGGCTCTGAAAATACATTTCCAGCATTGTTCACTCTGGCAAAGTGTTGGTCCCTTCTACCACGTATGACACATGGGCACTAGCATTTTCAGAAAGGGGTAGTCCCAGAAAGTCTCCTCGTATGGTGACAGAGTGCTGGGAATCAGCAACTGAACCAGTTAGGCCACAAGGAGGACCTGATTAAGGAGAGGAATTCCTGATTACTAGTTTAGATTGGGGCCAGGTATCTAATGAGCTAATTAGCCCATTAACAAGGAGACCGGATAAAAGCACACACTCCATCCCTTGGGAGACAAAGTAGTTAAATGGAATGACTGTGTAAATAGTATGATAACATAAGAATGTAAGAGGTGGAGTGGTGAAGCACTGTAAATAAACTACACAGTGTATGTACATTGGGAAGGTCTCTGAGCAGCCTGTGGGAGAGCAAAGAAAATGGGAGCAGAGGGTGCCTGTCACACAACGAGGCTTGTCCGGGACCCTGCATTTTTCTATGTAGATGGAGAACTTGATGTGGGAAGCTGCTGGAAAGATTTAGTAGGCTCGGGGAGGGAGGAGACATTACAATGGCTGGTTGAACAGAAGGAGGAAATGCAGAAGATCTGGCAGACCTTCTAGAATTCCCACCACTTGAAGAGACAGTCCTTGCTTACCTGGCAGGGTGAGCAACAAAAAAGCCTGCAGATAATTTATAAGGGAGCAAGCCCAGGTGCAGTAGCAACAACTACTACAAAAAAAGTGTGGTGAGTCCTGCAGCAGGGATCGGCAATAGGGCGCAAGGCAAGAGGAAGACCTCTGGAAGAAGGGCTAGGTGGAAGACCCCAGCAGAGGCAACCCTGCCCAAGGTAGGACCCTTACCACCATATGGGCAGGAACAATAGGTGTAGGCCATCTAACCAGTCCTCAAACCAGGGCCAAGGCCCGACTAAGCCACAGTCAGGATCCAAACAAGGGTTTTGAGGGGACACCCGAGGACAGCATGCCAGACTATACCAGATCCTTTCCCCTGCTTTCTGAACTGTCTATCCCACTTCTATCCTGCGTAGTCCCGTATAACAGATGACCGTTGGGTCCTTCACACGATAAATGTGGGATATTCTCTCAAATTCTGCTGCTTCCCTCCCTCCCACCGCCCTTCCCCGTCCCTCTTCAGGGACCCTTCTCACAAGCTACTCCTTGTCCAGAAGGTGCAATCACTCCTCGCCTTAGGGGCAGTGGAGGAGGTTCCTCAGGAGCTATGAGGCTAGCCTGCCAGACCTTCCACGACAGACTTCAAGGTCAGTGCATGGCAGTGTTGACCGACAAAACCACTGCCATGTTTTACATAAACAAACAGGGCGGAGCCCATTCCTCCCCACTTTGTCGGGAAGCTCTCCAGCTTTGGGATTTCTGTATAGCCCACTCTATTCACCTGGATGTGTCCTATCTCCCAGGCCTGCAGAACGAGATTGCAGACCATCTCAGCAGGTCGCTTCTCAACCACAAGTGGTGAGTCTGTCCAGACATCTTACATTCTGTCTTTCAAAGGTGGGACTTTCCCCAGGTGGACCTATTTGCCACCAGGAGCAACAGGAAGTGTCCAATGTTCTGCTCCATCTCTCCAACAGTCTGGACTCCATCTCGGAGTTCCTGCTACCTTGGGGGTGGGGGAGACCACCTCATGTACGCCTTCCCGCCGGTCCCACTTGTTCACAAGGTGCTGCTCAAGGTCCGCAGAGACAAAGCAGATGTGATCATGCTGGCCCCAGCGTGGCCACACAACACTGGTACTCCATGCTTCTGGAGATGTCGGTGGACACTCCAATAGCACTGCCGCTTTATCCAGATCTGATCACACAGGACCTCCTTCACCCAGACTTCCAATCCCTTCATCTCATGGCTTGGAAGCTTCATGGTTAAACCCAATGCTCGGATTCGGAGATGGAGGTGTTGCTTGGCAGCAGGAAACCTTCCACCAGCTAAGTGGAAAAGGTTCTCGTGTGGGTGTGACCAGCATTGTACATTTCCACTTCAGACATATATACTACTCATCCCGGAACACCTACTACATCTGAAACAGCAAGCGTTGTCAGGATCATCCATCAGGATACACCTTGCGGCCATCTCGGTGTTTCACCCAGGAGAGTCAGGGAGCTTTGCATTCACCAACTCCATGGTGGACCATTTCCTAACGGGTTTGGAAAGACTATACCCACATCCTTGACCACCTGTACCTGCTTGGGATCTCAATCTGGTCCTCTCCAGACTAATGGGAGCCCCATTTGAACCACTGGCTACATGCTCCCTTCTCTGTCTCTCATGGAAGGTAGTGTTCCTCGTTGCCATCACTTCAGCCAGAAGGGTGTCCAAGTTAAAATCACTAACCTTCGACCCGCCCGCCCCCCCCAGTCTCCTATAAGGACAAGGTACAGCTCAGGCCTCACCCAGCCTTCCTGCATAAGGTGGTATCACAATTCCACATTGGACAAGACATTTTTCTACCAGTCTTCTATCACAAGCCGCATGCCAATTCACTAGACGTCTGGAGAACGCAAGCGTTCTACACTGAGCACACAAAACTTCTCAGGAAATCGAACCAACTATTTATACCTGTGGCAGACCGGATGAAAGGGCTTCCGGTCTCCTCATAGCGCATTTCGTTATGGATCACGGACTGCAGCCATACTTGCTATGACCTCGCCAAGGTTCCAGCTCCGCCTATTATAGCGCACTTGATGCGGCTCAAGCCTCATCCACCACCTTCCTAGCCCAGGTGTCCATCCAGGAGATCTGCAGAGCGGCAACCTGATTGCCCATGAACACATTTACTACCCACTATGCCATCACACAGCATGCCAGAAAAGACGCAGCTTTTGGCAGGGCAGTTCTCCAATCAGTGGTTCCTTAACTCCGACCCCACCCCCAAGGGAGAGCTTGGGAGTCACCTGATCGGAATTGACATGAACAAGTACTCGAAGAAGAAAAAATGGTTACTCACCTTCTTGTAACTGTTGTTCTTTGAGATGTGTTGTAACGTCCATTCCAATGTCCACCCTCCTTCCCCTCTGTCATAGTAGCTGACAAGAAGGAACTGAAGGGAGGACGGGTCGGCAGGGTCATATATTGAGTGCCATGAGGGCGCCACTCCTGGGTGCTCCCTATCCGACCCGAGAGTAGCTGCTAATGGAAAAGTTTCCAATGACCGTACACGCAGCACATGCACACCTGACTGGAATGGATGTGAACACCACATCTTGAAGAATAATAGTTACAGAAAGGTGAGGAACTGTTTTTTTTTTCCTGTTCGGGAAAATGACCTCAATCTCCTAAAATTCCTGCGTGCGTCTTTTGATACCAATTATCCCGTTTCCTCTCCCCTCAACCTCTCTTCCCTCAAAGTGTTTCCTGGCAACTTCTTATATCTATGCCATTGAAACAACTCATGGATGGCCCTTATGCCCACAGGCCAACACCATGTTCTAGGATCTATAGTTGACCCTTCCCTTTCCTCTTCCTTCCCTACCCATTCTTCTCCAATGAGTTCCATAGCTCACAACTGCTCTTTCTCTCTTTGTGCTTCTTTCCCTGTTCCATTGCATGGCACCACACCTGCAAGATGATGCCCTACATCTACTTCCTTTTCCTGCCCTTTTGTTCACCATTCCAAGGGCAACAGGATCCACTGTGAAAATTCCTTTTATGCACAGCCAACAAAAGACTTACCCTTTCAGATGCCCAAACTGCCCATTTTGACCATGCAAAATTTTAGAAATTGAAGATAGCTAAATCAAAAAGCTTCCAACTTTCAACGTAAGTCACTGTATCTGTGTGTACTGTGCAAAATGAGAGGGAGGGAAGTTCTGTTTAGTTTCACTGACTATCACTGATAAAGCCAACAGCCGCCATTCTCCAGCCGTCCAGCTCTGAAGGCAGCGCAGAAGTAAGGGTGACAATACTGCAACCTCTCCTAAAAAAACCTTGTGACCCCCCTGCAACTCCCTTTTGGGTAAGGACCCCCAATTTGAGAAACGTTGGTCTCTCCCATGAAATTTGTATAGTATAGGGTAAAAACACACAGAAGACCAGAATTTATGGAATTTCATATCCATGAATTTGATAAGGCCCTAAACATAACACAGGAATAACTCTATTAAAGTCAGTGGAGTTACAAATATAAAACAGGTATAAATGAGATCAGACTCATGGACATTACTTGTCAACAGTATAATAGTGCCAAGTTTTGGTTACCTACTAAGCACAAATTAAAAAACCTTCATATTGACAGCGTGTAATTATTTGTCAGTGGACAGAAGAAACGTATACTGTACTGTGACTTAAATAACAAATTCTTAGGCAAAAAATAAAGCTTGTTTAATCTGACGTTAAGGTTAAAAGAACCTCCAGGAAAGGATCAGGAAAAGCTCAAGAACAAAAATCCTGTATGAGAATGTTACAGTTTTCTCAGAAAAATGCAAATACTGGAAAACCTAGAAATCAAAGTGAAGATTCTATTTAAAATATCAAATTAGGAAATGGAAAACATCCAATTAAGGTCAAATTATTTAATAACTTTCCAATTTGAATGTACTTATCTGCCTTATTAAAGGCTTGATCATGAATCCCAGGGCATGGCTGAGCACATGGAGCCCTGCAGGAGAGTGCAAAGCTACCTGCAGAGTAGTGCTCAATTCAAAGCCTGTCCATGTGGCAGAGGAGAGGCCTCCATAGGGTGGTAGTTCACACACTACAGAGGAGTACATGGCTATACAGAAGTATAGGAAGGGAGCTTCTGTCTGAGGTCATGTCTCTGCCTGCTGTGGTGGTGACACCACTGGCTGAGCTGCCCAGTCTTAGCTCAGCAGAGCAGCCTGTGTTTGGGGGCCATTGTTCTTGTAGTAAAGCTTCTGGGTTTCTGTAGGGTCTTGCTTTGTGCCACTGTCAGGATTTAACTCAATGCCAATAATGGCTTTTAGAAAGCTATCCTGTGTTACCACTTTTGTCTAATTTGGTTTCTATTTATATTTTCTGTTCATTATGTTTGTGTGTACAGTATATACACAAACACTTAAGAGCTGTTTGAATGATGGGGCCTGATTCTCCCCTCACATCAGTGTAAATCAGGAGTAACTAGGGAAAGGAATCCTTTGCCCTCCTCTTCCCCCATGCTGCAGTAGCATCTGTAGAAAAGTCTCAGGAAAGGTAGACTTAACATCCTTCAGCAAAAGAAAAAGTCTGAGCCTGATACTTTTCATAAAAAAGCAACCAAAGTAAAATTTTATGAAACCATCTTTGTGTGTCAGAAAAGACCGGTAAGGGTACAAATAGCGGTTTACTTTTCAGTAAGATGCTAGACAGCTGCCAATATTTTGGACTCAGTTACACTAGTTTCTCCCAAGCACAATCAATAAGCCAAATTAATCCACATAACTCCACTGCAATCAATGGAACTAGACCTGGGATTAATTTAGCCCAAAAGATTTACTCAAAACAAATGAAGTTAATTGTTGACAAATATCTTACCTTGACAAAAGGTAGCATTAATCCTCTTGTAACCTTGGGGGCATTCCACCATTTGGGTGTATCCAGGGTAAGCTGGGGAAAAAAAAGAAAACTATTGGTTAGTTATTACAATGTATGACACATTTATATGGAGAGCATCACAATCAAATTACTATATAATTGTATCAAAAAAATTTACATTTACATTTTTAAGGACGCATAGTTAAGCACTTAAAAGTCAGGAAATGCCAAAATTTAGGTTGTACATGCAATCTGAACACTGTCTCCTTCTGTGTTTGCATTACTACAATTTTTAATTCATCAAATACTGTTCTGCAGATAATACAACATAAAATGGCAGGAATTCTTTGATATTATGGCTTGTCTACATGGGAAGTTACTGCAATAAAAAGACAAGGGTATAAATCTCGGTGCACCAGCTTGCTACATGGCAACGTCCCATAGGGACACTGCTATAGCATGCTAAGCCCCACACCAGGACTTTCACACCCTGACTTGGCACAGTCCCTTAGGAAACTTTCTGATTCATTCTATTCATTTTCAAAAATGACTGAATCATCCTTGCTGAAAATAAAAATATCACTTTCAGGAAGTGGCCATGCTGGAAAATTTCAGCCTGGAAGACAACTGTTTTAGAAACGTTCAAGCTAGTGAAATCAGAGTTAGAATAGGAACCTGAATGCAACCTTAACTATGGCAGTTGTTGCTGCTCCCACTATAATAAATCTGAGATCCATGGAAAAATATAGGCAGTCAGATATTTTATTTTTATAATAATGCAACCACAATTATAAGAAAGGAAACAGACTTCTGCTTTATCTTTTTAATCTTTTTGAGTTTTAAAAGACTGTCATTTGTTGGCTATTAATTATAGATTATCTAATGTGAATTATAAAGGATAACACCACAAAATGAATTCACTTTAGCCAAACTAGAAAGTCGTCAGCTAATTAATAGTTTTGTTTCTATTTATTGTTTATTTCCTCCAAGATATATTGTGATGTTGATTTTCTAAGTCTCATCCTGAACAATAACATTATATTAATTGGTAACAATAATATTATCTTAATTGGCACTATGGCAATACCAATTAATAATAATAATAAGTCTCAGATGCAGCTTCTTTGGATATATTTTGAGCAGAAATAGATATGTTTCTTCATGGGTTACGGGTTTAAAACATATGCAGTTTTGCTCTTTAACTGGCTGCTATTATTCAAATTTAAATGAAAACAATTGGAAATGATATTTGTCACAGTCATGGGGCTAGCTACATCTCTTTCCCCTTCCTGGTCTCTCTGACTGCACCACTTCAGGTGCAAGTATCATGCCTTTATCTATTGCCTTTAAGTATGCTGGGGTGAAATTATGTAATTCTCCCACTCTTAGACCAAGCCCTTGCTACTGTACGGTATATATCAACCGTGCTTACCCAGCAGGACCAAGCTAGTCTTGGCACCTGCAGTTATTTCCATTCAGGAGTCTGTGACCACTGGTATACATGGACAAAACAGCCTTCTTAAAACCAAATCATTATTTATTTTAACAGTACAGACTAAGCATTGAGAGAAAAAAGGATTTTCATAGATTCCAAGACCAGAAGGGATCACCTAATCTGACCTGTATAACATAGGCCACAGAATTTACCAAAAATAATTCCTAGAGTAGATCTTTTAGAAAAACGTCCAATCTTGATTTTAAAATGTCAGTGATGGAGAATTAACCATGACTCCTGGTAAATTATTCCAATGGTTAATTAACCTCACTGTCAACAATTTACACCTTATTTCCAGTTCGAATGTGTCTAGATTCAACTTCCACCTATTGGATCATATTATACCTTTCTCTGCTAAACTGAAGAGCCTACGTATACTTACAGATTTAATGAAGCATCCCTTAACCTTCTTTATGTTAAGCTAAATAGATTGAGCTTCTTGAGTTTATCATTATAAATCATGTTTTCTAACCCTTTAATCATTCTCATCTCTCTTCTCAGAACCCTCTCCAATTTATCAACATCCTTACTGAATTGTGGGCATCAAAGATGGACATAGTATTCCAGCAGTGGTTGCATAATATCAAATACAGAGGTAAAATAACCTCTTCTCTATTCCTACTTGAGATTCCCCTGTGTATGTATCCCAGGATCGTATTAGTTCTTTTGACCACAGCATCACATTGGGAACTCATGTTCAGCTGATTATTTACCATGACCCTCAAAACTTTTTCAGCATTACTGCTTCCCGCAGGTGAAGTGGAGTTTGGGGTATGTTGGGTTGGCTCATAGCTGAGCAATGTGGGAGATGGATAAAGTCCTACATTTCTTTCTTACTCATTTAGCAAGTACTAATTATTGACAAGCATTCTGAATGGACATCAGCTTCCACTTGTAATATAACACTGTGCAGTTTGATTCAAAGGTTCTCTTGTTAAAAAAAACAAAAACCTTTGAAATATAACCTGTTTCTATTTTCTGCTCATATTTTTCATTATTATTAAGCCTATGGGCATACAATCCACAAAAGCTGTTTCAAGCCAAAGTGTATGTACATTGTAGGGCTTTGCTGATTCAGTAAAGTACTTACGTATGTGTTTAACTTCAGGTACATGCAAAAATCCATTAAAGTCAACAGGATTTAAGAATGGTCTAAAATTAAGCACATGCTTTAGTGCTTTATTGAACAGGGAAAGAAAAGAGGATAAAAATAGTGTGACTTAAGCACATGCTTGAATGCTTTTGCTGAATTGGGGTCTTGCAGACAACCAAATGCTATATCCAACCTGCTCAAAAACTGGCCTTTATAAAAATATTACAGTCTCAAGTAAAAATCATGAAGCACAAAACCATAAAAGAGAAAGCCATGGAAAGTCTATTTTCTTCCAAGATGACTACAGTATGGAGAGTAATACCAACTCAGCAAAGGAAAACTGTCAAAACGACATGGGAATAATCTGAGCCTGAATCTGTATCCTGTGAATGAGTCAACAGAAGAAATGGATACAATTTAAATGTCAAACAGTTTATTTGATTTTCTCCTAAACTGTATTGGCAGTTTTTAGGATAAGTCAGTTTGCTCAGCTTTATAAGAAACAAGTCAGCATTTTAATGCTTAAAAAAAAATCTACAGAAAGAGTGTAGGTAGATGTGGGTGTGTGAATGAAGAACACAAACACATCATATATTTACAAACTCCACACCCATTACTCACTTGGGTAATTTCTTCATGCTTACAAACATTGCCAAAATCACAAGTGTGTGTGTATCCTTCTCTTCCAATATCTCTGTTAAAGAAACCAACCCTTTTGCATCATGATACCAATGAGAAGACTTAAATACTAGTATTTCATATCTGCTATTCTATTTTTACATATATGATCTGGTTGCTTTATCTCGTTTTTCAATGGTAAACTCTTTAATCTTACATACTACGTGGTTATGCCTATTCTTCTTAGCCACTGAAAAATTCTTATCTTCATCATCAAAATATAAGAATATCTGGTGCAATACAGATCTTCAGATATGTATAATATAATTTTTTATAAAATCCCATTATAAACTGTTACATTTATTCTTTGGAAAAGTTTGTTCTACAGAAATTTAAGGCTTTGATGCAACTATGAAGCACAATTTGGCACATATGCCTGAAAGTAAATAAGGAAGTGTTATTTACTCCTTCTCATAACACAAAAACTAGGGGTCACCAAATTAAATCAATAGGCAGCAGTTATAAAACAAACAAAAGGAAGTATTTTTTCACACAACACACAGTCAACCTGTGGAACTCCTGGACAGAGGATGTTGTGAAGGCCATACTATAACAAGGTTCAAAAAAGAACTAGGTAAGTTCATGGAGAATAGGTCCATCAACGGCTATTAGCCAGGATGGGCAGGGATGGTGTCCCTAGCCTCTGTTTGCCAGAATGGGTGACAGATCACTTGATGATTACCTGTTCTGTTCATTCCCTCTGGGGCACCTGGCATTGGCCACTGTCGGAAGACAGGATACTGGGCTAGATGGACCTTTGGACTGACCCAGTATGGCCGTTCTTATGTTCTTAAAGACACCCAATGAGTGCCCTATGTGGAAGCAAATCATAAGATTAGGGGACTCCAGGACACAAAATACACTACCTCATAAGTCAATGGGGCAGACTGAGTCAGTAATAACTTTTGCAGATTCCCCTCCTGGGCTGTAAAAGATTCCTGGCAAAACTGCTCCCTCAGCGCCCTTGTGCTGCCCGTGAAAGGGCCAATCACAATATGACACAAGGTTTTTTCCTTTGAGAATTTTTATATAAAAATGCATCCCTAAATTCATGGATAAAGATATGCTGCACCATACAAAACAATTAATACATTTCCTTGTGTTAAGTATCCCACATTGATAATTGGGAAAGGAGTGTGGCCTAGGGAATATAGTATTGGACTAGGACTCAAGAGAGCAGCATTTTATTCCCTGCATTGCCACTGGCCAGCTGGATGACCTTGGGCAAGTCACTTTGGCCTCTCTTTGTGTCAGTTTCCACATCTGCAAAATGGGGATAAGGATACCTTCTTCGTAAAGTGCTTAGAGACACGGATAAAATAAACTGCCATTGAGTTCAAGGGGGCCAGGATTTCACCCCAGGTCTTTCCTCCCCAAAGCCATTTAAGAACTAGGTATAATTATTTCTTATTGAAATTATTAAATGTTTCAATAGATTAGGTCAGGGGTCCCCAGTGCGGTGCCCGTGGGTGCCATGGCGCCCGCGGGGGCATCTAAATGCGCCCGCGTCCTGACCGGCGGTGGAGCATCCGCCGAAATGCTGCCGAATTTCTGCGGCGGCGCCTCTCGATGACACCACTTGCCGCCAACAAGAGACATCATCAAATTCAGCAGCATTTCGGCAGATGCTCCACTGCTGTCATGGTCCTTTGTTTGGCTCCCGCCAGACGAAAAGGTTGGGGACCACTGGATTAGGTTTACCTTTCATGAGAATCATTTAATAGCTATTTTTCAGTATTTTACATATTATTATGTCAAGTTGTAGCAAAAATATTGGGAAAGTCTTCATGGTACTCTAATTGTATAGACAGCATTCGAACAACAGAGTTAAAAATTTAACGAATATTTTAGAGCCTGGAAAGCTTTGGCATTAAAACTCAAAAGTTCATTCAAGGTCTCAAGATGTCATTGCATTTTCTTTAAGTAGGAACTGGTGCCTCTATAATTTAACATTTCTGTGCAAACCTTAAAAAAAAAATAAGTCCAGCTAGGTGATGCAAGATGATTCAATATCATTATCTCCCTACATTGAGAAAACACAATGCCGCATCACTAGCTTAGGAAGAGAAGGAGAAAAATAAAAAATTTACTTTGTCGTCACTGAAGCTCAGAGTGCACCTTCTATCACCTTTCTTATATCAAATAATAGGGTTCTTTTGAAATATAGTGTTAGCATTTCTCTGAAAGAAAAGGTATTTAGAGCACAAACAAGTGAACTGATGCAGAAAACAATAATGAAATCACACTTACATGGCTTCTTGGGACATTTGTGACATTTGTTAAAGCCCCAGGAAGTTCCCACAGTTCCACAGCAGTCTTCTTGCTTTGATAGGCCAGGGAGTGCTTTACCACACTGGAATATTTAAGAATATTCAGGTTAGTGTTACTGTAAGATGCTCACTTCTAGAATATTGCTATATTACATAATCATCTTGGGAAAAACTCACCCACCTGCAGAGGCCCACTGAAGACTCATTGAAGCCCTCAATGGAACTTAAATAGTGCACTGGCACTGAGCTAGCCCTCTTGGTGGGGGTGAGCAGATTCAGTTTTAAAACATTTTATATTGGTATTTTTCCCCCTTTAATTTTCAGAACAAAAACCAGTCACTGAAAGAGTGAGTATATTTCCAAGCTAGTAATTCTTCATTGGCAGTAATGCCTTAAATTTTTCTTTATAAAAATCTGTCCCTGCAATTTTTCAAAAAGGCATATAAATCATCTCAAATACCTTTCCCATTATTCTTTTTAAAAAAGGGACAAGAAAGTATTACCATGATTTTTAAATGTCATTTCCTATTTCATTTGAAAAATACAAATACCCCTACTACTACAAGTTGTACCAAATGTTTATGACCAGTTACTGAAACTGTCAAATTATATGAAAGATTCTAGTATTTGTAAACTGAAAGAGAATTTAACATAAGATGACTGGGCAAAAAAGTAAGTGATGCCTATCTATTTTTATTTGTGACTCTTTAATTATGCCAGCAATTGGGCCAGTCTTGCAGTCCTTACTGAGGCAAAATTCTCATTTATTTCAAATGGTGTTTTGTCTTGAATAAGGAAAACCGGACCTATATTAGTACCCTTTATTAGTAAATATGTTAACACTTTAGCAATTGCCAAGCATAAACCTCCGTGATTGTTCACATTTTTCATTTTGGAAGGCAAAGGCAAGTAAAATGAATTTTCTGGCTAGAGAATGGATATAGAAAGTTGTGTACACCTGCTGTGTACCTGAAGAGTATCAATTAGGTGCAAAACAATTCTGCAACATGGAACCTGTGCCACCCTGAGTCATCTCTACAAGCGAAAATAGGTGAGTTACACACCAATATAACAGCCTAAAAGTTAAGAATTGTGGAGCTACTTGGAAATATGACTAGTAGAAAACTGGAGCTTTTCTCTTCTCAGTGTTTTCAGGATTAGTCTAGATGGGAGAATCGGGCCCTAAAACACCATAAGCTGCTAGAAGAATGCCTGGGGGAAATACTGCAGCCCTGGTCTTTTTAATGACTATTCTAGGTTGTGCATATATTGAACTCAGGAACTAGATTACATTTGCCGCTTGAACATAGGCACGGGAAGTAGCGATGCAGGGGGTTCTGCAGCAACCCCAGGTTTTATGCGGGGCCGCTGGTCCCTCACCCGGGACTCCACTTCCCACCTTAGGTCCCGGGGGACAGCCCCGTGCCCCGCTCCCCGGCCGCTGGCTCCGCACATAAAGCCTGGTGGTGCTTCCCACGCCTATGCCCTGTTCCTGGCCCTCTGCCCGCACTCTGCTCCCCAACCCCTGACCTGGGGCTCGGGTCCCAGCCGCTGGCCCTACTCCCCGGCTGCTGGCCCTGTGCCCAGGCCCCGCGCCCAGCCCCACGCGTGGGGTCCCGGCTGCCAGCACCTGCCTGGGGCTCTGTTCTTTCCCCCACACTCGCCCCCAGCTGTGGCCTCAGCCCCCTTACCCCTGTACGGGTTCCCCCTCCCGGAAACACATCCCTTCTCCCAGCCTCAGTTTGGAGGGTGGGGGGGCACAGACAGGGGTAAGGGGGCTGGCTTTCAGCACCCCCACTAGTAAAAATGTTTCAGCACCACTGTACTGGAGGAAAGAGACTTTAAAATCTGTCTGTTGAAAGACAGGGATAAAATAAATTCCCATTGACTTTAACGGGGCCAGGATTTCACCCCAGGCCTTTTCCCTCCAAAGCCACATGCAATCCTGGGGATATTAGACTTAACCTTACATGTTAAAAGGGTATAAAGCTTTTATTTAAATAGGGTCAGATTTTTTGTGACATATCAGGGGGATCAGTGTACCAGTATGGTGGGGGGGTGGGAAAAATGCCATCTCTCCATAATGCCTCTCTGAGAGGATAAAATTATATATTGAAACTTGCTACCTCTTAGCCAGAAATTGCCCCAAGTCTTAGAGCTCACTCAACTAGACAGCTTTCATAATATTTCCTTCAAGTGCAGCCCTAAACATTTACAAGGAGTTCTATTCACACCTGTATACAGCACTACTCCGTTGACCTGACATCCCAGTCAGACACACTGTTTGGAAGGGCAGTGTTCCTGTTCAACTAGATTTGCTCAGCCTGCCTTTCTGGACACTGCATTAGTCTCGCAAAACTCAAAAAAGTTACTTACTAGAAACTGGAGTTCTTTGTGAATATTGCCGGTGCATATTTATACTCATATTCTTCTCCGCCACCTCCTGCCCTTCTCTTCTTCCTCAGTTCTACTACTTTTTTGGTCTCTGAGCTTAAGTGGGAGGAATCAAGGTGGTTGAGACTGCACCTCCCCTTATGACCTCAGACACTGAGCATTTGGTGCCATGAGGGGCATTTATGTGGCACCTAATAGACACAGTTTTTCTAGAAGGATCCAACCTCCAGCAGCATCAAAATCCATCCCAACAGTGTGCATCGTGCAGAGGCAATACTCCAGAAGCAGGTTTTGTTTTGTTTGTTTTTTCCCCCCAAATATTAAATTTATCATTTAACCACATTAAACTGAAAAAAAAACCCAACAAACAAATCAACAAAACATAAGGATTAAAAAAAAAAAAAGGTAAAGCTCACTCTTGTGGTGCTGTAGCATTTGTACTGTACTGAAGATCATGATCTCTGTGGTCATAATGGTTTCAAATTTCCATATAAAAACCATGAGCAAGAATAAGGATTCCAAATTCTGAGTCATCTGGCAACTGAGGTTTACAAGTCCTATCAAGAAATACTGGCAATGATTTAAGATCTTGCTCCCATCACATCTATGATGAATTGAAGCTTGAAGAATCAGTGGTAATTTGATTAGCATCCAGCCACTTTAGGAACTGACATCAAGGGAAGGCATCTGCCATGTGGGGCTCCTCAGCTCTATATAAATGGTGCTCCAGATCTGCATGGTTTAGGACAGGGGTGGGGAACCTACAGCCCAAGGGCTGGATCCGGTCCATTGGTTAATTTCATCCAGCCTGCAGTGCCCCCCCGCGGGGGGAAGCCCCGAGCCTTCATGTCCTCCCACCCGGGTAAGTGAGTGGCCCACGACTGATTTTTTTCGGTGGGTCAATGGCCCATGACAGAAAGAAGGTTTCCCACCCCGGGTTTAGGACATATGCAGCAGGGGAAGGTGGTAGCCATGCAGAGCTTCTAAAGTATGCTGGCGTGTACTCTGACTTATGAGTTCTGATGTTCCTGTTTCCTCCAGCCACACTTTCCAGAAAGGCTCTCCTCTTTCACAGAGCCTGCCTCACAGGAGTGAAGCTCCATTTCAGTGGGGCGAAAACTTGGATTGGAGCCTCACCCTCCTTAGAAGCCTCCCCCTGCTCCCCCACAGATCATTCTTTAACCCTTTCTATCTCACATTCTGAGACACAAACAACAGGTGGGTGCACTGCCCTGGGGAGATCCCCAGAAATTCCCCGTTTGTCACTGCTTTCAGTGCAGCTCTGCCACATAAATCTAGCCCTAATTTAAGTGGCAAGCCTTTAATGTGCACATTGTGCTTTGAACAGATTCCATTCATGGGGCATCAACTTTCATTATGCTTTAAGACAGATACTTTTAAACATTTGTACATGTCTATCTTTAATTTTTTTATATCACTTATACTTTGCATAATCAGCAAAAGTGCACAGTATTCCCAATGTTAGTTTAGATTGTGCTGGTGCACAGAGGCTGCAAGAGCCACATTACTTTGTTACCTTGTGTGCATTTCAGCCACAGTCCCAGTCTTTGCATAAATTGGGTGCTGCTGCCAGTGACAAATTCCCCAAAAGAACTAGAGAGATGGCAAGACCACACCCGCCTCTGCCTCCCAAGCATAGCTGAACCAGTACACCAAGGAATAAATAGAGCTCCTATTAAAGGGTGGCAGAGATCCCAATCTGGCAAGAAGTCCCACAACAATCACAATTATTCTGTCTGAAATCGTCAGGATGCCTCCCAGGACTCTCACTGCCATGTGACCCCTTTGCAATGCCCTTTTGTGGGCTGTTAATAAAAACTCACTATATCACCATTAACAAAGTGATACTAACCGATTGATCCTGGCTGAAATCCGTGGGCGCCCTGCCTGAGGAATAACTAATGATTTCAGGATTCAGCTTAAAGACTTGTCTTCCACATACTGCAATAGCAAATACTGCGAAGTGAACACGTACACTTGTCAAGCAAACTGAAAACACTGGGCTATTACATCTTTCTTTCTCCCAAATGAACATCAGACTAATAGACCCCAAATTTACTGAATCATATTACTGATATAATGACCAAACAACATACTGGATATCTGAATGACAGGTTGTTAAAAAGAATACCATCCAATAGAACACTGGCTCAGTAACAGGCATTGTCTCATAAGAAGAGTAGAGAAACTCTTAAATACTTCCAGACTTTCTAAAAGGACTTGTAAAGAATTTGTTTTGGCTTAAGCAGAACATTCTTTATAGGCAAGTAAAAATTATCCGGCTTTCTTTTATTTGAGTAATTAAAACAGTGTTTGATGTTTCTGGTACCTGATACATCTTTAATCCTCTGATATTTCAGGGTATTGATTTTGCAAAGACTCTATTGTGGATGAAGCATCATATCCTGTAAATGGATCCACACTGATTTTCTGACAGTCTATTTGTTTAAAAGCTTCAGAAGCCAAACCATGAGCCTCAAGGCATTCCAGACAACTATTTTCTATTATGAGTTGGTATTTTTAAGACTACTTGCAAGAAAAAAAGTTTTTAAAAGTTCTCTGAAAAGAAAAAGTACTAATGTGTGAAACATCTGATTTTACTTTACTTTTTTTTTTTTTTAAGGATTTGTCAAATTACAATATGGCAGGTATTTGTTATAACTGTCGAGCAATGAAAATCTATATTCTTTCACTTTCATAGGAAATGTCTGTAAAATCTGAAGTACAGTATGGTCATTTATGTTGTTTAATAAGCAAGCTACCTTACTGTTTGACGAAATGTCACATTACTATGGCCATGTTTCCATACTAATCCCTGATACATCAACAACCATATCATACATAATTTACATGAAAGCATTATAAATGGATTACTTTATTCACTAATAACTATCAATATACAGTAAAAGCTGTTTTATCCGGCACTTCACCGACTGGAAAGGAATATAAATTAAACCAGCATTTCTAATCTTCATTGAAAGTCTGGTTTATAGTCCGGTTGGCGCGGGGCTGGCAGGAGGGTTGGGGCATGGGAGGGGGTGTGGAGCGCAGGCTCTAGGAGGGAGATGGGGAGTGGGAGGGGGAGTGGGGTGGGCTGTGGAGTGCCAGATCTGTGGGCCACTCACCTCAGGCAGCTCCGTACAAGCGGCAACCTATACTGGCTGCTCCTAGGCAGAGGTGCGGCAGGCAGCTTTGCACACTGCCTCTGCCTGCAGGTGCCACCCTCGCACCTCCCACTGGCTACTGTTCCCAGCCAATGGGAGTTGCAGAGCCAGAGCTCAGGGCGGGGCGAGGGCAGCACGCAGAGCCGCCTACCACACCTCCACCTAGGAGCAGACAGGATAGGTTGCCACTTGTGGGGAGATGCCCAGAGTGAGCGCCCGCTCAGATCCAGCACCCCGCACCTCCTCCCGTGCCTCAAGCCCCCTCCCACACCCAAACTGCCTCCCAGAGCCCACGCCCCACAATCCCTCCCGCACGCCAATCCCCAGACCCGCATCCACTCCCACATCCAAACTCCCTCCCTCTTAATTAACTGGCAATTTTCATTTACCTGCCTCCCTCCCATTCCTCCAACATGCCCAATAAAACAGCTTTTACTTTACTTTGCTGCCCTGATCACAAACAGATCTGTTTTGTGCTTTATTTAATACTTGCAGGTGGAAAAAACATGTTAGTGACTCAAGCCCAGTTTCTACAAACACTTATGCATATGCTTTATTTTATGCCCAAGGTCAATGGGACTACTAATTTGAACAGAGTTAAGCATATGCATATGTTTTTGCAGGGACAGGGCCTGTCTCACAACCCATCCTCTGAACTTTGCCAACTTGTACATTTTTCCAACTGCCACAGTCTGTTTATTCTATACTTTTCTAAGTCCAATACTTAAAAGATGGGGGCCACCTCAATCTTAAATACATACATCTCGTATGAAATCACTTCTGAAAAAACATGGTTTATTAAAATGCTTCCAAAAAGTAATTTCTTTGGGATATTTATCAAGTACACGTTTACTTTCTTTAATCATCATAATAATTTAAAGTATTCAGTACTCTCTTGAGAAAACATTGGTCATGTTGAAAAATGGACGATAACTTACAATTCCCAATGAAGTCTTTAATAAGATTATTTTTTATTTATTTTCATTTTCTATATGCCTCAATTTTAAAAATGCAATGATCAAATAGATTAATACAGTAAGAACTCCAGCTCAGGCACCCTTGCTGATCTCAACTATAGCAGATCCATGGGTCCCACACATGGTGGTATACCGCGTCCAGTGCACTAAATACCCCAATAGCAACTACATGGGTGAAACCAGACAATCACTTGTTCTTGAATGAATTCTCACAGAAAAATGATAAAAGACAAAACACCCCATCACCTGTGGGTGAACACTCTTCACAAAGTGACCACTCTCTATATCTGACCTATCAGTCCTCATCCTCAAAGGAAACTTGCACAACACTTAAACGACGAGCCTGGGAGCTTACATTCATAACTTTGCTAGACACTAAAACTCATGGACTGAATAGAAACACTGGACTTATGGTTTATTATAGCAATTTAAAAACCCACTAACAACCCTCCCACTATCCGCTTTCCACCTCTCCTTACTTTTTCTCCCCTCCCTATGACTGGAGGGATCTTAACGGGCCACTTCTCCTTGACTCGTCCCTTGAAATATGTGTGAACTACTTATGCTAAACAATCTGTTCCATCTTGTATTTTGCTGTGACAGTCTGAGGGCTTGTATTCATGTACAGTGCTGCAGCTGCGTCACTGTAGTGCTATGATGAAAATCCTACTATGCCAACCCTTCTCTTATCAGCATAGTTAATCCTCATCCCCCAAAAGCAGAAGCTATGTCGACGGGAGAAGCCCTACATGGGTGGTTAAGTCAGTATAACTACATCCGTCAGGAGTGTGGATTTTTCAGACCTCTGAGCGATGTAGTTATACCAGCATAGGCCTGTAGTGTAGACCTGGCCTCCGTAAGTTTCCCAGACCTGACGAAGAGCTCTGTGTAAGCTCGCATGCTTGTCTCTCTCACTTGCAGAAGTTTGTCCATTAAAAGATATTACCTCACCCACCTTGTCTCCCTAATATCCTGGGACTGACTCGTCTACAACAACACTGCATATAGCAGTATGGTATACAAACAGGGACAGACTTTCAGATAGGCAGCTGAAGGCTTTAGAGGTCAAAACCAACACTATATATTTCACAGATTATGTCTTAACAGAACCAGTGCAGATCCAAAAGCACTGTCAAGTGCCTGAATTTGGTGCAGAGTACATTCAGTCAGTTAAGTTGTTTCAACTACATATTTCTCTTTAAACAGGAAAACTGTTTTTTTTTGTTGTTGTTGTAATTTGGAGTGTGTGGGGAGGAATTTGTTGTTTTTTTTTAAGTCACAGAGCAGCCCACCAGAAACTGAATGGCTGTGATTATGTAAAACCAACATTCAAAAAATCCTATTCAAGACGCTAGACTATAACTTATTAATCAGAGAAGATATGGGAATTCCCCTGGTTTAGTCAAATATGCAACAGCCAACTTCTCCTTCTTGCTTCTTAATATTGTTTATTTATTTATTTTTGTGAATAATAATTCTTCTTTATTTACATTTAACTGGAAAGAAATCAAATCAATTTTGGGAAAGCTTTTTTTTAAGACTAGAACCTTAAAACTAGAACATACTTATTTAAATGTCAGCATCTGTAGCAATATTAGAAATATCTCTAATAAAGATTTAAAGAGGCATATGACAGAAATCTATACATAAATCTTGACACATTACCTATGTGAATATACATGCCATCTACACTGAAATGTTCCATAACAATTTAAATGCACATCATATGTAAAATTAATAGGACTCAAATTAACGATACAAACTTTGTGTGCATCACTGACACAATAAAAGTATTTAGAAAAATAACACAATGTTCTGTGTCACAGTAAAGACATATTATTAGAATTAAAATGAAAAGCAGTAGAGGCAGTGGGAAGGGGTCAAAGAAATGAAACATATTACTACTTGTTTGCTTGGTTTATACATAGGGCTGAGTGGACCAATGCTCTAAGCTGACAGATTCTTGGCTTCCAAAAAGATTCAAATACAGGTATTGATTTGACCAATATTTTTTATGACATGGAAATATCAGTGTATGGACCACAGATGAATTACAACAATCTTTCTGATGCTGATAAAGTATTTGGCAACAAGAAAAGTTTCTTTCTGAGATAGCACTGAGGACCTCTAATGGAATGAATACTATGAAATCTTCCAGAAAAAACACTGACTCAGGGTTCCATTCTGAAAAAACTAAAGGCAGTGGGGATGGGTGAACTGACTTTGGAAAAAAATAAGAGCCAACCAGAACATAAACTCTTTCTCTATACCCAAGTTTTAAAATATTATAATAATAATCCTATTTCTACAGGTGCCCATCAGCCCACCTTTGTCTCCTCTTCCCAATGATCAGGACAAAAATACATAATAAAACAATATATACCTAAAAATATATATCACACTGAATCCTGGGGACTGTCATAATTTTTTATTCTCTCCTGCACCTGCTCATCATCTTTTCTCTGGAAACAGATTTTATTCACCGTGGATGGTTATCAGCCATATTGCACCATCGAGAACCACTGTATCAGAGAACCCTCTGACCCTGTGAGAGCCCCTGCCTTTGCTTATAGTCCTTTTGTAGGATCTAGGTGGTTAGGCACCAGGTGGGTTTGGCAGTCTGGTCTAGGGTTTGGCCAACTGCTTGTTCTAATATTGCATGTTCTGCGCTGACGTGTGTAAAATACATTCTGGGTATCTGACCTGGGTAAGGCCAGAGTAATTGGGATTTGACTACGGTAGCCAGCCCAGGCCTAGTGAAGACTGCTACTTGTAACTGAGATCCATGAAAGAAATACCAAAAAAGGTAAGGTGAGAAGAAATGTGTTAAGGAGAGGGGAGAACCATGGAAGTGATGGGGAAAAAAAACAGAGTGACAAGAATCACTGGCCTATGCCTGGGAGATCAGCTAATTATGTTCAACGAGGAAGGAGGGAAGATCAGGATCAGTTTAGACACAATCAGAAGGAAAGAAGGGAAAGAAGGAAAGAGAAGATGTTAAAAGGTTTGGACAAATTCATTTAACTTTGAATAAATTCTATCCAAAATGAGACTCTTATGTTGCAGTTAGGCTCAGACAGTCAGGAAGTGTCTGAATTAAGGTTGCACATATGTATATGCAGCATAACTACACATACAAGACAAGTCCCCCAAGTACATCTCTGAGATTCAAGACAGTTTACTTATAAATTGTAATTTTATAAATCAGATCAATAGAACACTTTCACCCATGCTAAAAGCAGAGAATAGAAATGGGAAGATAAGCAAGATCCTACACTAGCTTGGTAGATTTGCCTAGAAGGGACCACACACACATTTCTTCAGTCTCTTTTGCAGACAGTAAAATCACCCCTGATCTCAGAATAATTAATAAAAGGTTTTTAGAGTATTAAAGCCAACTATGCAAAGCCACTGTACAAGAAAATACATAAACACTGACAATTGTTAAGCAAAGTAAGAATACAGAAATTATCCAGAGCAGACTCAAGTATTTTAACTGAGGACATATTACATGCTAGTATTAATAAAGAAAACGCAGCAAATATTGAATAAATAAAAAAATAAACGGCTCCTTTTAGATTACAGACCTGTTTGAACCTAACAAATTTATGGTAGGTCCTAGTGCCTGCTTTTGGCTCCTTTGAAAGTTGGGCTCTATAATTCCAGCTATAAATTAAATTCCTTGAAACAAAACGATTCTCTCAGACTGCACTAGGCTTTTTCCCAAGGTTGGCACTAAAAGGATGAATAAAGTTTGGGAGAAATAGGAACATATCTCAGTCTAAATTGGCAGGCACTGCCCACGTGCAGAAGTAGTGCAGAGAGGTACTGCTCCAGAACAGAGAGAGTACTGAGAAGACTATGTCTCACACAAGCAGAATGCCTTGGGGAGCCCGCAGTCATGCAGGGTGAGTGTGCAAGTAGCTACACCAATCTAAGAGCTATCCTCCATTGGCTGGGAGATAAGACCATAGCACTGGTATGTACCATCTCTTCCCCCATTGTACACCACTAAAAGAATAGGGAGGAACAAATTCCTGTGCTCTGTTGCTTGTAATTCTACCTGGCCCTTATGCAGGCCTCAAGTAGATTCTTTATGCCTTCCACTCCAACTACTACAGACAGAACGTCGCCCTAATTTGTAAACATAAAATATGCAATGATGGCAAACAAAAAACACATACCCCAGTACAAACATAGCATTTCTACAAGGATAGCATGCCTGTAAACTGTCTGGGAAGTATCGCATATGCTCCAGGCCTGCTCTTCTTAGCATATTTCTGGCACTTGATAATAAACCATGTTAACAGAGGAGTAAATCTGATAATCAGACAATAATGTAGGGCATGTTTGTCCTCCTTATACTGTATATCATGACACTGTGAATAAATACAAAATGAATTTGGTTCATATGCCCTTCTCTAAGCTAAACTTAGGAGTGGTCCTTAAATGAGTAGTGCTTAATAGGCCCAAACAAATGGCACTCATTTTTCTTCAAATCTTTTTCTACCTCAGCTTCTACAGTGTCTACATTTTCCATTTTTTTGCCCAGAAGTAAGTAAAAAACTGTATTTTGTCCCTTTCCCCCCTTCCTTTGCTGGAGAAGCATTCATTGCAAAGGCTTCTGCCAAGGCATAATCCAATTTAGTTGCCCACAGTGGCAAGCAGAAAGGTCTGCTAAATACAAAGTCAGACATGGATCTGTCTGAGATCTGGAGTGGCAGATACAGCATGGATGTACTGCAAATGGATGACTTGTTCCACCAAGATAAGCAAATTTCTTTCTTGCATTTGACACTTTCTGTAAAAAACAAAAACATTGTATTTTTCAATTCACCTCATACAAGTACTGTAGTGCAATCTCTTTATCATGAAAAGTTGAACTTACAAATGTAGAATTATGTAAAAAAAAGCATTCAAAAATAAAACAATGTAAAACTTTAGAGCCTACAAGTCCACTCAGTCCTGCTTCTTGGTCAGCCAATCACTCAGACAAACAAGGTTGGTTACAATTTGCAGGAGATAATGCTGCCTGCTTCTTGTTTACAATGTCACCTGAAAGTGAGAACAGGTGTTCTCATGGCACTGTTGTAGCTGACATTGCAAGATATTTACATGCCAGATGCACTGAAGATTCAGATGTCCCTTCATGCTTCAACCACCATTCCAGAGGACATGCTGCCATGCTGAGATGGGTTCTGCTTGATAATGAGTGCAGTGCAAACTGAGACATGTTCATTTTCATCAACTGGGTCAGATGCCACCAGCAGACAGTTGATTTTCTTTTTTGGTGGTTTGAGTTCTGTAGTTTCTGCATCGGAGTGTTGTTCTTTTAAGACTTCTAAAAGCATGCGCCACAGCTTGTCCCTCTCAGGTTTTGGACGGCACTTCAGATTCTTAAATCTTGGGTCAAGTGCTGTAGCTATTTTTAGAAATCTCACATCGGTACCTTCTTTGCATTTTGTCAAATCTGCTGTGAAAGTGTTCTTCAAAGGAACATGTGCTGGGTCATCATCCAAGACTGCTATAACATGAAATATATGCAGAATGCAGGTAAAACAGAGCAGGAGACATACAATTCTCCTGCCAAGGAGTATAGTCACAAATTTAATTGATGTGTTGGTTTTTTTTAAATGAGCATCATCAGCATGGAAGCATGTCCTCTGGAATGGTGGCCAAAGCATGAAGGGGCATACAAATGTTTAGCATATCTGGCACGTAAATACCTTGCAACGGCGGCTACTAAAGTGCCATGCGAATGCCTGTTCTCACTTTCAGGTGACACTGTACATAAGAAACAGGCAGCAGTATCTCCCGTCAATGTAAACAAACTTTTTTGTCTTTAGCGATTGACAGAATAAGAAGGACTGCCTTGACTTGTAGGCTCTAAAGTTTTACATTATTTTGTTTTTGAGTGCAGTTATGTAACCAAAAAAAATCTGCATTTGTAAGAGACGGTTACTCACCGTAGTAACTGTTGTTCTTCGAGATGTGTTGCTCCTATCCATTCCAGTCAGGTGCGCGCGCCGCGCGTGCACGGCTCTTCGGAACATTTTTACCCTAGCAACTCCGGCGGGCCGGCTGGCGCCCCCTGGAGTGGCGCCGCTATGGCGCCTGTTATATACCCCAGCCGGCCCGTCCGCTCCTCAGTTCCTTCTTGCCGACTACTCCGACAGTGGGGAAGGAGGGCGGGTCTGGAATGGATAGGAGCAACACATCTCGAAGAACAACAGTTACTACGGTGAGTAACCGTCTCTTCTTCTTCGAGTGATTGCTCCTATGCATTCCAGTCAGGTGATTCCCAAGCCTTACCTAGGCGGTGGGGTCGGAGTGAGACGTGGCGGAGTGTAATACCGCGGAGCCGAAGGCTGCGTCGTCTCGAGACTGCTGCACCAACGCGTAGTGGGAAGCGAAGGTGTGTACAGAAGACCAGGTGGCCGCTCTACAGATGTCCTGGATGGGGACATGGGCCAGGAAGGCGGCCGACGAGGCTTGTGCTCTCGTGGAGTGAGCGGTGAGGTGGCATGGTGGCACGCAAGCAAGCTCGTAGCAGGTGTACATGCTGTGACCCAGGAGGAAATCCGTTGGGAGGACGAACCGCTACGAACAGCTGGGGCGAACGCCGGAAGGGCTTCATCCGCTCGATGTAAAAAGCGAGCGCCCTGCGGACGTCGAGGGTGTGAAGCTGTTGCTCCCGAGGCGAGGCATGCGGCTTCGGGAAGAAGACCGGGAGGAAGATCTCCTGGTTGAGGTGGAAGGCCGACACCACCTTAGGGAGGAAGGCCGGATGTGGTCGAAGCTGTACCTTGTCCCCGTGGAAGACGGTGTATGGTGGACCCACCGTTAGAGCACGGAGCTCAGAGACTCGTCTCGCTGATGTAATGGCGACGAGGAAGGCTGTCTTCCAGGAGAGGTAGAGCAGGGAGCACGTGGCCAAGGGCTCGAAGGGGGGACCCATCAGCTTGGCCAGCACGAGGTTCAAATCCCAGGTCGGGGCCGGACGCCGCACCGGTGGGTACAAGCGGTCCAGGCCTTTAAGGAAGCGGGAAACCATCTGGTTGGAGAAGATGGACCGACCTTCCACATATGGACAAAAGGCGGACACTGCTGCCAGGTGAACTCTCAAGGAGGAGACCGCAAGACCTTGCTCCTTAAGGTACCAGAGGTAGTCCAGGATGGTAGGGACAGGGACTACGAATGGATTGAGGCCTCGTTGATCACACCAGAGTGCGAATCGCTTCCATTTCGCCAGATAGGTGGAGTGAGTGGAAGGCTTTCTGCTCTCTAGCAGGACTTGCTGTACTGCTGCCGAACAGTCCCTCTCTGCGTGGGTCAACCACTCAGGTACCAAGCTGTAAGATGGAGGGACTGCAGGTTCGGATGGCGGAGTCTGCCGAAGTCCTGGGTGATGAGGTCCGGCCATAACGGAAGGGGATGGGATCCCGAACAGAGAGCTCGAGCAGCAGGGTGTACCAGTGCTGCCTCGGCCAGGCCAGAGCTACGAGTATGACGTGGGCTCTGTCCCTCCGAAGCTTCAGTAGCACTCGGTGCACTAGCGGGAACAGAGGGAAGGCGTAGAGGAGGCGATCCGTCCAGGGGTAAAGGAAGGCGTCCGACAGGGAGCCTGGCGAGCGACCCTGGTAAGAGCAAAACAGGTGGCACTTCCTGTTTTCCCTGGAGGCGAATAGGTCTATCTGGGGAAACCCCCACCTCTGGAAGATTGTGTGCACGACATCGGGACGGAGGGACCACTCGTGGGAGAGGAACGACCTGCTGAGATGGTCGGCCAGCGTGTTCTGCACTCCCGGAAGAAAGGACGCTTCCAGGTGAATGGAGTGGGTCACGCAGAAGTCCCACAGGAGCAGCGCTTCCTTGCAGAGGAGGGAGGAGCAGGCTCCGCCCTGCTTGTTCACGTAGAACATTGCCGTGGTGTTGTCCGTGAACACTGTCACACAGCGGCCTTGCAGGCGGGTGCGGAAGGCGTGACACGCCAAACGGATCGCTCGCAGCTCGCGGATATTGATGTGCAGAGCGAGCTCTTGGGGCGACCAAAGGCCTTGGGTGTGAAGGTTGCCCAGGTGAGCTCCCCAACCGAGCGCTGAGGCATCCGTGGTCAGAGTGGCGGATGGACGAGGAGGGTGGAACGGGACTCCCGCACACACGACCTCCGGGTCGAGCCACCAGCGGAGGGACTCGAGGGTCGGCTTGGTGATCGTGACCACCATGTCGATGGGATCTCGATGCGGCCGGTACACCGACGTGAGCCAAGACTGGAACGGGCGGAGGTGGAGCCGCGCGTACGCGGTGACATACGTACACAATGCCATGTGGCCCAGGAGGCAGAGGCAGGATCGCACCGTCGTGGTCGGGAAGGTGACAAGGTCCCGGATGATGGAGACCATCGTCTGGTGCCGAGATTGTGGTAGGCAGGCGCGGGCCAACGAGGAGTCGAGGACCGCTCCAATGAACTCCACCCGCTGCGACGGAATCAAGGTGGACTTCTCATTGATGAGAAGACCGAGGCGCTGAAAGAGGGACAGGATTTCTGTCATCTGGTCCATTACCAGGCGCTGAGACGTTCCGCGAACCAGCCAATCGTCGAGATACGGGTAGACGTGTATCTGACGACGGCGGAGGGCTGCGGCAACCACTGCCATGTACTTGGTAAACACCCTCGGTGCGGTGGATAGGCCGAATGGCAACACTGCGAAGTGGTAGTGTGCATTGTTCACCACGAAACGCAGGTAGCGTCGATGGGGAGGGTAGATCGCGACATGGAAGTAGGCGTCCTTCACGTCGAGGGCGGCAAACCAGTCTCCCGGATCCAGAGAGGGAATGATGGTCCCCAGGGTGACCATGCGAAACTTGGGCTTGAGCAGATATTTGTTTAGCTCGCGAAGGTCCAGGATAGGACGTAGCCCTCCTTTCGCTTTGGGGATGAGAAAATAATGGGAATAGAATCCCCTGCCCCGCCTGTCTTGAGGCACTGCCTCTATGGCACCCACACTCAACAGAGTCTGGACCTCTTGTAAGAGGAATTGCTCGTGAGAGGGGTCCCTGAAGAGGGACAGGGAGGGTGGGTGGGAAGGGGGGGGCAAAACAAATTGAAGGCGGTATCCCGACTGGATTGTTTGGAGCACCCAGTTGTCCGTAGTTATATGGGACCACGCCGAAAAGAAATGGGAGAGGCGGTTGCGAAACAAAAGGGTAGGATCCGGTGGAGAGACTGATGGGCCGTCCTCGGGCGTCCCATCAAAAGGCCTGCTTGGAGCCTTGCGGGGCCTTGGAAGGGGCCTGGGCCTGGTTGCGCCTGTTGCCGGATGGATGATGGCGATTCTGGCCTGGTCGCCTGCTGTTGTACGGGCGGTACCGCTGTTGAGGGAAAGACCGGGAGGGTTGTTGCCGGAAGGACCTGCGCTGCGGAGCCGGTGTGTGCATCCCGAGGGTGCGGATGGCGATGCGACCGTCCTTCAGGGTCTGGATCCGGGAATCAGTTTTCTCGGAGAAAAGACCCTGAGTGTCAAAGGGCAGGTCCTGTAACGTATACTGCACCTCCGGTGGCAGGGTGGAGGACTGCAGCCAGGATATGCGCCGCATCGTCACCCCTGAGGCCAAGGTCCGAGCTCCCGAGTCTGCAGAGTCAAGGGCGGCCTGGATGAAGGACCTGGACAATTTCTTCCCCTCCTCCAACAATGCGGAGAACTCCTGGCGGGAGGCTGTTGGTAGGAGCTCTGTAAATTTCGCCAGGGACGCCATGATGTCATACACGTACCTGGCGAGGAGGACCATCTGGTTGGCGATGCGAAGTTGCAGGCTGCCACCCGAGTAGACCTTGCGGCCTAACAGGTCCATTCGCGTCCTTCGACTTTGGCGCAGGGGCAGGTTGACCATGCCTCTCCCTGTCATTGACCGACTGAACGACCAACGAGTCCGGGGTCGGGTGAGTATACAGATACTCCTAGCCCATGGGGGGGACTGAGTACTTGCGCTCAACCCCACGGGCCGTAGGAGGGATGGACGCAGGCGTCTGCCAGAGTGTGGTGGCGTTCTTTTGTATCGTCCGAACGAACGGTAATGCCACGCGCACTGGAGCCTCCGCTCCAACGACATTTGTTATGGGGTCCTCGTCCTCCTGGACCTCCGCCACGGGGAGAGCCATGGCCGTCGCCACGCGGCGAAGCAGGTCTTGGTGCGCCCTTAGGTCTATCGGCGGAGGATCCTTGGCAGATGCTCCGGCCACCGCCTCGTCAGGTGAGGACGACGAGGACAAGCCCTGGACGACAGCCTCCGTCGATGGACCTGCTGACTGCTCGTCGGCTGGGTCGGGTTGCGTGTGCCTCTGGGGGTCAGGCGGTATGGAAACCGCGCCCGGTGACGAAGGGGCCGGTCGGCTGACGGTCGCCTCTGGTACCCTGCGCTCGGAGGCAGGGGCTTTTGGAGGGAACGGCACCCCCTGAGTCTCATACTGGGCCCAGGGAACCCAGAAGCCCCACTGCTGTGCCCCCTGAGGCTGGCCTTATGGGGTGGCAGGTGCCCGTTACTGTCTGCCCCGGAAGCAACCGACGCGGGGCGGGATGGCCATGGAGGCGCCGAGGCGCTGACGGATTGCGCCGTCGAATGAGGCAGTCTGTCCCCGGACGGTGCCGAGGATCGGTGCCGGTCTGCACGGTACCAGGATGGTGACCGAGACCAACGTCCGCTGCGGTGCCGGGAGCTCGACCGGTGCCGGGAGCTCGACCGGGATCCGGACCTGCGGCGCCGGGAGCGGCTACGCGAGTCGCGGTGCCGGGAATGGTGCCGGGAAGCAGACCTCCGTCGGTGCCGACGCGAAGGCGATCGGGACCTGGAGCGACGCCGGGAGTGCAACCAGTACCGCGATGTCGAACGGTACCGGGACTGCGACCGGCGTCGGGACGGCGACCGGTACCGTGATGGCGAGCGGTGCCGAGATCTCGAGCGACGGGACGGTGACCTGCGGCGGGACCGGGAACGTGACCGGGACCGTCGTCCGTGCCGTCTGTCCGGAGAGGGCGGCCGGATCATCATTGCCGGCTTTCCCGCCGAAACGACAGCCCGCATCGGCGGTGCCGGGGGCTCGGTGCCTCTGTGAGCTCTATGAGCTCGCGCGCCATGGAGAAAGTCTCTGGCGTTGATGGCAGCCGGAGCTCGAGCATGGCGGTGCCGGACTCGACGGCCCTTGCGGCGCCGGAGTCAACGGCCCAGTGCACGTCCTGTGCACAGCCACAGCGGGGACCGCAGGTGGCGCAATTGTCTTGGCTGCTGGGCCCTCAGCGTGGGGCTTGGCACCCGCTTTCGCCGGCTTGCGCTTCCTTGATGGCGACAGGGAGCGGTGCCGGGCCTTCAGTGCCGGTCGCGGAGTCTCGGTGCCCCTACTGGCATAGGCCGCTGGCAAGATGCACAGGGCTTAAAGCCCGGTGCCTTGGGCATGAGCCCGCACCAGGGGAGGAAAGGGAGGGGAAACCCCCCTTAACCTTATCCTAAAAACAAACTAACTAACAGAAACTATCTATACTAATCACTAAACGAACTATATACACGAAAAAGTAGCGAGAGCTAGGGTTGTGGAGGACAGAGAGCACTCCACAGTTCCAACTGGCCGTCACGGGCGGTAAGAAGGAACTGAGGAGCGGACGGGCCGGCTGGGGTATATAACAGGCGCCATAGCGGCGCCACTCCAGGGGGCGCCAGCCGGCCCACCGGAGTTGCTAGGGTAAAAATGTTCCGAAGAGCCGTGCACGCAAGGCGCGCACACCTGACTGGAATGCATAGAAGCAATCACTCGAAGAAGAAGTTACACTTTCATGATAAAGAGATTGCACTTCAGTACTTGTGTGAGGTGAACCGAAAAATACTATTTTTTTTATCATTTTACAGTACATATATTTGTAATAAAAATAATATAAAGTGAGCACTGTGCACTTTGATTTCAATTACAACACAGAATACAATATTGAAAATGTAGAAAACCATCCAATAATATTCAATAATTTTTTCATTTGGTATTCTATTGTTATAAATGCGATTAATCATGATTAATTTTTTGAGTTAATCGTGTGAGTTAACTGCGATTAATTACAGCCCTAATAAAAATGTATCAATGGTAACAACACTAAGCCTAAATAATTTATTTGTGGGTATGTTTTGAGAGGTTGAGAGAGAATACTGGACCTTGAGGAGTAAGGGTGTGTGGGTGGTGGGGGAGCAAGATTGTTTATTTTAGATAGAACAAAATTTTCAGTGCTTTAATGATTGCCTTTCATGACACACTCCCAACACCACAATCCAGCAGTCACAACCCACCAGGCCTACGTTATTGAAAAACATACGTGGCTGCTGCAGATTAAGAGGAAAAAATGTCAAAGGAGATGGCAGCCCCCTGAAGAGAGTGGGCACTTGAGACAAATCTACTGCTCCTTCTGAAAACAGCTGTTTAAGGAGAAGAGAGGATGAACCATTGAAGACACTCCTTGTAGCTTGCTGAAGCTGCAGCCATTTGATGAGGAGAGAACCACCTGTTCTTATTTTTGAAAAGCATCCAGTAAAGGGAGAAAGGGGACCCAGCTATATACATCACCTGAAAGCCCTATTTCAAGGACACTGATGTGCAGCAGGAGAAGGCCCTTGCTCAGAGAAGAGCAGGAGGTGTGAACTATTAGCACTATTTTTCAAAACAAAGCTCTACAGTCAGTGTGAGGTGAGATCTCTTTTGGGGGAAAAAAATGCTGGTATGTTCTTTGCTGATTGATGAAACATTTTTTCAGTGTTGTATAATACTGCTTTAAAGCTTCCCATCTCAAAAAATATTTGCAAATATTTCTTACCTGTGTCCCAATAGTCTCCTGGAAGCAGCGCCCAAGCTGAGTTTTAGCAGAAACAGGAAACACATGAGGAATGGGTTGCTGATGTGGGTAAGTAGAATATCCTTTCTGGGTCTTGTGATATGGAACACCTTGATAAGAGACCTGGGGATGTCCTGGCTGGGGTACTTTCACTTTCTGTCCTGCTGATGTGCTGTCAATTCTTGAAACTTGATGGAATTGTACTGAGGCCTCAGGGGGATGTTTCACATGGATATTCACTACATTAGGGGGGAACTTCACTAAAATAATTGGAAGAATAAACAAACAAAAAATAGCGAGAACAGATGTTAAACGGAAATACCTGTCTTCAACAGTTCTTTAGTATTAATGTTTACATTAAAATGTATATATTAGAGCCTAAAAAATGAAAAAAATATACATAAAGCCCAAATATAGAAAAAAGTTAAACTGTATAGCGTGTGGTTTAGAATGGAAGAGATTTCAAACTCTTTGTACAGAAAAGTAAGACTCTACAGAAAACAATGTTAAAGACTACAGTGTAAGGTAGGTGTCCAGCCGGCTGGTGTGACATTAATACTTGTGGTCAGACTGTGTAAAAAAAATTCCCATTCTAAGTCCCAGAATTCAAACTCTACTATGTTATTTTTGGATATTCAGTAAATGTTGTTCTATTTTTCAAATCCATTCTCTCTCTTTGGAACATAGAGAAAGATTCAGAGTTTATCATTTCACCTTGGTAGACCAGCCAAGTCCTGAATTTGCCCAGGGAACCACTGATGACCTCCCAACCATCTGAAAAAAACCATGCCCTTCATTGAACTTTGAATTAAGGATTTGTCAAATAAGGAGGGACTGCTTTTCAAATACTTGGTTTTTGAATGGAGTTGTAGTTTTAAGTCTGTGCACATAGGTTCAGAACTTCCACTCACTTATTCCAATGTGAATCAGGAGTAATTCTGTTAAAACCAATGGAATTTCATGGATATTAAACCAGTCTCATAATCCAAACCCTTTATTGATTTGGGTTCTTAACCTATTTTAAATATTATTTTTATAAAATCTTGGTGTATCTTTAAATCTATTCTTAAATCCACTTTAAGAATTCACAGTTAGAGTAACTCTCTAAGAATAGACTCAACTCCTTACATTTTACAAGTTAAAAATCAAAGAAGGTGAATACTCTTATAGACAGTTACTTAGGAACATCAAAGAGGGGAGGGATTCTCTCTCCTGCAAAACTCTAAAGCTTTCCAAGGGGAAGAGAAGGAGAACAAGAAATAACCATCCCTGTGTGCCACCCACAGGGTCGTCTTTAGGATTTATGGGGCCCTATGCAGTATTATTAAACTGGTGCCCGTATGCCCAACCACAGCCCAGGCTTGCACGTGTATTTTAGATAAGGGTGGTCTTTTTAAGGATTTATTAAAAAAATTATGTCTGAAAATCCAAGCATATAAGACTAAAGATGAATACACAGATTGTGCATCTAAAAACCTATTCAAGGATTTTTTTTTAGAGATGTCATTTTATAATCTTCAGCAACACACTAATGAAATATTTTTAAAGCAAGTTTTAAATTAAGGTCCTGTAGAATAACATGTTGTGAGTAAACATTACAGTAATGCATAACTATTTTTGTATATAAATTCAGAAACTGACAGTATATACCTGGGGGTTGGCAAATGCCTGTTAAATGGCTTCATTACCACTTGAATGTTAGAATTCAATATTTAGTCTTTGTATCTGGGATATTTTCAGCATCTGTTAAATATACTTTCCTCTAATGCACTCCTAAGGCCAGTCAGACAAGTGGATATAACTCCCCTATCAAACCATCATAAGGAGTTAAGAACACACAAAAGTCTTGTCACACTGCTATCTCTATAAAGGATGTTAGCTAATCCTGCTTAGCTGTTTTCCTGTCTCCAGCAGACGCAGCAACTCTTCTTTATGGTTAAATGTTTCTTTGCTAAAACTCTTTAATTCCCACAAGGCTTAGTTAGTTTAGTCTGGGGTGGTTTTTTTGGTAATGAAATTATGTTTGCTTTTCCACCTCTTTTTCTCTAGAGTACCCTGTGACAGGCATTTTCAGTGTATCCAGTCTATCTTGCTTAAAAGAAGCAGCCTTGTAGTACAAGTTATTGCACTGCTTTCTTTTTAAGTCTGAGAAGCCACAGCTTTAGGCTAGGCAGAGTTCCCAGGAAATAGCTGATGGGAACCCAGAAAGTATGCCTCCACAGCTTTGCTGGTTTTTAATTCCCCATTCGGTATCAGAAAGTCAGAACTTCTTAATACTATAAGAGGTCAGTTGTAGTCAAGGCACACAGGGAAAGGGGAAAATATTGCCAGAAGAAAAAAGGTAAGCCCTCTCTCAGGAAAATCTTTTGACTAGGAATTGATACAATTATTTTAATGTCATTTTGCACTACATAAGGAAGACAACAGAACATGGCTATTCCTGGCAAACAAAACTGGTTCACTTACATGAATACATTGCGAGTGGACACTCCTTTCAGGCTAGTATTGTGGCTTCTTTCTGACTCAACAGTTCTCAGCAGGCTGATGTTGACTTAGGTGCCTTGCCGGCTTCTATAAGTCCATCTAGCTCTGCTAGGGATTTCAGCCAATTCAAGACTGTAGGGTGACCAGACAGCAAGTGTGAAAAATCAGGGCAGAGTGTGGGGGGTAATAGGAGCCTATATAAGAAAAAGATCCAAAAATCGGGACTGTCCCTATAAAATCGGGACATCTGGTCACCCTATCAAGACTGTGACAAATCAAGATGTAAGTGCTTCCTCCCAGGTAATGTTTATCCCCAAGACCCTCTTTCTTCAGGTCTTCGATTCCTGTTTAGCTGCACTCTTAAACTTTGCTTTCTGCCAGTCTCTTACGGATGATATATTTCTTCCTCTTATCCAGAAAAGGAGCATTCCTCTTCCAGTTGGTCGATGTCCTCACTTGGAGATGGAAATGGCAGGCAAAGGCAATGGGACAGGTGATGACCTTGATGGGGAGCTTCCTTCCAAAGGGGTAGGAAAATTCCTCACATGAGTAAGAAATTTGCTGTACTTTTCAAGCTAGTTACCTGTACATTCAATCTGAAGGATGACTATGGCCAAACATAAAAAGAACTATTCTTCTTTATGGGTCACCATTTCATACAGCATATCTTAACCTCTCGTGCAATGCTCACAGTAATAAGCCTTGGTCACATTAAGAATATGGCAGTTTGATCCTCTTGTTTAAAAGAAAAGTTCAAAGTAATTTTCGTAGCCCAAGATAAGGTTTAGTATTTCCACACTGGTAAAATAACCTGTTTTCCAATGGATTGGGTAGCAGTCCTGCAGAGTCTGATTTACTGAAGAATGGAATGGAGCTTAAGAGAACCTTCTCATTCTAATGTTTCCAAGTAGATGACTACTTGTATCTCTTACACAGCTGTTGCCTCTTTTGATAATAGTTATTAAGTTAGATTATACCTGCCATAAAGATACAATTAAGTTGGGTTTGTTTTTAGCAAAGTGATTCAGGAAGTAAATGTGAACGTTTAATCCCAACAGAAAATTATTTTTAAAATTTATTAATTCAGTTGCAACAACATGGAAAAGTTGGCTGTACGTTACCAACTACAGTCAAAATCAGGTTGGTTATTCAAACAAACAAAAAATTAGTGTTAAATTACTGAACTGTGGAATTTAACTGTGGGACTCTCCACAAAAACAGAAATAAACATGGATGAAACAGACTGATAAATAATCCTCTGAGTTCATTTTTTATCAAACAATGTCAAGAATCATCAACTCGTCAGTTGCAGCTAGCAGGCTGAAAGTGACTCTGATCTCTTAGTTTGGGCAAGATTACTGGTTTTCTTCTCAGATTCATCTTGTTTTTAAATAAATACTTTTCAGTGTTTAGACAGCAGTAGCACCTTATCTGTGATTTCATCAACCTTACTGGAAATATTGTTGTATTTAACTGAAATTCTCTCAAACTCCTGAAGTGATATTTATGATCCATATCCTGGCCTCTGTAAGTTAAAAGGATCACAAACAAAAAACAAACAACCTAGGCATACAACAGTTCACTGAGAGTGAGAGGTAAATTGTAAGGGTAAACATGGATTCTGTTTTCATTTTAACATCAAGTTAATTATGTTGGAAGGCAACCACTCTCTGTCTCATACTAGTGGGAACTTAATAACTTGCCACTTTAACAGTCACAGGTAAATTACAGACTGCATACTGGAACAATGTCTTCAGTCCTTTTCCCATGTGAAATCTGGCTATGCACCTGACAGGAGAGAACTTTGTTATACCAAAGAACGTGGCACCCTTTTTAATTCTGTGATCTGGACTAAATTCTACCATGAATTAAAGTAAAATTACCTTATCAAACTCATTTCAATAACACTGTGTTTCTTATTATTCCAACCATCTAAGGAAAATAACTTCCAATCATTCGGGTAGGCTCTGGAGTCAAGCTGTGGTATCTAGATTCAAACTGTGTAGACAGATGTCGTTATCATTACTGGTCTGACAGCCACAATTCGAAAGTAAAACTAGCTCCAAAGGGACAAGCATCCACGAGAGAAAAAAAAGTTACCTTTTACTCCTTGCTGTCCGGGCATAGTCAGTGGTAAAGTATGTGTAGAGTGGATGACATGTGATCCAATGGTCTTGCTTGCCTGCTGTGGTTGATGGTAAAGTTTTGGAGTATTGGCATTCTTCGCTGGGATTTGACAGAGTTTACCAGTATAATTAGGAGGGCACTGGCATTTATCTCTAGAACTGCACTGGCCACCATTCATGCACGGAAGGTGACAAATAACTGAAAGACAAAAAACCAGAAAAATACAGAGATGTTGTTAATTTCTCTTCACCTGTGATTATTTTTAGCACTATCTGATGATACATAATGGTGCTACTGATAGCAGTAGAGAAGGGAGATATCTGGGCCTTCCTTTTTCTGACATTTGTGGAATTGCTGTCCATTTGAGACAGGTTTTTACTTGCTTAGTGGCAGGGCCAAGCACTCTGCTTATTACCTCTGTGTGGTTCATGTGTTTGGCTCTCTTCACATCAAGTACAGTGTGTGTATTTCTTCCTTAGGAACCTAATTGATTATATTTCACCATATGACAAAAAGAATGCTAGGTTTAGAAGCATCCCTTGTGTAAACCCCTGTGTGTGGGTACCACTTCCTGGAAAACATAGCTCTTTCTGAAAACTGTGAGGCCTGTGCCCCCTCTGGAGAGAGGGATAAAACCCTGCCAGATCAGACAATGCTGGGGGTGAATTTCCCATTTCCCTCATGTGATCTGGTTGTTCTTTGAAAATCTGTCTCCTATTCAAGGTAGCTTTATATATATATTTTTCTGACATGAGCCAATATTTATAACCATCCATTAGGATAATTAAAATGCCAATTCGTTTTATTCCAATAATCTAAGAAACATTAAGTTCCAAGTTATAAAAATATTTTAGCACCTACATAAACACCTACCTATGGCTGATTATTTCTGTGCCAACTTGTACTTTCGTGTCTATATAATTTATCAGATCAAACATAGAAAATATTAATATTAAGTGCAAGATTAAGTCCCCAAGCCATAAGTGAATATTTAACAATAAGTGGTCTTTTATATCTGAGGTTCATTCCATTCTAAAAATATAGCACAGTGTTTTAGAATCTACTATAATTTAGCTGTATTGTAAAAACTTTCAGAAACTAAACCATGCAGAAAATACAAAATGATGTTGCTGAGGATAAGCTAAAGCCATTTGTGTTATTCTTTTTACATAACTATAAGATTCTTGGAGAGATAATATAGCATTCACTTGTAAGCCATAATTTTTCTTTTTACGTCTTGATATTTTGCTAGATTTAAACTGTTTGATTGTATTGAATTACAAAGTAACTTGAAAGCCACAGAGTGTGGCAGGTTGTATGTGTACATTGTCCGTACTAACCCAAGTGGTGTAATCTTTTGACAACCATTGCATATGGCTATCTTAGAGCTACTATAAAAGGTCAGTACTGGAAAAAGAATGTGCATGTTGTGTGTTGTAACAAGATAAACTAGGAGATTTAGAAGTCTCAGGAGTTCCAACTGAGCTGCGTAATTCATTTGGAGTATAAAATGAATTGGAAAAATAAGCAATTGGATTGGCTCTTAGCAGAAGTATAACCACATTATATTGACAGGATTTGGAACTTGTTTGCCTAATCACTGGATAGATATTACTATATCTACATACAAATGTAAACAATCTAAAATGTTTTTCCATTCTATTATACAAATATATATTTAATAATTGTTGTCTGCTTATCTCATTTTCATTTTATAGGAACGGATTATAAAAGGACTACAAACTGTAGCACTATAAATGAGCATAAAAAGATCTAGCAGCTTTCAGAATACTGACTGCTTTAACCCATGCCTTATGGTGTGTACCAGCAATCTGTTGTTGTGGCTTAGCTGGAAAAAACAGCAGTCTTTACAGAAAAGTAGTCATTTCAGAGGAAGGAGAAATGTTTCTGATTTGAGCAGGGACTGAAACACACAAAATTGCTTTTCCTCTTAAAGGTTTTTGGCATTTCTTAAAAAACCAGCTTCTCTGTGAGCAGACAAAAATTAACACTTCTAGTGCAATAGCATGACATCAGAGGGACCCCAGGTTTCTGTATGTTCTGATCCCTTTGCAGGATTGGGGCCTAAAATAGAATCATGTTTGAGTTCTTGCACAAGTAATAACTCTTCCGAAAATATTTTGCAACAATGAGGCAGTGTGTGCAATGTTAATGTGATATTGGTTTTAGATCACAAGGGAGTACAGTGAAAAATTCCAAATACAATTCTATGTAAGGCTGCATCAGCAGAGAGGCAGTCTAGGAAACCAGAAAGTGGGAACCAGTATTCTCTCTGAGGCGCTCCTAAACCATAAGAAACCTGTCATTCTTGTCTCTTTAGGTAATGAAATAATGGGGCAAATTCATCTCTCAGTTAAACCAGAGTACATCTGTAGTAACTCCTCTGAAGTCAACTGAGCTATTCTAGATTGAGACTAGTCTAACAGAGAGTAGATTCTGGACTCTCATCTTAAATTGTTGGTTAATTAATTTTTTTTGTGTGACTTAGGCTGCCCAGTTCTGCTGCTGTAATTTCTGCAGAGTTGGAATGACAGGATTATCATATGGATAAAGTGGACTCAAAAGGACAAGAGGTACTTAGGAGCAGCAGAAAGAAAACGGCTACTCTGGCCTCTTCTTTTTCAACCATCTGGGAAATACAGGTTAATAAAGAGCGAAGTGCCCTGGGGAAGAGACCTCTGCAAATATAAATTGATTTTGAAGCCAGTGTTTGTTTGAACAGCTCACGTTCTGGTCAAACACTTTTTTTTTTATTTTGCCATTAAGCTTAAGGAAGTTAAACAAAACATTGAGTTTTTTGCGTAAACACCGATGAGCAGCATCCAGACAAAGGTTCTCTTGAAACTATAATCTGTTTATCCCTGGGCTCATTGTTATAATTGTATTTGAAGGAAAGGAAAACCTTCACTGTAATGATGGAATCACCTAGCTATTTATAGTCTAATAACAACAATGTGGAGGAATAGGAGTATAAAGACAACCCACAAGCAAGGGGGAAAAGAAGAGAGAAAGAGAGACTAATTTGCAAAATAAACTACCTGTTTCAAAATATACACATACCAAGTTAGGTGCCAAAACTGTCCAACATCTATTAATGATCCATCACTATGGGATGGAGCAAATCAAGATTTGTGCTAGATTCATAAATGAATCTATCATTTTAAAAGGTACC
Source organism: Mauremys reevesii (assembly GCF_016161935.1). Taxonomy (NCBI): domain Eukaryota; kingdom Metazoa; phylum Chordata; order Testudines; family Geoemydidae; genus Mauremys; species Mauremys reevesii. Next base: position 65,538,844 of record NC_052625.1, read on the forward strand.
TGGTTTCATTTAAAACTGGGTTGGGGAATGGGCAAAAATTAAAAATACTCTCCTGATCCTCCAGTGGTTAATTAGTAATTGGCTTTGATTTCTGTGAGTGCTAGTAAGTGCTCTGGCTGGGCAATCACAGTTCAAAATCAGCCAGTCATAGAAGATTTGGTGAGACCCCTCCATCTTGTGTCTTAGTGAGTCAGGACAAGTGATAGAAAGAGAAAGCTGGCCCAGGAGATCTTTAGTATTTGCAAGACAAATCCTGGTAAAGTTGCTGTGGGCATAACTTGCAAAGCAAAGGGGCTGGAATCGGGAGCATGGAAGGTATGAAACAATTGAGACCTAGTTTGTCACTGCAATTACATCATATAATTTGTTTTCATGGCTCTAAACTCCTCTAAAGAGTTCCAAGTAAACTTAATACCGTAGTCAAGTTTGAAATTTTTAATCCAATCAAAATAATGTGCAACAAACCACATTCCTGGGACCTAATTCCTCCTAATCCTCAGAAAATAGCCCATACTTATCTAATCAAGCCCTAAACGTGGATGGAAACTCCTTGCCTGTAACAAAGAATCAGCTGAAGATGGCTGTCAAAAAAGCTGTCCCATCCCCTCTTGTCCCTCTCCAAATACACATATAAGCTAATGCCCTGCACTTCCCCATTAATCTTTGCCTTTTCTTTTTACAAGTTAACAACCACTCAAATTTAGTCACCTATAGAAGTACTTAATCCCAGATCCTTTGCATAAAATGCACAGGGCAGGCTCTCTCAAGAAAACTGCAATACTTTTAATTAAAAATAGTATTTCCACTGGATGTATCAGAAACTAGCAGATTTTTTTCTGAGGGTTCCAAATTGTCCAGCACTAATATATATGCAGAGATGGAGGCCTGTAATTCTTTCTCCTGTATTAGGAAAATTTGCTAAGCACTTAAAAAGCACAGGGAGTAGTACAGAAATACAATGAATGCAATTTGTCATAGACTGGAAGAGACACTTGTTTTAACAGAAGTGACAAATCAGTGCACACTAAGTTCCTCTAACTCAAATTCTTTACATACCAGACATTTTTAGACAAAAGACCAAAGTCAGAGGTGATGTGTATGGTGGTCCAATATTCCTTTATATTCAAAGCCTATTCCCATTTTCTGATTACATGATAGTCTAACTAGGTGTAATTTATACCTTCTGGCTCCTTGGTGTTTAAATTAAAGTAGAAGCAGCAAAGAATCCTGTGGCACCTTATAGACTAACAGAAGTTTTGCAGCATGAGCTTTCGTGGGTGAATACCCACTTCTTCGGATGCAAGCAGTGGAAATTTCCAGGGGCAGGTGTGTATATATAAGCAAGCAAGAAGCAAGCTAGAGATAACGAGGTTAGATCAATCAGGGAGGATGGGGCCCTGTTCCAGCAGCTGAGGTGTGAAAACCAAGGGAGGAGAAACTGGTTCTGTAATTGGCAAGCCATTCACAGTCTTTGTTTAGTCCTAAGCTGATGGTGTTAAATTTGCAGATGAACTGGAGCTCAGCAGTTTCTCTTTGAAGTCTGGTCCTAAAGTTTTTTTGTTGTAGAATGGCCACCTTAAAATCTGCTATTGTGTGGCCAGGGAGGTTGAAGTGTTCTCCTACAGGTTTTTGTATATTGCCATTCCTAATGTTTGATTTGTGTCCATTTATCCTTTTCCTTAGAGACTGTCCAGTTTGGCCGATGTACATAGCAGAGGGGCATTGCTGGCATATGATGGCATATATTACATTGGTGGACGTGCAGGTGAATGAACCGGTGATGGTGTGGCTGATCTGGTTAGGTCCTGTGATGGTGTTACTGGTGTAGATATGTGGGCAGAGTTGGCATCAAGGTTTGTTGCATGGGTACCATAGTAACTCTAGCTCAGGAACCAACCCATGCAACAAACCTCGATGCCAACTCTGCGCACTGGCGTTGCCACTTTTGCGGCACTTGCAGCAGCAGCATTGGGAGAGGTGAGTTATGGGCAGCTATCCCGGCATGCAAATGACTGCTTAGTGCTTTTCAAATGCGGGGGGGAGAGGGGAGTGGAGTGTGACAGGGAGTGTGTTGTGTGTATGTGGGGAGAGAGAGTGGGTTTTTGGGGTGGCTGAGAGCATGCTGTCTTGTAAGTTCAGACAGCAGCAGACCTCCCCCTTCCCCCCGCCTCTCTCTCTCACACATAGCATTCCACACTAATGGTTGCTTTGTCTCGGAGCAGATAAGCAGCCGGCTGTCAGAAACAGAGCTTTCAAAGGGCATATCTGCATTCCTACAGTGATTTAAAACAATGATAAGAGTGGCCACTTGACTTAAGGAGATTATGGGACATTTCCAGAGGCTGATCAGAGCGCAGTAATGCAACACCTCGTCCACACTGACACCCAGGAGTTGTAGCCAAGGCACAGCAAACGTTATTCCTCTCGCTGAATTGGAGCAGCGGGAGCGCTCTAGCTGCGGAGTCAGAGAGCTCTACGTGCCTTGCCAGTGTGGACGGGGAGTGAGCTAGTGCACCCGGGGCTGTTTTAATGTGCACTAACTCGCAAGTGTAGCCAAGTCCTTAGACTAATGGCTCAAATTCAGAAATGATGGGTATGGAGGTGGAGGTTGGTACAGGTTGGTGAGTAGGAATGAATTTATGTAAGTCTAACAGAGTCTAAGCATGTCTCGTTACAAACACTGATCATGGAGATGGAGAGGGGAGAACAGAAGGAATAGTAAATTGCACCAATTTAATGGTACATTAATCTCTAGACTCACCAATGTATTTATCCCCAAATCCATACAAATGGTATGTCTATGCAGCAATCAGAGGTGTGATTGCAGCACGTGTAGATATACTCAATCTAGCTTTGATCCAGCTAGATCAAACAACAATAGCAGTGAAGTCATGGCAGCAGGAACTTCAGCATAGTCTGTACAAGCTTGCCTGGAATCCTAGGCATGTATTCAAGAGCAGCTAGCCTGTGCAGAAGTCTGTGCTGCTGTGGCTTCTCTGCTTTTGTTCCTTGAGCTAGTTCGGGTATGTTTACATGTGCTGCAACTGTGCTTCTGATTACTGTGAAAACATACCCATAGACAAAACTCTTTTTCTGAGAGATGTTTTAATGCAGTACCTAGATGGTTATTTTTAAAGGTGAATATATAACAAAAATATTAGTATTGGAAGTAAACATTTTTTCCTAATATAAGCCCAATGGCCAGAAGCACCAGAGGGGGAAAAAGCTCTGTATCCCATCTATTGGCGAAAAGGGGAAAGTGCTACAATAGAGAGCTTTGTTTGCATAGGCTATCTACCTACAATTCTGACTACTGCTACTCTCTGATCCAAACAGTGAGTGGGGTTTGGTGGATGGGGGAAGTGGGGCAGCCAATGGACTATTTCTTGTGGGACATTCTCACTGGCAGTGGGAAGGGAATGAGATGGACTACTGTCAAAGTTACTGGAAAGGAGCATTTTACTCTTTATTCACATATATATTCTGTTTCTGTATTTTCTCAAGTTAATGACTATGTTCCCTTTCCACTAATAAAGATTTCCTTACTTGTCTAGTCTCAGAGTGCTTGCGAGTGGGGAAGTTCTGTTTGTACCCCAAGAGGGTTCATTTAGTTTTCTCTGGTTTCTAGGTTGGCGGCTCAAACCAGTTACATTATTGGTGAAGAGGGACCCTACATTTACTGAAACCAGCCCTTTTTGCTTCCATTAACCACCTGACAGAAGGATTACACAAATTATAACAAGAAGCTGTTCAAAAGAGAATATAAGCATTGAACACCATGATTTGCTATTAGAGATATATCCTTAAAACTAGGAGAGTGTTCATGAAGGTACTTTAGATGTTTCCAGTAGGGACAAAGACAAAGTCTATCACAACATTTTCTTGGGCAGCAGACTAAACTCAGACAAGGAATCTACTTTAAATCTGCTGATATGGTAAGCACAAGAGGATAGATATTGGGCTAGATTCTCAGCTAGTGTAAATCAGCATATCTTGACTGGAGCTTTGCTGATTTATATCAGCTGATGATCCGTTTCATCATATTTAAGTGATGTTTATTACCAGTGGGCTGACAAAGTAATAATCCCAGTCTCAAATGGGTAAACACTGATGTCACAGTATTGTGTTTTATCCAGCTAAGGGAAACACATTATTGTCAAATACAACAAGCTTTGTGATGCTAGTCTTGTAATGATTATGCTTGTTTTAAGAGAGAAAACAGCAGAGCAAAGCAAGAGAATTAACCACAAAGAGCAGTGCTGAAACAAGTTTATCATTTTTTTAAAATATAAAGACCTTTTTTGGGCATTTGAAAGTTATTATTTTAAATAGATAAAATAATTATTTTCTAAATTTTGCACTGGAAATAGGAGAAAAGAAAGATGATTACATCAATCAGGAGTGGTGTCCCTTATTAGTTCCCCCCCCGCACCTCCCCACACCCCTCTAAAGGTGAAGATAAAGCTGCAGACATCATACTTCAAGACTGTTAGTGTTAAAAAAAAGCAACAAAATGTTAGATATGCATGATATGCAGCAGTAAGACTAAATTTCCCAAACAAGATAGTGACTCATATTTAAACAACCATCATAACCTTAACTCTGCCTTATTACAATTGCAACCATGTATATTTTCAGAATGTATTGCACTATTTTCATTTCTATACCTGGGCTCAAGGACTCTGTTGGGGAGAATTTAGGAGGGCTACCTCTTTCCCTTTCCCCGCACCTCCAAAGACCTGAAACTTCAGCGCTGAGGGAACGGGAAAATATGCCACAGATGCAGAACTCCCCCTTATACAAGCATGTTTCTGTTAATGACTGAGAGGTGAACATGGAGCCCAAAGAGTGGAACCTGCTATTTTGCCCCAAAGATCACCTTGAACTTTACAATTTGACAGGGATTTTGGGCTTCAGTGAAAGGATTATTTTAAGGAGATGGTAAATTGCTTCTCTCCTCATGTCATATTGTGGTGGTTGAGGCCAGCTGAGGCACATGAACTAATAGTTCCCAGATTTAAATGTGAGGAGGGTAAGGACAGCAAGTTATCAGAAAGGGTCCGAGGCTTTGGCATTTTAACCCACTGATGGTACAGCAGAATCTGCCGACTCTCCGAACAAACTATGAATTATTTTCCCAGGCTCTCTCTAACAGGTGTGCTGAATGGTGTTGGGTGGATTGAGGGGAAAGTTTTGGGCCACTAAATTGGAAAAGATAATTAATGTAGTCAGAAAGTCAACTAGAAATTTTGTATGTATTTTAAAATTAATTTGAACATGTACCTCAAGCTTTGAGAGCTACATTTAAAAAATCTAAATCAACGACATTTGGTTGAATTTTCATAGATTCATAGAGTTTAAGGCCAGAAGAAAACATTAAGTCATCTAATCTGACCTTCTGTATATCACAAGCCATTAAATTTCACCCAGATACCCCTACAGCAAGCCCAATAACTTGTGTTTGACTAAAGTATATCTTCCAGAAAAGCATCCAATCTTGATTTGAAGATGTCAAGTGATGGAGAATCCATCACTTCCTTTGGTAGTTTGTTCCATGAGTATTCACCCTCATTGTTAAAAATGTTTGCCTTCTTTCTAATTTGAATTTGGCTTTATCTTCTAGTAGTCACTGGTTCTTGTCATGCCTCTCTCCACTAAATTAAAGAGCCCTTTTGTACTTGGGAATTTCCCCCGGTGAAGATACTTAGACACTGTAATCAAATCACCTCTCAATCTTCTTTTTGATAAGATAAACAGATTGAGGTTGTCACTGTGAGGCATCTTCTCCAGCTCACAAATAAATGTTTTGGCTCTTTTCTGCCCCCTCTCCAATTTTTCAACTTCTTTTTTAAAATGTGCACACCAGAACTGTATGCCATATTCCAGTATTGGTCAATGCCATAGACAGAGGTAAAATTTCCTCCCGACTTTTACTCACCACATCCCTATTTATACATCCAAGTATTACATTAGCCTTTTTTGCCACTGCATCACACTGGGAGCTACTGTTGAGTTGCTTGTCCACTATGACCCCTAAACCCTTTTCAGTCACTGCTTCCCAGGATACAGTCCCTCATTCTGTAGATATGCCTTGAGTTCCTTGTTCCTAGAGATAGAACTTTGTGTGTGGCAGTATTCAATGCATTTTGTTTGAATGGGCTCAGCTTTCCCAGCATACGTACTGTAACTAGGGGTGCGGAGGGGGTGGGGGTGCTGCTGGACCCCCTGGCTTGAAGTGGTTTCCATCATATACAGAGTTTACAGTTTGGTTTAATGGGTCTCAACACCCTCATTATACAAATTGTTCCCCAGTGACCCAAATCATCCTGTATGACTGCCCTGTCCTCATCATTATTTACCATTCCACCAAATTTTGTGTCATCTGCACATATAAAATCAGTGCTGAAAAAATGTAACTCCACATCATTGATGTAAAGGTTGAATAGTATCAGGTCTAGTAATAATACATGCAGAACCCCACTCGGAACATGGGAATAATGAAGTACTTTCCAGTCCATCAGTCCCTAGCTGATGATGAATCCTCATTGACAACTACTATTTGTGATCCATCAGTTAGCCAGTTCTTAACCCATTTAACATGTGCTCCATTGATAATTTTTGAATCAGAATGTTGTGTGGTACTAAGAAAAAACCTTTACAAAAAATGTAAGTATATTACATCTATGCAATTACCTTTGTCAACTAAACTTCTAATCTCATCAAAGAATGAAATCAGAGTTGTTTGAAAAGACCTATTTTCCCTAAAACTGTGTTGAATGACATTAATTTTATTCCTATTTATTAGTTCTTTATCAGTTGAATCTCGTATCAGCTTTTTCATTATTTAGCCTGGGGCTCATTTCAGACTGACTAGCCTATAGTTATCCAAGTCATTCCACTTGCTCTTTCTGAATATTGGCATAACATTACCTCTCTTCCAGGCTTTTGGAATTTACCTGATATTCCAACATTTATAAAAAATTAACCTCAGCAGACCAGAGGTCTCCACAGCCAACTCTTTTAGGCGTTTGTGTGCAGATTATCCAGGTCTACATTAAAACGTTTATCACTAGCAGATACTGTTTAACTTACTCTTTAGTTACTAATGGACTGGAAAGTATGGCATCGTCCTCATGCAATACAAATACATCATCCTGCTTCATTCAAATAGAGAACAGAAATAATTATTGACTACTACTGCTTTTTCTGCATTCTTAACTATTTTACCATCTCCATCTCATAATAGGTCAACACCATTGCTAGGATTTCTTTTGTTCCTAATATGATTTAAAAAAACTCCTTGTTGTTGTCTTTAGCCCTGCCAGATGTGGATTTTTTCCTAATGTCTTTAGCTTCCCTTATCAATATTCTGCATATTATAACTTCCAATTTATATTGAATTCTATCTATTTCCCTTTTTTCCATTTATATATTATATATTCCTTTATGTCATGTCTAATTGCTGCCTTCACCTCACCACCACTGAATCAGGATGGGCTTTGATCCAAAGTTGTCCTCTTTCCTGATTGTGTTATCATGGCTTTTTGGCCATCTAATAAACTCTTCTTAAAGAATTCTGAATTTTCATTTACATTTTTATATCTAAATTTTTCTCCCAATCAATTTCACTCATTACTTTCCTGAGCTGAGGAAACTTTAATAAAGAATGATCATGTGAGGTGATTTAGGAAAAGAATGGCGTAGCTTTGAGGGTAGGATTTTGAAAACCACTGTATGCTAACCTAGCTCTATTCCCACTGAAGTCTCTGTGCGGCATGGATTTGTAAATAATTTCATGTGGGAATTACACTGAAACTATCTGTATGACTGGGATTTAAGTCTCAAAAAATGGCTGTAAGTAATCCTGAGACTTTGCACGTAGCTTTAGTGGAATTCTTCTCAAACAAACAAGACTTCTCTTTCTGGTCACTTTTTTCTTCCTTCACAAACACAAAGTGACACATGACACACATAAACACTGTGGCACTCAAGAGGGAGTTGAATAAATGCTGAGGCACCTACAAAAAAATCAGTATTTGTGTCTATTTGCTGATCAATTAATTTAAATACTTTTAAAAGGGGTGGATTAATGTATTAATGGAATAAAATTGGAAGATATTTCCCTATTATAATGATCACTATTTGTAAACAATAATTACGTTATTTTATAAAATTAAATGAATTTAAAACATATTTCCTACATTTAAAAATATCTCCCTATTTGCTTTTTCAGAGACAGAGATATAGTTTCTCTCCACTATAGTTTCCTGGCACTATTTTTGAGAATATTCTTTCAAAAAGTAAAGTCGTATTTTAATTCTAGATCAAATCTTGAAAAAAATACATTTAATCAAGCAAAAACAAAAAGCAACTTATCCAATCTCCTGAAATGTCCAATGTTCCCCTTTTTATTATTGATATTTCCATTTGAAAATGAACATTCTTCTTCATTACTCCTTTCCAAGTTTCTCTATCAGCCGTATTCAACATTCAACGTATAACACGGCATTTATTACATTAAAATCAGATGAAACAATGACTATGATGTGACTTAATGTAGTATTATATCTGCACTGCATGGTAGTGAGTGAGATAGCCTCTGTTCAAATAATCTGTAGAAGCAGAAAAACAAAAAAATAAAATACAAAACTAACCCAAAGTGTATCTTCAAGCATGTTATATCCCAGTTTCCCTCCTGCCCCCTTTAATATAAAATTCTCCATTTAAAACACATTCTCTAACTTCAGTAGAGAGCCATGGGATTAAGATCAACTTCTGGGATAATCATGATCTCCGTGAATAATTAAGCTATCTGTGAGCTGTTGAAAAGTAGACCAGTGATCAAAGTCACCTGAGAATAGTGTCATTTTACTGTAAACAATGTGTGTATGTGTAACAAATTAGGTGTAGACTAGAAAATAGAAGCCATCTACTTTTGAATAATGATATGTGATCTGTGTCTTAATCATAGGCAGAAAACTGATAGGGTTTGGGCCGTATGAAAGACAAAATAAACTAGTACACATTGGCTCAGGTCCTTTTATCCTTACTCATGTAAGAAGTTTAACTAAACTTATTGGGGCTATTCAGGTGAGTAGGGCATATAGGGTTTGGCTCAGAAAGAAGAATTTTCCAAGAGAGGGCCCCAAACTTGCAATCTGATCCATAAGCAAGAACTGTATTGCCTTCGTCGAGTCCCACTGGAAGTCAATGGGATTCTGCTAGAGTGCAGGGCACCCAGAAGGATCAGACTGCAGGATTGGAACCTACGTCTCATGATCTTTTATATCAGGTATAAGAAGAGTCACTAGTGCACATACAGGAGAAAAAGTGAAGTTACCAGAAATTCAATCCTGATTTTTTCCAAGCACCAGTTCCTTGGCCCCACCGGCATGATTCCACTGCCATCAGGATGACCTTGAATGCACCATGTATGTGAGGTGCATAGGTGGAAGACGCCGTTTTGTTTCTGTATACGTGCCAAACATATACAGAGCCACTGGGCCCAGACAGAGAAGTGCTTCCACTTGACAAAGTAAGAGTTTCACGTAGAGCCCTTTCTACTATTCGTAAGGACAGCTTACACATTGTGGGAGCAGGAACATTCTCAATCTAATGCCCATCCAAATACCAAGCTGTGTGGTAAAAAGTTTCTGGGTTGGGATATCTGATCTTGCCATTCTCTTGAGTCACAAGATCTGGAAGGAAAGGAATGCTGATTGGCAGTTGAGCTGACATGTGCATGGGGAACTGGAAACCAGAACTGCCTTGGCCATCTAGACGTGATGAGAATGACTCATACTCTGTCATGTCAAATCTTCCACAGTATTTAAGCAAGCAGTGGGATAAGAGGAAAGGCATAGTTTAGGCGGTCTGTCCAAGGAAGTAGGAGAGCATCACCTGGAGAACTGGTCCTGAACTCCCCTGGACCAGTATGTGTTGCATTTCCTGTTTGTCTGAGAGATGAAAAGATCCCAGGTAGGGGTTCACCACTGAACTGTGTAATTCCCATTCATGGTTGGTGATAATGTACCTGCTGAGGCTGTCTGCCAGTAAATTATGGGTTCCTAGGAGGTACACTGATGATAGGGTGATCTGGTTCTTGATATACCAGTTCCACAGATTGACCACTTCCTCATACATAGGATTGGATCTTGCCTCTCCCTGTTTATGTAGAATATGGTTGCCATATTGTCTGACATTATGAGAATGTAGTGAGATTGGATTAATGGTAAGAATGGCTCTGTATGCTTCTCAGACTGCTCTGAGTTCCGGGTTTATGTGCATCATGGTTTCCCAGGGTGTTGAAGTGCCCAGTGCTGTGTGACCACCCATGTGAGCCTCCTACCCTAACAAAGAAGCATCTGTGATTATTGTCCTGTTGGGAGGACGATACAGGAAAGGAATGCCCACACACACTTATGTTGGATCCTCACACAAGGTCAGAGAGGTCCTTATGTTGATGGAGATTGTCACTACAATGTTCAGTCTGTGTTTGCTCGGTACATATCCTGTTTGAAAGCAAGCCAGTAGGCAGCAGAGGCGGTGTCTGACAAATGGCTTTAGGTAAGTACATGACACCACATGACTCAAGAGTGCAAGGCCCACCTAGCCCTATGTCTGAAGGTTGTGTATCTACCAGTCTGCCCATGGCTTGGAATCTGTCCATAGGGAGATCAGTCTTTGCCTTGACTGAGTCTAAGGTCACGCCTATGAATTTATTGTCTGGGTCAGAGTCAGGGTGGACTTCTCTATTTTCACAGAGACTCCTAGGGATGTTAGGAGATGGAGCAGTGATGCTATGATTTCTGGACGTGCCTTGCCTGTGAGAAGCCAGTCATCCCGATACAGGAAGATAGTGGAACCATCCTGTCTGAGATGTGCTGCTACTAGAGACAACACTTTCATGACAACTCTGGGTGCATTTGCAAGGCTGAATGGGAATACCCTGTAGTGACAGAGGTTGTGGCCCACCACAAATCTGAAGAGCGAGCAGTGATGTGAAAGTAAGCATCTCTCATATCAAGAGTTATCAACACAGGTAGTGACAGTACAAGACTTCTGTATTGAAATGAAATGAATTGTAACCCCTTTTCTGGAGGGGATACCTCTCATTCATACCAATTTAATCACTGGTCTCTCTGATGAGACTACCAATAAAGGTACCAATTAATGTCAATTGTGAGGTGGCCACCTGCACTCTTGGAACCAGGCCAAGACAGCCTACATATTTCATATAGGACATTGAACATAAGGTTACACTACTAATATGAAGCTGGAATCAAATTGGTAACCTAAAGGGGAAACAGTTCTGTCTCTCTAGACCAATCTCTATGGTTATCCAGTTCTCTTTAGAGTGATGATTTTGGTTCCTCTACATGCATTACTCTGCAGGGGGGAAAAACTCTCTTTACCAGCAGTGGTAAAACCCAAGACTACAATGAGATTATTTTTACTTTAAAAATAAAAATATATTATTTTTAAATTTGTCATTTGCTGTAAATATACTCACAAGTGGTAGCAATATTCATATAATAAATTGTGAAAACATTTATCATACAACTCTGACCACATCACATTCAGTTTGCCCACTAATCCATCTTTTCTAAGTATACTTGTGACATTCCAAACATCTGAGCAGCTTCAAACCACCAGAGTTTGAAGTGCAAAGAGGGGAGGGGAGACAAAACACGCTTTGGGATTCCTCTGTTCAGTTACATTGGTTTTAAACCATTGCAACTCCATTGACTTCAGTGGAGTTAATCCTGACTTATGAGAGGAGAGTCGGTCTGAAATTTCTGCACTAATACAAAGTTGGGAATCTCCCCACAACACCTCCACTATTGAAGGATATAAGGCGTGTGCTTTTGCCCTACTAAACTGCAGGATGTCAGACCTTAAATACTATCAACATGTACAGAAAATCTACGCTATTCATTTTTAGGGATTTCTTAAATGCATCTGTCACAGTTCAGAGTAACTGCATCTGTATTCCCCCCTCATCCACAAGGGCACCCACTCTGGGCTCCTAGCTCCTCACCCATCACCTCTCTTGGGTGGAGACCCACATTTCTCCCTCCTGACCAAGAAATCTTCCAGGCTGCACAGTTCCCTAGGCACACTGTGCTATCTCCAGAAAACCAGACTGCCTAAAAGGCAAGCATCTGCACTTTGCTTTCTCTCCAGAGCTATGAATGGCATAATTGCCAGCAGTTACAAGTTGCCATACAACTCTTTCTAAGCAAGCACAAAAGCTGACCAGAGGTTACTCTGACTCCAGCCTTGGGATCTGGTAGGTGTCAGCCTTTTCAACCCTTCCATGAGGCTTGCTCCCCTATTCCTTTGCACAGAAGTTCCTGTCCATTTGATGGGTCAGAAAGAAGGCCCTGAGTCAGTTTAAACTCAGGATATTTATCCAAAAGTCCTTTCTTTCTCTGCTGATCTCTGGAGAATTCAGTTTGAACTAGTCTATGCAAGCCTTCCCAGCAAGGGACATCTCTCTGGGGGGTTGCAACCTGGCTGATTCCCCTTAATTACCACCCACTAGCTTTAATTCCTGGAGGAGCTGTGATAACCCTCCCCCATGGAGTAGAACATAATCATACATAAACAATTCATTTAAACAATGGACCCCGAAGATACTTAAACTTAATTCAATAAGGTCTCCCAAGAATATGCAGGAAATTGCCATATCTGTCACCACATCAGTAATCATTTCCTCTCCCTGCAAAACATGTGCAGTTGGACTCATAGTTCTTAGGAAGCCTGGGTGTGGAAGGATATGAAGAGAGTACCAATAAATACTAAAACTCTTTCAAACGTTCTTAAAATAGTGGGTTTTTTTGCAAAATAAGTGTCAAACAGAATACATGTGTGTTGTGGTATAAGGTTTTATAGGTATTACTTTGGGAGGTCCTTCATAATTTATTAATTGCTTTGCCAATTCAAGAATTATTGTCATCCCAAACCTATGCCATTCAAACCTTGGTACCACAACACACCATTATGTGTTCCCTACATGTATCATAATAGCACAGGTTTATTACCAAGCCTTAAGTTCACTATATGATCATTCTAAAAATTTCCCTATAGCAAAAAGTAAAAATAAATTTATATAGGGATGATAGACTTTTGAAGAGTAAAAATTATGTCAAATAATCCCAAGAAATACATTAATTTTGATCTTACTAAAAGTTTCTTTTAATATAAACAAACACGAAAATAATACTATATATATCAAAATATAAAAGTAGAGATGTTGCCGTTAAATAATATGAAAGTACAAGATGTGTTACTTTTACCCTATTGTCACATTCAGATCTTAAAACAATCTTTAAATATTAGGGATTAGGATGAGACTTTTGGCAGATTTTCCCACATCTGTTTATTGTGGGGTTTCTTGTGCCTTCCTCTGAAGAATCAGGTGCTGGCCATTGTCAGAGAAAGGATACTAGACTAAATGAACAGTGGGTCTCATCCAGGATGACAATTTCTATGTTCCTAACACTTTAAAGTCCCTCCCTACCCTATACAGAATACCCATACACTGTTCATTAATATTAATAATTCTCTCTGTTTATTAACACTCAAAATAAGAGTCCAAAACATAAATCCGTACTTCAACTGATAGCAAACATTTTGAATGTTAAATGGGCATACCTGGTACACATGCATTATTGTATCTGCTCTTGCCACTATAGAAAAAGCCCCCTTCCATGTTTTGACATCAGGGCAACACACGTACACAGTACTCTCCTCCTTCCAAGTTCTGAGTCCACATGTTTCAGTGGATACACACAGCTGGGAGGGCAGGAGTCCCACACGTATTGGCTATCTGGTTATTTAATAGCATGACTGTAGTGGCACTAGCTCTTTAAAGGCTCCACATCATTATGCTCTGAGAGCTGGCGGAAGCAGTTGTACCATTAATGCAACTGCTCCCCTGCCATTATAACATTCTCCCACCAGAATGTAGTTCCCCTGCCTGAAAGTTTCTAGAAGGCCTGTTGGAAGCTTTGTATAGAGTAAAAAAGTAAAAACGTAGAGTGGTTTGAAGCAGAGATCAATGCAGCTGTGCAACACAAAGCCACCCAGGCACCCTGAGGGAGGATCTTGAAATATCATCAGGAGCAGTAACTACACTATGGAGTCATGTTACAAACCCAGCACAGTGCACCTGCTCTCCCCAGTATCTGAAACATGAGGAGGGTTCCCTCCAATTATGTCAATGAGTAACGCTACCACAATACCAACTTTTCTGGAGAAAGTTTGCCAAATAATAAAGTGAGGATGATCCCTTTCAGGTGAATCCCCTTTGGCATATAAAGAAGGATCCATGAACCAAACTCTCCCGGGCCAGTTCAGAATCACGAGTAATAATAGCATGAAGGGAATTTGAAATTTCCTGACATGGATTATGTTGAGAAAAAACAGAAAGTTTTGCTGGGGGATGGCTTTAGGAACTGATGGGACATGAGGTCCTGAGAGACAGAGTTTGAGTAGTGAATTAGGTCATGGGGAATAGGTGACATGCAAGAGAAGGGAGGGAAAGACTGAAATCCTGGAGTCTAGGGGAAAGGAACCAAGGGATTGGTGATGGGTGGGAAGGGAAAATATACTATGCATGGAAATAATCAGAAATGTACTAAAAACATGCACATCTGCAACAGGGTTATCATCCATTCAAAACACTTTAATCAATGTTTACACTTGCACTCATATTTCCGAATATACAGCAGCCATTCAAATCTATCCTGTACTATTCCAAAAGTATGAATGAATAAAAAAGAGCACACAAGGCTTTCTTGAGCAGTTCAAGAGCATGGTCATGAGGCTGCACCCATACTACTGCACTTCTTCAGCAAGTTGCAAATATTAATACTCCCTTTGAACAAATTATTGTAAGAAAACAACTTTTAAGACAAATTTGATTTAAAAACAGACTTCAGCCAGTCTGAAAAAATAAACATCTGCATTCATTCACCGCTGCTGTCAAGAAAAATGTAGCTGTAATAAGTGCTTGGGATTGTTTTTGACTCTTTTGCAAAGGATTGATTAGCATGCACAGTAACAAAAACTGTGTTTATTATTATGGCTGATCCCATCAGCGACTTTAGGCCTTTGCTATCTATTGGCCTAATCCCAATCACTTTGCTGGTGCAAGATCAGGATCTCATTGTGCCAGATGACATACAAAGACATTTGTGTCACAGTCCTTACCTCAAAGAGTTTACAAACTAAACTGAGATAAGACACAAGTGAGTGTGACAAGCAAAAGGAGGGAAAAGGAAAGGGCAAGGAGTGACAAAAATAAGATGAAGCAATTACATAGGTTAACTATTGCACAGCTTGAAGTTTCCTGAAGGCTCCAAGTGGTGAGTACAGATGTTTCCTTGCTTAAAATGGCAAGAGAAGGTCTTGTGTACTGTATTTTTTAAAAAGTGCATAGAAAGATGTCTGGAATGACCCAGCCTTTCAAATAATTATTTTTTTTTAATTAATTTAGCCGTAAATGTAAGCCTTGTATCTGTACTGGACACCTGATAATGATAAAATAACTAGCTCCATGAATGGAAATGGAACACTAAGAATCTGAGGTTGCTGAAGCAGTGGATGGGGGGGGGGGGAAATGGAACGGCAATAAATAACATTCTGTGTAAATCCATGGCGTATGAATAATAAGCAATAATAATAGAATATGAAAGGTGATGTGAGTGCCTCAAAAACTATAAAATTTGAATTACATCCATTATAAAATATTACATTACAGTGCAGCTTAATATTTCTAAACTAAATGGAAGGTGTTACAAATACAGCAAAGATACAAGTACCTTGTCAAATATAATGAAGGTAAGAAATGTTTACAAATGGCAAAATTTAAAAAAACTGATGCACATGGCAAAACTCCCAAGGTGAAATCACCCTCCCACCCTGCTTTGCAGGAGGCCAGCACAAAACCTCTGCAGTACTTAAGACACACTCAAGCCTTTAAAGTAGGACTCAAATGGGACACTTCAGTGGTGTATAGACCTGATTCTGTTTTTGTGCCACAAGGGTGCATTTGCTGCCCCATGTAGAGCTCCCTCAGCGATGCACTGTTCTTTTTGCTGGTCCTCCACAAAGGGTGAATTTCATCTTCAGTGGGCACACACAAGTTGTATATTTGCACAAGCACTTTCCATATACATGCAACTTTGACTTGCCTTCATTAGAACCATGATTTTGCCCCATTCGTTTAACTTGCGCAATTTGTGCAATTCATGCACATTCACTTTTGCATGCTAAGTTTTTAAAATTTGGACCTACATTTTCTAAAATTATCAAGAAATTCATTGAAATCCATATACCTTCTGTTCCATAACTGGCAATTCCTAGGACTTTATAAAGGGTCTATTAAAACTGTCAAAAATTTCAAGGCTTAATTTTGACAACTGACAAACAATGGGATAAATTTAGCCCTAGTATAAGCTGATGCAACTCCATTTAAGTCAATGGAGTTGTACTTGATTAAACTAAGGCTGAATTTGGCCCAGGATCTAGACACTAGATATCTCTCAATCTGATTTCATGAGGGAAAGGGGCTGCGATTACTTGCCTGTTTGCCAATGTGTTTTTTTCTTATTATTCAACATATATTAGGTTTTATTCATGTATTTCAGTTCAGAACCCAAGCCAGACAAGCAGCCATGGCAAATCAACAGCTTGTGGTTTTAACATCATTTTTCAGTTCTGATCAGAAACAGCCTAGTGAAACCTAAGGATTCAGGTTCAGTTGGCTTTCCTCAAAGCTGATGTGAAGAAAATCAGTGGGGAATTTTTCCAAGTGAAATGGAGCTTTTTTCTACCATAGCACAACCCAATCACAACCTCCCCCAACCATGTCATTTTCACGTAACCGTTACATAAATAGCCTGGGTGAAAACTTGGCCCCATTTAAGTCAATGGCAAAACTCCCACCGACCTCAGAAGGGTCAGGATTTCACCCCCTAAATCTGGAACTTGTTGATTTTGCTAATTTCCCAGTCCATTTTTTAAAGCACAAGTGTAAATTTTCTCAAAGAATTTGTAAACAAACAAGAAAACATACCATTCAGATTTCAAACACAAGGAGATAGTGTGGTGCGAAGAACTTTTCGTGTCCATTGTCCAAACACAGAGCACTTAATTACAGGGGTTTGACATCCAAGAGCCAATGATAGATTATAATGGGTGGGGAAAAGGTATATGGATGGGTGGAGGTAGTAAGGGACTTGGAGCAGAATAAACCAAAAAAGCATAAATGGTGGGGGCTGGAATCAGGGGAGACTGTTATTGGTAGGGCAATGATAGCTGCTTGTTTCCTTGTGATTGTCCTCAGTTCAGAGGTGACTGTTTGAGATAAATCCTTTTGACTGTCTAAGTTATCCGGCCATGACAAAAGGTGTGTTTTCACCAGTTAAGGAATTTGTCAGACTCTTTTTTGCACTTGGATAATCCAAAGGCAGCTTTTTGTTTCATCCAATCTTGGCATGTACTTGAGATTCAAACGAGGTGTGTGCAAAGACATTTGGTTTAGCAATAACAAAATTATAGCTGTTCAAGGTAATGTGTTTATTTGAATATGCAATGGTGTAATCATTATAAGATAAATTCACTCATTCTCGTTTTCAGTAATCATAGCTCAGACATATTGCACATATATTTATGCATAAGAGTGAAAGCTGCATTCAGGAAAACAAAGTATTACATTCACATTTAACTTTTTTTTGTTTTGTATTAACTTTAAGGATGGATGTTTGATGTGTTTTCTGAATGACTGCAGGTGAAGATTTTGTAAAATTTCCACTTGTGGTTTTTAATATGAATGCACATCCAAAAAACTGTGCAATGTATAATACAATTTGATGCGTGCTATAAAAACAGATGTGTTTTGTCTCCGTAGAGATGGCCTACAGTCCTGAAGCTGAGCAGGGGATGGAAACAAGTCACTCTTAGTCTTGTCTCAAGCCAGCCCTAGTAGCGTCATCTCGTGACCGGTTAAGGAACTGCAGCACAATGTAATTTTTTAAACTAGCATATCACTTCTATTAGAGCCACAAGGTAAGATGACAAATTTGGCTAATTAGTCTAAGAATTACTATAAATGTGCCAATGGGACACAGATTCCGTAACCTGAGGCTTCCCAGGACCAGAACTGTCTTTGGCTTATGGCATTCGCTAATGAATATGAAGACAGGAAATAAGTGAGCAATTAAAGTATTGCTTTATTTACACAGAGAAAAATCAAACCAGACCCATTGAGGAATGAGACCACTGAATGAACTCCCTAGGAACTAAGTCCCATCACAAACCTCACTACCTTCCACTCTAAGTGGCAGGGTCAATTCTTTGACCTTGCTTTTTCTAAACCAAATGCAACACAACACGTACATTAAAAAAAAAAAAAACCCTTACCAAAACAGGACACCCCACTGCTCACACTTCTCCCCCTACAGAGAGGATGACAGAACAAGGGCACTCAGCTACTATAGTGATGAGTGCAGTATAAGAACCTATATAGAACAGAGCAGAATAGTTAGTTTTCTACTGGACATGTGTGTCTCCTTTTAATAGTTTGAACAGAGGAGGCAAAAAACTGAATATGCCGGCAGACTGAACCACGCTCTTACGTCAGGATTAGGATTGAGGCCCACTTGTGGGTCTTTGTGGGAAAGTTTACACTGCTGTGGATAAACAAAGAACTTCATTCTCCAGTGCACTAAAATTCACTTTATAGAAGGAAATACAACAGAGAAAATTAATAATCTTCTGTTGATACCAGCAGTAAATGGTCCCCTTCAAAATCAATCTAGCTAACATTTTTCATTGGTTCTTTCAGATTAGGTCATACCATTTTTTAAATTTTGTTTTAATATTGGTCTTTTTTGTGGGAATGGAAGCAAAAGTTGTTACTATGAAGTATTCATACACTAGGATCTTTAAATGTAGAAAGAACTCACAAACTGGCTCTACATTCATTAGTTTTCCTTTCCTATTTATCCACACAGTCCAACATCTCAAGAAAAGTTCTATGCTTGGCCATGGCTTCGCTACTGCTGTTATAGTGTTGCTGCATGACTAAATATTTCAAGTATGGTCATCATTTGTACAGATTAAATTTCAAATTACCAGCTAAAACAGAGAATAAACTTCTGTATGCTGAGCCTCGAACCTTGTTCTAAAGCAGACTGACAGGCAAATTGAACTTGCTTAATCACTGCTGCAATATATTTAACAATTAATCTTCTAAACAAGCTGTTGAGAATTTTAAAATTTTCAAGGGTCTACCAGGTAAAAAAGAAAAAAAAATCATCTGGTAGCAAACAAAGCAAAAGATAATAAAGTTGAACAAAAGGGAAATGGTAATTACTGCAAGAACAGTAGAATCAAATCTTTTACCAAATAAGGCTATGTGCAGTTATGATTTTTGCAGTCAGTGTAATTCAAAAGAAGCCAACATCATGGGCAAGATCCACACCATAATGGGTCAGATCCTCTCCTGGCATAAATCAGTGCACCACCACTGACTTCCAACAGAGCTATGCCAATTTTCACAAGCTGAGGATCTGGCCTGTAGAACTTATGACATAAGACAAAGTAAGCAATGTTTGAGCAAAACTCCATCTATTTGTTGTGTACACAACTTCAGCTTGTCATAACTTTTTCATTTCCCCAGTACTTTGACAGACACAGTTCTTTGAGTACTTTACAAGATTCTCATATGCTTCTAAATACCCACTGTATACAATCAATAAAAAGTCTGACCCAATACATTATTAATACTACAAGGAGAATCAAAAGGCTCTTACATCATCATTTCATTAAAGACAATAATAATGAAATATTGTGCCTGAACTAAATAATTACTTCAGAAACAGCCTACTCATTGATTAGAACATTTAAAGGGATACCATTAACTTGAAAATCAATTTTTTCTTAAAATCACTGTTCCCTTAGCTATGTCAATAATAAGAACTTTAAAAAAAAATCTAGTGGAAAGATGTTTTCAAATCAGATTTGTAATTCTCCAGTTTTACAACTTGTTTTCATATGCTAATTCCTATACAGGCAGGGTAAAGCTCACCCATGAGCAAAGGATGCACACAAAACCTTTGCACCAGCTAAGTCCCACTTGTAGACCTCATAACAATGCTTTACTCAAATGTAAGTGGTGCATGGGCCTTGTGTAGGTCCTCTGTCCAGGGGTAAATTTCACATTTACAAAGTACTGAAGATCAGAGTGTAATCAGGAGGAAGATGAAAATACATTAAATAGTGTGTTGCACTTTTGGTATTCTCACTGGACCTTTTGCAGCAGAGTGGCCAAGTGAATAAAAATACTATTATAATAGGTAGAAAACTAAATACTGAGTGTCTGACACAAGCAGCCAGAAAAGTTTTTAAGCCCTTTTCCACTTCTATCCAACAGTTCTACAAGCTGTTTGTCTGACTTTATGCTTCCTTCTAATCTGCCTTCCCTGGCACACTGTCCTTATATATGTCATCAGTCTTTTCACTCCACTTTTATATGAAATATATGCCTGACTGGTTGTGCTATTTATGTATTAGCATTAACCAAACTATCCTTGAGAAGTTTCCTTAGTTATCATAGCTTTACGGTATCTCTCGAATCCTGTGGGATTCCACATATAAAATGGAGCAATGAAAGCGAACTTGGGCACCGTATTAAAAAGCAAATGGCAGCAACACACGGAAAGAAAAAAGGTATGATTTAGCATCCTGTTTCTTAGTAATGAAATCTGGTGTTCATTTTCTTTCCTCTATGCCTACACTGACTTTTTAAAAGCAATTTCCTTAAAAACATTTAACTGCAACTCAATGCTATTGGAGCTCTTGTCATACAAAGACTACAGTTAAAAATTGGCTTCCTTACAAGTCACATTTGTGTTTTAACTAAGAGTTTTCTACAGTACTTTCCAGAACTGTTTTAATAAAAAATAAAATAAAATTAACCTTTAAAGAGGCAACATAAATTAATGAACAGTACAACTCTGAAAAAACATGACTTTATTTGTGATAAAGTATTAACACTTACCATTTATATACTGCTTTATATTTTCACAGAATTTAGTAATTATCTAGAAAGCCAATTAAAACAACGATAATTACGTAGTAACTCATGTTGCCACTACTATGTTCCATCCTAAGAGCTCATTGCTTCATAATGTAGTGCCCAAATGTCTTTTCACTGCTCTACAACATGTATTGAATCACAGTGGGTTTAAAATATATCTTCAGGGATAATACATAGTGCCTGCTTAGGCATTGCAAATGCATCCATCACCATAGTATCTAGGGACCAGATTGTATGGCTTTACAAATCTGTTTTCTGACATTTAAGCTGTGCAAAATAATTTTGTAGTTTTGAGCAAAACTACGTGCATTATCTTTTCTCAGGGGCATGAGGAAGATTGCATATCTGTCATAAAATACAGGATAAACACAAAAGAGGGTAAAATTTGAGCAAAATACCTTGTGCTTCTGCTTGGAGGTTTCTGTCTATAAATCATGGAGGAAGGCTCTGATGTTGTTCAAAAACACACCTAACCTACACAGTAAACATATTACTGTAAGGTTGTCAATGTGATAACACTTTTTAATAATATAAGCATATAAATGTGCTACACCATCATTCAGTACTGTTCATTATGTAAAGCATACAGGTTGTTTCTACGACATCACTTATTGATAATATAAGTATTTGAGCATTATTGCAGTGGGTATATAAGTATATACAGATTTTTGTGGTCTGTGCTGATATTTCTGACCCCTATTTGATTGATATGCCTGTGGGTCACTGAGAAGGATGAGATTCATTTCCAGGGGCGGCTCTATGTTTTTTGCCGCCCCAAGCACGGCAGTCAGGCAACCTTTGACAGCGTTTCTGTGGGAGGTCCGTCGGTCACACGGATTCGGCAGTGGTTCTACGGGTGATCTACCAGTCCTGCACCTTCGGCGTACCTGCCGCCGAATTGCCACCGAAGCCACGGGACTGGCGGACCTCCCACAGAAACGCCGCCAAAGGCTCCCTGACTGCCGCCCTCACGATGACCGGCACGCCGCGCCCCAGCCCCCCCGGCTTGCCGCCCCAGGCACACGCTTGCTGCACTGGTGCCTGGAGCCGCCCTTGTTCATTTCTAACCTGTGACATTACAAAACCATATTAACAGAGGATCCCTGGGTGCTCCTTAGTAACCTCTCAGTGTAGGGGAGAAGACTGAGAAAACGTTCACAGGGACCAAGAGAGAAAAAGAAGCAGAATGGACTAGCAGCTTCTGATTTCCAGTTCCATGATATCATAGATGAGAACAGTTCACCTGCACCAATAGCTCTAAGGAACAGAGTCTGGCACCCTAATCACTTTCCCTGGGAGCAAAGCATCAGTCCCAGAGAAAGTGAGTGTTAACTTCACAGTCTGGGGAAGCTGCAGGAGAGCTCTCAGTATTCACTGGATTGCCCTGTGCAATACAGGAGAAGGGAAAGAGCCATTAAGAACCTCCCCTTTCCCCCAAGGGAGAGCACATTGAAAGAAATCTTCTCCAATCCCCCGGCACAGACTAGATGAAAGAAGAGACGACTAAAGGGGGATATGATTGAGGTCTATAAAATCATGACTGGTGCGGAGAAAATAAATAAGGAAGTGTTATTTAACCCTTCTCATAACACAAGAACTAGGGGTCACCAAATGAAATTAATAAGCAGCAGGTTTGAAACAAACAAAAGGATGCTGTGAAGGCCAAGACTATAACCAGCTTCAAAAAAGAACTAGATAAGTTCATGGAGGATAGGTCCATGAATGGCTATTAGCCACGATGGGCAGGGATGGTGTCCCTAGCCTCTGTTTGCCAGAAGCTGGGAATGAGTGACAGAGAATAGATCACTTGATGATTACCTGTTCTGTAAATTCCCTCTGGAGCACCTGGCATTGGCCACTGTTGGAAGTCAGGATACTGGACTAGATGGACCTTTGGTCTGACCCAATATGGCTGTTCTTATGTTCTTAAGGGAACGTGTTTGTGGGTGTAAGTAAGGGGAGGACAGAATAGAGAAAGAGTGAGACAAAAGGAGGGGGGGAGAAAGAAGAGAGAGAATTTGAAATGGAAGTGAAGAAGTGGAGAGAGAGATCGAGGAGTTGTGAAGTATGACATAAAAGGGAATGGGAGAACAAGGATTCTATCCTTGCCTCTGCCACAGTCTTCCTATGTGACCTTTGGCAAGTCACTTAATCTCTCTGAGTTTGCCATCTGTAAAATAGGGATAGTATTACTTCCCTACCTCACAGGAGTATTGTGAAGAAAAAATCATGAAAGTTTGTGAGGTGCTCAGATACAAAGATGATAACCACAGAAACCCTATAAATAAATAAAAAAATACTCATTCAGAACAGGGCTTGAAAGGGGTGCAGTATGTGAGGCATAGGGCCACACACTAAACAGTGAAGTTAAAAATAAAATACTGAATGGTTGCCTCTTTTACAGAGCTCAATTCAGGTAATGGTCCTGTAGAAAAAATAGCATGTGGCCATATAATTAAAGGTTGTATCATAAGCACAATGGGGCAGAATTAAGATTGCACAGACCACCTTAATTTCTGCATTTCCTAACTTTTGATGTTTCACTTTACAGATGTAATGGTATTTTAGTGAAGTTTTTTTATATGGATTTTCCTACTTGTTTTTTAAAAATGCTATAATGTGCAACTATTTTCTAGATGTAATAGACTGTGTAAAGTGTCTAATGAATGAGGCAGGCGCCCTTGCTGTATTCTGTATGCACGCTTCCATACCCACCTACACAGACCATATAATGCAAGTCCCTATAAATATGTAAGAACTGAAATTCCACTCAATTTTCTTATGCATAAATGGGCATATCCAATGAAATACTGACAGATAATCTCTTCAGCAGAAATTTCCATTCACATTATATATTAACACATGCTTCATGCCAATGAAACATTGGCAGTTTATTAGTCTCATTGTGTAATGAAATCCATGTGCAAGGTAATTTTTTTTAAACCAAATTTCACTGTCTCATGAAAAGACACAGCTACGATCTAGGGACTATCTCCCTTAAAAATATCAGGTTTTCATAATTTCCAGACAAAGTGCTACAGCTCTTCAGAAAGGTTGCAATTTTTTTTAGTTAGCTGAAAATTCATGTTTTTCCCCATCTGTATATTCTTGAAAACCAGTCACCCATTTCTGGGGGAAAAAAAATTTCAGAAAAATTTTGCTCCCTGCCTAAGAGCTAGCATACCGAGTTTCATTTGAAAAGATAAAACACTGAGCAAATTTTAGGAAATTGAAAATGAGCCATTAAAATGGAAATGCTTGGGAAACGTTATTATAGGTATGTGTTCTGCCTAAAATCCTAACTGCAGCAATACAGTATTTGCAAAGCTAAGGTTGAAAATTAATATAAAACTAAAGTTTGTTCATCATGAGAAATAAAAACTCATCCACAATGTAACAGAACAACTGCTAATTTCAAGCTCCCAGCAAACAATTTAAACTTGCACATATGTACACATTTTTGCTGCTGTCTCTAAGGCGATTACACTTAGCCTCAATAACAACCTAAAACAGCATTCTGATTTTTCCTTGCAATAGGTGCCTATTATTAGGAGTAAGAGTTAATTGTTCAAATAGGGCATGTGGAATTATGCTTTTCACTTATGGGAGAGATGTTTCTTAAAAACGTATGGAAAATTTGGTTTTAAAAAATAGAAAGGTAAAACATATTTTCTCTGACCTAAACATGCTGTTTTCATAGCTGCACATCTTCAAGAGAAAATGATCCCACAAAGGCACCTGCATGTATCATTCTGTAACTTTGCACTGTGCAGCATTAAGCAATATCAGAACAGGATCTTTTCAGCCAACAGCACAAATAAAATATACTACAATTTTTAAAAAACAGGAGAATCTGACAAGGCTCAGATAATCACTAGTTTGTATGTTAGGAGAATGTTTTGATCAGGACAGGCTTAATTGAATATGAGACACCTGCCAATTATCAGAACTGGGATGTTTGTACCACACAGATCATCATTAAAACATGTGCTTTAAGCCCTGAATCAGTCAAGAGGGCCCTGAAAATTAGGGACCACTGAAGTAACTGAGTCTACAGATGCACTATTTCACCCTGGTCTTGTTCTTAAGAAATATTTTAAATTCATAGGCTAATTATATTTGTATCTGGAGAGCCCAAAAATCTTTGCTTAGATCCTAGTCTTAATTTTTATGAAGATAACTATCCTGAGAGCAACTAAGCATGCTTCTGGTTTGTTTCTAACAAACACGGACTATAACATAAGTGTATGAAGTAGAGAAATGCATTATGATGAATACAACTAAATTAATAGATATCTATACATGCGCAATCACTTATTAGTATGCATTTCCAAACATAATGTTCTCCTTCCTTTCCACCGAATATTATAATACACTGCTTTTTCTGAGTACTTTTAAGAAACTACTGTACATGCTGAATCAAAAAATATCTGGCCTCAGGCCAGGAAGGAAGGTGTATTACATGTTTTAACAGGTCGATTTCCACTCTCTCTCAAAGTTTTCAAATATTTGTGAAGAAATCAGATTACAGAACATCTTTACACAGCAAATAAACTAGGTAAGTGCCCATCCTCAATGTTTCCTTTCTATCAAAAATAAAGGCAAATAAGGAAATTGCTTAGCTGTGGCAATTGCCAAGAATTAATAAATAAATACCCACATCAACTGTAAATGTCAATTACAAGTAATTAATTTAGCATTCATTAGTAAAATCCTTTTTTTTTAAAAAAAAAAGTCTCAGAATATCCACACTTCACAATGACATCAGTGCTGTATTCCTCTTTTTATAAAGAATGTTTTTACAGCAAAAGAAAACATATGTTATACTAAGGTGCATGTTATACCAAAGTGCATTGTCAAGGAGTGTGCTTAGATTTCAAAAGAGTTTGCATCCACAGCAAGGTAATCTAGTAACAGTCTTAGAATGACTGCTCTGTACTTTGCATCTTCTGTCTGGATGTATGAGAATAATTGGATTCCCCCCCCCCCCTCAGAAACTGAAATATAGTGCACTTTTAAAAGAGCAACATTGGCCACCATCAATGCTGCCTGACATTTTGTTTATACTAGCAAGAAACTAAAATTATAATGTGCATATCTATGATTCCTTGAGTGCACATTGGCAAAATAACTGATAAAAAAGATGTGGAGATAAAAATACTATGGCATTTTCATAACAAAAAACCTGCTCTCAACAGCAGCAAGAAAAGGTTTTTTGAAATAAAGAATTTAAAGTCAATATGCCATACCTGTCGCTACATATCAAGATTTCTCTTAATTTATAGAAAAAAAATATATGTGCACAAGAGATACTACCATCATTATATTATATAGTGCAGTTAAACTATGTAAACTCATTATCCCACATATTATTTAGGATTTGTTTCACCATAACTTATTAGTTTTAGGTTATAGACTAGTATACTGTAGATACTCATTCAACAAGTATGGAAGTATGAGTATTAATAGTAACATGACTACTTCCCACAGAGAAATTACAATATGTCAGAATTCTTAATTATATTTCTAAAATGTCAATCTTCTGTTAAGATATTAGATACATAATAAATCTGCTTTATTCACAGCACAAAAAGGGCAAGAGTTGTAAGCTGGCAACTCTACTGTAATAGGAATGCAGAGTCAAGCAACTCTCAGACGGAGCTTTTCAGGATAGTTTCACTAACTCAAACTAGTTTTCACCTTCATTTACTACAGTTTAAATAAATAGGGGAAGAAACAAAAACTTTTTTTTAGTATCTGACAAATCTTTCAGAATGTATTAATCCAAGCTTTGAGTTATGGGGTTTTCAGCAGAAGCTGTAGTTCAGTACACTGTAATTCTGCAACTGAAACTTTAGATTATAAATGCAGTTCTATTCTCTTCAGGACATCCGGCAAATGATCAAGAACATTTCAAAAGGAAACCAAAAACCTTGACTGACAAACAATTGCTTTTACTTAAGCACAGCCTCTCCACACAAAGAGTAACAGATGCGCAACTGGTACTAATCATTAAAAATCTTCCTCTCTCTGTTAGCCAAGAAAGCTAAGGATAAGTATGGTTTGAGGGTACTTACCTACTCGGAAATTAGTGGCTGTCAGGGTGTCAGCTGCATGGCCGTTTTCACTAATGAGGGTGGTGGTATTTCCCTTCTCACAGTTGTTCTGACAATTGCCCTTGGTACAAGTCACTTTACAGATGCTGGGTGTAAAGACCACCTTGATGCGGCCAGTGTGATTTCCCACTGCGAGCGGAGGCAAAGAAAAAAAGAAAAACAAACAGATCACTTTGGTATCCATTGATTTCCTTCAAACGATAAAAAGAAAAAAGCGACAGGTCTATAGGAGGAGGCAGCCTGCAATGCTCTCTCTCATTGATCTCCAGTAGTGTCTCTGGAACAGGAGTAGGAAGCTTAGCAAACAGAACTCCGGGATGCACTCCAAAACCACATTTAAAGTCAAGTCACTGGAGTAGGATTAGTAATCACAATGCTGCACTTTATTCACAGTCAGACAAAGAGCAATACCAAGGGCATGACAGCTTAAATAGCCAACTCTGACAAGCAGATGTAACATAAAGAGGCTGACTGTGCACCTAGGGGTGAATAAACTCTTGTGTCCTCCTGCATACTTTTCCTGTTTCTGCACTTATTAAGTCACTATTTGTAGCTCAACCCCTGGAAATGTTTTAGGCATGCGGCATGTCTGAAAACATCTGTCTCAAATCTCCTGGCACCCCAGCCTGAAGTGATCAAACCCTGTGACGCAGCTGCCTGGACCCTTTCCCCCCACCCCTTCACAGTTTCTTGGCACTATTACTCCACATGGATTTACATATTATAGATTGAGTTTTGCAATCAACTGTTTATACTTAAACAAAGGAGAAGCAGGGGAAATGCCTAATAAGTATCAATAGTTTAAAGTACTACT
This sequence comes from Mauremys reevesii, assembly GCF_016161935.1. Lineage (NCBI taxonomy): Eukaryota > Metazoa > Chordata > Testudines > Geoemydidae > Mauremys > Mauremys reevesii. Next base: position 65,566,886 of record NC_052625.1, read on the forward strand.
TTAGAGCTCTTATAAATATTATAGGAAAAAATCTGTCATTTTCCCCTTTTGTTTGTATGGGGGGGGTTGGTTTTTTTTTGTTTTTGTTTTTTTTTTAAGGTAACAAAGATTGACCATATACTAATTTGAATTTAAACTCCTCAGGCCAAATTCATCCCTCATGTAAACTATTTGACTCAAGTAGGTTTTATATTATGGATATATTTGGATGTTAAAGCCAAAAGCTAAAGCTAAAGAAAAAGAAAAAAGCAAAGAAGTGATTCTGTTTTGAAATTATTTTCAAATAAAATGTTTGTTGTTTTATTTTTAGTTATTACTATTTTATCAAGTACTTGTAAATATATTAGGATACATTTGTGAAAATTGTCCATTTCAAAATTTAAATTTAAAAAACAATTTTAGCTCCACAAAATGAGAGACATACAGAGAAAGAACATCTCTTTTCTTATACTGCCCCAGCAGCAAGAGCAGTCGGGTTACCCACGAGCGGTCCAATCTACTTTATGAAATACCCTCTAGGTAAGTATTTTTTTTTTATAAAGCTCAGAAAGATGAAGAAAATCTTCCCACTTCAAAAGAACAAATTTATAGTGTTTCTTGCTCTTTATGAAATAAATTAAAACAATTGTGCCAACTGTCTTTTCTGCAACAAAGGGCATTACTCTAGTTGACCAGCAGCTGCATTACAGATGCTTCCACCTTATCCTAAACAATACTTAAAAAACAAGCATAGGCTAGAAATACAGAGAAACAAAGCATTTAGTCAACCATCTGATTTCATTAATTTTAATTAATTTAAAAGCACTTTAGATTTTTCAGAAGCTAAGCCATTATTTATAATAACTGCTGATACACCTTCCTTGACAAACAGAAATCAAATGGCCTGAATTGTGAAGACTTCCAAAAGACAGATTTAAAAGCACCTAAGACAGTTTCACAAGAAATATTAGTGTTTTATATTTTATTTGGAAGATTTCTTTAAAAAAAAAGTTATTTCCCAGGGAAAAAAGACTTTCTATTTTATATTTTGAAGATATTTTTGTAACAGGTTTCCTTTATGAAGTGATCTAAGTAAAAAAACATGCTTAGTTGAGTAACAAAAGTAGGTCCCGCCTATACTGTAAAAACGACTGTATTGGGAGACTCCCATTAGTGTCCCAACTCAGTTAAAATACAACTTGGCTTTGCCAGTGTAGATGAAACTAAACCATGTTCTAATTGTATTTCAGAATCGCTGTGCAACACTGCCAAGTCCTAGCAGTACCACAATTTGGGAACAGAGTTAAAATACTATTTAATCAACAAAATTATGTTTACTACACAGCTAATAATTTATGTGAAAACATCTGTGACAGGAACGTGTTGGGGGATTGGTGGGCCTGACTCTTAGGATTAGACCCAACATTCAGTTAGCTCTCACTTCTCCGATTATAAATTTGCAGTCTACTACTGCTGTGTGTGTATGTCTCTCTCTCTCAGGGTATATCTGGGGATCGATTTCTCATGTCTAGTGTAGATGCAATAAAATCGATCCCCGATCGCTCTGCCATCGACTCTGGAACTCCACTGTGCGCAAGAGGCAGAAGCGGAGTTGACGGGGGAGCGGCAGCGGTCGACTCACTGCCGTCCTCACGGCCAGGTGAATCGACCTAAGATACGCCAACTTCAGCTACGCGAATGTGTATCTTAGGTCGACTCCTCTCCCCTCCCCCGCCCCCGTGTAGACCTAGCCTCAGAGAGAGGGAGGATTTTGGCAAGTAAGTTTAGGTGCCTAAATATGAATTTAGGAGTCTAACATTAGATAACCAGGTTTTAAAATGCTGGCCAATGTCTATAAGAATGAAGAGCCTCCCTAAAATCTTTACAGGTGGCCTTCCAGGTGAGTAAGGTATTCAGTCAGCCATGTAATCAAAGCCATAGAGAATTAAAGACAGAGGATGTAAAGTGACAAATGGTGATTGGAATAGTTGTACAATCTTTTTGATAGATCACCAATTCACTTTTTCAGGGAACTTTTTTCCTGGAACTAGCATTCTTCTTTTCCCTGCCTGGCTGGCAAGTACCTTAGCTTCTACTCCCTCAGCCAAACACATGGATAGGGTGCAAAGATGGAGAAAGCACCCCTGTAGGGTGTGTGTTGAGCATCTGTCTGGGGAAAAGAGGGCTCTCATGGACCACAGGGGGAAAAAAAAGAAAGACAAGAGATACTCTTATAATTATGGACCTTACTTTCCCTGCAGATCCTCAGGTTCAGATACAATACTCATGAGCATGATATATATCCCTAAATAGAAGAAAGGGGGGAAAAAAGAGAAACCACAAACTTTTATTCTGAAAGAAAGCATTTGGCAGAAACTCTGCCAGGTGAGCTCAGAGTTTTCTGCAGCCTCTTCCCTTCTTCTGTGGGTTTTTCACAGGAGGGTATGACTTAGTCCTATCTGAGAAACAGTATCCTCCAATGCTTTCTTAGTAGATTTGGCAGAGTTGATGTTAAAAACAATAATTATTTCAGGCTTGACAAAGTACAGAACAGCTATGGCCTTGACACCTTCCTCAAGTTTGCTTAATTTATGGTGTGGGAGGACAATGTAATTTAAGGTAACGCACCCACTATACTTCATCTTTACCTAATGAACTTCAGAAGATAATGCCATTGTGCTATTGACAGGAACAAAACTGGAGCTTCTACTTTTTCAAACAAATTTATGATAGTGTATGGTGGTGACATCAGCACCACAGCTTAGCTCATGTTCTTTATTTATAGACAGAAGTATAGTGTAGGCACCTCATGATCCATTTGAAAGGAAGAGATGGAAATGGAAAACCTTGCTGTACAACTGGCTTTCCATTTGATGTGCTCATGATAATATAATAGCAAAATAATGGCAAAATAGGATAAGCAAATGAGCCTACACGAGGAAGAAGAGAGGCTCCAGGAGCAGATAGAGACACGGCAAAGCTATCGAGAAAATTAACAATAGAACTAGAGATGATTTAAAAGTCTTGATTTCCCCAAGGTAGAAGAAGCAGGTATAAACTATGTCTTCGGTCAATGGCAGAGTTATAAGGGGATGGGGAGCAACTGCCCTCCCACCCCCCTTAGCCTTTAGGAGTCCTTCTGGTGCCTCTTCAAGGGTATAATGCACAGAGGCTGCTCTAGGTATAAGCAAGGTAGGCAGCTGCCTAGTGCAGCCAATTCATGGCAAGCTCAGGTGTGATCTGTAGTGGACTAGCCTGCTGCTGCACAGACTCACTGTCCACATACACCCTGACATGCATTAACAGTTCCTTATTGCACTTAGGGCTTGGCTACACTTACAAGTGAGAGCGCATTAAAACAGCCCTCGGCACCCTAACTCCTGAGGTGTCCACACTGGCAAGGCAAGTAGAGTGCCTGGACTCTGCAGCAGGAGCATCCTGGTAATCCACCTCTACAAGAAGCATAAAGCTTGCTGTGCCCTGGCTGAAACGCCCGGACGTCAGTGTGGTCGAGGTGTTGCATTACTGAGCTGTGATTGGCCTCTGGAAATGTCCCATAATCCCCTGATTGGCCACTCTTCTCATTGTTTTGAAATCGGCTGCAGGCGTGCAGATATCCCCTTTCAAAGCTCCATTTCTGACAACCGGCACGCTTATCTGCTCCAGGACAAAGCAAACCATTAGTGTGGAATTCTGCTGTTGTCGGGGGGGGGGGGCGGGGGAGGGAGAAAGAGGGGAGTCTGCTGCTGTCTGAACTTGCAAGACAGCATGCTGACACACTCTCAGCCCCCCCAAAACACTCTCTCCCCCCGCACATACACACAATACACTCCCTGTCACATTCCACCCCTTCCTCCATTTGAAAAGCACGTTGCAGCCATTTGCACACTGGGATAACTACCACAATGCACTTGTCTTTGTGGCGTTGCAAGAGTTGCTAATGTGGCCATGCCAGTGCGCTGGCAGCTGACAGTGTAAACATACAGCAGCGTTTTCCCTGCTGCGGTCTCCGAAGGCTGGTCTCCCAGCGCTCTACATCTGCAAGTGTAGCCAAGCCCTTCGATCTAGTCCTCTCTGAAACAGGACTAAATCAAGGTGCAACAACCACCTGTTAATGTGCGTCACGTGCAGAGGCCTCAGCACAGATCATGCAGCTGAAGGGCTTAGCCGGGTGGGGGAAACCTGGGGGAGCCCTCAGCCTTGCACAGCCCTCTGGGGCACATCTCTGCACTAGTAGTCCTGCCCCTCTCTGTGCCCCCTGTCCTATCCCCATCCCACCTGCTCCCCTGGGGTCCTGCCCTCTATTTTCCCCCATGCCCTAATGGTCTCATCCTAGCCTTCCTGATTCCTGTCTTTTCCCCCTTGTCCTAGCTCATTTGCCACCTGGGATACTGTCCCCTATCTATGTCCTACCTCATCTGCCCCCTGATCATCTAGGGTCTGTCCCCTTCTCCTATCCTCCTACCCTTTAGAGTCCTGCCTCCCATGTCATCAGTCTCCTTCTCTAGCTTTCTGCCCCATCTGTGCCCATCCAGACCCCACTGCCCCATGATCTGCTCCCTGCCCCTGTGTTAGCTTTCCCACCCATCTGCCTCCATGTCCTAGTTCCACCCACCCCATTTATGTCCCACAGCACCCTGAACCTCACCCCATCACTCTTCTGTGTCCTGGTCTCTCCTGGGACCTTGCCCCCATCCATACCCCACGTCCAGAAGCCAGTCCCCCGGTATTATCCCACCATTGTTCCAGCCATATATTGCATGCTGCCCCTTCCCCTGCCTCATATTGGGCCCCCATCCCCAGCCTGGTGCAGCTTCCCCTGCAGCTAAGGGTTTCCTTCAGATTGACATCCAGAGGAGTTTGCTTGGGACGGGAGGGCCAGAGGCCAATTAGGGATGAGGCAGATGGAGCCCCATGCCGTGAGTCCCAGCATATGGTGCTCTTGAGGCTAGACTGCTGGCTCCCTGGGGTGGGGGACCCCAATGGGGATCCTTCCAGGGCAGTCTGTGCATGGAGAAGCATGCTGCTATATTTGCCACTCTGTCACCCTGAAAGAGGACCTGACCTGGGGGGAGGTGGTGACAGGCGGCCACAAAGGGTCACCGCTTCTGTCTGCATGGGGTATCCCTTTTGAAATGGGGGTGCAGTTTTAAAGGATTCCCAAATACATTTCTTACCAGATTGGGGAAGGGGTCATAATACACAGGCATGGGTGAAATTAGCAAGCTAAAAGGTATACTTGAAGGTAGCACCACCACTGAACCATTGCCATGCCCCCCCTCCTCCCCGCCCAATCCTCACCCTCTGGTTGCAAAACCTGGCTCCACCATTGTCTTTAGTGCATAAGCTGAGGGATAGATTTACCTTAAGGGCACTCAGTCAACATTACTACCACTTCCTTCGATATTTCTGCTATACAGAGCTAGTTTCAGTTACTTCTGCATGTCCACAAGACCACTGCCTACAGTGACTGCTGTGCTAAATGGGTATTGTTTGTTAAGTTATCTTGGGCCAAATTCCCAATGGAGTTGCAAAGGTGCAACTAAGAACAAAGTTTCGTCTCAAACTGGTATAACATATTCATGCATTCTTAACTTTGTCTTCCTTCTCCTCGGGAAGGTGCTGAGACAGAGTGGTGATGAGCCGGTCAGATGTTTAATATATATTAATTGTTTAGTATATAGAACTCAAAATGTACTCACAGTGCTGTACCATGAACAACAATAAAGACAGTCTCTACCCTGAAGACCTGACAATCTAGTAGCATCAGAAATGGAGAATAAAAGCCAAACAAAGATTTTCCCCCTCCCACTCCATTGTGAACAATGGGGGTTTGGTTTGTTATATTTTAGCAGGAAGAATGAATGCACTGAAGAGTGAGGCAGTTAGTGGAGTCTAGAACCAGATAGTCCTGACGGCTGCTTTGGCCATACCTGGCATAGGGTTATAGAAGGTATACGAATCCCTCAGGTTAACCTACTGGGTCACTTTGTCTATAATTCTAATCTGTCCAGATCTCTTTCTGGAAGAATTATTATACTTTTTTTATTGCTTTTATGAGTATGTAGAATTTTTTTTTATTTACTTGAACTACACACATCCCTCTGAAGTTCACATGGCTATCCTCACAGCTACAGTATGCTGCAGGCTTCCTAATCATGACGACATTCTATAGTTTAAATGGACCTCAGAATATTTGGTGCATGAACCTACTCTAAAGGAAGTCAGTGAGAGTTTTGCTATTGATGTCAGAAAGAGCAGGATCAGGCTCTCAAAAACGTAAGAATGACCATACTGGGTCAGACCAAAGGTCAATCTAGCCCAGTATCCTGTCTTCCAACAGTGGTCAATGTCAGGTGCCCCTGTCAGTGTCAATGTCAGGGAATGAACAGAACAGATAATCATCAAGTAATCCATGCCCTGTCGCCCAATCCCAGCTCTTGTTATGAAGAAGACTGTATCATCCCATATGTGAAGTTGAGTGACAAGTGGGAAGGAGCAAATTATTCACAAAATTTAATTTAAAAAGTTTCCACTCGCAACTTTTGTTCCTTGATTACATATTACTACTAATTTTTTTTTGTGATTTGGAAGGTACCTTTAAATAACCAGTCATTCCATAGGACCGTAGACATTATGATGGCGATGCTAAAGGCAACTTCAAACAGTCTTAACAAGAAAAATGTCTGTGCAAAACACAGTAGATGAACTTGAAAGAATTCGGAGACCTCAAGAATGCAACTCTATGTTTTCTCTCTCCCTCTCTTATTAAAAGTACTCCCACTTAAGCTACAAATTCAATTTTTTTTAATTCTTTAGTTGACCAACTTTTTTTAATTGCTGACAAAAAACAAACACACACACACCTTAGAAGGAAATGACTTATTTCCTAAAGCTAGTCTCTCTCAGTTATTGTACCACCCCACCTGGTTTAATTCTTCCCAACAGATTTGTTTTTTCAGCCAAAAGGAAAGCTGACATTGTATAAAAATCTACCATCGAAGTAAAAAGTTTATTTATACTTTTTGTTTAATAATGACCTATTTAACCTTTAACAATATACAGGGAAAGCAGCACTGAGTCATCAACAACAAATCATCCTGATCATTAACAAATCAACAAATTTCGCCAGAGATTAGAACAATTTTAAACCATGGCTTTAAAAACTCCCAGAAGATTTTGCCCAGTTCCTCTATCAGTCAGGGTGTGGAAGATCAATTTACATTAGGAGCAAAGGAATTTAGACAAAAAACATTTCAATTTATGCCCAATGCATAGCCCAGAGTAAGGGCTCCCTGAATCTGCTAATGTGCAGGGTGAGCATACACTAGGGGGTCCAGGGAACCCTTACTCTGAGCTATGCATTATCTAGTCCTAAACACTACAAGATTCACCTTATTCTCACAGCTGCGCAGCCCCACTCTGCAGGTCAATATAGGTGAGCATAGCCTCCCCACCCTCGCATTCCTTTTAGGGTGCCAAGCACCCCTGGGGAAATAGGAATGGAGCAGTATCTGCACACTTCTGAGCACAAAGACTGAAGTTCTATGTGGCCCTTATGCATTCCAATCATGGAAAGAAAATCTCCGCCACTCAAACCTTATCTGTATAAAGACCAGTCATAGCCTTTAGTCTTTTTAATGATAGCCATGAGTGCAGAGCAAAGACTAGAACATTCATGGATTCAAAAAGATTTTCCATAGTTGCATACTAATACTTTAACAGCACTGATTTAGGGTACTGTTTGCAAAGATAAAATGTTTTCTCTCTTTTTAGATCCTCAGTTTGACTGCATTTGCATACCCCACATTCAATCCTATTTCCACTAGCTTAGTAGGAATATTTCCAGGAAGCTGTGAGGGTGTGGGGAGGAACAAGGCTGATCACGGAAACTAGACATAGCACCACAGTTTTAGTTCATCCAAGATCTAGATGGCCTTATACTAGACTGTATTATATAAAAAGTACCCACTGGCCTACTATATTATGTAAAGTGTGTGTGTGTGTACAATGATCATATATACACAAATATTATGAATAAGAGGGAACAGGGATTTGGGAAACTCTCTCTCAATGAGTTGTGGCCAAACCTCTACAATTACACTGTTGCCACCAACTACTGCAGGGGTCCCCACCATGGCACCCGCTGGGGCATCTAAGTGCGCCCACATACTGTCTGGCGGATGAGCATCCACCAAAATGCTGCTGACAAGCTGCGTCATCCAGAGGCATCGCAGTCGAAATGCTGCCGATTTTTGGTGGTATTTCGGCGGTGACACCTCTGGATGATGCTGCTTGTCGGCGGCATTTCGGCGGCAACACCTATTGACGTTGCTGCTTGTTGGTGGAATTTCGGTGGATGCTCGTCTGCCGCCACGGTCCTCAGTGGCTCGTCGCCTGGTGCCCACCAGACGAAAAAGGTTGGGGACCACTGAACTACTGGCTGCCTTTTTCCTACCATTTTTTAAAACTCTGCCCCTCAATTATTTTTGCCACAATTCTATTGTCTCATTGTTGCCTTCTTCATTAAGTACTGCCAGACCTCTGATATATTTGTTATTATCGAAAGGCCCAGTTCTGTCATCCTTACGCAAGCAAACGGAACTACTCACAGAGCAAGGTACTATCTAACACAAAGGTGACAGAACTTAGGCCTTAATAGCTTCCTTCTCACGATGTCATTCTTAAGTTCAGTGCTGTCATTACTACCTGTGCTCCTTTATTTCTCCAATATTTGCTCATGGTCACCGTTATGACAACTCAGGCTACACCTCCACATATAACTCCTTCCACCTCCAGTCATGCCTCCTGTACTCATGTCCATTAACCTCCCTCTTTTTCCTCACGTGCTTCTTCTCTCCACATCTTTACGTCTCCCTTCATTATTCTGTTCTCACAAGCTCCACTGCCTTCTTTATTTAAATCTCCCCAGCTCCACATATGATCCGCCCTTTTCACTCTCACAAATTCTCTTCTCAGTGCCACTTCTCCCACTGGGTATGCTGTGGAGCAAGGCTACAAGCAGAAACCAGGCAGGCAGCATGCTAAAGCTGTAGATGCTCCTGTCCGGGGAGCCCATTCTCTTCTGATCAAGCTAATCCAGCATCCTTCTGACAGCGTGACAGAATGGCTGGCCTGCTCTATATAATTTGGCCATAGTACTGGGTGCTGCCTTTCATTTTTCCCCTCCAGTATGAAGCAGAGCTCTCAGACTTCGTACTTCTGCCCTTGCTTTTTTTTTTTATTTTTATTTATTTATTGGTGTCTCTTTCTTCCTTAGTGTCCCTGTAATACAAAAGAAAGAGGGGAGAGAGTAGGAGAGTTGAGGAGGAGGCTCTGTACTTTTGAGGGGGAGAGAAGATGATCTTTGGAAAGAGGTTCTCTTCAGACTCTCATAATCAGAGCGGGGGATTCACAACTCTTGGTCTTCTTGATTCCCATTGGGTAACACCACAACAATCCGTACCTCATTCCACTGCCATAGGATAGGAGAAGAGAGAGGAGTATACAACAAACAATGTGTGTTGATTGCATTAAACAAGCAATCTTACACACGGCATGGCAACATGTCTGGCCCATTTATAAAAAAAGTCTGCACTTCAGTTCTTGTAGTTAATATTGAATTAATATAAAATAGAAAGTATACAACATATCTTGGTTAAATAATTCACCATAGCAAAAGTTTTTCTTTCCAAGTAATCTTTTTTCATTAACCCAGACAGATTCTGAAAAAGTTTCTTCATTCCACAATATTAAAGGTTTGATCCTGCCTTTCCCTCCTACATAATGATGAGCATCACTCCTTATACCATAAAAGTAGCCGCTACACATGCAGGCACAAGTGCAGTAGTGGTTTTTCAAGAAATTCGTAACTATATTATACACCTCTGCATCAGAGATCTTTTGTGGATAAAGCATTCCCTCTGACACTGACACCGCTTTTTTGTCTGAGTCAGAGGAGCGTACAATAATTATAACTGATTTTGTTCATTTGTGAAAGCGTGTAGCATATGAATGATCATGACTGGGTTAGGAAACTGGGGTCTCTGTCAAAAGGTTTTTATGAATCACCTTTCTTCTTCCTTGTATATTTTACTACCATCAAGTCTCTGTGCAGTATCCTCAGACAGACGATTTTGGACTATGGCCATTTTTCCATGTTTAAAACAATGTAAAAACATGCCTAATAGCAGTGTGAGCAATACTGTTATTGTTTCCTGGCAACCAGCTTCGGGGCATTCCAGCAAAAAAGAGTGGCCTAAATAATGAACAGAAGCAATAATGTGGTTTGTGGTGCCTAACAAAATGGTTTCAATTCTGCTTTGTCATGTTTATCTTGTTTTTTTAAAAAATAATCAAATTATACCATAACTCCTCAGGTTAATGTTTGTAGGGGACCCAAATCAGTAAATCCACACTTGGGACCAGATTATCTTTCAAAGCTACAGGACAGAAACCAGCATTATTTATTAGTCATCACAGATGCAGAGTAGCATTGCTGGTTTTACCCAACATCCCAAATAGGGATTTTCATGAGGGTTTTTTTGAACATTCAAATTGGCAATACATTTTCTTTTTGTGTATGTGTGCGCAAGTTTTCATTTGCTGACTGAGCCTCAACATTCCCACAAATCTGTGAAAATAGTTTGGTAAGGGTAGTAACGAAATTCTAGCAATTCCAGTACATTAAGAGAAGCTCTCAAACTGTGTCTGCAGTGCTTGTATGCTGTCTCTGTCCTTATATCCCATTTCTCTTTTTGAGTTAATTCTACCTGACACATACGCTAAGTTTAGAGAATCTAGTAAATATATTTTCCCTATATCACATACCATTATAGATATTTTTCATTTTTGTTATTAAAGATTTAGTATTATTATTAAAATAATAATTTGCACTTGTACAGATGCATTTATATAATGCTCCAAGGATTTCAAAGAACTTTACAAACATTACTCTTGTATTGTTGAATACTTTAGTAAATTTAAATTCGTTTTAATAGTATCTGTAGCCAAAGCAACTATTTTTTTTAAATAAAAAAGCAAATGATTATTTGCTTAGTTACTGCATAGTCAAACTGATGTTGCCGCAGCCCGGACTAAAATCTTTGAGGAGAGTTTCTTTAGAAAAGACATTAAGAAGTAGCCCTATGTGTCTTTTGAGGGAAATGTCTCACTGGTTAAGCCAAGCAAATGGAAGAATTATTTTGTTATTTATGCAATGTTGTTTTAAAGTGAAACATCAAAAGAGAAGGAAAAAAAGGATATTCAGTCCACTGAGACTTGCTTCTGTTTGAGATTTTCCCCAAAGTCAACACATATTGAATAGCTAAAATAGAATTGCGCTATGTTTCATCACATAGACATATTTCAGATGTTAAATATCATATCTGTGAAAGCCTTTTTTCATTATCAGAACACCTCATGTACCCACAACTGTTTTCCCACACTTATTGACAGGGAATGGTGTCATTAGGCTGTGTCATGCAATGGAGACAGTGATCCAGTTTCACCTTCTCCCCACCCCCAAAACAACCTATGAAGTCTTCAGTGAAACAGCATGCGCAAATATAGCATAAGGCCTGAGGTTTAAAGAAGAACTTATACAAATTAAAATTTCATAGGCATTAAATATATTGTTATGGCAACATTTTAACTAAAAGTCTTCTACACTTAACAGAATTCCAAGTCTTGCTATATTTTTCTCACAATAATAAATAGTCTTTATATCTTAAAAACACAATGCAAATAGATGCCATAAACACGGAACAATTATGTGCAGCAGTAATTAACAAATAATGATTGTTTTATGATTTTCACATTAATATTCTGATGCATGTGCAACCTCCATACAAAGCTACAGGAGAGATCTATGCATATTTGAGGGATAACCATAAAATAATTAAATCCATTTTTGTTTTTCTATTTAATGAATCATTGTAGTATTTCAAAGATAAATGCAAAAGCCTGTCTAAACTTCAGTTAGATAGAATCTAGAACAGTAGCCAGAATGTAACTATTGTTTTGCACTATTGATCAAAGGTTTCCAACTGCTATCCCAGAAGTAGTTTCATTTTAATGATGGATGAAGTAATAGCACGGTGCTTATACAGCACAGTGATTGGCATGAAAATAGATTAGATAAGCAAGATGCTGATTCCTGATTATATATACACCTCTACCCTGATATAACACTGTCCTTGGGAGCCAAAATTTTTTTTACTGCATTATAGGTGAAACCGCATTATACTGAACTTGCTTTGATCCGCCTGAGTGCGCAGCCCCCCACCCCCCCGCCCGAGCACTGCTTTACCGCGTTATATCCGAATTCATGTTATATCGGGTCGCGTTATATTGGGGTAGAGGTGTAGTTTGCAATTTTAATTAAAAGACAAAAAAGTGACATTAGGAACAATATTCTGAATGTGAAGATAAGTTCTCAAAAGTTAGGAAATGCCAGAATAAAGCTTGTCCATGCTCCCTCATACACTGACAGTCTTTAATTACATGATCCCATAGTATTTTTTCCACAGAACCCTTGCCTCAATGAGTTCACAGAATGGACATGACTTAATTAATCAGGCAGCTGTTCCATATTTATTTTTATCCTTGTCGTTCATCATGTGGCTCCCAAGCCTTGGTTACTTTACATCCTGAACTAAATAAGGATTTTTTTTTATTTCTTCATGGGTTTTCCCTATTGAGCTCATCATCATAGTGCAGCACCTCAAACAAACAAACTAATTTATCTTCAGAACACCCTTTTAAAGTAGGGAAGTATTAGTATCTCTATTTTACAGATGAGCAACTCTGGCAAACAAAGATTAAGGCAAAAATCTGCAAAAGTATCCACTAACTCTGGAAGTCACAATGACTGCATGCCTATTTTGAGAGCAAAGGACTGATATTTCGGAGGCGCTGACCATCCACCACTCCCCTTGATTTCAGCTGAAGACGTGAATGCTCAACCCTTCTGAGAATCTGGTCCGAGCAGTCTCAAATCAGGACCCAGATAATGGGTCATACAATTGAAGGCCATTCCTGGAAAGACTGGGTTATGTACCTGTAACTGGAGGTTCTTCAGAATGGATGTTCTCTATCTATATTCCATACATGGGCGCTATGCACCTGAGTCCGTCCATAAGTGTTTCTTAGCAGTGTTCATTGACCCACATGTGTTGTGCGTTTCCTTCTGCTCTCAGCCAAGGGTGTAAGAGGTAGTGCGGGTCAACGCCTCTCCAGTTTCCCTCTTACCATTATAGAATCAAGTCCAAAGCAGAGGGGATGCTGGGGTAGTGGGGTCCACACATCTCAAAGAACCTCCAATTACAGGTAAAAAACCTCCTCCTCTTCTTCAAGCGATGGGCCCTATTGCACACACAGATGACTCGCGAACAGTGATCAGCGCAGGCAGTGCAGGTGAGGATGCCAATGGAAGTGCAGTCTGCAGTAGAGCCTGGTCCATGGCTGCAATTGTAGCTGCTGCTTGTGCGATGGCATAGAGTGTCGTGAATGTGTGGACAGATCATCACACCACTGCTCAACATATATCCTACCAGGATACATCGGACAGTGAGGCTGAGGTGGCGGCCTGCACCCGTACAGAGTGCTTTGTGACACTGTCAGGCGGGAGTATGTTGGATCATTTGTAGCATTCACAGATGCACCCTAAGACCCATTTGGAGATTCACTGGGACAAGAGGGCTTTGCCCTTTGGCCTGTCAGTGATGGTCATACATAGTTTTGGCAATTTGCAAAACAGTCAAGTCCTGTGGAGGTAGAATGCTAGTGTGTGACAGATGTCGAGGGAGTGCAAGGCCTTGTCAGTGGAGGTGGTGCGTGGCTTGGGGTGGAAAACCAGATGGTGGATAGACTGATTGAGGTGGAACTCAGACACCACTTTTGGAAGGAATTTAGGGTGCAGCCATAAGGACACCTTGTCCTTGTGGAATATCATGTGTGTTGGGGGGGGAGGGGTCCGCCATCATGGCTGTGAGTTCACTGACTCATCTGGCCGAAGTAACGGCTACTAAGAACTCCACTTTCATCGAGAGGTGGGAGAGGGAGCATGTTGCCAGTGGTTCAAAGGGTGGCTTTGTGGAGAGAATGAGATTAAGGTCCCAAGGGACCATAGGCTTCAGCACTGGTGGAAACATGTTGAGTAAAGTTTTCAATATTTCACTGAAATTATCTTTGTATCTCTCCACTTGTTAAGATTGATGCCTTAGTTACCATGGGTCATATCCTGGCCCCACTGAAGTCAATGGCAAAATCCCACTGACTTTAGTGTGGCCATAAATCCAACTGGAAAGGACTCAAATGGAACCAAAAACCCCTAAATGTAGCCTAAAAGAGCTTTTCCTTCCAGGAAAGTGTGGGACTCTAAAGTATATCATTTTGGGTCCATTCAGAGCTAGGAGTGAGTATTATGTGCATCCCTATGGAAAGCTGGGGACATCCTTTTCCTTCTTAGGCTCAGTTCTCCCCTGTGTCTGAGTTCTGCTCAGTGCAGCACAGGAAGGACAATCAGGCAATTGGTTATGCTCCCTGATTCTGCATTGGCCCAGTCCCAACAAAAGATTTTGCAACTTTATCAAAAGAAGCAAATGGAAAAAAAAAACCTGTGGAAATCTGCCTTGCTTATCCCCATTTTTTGTACCTTCTAATTTGCCAACAGCATGAATTTGAAGACTGACTATTACTGGCAGATGGTATGTCTAGTAAGTAATTATCACAATCATTTTGCTGACAGTAATGCCAGGAGCAGAGTACATTTTGTTCAGGAGTTACTTCATCATCATTTAAACATTCATGGATTTAAAAGACAGCACAGAGTCCCTCTAATCTATACTTCTCTGTAGCATTTAATTTATAGAAGCCATCAACCCAGCACTAATATTTACAGAATTCAAGTTCAAACTCAAGCTGGCTAGTGTATATTTATTTAATAGCTGTTTTAAAAGAGAAAAGTTCAATGGAATTTTTTTTGCAGTACGTCCTATCTGAATTTCTATACGTTTTATTTGCTTGCTGGTTTATAAATGGGGAATTTCACAGGTGAGTTTTCTAAGTTGGTGCTAATGTTACCATTGGAATCTCTGAGAATTTTTTATCCCTGGGGATTTCTATGTTCAATGTGCTCTCTGGATATTACCTATTGGCTTGCGGAGAGCTCCCATAAAGCAGGCCATAGACATGGCCTCTCCTCTGGGTCTGATCTTAATATTTTTGGTGTATAGTTCACCCATGCTGGGTGGGCTATGTAACCATCCATTTCAGCTTGGAAGCTATTTCCCCTCACTAGCTATATTAAAACCCATGCTGATGTATTTCAATCCAGCCTCCAAAGATTGTAGAAATCCACTGGATTTTATCAATCTCTCTATTGGTTTCTTTAAAGGGGAAAGGGTATAAACAAATTCTGCTATGTGCAACTGTAATAACCATTCCATCACACATCAATAGGTTTGAACCATGAACTTTCAGCATCTAGTGCCACTATTTGAGCTACAGGACTAAGTGCATTGGTTAGCAGCAGCAGAAGGGTTTTATCTCAGAAGGATGGAGCACGGCTCGGTCCAGATCCCGGGTCCTGGAGGGGTCAGTAGAGGGGAACTCAGCATTTCATGTCTCACTAAAGTTTAACATATAAGCAGCATAATCTTGAGAGCTCACTGAATCTATATCGACCCCCTCCTTGCCCCTTCTCAAGCTAACAATGGCCAAAGGCAGATCTGTCTTTGAAGGTGTGTCTTATACTGCAATTACTTAGGACTTATAAAATATTATACCAACTTAACCTCAGATGTTAACCATGTTGGAATGGAACTACCTAAGGAGTTAACAGAAATCAGGAATATGGCATTTTAAAACAATTAAGTCTTTCTTGTATATAAGGATCAGATGGATTTTGCTTACTTTTAATGTAAGAGTCCATGAGCTAGCTATGTGGCACTTCTTAGGCTTTCACTACTGCAAATTGATGCAATTCTAGCTTCTGAAGATGAAAAGATTAAAATATGCCACAAAAGAAAATAAATATTTAAAAACTGGATAATCTCAGAAAAGCACTTTTATACCAAACAAATGCAAGTAAAACAACTGTCATTTTCTTTCAATCAGTGATGCAAGGTGTAAAAGGAAAAAATATTTTGAGCCAAAAAATGTGTCTGAAATGGAATCTAAAATAAACTATCACGTGAAATAAAATGTTTGGCTTCTCTCATTATTCTTTGATTTGACAATTATCAAGATCTTACATGGTTTGTTTTTGTATACTATTATCAGCAGAAGTTTCCAATGTAAGATTTCAGAAAAGAAACTGATGCTTAAATTTCATGAAATTATGTAATGAAATTTACATGGTACAAGTTGGTTGAGCAGACAGGGTTAGTACTGGATGCAGTTCAGTCAGAATGTCAAAAAATTCCTGGGTGAACCTGTAACCTGGCAGTAGAATTTATCAAGATCAAAAGTAGACCTGCTTCCTGGTGTCAAACTCTAACTTGGAAAGAACAATTTATACCACACAAGAAGGAGATAAGTAATCAATAGACTAAATCACAGCCAAAAGATTTACCCTCCCCTCCCACATTTATTGGCTTTCAACCAAAGCAGCAGCCATTTGTGGTTTAAAAATGAATGCAGAAATTATGAGAATTAGTTTTAACTCACAGCATCATTTGTTTGGCACTCTATTTATTGTTATCTTTGAATTCCTGGTTAGCCCCAGAATATATTTATCTGGCTGTTATTTTATCTTATCTTTTTCAAAAGTTATTTAAAGATAGATAGGATTTAAAAGAAAACCTCTATCTACCAGTAGATTTTTTTAATTTAGGTTGAGAGAAAAGCTTGGGTATTTTTACAGTTACTAATCAGACCTCACCTTTCCTTTCTCGCTCAATTGAATGCCACCATATTGCCATCATCATTACTCCTCCTAGAGGTTTAATTAAGCAGAACTCTTATGAAACATAGCTACTTAACTAAATTGCAGCAGTCATTTATTTTGTATTAAAATATCACATTTTGAAAGACGTAGCAGTTTTCTGAGCTCAGAATCCACTGTAATGCCTCTAGAAATTAGAAGCCAAACTAAATCCACAACTCATACAGTTGGTCACATTCTGGATCTGGTGTTGGGATTGGAGAATAAGCAATTGGAAATTATAATTACTTCATGACCCGTCTTGTCAGGCCATGAAACTTCTTTTAATTATCAGGCTCCAGAAGTTAATAAAAACAGAGGGTTTCCAGTGGCCTCTGAGAGAGAATGTTGTTCTCGAAATAGCCACTCTCTCAGAGATTTGATAGGCTTTTATAATACTCTTTTGTCCTTCACCATCACTGAGGTGGCTATTAGGCATCCTCTTTCCTAGCACTGTTCTCACAGGTCACTCTACTTTATGGAAAGCCTGCAACAAATGAAGTGAGAGGGAAGACAGCTAGAGTATTGGCAGGAGATTTGCTATTTGCTAGGGTTGCCAGTTGATATTAAGAAGAGATGTAAAGTGTTGCACAGATGAAGTCACTTGCAGAGCACAACGAAAAGTTTTACTGGTCCTATAAAATCCAGGAATTATGCTCCATGTTCTTGAATGCCATCTACTAGCACCTTATCTATTAGCCATTTACATAGATACAAACACAGAGCATTCGTGTGGCCCAGTGGTTCTCAAACTTTTGTACTGGTGACCCCTTTCACAGAGCAAGCCTCTGTGTGCAACCCCCCCTTATAAATTAAAAAAAAAATTTTTTTTACATAATTAACACCATTATTAATGCTGGAGGCAAAGCAGGGTTTGGGGTGGAGGCTGACACCTTGCGACACCCCACCCCTCCCATGTAATAACCTCACGACCTCCTGAGGGGTCCCAACCCCCCAGTTTGAGAACCCCTGGTGTAGCCGTTGCAGAATAATTTTGTTATTTTTATGCTGTGGCTGCAAAGGAGTCAAATAAACAGTTATTTTCCTACACATCACAGCATCTGAAAAATCTAAGATTTGTTTGGTGCTAATCTGAGTTCCTTCCATATTGGTAAAGACCAGCAAGGAAAGACTGGATCCATTATTGCTGGAGATTATTAACACCTCTCTTAGAGAGGGCAGACCGCCAATTGCCTTGAAGTTCAGCCTTTGCTCTAAGAACCATCACTTGATATTGCCAATCTGACTGACAATCATACGAGAAAAGGTTAGGGTATGGGGTTTTGTGGGTAGTTTATTTTGTTGCTTTGAATTATTATCTGGTTATGTTAATTTCATTGTTGTTTATTATGTTGCTGGGTGGTTACTCTTGTGTGGCTTGAGATTTTAATTAATTGTTAGTGCACCCAAAACTGTGGATACGCTTTTTGTTTGCATCTAAATATAAATGTCTAAACAAACTAAAATGGATTTACAGAGTAGTGAAATAAACAGAGAACTGCATATGGAAGCTATATTCACAGCTTTTCAACTACTCTCACTATTGTGAGGCTCCTTCTTTCTAAATTCACAGCAGAAACTGTTTCTCTCTACTACAATACATAGCCATTAATATATAATGAAATCAAGTTTAAGCAGAAAAAGTTTGTTGGGAATAGAAGATAAGCACCTTACTTCCTCAAATTGACTGCATGACCTTTTAATGCGCAGAACATTTCTTCGGATCAAGCCAGCAGTCACTTTGTAATGCCTAACTCATAATTCATCATAGTCTCCACCTTTTAAGACAGAGCTTGTCCTTGAGCTGTCCACATGATGGGACGTGAGCCAAGGCAACAAGCTGGGCACCTATACAACCATTCTTTACAAATACGAACTAAAAGCTCTCCTTACTGTGCAAAAGTACATAAACACACAAATTAAACATTAAAAAAAAGTCAATGATCAGAATGCCAGCTTCTCAAGAAGTGTGTTCTGGATATAAGATTGTAGGAAGGGATCTGTCAGTTTATACTGGCTTTACTCTCTGTTATATCTAAATCTAGCAGAGTTCACAGAGCATTTTTTATCTGAAAAGAAGCCATGATGTGGAAATAGCATTACATAATTCTAAAGGTGAGTCAGGTTCAATGTTTTTTATAAACAGGAAACCATACTTAATGATCATCTTATTGCTGTGAAAATTATCTTGTTTTTTATTATTTTGACTTATCTGTTTTGACGTGTTAGAGCCATCCAGACATCATACAAAATATTACCGAGATTTGAAACTATGTTTTCTCTATGCTATTTGTTTACAATTTTACTTACAACGGAAAGGTGATGCAAGTTGATCCTGGCCCATTCTTAGAGGCAACGAATCCTCAGCGGATTGTTCTCCTGAAATCACTTTCTTTGTGGAATAATATTTGGGTTTGATCACATATTCTTGTGTCTGGCCATGGTGAAGATTCATCATCAAAGTCTGAGATGAAAGGGGTATCATTCTGTTTAAGGGAAACAAAGAGGTGAAATTAATAAATTAACCATGGAAGCAAACACACACACACACACACACACACACACACACACAAAACTACTGATAATGCATCTGTACTCATTTTAAGGTCTCAAAATAAAGTTTGGAAAACTTACTGGATAAAAGTCTTTGGCTTTGAAACATAGCAACTGAGTTTCAATTCATTCTACCTAGTCATGCCTCTAGCATTCTCCTGGCCTTGCCAGACCATAGCTCATCATACAAAGGGGATCTATTAAACTTGCAGAGATTGTCTGATGATATTCCTACTAAGTACTGACATCGTTTAACAGATTACCAAAAAATATATACAGCTGAGGGGGGACTCTCTCCTCAGAAGTCCAAGTCAGAACTCAATTTTGTTAGAACATAGGAATTTCCAGATTGGCTCAGACAAGTAGCAATGCACCTAGGCCATTATCTCGTTTCCTACAATGGCTTGCACCAAGTACTTCAGCTGAAGATACAAGAAATAATTATATAACTTGCTCATTAGGGAAGTTTCTTCCTTGGTCAGTTAGTGGTTGGCTTATGAGCTAAAGCATTTAGGTTTACAATCACTTTACATGTTTTTATCCTCTTTAATGGACCTCTCTACTTAAACCATGTCTAAATTTGGACCAGGGTGACTAGTCCACTGGCAAAATGAAAGAATTTTAAAGAAATGTATTCAGTGAGCCCTCCTTTTTTATATGGATTAACAGTGAAAATCTTTACCATTTGTGTGTGTTTTAAAGGAGGTATTTTTATTGTAATTATTATTACCCCTTTTTTTACCTGAGCAACTAGTCAAAGTTCAGGGCCCTAGGGATGTCCCAATTGGGAGTAGAAATTGATGATGAAGTCTGGTAAATTCTTTGATGCAATCTTGTTTATTTGCAAGGAATGTACAAAGATCTGCGCCTCTGAAGGCAGCAGGAACCAAAAAACGTCCCCAAGTCATTTTAGCCAGCACCAGAGCCAGAATCTTACTCTAGGCTTCATCAGGGTCACACCATGCTTACAGGTTGCTACTTGGCTTTCTTCCTGCCTCTGATGGAGTGTTTTCACCTTGTATGTCTGTTTTCACTTCATTTGTTTCTCCCAAGTTGTCAAATGGTTACAATCCCTTCAGAAGATTTTGCCTTCATCTGTGATCACTGAGTATCAGAGAGGTACACTTCTTTGATCATTGTACCTTTGACTGACCAGTGCCGTCCAAATTCTCACCAAGTCTTTGTTTTTTAAATGCACAAGGGATCTTGCTCCCTTATTGACTGTAGTTTCCCACTCATTTCCTCACTATTACTCATCTTTTCTTTTTGTCCCATATCTGGTACTCAAGTATTTATACATCTGTTGTAAAGTTCAGCAGATGAATTTCCACATTTAAGCAATGTAGCTCTATAAATTGAGTAGTGCTAAAGATGGAGCTTTATCTTGTATCCAATGCTTTTTTGAGCAAGTTCTTCACTATACATGAGTGGTCAGCAATCTACGGCACACTTGCCAAACACGGCACGCAAGCCAATTCTGAGTGGCACGCAGCTGCCTGCTGCGGTCCCAGCCCCCGGCCCCACTCAGCCCACTGCTCTCCCCTGTGGGGGCAGGAGGCAGAAGCTTGGTCTTGCAGCAGCCAAGCTTCCCCCCTCCCCTGCTTCTTCCCCCAGCGTGGTGCTTTCCTGCCCCTCCTCCTCTCCTTCCCTGCGCTGATCACCTGATGGCCCTTGCGAAGGGGAAAGGGAGGAGTGACAGCGTGCACGCAGCTCCATAGAGGACGCAGAGAAAGGTAGGGATAGAGCCTTGGGGAAGGAGGTGGAACAGGGCACATCCCTTCCAACCCCCTGCCATGAGCCACTCAGGCACCCTGAACACCCCCACACACCCAGTCTTCTGCCCTACACCCCCACACACCCAGCCTTCTGCCCTGCACCCCCCCCACACCCCCAGCCCTCTGCCCTGACCCCTGAAACCCCCCACCCCCCAGGTCTGGGGGCCCGGCCGCAGGCCCTGCTCAGCCCGCTGCCGGCCTAGGTGAACAGAACCCCAGACCAGCGGTGGGCTGAGCAGGCTGGCGGCATAAGAGCAGCATTTTAATTCAATTTTAAATGACGCTTCTTAAACATTTTGAAAACCTTGTTTACTTTACATACAACAATAGTTTAGTTATATAATATAGACTTATAGAAAGAGACCTTCTAAAAATGTTAAAACCTATTACCGGCACGCGAAACCTTAAATTAGAGTGAATAAATGAAGACTCGGCACACCACTTCTGAAAGGCTGCTGACCCCTGTTATACATACTCCACATTCAGTTAATCCATTGGCTTGAAGATATGTCAGATTAGATGAATGTCCAGAAATTCCCTATTTTTGAACTGTGGTCTGTTGTCCATTATTACTGTTTTTCAAATTCCATGACATGCAAATACAGATTTAATGTGCCTGTGCAACTGTTGCTGCTGTGGTATCTTCAAGCATGACTATTTCTAGGAAAGTGATCAAGTAGGTCCATTATAACCAGGTGATGATGTCTTCAAGGTTAAACATGTCAATTCCTACTTTTTCCCATTGAGCGGCAAGATTTTTATGGAATATAACTAGTTCTTTCTGCTGAGAATCTCTGTACTTCTGACATTCCAACTGCCATTTCTTCAATGTCAATATTTATCTGTGGTCTGAACACAACTTCTCTAGCTCTCCTTTTTTTATTTGGTCATTCCTAGGTCCCCTTCATGTATTCGTTCCGATGTTTTCCTTCACATCACTGTGGGAACCACAGTCTGGGTCCTCTTCAAGAGGACTCCTGAGATCACCGAAAGCTCATTTTTATAGTGGGAACAGGAAGTTGGGAAGTATTGATTTTGTCTCCACCTTTACTTATCACTTGTACCACTGCTTGCAGCATTTCATCTTTAGCTGTTTCTGTCTCCAATTCATGTCATATACCTGGAGATACAGCGTGACACTTATCATATTCACATGCATGTTCACTGATTGATCCAGATATCAGGTTGTGTATTGTCAGATGGAGCACATGCTCTTGAGGGTGTGTTTAACCATTACTAAGTGGCATCCAGGTAGGAACTCCAGGCTGACATCATACTTCTGTATTTATAAAAGTAGTTACTGCATCCTTGGTGCTGCTTCTCCAAGTCCCTTTTTCTGTATTGCAATCAGTGGTTTATGATCAGTTTCTGCATTGAACCTACAACCAGAGAGAAAGTTGTGAAATCTTGTACAACCATATCCCAGACCTAGTGTCACATTTTCAATTAGTGTATACATTTTCTCTGTGGCTGTCACAACCCTACATGCATGTGACACTGGCAGCTAATCAGTTCCATTGCACTGTAATAGTACTGTTCCCAACACTCTGTTGAAGGCAGCTGTGGAGAATTTGATGTCTTTCAGTGGCTCAAAACTTGCAGCACTGGAGCTAATGACAGAATGTCCTCAAAATTACTGAACTCTCTTTCAAGACTTGGCATCCATGCCCATTCGATGCCCTTGTGAAGCAGCTGTCTTAGGTGAGTTGTGAGAACTGTATAGTTAGGTATGAATTTGCTGACACAATTCAACATGCCTACAGCCTTTTAATTCCCTTTTTATCTTCAGGTCTCCACATGTTCAGTTTTGCATGACTCTTTGATTCATCAGGTAAGGAGTCCTTTGGAGGTCATTCTTTATGCCAACTATGTTATTTTGAAACTGATGTTTCACTTTTTCATTTTAAGGTTACCACCTCTTGCAACCTCTCTTCAGTCATCCCAGATGTTCAATGTTTGCAGTGTTGTTGTAGCCATGCTGGACCCAGGATATTAGTGAGATAAGGTGGGGACAGTAATATCTTTTATTGGACCAACTTCTGCTGGTGAAAGAGACAAGCTTTTGAACTGAACAGAGCTTTTAAGAAGTTGGTCCAATAAAAGAAATTAGCTAACCCACCTTGTCTCTCCCAAATGTCCAATGGCAGTATTGCCCCAAATTAGGTCATCATCAATGTACACTTTCACACCTGTTAGACTGTCCAGCATCTGGATCATTGTACAGTGAAATACTTCTGGAGTCCTAGAAGTTATTGGGAGGCACCCATTTCCTGTGATTACATCTTCATAAGATGCCATTAATACTTTCATATCTGGTTCTGTGTTGTCTGACTCACTCTGGTATACATCCTCTTAACAAGACTAAGCACCTCAAGCATGTGTAAACCCAAGACTGGTTGCTTGCCTCTGTGTACCACCACAAATTCTTGTTTTATCAATTTCTCTTTAACTGTTGATATGAACTCTCCCAATACTGGAATTGTTGCTCCATTATAGTCTTTCACAGACACTTTTGCCTCTTCCGCTTTTATGTGCTCCTTACGTCTCTCTATTTCAGTTTCTGTTATTACGTTTACTTGTGCCCCAGTGTCTATCTTGTATGTCATATATGTGCCATTTGTTCACATTTTAATTAGTCCATCTTTTGCATTTTCAGCCTCCTCTGTTGTGCTTAAAAATAACTCTTGCTCTTCACTTGAGGAAACCTTTCTGCAATTAATACATATACTTTTTTGCTTTCTCTGCACCTTTCAGCATAATGGTTGGGTTTATAACTATTTCTACATATTTGCCAGAATGCAGGGCATTTCCTATACTCATGATGGTTGCCACATTCCTGGAATGGTTTCCCACTTTCCAGGTTTTGGTGTTTGGCCAATTTAATTTCTCTTAGCTAAACCAGGAAGGGAAAAGTTATCGTACTCACAATCAAATGCTCTATGCCTTTCTCTATGCTTTTTAGTTGTGTTTTTTTGCTGCTTGGAAAATACATATTGCTCTTTCTAGTGTCAAATCCATCTCCCTTAGTAACCAGTCACAGACACTTGTATTGTTATACCCTAGGACAATCTGGTCTTTAATCAGAGAGTTTTAATATTCCATATTCACACAACTGACTTTTTAGTTTTAAGTCTGTAACAAACTTCTCTGTTGCTTTTCTTTCATTCTGTGTTCTCATCCGGAACAGCTCTCTCTCTCAGGTAACATTTTACTAGGAACGTCATGATCCTCAAAACATTTTCATTATTTCTGCAAAGCTTTCCTCTCTTTCCCCACCACCTCTGTATGGAATGCACTGTGTACATTTAGGGATTCTGTACCTCTCACCATTAAGGGAAGAGCAATCTTTTGCTCATCCTCCAGTTTATTTGCCCCTATGGCCTTCATATCCAGCTCAAATCACTGTACTCAGCATTTCCCCCGATTCTCTGGGCTGGTGGGGCAGTTACATGCAGTTGCATGGGCTCTGTAGCAGCCATTTCAATGTTACCTCTCTCTGGATCTTCCTGCATGCTGTGCCTTCCACTTCTGGTAACACACAGTATCCTAGCCCTGGTCTACACTATGAACTTATGTCAGTATAAGTACATTACTCAGAGCTGTAAAAAAATCCACACCCCGAGCCGTGAAGTTATACCCATCTAATCCCCCAGTGTAAACAGTGCTATGTTGCTGGGAGGGCTTCTCCCATCAACATAGCTACCACCTCTCAGGGAGGTGAGGGGAGTGGAGGTAGCATCTTCACTCTAAGCACTACAGTGCTGTAAATGTAGACATGCCCTTACTGACAAAGCAGATCACTGTCAGGATAAACCTTTTATTATGACTATAACTGGTAACAACTTTCTACCACTCTGTGTAGCTGCAGCCTGCAACTGCCCTTTCCTTGGATTGTTTCTGCCCCAGCAGGAAGTGTGTACCAGAAAACCAAAGACTGAATAAACAGTGTACAAGAAGTGTGACAACTGTATACTTCCTAGAAGGCTTATATCATATAAGAACCATTCAGAGAGGTTTGAAGGGAGACTCCTTGAGCTGCAGGACTATACTGAGGTCCCAGCCGGAAGTTGGTTCTCTAACAGGTGGTTAAGCAAGCAATAGCCATTTGAGAAACTTCGATACCATGGAGAGTTGGGAAACCAAACATGACAGTACAATTGGATGGCAAAATGAGACTGCTGTGAAGTGAATCTTATTGGAGCTGAACAACATGCTGGCTTGTTTTAAGTGTAACTAAAAGTCTTGGAACTTCAGTAGCAAAGCCTGGACCTGGTATGTCCCCATATCAAGAGCCTCTTCCATTCAGATGAGTATGTCCTTCTGGTAGATGTTTTCCTTCTCTGATTCAGGATTTCCTGGATGTGTTGGGAGAGTCTCTAGCCATGGTACTTAACCAGCCAACAATCATACCGTCAGGTGCAGTGACTCTAGGTCTGGATGGAGTATCTGGCTGTGGTGCTGTGAGATGAGTCTAGGTGCATAAGAGACTGATGGGACATCTGCAGCAGCTCTATCAGCCAAAATTATCCCTGCCAGAGCTGTGAGAACGATCATGGCTTTGTCTTTTTTGATCTTGGAAATTATCCTGGGAATTAGGGAAACTGGTAGAAAGGCAGAGAGTAGGCCTCTGTTCCAATGCAAAAGGAAAGCATCTGGTAACAGTCCTGGACTCAAGCCTCCTCTGGAACAGTAGCTCTAACATTTGACTTTGTCCTCACAAATGATGGAACATCGATTCTACAATGGATCTGTGCGATAACCATTTGTGATTTGCCATTGATTGCCCACACAGGAAATCCACTAGGCTGCTGCTGACTCTCAGGAGATGAAGAATGAGCAGAATTTGACAGCATCCAGGCAGGGGAATGAGGAGCAGGCACCTAAGTAAGGGTAGATGTGAATTCCCTGCCTTCTCAGGTGGGCGATTACCACTACTAGGCATTTCAGAAAGACCAACAGTACTGTGGAGAGTTTGAATGCAAGTACCTTGTAGTGGTAATGCCTTGACCACACTGTGAACACTCAAGTGCTTCCAGTGGGCCAAGTGATTGGTTATGTGGAGGTATGCACCTGACTAGTCAAGAGCCATGAACCAGTCTTGAGCCTGCAGAGGTGAAATGATGGATTCCTTTTCTAAAGTGGCATATGTATTTGTTCAGTCTCCTCCGAACTAAGATAGGACCTCCCTGCACACACCTTTCTTCTTTGGGATAAAGAAATATCAGGAATAGAAGCCTCTTCCCCTGTGCTCCTAAAGGATCTCTTCTAGACAAGTGCATCCCTTGACTTGCAAGTCCTTGAGGAGAAGGATTTACACACCAAATACTTATCTAGGATGAGACTCTTCCACAGGCAGAGTAGGTATCAACTATGCTGGTTGCCCAGGAGGGATGAGTTCATTGTGGTTCAGTCACTTTTTATACACTAAGAATTTAAAGACTCTCCTGGCAGTAGGCACCAGGCACCTTGCCCCACTGAAAGAGGGTTGTCGTGTCTTTTCCTTTGGAATGTTCAAATTAAGAAAAGAAAGAATAAGGAATGTGGAGACAGGTTTTCTTCACTAAACTAGTTGAAAAAGGATGAGTTTGAGCTCAGTAGAAATAGCAGCTTCAACACTTGCTGGGTTCAGTCTTGCTGCCAGCCGTGGGAAGAGGAAACTGAGGCAGGGTAGCAGCTGCTCCACACTTTATATGAGCATTAGGTGGTGGAAGGTGCATGCACAGCCACAATGGACACTGCTATTCAAAAAAAAAATCCAATCTTGTGTGCATGAGGTACATGCGCACCGAACACTGGGATCCACACCGATACGTACTCGAAGAACATATTTTATGGCCTTTCTCGTCATCTCTTTTGACACCCTCTTACTCAGTCTTCCTAGTCACAAACTCTGAAGTCTCCTTTGTTTACTGCCTCTAAATAAAACCCTCCTCAAAGCAAATGTATCATGACACCTATAAGAAATCAACCAATTAGTGATAGGCAAGTTGAGTGACCGCTGAAGATAACTGCCCCTTCTTTTAATTATTTATAAACAACAGCACAAATGTATATAAAAATTGCATACATCTTACTGTTTCCCACTCTCCCTGCCCCAACTTTAAAAAGTTGGTTGTCTTCTCTGACTGTAAGTTCCTTGGGACAGGGACAGTCTATTCCTATGAGTCTGGACAGAACATAGCTCGGTGGGGCCTCTGAGCATTACTGCAATGTAAATGTAAATAATACTAATGCTACTATAATACATGCTATTTTGCAAGATTAAAATTAAGAACTGCATAAATCAAGCATGATCTTGAAATAAGATTTAATTTCACAGATTTATATAGCTGCAATATATGTGCAAGTGAGACTGCAAATAAATTGTTAAAATGGATATTAACTTAAATACGTTTGACTAATAAGAGCTCCTTGGCTAAAGTGTACATGAGCCACATGACAAATCTCTCATTGTGCCACCTCTCCCTTCAATGCATCCATACAATATCACAAATATTTATGAAGTTATGAGAGCACATCACAGGAGGAATAAACCTCAATGTCACTAAGTAACCTGCATGCAAAAGAAAGTTTTCTTACTCTGATATATAGCATTCCTAGACTGCCTTTATCAAACAGATTTGGCAGGCAGAAATGAAAGCAGCAACATTTGGCATGAAAAGTCCTGTCTAGACTAAATAAGCCAAGCCTGACTCAGGCTGCCTTCTTCTAAATTCATGTTATTTACTGTAAGTCTGATTCTTTCATGCTCTGCCCCCACACCTAGTAATAATTAAGGAAAGCTGATTTACAAAAACAATCTTTTTATATGGCCCCAAAGGACAATTCCCTCCCCCTCTTACACACTCACCCCAAAATAAAATGGAAGAGTCAATAACAAAAGATTATTTGATCTTTCTTAAACTCTTGTGATAACTAAGAAACTATTAAGGCCTGGATTCCAAAAGGATGAAAATATAACCGATATTTTTCCTTCCATTTAAATAAAAAATACAGCCATTAGTGCATCCTGGCCTCTGACCGCTGTTTTCTCCTTCAAATAAATTGCTTATGTATATTTAAAAATATTGTGGACAAGGTTTAAAACTTTCAAACTGATAGGCATGTGAGATTTCTTCGTATCTTTGTGCTAATAAAATATGGCCTATTTCACAATGTCTTCAAGAGCAGGGAGCGTTCAAAACTTTCCATTCTTCTGTTCAGTATCATAAAAATTGCGTATTAAACTGAAATGTACAGATGAAATCTTGTCACTGGGATATAGTACAAGCATCACAACATATATATTGTGTCGTATTTGTGCTAGAATAGTAAAGGTTAAGTTAGCATTTTCATTAGAAAAGTTTAATATCTCAGCAAAAAAATCTGTCTTCCAGGGTATACTTCACAAACAATGTCACAGTGCAGGAGCAATTAACTTTTCAGATATTGTTTAAAAATTATCACATTAAAAATAGGAAGTTTCTAGTTTCAGATTTTTTTTTGAGACCCTTTCATTCAAAAGTTTGTTTTTAAACTGAGGTTTTGCTCCAGCCCTACTCCTGCCTTGGCCCCAGGCTTGCATCACTGTAAGTACTCCTGTCTGACCCTCAGCTCTGATTCCTGGCCACTGCCTCCTGTTCGAAGCACTAGACCTGACTCCTGCTCTAGTCTCGAGAGATAACTCCCGCTTCAACCACTAGGCACAACTGCCCATGTCCTGGTCTCTGACACTGGGCACACAGAGTGCATACACATGCCACACTGAATATACACCGGGACCAACATTCGCAGAACTATAATTACACTGAATGAACCGAGATAATTAGGGTTGCCAATTTTGGTTGGCTGTATTCCTTGTGGTTTCATCACATGACAATCTTTCATAAAAGATTAATCTTTAATTCCTGGAGATTCCAGGACAATCCTGGAGGGTTGGCAACTCTAAAGACAATTGTGCAGGAAAACAGAAGAAAAAGTCCCCAGTTTGGTCTAATCAAAGATAATTACATACACTGAGTATTGTGGCCTTTTGTACACAGAAAAGTTCTCTTTTCACTGTAAGGTGTGAATTTAAACTAACACAGTTATACCAGTATAAAACCAGTGTAGATGCTTTTCTGGTACAAAAGTGGCTTTTTTAGTTTTAGTTTATATCACCTGGAAGGGGTTTAAACTAAATTGAAAAAAGCCACTTAAAGCAAAGTAAGAGTGACCAGCTGGGGTGTTATAACAGTATAACAATAACCGATATAACAATATCTTTCTTGTGGAGAAAAGGGCTGTATATCTGTATATCTGTATAAAATAGTGTATCAACACAAAAGAGAATTCAGGCACTGTTAAATATCGAGTGTTTAAATTCCTATTTGTATGCAAGATGATATATTAAAGTTGAGATCTTGGTAGATGTTGAACATTTTTCAGTGCTTATAAAGAGAAGGGGGTAACCCAAGAGTATTACAAAATCCACGTACAACAGTTTATGTTTCCTAGCCCTCAAAAGGGGAAAGGTCTCTTAAGAAACAAGAACAGTATCGGTAAGCTTAGTCACTACTGTACCAGCATAAAGTACCAAAAACAACTGCAAGCAACTCCACAAAGATAGTTTTAAATCCCTTACAAACAAATCATCCAACAGCAGATTATCATTCTCATGTAATGCGAATATTCAAAGACCAAATATGCTAAAGAACCACCTTGAAAAGGTATTAAATTATAAAAAGGCATAATTACATTAATTAGAAGAATGAATAATAAAAGGAGGAAGGTTTGTTTACTATGCCTTTTCACCTGGATGTGTGTATAAATTGGCTTTTTTCAGAATGCTATCAGGTTCCAGAAAGTGTGGGCTTCAACATCTTCTTAGAGTATCAAGTTTTAGCAACAGCCAGTAAAACAGGAAAGAAAGTAAGTAAAAGCAATTTTCTAGCTTCAAAGCCTGTTTTCATTTCAATCACACTTGAAGGCTATGAAGTATATGATTTTTGTTCTCTTGCCAACTAAGCTGAAGACTCAAAATTAAACTTTTGTATGCAGATTAATCATCTCAAAATAGGAATATCACAACAGAATAATAGTACTTGCTATGAAGCATCTGGCTGGACTAGAATGATTAAAAAAATTATAAAGTCATTTGTTCAGAATTTATTAATTCAATTTATAAATTATTATCCAGAAAATTAAACAGAAAAATTAAGCCATCCTTAAAGTTCTGCTTTAGAAATGTATGTTGTTCACAATAACACATTACAGAAACAGATAAAGTAGCTTGAATAGCCATAACATTTTCAGGAAAAAAATTACAACAGTATGAAAATATTGAAAGGGAAGAGTTAAGGTTTAAAAATTCAACATCTGTATCAAATTCTGTTTAGATTAAGATGGAGCATTGCATATTGGGATCTGTAGTCTCAGTGGGCTGAACCTCCATACTGGAGAAGTGAGTAGCTGCAATATGCTCTATTTTATGTAAATTAGGTACAGCTTTCTGGCTTCTGGCAAGTTGCCACTACGGCCCTCAAATGAGCAATGATAAAGCACCCCTAAGAATGGAACAACTGTGACTAGCAAACAGGCTAGTCAAAGTTACTGTGCAGGCAGTCTCCGTTTAAATGTATTTGAAAACATCACAAAAACACAAATTGAAAACCAGCAACCACTAATAATGATTTGTCACCCCCTGCATAACATTATCAAACCATCTGACAAAGTGATGCTTCAAAATTCCGGACTGAATTAGATAGGTGTCTAATTTACGTTATACAGCCATTAGCCACATGCACATGTTCAAGGGGATATGCACCGCTCTACTGGCAAAGCACAAGAAAAAGAGAAATGACTAACTATTCTGTTAACTTGTCCACCTTATAAAAAGTTTTATTTTTTATGGAGGTTACCAAAACCAAACCAAACCCAACCTTCCTCCTCCTCCAGCAACATCACTTTAAAAAAAGGCCTGGTGCCAGTCACATGAAGATTTGTATTAAGAATGTGACCACAAGGCACCACCATTATGATACACTGGTGATTCAAGAATAAACCCACCATTTGATGGCTGGGTAGCTTAATTATAAGTGTGTCAAGCCTCTTCCTACTAGAAGTCCAACATACAGTCTTCATTGAAACAACACTGATCTCTATTCCATATTTCACAGTAAGTTTTCCACATCAAAATTTCATTTTTATGGTGTTAGCAGTACATTATTGTACATTCAACTTCTGTAATATGTGCAATAAAATAAATAGATTTTAGGACAAAGCATTCTCTAGGATGATCCTATGACCTACTGACCAGTAAACCTTAATTTGGTACTAGAAAAGTCTGTTGAAAAGAAATTAAAGAAGAAGATTTATTAAATTAAATTAAAAACGGAAGTACAAAATACCCCAATGGACATAATATGATAACAGTAAGACAGCACAGCTGCTGTAAAAGAAAGCCATGCATCACTATTCAATTGGAATTCTCAAGTATGTTAACAAAACAGTCAAAGAATCCTATTTATTGATATAATTTTAGGGCTGTCAAGCAATTAAAAAAATTAATTACGGTTAATTGTGCTGTTAAACAATAACAGAATACTATTTATTTAAATATTTTTGGACGTTTTCTACGTTTTCAAGTACATTGATTTCAATTACAATATAAATACAAAGTGTACAGTGCTCAGTTTATATTTTTATTACAAATACTTGCACTGTAAAAAACAAAAGAAATAGTATTTTTCAATTCACCTTATACCAGTACTGTAGTGTAATTTCTTTATCATGAAAGTTGAACTTACAAATGTAGAATTAGGTAAAAAACAACCCTGCAGTCAAAAATAAAACAATGTAAAACTTTAGAGCCTACAAGTCCAATCAGTCCTACTTTTTGTTCAGCCAATCGCTCAGACAAACAAGTGTGTTTACATTTGCAGAAGATAATACTGCCTCCTTCTTGTTTACAATGTCACCTGAAAGTGAGAACAGGAGTTTGCATAGCACTGTTGTAGCTCACATCGCAAGATATTCACATGCCAGATGTGCTAAAGATTTATATATCCCTTGATGCTTCAACCACCATCCCAGAGGACATACGTCCATCCTGATGACGGTTCTGCTTGATAACTATCCAAAGCAGTACATGTTCATTTTCATCATCTGAGTCAGATGCTACCAGCAGAAGGTTGATTTTCTTTTTTGGTAGTTTGGGTTCTGAGCATCAAAGTATTGCTCTTCTAAGACTTTTGAAAATATGCTCCACACCTCATCCCTCTCAGATGTTGGAAGGCACTTCAGGTTCTTAAACCTTGGGTCGAGTGCTGTAGCTATCTTTAGAAATTTCACATTGGTATCTTCTTTGCATTGTCAAATTTGCAGTGAAAATGTTCTGAAAACAAACAACATGTGCTGGGTCATCATCCGAGACTGCTATAACATTAAATATATGGAAGAATGTGGGTAAAACAGAGCAGGAGACATGCAATTCAACCCCAAGGAGTTGAGTCACAAATTTAATTAACACTTTTTTTTAAACGAGCGTCATCAGCATGGAAGCATGTCCTCTGGAACGATGGCTGAAGCATGAAGAGGCATATGAATCTTTAGCACATCTGGCATGTACATATCTTGCAACACCAGCAACGAAAAGTGCCATGCGAATGCCTGTTCTTAATTACAGTGTCACCTGAAAGTGAGAAGTGGGCAGCATTATCTCCCCTAAATGTAAACAAACTTGTTTCTCTTAGCGACTGGCTGAAGAAGTAGGACTGACTGGACTTGTAGGCACTAAAGTTTTACATTGTTTTGTTTTTGAATGCAGTTATTTAACAAAAAAAAAAACACATTTGTAAATTGCACTTTCATGATAAAGAGATTGAACTACAGTACTTATATGAGGTGAATAGAAAAATACTATTTCGTTTATCATTTTTACAGTGCAAATATTTGTAATAAAAAATATAAAGTGAGCACTGTACACTTTGTATTCTATGTTGTAATTGAAATGTAGAAAACATGCAAAATATTTAATAAATTTCAACTGGTATTCAATTGTTTAACAGTGCAATTGCAATTAATTTTTTTAATCACAATTTTTTTTTTTAGTTAATCGTGTGAGTTAACTGTGATTAATCGACAGCCCTATATAATTTATTTGGATTTTCAAATGGTTCTGACAAAGTACCTTACAAGAGGCTATTAAGGAACTTAGATTGTCATGGGATGAGAAGTAAAATAATGTCAAGAAACTGAAATGAGTTAAGAGACAGGAAACAGAGAGCAGAAATAAATGGTCAATTTTCTGCATGGTCAAAGGTTAACAGCAGGATGCCCCACCCCCAACTTTCCATACTAGGCTTGATGTTACTTACTATGACTCCAATTCAAGAAAACACTGACACACATGTCTAAGGCCTGATCCACACTTCAACTTTTAACAGCATAACTTTGTTAGTTAGGTGTGTTTGGTTTTTCATTTTTGACTAAAGTTATGCCAGTAAAAGCTTTAGTGTAGACAAAGTTACAGCAGTATAAGACGATTTGTACTGGTATCGTTTATTTTGCTTCAGTGAACCAGAATAAGCTGTACTGATATAAGCACTACACTGGGGAAGGGAGGTTTCTGCTTTAACTATGCCAACACTTAAGCCCCATTGACTTAATGGGTCTGAAGCATGGGCTCAAGTTTTTTGCTGAACTGGAACCTATATCTGTTAATGATCCACAGAAGGTGTACAATTGGATGGTAAAATACACAGATGACACAAAAATATTTATGTTAGTGAAGAGATTAGAACACTGTGAAGAATTTAAGAGGATATTGTGTGACCAAAATCTTAATTCCACTGTAATGAATTTTCTATTTTAAATTATGTTTTAATAAATGGAGAGTATAGAAATGTGCATGTTATTTTAGATTATAAATTATACGGAAACTTTCAAGACTAAATTTAGTCTTCAAGCTTAGCAAGTGTATATTTCTGCACAAGGAGCTCATTTTTACTATACTATGTCATCATAAACCACTATGTTGTGTGGACTATGTCCAGCAAATTAAAGATATAGATGTCTTTTTGGAAGGAAATGAGAAATACAGTAAAGAAAACAACAAGGACTGTAAATGGTCCTTCTTAAAATAGCATATGACTTAATCCTTTTAGTGCCCTAGGAAGTAAGGCATACATCAATTAATAGGATGACATAACCCACCCACACATCTTGCCCCACCTTTGAAAATACTCTGGAACTACCTTTAAAATTCTTTGCCCCAGTCCTGAGGGCCAGCCAATGCCAACTGCTGTACATGTATACAGGATGAGAGGATGCAAGCAGCTTAGCTGGCCAGATTACAGTCCATGTAGTCCCCCAAGTGCTGGGACTGCTCTCTCCTCTTGGCCCCATGGAAGCTAGCCACTCCAAAGGGGAAAGATTGGAAAAGAAGTAGAACCATAATGCTGTTCCTCCTCCACATTGGCCAGCTGAGCTAGAAGGCTCAGAAGTGTATGACAATCTATATCTGAAAGCTCTGGAAGGAACTGCACATACCAAGAGAAAAAATAAGAAACAGGAGAATTTTAATGCACATTATAAAGCACTTTCAAATGTACAGCTAAAGCAGCTACTAAGTTAAGTAGACTTCCCTATCTATTCTTTTCATACCACAATAATGAGTAATAGATAGTGATTATCCTCTGTTTACAAGCTCATCACAAAAATGGAATGTTCCACTTTTCAGTCCGAACTGGGGGGAAAGGAAATGTAAACAACATACATTTTAATAGTTTGATTGCATTTCAATTTAAATCCCTACAAAGATGTTTTTCTTGTCAATTAGGTAGTACATTAAGATCACTCACTGTCAGAGGACAGCAGTTTTCAAAACCTTTTGGTCAATTTAGACAATGACCTTGTCCATTCAAAAAAAAAGTATAAGAAATGCCACAACTAATGTTACATTATGGGTTTTCACATGAAATAACACTTGAAGAAATTGTGGGTTCAAATCTACATGGTGCTATGCCTTTAAAAAGAATAATGAGAGATAGCTCTAATCCTATTTGTATCGGTACAAGACTCCTGACATAAAAAGGTCCCTTAAACAGAACTGAAGAACTGACAAAAACTAACGCAACTAATATAGCATTATTCAGGGTCATAGCCTGAAAAATTCCTCTGCAGTCTTTTTTGTATTCCCTTTCTCAAACAAGCCAAGGATGTTACACAAAGAAGCTCAGTGACAGCTTAACAAGAAAATGGACATTATTTTTGTTTCTATAAAAAAAATCAAAACCAATACATAAAAGTCACCAGAACAGTATTGTTGGCTTTGTTCTATCAAAGGCCAAATCCTGCAACATGAGAAGCAACATTTGTCTGAAAAGTTTCTTCAGTCTTAATGGAAGTAGCTTTTTGGCCTGTCCTCCCAGAACAGGGATGAGGCAATACTGCTGCCTATGCTGTCACTGCTCTGAAACATTTCACAAGAAAAAAACAAAACAAAACAGGATTTTCTGAGAAAGGCCCTATTCACCAATAGCATACATGAACCCAGGTTATGGTGCACAACACCTACCCCCTTCTGTGCCAAACAGAACTCTATCAGGTAAGGCTGATCATTCAGATCTACAACAGATGTGAAACAAAGTCTTAACATTTGATTAGTGATACAGAAATGGGTTTTCTTAAAATATTAAGAAAGTTGATTTCTTTAAAAGAGTGAAAGTTAAAACAGATTTTTTTTTTAAAAATGAACACAGAACAGAAAGACTATGGCCCAAATTTTTAAAGATATTTGGGCACTGCTACACTCAGCATTACAATACCTAACAGATGTAGGAGCCTAAATCTCATTTTCAAAAAGGACTTAGGCTCTTAACAGCCAAAATCCCATTGATTAGATTTAGGCTCCTAAGTACCTAAATCACTTTTGAAAATGAGATTTAGGCTTCTACATCGGTTAGGTGTTGCAATGTTGAGTGCAGCAATGGCTAAATACCTTTAAAAATCTGGGCCTATATCCTTTTGTTTGTTGGTTAACTTTCTGATTTTCAACAAAATACTATGCAACTCTGATAGTAAATTTTATATACTTCAACTGATTAATGAAGTTTAGTGTTCCATTGATAATGAGACCAATGCATATTACAATTAATGTTATGTCATACTCAATCATTATTCCTTCAGTTACAGAAATCAGAGATGGAAAAGGCTCATTAGGGTACCAGTTATGATAGCTCTACACATGTTAAACTCCCACTAAGCTTATATTGAAATACATGGAATTTTCACATGTGCAGTGCTTGCAGGATCAGACCATAAATAATCTAAGCCCTGATCCTGCAAAAATGTATGCACGTGCTTAATTTTACACATCTCAGTAAAACTGAACTCACTGGAACTACTCACATGTGTAAAGTTAAGCATGTAAGTGAAGGTTTACAGGATCGAGACAGTATTCTTGCTGCAATTACCTCATTGATTCCTACTTTGTCATTTCTAACTAGATACATTTTTGAAAGTAAATTAATGTGAAAATTATATTTGAAAAAGTCAATGGCTTCTAAAGCTATAAAATAATTCTGTGCTAAAAATTGCTCAATTTGTTTTTTTTTTTTAATTAATATACTCTCTCAACCTAGGAATATTGAACTTCTGATTGCCTTTTTTCCATTTCTCAAGCAATGGACAAGAGAGTCACTCCACTCACTGAAAATGGAAGTGCCTATTAAAAGCCCACAATTATTCACATTTCCAGTATCATAAATGCACCTTTTCCTATATTTGCTGTTCCATGTTTGCTAAATCCCAGCAATTAAAATAAAAAAATGAAAGAACTGTTGTACCCAAATTTCAGTGCACATTGCCAAGTGCATGCTCCATCTCCCAGTGAAATCAGTGGGAACAGAATTGGTACTGAATTTCTACAACAGTTCCTTCTTGCCAGAAACTCAGGAAGGAGGGCGGGTTGTGGAATAGACGTGAGCAACACATCTTGAAGAACACCAGTTACGGAAAAGGTAACTTTTTTCTTCTTTGACTGCTTGCTCATGTCCATTCCATATTAGGTGACTCCAAAGTGACTGGAGGTGGGTAGGAGTTCACGGACATGTCGATTGCAACACAGCTCTGCTAAATCCAGTGTCGTCTCTAGCCTGCTGAGTAATGGCATAATGAGCTGTGAACAGAGGATAACGCTGTGGCTCTATAGATGTTCTAGATAGAGATGTGCGCCAGGAAGACCACCGAAGATGCCTGTGCTTTCGTTGAGTGGGCTCTGACAATTGCCGGCAACTGAATCCCCGCCAGCTCGTAACAGGTCCTTATGCATGAGCTGATCCAATTGGAAATCCTCTGTGAGGACAGCGGAAGGCCCTTCATCCTATCCGCTGTAGCAATGAAGAGCTGAGTTGATTTACGGAAAGGCTTGGTACATTCTAAATAAAAAGTCAAGGCCCTTCAGATGTACAGCGCGTGAAAACACCTCTCTTCACTGGTCTTAAGCGGTTTGGGACAGAACACCGGCAGGAAGATGTCCTGGATCACAGGGAAGGTGAACCTTGTCTTTGTAGAAGACCATGTATGACGATTCTGAGGTCAATGCTTTAATTTCAGAGACCCACCTTGCCGACATGACCGCCACCAGGAAAGTAACCTTCCATGATAGGTGGGAAAAGGAGCAGGAACACAGCAGCTCAAACGGCGGGCCTGTGAGCCTAGAGAGGACCAAGTTAAGATCCCACTGCGGGACAGGGTCTGTACCTGTGGGAAGAGTCTCTCGAGCCCTCTCAAGAATCTGACCTTCATGTCATGGGAAAACACCGTCTGTCCTTGGATTGGTGGGTGAAAAGCAGAGATGGCCGCAAGGTGCACTGTAATGGAAGCGTGTGCCAGGCCCTGGTTCCTCAAACAGAGCAGGTAGTTCAGGACAGCCTGTATGAAAAAAATGTGAGGGAGAGATGCCATACTTGGATGCCTAGCGGGAAAACCTCATCCATGTAAGTCAGTCTGGTTGAGGGCTTCCTACTCCCCAGGAGGACATCCAGGTTTAGCCACACAGCATCCACTCCAAGAGGTGGAGGAACTCTAGGTTAGCGTGTGGGAGCCGATTATGGTCCTGTGACAGCAGGTCTGGGGAGTTGGGCAGGGGTCAGAGAGGGCTCTCTGACAAGCCCATGAGCGTGCCAGACCAATGTTGGCGAGGACACGCTCGGGCGATCACGACAACCTGTGCTTTGTCTCTCTTGATCTTTGCCAGGACCCTGCTGATGAATGGAACTGGAGGGAACACATACATCAGGCTCCCTGACCACAACAGGAGGAAGGTATCGGAGAGGGAGCCCTTTCTCAGACCATGCTGAAAGCAAAACCGGTGGTAACTCCTGTTCTGTCAGGTCCACTTGGGGAGTTCCCAATGTTTGGAAGATCATGCAGGCTACCTCTGGATGGAGCAACCACTCGCGGTGAGAGGAGAAGTCCCTGCTGAGCTGGTCCGCCAGTGTATTCTTGACACCAAGAAGGTGACAAGCTTTCAGGTGGATTTCATGGCTGATGCAGAAGTCCCACAGACGGAACGCCTCCTGACAGAGAGCCGACAAGTGCATTCCCCCTTGCCTGTTTACATAGAACATCAAGGCTGTGTTGTCCATCAGGACTCGTACCACCTTTGCCCAACAGGCGGGGCAGGAAGACTCCACACATCAGCTGGACTGCTTGGAGGTCTTTGACATTTATGTGCAACTTTGCCTCCTCTGGGGACTACATCCCATGTCTGGAGGTTGCCGAAGTGCACCCCAGCCGAGGTTCCAGGCGTCCAACACCAACTCGACAGAGTGAGGGGGGCTGTCAAACGGACCCCCCTCCAGGACTGTCCTTTGGCTGGTCCACAATTGCAGCGAGGTAAGTATCGCCTGGGGAATGGTAACGAACTTTTCCAGAGGTTCTGGGACCTCTTGAGTAGACAGTTCACAGCCATTGTTGCAGAGGCCGCATCCGGAGCCTGGCATGGCAGACCATGAAAGTGCACGCTGCCATGTGACCCAGCAGGCAGACAGACAGACCCTGGCTGTGGTCAAAGAGAACGCAGAGACTTCTGCGATGAGGTTCATCAATGCGTGGAACCTTTCCAGCGACAGGAATGCCCCAGCGCAGGTCAAGTCGAGGACCACTCCGATTAACTCTATACTTTGCACTGGCACTAACATCGACTTTTTATTGTTCACCAGTAGGCCCAGAGAGTGGCATGTGGCTTGAAGCACCGCAACATCCCTTTGGACTTGAGACCTAGAGCTGCCCCTGATGAGTCAGTCATCAAGGTCCGGGTAGATCTGGACATCCCTAGAGCCTGAGGTAAGCCGCTACCACCAACATGCACTTGGTAAAACACTCTCAGTGCTGTCACCAGGCCGAACGGGAGGACCACAAACTGGTGGTGGTGGGACCCCACTGTAAACCGGAGGAGGCATCTGTGTCATTGAAAGATTGCTATGTGGAAGTATGAGTCCTTCAAATAGAGGGCAGCATACCAGTCTCCCAGATCCAGGGAGGGGATAATAGAGGCCAGGGAAACCATGCAGAACTTTAGTTTTTTTAGGTACTTGTTGAGGTCTCGCAGGTCCAGGATGGGCTGCAGACCACCCTTGGACTTTGGAATTAAAAAAGTACTGGGACCAGAACCCCTTGTTCATGTACTTGAGAGGAATTTCCTCCACTGCACCCAGCTGTAGCAACCCTTTAACCTCCTGTGTGAGGAGACTCTGGTGAGAGAGGTCCCTAAAGAGGGACGGGGAGGTAGATCATTCGGAACTCCTTCTTGGCAGCTTCGGGGAGCGACCCTTCAAACTTGGTTGTGGCTTGCCACATATTAAAGTCACATCGGCCAAGGAGGGTTTGGTGGTTTGCCGCTCTCAGCTGAAGGCTAGACAATGAATAAATCTTATGCACAAATTGATCCAGTCTCCTCAAGTCTTCATTTTTGTGTGTGGCCCCGGGTTGTCCTTGCCTCTTCTTGTTTGGTTAACTGTTTCTACCATGAGGGAATTGGGGGCAGGGTGACAGTATAAGTACTCATGTCCCTTGGTTGGCACAAAGTACTTACATTCGGCCCTTTTAGAGATAGGTGCTAGGGAAGAAGGGGTCTACCACAGGAAATTAGTGATTTTGGAAACCCCTTCGTGAGCACCGGAGGGAGACAGGATACCAAGGCAGCTGGCCTCTCCAAGGCTCCCAACACTGACCAGGCACCCTGGGACAGTTGGGGGAACCCCAAAGGGTTCCACAGGTACCATGGCGCCGGCCACTGTGCCTGGGGCCATGGGACAGGTTTCGGTGCTAATGATGTAGGCAGCACCGCAAGTATGGGGGCTTGACTCACACTCAGGGAGTCTAACTCTGTGCCAGAGGTGTAAATGGAGCGGTCGGTACTGGGCGACTAGGATCAGGTGGAGCAGTAGCTCTTGTCCGATCCGTGCCACTCAATGCGTCCTGAAGCTGACCTGTCTGAGCGAGATGGGTATCTTGGTCAGGATCTCAGGGGCTGACGGCGTTCGGCAGATCTGCGTCAGAGACCCGACAATCCATGCCCTCATGCTACTCGACTGGTACCGGGACGTCGAACAGGACCAGGAGCTAATATTGACCGGTTGCCAGGAGGATCTTCCCGAGTAGGGCAGCCTACTGCTAGGAGACGGGCAATGATGGCCTAGCTATCTGCGATCTCTGATCCTCAATCTGTCCTATGCCCTTGGAGACAGCTGGAGACAGCCCAGAAGTTCTTGCTGGGTGCCGCATGCCTCAGAGGGTCCGTGCCAATCCACCGACAATGTATGCCTCGAGTCCCTCGATCAGTGCCCTCTGTGTGGCAACCAAAGAGGGCTCTGCTGAGCCTGCATCTCTAGTCCTGAGGTGTGATGGCTTCGGGCGGGAGAGCGGTGGCGGGACGTCCCTCTTGACGGGGAACAGTGCCACTGAGGTGGGGACCACACGCATAAGTGCCAGCGCAGATTTTCCTCAAAACTGGGGTACTGCTGGAGCCGGTGTGGGAGGCACTGAGAGCGTCAGGATCTCCTGAGCTGCTTGAAGGGCTTTGGGCATCAACAGCACCTAAAGTGGCTGGGGCCTGTGCCACTATCCAGAGTCACAGACGAAGTGTGAGATGGGCTGCACCGCTCAACCTGAGCTAGGGCCCAACTTCCTGAGAGGGACGTTGAGCTGCCCAACACGGGTCAGGGCTCACTCCCAGCCCCCTCTTTTCCCTTGCAGAAGGTAGGAGATCTTCCCCTCAGTCTTTTTCAGCTTCTTGACTGGAGCTGTGGAGGGGGACTGGTGCCAGTTCATAGACAGCACCAGCAGAGCACTGTGCATGGAGGCCGCAGTGCTCGGTGCGGAGTCAGACCGCTGCTCTGGTGCCAGAGTGAGTGCCGACTCCATTAGGAGCACTTTCAAACGAATATTGAGCTCTTTCTTCATCCTAGGTTTGAAGGACTTGCAGATACGGCACATGTCACTTATGTACCCCTCATCTAAGCACCTTAGGCAGTTGGTATGTGGATCGCTGATGGGCATAGGCCATTTACAGCGATTGCAGGGCTTAAAGCCTGGGGACTGGGGCATGCCCCTGCCCTGGCTGAGTCCCATTCGGTACTAATGAAGAGTTTGAGAACTACTACTAAGGGGTAACTAAGAAATTACTAACTATATACAACTGTATTACAGGTTTGCAAGAACAGAGAACAAAACAACACTAGCCGAAGCAGCAGAAGTTCCAGCACTGTCACTGGTGGCAAGAAGGAACTGAGGGTGCGGGAGGGCCAGCGGCACCCCTTATACCGCGCCATGTAGGCACCACTCCAGGGGGCGCTAGGGTCAATCCCCTACAGACACTTCTAAGAGAACAACTTCCAGCACCGGTGCATGTGGCAAGCACACACACCTAATATGGAATGGACATGAGCAAGCACTCTAAGAAGAACTCCCACTGACTTCAGGGGACTAGAGTTTCACCCCAGAACTTTGCTGTTTGTC
The DNA here is from genome assembly GCF_016161935.1 of Mauremys reevesii. NCBI lineage: Eukaryota > Metazoa > Chordata > Testudines > Geoemydidae > Mauremys > Mauremys reevesii. The sequence goes on from NC_052625.1 coordinate 65,609,102, forward strand.
ATACAGTGGTTCCCACCTTTGGCCTTGTGATCCATAAACACTATATTTAGGGTGACCAGATGGCCCGATTTTTAGGGACAGTCCCAATTTTTCATGCTTTTTCTTATATAGGCACCTATTACCCTCCACCCCCATCCCAATTTTTCACACTTGCTATCTGGTCACCCTAACTACATTTCAACTTCTTTTACCCTTCCTTTGAAAGCAGAAGTAGAGATTCCACTTGGTATTTAATTCTAGTTTCTGAAACCCACATTCATCACCCTGGAATGCAATGAAATGCAAACAAACTTAAAAGAACACTGTATCCCTGACTTCAGCCCATGATCAACACAAGGATAAAAGTATGTGAAAAGGAATCTAACTCTTTATTATAAAAATAGGTCTCACTGCAGTTTAATGTCAGCTTGCAAGAAGGCAGCTATGAAGAATTTCTGACATATGCCTGAACCAACAATGTTTGGAAGAAGCTGGATCTCTTATTCCAAACCACTTTGCCTATTTTCTAAAGTAGTGTGACCAAAAGCCCAGATTGCATACCAGAGGTCTAGGAATAGCTTGTTTTCCTATGTGCAGTAGGTAAATTTAAAGTCTATAAGGCATTCCTCTGGTTTTACAGATGTCTATGATTTCTCTTCAAAAATTCATTTTGTTTCTCTTTTTTTCTGTGAAAAAAATCTTACATTATCTAAAAACTATAAAGTTTGTTTAGAATTTTTCCAAGTATATTTTGAAAAGGGCAGTTATAATACTTGGATTTTTTTCCCCCCTGACTCTTTCCTGGTCCCCAGTGCTGGTATTTTGGCTTGATATCTGTATATCAGATAAAACGTAAGGTCACAATCTCAGTTTTGGGCTACAAAAAGGCACAACAGTAAGCCAGTTTTTATGGTACTTTTTTCCCCTCTATTATATACGCATTTTTTGTTCAGTCTTGAAGTTGAGTACTATCATTAAAGCAAGTCTAAACTATAAAAAAGGAGAGGTTGTAAGGTGTTTGAAATTACATCCTTAGGGCTCAGTTTTAGAAGCTTCTTTTCACATTCTTTTGATTTACACGCTTCATTACTGAAACATCTGTTATAGCCCTCTTTTTCTCCCTTCTTCTTAATGACTTCAGAGCAATACATGCTTGAATTCCCAATATATTAAACAAATTTACATTATCTTACACACCTTGTTACTGTTCAACAAACTAGAAGAAAAACACACTTACCTCCTAGAAATGACCTACTATTTCATAGGTAAGAAAGTGAACACAAAAGTATCAATCAATCAGAACAGCACAAATACTAATAGATTACCAGTACATATACTTATTTCTTAAATGTTGCAGAATTACTACATTTAGATAACAGCTTTGGTTTAATTTCATACTCCCAAAATTTGATATTCAAAGATTTCTATTAGCTTTCCAAGGCATGACTTCAACATTCTTTTTATTCTAAGTTAAAGAAAAGGCAAACGTTTATGTAACTTTGAATAATGAAACAAGTGAGATTTACTATTCAGATCCATCACAGAACTACTCACTGTATCATTTTAACCAACACCCTGTCACATTTGGTTTTATTAGCTTAATGTGAAATTCAGTCTATTAAATGCACTGTTTTTTCCCTGTCTATTTATTGTAAAATTATTAAATATTAAGAAACCAACCATTTCAAAGGTATTTCACAATTTATTGGTGGTGATGAAAATGCATCTTCAAAAACAATGAGGCTTCTTGAGTATAAGTGAAGAAAAAATATTTTTTCTGTTTTAGATAGAGGTTTTTTTGTTTGTTTTTTTTTAAGTGTAAATCAAGTCCAAATCTGCATTTAACATCAAATTTGTACCAGAACCATTTACTAAGGAAAATATGTAACTATTGTTTGCTGACAAACTGTATCTAGTAGGCTCCCACTGGGGTCTGTCCTGGATCCGATACTATTCAACGTTTTTATTAATGACTTGGATAATGGCATGGAGGATGCTTATACAATTTTGTGGATGACAGCACTTTGGAGGACAGTATTCGAATTCAAAACAACCTTGACAAATTGAAGAACTGGTCTGAAATCAACATAGACAAGTGCAAAGTAGTACTCTTAGGAAGCAAAAATCAAATGCACAAATACAAAATGGAGAATAACTGGCTGGGCAGTAATACTGCTGAAGAGGATCTGAGAGTTACAGCAGATCACAAATTGAATATACATCATATTGTTGGCTTAGTTACAAAAAAAGACTAATATCAGTCTGAGGTGTATTAACAGCAGTGCCTTATGGAAGACACATGAGGTACCTGTCCCGCTCTACTTGGCACTGGTGAGGCCTCAGCTGGAGTACTGTGTCCAGTTTTGGGTGCCGGACTTCAGGAAAGGTGTGGACAAATTGGCAAGAGTCCAGAGGGGAGGAACAAAAATGATAAAAGGTTTAGAAAACCTGACCTATGCTGAAAGGTTAATAAAGCTGGGTATGATTAGTATTGAGAAAAGACGACAGGGGGAGATAACAGTCTTAAAATATTATGGCCTGTTATAGAGAGGATGGCGATCAACTGTTCTCCACATCGGCTGAAGATAGGACAAGAAGTAATCAGCTTAATCTGCAACAATGGAGATTTAGGCTAGATATTAGGGCTGTTAAGCAATTTAAAAAATTAATCGCACTGTTAAACATTAACAGAATATTTTGCATGTTTTCTACATTTTCAAATATATTGATTTCAATTACAACACAGAATACAAAGTGTATAGGGTAGGATTATGTACACTTTATATTTATTTTTATTACAAATATTTGCACTGTAAAAAAACAGAAGAAATTGTATTTTTCAATTCACAAAATACAAGTACTGTAGTGCAATCTCTTTATCATAAAAGTCTCTGATCTGGTGCATCCTCGACCTCATCTTCAAAAGGCCCTGGCCTGAGGATGGGTGTTGCCTCCTCCTGCCACTCCTGTTCCTCCTCCGAGAACTGTCCTGTCGGTTCTGATGATGGAGTCTCAGAGGAGGCTGCAGGTTGGAAGTGTCTCCGCTGTGTGGCGGGAGTGTGCAGGCTAGTGTTGCACCAGACAGTGCCGGAGCTGCAGACACTGGACCAAATGTTAGCACCGCCACCAGTACGACGGGAGGAACCATCGATGGAGCCAATGTCGATCCACTCACAAAGAAGGCAGAGGGCCCGATGCCGACATTGGTGCTGGGGGCCATCGGTGCCTCTGTCGTAGTCGACGTCAACAATGGTGCTGGTGTGGGAGACTGGCACAAGGACGCTTGCAAGGGCAGTCCCAAGGGTGGTGCCAAGCATGGTGCCAGGGTCGACAGTGCCGCTGTCAGAGGCATTGGCACCGAGGGCAGATGCGTATCCGATGGCAGGACAAAGGTGGCTGAGGCCACAGAAAGCATCGCGGAGCAGTGACCTTGGGTTCCTCCCTGCCCTCAGTGAAAGGCCCAGGGGGTCCAGAAGGGCCACTGAGGTGGGTTCTCCCACTGCAGAGGCCATGTCTGGGCTCCCTCCTGTCTCTCTCAGACCTTGATCTGCAACTCCTGCTTCTCCTGGAGTGATAGGAGTTAGACTGACTCCCAGGTCTCTGAGACCGAAGATCACGGAGAAGCTGAACCTCAGTGCCCGGAACATCGAGAGCTCGGGGGGTGAGGGGGTAGGCTCTCTGTCTGAGTGAGCCAGTGCCGAGGGACATGGAGAGGGGGAGCACCTCAACATCATAGCTGGCTTCTCTCTGGACTGCACTTCAGTCCGCCAGCAGTGAAGGTTCTTCCCTCCTTGGGGTCAAGAACAGCGCCGTAAGATGCAGAAGATCCCAAGCGGCTTGGTAAGCTTCTGGCTTCGAAAGGAGCTGTAGCTGCTGTGTAGGGACCGGCGACCGAGGGCGGGCCAGACTCAACTGCCTCACTTGGGCAGGAGTTGACATGGCCCCAGCAGCAGATCAGGAGTTGTGGCCCATCTGGGTTCTCAAATCTCTGGGTTTAGCCAGAGGAGAGCGGCTGTCCGGCTTCTTTTTCTTCCGAGGCACTGGCGAGTGGGATCGGCGCTGTGTTGGTGCCGAGCGTCTCGGAATGAGTCCTTTCTCTGCGCCAAGCTTGACTACAGTGCCAGGGTGCTCTGCGTCGAGGACGTAGCATTAGGGGCCGAGTCCACCGAGTCTGGGTCAGAGTGGGGGCGTATGGCTGCCTCCATGAGGATCACCTTAAGCCACTGTTCCCTTTCTTTAAGAGTTCTAGGGCGGAACTCATGGCAGATCTTACAGCGATCCTTTTGCTGGCCCTCCTTGAGGCACCATAAACATGACAAGTGTGGATTGCTCTTTGGCATGTGCTTCTCGTAGGCCACACAGTTTTACATTGTTTTGTTTTTGAGTGCAGTTATGTATTTTTGTACATAATTCTACATTTGTAAGTTACACTTTCATGATAAAGAGATTGCACTACAGTACTTGTATGAAGTGAACTGAAAAATACTATTTCTTTTGTTTATCATTTTTACAATGCAAATATTTGTGTCAAAAATATAAAGTGAGCACTGTACACTTTGTATTCTGTGTTGTAATAGAAATCAATATATTTGAAAAGGTAGAAAAACATCCAAAAATATTTAATAAATTTAAATTGTTATTCTATTGTTTAACAGTGTGATTCATTTTTTAATGGCAATTTTTTGAGCTAATCATGTGAGTTAACTGCGATTAATCAACAGCCCTAGAAAAAAATTCTAACTACCATGGATAGTTAAGCACTGAAATAAGCTTCCAAGGGAGGTTGTGGAATCTCTGTCATTGGAGGTTTTCAAGAACAGGTGAGACAATCACCTATCAGGGATTGTCTATGTATACTTGATCCTGCCTCAGCACAGGGGGATGGACTAGATGACCTTTCAAGTTTCCTTCCAGTCTTACATTTCTGTGATTGATAGATCCTCTCTAGTCTCCTCTCTTCTGTGCCTAAGATTCTGGGATGTCTTCTGATCCTCTGTAACATCCACTTCTTCCTCCTCTCTCCTTTCTCATGATGAGCTCCATCTTCCCTGGCTCTGCATCATCTTCAGCTGCAATCCTTATATTACACCAGAGGTAGGCAACCTATGGCACATGTGCCGAAGGCCGCACGTGAGCTGATTTTCAGTGGTACTCACACTGCCTGGGTCCTGGCCATTGCTCCGGGGGGGCTCTGTATTTTAATTTAATTTTAAACGAAGCTTCTTAAACATTTTAAAAACCTTATTTACTTTACATACAACAATAGTTTAGTTATATATTATAAACTTATAAAAAGAGACCTTCTAAAAACATTAAAATGTATGACTGGCACGCAAAACCTTAAATTAGAGTGAATAAATGAAGACTCGGCACACCACTTCTGAAAGGTTGCCGATCTCTGTATTACACCATGACTCTCTTGGATTTTGTTTCCTCTGTGAAATACTCAATCCTCACTATATGCTGGCCATTATCACTAGTAAGTGGGGGAGAGAGAGAATAATTTCTTTTCTTCTCTCTCTTCTTCCTCCTCCTATTCTGTTTTTCCTGGAAAGCACAACCTAGAATTCTGTCAGAGCAGGTCTGTAATATCAGGAATGCTTAGCAGAGGCCTTGTTACTAGATGTATAGGAGGATGGAGTTGGAAATAAGTCCCTGCCCCTAATGGTTGCTGGAAAGATTTTTTTCCTGGAGTGTCTGGCTCTAGGGCGACCAGATGTCCCAATTTTATAGGGACAGTCCCGATTTTTTGGTCTTTTTCTTATATAGGCTCCTATTACCCCCCACCCCTGTCCCAATTTTTCACATTTGCTGTCTGGTCACCTTATCTGGATCTGAGGGCGGGGGAGGTGGAGGAAAAACACTTGTAGCTGTGTTGAGGTTTTGCAGATAGAAGGGGCTTTTGATATTCTCTTCTCAAATATCCCTGGACTGATAAAGAAGTCTGAGGAGAAAAATCCACATCAGACACCTAAAAAAGTAGCCTGATTTACAAAAGTGCTGACCATCCAGAAGTTCCCACTGAACTGAATAGAATCTGCAGGGTGCTGAGCACATTTGAAAATCAAAATATGGATTTAGGACTCTACTTTTAGGCACTCACTTTTTAAAGCTGTGGTCTATATTTATTGTAACTTACACTATATAAGGTCATAAGAAATTCCAGTTATTTTTTATGTTAATATATTAATTATAAATAATTTGTAATAATATAAAGAGAAAATGTTTTCAGGCATAAGCACATGGAGGTAGAACTGAGGTTGAGCTTAGGCCTTAAACTCTACATTTTCTGACTTTTCCTCATTTGATTTCTCAAACGTAGGTTTCATTAACACTCGTTTTTGTATGAAACTAACAAACAAATACAGATTTGTATATTTGTTTATTTTTGTTTTATTTATGCTTGAAAACAATTGTATCAAACAACACTTCAGTGAAAGTAATTACCCAGTGATTAAGTAGGTTTAAACTGTACAGTAGGCTTTCTACAAAGGAGGAGGAGGAGGAAGCAAAATCCAATATTTTACATTTTTACTTAAAATTTAACATATTTTACGCCTAATTATTCTGTACCTACTGTAATAAATTTCACAGAATTAAAATGCTGCATTTCCTTGATAACAATGGTAGATTGCATAGGGCTTGCATAATCCCAAATTAACCATTTACCTGCACTATTTAATATTGGACAAAAACCAGCAATGGTTTCCAACAACCACTACATGCATTTTCAGGCATATCTGTATAAGGTTAAAAACGTGTGAAGCATGCAAATGTCTTCAGAAAAATTATTTATATTGCCATTGCTGTTATGTTAAAAAGGAAATTAATATATACGTTGTATAAGTACTATAGGTTCCACATTTTCAGAGAAGACTTACAACTGAAATTCTTAAAAATGTATATATTACATCCTGTGTACCAGGCAGGAAGTTGAATCAGATATAAATCCCTTTTTGAGAGTTGGGAATACTTCAGAACTTTCTGAATATTAAGAGAAGCAGACCTAACAAAACCACAGCAATATTCACACTATGTCAAACAACTTGGCAACAATTATACACAGAGTGTTTTAGGCAATCTACCCCTTTCAGCATCAAAAAGAAATCTGACTTTGAACTCTACTTGTGGTAAGAGAAACATTTAACAGGCATTCCCAAAGAATTTTGTATCTACAACTGAAGACCACCAAGGATAGAATAAAAAGGAGTATGTAACAAGCATCAGCTTTCACTGTCTCTTTGGTTTCATTCTTTTATGATGGCAAAACTTTTTCAACAATTTTTTTCAGGAACATGCAACATAATATTCAAACAGTAAGGAAACAGGTAATTTAATGTAGTAATTGCCTTATTTTCAAGCACAATGGAACTGAATAATTTCCTTAGCTGCATTTTCTAGGAGTGTAGTGTAATTAATAGAAAATGGTCCATAGTAAAAATTTGGAACTATAAGCACTGGCATACAACCCACCCTAATTTTTGCAGGGTCATACTTTATAACATTTGCTGGGCAGAGGAATCTTTCAAGGTGAAACTTGGCACACTTGGTCTCATTTCAAGGAGGAAACTATTTTTTGCCAAACGTGAAAAGGAGTGCACTTGAACATTTCCCAGTTGGAGGAATGAAAGGATTCTTTTTTTGCTCAAATAACTTGGGGGGAAAAGAACAAACAATTTTGATTTTTAAAATCTTGACACACCTTAATGGGGGAAAGTGATTTGCCTATTTGCAGAAAATTAAATTAGGGAATAATAGTGTGAAAATGTTGTACAGTGCACATAATATATGACATTTTCAGAACATGATTAGAGCCAACAAAAACATAGGACTTTTAAAATGGGAGCCATCACCTAGTCTCTATGGGTACCTCTTAAATATTCAAAAGCTTTGAAGTTTTTAAAACAACCTACTTTTCGATGCACAATTTTTAAATGGTTGTTTTAAGGAAATTTTTTTGGAAAGCATTTAAAACCAAAGACATATGATTAACAATAGCTGCCATTGTGTATTTAACATTTCTGCACTTTTGACAGAAATAAGTAGAATATCTGTTACTTTTTTACACTTCTTTGTTGAGAATGAACTGACCTGATAAACTGTATTACTGTAGCACCTGGGGTACGTCTACTCTGCAACAAAAGGCCTCCATCACAGCCACACCAGGCCCGGGTCAGCTGACTCAGGCTCGCGGGTCTCAGGCTGCAGGGCTATAAAATATGCAGTGTACATGTTCAGGCTAGGGTGACCAGATGTCCCGATATTTAACCCTTTTTCCCCATGTCCCGATCAATGTATGATCGGGATGCCATTTGTCCCAACATTCAGGTAAGGAGATGAGCGGGAGGGAGGTGTCGACTCCATGGGTGCTCCAGTGGCTGGCAGGCGGAGAGGTGAAGAGGCGAGCAAGTGAGTGGCCGGGGCAGGGGGGTGAGGAGGCGAGCAGTGGGTGGGGGACTGAGGAAGGACCCAGCAAGCCAGAAGGGGGCTGGGTGATGAGGAAGGGCATGGAGGGAGGGGGTGGGACCTGGGGCAGAGTGGGGGTGGAGCCTGTGGGCGGGGCTGACAGCACCGCAATGTGTCCCGATATTTTTGTGTTGTGATCGGGTCACCGTAGTTCAGGCTCAGGCTGCAGCCTGGCCTCTGAAACCCTGTTGGGGGCAGGGGGAAGAGGGTAACAGAGGGTAAGCCAGTCAACGAAGTGGCTTCATACTTCTTCCATAGTTGCCCGATTCCTCCTACTTCTTCAGGGTAGAATCTGCAACATCTCTCACCCAATTGTCACTTAAGGATGTCAGGCTCTTGTGAATGAAGTTGGGAAAGGCACAGACAGCATTCATCACCTTCTTGACACTGCAGCAAAGGACAGATTCCTCTCTGGCTGATTAATACTCAGCTAAGGAGAAGGTTCGTAGGGACCAGAGTTGTAGGGAACCATACAGGCTAAAGCAGGGGTCGGCAACCTTTCAGAAGTGGTGTGCTGAGTCTTCATTTATTCACTCTAATTTAAGGTTGTGTGTGCCGGTAATACATTTTAATGTTTTCAGAAGGTCTCTTTCTATAGGTCTATAATATATAACTAAACTATTGCTGTATGTAAAGTAAATATGGGTTTTAAAATGTTTAAGAAGCTTCATTTAAAGTTAAATTAAAATGCAGAGCCCCCCGGACTGGTGACCAGGGCCCGGGCAGTGTAAGTGCCACTGAAAATCAGCTCACGTGCCGCCTTCGGCACCTGTGCCATAGGTTGCCTACCCCTGGGCTAAAGACATATCCAAAGTGGAGCTCACCTAGGAAGACAGGGGAAACCCATCTAGCTGACTATAAATCCCCATGGCAATTAGCAACAGAGAGCCCAACCCCAAAACATCTCTACAGTGCAGGGAAGATTTTATCTGATACCAACTTAAGGAACCCATCCTGTTCCTTTCCTCTCCCCTTCACCCTCCCATCCATGCTGTAGCTGCGAGTTGTGTAAAGGAATTACAATATATATATTCCCTAGGCAGTTATAACCGGAGGCAAAGAAGTTGGTGAGGATACAAGCAGCATAGTGCTTCTCAGAGGAGAAAGGGGCACCTCCTCCATAAAACCCCATGAACACAAGTATCTCGGGCAACACTGGAAACACCCATCAAAGATAGGAGAGAGGGTGAGAGGGCTGTGAAGGAGTACCTGTGCCCTCTCCTCCCCTCAGATTTGGGAGTCAGAGTTGAGAGAGAAACACCCCTCCCCCACCCCAGAATGAAATATCCAGCTGTGGCAGGGAAGGCTGGGAAAGAGCTTTTGTGGCTCTCTTCTCCTGGAGGAATGGGGCGGAACACCATGTGTATGAAAGGATGGCAGGTGCTACAGGGTTGTTCAGCAGGTCAATTACCGTGAACCCAGCCCCAAGTCTGAGCTCTCTGATCTGCACACAACTGCTTGAAAAACCTAGCAGCCCTTTTAAATCAGCTACTGGGATTAAAGGCAGACTAGATGAGGTTACACCTCATACTCCATTCAGGACCTCTCTCTGTTCTGGTTGCCCTGTATGAACTCCCAGCTCTGAGAGAGGTCTGGGGTGAGGAACAGGACATGTATGTTATATCTGTTTTACCTTCATTTTCAGAATGAAGATCAGATCAAAGGACAATCCAGTGTGGGAACTTCCCAGCCTTTTAACAGCTCCATCAAAAAGCAGCCTGTATAGTTCAGAGGTGGGGAAATATTTCAGGATACAAGATATTCCCTGAAGCACTAAACCTCTGGTCTACTAAAGAAAGCGCCTGACTCCTTGCTAAGGGTCTGGATCAGTGTAACGGCTGGAAAACCATAAATGAACATTGCTTTGTGAAGCAGCTTCTGTTAGTAAGGCTGTGACTGGAGAAATCAAAAGGTCATAATCCTCCATTTTAGAAAGGTAGGGCTCTAGTCTGCAAGGGCAAAACAGATTGTGGCTAGCTGGAGCTCATAGCAGATGCTAATTGTTGTGTTCTGTGATGTTTCAATAAAAATACATTAGTGGTTAAATAAAAACTCTCTATGCCTACAATTGTTATGGGTTTTCACGTGAACTAATTTAGCAATGGCAACAATTCTGCTAAATTCACTCACACTTACCATTAGGGCTGCCAATTTTGGTTGGCCATATTCCTGGAGGTTTATCACATGACATTATCTTTAATTAAAGAGTAATCTTTAATTCCTGAAGTCTCCAGGACAATCCCAGAGGGCTGGCAACCCTACTTACCATGCAGAATTCAAAACCATTTCATAAAGATCAACATGCATTTCTCTATTGCCCAGAGGGCAATTCTGGCTCTTGCCTATTCAAGCAGCATATAAAGGATGAGTTAAAATGGGCTGAGGGAGAATTCCCCCAGGGTTGGACCAGCATGGATCAATGTAAGTAATATTATAATGCCTCCACTCCTCCACAGGCCCCAATGCAAGGGGTTCTCAATGCTACAAGATTCTAGGCCAGGGGTCAACAACCTTTCAGAAGTGCTGTGCCGAGTCTTCATTTAGTCACTCTGATTTAAGGTTTCACGTGCCAGTAATAATTTTAATGTTTTTAGAAGGTCTCTTTCGATAAAAGTCTATAATATATAACTAAACTATTGTTGTATGTAAAGTAAATAAGATTTTTAAAATGTTTAAGAAGCTTCATTTAAAATTAAATTAAAATGCAGAGCCCCCGGATGGGTGGCCAGGACCCGGGCAGTGTGAGTGCCGCTGAAAATCAGCTCGCGTGCCGCCTTCGGCACCCGTGCCACAGGTTGCCTACCCCTGTTCTAGGCAATAGCGCAACCCATAGGTAGCCATTGTGGGATCTGTTCTAACTCATTCCAGGAGCTTCTCCACCCCCACAGGAACCACTTTCTCTCTCTCTCTCTCACTGCTCTCTCTCAAAGGAGGCACAAAATCTCCCCCACACACACACACACACCTTTTCTTTCTCCCCCCCCCGCGTCCCCCCCTCCCCTAAAATGATCACATTTTGGCCCTAAGACAGTTGAAACCAATATTTTCTAAAATCCTCTATTTTCCACCAAAAGTTGTTAACCACAGGTGGAGGTTTCCTGACACTTTAGTGCACCAGCTTCTGATCTAATATATGAACACAGTAGAGTGGCTTTGGGAGAAACAAAGCACCAAGCAAAAAGTAGTTTATCTTAGGATGTGTTGTTCTTGTTGCTTCCTGTCTCAATTGTCAAAACTGTTTTGCTATTACTCTCTTCCCCACTCCCAGTTCTAAATTACAAAAATACTGCTTGACCAGGCAAAGGTTTAAAATACATTTCAGGGGAATGGTAAACAGAAAAAACTTGTTTTTTCTCTATTAGAAACTAGGTGCTGCTGCTCCACAACCAGTTTAGAGGTATATGGCAAGGCCTCACCCAACAAATCATTTGGGATTGCCCATGACAGCAGTTCACTTGTTTCTAATTTATTTTGTGTATTCGTAATCTTTTGCTGAAGCCATAAGAGAACAAAACAAAGCTCATATGTACCCATTCATATCCATCTGCCATTTGAGGAAGAGAAGGCCCATTTCAGCATTCAACAGAAAGGCAATTATACACATTGAACAAAATAGGTGGTTCAAGATGTGCTGCCAAGAAATGACATATTCCAGTGAATTCAAACCACCCTTTTCAAATTCTGGCATTCTTTGGCTTATAAATAAGTCTTAAAGAGAATGAAAAGCAAAGCTTGCCACCTACTGCCCAATGACATAATAGTAAGTGCTAGTATTGTCTTGTAAGTTTCTTTCTTCCTTTTCTGTTTTTGAAACCCATTTGTCCTTGGTATAGCATACATAGAATTGCATCTCAAAAAAAGTTTTAATGAAACTGCATGTCAAGCCACAGCTTAGACTATCCAAAAGCAATATTTCTCATTTAACTAAAATTTGTTGTAAAATATTATATGAGCTGTATATAATAAATATCTGACAAGATTACAGCACTGTTTATTATAGCATCCAGACTAGTGAGGAATTTCTTTTAAAACATGCCAGCAATGTCATGTGCTCTACAAATCTGTCCTCAAGCTGGATGGTATGGAATAATAAAACAATTTTCTGTTTAATGCATACTTTAAAATCCAAACATTATTGCAATTTACATTGAATCCATCATAGAAGAATTTATTAGATTTTTTTTGTATATAGATATCTACAGATCATTTACAGTTTCTTAAACTAAACTTTACATTGGGACCTTCATTACTGGCCTATTTTCATATGCTCATAACTTGTTGAAAACTTTTCCTTTGGGGCTGTTTTCATGTTTAATCTAAACTAGTGTATTCTCTTTTTCAGATTTGTTTGTTTTTGAAAATTTGAGGAAAATCTCATCAACCATTATTGTGCTACTGAAGAAGTGGAAAAAAAGGTCTTCCAAGTATTGTCAGATTTTTAAGTCACAAATAACTCAAAAATATCTGGGAGACTGAATACCTTCACATTTCACATGTAAATATTTCTTATTGAGGAACAACCCCTCAGCTAAGTTTAGGGGAATCGTACAAATCAAGAAGTTATATATAATTGAAACGTAACTGCTGGGGCAGTCTTCAGGAGGGAGATTGCATAGGACTCATTGAAACTCACAGCAAAGTCCTCCAACACAATGTTTCCCTGCATTAAGGCCCCATCACCAATACTTAATGCTACTAGAAGACAAGTCCCCTCCCCTCCCCCCCGCCCCCACAGCCTTGGCATGCCTCATATTTAGACTAGATTTTTTCTTACTTTCTACAGAAAGATATAGTCATGCAGGACATCTCTGTTTCAGACCATGCACTGACAGACACTGATGTCCAGCTTTCAGATTTATAGGTGCGAACAGTAAACACTCTATTTTTATAATTATTTGCTAATACATTAACGCACACGGGGGAAACTTTTAGTACATGCTAGCAGGGTCCACATGGGCCAGTTAGTGCACAACATACTAGCATGCACTAGAATTTACACCCTTCTAATGTGGGCTAAGGCACCATGTAGACAAACCCTGAGTGATTCCCGCAAGGAAAGGGGTTTTCTATAGCTATAACTATCTCCAGGACAGAGACAGTAAGCTCAGCCATAACCATGGCCTGCTCTTTTGGTATAATGCCAGAAGCTACTGCCTTACAGTAGAATCGCAAATCAAGCACACAGTGCCTGTTACTGGGTAGGACCAAAAACAGTTTTTCCTAGTATATTACAATATCCTAGATTCCCAAAGCATTTTACAGATTTTCCTGCTTTTTAACATGCTTGCATATTTAGATCATGCCAAAAGTGCTTCTCAGCTTTCCCAAAGTTGACTCTAGTTGTTACTTTGGATTTATGCCAGTGTTAATAGGAGCAGCATTTGGTCCATGCTGTCCAGAAACAAATTCCATTACACTTTGTCCTACTTCAGATAGCATCATCAGAGATTTGGTGTTTCTGTAGGTTTCTGTTTCCAAGGGAAATACAGATCCTTTATCACCAAGGAAGTTGTTACTCTACTCCTCCAGGACTGGAAATGATAAATATTCACCAGTAGTTCTTTTGCTGTTTTAAACAACTCCTTAGTACAGTTTCAGTTTTGTAATTAAATCAGCCTTGTCTGAACTGGCCTATTCCCCCCTCCCCGCCCCAGCAACTTTTGAACCCTTTCTTTCATCAATGAAGCTCCACTAGTAGTATCAGTGGTAGGAGCTCTAACATAAAGAAGATGCCAGCATCTGCCTCACTATGTTATCTAGATTTATCCTCAACAGTGGTAGACAGCAAAGGAGTTAAAATGCTGGTATCCAGGTAAAACCTTGTGTATTCTAGAGCTGCTGTCTTTGGTACTGTACTGGGGCGGGGGGGGGGGGGAAGCGTTAGCAATGAGGGGAAATTGTACAGAGAAAAGATACAGCTTTGAGGCGTATGTCAAAACGCCATTTTTTCCTGGGATAGTCCTGGGTAGGCAGTGCTGGAAGATCATATACCCATAAACAAAAAAGATAGAAACCTATGGTGTCAAGTAAAAATGAACATTAAAACTGGACATATTTGTCAAAGCCTCTCAGCCATGTCTTGACCAGCCAATCACAACCCAGTTTAACTAAAAAAATTTGACAACACTACAGCCTAGGATAGAGTGGCTGCAACTTCTATTTCAATCAATCAAATTTTAACTGGTGGTGTAATTTTACAAGTAGGTCTCTTTCCTGAAATGCCCTGAAAGCAAAGGGCAGAATTCCCAGGCATATGGAATATATTTACTTTGTAATGTCTATGGAATATTCTGCTGTTATCAACAGACATTCCAGTCTAAACTTACTCCTGTATCTCTCAAAGAAAATAACTGATAAGTTAATTAAAAAATTGAGGTTCTATTGTGAGGTACACTCTACTTGTTGGTATAACTGTACAAGAAAGACTATGCCACAAGGGACACATCATCATACGGTGGTATGAATAAGTGACCTGCAAATATTGTCCCCAAGCTGCTAAGGAAGAATGATAGTACAGTTGTAGTTCCTGTGAGAGCTAACAAGGAAACCATGGTTCCTAGTGTCATGACTGGGATGTGGACAGTCAGACCTAGTGTCCAGTGAGGGAATCTGGAGTTAGGTCAAGTCTGGTACCAGAAGGTCAGAGTCCAAGACAGGACAGCGGGCAGACCGAGAATCAGGTGTCAGGACGCAGGCAGGGTCAGGTTACCAGGAGATTGGAGTTGGGCACCAAGTTACAGACAGCAATCAAATAGCAAACTAGAGGACAAACCAGGGTGGGAAGCCAGAGTCTAGTGTCTATTGCAAGCAAGGTCTGGAGCAGAGATGGGCAGGCGGTCTGTGTTGATGCCCCTTCGTGCTTCCTGGTTTAAGTACTGGTACCAGCCAATCAATGGGCTGGGTGGAGTCACCCCAGAGGTCCTGCTGGGTGGTACTTCCTGCCAAGCCCCACCTCACAGGGTCCTCCTGTGGGAGCCCAGCCTAAGCTTCCCATGGTGATGCAGAGGTGTCAGCGGCCCAGAACACCCATTGTCCCAGATTCCAGCCCTGCAGGTTCTTACACCTAGGGCCAACAACCCTCTTGTTCCAGGAGTTGTCCAAAGGGGACTCAAAATCCATTCCAAATGGAATGAAGGCCAATTTGGACCTCGCCCAGAACTGAAAGCTCATAATGGGGAGATGAGTAGCCTGATCCAAAATGGATCCATCTATGCATGAGTAGGCCCTGTAACTGGTGCAACAGGGCTTCAGTACTGGGGAAACAGTAGGCACAATAGGGATCTGCACTGGAGAGATAAATAAATAACTCAGTACCATAATCCATGGTACAGAGGACTCTAGATCCAATCTCCAATCCTAAAAACGATGCCTGTTTTTCTTGGTGTGTGCTGACCTTCTGGGCACCAAGAAATTCTCCCCACTCCACTTCCTCTTAGTTCGTGTTCTAAGAGAATGTGAAGGAAAATGAAACTATGGTTTACACCTAACATAATCCAAACGAGCTTGTTGGTCTGAAGACTTGAAAATTAGCTGAGAGGCTTCTTTCAGCTAATCTGGTGTCACAATACCCTCGGCATAATGACCCTGCACAATCCCCTTACCAGTCACTGGCATCAATGGATTGACACCGGATGACTCCCATCAATGTCAGAGCCAGGGAGCGTATCCAGTGGTGCCAACTCTTGTGATTTCTTTTCACGAGTGATGTGATTTTTGCCAGGACTGGAGCCAGTCTCACGATGACCCAAGAGGAAGGGGGAGGGAGAAGAGCCACCCTTTACTGAATCTGAGCCCTCTGACTGGCTATCCACCCCACTTGCCTGCCTCCTGGCACAGAATAACCAACCAGAGCTGCTGCAGGCTGAGCTCTCCCCCATTCCTGCTCCCTCTGGCAACCCAAAGCCTATCTCACAGGAAGGAATGGGAAAGGAAGCAGCAAAAAGAGCCCAACAGCTAAGGATAGCTCTTCTCCCCGCTCCCCTACTAGGAGCAACAGAGATAGGACAGCTCTCCTGCTCCTCCCACCTCCTGCATAGAGATGGGAGGGGTTGAATCAGTGGGGGCTGGGCGGTTGAATTGATGGACCAGAACTGGTGTTGGAGCTGGGGAAGCGACCTGAATGGGCCTGAACTGATGGAGTGGGGGCTAGACAGAGGCAGAATTAATGGCTGGGCAGGTGATGGTAGATGTGGGGGTCAAAGCTCTTTCAGCAGGTGCCAGACTTACCTTACCCAATAAATTTGGGAGAGTGGGCAAAACTAATTCTCTCTCTCTCTCATGATGGGAAAAGACCAAAAAAAACCCAACCAAAATCCCACAGTATAGTTTTCTATTTTTAAAAAAATCTCAGTCCTCACTTACAGACAGCCCCCGAACCTGAAGCAAATACTCACCAGCAACTACACACCACAGAAACACTAACCCAGGAACCGATCCCTGTCAAACCCCATAGCAAACAACCCCGTTGCAAACCCTGTTGCCTACTCTGTCCCCATATCTACTCTAGCAACACCATCATAGGACCCAAGGACATCAGCCACACCATCAGGGGCTCATTCACTTGCACATCTACTAATGTGATATATGCTATCATGTGCCAGCAGTGCCCCTCTGCCATGTACATTGGCCAACCTGAGAGTCTCTATGTAAAAGGATAAATGGACACAAATCAGACATCAGAAATGGTAACATACAAAAGCCAGTAAGAGAACACTTCAATCTCCTGGGACATTCAACAACAGATTTAAAAGTAACCATCCTACAACAACAACAAAACTTCAAAAACAGACTTCAAAGAGAAACTGCAGAGCTTCAATTCATTTGCAAACTTAACACCATTAATTTGGGCTTGAATAGGGACTGGGAGTAGCTGGCTCACTACAAAAGCAATTTTCCCTCTCTTGGTATCGACACCTCCTCATCAATTATTGGGAGTGGACCACATCCACCCTGATTGAATTGGCCTTCAACATTGGTTCTCCACTTGTAAAGTAACTCCCTTCTCTTCTTGTGCCAATATATAATTTATGCTTGTATCTGTAATTTTCAGTCCATGCATCTGAAGAAGTGTTTTTTTTTAAACCAGGAAAGCTTATGCCCAAATAAATCCATTAGTCTTTAAGGTGCCACCGGACTCCTTGTTATGATTTTTTGGGCCACTCATGATTTTTGATCTCTTGAGGTTGGCAATACCAGGGATCAGAGCCTTGATGCTCCAGAGAGCATGGCACTGTTCAAAGCCTTTGTGGACTTTGCCTTCTTTTTCTCAGGCAGAATCTCTCTAGTCATGAAACTGAGCTTCATGGTCAGCAGTGGTGTCAAAACTGTAGTAAATGACTTTAAGCCCTTGCATTTAGGCTTTTGGAAGTCAAAGATAACTGACTAGAATTATTCATGGAACAACGGTCATGGTCACCTAATGGGTCCACTGGAGTTGATCAACAATTCAAATACTGAAAAAAATTGTCAAAAACTTAAAATTTTCTATTTGGAAATACTGTTGTAGTGCCTCAGGACTTGTAGATCAGGTGCTTCATGCTCCAATACTCCTCTGTAGGCCAGACTACATTTCTCATGATGCAGGTCAATCTGTATCTCTTGGAGAGGGGTAACATTGCATTGGGGAGTCCCTGGCCTTCGTGCATCATGGAAGATGTAGACTGGCCAAAGAGCCCAGCCCATAGAGGAAAATGGGGTCATGATGAGGCAAGCAAATGACAACTGCCATGAAGCACTGCATCACCATTTAAAATCCAAGTATTTCGGGGTTTTCATGGGGTGGGGGGCGAGAATCAAAATTCTGTGGAAAGCAGACATTCTTCTCACACAAAAAATCATAGAGCTAAAAACCCAATATTTCCTCAAAAAACAGTTTAGATTAAAAATTTTGAACCAGCCCTAGCTCACACACAAGGGTTTCCTAATCAGGAAGGTCTGACATTTCACTTGTTGATCCTTGTAGGCCCTTAGAATAAAGAGCCAGACACATCTCAGTTAGGAGGAATGGAAAGGAAGTATTTCTTCACACAACGCATAGTCAACCAGTGGAACGCTTTGCCAGAGGATGTTGCAAAGGCCAAGACTATAACAGGGTTCAAAAAAGAACTAGATAAATTCATGAAGGATGGGTCCATAGATGGCTATTAGCAAGGATGGGAAGGGATGGTGTCCCTACCCTCTCTTTGCCAGAAGCTGGGAAAGGGTGACAGGCGATGGATCACTTGATGATTACCCATTCTGTTCATTCCCTCTGAAGCACCAGACATTGTCCATTGTTGGAAGACAGGATACTGGGTTAGATGGACCTCTGGTCTGATGTGGTATGGCCATTCTTATGTCTCCCAGAATGGATCACCCCTGGTATGGGCACTGGATTCAGAAACTATATCAGGGCACCTTTTGAACCCCTTTCTCAGCTCCGCAATGTGATCAACACCAAGACACAGCTAGCCATGGAATCAAGTGTTCTAACCACAGAAAAAACAAACAAACAAACCTAAAAACACTAGACAAAGTATCTAAAATACCTAAAACTGCTAAGAACAGCAAATAACAGATAAAATCTAACAAGAGTATGATTCAAGCACAGCTGAGATCATATGCTAAACAGGACCACAACAAAAGATAAGAAAGGAACTGTATATAACCTCAAGGTCCAAAACATTCTATGCCAAATCCAAAATTAAGTAGATTACATATAAATATCTCCTCCATCCTCCCCTTAATATAACAACCAAAAGAAGACTTCAGCCAAAAGAAATGAAAAAAAGTCATTCACTAAGATTGGATGACCAATATGTAGAATTTGGTTAACTAATGGCCATCTAGCAGATCTCAGTACAGCAGTCATCACTACTCTGCCCTGATATTGCATTGTTCCTAAGGACTGAACTTTGAAACTTAACCAAAGGAGGAATTTTTCTTGAATGTACTCTGGAAATGAATGCTATCACAGTTGTGAGGGACTACTAGACTGATTTAAAAGTACATTAATGGGTTTACATTGGCCGCAGCGTATCACCAATGTTGAAGTGAGCCGATTAATGGGCATCAACAATATAGTGGATGAAGCCAAACAATGAAGATGGAGGTGGCTGGTGCATGTGTTGAGAATGGATGCTGATAGACACCCTCGTATTGCCCTACAATGGACACCACAAGGAAGAAGGAGGAGAGGTAGACCATTGGGGACGTGGCAAAGGACCATTGAAGAGGAAATGAAAGGTATGGGAATGAAGTGGGATGAACTCTGCTGTCTCGCTCAAGAACAAAATGAATGGAGGAGTGTGGTTGGCGCCTTATGCTCCACAGGGAGTGAAGAAGAAGAAGAAGAAGAAGAAGAATGGGTTTAGTTAGAGAAAGTTCCGAACTTCCAATAAAGAATATTCATATGATTTGAGGCCTACCCTAGAGGATAGGAAATATAACATCACCTTCTGCAGAGCTTCAATATAGGTAGCATTGTTCAGAGCAAAATGAGGTTCCAAGATCATGCTCTATGACCTTGCATGGTTGGACAAAGTTGGCATCCTAAGGAAGCATCTAAAATAAGGATCTGTACAAAAACTCTCTCATCTTGAACATGCTGAGAGCATTATACTACAGAGACTTGACCTTTTTCCCTTAGACACTCTTATACATCCACAATAAAGTCCTCCTGGCTATGGCCACTCAAGGCTTTAACATGGCAGTTAAACTATGGACTTCGCACCAGTCTGCAGAATATGTTCCATTTGGTCACTTATCTTTTGGGGTCGATGAGACCAATAATCACTTCATCCAAAAAAAATCTGTCTGGTCCCCAGTGGAGGATTGGTCTTGCAGTAGCAGAGATCTTCTGTGACACAGATACATCTGAAGGTCCAAAGCTAGGTGAACCAGGCTCTAGGTTAACCGAAAAGTCAGAAACCGTATCACTGCTATTCTCTCACTTCTATCTTTTGTATTCCCCAGGAGATCAGTGGAATAGGTAGGAAGGCACATAGCTTGGACCTTGCCTGGCTCTGCAAGATGTCATTCACGATCTCGCATCACAGGTCCTGACATTCAGAGAGGCAGGGTACTTTATTTACTGTTTCCAGATCTAAAGAAATTGGTCACCAGCCCTCCAAATTGACTTACAATGAATGAAATATTTCTGGGTGTTGGAATCACTCTGCTAACCTAACTTCTACCATGTAAGTCTTGGAGTTCATCTGTCCTTTGGTGAGCAGTGCACATAGAAATAGGAAATTTTGCTCTACCTAGAACAGGAGAACAACTCTGGAGTAGAGTTGAAAGAGTTTTCATAATAACTAGAAAGAAGAACACAATCAGACTCATTGACTGACATGACCAGAACAGGTCTGTTATCCATGGAAGAAGCAAAGCTCCAAGAATTCAACGAATCATTGTGTTCCAAATGGTGGATACCATGCTTTCTCCTTCTGGTACCAATTCCTTGAACTGATTTGGGAAGATCCCTTAAGAAAAGAAAAAAAACAAAAAACAAAAAACAAAAAAAAACCCCTGATTCTATGCATTCACCAGTTGTGGGAGCAGAGAATATACAACTGGTGCTGGATCTCTGCCAATGGATGAGATAAGGGGAGATGAGGCGGGAATGCCCAGAATTACTAGATAGGTATATATTATGAACTCTGGATCATAAAAACATGCCTGTTTATGAGATCAGAATTCCCAACAGGCTCCAATAAGAATTGAATTTTTGTTTCTGTGACACCATTTGTTTTCAGTCATGGCAATCTTCATCTTCTGTTATTCTTCTGAGATGAGACCTTGTATCCTCAACACAGACGTAGAATGGACTTCTCTTGGACCACGTGTCTGTTTTGTCTTGACTTCAAGATACTTTGTTGGCTTCAACCTTCACTCTGTTCAGAATTTTGATGAGAAAAAATTGTCCAGGGAGATTTAAGTGAATTTTCTTCTTCCCTAAAGCCAATATTATTGCTACCATGATCATGGAGAGGGATCCTGGGAGCAGATGTAATGGTAATAATCAAAGCAGGGAAAAGAAAAAAGCTGCCATCCATCTGCAAAACATAAGAATTGTCTGAGGATGGCAAAACGGGAACACTTTGAAGACAAGCCTCCATGAGGAACTTATTTAGATGTTTCAGATAGCAACAAGCAGAGCAGAGCCCTGATTCTCAGGGGATAAAAACAGGATGGGAAACAGGTTGCCGTGCTCTGACGTGAAGTAGATGATGGATGATTTCATTCATGTTGTGACCTTTGCATGGTTTGCTAAGACTGCGAATGGGACAAAGCTGTTCCTGTAATTCTTGTACAGCTCCATTGGGTACCCCCTCTGGGCAACGTCCAGTGATTTCATTTAGTCAAAGCTACATGTAAGCTCTTTTGCTCCCAAATTGAGAGAGCCTGGTACCAACTGGGGAGCCTAATTCCAGGTAAAGCTAATTTGGAGACCTGCTTATAGCTCTGATGCAACATTGGGAAGGTACTGACCCTGCGCTTGTTCTAGCTACCTCTTGCAAACAGGTATTTTCTCCTGTTGTACTCCATGGACTGCTTCAGCTTGTCATGTGAGCTGTATTCCTTTCTGTAGTGTCTGGCAGGAGTCAGGATTGTAAATTGACTCTTCTCCTTGACTCCTGAATAGCCTCTGCGTTCCATAAAGTTTCCCATTGTATCACTAAGATAGGTAACCATTTTTTCCCAGCTACCTTCTCATAACTACTATTCTTTGAGATGTGTTGCTTATGTCCATTCCAAGTAGGCGTGCACGTGCTACATGCACAGTCATCAGAAGGTTTTTCCCCTAGTAGTCCCCGTCGGGTCGGCTGTGGAGCCCCCTGGAGTTGCCCCTTCATAGCAGTGTATACAGGTCCCCACTGACCCACCGCCTCTTCAGTTCCTTCTTGGCAGATACTCCAACAGAGAGGAAGGCAGGTGGGTCTTGGAATGGACATAAGCAACACATCTCGAAGAACAACTGTTACGAGAAGGTAGGTAACCGCTTTTTCTTTGAGTGCTTGCTCATGTCAATTCCAAGTAGTGACTCCCAAGCCTTAAGTAGGAGGCAGGGTCAGAGTTCATGGAATCACTGACTGAAGCACCACTCTGCTGAATGCTGCATCATCCCGGGCATACTGGGTGATAGCGTAATAGGAAGTGAAGGTGTGGACCAAGGACCATGTCACCGCCTTGCAGATCTCCTGAATCGGGACCTGGGCCGCCGAGGAGGCTGTGCCCTTGTAGAATGTGCCATCAGTGCAGGGGCAGGTATCTTTGCCAAACCATAACATACCCAGATACAGGATGTGATCCACGATGAAATTCTTTGAGAAGACATCAGGATGCCCTTCATCCTGTCTGCTACTGTGATGAACAGCTGGTTCGACTTATAAAATGGCTTTGTGCGTTCGATATAAAAGGTCAATGCTTGCCGAACATCCAAAGAGCGGAGTTTTTGTTCCCAACTGTGTGGCTTGGGGTAAAAAAAAAAAAAAAAAAAAAAAAAAAATGGGAGAAAAATGTCTTGATTGGCATGAAACTGAGAGATGACCTTTAGGAGAAAGGCTAAGTGAGACCTAAGCTGTACCTTTGTCCTTACTAAAAAAGGTGTAAGGAGGGTCAGAAGTTAGGGCCTTAAGCTCGGAAACTCTCCTAATTGATGTTATTACGACCAGGAATGACACCTTCCATGACAGATAGAGTAATGAGGAAGTCGCTAGGGGCTCGAAGGGGGGAGGGGGGCATTAGTCTTGAAAGAACCAGATTAAGGTCCCAAGTCAGGATCGGCTGCCTAACTTGCGAATATAATCTGTCAAGACCTTTACAAAACCAACCGACCATCGGGTTGGCAAAGACTGATCGGCCAGCTGCTCCTGGGTGGACTGCCGAAATGGCGGCTAGGTGAACCCTTACTGACAAGACCAACAGTGCTTAAGTGTAGCAGATACCTCTCATCATGGACTATCGATGACTGCATTGGAGTGGTGCGGCTCTGCAAACACCAGATCAAGAATTTCTTCCATTTGGTCAGGTAGGTGGCCCAGGTGGAAGGTTTCCTACTGCCAAGGAGAACCTCCCTAATGGGTTCGGAACCACATTAGCTCTACTGGTGCCATGAAGCTTCCAAGCTGTGAGATGGAGAGACTCAAGGCTGGGATGCCGGAGATGACCGGGGTCTTGAGTGATCAGGTCTGGAAGTAAGGGCAAGGAGATTAGGGTGTCCACTGATAGCTCCGGAAGCATGGAGTACCAGTGCTGGCAAGGCCAGGCTGGCACTATCAGTATGACTGCAGCCCCCTCCCTGCGGATCTTGAGCAGAACCTTGTGGACAAGTGGGATCGGCGGGAACGTGTAAAACAGGTGGTCCTTCCAGGGGTGGAGGAATGAGTCTACAAGCGAGCCTGGACTGTGATTCAGGAAGGAACAGAACTGCAGGCACTTCCTGTCAATCTGGGGAACTCCCCACCATTGGAAAATGGTGTTCACCACATCCGGGCGAACAGACCACTCGTGGTTGTAGAAGGATCTGCTGAGATGGTCCACCAGCTTGTTCCGAAAACCCGGGAGGTAGGATGCCTCCAGATATGTTGAGTGGGCTATGCAGAAGTCCCACAATTTGAGGGCTTCCTGACATAGGGGAGAGGAATGAGCTTCACCCTGCCTGTTTACATAAAACATTGCTGTCATATTGTCCGACACACCTTTCCCTTTAAAGTGGGCTTGGAAGGTCTGGAATGCCAGGCAAACCGCTCTCAGCTCCCTGACATTGATGTGAAGTGAGAGTTTGTCTTGGGACCAAAGGCCCTGCATCCTGAGCTTTCCCAGATGTGCTCTCCACCCCATCACTGACACGTCTGTGACCAGGGACAGCGAGCGATGCAGTTTGGTGAAGGGGACCTCCTGCGCATACCACCTGTGGATTGAGCCACCATCGGAGAGATCCAAGAACTTGTGGTGGGAATGTAATCACCTTGTCCAGGCTGTTGTGGCCAGGTCGATAAGTTGATGCCAGCCAGGCAGTGGAGACATCTGAGCCTCAGCCCACGTACATACAAGATGCCATATGACTGAAGAGTTTCAAGCAATATCTTGCTGTAGTGGTGAGGTATTGCCTGAAGCCTTCTAGGATGTCATGCATTGTCTGAAAACTAGACTCTGGCAAGGCGGCTCGGACTTGACCCAAGTCCAACACTGCCTCTATAAACTCTATTCTCTGGGTAGGGAATAGAGTTGATTTGTGTACATTCAGCATGAGACCCAGCCTGTTGAAGGTAGACCTTATCATGCTGGCATGTTGTTCCACTTGTACTGTGGAGCAGCCTCTGACCAACCAGTCATGAGGTATGGGAATACCTGCACCTGCCTTTTTCTCATGAAGGTGGCTACGACTGCCATGCGCTTGATGAAAACTTGAGGGGCTGCTGACAGGCTGAAGGGAAGGACTGTAAACTGGTAACGATTGCAGTTCACTATGAACCTGAGAAAGCGTCTGTGGGCCGGGACTATCGATTTGTCAAAGTACGCATCCTTCAGGTTGAGGGTGGCATACCAATTTCCCGGATCCAGGGATGGGATGATGGCGGCCAACGAGACCATGCAGAACGTCAACTTCTTCATGAATCTGTTGAGGCCTCGCAGGTCGAGAATGGGTCTGAGACTCCCTTTGGATTAGGAAATATCGGGAGTAAAAACCCTTGTCCCGTAGCTCCTGAGGAACCTCCGCTCCCGCGACCAGGAATGTTTGAACCTCCTGCATGAGGAGTTGCTCGTGAGAAGGGTACCTGAAGAGGGACAGGGAAGGGAGGAGCGGAATTGGAGAGAATATCCCACTTCTATCGTGTGGAGAACCCAGCAATCTGAGGTTATCTGGACCCAAGCACAATAGAAGTAGGACAGAGAGTTCAGAAAACAAGGTGAAGGATCCAGTGACTGCACTGGTGTGTCGCCCTGGGGCACACCCTCAAAAAGGCATGCATAGAACCAGAAGATTGCCTCACTGAGCCTTGGCCTGGCATCAAATGGGGAGGCTTGGGCCTGCCATTCCTGCCCTGCTTTCTGGAGAAGTCCTGCCTAGGCTGGGGAGGGTAGAAGCGAGGAGGGGGCTGGAGTTTAAAATGTTTCCTCTGGGTGACGGGGTGAGTCTTTTAGGCTATGGATCTTGGAGTCAGTCTGCTCTGAAAAGGGCAAATCCTGAATTGTTTACTGGACCTCTGTGGGAGGCCCGACACTTGGAGCCATAAGCTCCTCCTCATAGCTATGGCAGAGGACATTGTTTGTATGGCTGAGTCTGCTGCATCCAGCAAGGCCTGTAAAGAGGTCCTGCCTTGCCCTCCTCCATCACAGCTGTAAACTGCGCTCTAGAATCTGTGCAGATTAACTCTTCAAATTTCATCATAGTATTCCATGAATTAAAGTTATGTCTACTGAGGATCGTTTGCTGGTTAGCAAGCCGAAGCTGGATCCCCCCAGTGGAATACACCTTCCTGCTGAAGAGGTCCAGCCTCCTTGAGTTTTTCGATTTCAGAGTTGGGCCCTGCTGCCCCCATCTTTCTTTCTCATTCGCAGCAGCTACAACCAGCAACCCAGGCTGTGGATGAATGAACAGATGTGCATATCCTTTAGAAGGGACGAAATACTTCCTCTCCACCCCCTTAGTTGTAGGGGGAATGGAAGCAGGAATTTGCCACAAGGTTTTTGTGGTGGTTTGAATGGTTTTTATGAGGGGTAATGCCACCCTGTAGGGCCTCTTGGGGATTAAGATGTCCACCATGGGGTCCACTGATCTGACCACCCCCTCAGCCTGAAGCCCCATGTTATGAGCCACCCTGCATAACAGCTCCTGATGTGGTCTATTATCAATGGGGGGCGGCCCAGAGGAAGACGACCTGCCACCACCTTGTCAGGCGAGGACGATGAAGATGTCCTAGGCAGAACCGGGTCCTCCAAACCCTCTGGAATCGTCCTGTCCGGTGCTGCTCTGTTCGGCACCAGCAGCGGCCTTGGTGCTGGAGTTGGGACCTAGACATGGCTCTGCGCCAGGGTCTGAAGCCGTCTCAGTGCCTTGTGATTGGGGATGGTTCCGGGGTGGCAAAGGGACATGCCCTTCCAAAACTATTGATTGGGAGCCGCTGGAATAAGTGCGCTGGGCTTGATGGTATGCCCACAGGATCCAGAAATGTCATTGTGAAGGCCCTTGCCACTGCACTGGCCACGGCACCATCCCTGCCTCTTGTCTATAGCAGCGCCACTCTGATCGGTGCCGGCTGCACCTGGAGTAATAGGACTCTGCCTCTGAGTCCGATGACTGGGACTCAGAGCGCAGAGACCACAGCGGTGCCGAGCAGGATGATGCCAGGGAATGGTGCCGTGGGGGACAGTGAGCAGTGCCTCATCATTGCAGGCTTATCTCTGAATGGTGCCGTGCCTTGCAGTGCCAGAGGTTTGTCCCACCTGGCGGAGGACTGTGGTGCCATCATGGCAATCAGGTCCCTGACTGCCTGAAATGCATCCGGGGTGGAAGGGAGCTCCATCTCCTCCACCTGGCGCTCTCTAGCAGGAGTCTCCAACAGCACCAGGCAGAACCTTTTGCAGATCTTGCAGCAATCTGTTTGATGTTTCTGCCAGACACTTTAGGCAGGAGTCGTGGGGGGTCACCCCTTGGCATGGGCTGGTGGCAGATTCCACACAGTTTAAAGCCTTGGGAGAAAGGCATGCCCCGAACCCCAGGAGGGGAAGGAACTGGGGCGTGACCCCAATGCTAACTAACACTAACCATTTACAGGCTGCCAAAAGAGAGATATTCGGGGAAACACTTGCCAAAGCAAGAGAGACACTCAGTTCTAACGACCGTCACTGGTGGTAAGAAGAAACTTAAGAGGCAGCAGGGACCTATATTCACTACCTTGAAGGGACGACTCCAGGGGGCTCCACAGCCAACCCGACGGATACCACTAGGGTAAAAACCTTCTGACAACTGTGCACACAGCACGCACATGCCTACTTAGAATCAACATGAGCAAGCACTCGAAGAACTGATTTATCTGAGCATCAGATCCCAAGGACCAACGCCTCATATAACTACATGAAACAAGTCAAATCCCACTCTCCCCCTCTCCCAAAGAAGTACTTAACCAGGTGATTTTTAGGTTGAGAGGGACCACACTTGTAATACTGTCCACCCATATTAGTGTTGCTTGTGAAAGCACATGGAGGTACTTAGGGTATTGGATGACTGTTTATTTTTGTTGGTCTGATGGCCCCTGAGAGTTTTTATGCCCAAAGGAAGGGGCTGAGACATGTGAAGGGCCTGTATAGTGAGCCAGCCACTCTTTCAGTTAAAACATCTCCCCTAGTTAGAAACACAGAGTCCCAGACCACCAGGGACAATAGCCATATTTATCTTCAGTAGTGATACCAGGTTAAGTTTTAACTGGTGCACACTAAGGAACCTTTTGCCTTTATAAAATGGAGGCCAGAGCAGAAAGAAATAAACAGTGTTTGTCACAGAGTGACTGGCCCCTTTAAGAGGGAGCAGGGTCCAGTGCACCTGTGATTATCTGCTGCCCAACTGGGCGTAGGGGAAGGCACCTGGGCCTTATAAAGGGAGACACAGCAGCAGGGGAGGAGCTACCCATGGATCTCTCATATCCCAGGAAGGTAAGAGATGAGAAAGGAGAGCTGCTTCTGCTGCTAAGACTCAGGAAGAAAGGAGCTTTGGAAGCTGCCGGAGGAATGACCTGAGAGTCCAGTAAACACAGCCCCAAGAAAGGGGCCTGTGCAACCCCCTAACCTCATAGGGAGAGACTGAGCAGAACCTGGGAAGGGCTGATAACTGTGCCTAGCAGAAAGGCTTGGAGCCAGATAGATCCTTAGGGAGTAGGGGCTATGCACAGTGGGAGACTGCAGTGAGTAGACAAACACTTTATTTTGAGAAACCTAGAGGAATCCGACAGAATTCAGGGAGAGAGGGCTATGCCCTGTGGGAGACTGGGGCAGAAGATACCTGAACTTCAATTTGTTTTAGGTTAATAAACAAGTCCTCAAAAAGGGGGGTTGTTATTGAGCATAAACCTCTGGATTATTCCTAAGAATCCGTGATAGGGAAGTCAGGGTAGAGGGCACCACAGGGTAGGCATACTCCTTTTACAGTGGCCAAGAGGCCCCTTACTGCCTGCCAGTTCTTCCACATCTGGGATGCTGTCCTTCTCCTCATTCCTTAGACAACTGCTGGAGGAAGAGATAGAGGCGGTGACAAGGCATGGCAGAATAAACAGAAGATGGAAATAATAATCTGGACATTAGAGCATGACGACTCATAGCAGCAGCAGCAGCAGCAATCTTTTAGGTGTGACAGGAAATCCTTATCCCTCTCTTACACCTTCCCAAGAAGCATCAGACACAACAGGCAGGAGATACAGACCATGCCTTTTGTCTCTGGGTTTTCTCTTCTCAGAGCTCTCCCTGAAACCTACAGGGGCACCATGCCTCTGAGGAGAAGCAGAGTGGAGGAATAAGTCTCCCCAAAAGGTAAATGCAGCCCTGGGACACAGCACGGAATTAGACAGCTACATTATTGAGCCAAATTGTTAATCTAAACATTGTAAATAAATTTTGGCATTTCCCTCAGCTGCTGTGGAGGCAGAAAAAACTGGAGGGAACTTCAGGAGGGGAAAATTCTCCTGTTGCCAGTGACTGGTTCTGCCCTCAAGTTCCAAACAGGCTGACGTAACCATCCTGACAGATGGGTGAACCTTACCATGAAAAAGCAATACACTTTTCTAGCCGTGAAGACATATCATAAATGAAAAAGCCAAGAACCACCAGAGCACAATGTAAAGGTAAAATTTTACTCCCCTCGTTTGTGTGTGTAGTCTTACCATGCTGGATTCTGTTCTCAATTAAACTCAAACAGTCGTGACATTTTGGGCCTTATTTTCATCTTACACAGGTGTAAATTAAAAGTAAACTCCATTGAAATCAACAGTTACATCAGTGTAAAAATCATAATGAGAATAGAATCAGGCACATTGACTTTAATGGCACTTCTCCAGTACATTGAATGGATTTGGCCCATATGTTATAAAAGGCACAGTGGATCTACTTAATGAGGTTAAAAATAAATGCTTTTACACAACAACTCTTTGAAAAGATCTCCAAGCTAATAAACAGTCTCACAGCTTTGCGGAGAGAGTTAAAAGGAATAATATTTTGTTTTAAATTATGCCTCTCCCTAAATCTAATATATTTTAAAAGAAAGAAAGAAAGAATGAATGAAGGTGGGGGGGGGGGGGAGAGAGAGGACTTACTGTGATTGCAGTTGCTGAGGTAATCCAACAGGGGACTTCTGCTTGAGAGTGAACATCATCTGAGCCACCGGGCTGACTTTCTGTGGAACCTGTACTTTCTGAGAGAAAGTCTGCTGAGCAGCCTGCTGAGGAATTGGCCACGGTGGAGTCACAGGGCCCTGACCTCCAGTGGAAGAAGTATCTTGCACGACTGTAGTCTCACAGGAGTTACCTTTCGTCCCTGGTTTACACACACAAAGCTGAGGTCGCAGACACATCCCTCCATTTTGGCATGGTGGCGAACAGTTAGCTAAGAAAAAAAAAGACATTTTTAAAAGTACCGGTGAAGCAAAGCATTATGGAAACAACAAACCCTCCCCCAAAGTACAATGGCAACATTATGGAGTTTCCCAAAGACAGAATTAAAGCTCATGGTTGAAAACAAAATGGGCAAAATTCAGCAGTGATAAAAACTGTATATGTGGTAAAGAGGTGTAACTCACATTGATTTGACATTAAAGGTGCATGCTTACATGATGATGGGCAGAAGGCTGATGAACAAAGAATAGAATATAAGATAAACTGTGGGAGGCTACTTTTATTATATACCCTCCTGTTAGTAGCTTTCTGCTTCATTCCCCAGCTTTCCACCTTTCAATGTGTAAATTGGACACATTTTGCACACCCACTAAACATCAAATTGGTGCAAGTTATCCATCTCTACCTCGATATAACGCTGTCCTCGGGAGCCAAACAAATCTTACCGCGTTATAGGTGAAACCACGTTATATCGAACTTGCTTTGATCCACCGGAGTGCACACCCCCACCCCCAAAGCACTGTTTTACCGTGTTATATCCGAATTCGTGTTATATCGGGCCGCGTTATATCGCGGTGAGGTGTATAACTTCACTATTGACACAAGGAACCAGATTCTCTTTACAAGTATTCAATGCACTATTGGGAATTGTTCCACTCATTTCACAGAGCAATAAAACGAGGAACAGAAAGGTTAAATGATTCACCTATTTCCTTCCACTAAAGCGGAGACTAAACACCTTACATCCATATGCCATAGTAATAGTGTAAAAAAACCATACATACAAGTGGTCCTAGCACTAGCTAGCAACACCACCAAGAAAATAGCTTTCCTTGATGCAAAAGTACAGCAATAATTAATCCTTAACGGCATTCAAAGCATATGTCACAGACTGCAGCAAAACCTCCCTCAGAACTAAGTACTGTGATACCCCCATGAACAAACACAGCACAAGTTATAGAGCACTTGAGAAAGAACTAGAGGACAGAGAATGTCAGTCTCCAAAACCCAGCCTCTTAGCATTATCACAATGATTATTTAGATCTGTCAGGATTATAACTCAGGGAACTCCACATTCTCACCTTCATGCTCAATCTACTAGACCATATTGTTTCCCTAAAATTTTAAACTGCATGCATCTATATTATCTTGGAAAACAAATAACCAAACCCTGCAAATCCTGGCCCCAGCTGTTCTGTAGCCATAACAGGCTCTCAAGTATCTGCAAATCTTGTGGTATACAAACTCTCCGAGAGGTGGCTGCCCAACTCCAACCTCTAAAAACAAAGCTGATGTCCATCACTCCACTCCCTTCTATCTCAAACTGCACCCACTTATACATCAGGATCAGTCAGCCTGGTGAAAGAAGGACCAGTACAGGTGGCAGTAAGAATATACTGCAGCGGGCTCAACCCCGGGGACATGTACAATGGCAGTACACAGATGTCTTCCAGGGGCACACCAGCTCATCTAGATATTTGCCTAGTTTTACAATAGGATACATAAAAAGCTCTAGCGAAGTCAGTACAAACTAAAATTTCATACAATGACTTTTTTATACTGCTCTATATACTATACACTGAAATGTACGCATCATAATATATTCCAGTCAATTTTTTTTTATGATTATATGGTAAAAATGAGAAAGTAAGCAATTTTTCAGTAATTTTATGTCTGATTTTGTAAGCAAGTAACTTTCAATTGAGGTGACACTTGGGGGTATGCAAGACAAATCAGAATCCTAAAAGGGGTGCAGTAGTCTGGAAAGGTTGAGAGCCACTGATATACTGCATCCCTTACAGACATATAAGCCCAGAATTTGGCCTTAAAAGAACAAAAACAAAATTTGAGTAATAATAAATATCAGTATCAGCACTGTAAATCAATGACGTAAAGCAACAAAATTTATAGTTACATTATCCTACCTATCATGTAAGATCACTGAGTTTTTTCCTTGCTGTGATTTTCTGAACCATCAGCAAGCAGAAATTTTCCCTATTTTTGGTGGAGGACATAGTTTTGTGCAGTTTCTGTCAAAGTAGTTTGCTTTTTAAAACAAAACACTGTCTCTTCTAAAATAGAAAACAGTTCTTTGCCCTTTTGAAATAAGATTCATGCCATGTGTAGTAAAGTTGGTGGAGCAATTTCCATCTAAACGAAAAAGCAGAGTTTTTTAAACAATCATACTGTCTTCAAATGTCAGACAAATGTATATCATAATCTCTGCATTTTTCTTCCTTCCTGTCTCAATAGATCTTTCAATAGGTCTAGTTATATTAGTTAGTAATGCCAGACAGCTTTTCAAAGCCAGCATCAGCCTAACACCTGCTTAACCATAACAATTAATTTATGAGAGAAAAAGAAATGATTAATGAAAATTGTGCTAATCCTGATGCAATAAACTTCCTATAACAAATCTCCAGCTATGGGAGAGCTAGAGGTCTGTGTGGGTAATCTCTTTCATTAGCCCACTTAAACCAGAATATTTCAATCCCATTTAACCAACAAACATCAACTGGCAAATAGAGACTTCTTTTTTGGCAGTCTTACCAGTACTATTTTATTTGCAGAATTTTAAAGCGGTTTCTTTCTCTGCAATACTGGCTATTTTTGGTCAGCTCCAGTTCTTCTCTGGTCTCTTAACATGTACTTTTCGCTTTAAACCTCTAATTTTTATTTGAACTGTTGTGTTTCACCCAAGGATGGTGCTCCTATTTTCCCAATCAGTCTTGCAGTCTATTCAGCAAATAATCTATTATAAAACTTATATCATGTTACAGCCCATCCCCCACTTCAATGAGCTTCACCAACTACTTTTGAAAACAATTCAATTTAAATTAAAGTTTATTGGACTAAACAATTCAAAACAACCTTAATATAATTCAAATATCTATCTAAAGGTAATTTCTTACAGCCCCCATTATTGTAGAATGTAATCACAGTCAAACTACAATCTTCTTATTGAGCATAATAATTGTATATACACCGCTAATATCATTAGAGATAAAGTTATTCTTTAAACATAGACTAAACATAACTGATACCAGATTATAACATTATGTCCACTATATTAAAATTGGAACAGTTTAGGTCATAACAAGCCATCAAATCTGAAACCACAGAACAATAAATACACAAGTATATTCAATTATCCAAATTTATGTTAAAAAAAATATGCAAGGCCCTGGGCGAATACCCATTTAAGTCAAAGGAGAGACTACTTGGGACTTCCATGAAAGTTGGATTGGTCCTTAAAATATTTAAAAACAAAGGTAGGGTGGAATTAAGATGGTTTGGGTGCTAGTCACTGAGAATTTTTCAGTTAATGGTATATGTGCATGACCTGGGTGTTAAGTAGGAATCCGAATATTTTATGTAACCTCAACATGTGTTTTCCATATTGTCATGTTCTTTAATAAATGTGTTCTTCGGTGGTACATCTCCTCTTGAACTTTACATAGCTGAAGAAAGTTTGATACCAGAGGAATCAAATATTATGTTATTATTATTTGTATTACTGTAGCACACAGGAATCCCAGTCATAGACCAGGACACGGGCTAAGTACTATACAAAGAGAACAAAAAGATGGTCCCTTATGAAAAGTTTGTTTATATTTGTTTGTTACATTTATTTGTTTACATTTTGGTTGATTTTCCTTCTCTCAGGAAGATGGCATGAGGATTTACAGTAACAAATATATTTTATAATATAGAAACAAATAATCTTCATGACTAAATATTTTAGTTGCATTTTGCCTCTGGACTCAGATTTTATTAATTTGCCACAGTATCCCCAAAATTATTGTTTATAATTAAGACTAGGTTTTAGTCACAGGTATTTTTAGTAAAAGTCATGGACAGGTCATGGGCAGTAAACAAAATTTACAGCCCGTGACCTGTCCATGACTTATATTATATACCCCTGACTAAATCTTGGATGCTTGGGAATGGGGCACGGCACAGCCAATGGGAGCTGCGGAACCAGCACTCGGGGCGGAGGCAGCATGCGGCATCCCCTGGCCATGCGCCTCCACCTAGGAGCCAAGGGACATGTCATCACTTCCGGGAAGCCACCTAAGTTGCTCAGGCAGCCCCTGTGCCAGCTGCACCAGCCACTGCAGAAGTTACGGAGGTCCTGGAAAGTCACAGAATCTGTGCCTTCCTTGACAGATTCACAACCTTATTCATAATCAACAACTGTATTTAAAACTATTCCAACAACAGCAATAACCTGCTAGTGTGTACAGTGCCTAAGTGATTCTTATACAACCCAAATAAAAATATCACATATTTAGAAAATGCAGTCTAGAATCTTTAATAGCATTTTTGCCAATAACATTTCAACAGAACCTGCTAAGTGGAGCTGAAAGAAAAAGTGCCATTGGCTAACAAGGGAAAGGATCACAATGGGTCATGAAACAGCTAGAAGAGTGAGTTGGAAGGACTAAGACAGCTGCCCCAAACATAATGATGTATGTGAAGGTTGGGGATGATGAGGGCAGATGTGGTGAAGAATGTTTCTGAATTTGGAACGCAAATCAAAGCTGAAGATAATAAATTATGTGTGCAGACCTTTAACTCATTCCAATCCAGTATTTGTTAAAGGAGAGACTGTCAAAAGTACCAAAGGTGCTTCTGAAAATCTCATCCTAAATATGGAAGAATGAGAACAAAAGAAAGAGTATTTGTTTTCTCAAAGTCCTTTTTACTACAGGTTTCAAAGTGGTAGCCCTGTTATTCTGTATCAGCAAAAACAACGAGGAGTCCTTGTGGCACTTTAAAGACTAACAAATGTATTTGGGCATAAGCTTTCGTGGGCTAAAACCCACTTCGTCAGATTCATGGAGTGAAAAATACAGTAAGCAGTATGAATACACACACACACACACACGAAAAGATGGGAGTTGTCTTACCGCTAACAAGGCCAATTCAATTAAGGTGGAAGTAGCCTATTCTCAACAGTTGACAAGAAGGGGTGAATATCAAGAGAGAGGGGAAAATTACTTTTGTAGTACTAATGAGGTCAATGCAATCAAGGTGGACATCAGCCATTTCCAACAGTTGATAAGAAGGTGAGAGTATCAGCAGAGGGAACATTACTTTTTGTAGTGACGCATCAACTCCCAGTCTTTATTCAGGACTAATTTGATGGTGTCCCGTTTGTAAATTAATTCCAGTTCTGCAGTTTCTCGCTGAAGTCTGTTTCTGAAGATTTTTTGTTGAAGAATTGCCACTAAGTGTCTAGGGAGATTGACGTGCTCTCCTACTGATTTTTAAATGTTACAATTCTTGATGTCTGATTTGTGTCCATTTATTCTTTGCATAGAGACTGTCCAGTTTGGCCAATGTACACAGCCTTTGAAAAAAAATAGACCTTTGACCTTTTATTTCAAAGAGAAATCCAGACGATCTAACACGCCACAATATTCTTCAAACTGGAGGTTTAATGACAAAGTAAGTGGAACTCCACAACTAATGGCCACACTGGACCACTCTGATACACAAATCTTCTTCCACTTCCATCTAAAATCCTTTACGTCAACATTGCCATGAAGAAATGAAAATCTATCAGTCTGACCACTGGAAGACTATCACAATTTAAGAAATGATTTCACTTATATTTTAAGTACATTGTTATTGATGGATAAATGGACTTGTGTATATTAAAGCCTGTGTCTAGACAAAAAGGCAGCAAAGAATGTGGATTATCAGTTTTAGAAATTCTGTTTGATACAATATAAAAATGGCTACCTCATCACCAGCTTAACACTCCACAAAGCATAAGATATTAAATAGAAACTACTGGATAACTGTCATACTCATTAGCTCAGCAAATCAGAGGGCAATTACTTGCACTGTATTTTACCTTGTTCAAAAAGACACTCAGTGAAGGAAATGCCAAATTTCTTCATAATACTTTGTTTCTCTTTCAATATGAATAGACTCACATTGCCAAATCATGACATAAGGGGTCAGAGAGTTGCAAACAGAAATCACCAGACAATGCAGGTGGAAAAGGGAAGCTCACACTGCTACTCCTCCATAGCTAGAGCATTATTAAACACACCTGTTGGTAGATAGGAGCTCAGTGGCTAACCCAAGAGTAAGACAGAGAACAGATGCCCCTCTGGAGACATCATGCCATTTTTCTGTAATCCCCACACAGCATCCAGTTGCTATGGTGATAGACACTTTATAAAAGCTGATAAAGTTATGCAGAGACAGAAACAGACAAATATCATCCATTTTGGGTAGGAGTCGGGGATAAAAAAATAAAATCAGTCAAATTTTATGAACCCTGAAAATGTGTGTTCTACTGACACCTAAAATATATTAAAATCACTTATCCTAACCTCCAGGCTCTTTAACAAGTTTAAACACACACATAAAATTAAGACAACCACCCACCCAAAACAGCCCAAGCCTACATGACAAAACAATCAACCAGGATATCTGAAGATATAAACAAAACTCCTATCATTCTCAAAAATAAAATGAAATGGTAATTCAGATGACAAATTCATAATTTTGCCAAAAATACCCAAAGAATTAGGATCCTCATCACAAATTCTGCTCCAGCTACACAAACATAAATCCTGAGTAACTCTACTGAAGTTAATGGAATTAGTCTAGATTTACACCAATACAACTAAGTAGAATTTGAACTCTGTTTTTAAAATCAGCTTAACTTCTTTCACCCAAGAAAGTAATTTTTGAAATTCTTTAAATCTTTGATTTATAATCATACAGGCCAGATTCTGATCTCATTTACAGCAGGATAAATCCAAAGAGTTTCTCCAATTTATATATAAAACATATGAAGCATTGCGGAGCAAACTGCATTACTCTACCATCAACTCTTACAAGACAGCAGCATGTCTAATACACATTATGGGGAGAAATTTTAATCAATTTTTTTTTGTGAGATCAGTAACAGCAGATGAAAAATTGTTGCATTGTATCTTCACAGCAATGCCCAGCTGCCCTTTTATTGAAGTTACTGAACAACACAGACTGCTATCAGATCACAGGATGACAAAATGGGAGGCCACATTTGTAATACATCATAAAACTGTCTATTGTCTCCTTATACCCACTTAAAAATGTCACTGCTTTTTTTTTTTTTTAAATAAATAAATACCCAAGACAGGCATCTGCAACATGCCACAAATATGACCTAATTATTACAATTTAACTTCAACTAGATGCACAGTGATTATTGTGTTTAAACACCATTGTTTTCCATAAAGTTGAGTTTCTAAAATGTGGAATGTTAAACTACAGATCTGATAGCAAAACCATGGAACCAACATTGCTCCTCTTGAAGTCAATAGGAGTTATGCTACTGATTTCAATAAGAGCAAAATTGGGCACTAGGGCCAAAATTCAGCAGTGATGTACATAATGTAATACGGGTATAAAATTAGTCAGAAAATGGCAAGGTAAGTAGCAAAGTAATAAACTTTACACTGATTTTGTATTTGTGGAGGGTGAAATTCACCCTTCTGCAGAGGGCCAGCCTAAGGCCCTTAGGCTGAAGTGAGATAAAAGTGGTGGAAAAAGGCCTTGTGCTGGTCTTCTGCCCAGAGATTCATTTTACCATCAGAATTCAGGGAGTGGTACAGGGGTAAACTGAAGTGCAGAGCTGATTTATCTTACATCTCCTCCTTGGCTGCCTTTCCTGCTACATTCTCTTGCTCCATTTGCATGTAAATTGCACTCATTTTGTACCTATTGAATGCCAAATCAATCCAAGTTTGTGTTTTCTAAGCTTAATGCTAATAGTTTTGTTCTAAAGCATGTGATTTTTTCAATTTTCTCTTTATGTTTACATGCTTGTGCCAGCATATTGTCTGATGAATCCTATGATGATACAAACTGTTCTTGCTCACTCTATTATTTGGTTTTATTTAAACTTGTTTAATCTGAAAAATAAAAAAGTTTTTACCTATTAGTTAAAATATGACAACATACCAAAGCTCAGCCAACTGGATTATGTTTTAAAATCCCTGAGGAGAAGTAAAATGGCTTCCCTTCATCCTGTTTTCTTTTTTTTCCCAAGGGAGGTGCAAAATATTTTACTTTTCCAGTAGCCCCCCAACTCAGTTTTCTACCTCCCCAGGACTTTCCTCTCACTAGACACACTCTCTGTTAAAAGTAGGCAGAAAGCACTGCTTCGGCTTTGATGTGACAGGTGTCCCACATTGCCTGCTGGTGCAGTGCAGTAAAGGAGGTACATGTACAGTCTTAACAAAGAATCTCCATCGATCTATGTATTTTAATGTGTAGTACCTAAATACCCAATGCATAACATTAGAAAAGAGCAATTCTGGATCAAATTATTCTCCCGGCCCCATTTTTAGGCCCAATGGATGCCCAGGATACAGAAGTTTCATGATAGGAACAATGCTGTACTGAAAAGTCTTGCATTAGTCTCTAGCATAATCTTGCACAGTTGATTGCCGACAAATTTATTCCTAATTTACTGGAAAGATAAAGAATGCTATGTATGTTAGCATAGTAACTGACAACACAACAGACAAAGGGCCACATTCTGCAGTTCTGAGGGACCTGTAATTGTCATTGAAGTCAACATTATGATACAAGCGAGTTGTTTTAATTCAAGTAATTTTCATTTCTGCTACTTTTCTAAAATATACTGCAATAGAGGTGTCTCACTAGTTGCAAACTACAAAGATCAATACCACCACAGTCAGAATGGATTAATTTACATTAAAATGATTTAAATCACTGATTTGAATCACAGAACTGGAAAGGACCTTGAGAGGTCATCTAGTACAGTCCCCTGCATTCGTGGCAGGACTAAGTACAGTATTATCATTCTAGACCATTCCTGATAGGTGTTTGTCTAACCTGCTCTTAAAAATCTCCAATGATGGAGATTCTACAACCTCCCTATGCAGTTTATTCTAGTGCTTAACCACCCTGACAGTTAGAAAGCTTTTCATAATATTCAACCTAAACCTCCCTTGCTGCAATTTAAGCCCATTGCTTCTGGTCATATCTTCAGAGATCAAGAACAACCATTTTCCTCCCTCCTCCTTGTAACAATCTTTTATGTACTTGAAAACTATTATGTCCCCTCTCAGTCTTCTCTTTTCCAAACTAAACAAACCCATTTTCCCCCCCCATCTTCTCTCATAGGTCATGTTTTCTAAATCTTTAATCATTTTTGTTGCTCTTCTCCGGACTTTCTCCAATTTGTCCGCATCTTTCTTGAAATGTGGTGCCCAGAACTGGACACAATACTCCAGTTGAGGCCTAATCAGCACGGAATCAGGTTTAAATAAGTAAGCAGGAATAAATCATCAAGTTTAATTGTGTTTTGAATTTGTAATTTTAGTTATTTACCTAAAGGAAGGGGGGGGAATCAAAAGGGGGCAATTGCCCAGGGGCCTGGGTGATTTAAAAGGTTTCAGTTCCCCATCTATAAAATGGGGGTCCCAGCGAAAACCTGGATACTCTCAGAAGAAAAACTGCCCATTTAGATATAAAGACAAATGGTGACCCTACAACTCAGTTAGTTGCAGGATACATTTATTAGCATGTTAGAAAATAGTTAATGATGCATTTCTTATTTACTAGATTAATGTTTTTATTTGCAATTTGTGTCAAGCTCTATTTGGATGAAATGCACATTCAATTAAAATGCACAAAAAGAGCATTTTAAATTTTTTTTTAATTAAATAAAATTACCTTAAATGTGCTGGATATATAAGAAAAAAAGTAACACATTTTACATTTAAAACTAATTGACTAAACAAAAGTAGTATTATCTCTAGTTAGTGTACTGAAATGATTGTTTCTGGTCACCATGTGCTTCAAGATTTTACAATTAGTAGCATGGGCAGCGGGTGGAGCCCCATTTCGGGGAGGCTAGCCCCCGGCTCTGCCCCTTCCACCTCCCTCCCCCATTCCCTTCGGAAGGAGCCCCAAGACCCCCTGATTTCCCCCCCCCATGGCCAGAGGAGCCCAGGGCTGACCAGAGCCCCCACAACCACGCCTCCCCTTCTGCAGACCCCAAGCCACCCTGTGGGAAA
Organism: Mauremys reevesii; assembly: GCF_016161935.1. Taxonomy (NCBI): domain Eukaryota; kingdom Metazoa; phylum Chordata; order Testudines; family Geoemydidae; genus Mauremys; species Mauremys reevesii. The sequence continues at coordinate 65,649,189 of NC_052625.1, forward strand.
ATTCAAAAGCTCTTCTCTCTTCCAGAAGAAGAACCTGAGCTTTTGATATGGCCCATGCATGTATGCCCCTAGGAGGCGTTATGTTTTACTCAGCATCCAAGATTCATTAGTAATCTCCCTGGAGTCCAGGGAGATTAGTGATGAACCCAGGAAGCTGAATAGCACATACCATCTTCTCACCCGCCCTGGAACCTGCGTGGGGCATAATTAAAAGCAAAAATTCCACCCCCCAAACCGCAACGGGGTCAGAGCAGCGGCTGCGCTTGAGGGAGGCTGAGCCTCCCCTGGCCTATTATACCCACCGCCCATGATTAGTAGATCTCATATTATAGTTTATATTCATAGATTGGAAGAGGAAAATAAGCTTTCCTGATTTATCAGCACCCAAATTGGTTTCTTAACTTTGAATAAACTAGACATTTAACTGAACTAGTTGAATAAACTGAAATGTAGAAAATAGTCTGTCTGCTCCTATGAGAGCAGCCTATTCTAAAAACCAGTTTATCACTTCACAAAACTCTGATTCCAGGAGCCTAGCCAGCGACTTGCATCAGTTCAGTGCTCTCTCTTTAAAAACTTGTTAGCAAATATGTACTGTTTAATATTACTTTTTCTATTTAATTCAAATAATTTTAATAAGTTTTGGCAACTTATATTAAGGCCTATTTCAAAATTAATTGTAATATGTTTATTTTTAAACAAAACCTCTATTTAATTTAAATTTTAAAAAATCGGATTTAAAGTTTAAAAAACAAAACTTGGGAATCCTATGCAAAAAACCTTTCAGATGTATGCCAAGAATTTCCACAAAGAAGATTATCTAGACAGAGATAAAAGCTGCAGTCACCTCATTTTTCTCCTTCAAATCTTCTTTAAAACTCCTCTGCTGCGATGCCAACAAAAACTCAACTGTGGGTAAGGGACTGGTATTCTATGACCAATGCTTTTCATCTGAGCAGTTTTGTCTCATAGTTACCTTATGTTCTCCATCTGTTTGTTGTATCCACCTATTATCTTGTCTTATATTTAGACTGTAAATTCTTTGGTACAAGGACCATCTTTTATTGTGTGTTTGTATGGCACCCAGCACAATGGAGCCCTGAGTCATGACTGGGCCCCCTAGGTCCCACCGAAATACAAAAAAACCTGATTATTTACTTGTAGAGGCATAAAGGGGCCAGAAGCCAATCAGAAACTCCTCTGTAGAGGTTCCCAGAGTTGCGTGGTATAATGGCCATACACTGCCCTCCACACCCTTGTAACCTCCTTACAAGGCTTTGCAGAAGGCAGAAGGCAGGGGAGGAGGGATGCTTTGGCAGGGCCACCCGGGGGGTGGAGGGGAGGGCAAATGGGGCAATTTGCCCCGGGCCCCACAGGGGCCCCGCGAGCCGCTCTGGGTTTTTGGCGGCACTTCCACAGTGGGCCCTTCACTCGCTCTGGGTCTTCGGCAGCAAGTCCTTCAGTGCAGCGGAAGACTCGGAGCGAGTAAAGGACCCGTCGCTGAAGTGCTGCCGAAGCCTTGGAGTGCCGCCCAGTGAGTACAAGCGCCGTAAGCGGTGGGGTGGGGAGGAGCCGCGATCGGCAGCACTTGGGCTGCTCTACCACCACCGCTTCGTTATTTAGCGGCAGGTTCTTCCCTCAGACAGGGACCCGCCCCTGAATGGCCACTGAAGACCCGGCCCTGCCCCGCCCCAAGCCCCCTGATTCCTCTGGGCGGCCCTGTGTTTTGGTGTTGAAGGCATATGTCCTCAGTATTCTGTACTCCAGCTATTTCTGGGTTATGGAGTGGCCCATGGGTGGCTGTAAGAAGTCACTATAAAATACAGTGACTGCTTTAAATTATGCTGGGAATTGGTCAAGCCAGAATTTGGAGGTCACAATAGTGGTTTAAAGAAATCAATAAGATTACACTGGTTTAAAACTGGAATATGCAGTGTTGAATCAAGCCCACTATATATACACACACATATATATACACACACATTTACACACACATATACACTTTTATATATCTATATATACATATAGATATAGAAAAGTAGGTGGTTAACAGAAGCATATCTATACCATCTGTACCAGATCTTATAGCACTCAAACCTGATCATTTCAATCTCACACCCAACACAGAGGTCAAAGGGTCTCAATTACAAAATAAACAAAAAGCTTCCAAATCTCAGCATGAAATGTTAGTCCATAACTCTGCAAAAGGGGGAAAAAAAACCCCAAATGTGAAATTCACTCTAATCACACATTTAATCAAGCAGTATTCTTGTGAATAATGCTCTAAATGTGAAACAATTGTTTTAAAAATTAAAGACTGAGGAAGGAGAACTTTGAAAGTTATCAAGTGTCAGTATGTGATATCAACTGAAAGAAAGCCTTGAAACTCATATAATATTTCACCATAAAATAATCTCTAAGTACCAATAAAATACTCTTTTCTTGCAATTCAACAATTGATATATATATTCCCTCTCGCACCACCAAAAGAAATGCAACTACAATAAAATCACTTACATTTAAACTGCCATTCCAATATATTTTAGTTTTTAGTCAATATATTTAGTTACTTTACTAATTTAATATAATAAATTAATGTAGTACACATTATTTAAACCAGTTCTAAAGACATTTATTACGATTTCAATTCTGTAAACCTTATACTTTCAGGCCCTTATCCTGGAAACATTTGCATGCCTATTAACTAGAAGTACATGAGTACAGTAGTTCTGTTGGAGATAATAAGCATGGGGTTAGTTCCAAAGTTAAGCACATGCAAAAGTGTTGGAGGATTAGAGCTGTAAATTAAAAAAAAAAAGGGGGGGAGGGGGCTGGGGGATGAGCACCTAATGTAGTGTTTTTGTAATTATAGGTCTGACCACATGGTTCCACTAAGGAAGGGGAAACTAGGGTATACACTCCAGCTGCTTTGCACTGCTCTGGTGCTGCAAAGCAGCTTAATTGACCAGTTCACTCTGGCTGCTTCATGCTACTACAGAGTGGCATAAAGCAGCTAGAACATACTGGTGAATATGGTTATAAAAAGACATTTTTAAAAATTAAAAGGTTGATATTTCATATGCACATTTTTTTAAATATCCACATGCTAACATTCTTTTTGAATTTATTGTTTTCTGTTCATTCATGGAATTTTTAAACAAACAAAACAACCAAGGAAATTTCTAGACAGAAACTATGTTAAAATGGAGTTAAGGCTGAAAAAAACCTGCCAGTAATACAGGTTCATATATACATCACAGGAATGTTTCGGTGCTCTCAAAAACCTAGTTTTATAAACCCAGGAAATTCAGAGTTAAGATTAAACTTAAAAGAAAGCCGAACATGTTCAGGTATAGGACTGCACAGTTGGGGCACTCAAAACAATTTTAACTCTGCTTCACAGTGACACCACAAAAGGGGGAAAAGAAAAAAAATCTAATGTGTCTTTTTTTAAAATTATATTTAATCTCAAACCACAAACAATATAATGCCCCAATCATAATCATAGGGGTTACTAGACGGCATCACTACAGGGAAAAGTTAAGGTTACTTGGGTGCCCTAATTACATTTCCATATATATGCATGTTTGGGTTTCTTTTAAGCTTAACTTTAAATTTCTTCGGCTTATAATACTCGATTTTAGGATACTACCAACTTCCCTGTAATGTATTTTTCCCTAAATTACTGAGATGTACTCTCAACTTTAATTCCAGTTTAATATAATTTTTGTCTGGGAATATATACAATAAGTGTTTTTATTTTATTCTTAATTGCCTGAAGATCAATTGATAACACAGAACATTACTTAAAGTCTTCAAATTCGAAGTGTAGGTCTTCACTACCGGCTGGATCCCCCCGCAGTGTAGACCAGGGCTAAGTGAGTTTTAATGAATTTACAGGGACTTTTATTAATGTTATGTAAAGAATAGTAAACAGAGAAACAAAGATAAGATTTAATATAAGGAAAAAAACAACACAATTTCAACCTAAAAAAGTTTCATATAAGAGAGCAAATAGGGTCAAATTCAGGCTTAGTATAAGATAATATAGCTCCACTGAAGTCAAATATATCTGTGCCTGTTTACACAGGGTTAAATTTGATCCAAAATGTCCATACATTTTGGGACAGATTTTCAGAAGACATCAGCTCGTATTTAGGCACTCAAATGAAATGATCACATTTTTTTCAATGGGAGCTGCTGGATGCTCAGCACTTTTGAGAATCTGACCCCAATTGTGGGTTTTAAAAACTTCACCCTTGATTTTCAACTTGAACTGTAAAATTCTCTCTCTCTAATAATGCCATTTTGTTTACAAGTTTATTTCTTCAATTTATTAAAGGCTACACTGGAGACACTGAACTATACAGCGAAACCTGCATTTAGGATCACTTTCACAAAGTAACCCTTTGTCAAAAGTCACTTCAAAGTCCTCCATACAGTCTTGACTTTTATTTTAAGACCAGCTCTATCAGACAACTGGTTTTTGCTTGTCTCGAGTGGTGGATTCAGGTATTTTTCACTCTCAAAACTGAATTTTTAATTAATTGAAAATAATGACTATAATTTATAACTTTATAAGTCCTATATTATTTCTAGTGAGCCCAGACCTTAAACATTTCCTTCTTGTTCAAAGGATAAATCCACGCTGAATTTTTACCTCTTAACAGCACATAGCCAGCCATCAATTCAAATAGATTAGCGGCTTCCCAATAGCTCCATTACTGCACACATTGTCACAATATGTATCAGTCTCCATGTGCTTGATGAAATATTGCCCATCCTTTATTAATTTCCAAAATATCTGCTTTGATCTCTTTTCGCTATTTTCATATGGGAGAACTAGAGTAAATTGTCAAACAAAATGCACACAATAGGAGTAAATAAAAAAATATAGTCACTAGAGGTAAGATTAAAACAACATAAATGTGGCATTGTTTCAGATTCCAGTGTAGTAAGATCTGGAAAAGATGTCTGGATCAATTTTAGGTCAAGAAGAGAAAAAAGCCGAGTTGCAACAATACCACCTGCTCCAGAAGCAGTGGTTTCAAGTTCTTTTCAACACCATACTAGAATAGGCTTGTACAGGTGTGGTATAACAGGGCATGGTAAGCACTGTTTTTTAATTTGATACTGATTTTTATATTAATATAAATTGTTATATTTGTATATATATTGAAGTGATATTTCAGTATTCTCCATGAGTGAAATTCAATCTTGTGCCAAAAAACAAACAAACCCTTTTTGAGGATAAGTGAGTCTTAAGGACTGGACCTTTTACTGGCCATCTGTATGCAGCAAATTTCACTCTGTGTGATTAGAAGTTCAATATTAGGTTTATTTGAACAACCAAGATACTTGGGTAAACTCATTGGTGCCTTTCAATTACTATCAGTACAATGGTGTACATCCAAAGTAATAGCATTGAACTCAATGGTATTACTCTGGATTTACATCACTGAAACAGAGAGCTGAATTTGGACATCAGACCAACAACTGTCTGTTAACTATTGAGATCTGAACTGTATTATGGTGGAGTGAATGTGCAGCCATGGCATAGTCTCTATAAAATTGGAACAGGGTGGATGGTCAACATTTTTGAAAAGGTAGGCCAGAGATCAGAACATTTATGATTGCACTGATTTTCTAGTGTCAATAGTCTCTTTGGGTACATCTACACTGGAATAGAAGACCCTCAGCATGGTCACAGATGGCCTACGTCAGCTGACTTGGGCTGCAGGATAAAAACTGCTGTGTAGATGTTTGGCCCAAGGCTGGAGCCCAGGCTCTGGGACTCCCCCTTGTGAGATCCCAGAGCTCAGGCTTCAACCTAAGCCCAAATTTCTATACAGCAATTTTACAGCCCAACAGCCCAAACCCCAAATCAGCTGACCTAGGCCAACCACAGATGTGTAACTGCTGTGTAGACATACCCTTAGGTCCATCCTACAGTTCATACTCAGACAACATTGACACTGAATTGGTAGAATGACTGAACTCAGAATAATGATGAGACCTTGATATTAACAAGTTAATTGTGAAATTAACAAGTTAAAAATAAAATACACATAACAACAATACTTAGCACTGATATGGTTCTTTTCATCTATAGATCTCAAACCATTACTCCAAAGGAGGCAAGCAAAGACACTGCACCTACAAATTACTGGCCATTCAGGTTTTTTTCCCCAACAATGTGATTACTGGTATATATCTCATAGGAATAATTTAAAAAAAATTATGTCTGAGTGGATTTGACAAACTATTTTATTTCTGCAAGACTGATAACTAATAGGGTTACAAAATCATTAAAACTGAGAATTATTTGACTGTAAATCAGCTGAAAGAAATGCATCAGCCATCTTGAAGATAAATTATTTATAGAACTATCTTTCAGCTTTTTTTTTTTTTTTTTAGTTCAGAAAAAGCCAACAATACTATACTCTTTGGAAAAGTGATATGATCCTTGTAATCCTTGTGGAGGGAATATTATGACCATCTATATCTTTCTGCACATGGACTTTGTTCTTATCATAACTGTGAGGCCAAAGGGAATTCTTTTCCTAAATACGCATCTAATAAAAGTGTGCAACATTGTTGGAATTCTTAACTGGTCCATTTCAAAACATTTGATACATTCCTATATTGACTTCCACGATTGTGTAAACATGACCTCTAGGAATGGGACAAAAACAATGCCTTCACTATATATTCTTAGACTTTTGCTCCCAATATAAAAATAAGTGTGTGGCTAGTATAATGACAACATAACATTCTCAAAGATTCTTCTCTTTGCAACTTTATGGAATACTCTTAAAATGCCAAAGTACATCAGAAATTAAAGGCGGACTCAACTAGAGGCATTGAAAATTTCATGTTACAAGCCGCATATGGCATTTTTTATATTTGAAATGCTGGACTAACAATGTGTTCAACATAGCTTATAAAGCATATACTAAGGTGAAATGCATGATTTGAAAAAAAAAAATTAAGTGCATCATGATATAAGAATATAATGAGTTTTGAAAGTGCAAGCAAAATTAAATTAAGTTTTCAGATGCTGCACATCCTTCTTTTCTTTTCAAATACAGTGACCCAAAAGTGTCCTCTCCCTACGCACTATCCTTACAGGTCCCCAATACACAGAAAAGCCAAAGAGACCAGAGCACTGATGTCATCAATGTTGCTTTGCAGATCCATCACACTTTGAACTCAAAGCAGGGGACAAACACTCCCATCAGCCTCCTCCCCATTGGACAGCCCCTTCCTCCTGGCTAAGCAGGGATTACATTTCCCATCAGCCCTCTCCCCTTTCCCTGACCAGGTAAGGGAAAAGGTCCTGAACCAGGAAGTGCCTGGGATCACTAGGGAGTGAGCAGCAGGGAGCTGAAGAGAAGCCCCAGAATCTGTGGACAGAGCCACACTCAGAACAGGCTGTGACATCACAGGCCTGTGTGGGACTTATGTGGGAGCAGCAGCAGCATGGCAGGAGCTAGTGCAAAGTAGCCCCATTGAGACACATTAACTGAACCTGGCTTGGAAACCTTCAAGCGCCTATTTGCTTGGCCAGAGACTGGACTGGAGAGGACACCCCAAGCACTACACCTGAAGAGCCCTGACTCAACTGGACCACCCCAGGGACCCAAACAGTAACCGCTATTGCTCACTTCGAATTGTAACTCATTAAGCTTCTGTACCCAGAGTATTTGCAACCTTCCCCTTTTCCTGACAGCCCTAGTAAAAATACACTTTCACTTAGCCATGTGTCTGAGTGGTTAGGCTAGCTGCTGACGCACCTACAGTGCTTGCCTCTGAGACACAGTACACTGGGCATGCTACTAGCACCCTAGGGGGTTGGAAAATAGAATAACCACAATAATTACAGAAGGATTGTGGCACGGAGTTTTAGGGCTCCAACACTTACACACCATTTTAGCCCTTCTCGCCAAAGTGCTTGCTCGCTTTGCTACAAAATATTTTGGAAGAAAGAGACAATAAATTAAACATAGTAGAGTTAAATAAAAATTCATAAATGGACAACCTTGTAGCTAGGATATTTAATTTTGAATACGGAGTTTAACAGAGTTCAAATTAAACCAATACTTAAAACTCAACTGTGAAAAAAATATTTGAAAGAAATATCTAGCACTGGAGAACCTTCCATTAATTCGATTACAGAAAATAAATTAAAACTACTGAATTATTTTCAAAGGAACCTAAGGGAGTTAGATGCTCAAACACAACTGAATTTAAATGGGATATGAGTGCCTCACTGTTAGGATCCTTTGAAAATCCCAGCCTAAAACACCACCTAAAGATAACAGAAAATCTATCTCGATTACGAGTGTCTGTTCCTGCTAGAGAGGATTGAGAACACTACTTCATTTTTATCAAAAAGTGGCTACTCACATTTCTGAATCTAAATGTAGAAAGATGTTTCTGTCTCCTTACTTAAATAAGCTTGCTAACAAGAAAGACATTTTATTTTCTCAAGTGAAGGATGAAATGATGCCAATGAGAAAGGAACATTTTATTACGAGGAGGTACTTGTTTCTAGGCATAAGTCAAGCTACACAAGCAAAACATCAGGAAGATTTTCCTATGAAACCAGTCCATCTTAACCTAGGAAGTACTTATGCAACTCTGCACCCTATACCTCCTCCAAATTACGTTCTTCTTGTTGCTTACTTAATGTTCAATTGTGACGACGGCCACTGGAATTCACTACTCTGTCAGCAACTGATCAGGTCTGACATACTACACCGAACACATTGTTGTTATGATATACACCCAAAAGGTGGCATGAAATATATGATTGAAAAACTAACAAGTCACTGATCATTAATATGTAAGGTGTGTGTACAAAGAGTTATAAATGTGCGCTAGAATTATGTTCTTAAAATGTGTTTGGCAAGCAGTGCATAAACAGTCTGCCTTAAACAAAGGAATGTGTATTTGCTTTTCTGACCAGCCTGGATGCCAGGCAGAGACAATTAAGATACATTACATATAAAGTAAACAAAGCCCTCAAGCTAACAAGGAGGGGAGGTAACAACTCAACTATCACCAGTGGGGACACACTGGTGATTAATATCATTGTGAAATGTATGCATTAACACTGTGAGGAATTATGGATACCTGCTGCTATTATTCTGTAAAAAGTATGTGACCAAACAAGGAGAAACATGCTTTCTCCCAAACAGAAAGGAAGGCAGCCATCTGGGAGGGCTTGGGGTCACTCTGCAAAAAATAACTGGGCAGCGGAAGCCAGGGTGTTGGCATCAGGGCTGTGACTCTCAGCAGTGAAGGCACCCAAAGTTGCAGGACAAAAGGTAAAAACAACCCCTTATTGGACTGGGTTGAACCCCAAAATGTCACAGCAATCATCACACATTCTGTTCAAACTGTTCATGTTTTGGGGTTTTGCACCCAAGAGTACATTTTGAAGTGCACAACATTTAAGGCAAATAGCCAGGAGGTCCCACAGAGAAAACACTGGGCCCACAGTCTCCTCCCAATACCATTTGAAAAATGGATGTGGTTAAGCCTTAACACCACGGCATATTTATACCAACCCGAGGGTATGGCTACACTGGCGATTTGCAGCGCTGGAAACCTCCACCAGCGCTGCAATTAGTAAGTGGCCACACCTGCAGGGCACTTTCAGCGCTGCAACTCCCTGGCTGCAGCGCTGGCCGTACACCTCACTCAGCATGGGGAATAAGGATTCCAGCGCTGGTGCTGCAGCGCTGGTCATCAAGTGTGGCCACACACCAACGCTGTGATTGGCCTCCAGGGTATAAGGTGTATCCCAGAATGCTTTTATAAATTACTCTCTCTGTTTTGTTATGCAGCCTCTCTTTGTTTTGTTGTGAACGAGCTCCGTGCGAGCTCCGAGCTCCGTTGCCGTTGCAGTTGCCGCTTATCTAAAAATCAAACAGATCTCCTGTTCGCTGTGATCATCTGTACCTGGCTGTAAACAATCAAATGAGATTGCAGGCAAGGAGGGAATGAAACAGCGGGGAGTCGTGTTGGCTGCAGGCTGTTTGCAATTAAGAGTTAAGACTAAGGGGTTGGAAACATGTTCTGATTTTTCAAGTCAGGAAGCTAAACACACAGTGTTGGCTCCAAAAATCCACTCTCTCTCTCCCCCCGCTCCCTGTCACAGCACACCACCCTCCACCCCCCTCTTTTGAAAAGCACGTTGCGGCCACTTGAATGCTGGGATAGCTGCCCATAATGCATCACTCCCAGCAGCGCTGCTAATGCTGCAAATGTGGCCACACACCAGCGCTGGTAGCTGTGAGTGTGGCCACACACCAGCACTGCTCCTACACAGCTGGATGACCAGCGCTGCAAACCCCAAGAAAGGACCCAGATTTGACAGCTTTTCTTTTCAGTTCTCTATAGACACCTATTTAACTGTTTGAATGCACTGAAGAGCCTGAAAAATATGATTTGAATATGCTATTTAACACCCACGCATTGCGGTAATGAGTGCCAGTTCACATCACAACATAGCATCTGATTTGCAATAGAAGGAGGACAAACTGCTTGATCCCTCAAAGTACAGATAGAAAAACATAATTTAGAGTTTATTACTCCCAGGTAAAGTCAGGGCCGGGGCACAAAGACAATGGGGAGAAAGTCTCACCTAGTATGAGTTGTGAGCAGTCTGTCTCCCCAAAGAAAGGGCAAACTGACAGACGCAGCTGAACTGTTTCTGCTGACGGGAGGACTCATAACTCTCTCCCATCCCCACAGCAATGGGACTGACAGATAAAAATGGCAGGCAGGTCAATAAGGCATTCTAGCAGAATGTAAATACAAGAATCAGAGGAAAGAGCCTTTCTCCATGGATCAATAATCGTGTGAAAGGAAAGCACATAATGGGCACTACTGCAAATAAATACACAGTAATAATACTGCAGTTGAGGACCATCTTTCTATTTGAAAGGAAAACAGAACTTTTATCTAAAGGAAACAGTTAGCTAAGGTAGAAACAAATTATCCAAGTTAATTTGAGTAACTGAAAGACAAGTGCTTAAAAGTAAAACCAAGAAGATTCAAAAGAACCAACTTGTAAATTAGTTCTGAGAGAGCAGAAAACATAGGAATAGTTAATAGTAAAATGTAAAAGTTTAATGACAGATTATTCATCCACCTGACCTGGTAGGTATCCTTCCCCACGTCTTTGCAACAACACGCTGGTGTTTCCTTTTCTCAACTACAACCCAACAACTCTGTCCCCACCTGCCCCTCAGCATTCATTAGTCTCAGTCCATTAATGGATTCTAGAATTCCTCAAGGCACCAGTATTTTTATTAGGATATGCAACAGTTACACTGGGCATGCTAAGAAACAGCTCAAATTAACATGCTGTACCAGTGTACTGTTTATAATATGTTTGTAAAGGCTCCTCTGTCTATCTCTTTCTGCTATAATTATAAAGTGCTCTCATGCACTGTTTGGGAGATTCCAAGTACTGCAAACAGCAGGGAGTAATTTTTTTATTTATTTATTTATTTTGTAAAAGGACTCAGACTTTAAGGTCAGAAGGGACCATTATGATCATCTAGTCTGACCTCCTGCACAATGCAGGCCACAGAATCTCACCCACCCACTCCTCCCAAGTCCTCTTCTTTCTCCTCCTTGTCATGGTCAGGCCTTGGGTTTGGAGGTGGCAAACAAAATGAAAGAAAGGGGCAACTCTATAAAGAGAAGTTGTACCCAATAGACAGGAATTTGCTAGTAATTACCAAATACCACAGTTGAAAAATAACATGACCCAATGGTATGGGGCTGGGAGCCAGGAACTCCTAATTTCCAATTCCAGCTCTGCCAATCAGTTGTTGCGACTTGCCCAAGGCCACATTTAGCCCCTCTTACTGCCTTCATTTCCCTATCTGCTAACAAAAGAGATAATGCTTTTTAGCTGCCTCTAAGGGATGTTGGAGAATTAATTAAAATAGTGTGTGTTTGCATAATGCTTTGAAAATGCAACGAATACTAAGTGCTGTTATTAAATGTATTATAAAAACAGAGTGACATTTTAAAATTTGACAGTGCCTTGTTATTGCACTTTCACTTGTTACAACCACTACAGCCAGGCCAAGTTCACTTGCTCACAACTTTCCAAAATATTTATTGTTTGGGCTCAAATTTTCCATGTGTGGTCTGTATCTAAAGGTGAATGTTTTTTGAGAGTCTGAGCAAAATCTTCTCAGCTGGTTTGAAGTTATTTTCCCATTGTCAAATAGCACTAAACACAGAGATATTGTTTTCTTTTAAAGTGAAACTTTAAAACGCCATACTTATTACACAATAAGTATGTGATTGCTGAGCAGCAGAGTTTTGCTAAGCTTGAAAATGATTTATTTTAAAATAAAGCTTTAAACATTTTTTTGTTTAAATTGAGCATTCCAGGAGAAAATCCCATGCTTAAAGTTGGATGTGGTGCACATTTACTCACAGGCAATTAACTGCAAAGCTGTTTGGTTACTTACAGGAATGCATAAACTCACCCACTGAAGCAGGAACAGATTGCAAGATCAAATAGCTCAATAGAGGTGGTGAAACTTGTAAATGCTGCAAGCAGTGTAGCTCCAAACTATGTAGTTTATAACCAGAGCTTGAAAAATCCACTTGCCCACTCAGTACATGATGTGTAAGTGATATCTTTCTAAGACGGCATACAATCAGCTCCAGTGCCCCCATTGCCACTGTCTGGGGAAAGGGTGTACCAAGTACTGCCATTAAAGCAGCTTGGGGGTGCTCAGCAGCTGCTTGTTAGAAGCAGGATGTTCTGGAGGGACTGCCACTCCCTGGAACAGGAGGCACTACAGGCCCAGCCACCCCTGCAGAAGGCTCTGTATATGGGAAGGTGTCCCCTACCAAATACAGCCATTCCAGTAGGGAAAAAATTATTTATCAGGGCTCAAAAAAATCTACTCACTTAGAGGTAGTAGTAATTATATGTGAAAGCCATCAACTTCTGCAAATCCAAGCTTTCTTTTAAAAAGGAGGATTCTGGCTCTTATGGCTGTGGAGTTAACCTTCCAAAACTAAGCTAACATAGTGCTATCATCCTACATCTTCAGACAGACATCTCCAGCACCTCTGGTGCTATTCACAGCTTTGCCAAGTTGCAACCAAGTGAACGCTATTTAGGCCATGTCTACACTATGGAGACTATACCAGCTTAGCTATGTCAGCATAGCTATGCCTGCATAACTCTATAGCACAGGCTCAGCCTACACCAACAGAAGGGTTTTTTCCTTCAATGTAGGAACACCCCGCACCAAACAAAGTTAGCTTCATCCATGGAAGCATTCTTCCATTGACACAGCTGCATCTACACTGGGGGCTAGGTCAGCACAGATATGATGGTCAGAGGTGTGGGTTTTCACACCCCTGACTGACGTAGCTAGGTCAACCTAACTTTTAAGTGTAGACCAAGCCAATATCAGAAGACTCAGGTCAATGTCATTGTACTACATCTTGGGAAACTGAGTAGCAGCAGAGACAAACACTGAAGATATTCACTGGTGAGGGTGAGCCAAAATCAGAGACTCTAAAGTAGGAGGGGAGGACTAGAGAGAGACTGTTCTCCCTATTAATCTTCTGTCTGTTAGGTGTCTGGTAAATTTTTCAAGCCATATATATTAAAATGGAAAATGGATTGAGTAAGCCATTCAGCATCAAGACAGGTGTAAGGCAGGGGTGCGTCCTGTCTCCTTTTCGGTTTATGCTAGTCATCAACTATGGATTAAAACAATGTGGCAGTGATACATACGGCCTAAAATGGAACAATTCAAGACTATTCGATCTAGACTTTGCTGACGACATCGTTCTTATCAGTGAAGATGCCAACAGACTATACAAATTCACAAACCAAGTAAAAGAAGAAATGGAGAAGATAGGTTTGAGATACAATGCAAAGAATGTAATATGTTAATGAGGACTATAGAGACAGAAATCAAAATTGAAGAAGAGAAACTGGAGAAGGTGGACAATTTCACATATCTTGGAAGTACCATCAGCCAAGATGGTACTAGCTCTGAGGAAAGAAGAAGAATCGGGAAGGCAAGCGCTGCATTTGGAGGACTCAAACATCTGGCAACTCAAAAATATCTCCCTCAAGACAAAACTGAATGTGTACAAAGCAGTTGTTATCGCTATCCCAACATATAGCAGTGAGACATGGCAACTTACCAAGAAAGATATGCAAAAGCTGGATGCATTTCTTAACAAATGTCTGAGAACATTGGGAATAACAGAGAGATAGGAAGATGAATGAAGACGTCAGAAAAATTACTGGACAAGGTACCCTCTCACAAATAATCTACAAAAAAAGACATCAGTGGCTGGGACATGTGCCGAGAATGGAAAAAGAACATTTACCAAATACCACTCTTGAATGGAAGCCAGCAAACACAAGAAGACAGACCACAAATAACATGGAAACCAACAGTTCTGAATGACATCAAGCACCTCAACATGAAATGAGAAGATTTGGAGAAAAGGGCAGTTGAGAGGCAAGGATGGCAAATGTGGGTAGCCCAATGTGCAGCAAAGCACGTGATGGACTAATGTAATGTATAATAGAGTGGGTGGAAAGGTATGAGACTGTATGTGAATGGGTGCAAGCGAGAATGTAAGTGGGTGGGAAAGGGGAAGAGATTGATTATTAATAATTTTATGGCAACCAAAAGTGGGCTCGGTGCTTCACAGAGGACAGGTCCTTGTTCTAACAGGATTACAATATGAGACGCCAATCCTGCAATAGCTGTGAGTGAACTCCTGCTCTCCCACAGACGGCCAATGACTTAAGTGAAATGCCACACGATTACAGGGGTCTGCCACACATGGTTCTGATTGTCAGACTGTGACTTTTATGAAGAACTTGAAAGTTAGAAAAAATAATAATAAAGGAGAAAAGAGGAAAAAGAATCAATGGCTAATTTGGAGAAGTGAAAGACACAGAAATTATAGGAGAGAAGACAGAACACAATTTATTATAAAGAAAGCTATAAAGCGATATAGAAAGAGGAAAAGGGCACTGAAACTGCTCAAAAAAGAGAGACACTAATAACTGATGGAAATACAAGAGAGAAGTAGTAGAATGAAGCCAGGAAGAGAAAGAAGGTATAAAAATGAAAAATGTGATGTAGTAAATTAGTTTTTTTTAATGTACTGAAAATATTTAACTGTCAACAGGTTGCAATTAAATACAGTACACAATGAACAACTGTTTTATGTCTTAAATTGCAGGAGCTTGGTGATGCAGGTATTTTTACCCATGTTAGTGACTTAGTATCAAGTTTTTTCTAGCCCTGTAATTAATCACATTAAAATATTGCTGTTTCCTTACATAAATATGTAATCAAATCTATTACTTGAATGTTTATTGCAACATTTAATTGTTGAAATAAACACAGCAACATTTATTTCAATCCACACATTTTTGAGGACATGCAAGTCTGGAAGACTGCATTCAATGTAAAGGGAATTGGAAAGGGAAACCATGTGCTCTGCGTGTTCTCTTTAGCTACCCATTCTATTATATAATTTTTTTAGTTCTTAACACATTTCTCCATACAGGTCGAAGATATATGACTTCACTGAAGACTGAGAGCCACACTCCCCAGTACACTGGAAAATCCCACATAGGGAACCAAAACAAAACAAAAAACAAAACTGCTGATTGCTAAACTGATCAAAGTCCCAGGGTCTGTTTGATTTTCTGGATACCTAGCAGAAGCTAGGCCACCCATGTGGAGAGCCTGAGTTCCTGCAGTAGCCTCCAACTCTTCCCAAGACCCAGGGTAACAGTACATCTGCTAAGAAGTTTGCAGCCACCCCTGAATCCTGCCCCACTCAGCAAGGGTTCCTTACGTAAGGAATAATAATACCAACCCACCCAGAATTATTTTACACAGTTAATTCCTGTAGATATGCAAGGGAGGACACCTTACAGCAGTGGTCCCCAACGCCGTGCCCGTGGGCACCATGGCACCTGCCGGGGCATTTATGTGCGCCCACCTAGTGCCCAGCAGGGGAGAGAAGCCGCGGCCCCACGCCTGCTGGCGACCGAGAACTCCAGGGCTGCAGGCTGCGAGAGCCGGTGTTCTCAGTCCCTGGCAGGCGCGGGGCTGCAGCTTCTCTCCAGCTTCTCCAGGGCTGCAGGTGCTGGTGTTCTCGGTCCCTAGCAGGCGCGGGGCTGCGGCTTAAGCCGGAGAGAAGCTGTGGCCCCACGCCTGCCGGGGACAGAGAACTCCGGGGCTGCAGGCTGCGGGCGCTGGTATTCTCTGTCCCCGGCAGGCACGGGGCCCGCCTAGTGCCCAGCAGGGGAGAGAAGCCGCATCCCCGTGCCTGCTGGGGACAGAGAACTCCGGGGCTGCAGGCACCAGTGTTCTCTGTCCTCCTGGCTTCTCTCTGCACTGCCCAGAACTAGCGCAAAAAAAAAAAATCATGCTCCGACTCTGCAGAATGGACAGAATGCCGCCCCATAGCCTGTGCTGCCCCAGGCACGTCTTTGCTCCACTGGTGCCTGGAGCCGGCCCTGTATGTGAGTAATTGTTGGCGCCCGCCACACACTTCTGAAAACATGAATGTGCTACTGGCAGTGATTTCCCTACCCCCCGCCCCCAGGGGGGGTGTACACCCCCCCTGAATTTTCCCAACCCCCCCCCCCCAGTTTTGTGAGCTAGTTACATACCAATTTAGTGACTGTTTGGAAATCTGAATTTAAACTGAAACATTAATACACACTTTAAAAGTGTATACAGTGTATGATAAAATACATGTATCTGAAAAAGTATAATAGATTTGAAAAGTATGAACATAGACTAGCTTCCTTGCTTCCTTATACAGCTGTTTTTTATGATGTCAGTGCATCCATTTCGGTGATGTTGGCCAACCTAATAATTTCAAATGATGATTTGTAAGCAAAGTCGAAATGAGCTCTCCCTGACAGCTAGTGATGAGCTGGGGGCTAAGGCTTCAAGGCCAGATTATATTTACATTCACACCTAATCTACCTAGGTATCCAGCACACAGAGCTGTGTTGTCCAAGTGATAGATTTTGGCTGGTGTTGGGTTACAAACCACTTGAATGTGGGGGGAAGGGGAGATGAAATGTTGTTCTTATTGTATGAGTAAAGGGCAGTAGAACTGTTCTTAGCCTGTAATGATCTGAAGGCATCAAGAGAGAGGGTGGGGACCTGTCCCTCTCCACTGTTTTAAAGACAGAGCTGATTAGGCTCCATAGATAACAGAACAAAAGACTAAGTGACCACTGCAGCTGAAATCACTGACAATCAGGTCTAAGTGCTTAGTCCTGTTGTGGGGACAATGTTCCTGTGGGTACAGTGTTTTTGTGTAAGAGACGGCCCAGACTGCACTAGCAGCAAGGTTGCCGCACTGAGGGCTCAGCTGAAATCACTGAGAGCTGGTGGAACCTCAAGAGACCAACTCGCAGAGGTCACAGTGGTAGGTGACAGCAGAAGGTGACTGTGCAGGGCCATTGGCAACAGAGCGGTGGAGTGAACAGTGGCACAACGAACAGCCGTGGCCAGAGCGAACTGTGCCTTTTTGTACCCCACCTGGAAGGTGTACTCACGTGTGAGCACCTCTGAACTCTGAGTCTCCACTGACCAAGGACAACACCGGTGAGTGGAGTGCGGTGGAGGGAAAAGTGAGGGGCATGTTAAATAAACATTTGTTTGTTGGACTATATTTTAGTCACTTTGCTCCAGAATGCTAGATTTGTGACTGGGAATGGAAACTTATATAAATATGTTTCCCAGTAGGCCAAGATTTTTAAAATGCAGTATTTGCCAAGGTTGTTATCTCACATTGTTGCTATCTTGGGAGGTCATTATGTTGGGGAGTTTCTGTACTAAACATTTTTATTATAATTAATTTTTACATAAGAATGGTCATACTGGGTCAGACCAATGGTCCATATAGCCCAGTACCCTGTCTTACAACAGTGGTCAAGGCCAGGTGCTTCAGACGGAATGAACAGAACAGGTAATCATCAAGTGATCCATCCCCTGTTGCCCATTCCCAGCTTCTGGCAAACAGGCTAGGGACACTCAAAGCATGGTGTTGCATCCCTCTCATCCTGGCTAATAGCCACAGATGGACCTATTCTCCAGGAATTTATCTAGTTCTTTTAAAAATCCTGTTATAGTTTTGGTCTTCACAGCATCCCCTGGCAAAGAGTTCCCTGGGTTGACTTTATATTGTGTGAAGAAATACTTCCTTTTGTTTTTTTAAAACCTGCTGCCTATTAATTTCATTGGGTGACTGCTAGTTCTTGTGTTATGTGAAGGATTAAATAAAATTTCCTTATTCACTTTCTTCGCACCAGTCAAGATTTTGTAAACCTCTATCATATCCCCATTAGTCATCTCTTTTCTAAGCTGAAAATTCCCAGTCACTTTAATCTCTCCTCCTGTTTCATACCCCTCATCATTTTAGTTGCCCATCTCTGTACCTTTTCCAATTCCAATATATATACTTTTAGGATGGGTGACCAGATCTACACACACTATTCAAGGTGTACACGTACCATGGATTTATATAGAGGCAATATGATATTTTCTGTCTTATTATCTATCCCTTTCTTAATGATTCCCAACATTGTTTGCTTTTGTGACTGTTGCTGCACATGGAGTGGATGTTTTCAGAGAACTATCCACAATGACTCCAAGATCTCTTCCTTGAGTGTTAACAGCTAATTCAGATGCCATCATTTTGTATGTATAATTGAGATTGCTTTCCAATGTGCATTACTTTGCATTTATCAACATTGAATTTAATTTGCCATTTTGTTGCCCAGTCACCCAGTTTTGTAAGATCCCTTTGTAGCTCTTCGCAGTCTGCCTGGGACTTAACTATCTTCAATAGTTTTGTATCGTCTGCAAATTTTGCCACCTCACTGTTTACCCATTTTTCCAGATGAATATGTTGAATAGGACTGGTCCCAGTACTGACCCCTCAAGGATCCCACTATTTATCTCTCTCCATTCTGAAAACTGATAATTTATTCCTACCCTTTGTTTCCCATCTTTTAACCAGTTACTGATCCATGAGAGGATCTTCCCTCTTACCCCATGATGGCTTACTTTTCAAAAGTCAATTTAAATTAACTACATATTTTTTAAATTATATTTTTTTTTAAGAAATCTAGATCTGTTATGTGTTTTGGTGTAACTTGCATTTTCCTTATGTTAAATTTGCATTATCTTAATAAAACATTTACTTTATTCACTTTCTTCACATCAGTCAAGATTTTATAGACCTTTAGCATATCCCCCCTTAGTCGTCTCTTTTCTAAGCTGAAAATTCCCAGTCATTATAATTTCTTCTCCTGTTTCATACCCCTAATCATTTTAGTTGCCCATCTCTGTACTTTTTGCATTTCCAGTATGTCTTTTTTGGGATGAGGTAACCAGATCTACACACAGTATTCAAGGTGTACATGTGCCATGGATTTATATAGAGGCAATATGATATTTTCTGTCTTATTATCTATCCCTTTCTTAAAAAAGCAAAGGTTTCAGAGTAGCAGCCGTGTTAGTCTGTATTGCAAAAAGAACATAAGCTTTCGTGGGCTACATCCGATGAAGTGGACTGTAGCCCACGAAAGCTTATGCTCAAATAAATTTGTTAGTCTCTAAGGTGCCACAAGTGCTCCTGTTCTTTTTAAAAAAGCAAACAGAATGTTGGGAATCACTGACTGCCGCTGCACACTGAGTGGATGTTTTCAGAGAACTATCCACAATGACTGCAAGATCTTTCTTGAGTGTTAACAGCTAATTCAGACTCCTTCATTTCGTATGTATATGTATAGTTGAGATTGTTTTCCAATGTACACTACTTTGCATTTATCAACATTAAATTTCATCTGCCATTTTTGTTGCCCAGTCACCCAGTTTTATGAGTTCCCTTTGTAATTCTTCGCAGTCTGCCTGGGACTTAACTATCTTGAATAGTTTTGTATCATCTGCAAATTTTGCCACCTCACTGTTTACCCACTTTTCCAGATCATTTATGAATAGGTTGAACAGCACTGGTCCCAGTACCGACTCCTCAGGGATACCACTATTTATCTCTCTCCCCATTCTGAAAACTGATAATTTATTCCTACCCTTTGTTTCCCATCTTTTAACCAGTTACTGATCCATGAGAGGACTTTCCTCTTATCCCATGATGGCTTACTTTTCAAAAGTCAAATTAAATTTTTTTTAAATGTATATTTTTTTAGAAATCTAGACCTGTTACACCAAAACACATAACTTGCATTATTCTTCTGTTAAATTTGCATAATCCTAACAAAACATTTACTTTATTCATATCTCCTTTATATCTCTCATTGGTCCTGACACCCCCCCCTGTAAATTCGAACACCCCCCCCTAATTTCAATTCTTGGGGAAACCACTGGCTACTGGCCACCAAAAGGTTGGGGACCACTGCCTTACAGCATGGCCATTCTCCAGCTCCACCCTTCCCCCAGTGTGCTCCACCCCTCTGCAGAGCTTGACCATGTGGTTCTCACATGGGTCTCTGAAGCCAGGAGGGTGTATACTGCAGAGTCACTACTTCCCACTTCTGCATGTTTGGGGGTTTCTCTACACCAGTCAGGTCCTGAGTCCCCTCCACTCACAAATGTCACAACACATGAACACCAGGGTTTCCTCCACACTCTGATCACTCAAACACATCTGAATGACATTTTACAAAGTTTTCCCCAAAATTTCACCTCTGTGCAGAGAATCAACTTGAGAAATGCTCATTCTTTAAGAAAGTTGTGAGGGCCAGGAAACAGGGGTTTAGAATGGAATGAAAATCCAAATGCTAAGATTACAGCATTGCTACCTTCTCACAAGTGTATAAATATTTAAAACCCAAATAAAACATTGAGAGTTAAACAAGCAAATTTACTAGCCAAACAACAAACTTCAGTTCAGTGAGCTTGTTAGTATCTTGTTGCCTAATAAAAAATAATCCATAGGCCTTGGATTTCCCCACACACCCTCACTCCCCACAATTTGTAAGTTCTGGCTGTGGCACAGGGTATTTCCTGATGATTAATGACTGGCTGGGGTTAATGGCCTAGGGCTACACCTTTGGCTATCAACTCTCCTCCCAGCTAGCCAGACATCCCTAGTTACCACATAGACACTTACGTTTAGTACACCTCTGGAAGCCAGGAGCTTTGCTCCAGCCATGACAGCACTGTCCTCCACAGACGTTCACCCTGCAGTAAAGAAAGGGAACAATCCAACACAGCCCTTGACAAGCTACCTGTGTGCCCAGGTGTAGGGCTTTAAGAGCAGTGCCCTGTAATTCAACACTGCTCACAGCTGGACCATTATTGCTTCTAGAAAATACTGTTCCACACCTCGGGAGGAGAGAAAAGGCGGGAAGAAGTAAGGAGTCTGACAACAAGCACTCCACAAACTCCTGCTCCCTATAATGTATTTCAGGAGTTGGCTGGAAATGGAGTTTAAAGCCCAGAGGAGAAACCCCCTAATTTGAAAGATACAATAGCTCCAAATGATAACAGAAGGTGTTTTCAATACCTCCTCTAATGAGGTCTCCCCTGCCCCCACAAAGGGAATTGGGTTTGTGGATATAGCTGGGGCCACAAGCTCTTTCCTGGCACATGACCTGAGGAGCCAACCCCGCGCCCAGCTACAGGGGCATGTGAGAGAGATTACCGATTTCGGAGCTGGTTGCATTGCTTGTGGCTTTCCCAAAGATTAGACCCCAAAGCCTGGATCCGACTCTTCCCCGCTTCACTCTCACACACACGCACTAGAAGGATTACCGCCCCCCCCCCCTTTTAAAAAAAAAAAGTTCCGTCAGAGCTAAAATCTGCCCTGGTTGCCAACCCCACGCTCAGGTGCTGGGGAGAAGACAGACAAAGCCCTGCAGCCTTTGCAGCCCTCGCGCTGCGGGGCGAGGAGGCGGCGGCGAGGGGCAGAGTTTTAAAGAGCTGCTGCAGCAGGGCTAGCCCAGAAAACGAGCGGGGAACTCATGGCACGAAAGGACAATGACGTCGGGTGTCTCCCCACTTTCTAGCAATCAATCAAACCATAACAATGAGGAATGTCCCAGGGATATCACCACCGCGGGTACTGTATTGGGGCAATGAACGGCCTCCGTATGTACCCGCACCTTTGTGAACTTGCTGTTTGTTTCTGATGTTGAGCTACGTGCAGCTTCCTTCCCGCCCCCTGGGCCGATTAATCTCTTCAGATGCCCCCCAGGGTGACCCCAAAAGCCACAGCCCGCCCCTCCGGCACTGTTGTGGGAGGTCTGCGGCATGCATTTGCATGATAACTTCATTAATTCCGCAGCCCACTAAGGGACCCTCCGAAGCTCTACTGCTTGGAGGCGGGGGGGTTAGTAGGGGAGGTGAGCTCGCCTTACCCCTGCAGCGGGTGCTTCTGGTGAACCTGCGGGCTGGAGCTGCTGTTGCTGCGGGTCTCCCGTTGCTGCAGCTTGGAGCGCTGAACCAGCCTGCTTGGCTTGGCGAAGGGGGCTGCGGGGCCACCAGGTTTGTGATGGAGCTGCACGCTGGAGCCCAAGCGGAGCTGCATGCTGGGACTTCCCGGTTTGCTCATCCTGCGAGTCCGCTCCAGGGTGCTGGTGCTGTACCGGGTATTCAGCTCGACGTTAAAAGTGCGCTGCTGCCGCTGCCCCCCGAGAGGAGCCGAGCTCTGCAGCCGGGAGCCCGCCTGGCTGGGACGCAGTACGTATGTGATTCTCCTCAGCCTGCTCTTTTCAGCGGCATCGAGTGCCGGTGACAAAAATACACATGCACAGAGCAAAAAGCCCCATCTGATCCAAGCCACTTCCATTGCAAGAGCCCCTGCAGCCAGCAAACTCCACAACGCTCCCGATGCAAGGATTTCCTCTCCTCCAAAGTTTGTATGTGTGTGCAACTACTCACTTTGCCTGCGAGCAAGCTGCACCGCCCCCGGGGTGCTGCCGCTTCCACTCGCCTTTACTTTTTCCTAGGAGAGTAACTTAGTTCTCCCCATCCGCCCCCAAAAGGTTGGGAAATTTCAGCAAACAAGTTGTCCCATGGAGCAGGAAAACATTGTTAGAGCAAAGGAAGGTCTGGGCACGATCTGAGCTCTAAGCAGAAGTAAAAGGGGAGGAGGAACAACAGCAATGGAAAGGGGTTCTCAATAAGGAGCAGATGTTTAGGCTGCTGGAGCTGCCAGTGGTCTCTCTGTGTGTGCAAGAAAGAGTCTTTAAGCCAGATCAGGCTCAAAAACTCTCTTTAAAAGTTTCTCTGCGTGAGAGAGAGAGAATATGTAGCTGCCCTGAGTGTCAGAACTGAACAGCCAATCTCGGGCAGACATGACGTCAGGCAGCAAATCCTAATTGGGAAAACCATAAAATGGGGCTGAGACTTCAGTCACAATACACTTTAAAATATAGTTAGTGTAGGTCTAGAAAGCCACAGCTAGGGGCTTTCTGCCTCCCCACTTTTATAAGCAAAGGACAAAGAACTCAATGGAGTCATTGAGGGATCTTTTACTTCTCGGATTTTACTAGTTAAGAGTGGGTTGCTATTGTGTTGATAAAGTTGTTTTCCTATATGAGAATCCCCCTATACACGCACACTAGCTAAACAGTGGTGTAGAGACTGTATAGATTAACATGGACAAATAAGATGGTATAACCTGATGCAGATGCATCCGCTTATAATGTATAACTCAAATGTGTATTCTTAATTGCTCCCTCACACCTCAAAAGTACATTTTTGCCTGTGAATGCTATCATGTGATACTTTATTAAAAATTAAGTAACCATTTCACAAAGTGAATACTATTTAGTAAGTTACTACTTTAATTCTTTGATTGCGAAGACTTATTTATTTGAATTTTAATCTTTATAAAAGAGCATAGGCATAGGATGCTAAATTCAGGAATATGACTAAACACAATCCAACTAGGCTCCATGTATCCATCTGTATGGATCAGTTTCCTGGACTGGGGCCTAAGGCTCCAAGTCATGCAAAGCTTTAACTTTACATGCTTAGCTTTACACACGTGTAAGCAATCTCATTGAGGTCCCTGAGATTACTTACATGTGTAAAGATAAACTCATGCTTAAATCTTTGCAGGATGAGGGCCTTAGATTGTAAGTTCCTCAAAGGCGGGACTTTATTTTTATTACTATAAAGCATTATGTACATCTAAGGGACTATATAAATAATAACTACCACCGCTGGACAATAATATATAAACCAAATTGCCCAAATTCTTCCCTGATGTAACATAGACAGAGTTATGCTGGGGATAAACTTGTCCCCGTTCCATTTACTTATTTTTGTAACATTGATTTTATTAATAATTTTCTTCAGGTATCACAGACAACTTTTACTTCTTTTATTTAATATGATGCCCTGAAGATTCCATCCTTTGAAGTATTTGGGAGCTAATACGTGAGAGCCATCTACAGTGCAC
The DNA here is from genome assembly GCF_016161935.1 of Mauremys reevesii. NCBI lineage: Eukaryota > Metazoa > Chordata > Testudines > Geoemydidae > Mauremys > Mauremys reevesii. Next base: position 65,673,690 of record NC_052625.1, read on the forward strand.
CTTTATAGATGGGAAATGGAACAAGGTGTTGAGAAAACAGTAAAATCTTTCACATTAACTGGACAGGTTGTAACCCAGGACTTCCTCCTTGGGTTCTCCTTTCCAGGACTTCTAGAAGTTTGAGCCTGGCCAAGCTGACTGGATTTTGTGCTTAAGAGCTATTGACACAGCTACTCAACTCTGTATATGAAACAGAAGCCATTTAAATTGACAAGGCTACAGGGAAGAGTCAGTATAATGAGCATAACAGCTCCCTCCCCTCCAGATCTCATCTATTTAAAACTCCTCACATATAAATAGATGTTTTAAATAGATGAGTTCAGGGTTGCTATATTCACACCACAGCATCAATGGCAAAGGCTTCTGCACCGCTCCCCACTAGCACTAAACAGTGATGCTTTGAAGAGAAAATGCTACCAGTATAAGAGGCACGCAGGTAAAGGCTACATTCAAAATAGCCCTGGAAGTCTAGGTGGTGCAGAAAAAAACTAAACAGGGAGGATACAGCCTGACAGTAGTTCCTACTTTTACTATAATTAAGAAATTAATTGTAAGACCAGCCCTTTTCCCCCATCTCAGAGAACCTGTACATCTTATTTAATGCAGAAGCTGGTCTACTGCATGCAAAGTTACAATGCATAATTTTTAGTGTCATACCTACAAAAGTTAAATATTTTTAAAAGATTTTTAAAAAGACAACCTTTAAATGGGGTGGGGACTGAGCACCAAGAGGCAAACTGATGGGATACTCGGGATTGCTGCACTGCACAGGGCTGCTGCCATTCAGAAATTTTTCAGAATGAGATCACATCTACATGTGTGGCTGGGCTTTTTATACAGAGAGCAACACCTGTGTCATTCCAAAGCAGAAGCCAGTTGCTTTTAAGAAACACAGTTTTAAATCATGTCAAATAGAGGACAAATGTGGCATATTAGTAGCTACTGTATCTGCAAATAGTGAGGACATTTGCTTATTTTGTATGTCTTCAAAGGAGGTAAGTCCAAGAAGCTGGAAGTCCTTCATAAAAGAAATAGAAATATGAATTTTTAAAAAATGAATAATTCTCAGGGCAAATGGAAAGAACTGACAGACTTATTGACACAAATCTACATGGCAGATCTTGGATCCAAAATTCTCGTTCCTCGGTGGAGTAAATCTAGCCTTCTGTAGCTCTAGAGGTTCCCTCGACAGTAGAGCAAGTGTGGTTCTGCTGCATGAGAATGTGGGGCCGGATACAAGTATGACATCTTGCCACAACATGAAGAACAACATAAGAGCAGGGCTGAAGAGCAGTAGCCGAGGCTATTCCCTCTACTGGCTGGAGTATCTTCCAGGAAGAGGCTCCAAAGCCATTGTATGATCTATGACGGAATATTCCTCCCCTCCCATATGCACAGCTGGTCAGTGTCCTGTCTGCCTTCTCAGGTTGGGTACTGGGTTCTATGTTTGGGTCTAACTGAATGGAAATTCCATTGATGCCAAAGGATGTTCTATATAAGCAGGAAGAACAGAATACAAGTCAAGTTCTGCCTGATGGACCTCAGAGAAATCTCACCTTTAGAGGTTTATCATAGTGCTGCCAAGATTTCAACAATTCAGATGCTCAAAAAGATGTGACAGACTTTGAATGTACAGTAAGATATAAAGAGCAAAGCTAAAGTGTATAATGTGTGTGGTAACAGTACAAGAGAAAACTAAGTCTGGGGCTATATCTTTCTTTTGTGAACAATGGACACCAGAATTGCTTGGAGTGAAGTTTCCCTCAGAATCTATTAGTTTAGTTTCAGCACTAGATTTGCCATCTAACAAATCTATTGATAAAAGTGCTGCCAGAACTATTGTGGTTCTGAATAATAAAGTAAGGTTATATTCTGAAAAGTAACTATGAAAATGGCCCCATGGGAGGCTAATGTTTTAATCCGCTATATGTTATTATTAAACCAACATATAAACATGCAATGAGAAATACAAAATGATGACAAAAATACTGTGAAGCTGTTAATCAAAGTAATTGACAATTAATAAGTGAGAATTACATCAGTGAGTAAATAAAAGTAAAATTAAAAGTAAAAAAAAGTTCCAAATTTCAAATCACAAAAGTAACAGTAAACCACTTATACCACACCATTAATTTCAAGAGTAACCACTCTCTAGATATGCTCTAGTTCAACCACAACTTACTGGCCTTGATGCAAGAACTCTGGAGTCAAGTTTTATGGACCACTGGTATGCAGGAAGTCAGACTAGGTGATCTTAATGGTCCCTTCTAGCCTTAAACTCTATGGAGCTAACAGCTAAGAATCTCTATTGATTTTTCAAAAAAGATCTATGGGCCTGATTTTCCTGTCACCCCAGTGTCAATCAGGAATAAGTTACACCAGTGTGTAACTGCACAAATGAAAGACAAATGAGACAAACATTTTCCCAAATAGAATTACATTTTGAAACTTGACATCTAAGAGCCTGATTTTCTACTGCCATGCAACTTGCATAGCCACTTACATCTGTACAAAGCGAATGTAAAATGCTACTGTGACTATTTGGGAAATTTGTCTGTGTGAATTTATGAATTCCAGTTTGGTTTTGTGTTTGTATGTTTACAGCCTTATGGTTGTCTTTCACTGCATTCATTCCTGTTCTGTTAAGGGGAAAGGGATGGGCACCTGAATGGGACGGTCATTAAAGACCATCAATAATTGAATAACCTTGCCCTAGCAGAACAATGATATGGCTGCCACCTAGGGAAAACCAGTGGTCCCCACCTTGTCTGCAGGAGGTAGGGTTGGAGCAGTGGAAAGTCCCCAGAAGGGGAACAAAGAAACAAGGATGTTAGAACTGGCTCTTAAAAACTCAGATGCTGGGAGCTTCAAGGAACACAAAGGAATATGCTTTCTGAGAGAGAGGGGGAATTTTTGACTGCTGGACCAGCCCAAGCTGAATGGAGTCAACAAGGAGAAAAAACGGTTACCCACCTTTTAGTAACTGTTGTTCTTCGAGATGTGTTGTTCATGTCCATTCAAAGTAGGTGTGCACACACCACGTGCACGCCAGCCGGAAGATTTTCCCCTAGCAGTGTCCACAGGGTCACTGGAGTGGCGCCAATACAGCGCCCTATAAAGGGGCCCGCCGACCCTCCACCGCCTCAGTTCCTTCTTGCCAGCACTCTGACAGAGGGGCAGGAGGGTGGGTATTGGAATGGACATGAACACCACATCTCGAAGAACAACAGTTACTAAAAGGTGGGTAAGCGTTTTTTCTTCTTCGAGTGGTTGTTCATGTCCATTCAAAGTAGGTGACTCACAAGCCTAACCTTAGGTGGCGGGGTCGGAGATCATTGCTGACTGGAGTACTGCACGACCGAAGGCTGCATCATCCCTAGCCTGGTGCGTGATGGTGTAGTGTGACGAGAACGTGTGGATGGAGGACCACGTGGCTGCCCTACAAATCTCCTGAGTTGGGATCTGAGCCAGGAACGCCGCAGAGGAGGCCTGCGCCCTAGTGGAGTGGGCCGTGACCGGAGGGACAGGGGTCTTAGCTATGCGGTAGCATTCCCGGATGCAGGTCGTGATCCACGAAGAGATTCGCTGAGAGGAGACCAGGAGCCCCTTCATCCTATCCGTCACTGCGATGAAGAGCTGAGTCAAGCGTCTAAACAGCTTGGTACGCTCGATGTAAAAAGCCAAGGCCCTGCGGACATCCAGGGAATGTAACCTCCGCTCCTCATTGGAAGAGTGTGGTTTCGGATAAAACACCGGGAGAAAAATATCTTGACCCATGTGGAACTGTGAGACGACCTTGGGTAGGAAAGCCGGGTGAGGTCTAAGTTGGACCTTGTCCTTATAGAAGACAGTGTATGGGGGCTCGGATGTTAATGCCCTGAGCTCCGACACCCTCCTGGCCGAGGTGATCGCCACCAGGAAGGCGGTCTTATACAACAAGTACAACAGGGAGCACGACGCCAGAGGCTCAAAGGGAGGTCTCGAGAGGGCAGAGAGGACCAGATTCAGGTCCCAAGTAGGGGCCGGCTGACGAACATGCGGAAATAGCCTGTCCATATCTTTGAGGAAACGCCCGACCAGCGGGTTCGCAAACACTGAGGTACCCCCCTCTCCCGGATGGAAAGCCGAGATGGCCGCCAAGTGAACACGAATGGAGGAGAGGGAGAGGCCCAGTTGTCTGAGGTGGAGCAAATAGTCTAGGACAATGGGGATTGGGACCCCCAGCGGATTGTGACCTCGCTGACCCGACCATATGGAGAAGCGCTTACATTTGGCCAGGTAGGTGGCCCTAGTTGACGGTTTCCTACTACTGAGCAGCACTTGTCTGACCTGCTGGGAGCACTGCATCTCCACTGGGTTCAGCCATGGAGCATCCACGCTGTGAGGTGAAGGGACTCCAGGTTCGGGTGGCGGAGGGAGCCCCGATCCTGCGTGATCAGGTCCGGGAGCAGGGGCAGCCTCAGGGGCGCCTGAACGGACATGTGCAGGAGTGATGTGTACCAATGTTGGCGCGGCCACGCCGGAGCTATCAGGATTACCCGTGCGTGGTCCCTGCGAATCTTCAAATTCACTCTGTATCAGGGGGATCGGAGGAAAGGCGTAGAGCAGACTGACCCCCCAAGACCGTAGGAAGGCGTTCGACAGAAACCCGACTGCGGCCCAGGAGGGAGCAGAACCGTCGGCACTTTCTGTTTTCCCTCGAGGCGAACAGGTCTAACCGGGGAAAGCCCCAGAGCTGGAAAATTGAGCGTACCACGTCCCATCGGAGGGACCACTCGTGACCCCCGAACGAGCGGCTGAGGGTGTCCGCCAAACTGTTCTGCTCCCCCGGGAGGTAGAATGCCGTTAGGTGGGTAGCATTGTGGATGCAGAAATCCCACAGTGCGAGGGCTTCCCTGCACAGGGGAGAGGAGCGTGCACCCCCCTGTTTGTTGATATAAAAGACTGCCGACGTGTTGTCCGAGAGGACTGAAACACATCTGCTGGCCAGGTGGGACCGGAAGGTCAAACAAGCCAGGTGAACCGCTCTCAGCTCCCTGACATTGATATGCAACTCGAGGTCCTCCAGAGACCACAAGCCCTACGTCCTGAGGTGTCCCAGGTGCGCTCTCCAACCCCGATCCGAGGCATCCATTACCAGGGAGAGGGAGGGTTGAGGGGCAGCGAAGGGGACACCCATGCACACTTTCTGTGGGTCAAGCCACCATCGCAGCGAGCTTATCACCAAGCGGGGAATGGACACCACTCAGTCCAAGGGGTCCCTGGCCGGGCGATATACTGTCGCTAACCAGGACTGTAGCGGGCGAAGCCAGAGTCTGGCATGGTTTACCACATAGGTGCACGCCGCCATGTGACCCAACAGCCGGAGGCAAACTCGCGCCGTGGTAATCAGGGCACGGTGCAGTCCGAGGATGAGCTCGGAAATCGCACGGAACCTGGATTCCGGCAGGTACGCTCTGGCGTGGGTGGAGTCCAGAACTGCTCCTATGAACTCTATTTGTTGCGTCAGAGACAGGGTGGACTTGGCTTCGTTCAAGAGGAGGCCGAGATTGAGAAAGGTCCGCCTGAGGAACGACACCTGGGTCTCCACCTGCTCCTTGGAGCGGCCCTTTATGCGCCAGTCGTCCAGATAGGGGAATACCTGGATGCCCTGCCTGCGCAGGAAGGCCGCCACGACTGCCATGCACTTCGTGAAGACCCTTGGAGCAGCTGACAGGCCGAACGGGAGCACCGTGAACTGCAGATGGGCATCAGCAATGACAAACCTGAGGTACCGACGGTGTCGGGGAATTATGGCAATGTGGAAATAAGTGTCCTTTAAGTCGAGGGCGGCATACCAATCTCCTGGATCCAGGGAGGGAATAATCGAGGACAGGGAGACCATGCGGAACTTGAGCTTTCGTACAAATTTGTTCAGCCGCTGCAAGTCTAGGATGGGTCTCAGGCCCCCTTTCGCCTTCAGTATTAGGAAATACCAGGAATAGAAGCCTTTGCCCCTGAGCTCCCGAGGGACTTCCTCCACCGCCCCTGCCTCCGTGAGGGACTTCACTTCTTGAGTTAGAAGTTACTCATGAGATGGGTCCCTGGAGAGGGACGGGGAGGGGGGCTGGTGGGGCGGGAGGGAGGAGAACTGGATAGAATATCCCCTCTCCACCATGCGGAGCACCCAGCTGTCCCACGTGATTCAGGACCAGGCACGGTAGAAGGGGGACAGACGTGACCCAAAGGTAGGAGTAGAAGGATCCAGAGTCTCAATAGGTAGGCCGCCCTCGACCGTACCATCTAATAGGGGGTCTAGGCCCCGATGGTGGTCTCGACTGACTGGACGCCTGGCCGGAGGGGTGGTGTTGGTGATGCCTCCTGCCATTTCTGCCCCAACTGCGCCCCAGCTCCTGGCGAGTCTGAGGCTGGTAGGGGCATGGGGCCGTCTGCGGCCTAAACTGCCTGCGCTGGGTCGCAGGGGTATGCAAGCCCAGCGAGCAGATCGTGGCCCGCGAGTCCTTTAGGCTATGCAGACGCTTGTCCGTCTTTTCTGAAAACAACATCTGCCCCTTGAAGGGGAGGTCTTGAATGGTCTGCTGGACCTCATAGGGCAGGCCCGAGACCTGGAGCCAGGCTCCCCGCCGCATGACCAGGCCTGTGGCCAGGGTGCGCGAGGCCGAGTCCGCCGCATCTAGGGCAGCCTGGAGTGAGGCTCGGGAGATCAGCTTCCCCTCCTCCACCAGGGCCAAAAACTCTGACCTCGAGTCCTGGGGAAGGAGCTCCTTAAACTTCGACATGGCTGAACACGTGTTATGACCATATCGGCTTACAATTGCCTGTTGGTTGGCAATGCGGAGTTGTAGGCCTGCCGTGGAGTACACTTTTCTACCAAAGAGGTCGAGTCTTTTAGCGTCCCTGCTCTTTGGCGTTGACCCCTGAAACCCTTGATGCTCCCATTGGTTGGCCACATCCACCACTAGGGAGCCTGGGGGGGTGGGGGGTGTACAAGTGTTCATGCCCTTTAGAGGGGACGAAATAGTGCCGCTCCATTCTCTTGGCAGTAGGGGCCAGTGAGGCTGGCGTTTGCCATAAGGCACGGGACATATCCGCTATGGTCTTTATCAGCGGGAGAGCCACCCTGGATGGCCCTGAGGGAGCCAGAATGTCTACTACAGGGTCCGCGTCCACCTCGATTTCTTCAGCTTGGACTGCAAGGCTCTGAGCTGCTCGCCGGAGCAGTTGTTGGAGGATTCGAGTGTCCTCCAGGGCCGGTGCCGCAGCCGTGCCCGAGACCGCTTCGTCCAGGGAGGAAGACGAGGAAATTACATGGATCGGCCCTTCCTCCGGTGCGTGCAGTCCTTCGGGGTCCTGTGGCACACGGTACTGTGGTTGCGGGGCCGGTTCTGATTCTAAATGCAGCACCGTGACCGGTACCGGGGTCGCCAGTGAGTGGCTTGGCGTATCGGGCCTGCTGAGCCCAAACTGTAGCCGCTGCCGGTGCCGCTGCCCGGCTAGGAAGTGCTGAACTTGGATATGGCACACCCCTGCCCGGCGACGATGCCGGTGGAGGAGGCAGCTGCGCCGGGGCCAACGCTGAGGAGACCGAGGCCGACCTTGATCGAGGACCAAATGCCTGGCCTACCGACTGGTGGTAGGCCCAGGGGGTCCAAAACGGCCACTGCGAGGGCGGATGCCATTGCTGCTGCCACTGTGGGTGACGCTGGTGGCTCGCCCCCAAAACCGATCTCCTGCTCCGCGACCGGCTGGAGCGGTAGGAGTCTGCCTCTGAATCTGAAGTCTCTAAGTACGAGGACCTGGGGGGGGGGGCAGCACCCGGTGCCATTGGAGAGCAGTGCTGAGGCGGCGGGGAGCCTCTTATCTGGTCCGGTGCCACCTTAGCGACGCGGTGCGGGGAGAGAGGCGACAGCATGGCTGGCTTGCCCCTCGATGGTACTGGGGGACGGGCCGCTGTAGGCAACTCCCTACGGTGCGGGGAGGCCGGTGCTGGGAGTCCCATCAAGTCTGAGGCCGCCTCGAACGCCTCCGGTGTCGAAGGGAGGTGCAAGTCTCCGCTGAGGTCCGGGGATCTAGGCCGGTCTGGACTTGACCACCCTCTCTGCGGTGCGGGAGTTGACGGAGCAGCCGAGGGCTGTAGCCCAGCCTGTCCGCTTGCACCCGCGGACGGCGTCGGCCTCGGGTCCTGGTGGGGTGACTGTTCCCTCACCGGCTTTCTCTTCTTAGCGGGCACTGGCGACGGTGAGCGGTGCCGCACTGAGGCCGACTTCCTATGACCCGACTCCGTCTGGTGCCGGGTTTTAGACGACTTGGGCTGGGCCCTAAGTCCTGATGCCGGTGCCGAGGCGCTCCGCACCGAGGAAGACGTGCTGGGCACCGCCTCGGCCGGTTCCGGGTTCAAGGGTGGCCGCAAGGCAGCCTCCATCAGGAGGACTCTAAGTCTTTGAGCTCCGTCTTTGAGAGTTCTCGGGCGGAAGCCTCTGCAGATAGAGCACCGGTCCTTTTGGTGGCTCTCTCCGAGGCACCTCAAACAAGCAGAGTGCGGGTCACTCTTGGGCATGAATTTCCCGCAGTCCTTGCAGAGTTTAAACCCGGGGAACCTGGGCATGCCCCAGCGGGCGACGAAAACTTGGGGGTGGGACCCCCCAATTACCAAAAACTATATACAATGATCTAAGTAAACTAACTGTAACGTAACTATATACACGGACTATACACAAGGATAGGACACTGCTAACTTGCTATGCGCAAGAGAAGTTCCAGCTAGCCGTCACCGGCGGTAAGAAGGAACTGAGGGGGTGGAGGGTCGGCGGGCCCCTTTATAGGGCGCCGTAGTGGCACCACTCTAGGGGGCGCCAGGGCCGGCACGCACACACCTACTTTGAATGGACATGAACAACCACTTGAAGAAGAAATCATGTTCAGGAAGGGAAGGCTGAACTGGAGAAGAGAGGTCCAGGAAGGACCTGGAACTCCTAATAAGACACTGACCAAATCCCAAAGAGCACTCAAGAGCAGTAACACTCTGAGGGAGGAACAGTGTACAGGTGCTTTATTGTTTTGCCCAGAGTTGCAGCTCTCATGACTTGTATAAGACTAAAGAAGTGATTAGTTTAGAAATCCTGCAAAGTCTGTCTTTCTTGCTTCAACTATCACATGTCTCTGAAGGGTTAACCATAAACCAGAATACCCATCAGGGTGGATTTCTGGGGAGGGTATGTTTGCGTGACTGGGCTGTCTTGGGGAGTCAACACTGGTCCTGGGGGCCCAAGGCAGCTGGATCATCGGGATCCATTCCCTGGAAGTGATACCAGGCAGAGTGTCTGTGCCTGGGAATTGTACCCAAGAAGCCGAAGCCAAAGACTGTGGCTGAAGCCTGCCCAGTCCCAGGGAAACTTAGGGACACATGGATCCAATATGTGGGGCCAGACATACCTGCCTGGTGAGTGTCCAGTAGTGGGTGCTCAACCAGAACTGTCACAGCTATCAAATCAGAGCAGTAGTGTTCTCTCTGTGACACAGTATGGCAGAGGGAGTGTGAATTGGGCCGGATGAGTTAAAAAAATTAATCAAAAGACAGACCGACCAAAACCACAATATAATCTTTTTTTGTAAATCTCATGATTTTTCATGGTGTGACTCATGATTTTTGAACCTTTAATGTTGGCAATGCTCTGTTATAAAGCCACTTTGTGCAGGTATAAATTACTGGAGAAGGTGCAGGACAGTTATACACTAGTGAAACGCCATTGGTTTCAGTGGCATTAGTCCTACTTTTTTCTGAGATAAATGTTGGGAATCAGTTTTTCTAACTGCTAGCCCTGCAAACTCAACCTGAGAAAAACCATCAGAGTTGGTTCTTTTTGAGCATCATTACCAGTAGGCCAAATTCTGCCTGTAGTTACACTGGCACAACCCCTCTCTCGTCAGTGGCTTTGCACAGGTGTAACTGACTGGAACTTAGGTAATATCTATTATTGGACCAACTTCTGTTGGTGAGAGAGACAAGCTTTCGAACTAACACAGCTCTTCTGGTCTCGAAGAGCTCTGTGTAAGCTTGAAAGCTTGTCTCTCTCACAAACAGAAATTGGTCCAATAAAAGATATTACCTCACACACCTTGTCTCTTTAATGTCCTGGGACCAACATGGCTACAACAATACTGCATGGAATTTAGTAGATAATCCTGTTGATAATGAACAAGAAGGAATCGAGTCCAGCTCACTCACTTTTACCTTTGCTGGCTCCATAGTGCTAACAGGAAAAAAAAAGTAGTCACTAAAATAAGCAAATATGACTGACTACCAGAAGCAGATCTGACAAGTAAGAATGTGTTGGTGTCAATTTAATTCTCACATAGTAATTTTTCATAGCAGCACTGCACATTTTATATTGAAAATTATTTGTTGTTCTGGGCAGAAAGTGGCATTTACTCTGTTGGTACAGCAACTAGCCCCATAGGGTCCAACTCCAGTTAAGACCTTTAGGTACTACCACAATATAAATATTAAATAATATTTCACAAAAGGCCAAATCCTGCTCAACCTATCCATGCAAGTAATTATAAGTACACCTCTACCTCAATATAATGCTGTCCTTGGGAGCCAAAAAATCTTACCGTGTTATAGGTGAAACCACGTTATATTGAACTTGCTTTGATCTGCCGGAGCACGCAGCCCCGCCCCCCGGGGTGCTGCTTTACCGTGTTATAGCCGAATTCATGTTATATCGGGGTAGAGGTGTATATCAAGGGGAACCAGCTAGTCAAGCCAGTACTGGGTTGAAGTCCAGTGACCACAGACTTGGGAAAGTGACCACAGACTACTGGCCAATGATGGCCCTCCCTTTTTAAGGGGCTTTTATGGGTCAACCCATGCATGTCTCAGTGCTGCAAGACTCATGCTGGATACTTTGCAGCCCTTGGGTAAGCAAGCTTTCTCCTTGTACATTATGGTGCCAGCTGCAACTTTATGGTTTCTTTTTCAGTTCCTCCTCTCCAAGAGTTGTTTCTCTCTGAATAAGTAATTATTATGATTAGTTATTACAGTTAGGCACCATACACACAGAATAACAGGCTCTGCCTCAATGAGCATAAGTCCAGGTTTGGGACATGGTTGCTTGCCTCTCTTGGAACTGTAGGGTGAAGGCCTATTTGGTTTTGCATGCTGACTCTACAACCCTCTTGCAATTTTAGTTTTTGTCATTTTTCAGAAGACTTTGTAGATCAGGACCCACAGACTTATTGCTGCTGTTTATTCCAAGTTGGGGCAGCTACTGCCTGGGCTGGCCTTCTGGAAAACAAGATTAACTATTGGGCCAGGGTGCTCTATCTGCTCTTGTACTTACATCCATCAGAGTTTAGCTATCCCTTCACTGAATGCTCACAGCCAACCAGCTTAGCCTTACAGGCGGCTTTCAGTAACTCCCTACCCACCCATCAATCACAACCCTCTTCTTATAAATGAGCATTAATTTATATGTAATCTCACATCATTATTTGCTTTTTTCAGTTTTGCATGTTGGCCTGGCAGGATAGGAGCAGGAGGCTCCTCTCTTGATCTGTACTGTTGGCTGGAGTACTTCTCACTGAGCTCACAAGCAGGCAGCTGGTCACAGACAGATCACCATTGGGTTTTTCTTGGGACTAGACTATTGTGGATTCAACTCTGTGTCATGTGATTTAGCCAACTACGACTGACATGGCTACAACACTCCCTTTGATTTATGAGCTTTAGCAACAATACTTCCCCTCCTTCCCCCAAGTTAATCATCTTCCATCACAGGGACAAATATTTGGTCGTGGACAATAAGACAGTTCCACAAGTGGAATGGAATTGGGCTGCAATAGAGTAGCTGTGCCCAGTGGCCAATTCAGTTTGTGCAAACTGTTATGGTTCAGACAGGTAAGCTCAGACTGGTGACTATAGATTGGGCGGAGGACAACATTCATCTGGCACTGAGACATGTTGAGCTGATGACCAACAGCAATGCATGAGGGAAACTCTGTAACAGCACCCTGGACACCTTCATCTAGATAACATCATCTCTAGCAGCTGATATTGATGATTGGGACATACAGACCTAGATCAAGAATTGTTTGGAAGGTTGCTTGAGGGGTATTCCATCTATGCTCAAGAGTAATGGCATCTCTGTATACTCCAGGAGCATGAGTTAGATCCCTGGTTGGATTTGCAGAGATAACAAGCTCTCATGGTGAGGGGTAGGGTTTGGCTATGCGGTAGCCTGCATGTAAATGCAGATCTTGGAATACAGTGGATCCATCAACAGCTTGGGTTTAATCAGGCTGGTCAGAACACAGACAGCTAGGCTGCACTAGATCTAAACACTGAAAGCGGAGAGGCTGGTGACAGCTTGGGGCAACTCTTTTCTTCCCCTTTCACAGCTACCAGAGCAAGCTGCCTTTAGGGATTATCTTGTTTAGTAAGTTATAATAAAAGTTGCAGCCACTTGGACAAAACCTAATGCGTCTGTCCATCATTAGTGATCACTGCCATACCCAACAAAACTATTTGCTTAAGACTAGTAGGATTTGGCCTCCTTTCAATATGCTGACATAAATGTCACACTGAAAGTAGTCTTGTGCATTTATGTACCCTCAAAACCCACCCCCAATACTAGCAGAAGTATCTCCAACAGATAAATTAGGAGCTCTGCAGTACACTTACCCACAAAATGACTGATCTGGAAATGTATGGGATTTTAAAAAAAAAAAAAAAAAACCAACCCACCCACTATATAGTATTCCACTGCAGTTATTTTTCCCCTCAAAGAGGTAAATATTTCTTCTCCACAAAACAATTAAAATATCAATTGAATTTTTTAATTAGATTATTTATCCTCACTATTGCTTGTTTCTCTGTACAATCCCGTACACACTAAAAATAAACATTCTGTGGGGGAAATTAGATGGAATGAACCACAAAAATGAAAAAAATAAATTTAATTACTACACTTTTACCTTAGGAATAGACATGTTTAAACTAACACATTCTTCACAAAACCAAAGTAAATATTGTAACTAATATTTGAAAACTCTAGCAGCATGAGTATGTCATATGCCAGGAACACTAACCTTTAAAAAAATAAACTTCAGCATTTGATCCTGATTTGCACTGTTACATGGTGCACTTCTCAAACGTGTTCAAGTTTCAGGGGAAAGTTATCTGTGTGAAATAAAAACATCATTATAGGGCCATCCCATTGACTTTAATCCGCATTGGAGAGACTGCTAAAGGCTATATAACTGTACAAATCCAGGCAGTCAGGGCCCAGTGTTCTTCCCCACCTGCATAGGTGGAGGGGTATAAAAGCAGATAGAAATGGGTATGAAAATATGAAAGAGCAGAGTGGCACCTCCATCTAAAAGGCAGCCAAGGCACTAATTCTGCATCAGCTTCATGACCTGACTATTTGAGCAATGTGCTGGGCAGAGGATTTGGGTCTTTATAATAAAATAAAAAATAATAATTGGAGATATACCAATCTCCTAGAACTGGAAGGGACCTTGAAAGGTCATTGAGTCCAGCCCCCAGCCTTCACTAACAGGACCAATTTTTGCCCCAGATCCCCAAGTGGCCCCCTCAAGGATTGAACTCACAACCCTGGGTTTAGCAGGCCAATGCTCAAACCACTGAGCTATCCCTCCCCCCTTTGTGGCATACTTTCCACTCACTTTTTTTTTTTAAACACATACCCAGAAGATTAGCGTTCTCAATGTTATCTTCCCCAGCAGGATAAACAACTGGTTATGGGGCAGCAGAGCCCACCTCTTCCCAGGGACAGCAGATGTCGTCTTGTAATATCAGGATTGAAGAAGGTCCCAGCACTGCTCCCTCAGCCCTGGCAGCTGAGGGATGCATATGTGAAGTTCCTCCATGTGCTGCCCTTCCAGGCTTCTGAATAAGAACGGTGGGAGAACAAAAAATAAATGTGCTTGGAAGTAGGGTGGGGAGGGGAAGAGAATGAGATGCTAGGTCTCCTTCCCCCATCTCCTTCTTCACTCTCCCCCCACCTCCATCTCTGTACAGGTCTATGCAGATTTGTTTAAATATATGCAAGTCTGCAATCTCCTTGTTTTTGGTTTCCGGATGTTTACAGATCTGGAATGTCATGCCACAGAAGGAGCCCAGCCTAGGTGCAGACACGTAAGGCATTAGACCAACTGACTGGCTCAGATACCCTTGAAAAATAGCCTTACAGGGTAGGGCTGGGGTGAGACTGCTTCATGTAGGCTGCAGACTGGACCATGTGCTGCTGCCTGAAGGAATACAGCAGGCCCAAACAAAGCCTGAAAACAACTCTGGGAGCAGCTTGAACCAGGCCTTGTCTGCAGATGTCTTAAAGGAGGTCTGAGATAAGGGGAGGGGACTAGGGGGGCAGCCAGTTAAACCAGCTTGGGGGGCATAGGACAAGGGGTAGGGAGAATAGTTAGGGAAAAGTGACTTAAATCTGTCCCACGTGGAAGAGAGTTAGCCTGCATGGGCGTGGTGGCAGCCAGCAGGGTTAGAATGGTAATGTAGAGAATGCAACAAACCCAGCCAATGGGGATTGAGTGACTTGGACCCAAGAGCGCCTGTACCACAGCTGTTCAAGCTAGGCTTGCCAACTCTGACTGAAGCTATTCCGGGAGATTTTTTCCCCCAACCTCACAATCTCATTTTCTTAAAATATCCTATTGCAATCTCCTGGATTACTTTCAATAGTCACCGAGAGATCAATGCCGATTCTGGGAGACTCCAGGCCAAACCGGGAGGGTTGGCAACCCTAGTTCCAGTCTGGCTGAGAAAACCACAAAGAGGAAGTAGATAGGTGGGTGGGAATAGGGGGGCAAACTACCAGGCAGTAGTGCCCTCATCACATGATCCTCATGCCAGTTTCCTAAGAGCCAAATCCTGGGGCACCCAAGGGAGTTCTAAAAATAGTTGAAATGCTTTTGGTCTCCCGTGCAAAAGGGCATCCCCCCAACCCTACATACAGGATTTTTTATAACGCTTGAACATTGTGGAGCAGTGCTCCCTAGCAATTTCACTGAGGAGAACTGAGATCACAGCGTGCATCCACTGGGTCACAGCCCTACAAGTGGGTGGATTAGAGGGGATATTTAAGCTAGATTTGCTACTCCTCTCCATGGGCCTGTGCCACAGCCAAAGGAAGGATTTCCCATTGATTTCAATGGGCTTTGGACTGAGGCCCATATGGTGTGGTAGGGTGAAGGATACCCTGTACAGCGGATACTGTCTGTACAGGATTCAGTCACATCCCTGACACCTTTTTAGTTCCTGCAGGCTTTTACTCAGGCTTTGCTGTTGGGACCAGGAATTTGACCTCCAGTATTTGATGGTGAAAGTGAAACATGTTCATTTGCATCTTGCCCTAAACAGTTGTGTCTAAAATAAATACCAGTAGTTGCCAACTTTTTTTTTTTAAAGCTTGCCATCGTAATTTACTGTGGTTACCTAAAGCAATAGCAAACAAATCTAGACAGTATGCAGTTTGTGGTCCAGAGCATGGCCCCAACATCTTCCTGCACTCAGACATTCCAGTGACAGTCAGCCAGTGAGTCATTCATCCCACTGCTAAGCCACACCAGCAAAAGGGGTGTACATGGGGGTTTGGGGGTGTCAACCATTCATTCATTTGTTCATTTACTTTTTCCATTTAAGCTCAGTCCTCCAGGACAGTTCAGATAGATGCATGTATAAGGCAGGGTACAGTGGAAACTAACTGGTTAACTCAGCATGCCTTTATTTCAGGAAGATTCTTCCACAAAGACATGCACAGCCTTAACACATAGACATGCTAGTGTGTTTGATTATACTAATATGCAGGATTATGAGCATACACACTCTCATGCCCCATCTAGGAGCTACACCAACATACACAAGATCTCAGCACCCCTATCCTGAAATGGTAGTGACTGTATTCCAGAGTGGGCTTGTGGGCAACATCACATGGTATGGTAAACCGTACCCTCGACTGTCTCAGCTCGTCCTTGGCCTTGCAAGTCCAATAATAGGTGTAGCCTGCTCCCACCTCCTCAAAGTGCGACTCAGCAGTGAGTCTGGTTTCAGTGAAGGCAGTGATGTCTATGTTATACCTCTTCAGTGTTTTGGCAACAAGGGCTAGTCTTTGTTCCGGGCTTTGGTCATTATCAAGAAGCGTTCGGACAGTCCATGACCCAAAAGTCAGTTTGTGAATCTTTGCGTTATTTTGATGGCTGAATTATTTTGATGGCTGATAACTACCCAGGAACAGTAGCCTGACAGTACAGAAAGGGCAGGTTGTGTTTAGGGTTCCTTTTCAGTCCCCTTTCCCCAGATCGGGGAGAGCAGCACTGCTCTATCACCTCGGGAGGATACAAGCTCCATTTCTGCCCTGATCTGTGGAGAATGACCATCACTACTGTATGCAGAGCTGTGACTAAGGACTGCCAGCAGCATCCTCTGCCTGTCCACCTTGCCACTTCCCCTTCCCCACAGGACTCCAGTGAGTTGATTAGGTTAAATGACTTGAATGAACTGAGTTAGCTGAAAAACATGCACTATGAATGGATTTAGGTGAAAGAGCTTTTGTGCAGAACCTCTCTCACTCCCCCGAACAGCTGTTGCAGCATTGGTACAATAAATGCCACAAGCACAGCAGCTAACTTTGGTGCAGGATTTGTATTCAGAGGTGTCCTTCTCATAGATGAGCTACCTACCTGAGCCAAAGAGCGTCATCTTCCCATGGATTTAGTGATTGGCCAATGGCTGCATATATAATGCAGGTTGCTCCTATATGCTATCACAAGGCATGTGCTCCATTGCCATCCTCTCCACTGACGCTAAGCTGGACTTGTTCCCCAAGGGAGTCAATGACTCACTATGGTGTTCCATATAAACTTGTCCGGAGATCAGTACGCCACCATTACCGGTGCTTACACACAGACAATGACTCATACAGATGAGATCAAGGAGCTGTTTTATGAAGATATGAGAAGGATCATCAGAGGGGTACCACACCAGGACAAACTCATTGTCCTTGGAGACTTTAATGCTCATGTGAGACCCAACTCTGACCCCTGGAGCAGGGTGCTAAGCCATCACAGCACTGGAAGGTCAAACTCCAACAGCCAACTATTTCTCTTCAAGTGTGTCAAGTTCAATCTCACTATTATCAACACAGTCTTCTAACAGGCCAACAATTATAAAACAACATGGATTCATCCCAGGTTAAAACACTGGCACATGTTGAACTATGTAATTGTAAGGTCTAGAGACATTAAAGATGTGTACATCACCTGCTCTTTGAGAGGCACCGAATGGTGGTCAGACCATCAGCTTGTGAGAAGTATCATGTCACTACATTTCTTACCAAGGTGTCCAGAAGATGCCTCAAACTATCAAAGATGATCAATGTAGCTGCCATGAAAGACCCCAGCAAACAAGAAAAGTTGGCATAGACACTGAAGACTGTCATCTGAGGTCCCAGAAAACTCCACAGACATTGTGGCAACCTGGCAGAAGCTCAGAGATGTCATATATACTATGGCATCCAAAGTTCTTAGCTTTGTAAGGCAGAAACACCAAGACTGGTTTGATTAGAATGTCCTGAGATAGACAGGCTACTGGAGACCATGCACACTACACACAAGTCTTACATCTTGGACAAGAAATCAGCAACGAAGGAGGCCAAGTATCATAAGGCCAAACAAATGCTACAAAACCAATTAAGGCTAATGAAGAACCACTGGTGGGGGCAGAAGGCTGCAGAACTACAGTAAGTAGCTGACAAGCATGACATGAAAGCTTTCTGTTAAGGTCTCCATGCTGTGTATGGCCCAAAATCCATAGATACAACCCCTGTCCTCACAGCAGATGGTAACCGGCTACTCACACACAAAGGCAATATTCTCTCTTGCTGGGCAGAACACATTGATAGTCTTCTGGACTATCAATCCACTATGTCCAATGAAGGCACTGACTCACTCCCACAGTATCCTGTCCTGGAGAAGCTGTCCATGGCCCATTCTTTAGAAAAGGTTATTAAAGCCACCAAGCAACTGTCCAGGCCACAAAGGCATTCCAACTGAAGTGTAAAAATGTGGAAGTGCCCACCTGGTCAGGAAACTCACCAGCCTGTTCAAGACTATATGGGAACAGGGTACCATGCCCGAGGAGTATAAGGATGCTTTCATAGTTTATCTATATGAAAGGAAGGGAAGCATATCTAGCTGAGACAACCACCACACTATCTCAATGCTGTCTATAGCAAAGAAGATCCTTGCACAGTTTGTCCTCAACAGGCTCATCTCTCACCTGGTGTATCCAGAGTCACAGTGTGGCTTTCATGTTGGCTGTGGCATCGTAGATGTGATTTTTGCAGCCCAGCAAATACAAGAGAAGGTTCATGAACAGAGTAAGGACCTGTACATGGTGTTTGTTGACCTGAGCAAAGCCGCCAACATGGTGAATCATGAGAGCCTATGGAGTCGCTTTCATAAATTTGGTTCCCCAGAGAAGATGATTGCTGTCATATGCTCATTTCACAATGGCATGATGGGCCAGGGTGATGGAGTGTGGTGACTCATCAGGATGTGTAATGGCTCCAGTCCTCTCTGCCATTGTATTTTCAGCCATGCTTTTGTTTGCATTCCAGGACTTAGACAGAGGTGTACACAACCCTTTCAGATTGGATGGTGGGGGGGGGTCTATTCAATCTATAATGACTCAGAGCCTGTGCCAAGGTAACTGAACAAGCTATTAAGAGAGCTCCTGTTTGCTGATGTTTGTGCCCTCATTGCACATATGCTCAAGGACATTCAGCTTATCATGGATCATTTTGCCTATGCCTCAAAATGCTTTGTTCCACAATAAGTCTAAGACAGACAGAAGTCATGTACCAGCCAATGCCAGACCACCAGCATCACGAGTACCATGATCCAGCATCACAACTGACAACACATCTCCCAACTCAGTTAGGTAATTCTGCTACCTGTTTAGCATACTTTCCAGCCACACCATGTTGGAGGATGAGATCACTCAGCATCTGGCAAAGGCCAACCTGGCATTTAGCAGGCTCACCCACAGACTCTGAAGGGAGCATAGAGTCTACCTCAGAACCAAGATTAAAATTTACCACACTGTTGTACTCACCTCACTCCTCTACAGCTATGTGAGACAGATGCTCCACCAATGCCACTTCAAACAGCTGGAGAGCTTCCACATTCGCTTCCTAAGATCCATCTATAACATCAAGTGGCAGGACAGGATATTCAACACTGAACTATGGCATTGTGAGCATGCTCATCAGGACTCAACTTCACTGGGTCAGACACATGGTCTGCATGGAGATTTCTCATATACCAAAAGCAGTGCTTTACAGCCAGCTGAGCATAAGAACCCGTTCTAAGGGTCAACCCATCTTCAGATATAAAGGCACCGTGAAGGCCAACCTCAAAGATTCATATTAAAACCTAGGAACTTGTTGCACTGAACAGACCCAGATGGAGAGGTCTGTGCCAGGAGGCCATGTCCACTTTTGAGGGGTGACATCTAAGGTCTTTGCAGGAGACAAGAGCATGTCATAAAGCCAACGCCTCAAACCCTCCCCCCAATGACAACTACACTTGCAAGACAGGCAACTGCATTTGCAAATCCGGGATTGGACTCGCTTCTCATGTGAGAAACCATAAAAAGAAATAAATCTGTTGAAGTGATGGGAGACTCCTTTATATTACCAGAGTAAGTGGCTCTATGCTGAATACTCTCTCTGTGAATAAGCTTCTCCTTGAGTCACATGGTATGTGGGGAATAGAGGGCTGAGCCCTTACTTACTCAGGTCACAATAACAGTTCTAACTTTTTGTAGCAAACAGTGTCCAACTATCAAGTATCAGGGGTAGCCATGTTAGTCTGGATCTGTAAAAGCAGCAAAGAGTCCTGTTAGTCTATAAGGTACCACGGGACTCTTTGCTGCTTTTACAGTATTCAACTATGTAGCCATAGTTCCTATTTCCCATTATATTTGTATTGAACCTTTGTTTGGATCATATGCAGGAAGACTAGAAATTTAATAGAATCAGAATCTGTACTTTTGTACTTGTACATGTAGTTTTTCAGTACTTTTGGTATTTTCTACAGATTCCAATCTTTAATACATATTATTAATAAAAATCTATTTCTCCCTTTTTAAATGTGAATAAAGGAGAGAAACAAGCAAGCAACTTAGAAGAGCCAGCATTTGGGACTATCACAGGAAGCATAATCAACTCCTACTTGAAGATAATTTTACAGACAGAGATTCTGTAGTTCTGTGTTAAGCTTTTTGACTATTCCTGCTCACAGGGCATTAGTATAGATCACTGTCTTTGACCTAAAATCAAATTATTTCTCTATTCATTTTGGGTTGCATTAAATTATTTATATTGTCCTTCATTTCCTGTGTAAGGTTGTACAGTTATCTTTGTCAACTAACAACTGAGGGTATTGAATTTGAAGATGCCCATCAAGCTTACCTGGCAAGAGAATAAAATGGTTCTTCCAAAGAAGATAGCTGAAGTTTCTTTGGAAAAATATCTATGAAAGTCGGTTATGATGTCAGATTATTCTTGGGTGAAATTTGCTCCAGTACAGAGATCCTGAACAAGGCACTATGCTCCACTTAAGCCCTTAAAATAGTTAGACAAAAAGACAGTGGTGGTCCTTAAAGCCTTACCAGTGTTACTTAAGATAAATTAGGTATCCGTAGCATTCCCTTGTAAGTCTCTATACTATAGGATGCACCTTAAATACTTAAATGACTGAGATTATTCAACCACAATATTTCATTATCTAAAACAACTGATAAGTTTTTTTAGGCCCACTATTGTACAATTCTTTTTCAATCAATTTTGTCCTCTTATCACTACTATAGTGTGAAAGTCACCTTTTAAGACTGGAATAGGTAGGTATTTAGGAACTCAGAATTTCTGGATAACCCTGCTGAGTAATTTAGCTCTAGCTAGAAGTTGAGATGAATAAATGGTCCTTCTTTCAATCCTGCTGCATATTACTATGTGTATGTGTGGTGTGTGTATATTAAATATTATATATATAAGGAATTTAAACCAGGCTCTTCAGTGGATGGCTCTTTGTGAATGGGTACATGGCTGCCTGTGGGGTGATAGGGAGTCCAAGCTCCTCAGAGCAGTGACCATCCTAAACTGTTTGGAAAGCACCTGGCAGGTATTAGAGTAAATATAATGAGACATTTTACAGACTTAAAGCTGTTAACATGACAACTGAGTTAAAGTCAGAATATATACTTAATGCTCTATTACCAGACTCTAAAGTCATTAAGCACAAAAATATATTTTAATGGGTCTTTTTAAATGTCTTTTCCCCTCTTGTGAAATTCTGTGTCATCGACTAGTTAAGTGGAGATATTCAGCAAGCTTTCGACTTAACTTAAACCAATATCACGGAACATTACCTTCTCATCTTGAGAACATGGACATTTCCCCTCACTGGTAAATTAGTTTAGTTATCATGACAGACTAAAAAACTCCACCTCTTCTGGGATAAGGAAAGTCCATACAAACAAGAGTCCAAATCAAGGAAATTCTTCACCAACAGAACTCCACTGGCCATCACATACAGTCCCCAGCTAAAACCCCTCCAACGCATCATCAGGGATCTACAACCCATCCTGGACAACGATCCCTCGCTTTCACAGGCCTTGGGTGGCAGGCCAGTCCTCGCCCACAGACAACCTGCCAGCCTGAAGCATATTCTCACCAGTAACTGCACACTGCACCATAGTAACTCTAGCTCAGGAACCAATCCATGCAACAAACCTCGATGCCAACTCTGCCCACATATTTACACCAGTGACACCATCACAGGACCTAACCAGATCAGCCACACTATCACCGGGTCATTTACCAGCACATCCACCAATGTAATATATGCCATCATATGCCAGCAATGCCCTTCTGCTATGTATATCGACCAAACTGGACAGTCTCTAAGGAAAAGGATAAATGGACACAAATCAGATATTAGGAATGGCAATATACAAAAACCTGTAGAACACTTCAATCTCTCTGGACACACAATAGCAGATTTAAAGGTAGCCATCCTGCAGCAAAAAAACTTCAGGACCAGACTTCAAAGAGAAACTGCTGAGCTTCAGTTCATCTGCAAATTTGACACCATCAGCTCAGGATTAAACAAAGACTGTGAATGGCTTGCCAACTACAAAAGCAGTTTCTCCTCCCTTGGTGTTCACACCTCAACTGCTAGAAGAGGGCCTCATCCTCCCTGATTGAACTAACCTCGTTATTTCTAGCCTGCTTCTTGCTTGCATATATATACCTGCCCCTGGAAATTTCCACTACATGCATCCGACAAAGTGGGTATTCACCCACGAAAGCTCATGCTCCAATACATTTGTTAGTCTATAAGGTGCCACAGGACTCTCTGCTGCTTTCACTCAGTTTGTCGCCATGGGTCGCAGGCTGTCCCTCTCCAGAGTCTGTGTCAAACCTCAAACTTCTCTCTCAACATATCTGAAAGACAACACAGGCCTAAATTCAGAGTATATATTTATTCCTATAGTATCTATAACCTTGGGGTGGGAAGCTGTGAGAGTCTTAACAGTTTGTATATATGGTATTAGAGGCTGCATAGAAGACACTCTTATTTGAATTACTGTAGACCAACTAGACTGGTCCCAAGGTGGAGTTTAATTTTTATGGGATCCCATGATGATACATATGGTAAGTTCTGAGTAGAGTCCAAGATGGTCTTTCAACAGACTATGAGCCTGTTGAAGCTCTTGGAATGTTTTCAGAGTTTAATTTTCCAGGACATTTCCATGTGTGTGAATGGTGAAGTCTAGCCACTTGTGACAGATGAATAATACTTTTCTGACTTTCAGTAGGGGGTTAAGCCACAAGGTAGCTTGAGGGATCCAAAAGGAGTTACATTTCCAAATTTTAGCTGCCCGAGCCCATCATTTTAAGATGTTTCGGGTCACAGGCTTGTGTGTGCGCACTACAGAGGCACAAATTATGTTACATAATTGTTTCATTTATGAACATGTAATTGTTCTTTGTGCATTTGTTTTATTAGCTCTCTTTTTTCTAGTTGTAAGTTTTATAATATATGAAAGCTAAGTTATTATCATTATTAATATTTTATAACAAATGGTATTATACTTTCAGAAGGATTAAGTTAGAAATCCTGGAAAAGATTCTAAACTTTATTACAGGTTCATTTTTTGTTTTTTAGAGGGCACTTGTGATGGGAGAAATGACTGCGTGTTTTAAGTTCCCTGTTATCATTTAGACACGATGTCTGGCTCTTCTAAACCCATAAACAATTATATATAAATGACTCAATTTAACCTGAAGGTAGGAAACCACTTGTTTAAACATGTGCATGCCCACAGTACTATATTTACAAGTTCACAGTTGGCAGTACTGTCTGAAATAAAAACTTAGGTTAGCACTGCATATATAATTGCTCTTATGTCTGCAACATAATAGCTGCAGCATTTTGTTTCCAAATCCTTTTGGAAAAATTGGTCCAGTTTTCCTGATATGATACTACCTGTTTAGATACAGTTGAAAATTATTCAATGTACTGTTTCAACATGTAGCTATTACCAGTAGCAACGTAAAAATGTTTCCTTTTGATTCTTCAAAAATCATGTTCAAACCCAACATAGTCTGTGACACACTGAACCCAAACTCTGTAGAAAAGCCATCCAGTTTCTGCAAGACCCTGGTGTGGAATTCAGTGGCAAACTGGAAACTCAGCAGCAGCACGAAATACATTAAAAATATTAATAAAACAAGCTTTTTTAAAAAATGAATTATACATAGTATTATTTGTATTACAGTAACACCTTAACTAGGCCATGGCCTTGTGTATGAGATGCTGTACAGACAGACTGAAAGAGGCCAGGTGGAGTGGGTGGAAAGTAACAGTGGGGTGGTAGTGGCAAAAGACCCTTCCCTAAAGAAAGGAGTAGCTGGGAGGCAGCAGTAGAAGGGAATGGGAAGGGGCCAGATACTTGGGAGAAAAGAGGAGGAGGCAGAAATGAAAGGAAGGGAGCAAACTTTTAAGAAAAAAAGTAGAAAGCAGTAGCAGGCAGGATGGGATGGAGAGTCATTGGGAAGCATAAGTACATGGGAGCTGGAAAAGAGAGTGGGGACAAAATGCCACGCTGGGCATGTTATGCAATCCCTCTGGCTGGGGAAGCTTTTTTTAAATGTCAGAGATTCACCCAATTCAATTCCCTGTGCAGGCCACCACTTGTAGTGCTGCAACCATGAATGGGTCACCAACAATAGGGATTAAATCTGAGATCTTTGCATCTAAATGCATAAGTATCTACTGCTTGAGCTAAAAGACTCAGCTCTATTACCCAAGCTCGTAGTATGAACTTCTATATGTGGCTCAACCACCACTAGAGAGGGTGCATGGACAGCAGGTCTCCACTAGCGCTTATCTCGATATAACTTATGTCACTCAGGGGTGTGAAAATGCCACGTGGCTGAGCGACACAAGTTATAGTGACCTAAGTGCTGTCTATACAGTGCCAAATTGGTGGGAGATGCTCTCCTGCCGTCATAGCTTCCTCCTCTCGTGGAGGTGGAGTAATTACACCAATGGGATAGCTCTCTCCCGTCAGCATAGAGCGTCTTCATCAGACACGCTACAGCAGTGCTGCTGCATCAGCGCAGCCCTACGTAGATTACATTAGGTCAGAAAAACTAGAACATGTCCTAACAGCCTGTCAGCTTGATGGGGAGTTGCTGATCTTCTTTCCTGGTCAGTGTAAACTACCTCATCCTGTGGATTTAGGATTAATTCCTAACTGCAGTTTGTGCACTGAAAACAGAGTACCCACTTGTAGGGGAGGACAAACCAGTCAGTCAAAAGTTACTTTAGGTTGTCACTATGCCAGAAGCCAAGATGGAGGAAGATTTCCAAATCAGGTAACCCAAAAGTTGATTTCTGCCGTCGATACCATGACCCACAGATCCACAGCATAAAAGCCCTTCATCACATTTCACTGTTCTGGAGAGAAATCTTGAGCAGGAGCACAGAGATGCCACAGCCACTACTTATTTCCTGCAAACATTTTAAGCAAGAGTCTTGTATCTCAGTAGTGCCTGATAAGCAAACCCTGAAAGTTCCCCCCCCCCCCCCGCCGCACACCTTAACAAATGGATATTTAGGACAAATGTACACCATTTCAGTACACTCTTTGTCTCAGGTTCATTCTCTACAATACTGTATCTAGTTCTATTAGACAACTCATAATAATACTTTGCACTTACATAGCACTTTGTCACCCATAAACCTCAGAGCACATACAGAGGTGAGGAACTATCCCCATTTCACACGGGGGAAACCTGAAGGCTAGGGAGGGTAACACCAGAATTTCCAAACAGCTGCATGGCTGAATTGGGGGTGGGGGTTGTTTCCTCTTTGAACTCATGGCATTTTTTTTAATGGATTAATTGATCACAAAGGGCTTCAAGTGCCCAGGCAAAAGAAGAGCATGGTGATTTATATGGCATTTTCTAAAGTCCTAACAGGACTCCCACATCCCCAAACTAGTGCAGCTGTTCTAGCCTCAGGCACAACAATCTCAGCAGGCGCCATTAATACGCTCACCTAACAAACACACTCATGGGCCCAGGCAGGTGCAGCACATCTGAAGACCCCATTACAACTGATTACGAACACTACCTAACATGCTGCAGAATTAGAGAAGACCAAGGAGACAAGTGGCTATAGAGACAGTGAGAGCTCATGAGCAAGCGTGTAGTATGGATCACACTAAACAGGAATTGGCAGTGTTGGTGATGAAGGGAAAAAGATGAAGACCACCATCCATCTTGTGCACTGAGGCCCTGATGCAGCAAAGCACTTAAACATATGCTTAACTTTAAGCACATGCTTATGTCCCATTGATGCCAATGAGAAATTAAAGATGTGCTTAAGTGCTTTGTGGTATTCGGAGCTGAACGAGGGATGGGTCTTGTACAATTTGTCATCATGTACTTAAAGACTGTGTCACATGCATAAGAGGTCTGAATTAAGGTTGCACAAGCCATCTTATTTCTGGAATTTCCTGACCTGAGTGCTTAACTTTGAAACCTTATTAGTGTTGTTTTACTGGAGGTGATCTTTTTGCTGCACTGCGCTGGAAATATTTGTGTTTTTAGGGCTGTCAATTAATCGCAGTTAACACAAGTGATTAAAAAAATGAATCGCACTGTTAAACAATAGAATACCAATTGAAATTTATTAAATATTTTTGGATTTTTTCTACTTTTTCAAATATATTGATTTCTATTAAAACACAGACTATAAAGTGTACAGTGCTCACTTTATATTATTTTTAGTACAAATATTTACACTGTAAAAATGATAAAGAAATAGTATTTTTCAATTCACCTCATTCAAGTACTGCAGTGCAAGCTCTTTATCATGAAAGTGTAACTTACAAATGTAGAATTATGTACAAAAATACTTAACTGCACTCAGAAACAAAACAATGTAAAACTTCAGAGCTTACACGTCCACTCAATCCTAGCCAATCACTAAGACAAACAAGTTTGTTTACATTTACGGGAGATACTGCTGCCTGCTTCTTCTTTACAATGTCACCTGAAAGTGAGAACAGGAGTTCGCATGGCACTTTTGTAGTCGGCATTGCAAGGTATTTATGTGCCAGATATGCTAAACTTTCATATGCCCCTTCATGCTTCAGCCACCATTCCAGAGGACATGCTTCCATATTGATGTCGCTCATTAAAAAAAAAAAAGTGTGTTAATTACATTTGTGACTGAACTCCTTGGGAGAGAGTTGTATGTCTCCTATTCTGTTTTGCCCACATTCTGCCATATATTTCAAGATATAGCAGTATTGGATTATGACCCAGCACATATTTGTTTTAAGAACAGTTTCACTGCAGATTTGACAAAATGCAAAGAAGGTACCAATATGAGATTTCTAAAAATAGCTACAGCACAGGACTCAAGGTTTAAGAAGCTGAAGTGTAGTCCAAATTCCGAGATGTTTGGAGCATGCTTTCAGAAGTCTTAAAAGAGCAACACTCAGATGCAGAAACTACAGAACCTGAACCACTGAAAAATAAAATCAACTTCTGCTGGTGACATCTGACTCAGATGATGAAAATGAACATGCGTCGGTCCGCTCTGCTTTGGATTGTTATCGAGCAGAACCTGTCATCAGCATGGACGCATGTCCTCTGGAATGGTGGTTGAAGCATGAAGGGACATAAGAATCTTTAGCACATCTGGCACGTAAATATCTTGAGATGCCAGCTACAACAGTGCCATGCAAATGCCTGTTCTCACTTTCAGGTGACATTGTAAACAAGAAGCAGGCAGCATTATCTCCTCCACATGTAAACAAACTTGTTTGTGTGAGTGATTGGCTTAAGTAGGACTAAGTTTTACATTGATTTATTTCTGAATACAGGTTTTTTTTTTCCACATAATTCTGCATTTGTAAATTCAACTTTCATGATAGAGATTGCACTACAGTACTTCTATTAGGTAAATTGAAAAATACTATGTTTTGTTTTTTACAGTGCAAATATTTGTAATAAAAAATAAATATAAAGTGAGCACTGTACACTTTGTATTCTGTGTTGTAATTGAAATCAATATATTTGAAAATGTAGAAAATATCCACAAATATTTAAATAAATGGTATTCTATTATTGTAAACAGTGCGATTAATCACAATTAATTTTGTTAATCGCTTGACAGCCCTAGTTAAAATTCTATGTGAATTCTGCCAGTCTAGAGACTACAGCATTAGGCTCAATATGTATATATGTATCACATGACTGTTTAGAACAAAAAAGTAATATATAGATCATTATAATTTAATGAATACATTATGTATTGAAGTGCTAAGTAAAGTTTTTGATTATTTGTCCACCCATAAATTTGACAACTAAGCATTCCTACACAGTGAGATTCCCCATAGGGAAAAAAAACAAATACAAACCAAGCACATTCTCCCTTCACATTTAGTGGATAGTTTTCAAACCATTTCATTCAATAAAATGTACAGTTTGGTTTTATTTTTAACCATATTTGACATCCCTCTTTTTGAAAAGTTCTAGAGATCTTAGACTTATATGAATTTCATAACTAGAGAAGAAAAAATAAAATGCATTTTTATATATAGCATAGTACAATAATGCAGTTTGGAAAATAGAAATGATTTTGTTTTAGTTGAAGGCATAGACATTTTCTTGGCACATTAAACGTATTTGTTAGTTTTCCTCTGTAGTTTTACTTTCCTGTCTAACTTTAGTCTTTTTATTTTTACATATAAAGAGAGACATTTTTTGCCTCGTAATAGACGGTTACAACAAAATGATGTTTCATGGTTGTTTGGTGTAAAAGACTAAAAATAAAAACACATTGTTCCAAGCATTGTGGACAACTTTTCCAGACAGGGGAAACCAGAAGTTTTTTATGACTTAGGAAAGCAGAGTTCCCAGGGGGCTGGTCTGCTTTTCTTCCACTCTTCCCTTTAGGATTTTCTGAAAACATTTCACTCATTTTTGACTGTGCAATACATTTATAGCCTTTTATTTTTAGGGTTCTGTCTGTGCATCCTGTGTTCCTTTTCCACCCCTCCCTGTCTAGAGCTTTCCCATGTTGTCAGAGGTGTATTTCAATGTGGGCTCTTGTTTACGTGCAGTACTCCCATGATGGCATGACTTCAAAGAGGGGTTTCCCCACTCCTAATAGGGAAAAATGAGCTGACTGCTAGTAATGCATTAGACTGAGCCTTTAAGTTCAGCCCTATATAAGAGGTAGCACGTAGCTGTGCTGCCACAGAAGGAGCCCTGGGAAGGAACTATGCCTCAGAGAGGCCCATTTCCTACCATGTTCCCCTTTTTCTCTGGGTGGAGGGAGAACATTGCCACAGACCTTTTCAGGGCACAACATACTCTTCCCCTAGTGTGCCCATCTGGTTCTGCTGGCATGTGTGTGGGCACAGGAGGAGGGAGGGAGGTGGCCAGGGAGACAGAAATCTGCCCACCACATACCCACTTACTCCTACATGGTGGCATTCAGCAAGCAGCCCTTGCCCTCCTTCCTGCACCCAGGGTTACTAACCAAGTAGCTCTGCTGTAGTGGTGAATGAGTGGGAGAACACGCACCCCCTTATTCTCCTGCACAGCCGCGGTAGACTCAACCACAAACTATACAAATGAATGAGATTAGCTTTTTTAAAAATTCTATATTTGATTAGTTATGTTAGCTGCTTGATGGTGTGGCTTTCTTACAGCTCAGAATTTCTTTGCCAGTAGGAGAACCAATTGAATCATAAACAGAAGCATAGATCAACACTGCACCAAGGCCAGTGTCTGACTAAACTTAGGCCCCTAAATCCATATTTAGGCACCAAATAAGTGGCCTAATTTTCAAAAGTGCTCAGCAGCCAGGAGCTGCTGGTGACTATCCTCCTATTGTTTTAGTAAAATTCAAATCAGATGTTTGAGCATTTGGATGTGCTCTCTGTAAAACAATGATAAACTGTTTCTTAGAAGATGTGATTTATTCACAGTTGATTTTAAGTATATCCGTATATTTCTAGCTGGAAAGTATAAATACACTAACAACTGAGTTTTTCCACGCGCTGACATAAAAATATACCTTGTGTCAACATTAGGAAAAATAATTGGTCTAATGCACCTTTCCTGTTCAACACATCAGCCATGATAATTATTTGGTATTAATTGCGCATTTCTACTTTCCAGTATCTGGATTTTTTAAGAGGAGCCTTAATTTTGAAATACCAGTTTTCTAATATTTGTCTCTTTTAAGAAAACTACAGCCCTTTCTTAAGTGTATTTTCCCTGAAATAATAGATTATTTAATTCTTATAGTTTTCCCCTGGGATTAAAGTTTAGTTATATACTGATTAAAACTGTTAGTCTGTTTAAAATAATCCTTTAATCTTTTAACATTAAATTGCTGCTTGTGGTTTAAGATTAGAAAATTGTGTCCCCATGGAGAAAGGAAATTAAGCTATTTTGGGGTTATAAATGCAAGGAGTTAGACATGTAATCACACTCTAATATCCAGAATTGTCGTCTTATAAATCATATATATAGGCATCAGTATTAATGTAGCAGTAATTATTTTTAAATAGGCCATATGCGAAAAGACAAGCAGTTAATTTGACACGGTCGCTATCCATTCAGAAGGGGCCCAAAACCTAGCTAAAATGGAAAGAAAATTCTCACTCCAAGAACATATTGTTCCTTGAATTTATAACAAGGGAGGCTGTTCTTGTGTAATTACAGGCTTTCAGCTTTTAAGTTCTGGCAGGTCTGTTGGTTTTTTTGAGGGGTTTTATGGGGTAAAAATACAAATGCACTATAAAAACACTACGGTTATCAACTGATTAAAAAAATGAATCGCAATTAATCGCGCTGTTAAACAATAATGGAATACTATTTATTTAAATATTTGTGGATATTTTCTACATTTTCAAATATATTGTTTTCAATTACAACACAGAATACAAAGTGTACAGTGCTCACTTTATTTTTTATTACAAATATTTGCACTGTAAAAAACAAAAATAGTATTTTTCAATTCACCTACTACAAATCTCTTTATCATGAAATTTGTATTTACAAATGCAGAATTATGTACAAAAAAGTGCATTCAGAAATAAAACAATGTAAAACTTTAGAGCCTACACGTCCACTCAGTCCTACTTCAACCGGTCACTCACACAAACACGTTTGTTTACATGTGGAGGAGATAATGCTGCCGGCTTCTTGTTTACAATGTCACCTGAAAGTGAGAACAGGCTTTCTCATGGCACTGTTGTAGCTGGCGTCACAAGATATTTATATGCCAGATGCGCTAAAGATTCATATGTCCCTTCATGCTTCAACCACCATTCCAGAGGACATGCGTCCATGCTGATGATGGGTTCTGCTCGATAACTATCCAAAGCAGAAGGGACTGACCCATGTTCATTTTCATCATCTGAGTCAGATGCCTCCAGCAGAAGGTTGATTTTATTTTTTGGTGATTCGGATTCTGTAATTTCTGCATCTGAGTGATGCTCTTTTAAGACTTTTGAAAGCATGCTCCACACCTCTCAGATTTTGGACTACACTTCAGCTTCTTAAACCTTGAGTCCAGTGCTGTAGCTATTTTTAGAAATCTCATATTGGTACCTTCTTTGCATTTTGTCAAATATGCTATGAAAATGTTCTTAAAACAAATATGTGCTGGGTCATAATCCAATACTGCTATATCTTGAAATATATGGCAGAATGTGGGCAAAACAGAATAGGAGACATACAACTCTCTCCCAAGGAGTTCAGTCACAAATGTAATTAACACACTTTTTTTTTTTAAATGAGCGACATCAATATGGAAGCATGTCCTCTGGAATGGTGGCTGAAGCATGAAGGGGCATATGAACGTTTAGCATATTTGGCACATAAATACCTTGCAACGCCGACTACAAAAATGCCATGCGAACGCCTGTTGTCACTTTCACTCACGCACTTTGGTGGGCCCCATGGGCTGGTGCGATTGGCCAGCGCGGTTGGTCCCGGAAGAGATGAATCCATCACTTCCGCCCCGGGCCCTGCACCCCTGTAGGGACAGCCCTGGATGGTAGTAACTGTCCTTTTGTGGAACAGAAGTGAGTTGAAATGGGCTGGAACAGATGCTGCTGTTGTTGTTAAACTTCAATTTTAGAAGGAAAAGCCCCCTTAACTGACAGCCTTTTAGATGGTGTTAAAGATTATAACAACTGTTATTGCAGGTGGTGTCTGGGATTTAGCTGGAGTTGGCAGGTTGGGGATGTCATCTGAGTCCCTCTCTCTTTGACCCATTTTGGTTAGGACATCTTTTAGGACTGCAGCAGCACCAGCACAGTAACATTGCTGCAGCAGCCAGTGCTGGAGTGGTTGCCAGCAGGAGCTGGGACTCCTCTGTTATGCCGTCCTGTCCCCCCAGCACTGACAGCCCAGGTACCACTGTAGCAGGGGGAGGGAGCCAGTGAACCAAGGGGACTGGCTTCAGCATGCACATGCCCCCACAGTACAGGGTGACCAGATGTCCCGACTTCACAGGGACAGTCCTGATTTTTGGGTCTTTTTCTTGTATAGGCTCCTATTACCCCCCTCCCCTGGCCCTCTGTCCCGATTTTTCACACTTGCTGTCTGGTCACCCTACCCCAGTATAGCAAGTCAAACTACACAGAACGGAGGGGCGGGGGGAAGGGGCAGAACATGGTGGGGCCATGGGCAGGGTTGCAGGTGGAAGGGGCGGGGAGGAGCTCCCCACTTGCTCTGGCCCAGGGCCCCACAAAATCTTAATCCACCTCTGCTCAAGGCTTATCTATAGAAGCCAGGGCCAGCTCTACCATTTTTTTTTAACAAAAAAAAAAAAAAAAAAAAAAGAAAAAAAAAAAAAAAAAAAAAAAAAAAAAAAAAAAAAAAGAAAAACCCCAAGAATGGACGGAATGCCGCCGCTCAGCATGTGCCACCACAAGCACGTGCTTCATCCGCTGGTGCCTGGAGCCAGCCCTTCCTCCGCTGGTGCCTGGAGCCAGCCCTGATAGAAGCTTAATTTGAATTAACTAACGTTGTGGATTAGTTACACTGCATTAAACCCCTGTGTGGACACACTGATTCAAAATTAAATTGGCCTTAATTCATTTTATGTTACTTCACTTTCACCATATCTGCAGGGGAGATAAAGAATCTAAGGGTATGTCTACACTACAAGACTATTTCGAATCAACTTAAGTCGAATTTGTGGAATCGACCTTATGAAGTCGAATTTGTGTATCCACACTAAATACACTAATTCGACTGTATGAGTCCACAGTAACGGGGCAAGCGTCGACTTTGGAAGCGGTGCACTGTGGGAAGCTATCCCACAGTTCCCGCACTCCCCGCTGCCCATTGGAATTCTGGGATTTCCCCCCAATGCATGCTGGGGGGAAAAATGTGTTGAGGGTGGTTTTGGGTAACTGTCATCATTGAACCGTCAATCACGCCCTCCCTCCCTCCCCGAAAGCGCCTGCGGACAATCTGTTTGTGCACTTTTCTGCTCAGTGACAGCGCGGACGCCACAGCACTGCGAGCACGGAGCCCGCTGCAGTTATGGCCGTTGTCAACTCCTCGCACCTTATCGTCCACCTCTTCCACAGTCAGCTGCTGAGAAATCGGGCTACTTTTCAATGGTGCTGCGAGCACTGGTGGACCACGGGGGACGTTTTACCAGCATCAACGTCGGGTGGCCGGACAAGGTTCATGACGCGCGTGTTCTCAGGAACTCTGGTCTGTTTAGACGCCTGCAGGAAGGTAGATTCTTCCCGGACCACAAAATAACTCTTGGGGATGTGCAGATGCCTATAGTGATCCTTGGGGACCCAGCCTACCCGCTAATGCCCTGGCTCGTGAAGCCCTATGCAGGCGCCTTGCACAGTGACAAGGAACTCTTCAAGTACGAGCGAGCAGCGTGACCTGTGACTGTTCAGTTTCTTTACAGAGAAGCTGAACCTGCCCCTGTTTCTTTACCAAGTTATTGTTGACTAGCATCTGCAGTTACATACCCCGTCCACCCCGCTTCCCCCACTTCCAACACACGTTTAAAAATAAAATACATCTTCCACTGTAATGTTACAAAGGTTTCTTTATTGATGACTTTGCATTAAAGGGTTGAAACTGGGACGCAGACTGTGCTGGGTAGGGTGTGCGGTGATGTAAAGACCGCCTCTAAACTCGAGGAATGACAAGCTCCTGCTCCCAGAGCGCTCTGCAGTGCCGGACTGGTTGTTTCAACGGAGCCTGCCATCCCTCCTTTTTGGGACTCTGTGCGGGGGCTCTGTGGCCTTGTGGCGGGGGAGGACGGATACAGATTCCTCTGCTGCGTGGCTCTGTGGTCCAGGACAGGGACCGTTGCATGAGATCTGTAACCCCCCTCCCCCGCTACAAAGTCACGTACCCCCCCACCCACACAGAACCTGCAAACCACGTCCCATACCGACCAGGGTGCCTACTGACTGCACTGTGTGTGTGACCTGCTGCTGATCCTGCCCCCGTCTCTGTACCCTGCTAAAGGTGACTGTCCTATGCAATACCCTACCCCCTTCCCCACCCACCCATCCACCCCTTCAAACACAGCGTTGTGTAAAAAAGCATGACGGAAACAGTAATTAACAGCAAAGTATTTTTAATAATTAACCAGACAGTCAGGGGATGAAACTGGGCTTGGGGCTTGGGTGAGTCAGGAAGGGAAGGAATTCTCAAAAATTAGGGTATGAGAGCTTTTGGGTACTTGAGCACTCTGCTGGGGTGCAGTGACAGTTTTCACGGCCCCTGGCGCCACTCCTTCTGGTTACTTTGGGTGACGGGAGGTATGGGACTTTGTGGCGGGGGAGGGCGGTTGCAGATACACTGCGGGGGGCTCTGTCCTCCTGGCTGCGGTCCTGCAGAACATCCACAAGGCGCCGGAGCGTGTCCGTTTGCTCCCTCATTAGTCCAAGCAGCGTTTGAGTCGCCTGCTTGTCTTCCTCACGCCACCTCTCCTCCCGTTCGCTGTGTGAGCGCTGGTACAGAGAGAGGGTCTCCCTCCACTGGCTCTGCTGGTCCGCCTCAGCTCGGTAGCAGCCGAGAAGTTCAGCGAACATCTCGTCCCGTGTCTTTTTCTTTCGCCGCCTAATCTTTGCCAGCCTCTGTGAGGGGGATGCTGTGGCAGGTCTGGAAACAGTCGAAGCTGTGTGATGGGAAAAAGGGAGTGAATTCCTTGCAAAGATACGTTTTTGCGAACAATGAACACAGTCTAGTCTGTGTCTGTGATCAACACCATGCACAGCACCTATCTCGTCCGCACTCCTGCAGCAGGCAATCCTGAAAGCATAAACTCTGCCCCTGTTCTACCCCATCGCAGTGTCCCCCGACCCTTGCACTTCTGGGTTGAGATCCCAGTGCCTGATGGTGCAAATTTCATTGTCGCGGGTGGTTCTGGGTAAACGTAGTCAGTCATTCCTTCCTCCGGGAAAGTAACGCCAGACAATCATTTCGAGCCCGTTTTCCCTGGATTGCCCTGGCATACGCCATAGCGTGGCAACCATGGAGCCTGTTTTGCCTTTTGTCACTGTCACCGTATGTGTACTAGATGCCGCGGACAGAGGCGATTCAGCAGCGCTACACAGCAGCATTCATTTGCTTTTGCATGACAGCAGAGATGGTTATCACCCATACTGTACCATCTACCATGCCATTGTAAATTGGCAAGGTGATGATGGTTACCAGCTGTATTGCATTATACCTTCTGCTGCTGTCATAGGTGCCCCTGGCCGAGATCAGCTGGGAGCGCAAAAGACAAAACTGGGAATAACTCCCCGAGTCAATCCCTCCTTTATGGTATCTAAAAATAGAATAATTCCTGCATAGAATATGGGGCTAGTGTAGTACAGATCCAGTGTTTCAGAGAACCAGAGAGCACATCCGCTCCGTGTCAGATTATTCAGGAATGATGAGCTGCATGGCATTCACAGGGGGTGCTCCTGCAACAAACCCACCTGTTGCTTCCCTCCTCCCCCAGCCTTCCCGGGCTACCGTTGCAGTGCCCCTGATTTGTGTTCTGAAGTAATACAGAATGCAGGAATAAGAAACAGTGACTTGTTACTGAAATGAAATAAGGGGAAGGCAGCCTCCAGCTGCTATGATTGTCCAGACAGGACATTAAGCAGTGTGTGGGAGAGGAAAACAGCATCCTGCTGCTATGACAGTCCAGAATCTTTTCTTTACACATGAAGGGCGGGGGCTGATGGAGCTCAGCCCCCTGTTGCTATGATGAAGACGGTTAGCAGGCCATCTACTTATGGGCTGATGACGAGGATGGGTACCAGTCGTATTGCACTACACCATCTACAGCAAGGCTGATGATGACGACGACGGATATCAGTCTTACTGCACCATCAGCCACCCATGAGGCGGGGGTGGGGGAGAGGATGCTACAGTACAGTGCCGCAGCATCGCGTCTACCAGCAGCATTCAGTACACATAGGGTGACATTTACAAGAGTCAAGAGACGATTTTTTTTCCTTTTCCTTCTGGGGGTGGGGGAGGGGGGTACATTGACGAGCTATGCCCTGAACCGCCGCGGACAATGTGTTTGACCATACAGGTATTGGGAGATCAGCCAAGAATGCAAATGCTTTTCGGAGACTGCAGGAACTGTGGGATAGCTTGCGTCCTCAGTCCCCCCTCCCTCTATGAGCATCCATTTGATTCTTTGGCTTTCTGTTACGCTTGTCACGCAGCAGCATGCTGAGTCTCTGCTACGCCGTCTGTCCGGAGATTTTTTAAAAATACTTTGGACCAGGCGTAACATTACAGTAATTCCCCTAATTAAATGCAGGAGTCTCTGAGCGAGATCACCCTGAGGACGGTCACTGAAGGAGATAGAGAGCGCATGCTGCGTGAAAGCCAGCACAAACCAGGGCCCTATGCAGCCGTGCTCAGGGAGGCAATGCTCCCTGAGTACCTCATGAAAGCCTGGCGCGGAAAAGCGTGCTACCACGGAGCACCCAATAAGGCAGCTCTCCCCAGGAACCTCCTGCGGAGGCTTTTCGACTACCTCCAGGAGAGCTTCGTGGAGATCTCCCAGGAGGATTTCTGTTCTATCCCCATATATAGAGAGACCTCCTTTTCACATACTTCAGATTCCTGTTATATTAAGAATAAAAGTTTACATGTTTAAAGCACTTACCGACTGCTCCTTCCCCTGATTCAGGGTCCGGGTTAACGGCCGGAGAGGGTTGGTAGGGGATCTCCGTGAGGGTGATGAAGAGATCCTGGCTGTCGGGGAAACCAGCGTTGTAAGCACTGTCGCCTGCCTCGTCCTCCACAAACCCTTCCTCATCTTCCCCGTCCGCAAACATTGCTGAGGAACTGGCCGTCGACACTGTCCCATCGTCAGAGTCCATGGTCACTGGTGGGGCAGTGGTGGCAGGCTCCGTAGCGTCCGTTTGCCGCTTTGATTTTTTGGTAGCCTTGTCTGGGGTCCTTGATTTTCACGCGGTGCTGCGTTGCATCCCGCCTGTATCCTCTGTCTCTCATGGCTTTGGAGACCTTCTCGTAGGTCTTTGCATTCCGTTTTCTGGAGCGCAGCTCCGAAAGCACAGACTCCTCGCCCCACACACCGATCAGATCCAAGAGTTCCCGGTCAGTCTATGCTGGGGCCCTCTTTCTATTCAGAGATTACATGAACTCCTCTGCTGGAGAGCTCTGTATTGCTGCCGGTGCTGCTGAGCTCGCCCCGATGTCCAACCATGAAATGAGATTCAAACTGTCCAGACAGGAAAAGGAATTCAAATTTTCCCGGGGCTTTTCCTGTGTGGCTGGTCAGAACATCCAAGCTCGGACTGCTGTCCAGAGCGTCAACAGAGTGGTGCACTGTGGGATAGCTCCCGGAGCTACTAAGTTCGATTTGCATCCACACCTAGCCTAATTCGACATAGCCATGTCGAATTTAGCCTTCTCCTCGTCGGGAGGAGTACAGAATTCGAACTAAAGAGCCCTCAATGTCGAATTAAATGGCTTCCTGGTGTGGACGGGTGCACGGTTAATTCGAATTAACGCTGCTAAATTCGAATTAAAGTCCTAGTGTAGACCAGGCCTAAGACGGAGAAAATGCCTTAGTTTTGGTCTGGACAATACTGGGGATAACTGCATTGTCATTCCCCCAGGTACAGCTCTCAACTTACTCCACTCTTGAAGCACTTCTGGGGGAACCATCGTGGTGGATAACTTCATAGCATATTTCACTGATCTGCCCTTTGCCTTTTTAAATTAGGTCATTCTCTGCCTCCTAGTCACCCTCCTCAGTGTCACATCATTGAGAGTCAGATATTCTAAAGGGGATTTTCTTCCAGTTTGCCCCAGACGCCCCCCCACTAACTCCTCTAAGACCATACAAGCATCTCCAAAGCACAGCAAAACTGCAAACCAAAACTGGGAACCTAATTCCCAACCCACCCAG
Source organism: Mauremys reevesii (assembly GCF_016161935.1). Lineage (NCBI taxonomy): Eukaryota > Metazoa > Chordata > Testudines > Geoemydidae > Mauremys > Mauremys reevesii. The sequence goes on from NC_052625.1 coordinate 65,711,778, forward strand.
CCTCCCAGGCACAATGACAAACACAAACAGCATGTATCACACAGCCAAATTATCTTGATGCAGCCCTCCCATGCACACGTCACTTGCCATCTCTGAGGTTCCCTTGAGGTCTTCTGAGGGAAGAATTTCAGGTTGCGAAAGTCAGACATGCATATAAAAATGCTATGATAGTCTCTTTGGAATATGAACACTCACTGCTTGTGGTTTGTTTCCTACTCCCACAGCCATGGCACCTGCAGCAAGCAGACCCTCAGAGACAGGGCCTTTATCAACAACGAAGCAGCTGGCTAACCTGAAGGGGGAAAAAAAAACAAAAAAAACTTGGGATGTTTGCAGACATCACTGCTGACTCCCAAATCAATGCAGAAGTAGAGGTTGTACTTGACACTGAAGAGGTAATGAAATGCTCCAAAGAGATTGTTGGAGTGACCAAAGACAGTGTTGCCAATGCCATGGCAAAAGACACTGTTGAGAAAGACAGGGAGATGCACAGGCAATTCCTGGAGGCCACACAGAGCCACAATGCTCTGCTACAGCACATGCTGGTGTTAGAGCAGCAGGCAATGCAGTGCTTCAAATTGGGACCATGCCATATTCTGGAGCCCCAGCAAAATACAGGAACACCAGCAGCTGCTCCCTGCTTTGCCAACACAGCTGTGCTCACAGGGAACGTCTACACAGGGATAAAAGACCTGCAGCATAGCCATGGCTGGCCTGGGTCAGCTGGCTTGGGCTGCGAGGCTAAAAATTCCTGTGTAGATGTTCGGTTTCAGGCTGGAGCCCAAGCTCTGGGACCCTCCAGCCTCACAGGAAATCCATAAATTTTAAATAATTCACAGGGTTTTTACAAAAGTATCCAGGCATAGACACAAGGTAAAATAAGGATGCCTGCAACCAGGGGCATGTGCAGAAATGTAAATTTGACCCTTTTTGGAGGGGCCTGTTCTGTGCCCCTTCCTCCCCACCCCCACTCCAGCAAGCGCTCATTCTTCCTTTTCTTCCCCGCCTCCCCGCTCTGGCAGGAGCTCATTCTCCTCACTGGATGATTATTGGGGGTGCCCGTTTGCCCCCCTTTGTGCACGCCCCTGGCCACAACATTCCACTTCCACCACCCATAAATAAGACTGCACAGCTCACAATCTATCCCACCCCTCAACCCCCATCCACAAGTTAACAGCTGGATGTACAGGTCAGAGACTCAAAGTATGAGCAATAGGCATCCCTGACAGTCTTGCCCTGACTGTTTCCATTTTCTATTGGATGGCTTGCTGGTTGTTCAGACTGCTGAGCAAGTTGCTGTTCCTCAACCTCCCAGCCATCATTAAGGCCTTCTCCCTTACTTTCACAAATATTGTGCAAAACACAATATGCAGCTATAATATTGGGCAATTTTTTTCTGCAGCATTCAACCTATTCCACAAACCGCACCACCTTCCTTTCAAACAGCCAAATGCACACTCCACTGTCATTCTGCAACTACAGAGGCAATAGCTCAACAGTTCCTTCTGTCTGAGTGGCCTGCAGGTAGCAGAGGATGAGCCAGGTCTCCCAGGATAACTGGAACAATCTCCACACCGTTAATGTCCATAATGATGCTGGTGAGAGAGAGTTCTTTCTCCATTAGGTATTTATTACTGAGTTCTGAAAGATCCAAGCATTGTGGACCCTTCCAGACCATTTTGCATATATGTACGTAAACCTGCCATGCTGGTCAACCAGCCCTTGGAGCACCATGGAGAAATAACCCTTCTGTTTATAAATTCTGAGGCCTAGAGTGGGGTGAGGTGAGGGCAAATAAGAGGCATATAGGTTCTGTCAATTGCCCCAGTACAGTTTGGAAACTCCATTCATGCAAACCTGTCAATAATCTTCTGAGTGCTACAAAGCTTTCTAACCTGGTGCAACGGCACCTTTTCTATGTCACCACACATCTGCATGACTGTGACCCCAATGGTCCATCATCCTATGCCAAATTGGTTGTCTATGGCCAGTAGCATCCAGGAATGGCCAGCTTCTAGATGGCAATGGCAACCTGCTTCTCCACAGGTATGGAGCACCTCATGTTGGTATGCTGCTGCAGCACCTATCTTTAAAAAGGTTCCCATCACCACCTGGAAATTCTCTCACCAGTGCTGATCGCCCCAGGTCTGCAGAATGATCCTTTCCCACCAATCCACAGTGGCTTCCCAAACCCAGAAATGGTGCTGCATGATGTGAAGCTGCCCTAAGGAACAGCTCCTGTAGCAGCAGTTGTGAGTCAGTGTCCTCTTCTTCCTCGCCCTGCTTTCTCTGCTGCTGCTGAAGTTCCTGCTGCTGCAGCTGCCACCACATCATCTGCTCAGTTGTGCAGTGGGCAAAGTCTAAAACTGAAGCTCCAGGTCTGAGAGCTGAAATACAGCCAAGCAGCCTCAGTGTATTTGTAGTTGCCAGCACAGCAGCACAGAGCATTGCTAGGTCCATGCTGGCTGATGATAATTCAAACAATGGCACTGGCCCACACAGAAACAAAGAATGGGCAGAGACAGCAGAAATATGGGATTTTCTCAAAATTTTAACCTGCTTGGTATATGCAATGGATCCCACAAATGCATGGTGAGAAAAATTCCACAATGCATAGTACTCAGCAGAGCTGCAAAGGACCATCACTCACTCACTCACGCCCGTCACCCCAATCGGGGTATGGGCCTCCAACCACAGATCTCCAGAGTCCTTTATCCTGGGCCATTCACTCTAGCTGGTTCCAGGTATAGCCCATTTTTTTGCTATCAGCCTGAAGGTCACGTCGCCAGGTGTTTCTTGGACTGCCTCTTTTCCGCTTGCCTTGGGGGTTCCACCGCAGTGCCTGTCTGGTGATGTTAGTTGGCTGCTTGCGTAGTGTATGTCCTATCCAGACCCACCTTCTCCTTCTGATTTCCTCCTCTGCTGGGAGTTGACGGGTCCTCTCCAAGAGGTGGATGTTACTGATGGTGTCTGGCCAGCAGATCTGGAGAATCCTTCTGAGGCAGCTATTAATGAAGGTCTGGATCTTCCTGATGGTTGTTTTGGTTGTCCTAAAGGTTTCAGCTCCATACAGTAGGACTGATTTCACATTGGAGTTGAACAGTCGAATTTTTATTGCCAAAGACAGCTCTCTGGAGCTCCAGATGTTCTTAAGCTGTAAGAAGGCTGCTCTTGCCTTACCAATCCTTACTTTGATGTCTGCGTCTGTGCCACCCTGCTGGTCAATGATGCTACCTAGGTAGGTGAAGTCCTTCACCTACCTAGGTAGCATCATTGCAAAGGACCATGGTGTGAATTAAAATAGCACACAGCCATCCTATTTGCACACTATTAGTGAAGCTTGCATATTGCATGTTCAATTATACCCATCAAATCAATCCAGTTTAACCCCCGCCCCCCCCATAGACAAGCCCTAACAGGAAGAAGGCTTAAGAGAGACATGGGGACAGACAACAGACAGAGTTTAGTGATTTCTGAGTATTCAATTTCATCCATTATATTGACGTGAATTGTTAAATAAAAGCATTTCACTGAAACCTGTGTCCCTGTTGCTTCTCCAAGAATACTACAGAAGCCTTCTTTGTGGCTAGCAGGGAATCCAAAGTTATGATTCAATAATGGTACATTATACCCAGACACTTTCATAGAGTTGGTCAAATACTATTCAGTGAATAAATAATTTGGTGAATTTTGTCCTTTTTCTTGGAATAATTTAATTTTTAAGTATTTGACCAGATCTGCTTTTGATATTACCCTGGATACTGGAAAATACATTTGATTTATTCAGCAGCATGTAAGGTAATAATCAGAGGGCTTGGTATAAAAAATATTCTTTACTTGTGGTGATGGGTCAATTTTAGTAGAATTCTATGCACTGCAGGAATTGAAGTCATCCTGTCCACTTCCTTCCAGGATTGCTCACTAGAGCAATATTTTGTCCCAGCCAGTTTTAATATGTTCAAGTAATGAGACTTCCCTTGGGATACTAATTCCTTGGCCTACTAGCTCTCATAGTCTCTACAGTGTGAGTGCATATATATTGTATTTACTTATACACTAGATATTATATAAATGTTTCCTTTTTTGGCATGAATTTGGGATTTTTTTTGTCTTACTCACTGTGGTACCCCGACATACCAACATTGTGAAAGGGACAGCATTCTACCCACAGAGCCTTGGCTGGCATAAAGCTGGCAGGAAATCCACTCCTAGTTCCTGCGGCCTATTCTCCTTCAGTTGGTAGAGGGGGACGCTTTCTGAGTAGGGACTGCATGGGCTGCTGGACAGGGAGTGTGCTGCTACTGCAGGGCCACAGCAAGAAAAGAGTCTGAGCTTGAAGCTGGGGGGGAAGCCCAGGAAGCAGCTTGCATGCATTGCCCATACGAGCTTGCTCTGTGCAGGAGAAATCAGCCACAGCCCAAAGGGAAGCAAGCACCCTCTTGGATGACTGAGGGACTGATGCTGGAGGGCACTTGGACTGTTTGGCTGCTGATAAAGGTGACCACTGCTGATAAAATTGCTGGTTACAGAGACAGGTGCTGAAGTGATTTCTGGGTGAATTCATGACTTCTCACAAGGGGTATGGATTTGAAACTAACTGTCAGAGAGGGAAGCCCCCACCACGCTCACAAATGGCAAAGTCACGTGCAACCAGGTATTTTGTACACGCCACAGATGTTAAAGGAAAAAATGTTTTGAAGGATTTTTTCTTTTAGGTACTGTTTGTTTATTTTTTTTTAATCCTTGTGAGTGTACACCCACATGCCCTAGTTCCATGAGCTTAACTATACCAGACTGAGAGGGAACCACAGAAACTTCTAAAATGACTTACAGTCCAATTGTTTTTCTATACATAAAAATGCCACACTTTTAAAGTCCAGTATCTTGAGATCTTCCAATGAGAAAAGCAAGGGCTCTGTTTGTCAATGGAGAGTTAGGAATCTTCTTTTTCCAGTTGTAGAAAGGTCCAGTTTGGGTGTGCACAGGAAATTTTGTTCTCTGAGCGACTAAAGTTTGTTTGAGGTCTCCTACTGAATGCACTGCTTGCTGCCAACTCCGCCTCCAATAGTTGGCCTACATGTTGACATTCAGTGCTCTGTGCCTACTCCAACATGATATCTGGGGACTCAGTATCTGGAAATGGATTTTGCAGCTACACCAAGTGTGGATCTGACAGTGTCACCAATTGCATTCCTATGATCTGACACACATTGGATCACCTCTCTTTTGCATTCTTTTTCACAGATTTTGGCTCCTTCCACAGGTTTTCCAACAAAACTTAACTCAGTGAAGTCACATGTAAAGCAGACATTTTAGTTCCTCAGCCAAACAGATCTGAGTGAAAATCTATGGAAATTTACAGGTGTTATTTTGCCTCCCCCCCGCCCCCAGAGGGAACGTCTGTTGTTTTGTGAATGCAACAGAAATAGAGAATCACATCTTAGAAAAAAACAGTATATATTTATACTACATTAACACCTACAAACAATGAGCAGGGCCTTGTTCTAGGCAGGGTTAGCACTGTATAAACAAATAATGAGAAGACTCTTTTTCCCAGAGAGCTCACTGACCAGATTTAAGACAAGCTGCAAAAGGAAACTGAAATGGGAAAATGAGGTTGAGAAGAGGACAAGGTAACAGTGAAATGAGCACATTTTGCATAAATAGGTCAAGTCACCACCTATATAGATGTTATCAGCTGGTAGTGCCCTGAAGGCATCATAGCAAAGGGGAGTCTTAAGGAAGGATTTGGAGGAGGATAAGACAGTGTGTGATTTTATGGATCTGAATAAGGAATATTATGAGACTATTGTATTCAACCAATGCCTGTTCCCATGTTCATATCAGGAACTCCAATGCAATGTATGCAAAATCAAATTCACAGAAATGTTCTCCAAATATAACTCCAATGCTTCTTTATTTGAAGCAGAAGATTTCTCAAATGCCAACATTTTTCATAGATTTGATACCAATTGAACATCCTGACTCCTGTACAAAAGAATATACTTCTGAAATACATTGGCATGTAGACTATTTCTAATTATTTTGAGTAATACCAGCATTCCATCTGTCATGTGACAATGGTACAGAATTGTAGAACAAGTTGCTTTCTTCCAACGGCTGAACAAGAAAATATATTAGAATAAGGAAATTATTATTATCCCTAAAACTACAATCTTTCACTGCTTCAAATTCACTTATTTTTCTGCCACAAACACTCAAATATTATGGGCCTGATTCTTCTCTACCAATGTCCCTTGTGTCATTTACACCTGTGTAAATGAGTGCGAAGTGTTTGGAATACTGTGCTGTTGTGATCTATGTAGTGTCTTAGAGCATTTTTGCACAAATGCTGACACATGACCACACAAGTTACAAGGCAGTGGAGAATGAGGCACAACATACGTTCTATGATGTTTAAAATGCTGATTGTTTATCCACCAAGAGCTTTGTAAGAGGCCCATTGTATAAATTGAAAAAAAAATAAACACCACAACATACTCTAAAACATTGATAAGCCACTGAACATCCTTGTTTAGAAATACACAGAAAACATAGCTCTAAACTGAAAGCTCTATGCCTAAAGTTCATTGAATAATACATAAATAGGACCACTTAGCCACACTGCACCTTCCCCCACCCTGAGTTATTCATCTATTTGTAACCGCTCATGAAAGCCAATGTACATGTGGGTGGCCTGCTGTGGCCTCCATTCAGTTTTATTCAATTACTCACTTGATTACACTTGAAAGAACTATAAACATAAGGCATCTTAATTGCTCAGTGTCATTCAGAATCTTTTCAAAGCTCATAAACTATAAAGCAGCAAAGAATCCTGTGGCACCTTATAGACTAACAGATGTTTTGCAGCATGAGCTTTCGTGGGTGAATACCCACTTCTTCGGATGCAATTAGGAATGGCAATATACAAAAACCTGTAGGAGAACACCTCAACCTCCCCGGCCACACAACAGCAGATTCCAAGGTGGCCATCCCACAGCAAAAAAACTCCAGGACCAGACTCCAAAGAGAAACTATAAAGGAGTATAATTAGGTCACTTTCCTGAATTCACTATTTAGAGAACAGTTTAATCTCCATCCAAGCAAAATGAATGAATTAATAAATAAAAACAAAAAAAAATCCCCAGCCATTCAGAAAGGGGCAACTCCTGTTCCCTCTCCTGAGTGCAGTTCTACAGGGAGCAGGGGCAGAATTTTGAGAAATCATACAGGACGCGTGCATGCAACCCTCTACATGCCATGCGGTTTCAAAGGCAAGTCTGAGGTCAGGGTTGGAGTCATTATGTCTATGACTAGATGGGTTCAAACAGTACCTTCCCCAATCATGTAATGGAGAGGCTCAGGGACTGTGGCTGTTCCTGGAGGCCAGGCAATGCAGTAGCAGCCACAGAGTGACTTTACTAATACTCTATGACCTAGGCTGCAAAGGGTTCTGTCCGTTTTTCATATACCCACAACCCCACCCATGCCAACCCCATGTACTCAAGATTGGCAAAGGAGACACCTAAGGGACTTTAAGTATTAAAAGGCCAGAATGAATGGCCTACATAGGATTTTGAAAACTACAATACATGACAAGTCATTTTGGAAGCAGTGCCAGAGCTGGTACAGAGACACAGGACCTCCACAACAGATTCCCTTGAATCTCTGCAGATTTTTAGGGATTCACTAGGTTTGGAGGCAGATCTCAGGCCTTTTTCCTCAGAAAATCAGACTTTACAGCACAATATGAAGATGTGGGGCTATTTTAAAGAGGAGATCCAAATGGAGACTTCCTCCCAAAGAACCCCCTCTCATCACTTTTAAATGGGAGGCGCTCAGAGGTGGTGATGTAACCCAATGAGATTGCTGACATGCGTTAAGTTACACAAACGCGTACACATTTGTGGGGTTTGTCCCTCATACATGATGCTTGAGTCAGTGGGTCTCTGCATGGGTGCAAGGAGCTATCAGGATCCAAATGCAGGACTAATTCCTAAGGGCATGTTCACATGGAGAATTAGTGCACAGCAAGTCGAGATACGAATGTACAGTCCACTAGCCTGCTGCACACTAACTGGCTATGTGGACCCTGCTACCACACACTAAAAGTTATGTAGAACACTTTGACATACTCCCATTTGAAAGAGCAGTCAGTCATATTGCTCTACAGAACTTGTAGTGTGTGGTAGCAGGGTCCACACGTCCAGTTACTCAGTGTCAGGTTAGTGCCCTGTAGAGTCACACTGTGGCTTGGAGCACACTATCTGTCCATGTAGTCAAGCCCTACATTTCATTTCTCACATTAGTGTTTATAGTAAGACAGGTGTTGGGTTGGTAGTTTGTGGTCTGTTGGTAGTTTGTGGTCTGTGGGGTATTTTAGTGCTATTTTCTAAAAACATACCAACAATAAGGACAGCATGTACTAACAAGATTAGATTCATCAGCAAATCAAGATCCTGGATGGCTTCAAGACTGATTTATATGAATAAAAAAGAGCTTAAGTCAATAGCACACGTTCAGCTGAATCCTGGAAAATGATTTACATATTTTTTTAAGCACATCTTAGCATATTTCCAAGTGCAAAACACATTTAAAACACATTTAACAGGGACCCCAGCAAGTCCAAAAATCACACTTCAGTCTGATTTAAAAAAAAAAAGACATGGTTATATGTAACACGAAAGATTAGTATAGCTTACAGAGATTAGAGAAATTAATGTTCCTATTCTTTTAGTTTCTTAATGTATTTGACTATACCTTGTTTCATTGTTTCCCGGACAGTCTCTACGCAAAAGAATAAATGGACACAAATCTGACATCAGGAATCATAACATTCAAAAACCAGTGGGAGAACACTTCAACCTCTCTAACCACTCAATGACAGACTTGAAGGTGGCAATTTTGCAACAAAAAAACTTCAAAAACAGACTCCAAAGAGAGACTGCTGAACTCGAATTAATATGCAAATTAGATACAATTAACTTAGGTTTAAACAGAGACTGGGAATGGTTGGGTCATTACACTAATTGAATCTACTTCCCTATGTTAAGTTCTCCTCACATCTTCTATGGGTCATCTCAATTATTACTTCAAAGGTTTTTTTTTCTCCTGCTGATGATAGCTCACCTCAATTGATTAGACTCTTCCACTTGGTATGCATACTTCCACCTTTTCATGTTCTCTGTATGTATAAATATCTCCTGTCTGTGTGTTCCATTATATGCATCCGAAGAAGTGAGCTGTAGCCCATGAAAGTTTATGCTGAAATAAATGTGTTAGTCTCTCAGGTGCCACAAGTACTCCTGTTCTTTTTTTTTTGTTTCCCTTATGTAGTCAGTCACTCAGTCAGTTTCCTTTGTTCTTAGAATGGATATTTAGCACTGCAAAAAAAGTCAAGAAAAAAAATGTTAAGTAGGAAATTATTATTGGTAAGCCACAAAAATCAGTGGAGACCTCTAAATCGGGTTTATAGTAATTCCTGAAACAAATTTGTACACTGACTGTGTCCTTCTAAGAAAGGTCTTATGAAAAGGTCATGTCACTGATTTTTAGACAGTAGTCTTCATTGGTTTCAATGGGGAGTTCCACTGAAACATGGATAGCACATATGAATCCATGATCAAAACAGAAATAGAAAAAACACTGGTGCTCATTTTATGCCATTCTGTGCATATGTATCTGTATAATAAAGGCATAATAACATTGTAACAATTAAATAAAATCAATAAATATGTAACCCTTCTGCCCATCACAGCTGGCAGCAACAAGGGCCGGGTTCAGTATCTAAGGGTTCCGTTTCAATAACACAATGCAAAACCGGCTCGAGCCCCCACCCAGTGACCTGGGACAATTACATACCACCCCCCAGACACCTCTAGGAAGCAATACTTCCCCTCTCACAAGCACAGAGTCTGAGTGTAGCAAAATCCTTTATTAAAAGGAGGGAAACAATACAGCATTATGTTGGGGAATCACCACAAACAGGATTCATAACACAAACCATGAGCAAAAGACCCACCCCCAAGTAAGTTTGGCAGTATCCTTTTCCCCTCAGGGTCTTAAGTCCAACCACCCAAAAGATCACCCCAAAGTCCCAAAAGTCCCAAACCCCAAAGTCTCGAGTCCAGCAACCCAAAAATCACCCAAAAGTCCAACAACCCAAAAGTCTCTGTCCCTGGTCAGTCCAGCTCCAGAGTTCAAAAGTTCATCTGCAGTGTTTTATCGCCCCCCTCTCCCCCTGGCTGGGTGGAAAGGGGGCGGGGGAAGAAAGGGGCATGCGGGGTGTTAAGGAGCACCTTACATGGTCCGAGGGTGACTACCCTGCCTCTCCGTGGGATTCTGCTGCAGCCTTCACCACAAGCCGCCCCACTCCACCAGCCGTCCCGTGAGCTGCTCCAGCCGTCCCACGAACTGCTCCGCTCTGTCCCGCTTCACTCCACTCGCCGTCCTGTGGGTCGCTCCAACCGTCCTGCAAACTGGTCAGCTCCACTCCACTCGCCATCCCATGGGCTGCTCCAACCGTCCCACAAATTGCTCCGCTCTGCCAGCCGCTTAGCAATATATCTTCAGGCTCCCCCACTAGTTAACACAGCACTCAGTGATCTCAGCTCTTAGTAATTTTAGCTCTTTAGTGATTTCAGCTTGTAGTAGGGAAGCCCCAGTGCTGATGCACCATTGGCCCAAAGTGAATTCAGCACAGCAGCCTGTAACTAAACTCTTAATGGAATCAAAATTAGCTCTGCTATTCAACAGTGGAGAGAGGAGGCAGTACAATTGGTGTTTCAGGCCCTCAAAAGGGGCCCATACCATCAGGTACAACTGCCTGTCCCCAGCCTCTCTCAATTCACTGGGTTTTGGAACCCATGTCCCTTGTCTAGCGAGTGCTACTTAGTTGATGGTGAGTCCATCTGTCATAAAACAGTTCCACTGGCCTTGATTCACATAATCAGGATAACAACACTTTATTCTTCCTGCCCCAATAACAGAGAAACTGGGGATCCCACAGCAGCCAAAGTGACCATTTGGGTGGCTGTGGGCTCATGCTAGGCAGGGTGGGTGTGCCTATGCAAACAAGAGCAGCCCCCTGAAGTTCTTTTCCACAACTCACCACAATTCACCACCAGATATCAGGATAGAGCTCATCCTGACTGCTTACAAATATATTGCAAAGTGTTAATTTTAAACTATGTTCTTGTATTCATTATGCATTTATCTCCTTTATCCTATATTGGATCATAATCAAACTTGCATTTTATTAAACAACTCTCCAAAGAAACAAGAAAAAACAGAACAGTTAAATAGAGACGGCCAATTATTCATCCCTATACACACCAGTCATACCCAGGATTTAATGTCAAGGATTGTAATTTGTCTAATTAATTGGGCCAAACACACTGTGACCACAATTTTGGAAATTAAAAGTGTTAGCTACAGGCCTCAGTTGTCTCTACAAAAATGCCATGCTGAACAAATAAAAGTTCCCTTTTCAATCTGCCTGTAAATAATAGGGGTTCCCTCACCCCCCACTCCAAATGGGAAGCATTTGTGTCATCTCAAATTGCCAGAAAGTAATTCTGATTTCTAATATTATCCAGGTTCTAATTCTGCTTTTGTTAGTCATAATCATGTTAAATTGGATTTTCTGTGGTTCTGAATAGACATAAATGGGACAATAATTTGTTGTTGTGGCTAGACTTTGTGACCAAAATATTCCTTTAAAATAAGTTTTAATGTAATTTCCTACATTTTTAAAAAAACTTAAATTGAAAAAACAAAATGTCCTCCATGCAGAACCATACTGATTCCCCCATAACCTTCAGTCCCCATTTCCCTGCCATATGGGTCATCATTTAGATCCTAAACATAGTCCTCAACCACTTGAGCTAACAAGCAGTACAATGCTGTTATCTTCCATGTAGACCTGTCACTAGAAGGGGATGGAGGCATTTTTGCCAGTGGGTTTCCCAGTTGTTGGCTACACAGCAAAGAAATGCTGAGACTCAGAAATCCTTTGTTCAGTTCCAGGCTCCATAGAAGAGTCTACGTTAGTGGTTACAGACCCTTCTGCCTTGCCCCCAATAGCCTCTGTCCGTCCCCTTCTGCTCTCATCCCTCTTCCCCAGCTCCTGTCCTTGCCCCCTCTTCCTGTTGTTATTTCTCTCTGGCTCTGACCCCAGCTCAGATCTCCCCCCATTTCTTAACATACCCCACCCCAGCTTCTGCCAGTGCCCTTTCCTCTCCTTCCTCTGTCCTCCTTCCTTGGCTCCTATACTCACCCTGTGACGGTGCGCCCCATAAGGCTTTATGGAAATATGCTTATGAATGTATATATGACATAACTGGAATATGTATACATATGCCATGTAACATATCTCTGTAAATGTTATAATTTACTGAATTTATTCATCCTATTTGTATGCATGTGTCATTTTTGTATTCGAAGTTATGAATATTGGCTGTGTACTTGTTTAATTTTTAAGTAGCCTTAGGGTACGTCTACACTACCTAGACCGATTGCTCTGCCGTCGACTCCTGTACTCCACCGTAGCGAGCGGCGGAAGTGGAGTCAACGAGGGAGTGGCGGCAGTCGACCCCGCGCTGTGAGGACGCAAGGTAAGTCGACCTAAGATACGTCGACTTCAGCTACGCTATTCTCGTAGTTGAAGTTGCGTATCTTAGATCAATCCCCCCAGTGTAGACCAGGCCTAAGTAAAGCATTTGGTCAGCTTCTTGAGAAAGGAATGTGCAAATTAAGTGCCCAATCAAGAAACACTTAATGAACAATGGATCTTGGAAGGCTACAATCCACATAAGAAGTCTTCCTGGAGATATTCAAGATAGCATGTGAGCAATGGCTGCTGCCTGTTAAAAACCGAATCATGCATGGACATGTGACTTGCCCAGGTGACTCCAAGACTCCATCTTGGAGCTGGACTTTGCATAGGAGAGAGGAGAGGGTCTCCACCCACAAGAGAAAGTCTATTTAAGCCTGTGGGAGACCCCTCCATTTGGTCTTCAGCTAGCTCAAGAGATAGCCTCTCCACCCCAAAGGATACCTGAAAGAAACTGGAACAAAGGAGAGTAGTCACAGGGGGTGTGAGTGATTGATGGACCCAGACTAGAAGGAGACTAGCCTGTAAAAGGAAGCTTACTGGAATACCTCTGAGGGTGAGGTTTTATCTGTATTCAGTTTTCTTACTGTATTAGGCATAGACTTGCGTGTTTTATTTTATTTTGCTTGGTAATTCACTTTGTTCTGTCTGTTACTACTTGGAACCACTTAAATCCTTCTTTTTGTATTTAATAAAATCACTTTTTACTTATTATTTAACCCAGAGGCAAACAGCTGTGCATATTTCTCTATCAGTGTTATAGAGGGTGAACAATTTATGGGTTTTACCCTGTATAAGCTTTATACAGGGTAAAACAGATTTATTTGGGGTTTGGACCCCACTGGGAGTTGGGCATCTGAGTGTCAGATATAGGAACACTTCTTAACCTGCTTTCAGTTAAGCCTGCAGTTTGTGGAACGTGGTTCAGAGCCGGGTCTGTGTTTGTAGCCAGCAAGCGTATCTGGCACAGCCAGGCAGGGCTCTGGAGTCCCAAGCTGGCAGGGAAGGCAGGGGCAGAAATAGTCTTGGCACACCAGTTGGCAGCCCCAAGGGGGTCTCTGTGATCCAACCCATCACACACCCATCCTGGTTTCCAGCCCCTGCCCCCTGCATTCCAGCTCCTGTTCCTAACCTCCTCCTCTCCCTGAGTTCCTTCCCAATGCATTCCTCACCCTTCTGCATTCAAGTCACACTGCTTCCTCCTTCTCCTCCTCACTGCCTGGGCACAAGCATAGGGAACACTGAGAACACAGGAGAGATGGAGTCCACATCCTCAGCCCCTGTGCCCAATGCCATAATGGTTCTCTGGCTGCCAAGAGCAGCAACTGCAGGGAAAATCCTGCTCAGCCCCTGCGGCCCTTGGCTGAATCACGCTCAGCTGCTCTATCAAGATGGTGGTTGCGCAGTCTGGTCACAATGTAGGATCTGTGAGGGGATGGATCATGCTCAGTGCAGAGAATTAGCTGCCAAACTCTAACGAGTCTCTACTGAGCATGTGTAAAATGACATTTTTTCAGAGGCTCATATGTCCAAATTTTTGTGGATTCTTTCACACTAGGGTGAGCTCCCTGCCAGGTTTCAAGTTCCTGCTCCTAAGAATGGAAGTTCTAAAATTTCTCACTGATACAATTTTAAAGATTTTTTTTAACTTTTATTTATTTTGCACATATCCTCATTTGAAATTATTGAAAAATGTAAAAAGCTGAAGACTAGCTTCACTCCAATGATGCCTGCCTTGATTGCCTGCTTTTTCCACATAATCTTATGTCTGTCTCCAATGCGAACCCTTACAGTTGGCAAAAATCCCTGTAAAAATGTGTAAAACTTTCCTTCTTAAAAGCCCCTCTCTGCTGCAATGCTTATAAATTTAACATTGGTTAGATAAGTGGTGAGCCAAGACTTCTGCTTTTATGATAAATTCTAGTTTACTGTTACTCCTGTCTTCCTCCCCGCCTCATTTACCTGCTGCATCCTGTCTGTCACCTGCACCCAAATCCTACAACTGCGTGCCCTCACATGGAGACCCACTGAAGTCAATAGAGCTCCAGACATGCAAATCAGATTAGGGTCTCAGATTATAAATTCTCTAAGGCAGGAACTGTCTTCTTTGTACGTATAACACTGGGGCCCTAATCCACCAGCAGAGTTCCCAGGTGCGACAACCAATAAATAAACAAACAATCATAATGACGTGATCATACAGAATGTGCTTAATAGCAAATTATATAGTTTAGAGGATGTTTCATTTATAAACTAGTTTCACCTAATCCTAACTTGGGGGGCAGGATCTGTTTTTGTGGATCAAATTTTCCCATGTTTAATCTCAAAGCACAAAATGTAATTTGTTGTATATAGATCTAAAAAAAAGTAAAATCAGCATCTTATTTCCACTGTGAAAAACAAAAAACAACAAAACAAAAACCAAAGAAACCAAAAAACAAACAAACCCAGCCACACTTTTTTTTGACACAGATAATACAAAAATAACTGAACTTTGAAATGTGGCATGTAAATAGTACTAATTTTGGACTATGAACATGTCCAAGCTTGAATACAGACTAGGTGGGACAAAAATAAAGATATAAGCAATTCTAAGTATGCTTACTTGACATCTGCTAAGGTTTTTAGCAGAACCCAGTGAACTCCACTCCTCTTGTGACTTAACACATATTTTCTTGCCCAATGTGAAGTATTAGCGATACTGCAGGGACAATTGTCATGAAGAAGACTGCAGTCTCACACAGATTGCCACAGCAGAACCTTGCCCCCCGCCAGAAAAGCATCACAAAGGAGAAATATGTACTTGTGAAAATGCAGACAACTCTCAACAATTTTTGCCACATTCTGTACTATACATGCTACAAGTTTTAAGCTTTCCCTTTAAAAATGCTTGTCTTTTTCAGTTATCAAAATTATGCAATCACAATACAATTTGGTCTGCTGTTGCCCTGTTAACCCACGCTTGTGGCAAACTGTCTCCAGCTTAAAAGCAACAACAAGATGTGAAACCACTCCTGCCCCATCTCTTTCATCTCAATGAAAAAAGAGCATACAAGTCTAATTTGTGATCACTTAGCCTCTGATTCAACAAAGTGAACATATGTTAAACTTTAGGGATGTGATTAATCCCATACAATAGGCAGGGGCGGCTCTAAGAATCCCGCCGCCCCAAGCAGGGCGGCGCGCTGTGGGGCGCGCTCTGGCGGTGCCGGTCCCGCGGCTCCAGGGGACCTCTGGCAGACGTGCCTGTGGAGGTTCCGCTGGTCCCGCGGCTCCGGTGGAGCTTCCGCAGGCACGTCTGCGGGAGGTCCACCCGAGCCGCGGGACCAGCGAACCCTCCGCAGTCATGCCTGCGGGAGGTCCCCTGAAGCCGCGGCTCCGGTGGACCTCCCGCAGGCATGACTGCGGAAGGTCCGCCGGAGCCGGCTGCCACCCTGCCAGCAAAATGCCGCCCCAAGCGCGCGCTTGGCGCGCTGGGGTCTGGAGCCGGCCCTGACTATAGGATGAGGGACTCTATCCTGGGAAGGACTGACCCTGAAAATGACTTGGACATCATGATGAACAATCAACTGAACATGAGATCACAGTCAACACTATTGCTAAAGGGCTAATGTGATCCTTAGATGTATAAGCGGGAATCTGAAGTAGGAGTAGAGATGTTGTATTATCTCTGCATTTGGCACTGGTACGACCAGTCTACTGGAATACTATGTCCAGTTCCGGTGTTCACAAATTGGAGAGGGTTAGAGAAGAGCTACAAGAATGATTAAAATATTGGAAAACATACCGTAGAGTGACTAGCTCAAGAAACGCCATCTATTGATCTTCAAAAATACAAGGTTAAAGAGTGACTTGATCATAGTCTGTAAGCAACTACATGGGGGAACAAAAATTTGATAACGAGCTCTTCAATCTAGAAGACAAAGGCATAACAAGATCCAATGGATGGAAGCTGAAGCAAAACAAATTCATACTGGAAATAAGGAGCAATTTTTTAAACAATAAGGGTAATTAACTAGTTGAACAGTTTATCAAAGGTTGTGGGAGATTTTCCATCACTGGCAATTTTAAAATAAAGAATGGATTGTTTTTTTTCTAAAAGATATGCTATATTTCAAACAGGAATTCATTCAGAGAAGTTCTATGGACTGTGTTATGCAGGAGGTCAGACTAGATGATCCCAAAGGTCCCTTCTGGCTTTATAATCTATTAATCTTAATTTAGCAAAACACTGAAATATGTACTTTAATCTCACTGAATTCAATGGCACACATTAAGTGTTTTGCTGAAGAGAGATAACTCAGGTGCCTACATGCCTTGTTGAATTGGGGTCTTAAATGCTAGCATGGCTAGGAATCAGAAATCAATTTTTCTTAGATGAAATAAAGAAAATTCTATGGTGGTGTTCTTTTATGTCTGCACAGTTAAAATTACAAAAAGTGAGGAACTGCAAAAGTTAACTCACAATAACTTTACCTTTGTTATATTGCATTGCATACCCTCTTTATTTCATTTATTTCTCTTTATTTTATATATTTAACACCACAAACAAAATGTATTAATCTACATATTTAATAACTCTCTCTCTCTCCTCCCCCCCCAAAAAATACTCCATGTGCAAATTAATATTGCTGTAAGAACCTTAACTTTCGCATTTCCTTGCTTTCTATCATTTTAACAGTGCAGCCTTAATGTTGCCTTAACACTGGGGCAGAGCACTCCCGAAAAGCTTTGGAGGGACTTTTTATGAAGATACCTCTGAGGGGTTCCTTGAAATGATTTCCCCCAGAGCATACCTTTGAGGGGTGTGGTTTATGGCATCAAAGCAAAGCCCGCAGGACATGACCCTAAACATGACAGAAACCTCATAGGTATTGGGGAATCCATGAGAAACCAGGGTCACCTGTGCAGAGGCCCTGTCTTTCTGTGCTTCAGCTATAGTCACTGGTAGCCCCCTCCTTCACTGACCCTCTGCCAGCACAGCTTCAATGGAACTGGCTGTCCAAGGGAACACCTCTTGCCATAGCTGCCTTCATGTTCCTTGAAAGGGAATCCATGGGAAAGTTAATAAGACGTGGCATGCATTACCTTTTCCAGGTAAATTCCATAGAGCTGGAATAGGAATTGCAGTTTCCCCCGGCCTGTCCCGTCCCCCTCCGAGATTGTCCTGAGGCTGACACCACTTTTTCCCCCGACGCTGACCCTCCAGCCACACAGAGCCTTTGCAGGGCCCATAGAGCAGGGATGGATGGTGACTTTGAGACACCAAAGCCCCTTTTCTGCGTAGGTCCTCTCCACGCACGGATCTGAGGGATAGAATCTGACTGACAGCTTTTTGCAGATAATGTACAGTATGCGAAATGCCATTAGTCAAGCTTCATTTTGTTAGTGACTTCTTTCAAATGAAGTAACACAATCAGAAACTGTCCCAGTACATTGATAATTTTCTTGAGTGAGCTTCTAGATAACTTTGCTGAGGTGTGACTATTTGATTGTATTGCAGTTGAAGCCAAAGACGTCAGGTTTGAATGAGGGCTCCATTATGTTGGGCCCTGTACATGCGTGCGCGCGCGCGCACACACACACACACACACACAGAGATGTGGACCCCAGCAAGGGTGTGCAGTCTAAGCCCCAGTCCTACAAACACTTATGCATATGGTTAATTATTCACATTAAGAAGGGAACGGATGATTGCAGATACCGGTGATACTTAAGCAAGTCAATAAAACAGGTATTGTCTCTCTTCGCTAGCCATGACCGGAAACGAACTAAAGCAGCTCACATTTGTTCTAGCTGAAAATTATTTTTAGTGGTGTGAGAAGGTGAACAGAAATAATCTCTGCATTTTTCTAAGCACATGATAGGGACAATCTCTCAGAAAATGTTGCAACATGTTTTGAAATTTTCACAGTATTTGCAACATAGTTGGATTGCCAATCAAGAAATAAAGTACTCTCAGCCATTTCTAACAGACTGAAACAACCTCATTGTTGTTTTTTTAAGATGTACATTTAAATTAGAATTTGGCATTTCCTCGGGCTTTATATGAGTTTCAAATCAGAGGAAAGACATTTTCTCTGTCCCATATAGATGTAGTGCACTACACACACACACACACACACTTACACATATACGTGCACTGTTCTTTTTAACATGTTTAAAATTTCTGTTATAAGAATGACTCTGAAAGTGGATTTTTCCATCTTCACTCATTAGGATTCACGATTTCTAATTATGAAAGTATTTCCCCTACCCATGCTCATATTTCATTTCTGCTGGTTACCTTCACATGTGCTCACCTATCTCTAACTTTTACTGCTTGCCAGTTAAAATTCACATAAGTCATTCTGCTTTATTTCCAAATGTTCTCCTGTTGGTGTATGCTGTTCTGTAGATCTGTGGCAAAGTCACACACTGCTCTGTAAGTACTGCATTTTGTGAACCTTAAGGAGTCAGTTTCCAAAAGCACAACACTAAACTGACTCGAGAGCTAATACGATGATCCAGGATGTTTTATTATAACAATCAGTTACTGGAAAATTTGTATCTTGCTGCCACGAAAATATCTGATCACCTTAGGCCTGCACAAAATAGAAAAACAACTAATCACAATGTCTCTTTGGAATATCATCTGTTTACAAAAAGGCAGTATATGACTAAAACTTATGCTCCTTTTTCCACACAATTTTTTTTAAGCTGAAAATTATTCCCATCTGTTGCTTCCCAGATGTACCTAAGACAAACATCACTAGTACAGTATTACAGGTGATGAAGATCTTGTATGGCAAAGTTTACAAGATTCATATGAAAGGCATCATCTAATCACAAATACAATAGATATTTTTACATGGCCTAAGCAAAAGCAAGCAAGTCCCCTGCTCAGCACTTATGGCATGAATGTCTGAAAAGGAATGCAACAAAATTGCCCCCAAATAACTTCATCCTGACCCACCAATACAGGGATAAAATATATGAGACAGTTTTCTTCTCCCCTCCTCCTTTTCTAAAAAGCCAGCATTCCCTTCACTGAAAATAAATCAGTAAGTGACGAATCTGGAATTCTCCCTGGGAGTTGAATCCCAGTTGGGATACTAAATCAGTTCATGAGAACGTGTCCTATTGTATGTAAAGCATTTGTAGCCGAATCCCATTGCACCATTCTAGGGTGCTTTCCCTTTTAATAAAGCAGGCCTTTTATTCCACATGGATGCTGCCAAATAGTATTTCACTTGGCACTTCTGTAATGACCAAAGAGACATGCCAGGTACACTATTTAAAGGACAATCCTAATGATCAGGGAAAATACCAACAGATTATTGTAATTTATGTAACCACTAGAGCAGAAAAATGAACATTTTTAAATGTCTAGTGCTTAAAAACAATATTTTGCCTGTCAAACCACAAGCAACTTTTCCACATTACAACTGAACAACAGAAGGATAAAATCTATAAAGTTTGGAACAAACCCAGTTTGGTCATTATGGATGTGGTAGCACACCCGATAGACACCACAACTTTCAATTCTGATCCTATTTTCACAAGATTAAAATTCAGCTTTCCATCAGATCTATGATACAGGATTAGATTTATGGCTGCTTTGCATCACCAGGGAGACATAAAGCAGCACGAGTGTACTGTGGAATCTAGCCCTTGATGTTTGAGTATTCATTTACTGTTTGCTAATGTTGGGAACGACAATGGTAACTGGACTAAGCTGCAAGTTAACTGTAAATTCCTCCATGTGCTACCACATAGTGCTTTTCTGCCAACTCCTCTACCTCACTACCTGTATCCCCTTGTTATACTTGTTTTTATCTACGTTATGTTGGACATTTATACTGTTTCCTCTCCTGCATTACTTTCACGGACTGCCTGGCATACACAAAGTAGTACATTGTATGAAGTCCTACACGTGTAGTTAAAATTGTAGAAAAATTGTGTAGGATTATATTACACTATGATATTTGACAAAAAATATGATGACATGATTAAAGGCGGAGTATCACATTTTCACCTGATGTAAATGGAGCTCAGTGGAGCTGCACTGATTCAACCAGCCTGAAATTCTGGCTCTGTATCATTAAGCCTACACACAAAGCAGGGGGAATGACAGATGCACGGTTTAACCTTAATTTTGTAACGTTAACATATTTTTTGTGCTTTAATCCAATCAGAAATTCTCTCTCAAAATGCTTTTTAAACATTTCAATTCTCCAATTATTATTACACTTCAAAGGAAACAAAGTGCTGTAGATCTCAGACACAAAAACAGAATTTGACCACAGCCAGAAAGACAAAGGGACATCAAAGCAGAATTTTAAGGAACATTGCCTCCAGTCTGTATAATGCATTTTCAAAGACACAAATAAGATTGAATTAGTTTATCCTTAAATAATCCCTGTATGTAACTTGATTTATTTTTATCTATATAAAAGACCAAACAAGTACAGTAGTTGTATTGTAAAGACTTATTAAAAGGGCTAGATCACAAGAGGAGGAAAGATCACATGCACTTCTTGGGAGGTGGAATACAGGTAGAAACATACAATTACAGGATGTGTATAGCAGCATTCAGGATTAATGTTTTGTCTTTTGAAAATGCACACTTATTTGCCCAGTGCTTAGTGTTATTTGAAGTTCATGTTGTTAACTAGATTCCTGAAAACAATGTTCAACAAATGCGACAATGATTAGTCAATATAAAACTATTTTCAGTTGAGAGAGTCTTACAAACTCGTCTGTGGGAGTATGATGGAAATAATCAAGACTAAGTTATTTGGAGACAGAATCTGTCATTTTATTAGTCCGTAAGTACTATGCATTCCTGTAGTGCTGTATAAATAATAAAAATAAAATTGTGTAGAGAGACACCCCTGGGTTGCAGCCTCTATAAACGTCATATTAAATTAGCGAGTTGTCTAAGTGCCTGCCAAACAACTTTAAATGTAGTACTTAAGATATTATTCATGCAATATATCTGACCTAGGTATATTAAACTTTCCATATATGAATACTTCCATAAAAGAGGATTTAAGAGAAAATGTTCTGCCCTCTCTCCAGATGGATAATCTCCATCCAAATAGCATGCCCTAAACCTTTTTATTTATGCCATCTGATCCTATGTACTATTCCAATAAGGTGGCAAACCAGATATTAAGCATGTTTCCAAAATTTATTTCAAGACATTGAAAGGCCAGGATTAAGTTAGCTGTCTTCATGGCTTCAAGAGAAAAGGCAACTTGCCATTTTTGGATGTCAGAAGTGATCAGATCAATGCTTAGCTCATATGTGTCAGACAATAGGCGCTCCATTCTAGTACAGCTAAGTGACAAACAGTTGAACCAGAGTGTGTATTATTTTCCTGAGATGTAGCAATGCTGCCTTGCATACCAGTCCTGGCTATTCCTGCTATGTTAAATCACCCCCTCTTATAGGCTAGTCCCTTAAGGAGTGGCACATGTCTCAAAGGAAATTATGAATTGATACTAAAATTGTCTGATACTAAAACTGCATGTAACCCAGATTTCTCTTTTCAGTATTTCACAGAGTACTCCAAATTTGGGAAGAGAAAAGTGTTCACAAAAACAGACATATTATGCTCAGGTCAATGTTATCCTGATCTGACTTCGAAAAAAATATATTATACTGAGCAGTCGCACCTAGTTTGCTATAGACTTCATATTATACATTTTAAAAACTAGAGGGCACTTAAATCTAGCAGACAAAGGCATAACAAAATCCAGTGGCTGGAAGTTGAAGATAGATAAAATTCAAACAGGTATTAAGATGCAACTTTTTTTACTGTGAGGGTAATTACACACTGAAACAAGCTTACCAGGGATGTGGTCAATTCTCCATGACTTGAAGTATTTCAGTCAAGACTGGATGTCTTTCTAAAATATATGATCTACTTCAATCGACATTTATTGGTCTCAGTGCAGGAATTATCAGTTTAAATTATTTGGCCTGTGTTATGCAGGAGGTCAGACCCACTGATCAAAGTGATCCTTTCTGGCCTTAAAAAAAAAAAAATCTATGAATTCTCAGACTTTTCTCCAAACTTGAGTAGCAACTGAATGTTCATGAGAAGCCATACCCCTAACACCTTTTTGTTGATAAATTATTTTTTTTAGCCTCTGGTTTTATGAACCTCTTGCAGCCTTACTGACCTCTGTCCCAGTTTTAATTTTTCTAGCTCTTTCTTTTTCGTTTAAAGTGAGGCTGTACTTATCAGATGAACCCTAAATACTTTTACCTCCTTTATTATTTATTTGACCATGTTGAACAATGTCATGTTTAACTGCTGGAACCTGGTCTTTGTGCTGGAGAAGCAAACAATCCATTTTTCACAAAGATGATGGCTGGGTCCCATCCCAGCTATCAAATGGTACAGTGGCACCTGCGGCCATATGCCAGTTACATTTCCAATAGAAGTGAGGAGCAGCAGCTCTGGCCACCCCACTTCTCACTCAGGTCATGCGGGAGCCAGCTCCCAGCAGCAAAGAGGCCACCCCATTGCCTTGTGCGTCCAATCAGGTGTGGCCCCGTGGCCCCTGCATCATGACAGAAAGTTTGGCCTCCATCATCCTCACCCCACTTCTAGCAGCCTGCGTCCCCTCGTAAGAATGGGGAGTGAAACTGCACCCTAGGGAAGACCAGGCTGGAAGGTGAGGGAGGAGCATAGGGCAGACTCTGCAGGTGAGCCAGCAGCTGCAGCAGGGAAGACTCCATGGGTATTGATGGTACATACCAGGGGGAAAATTTCTCAGGACATCCCTGAAAAGGGCCTTCCAATGGAGCATGATCTGAATATTTCTGCAGACGTTGCTTGTTTCATTAAGGATTTAAGCCAAGATTTTAAAATATAGTAGCCTAAAGTTAGTCTCCTAAATCCGCATTTAGGCACTCGCCTTAATTTCATGAGTGCTGAGTACCTAAAACAGCTCCCATTGACCTCAGTGGCCTCAGAAATTAATTTTAAATCTATTCTAGTATTTAAATGTTGAGGATCTAAATAAAACATCTAAACTAATTCCCCTAAGTGCAATTCTTTCCTACACTTTGAGAGACTGAACAAGTTCCTGCAACACCTGTTTCGTTGCGTATCTTCTCTTTTTTTATTGGATCTGTCCCATCAAGGAATTGATGTACAATGGAAGGCTTCACTGAGTATAACTGCCCAGTCCCCAAAATGTTTCAAAATAATTAAGGACAAGTTTTTTATTTTGTTTAGGAACATAATGAGCTCAGTGTAACAGCCCAGCAATTGTACACTTAAATAAAATAAACTATCCCTCAACTCTGATTTAATGTTATGTGAGTGGTGAGTATTACACACAGTCCCCTTTTCCTTGCTAGCCAGAGACATAAAATGCCTTCTGAAACCAATTATCTCTCACACCCACAATTTACCCTCCCCAAAATGAGTTTCTTGCTTTTTTCCCCTCCTTGCTTTTTGGTCTGTTTTTTAGCTCTGCCAGAGCTTTTTGCCATTCAGGAACATTATTTAATAATTCTACATTCAAAACACACTGAAGGGGAGGGCCAATGATAAATATTTGCTGCATAAAACCCAGGAGTGGGCAACTGGGGACTAACTTTTTCATAAAGTAAGCTTCTTCCTAACTCACTCAGAAGTTGGTGAATAGCTTTAAGCAGGAGGAGTTTACATTCCTTACAAACTTTTATTGCTGATGTTGTGAATTTTTATTAAAGCAACTCTGAAGGTTCCTGTTATTCATATAATTTTTTAACTTCTAAGCTCTTGGCCTCAGTGATATCTTGTGGCAATAAGTTCCACAGGTTAGTTGTGCTTTGTATTATTAATATAATTATTTATTTGTATCCATTGGAAAAATGTTGCCTTTCAAGTTAATTGAATGCTCCCTTGTTCCTGAAACACGAGAAAAGATGAATAGAAGAGTTGGTGTTGGGAAACTTGTGTTGTGTACAGCTTTTAAAGAAATTGTAATTCTCCTATCATCTCTCTTGTACTAACGCCCATGTGATTCATAGGCATGGCTTCTCCCTGTTCCTCCAACACACAGAACACCACTTTGGAGCCTCAGCCCAATCAGGCATTAACTTCCCAACCTTATCATTAATTAAAGAACAGTAATGTCAGTGTTTGTTAACTGTATACATTTAATGACACACACAGAAAATCCTTTTTAATCATAGTGTAGCTGGATCAAAACTGTACTATATTATCACTTTCAAACCCAGTCAATACTACTTGGAAACAAATATCTAAATCAAATTTGGGCAATATAGATGAATTGGGGGAGGAACCTAATATTTGAAGGAGAAGACATAACCCTGACGCAGTGGTCTCCAACGCAGTGCCCGCGGACGCCATGGCACCCGTGGGGGCATCTTAATGCACCCGTGTCCTGGCCCCCGGGAGGGCACCTGCCGAAATGCCGCCGAATTTCAGCGGCATTTCGGTGGGGACGCCTCTCGATGACGCCGCTTGCCGTCGACAAGTGACATCATCGAGAGGTGTCGCTCCTGAATTTCGGCGGGGACGCCTCTCGATGACGTCGCTTGTCGATGGCAAGCCACGTCATCGAGAGGCGTCACCGCCGAAATGCCGCCGAAATTCGGCGGCATTTCAGCAGGTGCTCTCCCGGGGGCCAGGACGCGGGCACATTAAGATGCCCCCACAGGCGCCATGGTGCCCGCAGGCACCGCGTTGGGGACCACTGCATCAGGGATATGTCTTCCCCTTCAAATATTAGGCTCCTTCCTCCACCACTGTCGCAGTGGTCCTTCGGTTGGGGTCCACTGCCCTGACACATTCTGGCCACAGGGCTAATTTGACTAATTCAGTGCAATGTTAATTTGTCAAATTAAACAATATAAAAAAAAACTGATGGTAAGAGCAACTCAAGCCTACAAGGGCCAGGTGAGAGTGATAAAACAATTTTGTACTGTTCATCTCTTCCTTTCAAGCAACTAGCAAGACCACCTTGCTCAGCAATAAAACAGGGAGGCCTCATCCCACACCTATATTCAATATTTGACTTGGAGTGTGAGATAATGCAGAGCACTTATGTATGAAACAATGGAACTTCAGAGGCAGGGATTAGGAAAAGGAGTTCTATGTGATATGGGCTAAGTAAGTGGTTTCTTGATTTCAGCAGTCATGACAACTGCAGACCAAAAATGTACGTCAAATACAGATTAAAGACCTGCCAACCTATAAACATCACATGATGTTAAGAAATGGAAGTCAGTGAAGTATATTTTTACTGGAATGTTCTATTAATAAATAATAAATAAAATAATAATAAGTATTACACATTTATAAAGTGTCCATCACCATGGGACTTGAGTGCACTTTAAATGCCTTAAATTGAATAATTAACATACCAAATCTGAAGTGCAAATAAACCCTCCAGGTTCAGCAGGACCTGAGGTGTGCAAGAACACCCAAGATGTCATTTTGTTCAATTTAATCATGCTTTATTTTGTTTGCAATGATTCATAAGATCATAAAGGCAGAAGGGACCATTATGATTATCTGGCCTGACCCTCTAATATTACAGGCCATAGATTTTCACCCTCCTCCTCATCAGGGATATTTTATTTTGCTTTATTTCATTTGGTTGTGGTTTCAGCATTTATTCTGTTGGGACAGTTCTACATTTTCTATAATTTTTAAGTTCTCACTGGTAGATGAGATCCTAAACAATAAAGTTAACTAGATAGTACCTGCAAGGGAATCCTTGTGAGGATTCAATACTCCCCCATACCGCTTTGCCCTCTCAATCCCTCCGAAATAGGTTACAGCCATTGATTTTTTAACATTCCAATTGTGTGAATCATCCTGCCAGGTTTCAGTAATACAACTAGATCAAATTTATGCTCATAAACGAGCAATTCAAATTCCTCATTTGTTATCCATGCTCCTAGCAGTAATGTATGGGCAATTAAAGAATTTCTTTTCTTAATGTTCTTTGGTTTCTTAATTAATTTTGTTCTCAACATCTTAATTTTTGTGCTGAATGCTCATATCTCCCCTCTTTTTACCTTCCCATTTTGTTATTGGTTTAATGCCATCCTGGCTACTCGAGTCAGCTTGTCCCCAAGGAGATTAGTCCCCATTCTATGGAGATATAGACCATCCAAATTATACAGCCCTTGGGTCCACTTTCTATGGGGAGAATGTTCCACAAAACCCAAATCCTACACCACTTGCCTAGCCAGTGGTTCACTTCCAGAATCTTTTGCGTTCTATCTTCCTTCATTCCTGAGACAGGAAGGATCTCAGAGAAGATCACTTGGACATTCTTTTTCAGCATACTCCCTGTCAAACTAAATTGACATCTTTTTTTAATGAGATTACAACTTTGGTTGATAAAGGTAATGGTGTTGACGTAATATTCTTATACTTCTGTATGGCATTTGACTTGGTACTGCATGATATTTTGATTAAAAATCTAGAACAATGTAAAATTAACATGGCACACAATAAATTAATTAAAAACTGGCTAACTGATAGATCTGAAAACATAACTATAAACAGGGAATCATCATCGGGTGGGTCTCACAGGGATCTGTTCTTGGCCCTATGCTATTCAATACTTTTATCAATGTCCTGGAAGAAAACATCAAATCATCACTGATTAAGTTTGCAGATGACACAAAAATTATGAAGAGGACACATCACTGATACAGAGAGATCTGGATTACTTGGTAAACTGGGTGCAGGCAAACAATCCGCGTTTTAATATGCCTAATGTGAGTGTAAATGTATACATCCAGGAACAAAGAATGCAGGCCACACATAGAGAATGGGGGACTCTGTCCTGGGAAGTAGTGACTCTAAAAAAGATAGGGTGTCATCAGTGATGAGCTGCCAAAATCTTAACAACCGGTTCCCTATAAAAAGTTCTGATTTAAGGGGGGGAATGGGGGAGGGGGCGGGGGGGGACATACCCATGGGGCCGGGGGCCCCTGCAGGGCCTGGGGCAAATTGCCCCACTTGCCCCCCCCGGCAACCCTACAGCTTGCAGCCCCCTCCCCCCTTACCTTGCCGGCAGCTCAAAGCAGCAGGACGACTCAGGAGCTCAGCTGAGCTGCCCAGCTGGTGCCGGCGGCTGGCCCCGCTGCAGCTGGGGGGAAGCGGGGGAAGGGCCGGGGGAGCCTCAGCCTCCCCAGCTGGGAATCCTGGGAGCAACAGGATGGTCCGGCCCACGGACTAGAGTTCTTTGCCCACCTCCTGGCCCTTTAACAACCGGTTCTCCATGGAGGTCTAATTTTAGCAACCGGTTCTTGGGAACCTGTGGGAACCTGCTCCAGCTCACCACTGGGTGTCATGATGGATAATCAGCTGAACATGAGCTCCCAGTCAATGTTAACAAGGAGTCTGGTAACACCTCAAAGACTAACAGATTTATTTGGGCGTAAGCTTTCGTGGTAAAAAAAAACCCACTTCTTCTGATGCATGGAGTGAAAATTACAGATGCAGGCATTACACACTGACACATGAAGAGAAGGGAGTTACCTCACAAGTGGAGAACCAGTTTTGACAGGGCCAATTTGATCAGGGTGGATGTAGTTCACTCCCAATAACTGATGAGGTGGTGTCAATTCCAGGAGAGGCAAAGCTGCTTTTGTAGTGAGCCAGTCAATGTTGTGGCCAAAAGGGCTAATATGACACTTGGGCTAGGTCTACACTAGGGGGGCAGTCAACCTAAGATAAGCAACTTCAGCTACGCAAATATCATAGCTGAAGTCAGCGTATCTTAGGTCGATTCACCTGGCCATGAGGACGGTGGCGAGTTGACTGCTGCTGCTCCCCCGTGCTGCGAGGGAGTTCTGGAGTCGACAGCAGAGCGATCGGGGATCACTTTTATCGCATCTACACTAGACGCGATAAATCGATCCCCAATAAATCGATCACTACCCGCCGATCCGGCGGGTAGTGTAGGCATACCCTTTGATGCATAAACAGGGGAACCTCAAGCAGGAATAAAGAGGTTATTTTGCCTTTGTATTTGGCTTTGGTGTGACCACTGCTGTTATACTATGTCCAGTAGGTTCCAGTGTCCACAATTCAAGGATGTTGAAAAATTGGAGAGGGTTCTGTAGCGAGCCGGTGTGGCTCCCCCTCCTGCCCAGTGGAGGAAGCGCCTAGCCAGAAGCCTGAGGGGGTGGGGCCAAGGAGCGTTGAGCCCGCCCCTCCAAGGGTCAGGCGGCGACCCGGAAGTTTAAAGGCTGGCTGGCAGAGCTCAGTAGGGGGCCAGCTGCCACAGGGAGCAGACGTGCCGCAGGGAGGTCGCAACTGGGAAACCTCAGGGACCCAGGGCAGCCGCCCAGACTGGCTGGAGCTTCCCCGCGCCCGTTACCCGGAGGAGCCCCCGGAGCTTCCCCGCACCCACTACCCGGAGGAGCCCCCGGAGCTTCCCCGCGCCTTCTATCCGGAGGAGCCACTGGAGCCTCCTCGCCCCTGCTGCTACTCGGAGGAGTCACCGGAGCATGCCTGGCCGGACTTCCCTGAGGAACTGCCGGACCTGCCACCAAGCCCTGGCCGCGAGGAGCCCATGCTGGTGGACTGGCCGGGGACCGACGCCACGGAGCAGGTAGGCCCTGAGGGAGAGACCGGAAGTAGCCCGGGGGTAGCCGACCCCAGTTAGGCTGCAGACATATCCGAACCTATGTCAGTGTGTTTCAGTCAGGAGCCTCACTGACCGGTCAGCGGTGATAGCCGCTGCTAAGGCCCCGGGCTGGGACACAGTGGAGTGGGTGGGCCTGCGTCCCCCCTGCCACCCCCCTCATGGGTGGCAGACTCCCCCTCACCCAACGCTCAGGCTTAGGTACAGGATTGATTCTTTGCTCAGCCCTGAGCCAAAGGGGTCTGAGCCTTATGACTCTCTGTATTTGGTGCCCCGCCCAAACCTAGGGCTGGGCCCCTTTAGACTCTACTGCTGCTCAGCCCTGAATCAGAGGGCCTGAGCTCCCTGAACCTTGTGCTTTGCTCAGCCCTGAGCCAAAGGGGTCCGAGCCTTGTGACTCTGTGTTTGGTGCCCCGCCCAAACCTACGGCTGGGCCCCTTCGGACTGTACTGCTGCTCCGCCCTGACCCAGAGGGCCTGAGCTCCCTGAACCTCTGTACTGTTGCTCAGCCCTGAAGCAGAGGGCCTGAGCCCCTTTGGCCCTGTATTGTTGCTCAGCCCCGAAGCAGAGGGCCTGAGCCCCTTTTGACTCTGTATCATTGCCCAGCCCTGAAACAGAGGGCCTGGGCCCCCTTTGACTCTGCGGTTGCTCAGCCCTGCCGAGGGGGCCTGAGCTCCTTAGACTCTACCTTGCTGCTCAGGCCTGTGCCAGAGTGCCCGTGCCTTGGGGCTTTGTGTTTGTCGCCCAGGACCGCCAGGGGACCAGACGTCGTGTAGCGAGCTGGTGTGGCTCCCCTCTGCACCTCTGAGAGGGTCGAGCCCCGGTCACACACCTTTACAGGTTCAGAGAAGAACCTTGAGAATGATTAAAGGCTTAGAAAACATGCTTTCTAGTGACAGATACAAGGATCTCCAGCTATTTATCTCAACAAAGAGCCGGCTAAGGAGGATACTTGATTACAGTCTACTACATGGGAAATATATTAATAACAGGCTCTTCACTCTAGCAGAGAAAGTCATAACACAATGCAATGGCTGGAAGCTGAAGTTAACAAATTCAGACTAGAAATAAATAAATTTGGAATCATGAGAGTAATTAGCCATTGGAACAATTTATCAAAAGTCATGGTCAATTCTCCATCACTGACAATTTTAAACTCAAGAATGGATGTTTTTCTGAAAGATCTGCTCTGGGAATTATTTTGGGGGAAGTTCTATGGCCTGTCCTAAACAGGAGGTCAGACTAGATTATCACAATGGTCCCTTCTGGCCTTGGAATCTATGAATCTCTGAAAAACCCACAATAAAAATATTAAATTGAAAAGAAAGTGACCCAACTGCAAGTCAAGATTTTTCCTGGAACTAATACTAAACTAGATAGACTGCAAGAGAGATTGAAAATAAATTTGAAAATCTGGCTGTGTAGCTAACCAATTTGGACAGTTCTGTGGAAACTTAGAAAATCAAGTTCAAGCCACAGAGATTTAAAACGCAAGAGCAGGAAGATCAGATTCTCAGACTCACTAAAAATGTAGGACAAAATATTTGTTTTGACTGGAACATCTCACACACACACACACACACACACCCCTCATCTTACATAATATAATTTGTGTTTATAAACACTAATGTAAGCAATATACTTTCTTGCATCATGTATCTTATCTCAGTAATAAGGCTTACTAGGGAAAGCCAACTTAACTGTATGCCTTAAATATTTTGTCATTGGAAATTCAGCTAGAAAAACAAACTCCCAACACTTTTATTGTTTAGTTCCTGAAACAATTCTGGTTTTCATTAAAAACCAAGAGCAGCTACAAAGTTGCTTTGCATGGATTCTTAGATTAGCGTATGGTCCAATAACCTGACATTAGGTAGCCTTGCAAAATGAGTCACATGACAAGAGTAAGTTATGGGATATGTCCATTATTAATCACTAAAGAACTGCAACCCATCACTATGAAATTAAAATCTGTGATAGCATTTGCAATGTGACTAAATCAGCAGCACTGTAAAACCACCAATTTAATCTCTTTCCCTGTGTTTTTAATTAACTAAGAACTCATGGGTGTGGCTATCACTGGCATTATTAAACAGAAGGTTCAGCCAAGCCACAGTTTCTGCAGTTCTTAGTGGCTTAATGCTGAGCTACTTAAAAATAGTCTTTTGTAGTAAATAAGTGTGAAATAATTTGGCTTATAAAACAATTGATGTACACCGGACAGTGAGGATCCTGCACCAAGGTCAACTGACTATTTTTGGAGTTTTGACACAAAATTGGGCCCTATAAATCATTCAAGGTGCCTCCCACAGAGAAGCAGAGTTCTGGGTCCAAGGGGCTGCTGAAGTGTGGGGTGCTGTCTTTAGCTGTTTTCTCCTTAGGGCAGAGGCCATCTTTTACCCTGTTTGCACAATGCCTAGCACACAGGGGGCCCAATCCTGACAAGAGCCTCTGGATGCTACTGTAATACAAAGCATGAATAATGACAATTCATCTGATATCCAAAATGCACTGTCCACATGTTAAGCATGCTAGAGTTGTTAGGGTTGCAAAATAGTTTTGATTATAAACCCCTCCTCCCCTTTTTCCCCCTAACTGAGAGCTTTCTGAAAACTGTCTTCCTTTAGGTTGAAATTTTTCATGCTTGTTCTCAACTGAAAGATAATTTTTTGAGTCAAATATATCTAGCTGTTTCTTGAGTTATGTGAGCCTGGGAAAATATTTTTCCTGCTGTAAAAAAGTTGCCACTCTTTCCCCACACAACCAAAAAATGTCTCAGCTTTTAAATCTGGCATATAAAATGTGCTCATTCTGCAGTACATGCATGACAAGAGGTTGAAAAAATCAGCTGGATAATAAAAAAACAGGAATGGAAAAAGCCCATCTCTGAGCATGCTCAGTAGCTTTTTTTTTTTTTTTTGCAGAGAATATTGAAACTCCACCCACTTCTTGAGACGACTTGTTAAAAGGTTAGTTTTCTTCTTCTTTCTAGGTCAGTTTCCTACAGCCAGGTAATTTTTAATAGAAGCAGTCAAATTGGCCAATAATTAGCACCTTACAGAATAAGAGCTAACTGAAGATAATGTGCTCAATACCTTTAACACTGATTGACCTCAACCATAGTTAGCTCACTTCCCAGGAGGTGCACTTAAATCTCTTGTAAAGTTGAAGCCTAGATTTGTAGCTTCAGACTGCTGCCACCTCGGTACATAAGAACATAAGAACGGCCGTACCGGATCAGACCAAAGGTCCATCTAGCCCAGTATCTGTCTACCGACAGTGGCCAATGCCAGCTGCCCCAGAGGAAGTGAACCTAACAGGCAATGATCAAGTGATCTCTCTCCTGCCATCCATCTCCATCCTCTAACAAACAGAGGCTAAGGACACCATTCTTTACCCATCCTGGCTAATAGCCATTTATGGACTTCACCACCATGAATTTATCCAGTTCTCTTTTAAACATTGTTATAGTCCTAGCCTTCACAACCTCCTCAGGTAAGGAGTTCCACAAGTTGACTGTGTGCTGCGTGAAGAACTACTTCCTTATATTTGTTTTAAACCTGCAGCCTATTAATTTCATTTGGTGACCCCTAGTTCTTGTATTATGGGAATAAGTAAATTACTTTTCCTTATCCACTTT
Organism: Mauremys reevesii; assembly: GCF_016161935.1. NCBI lineage: Eukaryota > Metazoa > Chordata > Testudines > Geoemydidae > Mauremys > Mauremys reevesii. The sequence continues at coordinate 65,744,656 of NC_052625.1, forward strand.
CTCAGCATCACTCATGATTTTATATACCTCTATCATATCCCCCCTTAGTCTCCTCTTTTCCAAGCTGAAGAGACCTAGCCTCTTTAATCTTTCCTCATATGGGACCCTCTCCAAACCCCTAATCATTTTAGTTGCCCTTTTCTGAACCTTTTCTAGTGCTAGAATATCTTTCTTGAGGTGAGGAGACCACATCTGTACACAGTATTCGAGATGTGGGCGTACCATGGATTTATATAAGGGCAATAATATATTCTCAGTCTTATTCTCTATCCCCTTTTTAATGATTCCTAACATCCTGTTTGCTTTTTTGACCACCTCTGCATACTGCGTGGACATCTTCAGAGAACTATCCACGATGACTCCAAGATCTTTTTCTCGACTCGTTGTAGCTAAATTAGCCCCCATCATATTGTATGTATAGTTGGGGTTATTTTTTCCAATGTGCATTACTTTACATTTATCCACATTAAATTTCATTTGCCATTTTGTTGCCCAATCACTTAGTTTTGTGAGATCTTTTTGAAGTTCTTCACAATCTGCTTTGGTCTTAACTATCTTGAGTAGTTTAGTATCATCTGCAAACTTTGCCACCTCACTGTTTACCCCTTTCTCCAGATCATTTATGAATAAATTGAATAGGATTGGTCCTAGGACTGACCCTTGGGGAACACCACTAGTTACCCCTCTCCATTCTAAGAATTTACCATTAATTCCTACCCTTTGTTCCCTGTCTTTTAACCAGTTCTCAATCCATGAAAGGACTTTCCCTTTTATCCCATGACAGCTTACTTTACGTAAGAGCCTTTGGTGAGGGACCTTATCAAAGGCTTTCTGGAAATCTAAGTACACTATGTCCACTGGATCCCCCTTGTCCACATGTTTGTTGACCCCTTCAAAGAACTCTAATAGATTAGTAAGACACGATTTCCCTTTACAGAAACCATGTTGACTATTGCTCAAAAGTTTGTTTTTCTATGTGTCTCTCAATTTTATTCTTAACTATTGTTTCGACTAATTTGCCCGGTACCGACGTTAGACTTACCGGTCTGTAATTGCCGGGATCACCCCTAGAGCCCTTTTTAAATATTGGTGTTACATTAGTTGTAAAAATAGTTGTTACAACTGTCTGTTCCCTTCCAAGGGACATCCCTGATGTAGAGGATAGACCATCTGTAAAATACAGAGGCTTAGGCTTCATGTCACAATGGTAACATGCCAGCACAGGCTTTTAGGGCACCTTTGCTATTATCGCTCAATGAAATTATGGTGGCCAACATTGAGAAGCTTTCCCCCCCATTAAAAGGGAAAAATATTAGAAACAAGCCCAGCGTTAAGTGGCTGAGTGGCCTGAATCACCCAAGGGCTGGGTGCATGGTGAATCCCAGGATTTGTAAAATAGAGATATTAGTTATCAGGGCCTCAAATGATACAGGGCCAAATTCTCATGTACCTAATTAAGCAAAACCCCCATTCTGATTCTTTTTGATCCCCTAGGGGGTGGGGCACATCCCCTGCTTATTGCTCCATCCCTTTCCCCACTGTGCACTTCTTATGATGCATTCCCCTCTTCCTCCTCCTGAGAGCTGATGCAGCTATTGGTGCTAGCTGTCTCCTTGCCTGAGCAAGCCAGTAGGAGGAGCAATGAAGGAACAGCAGAAGCTGCAGCCTCTGTATGCTCAGCAGCAGTAGGATGCAAGAACTGTAGCAAAATAATTTTCCAGGACAAAAGATCAAACATTGCGGTCTGTCCCATCCAGATTCAGACGACAGGCAACCATGAATGAAATTATATTTTACGTAGTTTTTTTATTTTAAAAATGTGTTTAGCTATGTACACCTCTACCCCGATATAAGGCTGTCCTCAGGAGCCAAAAAAATCTTACCATGTTATAGGTGAAACTGCGTTATATCGAACTTGCTTTGATCCGCCAGAGTGCGCAGTCCCGCCCCCCCAGAGCCCTGCTTTACCGCGTTATATCCGAATACTTGTTATATTGGGTCGCGTTATATCGGGGTAGAGGTGTATTACAAGGCTCATATATTATTTAATAAACCACAAGCTATTTGTACAGAATGGAAGAGGGAGAGGGGAGACAATTCCTAAAGCAAACACCCCAACTCTACCACCAATCCCAGGCAAATGTGTAGGAAAAGAAGTAGGTCTTGCACTACACCCTAAAAATTGAAGTGTACTATTAGACCAGAGAGGTAATCATGTGGACTGGCTACACTACAGAACAGGATGCTACAAACAGAGGAAGCATCCTGCCTCCTCCCCATTTGAGACAGGCATCCACCTTCTCCTCTGTAGCCCACCAGTGCAGGCTGGCATCCTCATTGTGGGCTACTTTTGGGTGCTGGGGGTTGCTGCTGTGGCTGCCTAGTGCAAATGGGTGTTGCTGGGAATTTAGGAAAGGAGTGAATCTTTCTGGTCATTGGTCCAAGAGAATTGCTTTGAATGTTTGGTCCCTAAAGTGTTTATCAAGTCAAAAAAGATTTCATCTTGAAGTGTGAGCATCTTGCTTTATTCCTCCTACTTTAATTCCAGCATGTATTTAGAAGTGAATATTTTAATAAGTACGTGTGTGGGAGAAAAATGTAGGGAAGAGGGCAATCAAAACGACATGATGTTAATGTCTACCAATTTTAAAGTATATTTTTGAACCATAAAAACTAAATAGTTTATATTTCTGAAGGCAAGAATATACTACTATATACCATTGGAATGCTAGGTGTCCCAGATTTCTAATGGTGCATAACACTGCGAGACAGTGTTGCCTACTGGACAGAGCACTCATCTGGGACTCAGGAGACACAAATCTATTTCCAACTCTGTCACTGGCCTCCTGAGTGATGTTCGGAAAGTCTCAGCCTCTCTGTGCCTCAGTTTTTCCACCTATAAAATGGGCTTAGCGATATTAATCTCCTTTGCAAAGCACCAGGAGATTTGCTGACAAAAAGTTCTAGGTATCATTAGTATTAGTTTATATCCTTGGAGGTTTATGAAATGTCTTAAAACAGCCACAGGTCCCTCAAACAAGGCAAAAATTCAGGCTATCTAGCAGACCGACCAGGAAACTTTCATCATCTTAAATATCCTGGGCCAGTCCCTGTCCTCTAAGGGAGGAAGTGAGAGGGCTTGGCTATACTTGCAGGCATGCAGCGCTGGGAGTTACAGCTGTCTTCGTACAGCTGTGTAGGGAAAACGCTGGAGTGTGGCCACATTTGCAGCATTTGCAGCGGTGTTTGGAGTGGTGCATTATTGGCAGCTATCCCAGCGTTCAAGTGGCTGCAACATGCTTTTCAAAAGAGGGGGGTGGGGTGGAGTGTGACAGGGAGCGTGGGAGAGAGAGAGAGAGAGTGGATTTTTGGAGCTGACACTGTGTCAGCTCCCTGCCTTGCAAATTCTGACCACTTCCCCAACCCCTCATTCACTCTTAAATGCAAATAGCCTCCCTTCCCCCCCCTCCCCTCCCGCCGTGCTGTTTCTCTCCTCAAGCAAACACTAGCTGTAGACATTCATCCCCCTGCCTGCCTCATTCACAGCAAACAGGAGCTGTGTTTGTTTTTTAGATAAGCAGCTCCGGAAGCCCCGAGTTCACAACAAAACAAAGAGAGGCATCATAACAAAACAAAGAGTTCCTTACTTAAAATTCTGGAGTCCAATTACAGTGCTTTTGGTGGCCACACTGGAGGAGCAGCGCTGCATCACCAGCGCTGCAATAGTTATACCCGAGGCAGAGCAGGAGTACAGCCAGCGCTGCAGACAGGGAGATGCAGCGCTGTATGTGCCTTGCAAGTGTGGACGGTGAGTAAGTTGCAGTGCTGTAAACCCGCCACCAGCGCTGCAACTCTACAGCGTAGCCAAGCCCCAAACTGAAGGCTTTCCACTGAGAAACCCAATTTCCCAGATATTTAAATAAGGATATCTAGCTCAAGCACCATAGTTGACCTCAACTATTGTGACTAATTTATGGGGAGAGAAAGAATCCTTAACCACACCCAAACCCTTCAGGGACTTGAGAATTACTAACAATCACCGAACAAGCAAAAGAAAAACTAAAAAGAAGTCTCAATGGTGCACAATATGAAAAATGTAGTTATAGTGTATTCACCACATCCCCAAAACATTAAAGATAGAAGATTAAAAACTGCATTTCAACACAGCCAAAAGCTAAAGTACTGTAAAGGCACCATTAAAAATGTGCATTTCCTCTTGGAGCTCAGGGGACGGAATATGAAAACACAGTAGAGTTTTAATTCATTGAAATTAATATAGGAATTCCTATACCCCTGGTTCTTTATATCTGCTTTTAACATGCAAGCACACATTAAGCACTTAATGTAATTTTTAGTGTATTGTACAAATGTATTTTTAGTGCATTATGCATGTATATTTTGCATTTGTCGGGCATTTATGTGCATAATTATGAATGTCTGCACAATTATGGAAATTGTACATGTCAGCTATGCTCATTTGATAACTCCCACTACAGGTTTTTATAGCATGGCTGAACACAAGATATTCTGCACCAAGGACAGATCTGCACTACCTGATTTAAAGGAGTAAGTCCACTAGCTGGCAGCAGTAGCAGGCTGTTATCTTGTGTGGACTGGCCACTACAGGGGAACACAAGACCCATTTTACAAGCATATTACACATGTGCACACGACTTTAAAAATCAGGGTTAACATTCAAACCTAGCTGCTAGATTGCAGCAAAGTTGTTAAAGGGTTTTTTAAAGTATATAATATTGTTATATCTTGTGCAAATATAAGCATAATATATAATACTATAATGGAAGCAAAGTTCCATTGCATTTCTGTGCCCAGAATTACTCCTCCAGTTCTGTTGGAGAAGTTCACTGTACTGTAAGCCATATCCAAGTGTGAGCCGCATTTTGTTTTGTTACTAAGCTATCCCTCTTCAATTAGCAATAAATTATGTACCTAACTCACCAAGAAACAAAATTGTCATTAATAAAAAGAGTAATCAGATTAGTACAAAAGTGAGACAATAGGAAAATTAAACGTCTGGGAAATATGTACATAACAGAGGTCTTCCTAGAGCAACCAAGAGTAAACAATAGAAAATTGCCCATCCACAATGGGAAGTTTACACTGCAAAGAAAATCCTGTGGTGGTGAGTCTTGGAGCCCAGGTCAATTGACTTGGACTCACGGGACTTAGGCTGCAAGGCTAAATATACTAGTGTAGACATTTGGGCTTGGCTGGAGCCTAGTTTCTGAAACCTGGCTGGGGAAAGGGTCTCAGTGCCAAAGTCCCAGATGGAGTCCGAACGCCTACACTGCTATTTTTAGCCCTGCAGGCCTGAGCTCCATGAGGCCAAGTCAATTGACCTAGGCTCTGAGAATTGGTGCTGCGTGTGTTTTTTTGTTGTGTAGACTGACCCAAAAGTCAACAAGCTTAGGGTATGTCTACACTACAGCTGCTACAGTGGCAAAGCTATGGTGCTGTAGCTGTGTCACGGTAGCACCCCTATAGTGTAGATGCTTCCTACATTAACATTTTTTTTTCCAATCGATGTAGGTAATCCCATCTCTCTGACATTTGGTCTACACTACAAACTTATGTTGTTATAACTACATTGCTCAATCCACATGTGACGGGTTGGATCACAGAAACCCTCTTGGGAGCTGCCACTGATGTGCCAAGACTACTTCTACCCCTGCTTTCCCTGCCAGCTCAGGACTCCAGCACCCTGTCTTGCTGAGCCAGACACACTCATCTGCTCCAACAAAGACCCAGGGTCTGAATTACTTGGCCCAAAGCTGCAGGTTTACCTGAAAGCAACTAACAGAGATGTTCCTGTCTTTAACACTCAGATGCCCAACTCCAATGCCGTCTAAACCCCAAATAAATCCGTTTTACCCTGGATAAAGCTTATACAGGGTAAACTCATAAATTGTTCGCCCCCATAACACTGATAGAGAGATATGCACAGTTGTTTGCTCCCCCAGGTATTAATACACACTCGGAGTTAAATAAGTAAAAAGTGATTTTATTAAATACAGAAAGTAGGATTTAAAGTAGTTCCAAGTAGTAACAGACAGAACAAAGTAAGTCACCAAGCAAAATAAAATAAAATGCACAAATCTATGTCTAATCAAACTGAATACAGATAATCTCACCCTCAGAGATGCTTCAGTAAGTTTTTGATTCAGACTGGACAACTTCCAGGCCTGGGCACAATTCTTTCCCCTGGTATCTCTCTTGTTCCAGCTCAGGTGGTAGCTAGGGGATTCTTCATGATGGCTCCTCCCTCCCTTTGTTCTCTTCCACCCCTTTATATATCTTTTGTATAAAGCGGGAATCCTTTGTCCCTCTCTGGGTTCCCATCCCCTCCTTCTCAATGGAAAGACACCAGGTTAAAGATGGATTCCAGTTCAGGTGACATGATCACATGTCACTGCAAGATTTTATTGCCCACTTGCCAGTACGTATACAGGAAGACTTGCAAGTAAAACAGAGCCATTTGCAGACAATTGTCCTGGTTAATGGGAGTCATCAAGATTCCAAACCACCATTAATGGCCCACACTTTGCATAATTACAATAGGCCCTCAGAGTTATATTTCATATTTCTAGTTTCAGATACAAGAGTGGTACATTTATACAAATAGGATGATCACACTCAGTAGATTATAAGCTTTGTAATGATACCTTACAAAAGACCTTTTGCATGAAGCATATTCTAGTTACATTATATTCACTCATCAGCATATTTTTATAAAACCATATAGCCTTCAATGTCACACCACACCCCTGCACAGTGCAGTTATACTGACCTACCCCCTTCCTCCCCTCAGTGTAGACAGCAGTATGTCAATGGGAGGGGTTCTCCTGTCAACACAGCTACTCCCTCTCAGGGAGGTGGAGTACCTACACTGACATGAGAAGCTCTCCTGTTGGTGTAGTAGCATCTTCACTAAGAGCTACAGTGGCACAGCTGCACTGGTGCATCTGCGCCACTGCAGCACTGTAAACACAGATAAGCCCTGAGAGGCAGTAGCTAGGTGGATGGAAGGATCTTTCCATCGACCTATCTGTATCTACACTTCTGCACACAAAAGCTTCTATATTGTGGATACTACTTGCTTCTGAAATACTAATTTCAATCTGGGATAGTTTGCCTATTAAGGAGTATCAGTTGCAGATGATGGAAACTGGGGGGGGGGGGGGAGGGAATACCAGTATTCTGGGCTAAGGCAGTTCAAGACTTAGTATTTTGCGGCAGATCTACATATTTCTCTTTTTTTTTTTTTTTTGGTTGTCTGTCACACCAATGTAAGACATCCCTGTCCACCACAATCACACCAACATGAGCAAGACTGGCCTAAGAATTTTGAGGATAATCAACAAGATGATTCTTTGGGGTGGGGGAACACCCCAAACTGACATTATTCACTTTACACAACAGGCTTCTATGTGGTGGGGGAAGAGGGCAAGATATCTTTTGGTTCCCCTTTAACCTCGTGCAGCAGAAATGGAGCACAGCTGCTTATTCCTGTCCTCCCTCGTGATCTGTTTATTGTCTTATGTTTTTCAAATTTAGCTTCACAAGGAAAAAGGGCTAAAGACTTTCAGTTCCCCAGGATTCACTTTTATGTTTCTTGTTCGCTCAGATCAGGGGATGAACAGCCCAGGCATCACAGGGCTCTGGTTAAGATCTCCAGAAAGGGAGGACAGGGATAGCAGTACTCTGGTGGGAATAATACTAGTGATAGTGTGACATCCACCCTCTGGCCAGGAAAACAGTTGATTGAAAGATTCTTTTCCTCTCTCATAGCTTTTGGAACTCTGCCCAGTCCCTCCCCATCTTTTAATTTCCTCTTTTCTGTCAGGAAAACATAAAAAATATGTACTAAATCATAAATCAAATATATACAAAGTCAAACAGTTTAGTTTAACTCCTTGTCAATATGTTTGCTGGTTAGTGGGTAGTGGTGGGGGCATTTCTATGAATTAAAAGGTGTTTAAAATAATTATTTCCTTTAACTCCTTTTACCTTAACCGTTTATCTCCTTCCTTTTCCCTCTTCAGGAACACTGTTTTTTCCTTCCTTCTAATGTTTTCTCAGAACTTCCTCTTTCCGGTAGATCCCCTTTTCAAACTTTTGCCCTGTCCAACCACCATCCATTATTTCCCTAATAATAATTACAGAAATTTTTTCCACTTAGCAACATGTTTTTGTTTTTCAAGCCAGCCTATGTTCCATACTACCTCAATATTTTACCATCATTTTTGGCCTATTTTTACCCATCCTTCCCCTTTCTCCAACTTTATCACACAATGGAGGAGAAGTAGCAGTATGTGAAGAAGCGATAAGGAATGTTGCCAGGAGATAACAGAAGCAAATATTGCTTCTGTTTCTGAGAGGAGAGAAGGGATGGAGATATCTTTTGGTGAAGGAAATGCCCCTCTCTCTCTCTACCTTAGTCCTCCCCCTTGAGCCTACTGCCAGACTCAAGTCTCTGTTGTGCCTGATTTAGAGCAGAGTTTTTCGTACTAGATCATTCATGGGCTAGGAATCAGAACGATCTGGGAAGAAAAACTCTGCTTTGAATCAGGCACAGCGGGGACTTGAAGTTGGATCTCCCATATCCTAGGCCAGTGCCTTTAATAGCAGGCCACATCCTCTTCCCAAATTGAAACTCAGGTTTCAATTCGAAAATGGAGATTTCAGCAATTCTGGTTTTGTGAAAATGTTCAAAAAGGTCTTGTTTTCCTTTCAGTACGCAACAAAATCAAATGTCAAAGTTTAGTTTCAAAAAAGTTTGCCAAGGAATAAAATTGTCCTCTGGACAGCTCTAGTCCTGGACATCAGTGCATTGTTCAATTCCTCACTGAAGTATCAGTAGGCCATTTTATGAGAGATTAGGGAGCAACCAGACCATGTGCCACTAAACTTGCGTGGTTGTGCATTAAGACTTCTGTTTTTTGTTGTGGCCTTTCAGCAACTACTGCTGGCTCTTGCTCAGGTATCATCAACAGCTACCCAGACACACACAGATCCTCAGTGAGGACAGAGTTTAAGGTCAAGAAAAGTGAAAGTTAAAGAAGAGTTTAAATAGCTCATTTACATTTTTTGAAAAAAAAATCATATTTAAATCATTAAGGTGTTTTCAGATTTGGAAATTTGTTATTGCTGTGACAACACTTTAATCAGAAGACCTTCAAAGAAAAGCAACAAAAATTATTAGTCTGTACCTACCAGTAAATGCACAGCCACAAAGCTAGTCCTTTCAGTATTAATACCTAGACAGATGAGATCTTCCTGTAATTGAAGTACTCAGAAACAAATGTAATATTCCAGTTATGGCTGCACCAGACACAGGAATCACCATCTCTTTGCATGATGATACAAAGAATAAATAATCTCTTTGTGTACTGAAAGTTAAATTGGCCTTTTTTCCTGCCAAATCATATTGTAAACTCACATCCAACCACTCATAGGTCTTTTGTGCCATTACTACTTTCCAGTGGAATCCCACCCATTGAATATCTATTTATTAGCCTCACTCCAAGATTTAGTAGTTTCCATTTCCCCAAGTTCAATATGTTATTCCCCCTCTATGTTTCTACTCTCTCTAAAGGACCTGCTCACTGAAATTAGTGTAAGAACCTTGATGGACTTTGGATCAGGCTCCAAGCCTTTCCACATTATTTTTGTGTCTTCACTGATGTTCCCCTGTCTCTCAATTTAATATAATCCATTAATTTCATTAACATTTTTTCTTTCCTCAGTCTTCCAGATCATTAAAGTAGTAATTACTATCAGTCCTGGCATCCAATTAGCCACCCTCCCCATCTCAGTAGAATGTCACTTACCATTATGACTCTTTGGTGTATCAGTTCCTCAGTCAGTTTTTAAACCAAGTGACACTTCTCATATTCAAACTAATTTAAGTAAGTTTTTCAGATAAGAGTTTGTGAGCTACTGTATCAAAAGCTTTACTAAAATCTGGCTATTACATCCACTGATTTTCTCATTTGTTTAAATAAAGAAATCAAGTTTTAGGACGTCTATTAAAGGGTGTCACAAATAAGGGATGTAACGGGAAGCTGAATTACGTGTAGGCATATGTCCATTGAAAAGGGAGATGCTCCTTTAAGAGCCAGGCATTCTGCGAAATAGGATCGAGGAGATAAAAATTTAGCTTTCCTAGGCAGATATTTAGTACTGAACATTCTGACTTCTCTGAGGCCTTGATCCTGTGAATTGTTTTTTTCCCCTTGGGTCTATGTAAATAAAATCCTAATTTGAACACACTGCATCTGGCATGGGACTGTTTATGCCAAGTTATCTATACCCTTCCAACTGTATGTAAGTTATAAAAGGTCTTGCATCATGATAAACACAGTGGTATAGTAGTTTCACTCCTTGTATTTAAATAAATCACTTTATACTGTATAATTTAGCATTGCATAATTTAAAAACAGTTCACAAAAGAAAAAAATCAATTCCATACAGTCCAATTATATTTTACACATACATACACACATAGTAGCTAGTACCTCCATGAACAAGCTACTCAATCATCCTGCATTCTGGCCCTTTCACCACTTTGACCACTCTTTTTATGAGCTGCATAAGCATCCATTATTCTTTTCCCAGTAAGGGGCATAGCACAACTGCACTCCCCTAGAGAACAGTGACAAATCTGGTCCCTTTTTCCCCTATTGTTCCAAGGAGGAAACAATCTGAGCCTGCTTTATTGCTGGCACACTGTACTTCCTCCTCCATACTGGTTCAACTGCATGTACCAATGCACTTGAGTTGGAGTCAAGGCTGTGCCAACTCTTCTCCCACCTGTGCATTACATAGGGACTGGCATTCAGAGTAGCCCACAGGGAGGAATAAGGGGGTGTCTAATGCCCCCTAACTCCCCTGGACAGGTGCATTATACAGCTCATGATTGAACCTGTAATTATCAGAATAACCTCCTTGTAAGCACGGCTATCAGCCACTGTCTGTGCAGCCAGATATCTACATGCCTGTACCTGGCTTTCCCAAGAGCATGTGTGGGATTCTACAGAACCTGGAATGACTATCTTTCCCACATTCTCAGCCATTTAGCAACAAACATAACATATGGGGCCAGTCTTTCTACATTTAGAAAATACTATAAAGTGGAAAATATCGCTTAGAGGCTTTCCAAAAACTTCAAGCTATTGGTAGCAAATAGCAATCTCAGCACTGTCTCAAATGTTTCTTCCAGTAGTACCAGCAAAATGTTTGGGAGTTCCCATGGACTCATCTTAAAAATACCCAGGACACAAAAATAAGTTGAGTATGAAGGTCAGTTAAACTGAAACCTTGCAAATGCCATTGAAAGTGCGTTGCGAGGAGGGCAGCTGAAGGGAGGGATGGTGCTTATTGCACACAACCTACCATATTGTTTAATCAATGTTTATACCAGATGTTAAAGATCTTTTGTTTATCTGTAGGGTGAAATATTCTCTTCTATTCAATCTGAGGACCTGGAACTGATTTAAATGGTGGTCATGTATCCATGTAAATTACTTATCTTACCATTCACCTGAAAGAAGAGTCTAGCAGTTGCTGAATTCACACTGATTTCTCTCCATTGTAGAGAAGACTAGCGTAATATTGCATCCATGCTGGGTGTCGGTGTGTATCAGGGTTTGTTGGCAGAATATAGCATTTCTGAGATTACAGGCATGCTGAAAAATAGAACATTCTAAGAGTTACACAAATGCAACTATAACATGGTTTCAAAAAAGGAATATTCAAATTAATAGTCCCATGTAACTACAACAGACTACACAGCTTCAGATATACTGTCTGCTGTATTAAGGTTATAGATGATTCACAGAAAAAAACCCTGCTATATATAAAGAAGCATTAAAGTAATCACAGAAACTGTTTAAAAGGAGACAAAGTTACAAACTCCTGTTCTGGGGGAAGAAAAGCCATTAACTTTAGTGACTGCTGCTTACTGTGACAAATACGATCATTTGTTTCACTTTTCCCTTGTCCTCACCACCCTCTGTTTTTCTCAACCTATTGTCTCTTGTCATATTGTTTATGAGCATTGTAGCACAGCGCAGACGCACCCCTGCAGCGCCTCCTGCTGGTCGTCTTTGGGAATTAGCTCTTCGACCCAGGAGCGCCCTCTGCAGGCTGGTGATCCGCTTGCCGTTGGCTCCCGTGTCCCTCCCAGGACCCCGGTGCCCTTATCTCAGAGTTCTGCCTCCTGCAGTACCCCACAGTCTTACTGGGTTTCCCCACCCCAGGGGAACCCCTATCCCCATGTCGCCTCAGTTGTGGCTACTGCCAGTCTTTGTTTAGACCCCGCACCCTGGGGCGAACTGCAGTCTATCAGCCAACCATGATAGGCAACAAGGGGTTTGGACTGGCTGCCTTTACCCACCCTCCGGCTGCCCCTCTGCAGCCCAATACCTAGGAGGCCTAGAACTAGACCCTGCAGCCTGGGGTTGCTGGCCTAGGGTGTCCCAGCTCCTAAGGCCTTTCCCCAGCCCTGCCTCCCTCTAGGTCCCCTGGGTGAGTTCCCCAGCAGCCAGACCTGTCTCCCTCTCAAGTCAGACAGAGACTGCTCCCTCTGGCTTCCCTGGCCGCCTTATCAGGCCCAGTTGCTTAGTTTGGGGGCATGGCCCCACCTGCAGACACTTCCCCCAATCAGCCGGGGTTTACTCCCTTGCCCAGCCCCAGCCCTCTGCAGGGCTTTTCCAGCCCCTTCCGGGCTGGAGCAGGTGTTCACCCCACTACAAGCATCCTCAAGGCTCTACATAACTCTGCCCCTTCCTACTTATACTCCCTTGTCAGGCTTTGTGTTGCTCCACACCCCCACAGTCCACTCTGCCAATGCTGCAATCCTTGTTCATCTGTTTGTCAGCTTCTCACACTTACCTGTGTGACCTTACCTCACATATGATCCCCTATGCATTGAACAGCCATCCTGAGCTCAACTGCAAGGTCCCTGCTGTGCGGCCAATGAACCTGGAAAAGCAATGAGGGCCAAGGGGGCACACAGCCTCCATGAAGGGATATTGGCCTCCTGAGGACTCTGTGGGGTCACATGAGGAAAAATTCCAGGGACAAGGTGGCAGGAGGGATGTTATAACAGGGGAAATTAATAAGGGTGGTGATTAACGGAGATGGAAGGAACAGCAAGACAGGTGGGCTAGAGTTTGCTAAATTGCCCTTTTCCAGTGCCCAAAAAACCCAACTCCCAGAGAAAAGCAACTGGAGGCCCAGAATTCAGTCTCTCAGGATTTTCAGCAAGGATTGCACAGGGTCAATCTCCCCACATTCAAGTCCCAAAAGGAACAAAAGGAATTAATCTAAATAACTTTATAAAATATTATAAAGAGACATAATAATTTATTTTTATAACATATCATGGCTATTTTATAATCCACATACATTCTCTTCACAGTTATACATAAACATAAAGAAAACAAATTAAATCTAAATAGGTCAGTCCCCACAGAAACACAGTGAGAAGAAACTCCAGAGTTCCCAAAAACATAGGTTGAGTTCACCTGAATCTCAGAGTCTTAGATCACCAAATCTATACAGTCTGCTGAGTCAAAAGCAACACCTTCCCTCCACTTGGTTGTGAGAATCTTCAGTTGGAATGCATGCAGACGCTTCCTCAGCTGAAATCACTGTTAGCCAGCCAGCTAACTGATTGATCAACCACTCAATTAAGTACACAGATTTAAAAAACAAACCTTGTTACAAGAAAATACAAGAACTGAGAGTAGTAAAATATAAGTGACGCCCCATTACTAGATTTAAATAAAAGTCGGTGAATGATGCCAGTTGAGACATTTAATTAAAACAGTTTAGCTAAAATCAAACAACATTCAAAGTATACAATTAAAATGATTTTTCCCTCTGAATTTCCCCTTTCTATCATTAACATTGCCCATGCTTCCCTGTTAGAGGGTTAACAGCATCACTAACCTGCTGCAGAATGCTTCAGAGTTTGAGGAAACAGCCTGTTTTGCACTCCAGGGCTCAGCTTCTCCCAACTCACACAGGACACATGGCCTTTTGTAAAGCAACTGCCCTGACTGCTTGCCCTCATGTGGAATCAGATCCCAGCACCAGAGAACCTATTGGAGGATACCCAAATCTGCCACACCTAGTTCCAGAAACTTCTGGGTGTTCTAAATCTGCCTAGCAACAATGACCCAGACACAACTCACTCCTACCTCCTCTCCCCAAGGAGTCTCTTAAAGAGATATCTCCTTACTAGACACATGAGTTATGCTAGCTGACAACAGAGAGGAGAATTGCTAACTGTGGCGATTTTATCGCATCCCTAATGATTTGGGGATTTTGTTGACTTGATGAATTTTCCCTTAGTCAGAATGGGCACCATTGCCTGTTAGTCAGTGGGGCTAAAGCCAGCAAGCCAGCCACCATTTCCCTGCAGTCTGTCTGCACATGGAAGTGAGGCTGCCCTTAATAAAGTTGGCTGCCACCTCCCACTGTTTTCAATTAGATTGAAGCTGTACCCACAGCCAAAGTTGCTGCCACACTATGGTTCCAGGGCTGGACAGGACCCGGGCGGCCTGTAAGGAGCAGGGACACTGTGAAAGGTAGGTGAGGAGAATGAGGGGGAACAGGGCACTGGGGAGAGCAGGAGGCACATTTAGAGGTTGCAGGGAGGGTGAGAAGGGTGCAGAGGATAGAGATGGGTGTGGGGAACAGAATGGCAGCTCCCCCAGAGGGACATCCCTGCTGAGCAGCCAGAGGAAGTAGGGTTGCCAACCCTCCTGGTTTTGCTGGGAGTCTCCTGGAATTGGGCTCTTTCTTTCAGAGGCTACTGAAGCCAAAGATGGAGATTTTAGGCCGCGAAAAGTCTGGCCACACAACAGGGCTCCCTGCCTGTCCTGGCCTCACGCCGCTCCCAGAAGCGGCTAGCATGGCCCTGTGGCTCCTGGGTGGAGGCAGGGGGGATCTCCATGTGTTGCTTCTGCCCTGAGCCCCGACTCCACAGCTCCCATTGGCTGGGAACTGCAGCCAGTGGGAGCTGCGGGGGTGGTACCTGCAGGCAGGCGCAGCACAAGGAGCCCCTTGGCTTCCACTCAGGGGCTGCAGGGAGCAGCGAGGGGCCAAGGCAGGCAGGGAGCCTGCCTTAGCCATGCTGCGCCACTGACCAGCAGCCAACTGAGGTAAGTGCCACCTGGCCAGGGCCAACACACCTCACACCTCCTCCCATGCCCCAACTCCCTGCCCCAGCCTGAACCCCCTCCTGGAACCAGCACCCCAAAACCCCACCCCATCCTGGAGCTCCCTCCTGCACTCACACTCCTTCCCAGAGCCTGCATCCCCTCCTGCCACAGACTGGAGCCCCCTCCTGCACCCACCCTCCCTCCCAGAGCCTGCACCCACACACCCCCTGCACCCTAATCTTCTGCCCCAGCCCCCTTCTGCACCCAAACTCCCTCCCAGAGCTTGCACCTGCACCCCCTTCTGCTCCCCAACACCCTGCCCCAGGCTCAGCCTGGAGCCCCCTTCCCCCAGCCCAGAGCCCACACCCTGCCCTAGCCCAGTGAAAGTGAGTGAGGGTGGGGGAGAGCAAGTGATAGAGA
This sequence comes from Mauremys reevesii, assembly GCF_016161935.1. NCBI lineage: Eukaryota > Metazoa > Chordata > Testudines > Geoemydidae > Mauremys > Mauremys reevesii. The sequence goes on from NC_052625.1 coordinate 65,760,270, forward strand.
GAGCAGGGATGGAGGGGCCTTGGGGAAGGGGCGGGGCAAGGGTGTTTGGGTTTGTGTGATTAGACACTTGGCAACCCTAAGAGGAAGCCATATTACAATGTTGCCAACTCTCCCAATCTGATCGGGAGGCACAGGATTTTGGTGCCTCCAGGAAGAGCTGTTGCTATGACTCAAGAAGTTCCTCTGATCACATGATTTTCAGGGCTGGGTACATGGGCAATGCACAGATCTGCCCTGGATACTAAGCTCTACCTTCATGTATGGCCCTACAGCTGAGAGTGGGTCCTGGGGCAGTATGAGCCCGAGGAATGGTGAGGTTGGGAAAAAGTTACTGCTGGGCCTAGGCAAGTGGACAGGTGGGAGTCAAGGGGGTGGTTAGGGTTACTGTTAACTATTTCCCCCATTAAAAAAAATACCTTTAGCTGTATTTTTTAATGGGGCAAAAGTCAGAAGAACAACTCAGAGACAAGTAAGGATTTCAAATCTACTTTAACTAAAATTTTGGGACAGAATTGGAATGATACTGCCCTTTCTAACACCTAATATATTCACTGGGTTGAGCTGACAAACCTTTCAAACAAATTTCTTTAAAACAAAACAAAACCACCCCTCCGCCCATGTGATGGCAGAAGTATATTTAAAAGGTCAGTATTTAGGAGAGACTTCTACAGAAACAATATTTATGCTCTTGTCCTCATTCTGCAGCAGTTCAACACTATTCACAGAGCTGTGCTGAAATCACAGATGGTACTGAGCACAAACACAGCAGTAAATTAAAAAGTCATGTTAATATTGCTGCCCTTTACAAACACACAGCAATTTGCCAAATGAAAAAGGGCAAAATTGGTGGAGATATAAAATGTGTTCAAAATTCTAACCCAATATGTGTTTGTATTTTTACTCCTTCTCCTATTATTTCAGTCTGGTATTTTGTCTGTGAATCTATATTTTTAATAAATGTATTTGTCCAAAAAGTCTGACACAGTCACAAAGAATAATCTCCTGTAAAGGCGTATAAGCTCGTGTAAAGGCACATTTAATGTCTGCTAAAACTATGTTTAGATAGTTCCGAAGGGATGCTACTTTCCTGATGCTGCTAGAGTCTTTCCAGTCTGTTACTGTTTTGAAGCCCATTCTCACAAACCTATATGCTCATGACTAACTTTACTCAGATGAGTAGTCTCCATTGAAGTCATTGAGACTGCTCACATGAATGAAGTTACTCACACGTGTAAGTAATTGCAGGATGGGAGCCTTGGTGTGTACATCAATTTGGGAAATACTCATTATGGCCCCAATCTGGAGCTGAACAGGCAGACCCCTGTGCCTGTATATAGTGTCCTACTGAAGTCAATGTGGGTCTCCCCAGTCAGTTCTCAGGGCAGGACTGATGGATCAGAATAGCACCACTGCATCATTTCTGAAGTCGAAATACCACATTGTCAGTGTCAAATTCTGGCACAGGCGGTCAAAGGGGAAAATACCCTAATTACATTTCAATTAAAATAAATCAAAAGCCTGTCTTCTTAAAATAGACAGTTCTGTCAATTTAACTGTTTTTACTCAAACAACCTAACTTCCCACTAAGATAAAACCCATTAGTCTTCATTTATGCAGGCCTCATGTTTGAAATGTCATAGCATTAATCATCATTGGGGGTGCATCAATTGCATTATATACTATTGGTTCACACCGTGGGGGAGGGGTCTTCAGTCATCCAGGATGTGCATCAGTAGCACATCCTAGTGGTTTCACATTTCAGTTTTTAAAAAAGGGGACAAAGAACCATTCTTTGGGTCTGGAGTGCAAAATAATTCCTAGTATAAGAATATGAGAAAATAACAGAGAAAAGGTTATAAACATCTAGAAAATATATTTATAGTTTAGTTAAGTTTCGTCCATGGTTCCCAAGCTTATCTCCCCAGATGCTCAGCTTGTACTTTCAGCATCAGGAAGCAGCCACTTTCAACTCCCTTTCTAAAATCCAAACTAAATTTGGAATATTGAACAGTTCCCACTGTGTCTTTAAACTCAAAAGTGGATGAAAAGTGGCTGGAAGGCCACTTGCTGCTGAATGGGAAGCCTGACATTTTTGTGGCGTGAGAACACTTGGAGTCGAGTCACATTTTCTTCTCCTCTCTCTCTCTCTATATATATATACTGCTGTAGTAGTAGGATTTTATGTTTGTATTTTATATAATTTAAATTGAAGGATAAAGAATAATAATGTAGCATGTATTCAATGTATTGGTGTATGAATTGACCATATCCTGCCAGCCACCCTTTCTGAAAGCAGAAAGGAATGGCCTAATGGACCACTGGTAAAGAGGCATCAGCCGGAATCTGTGTCTGAGCTGATTTCAAGGCAGTAACAGACCATTTAGGGTCACCATTTTGTTGTAGCTTTAGCATTTTAAAATAAGTAAAAGAATGCAATGATTATTTTTCTCTTGCATTGCAATTTGATGTTCCTGTTCAAACGTTCTGTGTAAATCAATTCTGTTTTGTGTGTGAATGAGGAATGTGTGTGTTAGAAGATCAGCATGAAGGTCATCACCGAACCAGATGTTCTAGGGAGCAACTGAGGACAGACACAAGGGCGCCAGAAGATTACAACAGGTCCCTACTGAAATGTCAAAAGAGGGCAGACTGACAATTCTAAAGATGAGACAGGCACCTATCAATGGGGACAACATAACCGTGATCAAAACCAGCATGGGGTGACTCCTCGAGAGACTTAATGAAAGAATAAGATAAAGAATGGGAAAGACAATTTAAGAAAACATGCACTCGTCAATCAAACAATAATTGATTACAGCATGATGGGGCAAAACTCATTGGTCCCAATGAAAGAAAATCACTATATAAACAGGGTGCCTTGCCATGAAACTTTGGGTTCGTCCTGCCAAGACTACCCCGGAGCATTGTGTCGCGACCACAGAACCCAGCTCCTCTCTACCCGTGATAAACCTAACTGGCCACTAGATTGATCTGGACTCTGGACTGGTAACTATAATATCGACTAGCGGGGGAGAGAGAGAGAGAGAGAGAGAGAGTGTGTGTGATTGAATGCATATGCTAATTGTTGTATCTTTAATAAACACGGCATATTGCCTTTTCCCCTGAAAAAGCTCCGGTGTGCTTCTTATAAGCATAACACTGCCTCTGTTCCTCTTTGTGCTCTCCCACCTCCATTTACTTTTATTTCATTCAACATTAAGGGTGTGGAGGGTTTTCACTTATTCCAGTGACGAGGCCCCAGTTGTGCACTGGTGTTGACCATCTCTGAAGGCCCAATTGACCAGTCAGATGACAAATAACGTGGCATGTGTCCCATGCCAAACACTAATAGCATTTGCAGAAGACATATAAAGAAGCTGGTGAAATAGACAGCATCCTGATCAATGCATTGATGTCCTCATCTTTCAGGTGCAAGGTATGCTAATTTGAGCACAACCTCATTTCATTTTTATTTCATTCAGCATAAATCACTTCAGTTCAAATCCTCACTAAGCTTGGATGACCAGATGGCAACAGTATCTAAAAATGCCTTCTTTCACCTACAACTTGCTAAAAAAAACTTTGTTCCTTCCTCCCATAAGAGGACTTGGTCACAGTAAACCATACATTTGTCACCTCCAGGCTGGATTATAGTAATTCTCTATTTCTGAAGCTGAATGTGAAGACAATGCACAGGATCCAACTGGTTCAGAATGTGGCTGCCCTCTTCCTCCATGGCTTAGGCTGGCATGAGTCCATCAGATCCACGCTCAAGTCTCTCCATTGACTCCCATACAGCTTCTGATGCCACTTTAAAGTGTTGGACCAAGCCACAGCTATATCAAAGACTGACTTTTATTTTAAGAGCCACCATTGACAGTGCTGACACTGTTGTCCTCTGGGACAATGCTGATCATAAAGCCCAGAAAGAACTGCGTGAGAACTGGGGACAAAGGATTCTCGCCTGAAGGGATTGGTTATGGAAAAATCTTCCAGAAGAGATTAGGCAAACTAGAGTCTGACTATCTTTAGAAAGACTGCAAAACCTTCCCACTTTGAAAAGGTCTTTCCTTCATAAGAATGACACTCATACAATTGATATTCCTTCTACCCAATAAACCCCTACCATGCAACAAAATCTAAAAAAATCCAAAACTGAAATCCTACCCTGACCAGAGATTTGACTCCAAGAAGCGAGAGGTGTCAGACTCCACAACATCACTAGGGACGTCTCTATTGCTACTGATTTTATATGGAAGGCACTTAGATATTACAGTGGTATGTGGCAGTATAAAACCCTAAGATAGAACATATATGTAATCAGCTCACTCAAATAACTGGTGAGTGAGGAACCTTCTCTAGCCAAAGCAGAGATCACCTTGTGCCGTGGAAAACCCAAGAACCTATTGCTCTGTTTGGAGGTGAGAAGAGGAATCTTTTAAAAGTTTGAGTGCAAGCCTGATAGCGCTGACACCCTTTGCCCTGCTGCAGCAAAGCTTGGTTTTCTCTTGGTGCCAGTCACAGATGCATTGCTTGACTGTGCTTTGGGGTTGGAGGAGCAGTTTTGGAAGGTTAATTATATTATAACAGCCATCTTAAATTCATGATATTTGGTGTCACCAACCAAGGTACAAGCCACTTTATTATACCCAACAGTGCAAGGCAGTCATAAGGATATAATAGATGTAGGATGTTGATGGGATTAGATAATCAAAGGACTAGTCACTTGTGACAAGCAGTCACAACTGCTCTCAGTTACCCAATTAATGCTGGAATATCTCCACTGACATCAGTGGACGTGTTCCTGATTAATACAACTGTAACAGTTTTCATTATTTGAGGTTACCATCAGGAACTACTCAGAAGTTGAACTATTTCTAAAGGTATTTCACTGGTGTTACTCACCATCATCAGGAGTGACCAGATCAATGCCCTATCACATGCGTGGATACAAATGCTATGTAAGTACAGAGTATTATCATTATTGCATTGTTTACATTTAATTTGCGAGTGGCAGTTTCTTTAGTTCTGTGTTTATAGATTACTGCCTTCTACCCCTTATCATTTATACAGGAATCAGGCATGGGCACCATCTCATCATATTTTTTCTTAATTATTGAAAGAAGTACCAGAGCATTTTAGCCACTGATTTGATATAATGTCAAAACTACATACAGACTAACTGTAAGACATGACTCAGCTGAAAAAAATTGCTACATTGGTCCTTATTGCCTAAAAAAGTTCCTTTTGCAGGTACTGCATAAGAGTACAAAAATCACCCAGTTCTAACAAAATCCATAGCTTAAGATCCACCCACTTATCGTTCCCTGAGTTTGGGGAAAAAATGTTAATTGGTTGAAACCATGTTCACTATACAAAGTTTTAGGCCTTCACTAAAATTTGCAATCAAATCACATGCCTCTAAAAATACAAGATGATAGACAATAGCAGAACCTGAGCAGTGGAAGGGGTTGCAGCTATGAACAAAAGAAAAAATTCTGTGTGTTTGGAATCTGCCCCAGCACTCAGAATTACTAAGATTGGCTGTTTGTTAACAGTCATACAGTGAATTAGAGATGGACAACTATAGTCTGGTTCCTTTAATCTTTGGTCTGTTGTGAGGGTGTTGCTTACCTATCTGCTGTCTGGATGCATCCACCCCTCAATGCCTCAGTTCCCCAAGCTGCTCTGCAGTCTCTCTCTGGTGATTAGTTAGTTTGATTGGATGAGTTAGTGCATTGGTCTTTGGATCAAGGCAAAAGTCCTTTCCATCCTGTGGAATCAATATCTCTAATCTTTTCTCTGCAGTGCAGGGGCTTCACACGGACCTTCACTTTCCCTGGGCAACTCATTAGAGCCACAGCTTTCTGGCTGGGACCTACACCACTTTCCCCCTCATACACAGACGTATCAAGCTTGTCCTCTCCGGGTGGCTCAACTGAAGTATAGGGGAGCACAGGCCCTCCCTCTTCTCCAAGCACTGGCCTGGGGGCGCTAAACCAGAGAGACTGTCCCTTTCACTCAAACCCCACCTTGCTTCACTTTTCCTTGGGTCACTTCCTAGGCTTCCCGGCTTTTCCTAGGCCTTCCTTGGGCCTCTTTAGCCAAACCCTTCACAAGCCTCATTCCTGACTCCCTCTCCACATTGAACTACCCTGGCAGGTTTAGCGGCTAGAGAAGCAGACAGGGTGATGGGAGTGAGGAGGAAAGGCTCTGACGATTGAGGGGAGAGTGGAATTGTAGATGGACAACATGAAACAGTCAGGATAGGAGAACATCAAGGCAACAGCAAAAATCTACCAGTTGATGAATGCAGCAGAGGTCATAAAAAATGTGGCAGGGCCTTACAAAGCAGAGGGGCAACATGGGTGATGTGGAGGAAGATAAAAAACTCAGCGAGAAAGAGAGAAAAATACTGTTCACGGTGAAGATAAAGTTGAAAGAGTAACCATGTTAGCAAATGGGAATGTCTGTATGATGGTGGAAGCCAAAAGACAAGGGAAAGTGAGGGGCAAGAGGCACTATGGCAGATGCATCATCTCATTAAAGGCTGAACAACATAGTGTTAATTTGGGAATGTCAGTCTGGGAAATGGCAGCATTCCAAAGTTTACCTTCTAACCACCACAAATGGTTTTCTCTTTGCTAGTCATGTCACTAACAGACTAACATACAATTTTATTTGAAAACTAACTGCTAATACTGGTTTTCCATTCATGGCTCTTGGCTGGTATTCCTTTGCATAGACCAGTATGTTAGTTTTTGGCCAAGAGATGGTCAGTAGCATTTGTAATAAACGGAAAGAGAGAGTAAGGGATACCTGACATCACTGGAAGTAAAAATTCTTGGTGTGTGCATAGAAAGCTAATTGCATTCAGGTCAGAAATTACAAAGGGACTTTCTCAGGCATAGTTGGAAAATACTGTTTTATACAAGTAGCAGTTTTCTGATACCTATCCACCCTGTTACTGCCAATACATAGACTAGATTCTGATATGAATTAAACAACAGTCATTTATATCTGTAATAACTCCATTACATACCCTAGTCTAGCAGAGAATAGCATCTGCCCACATCTGTTTGAATAAGAGCTCCCTCTCCATGCTCCATCAATTAAATCTGCACCTTTTGTGACATCAGTTTGTTGCCACACATTGTGATGTCACAATTATAACATTATTGCCTTCACAATAGGATCAAGAAAGTGAAAGAGATGGGTAACCAAGAAAAGAAACTCCTTAAAAACACAGATTCCTTTTATAATTAGCAAAAAGAGCAAAGGTTGTTTTTTTTTTAAATGAAACAAATCCATTTAATAAATAGGATATATTTTAAACTGTTCCCGAGTCTGAAAGTCGCTCTTTGTCCAATAAACAGTTCTCACAGCACAATGCCTGGATTATCTTAATTTTTAAGCTCACTTGCTGAAAACCAAATATAGATACAATTATTATTAGACTTTGGTCTTTGAAGGACATTAATAGTTAAAAGAAAACCAGAACTACATTCAGCCTATAAGGGATTACTCTTTTATTAGTATAGCTCAGGGATTAGTAGAAATGTTTGTCTAATGAATGCAGCTACTATATTTGAGCACATGCCTGAATAAGCTACTTGTCGATTGAAATCTATCTATTTATAAGCACTTCTGAATGTTGCAAAAAACCTGTCTGTATTAGAATGGCTTGGCTTTAGCCACGGTAGTCAATGGCTTATTGCCATTTTCATTACAAAATGTTTGTAGGTTGCCTTCATTTCTCAGTTTTCTTTCTGGACCTCAGCATATAAAAAAACAGAGAATTTGCTTTCTTACGAGTGTCAATTTAGTTAAAACTTTTGAGCTTTAATGAGGAAAGATCCTTTTTAGATGGGTTGACAGCTAACTAAAATACAGGTAAATGTCAATAACAAGCATCTAGCATGATAGAGTCTGACTTGATAGAGGGGATTGTAGGGACTGCAGTAATATAAATACATAAAATAATGTTTACCTGCATTTGCGACAAACTGAGATAATTTTTGAGAATATTAAAAGAAGCACAAACTGAACCACTTATTATCTTATGCAGTAAATAATGCAAAGGTCATAGACATGTTATGATAAAATCATAATGGTTTCTAGATACACAGATTCTAAGGCCAGAAGGGACCATTGTGATCATCTAGTCTGACCTCCTATATAGCACCAGCCATAGAACTTCCCCAAAATAATTCCTAGAGCAGACCTTTTAGAAAAAATCCAGTCTTGATTTAAAAATTGTCAGTGATGGAGAAGCCACCAGGACACTCCGTAAATTATTCCAATGGTTAATTACTCTGTTAAAAAATTATGCCTCATTTTGTCTGAATTTGTCTAGCTTCACCTTCTAGCCATACCTTTTTCTGCTATACTGAAGAGTCCATTATCAAACATTTGTTCCCATATAGATACTTATAGACTGGAATCAAGTTGCCCCTTAAACTTCTCTTTGCTAAGCTAAACAGATTGAGCTTCTTGGTCTATCACTATAAGGCATATTCTAATCCTTTAATCATTCTTGAGGCTCTCCTCCAAACTCTCTCCAATTTATCAACATCCTTCTTGAATTGGGGATACCAGAACTGGACACACAATTCCAGCAGTGGCTGCACCAATACCTCTCTACTCTGCCTCAAGATTCCCCTGTTTATGTACACAAGGATCACATCCTTTGGGCCACAGCATCGCACTGGGAGCTCATGTTCTGCTGAATCCTGACTTCCATTTTTTTCCCTAACAACATTACATCCTGTTCAGAGGTCCTTCAGATTGAATGTGTCAGCTGCATCAGTGTTTGTATTATAATAGTTGCTACATAGGTGAGGTGAAGCAGCTTTGGACTCAGACCAGTGGAAAATGTAACTTTTTAAAATATAAATTAGAGCAACTGTAATGCTTTAGTATGTTAAAAAAATAAAAAAGAGATAACCAATAGAAAATCTATGTGAAAACACTGAGCATCTAAACAAAGAAAATAGGAAGTTCAAAATTAAGGCAGTCATACTTTGTGCTTCGGGGACCTTCCAGCTCATGAGGCAAAATTCTTCTTATGGAACTGTAATTAATATTTTCTAATTCTTGATCCACTGCCTTCTAACAACTGATTTAGATGGTCCATTTTGGCCTAAAGTTTCAGATGTAAATAGTGATTTTGGTTGCTCAACTTGAGACATCTTGAAGGGATCTGATGTTTCAGAAGTGCTGAGCACTCTCTGTCTGTAAAAACCAGGCTCCTTTAAGCTATCTGTAGTTGGGCACTGAAAATCACTTTTAAACATGTAGGTCATCGATCTGGCGATGAGCACTCTAGAAAAGTCAGGACAGCATGTGTTCCAGCCACTGTGGTGCAATGCTTTTTTTGCTGGATTTACACTCCTTAAGATCAGCTATCCTCACAACTCCAGGACTACCAAGCCTGTCTCTCTCTGATATAAACACAAACATTTTAAAGAAAAAAAGCATTTTCCATCTCCAAATCTATTTTCAAAAATTGCTTTTGGAGCACACAGCAGCCAGTCTGAGTAATCCAACTGACAACAATTCCATTCACATGGTAGTAGTGTTTTCTTGTTTAAAATAAGATTTTCCTACCCATGCTCCAGTTTATTTTTAAGTTCAGAGAACACAAGTTGTATGTCACCAGCTGCTTTTTCTTTCCTGCTCCATTTGCATTTAGCCCTGAAGGGACACAGTTTTATTCACATTTGGATAAACAAACTCAGAAAAATGTAATTTACATGTAAATTAACCTGTAAATGATGTGTTTCCTTGGCTTCACTCATCCACCAGTAGGTTCAGTCAATCTCACATCCACTGTGGAGACTGGGACTGAAAAAAATCTGGTTTATATGTTCTTGGGGAAAAAGTAATGCAGAACAAGATAAAATCAATACATTTCATTCTGAAAATAGAGCCCTTGTTGTAACCCAAGCACACATATTTTCTTAATTTAATTTTATAAATGTGTCCTAATTACTACCATACAAACCTCACACATTTTAGGTCTTAATTATTCCAGTCCCCCTTTCCCCCGTCAGGCCTCTATGTGGTACTAAGGCACCTTGGTGTTATGGGTGGAGGGATAAAAAAAAGTGGGAGAAAGAAAATGTAAGATGATGTGATGTGGCATTTGTTTGGGATGACCTGCTTAACTAACTTGTAGCTTCACCATCCTTATAGATTCCTCGCTAGTCATGAGTAATGCATCCATCCCAAAAAAATCTGACCACCACCACACAGGCACAGAGTTGCTCAAATTTATAAAAGTACCTGTTCTAGAATCTAGGTATCATTGATTAAAAATACAGCACACCTTTAATAATGTAGCTTTGAACCTTATTAGGTTAATTACCTGAAAAAAAAAATTCTTGATCAATGCAGATAAACTGCCCTCCCTACCACACAGACCCTTCATAACTTTATGCAGGTCATCCCCCCTTCCAAAAAAAGCCTCAGAAAATAGAGTAGCTGTTCAAGAGCAGACCAAGGTTAGAGGTGAGTTCCAGAGTCAAGGACACAAGAATGCCCTGCCACTAGTGGCTGTTATCTTGATCACCTACCAGATAATAACTGTGCTGGTATCCTACAAGGATAGAGATGGGGCTCTATCACAACCGGAACCCAAACTGGATCAGAATCAACATATTAAGTCTCACTCAGAACCGAATGGCAGCTAGTGCAGATTACAGGCGTAGTGTGCTTGTTGTGTGAAACACTGTGTAACAAGTGAGCCAGTGAATTCTGCACCAGCTGCAATTTCCAAATGGTTTTAATGTGTAGACTCACATAGACATTATCCTTCCTGGAGATGATAAAGGCCTGGTAAGGGTGCCAAGGTCCACATTCAAAAGGAAAGGTCCCAACTTTGTGCTGTGTGCAAATGCAAGCAGTAACGATGACTCCACGTTTATCTGGCCAGCCAGAAACTCATGTCTTGCTTGTTTTCCCCCATCTTATGCACCAATCTTCTATTATATTCTCGTAAATTGCTTGACTGAGCTAGCAGCGTTGGATGAGATGGATAGGGAGAAGAGAATTATTTGCATATGGAACATGCTGTAGTCCAAATTCCTCATGAATACTTCTAATAGCCCAATATAACCTTTTGAACAAGAGGGTTAACAGAGTGGAGTTCTGTGGAATCCTGCATGACAGAACCCTCTGGGCAGATGAGCAACTGCCCAAAACTACCCACTGGGATCTTTTAGAAAGGAGCAATTTCACCTACTGCTGCTAGGGTCTCTAGTCATGTTCCATCACTAGGGGTACGTCTACACTACGGGATTATTCCGAATTTACATAAACCGGTTTAACAAAACAGATTGTATAAAATCGAGTGTGCGCGGCCACACTAACACATTAAATCGGTGGTGTGCGTCCACGGTCCGAGGCTAGCGTCGATTTCTGGAGCATTGCACTGTGGGTAGCTACTCTGTAGCTATCCCATAGTTCCCGCAGCCTCCCCCGCCCCTTTGAATTTCCGGGTTGAGATCCCAGTGCCTGATGTGGCAAAAATCATTGTCGCGGGTGGTTCTGGGTAAATGTCGTCAGTCACTCCTTCCACTGGGAAAGCAACGGCAGACAAGCATTTCATGCCTTTTTTTACCTGGATTGCCCTGGAATATGCCATAGCATGGCAATCATGGAGCCTGTTTCGCCTTTTGTGACTCACCGTATGTGTACTAGATGCCGCTCACAGAGGCGATTCAGCAGCGCTACACAGCAGCATGCTTTTGCTTTTGCATGATAGCAGAGATGGTTATCAGCCATATTGTACCATCTACCATACCATAAATTGGTAATAAGATGATCGTGGCTACCAGTCCTTTTGCACTGTTCCATTTGCTGCTGTCATAAGTGCCCCTGGCTGCTCTTAGCCAGGGGCGCAAAAGCCAAAATTGGGAATGACTCCCTGAGTCAATCCCTCCTTTTTGGTATCTAAAAATAGAATCAGTCCTGCCTAGAATATGGGCAAGTGTACTAGAGAACCACTGTATCAGAGAGCACAGCTGCTCTGTGTTAGATCCTGCAGAAATTATGAGCTGTATTCTATTCACAGGGGGTGCTCCTGCAACAACCCCACCTGTTGATTCCGTTCTTCCCTCAGCCTTCCTGGGCTACCGTAGCATTGTCCCCCCACTTGTGTGATGAAGTAATAAAGAATGCAGGAATAAGACACAGTGACTTTAGTGAGATATGAGTGGAAGGCAGCCTCCAGCTGCTATGATAGTCCAGACAGGACAGTAAGGAGTGTGTAGGAGAGGAGCCCAGCATCCCCCTGCTAGTTCAGGGGCACTTGAATCTTTTCTTTACACATGAAGGGTGGGGGCTGATGGAGCTCAGCCCCCTGTTGCTATGACGATGATGGTTATCAGCCATATTGCACCATCTACCAGGAAAAATTAGGACCAGGCACCCTTGATTGACCTAACAGATGCTGGTCATCATGGTTGCCAGTCCTTCTGCACTGCCCCATGTGCCAATAGGCTGATGACGAGGACAGATACCAGTCATTTTGTACCATCAGCCAGCCATAGCGTGGGGGGAGCAAGGATGTTGGTGTTGAGTGCTGCACCATCGCGTCTATCTGCAGCATTCAGTAAAGATAGGGTGACATGTAAAAGAGTCAAGAGAGGATTGTTTTCCCTGTCACGTCTGGGGTGGGGTGCGTAAATTGCCGAGCTATGCCCTGACCCACCGCGGACACTGTTTTTGACCCTAGAAGCATTTGGAGCTCAGCCAAGAATGCAAATGCTTTTCAGAGACTGCAGGAACTGTGGGATAGCTTGAGTCCTCCAGTCCATGAGCGTCCATTTGATTCTTTGGCTTTCCGTTACGCTTGTCACGCAGCAGTGCGCTGAGTCCCTGCTATGGCATCTGTCTGGAGATATTTAAAAAATGATTTTGAAAGTCGTCTTCTGTACCGGAGCGCTGATAGAACAGATTTGCCTGCCCTTACAGCGATCACGTCCGCATCATCCATGCGGGAGCTCTTTCTTTATTTTGATTTTTAACTGCATCACCACCCGTGCTGATCAGAGCTCCATGCTGGGCAAACAGGAAATATTCAAAAGTTCGCGGGGCTTTTCCTGTCTACCTGGCCACTGCATCCGAGTTCAGAATGCTGTCCAGAGCGGTCACTGGTGGACTGTGGGATACCGCCCGGAGGCCAATGCCGTCGATCAGCGGCCACACTAACCCTAATCCGATATGGTAATACCGATACTAGCGTTACTCCTCTCGTTAGGGAGGAGTACAGAAACCGGTTTAAGTAGCCATTAAAATCGATATAAGGTGCCTCCTAGTGTGGACGGTTGTGGCGTTAAATCGGTTTTACGCTCCTAAAACCGGTTTAAACGCGTAGTGTAGACCAGGCCTAGTATTACAGGCAGTCAACAGATTTAAAAGAATCATTTACATTCTGCACCAGGAGATCAACTAATGACAAGTACTAATTGGCAGGCCAGATGTGAGGGGCCTCCACTATCTTTTTACATCAGTAGTGACTGTTTTGGATTCTCATCTCCCTGCACACTGGGGATTTGTGCAGAGGTAGGGGGGAAGATTCTTAGGAGGACGCTGCAGAGGACCCTGTCTGACAGGTTGCATTCACAGCCTGGTTGGTGTGGATTGGAGTCGTGGGCAAGGGTATAGCTGAGCTGGGTTTAAAGAGAGATGTTTAAAATGAAAAGTAATTGAGGTTTGTAATAGGAACTAGTAATAACTACAAAGAAGCTGGTGTTAGTTTATATTTAAAAACAGAAACATTAAACCAATAAGTAGATATCTCACAATTGCCCTGACAACTGTTGCTGGTTCCTTCTCTATCATTTCCCATTCCCTTTGTGTGTCTCTTTTTACATTTTAACCTCTTCAGCACCGTGAGTGTCATCCCCCTGCTTGGGAAGTGTCCAGCACACTTTGGGAGATAGTATAATTTGTTTACATGGGATTAATTTTCCTGCTCATCAATAATTGAACAAAAGTCTCTTCCAAATTTAGAGTACTGAGACAGTCCGTGTTAGCTGTCTCGATAAGCTATCTGATCTTTCCCTTATCATGCTCTAACAGAATCACAGAAGAGGAGAGGCAGGAGTTTAAAAGCAGAGCAGGCTGGTATTCCTTTGTGTTAAAAGTCACCTTCTATCCTGGAAATGGGAGTATACCCAGCCACCTCAGTATCCAGTCAAAGACAGGTTAGCTTTGGTGCCAGGAAGCTTGCCAATTTCCATAATTTACTCATCAGGAGGATTCTGGGGCCACAGAATCACCAATAATCCATGAGGCTGCAGCAGTCTTGGGCTTGTGAGGGGCAGGCTTCAGTAAAAATACCCAAATTTAGGAATTTAGGATTGTTTGGATGGGGGTGGCAGTCCTCATGCTGTGCTAGGAAGTTTTCCATTGTGAAGTGGGGGAAGACCAAAGTTCTTGCAGTGATAGGGTTGCCTCTGCCCTAATTGGCAACTGTCTCCTCTTGAGATTCTGAGTCAAATGTTGCTGGATTGAGGAGTACAGAAGTCAGATATCTCAGAGTGAAGGTAGCTTTAGTTTCCATGACCTCTGTGAAGTCTTCCATGATGTACCTATTATTAGAGAAGTTGCCAGACACAGAATCAGTCAGGGTCAAAGTCAAAACTGTCTATGTTCTGTGCAATGGAGGATGTCTGCAAAGTGAGTGGGGTGGGGATGGAACACTACAGGCTGCATTAGAAGAGAGGAGGACCCTTACATGTGGCCACATCAAGTGAAGAAATAGTTATAGTGGGGTAGATAGATGTGTGTAAGTGGAAAATAATGAGAGTTGACTCCCAGATTGCTAAATGAGCTCATGCTGCACATCTTCAACTTTCTGTTAAAAATGTGTATGCCACCCAGAATCAGTGGGCATCATTATTTATTTTGAAAATCAAGACTGCTGAATCTAAGAAACACGTGTCCAAGGTGGTGGTGGGATGGTTCTTGTTTAAAATCTGCCACCATGTAGAAAGGAGAACTTGGGAGGGTCCCCTGCCTCTGATGGATTTCACGCCTCCCTTGATAACGCTAAAACTTTCCTTCCAGAGATGATTTAGTGCTAGGGCTCAAAAGTTATTCTAAAAAGCATTTTTTCTTCTTTTGAAATAAACCAGATTGTACCAAAAGGTAGATATTCTTAAAAAAATACAGAAAAAACAAAAAAACAAAACCAACAACTGGTGGCTGAGATTCATAAATCTCTCTACATGTTTCATGGCCTCTACTTTAAATGATGCAAGTTGAATACTGCTATGTCCATCGCTATATTTTTCATTTAATAACTTTTCATTAAATATTCACCTTGCAAGTACCCAGCTACTTGGACAACATGACATTTGCTTGAGATAACAGAAAATAAAAAAACGTAACAAACTAGAATTTTTCCTATTTCTCACCTTTCCTCTTTTCCCAACTAAGACAAGATCTAAATCATTTTGCATTTCCTCCTATGCTATAACATCACTGGGCTCTCTTACTGTCTCCACTCTGCAGCAGTGTACAGCTATATCCTGGAGTCAATTATACAATGCACTCAGGAAGAACTAATCCTAAATAAAATACAATTGGTTTTATTCCAGAAAACTCAGGCCCACAGAAGCAGACACACAATTTAAGAGATTTAGTAGACATGACCTTAAAAACAGTTTAGAAGTTTAGGGAATCTGACTGTAAAGACATCAATATTGTACAGGAAAACATTTATTAAAAATTTGTGTTATGTGTTACAGTTGTTGCAATTTCATCAGCAGAAACTGGAGCAAATAAAGCATGTCATCCTTGTCTTCCTTCTAGGAAATCTTATTTTTATCTCAGCACTGATTCCTCAGCTGGTTGCTCATTTCTTGCAGTTCAGCAATCATGCTGTCCATAGCTGTTACTTCATCAACTAATTCACTGGAAACCTCACTGCTTGTTGCATCGGCAAAAAGTTGCTGCATAACAAAAACAATATTTAATTATATTTACAGTCATAATCTAAACTAGATGCAGCGAGATCATCCTACAAACAGAATTAAAGTCCCCAATTTGCATATCATGACCTCTGATATCTCTCTTTTTTTTTTTTTTGCATCCATGGTTGTCTCTCTCATCTTAACTTGATCCACCAATGCCACTTTGTGGTGAACAAACAGAAGGCACACATAGAAGTGAATGACTATCATTCTCTTCTCAGACTCAGAGCGTGTTTCCTTTTCAGTACTCCTGACGTTCTCCAGTCTGCCTAGGAAAGCCAGGCTTCTGTTAAGGCCCACTCCTGCCACTAATAAAATCTAAGAAGTTTTGCCACTAAACTCAGTAAGCAAGATCAGACCCTCCCTTCACACTGAAGTTCACACAACACTGTTGTGTGGACTGATCTGTTTGGTAAAGTAGAAGTCATTCTGTATTTTAACTGACTTGGTATTTTTTCCTAGTATGTTATACTGTATATAATTTGTTCCAGATTGCCAAAATAAACTTGTCACATTTGATGTCAGAACATGAGTGGGTGGCTGCAGGCATCTGTCAATAATTAACTCAATCAACAGAAAACAAGAAGCTGAAGTGTAATAATAATGCTAAGCACTTATACAGTGATTTATATTCTTAAAATTTCACTGTCAATAAATCCTGTAAAATACTGTAATCCTTCCTTTACATATAGGAAAAGCGAAGCAGAGAGGTTAAATGATTTGCCTAAAGCAGGGATCGGCAACCTTTGGCACACGGCCTGTCAGGGAAATCCGCTGGTGGGCCGGGACAGTTTGTTTACCTGCAGCGTCCGCAGGTTCGGCTGATCGCGACTCCCACTGGCTGCGGTTCACCGTTCCAGGCCAATGCGGGCTGCGGGAAGTGATGTGGGCCAAGGGATGTGCTGGCCGCCGTTTCCCACAGCCCCTATTGGGAACTGCCAGTGGGAGCTGTGATCGTCTGAACCTTCGGACGCTGCAGGTAAAGAAACTGTCCTGGCCCGCCAGCGGATTTTCCTGATGGGCTACATGCCAAAAGTTGCTGATCCCTGGATTAAATTCATACAACATGTTAGTAGTAAAACTGGGATTAGATCTCAAGACTTACTGAGTCACTCCTTTGTACTATCCACTAAAAGGCAATGCCACCCGACAGCCAGATTCTGCCACCCTTAGTCATGTTGCTTTCCTCAAGTTAGTCTCATTGAAATGCATGGGACTATTTGAGGAGTGAGGTACCACTTAGCATGAATATGGGTGGCAGAATAAATGTCATGCTTCTGATCAAAAGGGAAATCTGGCCATAAATGTCATGTTTTTGATCCAAAGGAAGTATGTAGAGTGATTCACTTTGTCAAACGCAATGACTAAAAGACAGAATGAAGCCTAAATTTAGATAGGATAAAAACCAATGAAGGGTATAAGGATTGCTATGGGATTTATACATCACCACCACTATCAAAATATAAGAAAATAAGATGGACATATAAACAAAAGTTTGTTCGGATCGCCATAGCATGAGTCAACAACTTGCTTCACAAGCACTTTGCCACTGAACAAAGAACTTCTTCTTACAGAAATATAGATTTGTTCATTTTAACAACTACATATAGGATTTTTTTTGGACACTCAGCCCAGCAAACTCAAACTAGGAATTTGGCAGGCAAGTTAGGTCCTTTCTGTGTAATACAGCTAGTCAATTTACACTGGCTCAGCATTACTTACATTACACTGACTTTTTTTTTAATCTGCTACTTTCTTAACGTTGTTAAAGAACTAGACTAATCAACGTTACTTTAATAGACACTGTACTGATTTGTTCATCTCATCTCTGCTGGTCAGGAAACTTTAGAAGTTGATTTTTAATTATTTTCTCTGCTCTTTCTTTTCTTCTGAAGAACAAGTCACTAGTCTAAGACCTAAGATCATTCTTAGTACCTTGAAAGAACAGTACTTTGTTCAAAAAGCTCCCCAAACACTGAGTCCTCAAACTAAAGACAAGAACCAAGTGAAAAAATGGCTATATTGGAGTTACTGCTGAGCAGACATGTATAACACTAAACTTTTGAAGGGGGTAGTATTTAAACAAAAAACAAAACACAAAAAACTTTGGAAGTGCACTGTAAAGTTTAAAATTTAAGACACAAAATTGGAACATACAGAAAAATCTATTCAGATCACCCAAGCAACTTAATCTCTGCCCATTTCACTTCTTTTAGAACCGCCAGAAACTTAGACACCCGTATCTGCCAGGAACATACAAGTTCATTTCATCAGTAACTTTTGGAATTAAGAACACATTTTACTAGACTCTAATTCTTAATCTTCCAAAGATTGCACCATACAGAATGATTTAAACCACCTGGACTTGTGTTTACATCACTCATGCCAGGGACTCCTGCCTCCTTTCAAGAGTCATACTCAGTCTAAAGAATAGACATACAGTCCTCTACTATTTACTGAATTAAAACAGAACACACAAACGGCAATAATTTCCCAGTATTCCCAAGAGGTACTGGAGTCAGCATTTAAACAAGTGTCATTAGTCATGAAGTCAGCATATCTAGAGAGTATCAGAGGGGTAGCCGTGTTAGTCTGGATCTGTAAAAGCAGCAAAGAGTCCTGTGGCACCTTATAGACTAACAGACGTATTAGAGCATGAGCTTTCGTGGGTGAATACCGATGCATGCGATGAAGTGGGTATCGCCCACGAAAGCCCATGCTCCAATACGTCTGTTAGTCTATAAGGTGCCACAGGACTCTCTGCTGCTTTTACATATCTAGAGATACAACTTTCCTAGGCCCAGATCTTTAAATTACAGTACTTAAATGGTGAGAACCAAGTTAGGCAAGTTTGTAATGTATATACATTATATAAAACCTATGCTCTGTAATTCACACTCTACACACGCTGCCTAAGTACAGACACTGGATGAAGCTATCTTAAAATCAGATAGGAACATTAGATTTTATTCAACAAAAATATATTCAGGAACAGGCCTTTGTTAAAAAATGAGTATACCTTACACCGTACAGTGAAGGGAAGGAGGAGTGAAAGATAGAATGTTGATGGTTGTACAGGGACAGGATTAACGATGACTGCATAGCTACAAATTTTCAATTTTATTTTTGAATTGTCACCTTTTTACGGCATTTTCAAAAAAGCTTAGTGTTATGTTTATTTACACCTAACTACAGTTTAAAATATTTTGTCTAGGAATTTTAAAAAAATATTTAATAATGCTGAGTCGCAATAATTCTGGCAGATTTTACAATCTGTGTAGAGCTGGAGCCCATTGCTTTTCAGATGGTCTCCTACAACCCCTGCTCCCAGAATGGTTTCCTGCCTGGCATTCTTCTCATGCTATCCACATATGGAAATAAAACATAACTCAATTTCTGAAATCTTCCAACCCTCCAAACCACCTGTGCCAGTTTGTGTGACATTTTCCAATAAAATTCTAACTTGGGCTAAGGATTTGCCTGTGAAACTTCAGGATGATTGGTTTGGTTTAGGCAAAGCCGGGGAGAGAAAAATTTGGCTTATAATAGTGACCCTTAACTAAGCAGAAATGAGCATCCCTCTATAGTGTAATGTGATTCATGGGCATTATCTGATCTATAAATGTCTTCTATTTAGGAGGGGGGCTGGGGGATAAAGTCATAAAGACTTATTCTTTGAGATATTTCTAAACCAATCTCACCTTTGCTTTGGATGACAAGCCACGCAGGTTGAGTCGAGCTGAAGAAAGTATCTGCAAAGCTTCCTGGCGATTAGATTTGTTTTTACTGCACTTTATTGCCACTAAAAGTCAAAGCAAAGGGGGGGGGGGTAGAGAGACATTTAACACCATAATGATAGCCTGTAAGTATAAATCCAACAGTTAATCAGAACACTGAAGAGCTGTCATAAAACATTTTGAACATAATATCCCACAAACAGAAAACTTGATTAAAAGTGGTAAGTTTGCTTAAGGAGAAAACAAAACCGTAAACAAGTATATGTCCAGTTAAGATATATTTTATGATTCCTTCACCTTCACAAGTCATACTCACTACTTGTATTGACAGACCCTAACACTCTATAAAAAAAAAGTCCCCTATACCACCAACACATACACTACGTATACACCACATTCCTTAAGATTTCACTATTAAGCAAAACCTTAACCCTGATCTCATATTTCTCTACAAGAAAACACACCACACCACACACTTCACTGGTGCACAGATGTCTAGATGGGTGTGCTGATTTTTTGGGCACATTCAGAGAATTCTGAGGGATTACTGAGGCATGAGATTTTACTTTGCAGAAGCCGTGTTGGTTAGTTCCCATCATACCAAGATCATCCAGGTGCTATATAATTCTATTTCTATTTTTTAAATTTGTAATTACCAGTACTGTTGTAAGGCTTATTGGTCTATAATTCTCACTATCACCCCATGTACTCTTTTAAAAACTGATGCATTTACTATACTCCAGGACAGAAGCTAATATTAATAAGATTGCACATTTTTGTTAACAGCTCAACCACCTCATTCTTAAGTTCCTTCAGAATTCTTGGATGTATGCTATGATCCGTAATTGGCAACTGATACTCCTTAATTTTTCAATATATTCCAGCACCTCTTCTTTTGACACCCCAGTACCTCATCTTTACAGGAGGAGGCTACTTCCATGTAACTAGAGGTTCTTCAAGATATGTGGTCCCTATCTGTATTCTACTGAGGCTTATATGCATATGCCATACATCTGGAGCTGGAGATTTTGAAAGTAGTAGTGTGTGCTGGTCTGCACATTTGCCCTTGCTCTGCCTCATGACTACATCCAAGGCGATGAAGGGCAGGGTGAAACAACCACACTCTCAGTTCCTTCTCCACTGTGATCCAAGAAATCCACAGCAGAGGGGAAGGAGAGCGGGATTGGAATACGGATAGGGACCACACATCTTGAATAACCTCCAGTTACAGGTAAGTAACTTCATCATCTTCTTTGAGTGATGGTCCCTATTGTATTCCACTGAGAGCGATTAACAAGTGGTACATAGTGAGAAGGAAGATGATGGAACTGTGGAACGACCAACAGCCATGCTGAACAGGGCATCCATCGCAGTCTTGCACCAAGGTGTACTGGGAAGAGAAGGTATACACAGAGAGAGAGAGAGAGTGTCCCAATATCAGATAGCTGAGTGTAAAGCATCCTGAAATCCACTGAGAAATCCTTTGAGCAGAGATTGCTTGCCCCTTAATCCTTTCTGCTATAGCGATAAAGAGTCTAGGGGACTTCCTGAATGATCTCGTCCTCTGCAAGTAGAAGGCCAGGGCCCCGCAGACGTTGAGTGAATGAAGGCTCTGTTCCTCCACTGAGGTGTGTGCCTTCAGAAAGAAAGCAAGTAAGTGTGTGGGTTGGTTGAGATGAAAATGGGATACAACCTTTGGCAGAAACTGGGGACGCAAGTGCAGGGAAACTTTATCCTTATGGAATGTGGTAAATGGGGGCTTGTAGAGGGGTGATGGCCCGCTCCCGCCTGGAAGGGGTTGAAAGCAGCCCTGGAGAGGGCTGTGGCTGGGGACGGCTGATTGGGGAAGTGGCTGCAGCTGGGCCACGCCCCAATCAGGCCAAAGCTGGCCTGTATAAAAAGGATGTGAGGCAGAGACCCAAGAGGAGTCTCTCTCCAGGCTGAGAGAGAGCAGGGCCTGGCTGCCTGCAGAAAGGATACTGGGAGTGAGGCAGGGCTGGGGAAAGGCCAGAGGAGCAGGGGACCTCCAGGCTGGCAACTCCCCAGGCTGCAGGGCCTGGTCCAAGGCCCATAGAGGTACTGGGTGGCAGAGGAAGGCAGCAGGTCTGATCCCCCTTGCCTATGATGAGTGGCTTTTACACTGCAGTCTGCCCCAGGGAGTGGGGGCTAGATGGTGCCTGGCAGTAGCCCATGACTGAGGCAAGGTGGGGATAAAGGGTTGGGGGTTCCCCTGGTGGGGAGACCCTGAGACTGTGGGGGTATTGACAGGGGGCAGCACCCCAAAGACAAGGGGCACCAGGTCCTGGGAGGGACACAGGGGTCAGCGGCAGCGGGACACCGGCCTGCATAAGGCGCTCCGAAGGCTGGAAAAGAGCTAATTCCCTGAGAGACCAGCAGGAGGCGCCACAGTGGTGAGTTCAACACGGTTACGGCTCCACTATCATTGCCTTCAGTTCGCCTACTCTTCTTGCAGAAGTAATAGCTATTAGGAAGGTGACCTTCATGGAGAGGAGAGACAGGGAGCAGGAGGCTAGTGGTTCAACGGGTAATTTCATCGGTGTTGCGAGGACAAAGTTGAGATCCCATTGGGGATCAGTGCGTTGAATGGAAGGATAAGTTTGTAGGAGGCTCTTCTGAAACTTTGTAGTCAAGGGGTGCATAAAGACAGAGTGCCTTTCTAAATGCGGGTGGAAAGCACTAATTTCTCTTATGTGCATCTTGACGGAGTTGAGAGTGAGTCCTGACTCCTGCAGGGACAGGAGGTAGTCCAAGAGAAGAGGAATGGCCATGGCTTCAGGGGCAAGACTCTTCTGCTGGGCCCAGGAGGTGAAATGTTTCCACTTGGCCCGATAGGACTGCCTCGTGGATTCATTACTGCTACTTGAGAGGACATCCTGTTCTGCATTCTAACGAAGATTCCCATCCAAAAACCAAGCTCTCAGGTGAAGGGTGTGCAGATTGGGATGTCTGATCCTGCCGTTGTGTTGCGTGAGCAGTTCCAGAAAAGCTGGCAGCAGAAGCAGGGGACATGTAGACATGCAGAGAAGAAGGGAAAACCAGAATTGGTGAGGCCAGAACATGGCGATCAGGATGACCGTAGCTCCCCCACATCTGATCTTGTATAGGCTACACGGCAGCAATGGTAGGGGAGGAAAGGCATTACTGATCTGATCTGACCAGACCAGTGAATAACGAGGGCATTGTCTTGGGAAAGGGTGCCGAGCCCTCCCCAGAAGCAGTACTGGATGTATTTGCTGTTGGTGCTGGACGCAAAGAGGCCTCTGGTCAGAGACCTCCAGCAGTCGAAAATGGTGGCAATCACAGAGTCGTGTAACTCCCATTCATGGTCGGCCACAAATTTCCTGCTGAGAGTGTCCGCAATCATGTTCTGAGTCCCCAGAAGACAGGCCACTGACAACAGGATCTTGTGGGTAATGCATCGGTCCCAGAGATGAACTGCTTCCACACAAAGCGCTGGTAACCTTGTGCCCCCTTTTTTGTTTATGTAGTAAATGGTGGTATTGTTGTCTGACATGATAAGAATGACATGACAGGAGTGAATGGATGGGAGAAATGCATGACATGTGTCCTTACCATGCGAAAAGCGGTTTAAGGTCCTTGTGTCATGAGTTTGCCCATGTGGGCACTGCATCCATCGAGCAATGCATCTGTGATGATTGTCATGCTTGGAGAAGATGGAAAAAGGGTATCCCGGTGAAAACCTGAACCGGGTCCATCCACCATTGAAGGGAACAGAGAACCTCGGTGAAACTGTTAGTAAGCGGTCCATGGAATGGCGTGTGGGATAATAGGCTCTCTTGAGCAACAGCTGTAGGCATCAGAAGCGGAGATGAGTGAAGGCAGTGACGTACATGCATGCTGCCATGTGGCCAAGAAGGAAAAGGCAAGTTCTGGCTGGAACAGAAGTACTCGTGGCCACTGTGGTAATCAGTGCTCGCAGGGCCTGAAATCTATCCTCTGGTATGCAGCCATGTGCAAAGACCACATCAATATGCGCCCTGAAGTACTATACGGACTGCGTGGGATATGCTCACCCTAGGGAGAAAAGGAGTAGGAGCAGCAAAGAGGTTGAGGCTTGAGCCTCTTGTCTGGATCACACTGTAGCAGCCAGTTATTGAGATATGGGAATATAAGAGCCCCTTGACACCGGTGAAGACCCGTAGAACAGTAGTGAGTCCGAATGGTATAACTCTGTATTGGAAGTGTCGTGGGCCTACTTTAAATCTCAAGAACTGTCTGTGGGTAGGATGGATATCTAAATGGAAATAAGCGTCTTGCATACCAAGATCCATAAACCACATATCTCTTTCTACTGAGAGTATAATGGCTGCAAGGGTTGCCATATGAAACTTTCATTTACGTATGAAGTGCTGAGACGACAGATCTAAGATTCATTTCCATCCTCCCTTCTTCTTGGGCACCAGGAAATAAGTGGAATGGAACCCTGCACCTTGAAATGCCATAGGAATAGGCTCTATCGATCCCCTTTGCAGTAGGGAGTCTACCTCTAGGGCAAGCATACTGTCATGAGAGTAGTCCTGGGATGAAGTAGCATCATGAACTCGATCAGATAGCCATGTCGAATGACATCCAGGACCCACTTGTCTATTGTTATTGCACTCTGAGCTGGTAAAAAGAGTGCTAGATGTCCCCCAAAGGGGCAGGTTGCACGTATGATAGGATGCAAGGCAGTTGACGGCTCTCTAGATGCACTCAAATATCACTTATGCAAAGACTGAGTGTGTGGTGTTGAAGACTACATGGGCAGACCAAGAGGATGGGACCATTGGTCTTCTGACGCTTACGAGGACGCTTGTAGAGTTGCTGATGAAAGGACTGAGGAGTTCTGAATTGTTGTGCAGAAGGTGGGTGGTAAAATTTATTTTTGAATGCTGCGGTTTTTTGTTTTTTTTTACATAATTCTACATTTTTAAGTTCAACTTCCATGATAAAGAGATTGCACTACAGTACTTGTATTAGTTGAACTGAAAAATACTATTTCTTTTGGGGTTTTTTTTACAGTGCAAATACTTGTAATCAAAAATATAAAGTGAGCACTGTACACTTTGTATTCTGTGTTGTAACTGAAATCAATATATTTGAAAATGTAGAAAACATCAAAAAATATTTAAATAAATGGTATTCTATTATTAACAGCGCAATTAATGACAATTTATTTTTAAATTTCTTGACATCCCTAGTTACTAGGTAATCCTATTTCTAAACAGTTATACACATTAATAATTCTTTTTAATTGCTTCAGTTGGGAAGAATGACTGTAAACTATTGAGCTCCTCCAGCTATGGATGCCATGACCTCCAGGTACTTTGCCACTACTGGGGCAGTGATAAATATCATCTTGTTAAGTGGTCTAAAATCAGTTGTTTAATCTCCATGTTTTTCTATCTGCTTTTAAGACAGACCAAATAGTTGCATTATTTATGCTCTGCTGTTCTACTATGACTCCTTGTAATCTTTTTATTGTTACTGGGGATCCAAACAAGTCTTATTTCTTAGTACTAATTAATGAGTAAGTGGCACCCGTGTATCAGCATATCTTGTCTGAATGCTCCCTTATTAAATGTCATGTCTTCCCCAGGTATCCCGATCTAAATGTGCCCCTAAACCAGCAGGATCTTGTGCTGAAACTGGGGAGATTGGTGGGTGCCTGGCTTCCCTATACTGAACTTTTGAAAGGCGGGGAAGATGTGGGCACAGCTCCCTTGTAGTCTGCTAGTTTTCTGAGCAGCTCTGCAGTATGCAATCTGTCAATTTGGTCCCTGCTCTCATATTGCAATAGCCACTTTCAAACTCAACTCCTCAGTGAGTCAGAGGGTCTCCACTGTCTCCTACTAAAATTTCTACCTTTGCCTTCCTTTTTATTTCATTTCCCCCCATTCTGTCTACCTTGCTGGTCCTCTTTTTCCCTGAGGACCACTATTAGAAAAGGTCACTACTGATACCTTTTCAATCTTCTTTCTCAGCAGTGGCCATCCTTCCTTTTGTATATTACGTACAGTTTTTCCTACATTATCCACAGCAGCACCTGAATTATTAGATGCCGCCGCTACTTTCATTGCCATGCCTAATTCCAAAACCAATGTCCCTTCAGCCTTTAACTGTTGTTTCTTTTCAAAGAAAGCACATCACAGAATCTCCTCCTGGAAAGAAAGACTTCGCCACATTACCTCCATAGGGGAATTCAGAAAAGTTCTCTGGACTAATACCAGGGCTAACCTTATTCCTTTCCTTCAAACTTATGAGCACAGCTTTCTCAATGATCATCACAGCACCACTTTCCTAAGCCACACTATTAACCACCTGCAAAGCCTGCATCTCCCTCTGCAAGCAAGCTGTCTTCTTCTGGCAATGTGCATGGTCAGTCATGGTCTGCTGGTCCTGAGAATCCAGAACTACAGCTACTGCTGCCTGTGTGGCAGTATGCTTTTCCCTGAAGCAACAATCTTGCTTCTTTAATATCTTAATTTTCTGCCATTGCTTATCATAAGTGTGCTACAGCTTTTCAATCTACAGGACATCCTTTAAAGTATTCACCTGAATTGTGGAATTCTCAGCCTCAGGCTGAACCTTCTCCCTAAAACAATAATCCAGTTGCTGCTGGAGCTGCTGATTCTGATCTAGGGAATCTCCCAGCCTTTCTGAGACCTATAACTTGTGTATTCCTTAACTATTCAATTCCTTCTGCAACATATCGATCTGGGTAGACTATACCAGCACAAAAAGCGACAAAGAGTCCTGTGGCACCTTATAGACTAACAGAAGTATCGAAGTGGGTATTCATGCACGAAAGCTTATGCTCCAATACTTCTGTTAGTCTATAAGGTGCCACAGGACTCTTTGTCGCTTTTTACAGATCCATACTAATGCGGCTACCCCTCTGATACTATACCAGCACAGTGGCTCTCAGAATTTCAGCCTCTACCTTTGAATCAGCTAATTCCTTCTGTGTGGCTGCAACATGAGCTTCCTGCATTAAAGTAGTATCGCTTAAAGCAGGGGTAGACAATCTATGGCATGCGTGCTGAAGGCAGCACACGAGCTGATTTTCAGTAGCACTCACACTGCCCCGGTCCTGGCCACCGGTCCAAGGGGCTCTGCATTTTAGTTTAATTTTAAATGAAGCTTCTTAAATATTTTAAAAACCTTATTTACCTTATGTACAACAATAGTTTAGTTATATATTATAGACTTATAGAAAGAGACCTTCTAAAAACGTTAAAATGTATTACTGGCATGTGAAACCTTAATCAGAGTGAATAAATGAAGACTCGGCACACCACTTCTGAAAGGTTGCCAACCCCTGTCTTAAAGTGTCAGCCTCTGTTCTCAGAATATCAACTTCTGCTTTTAAGTTAGTCAGTTCCTTGTCTTTCCCCTTTTCCTCAACTAACTCCTGTACTTTTGTTTCTAAAACCATTGCTACCATTTATAAACCTTGTAAAGCAGCCTTCTTCTTTGGAGCTCCCATTGCCTACATAACTGCTCATATGCACTAGGTCCAATAAAAGCGCCAGGCTTCCAAGGACCGTTCCCATATGTTAAAACAAAATTCTCCCTTTTCCTAATAGCATACCCTTAACAGTACTTGATTCTCCTTTCTTTGCTGCCATTTATATGTTATTAGACACACACAGCAAGGTAATAATACTGGAGTCCTAGGTTCCCTATGACAGGGACATAGACAGGAACAGATTGCGACCCTAGTTTCTACCTTCCTGCTTGTGGGATTGTGTCTCTGATCCTTCACCTCCCAGACCCACTGGTCTGTAATCCTATACCGTAAATCATGGACAAAGACGAATCTAGCTACTGAATGTACAAGACAAAATGCTCACAGGACCACTATTTCTTGGTTGTCATGACCACTCGGGAAAATTTAGTGGCCCTGACCACAAAATAACCACTACTGTCTTGTGTCAATCGTCTTCTTTCCTTAAGTTCCTCCTGGCCGGCTTGCCAATTTGTTACCCCAAAAACAGATTTAAGGTACCCCCAAAATAGCTCACCTATCACCAATCTGTTCTCCTAAGATATAGGTCTCCAGGGTGGCTACGGAAATACCTGGAGGACACGGACACAGCCTTCTGATAAATGACTGGCAGCCACAAGTAGTATTCTTTCCAAAGCAAGGCACCTTTTAATAGGCGCAAACAATCCCATACACAGTAACAATATTAATGTGATAAAAACACAAATCTTTTATAACAAGTGAAAGAGCACCCTAAACCATATTGCCTTGCAGTTTGAAATTATCCTAAGTGGCTGCGCCCTGCTTCAGATGGACAGTCTGCTGTAGGTTCCTGACAGCAACCGAGAACAGTTTTTTAGGTCATACATATAAACATTCCCTCCACAATCAACACACACATCTTTATTACCCCCTCCCACCCCACCCCCAAGTACACGCTAACACTAGGCCATCCTACAGTATGACTATAACTTTCACTGACAAGCCTATTCTGTCTGATAAATTTTGCTCCAGTCACAGGACTCCCTCTGCGGCGGCTGCTACCTTCTCACTTGCTTCTTTGCTACCATTCTCTTCTTTCCTCCCTATGCATCCCAGTCTATGTCTCTGCATTCCAGTGGCAGGACAGGGCTCCCTTTAGTGCTGCTTTCTGCTGCAGGTTCTTCTTTACTGTCAGTTCCTAACCCCCTCCAGCTTCTGCCCACTGACACATGGACTTTTATACTATCAGAACTTTCTAGACACTTCTGCTAATATCGGTCAGATCTTTCTTGGACGCATGCTAACATTCCAAACGGTCAGTTCTATTTTTAGCCTGCAACCGTTGTTTTCTTCAGAGTTATAATTTGCTGACCTTTCCCCTACTTTGGTTTTCCCGCCAATTCTATTTTTGTGCTCTGTGACCTACAGCTTGTAATGGCAGAGTGACTCATGCTTATTTAAAATGAAAGCCAGGGATACAAAATGAAGTCTGAGAAATTTCTCTGGTATCAGATGAGGGACTCCTCTCAGGTGGATTGGGAAGGCTCCAAAGGCGGCTACTGGGGCCAAGACCCCCAGTATGCCAACCAGGCAGATCTGGCGGTTGCTGCAGAGGGTCCCATGTAGCAGGGTACCAAAGACTCCTGTGCTGAGGAAAGAGTGTATTGCCACTGAGATGGCAGGAACTTTCGATAGTCATCACGACGGTACAGGAGACGTAGATTGTGCGTTCTGAGTCCTCCGATGCCAAGAAGTCAGAACCTTATTCAAATGGCAGTGCCATCGGAACCGTGTAAGTCGGAGGGGAGTGGTCAGGAACACAACCCAAAAAGGGTAAGTCCAAAGCAGGAGAGATGGATTCTCTTAGGGGGTGAGTGGACTGGGAGATGTGGAGACCTCACCTCTTCCAAGGCAAAGAGTTCATGAGGTCCAGGTGCCGACTTGAGTCTCTCCATTGTCAGCAGCACATGCTCTGTAGTCAGAACCAAAGCCAGAACAGAGGACTGTCTTGGAACTGAAGGTTCCCTCAACTTTGGTGGCGCTGATCCGGAAGGCGTAAGCGGAAGGGGTACAGCGGGTCCAGTGTTTTGTGCAACTTCGTGTCGTGTTTGTGAGCCGTGGAACACACTGCTTTTCCATGTCTGAAACTTGTAGAGGATGTAGTGTCCTTCTTGGGCCTTGAGGAAGACTGTCATGCTTATGCAAAGGCTTGCTTGCATCACGACTAGGCCCCAGCATGGGGTCCATAGCACTAGTACCAGTGGAACTAGGCTGGAGCGCCACGGTAGAAAGCATTCTCTTCAATTGCTCAGGCCAATGTACAAAGCAGGTTCCTCAGCCTGGATCCGACTGTAGCCTGATGGTGACCTCCATGAGATGCTTCTTGAGGTAGAGGGCCCAGCCTTCCTGGGTATGGCTTGGGAAGGAGAAGCAGAAACTGCACCCTGATGTGATGTGGGGCTTCCCCCAAGCAGAAAAGGTAGCGTTGGTGATTGTCACCACTGATTGAGAACAAGCAAAGGCAGGAGGTGCAGATCTTGATCCTGGTGTCTTTGACATAATCCAATACCTGGGCGTGCATCCTGGGGAGGGGGAAGGAATGAAGTGGGAGACCAACAAAATGGCATCCAAAGTCCTTAATTCCTAAAAACTGCTACTACAACAACACTAAAAACTACTACCAAAACAACAAAAATACTAACTATATACAAGGGTAAAAACAGTCTTGTTTCTGTATTTTTAGAAAATGTGTCACAAGACAGGAGAGAACAGTAGAGACTCCGACTCGGACCATGCAGCGGTGAGAAAGAATTGAGGGTGCCATTGGTCAGCCCCGCCCTTTATTGCCTCGGACGAAACCATGAGGTGGAGCAAGGGCATGTGTGCGGACCAACAGACACTACTATTTTCAAAATCTTCTGCTCCAGATGCATGACGCATGCATATAACAAGACCTCTACTAAACTCATGGTCCATTTTGGTCAATTTAATGGTCGTAGGATTTAAAAAATTGTAAATTTCATGATTTCAGATATTTAAATCTGAAATTTCATTGTGTTATAACTGTAGGGGTTGTGATCCAACTCTGAAGGCAGCATCACAGAAGAAAGGGTGGCATGGTATGCTATTCCCACCCTTTCTTCTGCGTTGTTACTGGCAGCGTGCAGTCTTCAGAGCTGGGCACCTGGCAGCAGTTACCACTCTCTGGACACCACCTCTGAAGGCAGTGCAGAAGTAAGGGTGGCAATACCACCACCACCCCCCAACCCTCTTTTGGGTCAGGACCCCCAATTTGAGAAATGCTGGTCTCCCTCGTGAAATCTGTATAGTACAGGGTAAAAGCACACAAAAGACCAGATTTCATGGTCCGTGACGTGTTTTTCATGGCTGTGAATTTGGTAGGGCCCTATGTATAACCTTAGTGGATATAACAGGGACCATCACTCAAAAAAGAAAAGAGTAAATATAGTGCAGGCATCTGCCCAACATCCTCAAGTGTTGAAGAATCACATGAAGAAATAATTTAGCTTCCGCACAACGTCCTAATCCTCCTTAACAGATGTTTGTCCTGTGCTATTCTTATTACTCTAATTGCCAAATCTCTTATTACTTTCTTGTTCTCCACTACTGGCTTATCCATTGTGTCAAGGAGTAGTTGGTGAGAAGGGTTCTTTCTTTGTGGCTCAGCCTAATTTTGCATTCTTGGTTTCTTCCAGTGATCTCAACTGCTGTTTGTTGCTGGATGAAGTTGTCTAAGCCCTACTTTACACACGTGCAGAGAAACTATATGAGGAGTTTGCACCAGTGTATACTATACTACACTATACCTCAGTGTAGTTACACTGGTGCTAATTTCCTTCAAGTAGACTGGTCCTTTAAATTTCACCATTAACATCTTTCACTCTTTCAGCCGTGAAGTAAGAAAAGAAGTATATTATGAAGATTTGCACAATCTACTCTGAGCAGCATCTCATTTTGGCATTGTGGGTGGGTGGGCTTGGCAGAGAACTACCACTTATTTCCTCCTCTCTCCCCTTAATTAAGACCAAGGTCTCTAGAAGAACATCTGAGCCCCAATGAAGGGAAGCCAAGGAGCACAGAGATCATAGGTGGTATATCTATCTGAATCTCACTGAGAGGGAGCCAAGACCAAAGAATCTATCAATCAGAGTCCAGAACTACACAATCTACCGAGAATTGCCCCTCAATTTGTATCTCAAGTCAGCTGAGTTTATTTTGTGGGAGGCTTTGAAGAGTACCACTACAATATTTCTCCCCCAATGTGCTCTCCCTTTTCACGGTTGAGACAGGAATAATTTTCTCTCATATTTTCTCAGGAACTTCCAGGGATCTCTACTGTGTGCTGCTCACAGTGTTTGCTGGCTCACAGGCCTTTTAAATGCTGCCTCATCTTGTATTCAGGAACTCTAGCTCACTGAACCCAGACTAAAAACTTTTCACATGCAATAACAAGATTATATCCCAAATAATAGGTGCCATATCAGTTCCAATATCTGAGGACAAGTAAGAACATATTTTGTTAGTGAGTTTAAGTACTCTCTCTCTTCTTTATGAATAATATAAAATGTAATGTTTCAGGGCGAACATACCATGGGCAAGCTCTATGGCTCCTTTCACCAATTCTTTAAAAGACGAAATATCTTTCTCCCAATCTGCTGATTGCATTTCACATTTATGTGCCTTGGTGAGATACTGTAGTGACTGCAAAACAATCAATTAATGCAAAATTATAAAAATTCCAGTTTAGCTTTATGCACATATTAAACACTCCTCCCAAAAAACTGAACGTATCTTTAATATGATGGATTTTCTGAGCGTTAGAAGGGTTCCCTTCTCTGCAACCATTAGCGCCAGCTGTAACACAGATGTTCACTGATATTGCCTCTCATGGATGTCAGGCACATAAAATAACATGTGTCTGAAGACCATTTTTATTTTTAAAAAATTTGTCTAGACTGATGGACGTGACCCATGTTTGCCAGGTCAAAATAATTAAAAGCATATCCAAAAGGAAAAACATTTATATTTAATATTTTGAACAGCAGTTCTGAACCTAAGGAACATATAGTTAAATACTACACGGCTTTTTTCCAAAAATATTACCAATATTATTTTTCTCAGACTGAGTTATTGCTTTGATTTCCATTTGCATTTGATTTGATTGCATTTATTCCCAAAACCAAACAGAAGTATAGAAAATGAATGTAAACAGTAATCAAGGAAGAATTTTCATAAGCAGGAAACTTATAATGAAAACCAAATGTGATACCAGTTTATTAAACAAATGTATAAAAGAAAGAAGAGTGATTCTGGCAATAACCACTGTGATACAGCATGGCCAGGGGACAGCAGGAGAGGGTTAGAAGGGAGCCTTATTCCCTGTAAGGGGAAGAAAGTTTGCTATAGATTAACTAGAGCACCTGACGCCAATTAGAGCAACTGCAGTCAGTCACATGATAAAAACCCATGCTTCAATCAGACAGTGTGGGAGTAGGAGCAGAAAGGATTGGTGTTGGAGCAGAGGACAGTTTGGAGAAGTGCTGCGGTGGACTAAGAAGTCCTAGACCCTAGGTAAGGGGCACCTGGCTTGTGCAGAGGGAGGGCAGGAAGCCCCCCCCCCCCAAAGCTGAAGGGCAGGAGAGGGAAGTAGCCCAGGGGAAGGAACCGTCAGTTCAAGTGGTTCACCACTATCCTCAGGGCCCCTGGGCTCCGACCTGGAGTAGAGGGCGGGCCTAGGTCCCTCCCTCTCCACTCCCCTCCTCTAGGACACTAGTGGGGCAATTAATATTCCAATTTAGGGGAAAGAAATGGTGCCCTGAACCCCACCCCCAAAGAAGAGAAAGTGCGAGACCCATCATAATAGTGCCGGCAATTTGCCACACCACGCTTTCAATACAATTTCTGTCCTTAGTATAATAATGGAACAAATAAAGGGAAAGAAAATATCTAAGTTGTAACAGAACCATAAGCACTGATTACTATGAGTTTATGAAGACCATTTCTTGCCAGACAAATGGGAACATAAATTGGGGAATAGGAATCCAGTGCTGTACTAAAAGAATCTGGTCATATTCAACATCTTCACTATCTGGAAAAGGGAATTGTGGGGTGTGGGGGGGCGGGGGGGAGTAGCTTCCTTTGATGGACACCCAGGTAGTCAGTTATCTGTAAAATCCCTGTAAAGGGTTAACAAGAAGAGAACAGACAGAGGGATTTTACAGCTAACTGGCTGGCTGGGTGTCCATCAAAGGGGAACTATGGACACCCAGCCAGCCAGCTAGCTGTAAAATCCCTCTTGGTCTGTTCTCTGCTTGCTTTACCTGTGAAGGGTTAACAAGCCCACAGGTAAAAGAAAGCCCACAGGCTGGGTGTTCATCAAAGGGAGCTACTCCGCCGCCCTTCATGTATCACAGGAACAAACAGCACATTAATGAAATTTGCAGATGACAGACTGGAAGGAAGCTACGAACACAAATTAGGAAAGATAATACCAAGGGATGTAGAGAGATTAGATACACTGAAAAAAGAAAAAAACAAAATGAGATGCATTTTGTCAATGCAGAGGCTCATACATCTGGTGAAAAATAATCTAAAAAACACACACGTCAGTGAGTGGGAGAAATTTTAAAAGGAGAAAATTAATGATTGCTTACTATTTTTTCCTTCCCACGGGGGCTGGAGTGTTACTAAAACAAAAATTAAACACATTGTGTGAAAAAATTGAAGATGCTAAAGTTCTATCACTTGACTAAACGATGGACTAAGAGGGGCATCTGTACTACCATCTGAAGAGTCTAAATAGAAGGGAGAGGAAACATCTAAAGTCATATAAAATTCCATCATTAGAAGCTTTTAAAAACAAGTTGGACAATCACCTGTCAGGGATGGTCTAGGTTTACTTGGTCCTGCCACAGCGCCAAGGGGCTGGACTTGATGACGTCTCAAGGTCCCTTCCAGCCTTACATTTCTATGATTCTATGGATATTAGAAGCAATGCAGCAAAGATTGGTCATCAGATGCCAAGGGGACCAAGCCTCACCTGCTGTACTGCCTGCTGCCACTGGGGGCCTCTGATGGAGCTGGAACTTACCAGCCTCTGAAGAACCCAATACATCTGGCTGTCATCAGGGAATTTTGGCCCTGCAGTACCAGTGCAGGTAGTAGATAGAGGAGGCACACAATGGGGAATGCAGGTTTCTGTGGGGTTAGTCCCAGAGAGCCAGCATATAGGGCTGCCTGCAAATGCTTCCTTGCAGCAATCTCATTTTCCAGACCCAACAAATAGGAGTTGAGTACGTGGGTGTCAGGCAGGAAGGGAAGAAGATATGAGGCTGGAGGGTTGTGCATGTGTGTGTGTATTTTCTGAGCCTGGATGAATTTGGAGAGAGAGGGTACTGAGCCATAGAGAGTTTAATTGGAAATGGGAAGGGTTCTTGGCCTTGTGGGCAAGTGTGAGTTGGTGTTGGATTGGAAGGAATTGTGAAGGCTTGAGAAGGTTCTGAAATGAGAGAGGGATGCACTGGGTTAAGCAGAGGAGAAAACTGAATGAACTGGTGAAGGAGGTCGTGACTAGATTGGTGTGTGTGTGTGTGTGAGTGAGAGTGTACTTGCTGGGTTGAAAGCTAGATCAGAGGGATGGAGGTTGGGAGTAGGAGAGACCAATAAATGAGTGACTGAGGGATAAATATTTTCTCCCATACCACCATTTCCTATAAAAGGCGTCCCAGTTTTTCATTCTGAAAATAAAGGACTGGCACCTTTTACTTCCCACTTCCCCATCAACCATGTTCTTCCCTCAAAATATGCTTCCTTACCAGCGTCTCTATATTTCACTTTGAAACACTGATTAACATGAAGGAGAGTGTGGTGGATTATTACCTGCCGCCTCAGCAACTATTCTGGACACCAGCCAGCACCAGAACAGAGAGAGAAAATTAGGAAAGGAAAAATTTAGTCTGAATACCAGGAAAATCTTAACAGCAGCCAGATGTATGAGGCTGTGGAGTACTCTCCCAAGGGAACTGCTGGAAGCATCATTGCTTGAGTCTTTTAAACCTCAACTAGAACATTTTCTAGTGTTGTGTTCAAAGGGGACAGCTGTGCATTTGCAGAGAGAGGGACAAAATGATCTAATAGGCCTTTTCCCATCTTCATAATCTATGATGCTATAAAAACTGCAAACATTATTTTATATTCTAGTCAAGTTCTTTGCTTCTTTCACACTATAGGGGTTTTGAAAAACTGCAATAGACAGCTAATTTGATTTAATGCCCAATAGGCACAGGAAAACCTTCTTGGCAGTGAGGAGATGAAATGCTTACTGGTGGCCCTTTCAAAATTTTGTACAATAAAAGTTTTATAAATTGATACTGTGAATTAATTCAAGTTGTGCATGTAGAGACTTTAGTTTCTCAGTTCTCTTTCATGCTCTCTCCACACTAAAATACAGCCATGTCAGGGAACTGACAAAAGTGGACCCTAACTTTTACAAATATGGTTCCAATTTGCACGGTAGACTAGATTTTAACCATGTTTCATAACCAGTCTAGTTATGACACATAGTTAAAGTCCTGTCTCCTCTACACAGTGAAACCACATTTGTAACTGGGTTAGGGGAAGACCATGATGTAACCTGGCTCCCTGACATGACTACATTTATAGTGTAGACAAGCTCTGAGTTACTTTTTGTGTCTGATTAGTATTTAGGGATGCATTACATGATATTGCAACTTCTGTGCTTCTGAATACAAAAAGGGCAAAATCATGTTCCTTGTTCATCTATAAAGGAAAAAAATGTAAAGGAGAGAGGGAGAATCAGACAAATCAAAGTCAGAGGAAAAGCAAGTGAGGGCTAAAGCATGCAAGTCCATAGTGGAGAGTTTGAAGAGAATAAAATGAGGAAGGACAAAGTGACTAGAAGTACACCACCATGGATGTTTGAACCACAAGCCCAACAATCTGCATCATGTACTTATCACAGAATATTGAGCAATCTTCCTGCCTGACATTTCTGCCCTGGCCAAGGAGTGCCATTAGAAAACACATACTGAATGCTGACATTTTATGTTTTCAGGTTCAGTGAAGATCTGATAACCCAGAGCTATTTTGGGAGTGTGCATGAGTATGTGAATTTTGGAAACTTAATACCAAACTGCAAAGCACCATCCATCATGAATAACAAAGTAAGCGCTCCAGTTGTGTAGCAGTTATTTTGGAAATGCAATCACTCTAGCCTCAATTTGTGATCTGAGAGGCTGAGGGAAAGGGGACGACATGAGGATTAGTGGCTAATATTCTATTAGGACAGAGAACTGTACATAGGCCTTGACACTTCAACAGATTAAGAATTAAGTGGAGGAAGTAAACCCACTTTAAGCTAAACAGAAGCAAGGCATTCTTATTCTGGAATGTGTCCACATGGAGTAGTTCAGGATTAGCTGTTTCTGAATTACTGCAGTGTAGACAAGCCCTAAATATGCTTCCACACATATGCTATGATCCCAGAATTGAGTTTGGTAACTTACGATGACTCAGTGAGCCACTGTTTTCTGGAGGTTGCAGCCTTATCGCCAGAATCTAAGCTTTGAGTTAAAATTAAATCTCTAGCCAGTAGGGTTGCAAAGAAAACCTTCAAAATATGAACCTAGTGTAACCAACAGATGCTGTAATAGGAAATTTCTTCTTTTGAAGCAAATTAATGTCCAAGTTTAGAATGATAGAATTATGCATATTTTAAAAAACAAACTGATGGAAAATTTAAAAATCTTCCTCCCCCCTAAAGAAAATATATATGTGGAGAAAATACCCCCAAAAGGACAGAATACGTGCAGCAAAATGCAGGAACAGTGCCATAGCGTGTGTGCTGTATCTTGCTACAGTAGCTGGTCCACTAGAGGATAACAGGCCTTCTACTGCTATAACAAACTCACATTTTAGAAAACTAAAACAAAACAAAAAACAACCTCAACATTTACCTTTTCAGTATCTTCAGGGTTATCACTGCGTCCGTTTCCACAGAGTCTGGCATACAGTCTCCAGATTTCCGCATCACCTGTCACTCTTGAAGTCACTCTGCCAAACAGTTCCTGCAATTTCCCCTTCAACCCCGTTGCCACCTCTCCATTGCGATCAGCCATTCCATCCACCACTGCCCTGACCAGAATATTCAGCACCTTAGAAAGCAGTCAGAGAGATCTTTCATTTATATTCTGATAAACACCAACAAGTTTTGGCTTTTGAAATCTCTGCAACATTTGGACTCCAGTATATATTCACTGATAATTTAGTAAATTACAAAGACTTTACAACAGAAACACGGCAAAATAATCTTACAAAAATGTTCTTATACAATTATGTGGGATACCAACAAGTATATTACGAGTGAAATTCACCCATTTAAACGTCATCTAGACTTTTTGCAAAGGAGTTTTATGGGTGGAGCAAGTATGCAGGAGGCTTCTGTCCTCCCTCCAGTGAGCAGTGGTGGAAAGTTTGTGCTTTCCCAAAAAAGCTGGTGTGAAGGGGGGCTTTAGGAGTGGTCCAGGAGCAGGATGCTGCATGTGAGAAATACAATTTTAGATTATAAGTGGGAGTTGGATCACCACCTATTATTATGGTTGCCTGACACGTCTCATTATAAGACCCTGCTTTTAAGTACTTGGAACTTAACTGAACTTTAACCATTTTGGCTGAAATTTTCCAAGCTAGGTGTCTGCCTCAGGCTGAATTTACTGGAAAATTTCAATAGATTCAAGGCAGCCATTTCCAAGAACAAAGTTAGGGGAAAATACATTGTTATGCTCATGTTAAAAAATTCTGGAAAACTTTTCTTTGAGAATCTCTACTGTCTCCATGCTTTGGAGCAGGGATTTGAAATTTGGCAAGGATGTGTCTTTTGCCCAACCTGTGAAAACCTGTCAATTTGTCCAAGTTATAAATATTTGAAAAATCAACGTTTGCACATGCTCAGTGGAGACTTACTAGAGCTTTGCAGCTTAATTCCCTGAAGATTCTGTCTGCACTGAGCATACTCCAGCCTAGGGCTGAGCAGGACTTTCCCTGCATTTGTAGCTCTGGGGTGCTGCAGGCTGAGCGGAGGCCAGGCACAGGAGTTGAGAGCAGGGGCCCTGTCTTTCCTGTGCTGCTAATGCCACCCTGCTGGGCTGACACACCAAGGAGTGTGACACCTGGGGTGCTGCCTCATTTGAACGTAGATGGGACAAGAGTTGGACTAGGGAGGTGGAGACCAGTAGACCAGGATGAAGACTGAGGCTGGGAGACAGGTAGGGAAAAAGGTGGGGTGGGGTGGGTGGGGCGTGTTGTGTAGATAACCTTAATTTTGGTATTTTCTGACTTCTTACTGCTTGGCATTTCAACCTTTAATAACATTCTTTAACTTAGTTTTTTTTCCCTGTATAGTATTAATAAATCATTTAGAATAAATATCAAAGAAATAATGCTAATTGGCATTACCTAACAATAAGACACTTTTTAGATAATAAAATCCTTATTGTAGTTAGGATACAAGATATTAATCCTGCTAGAAAGCTACATTTATGACTACTCAGAATGATTCACTGATGTACCACTATCATGCTAAAAATATGAAAAGCTTATGACCCTTAAAAATGGAAATGGGTACAGGATATTAAAAACACTAAGTTTAACACATTCTGTGCTATTCATAATAATTGTTGTATTTATAAGAATCAATAATATTACACATTCCAAACAATTTTACTTTAAGCTAGCAAACAAAAAACAGTTATTTTTCATGAAACAGCTAAATGTTTCTATTACAAATATTTTTCTCAACAGTATAATTGCATTACACTGTTTGGTCAAAACAAACAGCAATCAAGTGATTCTCAATTATGTATTTCAAATTCCTGGTCAGTAGCACAGTAAAATTAAAATGGGTAATATTACAAAATAGGTCTACCAAACTCTTCTGTAATGTAAAAACACTATATTCTATTGCTATATCATACTCAATAGTATAAAAGAAATAAATAATACATTATAATACTACATAATAGGTTCTACTTGAAAAGAGGCTAAAACGTAATCATGTCTTGGTTATATTGCCTGTTAAAAATATTTTTGTTAGAACTGCAAGTTAATTGTATCTAAACACCAAAACAGGGTTAGCAATCAAGACACAACTTTCTACTTTAAGAACAATTTTAATGGTTAAACTTTTATTTAAATGTCCTCTGAGGGAAGTTAAATTACCATATCCACTAATACTCCATCACATTCAATAGATGTCAATTTAAAAAGGATCCTGTGCAAGCAACAGCTTTTATTTTATTATGTCTGCTTAATAATCTATGCCTCATATGACCACTGTACAAAGCATGTGTGTGTTTAACAGTACTCCACTATACCAGGATTCCACCTCCTTTCTCATATCTATTTTTGTGACCCACACTAATTTATTAAAAACAAAACAAAAAACACAAGAAAAAAAATCTACCCTAAAACATCTTAACTGATGTTAGTTTACCTCATTTCACAATTACTATGTTGTACAACAGCTCCTTTGATATAAAAATTCAACTAGTCAAAACATGTTCAAAAGCTGCACTGATGCCAATCAAAGCTGACAGAGCTCAAGTGAGAAAAGAACCTTCAGATAACAGGCCTCTCACGATAAGGCAGCACTCTGTAAGGCAGCTTTCTGTAAATACACTCACTGCAAATACCTTCCCAAATTAAAGCTTAAAATCAAGGAAGTGATCATAAATGAACAGCTTGAGAGCACAGGTGTCTCTTGAAAATGTTAATCACCCACCTCCTCATTCAAAATCCCTGTTGGAAAGTGTCCTTACAGAAATACAAGCACAAAAAGCTTTTGCTTCTGCCTCTTATTACAAAAACATTCTAGCAGCATGAGCCAGTTAAATGAGGATAATACATAATGGGAAGAGGCAGTAGGAACCTTCACTCTACGCTGTTTCCTGTGTGGGATCCTGTATTCATGTTAAACTGCGCACAGTGAATTCACATTCACAGACAGTACAGTATGTAGCTTTGCTTCTGAAAGCAATGTTGCAAAACATCCCACCAATCAATGGAGCATCTAGTGTCTTTGTTATCCTCAGCATGTTAACATTACAGATAAACACCGACTGCTTGGCTTCAGTGATCTGCATTCTGTAAAAAGTTATGTGATTAACACTTTTTGAAGTCCCTTGGATAACATTCCCATACACACCAGAGGTTAAATCACTGGAAGGAGGCAGATTCTCAGCTGGCGTAAAGACAGTTTACACCAGCCGAGATTCTGCTCCCAGGTTTTTTTGGGGGGGGCGGGGAGGAGAGGGGGGTAAACTGTGACTTAATTATTGGCTAAACTGTAGTTTGTCTCACATACAGGCATGACCCTAAAAAACTTGCCAATTGGCTTCTAAAAAGGTGCCAGAGTCTCTCCTTCAATATTTTTCCTTCAATCATCTAACATCTAATGTGCCAAGATTGACAGGCCTAGTGACTGAAGTCC
The DNA here is from genome assembly GCF_016161935.1 of Mauremys reevesii. Lineage (NCBI taxonomy): Eukaryota > Metazoa > Chordata > Testudines > Geoemydidae > Mauremys > Mauremys reevesii. The sequence goes on from NC_052625.1 coordinate 65,801,010, forward strand.
TCCTTTTAGCCACAGAGAAGTTATAGTCTGGGTAGCAATCATGCAGATTTCACATCAATATGTTCCAACCACTTTTTTCTGATTAACATGCTTTAAAATGTAGACATTTTAAAGCATAAGTCTTCATATCACAAAGCTGAGAAGGATCTGTAGGCTAAGGAGAAAGAGAGGGAGTTTTCTTACATATGAAAGACAGTGTTGTTCACTTTTAACAATATATCTATTTAATAACATCACTATAAAAAGTCCAGAGTGTTAGCTTAGACACATGATCCATGCAAAGATCAATTATTGTTAATGTGACACATCTCAGTTTTTTCCTCGGATCATTTTTATTGTATATATGGAAATGATTATTAATACTTTTCCCTTTAGAATTTTGCCTGTAGCATCCATATATGTATACATTCAACTTCACAATATTCTATAGCCTATCATATTTCCTGCCATGAAGGGGTCTGTGATATCATTAGATAACTAGAACAAACTCAGAACCATAATTTCCCACAATTACATTTTGTGGTCACAAATCCAAAACAGAAAAGCAATGATCTAACATACAAATAGAAAACATATTATAATTTAATTACAAACTCCTTTACAGAGTTAATAAAATTGTATTAGTTTAAAAAAATCTTTGAATACTATGGTGAAATAATATTAAGAATCTGACCACAGCATACAAAACCAGGGATATTCTAAATTACTTCCATTATATACTACTATTTTGGTACATTTAGTTTTGTATCAGCGGATCCTAGAACAATAGGCTATGAAGCACAGGATGGGTGATTTTTTATGTTTGGGTCATAAGGGCTTGTACTGTTAATGTGTTGGGCACTATTTGTATATTCATCCTCTTAGTTTAGATTGGTTAAATCAGTATTAGGTAACAAAGTTTTTATGTTCTTCCCCCTCTCTTTCTTGACATGTCAACTAGTACAGCAGTTAATAAAATAACATCAGAGCTGCTGAATATATCTAGCAAGAAGATAAAGTTGCACTGGGATAGAAAGAGGCACGTGATAGACACACCAACTTCCACTTAGCCATGTGTATGGTTTACTTAGGTGTCTATTATCAGGTAGGCTGCTAATCCATTGAAGGGGAGATGAAGTGTCAGAGGGAAGGAAAAGAACTAATGCTGAAGTCAGGCTGCAAGGTGGGATGGTAGATAGTCTAGGGGACTGACTTTCTGGAAATATTGAACAGGGTGAGTTTCATCTAAGAACTATAACTTAGCTGTTTAGTTTTATCTATTCATTTTTAGCTACTAGAATATTCTGCTCCTCCCTAAATAATTATTAATACAAGCCTTCCTGGAATCCTTAATCAGATTTTGGGCTTATTCATAACCACCTATGAAAATCCCTCTAATTGCATATAGCTATATTAAAGAGAACATGCAGAAACTTGGAAGGCTTTTTAAGGTCCATCTCTACTGGGACATCTTAAACAAAAACTCAGGACATTTAACATCAATACAGTCCTAAACAAAGTGTGTAATTAAAAACTGTATGGAAAAATAGAACAGAAAGGAGAATTATGCAACAAAAGTGGAAAATTATTCTAAGCAATATGCAAAGCTTAACTGAATATCCAATAAAAAATCCTAAAAGAACACCCTTGATGATAAAAGGAGCACATACCAGCTCAGAACAGAAAAGGCAAATTTGTTCACGTTATTTTACTTCTTGTAGGCTAATGACAATCTGACCAACCAAAGTGATATTAGGATCATTTCTGGAGTGCAATGTGTAATGTAACTATCATTTGAATCAGTAATTCAAAAAGGCACCTCCTAACCAGAAAAATCTACACTGTGTCCCCATGAATAAACATGATTCCTTCCTAATGACAGCATTGTAGCTGCCAATAGACTAAACCTTACCACATGGAAAACTACACGTTTCCACAGCCATTGATTTGTGATTGAAATACACTAGAGAGCTTTAAAACCTTTTCAATTTCAGCTATCTCAAATTTGATTGATTTTGCTCATATGGAACAACAGGCTGACTTGTGTGTGGTGATTTTTATACAAGTGATTAATACTAATACTTGGGCATTCTTAGTAAAAAGTAAACTGAAAAAGAAAAAGAGCAAGTGAGATGCCTTTGACAGTCATAGTACAGTATATTCCTTACATCTCCTGATCAAACTCAAAGTTTGCCAGGGATATAAAGCACATCTAATACATAAAAACAAATATTGGCCTTCATTTACTACAGTGAAAGGCATATGAAGTTCATCCATTATATTTTCATAGTATTGGATTATGTAGGTTTAATACTGCAATTACATATTTTTCAGTACATGAAATGTAATTCATTTGTAAAGGTTTGGTTGTATAAGATATACATTTTCAAATTTATGGGGGAAAATCATAACCTTACTACAGCTGTAAGGTCTGAAACAATCTGTATTAATGTTTACAGTGAGATACATAAGTGTGTGAAAAATGAAATAATCCCAAACAGTTAGATTTAGGGATGGACCTGACCAGCAAACTCTAAATTTATTCTTCCCCAAAGCCTGGGGATGTTGGAATCCAGGGTATTGTTTTGGTCTCCTCTCCAATTTAAATTATTTCTCTTTACAATCAAAGTCTCGTAATGAAGCATACTTGCCTGGATATCTTTCATTGTAAAGTATGCTATTGTTATTGAAATGTACTTGATAATGATGCAAATAATTTCTACAAGAAAAATGAATATATATGAACATGTAAAAAACACAAAAAGAAATCCGTCCCACCTGCACATCTTTGTACTTTTCTTGTAAATCCATGAGCCGGTGATAAGCTTTAATTGCTTCTGAAAACTCTCCAATGTCTGTACTGGTAATAAGGTAGTTCTCCCAAATCTGCCAGTGTTCATAGTTACACTTGAGAGCTTCTTGGAGAGTGCGAAATGCTTGGATTCTAGTTAAGAATAAAAACAAAAGATTCAGCATAGAACATATTAAAAGCATTCTGTATTTACTTAAAGGCTACATAATTCATGAACATATTTTGAAAACAGATGCAATGTTAAGATTAGTTGCTCAGAATTTACACGACCGCCTGAGAATCCCTTTCTTTCATGCCCTTCTACTCAAACCAGTTGATTACATAGCTCACTATCTCATACGTGTTCTGAGATATTGTTCTCTCTCTCTCAGTGATACCAGCTGGCCTTAGTGAAGATGACATAGTTGTTGGCCTTCCTGCAATAATTCCTCCTCTATTATTGTTCTGGTGATATATATTGAGTCAGTGGTCCTTGACCACTTTCAAATTCTTTCTCCCTGGGACAGCAACATAAGTAGACTATTGATTTGCTTCCTGAATACTCAGAAACCTCAGCTGTTAATAAATAAGCTGTTTTGCAGGACCTATTTGTTATCCACCTTCCTCTGAAAAGACATTGAGCTAGCCCTTAAATTCAGTAACCACAGATAATGAAAAATACTCCATTAATCTCCCCTTACACATAATCTACAAAAGAAAAACCACAAAATTTACTGTAGTAAGTTGTCTGCAAACACTTGATCAGATCATATAAGGTTTTGATCAAGAAACAAAAAAATATAATTGTCGTTAATCAACAGTGATAAATACAGCTTTGGCCCTTGCCAATTAACAGCAATGAAAGACACCTAGTATAATGGACAGACCTTTTACTATTGTTTGTTATGCATATAAAGAAAATATTACAATAAATACAACAATTGTATAGGAAAAAGAAAGAAGGTGTTTGTTTAATCACTTCAGTAAATGTAAATGCTGTTACATTTTGGCAAAATAAAAAACTGTCATTCTTATTGCTTGGTAACTTTTTCTTGTTTTTAAAAAAGAACACAGTAGATTAAGAGATTCCAAAGCCAGAGGGACACTTGATCATCTAATCTGACCTTCTCTATAAAACACAGGCCATAGAACTTCACCAACACAATTGTTTCCACTGTTATTTTAAAAGCACCTTTGGGTTTAAATCTCCTCATGCAGTTTGGCCATATATATTGATATTTTCAATCTTAACTCTGAATTCTGCCAACAAATGACAACGCAATCAACATCTCGCTGCAGTTGTAATCGATTTTTGAAAAATAAAATAGCTTTTTAATGCTGAGTTATTACAGTGGAAAGAAATATGAAAATGATTATTCAATTAACAGCACATCAAAAATATTTTCCAACACTTAATATTTTTGTCTATGTTAAGAATATAAAATACTTTGCAATTTTGGCACAAGTTTTTCTTGATACCATAAAACTGAAGTCAAAGTAAAAAAAGTAAAGTAGAACACATCGCTCAATAGTGACTTTGCCCTATGCTGTAAACGGGCAGGTGGAAATCATTCTGATGAAGCATACTTCTAATTATTAGGCATAGGACAATGCATACAGCCCTTGAAGTGCCATAGCATGCCTTGTAGGTTGAGAAGTAGGAGTCAAACACCAACATCTGCTGACTGGAAGAGGAAACATTTTGCATTAATATACCTCTGAATTAAAACAGTGCATTCTGAGTGACCACATAACCACACTATCTTGCGTACAGGTTGTCCTTTTTAGCGTTCAACAGGGATAACGAATAAATAAGTAATTGTCTGATTCAATCTTCCTGATTTTGATAACTGATTGTGAAGTTCCTTCAAGACACTTCCACGAAGGCACCAGGAACTGAAGAAAAGGACATTAGGTCAAACAAACTAGGTATCTGTTTATTTCTATTCCTCATTTCAGCCTGGGTAGTCATTCTACCCCTTGCTTTCTTCTCTTTGTCTCTCCATAATTATGTCTAAATGTCTCAGACTTATTTATAGCATTTGCTACAATGCATTTTCATGGCAATTTATTTCATGTGTTTACCACTTTGTGTGAACTCACTGTTGTTCTCCTCATTTTTATTTCATTTCATGAAAGTTAAACCACATAAATTGTTCACAATGTCAGTTTTTAAAACAAAACCCTGGCAATTTCAATATACCGATACTTTCATGCTTCTACTTTTCATTCTAAAGTTTTATTCTTTTTTGGTAGAAAATATAATGGGACACAGTCCAAGTACAGAGTATTATCTCAATTAAATTGTTCTTCAATATTAAGCCCTTGCAAGAATATTACCAAAAGGTATCTATAGGGAACTTTAATATTACAACAAGTCAAAATACAGAAATAAGAAATAAGTCTGCTTTGAGAATGGGTTTCCTCTACTAATGGTTAATTTGGAGGGAAAAGAACAAGCAGACTATTATGAATCTCCATCTGCTTTTATGATATGAATAGTAAACTACTTCTTGTTCCCTCAAATCTCATAAGCTGAATACAGCATGAATCAATACAGGTTTGACTATATCCTCTGTTTTAAAATGGACACATCTTTTTTGGCTTCACAGTCCAATTAATTTCCATTTCTAGTATGAATAATTTTGATTCATTTGTACTTAGTGTATAATAAGTGATGAATTATGAATTTGAAAATATCAGCTCCAAATTATTTCTCTTTTTAAAAAGCTAATTAAAAATATTTTTCTCCAATTGAAAGGTGATTAATTTCTAATTAGTATCACGGTAGGAAACCTAATGGGAGACTAGACTGAAGGGTAGAGGACTAGCATTAATGAGTAAACCACACTGTGAGAATAATCTCTCAGTGTTAGGAGAAAGGAAATCAGAAATATTTATTTTGGAAGCAGTATTCTCTAAACCTTTTGAAGTACTTACTTCTGTTTCAATCTGATATATGCAGTTGATAAATTGTTCCAGGCCTCAGCATTCTGCAATTACAACAGAGGAATAACTTAACAAAATCAAAGACATTCCACTTATTTGGGAAAAATCATTTGAATAAAACAAAAAATTATAATAGATTTACATGACCAATTTTCTTTATCCTATACATACATTAATAAATGCACATACATATTAAATATTAAGGTGGCAATAACATTAATTAAAAATATAAAATGTGCCTGGTAACTAAACAAAATGATAGCAACAATCAGAAATACAAGAGAAATGGTTAAATTAATTCTGTTCTGGCATTGAACATATTGAGTCTGATTCTGCTTTCACTTACACTGATGAAAACCTGGAGTAACTCCACTGACGTCAGAGGCGTGACAATGGTGTAAACCCAAAACAAGAACAGAACCAGAATATTTCAGCGAAATTAACTTTGGGGCTGACGGCAACAGACTTACGGACCACTGAAGGCCCCAGTGTTTTGCAGGCTTAGTTTAGACTTAACTAGTATAATGGCCTTGTGATAGACTTTTGCACAGAGTGAATTTCACCTACTGTGACTAAGGGTATGTCTACACTACAAGTGCTACAGTGGCACAACTGCAGTGCTGCAGCTACACCGTTGTAGCACTGTAATGAAGACACTTGCTACGGAGATGGAAAGGGTTTTTCCGGTGCTGTAGTAAATCAACCACCAGAACGAAGATAGCTAGGTCTACAGAAGAATTCTTCCATCGATGTAGCAGTGTCTACAGCAGGGCTTGAGGACAGGCTAATTACGTCTCTCAGGGTATATAAATTTTTCACACCTCTGAACAACATAGCTAGGTCAACCTAAATTTTAGGTGTAGACCAGGACTAAGAGCCCAATCCTGCATCCTTTACTCACATAAGTCCCATTTAAGCCATTAGGAAATCAACAGGTCTATTCCTGTGCATACAGACAGGACTGAGCTGTACCAAACAAGTTGGAATGATTTCCATAAAAAGTTGGTTTTAATTTATAGTTTAACAATTCATATTCATGGATAGAAAAAACGCACAACTGAGTTATATTTCAGATTACACTGAGATAATTTGTTTTTTAAAATTATTATTTATTTATTTTTAGTAAAAATAAATGAATACCGTCAATATACTTCTCTTGAAGCAGGGAGGATGAGATAGAGGTTTCTACTCCTCAGGCCAGACCTGCTGATAGAACAGTACAGGCCAACATACCCTTGTGCAGGCTCAAAGCATTCTTCCCTACATAATTTACACACAAAAAACAATGGGAGTATAATCCTGCTGGCATCTTGTGAGCCTGGCAATGGTGGACAGACACCTGCATGATGCACACCTGTAAAGGGGGATCCCAAACACCTCCCAGTTTGTGGGAGATTGAGTTCAATCTCAAATTTAGTCCCAAAGGCCAATTATCTGCCATTTCTTTAGTGAGTGTTTCTAACTGAGATTAGTTTGCCACTTCCACAGAAAGATTAATTAAGCAGCACAGCTGACTGAAGAGTGCAGGAAGCTCCTTTAAAGTCTAGAGTGGACTAAGCATTTTAACAAATTATCTGTTTAATAATATGCTCCTTCACTTCTAATTTTTTTAATCGAAAAGAACTTGTGCATTATCTGCTTTATTTTAATGTTGTATGACACCATAAAGGACTTTACTGTGTGTGGGTGTGTGTATGTATATGTATAAAATAGAAAAGTCAAGTATCAAGCAAATATTTTTGTGATGCTTGATGAGAAAATACATCCTTTATGAACAGGGTAAAAATTGAACAATTAGAACTAAGACATGAACCACATTTTTTTTTGGGGGGGGAGGAAGGTTTACTGGTTGCTTTCACAAACTATTAGATGAGCAAAGATAAATCTTCAATAAATTGTACATACGTCAGGTTCCAACGTCACACAGCGCTGAAATGCTTTGGCAGCACCGTCATAGCCTTCCAAAGCTAAATAGGCACAGCCCAAAGAAAACCACACACCCAACTGAAAAGAAAACAAAGAGAAAGGGAATTCAGTATGTATGTTCTGCACAAAAGAAATTAGTTACGATTCCTCCATGCTCAAATCCATACATTTCTTGGTGTTATAAGGGATTGCACTATATGTAAGGCCCTTCACTTCCAGTTTTTATTTTGTTTAGAATTTTTTTTTAGTGTTTATTGCATTTGAAAAATTGGTGAAAATTAACTTCAGAGTTTTCTGGATAATTATTGGGGTTAATGTTGGGGGACAGGGGAGAGGGAAAAAACAGAGAAAACTAAGTAGTGAAAGCAAAAGAAGTTTACTGATGTGATTAATTTTTTTCTTTTAAAACAATTTACAGTTGTTATGCTGTAGATAAAGGGTGTCAGTGTAAATTCTGAAAGTCCTGGGTAGAATAGGCTTTCAGTATTTTTTTCAAAATGCCTGTTCAAAAGTTCATTCTCTTGCAATCTTGGATGTACCTGAATTTAGAACAATATTCTTTCCACATCAGCTGAGCTAGGCAGGACACTGAGGATGAGGGAAGCAGCATAGCTCAAATCTGGGAAGTTGGTGTGGTGAATTTTTCAGAATTCAAATGGAGTGGTGCCGCCATTGGCTGGAGAAGGCATCACCATGTAAGTATGGAGTTTGCTTTTCAGGTTAGCCCTTTCTTCATTAAATGTATTATCAGAGACCACACTATTACAATGGTGGTCAAACAGCACAATAATTTTCCAGAATGCTAATTCGTTCTTAAAAGCCTCAGGGGACACGAGTGACATAGTACTGCATGAAAATTGTGGAAAGCCTTTCTGAGTATTGACCCCTGACTGGCAAAATGGACATGAAAGGATTAATTTTTTTCTAGAATCTCCTCAGATGTGCTTTTGTGCAAAGTTCTGCAGTGACACTGTTGACCAAAGTGCCATATGCTTCTGTGTTAGAGAACGCCGTGTCTGCTGAAAAACAAGATTCCAATTTATTTTATACTTCATACAATGACTGAAGGGTTTTGATCAAAATTTGAGTTTTGTGCAAAGGATTTGCCTAGTTTCTTGAGTAGCTGCTTGAATTTTCAGCTTTTGCACTGCTGAACTCTTCATAATCTTACAGCTGAATGAGGACACTCCATGCCTTCTGAACACACTGTACAACTAACTACCGACAATACCATCTTTTCAGTACAATGGCAATCGGAAGGCTGCATTCAAATTTGTTCTCTTTGCAGACATTACAGAAGATATTTTTCATTTTAATGGAATACCAAAAAATAGCACAAGCTTCAATTATTAAGTTCCTTAAATTAGCCATTTCTGGAATACCCACTGCATGAGAGAGCAATGTACAGTAGATGACCTTGGCAAGACAAACAAAGCAATTCGGGTTTTTCATTCAGCTTTACTTCCTGTGTTACCTTCACGCAGTAAGAGGCAGAGCAGAGCAAATATGACTTGGTCAGGTTGATTGAATTTGGCAGGGATTTTCACAGCCAGGCAGAACTTTCACACAGAATCTCTCAAAAGACCATCACCAAGGCCTAACTGTTGCCCTGAGAAGCACAGGGCACAGAGAAATTCACTCATCATGTCATGTCAATCTTGATTTTTCTTCCATGCCTGTGTGAATATTGCTTCCAATGTACATTTACTTCTGTTTTTGCTTTCTTCTCTTAGCCTTAAATGTAGTATACTTTCCAAATGTTCTTTAATCTGGTGAGCCCAGGTATCAACTTCTATGGCACAACATGGGCAGTGCAAACATTCAAACTCACTCCTGTTCTGTTTTTCTTTTTTAAAACTTAAGGTTGTTTTTTTTTATATTCTGAAAAAGTCGAGATGTAGTTTTTCGGTTTTGATCAATGAAAAGTGGAAGTAGTTCACACTGTGAACTGATGCTTAAATGAGGCCTTCTCTGCACACAATTTAAATACACAGGGCAGAGAAATTCAACTCTGTCTCAGAAAAGGCCTACCCCAGCAACTAAAATGGATTGCTATCACAGAGAGAACAGATGGTAGGTGAGGGGTGACTAATATTCTTGGAGGAGCAGTGGGCAGGAGACAGGGGGTACCTGGCAGAGGAGGGGTGTCTGGTACTCTCTAGGTACAGTGGGTGGGGGGGGTGTCTGGCAGAGGAGGGGGTGCCCAACATTCACAGGGGCCCGTGGATGGAGGAGGGGTACACAGTATTTCCGGGGGCTGCAGGAGGGCCACTATCCTCCCTTTCCACATGATATGCTCTCAGAAGAGCTGGGATCAGGTGGGGACTCTGTCTATATGATATTTAGATATTCAGATATAACTTTGTATTACCAGAAGTAAAATCTTCCAAACAAAATATGGAGCAGTTTTTTGTCCAAAGTTTTTAACAATTTTGGTATACAAAAGTATAAAATATATGGGAATTGCTTCATTCTCCACACAAGGTTTGTGCTTACAGTGCACAGCACCAATGCACACTCATTTAGAAAAGCAAGCGAGTAACACTCAAAAAGGTTTGCATCTTTTGTTGTATTTTGTGAGAAAATTATGTTCATTTTTGGTTCCTGGCTATAAATATCATTGTTAACGGTAGAAAATTTGTTTTGCAGTACAAAATTACATTTTCTACATTAAAATTTTGGATAATTAAAAATGAATTATAGCTGCAAAAGCTATGATGTTACAATATTAAATTTTCCCACTAATTACAATTTTTGAAAAAAACCTAACATTTTTAGAGAGAGAAAACTGCCCAAATAATATGTTTAGTTTTCTTGTTCTGAATGCAGCAAACTTTTGTTGATAAGCTTCAACTAGCATTACCTACAAACACACCTCTAACCCTTTTTTGTGCAATAATTAGATGTCAAGGCACTGCTTAAGTGAGTAAAGACACTACTGAACCCTGAGGGTATGTATGCGGGTATGTACCCTACAGGGGCCTCTACTCACCCAAGCTGTGTCTCTCCCTTGTCTATACTGCTATTTTTACCAGTGTAGTGTCCCGCTGCTGAGTCTTTCCCCACCGCAGAGAAACGTTCCAGCAGTGGGAAAACTCTGTCAGCAACCTGCTGTCTCAGCCTTTCCCTGCCACAGGGAAAGACTTCAGCAGCAGGGAAACGCTCCCCCAATGCCGCCCCACTGCCAGATCCTTTCACTGACAGGTAGCTACACACCATAGTGTGGGCACAGTTTGATTTTCACTGTGGCATGCAACTACCCGTACCCTATATGCCGCCGCAAGAGGTGTGCAGTGTAGATTTAGTCTTTAAAAGCCAAAGAAGTGAATGCTCTTGCTAATGTCTGAGTTGGTCAAACAGTAACTTTTCCAACAGCAGCAAGTTAAGATAAACATTACTATATTTCAGAATAAGTAATCTGGTTTAGATACTGAGTCCTAAATTCATTGATAAAACATTTTCTGCGGTCCTTGCTGGTTAAACACATCCATAAAAAAACAAACTGGATTTCAACATTTCAAAACATTTTATAATCAGCTAGGGAATTGTTCCAGATTCTAATATCTAGCGTAAAAAGCCTCCATCATTCAAAGTGCCAAGATAAGAATAATGAAAGAAAAAGTCACTATTTTTCTAGGAAGGAAAAAAAATTGTGTCAGATTATGTTAGCCTTAAATCATACTGTGTAGCAGTATCTTATTCCACACACTGTCCTTTTGATTTCAACATAACTACTTGTGGAGGAAGGTTTTTATGTAGGTAAAGATATCACAAACAACCTTGTAACAAAATTAACACAACAGGTCCATTTTCTGCTGGTCTTGTAGCAAGCAGTTCTGACATTAACCTAGGCTCTCACTATGAAAGTATAAAAGTTATTTGTACATACTTAGCGTTACCATTTGCAATTCAGGGCACAGACAAGGTCAGTGACCAAAAGCTGGTAGCTCAAATGAGCGTTGCATCAGGAAGCTCATTATGATGTACATTTCTATCCACACTAGTGTCCTACTTTCACTTCGTTGGCCCCACACCAGTCCAACCAGACCAGTAATTCCCTGTTGTTTGTTAATATTAAAATTAATTGATTTTATTCTTTCAACATTTTCAGTTTTCACTGGGCTGCAGATATCTGTATTGAAAAGACACAGAGGCCTTCTACATGTCATGGAAGGTAGGTGGGTTTGACAGCTGACAGTTGAGGCTTTTGGCATTCAGGACTGTATGGGAGTTGTTTTTGACACCTACAAAGCAGTCGAGACTTTTGGTATTGGGGAGGGGCTGCATCTCCTTTCTCCCACTCTCTACATTTTTGGCAGGATAGAAGGTGACTCTAAATGTGGGACATAGTAAGATTTGAATTCTTCACTCCTCATCCCAGGAAACCTTATTAGCAAGAACCACCCAACCCTGCCCAACATATGCAGGAACACCTAACAATAAAAGTAGTACATTAGCTTGATCTTTCTGCTAAAGTGATCATCCATGAAACGTTTAGCTATGCTGACACTGAAAGTATTGTTAGGTTTCTGAGTTAACATCCCTGGGAGACGAAAAGGGAAATTCAAACCTTTCAGGCTCTCTGCAGACTTAGGCAGACATTATTACATTGGTTTATATTTAGTTCACATTTTAAGGCAATCATTGGAGCCATACGGTCTACAAACTTGGTTTTTAAAACCAACGAAAGCTTAGATTCTGGAAAACAATTATCGGTGCTTTTAAAATGAATTTATAAAAATCATTGCAGAAGAAAAGTTTGGCACTACTACTATCAAGGTTGCCCAATACTTCCTATTGTAAGACCCATTTTTCAGTTGCTTAGAACTTTACAACATTAACTGTTTTGGCTGAAATTTTTGAGGCTGGGTGTCTCCCCCAGCGGAATCTTTTTAGAAAAATTTCAGCCAACACTGTTCAGCCATTTCTGAAACAGAGGTTAGGGGAAACTATGCTGTTTTCCCATGTTCAATCCAGAGGGGATAAGAGCTGGACCTTGGGTTGGGGAGGGAGTAGATTGGTATAAGGAGCCTAGGGGGAGAAGACTAGGACTGGAGGCTGGAAGTGGAAGGATCGAGAAACTGGGACTGGAAGCTGGGGGATGAACATGGGACTCACTGGGCAAGAAGACTGGGACAGGAGCCGGGTGGGAGCAAGGAGGTGGAGAGAGAAATGAGAGAGATCTGATGAGGAACCAGAGAGCGAGGGGAGAACTGGAACTGGCTGGGCATGGAGATTGGGAGTACTCTGATTAGACAAGGAGATCTGAGAGGGAGGCTGGGACCAGAAGCCAATGGAGACAGGGAATGTGGGCACAGGGGTGGCCACAGGCCAAGAAAGAAACAGAGATCCGACAAGGAGCCAGGAGGGTGGAGCTAGGCTTGCTGAGCAGTGAGACTATGGCTTGGATGAAAAGCCTGAGGAGTGGAGACTGGGACTGGATAAGTGAGGAAAGTGAGACAGAGGTAAGGAGTCAGGGGTGGGACAAAGACAGCGACAGGTTGTAGGGGAGGTGGGGGGAAGAGACAGAATGGTCAAGCTTGGGGAAAACAGGCAGAAGAATCAGTGCCTCCTAGAGCACAGTTCTCTCAAGAGCCTGGACTGGAACACAAGATTCATGAGTCTCAATATTCCTTTGCTGTACACAAATATCTGTGAAACCCACTGGCAATATGTTCCATCCCAATCTCATGCTATTTGACAGGGTTATGTAAGGAAGGAGACTATTGTCTGCTTCATTTGTTGCAGAATCTGGAACTTGTATAGTGAATGAGGCAGCGGATTCATGTAAAGAAAGGACAGTCTCATGATTAAGACAGTTGAATGCTGCCTTGGAAAACTGGATTCTCTCCATGCCACAGAGTTCCTATATGATGCTAGTAAGTCACTGACACCAAATTTTCTATAGGCAGTCACTAACTGTGCATTCCTCATTTTCTGGGTACCCAACTTGACACCCTGTGGGGTCTGTTTTAAAGCACTGGTGAGCACTCACAACTGGAGCTGAAGTCAATGGGAAATGTGCTTTGAATGATTTAAATACTACGTATTTTGAAAAACCAGGTCCTAGGAGTCTCAATTTGGGCACCCAAACTTCTTGACCTTAATTTCTGTGCCTCAGTTCCCTCTTTGTAAAATGGGGGTAATACCCCCTTATTTCACCAGGGTATTGTGGAAAAAATAATCATCATTTATGAAACACTCAGATACTATACAGTGATGAGCGTCATAGAAAAGACCATGAGGAAATTAATTGTGTCTTGATAGCAGGGGTTGAATAGTGTACAGTAAATAAGACACTGAGCCACACACTGAACAAAGAGAAAAGAAAATACTGAATAGCTACCTAGTAAATAAGAGACCTTCATGTACTTTTAACATAGTTTGTGTGTGATTATATATAAACTGAGAAGAGCTATTTGAAAGGACAGAAACTTAAAGCACCTAATAAATATGTTGTTCAGCCTGTATGCTGGGTAAATTAAGGAGACATGGGCTGCAGTGTTTTCTGGGTGATGATGATGCACACTTTATGCCTCCATTTCATTATATCTGGGCAAAGCAGCCAATGAGCACACTCAGTATCTGGGTCGATTTAAGAATCTCCAGGAGGTTGCAACTGTTCCTTTCAGATACAGACCTTGTGACTATTATCCATACTTCTGTGTCACTTCTAGATTAAACTATTAAAAAGTACTCTGTATGGGGCTATATCTTAAAATAATCTGGAAACTGAAGCTAATACTTAATTTACCAGGGAAATAAATTCTGCATCTCACTGAGAGCATAAGAGATCGGTGCTCTATGATTTGCACTCGCTGCTTGTAGGTTTCTAGGTGGAATTTAAAAGGGAGATTTTCAAGACACATAAATTTTCAATGCAAATTAGATGCCTGATTTCTATATACATCTTTGAAAATCTCCCCTTAAGGAGTTGGTTTTGACCTGTAAATTCTAAAAAGCTTAGGACCTACCTACCTTAGGTGCTCCTCAGAATCAAGTCCATAGGCTTTAGTAATGGCCATTCTGACTACTACAGGAAGCGGCCTTTGAAGTTTTTATGCCTCTTTTGTGACCCCCATCAAAACCAATTAATGAATCAATTTCCTTCGATCCTCTGCTGTACTGAAGTAACATTTATCTATCCTTTGAATATCTAGAAAGAGTACATGTACCTTCTCCGAGTGTTTCTAAGGTGGGTAATGACATTTTTGACTAAGATGAAAAGTGAACAAGTTGCTAGTTTAGAGACGCATTTGGCAGTATTCTGTGCAGAAAGAATAAGAATTCCACTTTATTGGGCAGGGCATCAAATCGGACTACTCTACTGGCTGATGTAATAATTGCTTTGAGGAAAGTGACTGAAAAGTAGCGTAGGGCAAACTTTGTCAGAGGTTCAAAAAATAATTTTGTCAAGGCTTGTGAAACTAGATTAAAGTTCCTTTTTGGCACTAGTTTGTTGGCTTGAGGTCCAAGTCTCTCCACTGATTAGAAAAACAGAGATAAGAGTAAACTGTGAAGACTCAATTGAGGGCAGATATCATCATATGATGGTAATTTAGGCTCAGATCTGTGTTATACCCAGGAAATCCAAGGCAAGTTTAGAATAAAAGTTCAACCCTGTTTGTTTACATAAGTTACCTTTGCCCACTGCCACTCGCTACAAGGCTGGCTGATTTTCAAAGGGAGATTCTTGAGAGTAAGACTTTTACTGCTTTGTTTGAAGCTTTGAAATCCAGTTGCAGTCGATGGCAAGCTGACTTCCAGAGAGCTATTGATATCTGACCTATTTGCACGCTATCTCAAATCCATGCAGGCTACCATGAAAAGTTATATCAGCCACATGATTTGGTCTGCCACTTCCAGAAAAGTGCTTGCAGTGTTGTTATAGCCATGGTGGTCCCAAGATAGTAGAGGGACAAGGTGGGTGAGGTAATATATTTTATTGGACCAATTTCCATTAGTGCAAGAGAGCACTTTGAGCTACATGGAGCTCTTCTTCAGCTCTGGGAAAGGTACTCAAGTGTCACAGTTAAATAAAGGTGTTAACTCAATAGGTGGAAGAAGTCTTGAGGCTTCTCAAGTTTTCTCAACTATCAACCTTCCTCGCCTTCTAATTCACATGCTGTAATTCTATTGGTGAAGTGAGGCAGTCGCATGAATGGGATTGTATACGTATCAAGAGTTCTCACTGGCAGATTACTTGGCTGCCAATTGTCACCGGAATGGCCACAACCCATTGTAGCAAGACTCTGGCTGTGGAAATGTAAGCCATTTCTAACCTCAGTCTCAAAAACCTGGTTAGAAAGAATAGTCAATTTCTTTATCTAAGAAATCTTTGGGAACACTGGACTCTGTCCACAGAAATCAGGTAGTTTTTGATCAATGCTAAAAAGGAAGAATAGATTCTTAGCAACAGAGAATGTATCATTTATGTAGTTGAATCTGTCATACTTTTTGGGAGGAATCTACATTTCTTCCAAGATATTCTGGAACAGAGAATTAACTTTTGGAAGGATACATTTTAGGCAGATCTTTAAGAAGACAATGGAGTATGAAAATCTTCAGTATCCAAGGGGGGGAGGGAAAGATACATCATTTTGTCCAACTTGTCTCAAACAATTTGCCTCTAAATCTTAGGTAGAGCATCCTGAGGAACAGGAAATTTCTCTCTCCTATATGGAGGAAAGCTGCTCATTTTTATTTTTCTTGGATTGGCTTTCATTTAAAAGCTTTTTTCGGATGGAATACAAAAAATGAAGAGCACCTCTCAGCAGAATGCTTGTTAATTTTATGCTTTAAGGAATAAAACCTGCTGCCCTTTATTAACCAAAACTCCTTGTGCCTTAAGTGAGAATTTTGCCTGAATAATACCAGCTGAATTTGACCCGAAAAGCTTTTTTTCCCTTTGCATTTCCTGTGGGAGACAGGGACCAGGAAGACAAGAATGGATCTTTCTTCCTTTTTTAGCTTCTAATGTGTATATAGTTTCAGTGACCTTGAGTCTTTGTATAAATGAGAATCAGCTCTGACTCACTGGAATCAAACATGTCATTTAAGCACTGAATCACTTCAGGATTAAAATTCTTAATGCTTCAGGGAAATATTTTCCTAGAGGAAGAAGGATGATTTGTTTGTGCAGAACTACAATTAGCAGTGGTGGTTTTGGTACGATTCTGTGGAAAGACAGGAGATTTGGAGGAGGAGGAATTTTCTGCCATCTTCTCATGGACCTGGGGAACAGTTATGAGAAGCACAATATACAGACATAGAAGAGGGGAAAGCATATTTAAAATATCTACATCCTTTATAGGACAGACATTACTGGAGTAGGCATCACACATAATAGTAGCCAAAAAACTGACGCTAGAGAAAATGTACCTCTGTATACAGCGGGGTAAATGTGGGTGGGATCTGACAAGCCACTCGCCTTTGGAAAGAAAAGCGGAAGTCCTGAGTTGCATTAATTGCAGACAGAGATTCTGTCATGCAGAGAAATAGGAAAATAGTTCTATGAATGTCAGTTGCACCCAAAAATAGAGGAGTAAGAGAAACTAATTACCACAATATTTAGAAAGGTGAGGTTGGAGAAGAACTGTCAAGCTACTCAAAACTGATATGAAAGATAGTGTTGCAGTCCAGGTATGCAAGAGATCTGGGCTCAATTTCTGGCTCTGCACAGACTTTTTTGGTGACCATAGGCAGGTGATTTAATACCTGTGCTCACTTTTCTCTCTATACAATGGGGATAATATCACTTCCTTTCTCCCAACCTGTCTGTGTCTTGTCTATTCAGATTGTAAACTATATGTTCATTCAGTGCCTAGCAGAACAGTGACCTGATCTTGACTGAGGCCTTTAGGTACTACTCTAATGCAAATTACCACCACCACCACAAGCACAGCAGTGATCATGAGTAAGGGTACAATTCTGTCATGGAGGCCATGGATTCCATGACTTTCCAGGACCTCCATGACTACTTCTGCATCGGCAGGGCTGAAGCAGCTGTCAATCCCACAGACGCTGGAGCAGCGGCCCAGGGCTGAAGGGGTGTGGGTGTGGGTGAGAGAGAGAGAGGAGAATCGGCCCCAGGGCTGCCGGAGCAACATTCCATAGGGCCGCCAGAGCAGTGGCCTGGGGCCATCCATGGGGCAGCCGGAGCAGCTGCTGGAGGCTAGCCCCTGCACCACTCTCACTATTAGCCCCCTACCTCCCAGGTATTTTTTAGTAAAAGTTAGGGACAGGTCACAGGCTTCTGTGAATCTTTGTTTATTGCCCGCAACCTGTCCCTGACTTACTAAAAATACCTGTGACAGACACTTAACCTTAATCATGAGTAATTCTAATGGCAGACAGAGACCAAGATACTGTACTTCACTTCGCAGAGATTGCTGTAGGAAGATTAAATTGTTTCTGTATGTCTTAGAAGTTGGACAGAACAGTGCAGAAGAACAGTTTTATTCAAATTTCCGCCCCATCAGAGAAAATGGTTACAAACTGAAGACAGACTTTAGAAGGCAGACTGTAAAATGGAACAGTAAGGCTGCCAGCTGCTTCACAGATGAAGGTAGCTTAAGGTCACAGATGCTGAATTACTGGTCTTATTTCTTATAGATGGCTCCAGAACTCTCTTTAGCACAGCTGTCTCTGTGACAGTGGGAAGATCTTAATCAACAATCTTCCATATAATCTGCATTAGAACAAGCTTTTGGTATTGCCAAAATAAGCAGGTGAAATGTGTTCTGTGCTTTACCTTATAATGCTTGAGAGTTATGCTCAAGCATTTATAGATTTCAACACCAAAAATGTAGGATTACTGATACATCAAGAATGCTTTCAGTATACTGTGAGACAAACAAATGTGAAGATTTAGTTGAAAAATAACTTCAGTGGAAATTATTCAGTTTACTTTAGTCTCATTTGTTAAAAAAAACAATTTCTGTTGAAATACAAGTTTTTATCTCATCAAACAATTGTCACCACATGTAATAAAGTTTAAGGAAGAGCAACTGCCACTGGCAATGCATTGTTTTCATTTTCCCTGTTAAGTCAAGAGAGAAAACAAACATGCTATGGAGCAGGAATACAAATCTCAGAGCAAGGAAACAGATGCTTTCTATTTTTTGGGGGGGGGGGACAGAGGGGGTGAGAGGGGTGTTAAAAAGAAAACTAGCCATATTTAAAGAAGCTTATCATATTAAATTTCTGAAAACCTCAATTAATTCTCCTGTTGTAGTACAGGAGCTCTTTACTAACAATTTACTATTTTTCTTTAGATGCCAGGTAACATTGTTCACTAACCTACTTTCAGCCAAATTACTACAGAATAGCTGGAGCGAACTGCCCAGAATACTTTAGCACAACAAACCTTTCCAAATGAGCTGCAGGTTCAATTTTAACAATGAACTTCTAGCGTCTCTGAAGGTCTCAGGCTGGAAAGTAAACTATTTAACATTACTATCTCCATTCTATCTACAGAAGTGTGCTTTTACTCAGACTTTTAAATTTGCTTGCAGGTCTTTATACTTTTATTTCTTGGCACAATGACATAAATACAGTGGTTCCCAAACTTTAACAACCCGTGAACCCCTTTCACTAAAATGTCAAGTCTCATGAACCCCCTCCTAAAAATGAGTATGTCCAGGGATTTTCTCCCTTACCTGAGGATAAAGTACAAAAGCAGTGATCTTGGAAGTATAAAATTTGTTTTTATGACATGCTTATTACACACTATTATTTATCATTACGGTATTTTATTACATTATGAAAACGGCAACACTCTTCCAAGATCTCACTTTTGCAGCTTGTCACTTTGATTAAGCCTGTTATAAGACAAGGCTCTTATGTTTCATCAAGGAGTATCAGATGTGAAACAGCACGAAGGTATTTAAGAAGCCAACTCAACGAGTTCCTCCTACACAACATTCAGGTCTTGAGCAGTCCAGGCAAACAACTCACGTTACACAAAACTTAAACTTGTTCTTCATAATAATTTTAAAAACAATACTAGCAGCCTATTTAATTTTAAAAACAGCAACAAAAAATCCACCTCCCTTTCAATTTCTTATAAGGCGTCTTGAAGTTTAAATCTTCTCAGTGGGATAGATATGCTTGCTTTGATCTGCATAGCTCTTGGAAGTCCCCGGAGCTCCCGGCTGCTGGCCCTGTGGTGCCTGGGATCCCTAGGGACAGCTCTGTCTGCCATTAGAGAATTTTTTCCCCCCAAGAATCCCCGTAACATTTCGTGAACCCCAGTTTGGGAACCACTGCACTAATACATTCTTTTCTTTTTATTTTCACTTAACTTTTTCAGAAAATAAGGTGAACACTCAATCAGAAACCTAGTTTGGCCTAAACAGTTAAGTGCTTTGATTACTACAGATTGCTAATTAGCTTGTGGATAAAATAATCAGGGTCTATTAATCTTTTTCTTCAAGGTTCTCAATCAACTCTTTGGAATGTTGCACCTTTCTCTGTGCTTTCTTTTACTGTGCTAGCAACATTTTCAAAGTAATTTTTTTTTATTTCCTACATGCTCGATGTACCTCAAATTTCTAATTTTCAAAAACCCTCTAATGCAGCTCTACTGTGTTTCTCTCCTGCCTCAGTTAACAGCCTCATCATCATCTCAATTTATGAAAGTTCTTGCTAACTCACAGAGATGGCTCAAGTCAGTCACAGATACCGGCTCTGGAGTGTTTTTCTCTTCCTCGCTTTCACCCCTGAGTGATGAAGTCCACCTCCCACCCACCTTTTTTTTTTTTTTAAACTCAGATGTGGTATTCTCTCCACTGCTCTTCTTGCCTGGCATTCCCCTTGGTTGAATTCTGTCTATCCATATGACCAAATTTCTCCCAAATGTACACTTTTCCCAACCTCTCTCTCTTTCTCATGTTCTTTGGCATCTTCTTTTAAAGCTTTTGGTTACACGATGACAGAGGTACCAGAAATCATAATCTGGAGAATTTAAAGGATAAACTACTTTACTGCTTGTACCCGTTAGTAACCTCTTTTCTCCAACTGCAGGATCCCCTTATTCTCACAGCAAATCAAGGCCTTTTTGATGGTGCTCACTCTTCCCTTATTCCTTGTGGTTGGCTTTGTGAGAAGATCCCAAACTTACTTCAATCTCCTTGAACCAAGAGATGGATCTTTATTGCTTGGGAAGCTCCATTTTGCTTTCCCGGACCTTTTCAGCTTATCTGTTTGGCTTGCAGATCTCTTCATAAAGGACCAGAATGGGGTTAGCTACTGTACAGAGGGAGGGATAGGCCATAAGATGCCAATCTTGGTTTGTGCTGTTCATGCAGGCCTATTCATAGCCAAAAATCCTCAAACTCATCCAAGAGGAAAAACTTTGTTGGTCTAGAATCACTACCCAGCAAAGAGATGTGCAGAAGAAATGAGTCCAAGGAAGGTCTTATGGGGTGTGAGCAGTGGGTGTGTTCCCCATGTTTGTTAAGGAGCTCTAGGAGTCATCTACGAAGCACTGTACCTGCTGGGAAGTGGCAGCTCTAATCCATTCCCAATACAAGGCATTAGCTATGAGACAATTCAGCCCTGAACTGAAACATCAACATAAATGTTTCTAAATCTGAACGGATTTAGCAGCACCCATAAGCCTGTCACTACCTAAAATAGTAGTACATTGCAGCAGAAGCTGCTTCCTCAGTAGGTAAACACTTCCGGGTCCCTAGTCAATACTGAGACTTAATTAATTATTACACAAATTCATTAATACACAACAACTCATTAGTGTATCAGCTGCATTTTTAGTGCAATTAGCCAGGATCTTCCAGAGAGGTTTGTGTCACCAACTCTGCCATGTAATCCCATCATTCCATATTGGTATAAAGACAACTCCAGTTCCTAGGTTTTCCCTTGATTTAGTTCCTACCACTCTCTTTCACGGGATTCTCTACTGAAAATATCTATATGGTCTATTTTCTTTAACTAGGATGCAAGACAGTCAATGAAATTTATAAATATATTTGTGTTTAAAAATCTTTTGCCAGCGGAAAAGGAGGGAGTGTCTTGGCATTTTGGGGACAGTGGGGATGCAACAAGCCAAGTCTCAATTTTGGCAGAAGGCCTGCATAGGAAAGCTTGTACATGTCCATTCCCTTATTATGCTGCTTCTAGACAGAGCTCTTAGTCTCTCATCTTAAAGATCATCAATATTTACCACATTAATAAATTAATAAAGTTAAAACTGATACTCTGACCATTTGTGAACACAGTTAACCTGTTTTTAAATGTTGAAAAACATTAAACATTAAAAACACAACAATTAAAAAGTAAACATCCTAACTTTAAAAACCATATTTGTTTTTCTTTCCCAACCTGCATGGGGTTAATCTTCACCGAACGTTCGAAGCACTCCACGCATTCTCTGAACTCTTTGTTGCGAAGATGGAGGAGGCCCTTGGAGCGCTGAGCCCGGGCACTGCGATGCTTAGATAACTCCCAAGCCTTGTCATAGTATTGGTGATCTTTAAGAACATCGCCAAGCAAGCAATATAATCCTGGTGTCTCCTTTTTCTCTAGCTCTCGCCTCAAGACTTCTTCCGCCTATTATAAAAACAAAAAGGAAATGAGACTGTAGGGAGGCGGTGCGGTTCCCTGGTACCCCAGAAAGGGACAAGCTCCGCCAAACACCAGGGTGGGCGGAGCCAGAGCACTCCAAGCCCGTCCCCCAGAGGGTCAGAGGCTGGACAGGAAGTATAAGAGCTCAATCCCAGAGCTCACTCAGGAGGCAGCTGCTGGAGAAGCCAGACACCTCCGGCCCAGCTCCCCGCCGGAGAGACTCCAGCAACCAGCAGCAGACCTGGAGACTGGCTTGACCGGCCGCCACTTTCACAGACCTGTGTGTCGGAGAGTAACTGAGCCTACCTCTCGCCAGCTACCCCGAAGGGTCACTGACCCTACCTGTCGCCAGCTACCCTGAGGATCCAATGGTGATCGACCTCCCTGAGGACACCACCTTGACCCAGGTACCTCCAGAGGGGGAGCTGGGGAGTAGCCTGGGGACAGCCAACCTGAATCTGGCTGCAGCACAGCCGGAACTCATGTCAGCATGTTGCGGCCAGGATCCCCCCAGACACAGCAGTGGGCCTTTGGCCACTGCTAGGGCCCTGGGCTGGGACGCAGTGGAGTGGGAGGGCCTGTGTCCCCCACCCCCCGCCACCCAATGCATGGGTGGCAGTCTCCCCCTCTCCCAGGCCGCTTGGAGCCTGGGTGTGCTATTTACCTGTGTTTGCTCGGCCCTGCCTGAGACTTGGACTCTTTACTCCCCCGCCCTGACCCAGGGCCTGGGCTAGTTATCTGTTAATTGTTATCTGTGTGTGTTCAGCCCCCTGCCGGATGGCTTGAGCCAGGATTCCTGTGGCCTGATTCCCCAAGGGGCTGGGCCAGGACCAAGGGAGGCGGTGTGGGTCCCCGCCGCCCCAGAGAGGGACGAACCCCGACTAACCCTCTCTACAGAGCCCCTTAATAGGAGAATCCATGGTCAATCTAACCATATACTACCATTGTCACTCAGATTTTACACCTTAGCAGTTTCTTACATAATCTAACAAGAGTCAAGAAATCTGAAAAACAAAACAGTATCTTGAACAAAGTCTGTGTCAGAGATAAATCTGTGAAAAAAATGCTCCATAAGTTCTTTTATATCTTGTAAAGCCCAAAGACTAACATTTAAGTGCTGTTGTTAAAATTCTGTTCATGTCTACATGATCCTTAAGGCATGATTTACTTATGTTAAATCCTAAAGCCATATTCATTTTCATTGCAACTCTAGTGTGGTAAAATGAAGTCATTTCAGAGATGAAATTTTTTCAAACTGTTTTTCAAAGAAGTCAAGGTGAAATGTAAACTCTTACATTTTCAGGCAGAGGACTATTTGGAGATAAAGCACAGGACGACTATGTGAAAAGGAGAATTCTTCCCCAGTAAAATTTTGAAATATGGTACAACCTGGGAGCACCTCAGTGTCAAAATGGGATTAACCTTTACTTCTTTGTACTGGGAAAAGAGTCACTATGTCAAAGCCGCAAATAGCTGTTCCCCATTTCATGCCTCAACTGTATCTTTTGCCCAATGAGCAAATACCAACCCTGGAAATCCAATCTGTATCTCCTACATGGTAGTGCACTGCCGCTACTACTAGGCTACTGACAGACCCTGCCTGCTTTTATTCTTCTTTGTTTGAATCACCTTATTAAGTATCCTCAATGTTTATTCCGTTTTCTGATCACTAATTTGTTCCCTCTGGAGGTAATGCTTCCAACATGTTTTATGTTACCTCTCTCTTCACTCCCTCTTCGCTGTGGCTGCTACTGTTCTACAAAATGTACAAATAAAAGCTATATTTTCGTCTAAATGTAGGAAATAAAAATATACTCAGAAATAAGTAAGCATTTAAAAAGCAAGCTTCAGAGGTTTTGCAGGCTTTTGGAAGAGAGGATACACGCTGGAGTTCCCACAAGACCTTTTAAAATTGAGCTGCCTACAATACCCTTTATAACTCTGCCTTACTCTCCTCAGTGCCAGGTTCCACTCACTCTCTAACCTCAAAGTTTCAAAAAGATACTTTCCCCTCCTTAATCTCACCGATAAATAAATAAATATCCCCCCTTCCAAATGTAACCTCAACACATAACACACAGATATTAGCAGCATCATACAGAATTCAATTTAGTGTATGCTCTCTATTTGAAAGGATCAGTTTGAATCACATGAGATTACAGCTAAATCCAACAAATCCTGCCACAGAGCCAAGTTTGAGCAGTTTATTATTAATCACATCCTCCTGCAGTATGTCACTCCATCTACCTAAGGCAACTGCACTGTTGATCTTCATGTAGGAATGATTCTTCCCTCTCCTGTTCTAATGAAAGCTATTTTCCTGCCCCATATTTGCATAATCCCTAGGGAATTCAGTCAGAAAAAATGGCTGATGTGTGTGCAGTCTTCTACTGCCCCTTCCTCAATCTTGGGCATACAGGTTAATTTTGGACTATTGATGAATTTCAAAGAGCCCATTCAGAAATCTTCAGAAAGAAAGAACCCTTTCAAGGGTTTCACTTTGTTGTGAATTTTTTCATCTCTAATATATTAACAAGACATTCTTGCTGTCATCTATGGTAAATGAAGATTTAGCAGAAACATAACAGTCTGCAAATATTGGAAGGGCATAAACATCAAGAAGGGAGAGGAATTGTTTAGGGTTGTATAGGAACATAATTGGAAAATATGGTACCAAATTAAGAAGCAGAAAATTGTAGGCTGAGTCTCAGGAAAAATTGCTAACCAGTAAGAGTTCTTAAGCAGTGGAACAGTTTTCCAAAGGAAGCTGTGAAGTCTCTATTACTTGAGACATTTATTATTAGACTGGGAAAAGGATGAGAAAAACATACCTTCATAAAGAACCCCGAACTGGCAGAGGGAAGGACTAGATAAACAATGTTTCCTCCCACCTCTAATTTCTATGACTAGGGTGACCAGATGTCCCGATTTTATAGGGACAATCCTGATTTTGGTTTTCTTTTTCTTATATAGGCACCTATTACCCCTCACCCGCGTCCCGATTTTTCACACTTGCCCTCTGGTCACCCTATCTATGACTATGATTAAATGAATAAATATTGACAGCTGATCTCAAAGATTAATTGTTCTAGAACAGAGAGAATTACACAGTTAAAATAGTTGCAGTCATAGCAGGCAGCATCTGAAAGTACAGGCTTTTTTTTTTTTTTTTTTTTTAAACAAGACAAATTCTGCTGTGAACAGCAGCTACGAGGTGAAAAGGGCATTGCATGCTGCTCCTTTACCTCATCCTGTGTAAGTCACTCCCAAACCCAGGTCTCTGTATGGTAGTGCCTAGTACTGTTATACATTACACAAACAGCCCAGCCATTCACTAATTACATTTTACATGTAAGTGCGCAAAACCAGTATGTTTTGGCCTGAATTTGCAGGGATTCATTGCCAACATAAATATTCCAGCTTGGAGATAAAACAGAATAATTAAATATACAATACTTTGGCTGTTCACCTCCCATATATATTATGCAGTTGGATTTTCATCCTCTCTTTGTTCCTCCAATCTTCACAGGACTAATGCAAATGATTCTTATCACAAAGTCACAAATTTATCTGGATTTTAAAAAATGATTAGTTTGTTTGCTCATATAAATCTGGATAATGCTTTAAATCAAGATTTCCCATTATGCTGTGCATTTTTGTTAAGAGCAAAAACTGGTATCCTGCTCTTTGATAGGAATTCTGGTTCTGTAGAAAGAAAAATATTGGAAGCAAAATCCTTTATGTGGATCTGAGTGGCGATTTTCTCTTGGTAAGGCTATAATTTAGATAAATGAAGTGTAATCACTATGTGAGAGATTCATTTCATAATTCTTAATCATTAACTAAATTTGTAAAAACTTTAAATGTTACATAATTAGCAATGAAATCTAAATAAAATGAACTTTTGAAAAATATATTTTGAGCATGTCCCCAAGCCATAGAACAAGCTACTTTTCTTAATCTTCACAAAACTTCTTAAATTTAACTTTAGAAAAAGGTT
Organism: Mauremys reevesii; assembly: GCF_016161935.1. Taxonomy (NCBI): domain Eukaryota; kingdom Metazoa; phylum Chordata; order Testudines; family Geoemydidae; genus Mauremys; species Mauremys reevesii. The sequence goes on from NC_052625.1 coordinate 65,827,241, forward strand.
AAATTTAACATGGTAAATAAAAACTAAAATTATAGTTTAATAAATATTGCTGATTTAAACAAGATTTGGTTACAACTAAATGGTTTGGACAGGAGTGCCCGCGTTGAACTGGAATGAAAGCAAAAGCTCAGTTCACTAGACACATATTTAAAACACGAAGAAAGATATAAGAGCATGCACTTGCTGTGTTGGGATACAACAATGAAAACAGAGTATTAAGTATGCAGAGAGAGAACAACAAAGAATGTTCTGGTAGCTAGAAATGCACAAGTGGGATAATTCCTTTTTGATCCTCATTGCAGACTCCCATGTACCAAGCTTAACACTGCCCCAGAAATAGGCTTCTCAGCCTCAAAATGTCCATCTGTGTGTCTACTCATCTGCTCTCTCCTTTTTATAGACCCTATTTTCTTTCCATTCATGAGTCTCCATCACTCACTCATTATACTACAGTCTTAAATGCTGTATATTTTTGTGCTTTGGACCATCTAATTTTAAATATATCCTAAAATTAAATTTTCATCATTTCCCTTGGGCGAGTGACCATATTTCCCTATGCTGAATACAGGACACCTGGCAAAATTGCTCATATTCAAGCAAGTTCAACGGCAAGTTCAACTATGCAGTACAAATGTTCAAATTAACATCAAGCTGACTGAGCCCGTTAAAAAGAAATACTGCATAGTTGGATTCTTTTTATTTACCTTCTTATCTTTAAGACTTTAGGGTTCATGAGAGGTGACAGTGTGTGTGTGTGTGCGCGCCCCTCCCCTCCCGGTGCTCTCCGCCCTCCATGCCTAGCTGGGCCCCCAGGACAGATCTGCCTCACCTGGTGCCGTGTCTTCCTGAGGCAACACATGGGGGGGGGGGCGCACAGGATCACACACTCCTGCCCCCGCCCCCCAGATTTCTGCCAGGGTTCACACCAGAACGTGGCCAGCAGCAGCCTTTCGGCACTGTGCGGGAGGGAGGGGCCGGGAGCTGCTTCCAGCTCTGTGGGGGGGAGAGGGATGACCTGGCCTGTTTTTTTTTTTTTTGCAGAGCTCATCTCTTCTTCTCCACCCCACCCCCTTCACCCTCAGGTGGCTGGAAGTAGCTTGTCCCTTCCTGCTCACACAGTGTTGAAAGGCAGCTAATACTTCCAGGCTGCTGATGGCCACCGACATAACCCAGCCACCTCCTGTCCCCTGGCTACAGTGTGGGCAAGAAGGGGTTAAGCCATAAGGATGCATTGTGCACCAGGGCCCAGGGAACCTGACTGTAGGAGCTACAGCGAACCTGGCCAGAGAGGTGGCTCAACAGCAGAGGGTGCCTAGGGAACAGAGCAGGGAAGGGTGGGTGAAGAGGTTGCTAAGCCGCTGCCTGGGGGGCTGCTGTGGAGCCTGCAGGGTCAGGGCACGAACGGGCTGGAAATCGCTTCCCCCCCGCCACTCCACAGCTTACCTGAGGGGTGGAGAGGCCAGCACTGTGCGGGGCTTTGGCATATGCAGGGCTTGGCTCCTCCTGGCCAGTGCACCGGGCCAGAGGGTCTTGAGCTTTCCTGGGGCACCGGCCCAGCCAGAGGCAGTAGGGGAAGGAAGGAGCCTGCTGGCCCGGCTGTTGATGAGCTGAGTGCTCTGACCAGGGGCTGGTTCTCCGCACAGTGCTGGGAGCGGGATGTGCCCCGTCCAAGGGGATATGGAGGAGGAGCAGTGGGGCTGGGGTGAAGGGGCAAAGCAGGGAGAGGACAACTAGAGGGGGGAGCACGTAATGGGACAATGGATGGGCAGCAGAGGCAACGCATAACTGGGCACTGTCTGGAGCCTGCCCGCGCTCACTAACCGCTATGGAACACAGCCAGTGCCAGCTGGAAACGGGATTGGGGCGAGGCTCTGCTGGCCTACAGCTGGCATGCAGCGGGGGCTGTGCTGATGGACCAGCAGGGGGAGCGGCCGGCCCCGTATGCTGCAGCTTTGCCCTGCCACCAGCCCTGCACAACCACCCCCATTGTCGGCCACTGGATCCTCCCACTCTCTGTTGGTGGGCAGGCAGCTGGCAAGCAGGGATCCGGCCAGCAGCAGAACCCACCAGTACTGATTGGCGGGGGGGAGGAGGAGAAACAGGACAGAGGGGGACACAAAATACAGGACAATTTGCCCATTTTTAAGAAAAAGTCGTGACACATGCAGGAAGGCTTAAATACGGGACTGTTGCTTTCAAAATGGGACTGTATTTGACAGTCTACTAGAGCGGTAGTATGACAGAATGGGTTGAACATGAGGGTGGGAGAAGGAAACTCCCAAATTCTAATTCCTGCTTTGGAACTTACTCATTGAATAGTCTGTGTCTCCTCATCTACATATAGGGAATACTTACTTAGAAGCATAGAATATGAGGGTTGGAAGGGACCTCCCTCAAGGATTGAACTCACAACCCTGGGTTTAACAGGCCAATGCTCAAACCACTGAGCTATCCCTCCCCCCTTATCTCACAAGCCTGTTGTAAAGTTCAATGGTAGTAGTTACATTTTCAAAGCATCATGTAAAAGTATTAATTTATTAATTTATATACTAGTTTGATCTTGCCTTGAGGAAGCTTTTCCTGATATTCCATCTCAATTGTCCTGTCTTTCCCCTTCCCATGTTCCTGTGCTCCACAGCACCTCATAATACTCCTTTTCTGCCACAAATTGCACAGGCAGTGTTGTAGGCATGTTGGTTCCAGCTTACACCAGGACATATCAACTCAAAGTGGCACCAGAGCCTGCCAGAACAGCAGTTGCAAAACCTGTAGACATTTCTCTACTGCTGTGATAATCAACAGTCTCCACAGCACACCTTTCAAGATTCATGGGCCCTATGCATGCCTATCACAATATGTGGAATACCTTATCCAGTGCACTAAACGCCCCAACAACTACTACATGGGTAAAACAAGACAATCACTGTGCTCTTGGAGTGAACTCACACAGAAAAATGATAAAAGACAAAAACGTCCTATCGTCTGTGGGGGAACACTTTTCAGAAAGCGACTACTCTCTATATCTGACCTCTCAGTCCTCATCCTTAAAGGAAACCTGCACAACACCTTCAAAATATGAGCCTGAGAGCTTAAATTCATAACTTTGCTAGACACTAAGGGTACGTCTACACTACGGGACTATTCCGAATTTGCATAAACTGGTTTTGTAAAACAGATTGTATAAAATCGAGTGCGCGCGGCCACACTAAACACATTAAATCGGTGGTGTGCGTCCACGGTCCGAGGCTAGCATCGACTTCTGGAGCGTTGCACTGTGGGTAGCTATTCCGTAGCTATCCCATAGTTCCCGCAGCCTCCCCCGCCCCTTGGAATTTCCGGGTTGAGATCCCAGTGCCTGATGGGGCAATAATCATTGTCGCGGGTGGTTCTGGGTAAATGTCGTCAGTCACTCCTTCCTCTGGGAAAGCAACGGCAGACAAGCATTTCGCGCCTTTTTTCCCTGGATTGCCCTGGCAGATGCCATAGCATGGCAATCATGGAGCCTGTTTTGCCTTTTGTGACTGTCACCGTATGTGTACTAGATGCCACTGACAGAGGCGATTCAGCAGCGCTACACAGCAGCAAGCTTTTGTTTTTGCATGACAGCAGAGATGGTTATCAGCCATACTGTACCATCTACCAATCCATAAATTGGTAATAAGATGATCGTGGCTACCAGTCCTTTTGCACTGTTCCATTTGCTGCTGTCATAAGTGCCCCTGGCTGCTCTTAGCCAGGGGCGCAAAAGTCAAAATTGGGAATGACTCCCTGAGTCAATCTCTCCTTTTTGATATCTAAAAATAGAATCAGTCCTGCCTAGAATATGGGCAAGTGTACTAGAGAACCACTGTATCAGAGAACCAGAGAGCACAGCTGCTCTGTGTCAGATCCTGCAGAAATTATGAGCTGTATTCTATTCACATTGGGTGCTTCTGCAACAACCCCACCTGTTGATTCCGTTCTTCCCTCAGCTTTCCTGGGCTACCGTAGCATTGTCCCCCCCACTTGTGTGATGAAGTAATAAAGAATGCAGGAATAAGACACAGTGACTTGTTAGTGAGAGATGAGTGGAAGGCAGCCTCCAGCTGCTATGATAGTCCAGACAGGACAGTAAGGAGTGTGTAGGAGAGGAGCCCAGCATCCCTCTGCTAGTTCAGGGGCACTTGAATCTTTTCTTTACACATGATGGGTGGGGGCTGATGGAACTCAGCCCCCTGTTGCTATGACAACAATGGTTATCAGCCATACTGCACCATCTACCAGGAAAAATTAGGTCCAGGCGCCCTTGATCGACCTAACAGATGCTGGTCATCATGGTTACCAGTCCTTTTGCACTGCCCCATGTGCCAATAGGCTGATGACAAGGACAGATACCAGTCGTATTGTACCATCAGCCAGCCATAGTATGGGGGGAGCAAGGATGTTGGTGTTGAGTGCTGCACCATCGCGTCTATCTGCAGCATTCAGTAAAGATAGGGTGACATGTAAAAGAGTCAAGAGAGGATTGTTTTCCCTTTCACTTCTGGGGGTTGGGTGCGTAAATTGCCGAGCTATGCCCTGACCCACCGCGGACACTGTTTTTGACCCTAGAAGCATTTGGAGCTCAGCCAAGAATGCAAATGCTTTTCAGAGACTGCAGGAACTGTGGGATAGCTTGAGTCCTCCAGTCCATGAGCGTCCATTTGATTCTTTGGCTTTCCGTTACGCTTGTCACGCAGCAGTGCGCTGAGTCCCTGCTATGGCATCTGTCTGGAGATATTTAAAAAATGATTTTGAATTTCGTCTTCTGTAACGGAGCGCTGATAGAACAGATTTGCCTGCCCTTACAGCGATCACGTCCACATTGTCCATGCGGGAGCTCTTTCTTTATTTTGATTTTTAACTGCATCGCCACACGTGCTGATCGGAGCTCCACGCTGGGCAAACAGGAAATATTCAAAAGTTCGCGGGGCTTTTCCTGTCTACCTGGCCACTGCATCCGAGTTCAGATTGCTGTCCAGAGCGGTCAGTGGTGCACTGTGGGATACCGCCCGGAGGCCAATACCGTCCATCTGCGGCCACACTAACCCCAATCCGATATGGTAATACCGATATTAGCCCTACTCCTCTCGTTAGGGAGGAGTACAGAAACCGGTTTAAAGAGCCCTTTATACCGATATAAAGGGCCTCTTAGTGTGGACGGTTGCGGCGTTAAATCGGTTTTACGCTCCTAAAACCGGTTTAAACGCGTAGTGTAGACCAGGCTTAAGAATCATGGACTGAATAGAGACACTGGATTAATGGTTTCTTACAACAATCTAACTTCCACTAACAACCCCTCCCAGCTCCCCTTCCTGCATGACTGAAGAGGTGTTAATGGGCCACCTCTCCTTCAATGATCCCTTGAAATGTGTTATCTTCTAAACAGACTGTTCCACCTAGTATTTAGCTGTGACACAATCAGTACATTTCCCAGACTTGAAAAAGAGCTCTGTATAAGTGCAAAAACTAGTCTCTGTCACCAACAGAAGTTGGTCCAATAAAAGATATTACTTCATCCACCTTGTCTCTGTAATGCATAGGCAGTCAGAATACGAGGGTGAAACAGGCTTCCCAGCTCTTCCTATTGTTGTTCCCGTGCATGAAGTAATATTTGTAACGTTTTGTGCTTTTGCATTCACAGACTTCTCCTGTGGTGACAAGGATGATCACTGACATATGGATTGCTGCCTTTGCAGCTGCAAAGCTGGGCTCTGTTCCTGGCTTTTCCCACTTGGGGAAGAAGGGGAAGCAGCGTTCTAGGGCTCCTGCACATGAGGGAGTCCCCACCCCATTCCAAGAGCTTTTCATGTTCTAATATCCTTAACATCTCTTCCTCCTCCTCTCACCATCTTCCTGCTGTCTCCCTAACATGGAAAGTGGTCAGGGGGGCCAACCCCTATGCAGGCTCCCCACAACTCTGTCCCCAAATACCTCTGTCCTAGGGGGAGCAATTCCCCTCCTCCAAAGCAGTGTCCATCTCACAAGCATCTACTGGCTTGTTACACTGGCACTCCTCAATGTGGAAATTCACAGATAAATCAAAGGCTGGGGAAGGTGGGTGAGGAGCTGGGCAGGCACCTTACCCCCAAGTTAGGGTAAGAAACAAGTTCCCACCAAGCCTCCATGATGATGGAAGGAAGAGTGTCTTGTCCTGAAGATGTCTTAAGAACCAAGCTAGCAGCCCACTCCTCTGATGTCTCACCTGACCCTAGTGAACCACAGTGCATTCAGTGACTGGAACTAATGCAGGAAAAGCTGAGGAGGGAACTCTGCTCCTAACAGCCCTTCATTTACCCTTTCGACACATACCAAGCAGTGTGGAGAGGGAAAAGCAGAGAGGAAGTAGTGGGTATAGGTCTATTAGCCAGCTGGCAAAACATGCAGTTCTCTGGCTAAAGGGGAAGAGTGGGCGCCGGGCAGGCGCTGGAGGCTAGGGGGATATTTTTAAACCAGATGCCTTATTCGAGGTTCCAAGGTCAAGGGACCATCTTAGCTTCTATAGCCATGGTCCCCTCCCCCCACATTTATGCTCCCAGTAATATTCCCACTTGGTACAAATGCTCCTCTTTAGTTTTCAGTAATACTGACAGGCTCAGGCCCCCGTCCTGAGCCTACTTTTTTCATCACATCCATGAAGATTGGTGTCTGCTCTTCAATAGGTCTAATGGAGGAATGCAACAAGTGAAAAAATTGGAATGACAACATCAGTAACTATCATCAACACACTGTGTGTTCACATCTTAAATTGCTCTCTTTGTGTAAGTGTCCTGTTTTGCGCCTTGCTTGGCATGGTGTTGCTCTTTTGCTGGCTCACTTTATACCAGATTCCACTAATTATATTCATATTATGAAATAAACTAGTAGAATCATATCCAATAATCATAAAAAAACGCAAACAAACCAGAAAACAGTTTAGTAAACTTTAGTAACCTCTTGCTTTTAGCAATTTTTATGCTGCTATATGTACTCCCTGATAACTGAGGGAGTACATATAGCAGCATAAAAATTGCTAAAAACAAGAGGTTACTGAAGTTTACTAAACTGTTTTCTGGTTTGTTTGCGTTTTTTTATGATTATTAGGCTTTTCTCAAGTATATTGGATCTAATACATGAATCTAATATATGCTGCAATAGTTATTGTGGCACTACTTTACCTATTCACTTCTGTATCTGCATTGTTGATGTTTGTAACTTTTTTGTCAACCAAGAATTCAAAAGTAGAAATAAGAAGAATGATATGACTCTAGTGCTTGGTATTCCCCCTTAATATTCTCTAATGTTTGACCATTTTGTAAGTTTTTTCAGCTTTTCATTACTCTCGTTTTACAATAGCAATCCTGAGAATCAGGTACAAAGCCTTGTCTAACACAGCTTGCTCTGAGGCTGCTCCGTCCACTGACAATATTTTGCACTAGCAGATTCTCATACATTTCCACAAGCCTAGTTACGGTGTGATTTTAATAGGAATATTTCACATTAATAAAGCTCTCTTGATAATGAGCACAAATATACTCACTCCTTGTCTTACAGTTAAATGTTTCTATTTTTTGTTGTTTTGCTCCGGATTTAACCTTGTTTTCAGTACTCTTGCTACTTAGCACTTATATAGCATTTTATATTTTCAAAGTGCTTTACAAACATCAATTTTGAAAGCAGTTTCCTGTGTCAGATACTCTGTCTGAATGCCATTTTCATAACTCCCTACGGGCAGTTGGTGAATTTAACTAGAACAGAATGTGTTTCCAGGAAATGGAAAATATTGACCTTTATTTCTCTACTGTATTGAAAGAGTCCTCACAGTAGCACAGTATCCCCAAGGCATGCATAACGTGACATGGCAGTTGGCAGTGAAACACAGATCTGTCAGTTTATAATTACCAAGATCTAGATATTGGCCTAGTATAATTGGAAAAAGTTACATAAGGCATTATAAGAAATTCTAGGTTATTTGTTTTAATTGACAAGTTACAATTCTGTATAAAAAGACTTACAACTGCCTCTGCAACCTGAACTCAATGTAAGCCCAATCATTCCATGTATGGTAGGAGTTGGCAACCTTTGAGGAGTGGTGTGCCAAGTCTTCATTTATTTACTGTAATTTAAGGTTTCGGGTGCTAGTATTACATTTTACATTTACAGGGGCTGGCAGACGGAACCCCAGACTGGCAGCAGGCAACATATCCAGTAAGCATTTTATTTAATTCCTTCCATCAGTGCTTTAGCACCCGTTCATTTTCATTGGTGTGAGCAACACGTACAGCTAGTACAGACTAGCCACCAGCAGCTTTATACTACTGTGTCATCAGCATATTCCTTGATGAACTTAATAGAGTGTGAGTGAAAGAGAGAGAGAAAAAATGTGGTCCTGTCTATGGACAATGACAGCAGAAATGTCAACTGGCTGGCCTGCACTAGTGCTCTCACTGCTAGCCACAAGTGCTAGGTCAATGGGGAGAAGTTCAGAGAAACCTCAGCAGAGAAACAACCAAGGAGGCAGAGGTAAAGTGCCTCTGCATTTCCTGATAGAGTATCTGATTTCTTTATCTTAATGATGCCCTAAAACTATGCTTTTTTTAAAACAAAATGTACAGCATATGTCTGTTTGAGCTACAGTTAAATGAGAACTAAAGTTAAGTAGGAATTATAACTGGATTACCTCTTTTCACAGTCAGAATTCTGGTCCAGGCCCTCAGCAACTCCCCATTTTGATTATTTAAACCTCCTCATCTGTAACACTCACATTGTACCCCACCATACAAAACAATCTTCATTGTCCATAGCCAGGACACACACACACACACCCACACCCCTCCAAAGCCACTACTCACTCACACATTCCTCTCCCACTGTGTCCCCAACCACAGGTCCTCTCAGTTCTACCAATGATACCAAACTCATTTGCTGCTTGTTCTCTTTTCCCACAAATATCTTCTTCACACACTTCTCCTTGTGCATGGATGCTGACCCTAGGCTGACCTTTGCTACACTTCTCTCAGTTCAAATACCTTCTCCAGACTCACTTCTGCAATGACACCTACAATAAATCAGCCACTGTTTGAATTGCTAAATAGAAAAAAGTTGGGTGAGTTGATATCTATTTATATTACTACATAACACCTCTGTATGTGTATACATGTATACAGTGTGTAGCACAACAGGATTTCTAGGTGCTACTGTAATATAAATATCAAAATCCAAGAAACTCAGCTCAGCTAATAAGACACTCTCACCTTCCCATGCTGTCCTGCTCTTTCATAGCAGATTACTACAGCTTCCCACATTTCCAGCTTCTCAAAGATCTGTAGAGCTGAACTTGTGCACCCCAGTTCAAAGAGTAAACTTGCAAGTTGTCGCTGAAAGTCAAAAAAATAGAAAAAATTAGATGCATGTTCATTATCATTTTTAGAAAAGATGTTACAGGCATTTCTGGCCTGAAGAGAAAACACACAAAAAATATGAGAAACATTTCTCCTGAGATTTGTAGCCTAACTCTGAAGACTAATGAGGTTGGGATAAAGTTTGGATAAGGTACAACTTCTGGGTGATTAATCCCAATCAAAACGTCTAAATTTTGCTCATCACTGACAAATCATCCTAATAAAAATTCCTCTGTATTGTTTCAAATATATTTAAAGTAAACTTGTCCACACAATGTAACAATCTCCATAAATAATTTTTATGTGAAAAAATTGGAAAAATTGAGAGCTCCTTCCAGAAGGCACATCAGTCCAGTTTGAGCAGCCATACAAATCTGACTTAAAGGTAAGAAAGATTTGAGAGCAGAAGCATTGCAATACAATATTTATTTAATTTTTACAAATGAGTAATTCCATTTTAAACTAACCTATTAAGCCAGGGATGGGCAAACTCTGGCCCGGGGCCACATCCGGCCCTTCAGACGTTTTAATCCAGCCCTCGAGCTCCTGCTGGGGAGCGAGGTCTAGGGTTTTCCCCACTCCAGCACACCAGCTGGGGAGCAGTGTCAAGGGCTTGCCCTGCTCCGCGCGGCTCCTACAAGCAGCAGCATGTCCCACCTCCAGCTCCTACACGCAGGGGCAGCCAGGGGGCTTCGTATGCTGCTCCTGCCCCAAGCGCCGACCACACAGCTCACATTGGCCAGGAACCACGGCGCCTGTGGATGGGGCAGTGTGCAGAACCCCCCTGGTCGCGCCTCCGTGTAGGAGCCGGAAGGGGAACATGCCGCTGCTTCCGAGAGCTGCTTGAAGTAAGCACCACCCGGAGCCTGCACCCCTGGATTCCCCTATGCCCCAACCCCTTTCTCCAGCCCTGATCCCCCTCCTGTGCTCCGAACTCCTCGGTCCCAGCCTGGATCACCCTCCTGCATCCTCAACCCCTCATGCCCAGCCCCACCCCAGAGCCCAGACCCCCAGCCGGAGGCCTCATCCCCTCCTGCACCCCAACCCCCAATTTTGTGAGCATTCATGATCCGCCATACAATTTCCATATCCAGATGTGGCCCTCGGGCCGAAAAGTTTGCCCACCCCTGTATTAAGCTGTGTTTTCTAGACTCTGAATTTTTTTAAGAGATTAATATAGCAATATCTCCTTCAGTTTTAAAGAAATTATAAACTTGCTTACCATATATAAAATACACAATTTTATTTGTGGAAACATATAGAAATTTACTAAGGCCCCAATCCTGCAATGAGATAAAGGAGGCAAACCCCCTAAGCTTGTTTGAAGCCCAAATTAATTTAGTGGAGCTCTATGCATGTGCAAGTATCCACCTGTGAGCATCTCACTACAGGATTGGGATCTATAGCCTCTGCAATTTGACATGTATTCATACACATATGATAGTGATAACACCATCTTATTACAGCAATAGTAATTCTGCATAAATGTATACTATAATATAATTTAAATATGTTACAAAGTATTTATTTTTATCTGGATACTAATCCAGTAAAGATAAGGAGGTGTTAGTACCGTTATACAAGGCACTGGTTAAAACTCATCTGGAATAGTGTGTGCAGTTCTGGTCTCCCATGTTTAAGAAGGATGAATTTAAACTGGAAGAGGTACAGAGAAGGGCTACTAGGATGATCTGAGGAATGGAAAACCTGTCTTATGAAAGGAGACTCAAAGAGCTTGGCTTGTTTAGCCTAACCAAAAGAAGGCTGAGAGGAGATATGATTGCTTTTTATAAATCTATCAGAGGGATAAATATCAGGGAGGGAGAGGAATTATTTAGGCTTAGTACCAATGTGGACACAAGAACAAATGTATATAAACTGGACACTAGGAAGTTTAGACTTGAAATTAGATGAAGGTTTTTAACCATTAGAGGAGTGAACTTCTAGAACAGCCTTCCAAGGGGAGCAGTGGGAGCAAAAGACATATCTGGCTTCAAGACTAAGCTTGATAAGTTTATGGAGGGGATGGTATGATGGGATAGCCTAATTTTGGAAATTAATTCATCTTTGATTATTCGCAGGTAAATATGCCCAATGGTCTGTGATGGGATGTTAGATGGGGTGAGATCTGAGTTACTACAGAGAATTCTTTCCTTGGTGCTGGCTGGTGAGTCTTGCCCACATGATCAAAGTTTAACTGATCACCATATTTGGGGTCGGGAAGGAATTTTCCTCCAGGGCAGATTGGCAGAGGCCCTGGAGGTTTTTCGCCTTCCTCTGCAGCATGGGGCACAGGCCACTTACTGGAGGATTCTCTGCACTTTGAGGTCTTTAAACCACAATTTGAGGACTTTAATAACTCAGACATAGATTAGGGATTTGTTACAGGAGTGAGTGGGTGAGATTCTGTGGCCTGCATTTTGCAGGAGGTTAGACTAGATGATCATAATAGTCCCTTCTGACCTTAAAGGCTATGAGTCTATTCAGGGAAAATATTTAATTCCACATACAGGAAAATTTAAAATTTAATTTACTCTCTGGGTCAAACTTGGTAAAATTTAGACAGAGGTAATGACTATAGTTAAGACTGCCACACTTTACGTAGTACACCTCTATTTTAGCATTTCTAACATTGACTTAGAAAATTGGCTTGGACTGAAAAGTGCCACATTTACTCTGAAAACTAGAAATGCAAATTAGGTTTGATTGTGTTTATTTGAAGTGTTTGTTGAAAGATTATACATGGAATAATTTGGGGAACACTGGAAGAAATGATGATTGGTTAAGATAGTATGCATAGTATCAAAAGAGGAAAAACTCTCATAAAACGGAAACATTTAAAAATAAGTAAAATGCATGATTTAGGGAAATCTTTTGGCCTCAAAGCCTTGAATCTTATTTTAATAGTTTTCAAGTTTAGGGTTAAATATAATAATACCAGATAAGACTACGCACAGTCTGAAATCTTTCAAATAGCATGACCTTCCACTTAAAATTAAAATATAGCTGGAAAAAAATGCCCTCTTCTTCCTACAAAAAAAGAAGGTGCATGACTAGAAAATAAAAGTGCTTCAGCTTTGGCAGTCCTCTTGTGGGACGAGGTATCAGATTCCACAGGGGAAAAGAGGGAATTCTTAAGAAAATCCATCACACAGTGGAGAAGGGGAGTGGGCCTGGACCACAGTGAAAGGCCAACATCTAGGAGGCAGAACCTTACTGAGGTATATGAGGACTTCAGGCTTATGTGGAAAATGGAAACAAACAGGGTTAATTCGTCCACTGACCCAGAGTACTCTGGCCATGACCCACCTCCTATAAGACCTGGTCTACCTCATTAATGGGTAGGTGGAGAGACAGGAAGCAGACCCCTAAGAATGGCAACCATCCCTTTTCATTTATGGTATTTTGGTAACCGTAGAACACCCTAACTCTATTTGCTCCTTTTTCTTTTGAAGAATTATTATTCCGTTTTCCATTAAAGCAAAAAAGGAAAAGACCATACAGAAAAGCTGTTTTAAAAGCAAACATCTCAAAGCAAGCAGTCAATTCTGTGTATGATAGAAACGTATATAAAAAAGCTGCACATGTTCTAGAATTTGATTTCTTAAAAAAAAATCTACATATTCCTATGTTAGGTTAATCCAATTTTTTCAACAAGTTTTCCAATTTATATATGGTAACATGCAGCAGACAGTGGGTTTCTACTGCAGCTTCTAGGACATGGTACTTCACAAAATATCATGTAATATCAAATATAATTTGATGGTATCTAGAGTAAATGTCATATTGTTAGCTTATACCTCTATGGCCCAGTGTGGAGGCACCTGACAACTGTAGAAAATCTTCAGTCGTTCAGATACCAATGTTTTCTTGTCTTCAAACTGATCTGCAAGTGCCTACAAGTACAAAGCATATTCACTTATTATTTAGATTTATTTAAGTATAAAAAGGTGCTTGAGATTGTAAGTGCCCTTGATATAAGCTATAAGACAGCAGCTATAACAGTATCAGGTATTCAAGTGCAACTTATCAGCAGTACCGGGTTTACAATGGCGCCAGTGGTGCCGTGGAGCCTGGCCCATGCTCAGAAGGGGCCCCAGCCTGCTCTGCTTGCACTACCCCCAAGACCCTGCCAGCCCAGCCGAGGGCTCCTCTCTGCCCCTGGTCCCACCCACTGGCTCCTATCTGCCCCCTTGCCGGACCCCAGTGCACCTCCAGCTCCGGGCAGTCTTTGATTCCCACTACCTGCGGGGCCCTGCCTGTCTCCCAGAGCTGAGTCACCTGGGACTGGTGCAGAAGCCTGGCCAGTCTTGGTCAGTTTGGGGACAGGTGGGCCAATGTGGGGGGGCTTGGCTGGGCCCCTCCAGGCAAGTGGGTCCTGAGGGAGCACGGCCGGGTCAGGCCCTGGCCTGGCTGATCACACCACTCCCAAAGGACCAGAGTGATTCCTGGCCCCTGGACCAGCCCTGGCTGCACTGCCAGATCAGCCTGGCAAACATAGTCACTTCCCAGCAGGGCCGGTAAGTGCAGGTGAGAGGCAGGGTGTGGGGGAGTGGGTTTCTGAGGAACTTGGGGGGGGGGGAGGGGTGGGGTGCTGGGCTGTGAGGGGCTGGGGAAGATGTGTGTGTTGGGGCACTAGGGAGTGGGGTTTCTGGGCAGTTGTGGTGGGGCTGTGGGCAGGGGGACACAGGGCAGAGGTGGTGTTGTGCAGGGTGTTGTGCATTTGTGGAGGGAGTATGGAGGGGCACTGGGCATAATGGGTCCGGGGGGGGGATTTAAGGCCATAGGGATTTGGGGTGTGTTTGTGTTGGGTGTGGGGGCTGTGTGGCGCGGCATGGGTCTGCCCCGAGGAGAAGGGGCACGCTGGCACCACAGAGCTGGGTAAGCCACTGTGCGTCTGGCAACTGCTAGGCGGAGCGGGGAGGCCCCTGCCATGCCATGCCATGCCCCATTGCCCCTGGCTGCCCTTCACTCTGGAGACTGACCTCCCCATGCCATGCTCCATTGCCTGCATGGGGGCCCACAAATATGTTTGGAGCCAGGCACACAAAAGCTTAATCCTGCCCTGCTTATCAGATGCTATAATGAGATAAAAATAGACATTTTTATCAAGGAGATGGGCTACACTTACATACAAGACAATTAATCAAATTTAAACCCTCCATTATATACTAAAACATACATAAAATCAAACTTCCAAAAGCATACAAACCTTATCAAATACAGCAGAACCTTACATTGCATAAAGCAAGAACAAGAATGAATCAAATTGCTAATTCCCACCCAAACAATTTAGTAATTTAAAAAACCTAAACAATAAAAACCCAGCCATTATGCATAAGTTGAATAAATGCTGCTATGTAAGAATATTTGACAAAAGATAAGATGACAGGAGTTAAGGTGATATGAGCTTATATATTTCAGTGCCTAGTTAGCTTTTTCTGTGAGAGAGAACACTGAATTACCTTAAGTCTGAAGTCTGTAGGGAAAAAACACACCAAAGTAAAGCCCACTGTTCTCCAAGTCAGACTTTCATAACCACACCTCTAACATAGAATACACTGGTCTAATTGGGAAGACAACTTAATTCATGTTTTTCTTCAGGACAAATGTGAATTTATGAGAGAGAAATGTACGTTCTTGCCTCCCGTCTATCTCCGTAAGTTAGTTTTGCACAGTAAACCTGTCTCAAGTCAACATATAGAAATTCAACAGAGCTAGCAGGATAAGAAAAAAACAGTATGAATTATTTACAACTAGAAAGTAGATTAGGAATTTTAAAGAAAGAATCTCCTTCAGATGGATGTACCAATAAATCCACATATTTAAAATGGAAGTGCGTGTAAGGCCAGAGATGGGTTACTTGCTTTCACATAATTAGTCTGACCATCAAATCTCATATTGAACTCAACCACTTAAAGCAGAACCCTAAAAGGGCTCCTCTTGCCACTATGTACACACAGTTCAGCACAGAGACAAGTTAGAGACATGTCTGGTCCTTTCTCTCTCAATTCTTGTCCACTAGGGCAGAAAATGCAAATACCCCAAAGAAGTGGAGAAGTTGGGTTGTGATCTGTGGGGGCAATACATTTTGAAAACTCTAGCTACTGATTTACTAAGCTAGCTCAAGAATTTCAAAAATAGGTGCCTAATGTTAGCAATCTCAGTGATATGATTTTAAAATTACTGAGCAACTCGGAAATATCAGTGATTTCCAGCAGTGCTGAAACAATTTTTATAGGGGGCAGTGCTGAGGGCCATTGAACCAAACTGTAAACCCTATATATAATGGAAACCACTTCAAGCCCAGGGGTGCAGCAGCACCCTCAGCACTCCTAGTTCCAGCACCTATGGTGACTTCAGTGGATGCTGTTGGGTGCTTTGCACTTTTGAAAATCAAGCCAGTGATTTAGGAGCCTGACTGTGGATTACAAGCCTAGCTTTAAACACTTACTTTTTTAAATCTTGGCCTTTGTTTAAATTCTCTCCCATGAAATTGTTTCTATGGAGCCCTAGTCTCAGAGATTAATTAGAATCTACCTCAGGTGCCTGGCTGAGGTGTATGTACGGGGTCTTCCATCAAACCACAAAGAAACAGACTAGTAATGTCACATTCTTATGCATCGTTCTATGTAGTCCAAGGAGGGATTCAAACCATTTTTTAATACGCTGTGCAAAACAAGATGATTTAGATAAAGAAGTTAATTGACCACGGTCTATAGTTGCAAACTGTATTCTGACATTACTTAGAAGTGTAGGCTACATTTTTCTATACACATTCCAGTAAAGCAGAAGATAACAGTAAAACTGTCCAGTTCATTAGATGTGTATTATTATTTTACAAGAGCTGTGCAGGAATCAGAATTTCTGTTTGGTGGGAAATTCTGTGATTTTTCAGGTTTGGTTTTACTCCGAATTGAAACAAAACAAACAAAAATTTCAAAATGTTCTGGAAAAGACTAGTTTTGGGTCAAGTGCTCCATTTCATTAAAATCTAAATGTTTTGTTCGATTTAGACTTTTTTGTTTTATATATTATAGTGTATAATATAATTTCAAAATTTATTTTATAGTAAGTAATTTTGAAACAAAAAAATTTATGACAGGTTGGGTCACAGAAACCCCCTTGGGACTGCCACCTGATGTGCTGAGACTATGTGCTGTTTTCCCTGGCAGCTTGGGACTTCAGTACCTTGCCTGGTTGTGCCAGACACGCTAGCTTGCTACAAACACAGACCCAGGTCTGCACCACGTCCCCCAAAAGCTGCAGGCTTAACTGAAAACAGCTTAAGAAGTGCTCCTGTCTCCAACACTCAGATACCCAGTTCCCAATGAGATCCACCCCAAATAAACCCGTTTTACTCTGTATAAAGCTTATACAGGGTAAACTCATAAATTGTTCGCCCTCTATAACACTGATAGAGAGATATGCACAGCTGTTTGCACCCCCAACCCCACCCCCAGCTATTAATACTTCCTCTCGGTTAATTAATGAGTAAAATGTGATTTTATTAAATATAAAAAGTAGGATTTAGGCGGTTCCAAGTAATAACAGACAGAACGAAGGTCCAGTAATCATTCACATCCATGTAGTTACTGTCCTTTGTTCCAGTTTCTTTCAGGCATCTCTTTGGGGTGGAAAGGCTATTTTCTGAGCCAGCTGAAGACCAAATGGAGGGGTTTCCATGGTCTCTCTCTTGTGGGTGAAAACCTCTTGTGTTCTTCTGTGCAGAATCACAGTTACAAGATGGAGTTTTGGAGTCACATGGGCAAGTCACATGTCCATGCATGACTCAGTTCTTTATAGGCCAACGCCATTGTCTACATGTTAGTTTCAATGTTCTCAGATGTAGATTGGCATCTCCCAAGGTCTACTGTCAGCTAAGTACTCCCAATTACCTGAATAACCCCTTCACACTATGTTGACCAAATCTGCCTTATGTGCTTCCTGCAGCAAACACTTTAAATACAAGCAGAGCCAACGCTCATAACTTTAGATATAAAAATGATACATGCATACAAATAGGTTGAATACATTCAGTAGAACATAACCTTTGCAAAGATATGTTACATGACATATCTAGCATAAAACTTATTCCAGTTATGTCATTTACACTCAAACATATTTCTATAAAGCATTATGGGGTCCAACGTCTCTCATTCCTTTTCAACTATAGCAAAATGCTTTTTTTATTTATCTTTAAAATGTAATTTCATTGAAATTGACATGGATTCCTGCAGAAAGCTTTAATTTTGAAGCAACAGCATTTTCTGGAAGCAAAAGGATTCATCAGAAAATGCCCAATTAACTCCATCTGCTATGCTGAATGCTTGGAAACAGCTTAATGTAAATAAAAGGCTGCATTAGAATATGGATTTTTATATATATATATATATAAAAAGACTCCCCACCCCCATCCAACAGAAAGTAATGACTGTACTCTGTCTGCAGTTCCAAATTACTACACATGAAAGTATCTGAAGATTAAAAGCTCCCTAGATAAGAAAAAATGCAACAGACCACAGCAGTTCTTATAATTCATAGGTTTAAGTGCTCCCAAGTATGTTTTAAGAACAGGGAGCTGTTATGGTTGAGTATGCCAATGATCTGTGGATAATAGATCACTGGGAGAGTATTGAACTATATGTTTCTAAATGATGCTTGAAAATTTAAAATGTGGCTAGCATGTAGGGAGGGAGAATCCTACCCTTACTCCATAGCTGAAAATAAACCATACAACTATAAATCAATAAAACTTAAAAAGTCAACAAAACTAAATGAGCAATTCTCTCACACACTCAACCTGCCCCACCCCATCCCACTCCAAAAAAATCCTCCCTACTTAATCACTGCCTTCGGGAAAAGCCTGTGTAAACAGAAAGGTTTTTCAACATACCCAGATGTTGAAGTCCCTCTGGACAATTTGCCTTGCTGACTAACATCAAACTGGACAGCTAATAGGGAATCTGGGTTAGATGGGCCAGTTTCTATTCCATACTCTTGGGGGAATTCTGCGCGACTGCACATGCACAGAATTTATGTCCCCTGCAGAAAAATGACTTTGTGATGGGGAAGCAAAGGGAAGCCACAAGAGCGGTCATGCGATCAATCCCAGCACTATGTTTTGGGTGCACAGGGCAGCCGGCAGAGAGGTAAATCACTGTGGGGCAGAAGGCAGAACTGGAGAAGACCCAGCTGGTGGCTCCTACTCTGTGCCAGGCTCAGCTGCTAGTCCGGGCTGGGGAAGACGTGTCTTTTATCCCTGTGTAGACATAGCCTCTGCATATTCCACTTTGGGTGATGGACAAGCAGTCAGCAAAGAGGGGGAGGGTGTGAGGATGCAGTTGCTTGTACAACCACTGCCCCCAAAGGATGTATCAGTGGATGAGTTCTGTACTAGAGTATAATATTTCATGAACGTGTGGATGGAACTCCACGTAGCTGCCTGCAAATGTCAAGTAGAGGTACATCCTGAAACGCTGCCACTGAGGCGGTTTGTGCTCTTGTAGATTGAACCCTCAGATCCTGAGTACCAACTGGTAACAGAGCAGGGTACAGCCAGAGATCTATTTAGAGGTTGTCTGGGAGATACAGCTTGACCTCGGATTCATTTTTCTACAATGAGAAATAGACTAGGCGATCTTCTGCTTGGTTGTGTTCTTTGTAGATACAAGGCCACAGTGTGTCGCACATGGAGGGAATGAAATTCCCTCTCTTCCTCAGATGCAAGAGATTTGGGAAAATACACAGGTAAGTAGATTGACTGGTTTATGTGAGATACTCCAAAACTACCTTGGGGGTGAACGTCATATGTATGAAAGAGAATTTGTCCTCATGAAATTTAGCATATGGCGGGTCTGCCATTAGCGTTCCAAGTTCATGCACCCCTTCTGGCTGAGCTGATGGCCATAAGGAATGGAACTTTAATTGATAGGTGAAACATGGAACATGGAACTAGTGGTTCAAACAGTGGAAGTGAGTGCCAAAAATACAAGGTTCAAGTCTGAGCGAAGAGTAGGTTTCCTTTCTGTTGGGAAGGTTCTTATTAGGTCTTTCAAGAATCTGTTAGCTAATAGGTGAGTAAAAATTGAATAATCATCTAATGGTGCACGGCATGCACTGACTACTGACAGGTAGACTCTTAGAGAACTCAATGAGAGCCCAGCCATTTTGAGAGAAAGAAGATATTCCCCTTATTTGGGACTATCAGAATACTCAGATACATATTTCTGCTGTGTCCAGATGACAAAATACTTCCAATCTTTTCTGCTATTATTGAGGATGGTTTGGATGGCTTCAGAGCAGGAACATTCTAGGGCTGACACCCCATCCAAAACCAAGCCTTGAGATGAAGTGCTTTGGGGTTGGGATGCTTGATCCTGCCTGTCTCCTGGGTCAAGTGATCAGGAAAGGACCAGATACTGATTGGAGGACGAGATGACATTTGTAGGAGATTCGGGAACCCAAACTGTCTGGGCCAATTGGGGGAAATGAGGTTGACTCATGCCCTGTCCTGACAAATCTTCCATAAGACCCAAGGTAGGAGCAATAAGGGAGGAAAGACAAAGCTCAGATGGTCTGACAGGGGAGATGGAGGCATTGCCCTGAGAGTACAGACCTAGAGTTCCTCTGGAATAGTAAATGCTGCATTTCCTGTTCATTTGGGAGGCAAACAGATCGCAAGTGGGATTCCCCTATTGAGCAAAGACACTGTTGCGCAACTCCCACTTGTGATCAATGACAAAATGCCTGCTAAGGGGGTCCGCCAACATATTCTAAGTTCCCAGGAGTAAGATGCCAACACAGTGATTATATTCTTGATACACCAATTCCATAAGGTGACCACTTCTATACACAGGGGAATGGATCTCACCCATCCCAGTTTGTTGAGTAAAAGATGGTCATTACGTTGTCTGACATGTGAAAATGGTGGGACTAGTTAAATTGCAAAAAAAAGTCTTGCAAGTTTCTCCGAGTACCTGAAGTTCCAAAAGGATGTGAATCCTGGCCTTTCAGGGCATCCAAGCACCCTGTGCTGTGTGGCCGTCCATGCAGGTTCCCCAGCCAAAAAGGGAGACATTTGTGATGATCGTCTTGTCCAGTGAAAGGGATAGGAAGGGAATGCCCACACATACTTGATGGATACACTTCTACCAACATTAGAGATGACATTACTCTGGAAGGAATTGTAATCATGCTATTTATGTTATGTTTGATTGGGGAATACAGTGTTTGGAGCCATGCCTGAAAGCAGCATGGGTGGAGTTTGGTGAACGGGGTAACTTTTTGTGAGGGGAAAAAAAGTATTAAATGACCCTGAAAGGAGATGCAGGGATTGGATAGTGCTGGCATCCCTGATGGTTTGCAGCTCTTGAACTTCTGACAAAAATATCTTTTAGCTGGGGGATGGGGTTAAGACAGTGCTGTAGATGTGGAAGGTGTAGTGAAATGAGACTTAGGTACCCTTGGTCTCTTACTAGGAGAATCATAAGATGGCTAATGATAAAACTGTTGAGTCACCAGTCTAGGTTTGTAGGACTGCCTGTAGTATTTTCTTTTTTGGGCAGGTGTATATATTGCCAGGGAGCAGAGGGTGGCCTGGGAGTCCTTTTATGTCCCTTATAGCCCTTCTTTCATGTTTCCATCCTTCCCAGTAGGTTATGAGCTTACTTCAAAGGTCAAAAATAGTATTCTTTAAGACCTGGAGTGGTCTGTCACATATCACTATAAGATTAGATGGTATGAGAGCAGCTTTAAAGTCTGTTAAAATAAATGCATAAGTCTAATAGCACAGGCCATCTATGCTGTAAAGCTAATGACTGAGAGAGCAGTTTGGAAAAGCAAAAGCAAAAGATTGGTTGGCTACAGCAATTTAATTAGTGCTAGAAAACACAATCTCAGACTTAAAACCAGGCTCAGTTGAAAAATATTCCAACTGGGGGATTTCTGGCAAGGTGGGAGTTTCCAAACCTAAATGACTGTATTATGAATGGTTTATGAACCATTCAATGAGGTATTCTTAACAAGAACCCCTTGATTATTGTATCAAATATAACGTCAATAACTACATTAAGGCTGTAAAGGGCACTGCCACCTGATCTCTAGAGTTTGGGGTCACCATCCTCCCAAAATATGATCTAGTCCCAACTTCCTGTAGCCTCACCCAGATGGAAACAACAGGACAGTTTCCTTCAGCAAGATTCCAAATGAGAACAGAAACAGTGCATGCATGCAAAAATCTTAATTCTGCCCCCTTGAGCATTTGTTTTATGACTTGAATTTCATTTTACCATACTGTTTTTAAATAATGTGAAACATACTATTTTTCCCTATAAATTCATTTTAAACTGCAGCTGTGCATTAGTTATTTTAACTGTTTTTGCATTTAAGTTATTTTTTCACACGCTGATAACTTAAAATTGGTCAAACCAATCCCCAAACTTACCACCAAAAATCACTTTTAGTTAGGTCTCAATGCTTCGAAACAAAGTCTGGAAAGAAACCTTTATAAAAAGTCACAAGAAATTGAAAGTATTTATGATGGATGAATTTCTATTCTCAGTCTTATGACCTACTCATGCCTTCACAGAGTGCTGAAACCCCAATTGATAATTCCACCAGCAACTATACAATGACAAACTTAACAGAAATTTCATATTAATGGGAGTGAACTTTATCCATATTTAAAGTCACTTATAAATGTTATTTTTATGGGAGTTATTTGTTCCCCAAAACACCAAAAAACCTGACACTAACTATTCCACAATGAAGAGTAGCAACATGCAAGTTTCAAGGTTCTGCTGTTTTTATGCATGTGTAAAAATGTATCTTCCACAGATTTGAGAGGTAAACACGGTTATGCACTCGAACAATTTGTGTAGATAATGTACACGTTCAGTAGTTTAATGTTTCTCTTAAAACAATGTGAACAAAAAACTAACATTAGTGGCTTAATATGAATACTTGCATATTTTACACACATTTCTAATAAATTATTCTAATTAATAGTAGAACTTACCTTCAAACAATGGTGAAAGACTCTTAGCTCTTTCATACATTAATGTACTGGTCAGGCATATCCTGTGTCACAACTATGGCTCTGACTGAACACCTTTAAGCACAAGTAGTCTTTCAAGTCAATGGAATTACAAGTTTAAAGTTATGCATATGTTTAAACACCTTGCTGAATCTGAGCACGTGTCAGCAAAGAACATAGTACATTCTCCCCATCGTTCCTTTCTCTCAGTCCATACTTGGTCTCTGCACTCTACTAGTATAGTGTCTTTCTGGGCACATTAGGCAGGCAGAAGTGCTGCAGCATATTTCACTGCAACATTTCTGGCTCCTCTGTTGTCAATGCTGATAGAGTATCTGTGATATGAAAGGACTGTTAAGCACTACCAGAGGAAGTATCAGCAGGACTGAGAAAAAACTGAGGACAAGGACCTTTATGAGGTGGGCTGAGGCAGGTCAAACCCAAGAAACAGGTTTCAGAGTGGTAGCCATGTTAGTCTGTATCAACAAAAAGAACAAAGGAGTACTTGTGGCACCTTAGAGACTAAGGTCTCTAAGGTGCCACAAGTACTCCTCATTCTTTAAACCCAAGAGAGGTAGTCAGCCCTTTCTCGTCTCCCTGGACTTACAAGAATAGGCTTCTTCAGGCCAGCCTTTGGTGAGTGGGATATTGCTCTAGGTATTAGCCAACTTATTTAGCTCTACAGATGCTTAGCATCACCCTAAACAGAACATAGGATATTTCCCCATCGCTGTTTATATGTAGGGATTTTCCAGCATTTGCAAATTTAATGCCTCCAAAGTTTCCACTGATATCTCCTTTAAGAAAAGACCATGGGCAAAGAATCATTATATCAAGGGCTGTATCTATATTTTGGACAGGAAATAGAAATTAGATACCATTTATTGCTTTATACTGCAACCTTTTTCCCAAGTCAGGCATTACAATAAGAGATATGCTGAAAAAATTATGTCAAAAACTTGGGCTAAAGGCATAACAGCTGCATTCTTTGAGAGACTGAGTTCATCCTCAAAGACACAAACACAATGAGATGGCCAAATCAATCTTTTAAAAAAATATTTTTAAGTACCGTACTTCATTGTTTATACATGTATGCTATTTGAATAAAGTCATGTCTCCTTGTGATCCTTTTCATCTGTTACTGTGTTTACACTGTCCAGAAGAGAATATCAGAAGGAACCATCTTGCAAATTTTCTATTACTATATGGTTTAAGTCGAACTAATCTGATGTACCTGCAGTTCATTTAACTAACTCATGGTATGTTTATGAAGAATACATAAAAATATCAATGCACTCTTTATGTAAGCGATTAGAAAAAGCCTCATCTCAACTTGATTTCATAAAATAAAGATTCTGCACTGATAAATGCTTGTGAGATTGCAAAATAGCTTTTATAATTTAAAAATACACATATTAGAAAACCCTAGGAATTTGATTATTATATTTAAAAAAAGACAACTCCATTCAATAAACAATTAAAAAAGAAAAAGGATATTAGTGAAAAGTCTCTAAGACATGGTTATCAGTCACAAAATATTCATTTCCTGCCTCTCTCTCTCTTTTTGTAAGTAGAGGCTTTGTTGTTAACAGTACCCTATTCTTTTACAGAGGTAAAAATGTAGAAAATGAATGAAATGTTCCATCTTCCAAGTATTTCAGGGCTTGGCTACACTTGAAAGTTGCAGCGCTGGGAGTTACAGCGCTGGTCGTGCAGCTGTGTAGGGACAGCGCTGATGTGTGGCCACACTCACAGTTACCAGTGCTGGTGTGTGGCCATATTTGCAGCATTTGGAGCGCTGTTGGGAGTGATGCATTATGGGCAGCTATCCCAGCGTTCAAGTGGCAGCAACGTGCTTTTCAAAAGAGGGGGGTGGGGGGGGTGTAGTGTGACAGGGAGCGGGGGGAGAGAGAGAGTGGATTTTTGGAGCCAACACTGTGTTTTAGCTTCCTGCCTTGAAAAATCAGAAAATGTTCCCGACCCCTTACTCTTAACTCTTAATTGCAAACAGCCTGCATCCAACGGACTCCCCGCTGTTTCCCTGCCTGCCTCATTATCTCATTTGATTGTTCACAGCCAGGTACAGATTGATCACAGCAAACAGGAGCTGTGTTTGTTTTTCAGATAAGCAGCTCCGGGACGAGCGTGGAGCTCCGAGTTCACAACAAAACAAAGAGGCAGCATAACAAAACAAAGAGTAATTTAGTTAAAAGCATTCTGGGATATCTGCTAATACCCTGGATGCCAATAACAGCGCTGGTGTGTGTCCACACTTGACGAGCAGCGCTGGATCACCAGCGCTGCAATTGCTACACCCCAACCAGACCAGGTGTACAGCCAGCGCTGCAGCCAGGGAGTTGCAGCGCTGGATGTGCCTTGCAGGTGTGGACGGTTACTAATTGCAGCACTGGAAAGCCTCCACCAGCGCTGCAACTTTCAAGTGTAGCCAAGCCCTCAGTTTTGACATACCACATGCACCGAAACTGGATGACTGCTTCATGTTACCAATAATATTACTTTTTTTTCCTGAAGAGCCCACAAAGTGGAGAAAACATTTACATCTACTCTTATCTAACTAGTCAATCTGAGTACAAGCTTCTAAACCACAGAGATTCAATTAACCTAAGCTTTAACAATAACAGTTCCTTCTTGTGGTGACAAGTGTCAGAAGATGGTGGGAATGTATTTGACCACAAAAAAAAAAAAAAAAAAAAAAAGCTCTTTTGGGTCTGCATTTTTACTCTTCTCAATCAATTACAAATTACAACACATCTTTTGTTAATTTGACTTGGAGAGTCTCAGTGGGGGCAGAACACGAAAAACAAGTTCAGTCTCTCTACTCCTGCCTTTGATTAAACTGTTTCAAAATAGTCAGATTCTTACTGTTTTTAACATTTATAACATTTCATTCTTTCCCAAACATAACTGCCCTAACTAACATAAAAACCTGAGAGATATCTAGTTAACTTTTGTTATGAAACTACTTGGCAGAAAACACTCTTTCAATGGCTGAGCCCGACCCAGCAAACACACAATATATGGTAATATAATGGCACCCTTCCAGCTTGAGAAATGGTTGTGTAAGCACCAAAACAATTCAATTACTGTGTCATGCTACAGCATCATGAGTAACTGAAGAGTCCAATTCTTGAGTGAAGGTGCTTGCCACAGTTAATACAGGTGTAAAGCACAGGGCCATAAGATGAAGCCAGCACACTATTAGCACCTGAGGCCTGCTGTGCTTTCCTCTTTGCTTTCTTCATTTTACCCTCAACCACCTTTCCTCTGCCTCTGGCTCCCTGTTCCAGAGCAGCCCCCCAGCATAGACTGTTAGCTGCATCTTCCCAGCTAGCAATGTCAATGTTGACAGTTTTGAGGCCTTGTCTACACTAATGCTGTAAGTTGATTTAAGTTATGCTAGTTAAGTTACGTGAGTTACTTTACTTAAATTGACATAACTTACATTGACTTACACAGTGTCTGCAGCTCCGGCTTTGGTTCCCTCTCCTAGGGTCATGTAGTAATTTTTGTTGTCAGAAGGGAGCCTTGGCGCAATGAAGTTTGAGAACCCCTGGACTAGAGGTGATGCTATTGACGTGAACTGGGACCGTATAGATCATTGTTGCAACCAAGGTCATATAGTTGCACCAAATCTTGTACAAAGGAGGTCCAGTAAGGTGTCTATGGAAAGGTTATGATTCATAGACTCATAGACTTTAAGGTCAGAAGGGACCATTATGATCAAATGACCTCCTGAGGTCCCTTCCAACCCTGAGATTCTATGATTCTATTAGTTGGGTTTGGTCCTGCTTTGAGCAAGGGGTTGGACTAGATGACCTCCTGAGGTCCCTTCCAACCCTGAGATTCTATGATACTATCATCTAGTCTGACCTCCTGCACAATGCAGGCCACAGAATCTCACCCACCTACTCCTGTAACAAACCCTAACCTATGGAGTCATTGAAGGCCTCAAATTGTGGTTTAAAGACCTCAAGGTGCAGAGAATCCTCCCGCAAGTGACCCGTGCCCCACGCTGCAGAGGAAGGCGAAAAACCTCCAGGGCCTCTGCCAATCTGCCCTGGAGGAAAATTCCTTCCTGACCCCAAATATGTCGATCAGTTAAACCCAGGGCCGGCTCCAGGCACCAGCATTCCAAGCTGGTGCTTGGGGCGGCATTCTGCAAGGGGCGGCAGTCCCTGTTGTTTTGCCCCCAAGCAGCACGCGGAATTGCCGCCACGGAGGGCAGGGGCAGTCCGTGCGCCCTTAGGGCGGCAGGCGCGTTTCCGCGGCGGTGACAATTTGGTGGCAGCTTCTATGTTTAGCTGTCCGCGGGGGCTTCAGCTAAACATAGAAGCTGCCACCAAATTGCCACCACCGCGGAAACGCACCTGCCGCCCTAAGGGCGCACGGACTTCCCCCGCCATCCATGGCGGCAATTCCGCGCGCTGCTTGGGGCGGCGAAAACTGTAGAGCCAGCCCTGCATGTGGGCAAGACTCACCAAACAGCACCCAGGAAAGAATTCTCTGTAGTAACTCAGATCCCACCCCATCTAACATCCCATCACAGACCACTGGGCATACTTACCTGCTGATAATCAAAGATCAGTTGCCAAATTAATTTCCAAAATTAGGCTATCCCATCATACCATCCCCTCCATAAACTTATCAAGCTTAGTCTTAAAGCCAGATATGTCTTTTGCCCCCACTACTCCCCTTGGAAGGCTGTTCCAGAATTTCACTCCTCTAATGGTTAGAAACCTTCCTCTATTTTCAAGTCTAAACCTCCTAGTGTCCACTTTATATCCATTTGTTCTTGGGTCCACATTGATCTGCTGAAGCAGCAAAGAATCCTGTGGCACCTTATAGACTAACAGACGTTTTGCAGCTGCTGGTTATAATTATGCTATCTCCATGCATGTATCAATTTTGTAGTGGAAGTTATGAATATTGGCTATGTACTTGTATCTCCTTGGCTACACTTGCAAATTTGCAGCGCTGCAGCAGGGTGTGAAAACACACCCTCTCCAGCGCTGCAAATTGCGGCGCTGCAAAGCGCCAGTGTGGTCAAAGCCCCAGCACTGGGAGTGCGGCTCCCAGCGCTGTACGTTATTCCCCACAGGGAGGTGGAGTACGGACAGCGCTGGGAGAGCTCTCTCCCAGCGCTGGCGCTTTGACTACACTTAGCGCTTCAAAGCGCTGCCGTGGCAGCGCTTTGAAGTGCAAGTGTAGCCAAAGCCAATGTGTTTGATTCTAATGCTGTGGCTACACTTAGCACTGGCGCTTTGCAGCGCCGCAATTTGCAGCGCTGGAGAGGGTGTGTTTTCACACCCTGCTGCAGCGCTGCAAATTTGTAAGTGTAGCCAAGCCCTAAGTAGCATTAGTGAAGCTTTTGGTCAGCTTCTTGAGAAAGGAATTTGCAGATTAAGTGCCCAATCAGGAAACACTTAACTGACAATGGACCTTCGGAGATGCCAATCCACATGAGAAGTCTTCCTGGGAAAGTTCAAACTAGCATGTGAGCAATGGCTGCTGCCTGCAAACTGAGTCATGCATGGACATGTGACTTGTCCAGGTGGCTAAAATTTCATCTTGTTACTGTGATTTTGCACTGGAGAACAAAGGGGTTTCTGCCCAGAGGAGAAACAATATAAAAGGCCCTGGAAACCCCTCCATTTTGTCTTCAATCCTGCTTCTTACCTCCGGAGGAACCTTGCTACACTGAAGCTCTGAACAAAGGACTGAATGACCCATCCAAGCTGTGGATATACTCCAGAGACTTGATTTGAGCCTGCAGTTTATTCTATCACTGCTACAAGCCTGAACCAAGAACTTTACCATTACTGTACGTAATTGATTCCATTTAACCAATTCTAGCTCTCATCTATATTTCTTTCTTTTATGAATAAACCTTTAGATTTTAGATTCTAAAGGATTAGCAACAGCGTGATTTGTGGGTAATATCTGATTTGTATATTGACCTGGGTCTGATGCTTGGTCCTTTGGGATCAGGAGAAACTTTTTTCTTTTATTGGGGTATTGGTTTTCATAACCATTCGTCCCCATAATGAGTGGCACTGGTGGTGATACTGGGAAACTGGAATGTCTAAGGGAATTGCTTGTATGACTTATGGTTAGCCAGTGGGGTGAGACCGAAGTCCTCTCTGTTTGGCTGGTTTGGTGTGCCTTAATAATAAAGGAAACCCAGCTTTGGGCTGTAACTGCCTTGCCCTAAGCAGTTTGTCCTGAACTGATGCTCTCAGTTGTGTTCCGCCAGAAGCAGCATCGTTACACTAGAGAACTGTAAAAGAAAGTGAAAACAATGAAGAGAGCCAGTGACCATCCAGCTCTCCATGAAGCAACACAAACTGCTCAACAGACCAATTTGGAATCCTCTGAAATAAGTATTTTGATTTCATAACTGTCATTGGATTGGAAAGACAAGGAAAAAATAAAACAATGAAATAAGTTGAGTTAGCCAAGCATGTGAGTCCTTATTCACAAGTTACATCCAGCCCCCTTTGCTCTTGGGTTCAGACTCCAGAGCAGCTGCTTCCAACTGACAAGTCTGTTAAATGCCTATTCCAGACATCAGAGGTGCAGCAACCACACACAGTCACCAAAATTTAGCTTCACACACACTCCCCTCTCTTGTAAATTTATAAATTATAGATTTTGTTTTTTGGAATGTTGGAGATTCTGTTTTTGTTGGAGGGCCTGTTGGGAAGAGCATTTACAACTTGCTCCTCCAGTATCTCATTTACAGATACGTTTCTAGCAGTAGTATTTTCATTTTTAGATTCAGTTTCTATACTTGTATTGTCATCAAGCCAGAAAAAAGGAAAATAATTTTCCCCTCAGTAATTACATTGTTACTGTACATTCCATTCCTTCTTTAATTTCTGGACCTTTATCTACAAACAAATGATCCTCATTTTTCTTCATTATTTCTCCATTAACAAGGTTTGTCGCTGGTTCTAATACCTTTCTTACAACATTCCACACTTCATTCCACCCCAGTAATTCTGAACCAATACCCTTTGGGTCTAGGCATAAAAATCTGGGAGGCTTATATCACACAGTTCTAATTTTATTGCTAAATCTGGTCTAATCAAATCAAATTCTTAACTGACATTTAAGAAATAAATCTGCTCAAGATTTCCATGTAGTTGTCTGTGGTGCTGACCTATATAACAAAAAAGTGTTTCAAATATAATGGTCTAAGACTCTACTCTAATTTTTCT
The DNA here is from genome assembly GCF_016161935.1 of Mauremys reevesii. Classification (NCBI taxonomy): domain Eukaryota; kingdom Metazoa; phylum Chordata; order Testudines; family Geoemydidae; genus Mauremys; species Mauremys reevesii. The sequence continues at coordinate 65,856,916 of NC_052625.1, forward strand.
CTATTTTCTAAACTTGAGTGCAATTTCTTTCAGCTTTTGTTACTATACTTGAAGCAAATGTGATGGGATTCTTTTTCCACATCATGGTTTATGTGAAATTACAGCTACTATTCCTGCTGAGAAGCATCATTTCTAATAGTAAGGAAGATTCTGAATTAGAACCACACCTAATACACCGTGTTAGATTTAGACCATGGTGGGAAGATGTTAAAAATAAATAAATAAATAAAGATTTTCTGTATTAAAAACCCAACTGATACTATATTTATACAGTAGTGGAAACAAATTAGCATGTATATCAAGATAGACTGAGGATTAATAACGGTTAGAACCTTGCCCAGATACAGAATTTGTATCTGCATTTGCTTCGCAAACATGGTCTGTGATATCTACAGGTTTGCAGAACTCTAATAATGGAGAGTTACACGGTCAATTAACTACAAACATATTCTTTCTTATTTCAAGTTCTATACACTACAATTTATTCCACCCACATCTATTTTCAGATTCTTGCACTTTAAATACTTCTAAAATTAAAACCAGATCAACATCTTATTTCCTGCAATGGATAAAGCAGCACAATAATAACCATCAACAAACCACCTACTGGAAGAAATATTCAGAACAAAGCTGAAACCTTTTCAATATGTACTAAACTAACTTTTAAAAAAATTACACAAGCATTATGCCTGAGCTGGACCAAGGGGGTTGGCTCTGTGATTCTTGAACTTGCTTTGATTTAAAATCGCCTACACTTGGAAACGTCTGGGCATGCTGCAAAAGCCATTTATTTGACAGGCTTTGGGGGGAAGATGGTTACTTTGGGAGAGGAGTGGATGGTGCAAAAGGGGCTTTTTTGATGTAAGATATATTTTGTCTATTTATTTTAATTTAGCTCTTAAGCAGTTATTTTATGGAATAATTATAAAACAGATCCCCTTTTTTAAAAATAACCTGATCTTATAAATGTGTATTTGCATACCTATTTATGGTGAATCCCTGAAGCTGAAACACATTGAGGTACCTCTATGCACTCATGATTTGTTCAGTCTACTTTTTAACCTCTGCTTTTACTTGCAGTTGACAACTATTTATTCATCCACAATGGAATTAAAATGTTATGTTAAACTCAGCATAAAGGTATATTGCCGCTATGCCAACTTTATAAGCTTTAGTCAATTTTTCCTGACTCTTCTTTGTTCTAACAAACACCGAGAATCTATTACATTTAATATGATCCTTATTTCAGAGAACTGGGTCATTTAAAAATTCATTAAAGCATCAAGTCCCATACTTCTTTAATTGACTATACAAGTAGACAATTCATACATTCACCTTTACTCTGATGTGTCTTTCACAGTCCTCACTTTTCTGGCACAGTGCTGTCCTAGTAATATAACTTTCTGATTCTGATATATTTTAAATTAGTGGTTCTTAAAGCCGGTCTGCCCCTTGTTCAGGGAAAGCCCCTGGTGGGCTGGGCCAGTTTGTTTACTGGCCGCGGTTCACCGCTCCAGGCCAGTGGCGGCTGCAGGAAGGGCGGCCAACACATCCCTCGACCCACACCACTTCCTGCAGCGGCAAACCATGGACAGTGGGAGCCGCAATCAGTTGAACTTGCAGACGCGGCAGGTAAACAAACCGGCGGCAGGTAAACAAGGGGTGGACCGGCTTTGAGAACCACTGTTTTAAATGATAGAAAATGCCAGACAGCTATAAGTACAATGTTTGTAACATCTGTATCCATCTCTCCTTTCTTAACTCTGGTAATTTATCCCCCACTTATGTGACCAAATTACAATTCCTCTTTCCATTTCTCCTTCACAGAACCCAGGTACTTCCTATGTTTTTAGGCCACAAAAACCTCCATAATCATCTACATCCTTAAACTCCCAAAGTCCTGAGGGAAAGGAGCATCTTCTTTAAAGGTGTTATTCAATGGGATTCTCCTTGCAGGGGCAGGTGCCAGGAAATCCTCCTCAGATCAGGTTAAATTTTAAGGCTGGGTGGCTGTAAGAGTCTATTGTTGCTAATTCCTGAGAAGTTGCTCAAACAGTAATAAGTAATCAGAAACATTAGCACAATTATATAGCACTTTTCATCAGTATTTTCAAAGTGCTTTACAAGGTTGGAATATTATTATTATTAGCCTCCATTAACAGGTGAGGAAAACAGAGAACCAGAGAATTAAGTGTTCTGTTCAAGATCACACAGTAGAATCAGTAACACAGTCAGGAACAAAGCACCTAGCTCTCCTAACTCCCAGTAAGGCACTCTATCTACACTAGCCTGCTACACTGAAGGGGGAGGGAAGGTTAAGAATTCTTAAGGTATTTAGATAAAGATGACAGCTAAAAGTAGCAGCCGCACTGTTGGGCTGGCTCTAAAATTTCTGGAGTTTGCCTGCATGAATTCACACTATATCAAACCTTTGAAATACAGGAACATACTGGCAATTAGAGAATGTTGGTCCAGGGGTTGCTGGTTAGGACAGTATTGGAAGACATGGTGGTTTCGGATGTGAAGGAAAGCCCCAAGTCACATACTTTTTTAGGAAGATTGATGTGATAGAGTCTAAGCCTTGAATATTTTGTTTGTCAGACCACAAATCTGTGCAAACAAATTTCACTTTTAAATTTCTAACATTAGCAAACTAATTAAAAGTCCAATGGCAAAAAACTAAATTAACACCCAGAGAGAAGGTTGCTTGATAGTATGTTGTCCCCTTGCAGAACTTTGAGTTGAGCAAAACTCAAACTTCTGAAAGCCAGGAAATACACAGGGCTTGTCATCACTACAGGGGTAAGTTGACGTAAGTTACGCTACTCCAGTTACGTGAATAATGTAGCTGGAGTCAATGTAGCTTAGGTTGACTTACCCCTGTGGCTTCACTGCACCATGTCGACAGTAGATGCTCTCCTGTTGACTTACCTTATCTTCTCAGGGAGCTGGAGTACTGGGGTCAACCAGAGTGCACTCTGCCATCGATTTAGCAGGTGTTCATTAGACAAAAGGATGGAAAACACAAATCTCCCCAAATCATGATCACAACTCTGTCACACAACCTCAAAGTAATTCACAGACCTTGCAAACACACCGTAACAAGCAGAGCTAATTACTGTCTCCACGATTTGGTACAGCTACACCTGAGTCCAATCATTCTCACTTTACCTAGAGTGCATGCAGATAATAAATGCTTAGAAGGCTCTCATACTCCAGCTTATTATTGACAATATCCTTTGTAATAAAACCTGTGTCCTGCTAATTATACAACATATACAATTCTCCACTAAACTATACATACTGGATCCTGAAGATACACAAATGCAGCTCATCCCTGTGCTCACGTACCCCATGCTTCTGTTGCTGCTCCTTTTAAATAGCAGTACTCAGTGGGGTTTTTTGTTTGTTTGCCAGAAGAGTGAAGCAGCTGTCCCCTGACTCCAGCTAGCCTGGGACTACCAGGTAAACAAAAATGAAAAAAGTTCATGAACCCATGGAGCATGCTTAGCAGGGAATCTCCAGTGGTGGAGACCAATTCCACCCCCTAGTATAAAGGAAAAAAAAAAGATGACAGACTCTTCAGTTAATTCAGCCAGACCTAGAGGGAGACAACCATACCACAGAGGAGGTGAAGATCTCTGCCCTGGGGGCTGATGCTCACAGGCCTTCTTTTACTAATTGCAGCAGATAACCACAAGGCAAAGAATAACAGCTTATTCAAAGACCTGAGTGCTTGCTGCTTATTTAGTTCAGGACTGTGTGGTGACATTAATGCCAAATCAGTGGTATATGTTTTAAATGCATATTGTTCTTACTCGCTACTTGTGCTTAACCCTGAAACCCATAACCCTTACCTCAAATGATCCCATGTTTGGGTCACTAACCCTATTCTGCACCCTTCTGGAGCACACCAAATTTCAAAAGAATCCGACTAAGCAGATCAATTTTAGAGGACTTAGAAAGGTTAACCTTTAAACAGAAGTTGTGATACAACCTAAACTATAGAGGCGCTGTGGCACCACTATAATATTAATTTAGGCTGTCAGTGTCTTTTTTACTAAAAAAGTTTTTTTTGAAGAGGAAGCAGAGAAGAAAGCAGACAGTAGGAACTGATTTCAACAATTAATGCCACATAAAATCTAAAGCATTAGTTATCAAATTAACACAGAATAGGCCGCAGTCACTAGTGGCAGATAATTCACTCATGAACATGTGACGTAGTTTTTCCTTTCCATTTCTAGCTGAGAGGGAAACAGCAGAAGAGGATACACACAGCACTTCCCATACTATTATCATTTGGATCTATAGCACTGTCATCAATAGTTAACACCCTGATGAAGCATGTTATTATAAAGAAGGCACTTTGACAGCCTGATACAGTACTTCCTTTCCAGACTATGAGAATAATAATGTAACAACAAGTTTCCTGTTCTGGACAAGTTGAGCATGATGCTCCCTGATAATCAATGCTCAGTGTACACTTTTCAATGTTAAAAGTCATTGAAGACTTCATGTAGGATGAATCTGCTCATGGTAGATACTTCCTAGTCTGCTTTAACAATGTATTTTGTTGATATAAATTATAATCTGAGCGTAATTAAAAACATCTAAATTCCCCGTAACTAACCTGTAGGGAAGGGGTGGCTTGTTGGATAATTTTTCTTTTTAAAGAAAAAATGTGTCTCTCACTGTTAATTTTTCTTCTAAGAAAATCATGTCCACAAATTTTACTTATAGGTCACATACTTTCTCTGCAGTCTTTGGAGCACCCAAAGCTGTCGATTGAAGTACTAAGAATGTGTTTAAAACTGGCCCCTTTGCTTCCTGACCAGAAATAAGTCTTGAAAAAGGTACGGTTATTGATCCCAGCTATTATCATGAACTGAACACATAAGTATTATATATATTCAAAAGGAGCCCAAAGTTAGGTTAGCTCATTTGGTGTGTCTGTGTGTGCATTTCAGGTCAGTGGACCTGCCTTTCTTAGGGAAAGAGAAATTATAGTTCAGACAATCTTTCTTCCCTGAGTTAGCCTTCCCACTGACCCTTACTCATGGGGTAGCCAGCAGTAGCCAAAGAAAAGTGGGGAGAAGAGAAGGAAAAGAGGGGACATGACCAATGATCACTACTGACTTGAGCAGAGTAAGAGTTTCAGTGTGAAGTATCCTCCAGCCAAAAGCTGCATCAGCTGCCAACTGAGAGTCTCTATTTTGTAGCAACTAGCACAGACATGTATGTTGGACAGCATGGCTGCTTTATCAATTTCCTCTGCCAATGCATAGGCTTTTTCAGATCAAGGGCTTGTCCAAACAGAGACTTAATGCGCAGATTCTTAGGGGGCATGAAGGCATTTTCAGGCTGCATAGAATTTTTCTACTCAATTTTAGATCTAGGGGATGATATTTATGAGCTTTCCGTACCCTCCAGCTAGGTTGACTGTATAAGGAACAGGGATCTGGATTTTCTCAATAGTTCAGTTCTGTTAAAATCAAGGTAGTATCATCTGTTCTTTCATCCTAGTGTGTGAACAAAAAAAAAAGTGCACTATATGCTTGGGATTTATGGATAATTGTATTCTTCTTTGTAATTACTTTTGGTACCACTTTGTAGGTGCAGAAGGTGCAATACTGTTTTCCACTAAGAGGACTTCCTGCTCAGAGAGTCTCCAAGCTGAGACTGACTACTAAGATCTTCATGAAATACAGTGACACCGAATGGAAAAGCTCTAAAGGAAGAGCACTAAGTACCTTCAAAACTGAGTTAAAGGTCTAAATGAAGCATCTGAAAAAAACCTAGGAGGCTTAATTTTTTCAGCTGCTTTGAGAAAATGTTTATGAGTATAATGCCAAAATAAGTGCAGAGGCTTGTCCCTTAAAAATATTGGCTGAAATATCCCACAGAAACTGTAGTATAGACAGCTGGTTGTTAATTGTTTCCATACACAAAATAATGTACCTATTCCAATATGCAGAACATAGCTGTGTGGTAGATGGTTTCTAGGCTGTGAGAAGTGTCTGGATAACTTCTTCTGAATATCATGCTTTCTGCAGAGCATTCTGTTCAGTGTCACACTGCTAGGTTCATTTTTCCTAGATCTTAGTGGAAGCGGATCTTTGAAAAAGAATGTAGTTGCTTACTGAAAGGAACAAAGATGGTGCCAAGAACCATGTGATTGAAATGGAAAACCCAAGGACTTGTGAGTCAGTAAAGTGCTATCAAAATTATTTGTCTCGTCTTGTTTGGTCTACTATAGTATGTTGGCTCTTCAGGGTATAACAGACTCAATACTGTGAATCCACAACTCTGACCAGAAGCTGTCACTCTCCTTGCTGCAGCAGTTTGCAACTATGCAATTGCCTGCTGAATTAGTGAGGCCTCTCTAGTGTTCTGAGGAACCTGGTTATCTGCTGGAATATCCTGTTGTTCAGAGACCTTTCTCCTGAAAAAGGGATCTGAACCAGGAATAAGGGTCAACTTTCTCTATTCTTTCCATAACCACACACTAAACATTCTTTTATAATTAGAAAGAATTAAACACTAACTGCAGAAAAGAAAATGTCTAGTGCCCTTCTAGTAAGAAATAATTAGAACCAAGAAATCATTCCCTCCCTTTTTGATACATGCAGAAAAACTTCAGTTGCTTGCAGAAAATGACACTCCAAAGTTCTGTAAGTGAAAATTACATAGCAGTTGAGATCAAATTCTCAACCACATACATCTGTGTATGACTAAGAGACATAAAACAAGATTTCATGTGACCTTTCAATCTTAGACAATGATTATCCCACAGATTGCCACTCTACTCCCAGCTCTACTAAACTCTTATTAAAAACATTTTTTTCCCCCAAAGACATACATTTCATTCCTGCTAACAGGCAAATTCCTAGGCTGCCAAGGAAAGGAAAGCAAGAGATACACACACACACACCTATATCTTAGCAATATTGGGAAAATCATGTGAAATGACTGACAAAGAGGTGTGCTACCACAAGGTGCAGCTAACAAACTGGAGAACATGATTAGGAAAGGAGGAATCTGACTAACTGACAAAAGTTCTGAGTGAAACAGGATGACTTTAGTCTCACTCCTTCAACTGCCCGAGTAATCTACAAGTAGCTGCTTTGTACACTCCTTGAAGTGGCTTACTAGGTAAGAATCAATTTCCTTTTCTTTAGAAAAAAAATCTTTGTAAGAAGCAATCTGATGGTGAAGTATACTTATGCCACATATGCATCAGACACAGTAGTACAGGGGTTGGCAACCTTTGGGAAGTGGTGTGCTAAGTCTTCACTAATTTAAGGTTTCGCGTGCCAGTAAAAGGTTTCGTATGCCAGACTAGCAGCGCAGGCGGCAGGCAGAACCCCAGACCGGCAGCGGGCTGAGCCGCTCAGCCCGCTGCCGGTCTGGGTTTCTGTCCGCCAGCCCCTGCCAGCCAGGGTCCCAGCTGCCAGCCCTGATCAGCCTGCTGCCGGCCTGGATGGACAGAACCCAGGCCGTCGGCAGGCTGAGAGGGGCCGGCGGCCGGGACCCCAGCTGGCAGCAGCGTGCCACTAGAAATCAGCCCGCGTGCCGCAGGTTGCCGACCCCTGCAGTAGTAAGTTATAGACCTGTCTTTATTCAAATATTTAAAAATCAGATCTCTTTTTATTCTTTCCCCACTCAACCACCTTTTTTTCTTCTTTTCTTTTAAAAACAAACAAGTTTCCTGGACTATTTGAACCTCTTCTTTCTAATCCTATCACTAGAGCTTCAGATGCACTTTTGGTAACATTCTGTGGTTCAACAACTTATTCCAACTCACCTTCCATTAGTAACGGTTCCCACTTTATTTTTGTGCAACAGAAAATGGATGGAGGTCCAAAAACTGCTGCTGAAATGGCAGCTACCATTTGCGGGGAGAGAGCTATTTAAAGCTATCACTCTTCTCCTCCAGCTCCTCTCCCACCTTTCCTCTCTTCACCCTACCCCAGCCATACTGTCTGTTCATTTTCATTCAATCCCTTTAATCAAGGTATAGGGAGTTTATGCTCAGGAGTATCACCACTAAAAAAAGCACACAATGCCAACTAAAATGTATCTTTGGACAATCATTGGCCCCATTTAGACACTAATATATTATCGAGGTCATCATTAAACACATTCAAGTAAGAGCTCTCTGTTTTAGCTCTTGATTGCTGTTTCCTGTTTTTTCATCCAGTACTTCCTGAAAAATACTGGATGAAAACTCCCTCTAACCTTATTTTCATGGATCCAAACTTCATTATGCAGAAATTTGATCAGGACAACCAAAAGTATCCAGAAAAAAAAAACCAAGAAAGAGTAATCTCTCCTCACTTTCAGCTAATTACTAGTTAAACTACTTTCCTGAGCATTGAAAGTGGTAGTTTATAAAACCAATGATGATTCCAGCACACCATGTTACCAATTTTGTATTGACAGTCTCTGTTAATATGCCAGGTGTACCATGGTTGAGACAAATATTGTAGGCACTTCAGCTGATAAGACTCTACGGCTCTAGCACTTGATGGGCCCTCTTCTAACTGACTTCAAATGTGACACTTATCCCAAGGCTTTGGACACCCTTCTTCTTAACTGCCAAGGGATCTTCCCCTGCTAGCAGCCCACTATCCTCCTGATCTAGAAGAAAAAAGCAGCAACATATTTGCCCCAATGCAGATTCACCACACATTTAACTAATAAAGGTTTCTGGTGAAACAACAGTTCCTCAGGATTTATCCACACAGCCCTTAACTCATGAAATTTACATGTGTGAGCTACTAAGGACAAACAGATGCATGGGAAATGCCTGCTGACCACTGACATGAATCAACTTTAAATTTGTAAAGATGGCAGACTATTTTAAAAAATGTTCCACAGAAAAGTTAAATTTCCCTATTAAGTTCTATAGAATTATAGGTAAGGGAACATACCTCACAATTGAAATGTTTTGTGGATTTTGTTAGCTAATAGGTTTTGCATTCACAAACCACTACAAAATAACCATTTGAATGTCACAGAAAGAAGAAAAGTTAAGGAAACAGATTCTGGGTTTCAACCTTCCAAAGAATTAATGTAAAAAAGTGTTTTTATTTACAAAATTAAATACTTTGAAAAATGCTAGCTTTCTTTCAAAGCTGGCTGTCCAAATGCTTGTCAGAGAATATGTATGAGGATTGGAAGCAGTAACAATGGAAGACCTACCTGAGTCTGCCTCATTGCCCGTTCCACTCGACGAGTGCTTCCTTTCTCAAGCTTTGTCCGGAGAAGTAAGGCTGAAGTTTGAATGGCCCAGAATTTAGGTTGTGAAAGTAAACACTAATGAAGGGATGAAAGAAAAAAAAAAAGGTTAAAGTGGTAAAAAAAATGAGATTTAATGGTAATTTTCAACATCTCACTTGCTCAAGCAAGTATGCCTAAACTGCAGTCTATTCTGAAATTCAAATTTTCTGTCATGGTATCTTATTGGTAAATTGAAGACATTACATGTATGCATTTGCTGGTCTATTACATAACCATGGACCAAAAATGGCTGGACCAAAGATTTATTGCTATGCCATTTCATCTGAATAAAGTTCATCTCAGAGAGAGAGAGAGAGAGAGAGAGAGAGAGTGTGAGTGTGAGTGTGAGTGTGAGTGTGAGAGAGACTGTGAGAGAGAGTGCGCGCGAGAGAGCACACATAGAATAGAACTTGTGACTAGTGAATCAACAAGGAAGCAAGACTGAGAACAAATGGTGAAAAAACACATGGAAGGTGATTACAGGAAGGAGGGTTTCTTATTTATTTCCCTAAATAGTGGCTCTGATACAACAAAAAAGTAGCTATTTGGTGTTACAGTATAAACAAATTTGTGCTCGGCAGAATTTATCAGAGTTGTTGGTAATCTAGTGAATTTTACTTGTTTTGTTCTACGCAGTTTCTTGCTGTGTGGAGTTTTCTACTTGTTAGCTGAAAATATCTGTCTTCCCTGGGCTGATTTGTTTAGCACCATCGGAGATGAATCTAAGCAGGAGATTATATACGTGCGCCACCTTCAATGGTGAGGTATTGTCCACTTTCTTTCACTGAGGTTTATGCTACATGTGTTAAGAACACGGTGGTCAATCATTACTGAGCTACAAACTGAGCTCATAGCTGTATGTTAGTGCGGAGTTTTTAGTTCATCCTACTTTCCTCCATATTGAAGCTGAGTGACAGCTGCCCTTAAAGAAACAGCGTGAGGTCATTACTCAGAAAGCCCTCTCTTGATGCCAGCAACCTCACCAGTTATCATCCAATCTCTAAGCTACAATTTTTAGGGGAGCCACTTCATCACAGGAGGTCATTAAGAAAGGGGTAGCCAGAGTGGCCTCAACACACTTGATTCCATATAGATGGCTTTAGTCCCTTCCAGTCTGGTGTCAGATGTGGGTATGGCTACCATTATCTGTGTTTGCATTTTATTTTTACTAAATGAAAAAAAAAAGTTTTAACTAGTTGAAGGTAGATGCCAATATAAAATTTCTCAGTGAAAGGTATTTCAGCTACATCCAAGGTTCCCAAATGTGGGAATATAAACACAAACCCCACAACCCAAAATGATTAAGCAACTGAACATTCCTAAGTACACTTTCAGGAACTAAAATTTGGACAGGGGCAATACTCTTCATTTCACAGAGTGCAACAGTAATTTGTAGACAAAACAATAAATAGACACGAATATATCTTCTTCAGAGGTATAAAACCACATCTCTCCCTGTCAATCAACTATTAATACTTTAGAAACAGCAATAGTTAGTCTAGGCCTAGGTGAAGTCATGAGACTTTATGGGCTTGTCTTCACTACCGGGGTAAGTTGACTTAAGGCTTTATAGTTCTACTTGTGGCTAAAACCAGACATTAATACACATCACTATATTTTAAAATAATATACCTGGAAACAATAAAAAATAAATCAAACTTGAAAAAAAACATGCATAACATACTTTAATGTACTGTGCTACTTACTATAAACTAAGAAAACTGCTTAATAAAACAATTTCAGAAATAAATCTGCTCATTGAAAAAGAATCTTCACAAGAAGTCTTCATTATGCTCATTTTAGAAATTAAACAGAGAAAAGAAAAAAAATAAGGGGATGAGCTGTTGGAAGGACAGAAAAAATGGAAAGACCAACGAAGTTATGCAACTTTTTGGACACAAAATAGAACATTTTGAAATGGGAAAATTCACTGCTTCAGTTCTCCCCAGCAAAGAGAACTCTTCTCCAACTAACAAGGGATCTTGATAATTTTTTTCTTCCATATTTATAAAATGAAAAATAGAAATACTAATACAGCAGATAAACAGATTCTCAGCAACAGACAACATGGCACTTTGGTTTAGATGACACAGTATAAATAATGGATAAGATGATTTCCAATCAGAAATAGTACAGCAATTACTATTTGGGAGTAGGGAAGACGTGAGAACTAATAAAGCAGCGGCTTTGGGGAATGGGAGCATACTAATGCAAGTAATCTTCCACAAGGCAAGCATACTTTGTATCAACCCCATTAAAGAGTTCTAGGACTCCCACCTTGCTCCAAATAAACAAGCAGCCCTCCTGGACATGCAAGAGACCCTCAGCCTCCCAGGAGCTCTTCTCCACATGGAGTGCTCTGGCTTCTTGACACCACTCCACTAAATGAACAGCAGCAGTTCCAGCAACCCTGCTCCTCCTCCTTTCTAAGGAGATGTAGCATCTGTTCCATTCTACAATCTTGTGCTTCTCCTCCTAGAGAAGAATCAGGAGCAGCCTGAAGCAATTTTATCAGCCAGGGTGGAAAAAGGTTAATTGCTGCTCCAGCGGTCAGGCATACAAACAAAAAACAACACCTAACCGCCACTCACCAAAAAACCCTGAGTGTCACAGAGGTATGGTGTTCTCTTGAAGTTGGTGCCCAAGGCAACTGCCTTGCTCGCACACCCCTAGAATTGTCCTGAAGAATAGTAGTGTCTAGGCTATTTTGTGCTTTCCTCCTCATCCCTTTTAAAAGAACAGGACATTTGGATCCTAAAGTAACTGGGAAGCTTGAGGCTGTTCTGCTACTTTTTTCTCTTGTGACCTCAAGTGAAAGAGCCACTTGTTCCCTCGTCCCACTCAGGCTACTTGCCCAGGCAAAATTTTTACTTTGAGAGGGTTTCTAAAGCTCTGCCACATTAAATCACCAGACATCAAGCACTTCTTTTTTTAAAAATAAACCTCACACACAAATGAAGTAGAGCACTATCCCCATGAGTGACTAATTATGAAACTGTTTCACTAATTCATCCAGGTAATTTATACTGGAACACTATATCAATACAAACAAAAGCAAAGTGAAAGCTTTTGTAAGTTATTCCACTTGTGGCAGAGAGGTATTTTCATGTTTGTAAAAAGAAATCAAGTCACACCATGACCTCTCTTTACAAGGCACGCATTGCGTAAAATAAATAAATAAATATATTTTCAAACTTGCAGGTTAACAAGACCTGTGAGGGAGTATATGACTGGGCTCAAGTGAACAAAATTCTTGGTTATTTTTCAGCTGGGTAGCACACACACACCTGTTACTTCACTTTTGGTGGGTGTCTCATTTTTTACATCTACTGTACAGTTAATTTATTTTTAAGTGTCTCAGAAAGGGTCTTTCTACATTTTAGAGGCAAAAAAACCAACAACTTGGAATATGATCCTGAGGACCAGAAGGAGAAAATGAAATTAGGGGAAATCTGATCTGGTCTTAAAAGCACACTTTCAGAGAGGTCTAGACCCAAAATTTAAATCTGGTAAAAGATTTTTATGAAACTTGATCATAAGTGTTTCCTTTAGAAGAGGCGTGGTTGCATTTAAATATTCCGACACAGTATTTGTAACCCAAAACTGAAGTACTGATGTTGGAAGCAAAATTAACTAGAAACAGACATGAAAGATTAACTTCTTTTCATACAATGGAATGAATGAAGGCTAAAGGGAAACAACCAGCATTAATTGTGAAAAGTTCACTTAAAGAGCCTTTTGGCGTTAATGTAAAGTATTAGTAACAATGTATCTTGTTAAAAAGTGGCCCAATCCTGCAACCAACTATGCACAAGTAAGTAGATACAGTGAGCTCAACGGAACTACCTCACATGCATTGTTACTCAAGCATATCTTTGCAAGATCTGGGCCTTGCTCCATAAACTGACACAGCATCCCTCTAAGACATTAAAGGCCTCTAAAAATCCATTTAATGATAAAAGTGTTGAAGAGCTTACCTTAAAAGTTAAAACAGAGCTCCAAGTCTGCTTAGTTAAAAAGCAAATTTTTAAAGAAAAACCTGTCCAAAGGGTGGGAGGAGTATGGGGCACCTTGACTTTTCCACCTTCGTTAATAAGAACAAAAACATTTAGAGGCCAATAAAATTTGAGCTCTAGTCTAGTACTTGGCTGCCTTGGCCAAAATGACAGGCTTAGCCTGAAGGTTTACGGGCCTGATGCAGCGTGCACTGAAGTCAATGGAAAGACTTACAATGTTGACTACAGTCCTGATCCTAGAGTTTCAGAGCCTATCTTTGAGAACTTTATATTAAATGGATTTTTGAAGAAGGGAGGTGGAAGAGGAGCTTGCTCCATCCACTCCATGCATCAACCTGGTATTTCAGTGTTTCCAGGAATGGTGCACTTCCCTCTGGGAAAATATTCTGGTTAAAAGATAGACAATTTTCTTGTGTTATTGTCTTATTTGTAATTTTAATATATTTCTCATTTATCTTGGGCTCCAGCCACTGAGCACTAAAAGTTAAGGACTGAAACCTTGAACTTGACTCAATATTCTATTGGAAAAGAGTTTCAGAGGACTGAGGACAGGTTTGATAAAAGTGCATGTTATTGAGGAAATACATTGGCATATGCTAAACTAGTTGGACTAGCCTAGCAGTTGATGGATTCATGCATTAGTATATTGCATCGCTGTTGTCCAGCTGGGAGGCGATGAAGGAATGTGCAACTGAGGCACCTCATCATCCACCAAGATAGGATATAATCTCTTAGCTAACCAGAGACAGTAGAAAGTGTTACTCAAAACACTGTTATATAATTGCTTAGCTTCAGGGAGGAATCCAGGAGAACACCTAAGCAATGGACTAAATTCACCAGTTTTGGTTGTGTGCCCTTTAACCAAAGGAAACCATATTGTGGGTACAACCTCCGCAAAGTGCTTATCTCTGACCACCAGCATTTTGCTAAGATTCAGCTTCAATCTGCTGTTCTTCATCCAGGCAAATGGGCAAATTTCATCAAAGCAATGGGCCTCGATATTTAAATTGCTGGCACATGAGCCCATGACATCTTACCAACTCTCTGAGGCTGCATGTAGATGGTGAACTGGACAACAGCACCCTCACAGCCAGGATCAAGGAGATAATATTCAGAATATAGAACCTTCTGATTGTGAAATGTTTTCCACTGATTTGCTGAGGCTTTTTGATATTCTTCATTTCAGCTGAAAGAAAATATCATAGCAGGGCATCAGCTCTGCTGTAGTTAAGCTTGACAAGGCTGCTCTAAAACCCACTTGCTCACTTGAAATTTGCCACGCTTCGCGGAGTTCTGGATACGGTTCGTGGTTCAAATTTGAGGTCATTTGAGCAAGCCTCTCCCTCCCCCCAAATTTTACAAGATTAAGTTCTTATTTTTTATGCACACGTGGGGCTCAAACTATGGCTCTGATTGTCCCCCAACTGATTTTATTCAGTTACAATGTTGATCGCAGCTACTGTGCTATACCCACTGCCCCTTTGGGGAAGCGCTGTTGGACATGCTGTTTATTGAAAGACAAGTTTGGCTCTTTAGAATGGTACACAACAATCTAAAGCACAAAAGAGATTGACACATGTATGTGCAGCAAGATTAGGTAAAGGATTTTAAAGGCAGTATATTGTCACAGGAATTAAGTGGCTCAAGGGGACATGCACACTCTACCTTTGTAGATAGTGTAGAACTTTCAGAACACATTATGCCTTAAGAGAGCGACGCCTTGTCTAAAGTGTTCAGGTGAACTGTACTGAACAGGAGAAATTTACACCTGCTTTATACACACACAGAAATATGATCACGTCTGCTAAATTTTACAACCCCTTCATCCTTATGCCCACTATGACAACTAACACTATACTTTCACTTACTCATGATTAAACCCACAGTCCACTCATATTCCATCTCACTGCTGACAATCAACATGGCAAGACCACCCCTGTGCACTGCTACTGACACAACCCACAGAACTGAGTGCTGAAGTGAAGCATACTGGATCTCTCAAGGCACACATGCACACAGCAGTGAAACACCAAACTGCTACACAAGCAGTTTCAAATGCAAAATCCATCTGAGTGGTTGAATGAGAAGGATTAAAGATATACATCAGGGAGTCTTAGAGAAAGATTTAATTGTAACCACAAGTTTGGTTTTGACAGCAGATTCCTGTCTTGTCCTGGTCCGTAACACAGCAAGTCAGTTTATATTAACATTTTTTGTTCAGCTATTTTGTATGTGAACTTGTAAATCTCTGGTTTGACAAACAGAGGTTATTTACTGACTTTGGTTTAAAATACAACATAGATAAATGCCTATCTAGGCTGTATGCGTCCTTCTTATTAAAATATATACAAAACAAAAAATCAAAACAGCACCTCTCTCCACAGATAATCACCACTCAACATAAACATTCTAATTCAAAAACTAACACCGTTCATATTCCATTTGTGTTTTGAAGGATGGGCTCTTTTACTTATTATCAAGTTTCTATCACATCACTCTATTGTTCACCAAACTTTCGTTGAGCTGAAGGTACTAAGAAAGTCTAAAATAAATCATACAACTATACTGTATATTATTATTACCAAATATATTTTTAATAGAACACCATTAAGTTACACTAACTGTATTTACTATTTTTGTTGGGTTTATAAAGAATCTTGTTTGCCATTCCAGTTTATAGCACTGTTCTATTTAAGTGCAGAAAATTGTTTAAATAGAGATTTAAATACAATCAAAATATTTTGTTGCTTAGTGACTAAAATTTTTGTGGAAAGTAATACATTAGTTACAAGCACATCTGGCAATTCACAAGAAATCTATTAATTTTTAGCTCTACTTACATCAATATCTTAATTTTACAAAATTATCCCAGTACATATCTTCAGCATTCTCATGGGTGATCTTATTTTTATTAAATCTTTCCAATAGCTAGCTTAGTTTAATAGTGTATGCATTTAGTGATATGGAATTTGGCTGTGGATTAACCAATTGTTTGTCATAGAACTTCAATTCTCTCTCTTTCGCAGGAAAGAGAGAGTTTAAACTTAACAAATCCAAACATGTTAAGGTATGAAAATGCACAATTTGGGCACCTATACAACCTTAACTCTACCCTGTATTACTTTGCAACATTTATATGATTATGACTAAGTAGCTTTAATGTTTGTAGTCCTCCCAGACCAGATGAAACTGAATTAAAAAATACTTAACACTTTAACTATTCTCTCATGATGTTACACGTTTTAAAATAACTGTCACTCCTAAACTAAGAGATTTACTTGTAAATTCTCTGTTAATTCATTTGACAGTTAAAGAATAAGTGCTGTGACTTTGGGGAGGATACGCTGTATTTTTATACATAACTTACAAATGTAGAATTTTTTTTACGTAACCACTCAAAACCAAAACAATGTAAAACTTGAGAGCCTACAAATCAAAGCATGAAGAGGCATATAAATGTTTAGCATATCTGGCACATAAAATACCTTGCAACACTTGCTGTAACAGTGCCATGCAAATGCTTGTTCTCACTTTCAGGTGAGATTGTAAACAAGAAGTGGGCAGCATTATTTCCTGCAAATGTAAACAAATGTGTTTGTCTGAGTGACTGACTGAACAAGAAGTAGGACTGAGTGGACTTGTAGGCACTAAAGTTTTACATTGCATTAAAAAATAAAACAGTTTTTTTTGTACATAATTCTACATTTGTAAGTTCAACTTTTGTGATAAAGAGATTGTACTACAGTACACTGGTATGACATATAGTATTTCCAAATAACTATTTGGGAATTTACACCACTCAATGTGGTACCTTGAGCACCTCCTATTAATTCCTCATCCTCACAAGTACTGCACAAGAGATGCAGTTAATAATTCATTTCATGTATCAATATCAGGATGATACATACTAATATGAAGAAAATTGAGCATCTCTAAAGATTCGCTGTTTTGAACAGAAGTAAGCTGATTACTTACAGGAATAAGGTCACTTTGTGTATAAAACAATCTGAGTAGAAGTTGTAAACATCCATATTCACTAGTCACATCTTAGGCCTGGTCTACACTAAGGGGGGAGGGGGTCGAACTAAGGTACGCGACTTCAGCTACGCGAATAGCGTAGCTGAAGTCGAAGTACCTTAGTTCGGGCTACTCACCCGTCCAGACGCCGCGGGATCGAAGTCCGCGGCTCCAAGGTCGACTCCGCCACCGCCGTTCGCGGTGGTGGAGTTCCGGAGTCGACCGGAGCGCATGGGGAGTTCGATAGTTCGAACTCCGAGAAGTCGAACTCTCCGCGTCGACCCGCGCGGTAAGTATAGACCTACCCTTATTTGCTATAAAAACTTCATATCTTCTACAGTTGTGAAGAAGATTTTTCCAGTAGAATTTCACTGCATGTTATTCTAGATACACTATTACGAATTCTAATCCTATTTGGCATAGCTGACTTTCAACATTTAAGAGTGTTATCTCCTTAGAGAGATATAGTATATAGGCAGTGTAAATCCCCTAATATATTGAAAATTTAAATGCCCTACAAATTTAGCTGTTATAAGAATTATGTTTCTTATAAGGATAATTTAAAAGGACATAAGTGCAGTCTTGACAGAGAGAAGCAGTCTCTAGGCAGAAATGAAATTCAATGACTTGAAGAGATTCTGTCTCAGAGGTTTATAATCCATTTAAGAAAGACTAGCCATGGAAGGGATTTGCTCTAGCTTCTCTAGCACTCTCACAATTTTGAGACTATTTGGGCCTCATTCTTCATCACATCCACTTTATGCAGAAAGTTTTGATTTTCATTGATCCCTTTGAGAACATGGCCTTGTACTCAGGCAAATGGCTTCTCTACTGTGAGATGTCCATCTCAGAAGAAATTGCCTCCAATTTTCTATGGATGCAGTCAAGTCTCTTGCATGCTATTATGCCTTTTCCTTTACTCCCTAGATTTACTGTTCAGCAAACTGGTGATAGAAAGTTTTGTGATGTAGCAATGCCACTTCTCATCTACTGAAAGATAACTACATATACACCCCTTAATACTGAGCATCAGTATATCAGGTCCAGTTCAAAAAGATGAATCCCTAATACTACAGCATTTCTAAGCTGAGCCTTGTAGCACCTATAATGTACCATGGTTGTGTTGTGTTAATATTTATTTCTTCAGTACATTTCAGTACAGTTGATACAGTTAGTACATTAGCTTTCCACATAAAACAGGTTCTAAATCTTCATTTAGGGAAGAAGCGAAAATCCTTTAGTGGTCAGTAGTCTCATCTCCTACTTGCTCCACATCTCACAGACAGAAGAATGCTGAACAGGGAGAAAACTGAAACATGCTGCAGACACTTTGCGCGTAGCTGTCAGAAGCTGCACTCAACACATATCTGTTAATGTCTCACTTTCAGAAGCACTAAACTTAATTCAGATCTTAAAAGAAAAAAATTAAAATGATTTTGGATGAAAACCCAATACTTCAGCTACAAATCTAGAATATAAATTTTTAGTAGGGTTCTAAAAGCAATTTGTTATTAAAAATTCCTATATTTTTCTATATTTTGTGCTTGTAGTACTTTTAGCAGGAAATTGACTGTACATTTTTTCACTTAGATTTAAACATTTTAGAAAAATACCCATAAATCTTTGCAGATAAAGCCTGCAAAGGAAATTAACTTTTGTATTAAAACAGTATTAAAACACTATTTCTAGTGAAAAATTCATGATTTGTGTTGTATGGTCAAAATGAATTACATTCCAGATATTTGTAACAGCATTCTCAGTTTTTAAAACCAGTGGCCCCAGAAGTCTATGAGGTGAAGCTAACAGACCTTGAATGTGTCTCTCCCTCAGTTTACATTCCTTTCTATAATTCAACATCTTTCCAGTAATCATTCAGTAAAAAAGGGATTCTTTCAGTATAATCAACTTGAATCAACTGATTCAAGGTGACTGTAGCTACTTTAGTTAAAATTTCACAAAGAAAAATATATACACAGGGCAAGTGAAAAAAATCCAATTGCTCTATTACCCAAAATATCCGATTAGTATTCCAAGTTGCCTATTCGTGTGACTCCTTCAATGTTATGTAGGAAAAAAGTGGCATTACCTTGGTTATGTTTTACATATTTTCTGGTCCCACTTAAATCACAATTTTAACTGCCTCCTTTTGGACTTGAAATCATGTAAAGAGTTCATAAATACTGCACAAGAACTAGTTCTACAAGAGATATTGCCAGGTGTTGCTTTTTAAAACAGCTTAGTAGGTGGGTTTTTTTGATGTACGATCAGATGCTCTGCCAAGCCATAACTTTTTACAAAATTTCTGTCAAAAGGGGGAAAATATCCCCATTATCACTTCACTGGTGTCATTTTCCACATCTCTTCAAATTGTTATTTGAACACTTAAATTGCAGCATTCAGTTAATTCACTGCCTGTTTTAAAAAGTGTTGATCATTGTTCACCTGAAGTGACAAAGAAGAAAAACAGAAATCTTAAAATTATCAGAATGACAGGGCAAGAGAGATTTACTCTCTTGTATTGGCTTGGGAGATCAGCACACACAGCTAGTGCCATTTTCCACGATTAATCTAATATCCCATATATTTTTCAGTTGGTTTAGACCACACATTCAGTATGTCTTTTCCAGAGACTAAAGCTGCTCATTCAAGTATATGACAAGGGTTTATTTCAGTCCATAAAAACTAATCCTGGGAATGTACAACTAAAATAGCATTTCACCACAACAGGTGTTAGCTGAACATCAGCAGGGCTGGGCTTAAAGCTCTTAACCACAGCCATTAGAAATACCTCTTCTGGTGTTAAAATCAAGAGCAAGGCCAAGACACACACAGTGATCTGCACCAAGGGACAGTTTAATTAGAAAAGTATTCTTAAAATTTGCTTTGTCTAGTCTTGTCTAGTATCCTATGCACTAAAGTTATAACATTACGTAATTATAAAAATAGCTTACACTTTCGGTTTTAACTTGCCCATTTCAAATTTCAAAGTAATTTAAAAGTGAAACATTTGGGTTCTTTTACATTTTAATTCATGTGAAATAAGCCTATTCAAATAAGTTGTTTCACAATTAGATACAGACGAATATATTTGTACTAGAATTTTCACCTCAAAACAATCGTAAAAACTTTTTTGTTGCATAGACCCAGGTATTGTTTTTTCCCCATTAGGATTTTATTACAAGTTTTCTCTCCTCCCTTTCTCCCTCGCCTCATCAGTTACCACATCACCAAACACATTTTCCCAGCAGGAAAGTCACAGCACTGTTCCAAATGTCTGCCTTTAACAGCTAATCGTACTGTTCCTTAGGCTATATCTACACTTAAAATGCTACAATGGCACAGCTGTAGTGCTGCAGCTGCGCCGCCGTAGGGCTTCAGTGTAGACACTTAATGCAGTGATAGGAAGAGTTCTCCCATCGCTGTAGTAAAACCACATCCCCGATAGATGGTAGGCAGATCAACAGATGAATTCCTCCATCTACCAAGCACTGTCTTCATGGGATTTAGGTCAGCTTCACTAAGTCACTCACGAGTGAGGATTTTTCATGCCCCTGAGCGATATAGGTGGGGTCAATCTCATTTTCTGGTGTAGAACAGTCCTTAGACTAGGCTTTGGCATAGTCCCAAATGATATCCCAAAGCCCTGTAGCTGTTGGACTGCACTCATCTAAAATAGAGATGTAAACTTCCTAAATATCTTTAATTACCCTTGAATCTGCAGGAGGCTGAATGCCTTCAGTTCCCACTGGATTCGAGAGAAATTGAAGTTACGCTAAGCATCCCCAAGAAGGTGCTCAGCATAATCAAGCTGTGTGACAGCACAGAAGGTTAGAAGGAAAAACAGTTTCCTCTCACAACATTTAGAAAGTATTCTATTACAATGTGTAAGACAGAAAAGGCTATTTTTAAAGTGCACTTTCCACTCCCTCTCACTCCCCCCTCGTGCAAGTCCTGCACTGCCATAACAGAGCAGCTCTCCCTTCTACATCTAGATTGAACCCAGTGAGGTTCTTTGGTTCACTTTTTACCTCCACACCAAGGCCATGTCTACACTTATCGGTAGATCGGTGCAGCAGCAGGTGTTGATTTAGCTGGTCTAGTGAAGACCTGCTAAACTGATCACAGAGCATTCTCCGGTTGACTCCAGTACTCCACCAAAACAAGAGACACTGCAGTAAGTCAACCTAAGCTACATCGACTCCAGTTACATTATTCATGTAATTGGAGTAGTGTAACTTAGGTTGACTTATTGTGGTAGTGTAGACAAGGCTCTATTCAGTTTGAATATATTCTTCCCCTATCACTCTGCTTATAGGAAGACACCATGCTGCTCTTTACCAGCATCTTGCAATGCTGATCATACGCTATCATCTTTGGGCAGCTGACAATGCTATTTTCTTTATTAGCTCACTTGTAGGTGGCACAAAAACCGTGCTGTCCCTTTTATCCATTTCTGTAATGTATACGAGTACCACTGTACTTCAGCCTCCTGAAAAGCTGTATGACAATCATTTTGTTCATGAGAAAATAAATTTTCCAATCTTGGCTCACACTTGATTCCTCAACTCTTAACAGACATGAAGATATAGCTTTGTAATTTTATTCCTCTGTCTCTGGCGGGAGAAAAAAAACTTAAATGAAGCTTTATTTACTTCAAAAATTGCTGACTTAATGAGAGATCAGGGGTTGCTATGCATCCTATTATGTCTACCCACCCAGTGTTAAGTGGACTATTGAGACACAGATAAATTTGCTGAGTACGTTATATCAGTTTAGGCACTTGTTCAGATACCCAGCTGTGTGCTAGAAAGCAGATGGAAGGCTGCAGAAATGACTGTAATGTTCTTACAGAAATCAGCTATAAAAACTGAACATCTCTTTAAAAAGGCATAAGAATCACATATATTAGAGTTAGGGCTTGTCCACATGGGGAATTCATGGGGAAGTTAGTGCAAAGCAAGTATGGTGTGAATTTAAAATGTACTAGCTATTCCAGGCTTTTTCCTCCAAGTAGATGAGTCCTTACCCTTTAAATAAAGAAGTGAAAACTCCTAGTTGCTTCTATATTGTAAAAGGCAAATAGTTACATTCTGTACCTAACACTTTGAAAAACAGATAAGGAATAATAATTTACATTTAAAAGGCTACAAATTTTCCCCTTTCAATGTAAATATTTAAGATACAATACTGAATAGTGCTAAATCAGTACTGGATTTTAAATCACTTAGATGTATCCGCTACTTATTAGCGAAGAGTCTGTTTCAACTTTAACACAATGTTGCAAAGAATATCATAGATCTTGGCTCCAACATATTATGCCACTCTCCTCATTAGAGCTCTTCATACATTTTTACTCTTTTCTATGTATTTCTTCCATTTGCTCTAAAAAGCAGTTTGTCTTATAAATAATTAAATAAGGGTAATTCCTATCCACTACCCTTTTCCTTATTCATATTAATTTGTGTGTGGTATTTGGGCTCAATTGAAAACAAAGCTGAAGGACCATTAGTGAAAAAAGATCCATGTCCAATAGAGGAAAGCAAGAGTTGGGCCTGATAGACCACCTCTCTTTAATCTTTCCTTCACTGGTGGAGGTGGTGGCGGTTAAAGCCATGCAAGGCTGCCCTAAGCAGAGTCTCTGCTCCAGCAAGAGTATTATGAGCCATGAAAGTCCCCTTTTTCTTCAGTTCTGGCTAGAGGACATAGGTTTGGAGGCTGGAGCAGAGCCGCCCGGGGAGGGGGGGGGGGGGCAAGTGGGGCAATTTGCTCCGGGGCCCACAGGGGCCCCCATGAGAGTTTTTCGGGGCCCCTACAAGAGTTTTTCGGGGCCCATGGAGCAGGATCCTTCACTCGCTCCGGGGGTCCCGGAAAACTCTCGCGGGTCCCAGGGCCCGGGCCCCCGGAGCTTCTTCTGCTCTGGGTCGTCGTCGGCAATTCAGCGGCGGGGGGTCCTTCTGCTCCGGGGCCGCCGAATTACCACTGAAGACCCGGCACTTCAGCAGCAGGTCCCGCTTCTGCAGTAATTCGGTGGCATGGGGCCCCTGCCGCAGGTCTTCAGGGCACTTCGGCGGCAGGTCCTGGAGCGGAAGGACCCCCTCGCCACCGAATTACCGCCGAAGCGGGACCTGCCGCTGCTGAAGACCCCAGGCCCCCTGAATCCTCTGGGCGGCCCTGGGCTGGAGCAAGCCATCTCTTGCCCAGCACTTCTCTTCAGTGGGTTTTCTGCAGTTTTCAGGAAATGGATGGAAGAGAATGAGAAGACAAGACGTTTCCAGCTCCCACTTCTCTTCATAGATATCCATGAGGGAAGAGAAAAAATTGGCCATAAGAAGCTGTCATTCCCTTCCAATTCTCATTTTTACACACAAAGGGAGGGAGAAGAGTTAGTCAAGAAGACCATCTTATTTCTGACTACTTTAACTGCTCTTCAGTGAGGTAGTGATGAATAGGGGAGACTGCACAATGCTCATAAAGAATACACACCAAGTATTCCTGTCCAAAGCTCATCCCCATACCTGGTCCTCCACCCTGCTTTTAACAACTCCTTCAGAACAACAAACATCAATCATTTCATGACTTCGCATTTAAGCTGGATGGTTTTCGTGTTTTTCTTGCAAGATCTCCTGTCTCACATTGACACAAAATATGTCTACACTTTATGGAGCAAAAGAAACCCATCTGTTCTAGCTGTATATACTGGAACCTGACATCCTGTCATGAGTAGAAAAAAATCCAACCATGAGATGACCCAATTTCTTTTTAGTGAGCTGCGAGTAATGGGCGGCAGAACTTCCATTTCTCATTCAGCAGGGGACCAGGCAAAAGGAGTCTATCCTGCCTTCTCTGGGGATAGAAGCATACATGGGAGTGCTGTACAGTGTCTCTTGCAGTGCACATTGTATAAGAGGAAAGGAAGTTAAAGGGGAAGTGAGTGTTGGAGGAATATCAGTCTCAGTGGATGGACAGGTGGATGGAAGAGTGAATAAGATGTGCAGCTCATGATGGAGAGCACACGTATCTAAGTGAAAGTATACAGGAGATGAATATATTGGATGCAATGAAGAGTTTCTAATGTGGGACAGCAAAAGATAAAAAGTCTTGATTTGGACTTGAATATCATAGGGACACCAAAAAGCAAATTCACACTAATTTGTCTCAAAGGAGAAGAATAAAAATAGTAACAAGGACAGACATATTACTTACATACACATCCAAGAGCATGATTCAATATTTATGCATAATGCAGTCCACTCTTTAGCTGTTAAATTTAGGGTGGAATTTTCAAAGATAACTAAGGTCTTGTCTACACTGCCCTGCACTTTGGACTACCATATGGAGGCTGTGGGAATGAACTAAAAGATTCCTAATTTGCATTAGTAAAATCCTTTTCAAGCAAGATTATATTAATGTGAACTAGGAACCCTTTAGTTTGCACCAATAATGTCCAAACAGGGCTGTTACATCACAGCCCTTTGTTGTGTACTGCTATTCACACCCCAGTAGTCCAAACTGCAGGGCGGTGTACATATGCCTTAAGTGGCTTAGGAAGGGGCACAAATCTGATTCCAAATCACTTAGGCACTTTTGAAAATCCCATCCTTAAATATTTAATCAGGCTCAGTGACTAAATGTTTTCACAGATGTGTGACTTTCTACAATAACTTCACCTCTACATCGATATAACGCAACCCGATATAACACGAATTCAGATATAACGCGGTAAAGCAGTGCTCGGGGGGGGGGAGGGGAGGGCTGCCCACTCCGGTGGATCAAAGCAAGTTCGATATAACGCGGTAAGATTTTTGGCTCCCAAGGACAGCGTTATATCGAGGTAGAGGTGTACTCTAGGATTCACTTTCTAAAGATATTATAGGTATATCAAACAAGTGTTGACACCAATACTTTATCCCTGCAAATTGCAGAATCCACTCTTGATGTTAAAACTTTCATTATCTGAATATTCTGTCAGAACAGATATAAGTAGAATGGTACCTGTTCAGCTTTTAAGAGCTCACCACTCTCCAAATATACTACAAAGTACATACATTTAACCTTCCTATATTTGTAAAGGATAGTAGATGATTTTCGGTGCTGTTATTGCTTTGACTGGAATTTTTTGATAGAGAGTTTTAAGGAACATATTTCACCACTAAAATAAACTTTTTTCATAGGTACCTACAATCAACTTTCTTCAGGAGAAGGAAAAAATTGAAGACAAGGAAATGTCACAAAGAAAGAGGATACTATTTTATTTAAAGAAATTTGTTTTCAATGACCAGTGAAGGGTGAAACCACATAAGATATGTCTTCTATTTTCACTTAGAGTGGAGTCAAGCCATATTACTGACATACTCTACTTGGCCAAACATATCACTTATTCTGTGTTATGCTGAAAACCACTTCAGTCAGGTTTGACTGTAGTAGCATTGTCTTTTTTCAGGTTTGGGGTTTGGATTTGTTCCTGAAATAGCGTAATGGCAGACTTCCACACCACATCACAGTAGTGCATTTATTTCCTAAAGTCCAATCTTAACAGCAATAAATTAGGCACTTGGATTCAAATTAGAAGAAATTAACTCTTTGAGACCACTGATAAGGATTTCCCTAGACATTAAACAATAATGCATGTCTCATAACTGTTCAGCATCAGGAATTCCAGACTCAATGCCAAGGATGTAAATGCAGCATGTGCTCGAGAACTTTAGTGTACACAAATTTCAGTTTTTCAATAAACTCATTCAGTATTACAATTTACAAACTGAGTTCAATTTAAGTTTTGCTAAGTAGTTCAACTCCTGCAACTAATGCAAGATTTTCTTAGGACGTGATATAGAATGCTTTAATTTATATGTTGTAAAACAGTGGTTTTCAAACTTTTTTTCTGGTGACCCAGTTGAAGAAAATTGTTGATGCCCACGACCCAGTGGAGCTGGGGATGAGGGATTGGAGTGAGGGCTGCAGGGTTGGACTGGGAATGAGGAGGTGTGTGTGTGTGTGTAAGTAAAAACGACTCTGGAATGGGGCAAGGGGTTGGGGTGTGGCAGGGGGTCAGGGCTCTGGGCTGGAGGTGCAGGCTCTGGGGTGCAGGAAGGGGCTCCAGGTTTGGGGGGGGGGGGTCAGGGATGGGGCAGGTGATTGGGGCACAGGCTTACCTAGGGCGGCTCCCGGTCAGCGGCACAGCTGGGGTGCTAAGGCAAGCTTCCTGCCTGTCCTGGCACTGCGGACCACACTGCACCCCAGAAACGGCCAGAAGATCTGGCTCCTAGGCGGAGGTGCGTAAGCACCGCCCCATCAGCTCCCAGGCCAATGGGAGTGCGGAGCTGGTGCTTGGGCAGCACATGGAACCCTGTGGCCCCCCCCACCTCAGAGCCGGACCTGCTGCTGGCTGCATCCGGGGCTCAGCACAGTGTCAGAACAGGTAGGGACTAGCCTGCCTTAGCTGGGCAGCACCACCAATGGGACTTCTAACAGCCCAGTTGGCAGTGCTCAACAGAGCCGTCACAACCCAGTGCCTTACAGTACTGGACCATGACCCGTACTTTGAAAACCACTGTTGTAGACAATGAAGTGTCTCCACTGTAGGAAACAATGTGTGTACATTGGTGATTTCCAATCATTTCACCTTCAGGGTAGAAGACACCATTTTAAAGAAGGTCAGGGGAGCATAATCAATACTTTGTGGCAGAGTCTCTGCCCTGTTCCATTCAGATTAACACACGAGGAAATGAAATCCCTCCCAAGCCTCCTGCTGTGGATTCCCCTGGCCTGGGGGAGTCCCTAGCAAGTGTAGAACTGGTGTACTTGGATCCTATGGCTCCCTACCTGCAGCACCTCACACAGGGACAGTTTGGAGGTGGGGAGAACCCTATCTTATGCCTGGCTTGGCACTAAATGTACTATCAAGCAATGCCATAATAAAATTAAGGCTGTTAAGGTGTGTGATGTTAAGTCCAGGGGAAAACCAAAACATTTCCAGACTGGTAAGGCACACCAGGGCAGCATCCACAGTTCCAGGCAAGATGTTACTGGGAGTTTAGCATACCTGGCTTACCCAGTTTTGAAGCCAGCTTTCACCAGAGGAATTCTGTCCACTACTGTCTCACATGTTCAGTCTCCTATATGTTGTATCACTAGAAATTCGCCCATACATATGACTTGCTGAGTGAAAGACGCACACACACCTCAGCTGCCACTTGGTGGGCTACATCTTCGGTTTCATGAAGGTACTGACAATTATAGGGGAAATTCTGGGATTGTCACGACAACTTTCCAGAACACTCTTCAGGTCTCATGTTACCAACTCTCAATTTTATTACCGCAATAACAGTATTTGGGTTAAGGGTTCTCATGAATTTCTGATTTCTACCTTCAGTCTTGCAAAATTTGGCCCTTTCCCCAAGATTGTCACCATCTCCCATTACTATCAATGAGACAAAGACTGTCCCCAGCAACAGCAAGTCCCTTTAATCTTTACAGGTGAAAGTAAGACTTCCTCCAGGCCCAGCAAAGATGGCCTTTACATTCCAGTGTTTTCCAATGGGCCTAAAGCCATGTGGCCCTCAGTGAAGATGGTGGCCTCTTCAATTACTATGTGAGGGCTAGGCAGTAGAAACAAAAGAGACTGAGGGCAGCAAGAGGAGGATGTGTTAGGAAAGAGGACCGGAAATTATGACAAGCAGATGAAAGTGGGGAGGAGGTGGCTAACTAAAGTCTCAGCTTTTTGAGGCACGTTATAATTAGGTGAGATTCTCAACATTTGTTAAAACAAACAGTTCTAGCTCTTGTGTCTATGAAGAAAAGTTTGAGAACATGAATTTGGTATAACTTAAAACTCAAAAACCAGAAGGCAAATCAAGGAACCTTTTAAAGTCATGATTTCTTGGCACTTGACTCATGATTTTGGAGCATGTGGCTGGCAATACTGGGATAGAGAGGAAGAGAATAGCAGTTATCCTCACCCTGGGGAGGAGCTGGCAAGTGGAATCCTCTTTATGGAGTGCACAGGAAGGGTATATTCATGGTTGGATTTTTACCTGAACTGGAGGTGGGCAAGTAGTGAAAAAGAAATTGGAGGAAGGCGAAACAATGCGATATTACTTTTAAAAATCACATGATTTTTGCAGTGTCCAGTGGACAGAAATACATAATATACTCACTGCAATGGTAGTGATAACCATGAAATAAACTGCAAGACTATGTAAATTATGGCCTTTAATCACACAACTTTAACTACCATATTTGCTTTCTGTCCACTACTAATCCATATCCCGCAGGATTATGATTAACGCTCCAAATCTTTGAACTGTTTTGAATCTCTGAGATGACCTTGAAAATAAAATCAAAACAACCTGCCAGATATACGGTTCCTTCCTTTTCCCTAAATATAGAATCTCTCAGAGCAAGCAATATTCAGTCTCAGGATATAAAACATACTTGTGTAGCTGCTGCTGTATTTAAATGCTATTCGAATTCAGTTTATTCTTAGCTTTAACCTCTAGTCAGTAATGTTTACAATGGATTTTTTTCCACTACTCAATAAAATACTCTCTACTAAGATACAAGAGGGGAAAATACAGCAAAGTCTAAAAGTCTGAACACAGAATCTTTACTGTTTGTGTTCCCACATTATACTTGGCTCGAGAAAGTGTTTTTACAGGACCTGATTCAGCAAAGCACTTTAGAAAATCTTTAAGCATATGCTTGGACACTTCACAGAATCAAAGCCATAAACCCTAAATTAACTAAAAAACAATATATAAAAAATAAAAAAAAACCTTCCTCCTTTGTGCCTCTTCCTTCTCTGTCCAGCAGCTTATGGACTGAAATATTTTGAACAAGAGTCTTAATTGATGAATCCCCAAAAATACAATCCAATTGGGAGAATGCACAAAAGTTTGGATGCTTACCTAAAATTCTGGAACTAATTAAATTTTACATGCAATTCTACCTCCAACTGCACTAAACATTAAATGTTTACATTAAGAAACCACCTCTCGTGTTGGAAAACAGAAAGGAGGTTGTAAACTCTCATCTAAAAGGAAGACTCAAGCTGGGTTCATCCTCATCTAGTTAATTTTATTTTTTCAAACAGGAAGATGAGTAGAATAAATTGACATCACCAATTGAAGCTCTTCTAGCATTGATTTCTTTAGTGATAATACATGAATTCAAGGTATGAAAATATTTCCCAATAGCACAGTCGATTAGGCGGAATGAAAAGTACCAAATGATTGTACTTAATTGCAATTTTAAAATATAACTAGTCATATCGGACTGTGACAAAGGATCTGGCATTTGTCAATAAATCCTATTTAACAAAATAGAATGACTGATATGAGGGAATTAGCAGGAAAAAAAATAATTTCTGCTTAAAAGTCCAATATACAGAAATAGTACAGATTGAGCTAATTTAGTCTAATACCAGGAACAATTTAACATGCAAATCAGAATTCTGGATTTTTTTGGATAGTTATGGAGCAAGGATGGTCAAAACCACCTTTAAAATGCTTGACTGAGAACCAGGAAGTTGGGAGACCACTGCAGAACTAGGCCATGGGGCAGAAATGAGAGTAAGGGGAATGTTAGCATAAAGAAGGGACACTAACCAGTGTATGTAGAACAGAGACTATTTCATCAACCCCCAGTAGATACACCACATCAAACAGCACTTTGTTGAAATGTGGATGTAACTTCACCCTGTTTTTATAAGGAACTCTAAAACCTTTCAGCTGAAATCAATGATAGTAGTTACAACTTGACCAAAAAAATTGATGGGGGTGGGATGGGGAATCCTGGGACACAGCAACCAGGTTGGCTAGGGAAAAAAGTGAGCAGCTGAAATATAAAGGCAGAGAAGAAAATCTGTTAGTCACTGTTATCAAATTTAGTTTTCTTAACTTTTCAGAGCACAAGACTACCAAACCATTTCTTTTGTTTTAATGTGGTTTTCTTGATCTTTTCCTGATAAATATTGTTTAATGAGACCTCTGAAGTCTGTTGCTTGGGTAATTCCTTGCAGACTGTACCAAACAACAAACCATCCAAAGAAGGAAGAGTGTCTGAAACCTCCCTTCGTTCAGATTCTTGCTCCCAAACCACACTACTAAAGCAGTCCTCTCCTATAAGATGTGTTGCAAGCAGTGCTGTCAGTCAGGTGGACTCACTGAAGACACAGACCAGAGATGGGAATAGAGTTTAAGGAGACGGAAAAAAAGTGCCAGTTATGTATAAATATGACGTTCTATAAAATAAAGCCAACTTCAAACTGACCATTACTTAATCTCAGTCTTGGAATGGAATGCAAACTTGTCCCCTGCAACACATGAACTACAGCATTTAATTTTTTTAACCTGAAATCACAAAACACAATGAAAATAGTAACAGCAAAAATCATTAAGAATTCTTTGCTAATCCTACTCATAATACCTTATAAACATACATACTAAAAACTTCATGAACAAGAACCCCAGAAACCGTTTGAGCCATTGTGCATGACAACTCATCAGCATGAAGAGGCAGCTTCAGATTCTACTGCACTCAAGAGGCAGCAATCCGATTTCCCAGCAATGCTAGTTGGACCAGAAAGCATACATACATTAAATTAGCAGTAAAATTTTGGATCCTGACATTCCTAGAAAGTGATTCACTCCTTTCACTAGTGCCCCTTAGAGAAGAGGGAAAAAAGAGAGTAGAATGGTCTTGAAATCATTTACCCTCTTACATTTGTTGGCATTAGTACAGTTCTGCTGTGAGAAAGTCTTTGCAGTGTTATAATCTTGTAACTGACAGAATCTGTCATTTTTGGCAATGCTGCTCAGAAGAGAAGGTGAAAAAGACTTTATAGCGCCACAAAAGTTCCAACAGGAGAGCATTCTTAATGAGAATCTCAGTATTTTTTCTGGTTATAAAAAAATATAAAGATACTTCACCCCTCTTTTCAGCAGAGACAAAAATGAGCTGCTTTTATTTAAGCCATAGAAGCAGTTTTTATAAACCAAATTGCCATGTTACTTTTGCAGAGATATTACTAACAATTTGACATTGAAAATGTCATGTGCCTTGATTTGATCAGTACCTAGTTCTCCTTTAATATCCCAAATGAAATATAGAGGTTGAGAAGAACAAAGGGGAAAAATGCATACAATTAAAGGGAGAAAAATCTCAATGCATATACATTTAATAAAATGTGCACCAAAATGTATTGCCTGATTTAAAAAGGAGCTAAGCACCTTTGGATCCTACTGACTTCAGTGGATGCCCACCTCCTTTGAAAAAAATCAGGTCAACCTCAAGATCAAATTCCATAGTAAAAATAGTCTTATGGAATTATGGATCAGCACAGTGGAAAACCAAGGAACAGGAAGAATGGCTAGCATTACCATTTGGTCCATTTTTGGTTCCTTTGGTTTGGACAGGTTCCTCTACCCCCTCTCAATCGTACCTTGTTTTTTCAATGTGTTTCATCTGATTTTTCTAACTTATTTCTATATTTTCCTTGGCAAGAGAAGGTTGAATGTTCAACTTTTGTAGTCAGATCAACACGAAGAGAACAGTAAGGCGGATAACTGTTATGTAAGATTTGTTCTCTCTTTAAATGGTAAGAAAAAGATCTCTTGCAAATTGGAAATGTCTGAAGGGAGACAAAAGCCATCTTCCCTGCCCAATTTTATGCATCATAATAAAGGCATCAAGCTGCTCCACTCTCCATAAATCACAGAAATCTTAAAAGTACAGTGAACTAATGCAGTACACCTTTTCTTTGTCCTCTCTTCTCCTCCTCATCACTCCACAGGCAAATCAAGATGAGATAGAGAATGAAATCAAGAAAAGGTGGGGTGCACATAGTGACAGTTTCCCCTGCACCATTTGTGTTTGCTCTCCCTCCCCACTATTGTGTTCCTAGTACCACTACTGAAGCTAGAGTCCTTTGATCATTGTATACCAGGAGTGTAAAGAATGAACACTCCTCCCTGTGCTGCTCTAACCCATGGCCCTGGCCTGAGATCTAAAGGATCTCATAGCACTGTACTGGTGTGGCAAAGCTCTGCCCTACCCTGGGCCCAGCATCTCCCTTTTCCACAGAAATGTCTATCATTTCTGAATAGAATCCATGGAATTGGGGAGGAGACTATGTCAACAAGGAGTGACAAGTATCAGAGGGGTAGCCGTGTTAGTCTGGATCTGTAAAAGCAACAAAGAATCCTGTGGCACCTCAGACGTTTTGCAGCATGAGCTTTCGTGGGTGAATACCCATACCTTTTTCCAGGTATTCACCCACGAAAGCTCATGCTGCAAAACGTCTGTTAGTCTATAAGGTGCCACAGGATTCTTTGTTGCTTTAACAAGGAGTGAGAAGAACCTAGAATTTAACAAAATGAAGCCATAACTACAATCTGTTACAGAAAGCAATAGAAGTACTATAATACTACTTTACATTACAGTAACAGTAATGAACTTTCCTGCCCTACAGGTCACTGTATACACACAAGCCATATTTAATAGATATTTTAATGTTACATTTTTAACAATTTTTAATTTTCAAAATATTCTGAAGTCTCGTGTACATCATACAGTTATCTTGTTCACTTGTTCCTCTCAAACATACTGTAGTGAATGCACTAACCAGATCAAAGAAATTCAGAGTAAACAAATGAAATGAGCAAAAATTTAACAGAGGAAGGGCATTTTGGTTTTTAAGGACTCACTTTTGTTGATTCACAAAAAGGAATTTTACGCCAATACAAATATTAAGGGCACAAACATGAGGTGGTCTATTTACATATTTGTGAACTTGTAGGGAAAAAAATATTGCCCAATATTACACCAAACCAGTAACTGCTACAACTGTAATTTCTTAGCCGTAAACTAAGAAAATCCATTGACAACAGAGAAAGGGTAACTTGATATACATCTTTGGGAATTTTAAATCTTTGCAGAGTTGGGAGTACTCAAACAATATAAAATCAGTATCTGGAAAGGTTCTGAATTAGCTTCCCCTTTGTTTTCTTGACCTATGTATTTTCCACTTTCTACATAAAAGCTCTAAGGAACAAATGCAAATTCTGAAGAGATGATAATGACAGAGAAGTGTAAGTAGCACCAAAGAGAGGTGACAGCACATTTGTTGTCATAATTCTTTGCATTTTTTCCCTTTTGAAAATTACTGGGTTTTATGTGCTATTCAACAAGACAACACAAAAGGTCTGAAAAAATGATACATGCCGAACTATGAGCAGGGACTCTACTTGATTGTGCAATGTTTAGCACAAGGGGGCCCTAATTCCTCTTTGGGTTCCCCACGTGCTATCACAATAGAAATAAGATAAAATAATCCTTTAAAGAAAAGTGTTTCCTTAAATCCTTAAACACACAGGTAAAATATGGAATCACTATTTTAGCCGCACCTAAATCCAATTACTCATTTTGTGATGACTATAATTTGTATAGGAGCCAAAACCTTGAACATGAAGATATCTAGTTAACAATTTAATCACAAGAATGTGATAACTCCAGAAATGGCTACACTAGAAAAGAGTTATAATTTTAGTGTCCAGTCTGGTACTTTTGTAAAAATCTTGAAGCTTACCGTATAGCTGCGCACAGCACAAGGCTATTAAATTCAAAGATAAAAGTCCTATGTACACCCAAAATGTAATTCAAATTAAAGTTAATTTACTATGTATATGTAATTCTTTAATTTCAGCTATAAATTACTATATAAAGAAGACAAGCTATTAAAATATTTGTGTATGTAATGTTTGATTAATGGGTTTGAGCAAAAAACTCTATACACTAAATCTAGATTGCCCTACTCAGATGTAGGCCCATTGCAGTCAATGAGATTATGGACACAAACAGGATTTGACACAAAAATAATGCTTCAATAGTATTAACAGTACTTATTAATTAGTACTTATTAATTAATGATCAGTACTGTTAGGGCAATACCAAAACTCCCTGTCAAGTTCAATCATGTCTTTCAGCTACAGTATTCTTGTAGCATGATTCATGTTCCCACTGTAGCTCTCAATATTTTAGGACTACAATCAACATTGATACAAAAATTCAATTAAGGACCTGAACCTGACAGATACCGAGATCTTCAACTCAAATAGACTTCACTCAGTGTTCAGGGCACTCTGAACCTTTCAAGAGGTGCTGGGTACCTGGCAGAATCAGGCCATTAGTGTGATCTTATTTTGTTAATGTTCCCTACTTTACTACCTTTATTTTAACTATGATTTAACTACATCCATTAAAATGGAACTGCAGGCCACAAGTACCTCTCCTGATTAAAGGTGCCCACAGTAAAGGGGTCTCATGATGATCCACTGCCTTATTAAAGTGATTTAAGATTTCTGCTGTTTCCTAAGATATCTTGAAAGGCATTCCTTTTTCCAGGAAAGACACATTTCAGTAGATATCAGATGAACGTATGACAACCATCTAACCAGCCTGCAGATTTAGGAATCCACACGTAGGCTGAAAAGATGCCTGCTCACACATACACACAGCAGTTTAAATAATGCTAGAGGAACCAAGGGCAGCATTATTATATAGCTTTTTTGCCCAATTTCATTGAATAGTTATTGTTTATATGCTTAAAAAGTGCTTTGAACTAGCTTAAACGAATTGCAACTGATTAATTTACAGAAAAACAACTGCTGAGCAAATAAGCACATGCAGTGCCCGTTAAAATTCATTAATACATGCTTTAGGAGCCCTTGATACACCAACTCTCCCCATTTTTTATTTTTTTTTAAACCCACTGTAAGGTCAGAAGACGTAATTTGACTTGCCTAGTCATCAGGTTATGATGGGACTCATTCTCTCAGCTGCAGGGTAGGTCAGAGATTTTACTTGGGATTCTTCCACAAGATCCTTTCCTAACTACATGCAATTTCAGGTTAAAGCACAAACCAAAGAGAGCCTTTGTTGATATAAAGTACCATATGAAGGCTAGAGTCTAATTTGTGCCTTTTGATTCCAGGCAAGATTTAGGATTGTGTGGTTACAAGCCACACATATTTTTACTTGGATTTACAATGTTACAATAAGTAGGCCATGGATCAACTGGCTCAAAAGATGAAATGAAGGAAAGAAGATTTGGATTAGGGTCACTGTGCGCAGTTAACTATGTGGTCCTAGGCAAGTGCTTCAAAGTGTTTTAGTTTAAGAACATAACGGCCATACTGGGTCAGACCAAAGGTCCATCCAGCCCAGTATCCTGTCTACTGACAGTGGCCAATGCCAGGTGCCCCAGAGAGAGTGAACCTAACAGGTAATGATCAAGTGATCTCTCTTCTGCCATCCATCTCCACCCTCTGACAAACAGAGGGGTAGGGACACATACTGAGAAGGGAGTACAAGTAAAAACCACCATGCTTTTCTAATAGTTGGCCACTAGATGGCATGATAATGCTATTCTATTTTTTTTCTCTGTATGAAAAATTCACCCAAAAGATGGGCCTCTGCCATTTCACAAATATCAGTTAGTATGATTTCCTAAGCAATATCACATGAGCAATCATAAGACAGTTTACTTTTACTGCATAGCCCACATGCTATGTCGGTTTCATGTCTCCTGTTTTAACACCTGAGCAGAAGTATTTATATTCTTGGAGAAAGTTACAAAGGTAGGTCTCAGTCCAAACTTTGGTCATTTATAAGTACATATCTTACATGTGAGGGCAGTCCTGGTTTTGTCTTTTAGTAATTACAATTTTAAAATGATTGAATTTAACATTAAAAGGATTATATAGACAACTTAGAGGATTGGGCCAAAAGAAATCTGATGAGGTTCAACAAGGGCAAGTGCAGAGTCCTGCACTTAGGACGGAAGAATCCCATGCACTGCTACAGACTAGGGACCAAATGGCTAGGCAGCAGTTCTGCAGAAAAGGACCTAGGGGTTACACTGGACAAGAAGCTGGATATGAGTCAACAGTGTGACCGTGTTGCCAAGAAGGCTAACAGCATTTTGGGCTGTATAAGTAGGGGCATTGCCAGCAGATTGAGGGACGTGATCACTCCCCTCTATTCAACATTGGTGAGGCCTCATCTGGAGTACTATGTCCAGTTTTGGACCCCACACTATAAGGAGGATGTGGAAAAATTGGAAAGAGTCCAGCAGAGGGCAACAAAAATGATTAGGGGGCTGGAGCACATGCTTTATGAGGAGAGGCTGAGGGAACTGGAATTGTTTAGTCTGCAGAAGAGAAGAATGAGGGGGGGATTTGACAGCTGCTTTCAACTACCTGAAAGGGGGTTCCAAAGAGGATGGATCTAGACTATTCTCAGTGGTACCAGGTGACCGAACAAAGAGTAATGGTCTCAAGTTGCAGTGGGGGAGATTTAGGTTGGATATTAGGAAAAACTTTTTCACTAGGAGGGTGATGAAGCACTGGAATGGGTTACCTAGGGAGGTAGTGGAATCTCCTTCCTTAGAGGTTTTTACGGTCAGGCTTGACAAAGCCCTGGCTGGGATGATTTAGTTGGGGATTGGTCCTGCTTTGAGCAGGGGGTTGGACTAGATGACCTCCTGAGGTCCCTTCCAACCGTGATATTCTGTGATTCTATGATTTAAATTAGTAATTTAATTAGAGATTGTTGCTGTATTTCATCCATCATTAAGTTGTGCAGGAGGTAGCAAAGATATGAAGAGCAGGAGACTGAAGACATGAAGATCCTAGGAAATTTGATAGAGCAATGGAGAACTTAAAAGGGTAAGAGGACTTTGGAGTTTCCACAAGAGTACACCGAATAATAATTAGCAATATCTACTGTTTTCCAGCAAAGCAAGTGAGACAGAGACACTTGTTATGAAAATTATGGAACCTATAGGAAAACGTGGGGCTCTGGATGCATGGCACATGCATATAGACCTCAGTGGAATATAACAGGGACCATCACTCAAAGAATAATGATAACATTCTAGCAAACTCTTTATAATATAAAATTTAATTGAAACTTGATAATCTTATTTTTGTTTTTTCCCTTTTATACGTTCTTATTTCCTACTAGTGTATATCTTTTGTATCCTCTCTCTCCTCTCCCCTCATCCCCATGTATTTTCCTTTAGGTTAATGTTTCTAAGTTTAAACATATTTTTCTCTAAATTCATTAATTCTCTTTTCTATTCTGATTGTGTGTTTTAATACTCTCCCTCCGCTCCCGTATTTTTTGTTCCTATTTAACATTTCTTCAAATATTTTTATTCTTTCATTCTGGAATTATCTTGTAAAGCCTCATTCTCTCTTCTCTTCCCTCATACCTTAACTCTTTCTCCTTTCCCCTTATTTCACCATTCATCTTTCTCCTTCCCAATTCTTTTTCAATCCCCCTCCCCCTTTAAAAGTATTAATTCAAACCCAAACAACAGCTGTCAGTGTGTAAACTAAAAAATACTTGTACATCACTAGGCTTAATTTATCTATCACAGCAATGCTAATTTTAAATCATCTGCTAGTACAAGGCTGAAAAGCTTACGTAAACAAATGTGAGTAATTTATATAGTGATACACTCAGCTTCCTGAACCATTTACTTACAAGCACCTATACATATTATGTTGTCATATGGAGCTCCACAAGCCAAGGAGAAAAATTATTTCCAGTGCTACTGACTTGCTGTATGACCTTCAAAGCAAGTCACTCTGCTTGTTTAGCCATCTGTAAAAAAGTCTTTCAGTGAAGATACAAAACTTCCTTGAATGTTTGTAAAATGCTTAAGATTCTCAAGGAAAGCATTAAAGAAGTGCAAAAGATTAAAACAGACTTGACGTTAATACAGTGCTGACATCCACCACCACTTCAAGGCTGGTCAACTGATGTTAAATTTATATCTGTTGCAGAAATATTACTTTTGTATTTCATAGGTCTGATTTCTTGTATCTAGTATAAAGATTGGTAAGGGTTCAGTGTAGTTAACCTCTGTCTTTAATCATTACTTAACTGTAAATTTACAGGGCAAAATCCTGCCCCTATTAAAGTCAATGGGAGTTTTGTCACCATCTTCAGTGAGGTCAGGATTTTACCCTTAGTACTTAATCCTAATCTATTTCCTCAGGTGGCAGGTATCTTTCTAGAACAACACATTATGATTGCAGTGCTGAGGAACAAAACATATCTGCAATTTGTAATCTGCCATGGATTTTTTAAGATATTCACACAGTCCTACTCTCGAAATTATACATATTCCAGAAATGTAGCCTGAACCACTAGGTTTAACAATCTGATAGTTAAATCTTGCTGACTTGCATTTCTGCAACTTTTTCAAATCAAGATCTGATCACCAGCTAGATACCTGTATTCAGAGAGAGATTTGATACCTCAAACCTAGATCTTTTTCAAGTGCTGCACTCCAGTGCCCTGTGTCCCATCATGCAGGTACAAACAGAGCTATAAACCATGAAGAATTTGACAACTTCAGCCCTTTTATTGGTTTGTGAATTATCCAAGAGCACACTGATCTTTGCTAGCTTGTTCTTCAGAATTGTTCAAACATCCTATGCAAACTTCTCAACCTCTGCACTGTTTGCAAATGATTCACCTACATTTTATCTTCAACCAATTATAAGATGTGGTATTTGAATGATCACTTGGGTCACAATAAATCAGAGCAAATCTTCGTGAACACACTTGTATGGATATTCATGAGATTTCTTCTAATCAACTTTCTTGCAGAAAATAGAATTCATAGGACTATCATGGAAAATGAACAAAAATCAATGTAAATTCATGGTTTTTACCTGAGTTAATGCCCATGAATACTTTTTTTCAGTATTTGCCCAACTCTAGATAAAAATAGATTTGTGGATTTCCCCATTTATCCTGACACTAGATTTGTAAGAGCTCCAAATATGTCATTCTGCTGTTTTCATCATAGTCCACTGCTTTTCCACAAGGAAAAAAAAAAACATGAGATGGGACACTGTGATGCTGCTCCAGGGAAGAACAAAGGACAAGTAAAGGAGTCATCAGTGGCTGGTATTAGAAGTGTGGAAAGCCATCATTTTTAACAGTAATGCAGGGGATGAGGAAAGGGTAAAGAATTTACTGGTTCAATGTAATTTTACTGCCTTTCAGGGTATCAGACATAAAAGTGAATTTCTAAATGCATATCCTTATTCAACGTCTACTTCTGCTTCCTTTTTCTTACTCCTCTAACTAAAGGAAGATACTCACTGGAAGAGACTTCAAGAAGGGGCATCAGAAATATGGGGTCTAACATCAAGTGCACTTGAAACTGGTTTATCATGACAAAAGATGTTTTTGGTTCAATACTTAATTCTGTGGCAAAAGATCAGTGTCTCAAATCACCAGAGGTAATTCAGTAAAAGCCAGGAAATTTTCCTTACTTGAATATTTAAATGCTTTCGTCCCAGGAAGATTGAATATTTAATAGTCTCATAGCTTAAAAATAATCAGACTACATATTTATTATCATCTCGTCATAGTCTTACCTGCACTCCAACAGCCAGAACTCCTTACAAATCTAGTTTTTCAGTTTTAAGTATTCTCTAAAATTATAGACAGGGCATGAAAAATTTACTCTTTTCCTGCTGAGCATGGAAAACTAAGCTATGAATTTCTACAGAATGCAAGACTTCATTAAAAAAAAGCAGAAATCTCTAGCCTTAAAATTTTCTTTGCAACCATGTTGTACATGAACAGAACGATGCAGCATTGTCTTCTTGACTCTGCAGACAACTCCATCTCCTCTCCTCTGTTCATGACTGAGGGAATTTTAAAAGATTCTGGTTAGTTTCACGGCTGCTATCTAGAATCGTTGAGCAGCAATGAAACTACAGTATCAAGAATGTCAATATCATGCTGCTGCTGCTGACAGATATGAGCACCACAGAGGCAGACTCTACAGATATACTAGGAGGAAGACAACCCAAAGAGCGAGTCTGAGGTAACCAGAGAGTAGTTGTGACCTCTTCACCACATTCCTTTACAGTAACTCAGGGTATGTCTACACCTCAATAAAACAACTGGGACTGGCCTGTATTAGCTGACTCAGGCTCAGACTGCAGGGCTATAAAAATTGCATTATAGGCATTTGGGCTAGCGCTGGAGCTCTGTGACCTTGTGAGGTGGGAGAGTCCCAGAAATTCTCTCCCCCCACCCCCCCACCCCCCATCTTCCAAAATGCTCTGATCAGACCAGAAAAGAAGATGTAACTAGACATCACCATCAACTTTATGGCTGTGTCCCTGAATAACTCTTGATTCACAGGGATGTCAGTTTCCTCCAACCTATTTTCTAGCCATGTCCTTTTACCTTCTAATAAGATTAACCTTCACTTCAGAATTAACTTGAGTTATCTACACTGAAGTTAATTTAGTTCAAGTGACAGTGGTCATGCTGAGAAAAGGTAGAGGAGTTGCACTGTATGTAATAGAACAGTGTGATTGCTCCAGGCTCCAGCATGAAAATGGAGAAAACCCAAAGACTCTGAACAGCCTTAAGTTTAGAGGTGAGATCAACAAGGGTGATGTCGTGGTGGACATCTGCTATAGACCACCAGACCAGGAGGATGAGGTAGACAAGGGTTTCTTTGGTCAACTAACAGAAGTTTCCAGATCACAGGCCCTGGTTCTCATGGAGGACTTCAAATCACCCTGACATCTGCTGGGAGAGCAATAAAGCAGTGCACAGACAATCCAGAAAGTTTTTGGAGAGTGTTGGGGACAACTTCCTCATGCAAGAGCTGGAGGAACCAACTCGGGGCCGTGCTCCTCTTGACCTGCTGCTCACAAGCAGGGAAGAATTGGTAGGGGAAGAAGAAGTGGGTGGCAACCTGGGCAGCAGTGACCATGAGATGGTCGATTTCAGGATCCTGACAAAAGGAAGAAAGGAGAACAGCAGAATATGGACCCTGGACTTCAGAAAAGCAGACTTTGACTCCCTCAGGGAACTAATTGGCAGGATCCCCAGGGAGGCTAATATGAGGAGGAAAGGAGTCCAGAAGAGCTGGCTGTATTTTAGTGAAGCCTTATTGAGGGCACAGCAACAAACCATCCCGATGTGCAGAAAGAATAGTAAATATGGCAGGTGACCAGCTTGGCTTAACAGAGAAATCTTTGGTAAGCTTAAACACAAAAAAGAAGCTTACAAGTAGTGGAAACTTGGACAGATGACTAGGGAGGACTGTAAAAATATTGCTTGAGCGTGCAGGGGTGTAATCAGGAAGGTCAAAGCATAACTGGAGTTGCAGCTAGCAAGAGATATGAAGGGTAACAAGAAGGGTTTCTATGGGTATGTTAGCAATAAGAAGGTGGTCAGGGAAAATTTGGGCCCCTTATTGAATGGGGGAGGCAACCTAGTGACAGATGTGCAAAAAGCTAAAGTACTCAATGCTTTTTTTGCCTCGGTCTTCAGACAAGGTCAGCTCCCTAAGGCTGCACTGGGCAGCACAGTATGGGGAAGAGGTGAGCAGCCCTCAGTGGTGAAAGAACAGGTTACGGACTATTTAGAAAAGCTGGAAATGCACAAGACCATGGGTCTGGAATTAATGCATCCGAGGGAGCTGAGGGAGTTGGCTGATGTGATTGCAGAGTCATTGGCCATTATCTTTGAAAACTTGTGGCAACCGGGGGAGGTCCAGGACAATTGCAAAAAGGCAAATATCGTACCCATCTTTAAAAAAGGGAAGAAAGAGAATCTGGGGAACTACAGACTAGTCAGCTTCTGCCACTCCAGATTCAGAGACCCTAAAATGTTGATCTGTTAACATTCCCACATTGGTTAGCAAGTTCCATATCACCTTCCTCTGATTTTTTTTCTTTGTCCAACAACAAATGCTTCAATTAACAGGCATTTAGGCCACTCACTGACACATTTATTCTTGAACTATTGGACAACTATTGGATTACTATTGATTAATACATTTTCACAATACTATTATAATTTTGAATACTTCAATAAAGTCTCCTCATCCCACCACAAATTTCTTTTCTTCATGATAGACATGTTGATGAACCTTGACAATGGAACACAGAACAAGTTCATACTGTATTAATGCTAAAACCTGGATTTAGTGGGCCACTCTAAAGCACACTACAAAATCCTTCACTTTCAGCATAAGTTAAATATAACAGATAGAAACCATGCTAAAGAAATGTGTAAA
This sequence comes from Mauremys reevesii, assembly GCF_016161935.1. Classification (NCBI taxonomy): domain Eukaryota; kingdom Metazoa; phylum Chordata; order Testudines; family Geoemydidae; genus Mauremys; species Mauremys reevesii. The sequence continues at coordinate 65,899,363 of NC_052625.1, forward strand.
CAATACACATTTAGCTTTCAATTACTTCAGTTCAGCTGACTCCCAAAAAAGAATATGTATGCTCTTGTGTTTAAGGCTTCGCAAGGATCAGAATACTGTTTCTGACTGCACTATTCTATTTAATTTACAAAAGACTCTTGAGAATTATATGTTCACAAGGTAGGAAAGTACTTACAGCACTAAATCAGTGTGAAGAATTTGTTGTAAGGGCCTGACCTGTATCATTAAATTTCAACTCCCAATAGGGAATCAGAATCTAAAATAGTCAGAAATTCTCTCATTAAACATTTGTAAAAGACATTGAAATGAAAATAGTATGTGGGGTTTTTTAAATGTAAACTTTATAGTGCAGAGCTGGTGAAGCAAACAAGGCTGAATTTCAGCATTGATTTGAGAGAGAGAGAGAGAGAGAGAGAGAGAGAGAGACAGAGAGAGACAGAGACAGACAATGTGCTTTTTCATAATTGTGGAAGCAACAGACCAAAACTAGATTACATTTTATTCATAAATAATTTCACCAAAATAGTTGATGGGTCACAGCTTAGTACTTCACTTAAAGAAGTTGAAGGAAGATATAAATATAGTAAAAAAAACAGAGATAAGTTACTTACTGATGTAAATGCTAAAAGCTCCTCTTCAGTTAGCTTGTGTATTGGGTTGTTCTTTTGGAAATCTATGCTGTAAAACAAGAATTATTTCAGTATATACAAAATAATTTCAGTTCAATCAATACAATCTTTATATATAAAGCATGCTTCTCAAATTTGCAAAATGCTAAAAACATCTTTTAGAAAACAATGAATTCTTTATGAATAAAAATGTTTTATTACGTATGTGCAACAGAGGGTTTGGGCCTTTGTCCATAAGTCACAGATCATTTGGGGGAAAAAAAACAAAAAAAAACCTCAAGGAGGTTTTCAAAAGATGGTACCCAAGATAGGTTGTTAAAGACCCTTCAAAGTGGCATTAAATCATTGTTTTCTCTTCCTTAGTGCCATCATCTAGAGGGTGGAGAGCAAAACTGTTTTATGAACTTCTATTATAGCTCTTTGCCTTCAGAAAACTGGGAGAACTAGAGGAAGGATTTAATAAGCGTGTTAAGGGGGACACAGAAAGAGAAGCAGAGTGGTCAGAGAAGGGGATTAGTTTCAAGGAATGTTAGGCGTTTAGTTTTCTTTTGTATCCACTCTCTTTCTGTAAACAAGCCAAGATACCTTATCTAGTTTAAGCTTATAAGCAGTGTAAATTAAGATACATTAAGCCAGTATTTTAAATCCATTTTCTGTCTTTCCAGAAACTTGTTTGTGTTAGGATTACTGATCAATGGGTAATTGGTCTCAATCTTCTCCAAAGAGAAAAACTCCATAACCTTTAAGGAGAAGTACTGAAAGGTAAAAGATTTCTCGAATATGCAACCTCCTTTCAATCTGTCAGGGAGCACTGACAGAGGCTCCTCTCCCAGTAAGCTGCCAGCAGGCTGTAGTGAGCAAACACAAGGGAAAAGCCAAAAACAGAGCAGAAGATGAGAGATGGGAAGGATATTAATCACAGTAGGATGTATATGTAAAGCCAAAAAAGGAAATGGGTACACAACTCCAAATAATTGGATGTTTCTTACACAAACAACTCAAAACAGCTCACCAAATCCTGTAATGTACTACAAGTGATATATGAAGTCCATCAAATGGTACAAAAGGGGATGACAGGGTTATAATTCCACCACCCCATGTGTGGTGAAACACCAAATTATATTAAGGCCTAAATCACACTATAAACAAATAATGATCACCACTGAAACTTTATAATTGCTTTTTCCAAGTACCTGACATTGCAAAATATAAAGAATACAGTGGTAATGTTCTTCAGGTAAAGTTGCAAAGATTCTCATGGGAGCCACGGAACATGAAAAGTGATTATGCTCTTTAATTCTATACCCTTCAAATGGGAGAAATTTTGTGTCTCCAATCTAATTATCCTCCAACTTTAATAATAATTATACTTTGTGCATATATTGTATAGTTGCATTATAGACATAATATGCAACTATGTAGTTAAAGATTGTCACCATTCATAAGCACAATGGACACAGTTAAAGTTGCATATTAATGAGAACATTTTCATTTCCCGAATTTTGCCCATTTATATTGTTCAACCTTATGTTTCATTAATATCACAGCAGAACATAATTTCAATGCAGAATGTATTCCCTCATTGAGGTCTATCTATAAAGAAAGTTTAACTTGAAAATTTTATATAGTATTGTACCTAATATATCTTTGCTCTCACCACACTGAACATCCTCCTAATCCACCAAAACTACCTAATTCAGAGTTGGGAAGGAATTTTCATGGCTCATGGGATTTTATTAATCCCATTTAAAAAAAATTATTGAATACCATTTTGCTTCCTCCAGAGTAACAAATATTATATGTACACAGCACCCGAGAAGCATACCATAGGTTTTGCAGAACAAAGGAAAGAGATACCTTGTCCAAGGAACTTTATCTAGAGCTCTACATTTGACTCAAGAACTCAGTCATAGATAAAAAAAGATGATGGGGTCTCAGAGAGGACACAGTAGGGAAAAAGGAGGATGAGAAATACAATAATTTTTATTTGTATTCCAATAGTGCCTAAACACCTCATCATTCTAGGTGCTGGACAAACAGATACACATTTCCTCTGCCTCAGAGAGCTTACAGTCTAAGTGAGCAAGACAGAAAAAAGAGTAATGTTGGATATGTCTACGTTTGGAGCTGGTGGTAATTCCTAGGTCAAGGAAATATACTCACTCCAGCTCTCATCAAGCTAGCGCACTAAAAATAGAATGTAGCTGCAGCAACGTGAGGTGCTATCGGCTCCAAGTACATGCCTTGAGGCTCGGATGTGTACATCCTTGGGGCAGCTAGCCTATCCTGCTGCTTGTACAGACATGACCAACTCTATTTGGCTCCTTTCTTTGAAGCAGTTCATACACTTTTACTGAAACTTTTCAAATAACGTCAATATGAGGCAAAGACAAAGCATGAAAAGTTTCAGTCTGGATAGTTAAAGTTTCTCAAAGTTACAAGCGGCAAGCAGTTGTTAGAAAATGTGAGGTATTCTTACTACAAGAGTTGCTATCTCTCTTCCAATATTTTACTGTCTTATTGGTTCGTTCTTTTTTTGGTTGAAGTAGTAAAATTAAAATATGAAGAGTAAACTATCTAGTAAAGCATGTAAAGGGATACCAGCCTTCAAGCTAAAGATAAAACACTCAAAACTACTGTAACCAAAGGAATAATACAATATATTTTTAACAACTACTAAAGGGTTTGTATATTAGCTATTACACGTATATGGCTAAATACAACTGTGACGGTACTGCCCGTGGGAGCCAGTTGAGGTCACTCAATCAGGGTGAACTGCAAACCAAACGGGGCAGACAAACCCCAAATGCTGGTGGTTATTTCAATACTTAGATTTACCAACCAGCACAAAACAGCTTCTCTAGTACCTCACTGGTCACTTAGAAGTCCAAACCACACAGTTCCCTTAAAGTACCCAGCCTCAGGCCTCCATCCAGACACACCTGTCAGATATGATGATGATTCCTAAAAATCTTACTTCATCATATAAAAGAAAAGGTTCTTCCAATCCCAAAGGATCAGCCACATACCCAGGTCCAATTATAACTTAGATCTTATCCAAAATACACGCTATTAGCCAATTCTTATTAACTAAGCTAAAATTTATTAAAAAAGAAAAAAAGAGAGTGTTGGTTAAAAGATTAATATACAGACAGACTTGAATTCAATTCTTGAGGTTCAGATACACAGTAGAGATGAGCTTGTAGTTGCCAAGAGTCCTTTTAGAAATAGTCCATAGGTTATAGTCCAATTTCCATATTCAGGGTGGCTCCAGTTATTGACTGGGGATCTCAATCCTTATGGCTTAAGATTTCCCCCTCTTGAAACCCAAAGCAGATCTGAGATGAAGAAGGATCGTGTCCCAAGGCTTCTTATACATTTCCAGCAGCCTTTCGGCCTGAGAAAACAATAGGCTTAACTCCTTCTCCCAAATATCCTGGCAATTAGCACAGGGTAATTTATCCATTAAACAGTTCAGATACAGGTTAGCACAACCTTCAAAGAGACACATAGACAATAATACTATTTCACTCAAGTATCATCATAAATGTTAATATTCCTTTTTTGATCTTTGAATTAAAACTATAGCAATAGACAAGACTTGTTTGCTGACATCACAAGCCCTGAGCCGACATCTCCCCTTCTACCTCTAAAGATGCAGACTTGCATTTCAAAGCTCTAGTCATTTACATATCTTCCTAACCAGTCCTCATCCATGGGTCAGGTCAGTCTATGAGTTAATTAACTCTTTCTGGCCCTGTCACCTTTCAATGAGATATTATATCACACTCATAACGTCACAACAACCTACTTCCATACTTCAATAACAAACATCCCTTTCCTCTTACCACCTGAAGATGTATGTTTCTTTAAAATGATACCGATGCTTCATGGAAACCTTTGGAGAACACTGAATTTGGAAACAATTCTGCCTCCATGTGTCAGTCTGTTTTTTCCTTCCTTTAAAAAAAATTACCACGGCAGTTTTCATGAAAACAGAAACTTGATAACCTAAGATTTTCTCTTCTTCAGCTGCTTCTGCCCTTACCTGAAATCAGCTGTTAAGGGGAACACTACAGCCATCTCCACTGCAACCAACAATGGAGTCACAAATAGGACTGACTTTATGTATGAAGTATTAACAGAAGCAGGTGGTCAATTTTCTATTTCTACTGAAAATATGCTCAACCTTCCCAAAAATAGATAAAAAAATCAGAAAAAGTCTCTTAATAACCATAATTATTTTAGATGAATTAACAGCAGATCGAGAAAAATAAAGGCAAGCACAGAAGAGTTCAAATTTTGATGATAATCGAACCTTCCTGGTTCCACTTCTGCACGCTACACACACAAAGTACAAAAACTATTAATCAAAATGTGCAATTCCCTTTCCCTTTTCATCCCCCAAAAATATATTTGCATGACAAATGTACTTTTAAAAGAATAAAAAGCAACCTGCAATTCATAAAGAATGACTGCAGTGAATAACAGGCTAAAAAAAGGAATACAAGAAAGTGTCCTATCTTGCAGGGCACTCAAAAAGAAACCAACCAAAAGGATGAGGGGGTTGCTGTAATTGATAAATACTCCTCTGTATGTACACCTTGGCCAAACAATTAAGAGGGGCTATAATAGTGTGTCAGTAGATGAACAATACAAACAACAGAGACCAGGCATCATGGGTGTTCCAATGAAGTAGAAGTAGAAATAAATGGACAAAATTAATAAAATTATGCTGACACCAGGAAAAAATACCCTTAGAATGGGGTATATAATGCTGCAGGAAAATGTTCCCAGGTAAGTAGTGGAAGCTTCATTGCTCAAGTCATTTGAAGCCAAATTAAACAGAGTATATATGTTTAAATAGAAATCTGCAATTGCAGGGAGATGGACAAGATGATTCATTTAGTCTTGCAGAGCTATAATTTCTATGAAAGACACTTCAGATTCATGAACAATTCATGACCATTGAGATTCATTATGTAAGTAGTTCTGAATGGCAAGACAGGAAGATGATTTCCTGAATGGATTCTCTTAACACAGCTGCGGTTACTGGTGTACAGCAATGTATTTTAGAATTTAAAAAAATATATTACTAACTGACCATGGCAAGATCATTTTAATGTCTGGCACCACTTTCTAACTGGCTTGTTCTAAAAAATGTATACTCATGAGCTGTATTTAAAGTTGGGTCATATTGCCAACAAATATTTATTAGTGCTCTTCACCACCTTTAAACACTGCCCACCTATAAACAGAAATTTTATTGCATAACTTCTACTCTTCAGCTATGTCTACACTGCACTTTCGCCGCTAAAACTTTTGTCACTCGAGGGTGTGAAAAAACACCCTCCATGACCAAAAGTTTTACCAACGAAAAGCACCGGTATGGATAGCGCTGTGTCAGCAGTAGATGCGCTCCCACCAACAAAGGTATTGCACCTCATTGGGGGTGGTTTTATTTTGTCGGCAGGAGAGATCTCTCCTGCAAACAAAAAGCGGCTACACTGCATACCTTTCAGAAGCTGTGCAGTGTAGACAAAGCCTTGTACTAGTTATTTTAGTATAAGGTCTGGACTTCCAAAGTCACTTGTGCACATGTAACCCACACACCTTCTGGGTGTGGTGTTCTGTCCCATCTAGTGACACTGAGACCACTTAGAGAGAGAGAAAAAATGAGTCTGCTGTACAGCCTTAGCTAAAAGGCAGTTGGCTTTTAGCTCATGAGGTAGAGGCTCATGCACTGAAGTCCCAGGTTCAATCCCGCCCGCCGCCAACCGGGGTCTGTCAGCATTACAAGTGGGGGCTTATCCAGGATTTCAACTGGGAAGTCTTTGAAGCTCGGGATGCACTTCCTCAGCTAGGCGAAGTATGTAACCCACACATCTCCTGGGTGTGGTGTTCTGTCCCATCTAGTGGCACCGAGACCACTGAAAGAGATATTATGAGTCCACTCTACAGACTTAGCTAACAGTTAGTAGGCTTTTAGCTAAGGCTGTAGAGCAAACTCATTAATCTCTCTCTAAGTCAAGGGCCTCAAAGTCCCAGCCCGCAGGCCATCTGCGGCCTGAGAACCACCCCACTGCGGCCCACAGAGTAGAGATGCATACAGCCACCCCCGTGGGTCTGTCTGCTACAAGCGCTGCCCCGTGCAAGTCCCATTGGCTGGGGGAGAGGGACAGAGATACCATCACTAGTCGCCAGGCAGAGGCAGCCATGGAGGCAGTGTCACTTTTTTCCACAAATATAAACAAGTCAAAATACCAAACACAACTATCTGATGTACACCTTGCTGCAATCCTGAAGGTTTCAACTGCTCAGTCACTGAAGCCAAACATCAACAAACTGATAGAACTGACGCATTGCCAGGTGTCTGGCAAACATTAAAAACTCTGGCAGGCGAAGAACTGTATAAAGCTGTATGACAGTTTTATTATTTTTAAGAAATTCAAAATAAATACAATATAAACGTTATCTTTTCTGAACACCATCTTCAGTGACATTATTGGCCCACTGGGACAATTTGAGGACTGGCACTTGCCCTAAGGTAAATTGAGTTTGAGACCCCTGCTCTAAGTGGTCTTGGTGCTACGAGATGGGACAGAACACCACACCCTGAAGGTGTGTGGGTTACACATAGTACTCCACAGCTTGGAAGAGAAATTACTTTCCTAGCCACCAGCAATAAATTGGAAATCTGATGAGCACAGGCTTGCAATGATATAGTACGCCTTCAGCCCACAGTTCTTCTCAAACAACAGAGTTTAACTCTCACAAATCACCTTGTTTGATATGCACATTAGGTGAGGTGAAACAGACTTTTTTTTTGGAAATTTCATTCTACAATACCTGCAAATCCTCCACTGTTACTGAACAAACTATGAGGGAGGGAATGGTGAAAGAAGGAATCAATTATTTATCGCCTCTCTTTCTCTTCTTCTGCCATTTCCCCACACAGAACACACAAAGCAATGAAGGTCCTCGCCTGCATCTGCCATTCTTGCACATAGGGCTTCCCCAGCAGGAGCAACAGAATACAACATTCAAAAAAGGGTCAATTTCATAATGACGCTATAGCAGCAGTAAAAATCCAGGAGATCAGACCACTAGGAGATCTGGGAGAAAAGAAAGCATCCCCTTCCCTTCCAGCATTTCTGTGCTGGAGTTGGGTGAGCATTCCAAAATTATCAGACACTTATAAGCTTCGTTCAATCAATAGTAACAGCTGCTTAAGGAGAAGCTCATTGGTGGAAACCCTAACATACCAGCCAGTGTGCCAAGTGGAAGGGGGCAGCATACTGGGCTTATCATTAGTGTGCTATCCCATAATTTCTCTGCGGTTCCCTCCTTTTTGTATTAACCTCTGATTATTATGTTATCTGATATATTTTTCAAGCATGGATACTGGTATTGTGTGTTTCAACAGTGCAGTTTCTATAGGATGTGGTGTCTGCTTATAAACAGAGAAACTTCATTACAAGAGGTATCTTTTATATATCACTATAGATACAAATTAATAAATTTCCATAACCCTGATGATTTTTACGTTACCTGAAAAAGTATTAAATTAGTAAGTAAAAGAGGTTCTCTTTTTCATGGGTGCAACATTGGCTTGGATACCCTACCAGAGATACCGGTATCCTTTTGAAGTGGCCTGTCTTGAATCAAGCCAGATAATCTAAGGCACTTGGGTCTGGGTGCAATACTGGCTCCTGCAGAAGGTGGTGATGGCACTAGGATAGGGGATTCTTATTGCCAAATTATCCACCAGTCCACCTGCTATGCCTCCCCTTGGCAGTCTTGAGAAAATGTTGACCTGACCTATGGGTTTGTCTTTTTACAACAGGCATCACGGAATCAGAATTTTTAGCACCCTATATATAAAATAAACATACGCAACCCCATTAGATAACTTCCCATGCTTAAAATTCTAACTGTAAGTCTGGTAATACCCAAACTTACAGAAGAAAAAATTAACATGTCAGAACAAACTTGTATTATCATACACAGGCAACACAATAATCTGGAATATACTACCAGCAGTCCAGAATCGGGAAGGGAGGAAGAGAGCATCTGAAACATAGGCATCAAAGAAAAAAGGTAGACTGCAGGACCCAACAAGTGAAGGCTGCATCTGAGGTAAGCAGATATATACATCACATAATCCTCTTTGAAGGAGTGACAAAATATCCCTGTTGCTGCTTTGCAAATTTCCTTATTAAAAGCTTCTATTTCTCTCTGCCCAAGAAGTGGAAATAGATTTTGTCAAATAAGGTCTAGAACCAGGCGGTTGCTTTGGACTAGAGGCTTAAAGTCTTTTTTCTTTCCAGTATCAGACAGAGAAAGCACTGGTTTTCCTGAAAGACTGTGTCTTGTCCAAAAAGAGTTTAAAAGCTCTACAGACGACTAGGTGCTGCCATTTAAACTTCTTTAGGAATGAGAAGAACTGGGGCTGAACAAAGAAAGAATAAGGAGTAAGGCCTTAATTTAAGGAGTAAGGAGAGCCAATTCTAGGTAAAAATTCAGCTGTTTGAAGTACCACTTGGTCTAGAAAAGAACTGCTGAGGAGATTCTCTTGACTGACAAGATAATAAAGTAATTGATTCTTTTTGCAATATCCATTAAAGTGGCTTTTTGTGAGTAAGAAAAACAATGATGTAGTAGCCATGTGTTCAGAGAGATGCCCTTTCAATTGTCATAGAACCAAAATTCATCTTCCAGTTGATGTTAATATATTATAAGAGGATGACGCTTTCCCACTGCTTTTATCAGTATGGAAACGTGAGTTTGTAATGCAAGACTTTTTCCCATGTGGATACTTCCCACAGAAAGTTTCTAACATGCACCCACATGGAAACTTTATATACAAATGTTCAACCCTTCAACAAATACATCAAAATGAAAGTGGAGACTGATTTATTAGATGCTGATTTAAATTGAGACCCATCTGTAGGAGATGAGAACCTGCCAAATAGGTTTTGGAAATGGAATCGTTCCTAGACTGAAGGAGGACATCAACCTAGGGTAACCAAGTTTCCGAGGATGTATTCTCTATAAGATAGAGGTCACCACTTCCAAACTGCCCTGATATGGACAACAGATCAGCTCCTGCATCAATGGTCTTCAATATGGGGTAATTCTCATGGGGGACAAAACGCCATTTCCATCAGTTGGGACAACCAGGATCTGAAAGTCAAATTCAGCACTATCAGCAGGATGATGACTTTGTCCTCTACAATTTTCTGGGCCACCAGAGCTTTGTTGGAGAAAGACATAGTTGATAGTCTGATTAACTGAATGACAAGTTATCTGTCTTTTTCTCCCAAAATCTGGAACAGAACAGGTCCAACTATTTATTACCCATTCAATGTAGTTAAATCAATCTAGTGGTATCCACCATCCCAGGGAGAATAGCTAAAATACTTTGTTGTCCAGTTCCTGTTCTCCTATGGACAAGTTTGGGTGACTCAGTCAATGAGCCTAAATTTTGAGTTTTCCCTTAGAAGACCAAGATTGTCAGTTTCTGCATTTTTTGACCCACAGGAGAATTTAGAGAGCTTCTTTTCTCAGCAGCAAGTCCCATCCTGCTTTGTTTACATAAGCTACAGTGGTGTAATTGTTGGTCTACATCATGAAAGAAGTGCCAATCATGCAGGTCACTGTGCGCCTCATAACACCGCCAACTGCCCACAGTTCCAGCAAGCTGATGCTTCTTCTGCATTTCAGGGAGGACTAATTTCCCAGACAAAAAGACAAGGGATCTGTCATGATTTTGACCATTAGACATTTTCCCTTAATCAGGTCTCTGTATTGTTCCACCACCTCAGGAACTGGGTTACTACTGTGGTGAGGTAATCTGATTGCATAGGGACACTGAACCCATATTGACAGAAGGGAGGCCTGGAGAGGTCTCACATACGGGCAGGGCCACTAGATACCATGAAGGCTAGGGGCTGCAGTGCTTGCCACCTTTGTGTGAGCTAAGCAAAGTGGGTTTGCCTTTCATTGCCCAAGTCAGCAGTTGTTTCAATACAAGGGGCATATATTAAGTTATTTTTCCTTAGATTAAAGCTTCTCTGGACATTATGCATTTTTGGGGGAAATGAATGTGAGAAGAAAGAGGAGTGGCTAGATACTATTCTGATCACCATCCTGTGCACTGTGATGACTGAAGTTGGAATCAAACTGAATAAGCAGAGGAGAGAGGCTTTAAAATAGTTATCTTTAGCGTCAAAGAAAGTGATGCAGAGGAGAAAAAGCATGTCCATGCTGAGGCAAACCAAGCCACAGTTGGGCATTTTAAAAACTACCAAATACTGTAGTCATCCAAATGAAGCCACAGAAAACTGGTTGGAGACAATGCACATAGTAACATGTCATATATAAAGGGAAAATTAAATATGCTACAAACTACTATCAATGGGTTTCTCTCCCTCCTCCCCCTGCCATACTGGTGTAAGAGTACAGTAACTCCTCACAAAGGCCTGGTCTACAGTACGAGTTTATCTCGAATTTAGCAGCGTTAAACTGAATTAACCCTGCACCCGTCCACACAACGAAGACCTTTACTTCGATATAAAGGGCTCTTAATATCGGTATCTGTACTCCTCCCCAACGAGGGGAGTAGCACTGAAATCGGTATTGCCATTTCAAATTAGGGTTAGTGTGGCTGCAATTTGACGGTATTGGCCTCTGGGAGCTATCCCACAGTGCACCATTGTGACCACTCTGGACAGCAATCTGAACTCGGATGCACTGGCCAGGTAGACAGGAAAAGCCCCGTGAACTTTTGAATTTCATTTCCTGTTTGCCCAGCATGGAGAGCTGCTCAGCACAGGTGACCATACAGTCCCAGTATCAAAAAAGAGCTCCAGCATGGACCATACGGGAGATACTGAATCTGATCTCTGTATGGGGAGATGAATCTGTTCTATCAGAACTCCGTTCCAATAGACGAAATGCCAAAACATTTGAAAAAATCTCCAAGGCTATGATGGACAGAGGCCACTATAGGGACTCCACACAGTGCTGCGTGGAACTTAAGGAGCTGAGACAAGCATACCAGAAAGCCAAAGAATCAAATGGACACTCACGGAGAGAGGGACGACTGACGATTGTAGCTATCCCACGGTTCCCGCACCCTCCGAAAACCATTTGAATTCTTGGCTGAGCTCCCAAAGCCTGAAGCGTCAAAAACATTGTCGTGGGTGGTTCAGGGTCAATGTAGTCTCCCCCCCCGGTGAAAGCAAAGAGAAAAAATCGTTTCTTGCCTTTTTTCAGTGTCACCGTATGTCTACTGGATGCTGCTGGCAAACAAGCATGTTCTCTAATTGATCAGCAACGAAACAACATTAACCGGGATGACTTTAAGTGAGGAGTTACTGTAGTTTGTTGTTTTATCTTCTCTCCGGGGGGGAGAATTATGTAAGCAGTGAATATAAGTGTATTGGCAGTGGCTCTTCCATCTGTAGGTTCTCATCTCAAATCATTATTTCGATTTATTTATTGGTTTACTCTCTTTACTACTTTTGCTACAATAGTAAATGCATGTTTTTGACAAGTCAATGCATCTAACAAGGGGAAGAACAAATGTTATCAAGTACAATTCATCCTTCCCTCCTGGATTGTATGATCCTGATCTCCAGGGAAAGAATCCACAATTTAGAGGTGACACGTGGACAATCCGAGTGTAAATGTTACTGTAAATACAGCCTAAGCCAAGGCCCTTTGTTTACTATTTCCAGGAACTTATTGGTGTTTATTACAGAAATTAGTGAAAATCAGTGCAAAAAATTTTTCTTCACAATTGCCTGGATAAATATTGGGGTTAACACTGTGGGATGGGAGCACAGGGGGGGAAAAACAGAGAAAAGAAAGAGTACTTCTGACCTGGCTCCCCACACTTTGGAAGGAGAGGTGGAGGCAGAGTAACCTGAGTGGATCAGGTTTCCGAGACGTTTCTCCTTCCAGAGCAGGGAGCCAAGTCTAGGAAATTCTGGCACCTTTTTCTAGGACTCAAGTATTGATGTACACAAATGCACACGTATCTTTTACTACACTGCCTCACTTAAAGGGACAGCCTTGCATTTACAGACTAATTTATTATTAACAAACATATATACCTAATTTAATGTATTGGATTTTCTTAACTTAACATAAAAGTATTTTCATGTATGTGAGTGGTCCAAAATTCCCAGTTTTTTCAGTAACCCCCTCTTTCTTCCCCCCCCCCCAAAAAAAAATGAAGGGTCTTGATTCTAAATGCAATTATGTTAAGTAATGAAAACTTTGCAGTGAAGCAAATTACTTTAGTACATGCCAGGCAGATTCTTTACTACTTACAAAACCACTTTATGACCTCCAATAGCCCAATACTTCTGTAACTTAAATTGTCCAAGGATCAATCTCTCTCAAATATGTGATGATGTGTTCCAGTGTATAAGCCTGCCAAATTCTAGGTTACAAATACCACCAGTCCTCCATCACTGCTAATTGCTGGTCCATTTACAAAATATTTGCTTCACATATTACACTCTGCTTTGAACTTCCTTTAAGGCTGTAGAGCTCTTTAGTCTTAATCCTCAGTAAAATTGCCTTATCTTTGTTAAAAAAATTTAAGATCACATTAGCAGTATTTCTATTTTAATTGGTTGTTGTTTGTATATTTATTTATAATCACTATTTATGTGCCCATGTGTGAAGTAGGCATCGTACATGCATAGAATTATGTATAAGTCCCTTCCCAATCAGTTCAATTTAGTAATTTCAAAGTTAAATATCATTCATTACTAATTTCATGCTCTATATTGTCCTTCAGTGTAAATTCTAGAAGAGTGCTACAAACATTAACAAAGCTCATCACTATGTGGTAGATAATTACAGTCAGGTATCCATTCTATGAATGGGTAAACCAAGACAAAGAGAGAGGGGCTTTCACAGGGTCAGTGTGATATAGTGCCTCATGTAGCATTGCTTATATCATTGGACATTTATTAATTTTCTAAACTGTGAGAGATATCCACACACGGGTTGTGTCCTCTTTTATCTACTCGGTTGTCAAATTCTCATTCACCACATTATATGATCAAGGCCCTTTGTTTTCAGTTTTTACTCACTTTTACTGAAAAATTCCCAGGTTTTACAATCGCTATAATTCTATTTTTACTGATTTTTATCCAAAATTTGAACCACTCAAGTACAGGAAAATACGATTATGTTAAGAAAATCTAATCCATCACATTAGGTAGATACATTAATAATAAATTAGTGCAAGTATAGCCGTGAGGCCATCCATTAAAGTAAGGTGATGTAGTGAAAGATACACATATGTACAAGCATGTGTGTATGTCAGTACTCAAGTCCCAAGACAGAAGTGCTGGAAATCCCTGGAGCTGTCTCCCTGCTCTGGAAGGAAAGATTTTATCAAGACTATAGCTTAGTATATGCTCTAGTCTTGATTTAAAAAAACGCCTATTTAACTGAGATTTTATTTTTTAACACTTCACAAGATTCAAGGGAGATTTTACAAAAGGAACAAAAATACCAATAAACTTACCAAACTCCAAGGATAACAGCAAGTTCTTCTGCACACAGATCAGGCAACTGGTACTGATCAGCATCTGCTAATTTTATCTCATTTAGCACCGTGTCATCATTTAAATCATAATTCTGTTGAAAAAAACATTTTAAAGTAAATGACAAAATATTACAGTAATACCTTGAGCTTATTTTGTTGCCTCAATATCACAAGAGAACATATTTAACTGTTTGAATGTCACAACAGATATTTTATAAAATAACTGAACTGAAAATCAGCTTTTATAATTCTTTAGCAGCAACCTCTCCAGCTTACTGAACAGTGGAAAGGAGCATCATCCAGTCTTTTTTTTGCCAGAAGGATGGTCATTGTGATGCAGAATGTCAAAGACATGACATTAGGTGCATTTTCAAGCTCTAATAGGAAAGTGAATATTGTTTGCAAGAGAGAGAAGGGCAACAACTATTACTATCTTCACTGATTTTTTTGTTTCCAGTTTTTAATGGTTTGTCACAAGAGAAGATAGATTTTACAGTGGTTCTCAGTAATTACCTTATGTTTCAATGCTCATTGACCATGCAATGTTTTATGATTACTGACCCTGTAAATGGTGAAGTTAATGTTAAGCCCTAAAAATAATTTAATTTGAAGTTTAATCATGAGGCCAAAAAGCTTGAATCTGGCGGTAGTACAAAATTCTTAGAACTAAAACAATATGTCAAATAAAACAAAGAAGTTCTATTCATCTCCTCCCTCAAAACAAACAGGGTTTTTTATGTGAAAACATGCATCTCTGTTCTGTTTTTAAAGTATACTGAAAGTACATTTCAAGAGTATGTTGGTATTCACCACAGTTTCTATGTATTGACTAAACACAGTCAACCAAAAATGCTATATCCTCTTCCAATACGAGCCAGCCATTTAAGAAGAGAGCAGCTGATTCTACTTCATCAGACGTAACTGAAGTTACATTAAGGAATTACAAGACAATCAATAAGCAGTTTCCAAGTTCTAGTCTACAAGCCAGAGAAATTTTCTTATAGCAGTGAAAATTTACTAGATTTAAGTTTTAGACTTTTAGACATGTTTTCACTTTTATTTGCTTATAATAATTTAACTTTATCTCTTATACTTGAATTCACTTAAAATCCTATTTTCTTTTGTTAATAAACTTGTTTTATTTTTACTCTAAACCAATCCAGTGCTGTGTTTAAACTGAACTGTTTGATAACTCAAGTTAAAGTAACAAACTGTTGAATACTGATTCCTTGCAGGGACAATGAACTTTAATATATGAACTGTCCAGGAGAGGTCTAGACATTGCAAAGCACGTTTTAGTGAAAATCTCAGAATAGGAGTGTGTTGGGATCAGCCTGCAAGTAGTAACCAAGGAAGCCAGCGTGTGACTGGTGTGTTGCTGGCAAGCTGCTGGAGTCAGAGCTGCTGGACCAGGGCCTGCAGCTATACACAGACACTCAAGGTGTGACCTACATGCTGGTTGGATGGTTGTGAACAGCAGCAGCAAAGCCTTCTAAGGCACCTAGGGTTGCATGGCAGGCACTGACACAACTGGCTCAGACTTACTGGGCCAGACTGCACCCCAGAATGATTTTTGGACGTCAGTGGAAATTTCTCTGCACCTCTAAAGACTTAGCTCCTAGCCATTTAATGCTAGTTTTACTCTAAAGTGCGAGAGACAGGGCGTCAGGTGCTAGAAACCTACATGGCAATGCAGTGTTATCTCTGATGACCAGGTGAAATTCAGTAGTTCCATTTTGGGCTATGAAAGGGTCCAAAGTCTCTCTCTCAGTGAGAAGGAAATAAGGGCAGGGACAGAGGCCTGATTAATAGGTGTTCTTTAAAAAGTTATTTAATTAAACAACAGTCTTCTTTATCTGTGCACTATACGAGTTTAAGAGGAAAACGTGTGCCAAGTGAATGTATGATCACAATGTCTGGATATGATCTACACATGAAAATCTCTGTGCCTCAAATAGAATAAGACTTTCACTAAAGCCGTACAACCCATTTTAGGGATTTATATACATTTATTTGTAATTTATTTAGATTTATAAAACAGATAACAGAAGTACCTGTCCTAACCTCTGGTTGTCCCTTACAAAACTCAAAATTCACAATAAACAAATTAAACCAAGTAAATCCACTACTAATAGTCCCAAGATCATAATCAAAACTTTCAGAATAATAAATAAGTCCATCCTACTCACATCCCGACCCCTCTCCACAAATGTTCCAGAAAAGCAGCTTTGCTGTGTGTTCAAATGGGTTTTAAAAATCATAAACTACTAAAGAACAAACAATTTCTTTCCAGTGCATACCTTTGTTAAATTTTCTAGAGCAGTAGGTGCTGGGCTTAGCTCACGGTGAGAAAGCAGGACATCATCTTTCCTTTGGACATCAAGTATAAGCTGTGCTACATGCTTTTCCTGAAATCGTGTCCTTTTTCCCAAAGCACCTACAGAAAATTAAGATTTATTGACTATTAAGAGGAATTAGGCTCTCCAACAACTCCTGGAAAATGTATTTACTTACAAATTTCATGTAAAATAAAAACAAAACTAACCCACAAAATCCAGGAGCATTTTGTATTTCTTTCTAACCCTGGTTCTCAAAATATTGGACTTTAAAATTCAGAGCTCACTACTGGACTCTGTCTGGGGACTATCACCTTTTCTTTAAAAAAAATTATATATAATGTTCATGATGAAAAAATGTTCAGTGAATAAAGACTATAGTCATTAAATAATTAGATATTTCATTTTTTAAAAATGAAATTCTTCTTAAAAAGCTTTACAATTATATTTGCTGGGAGACTGCATGTTTCATATTAACCCAGAATTTTTTTGATGTAACATTCCTACTATCTAGCCAAAACATGAATGTCAAAGCAAGTTTGTCTAGAATGCCAACAATCCCCACATGTTCATTTCATTTGCCTTCACATTAGACATCTTCATAACCCTTCTGATAGATTTACTGAGAGAAACCACAATATTTTTAGGAGTCTCGCTACAAGTTTAGTTGAGTGAAATGCATAATCACCACAATTCATTTCTAGGGCTATCCCAACCTCTGGCCAAAGTAGTAGTTGAAAACAAACATATATCGAGTGCAGCAAACTATTTTTCTCCATTTAACAATAGCTTTTATAGATTAAATCTTTAAATTTGAATGAGCAATTTCCCTAAAGCCCCTTATTAAGAAAAAATAGTTATAGCCGTTTTAGGTAAAATCAAGCAACAGTTGACAAAAGTCAACTGTCATTGCTTGAGGTTTTTTTTGTCCCTTAGCTTGTTAAACTTTTAGGTTCTGATTCTCATACCATATGACACTGATTATTTTTTTAAAATACATGAACTGAAAACAATTTGAGTTAACTTTAACAAAACCCCTTAGAATATCAAGTTTGTAGTACATTCCATACTAGAATGTTAACATCCACTTAATTCAAAACATAACAGAATGTCATGTGTCTTGGCTGTAGCATCAATTTCTTATATTACATTTTTAGACATTCAAAATCTATTGCAACCTGCTTTGTAACCATGTACCACTTAATCCTTAAAGTACTAGGGCTCTCTGAAAGGAGAATATGCTATTCAATTTGTATAAAAAACCAGTTAGGAAATTATTGATCCCTTAAAATAGAGAATAATGAAGAAAGCGTGGAGCCAGTTAGAAAGTTGGGGAATTAATTCCAAATTATGTGGAAAGAAGTCCTATGATTTTAGCAATTATTTTCCACAATGAGTTCACATTATGGCTTTCATAATAGTGAAAGCCATCGTGAACGTTGCACAAGGACATTCAATATGCACACAATGTTTTTATTACAGGATTACTAAAATTAAGTTTTAAGAGGAAAAACACTTATGGGAATACACTGCTTGAAGAAAAATGGGAGGAAGCCAGGTTCTAAAGTTTAAACACCATATTTATAATTCGTTTAACAACTATACATGATTTTCCATTTTGGCCCAGATATGAATGAAATATGCAGGTGAAAATTAGATTTAACTTTTTTTTGTTTACATTCTTAGACATTTTAAAAGACTTATAAGTAAACTCAGTGTTCACAAAAAGTGCCCTATTTACAGCTGGGAAATCCTACATTTATGGCATGGGGTATAAATAGAGGCAACAGAAGTTCAAAATTCTCTGTACAGCCCAGCCAATAAGCCCAAAAAACCTTGCTCTGAGGAATCAATTCATATGGAGGTTCGTGAAGATAATTCAATTTCCATCTTTCTACAGCCAATCAATTCTTGTCCTGTCTGTCAACATTGCCAAAAGACAGGATACTGTCTTCTGTGATGTCAACATCTGTTCATTACGAATTGGACTGATGCCACCATATAAGCATTGAACAATCTTCAGAACTACTTTTGCATACTACTGAAATAGACTAGACTCAATTCAGTGCCACAGAGATGAGACTGAATCAAATTACCAATCCTCTGAGCCATCCAGACTCCATGCATTCTTGTTTTATCATTATAGACTATCCAACAGTTAGTTGGTTTCAATTCTTACGTCCAAAATTTTGAAGCATGCCATCAGCCAGGTCTGGAGACTTACTGACTCTAAGAATTTGCTTGAATACTAGAAAAATATCAGGATGTGTCCTAGTGCAGTAATACATAAAGCAGTTCCTCAGATGGTGGAAAGTTGATTTTAAAAGATTACCATCCACCACACAAAGAAACCAAAATAAAATATTTTTCCTTCCTGGTGAATGACATCGCTTGATCCACTTTTTAGATTTCATATATTGGATATGGTATTCTAATTCTGACCAAGGAAACCACGTTAAAAGCTTGTAACTAAGGTTACTATGAATACTGTACAGTATATAATTTTCTTGGTCAATTTGATGTTGAGACAGATATTTTTAAGATCTTGTCCCATCTTGGTAGAGATGAAATTTTTAAAAGTTTGGGGAATTTTCCCTCTATTCCCGTCCTCTCCATTTCCTCTGTAGTATTTCTGGAGTTACCATTACATAGGGGAAGGGATAGCTCAGTGGTTTGAGCACTGGCCTGCTTAAACCCAAGATTGTGTGTTCAATCCCTGAGGGGGCCATTTGGGGATTGGTCCTGCTTTGAGCAGGGAGTTGGATTAGATGATCTCCTGAGGTCCCTTCAAACCCTATGATTCTATGATCTTCTTTCATAAATCATGAATAAACTTTTGATACACAGAAGAAAAAAAAATGTAATAAAATCCAATGCACTTGCTATAGAATTACAAGACACAGAAAAGAAGGTTAATTTTCTAACAACGAGAGGGTTTAGTGACGTTCCATTTGTGCCATTTGTCACTACTATTTACAGTCTGTGTACACACTCTTCATTTTCCATGTTGTACATGAGTACTTCCAGGAATTAGAATGATGTTTCACAAACAAACAAACAAACAAACAAACAATGACTGCCTACTATTCTGCAGTTTTTCAGGAAGTGGTGCTTTTAGAAATGAAATCACAATACAACACTATGTATCTTAGTGCATGTGTTGATTCTCATTTTTCTTCTGCACCCTCTCAGCACTATTTACAAGTGAACAGAAGCACAAACTGTAACTGCACAGATACCAATATAAATTCAGAATATGCTACAAATTCAAGAATCAATCTCTCCCCCCGCCCCCCAACCCCTTAAAATGAACAGTTGCCCTTAACAAGCAAGCATTTCCCAAACATTACCTCACCTTCTATTTTTTCGTGGCCATTAAAAAAATCTCAAGCGATACAAGGCTAGTTAAAGCACATTTTCATAACATTTGTAAACAAAACTTACCTGTCAAATTAATCTGTAGTTTAGTTATGTCCTTAGCTGTGTTGAAATGCTTTTTAGCATTTTTATACTCATAGTAATTCAAAAATGTATAGGCACATTCAAGATGGAACTGAACTGCCAAATGCCAACATTCATCATCTGTGAACAAAGTCTTTAAGTTTGTCACTGCAAAATAAAAACCAAGAAGAAAAAAGACATTAGTACACCCACAGGGGAATGAAGTTCTAAGAAAAAACACTGACTGATAATCCCAAAAAGGAAAGTTTGTCAAACTTACAGTGGGCCCATCATCCACTATATCTCCACAAATTTAAAAGTTTGGAAGTGGGTGTTAATACGTTACCTGAATCTAATCAGAACTTTTAAAAATAAATACATTTTTTATTTAAGAAATTTCTTAAAGTTTCCTCTGTGGGGACAGCCACACAAAAACATTTTATCAGCTATAAGAAAAATGAAGGACAGTTCAAACTTCCTCTTTTATATTGGACAGTAAAGCTACACAGGACTGGTATCTTACTCGCAGACAATCAGTTGACATCCTCTCGGTGAAAGAGACAAGCCTATTTAATGTTACCTTTTTATAATCAGATTCATTCTCCAATTTACAGTGTCATGAGAAACGTGTTTGGGGAATGAGCTCAGCTTGATTTAGAACTGATGTGATGTTTTCAGAATGTAAACGGACACTGAACTGGAGCCCCTGGATGGTCACTGAGGGTAACAAATACAGTCTTTTCATAGAGAACCATTTTGTTAACTCTCTTTTAGTCACTGGGGTGACCATGGCAATAATGGAGAAGAGTAAGAATACATCTGTCACACCACCTTGAATGAAAATTAGTTAGGAACTTCAGTTGCAAGTATCCTCGAGAAGTCAGTCATTGCAGACTGTCCAGCTGAACTGGAAAGTCCACCTTCACACCAGTTCCAACGGATAAGCGTACAGAATCTTTTGTTACTTATTTCACTTTACTAAAATAAATACTTGGTTATTTTAATTTAAATACTTCTCAGTAACTGCACACTTGAATTGAGGATCCTGTGAATGACAAGTGTATATCATATACTTGTGTTTCATTAAAAAGTTTAATGCTAGTTGTCTAGAAATAATTGCTAAGCCAATACATTAAGAGTGATGAGACTAATTCAACATAACACTACCTATGACAGGAAAACAACTTTCCTAACAACAGCTGAGAGAAATCACGAGTGTCCAAAGCAATCACAGTCTAGAAATTGCACAGAACTTGTGGTCACAAGAAAATGACAGCTTGTCAGAGAGATGAAGAAGCTTCAAGATGTAAGCTAAAGATATTTACTGTTATTGTGACTTGATTTGCTATCTTCTGATAAGCTGTAATACCCCAAGTTAAATTCCTTCTTTTAAACTTGCTAAACCCTATTACTAAGCTTAGTAATCAACCCTATTAGTAATCATCTTTATTTTATATACCATGATTACTTGTTCTCTCACTAAATATTCTATTCTGGTTAATAAAATGCATTAAGAATTCCCAAGTTTGTTCTTCAGCTAAGCAACTGAAATACAAAATCATGAGAAACATGGTACAAGTAATTGGTTCTTTAAAATGTATTAGCCAATGTAGGCTTTACAATCCATTTTTCTATCACATTATAAATAAAGGTCCTCATATAAGAAAAGTATGTCAGAAATTTTAATATCCTAGGTAAACAGAAAAAGCAGCAATATGGTTTTTTAATATTTTTATTTTGAAATAGCATTTGTACTAACACAAAAAGGTTAGTACAAAAACAGATTCTTTACCAAAATACAACACCTTTACACTGCAGTTTGTCTGCTGATACGGGGACTGTGAACTACTACAACCATGACCTTGTTTACATGTGTTTTGTTTTGTTTTTTTAAATCATAGTGTCCATCTGGCATTGTAGGTGCAGATCACAAAGGTAATGCCAATCATTGCTAGCAGTGGTGTACAATTTCCTTAAAACTAAAGGTGTAGACATGGCCCAGGATTTATACAGAAGAGTTTATGTAGCATAATTGCAAAGGAATACACTGGGTTTTAAGATATTTGGGCGAAGGTTTTCAAAAAGTATGCATAAATTTAAACACTTAATTAAGTGGCCTGATTTTCAAAAGTGCTCAGTATTCAGCAGCACCCAATGAAACACTTTTGAAAGTCTGGTCATTATTCAGGTGTTAAGGACGTAGGGACCTAACTTCAGACACCCATTTTTGAAAATGTTGGCCATCATTCATTAACCTCTTTCCAACCAGTTCCTATTCAAGCGCAACTTAATGGTGTTAAATTGCAAATGAATTTTAGTTCTGCTGTTTCTCTTTGAAGTCTGTTTCTGAAGTTTTTTTGTTCAAGAATAGTTACTTTTAAATCTGTTACAGAATGACCAGGGAGATTGAAGTGTTCACCTATTGGCTTTTGTATGTTACCATTCCTGGTGTCCGATTTGTGTCCATTTATTCTTTTACGTAGCGACTGTCCAGTTTGGCCAATGTACCTGGCAGAGGGGCATTGCTGGCACATGATGGCATATATCACATTAGTAGGTGTGCAGGTGAATGAGCCCTTGATTGTGTGGCTGGCACATTACAAAAGCAGCTTTGCCTCTCCTGGAATTGACACCTCCTCATCTATTACTGGGAGTGGACTACATGCACCCTGATCGAATTGGCCCTGTCAACACTGGTTCTCCACTTGTGAGGTACTCCCTTCTCTTCATGTGTCATTATGTAGTGCCTGCATCCGGAACTTTCACTCCATGCATCTGAAGAAGTGAGGTTTTTTTATCCACAAAAGCTTATGCCCAAATAAATCAGTTAGTCTTTAAGGTGCCACCGGACTCCTTGTTGTTTTTGCAGATACAGACTAACAAGGCTACCCCCTGATACTTGCCTTCCATTCTCATCATTCAATGGGACAGTGACAAGGGTGCTGATGCAGCTAGAAATATCAAGGATAACCCTGAAGACCCAGAAAGCAGTCAGAAAGGAGGAGGATCAGGCTGCAGAAGCCCTTACAGAGGACCCTGAAGATGGACTGGTGCCTCGGCAAGGTGCAGAACCCCAGGCTGGTAAGTTAATAATGCAAGCCACTCCTTCCCTCCAAAATACTCTTCCCTTTTTGTAGTGCAAAGTTTGCACTTTTAAAATCAAGGATATTTTAAATTATGTGCAATTATTTTTTTTCCCCTCGATAATATGCCAAGCATTGCCCTGTGTGTTACTGTGTGCGAGAAATAATGCTGAAGCCATGCCACTGTCACGGCCCATCTCAATACCACCTCCTCCACCTTTCCCCCTCCGACCAGCCTCTGCTATTCCCAACCCCCAAATCGACCTACTGGGGGGAAAAATCTTAAACATTAAGTTGACTGTTTTCCAAAGATCTACGATCACAGGGAGCGTGGGTTAAGGTGCAGACCACATTCCATAGAAACTTGGGAAGGTAAAAATCAGCATGCCTCTGTCTCTTTCCTGACTGCCTGGCAGGCAGGAAATGTCGTGGGAAAGCATGGAGTGGGAAGTCTGGTCTCAGGGGGAAACACAGAAGAGTTCACGATAGGTTTGCATTTGGCTGAAAGAGAGGTTTCTGGTGCAGCTCTGGGACCAATGTAACTTAATGAAGTGTCTCTCGCTGAACTTCCTTTTCTTTGCTGGAATGTCAGGCCAGGCCTATCTACAGGATACAGGCAGCCTTCTGGGGCCACACAGAGCAAAGGGGGTGGGTGGTCTGGTCTGGTCTGGGGGAAAACACAGCACAGTCCAGCATAGCTTTAAAGCTGTTTAGGAGAGAGATGTCTAGTCCAGTTGCCGGTCCTGGGAAACTTAGTAAAGTTGCAGATGTAAATAGTAGTATTCAGTAGGGACATTCAAAACCCAATTAGTCTTAAAAAGACTGCAACAATCCCCTGCAGCAGCTGCAAACTGAACCATAAAACATTGTGGAAATCTTGTAACTATGGGCTCCACACACAGTTGCACATACAAACTGAAAAGCAATGCAAAGCAACAATGGCTGTAATTGTTGCCAGAAACAGACCCACCCCAAGATGTAAACACATCAGAGCAAAGTTGTTAAGATGGGTTACATACAGATATGGACAGCGAGAAGCACATGCACAGTGAAAACTGCCCCCAGCACAACCTGCATCCCAAACTGTAAATGCATTAGAAGTAACCTGTAATGATGGGTTTCACACAGATATGCATCGGTAAAAGCACAAACACATTAAAACCTTCAGCAAGTGATAATCAGTTGAACACAAAACCCTTAAGAACAACTTTTGCACCACACTCTGAGCTTGGCATGTGCATCATGTAAGGTTTAAGGAAGTATTGCTTTGCAGGACATATAGTGACTCCTCACTTAAAGCTGTCCCGGTTAACATTGTTTCGTTGCTGATCTATCAGGCAACAAGCTCATTTAAAGTTGTGCAATGCTCCCTTATAGCGTTGTTTGGCAGCTGCCTGCATTGTCCACTGCTTGCAGGATTCTCTGGAAAAGCAGCCCCTTCTTGTGGGGATTAGAACCAGGGGAGGCCAAGCAGTCCCCCTTCCCCCCGATCAGCTCCCCTAAATTCCCTGCAAGGTACGTGGCTCGGCAGCTGCCTAGCAGCAGTTCAACTGTCCCTCCCTCCACTGCTGTGCTGCTCCTGCCCTGCCCTCTGTCTTGGAGCTGCTCCCGGGAGCCTCCTGCTTGCTGGGGGAGGGGAGCTAAGGGGTGCTGATATCAGGATGTCTCCCTGCTCCTGCCCCCCACCCACACTCTGTACCCCCTCTCCACAAAGCGGAGGAGGGGGACAGGTTCAGGGACAGAAAGGTGGGAGCTTGCTGGAAACTGTTGTTTCCTGTCTGATCTGCTTAAAACGGCAACGTACTTGAACTGGGGTCAAGGTACTTAGAGGGGCAATGCATGTGTGTCTCTCCCTCTCTCTCTCTCACTCATGCACGCACCCCCCAACACTTTGGAAAGTCAGCACCTGTGCAGCCATGCATGTGCTGTCAGGAGGAGGGAGTGGTGGGCTCCAGCTGGATAGTGTGGGCTCACCATCATCTTCAGTTTTTGCTGGGAAGTGTTTGCAGCTACTGCCCTGCATCTATTGTGTTTCCTACCTCCTGCCTCAGTCCATGCTGCCTTGTAGAGTGTGAGGCTATATTAACAACAGCGTATTAACCCTTGAGGGCTCAGCCGAGTGCTAGTTCGTCATTTAGCAGCAAGGCATTCCCTGGGAAATAGTCTACCCTCTTACTCCAGGACCTCAACCAAGCTTCACAATCACTCATTGCTGTGTACAATTTTAAACAATTTTAAACAAACAGTTTAATACTTATACTGTATATGTATATAATGTCTTTTGTCTGGTGAAAAAAAATTCCCTGGAACCTAACCCCCTCCATTTACATTAATTCTTATGGGGAAACTGGATTCGCTTAACATCGTTTTGCATAAAGTCATATTTTTCAGGAACATAACGTTATAGTTAAGTGAGGAATTACTGTACAGTTGTTGGTGCCATTAGGCATAGCCCTAGATAACCCAGGAGGGTGGAAAAACCACAGTATTAATGAAGCTTTTCTGTACCAGGCCTCAATGGACCAAAGTTATTTTATGCTTGTCCAGAGTCCTTCCATATTAAACTTTAGTCGAACTCCCAGGCTAGTATTAAAAATGGAATGTGTAACAGCTTCTTATCAGTGTAACACTGACAGAAGATAGGGCCCCTTTTTACTACTTGTGTTTAGTTTAGAAAGAGGGGAGGGGAGGCAAAGTAATAAATTCAGAAGTAAACCAAGGTAACAGCCTTGAAAAGTTACGAGATGAATTGTTTGCTGTCAAGGATGATTTAATTGTTAACTATACAATGTGTATACTATATAGGAGGCGGGGAGGAGACTAGTGGGGGGTAATGAGGATGCCTAGTTGAAGTTATGTATAAGAAGAGACACACAGCTTGTATCTGTGTGCAGGATTTAAGATTGTAATATCTCCCTTGCACCCTTTATTTGGGCTCAAATAAACTTTTTCTGCATTCTCCACCTTGGTGTGTTATTTGGAACGAAGCACACCGGGCAACGAACCACTGTTTGCTGCCTCAGGCCTTTTGGGCCGGCAACACAGTCAACTTGTGTAACTCTTTTCCAGAGGATGTTGTAAAGGTCAAGGGTTCAAAAAAGAACTAGATAAGTTAATGGAGGATAGGTCTATCAGTGGCTATTAGCCAGGATGGGCAGGGATGCAAAACCATGCTCTAAAGTGTCCCTGGCCTCTGTTTGCCAGAAGCTGGAAATGGGCAACAGGGGATGGCTCACTTGAGGATTACCTGTTCTGTTCTTTCCCTCTGAAGCACCTGGCATTGGCCACTGTCAGAAGACAGGATACTGGGCTAGATGGACCACTGGTCTGATCCAGTATGGCTGTTATGTTAAAGCAGCTTTACAGGAAGGCTATAAAGGTAGCCCTTAGCAGCAGCAAAAGTTCCATGTCATCCTTTGTCTCCCTGCGCTGCCTGGATGTATGCACACATGGCATCCCTATTTTCCCTTGCATGCCTGGACCCAGCATCAGTATGCACATGTGTAGGATGCTGCTGACTGTACTGAGTTTGCAAACCAGAAGCATCCTGAGTTCACTTGGTGCAGAAATATGTGCCTTTAGCCTCGTAACTGTGGTGCAGTGTGAAGCAGGCCACACTGTCATCCAGGCAGATTCACAGACAGCACCAACGAGCCTTCAGCCTATCAAATGCTCACTCCATGACCATCCTGCAGCTACAGAGATTTAAATTTAATTTCTTTTTCTCCAGGACTCCTGATGTCAGGGTACAGATTCATGAATCCTAGCAGGAGTGGTATGTGGGGTTCCCCCAAAACCAACAAGTGGCACAGATACACTGCTTATAACAATATCATTTCTGGGGAATAAAGTCCCCGTTTCCCCCTTAAAGTACAAGAGAGATCTCGGCACCCTGGCATCATGAAACTTTCCTGAGTTTTCCACAGGTTAGTAATCATGTACCTGCCTCTGTAGTACACCAAGTCTTGCATAATAATGGAATAGTAACCTTTGTGGTTCACATATTCACTTGTTCCTTGTGGCAAACAAACGATGGATACATGAGTGCTATTGATGGCCTCAATGCAGTTTGGGGACCTCATCCTTTGAAAACTAGCTATTATTTCTGGATCGTTTCTTATGCCAACCACCACTGGGTATACCACAGTGTTAATCACCTCACAAACCTCGCAGTGAACTTTCCAACTCCAATGGACATGTAGCCATCTGGGATGGCCAACTTCCACAGGGCAACAACCTGCTTCTGTACCAATATGACTTCCCTCAATCAAGTCTCCTGGTCCTGGAGGGTTGTGCAAGATTCTCACATAGCTCCATGAAGGTCTGTTTCCTCATGTGGAAGCTCTGGAGCCACTGCTGCTGCTTCCAAGCCTGCAGGATGATGAGATCCCACCACACTGAGCTAGTTCTCCTGCACCAGAAATGATGGTACACCAAAGGCAATAGGGGCATTCAGCATATCTGTCCACTGTGCCAAAAATGAATTGCTATTGCAAGCATCTGTCTTTGATTTCGGCAAAAAATGATTCTGAAATGCCATCCAGCATCTTGCCATGCACCTACTCCACTACATAAACATTTGTCCTGCAATAAGGAATAGGAACAGCTCATCCAATAGATCCATGACTACAACCCAGTTTTGCAGAAACAGAAGTAAGGGCAACATGAGCCAGAACTGTCATCAGCCTGTGTGTGAAGGCAAGGTGAAATGTGTTTCACATATGGATCCAAGAAGGACTGCAATATAGTACTAACACCACACCAAAAACTGGTTCCTACAGTGTCTCCATGTGATTCCAAGAACCCTGGCATACCGACCCTGAAATAGTAGCACTAAACTTGTGTACCCACAGCAGCAGTGTGGATGCACATGGGTACACCGCATTATATGCATGTCTAGCAGAGCAAACAGACTTTTGGGGTGGGTTTGGCTGGCTCAAGCCCGCATGAACACAACCCGTACTAGGGTATGCACACCAGTGCAGACATAACCTTAATGTGCCCCAATCATAGCATCCTATTTTTAGGTTTGCTCTAAAATCTTAATTTTAAGAATTTCTAAGGCAACGCACATGCTAACTACAGACGCTCCCCAGGTTACGCAAGACCCAACTTACGCAAATTCGCACTTATGGAAAAAGTTCCATCAGCCAGAAATAGGATTTTCAAGTTGCGGAATTTTTTGCGTAATGTACAGGTATATGTTTCCAACTTATGCAAAATTTGAGTTATGCAAGGCTTTCCGGAACGGAACGATTGCGCAAGTCGGAGGGCGTCTGTACTCAAAATCGCTGTCTGACAAAATACTCTGTATTACAGGTTTTGTTTTTCCTGCTACCTTGATTCTTTGAGTAAGAGTTTCAGACAAGCAAGAATACTTTATTTTTAAAGTACTTTGTACTCTCCAGCAAAGTCATCATAGAAATGTTCAGCCAAATAAATGATAAACTACAGTCTCAAGTGCAACTGAATAACTGCTGGCATATAGACTGATGTTGACACTGTCTCCCTCTCACTGATCAGTCATCTATACAACTCTTGTATTCAAAGCAACAATCACTGCAGAGTATTACAAATGGGTCATTTGCATTCTCTATAATATTGAAAAAGCTTTTGGACTCCCTCCACCTTCCCCTTCCTAACCTGAACAACAAATAGCAGCAGCCACCTGTCTGACATTTAGTTAATTTTATACAGAGTTTTTAAGAAGCAGCTATCCATCCAGACTAGGAGTCCTGAAGATAAAAAAAGAAATAGCAAAACCCCATTCATTTATAACTAGGTAGCAACATTTTCATTTAATCTAGTCCACGCCCCACCACCAGCAGCAAATCAGGCAAAACTACTCTCTCTCTCTCTCTCCCCAACAATTCACCACCTTCACAATTCTTCCCTTTGAAGAAGGTGGGGGGGGAGGGGGAAGACTGGCTTTGCAGCACATCTCGAAGGTCAGATTTTATAGGATTTTATAGGTTAAAGCAACAGGTTGATTAGGTTTAATTTTTTTTTCCTGAAGTGCTCAATTACCACACTGATCAGTACATCTGATTTTTACCTTAAAAATAGAATTTGCTAAAATGATTATACATTTGCTAATAAGGATATTAGGAGCTCAAATCAGAGTTGTTTATCTTGATGTCAGTTAATGTCCAAGATTTCCTTGGCCTGTATGTCAGCATGTCAACTAATTTAATTTCATGTGATAAAAGTAAAGGTGTCCTAGAATTCCTTTCTTCTGAAAAGTGTGATTACACAGCAAGTTTCCCAGTGTTATGGATTAAAGACACTTGGGCCTTGGCTACACTTGCAAATTTGCAGTGCTGCAGCAGGGTGTGAAAACACACCCTCTCCAACGCTGCAAATTGCGGCGCTGCAAAGCGCCAGTGTGGTCAAAGCCCCAGCGCTCCCAGCGCTGTACGTTATTCCCCACAGGGAGGTGGAGTACGGACAGCGCTGGGAGAGCTCTCTCCCAG
This sequence comes from Mauremys reevesii, assembly GCF_016161935.1. Lineage (NCBI taxonomy): Eukaryota > Metazoa > Chordata > Testudines > Geoemydidae > Mauremys > Mauremys reevesii. The sequence continues at coordinate 65,928,901 of NC_052625.1, forward strand.
CGCTGGCGCTTTGACTACACTTAGCGCTTCAAAGCGCTGCCATGGCAGCGCTTTGAAGTGCAAGTGTAGCCAAAGCCCAAGTCAATTAGACATCTAAATTACTGAAGTTAAATGATTTATAGTCCATAAATGAAGTTTTCCCACACTCATACAATACAACTGTGTGGAAGTTTGTTTAAAGCTCTCGAACAGAGAAAGATAAACACTACAGAATTTAGTGGATGCTGGAGCAGCCCAATGGCAGTGGAGATCACTCACCAATTCACAGGATTGCGCCCAATATAATTCTATGCTCAATCTTAGGGTACGTTTTCACTACCGGCCGTATCGGCGGGGAGCAATCGATTTCTCGGGGATCGATATATCGCGTCTAATATAGACGCGATATATCGATCCCCAAACACGCTCCTGTCGACTCCGGAACTCCACCAAGGCGAACGGCGGTAGCGGAGTCTACAGGGGGAGCCGCAGATGTCAATCCCGCGCCGTAAGGACGGTAGGTAACTCGATCTAAGATACTTCGACTTCAGCTACGCTATTCACGATTCCGCCCCCCTAGTGTAGACCAGCCCTTACCATTGTATTTTACAAGTTTTTGCTATTCATATGGTGATTTTGCAACGGCACCAAACTACTATTTGGTACACTGGGCATCACTGTCATGCCTTGATCCTAGAGCTGGTTCAAACCCCAGGAAATAACCTTTCATTACAAAAAAAAAAAAAAAATGTTCATCCTGTAAAATACGGAATTTAAAATTGTCTATACCTTTTTTGGCAAGGGCAAAATCTATACATGCCAGTGCATGGCTAAGTGGGAGAGAAAAATGTCTTAAAAAACACTGTTGAAAATGTAATTTTAGGCTTTCATAGTTATAGCAAAAAATCTTCAGCTAACAAATAAACTCAATGTCTTAAAAATCAATGGTATTTTATTTATGTTTACTTCTAACACTATTAGTCTGCTTTCCTCAGCATCAATATTCACTTCAAAATTCAATTTAAAAATAATGCTCTCTTTCTGCAATGTAACCCAGCACGTCTTTGGAATTGAACACCATGTACCGAACATTTCTGGTTCAAGATAAGAATTCTGATATTCTGTGAGGAGGAGCAGTAGAAAATTGCTCAGTGTCTCTTACAAAGGAGCACAAAACCAGAAGAATTCACATTTGAAACTCAAATGAGCCTTGTTAAATAAGAGACAAGACAGGCACAATGCCTGCAAGTCAATCTGAGACATATTAACAGTGGCATACCACGGAAACACTTTTTGTTTCCAAGCAGATAGAGTGTATTCAGGATTACAGAGCACCCACCAACAAGAGAAAATTGTTAAACCAATGTAAATTTAAGAAGTGTCTTTCTACTCTCTGCAGTTACAAAAGCACCTGATAGGCACAATGCTGCAAACTGTGACCATCTACAAAACTCTTCTGACAAATGATTGGTATTATATGCGAACATAATCAAATAATTTGAAACTTACCTTGTTCTATACAACTCCGGGCAAGAGCAAAGAGCTCAGGCGATCGCTCCTCTAGCAACTGCTGGTGAATATTCACATATCGCAAAGTCCACCAAGGCAATGTCTAAAACGGAGAATAAGAATATTTTAAATGAATGATAAATACAACTGATTTTCTTTTATAAACAGATTTAAAAAAAATAATTTCAAAAACACAAATACAGTTGCTTTATAAAAATTCAATACCAAATCTGAGCTACTTGAGATTAGATTAAGGTAGGAAGTTTCCTAAACTGTAGATTCAAGATTTATTCAGCCTTGATATAATTTGAAAGAGTCAAAAGAAAAAAAAAAATCTTACTATATAGATGGGTGCTCAGTCACTTAAAATTAATAATTTTTCCCCTCTCGTATTCCCCTCAGATGATGGCTTCAATCAACAATGTTCCTTTCCAAACATTCCCTCCTTTCTTCTGAAAAGGGGAGTGCTAAAAGTTTGAAGCTGTCTCACAAATAAGACAATTATCACTGTATCTTTATGACAGATTTCTTGTGCAATACAAATGCCGCACAGCTTTTTGATATAAAATGGAGAAAAGGTGTCACCCAATAAAAAGGGAGAATTCAATTAGTTGTGATTTGAATTCCCTACAGCCTTGCCTCTCTTTCTCCTTGCTATTTTAAGGGTTGTAGTTTAAAATTTCAACCATTTCTCTCTTCGGACACAGCTCTGCACCAACAGGTTGAAGACTGGCATTGAAGGTTTTTCTTCTTCTACATGTTAGAATTTAAAGCACACCTTGCCAAGATATCTATTCCCTGATTCAAGGAACATGCACATCTCAACACAACATATGTAAAAGAACTATCAGATTCAGACATTTTAGGATTTCATATTAAGATCATTCTGAGCATACTCAACAAAACACAAGCTAATTTGATAAGGCTGAAAGTGCAGTTTAGTATTCATAAATAGATAACCATTAATATACCGAAGGGAGGTAAAGGAATTCTCTCCTGAGGTTGTCCAGTAACAGAAAACCATGTGTACTTCTTTCTACACAGCAACAAATAAACCACATTCTAGTCTTTGAAGCCTTTCCTGAGAGTAATCAAATCCAGGCTCTGGCAGGCCAACGTGAGTCAGAAAATCCAATCTACATCAAACACACGGGCTAGATCTCAGTCCTACAGATACAATCCAGATGAACAACGTTGTCTTATCTACTCTACACATATTGGCTGTCGTTACACCTACATCAAAAAAGACTGAGGCTTCAATACATTCCTATGAAGGAAAGATGAGAGATAGCATGTGTGACATTTTCACATGCCTATCACAACATAACCAGAGCACTAAATGCCACAACAACTATGTGGGTGAAACCAGAAAAGTCACTAGCTCTTGAATGAACTCTCACAGGAAAATAATAATAAAAAAAAAAAAACCACACCACCTGTGGGTGAACACTTTTCCCAAAGTGATCACTCTACATCTGACCTATCATTTCCTCACCCTCAGAGGAAACCTACGCAACACTTTCCAAAGACAAGCATGGGAATTTAAATTTATAAATCATGGTCTTAATAAAAGCAGCAAAGAATCCTGTGGCACCTTATAGACTAAGACACTGGATTTAGGGCTTATTATAACAATCTGTAACTCATTTTTTGCTTTTTGGGGGGGGAAGGGCAGGGGGGAGAAAGGTGTTAATCGGCCACATCACATTGAATGGTCCCCTAGAATATGTGCTAACTACTTATGCTAAACTATCTGTTTGATCTTGTATTTAACTGTGACACTCTATGCACCTTTCCCAGACCGGAGGAAGAGCTCTGAGTAGCTGAAAACTTCCCACAGAAGTTGGTCCAATAAAAGATATTACCTCACTCACCTCGTCTCTCTAATATCCTGGGACCAACACAGCTATAACACCGCATTTTCACTTGTAGTCAATAATATGAGATATTTGTAAAACTGCTTTAATACTTATGTCCACATTTTATATATAAAACAAACATTTTTGTTACCTAAACTCTACATTTTTGTCTGAAAATTACAGTGCAATTTTATCACAAGTCATATTTGGTGTTTCTCTTAGAATCTCAGATTATGGAATCAGGCATTTACATGAGAATCTCACCTTTTGCTTTTTAAAAAAAAGTTTCTTGCCTTAGCTTGAAAATGTGAAGTGAGTGCCAGAAGCCAGAAGGTAAATCCAAAGAACTCAAAATGTATTATTTTTTAACTTATTTTTAACTCAAGCTAGTAATTTGGGGGAGGGGGGTCGGGGGGGCGCGTGCCGCGGGCTGACCATGATGTTTACATGCTTGAGGTTAGTAAGGACAAGCTAACTTTAATTTTAATTCTTTGCTTTGAAGTTTCCAGAATATTAAGAGATCATGGTTTTTTGTGCCAAGCAGCTTTGCATTTTTACTGTGCACAGATAACTTAGACACTGCCTATTTTTAAAACTTCAGACTGGTTTATGAAGTTCATCCTCAATAATAAGGCCCAGTACCTTTGACATATTCAGAGAAATTCAGTTTAAAATTAAATGTGTTTGAAATAAATTTCAAGTTAACAAAGAATGTGCGTCACCCAGGAGAAAAAGCAAGGCAAGCTTGTGTACATTTTGAACTCTGCACATTAAAAAGTTTATTTCAATGTATGAGCATATAAACATGTGAACATTAAAAACTCGTGAGTTGTGTGAATATGCACACTTGTTAATATTTTTATAAAATCAATACAAAAATATTAATGCAATCTTGAATTTGAGCCAGACAAAATGTACTACAGTAGAACCTCAGAGTTACGAATACCTCGCGAATGCTTGTTTGTAACTCTGAACAAAATCTTATGATTGTTCTTTCCAAAGTTTACAACTGAACACTGACTAAATACAGCTTTGAAACTTTACTATGCAGAAGAAAAATGCTGCTTTCCCTTTACTTTTTTAGTAGTTTACATTTAATGCAGTACTATACTGTACTTGCTTTTTTTTTGGTCTCTGCTGCTGTCTGATTGTGTACTTCTGGTTCCAAATGTGTGTGGTCGACTGGTCAGTTCTTAACTCTGGTGTTCGCAACTCTGAGGTTCTACTGTACACATATATGGAAGCAGTTACGGTTGCTGTAGGAGTCATAACTGAATTTTCTTCTTTTCAACCACAATGATATATTAATGCAGCTTTTTGCACTACGAAAAATAGAGTAGCTTTTAAAGAAATAATTTCATTTACTTATAAGAGAGTCAATAGGCACAATCTATAACAATTGGGTAGATTTTAATATCTTCAGTATATCATTTAAAACAAGCCCACAAAATATAAAGGTAAGTGACTGGTTTGCTCTGTAAATCTACATATGAAATTCACTGCAAAAGAAAAAGTATCTGATTTGTAGTAAAAAATATTATTCTATGATTCTATGCAATATTGACAAACTCGAGCATTCAAAAAAATCATGAAAATTGGGTCTTTGTTTCTTTACAGTTCATCTCCTCTAAAGTCTTATTTATTATCTGAAATCAAAATTTGACACCACAGTTTTCTTCTGTGGAAGGTAGGAGGACAGTGAGAATTTATGAATGAATTCCAGTGAATAATAATCAGCATCTGGACTGGTAGAGTGAAGTAAAGCTTTTTGTGTCTATGTGTCTGGTTTAAGTTTTCCCCAAAACTGTGCTCACCACAATCTTCATGTGGTGAGAGAGAAGGGAGGGCTGTGCCTGGCCAGCTGGAAGAAAAGGTGTGTTGCCCCTATAAGGGCTCCCTTTTAACAGGTGGGGAGAAGGGGGAAGTTTATATGGATGGGAAGGAAGGGCACAAAGAAGTTGGGGCCAGATCAGGAGGACGTCACTGCATTGCCCCTTCCTGCTGACCATAAGAGTAAGTGTCAATTTCAGCTGACACAAAATATCAATTGGTAATAATCAGTGCGCCTACAGGGACTGGGTGTCCGCAGCCTGTGGCTGTGCAGGGAGCCCCCTGCAGCCCTGCTATCACGGCAGAGACTGAGCGGGTCCTGACAGCGGAGCTGCAGAGGACTCCCTGTGCTGTCTCAGGGCCTGTGATACCCCAATCTGCGCAGGCACAAGGTGTGTGGGGAGGCTGTGGACCTGGCAGGACAGAGCAGAGACCGCCAGCCAGAACTGCAAGGAGAATGACAAGCCCCTGGCTCCAGGGAAGGACACTCTGCTGCCAAAAAGTTCCTGGCCAAGGATGGCGCTCACACACACCTGACTGGTGAGTGGAGCCTGTGTCACTGGATCCCTGCAGACACAAGGTGCGGGAAAGACGAGAGTGCTGGCCAAGCAGAGACCCCCAGGCAGAACTGCAGTGATCTGTCATCATCATCCTTGGCCATGGAGGAGGCCACCCCTCTGTTGAATGGCTCCTTTTCCAGTAAGAGCCATTCAGCAATGGAGTGGCTTCCTTCCTGGCCAGAAGCTTGTCCTCCTCCTCATGGCCCTAGCTGGGAGGGCGAATTTGGGGGCGGGGAGGGGGGGCGGGGTTGGTCTTCTCTGCCAGGACCCCAGCCTTCCTCTCACCTTGTGCCTGCAAGGATTCAGTGTCAAGGGCCACAATACACTGCAGCCTCCCTCGCACCTTGCGCCCCAGTGTCTTGGGCCTCTTGGCTGCACAGGGAGCCCCCTGCAGCCCCACTGTCAAAACTACCCCGCCCACCCCCCCAAATGAAAAAAAAAATAAAAATACTTACAAATGGATTTTTTTTTAAATGGATAAAAATTGTTAAAATTAGAAAAAAATATTTAAATTAAATAAATCAATCAATCTAAGCCTATCTATATGTTACATATATTGCAGAATACTGAGGTCAGAGGCTAGCATCCCTACAGGAGCAGAGTTAAGGTTGACAACTGTGGTGTACAACAGGTGCAATAGTGGTAAGGTGTGTCTGTGGGTGGAGGAGTAGAGGGTACATATTGATTGTGGCTTAGCTTTTCATTTCATTGTGTTTGTGATTTGGAGTCAGGTATGTATGTTTTGTGCATAGCATCTTTTTTTAAATAAAACTGAGGTTTTTATACAAATGAACACATACATGCAAATTAAATTATGGTTTACCATTTATGTGTGGCAGAAAGCAGTTCTCTCTCTGAGCTATCCAACTCTCACTGATTTCAGCAGAGGCCTTTCCACTGACTAATGGAATCTGGATAAGGCTTTAGGAGCTTTTTGGAAGCTACAGTAAGGAAGCGTGAATGGCTTTCTTTATAATAAAGAATAGCTGACAAAGATGAAGTATTTGCTTTTGAAAACTAACTGAGGCAAAAAAATTGTAATACTAGGGATGGACAAGGTTCTACGGCTATCTCAGACCATAGCTCAAAGGAGAATTATAACTGATTTAAGTTGTGCACATACAAGCGATACAAAAATCTATCCCAATTTAACTTACCCCACTCTGCTTGCACTGGGAGAATGTGCATGCTAGAGTTCACAAGTAGTGTAATTTTGCCAATAAGACATAACACTAAGGTTACTATCCATAAATATATTATGAATCTCTATGCAGAATGGCACTAAGCCCTTAATGTTTACCAGATTTGTTCATTCTGGTTATTTCACTATGTGTGTGTGTAAGCAAGTGTTAAAATATGCTATTGTCTATAAATGCCAAGGAAATATTTATATATACACACTTCTGTTCTACAAATAAGTGTACATCAACCTAAAAGGACTGCACACACACAGCATCTAGAGAAAAAATCTAAACCAATTTTCATGCAGTTGATTATAATCTGCCTTGAGAGGAGCTATCAAAATGTATAAAATACTGTCTATTTTGAACTGCAATGAAATATGACTTATGATATCAAGCTGAACAAAGCAATGGCTCACAAACAGGAGACCTTGTAAAAGAGGTCAAATCCTTCCCCTCCTTCCCCCCCAATCACTTTGTTTAGAAACCCAAAGGCAATTTAAACATGACTGTGTTAGGAAATGAATACTATTCTATTCACAAACCTGTAGCTGAGGATATATCTGGGGTTTATAAGCTCAGTGATAAAAATTTCCTCTGGCCTACAGCTTGCCACACAGAGGTCTCAGAGTAGAAAAGAACATTTTTGTAAAAATTTCAGTTAAGTCAGTAGAGCTGTGCATGGCACTTATTTTATTAAGTTTAGTTTTGGGGGGATGGTTTCAGGATTCTCTTCTGAATTATTATAAAATTTGTCAAGTATTTAGTCTTTCATGTAGAATAGTATTTGTGAAAAACAGGGCTATATTAATGTTTTAAAAAGGTACATTTCTCAGAATTTTATCCAATTCTAAGCTCATTTACATGACTATTACAGAACTGAAATATTGAGAGTTTTTTGTTGGATTTAAACTTACATGAGAAAGAATGGCTAGGCCACATTAGGAAACTTGCAGAAAATGGTTTTCAGCAGCTGATGCTCCTGAACTAGCATTAAAACTTGGTTTTATCACTTTTAATAGTGTAAACAAGCCTTTGGAGGAGGAGGAGGAGGTCCCTCACTGTGCCCGTTTGTACACCAGGTACATTTTCTCCCCTTCTGGCTGACCTAATTGCTGGAGCTGAACAGCATTCATCTGGAGTGAGAGAGGAAAAACCAAGAGAGAGCCTGGCTTCCAGAAGTATAAAACAACCAGGAACACTCCCACACTGTTTAATTCCGGCCCCTATGAAGATGCAGCTGGAAGTAGGGATTGCCTGCCCAAGCACCAAGATGGACCAAGGAAGCCTTCTGACCTCAAGCCAGGGCCTGCTCAACTGCAATGCATTGGAGGTAAGTCACTGCTGCTAAGGGCCTTCCCAGCTCCAGAATCGCCCTCTGCTTTAGCTTAGAAGCAGTCTGATTGGCAAAGGAGGAAAATAGTCAGAAAACTTTATTTTAAGGAGGAACTCAGGGAAACCTCTCTGTCTTTCATGTGAAATCAGAAAGGGGGGCGGATAGGGATATGGTCCCCATAGTTGTTTAGTACTCCTAATGTGCTGGCAGGGTGGGGATCTAGCTGACTATTCAAAACTCAAGGAGAGGAATCTCTTATCCTGTCCAGAGAATGTGCTGCACCGGTTTACAAAGATTAACAGTTTTTAAATAACTTTACAGTCTGTAGAAGTTTGTGAAACAGAAAGGTTACAGTATGTTAGAACTGTACATACTACTGTACATTTACACTCATGTTATTTTAATTATATATGTAAGAAAAACAGCAAATTCTAACACTGAACTTATCTTCATGAAAAAGAGGTGCCTTCATCCCTCACAAGGGAAAAAGTCCCAATAGACATTTCTCTGGCTTAGCTATTAGAAATTCAATTTACATAACTTATCTTTTAGAAAAGATAACCCTTGATTTTAATTCCCTCACTATTGTAGTCACTGCTTTGTTTTGTAGAACTGTTCTTTTAGAGTAAGTCATCTCAGAAAGCAGAACAGGCCAAAAAAAGAGGGAAGACAAACGAAATGGAAGAGAAAGAAAATAGTAGACAGAATGAGACACTGGAAGAAAAATGAGAACCAATCCATGGTTGGCAACCACAATAAACTATTTCCACATATTTCATACCTGAATAGCAGCAAGTTTATGTCTTGAATGCACAAGAATCACTCTGGCTAACATCAACAAGATAGGAAGAGAAGTCAGATTATAGACTGATTCACCATCCAGAACCAGCGTACTCAGAACAGCTGTACACAATGCTTTGGGCTGAAAAAAGAAAGAACAAATAATAATATCAGCACCAGACAATATTAAAGCACTTAAACAGAAAATAATGTATTACAGGGCTTTAAAACGATTACCCAACACCTCACTGTGATGCTCTGTACCTCGGGGGAACACCCTACACTCCCATGTTCATCTTTATAAAAAGACTGTGTGCTTTCCAATGCAAAGTTTGCCATGTTGGGTATCTTCGGAAGGCTCATAATGCACTGAGCATGGTTGTTATAGTAATTGTTACAGTAATGTTATAGTAAGGTTATAGGTTATAATTTCATGTATATAGTTATGAGGCTGAAAATGTATCCTCATGGCTTAAGCCTTAAAGCAAGCCCATGCAAAAACTCTCCAGGAATAGAGAGGCAGTTCACACCTCATCAGGGCATGGATGGGACAAACCCAGCCCAGCCTCACAGGAACAATGGACACTGGCTTAGGCAGCAACAAAAGAATCTGTTAGACCCTTGAGGGAGTCACCCCTTCATTTGGTCAGTTTGGGATTGCAATGAGGTAATGCTCACTTGACTCTGAAGGGGGGGGGGCGGGAGGAGGGAGGGCAAAGCCAAGAGGAAAGAAAGGACATGATAAAAGGGAGAGACATTTTGCCATGCTCTCTTCCTCTTCCACTTACATCTACAACCACCACCACCACCACCAAGCGACTGAAACACTGATCAAAGGGGAGAGCCTGACTGAAAAGTAACCAGCCAGCCTGTGGTGAGAAGCATTTAAGTTTTTAAGGACACTAAAAGTGTTAAGATCAGCTTAGACTGAGTTTTGCTTTTATTTCATTTGACCAAATCTGACTCGTTATGCTTTGACTTATAATCACTTAAAATCTGCCTTTATAGTTAATAAATCAGTTTGTTTCTTCTGCCTAAAGCAGCGTATTTGGTTTAAAGTGTCAGAGACTCTCCTTGGGATAACAAGCCTGGTACATATCAATTTCTTTGTTAAATTGACAAACTTATATAAGCTTGCAGCGTTCAGCAGGTATAACTGGACACTGCAAGACAGAGGTTCCTTGGGTTGTGTCTGGGACCGGAGATATTGGCTAGCATCATTTGGTTGCAAGTAGCTGGGAGCAGCTTACATGCCAGAGGCTGTGCGTCAACAGCCCAGGAATGTGGGTTCTCACAGCAGAGCAGGGTAAGGCTGGCTCCCAGAGTCAAGAATTGGAGTGGCCAACAGATCACTGGTCCAGACAACACCAGAGGGGAATATCACACTGACTGGAGGATAAAGTCTGCTCACCAGGCTGACGTACACTGGTACTCTCAAGCCACAACCCCACCCCAAGGCCTGCCTCTTCTTGCTTCATCTCCTGCTGGTTGGATATCCCTGCTAGATTGGGCTTAAAGACTCCAGTTCCCTGCTGGGTAAAATCTGCATCTCCAGTTAACAGCAGCCCCAGCACATAAATCCCATGTCAATTAACGATGCTGTCCATCAAACAAACTAACCAAAACTGCCACCAACAATTTAATTAAGTCACCTTATAGCCACCCAAATAAGTCAATTTAGTGTATCCTTCCATTGTCCAAATAAATTAATGCTGGGTGTTTCTCTAATAGTCAGTTAGTGCATGCTATCTCCTCCCTCCCCCAGCACAGAGTCCTCTGATGGGGATAGTGTCAGCACAGTCCCCCATGTAAATGCAGAAACCTCTGCTTGGGAAATTATGTTCCATGGCTCCCGCTAAAGGGACTGCCCTCCGGAACGTCTCCTCTGCTTAATGGGGTATGGGTGCCATTCCCCACAGTGCATCCTGCTCTTAACCCAGAGTCCATGCATCCCTCCAACTATTCTAACTGTAATGACAGCCTTCTCTCTTTACAAAGGCAGCTGGAGATGTCTGTCTTCACATCACTCCATCAGTTTACTCTTGTTCTATGTTTGGAAGCTTTCTTTAGCAAACAAAAGTTATGTACTTCTTTTCCCAAAAGTAACAGCTTTGCCTTCAACCTGTGGAGAATCTCTTATCTGAGAAAGATTCTTAGTCATCTTGGATGAGTGGGCATTGTTCAAGCCCTGATGTAATATTAGCTGAGCAATATATATGGCTGTTTAAATATTAATTTGTTCCCAAATGAAGTAAAGTTATCTGCATCTAAACAATATTCAACACCTTGACTGTCAATTTACACTCAAGAAAAAACTTGCTAAGTGAAGTTGTTCATTTTTTAGTGGAGTCAAATCCTTGCCATAATAAAGCTAGCTTTTTTCCCTCCCTGATTTTTCTGGATAGTGCTGTAATTCATTTATATATATTTAGATAATTCAGCCTTGTATCCTGCAGCCAATGCTGCAGGTTATCAAACTGTTTGATACCGAGAGGAATTTTTACATGACATCAGCATAGTGGTTTCAATTCCATTCGTGAAAATGAAGTCTATGATGGTCTGATGAACCACTTGTGAGTAAAACAGTAAAGGAAATAAGTTGTTTAAGAGCTGTACCAAAAACCTAACCTCAGGCCCACTCAAAGGAAGAATTTTACCAACGACCACAACTGATCTGATTTTATGAAAAAGGTAATATGCTAAAGCAGAGGTCCCAAAACTTTGGGGTGTGCCCCTGTAGGGGGCTCAGAGGATCATTCGGGGGCATGGCTGGGGCCCCAGGACAACCCCGCATAGAGGCTGGAGAGGGAGCGCCACTCAGCTCCGCTCCTAGCCCTGTCTGTCAGCCCCGTGTGCGGGGTTCTGGCTCCCGGTGCCACTCCTGCCCCCAGCTGTGGCCCCATCCTTGGACCCCTTACCTCTGTCTACGCCCCCCTCCCCCTGGAGCCTTGGCCCTGCTCCTGGCCCCAGTTGGGGGGGCAAAGACAGGGATAAGGGGGTACAACCCTGAAAAGTTTGGGGACCATTGTGCTAAAGAGTAGCACCAGGGATTCATTTGGAAACTAATTCATGCATACATCAACAAATTCAGTGCTGATTTTAAATTGTTTTTTTTTCTTTTTAAAATTTTTCCTATGCTTAAAGATACAATAAAATAAAGTACTAAGAAGCACACAGCGTACCCACCTTCTATCAGCAAACCAGATATCTATTTTGATAAAGACAAGCTCTCTGACCCTTGATATGTTGCAGCAATCTACAGTAAAATTATTTGCTGCAGCAATCCATTAGGCACAAGTTCACATTTCAAAGCCACTAGCAGGATAAAAGACGCATCTGCTCAGTTAAAGCAGTGTCACAAGGACAACCAAGAGGGGTAGAGATAGGTAGTAATGCTGTCCCAGACTTAGAAATGGGTCTAGGATTTCCAGAAAGCCATTGCAATTTTTCTTTTTAAGTTGCTTTCAAAATGTCATGCCGTCCTCCATGCAACCACCACCACATGGAGAGTCCATTTCTTCATGCCCAGAAAACCTAAGCCAATAGCTGATCCTCTAAACCCGCCCTCCAGACTGCATTTAGGAATAAAACCCAAACCAACAGAGCTTACTGCTAAAAGATATCAATGAGGATGAGAGCTTAGTAAGATACAAAAAAAGGTTAGACATTTACAATACTGCCAACATCAAGCATTCAAAAGACATGACTCAAGTGCCCCCCCTCCGCCCCCCTTAAGATTTGGCTAGAAATCATGAGGCTTTAAAAATATATATATATATAGTTTGAGTTCTTTTTATTTGCCTTCTAGTGTTTGAGCCATTAGGGGTTGCATTTTAAAGCTTTAATCTACAGCAGGAGGGGGTTTCAGAACACACACCAAATATAAAAAAAGCCAGCATAAGAACTACGAGCATCACAGTCCATTTTGGTCAATTTCACAGTGTTTTAATTATAGGGATCCATTCCTGATCCAAAAAAGGAGTTGTGGTGGTGGGGTGGTCGCAAAGTTACTGTAGGGGAAGTTGCAGTACTGCTACTCTTACTTCTGTGCTGCCGCTGGTGTCAGCGCTGCCTTCAGAGCTGGGCAGCTGGAGAGCGGTCGCTGTTGGCCAGGAGCCTAGCTCTGAAGGCAGAGCTGCCACCAGCAGCAGCGCAGAAGGATGGCATGGTATGGTACTGACACTCTTACTTCTGTGCTGCTGCCTGCAGAGCTGGGCCCTCAGTCAGCAGCTGCCACTCTCTGGCCGCCCAGATCCAAAAGCAGCAACACAGAAGTAAGGGTGGTATGGTATGGTATTGCCACCCTTACTTCTGCACTGCTGCTGGGGGGTGGAGGGGCGCTGCCTTCAGAGCTGAGCACCTGGCCAATATCTGCCACATTCCGGCCACCAACTCTGAAGGCAGCGCAGAAGTAAGGGTAGCAATACTTGACCCCTCCTAAAATAACCTTGCGATCCCCCTGCAACTCCCTTTTGGTCCAGGACCCCCAATCTGAGAAACACTGGTCTCCCCTGTGAAATCTGTATAGTACAGGGTGGATAAAAATCAATTATTTTTTAAAAAATTGATTTTTTTATTTAAATCAGATTTTTTTGATAAAACACTTTGAGGAAAAAACCTAAGATAGTTTTAATTAAGATACATGATAGCTCAGATATCTCATAATGGAATAGGGATTATAAATTCTAATTCTATAGTATGAGACAATATATTCATTTTAAGAAAAGTTTTGTAAATGAGTTCCAATAGTTCATGGATTAGGGACTCACTCTTAGGGGTTTAATGTATACAGAAGCCCCTTGTTTAGGTTAATCTTTCTATCTACCTAATGGGACTCAGTGCTCAGTCTAGAAGATACCATTAGAGATGGTTAGTTTTGCAGTTCTCAAACAGGGGATTTGTGTCTCCAGAGATAACATTCTTGTTAACATCAAAAATGTTATAAATACATACAGACATAAATAAATAATAGAGGTGAGAAATAACAGACCTCAACCTTATTGTTCCTCTGCAAATTTGTGTACACAAAGTCAATCCCTTCTCTCTCTCTAAAAGTGCAAAGTTTCAAACAGTTCAAGGAATAGAAGATTGTTGGGGGCGGAATAGATCTGGACAAGGAGAAGAAGTCTGGAGATAAATGTGAGAAGGGAGGCACAGACAGTAGAAACAAAAGTGAAACTGTTTGAGCAGCATATTCCAGAAGTCTTGAGGTCTTTCTGAGCGTAGTCTTAATTGATTTGAGATCTACCATACCATTCTCTCACTAGAAAGGAAAACCTATAATGGCAGCAGGCTGTAGAAAAGACCAAGTTTGGGAATATTTTAATGAAGTTCCTCTACCTGTTGGTAAGACAGGCATGCGTGCAAAATGCAAACAGTGCAACAAAGAAATGCAAGGCCTGGTTGCCCAAATGAAACAACTTCGTGAGAAGTGTTCCTGCTTAGGAGGAAGTTGCATTGAAGATGATGAAAGGAACATGTCTGAAAATGCAGGATCTTCAGCTTGGTAAACTTTTTTATTTCATACTTCTTTCTTCTAGACTATTCTTGAATTCCCATGTTTGAGCAAAAAATATAGTTGTTACTCTATGGTACTATCATTTTTGATGCAGTTGCGATAAAAAAATAAATAGCTGAAATAGGCAGATCTTCCTTTTACAATTTCACCTTTAAAGTAGTACTGAGTGTCAGTGAATGCAATGAGTAATACTAAATGAGCAATGTGGTAATAAATTAAATAACTGCATTGACTTATTTTGTTTAGGAGAATCCATCCTCAACATACAGGATTCTGAAGACTATCCACCTTCAAAATCACCATCATTTTCTATAGTTTCAGAGTTATCTGCCAATCAGTGCTTCAGTCACATCATGTATTTCACACAGCCACAGTATATCACCTGTAGCAAAAAGAAAAAATAATCTCCATCATCCAGAAACAACCATAGATATGTTTGTGATAAGAACCAGCAGATTACAAAAAGAGGGAACTGATGAAAAAATTACCGGGTTTGTTTATGCAACAAACTCTTCTTTCCGTATGATTGAGAACCCACACTTCATTAACATGGTTCAGTCATTAAAACCAGGATACAGTCCACCCAACAGAGTAGATGATGCAGACAAATTGCTGGATAAACTGTATGAAAGAGAAATCGAGCAGCGTGCAAAAGGTCTAGAGGGTGAAATTGTTAACTTGAGTCTTGGGGGGTGGAGCCATGTCCACAATGATCCTGTTGTATGTGCTTGTGTGACAACAGAAGAAGGGAATGTCTTCCTTACAGAAACAATTGATACATCAACAAATGCACACACAGCAGAATACTTACAAGAAGTAGCAGTAAAAGCTGTAACAAACTGTGGGGGAAAAAATTCAAATGTCTAGAACGCAGCTTGGTCACAGACAATGCTGCAAATGTATCCAAGATGAGAAAAAAATATTTAAAAGAGAGTCCCCAGCTAATAACATACAGTTGCAGTGCTCATTTGATGCACTTCCTAGCCAAAGACTTCCGCGTTCCAAAAATAAAGGCTAATGTTTTCGAAATTGCAAAATGCTTCTGTAACAACCGCTTTGCAGCAGCTTCTCTGAAAAATGTGGGGAGGAACCAAGCTAACTCTCCCACAAGACATGCAACGGAACTCAGTAGTGGACTCTTTTGAGCACTATATCAAGAACTGACCTAATCTGATGACAGTTTGTAAGCAAAATCGTGAAAAAAAATAGATGGCGCTATCACAGCCAAAGTTCTCAACACAGGGTTTAAGAGAAATGTTGAACACATGCTGAGTACCCTGAAGCCTATTTCTGTAGCCTTGAACAAAATGCAAGGAAATTGCTGTTTTACTGCTGACGCTGTTGAAATTTGGAAGGAACTGAGTGAGATCTTAAAAAGAGAAAATATTCAATGACAGAGTTAAATGACAAGCATTATTTCCAGCTCATTTTCTTGCAAATATTCTCAATACTCAGTAACAGGGTCAAACCTGAACTGCTGAAGAAGAGGAGTTGGCTATGACATGGGCATCTGGCAATCATCGCTCCATAATGCCAACTATAATGAACTTCAAAGCTAAGGATGAACCATTCAAGAAATATATGTTTGCCGATGATGTTTTAAAGAAAGTCACACCAGTGAACTGGCGGAAGTCACTTAAGCACTTGGATTCAGAGACTGTTGAAGTGATAATCTCACTTTTAACAGCAATAGCTTCTTCTGCCGGTGTAGAAAGAATATTTTCTTCCTTTGGACTAATTCATTCCAAATTGAGAAATCATTTGGGACCTGAAAAAGCAGGAAAGCTTGTTTGTTTGTTTCCTCCCCCCAGATTATGAACAAACAAGAAAATGAAGGTGAAGACGATTGAGTTAGCTGCAGAGGCCAATATTTTAAGTTTCTCATGTTGACCTGGCTGACAGTCTATTTAATTTATTTTTTTTAATATTTCAATTAACTATTTTAGTTAAAAACAATTTTAACAAAAACAAACCTGATTTTAAAAAACTGAATGTTTAACTAAATTCAAAAATTCATACGCTTGTTTTGTTAAAATATTATATGTTTGCTGTTGAAGAAAAAAATCCAGAAAACAGAACGTTGTTTAGTTAAATAAAACAATTTAAATGTCTGTCTGGTGATGTTCTCCTCCTAATACTGCATGGCAAGAAAATCCTCTATTTTAAGAAAATACAATATTAATGATTAACCTGTTGAATTGGAGATAGTTCACCTCCCAATGACTTCATAAATATTTGCTTCAATTAGCTTTGGTAAATGAAATAACCAAACTATCATTCATTTTCTGATACAGCTGTAAAACTAACCTGAAAAGTTTTCAAAATAAATCACTTAAAAATGTATAGTGTGTACCTTCTAAAAATGAAACCTACATCTATCTCTGAGTTGTGAATAATATATATTAAGGTTATAACCACCAACAAGAATGCACTTTTATGTAGAAATCCATGATTAAATTGAGTCTTCCTAACTAGTGATTTAAATCAATTTGATTAAATCAAATCCACCCTGGTATAGCATGGGGCAGTGGTCGGCAACCTTTCAGAAGTGGTGTGCCGAGTCTTCATTTCTTCACTCTAATTTAAGGTTTCACGTGCCAGTAATACATTTTAACGTTTTTAGAAGGTCTCTTTCTATAAGTCTATAATACATAACTAAACTATTGTTGTATATAAAGTAAATAAGGCTTTTAAAATGTTTAAGAAGCTTCATTTAAAATTAAATTAAAATGCAGAGCCCCCCGGACCGGTGGCCAGGACCCGGGCAGTGAGAGTGCCACTGAAAATCAGCTTGCGTGCCACCTTTGGCACCCGTGCCATAGGCTGCCTACCCCTGGTATAGGGTAAAATCACACAAAAGACCAGATTTCACAGGGGGAGACCAAATTTCACAGTCTGTGATGCATTTTTCATGGCCGTGAATTTGGCAGGGCCCTAACTATGGATAACAATCTACAATAGATAGGGCTAAGGAATACTAAACTTGCAGGCCACGGCTGCAACTAACAGATGGAGGCTAGCAAGTCCCCATAGCAGATTATTGTACAAATTGCCTTCTGCAGTATTTCTTGCACTTCCTGTAAAGCATCTGGAACTGGCCACTGTCAGATGCAAGATACTGGACTAGATGAAACAATGGGCTGATGCCATCTGGCAATTCCTATCTCATGTCAGCTCCTTACTAGTTCCCTTCCACAGCCTTTGGAAAGGAACAAACACACACACACACTCTCTCTCTCTCTCTCGTCTGAGAGACTGGGGGGGAGGGGCAAAGAATCAAATCCCCCCCAAAATATAATAGGTACACTATGATTTTGGTTACAGAACTCAGTGCAAAATAGTTTTATTTTTTACTACTTTAAAAATCCTCAAGGCTGTAGTCTAGATTTATTAGACCTAAAAGACATGCAAGAGCAGCATGTGTTTCTCCCTTTCACCTTTTTTCCCCCCACCAACATATTCTTGTTCTTTCCCTCTGGCATATTGTTTTCTGCCCCAATTTTTACTGTTTGTTTTTTAGTTTCCAATAGACCCGCAATCAAAACCTAAAACGACTATACTGATGACAAGCAATTTTCCTAGAATACAGAAACTGAAATACATACTGGAGAGTACTTTTACTGACTGCTCAAAAAACTCTCTGCTAAGCACAAAACCTGTGCTCACTCCCTACTAATAGCGCCATTCAACAATTTATGAACTCAGAATTGGAAAAACAAAGTATACTTCAGAAGGCATTCTAAATATTATTTTAAAAAACAAGATCTCTGAAGCACAGCTGACTATGCATTCATTTCTACAAGCCATAAATTAGTAGTCTTTCTGTAACTAAGATCAAATGCAGGCTGGACACTACTCCCCATGCCTACTGTAGTTCCTGGAAAAGAAAAAAAAGAGTTAATTGTATTATAGCACATGCTCCTTACACTGTGTTCCTCTGGAGCCAAACAGCCAAGGTAAGGGAGTCAGCACTGGAGTCTAGGTTACAGCCAGGGAACAGAGGGTGAGCTAAAATTGTATGCTGGTTTGCTGGGCTGCCTGGAACACTTCACATATGGAAATTTTTGTTAATTAATATTTTGTCATGTTCTCTAGGAGGCCTGACTTCACTCTCTAGCTACCCAGGCATTGTCTGCAGCAATATTCTTCAGAGAGCCCTACTAAGAACCTCCTTCCTCCTGTATATGCATAGCAAGAAGGGAGCTTGTAGCCAGCTTCAGCAGATCACCATGTTTTGCCTCCTGCAGTGCTCTCAAGGCAGCCTGGCTCAACACCTACACTTCCCCACATCTGCCTGAACAGGGGAGGTGGTTATAACAATTTCAGGGGTTCATCTTTCAGGACACTGGGTTCCATGGAATTCTCCAGGCAGCTCAGTTGGCTTGCCCATACTTCTGATTCCCTGTACTTTCTGGATAGTTTTGACCAATAGTTCCCAAACTAGGGTTCGTGAAATGTTACAGGGAGTTCTCGGGAAAAAAATCCCTCATGGCTGACAGAGCTGTCCATAGGGACCCCAGGAGGCCACGAGCCCAGAGCTCCTGGACTTCCAAGAGCTAAGCAGATCAAAGCAAGCATATCTATCACACTAAGGAGATTTAAACTCCAAGACTCCTTATAGGAAAGGGAGGTGGATATTTTTGCTGTTTTTTAAATTAAATAGGCAGCTAGTATTGTTTTTTAAATTATTATGAAGAACAAGTTTAAGTTTTGTTGTAATGTGCGTTGTTTGCCTGGACTGCTCAAGATCTGAAAGCTTGTGTAGGAGGAACACTGAGTTGGCTTCTTAAATACCTTCATGCTGTTTCACATCTGATACTCCTTGATTAAATATAGGAGCCTTGTCTTACAACAGGCTTATTCAAAGTGATAAAAGCTACGAAAGTGAGATCTTGGAAGAGTGCTGTCGTTTTCATAATGTAATAGAAATACTGTAATGATAAATAATTAAGAAGTGTGTAATAAGCATGTCATAAGAACAAATTTTATATTTCCAAGATCACTGCTTTTATAATTTATACTCAGGTAAAGGAGAAAATCCCTAGAAATATTCATTTTTAGGAGGGGGTTCATGAGACTCGACATTTTAGTGACAGGGGTTCACAGGTTGTTAAAGTTTGGGAACCACTGGATTAGACTAACTCAAACCTGATGGAAATGAACTTGCATGTGGGGTGGGAAGAGAATGATGTTTATTATATAACAATAGACTGAATTAATAATGCCATGGAAGGGGGTCCCTAATGCGGAATTTGGGGCCATCATGTTGTGAAGTACACTAGCATTTTTTCACAAGAATTATGAATGGTTTCATTGGTCTCTTAGTGAAATCATACTGATACTTTCCAGCAAAGGGAACAGTCTGACGGTGTATAAAAGGATTCAAGAAATGAAGTGCCAATTTGAATGTGTGAGGATAGGGATTCCCAAAGCTTTTACAAAAGTCTCATTAGCTAAAAGAGAGTTTCTCGTTAATTTAAAAGTGATCTAAAAATGAACAGACAGGTGAAAGGCCAGCAGGAATTGTTATTTGTTTTAAACACCCTATGGCTTGTCTACAAGAATTCTTAGTTTGTGGCAAGTGGAGGTGTAAATCCAAGTGGCCGTATAGACCTTATTGCTCACACTAAAAGTTCTCTAAAAGTGCTCTTTAATATACTTCCATTTCAAAGCAGGCTAGCACCAGGCTAGTTTTACATCCCAGCTTGCTGCAAACTAAGTAAGTGTTCGTCTAAGCCCCAGGGTGGTTAAAATAAATAATTCCGGCTAGCCTTTCACCTATCAGCTAATTTTAACTAAATTAATGGTTTATGTGGACTAAGGGCTAATCTACACAAGAAGCACTACAGTGGCGCAGCTACACCAATGTAGCTGTGCCACTGCAGCGCATCTGGTGAAGACGCTCCATGCCAACAGGCAAGAGCTCTCCTGTCAGCATATTAAAACTAACTATGCGAGAGGCAGTAGCTAGATTGGCAGGAGAAGCTCTCCCACCAACATAGCAATGTCCACACTGGCGCTTCAGTTGGTGTAATTTATGTCACTCAGGGCAGTGGCTTATTTACACCAGGGAGTGACATAAGTTACACAGATACAGGGCTTTTCTACACTACAGGTTAAGTCTTTGCAGGATCAGGGCCACAGATTGTAAACTTTTTACCACAGAGGCCACCTCTTCCCCCCACCCAACGTTTTTGATCCCAGCAACTTCAGTCCAAAAATTGAGATGTACTTTTTTCCCTTTTTTTTTTTATTCAGAGTCATTATTTGTCAGCTTTCACTATTTCACATAGAAAACCTTAGGCAATATTGGGAAGACTATTTAAGCATTCAAATTCCTTAATGGCTGTTGTGCATTCTGAGATCACTTCAGGGAAATGGAACACATACCTACTACTAAATTGTCAGCTATTCCTCCATTTGGAAGTTATTAAACCATCTCAATATCTATACTCATAAGCATCAAAGCATAATTCAATTCTGTTAAAAATCCCATCGGATTATTGTTTAATTTACCTATAATCTAAGTGGGGATAGGATTAAGTCAGAGGGGAAGAATACATTTATACACCATCATGAACACATTGCTCATGCAAGGCGTCTATAAGGACCTGTAGCTAATCTAAAAAACAGTATTCACAATTTGTTCTTTCACCTGATTTATCCAGGGACAGAAATAATTATGGTCAGACCCAGTTATCAATACATTCATAATACAATTATAATTAGAAATGCCTTCAGACGTTGCTGCTGCCTAGGAGCCAAACAGCATAAAGTTAAGACCAAGCTCATACAGAGCTTTGAAAACAAGAAGGGTAGTTTTGAACATGCTCCTGAAATGAATGAGATGCAGAGGTGGGGAAAAGGAAGGCCTATTATGGTATTTAAGATAACATGACATGATTGTGTTTCATTATTCTTGAAACAGGCAGCAGCACATTTAAGTATGGAAAGTTAGGACTTGAAGTGGTGTAGCAGAAAGCATTGCAGCAGTTATAGTGACAGGCGATGGAAGCATGGGCTAGGGTTTTTTAGCACAGATAGAGAATATCAGCAGTATTCTTGATCTCTCTCTGAGTTTGCACATTCAGGGTGGAAAAACAATGGATTCAGAGAGAAACAAAACATCTTAAATGGGCTTTTATTTTGTTAATGGATAGAGTATTTCTTCTGTTTTTCCCCCATATTTCTTGTTGTAATCTATATCAGGGCAATTAAGTACTAATATGTGGATAGGTTAGAGAGTTTAAGAATATTGAGGAAAGAATAAAAATCGGAAGTTTATGTTTTGTATTTAAACTGCCTAGGCTCCGGGCGTGGGGGAAATGGACAGAGTTAAGGGGGCCGAGGCTGGGGGAGGGGCTGTCTAGTGCTCCCTCCCCATCCCTCACGGGGGCTGGCCCAGAACCAAGCCACGCCCCCTTAGCGAGCATGACCCCAGTTTGGAGACTTCTGTACTAGTTGATCTATGATACAAATGCTGGACTTTACAATCCTTCCAAGGAAAGGACTGTATGTATTCGTTCATAAGCTGAATTTTTTTAGTAAAAAAGGGAAGCACCAGAGAAGGGGGTCGGCTTATGAATGGGTATAGAGAGGGAGAGGTGGAACACAGCCCCTCCCCACAACAGAAGGAGCAAGGAGAGGTAGCACAGCCAGCAGAGCCAGAAGGGAAGAGGCGGGGCCAGAGTCTCTCCGCTTTGGCCACGCTGCTCTCCTCCCAGCCTCCAAAGTAGCTGCAGCTCTGGGGCTAGCACGCTGCGGCCGCGCCACCCGGCCCAGCCCGCCGGAGCACGCTGCAGCCGTGCCCCCCAGCCCCGCCCGCCGGAGCACGCTGCAGCCGTGCCACCCAGCCCCGCCCGCCGGAGCACGCTGCGGCCGCGCCACCCGGCCCAGCCCGCCGGAGCAGCTCCAACCAGGCCAGAGACAGCCTCCCCAGATACGGTGGGAAGGGATGGGGAGAGTGTGTGGGTCCCAGGCTAGGGGTGGGGTCATGTGGGGGGGGTCAGAGGGGTTACTCCCGTCTTCCAGCTTTCCCCCCCCAAAAAAAGTTTCCCCACCAGTTGCTGTTCCGGTCCATCAGGGTAAGCAGCTGGCGCCCCGAGACACTTGGTTTACTTAGGTTTACCTCCGTGCCTGCGGACGCTCGAGGTAAACAAACCATCTCGGCCCACCAGTGGCTTATCCTGATGGCCTGGGAGCCAAAGTTTGCTGACCCCTGAATTATAGGGTCAACTTATGAACAGGTTATTAAAATGTTCCATTTTTACTTATCCGTCTTGGGGGGGTTGGCTTATAAACGAACCTGCTTATGATCGAGTATATACGGTACTCTAAGAAGTGGACAATGGCAAATCAATATTAGTTGCTGCTGGATGCTAAATCAGTTGTTAAAAATCCAGCTTACACAATAGTGCCCATATATACACTAACTCTTAGAATTTATATTAAGATATCAAATCAAGTTTACTGAAGCTACAAAGGTTAAATAAAAAGAAAAGAGGAGTTTGTGCCTTCTTTGCTTCTTTTTGATGTATAAAGGCAGCCTAAAAAAGTCTATCTTACAAATGGCAGAAATGTCAAAATGAATTAGTTTTAAATACTTTGAACATCCTTTCCTCTCTCAATGAGGTTTCACGTCCTCAGCTTCCAATGTCATAATCCTCCTAATTTCACTGTGGACTCTTGAACCCCAAACAAGATCTGAACTTCTAATGTTAAATACAATCAGGAAATTTCAGGCTCTCTTTATATATTGGAGACCAGCAAACTGAAAAAACCCAAACACACCTTTTTTTTTTTTTTTTTGGGGAGGGTCAAGTCACCTTTAACATACTCCAAAATAGGTCTGCTTTTAACATAAAATACCATACCTGAATTTAAATATACTTAGAAATACATACCTGCAGACTACACTATGACAGGCTAACCTCGCACTCAAATGTAGCTTCCCAGCAGAACGTGAAGTAAAGAATAATTTTTTTAAATTACACAAAATCTTGTATGCATATTTTTCTAATATTCTATTTTCATCATACTCATTAAATCATTTCCTTGATACTGTAGTTTTTAATCACAGTCATTTATATTGCTTTCATCTTTTTCATAATATAATTCTATATCCAAAGCAAGTCAAGTATGGATGTAAAATTAGCAGAGAATACTTAAATAGAAATGGATCTTGTGGTGGTGAAGAGTCCATTTTGATAAATCACTCAACCCACTAATATCAGAGTTTCAATTAAGTCTAATTAAAACCACGGGTAACAGGGAGGATTTGTCAGAAGCAAAGATCATTCCTTCAAAAGATAAGGTTAATTCAGTTTTATTCCAGGAGGCTCTCAATGCAGATATTCCACGTTTTAAATTCAGTCAAGTCTTGCTATTTGTTGTGTTTCATTATTTTCTCAAATAAGTAG
Source organism: Mauremys reevesii (assembly GCF_016161935.1). Taxonomy (NCBI): domain Eukaryota; kingdom Metazoa; phylum Chordata; order Testudines; family Geoemydidae; genus Mauremys; species Mauremys reevesii. Next base: position 65,952,872 of record NC_052625.1, read on the forward strand.
CTTAGTACAGTGATTTTCAAACTTTTTTTCTGGGAACCCAGTTGAAAAAAATTGTTGATCCCCGCAACCCAACGGAGCTGGGAATGAGGAGTTTGGGGTGTGGGAGGGGCTCAGGGCTGGGCCAGAGAGTTGGGGTGTGGAGGTGAAGGCTGCTGGGTGGGGCCAGGGATGAGGGATTCAGGGTGTGGGAGGGGCTCTGAGTTTGGGCTCAGGGCTGAGGCAGGGGGTTGGGGTACGGGAGGGGATCAGGGTTCTGGGCTGGGGCCAGGGATGAGGGGTTTGGGGTGCAGGAGGGGCTCTGCGTTTGGGCTCAGGGCTGGGGTGCAGACTTACCTCGGGTAGCTCCCAGTCAGCGGTGCAGCCAGGGCGCAGAGGCAGGCTTCCTGCCTGTCCTGGCACCACGGACCGCGCTGCTCCACAGAAGCGGCCAGCAACAGGTCCAGCTCCTAGGTGGAGGCACGTAAGTGGCTTTGCACGACTCTCACCCGCAGGCACTGCCCGCCCCCTGTTCTCGTTGATCGGTTCCCGGCCAATGGGAGTTAAGAGCTGGTGCTCGAGGCGGGGGCTGCACATGGAGCCCCGTGGCCCCCCTGCCTAAAAGCAGAACCCGCTGCTGGCCACTTCCAGGGCACAGCACAGTATCGGAAAAGGTAGGCACTAGCCTGCCTTAGCTGGGCAGCACCGCTGACGGGACTTTTAACATCCCGGTCAGCAGTGCTGACCAGAGCAAGGCAACCCAGTGCCTTACATGCCATACACAGTACTGGGTCGTGACCCACGGTTTGAAAAACACTGGTTTAAATACATTTATCAGTACTTTCAGGCCATATGTCTTACTCTTAATGTTATTCTTGTATGGTTGTGGCTGCCTGAGTGTACACACTAACCATGATGTCCAGTTTTAGTTCCTTAATGTCTCAACAAGTTACTAAACATAACTTACAAAATAGCAACTAATGCCTAACACACAGTTGCAGCAAAGGCACAAGTAGATATAATATTGTGCTACTAAAGTAAAAACTCTGCTAACACTCTCAGTTACTGAAAGGAATTATGCCTTGGGGGAAAAAGAGCACCTACTGTCTAGAAGACAGCTCAAGCTGGCAGTGGTTGGTGGGAGCTCTCCAGCTCCATACAGGCTAAGTTAGAAGTCCAGCATGGATTCCCTTCTTGGCTTTTGGGTCGATTGTGTGCTGAGTTGCCTGACAGCATAAGGTCCCTGGACCATTTTTTGAGGAAGAGGAGAAGAGGCAATTTTTAACATTGTTTTTGACTAGTTAGGAGGCTGTCAGTAGTCACCTTCTCCCTCTTTAGTCGGCTCACAACTCCACCCCCACCTTCATTCATTCTCACCCCACTCTAGTCATGTTGTTGAAGGTGGGGAAGGAGAAAATCTAAGCAAAAGCAAACACTTTTTGCCCCACTTCCAGTCAAGATCATGGGGAGCACTAAGATGTGAATCCTCTAGTCCCTCCCCTGAAGGCCACTGAGAGGGTGAAGAAGTTAGCGTCTCTCTGTTGCTTTGATTCCATTATTCTAGGACAGAGTTAATACTAAAGAAACTATGCTGAACCACAGATACAGAAGCACTCATTAGTGCTGGCTGCACTGCTCCTCTTTGCTGTGATCCTGCCAGGAGCAAGAGCTAAGAAGATGAGCAGCCAGCACTGGCCCATTCCTATTCATTAGGGACAGACACACACTATGACTCACTAGGGTAAGCGTTCGTCACACACTAAGAATAGTGTCTATAATTACACTAGCTATGATACAACTATTCTTGTCCCAAGTTCTGTTTTCTCCATACAAGAACGGATATCACGAAGTAGTGCAAACAAAGCAGCTCCCTGATCTGTTTTAAGCAATGGTTACGTCAACTGCTGCAAGAGCCACAAAAAACTGTGATGATGTATATTTTTATTTGTCCAAGATTTAACTAACGGCATCAGCTATTGTATTCCTATAAGGAGATCTTTGCAGACACTAACTTCTATTAGTACAGGAAGAGAGATATAGAGAAGTCTTGGTGAGAAAGTGGCAATTACACTTCAGTCTAACTACATACCTCTAAAACATAATACTTCAAAAAGTTATTACTTTGTTGTATATGAAGAAAAAGATTCTAAAGTAAATAGAATTATCCACCAGTTCTAACTTTAAAAATCCCTTTGCTATCTTGTAGGAGTATCATTTGTCTCAGTAATATGAAAATGCTTAATGATAACCCTATGTATTAAGGGTTTGATCCTGAAAAGGTGCTGAGCATCCACAACTCCTATTGAAATCCACCTCAGCTATAGATGCTCAGCATGTTTCGGGAACATCAAGCATTCAGTTTCCCTTCTGTTGGACAATCTTGTTGACAGTCCTTGAGAAACAGCTTCTTTGTTAATCATTTTAACTGGATCAAAACATTGTAGGCTAAATACTCTTACAGCAATTATGAATATACTATATTGCAATTAAAGGCTCTGCCACATCCCAAATAAATTAGAGAGATGACCTAGACCAGGGGAGGCCAAACACAGCTCGCGAGCTGCATGTGGCTCATTTGCACTTAAAGTACAGCTCACAGAGCCCTCCATCCTCCACCTACCAGACTAGGGCAGGGGGCTCTTGGGGCTTCAGCCCCGCAGGAGATGCCTGTCGGGGCTTGGGGCTTCAGCAGGAGCGGGGCTGAAGCTCCGAGTCCCGGCGGGCTGAAGCCCTGAGAACTTCTGAAAATTATAGTATGTGGCTCAGAGGGTCAGTAAGTTTGGCCACCCCTGCCCTAGACACTGCCTCTGGCTGTTCTGTTGAAACTGATTATTATTATTATTATTTTTAGGTAACATTTTGTTCTGCAGTCTGACCAGTTTGAGATGTTTGGAATAGAATATTATGAATTGGGGAGGGGAAATCTCATGCTATTCTATGTGAGAACACCAGATGGCAGCTTTGAAGGTGCTCAAAAGGCTTTACAAATGTGACATTACCCCCTTCCCAAAGTTTATGACTGCACTTTTGAATCCAGTGCCTTAGTCTAATGCATGGCCATGGAAGTCCATTAAAATAGGTGCTTGTGGAGAATCGCTGGGATTACCTGGGAGTTAACAAGGTTAAGAAGAATGTTTTAATACAGAAAATAGGAATACTTTGGATATATATCAGATCTTTGCAGAAAGCCACAATCTCAGAGCCAGTGAAGTCTGATTCTCAGGAGTTTGCAAGACATAAGTTGCCACAGGTTCTTTGAATGCAACATTTCTGTACCTTATGTTTGCCAGACACTGAAGTGTCCACTCTGAAATACTCTCTTAAGACTATACTTGGAAGATGCTCATGCAGAGAAATGAGAAAACCCCATGACACTCTCACATTCACCCTAGCTGCAGCAGCAGAATTTGGGGAATTGCTTCAGTTTCAGAAGTCCACTTACAGATAGTAAATGTCTATTAATTCACATTGCCTGTATTTGTTTAGGACACCTGTGTATGCTTGTTTCAGGAGACGTGCTATCAGTGAATAGAAGTGACAATAATTAACCAAAATACAGCTTTTTAAAATGTAACTGTACCTCACAGAACTGGTGTAATAATGAAGATGGCAAAAAGTCCTGAGGCTGTAAGTCAACAGGAGGTCCAGTCCAATTGCTCTGAACAAAGAGCTGCAAACTGCCCACACCAAGCAGAAATATCAACCTTTGTCTGCAAGACAGATAATCAAAGCAATTAACTGATGATATTTTTCATCAAAAAACATATTAGAACAGATTTAGTCTCATACCAATTAAAAAAACCTTGAAGCCTTAAAATTTGCTATTTCTTACTGAAAGAAAAACAAAGATGAAGAAATTCAGTATCCAAGACTGTAGAACTGTGGGGGGAAAATAATAAGAGTATGGATATTATATGGATATCAAGAACATTCAGAGTTGTCATAATTAATAACAAAGTATTTTAGAAGCAATATTAAGTCTTGTGCTTCGTTGCTTAAGCCAATCTCTAACTATTAGAGACCAGGGTAAGGCCTACTGTGGAGAGCAGATTAATCCACATCTGCACACTACAGGAGTCTTACACCTTCCTCTGTAGCATTTGGTACTTGCCAGACAGAGACAGAAAACTAGACTACATAGACCTACATAGACCAGTATGGCCATTCTTATGGGTTGGTCTACACCACAAATTTATGTTGACCTGGTTGTGCATGTGTCTACACTTAAATGTATTTCCCATTGATGTAAGAGCCCCATTATGCCAACACACGAACACCACCTCCCTCAGTGACACAGAGCCACGGCCAATGTACTTAGGTCAAAGCAGCATGGTGCAGACACCGTGTTACTTACGTCGACCCTCACTATTCTCCAGAAGCTGTCCCACAATGTCCTATGCTGACCACTCTGGTCACCATTCTGTACTCCACTGTCAAGGGGTCATGTAGACCAGAGTCGTCACTCCTGACCTTTAAAAATCACACAATTTTTTGAAATGCCTATTGCAGATTGCCCCGCTTGACAAGTGCATTTAGCAGCTCTCCATTGTTGAATGCAGCTGGCCAGCTGACCATGCCACCTACATGCTCCTAATGCGCTCCTGCCTGGAGGAGACAGATTTTTGCATCTCCTGGGCCTGCAGGGAGAAGTGGCTGTGCAGGCACAGCTCTGAATCAGCCTTAGAAATGTCAACATCTATGAACAGATTCCTTGGTGGATGCAGGAGAAGGGGTACAACAGGGACCAACAGCAGTGCCCTGTGAGAGCCAAAGAGCTGCGGCAGGCATACAAGAATGCCAGGCAGGCTAACAGTTAATCTGGTGCTGAGCCGCAGGCTTGTTGCTTTTACAATGAGCTGCATGCCATATTCAGTGGAGATACTCGCCCCACACACACACACCATGGATACCTCCAAGAAGCCCAAGTCACAGGCCCCTGCCATGAACAGCAAGGAGGAGGAGGTGGAAGAGGAACAAGGAGGAGGAGTATGGGGGAACAGGTGACCGAAGGACTCAGTTGTGCAGCAAGCCAGGACCTGTTTTTGACTCCACTTCAGTTTAGCTGGTCCAATACAGCAAAGCCCAATGAAGGGTAAGTGTGTAGATAAATTTTCAATTACAGGAGTGGCACTCCCAAAATAGCAGGGAACATCTTTTGACTTTTCATTAATTTACTTGTGCTAGAAGAGGAAGTGGTACAACCAAGAGAGGCAGAGTTGCGATCTGCTTTTCATTCCCCTATAGAGTTCAGCGTGAGAGTCCATGCAGAGCAATTTGTTTATGTACACAGGGATATCCCTTGAATCGTCCTGAGAGATCTTGATGACACTTTCATGGAAGTACCCTGCAATCCTCTGCAAAAGGTTTCTAGAGAGGGCTGCCTTATTTTGTCCTCTGCAGAAGGACACTTTCCCAAGCTGCTCAGCGATAACTTCAGCAGGCACCATTGCAGTACACAGACTAGCAGCATATGGGCTGGGGTGACTTTGGGACACCAGCAGTAACTATGCTTGCTCCCTGTTACTCTCAGGAGTGAGATATCAGCAAAAATCACCACTGCCTGAGGAAAATGGTGCCAATATTCAGTGGCATTGTCCTATACAATGAAATTCAAGCAACTGAGCAATTCCCTCCTCATTTTCTTAACCACCCGCAGGCCATACTCATGGTGGCTGTTGCTGTGACTGTGCTGCACAAGGAATCCCAAGCAGAAGTGAGACGGTAATGCTTAAAACTTTAACGGAGCAAGCAGAGAGAGTTCAGCATCTTACATTTCTCTTTCTGAAGTAAATACAATTACAATGGTACCTCTGTGTATTTTATCTGCAGCTGCTGCCATCGTGGACTTCAGGGTCTCCCCCTCCACACTCTCAGAATGCCTATGCCAAATAAGGAGGTGAAAGAAGAGGACTCGGGATGACGTGTTCAATAAGAACCTGCGAACCAGTGCTACACTGGACTGTGAACACAGGGCCTGGAAGGTGAATATTGCAGACAGCCTGGAGAAGGAAAGAGTGGAGAGGAAAAAGGCCCAGAAGTCCCAGAAGGAAAAGGAGAGGGAAATGCACGAGGACATAACAGGGCTTCGCAGGCAGCAAACACAGATGCTGCAGACTCTGGTGGACCTGTAAGGTTCAGTCAGTCAGTCTCAGGCTCACCTCCCTCACAGCCCATTGAGAACACAATATCCCACCTCAACATTCCATGCGGCATTGGAGGTCACAGCAGTATCCCTACCACTCTACACTGAGGGACGTTAAAGACAATCACAGCTTCACACACACTAACCTGTGAAAGCCAGGGTTGGTGTATACGTAGCTGAAATGGATATGAATGTTCTTTCCCCTTAATACATTCATAGAACAGAACTTAAGTTTTTAATGTTTTAAAATTACATGGGGTTTTTTTGCACTAATTTTGTTACAGAATAAAATTCTACTATTTAGAACATAATTCATTTTTATTAGTTCACAACATATGTAGCCAAGTGCTCAGCAGTTCTGAAAGGAACCAATTACCTGTTACTGCACAGTGTCACACAACTAATGAAATCAGTCTCAAACAAAATTAATATTTTGTGCACTGACAATATTATATTCCTACATGTACAGCACTGACAATATTATATTCCTACATTTACAGCAATCACATTTCAACATTACCAATTATAATCTGCTGGTCAGGAAAGAAAGTCACTGCTTGCAGCTTTCTGAACAGTCTTGTGTTCTTAAAGATGTGCGTATGATGCACCTTCCCTGATCAGCCCACTCTGATATTGCTAAAGTGTCCACGGTAACCTATTAACACTTGCATTACCATAGAAAAGTAGCTCTTTCTGTTTATGTACTCTGTGGCAAGGTGGTCTGGTGCTAAAATAGGGATATGCATGCCATTTATTGCCACACTGCAGTTTGGAAACCCCATTACTGCAAAACTATCCACTATATCCTGCACATTTCACAGAGTCACAGTCTTGTGCATTAGGAGGCGATTAACAGCCCTGCACACTTGCATGCCAACTGCCATGGTGGATTTCCTGACTCCAAATTATTACCAGTCAGTCAGAAATCAATCTGGCATCACAAGCTTCTACAGTGCAATCACAACTTGCTTCTCCATTGTCAGTGCAGCTCTCACGTTGGTGCCCCTGTGCTGGAGGGCTGAGGTGAACTCCATGCACAGATCCAGGAACTTGGCTTTGCGCATCTGAAAGTTCTGCAGCTACTCCTTGTCATTCAAAACCTGCATTATGGTGCAATAACACCAGTCAGTGCTGGTTTCTTGGGCCCAAAAGTGGCACTCTACCATCTCCAGCTGCTCCATGAACACCATCCAACCTTGAATTAGTTCTCTATGTCCCACAGCAATCAGTCCTCCAAGAAACTGTTGACTCCCACACCAGTCGGACAATAATTGCACTGTCTATTGCTCGCTTGTTAAATTTTTAAACAAGCATCTTCATGCTTTCTTCCATGTTGTACCTCACACTTGGGAGGAGCAGAGATATCTACAAAAACTACCTTATCGTTATCCTTCTTCAAACCTCTCATTAAAAAAAAAAAATTAAAAAAGAGAAAAAAAAATCTTTTGCTGTGATGCCTACAAAAAACTTGACAATGGTTAGGCTGCTGGTACGCAGAAATCACTGCCTATTGTGCCAACCAATATTGTCCCATTGTTTCCTTGTGCTCCACCATCTCTCTGTAAAAATATGCTGTCTCTTGTCTTATATTTAGATTGTAAGCTCTTTGGGGCAGGTACTGTTCTTGTTTTGTGTTTGTACAGCATCTAGCACAATGGAGTCCCAATCCATGACCTGAGCTTGCATGATAATACAAACGAATAAGGGAACATATGCTATCAAGCTTTATAATATACCTAAGCAAAAGTGTATGTATAATTGGTGACTTTGTTTACAAAAAGAATTGACCAACTTATATATTGTTAGAGAATATAAATAGAGCATCAGATGAAAAACAAGTCAACAATCAGGGGTGCTCACGATGAGGTTTCTTGTGGTTTAAACTTTCATTCAACTTTTGGATTCCTTTCTGTCTTCCATGGCTTGCTTTCTTAACATGTTGGACCCATGAACATACTATACTTCAAGACCAAGGAGACAGCAACAAGGTGACATACAGAAAACAAACGTGGATACCAAAAAGAAAAGGAGCAAATGGGACTTATTCTTTCCCCAAAGAGGTAATTGAGCCCTTCTGGGGTTCCCTTGGGATAGTCCATTCCCTCTCTCACTTCCTGTATCACACAAACATTACTTCCTTCCACTCTCCAAGATCACACATCAAGGTGACCTGCAGGCAGAGATAGGCTAAATGTGGTTCCTTCAAAAGTCACCAATATTACTTTGAATTGAATCAAACTTTTGAGCGACAAAAGTTGCTCCTTTTCTGCAGGTAACACGCACCCAGTCTCCTAAACGTTCCAAGTTACAACTGACTCAGGATAGAAGCCCATAAATCTCTCTCCCTTCTGGCAGCAAAACGTGTTACCATTTGATAGCTGACTCACCTAAATAGACCATCATAATTCACTGGTGATTGTTTTTAACAAGGAGAGTAAGTGTTAATTTTGCAGTGTAGTTCAGTAAGTATGAAACTAATCATATTCACTTGCTACATTTATCAGAAGGAGGGAGAGTGTCACCAGATCACTCTAGACTCATTTATTTTACAAATACTACAAATGATGAATGAGAAGATTTTATTTATTTTGCCTGGGCATGTGGGCTGAATGGAGCCAGGGAGTCACCGTCTCTCTCTCAAGGAGAGGAAAGGAGCAGAGGCACAAGTCACTAAATAAAAATAAATAAATAAATAGAAGTTATTTTTGAGAGCGGGAAGAATCAGAGTGGATTGAGCTGCTTTATTTTTCACAGGGAAGGTAGGGGACAGGGAGTGGAACAGGCCCAGGGCTGCTCTTCACAAAATGAGAAGTGTGGTGGGGGGTGGGAAAGCAGAGACTTGTTAGCTACTGCTCCTTTTAAGTAGGGCAAGAGGAGTAAGACGTACCAAAGACTGAGGTACAGAAGAAAGAGCAGCTGAGAGGCAGAAGACCTTCTGCACATCAGGAGTACTGCAACAGAAGCAATGAAACCCTGTAAAGAGGTGGAGTCCACTGTAAATTCATTGGGGTGTGGGGCACATTATCATTTTAGGGCTTAATTTAAATCAACAAGATGCATCAATGTTGATTACTATTTATTATCAGATGATAATATCTTGAACAGTTAAACTTCAACTGTTCAAAAGACTCATTTCTTTAAAGTGCATCACACTAGGCTAGAAAGGGTAAATTTCAGCTTGGTGATTAGGATTAGACCTTGGGCTAGTACGTACTGGGTACATTTTTCAATCCCTGATAGAGTGGGATCTTTCTTCTTTGTATACGCCGAACAAGATGGTCCAAGAACCAGTTTACAATATTGAGACTTTCTCCAGACTATATCCCTATCTGATTTTCAGCCAATATTTAATTTCAGAAAAAGAAGTCAGTCATCATTAAAACTGTTTTGATCCAGAGACCAGTAGCACACTGCACTATATTTGTATTCTTATAGCTCAGAATCTCTCTGCATATTCTACTTCCTGACCTTTTCCACCTGACAGACTATAAAGTCCTTTACAAAGAATGCTGCTCTCCCCACCTCTACAGATAAACATATTGTTTTGATAGACTATGACCAGAGATAATGGGAGGCCATTATTATTTTCAGCCCAATGCTTCAAAAGAGTCAGTTACATCTATTTTGCCTTCACTGTGTGAATTTCTGCAGGGACAGGAATAGGGATGTAAATGGTTAACCAATAAGCTCAATGCTTATCGGTTTCTGTTAACAATTAAATGTCACCCTTGGCAGCGGGGATCCCCGGCATGCAGCATCCCCGCGCACCCATAGTTCCCCGGTTAAACATTTAACTAATAGAATTTTAATTGGTTACACAGTTATGGTTTTAAACATTATTTACATCCCTAGAAGGGAACCTGGGTCTGTGGGGTGTGAGATAACCAATGCCTTGTCACTACTCTGCAGCCATGGTAGTGCAGTGGAGATAAATACAACCAAAAGTACTGCCTCGCAATGCGAGAATGACATCTTCCCTCATGGACCCTGCTTGGTCCAGGCAACCTATTTAAGCCCGGAAATTGTTCCAGGAAAGGTCTGTGCAATGAGGTAGCTTCCCTGCCAGCCATAGTGACTGACCTGTGTCTTGGCTTGCTTTTGGACTCCTGACCCCAGCTTGGACTCCTGGATTCTGACTCTTGGCTCTGATCTTCAGTGCTGTTCCTGGCCTCTGACCACCACAGCTCCAACCACTAGATCTGACAGCACAAGCCCTGGTTGAGACACTGTACCTGACATACTGTATGTAGGCATTTGCAGTTCTTTGCACTTTCTTGGCTACGATTACTTTACCATCTTACTCTTTTGTTCTCCTCCAGCCCTTCCCCCAGTGCAATTACTATTGTTAAGGATAAGATTATGTAAGATTAGTAAATTTAATTAAGTAAATTAAGTAAATTTAATGATTTCAGGTATTTAAACCTGAAATTTTATGGTATTATAATTGTAGGGGTCCTGACCCAAAGAGGAGTGGTGGGTGGGTCTCAAGGTTATTGTAGGGGAGGTTACGATACGGCTACCCTTACTTCTGCGCTGCTGCCTGCAGAGCTGGGCCCTAGTCAGCAGCTGACACTCTCCAGCCAACCAGCTCTGAAGGCAGCAACACAGAAGTAAGGGTGGCATGGTATGGTATTGCCACCCTTACTTCTGCACTGCTGCTGGCCGAGTGCTGCCTTCAGAGCTGGGCACCTGGCCAGCTGTTGCCGCTCTCTGGCCGCCGAGCTCTGAAGGCAGTGCAGAAGTAAGGATGGCAATACCGCAATGCCCCTAAAATAACCTTATCACACCCAATTTGAGAATCGCTGGTCTCCCCTGTGAAATTTGTATAGTACACCTCTACCCTGATATAACACCACCTGATAGAATGCAGGTTCGCATACAACACGGTAAAGCTCTGACACGCTGCTCAGAGCAGCGTGTTAAGGGTGTTGGGCCAGGCCAGGGCTGAGGGGTTTGATAAAGGGCAGAGGGTCTCGGGGGCGGTCAGGGGCTCCCCCCCACCAGGGTCTGAGTACGGGGGGGCATCCTTTCCCCAACCTCCCTGCACTCACCTGCGGCGGGAAGCGGAGCGCCGCAGCTGGGAGGTGGCAGAGTGGAGCAGGCTGGGGCCACGTCACTCCGCTTACCGCCACCGGTGAGTGCGGAGGGCGTCCTTTCCCCAACCTCCCCGCACTCACCGGTGGCGGGAAGCGAAGCAGCCCAGCCTCAGCCAGCTCCACTCCACCAGCTACCAGCCGTGGTGCTCCACTTCCCGCCGCAGGTGAGTGCAGGACCTTTCCTCAGCCACCCACCAGCGACACGGCTGAGGCCATGGCAAGGAAAGCAGAGCAGGCTGGGGCAACGTCGTTCTGATTCCCGCTGCAGGTGAGTGCAGGGGGGGCATCCTTTCCCCCAGCCTCCCCGCACTCACCGACAGCAATAAGCGGAGCGCCGTGGCTGGGAGCTGGCAGGGTGGAGCGGACTGGGGCAGGGCTGCTCTGCTTCCCGCCACTGCCGGTGAGTGCCTGTCAAGGGGCGGGGAGGGGAGGGATGGATAGGGTCAGAGCAGTCAGGGGACAGGGGGGTTGGATAGGGTGTGGGATCCTGGGGGTGATTAGGGATGGGGGTCTCTGGAGGGGGCGGTCAGGGAGAAAGGAACGGGGGGCGCAAAGCAAGTTTGATATAACGCAGTCTCACCTATAATGCGGTGAGATTTTTTTGTCTCCCGAGGACCGTGTTATATCGGGGTAGAGGTGTATAAGGGAAAAGCACACAAGACCAGGTGCGTGCATGCGTGTGCGTGAGATACATATATATATCAGATTTCATGGTCCACGATATGTTTTCCATGGCCATGAATTTG